>NC_092339.1:10182500-13182500 GCF_046630445.1 Rutidosis leptorrhynchoides
TGTTTTTAATTCTTGACAGTAAGCACTTATGTTCAGAAAATTATCTAGTTTGCAATTGGTGAATTGATTTTCGAGTGCAAGAGCTCTTGAATGCTTATTGTCGTGAAAGATGCTTTGCAATCTTTCCCAGGCCTTCTTAGCGGTTGAATTAGTTTCAAAAACTGTCTCTAACATTTTTGTAGAGAGTGTAGCATATATCCATTGCAACACTATTGCATCGTGTCTTGCCCATACTTCTGGTGTGATTTCAGGAGATTTAGAAGAAGAAGGAGGTGAGTCTAAAGTGAGGTGATCAAGAACATCATGAGCCTTGCAATGGATGCGAAAAAGCTCAGCCCACAAGGTATATTGACTGGTGTTCAACTCTAGTTTAATGGGAACTGAGTGAAGTATGTGGTTTACAGGTTGTAGTTTGGTTAGATCAGAAGACATGGTGAACTAATTGAGTTTAGCAGAGGAAGAGCAGAAAAAGAGGCGAAGGTTTTAGAGAGGATCATAGGTATAATCTGATACCATAAAAGAATTGTAAGCTTTGTGTTTTCTCATTAATCAATCGTATGGTTATATACAAGAGGATTTGACCTTATCACATCCTATAATTAGGGAATACAAATCCTAACCATCTATATATGATATCGTTTACATATATATGATAAATACAGCTGTAACAATTGTGCAAGATAAATGCCATATATAAATACGGCTAATAATAATAAGCTCCAGCTACCAACTTTAAAAAATAAGCTCCAGCTCCAGTTATAGTCCATAAGCTCCAGCTCCAGCTCCAGTTAGTTTCATCCAAACACAACCTTAAAGCTGAAGCTTATTATTTTTTGTAAGTGTTTGGTAAAGTAGCGGGAACTGGAGCTTATAGTTGTAAAATGACTAAAAAGGACAACAACATATATATTGAATAATTATTCAAAGGGTAGTTATGTAATTTAAGCTATCATAAGCTATGAGCTTATTTTTTAAGCTTGGGGTGTGTTTGGTAGAGGAGCTTATGGAAGCTTATGAGAGCTTATAGGAGCTTGAGCTTATGATTTTAATAAGCTCCAAGTAATAAGTTTTGTTTGGTAGACATAAAAAGTAGAGCTTATGAAAATCATAAGCTCTAGGAAAATAAGCTACTTCTAGTAGCTTATGAAAAAAGTAGAGCTTATGAACTAGAAAATAAGCTCTAGCTAGTTTACCAAACACTTATAAAAAATAATAATCTCGAGCTACCAACTTTAAAAATAAGCTCCAGCTCCAGCTCTAGTCCATAAGCCCCAGCTCCAGCTATAAGCTCCAGCTCCAGCTAGTTTCATCCAAACACACCCGGAGGAGCTTATTTTTTAAGCTCTACTTTTCCATAAGCTCTACTTCTTTTGGGCTACCAAACAAAGCTTAAAAATCATAAGCTCTACTTTTTAAAGCTCCAATGCGCTCCTAAAAAGGTGCATTCAAACACACCCTTAGTAAAATATAAAATAGGAGAATGCCTTTATTATGAGAGTAAATGGGAATGTACCAGAATGGAACTGGATTAGCGGTATTTTAGTGACTTGGGTAAAAAGTGATTTTTAACCATTAAATTCGATATATATATATATATATATATATATATATATATATATATATATATATATATATATATATATATATATATATATATATATATTACATGCTTAAAGATATGACATGAAATTTAATCAAAATTAAACAAGGTAGATGCATGTTGTTTACCTCGAGTGTTAGTTTTTCCAAGTTTGGGGAACTTCGGATCATAAATGCAAGAATCCGCAACCAATTATTATTATGGAAAGACATTCATTGTAAACGTATGTATTTGAGGTCGACTAACGAAGTTGCAAGCTTTCTTGGAGGAACAATCCCTCCAGCGAATAACTTCAACCATAGGACAAACAAGTATAAAACAAAACAAAGCTTTTATATTAAATCAATTGCATATAATCTGTTAAATAACCTGCTGGGAGAAATGCCAATCTTCTCATGCTCTACTGGGAGAAATGCCATTTCATGGTTCGTGACGGCATAGTT
Source organism: Rutidosis leptorrhynchoides (assembly GCF_046630445.1). NCBI lineage: Eukaryota > Viridiplantae > Streptophyta > Magnoliopsida > Asterales > Asteraceae > Rutidosis > Rutidosis leptorrhynchoides. The sequence continues at coordinate 10,184,544 of NC_092339.1, forward strand.
CTCGGGTACAAAATTTCTAGTGCTGGTATAGAGGTTGACCCTGCAAAGGTTGATGTTATCGCCAACCTTCAACCTCCTACCGATGTCAAAGGTGTTAAGGGTGTTCTCGGGCATGCCGATATCTACCGGCAGTTCATTAAAGATTTTTCTAAAATCGCAAACCCGATGAATAAACTTCTAGAAAAAGATACACCTTTTCTGTTTTCAATCGAGTGTACCAAGGCATTCGAGCTTTTGAAGGAAAAACTTGTTAACACACCAATAATTATAGCTCCAGATTTGTCTCTTCCATTTGAGCTAATGTGCGATGCTTCTGATTTTAAGATTGGTGTTGTTTTGGGCCAAAGGGTTGAGAAACATTTCCGACCCATTTACTTCGCAAGTAAGACTTTGCAAGGCGCTCAGTTGAATTATACGACTACTGAGAAGGAACCCCTTGCTATTGTCTTTTCGTTTGATAAGTTTCGATCCTATCTTGTGTTATCTAAGACTGTTGTCTTTACGGACCAATCCGCACTCAAGTACCTTTTCTCTATACCGGATGCGAAACCTCGATTGATTCGTTGGGTCTTGCTTTTGTGTGACGATCTCTCCAAATCTACATGGATGAACACGTCATTCATCGATTTCATTGCGAGGTATTTGACCTCTATATGATACGTTTTGTAGACATTGCATTCTTTTGAAAAGGCACACCATAAATGAATATTTAAATCAAAGGTTTTTGACAGCTGATGATTTCTACATATAGACAATCACCGTAAATAATAGTTTACAATAGTACTTCCGTTGACAATGCAGTCAAAATAAGATACATGGTGATGATTTGGTGAATGCAACGTTTCCTTGAAAAATATGCCATGTAAGGCTCCATGCACATAGCTTGTCTAACATATAAGCAAACAGCGGAAGACTTCTAGGGAACCTGAGAATAAACATGCTAATAAGTGTCAACACAAAGGTTGGTGAGTTCATAGTTTTAATATTTTGCATAATCTGTACATAAAGATGGATCACAAGATTTCAGTTGTTTCATCCAGAAACGTTTATCAAAATATTCTACGAAATTGAGCACCCTGGTAACTAAACTTAACATATATATAATTTATACCCTTTGTATAATCATCTTAATAATACACGCAAACCAACGTGTACGCTTCTCAAATAGCATACTGTAGTGACACGAACTTTTCCATGTTTATATATATTAATTGAGATTGATATTTACATGATTAAATGTTTCCAACATGTTAAGCAATCAAACTTGTTAAGACTTGATTAATTGAAATATGTTTCATATAGACAATTGACCACCCAAGTTGACCGGTGATTCACGAACGTTAAAACTTGTAAAAACTATACGATGACATATATATGGTTATATATATAGTTAACATGTTTTTATTATAAGTATGTATCTCATTAGGTATTTTAACAATGAGTTATATACATAAAAATGAGACTATTAATTTAAGAAACTCGAAAACGCTATATATAACGATTATCGTTATAACAACGTCTTACTAGGTACATATGAATCATATTAAGATATTGATACACTTGGTTAATTATGTTAAATGATAAGTAAATATATTATTAAGTGTATTAACAATGAAATACGTATGTAAAAATAAGACTACTAACTTAATGATTTCGAAACGAGACATATATGTAACGATTATCGTTGTAACGACATTTAACTGTATATACATCATACTGAGATATATTATATATCATAATATCATGATAATATAACAATTTAATATCTCATTTGTTATAATAAACAATGGGTTAACAACATTCAACAAGATCGTTAACCTAAAGGTTTCAAAACAACATTTACATGTAACGACTAACGATGACTTAACGACTCAGTTAAAATGTATATACATGTAGTGTTTTAATATGTATTCATACACTTTTGAAAGACTTCAAGACACTTATCAAAATACTTCTACTTAACAAAAATGCTTACAATTACATCCTCGTTCAGTTTCATCAACAATTTTACTCGTATGCACCAGTATTCGTACTCGTACAATACACAGCTTTTAGATGTATGTACTATTGGTATATACACTCCAATGATCAGCTCTTAGCAGCCCATGTGAGTCACCTAACACATGTGGGAACCATCATTTGGCAACTAGCATGAAATATCTCATAAAATTACAAAAATATGAGTAATCATTCATGACTTATTTACATGAAAACAAAATTACAGATCCTTTATATCTAATCCATACACCAATGACCAAAAACACCTACAAACACTTTCATTCTTCAATTTTCTTCATCTAATTGATCTCTCTCAAGTTCTATCTTCAAGTTCTAAGTGTTCTTCATATATTTTACAAGTTCTAGTTACATAAAATCAAGAATACTTTCAAGTTTGCTAGCTCACTTCCAATCTTGTAAGGTGATCATCCAACCTCAAGAAATCTTTGTTTCTTATAGTAGGTTATCATTCTAATACAAGGTAATAATCATATTCAAACTTTGGTTCAATTTCTATAACTATAACAATCTTATTTCAAGTGATGATCTTACTTGAACTTGTTTTCGTGTCATGATTCTGCTTCAAGAACTTCGAGCCATCCAAGGATCCGTTGAAGCTAGATCCATTTTTCTCTTTTCCAGTAGGTTTATCCAAGGAACTTAAGGTAGTAATGATGTTCATAACATCATTCGATTCATACATATAAAGCTATCTTATTCGAAGGTTTAAACTTGTAATCACTAGAACATAGTTTAGTTAATTCTAAACTTGTTCGCAAACAAAAGTTAATCCTTCTAACTTGAATTTTAAAATCAACTAAACACATGTTCTATATCTATATGATATGCTAACTTAATGATTTAAAACCTGAAAACACGAAAAACACCGTAAAACCGGATTTACGCCGTCGTAGTAACACCGCGGGCTGTTTTGGGTTAGTTAATTAAAAACTATGATAAACTTTGATTTAAAAGTTGTTATTCTGAGAAAATGATTTTTATTATGAACATGAAACTATATCCAAAAATTATGGTTAAACTCAAAGTGGAAGTATGTTTTCTAAAATGGTCATCTAGACGTCGTTCTTTCGACTGAAATGACTACCTTTACAAAAATGACTTGTAACTTATTTTTCCAACTATAAACCTATACTTTTTCTGTTTAGATTCATAAAATAGAGTTCAATATGAAACCATAGCAATTTGATTCACTCAAAACGGATTTAAAATGAAGAAGTTATGGGTAAAACAAGATTGGATAATTTTTCTCATTTTAGCTACGTGAAAATTGGTAACAAATCTATTCCAACCATAACTTAATCAACTTGTATTGTATATTATGTAATCTTGAGATACCATAGACAAGTATACAATGTTTCGACCTATCATGTCGACACATCTATATATATTTCGGAACAACCATAGACACTCTATATGTGAATGTTGGAGTTAGCTATACAGGGTTGAGATTGATTCCAAAATATATATAGTTTGAGTTGTGATCAATACTGAGATACGTATACACTGGGTCGTGGATTGATTCAAGATAATATTTATCAATTTATTTCTGTACATCTAACTGTGGACAACTAGTTGTAGGTTACTAACGAGGACAGCTGACTTAATAAACTTAAAACATCAAAATATATTAAAAGTGTTGTAAATATATTTTGAACATACTTTGATATATATGTATATATTGTTATAGGTTCGTGAATCAACCAGTGGCCAAGTCTTACTTCCCGATGAAGTAAAAATCTGTGAAAGTGAGTTATAGTCCCACTTTTAAAATCTAATATTTTTGGGATGAGAATACATGCAGGTTTTATAAATGATTTACAAAATAGACACAAGTACGTGAAACTACATTCTATGGTTGAATTATCGAAATCGAATATGCCCCTTTTTATTAAGTCTGGTAATCTAAGAATTAGGGAACAGACACCCTAATTGACGCGAATCCTAAAGATAGATCTATTGGGCCTAACAAACCCCATCCAAAGTACCGGATGCTTTAGTACTTCAAAATTTATATCATATCCGAAGGGTGTCCCGGAATGATGGGGATATTCTTATATATGCATCTTGTTAATGTCGGTTACCAGGTGTTCACCATATGAATGATTTTTATCTCTATGTATGGGATGTGTATTGAAATATGAAATCTTGTGGTCTATTGTTACGATTTGATATATATAGGTTAAACCTATAACTCACCAACATTTTTGTTGACGTTTAAAGCATGTTTATTCTCAGGTGATTATTAAGAGCTTTCGCTGTCGCATACTTAAATAAGGACGAGATTTAGAGTCCATGCTTGTATGATATTGTGTAAAAACTGCATTCAAGAAACTTATTTTGTTGTAGCATATTTGTATTGTAAACCATTATGTAATGGTCGTGTGTAAACAGGATATTTTAGATTATCATTATTTGATAATCTACGTAAAGCTTTTTAAACCTTTATTGATGAAATAAAGGTTATGGTTTGTTTTAAAATGAATGCAATCTTTGAAAAACGTCTCATATAGAGGTCAAAACCTCGCAATGAAATCAATTAATATGGAACGTTTTTAATCAATAAGAACGGGACATTTCAGTTGGTATCCGAGCGTTGGTCTTAGAGAACCAGAATTTTGCATTAGTGTGTCTTATCGAGTTTGTTAGGATGCATTAGTGAGTCTGGACTTCGACCGTGTTTACTTGAAAAATGATTGCTTAACAAATTTTGTTGGAAACTATATATTTTTAACATGTGAATATTATGTGATATATTAATCTCTTAACGCGTTTGATATTATGTGATAGATGTCTACCTCTAGAACAAGTCCCATTGACTCACCTAATAATAATGAAGAGTCAAATGTAAATTGGAATGATTCGTGGACTGATTCACAAGTTCCCGAAGAGGAACCGGAAGAAGAGTCGGAACCGGAAGAAGAATCGGAACCGAAAGAAGAATCGGAACCGGATGAAGAAATAGAACCGGTGGGAGAAATAATAAAACGGTTAAGTAAAAGAAAATCCTCAACCAACCGACCAAGGTTAATTATGGTCAATGGTGTTTCCGCCAAGGAAGCAAAATATTGGGAGGATTACCAATTCTCCGATGAATCGGATTCCGACGAGAATTCCGATGATGTTATAGAAATTACCCCAACTGAATTTAAAAAGGCAAAAGAAAATAATAAGGGAAAGGGCATAAAAATAGAGAAATCTAATTCCAACCCCGATGAACTTTATATGTATCGTCAACCCCCGAAGTCCTTAAGTTGTAACAATGACCCGGGAACCTCTAAACCACCAGGTTTTTCTAAACCAATGTGGACAACGACAGTTAGTATTAGGGGAACATCATATATCCCTAGAAACTTGGCAAAACAAACCAAAACCAAAGAAGAAGAAACGAGCGAGTCGGAATAAGATAGTTGTATTCGTGTGGTGTAATATATGTAATATAGTGTGCTTATGCTTTATGATATATGTAAAAATTGCTTGTATTAATAAGTATTTTTTTATGAATCTAACTCTTGTCTATTTTACAGTTTAAAAACATAAAATGGATAGACAACCCAATATTTTAAGAGACCTACCCGGAGACATGATTGATGAAATCTTGTCTAGAGTCGGTCAGAATTCCTCGGCACAACTATTTAAGGCGAGATTAGTTTGTAAGACATTCGAAGAACGTTCCAAGAATGTCTTGGTTTATAAGAGACTTTCGTTTGAAAGATAGGGGATATCACATTGGGAAACCCATAAGTTACGATGTGTTTACTTTGACGCATATATTGCGGGGAACCCAAATGCTATTTTACGCAACGGGTTAAGAAATTATTTTGACTCAATATATCCGAATATTGGACTTCGTGATTTAGAAAAAGCGGCTAACATGCAACATAAAGAAGCATGTTATGCTTACGGATTAGTAATGTTCGCTTCTCACCAAAGTGAGAACAAGAACATCGGGCTACAACTATTAAACAAAACGTTTCCACAAGTGACGGAGTCGGTAATTGGGGTAAGAAATGAGGTTTTTAGATTATTACGGGACTGTTGGACATTACGTAACCCTCGTCCCTTTGACGACGTTACAACACGCTGTCTTATCAACGGCCATAACGGTTATGTTCCACAAGACCAAGGATGGGGAGTAGTCCTAGTAAAACCAGAATGCATGACTTGTTTCTGGACGTATGAATTACGTGTCTTTATTGCCTTTGCTGAACGACTTGTGTACTAGCTAGAATTATCTTCACAACTATCTTGTATCAAAGTTATTGTGTGCTATATTTCATGCTTTATGTAAAATAAGCGGTATTGTAAGTTTGTAAAATATTGTATAAAAGTTTGAAATTATAATCAGTTTTTCATATAGAATTGTAGTAGTTGAATTGTATATTAGCTACTAAGTATGAACTTAACGGGTAGGTACTACCCGAATTTAAACTTATAAAACGCTAATATGAAGAAAAAGCTTTTATAAATGAGTTCATATTATGCTACGAAATACTATTAACTACTCTTAATATTCTGTATGATTAACTTGTTCCATTTGACTATTTTGAAGGAAATGGCACCGACTACTCGACACACCGTGAATATGAATGAAGAGGAATTCCGTACTTTTCTAGCTTCAAACATAGCCGCAGTACAGGCTGCGCTACATTCCAACAATAACCTTGGATCTAGCAGTACAGGAAATCGTGTAGGATGCACCTACAAAGAATTCACTGCCTGCAAACCTTTGGAATTTGATGGAACCGAAGGACCGATCGGATTGAAACGGTGGACCGAGAAGGTCGAATCGGTGTTTGCCATAAGTAAGTGTACTGAAGAGGACAAAGTGAAGTACGCTACGCATACCTTCACAGGTTCTGCATTAACATGGTGGAATACCTATCTAGAGCAAGTGGGACAAGATGATGCTTACGCACTACCGTGGTCAGCATTCAAGCACTTAATGAACGAGAAGTACTGTCCCAGAACCGAGGTCAATAAGCTCAAGACAGAACTTAGAGGGTTACGAACCCAAGGATTTGATATTACCACGTACGAAAGACGATTCATAGAATTGTGCCTATTGTGTCCGGGAGCATTCGAAGATGAGGAAGAGAAGATCGACGCATTTGTGAAAGGATTACCGGAAAGAATCCAAGAAGATATAAGTTCACACGAGCCCGCCTCTATACAACAGGCATGTAGAATGGCTCACAAACTAGTGAACCAGATTGAAGAAAGAATTAAAGAACAGACTGCTGAAGAGGCCAATGTGAAGCAAGTCAAAAGAAAGTGGGAGGAAAACGGTGATAAGAATCACCAATACAACAACAACAGCAATTACAACAATAATCGCAACAATTATCCCAACAATCGCAACATCAATCGCAACTACAACAAACGGCCCAACAACAACAACAACAACAACAACAACAACAACAGCAACAGCAACTACAACAATCATCCCAACAACAATAATAACCGTAACAACAACAACAATCAGAAGCAGCTATGCCAAAGGTGTGAAAAGTATCACTCGGGGTTCTGCACCAAATTTTGCAACAAGTGTAAAAGAAATGGTCATAGCGCGGCGAAGTGTGAGGTCTACGGACCAGGGGTTAATAGAACGAAAGGAACAAATGGTGTCGGAACGAGTAATGGCGGAGCAAGTAGTGTCGGAGCAAGTTATGCCAATGTAGTTTGTTATAAATGTGGAAAACCGGGCCACATTATTAGAAATTGCCCGAACCAGGAGAACACGAATGGACAAGGCCGCGGAAGAGTTTTCAATATTAATGCGGCAGAGGCACAGGAAGACCCGGAGCTTGTTACGGGTATGTTTCTTATTGACAATAAATCTGCATACGTTTTATTTGATTCGGGTGCGGATAGAAGCTATATGAGTAGAGATTTTTGTGCTAAATTAAGTTGTCCATTGACGCCTTTGGATAGTAAATTTTTACTCGAATTAGCAAATGGTAAATTAATTTCAGCAGATAATATATGTCGGAATCGAGAAATTAAACTGGTTAGCGAAACATTTAAGATTGATTTGATACCAGTAGAGTTAGGGAGTTTTGATGTGATAATCGGTATGGACTGGTTGAAAGAAGTGAAAGCAGAGATCGTCTGTTACAAAAATGCAATTCGCATTATACGAGAAAAAGGAAAACCCTTAATGGTGTACGGAGAAAAGGGCAACACGAAGCTACATCTTATTAGTAATTTGAAGGCACAAAAACTAATAAGAAAAGGTTGCTATGCTGTTCTAGCACATGTTGAGAAAGTACAAACTGAAGAAAAGAGCATCAATGATGTTCCCATTGTAAAAGAATTTCCCGATGTATTTCCGAAAGAATTACCGGGATTACCCCCACATCGATCCGTTGAATTTCAAATAGATCTTGTACCAGGAGCTGTACCAATAGCTCGTGCTCCTTACAGACTCGCACCCAGCGAGATGAAAGAACTGCAAAGCCAATTACAAGAACTTTTAGAGCGTGGTTTCATTCGACCAAGCACATCACCGTGGGGAGCTCCTGTTTGTTTGTCAAGAAGAAAGATGGTACATTCATGTTGTGTATCGACTACCTAGAGTTGAACAAACTTACCATCAAGAACCGCTACCCACTACCGAGAATCGACGACTTATTTGATCAACTACAAGGCTCGTCTGTTTATTCAAAGATTGACTTACTTTCCGGGTATCATCAAATGCGGGTGAAAGAAGATGATATTCCAAAGACTGCTTTCAGAACACGTTACGGTCATTACGAGTTTATGGTCATGCCGTTTGGTTTAACTAATGCACCAGCTGTGTTCATGGACCTTATGAACCGAGTGTGTGGACCATACCTTGACAAGTTTGTCATTGTTTTCATTGATGACATACTTATTTACTCAAAGAATGACCAAGAACACGGTGAACATTTGAGAAAGGTGTTAGAAGTATTGAGGAAGGAAGAATTGTACGCTAAGTTTTCAAAGTGTGCATTTTGGTTGGAAGAAGTTCAATTCCTCGGTCACATAGTGAACAAAGAAGGTATTAAGGTGGATCCGGCAAAAATAGAAACTGTTGAAAAGTGGGAAACCCCGAAAACTCCGAAACACATACGCCAGTTTTTAGGACTAGCTGGTTACTACAGAAGGTTCATCCAAGACTTTTCCAGAATAGCAAAACCCTTGACTGCATTAACGCATAAAGGGAAGAAATTTGAATGAAAGGATGAACAAGAGAAAGCATTTCAGTTATTGAAGAAAAAGCTAACTACGGCACCTATATTGTCATTGCCTGAAGGGAATGATGATTTTGTGATTTATTGTGACGCATCAAAGCAAGGTCTCGGTTGTGTATTAATGCAACGAACGAAGGTGATTGCTTATGCCTCTAGACAATTGAAGATTCACGAGCAAAATTATACGACGCATGATTTGGAATTAGGCGCGGTTGTTTTTGCATTAAAGACTTGGAGGCACTACTTATATGGGGTCAAAAGTATTATATATACCGACCACAAAAGTCTTCAACACATATTTAATCAGAAACAACTGAATATGAGGCAACGTAGGTGGATTGAATTGTTGAATGATTACGACTTTGAGATTCGTTACCACCCGGGGAAGGCAAATGTGGTAGCCGATGCCTTGAGCAGGAAGGACAGAGAACCCATTCGAGTAAAATCTATGAATATAATGATTCATAATAACCTTACTACTCAAATAAAGGAGGCGCAACAAGGAGTTTTAAAAGAGGGAAATTTAAAGGATGAAATACCCAAAGGATCGGAGAAGCATCTTAATATTCGGGAAGACGGAACCCGGTATAGGGCTGAAAGGATTTGGGTACCAAAATTTGGAGATATGAGAGAAATGGTACTTAGAGAAGCTCATAAAACCAGATACTCAATACATCCTGGAACGGGGAAGATGTACAAGGATCTCAAGAAACATTTTTGGTGGCCGGGTATGAAAGCCGATGTTGCTAAATACGTAGGAGAATGTTTGACGTGTTCTAAGGTCAAAGCTGAGCATCAGAAACCATCAGGTCTACTTCAACAACCCAAAATCCCAGAATGAAAATGGGAAAACATTACCATGGATTTCATCACTAAATTGCCAAGGACTGCAAGTGGTTTTGATACTATTTGGGTAATAGTTGATCGTCTCACCAAATCAGCACACTTCCTGCCAATAAGAGAAGATGACAAGATGGAGAAGTTAGCACGACTGTATTTGAAGGAAGTCGTCTCCAGACATGGAATACCAATCTCTATTATCTCTGATAGGGATGGCAGATTTATTTCAAGATTCTGGCAGACATTACAGCAAGCATTAGGAACTCGTCTAGACATGAGTACTGCCTATCATCCACAAACTGATGGGCAGAGCGAAAGGACGATACAAACGCTTGAAGACATGCTACGAGCATGTGTTATTGATTTCGGAAACAGTTGGGATCGACATCTACCGTTAGCAGAATTTTCCTACAACAACAGCTACCATTCAAGCATTGAGATGGCGCCATTTGAAGCACTTTATGGTAGAAAGTGCAGGTCTCCGATTTGTTGGAGTGAAGTGGGGGATAGACAGATTACGGGTCCGGAGATTATACAAGAAACTACCGAGAAGATCATCCAAATTCAACAACGGTTGAAAACCGCCCAAAGTCGACAAAAGAGCTACGCTGACATTAAAAGAAAAGATATAGAATTTGAAATTGGAGAGATGGTCATGCTTAAAGTTGCACCTTGGAAAGGCGTTGTTCGATTTGGTAAACGAGGGAAATTAAATCCAAGGTATATTGGACCATTCAAGATTATTGATCGTGTCGGACCAGTAGCTTACCGACTTGAGTTACCTCAACAACTCGCGGCTGTACATAACACTTTCCACGTCTCGAATTTGAAGAAATGTTTTGCTAAAGAAGATCTCACTATTCCGTTAGATGAAATCCAAATCAACGAAAAACTTCAATTCATCGAAGAACCCGTCGAAATAATGGATCGTGAGGTTAAAAGACTTAAGCAAAACAAGATACCAATTGTTAAGGTTTGATGGAATGATCGTAGAGGACCCGAGTTCACCTGGGAGCGTGAAGATCAGATGAAGAAGAAATACCCGCATCTATTTCCAGAAGATTTGTCAACACCTTCAACAGCTTAAAATTTCGGGACAAAATTTATTTAACGGGTAGGTACTGTAGTGACCCGAACTTTTCCATGTTTATATATATTAATTGAGATTGATATTTACATGATTAAATGTTTCCAACATGTTAAGCAATCAAACTTGTTAAGACTTGATTAATTGAAATATGTTTCATATAGACAATTGACCACCCAAGTTGACCGGTGATTCACGAACGTTAAAACTTGTAAAAACTATACGATGACATATATATGGTTATATATATAGTTAACATGTTTTTATTATAAGTATGTATCTCATTAGGTATTTTAACAATGAGTTATATACATAAAAATGAGACTATTAATTTAAGAAACTCGAAAACGATATATATAACGATTATCGTTATAACAACGTCTTACTAGGTACATATGAATCATATTAAGATATTGATACACTTGGTTAATTATGTTAAATGATAAGTAAATATATTATTAAGTATATTAACAATGAAATACATATGTAAAAATAAGACTACTAACTTAATGATTTCGAAACGAGACATATATGTAACGATTATCGTTGTAACGACATTTAACTGTATATACATCATACTGAGATATATTATATATCATAATATCATGATAATATAACAATTTAATATCTCATTTGTTATAATAAACAATGGGTTAACAACATTCAACAAGATCGTTAACCTAAAGGTTTCAAAACAACATTTACATGTAACGACTAACGATGACTTAACGACTCAGTTAATATGTATATACATGTAGTGTTTTAATATGTATTCATACACTTTTGAAAGACTTCAAGACACTTATCAAAATACTTCTACTTAACAAAAATGCTTACAATTACATCCTCGTTCAGTTTCATCAACAATTTTACTCGTATGCACCCGTATTCGTACTCGTACAATACACAGCTTTTAGATGTATGTACTATTGGTATATACACTCCAATGATCAGCTCTTAGCAGCCCATGTGAGTCACCTAACACATGTGGGAACCATCATTTGGCAACTAGCATGAAATATCTCATAAAATTACAAAAATATGAGTAATCATTCATGACTTATTTACATGAAAACAAAATTACATATCCTTTATATCTAATCCATACACCAACGACCAAAAACACCTACAAACACTTTCATTCTTCAATTTTCTTCATCTAATTGATCTCTCTCAAGTTCTATCTTCAAGTTCTAAGTGTTCTTCATATATTTTACAAGTTCTAGTTACATAAAATCAAGAATACTTTCAAGTTTGCTAGCTCACTTCTAATCTTGTAAGGTGATCATCCAACCTCAAGAAATCTTTGTTTCTTACAGTAGGTTATCATTCTAATACAAGGTAATAATCATATTCAAACTTTGGTTCAATTTCTATAACTATAACAATCTTATTTCAAGTGATGATCTTACTTGAACTTGTTTTCGTGTCATGATTCTGCTTCAAGAACTTCGAGCCATCCAAGGATCCGTTGAAGCTAGATCCATTTTTCACTTTTCCAGTAGGTTTATCCAAGGAACTTAAGGTAGTAATGATGTTCATAACATCATTCGATTCATACATATAAAGCTATCTTATTCGAAGGTTTAAACTTGTAATCACTAGAACATAGTTTAGTTAATTCTAAACTTGTTCGCAAACAAAAGTTAATCCTTCTAACTTGAATTTTAAAACCAACTAAACACATGTTCTATATCTATATGATATGCTAACTTAATGATTTAAAACCTGAAAACACGAAAAACACCGTAAAACCGGATTTACGCCGTCGTAGTAACACCGCGGGCTGTTTTGGGTTAGTTAATTAAAAACTATGATAAACTTTGATTTAAAAGTTGTTATTCTGAGAAAATGATTTTTATTATGAACATGAAACTATATCCAAAAATTATGGTTAAACTCAAAGTGGAAGTATGTTTTCTAAAATGGTCATCTAGACGTCGTTCTTTCGACTGAAATGACTACCTTTACAAAAATGACTTGTAACTTATTTTTCCAACTATAAACCTATAATTTTTCTGTTTAGATTCATAAAATAGAGTTCAATATGAAACCATAGCAATTTTATTCACTCAAAACGGATTTAAAATGAAGAAGTTATGGGTAAAACAAGATTGGATAATTTTTCTCATTTTAGCTACGTGAAAATTGTTAACAAATCTATTCCAACCATAACTTAATCAAATTGTATTGTATATTATGTAATCTTGAGATACCATAGACACGTATACAATGTTTCGACCTATCATGTCGACACATCTATATATATTTCGGAACAACCATAGACACTCTATATGTGAATGTTGGAGTTAGCTATACAGGGTTGAGATTGATTCCAAAATATATATAGTTTGAGTTGTGATCAATACTGAGATACGTATACACTGGGTCGTGGATTGATTCAAGATAATATTTATCAATTTATTTCTGTACATCTAACTGTGGACAACTAGTTGTAGGTTACTAACGAGGACAGCTGACTTAATAAACTTAAAACATCAAAATATATTAAAAGTGTTGTAAATATATTTTGAACATACTTTGATATATATGTATATATTGTTATAGGTTCGTGAATCAACCAGTGGCCAAGTCTTACTTCCCGATGAAGTAAAAATCTGTGAAAGTGAGTTATAGTCCCACTTTTAAAATCTAATATTTTTGGGATGAGAATACATGCAGGTTTTATAAATGATTTACAAAATAGACACAAGTACGTGAAACTACATTCTATGGTTGAATTATCGAAATCGAATATGCCCCTTTTTATTAAGTCTGGTAATCTAAGAATTAGGGAACAGACACCCTAATTGACGCGAATCCTAAAGATAGATCTATTGGTCCTAACAAACCCCATCCAAAGTACCGGATGCTTTAGTACTTCAAAATTTATATCATATCCGAAGGGTGTCCCGGAATGATGGGGATATTCTTATATATGCATCTTGTTAATGTCGGTTACCAGGTGTTCACCATATGAATGATTTTTATCTCTATGTATGGGATGTGTATTGAAATATGAAATCTTGTGGTCTATTGTTACGATTTGATATATATAGGTTAAACCTATAACTCACCAACATTTTTGTTGACCTTTAAAGCATATTTATTCTCAGGTGATTATTAAGAGCTTCCGCTGTCGCATACTTAAATAAGGACGAGATTTGGAGTCCATGCTTGTATGATATTGTGTAAAAACTGCATTCAAGAAACTTATTTTGTTGTAGCATATTTGTATTGTAAACCATTATGTAATGGTCGTGTGTAAACAGGATATTTTAGATTATCATTATTTGATAATCTACGTAAAGCTTTTTAAACCTTTATTGATGAAATAAAGGTTATGGTTTGTTTTAAAATGAATGCAGTCTTTGAAAAACGTCTCATATAGAGGTCAAAACCTCGCAACGAAATCAATTAATATGGAACGTTTTTAATCAATAAGAACGGGACATTTCACATACGTCCGTTAAAAGGCTAGTGCTCTAGCTCGAACGGGGATATCAAGCCCTATGGATCCATATACTACTACTCGCGCCCACCAGTTCTTATAACCGGCAGTTACTAGTTACCAAAGCTAAGGGATTTTCGGTTCAAACTCAGTGTAGAATTTAGTATGTACTTGTATCCATTGCGTTTAAAATAAAGTGCATGTATTCTCAGCCCAAAAATATAGATTGCAAAAGCAATTAAAAAGGGATTAATGAAACTCACTTTAGCAGCATATAAATTCGTTCACCAAAATGTGACCGAAACTCGGATTACCAAATAACCGTAGATCTCAACCTAGAGAACATATGTTGGTCAATAAATGTTTATCAAGCTAGGTCAGGTTATAGTGTATCACAATCCTAATGCTCGAGATCGACATACAAAAGTTATCCAAAGTCGTTTCAAAAAGTCAATTTTGACAATAGTTCAACAAAACGAGACGTACCTTATATAAGGATTCATTTACTCGGTTGGTAATATTCAAAAATCCAATTTATCAATCTTACAAACAAGTTGTTTAAATATTAATTGCAGATTCAAAAGCAATTCCAATTAACGTCAATTATAATTCAGTTGATCATATCTTTTAATCCGTTCATCGAAACTATTCGATATCTAAATGAAAAGTTATTGATTTTTCGCTAGCTTTCCAAAAATATGTATATCATATACCTTTTACCAGTAATATATGTATTTAATTCATGATTCATTATAAACTGTTTAGCGATAAAATTTAGCATACAAGCATGTATAAATATATATACTCGAGCACTAGACATGGATACACAATTAATATATAAAAGATAAAAATATAAGTCTTACGTATCAATATTGAGATTCAATATTGTAGAAAAGTACGTAGACGCAACGGAGATGATAAACACTAGGTTTGATTCATATATACCCCCGAACATTACCCATAACCTCCTTGGCAATAACCCATAATTTCCTTAGCTCTAGCTTGCTCGTAAACCATTTTTGAAATCTTTTAGACATAACCTCGTCGTAGTATTTTATGTATAATACTAATAATTATTATACTACTGATAATAATAATAATAATAATAATAAGATTAATAATAATATTAATCTTAATAATAATAATAATAATAATAATAATAATAATAATAATAATAATAATAATAATAATAATAATAATAATAATAATAATAATAATAAATATAAATATAAGAGTGTGAGAGAGAGATGGATGGAATGCATCAAAAAAACAGAAACGATCGAGCTTTTATACATGTTTGCTGAATCTGATGCCCATGCAATCGCATGGGCTTTCAGTGCAAATGCCATGCGATCGCATGGCCTGTCTGGACAGCTCACTTTCGTTTGTTTTCTTGCTTGTCAACATATTATTTAATTATATATATAATATATTTAATTTATATAATTAATTATATATTATATTAAATTCACATGCATAGTTGACTTGTACTTTTTGTTCCGATAAGTCGTACATCATCACTCGACTTATGTCCCGGTTCCGGTTTTTCGAACGTCCTTTCGTACGCTGAGAAAACTTGTACATTACGTTTCGCGACTCGTACCTTTGTCAAAATATAGTCTTAAATTGTCCATAAACTATACCACTCGAGATATAACTTATACTTTTGAGTGTTTTGGTCATTTACTTCTATAAATCATCTTCTCGTTATTTGTTAATATATATATAATAACAATTCGTTTTATGACCAAGTTAATATTATATTTTATCGTATTGTTAAATATATATTTTCAATATTAATAAACACGTTTTAAAATACATATCGCAAGTTTATTCATATCTAATTCCAACAGTTAATATTCCTTATTATTGTATGTGTCTAAATTACGTTATTTAAACAAACACTTTAATATTTATTTCGAATATCGTTAAAAATGAACGATTTCTTAAATCAACGTGGACCTCACAACAGAGACTCGTAATAATATTATAATCCGTAAGGGATTCAATAAATATCTTTTAATTCAATCGTTTTACATAATCTTTTATCTCCGTAGTTAAATATGTCGATCAGGTAATCAAACCAATAATTTTTAATTCACAGTATCATATACTCAACACTTTGTTACGTTTTCAAGTTATAGTATATGTATCTATTTACATATAATTGTTCACGAATCGTTGAGAACAATCGAAGGGTAATTGAATAGTTCAAAATTTTGAGATTCAACTTCATAGACTTTGGTTATCGTGTCGGAAATGTTAATCATACAAAGATTAAGTTTAAATTTGGTCAGAAATTTCCGGGTCATCACATTTTGCAAGAGTCTGATATTGAGATCCGGGATAAGAAGGGTGCTGAAAATTTGGCTGCCGATCATCTCTCTAGACTCGAGAATCCAAATCTCGAGACACTTCATGACTCTAATATTCAAGAAAATTTTCCGGATGAACATCTCATGAAAGTAGAGGCAAGTGACGAGCCATGGTATGTTGACTTCGCGAATTATCTTGTGGGCGGGTTTCTTGAAAAAATGTGGTCACATCAAAAAAGAAGGAAATTCTTTAGTGACATTAAACACTAATTTTGGGAGGACCCGTACCTTTTTCGGCGATGTGTTGATGGTACTATTCGAATGTGTGTTTCCGGAGCGGAATGTACCAAAATTTTGCTTGCTTTCCATCTTGGTCCTACGGGTGGGCACTTTGGTCTCCATCTAGATGACTGGAAAAAAGAGAAGAAAAAACTCTGCCGTACTTTAATTAATAAAAGAACTTGGCGTGAAAGATACTTGCAATCCGAAGTATAATGCGTTGAATCTCGAAATCGGACAATTAAAGAAAAAGGTTGCGGATATTGAATTGGAAGGTGAGCCTCAGGATTTAAATAGTAATGAATTGGCGGATTGGATTGAAAATCGAAAATTGTGGTTTCAAAAGGATAAGGAAAAGTCAGATATCCTCAAACAAAAGGCGAGATTTAATGGGCAATCGAGGGTGATGAAAATGACAAATACTTTCACTCGGTCATTCATAGACGCAATAATAAAAACAATATTCGAGGAATAAATCTGAACGGTGTTTGGCACGAAAACCCTATTATTATCAAAGAAGAAGCATTCAAACATTTCAAATCTCGTTTTTGTCGTTTCATGTTCACCTCTTCTCTTTCGTGCAGTTTGTCGGATACGGATGCGAATTGTTTGGAGTTACCATTTTCCGCTAGTGAAATACTTGCGGCCGTAAAAGATTGTGGTGGGGATAAGGCGCCAGGCCCGGATAGTTTTAATATGAAATTTTTTAAGATGTATTGGGAAGTGGTTAAAGACAAATTGGTAAATGCTTTCAATCGTTTTGGAAAACTGGCGAAATCTTAAAGGGTTGTAACTCATCCTTTATTGCTAAAAAAACGACCCTCAAAATTTTGCTAAGGAGGTAAATTAAAATTGCTTAGGGGCTATTTTGTAATTTGCTGATTTTTCTAAGGAGGTAAATTAAAATTGCTTGCGGATCTAGATAAAAGCCGACGGCCAATTTATTTTCATTCGCAAGATTATTAGGGTTTACAATTTTTTTATTATTTTTTAATTAGGGTTTACAATCTAAAACGTTTGGTCAATTTCATTCCCAATGGCCGAGGTAATTCGTTTTCTTTCTTTATTTTTCTGCGATCTATATCTACAAATTTTGCTAATCAAACATAGTTGGTTGATATTCTAGGCTATTATGATCTGTGTTGACAATTCTCGATGGGGAAGCTGTCATTGATTTAGTCGCGAGGCTCAACTTAATTTTGTTCGATCGTATTGCCAAGAGAAACTCCAGGTATTTTATTTTATTTAATTTTTGTTTTTTTTTTTTAAATTTTTGTTGAAGTTTCGGTTAAAAGCAAATTGTGTTGGCGTATATATATATATATATATATATATATATATATATATATATATATATATATATATATATATATATATATATATATCAAAGATCCTCATAGCGATTAGAAGAATCTGACGTAAAGAATCTTTAAATTAAAAAAATGACCTGATGATTTTATTGATTATGTTCAAATTATACTCCATACTCTACTTTGAATCATCCAATCTGAATCATATATTGGTATCTGATTTGTGTTAATAAAACCAAATAAAAGAGTGCCCTAATTAATCCCATCCGGATCCAATGGTTTATCAGCTTAGCTATTATATATGTTATAATAATAACGTTGCTGTTGTTTTTCCCCTAGATAAAACTTGCCGTATCTCTGTATGTTTCCATTATTTGTTTATTTATCTTATTTTATTTTTATTATATATTCTTTTTCATTTAGATTAACAACTAATCGTGGTGTTGATATATCACCAATTGTTGGAATTGTTTTCTTGCAGAGAAATCGGAACAATGTTATAGGCCTGATGACATTGGGTACTGAAAAGGAAGTCTTGCTTTTTCCTACTAGCAAGCTTGATCAAATCTTGGGTCACACGACATTATATACATATACATACTAAAACCCTAAACCCTAATTTAAACTATACTACTTTAATCAAAACCCTAGTTTTATTAAAAACTTAATTAATTATTAAACCCTAATTTATTAAACCTAACCCTAATTATTTAATACCATTTCAATTATATGCATATACTAGATTTAAGAGCCCGTGCGTTGCACGGGTACTCTTCAGTTAAGTAAATCTAAAACGTCAAAAGTTATATCATGATACAGAATGATGATGACATTATCAAAAGTATATAAATCATAAGAATTGAAAACGTTATCAAACAATATTTGTGTTCCAATCACTATAAAATTAACTTTATTTTTAAATTGCAGATTTAACTACAAAATTAACCTTATTTTTAAATTGCAGATTTAACGTGAAATAAACTTTGGAGCCCGTGCATTACACGGGAGTTAAAAAATCGTTAAATTTACTTCATAATTTTGAGTTTCTCAAACAGTTTCTACCGTGAGCCATCACCTTCGCTTATGCAAACATGTTTGATGTTATGCTTAGTATGAAATTTAGTCAAATAGTTTTGAGTTTATCAAAAAATTCCTCTCAATTTTCCCATGAAATTTTTTGGCACGACTATACATAAAACAAATACTGATAAATTAAACAACATAACTTTAAGTGTCATGCTTTGCTTTTCATATGGAATGCTTGTAAACTAAAAAATCAAGCAAAGACATTACGTTTTGCTTAAAACAAAAAACATAACATAATATTTCAAAAAGAAAATACCTTGGTGTTATTTTGAATCAAACATCCGAATGATATAAAATTATAAATTTAACCTTATGTATGTGACAATGTATAAATAGTTTAAGATCCATTTACAACCTACAAAAGAGCATACAACCATGTTTCTAATTTTATTATCTTGAATCTTGAATATACTTTCACATTACATTACAGTTAAAGAATGTATAAGATCCTAACATTAATCAAAGCATTCGTCAGTTTGTTACTTACAGTAGTTGCTAATAAACTTGTGCTCATTATTACATATCTATAACATATACAAATACAACTTTCCTTTAATTTAGAAACAAAAAATGAGTACTAACAGTATAAAAATAAAATTAACATGGAACTCAAAATAGGTACACTTGAATAGTTGAATCATACCATGTTTCTAACACAATATTAAAACACTTCTAACACAGTGTAGTCTCATACATTGTTTAGCATCTTAAAAGGCAATTTCCTTCTCGTCCATACGATTCATCTCTTGTTTTCAATTTAACCTACCCTTGTGGTTGTCGGGTTGCATGTCGTGGTCCATGCATCCGCTTGCCAGTGTCGAGGTCATCTGGTTCAATTTAGCCTACCCTTGTTGAAGGCCTGACTTAAGGTATCTAAATAAAAAGAAGTAAAATAAGATATGACAAATAAGATAGGTAACAGTAATGCTTACGATTTTCACCAACATTACCATAGTTAACATTTTGACCACCATTACCACAGCTTACACTAAGAACATAAGATGAACGGAGATCAACATACACCTTCTGAAATAAGACCACCAATGCACGTAGCATTAGGATTCTCGGAGCTAAAATGTTCGAAAACGGAAGGTCCGGTGGCTCGTATGGTCCTGACCGTTTGCGAAATTAAAGGTTCAGTTTCTAAGATAAGACAACATAATGGACACAAGCACAAACACCAAAAAAAGCAGTAAGTAAATGTAAGTCGTAAACACCAAAGGACTATTCTATAATAATTTATTAACATACACAAATCCATCTCGATCACAATCAAAAGGACTCGAATCTTTCTAAGGGACAGAGGGTATGCATTCATTTCTAAGCAATTAGTCTTAATAAAAATATCCCTTTTCTAAAGTAAAAAATCATTGAGGGGTCCAACTAAGGAATTGGTCACTTATTTGCAAAACCTAGGCAGAGATAATGCGTCAACGCAGAATAATATCTAAAAAGCAGAATAATATTTAAAAAGCAACTGACTTTGGTTTGACTTTCTACCTTGGGTTTCCAAATTATTATAAAACAGAATCAAACATCAACGTCCTGAACAGGAAAGACGTTATCCGTTTATCCATAAAAAAGAATCAAACTTTTGTAATTTT
Source organism: Rutidosis leptorrhynchoides (assembly GCF_046630445.1). Classification (NCBI taxonomy): domain Eukaryota; kingdom Viridiplantae; phylum Streptophyta; class Magnoliopsida; order Asterales; family Asteraceae; genus Rutidosis; species Rutidosis leptorrhynchoides. Next base: position 10,205,749 of record NC_092339.1, read on the forward strand.
TGATTCAAGATCATTAGCTAAGATAACTTGAGAAGTCCACACCATCATTTTGAGTAGTTAGTCAATCACATTAACTTGATTCAAAATTCTTGAAAAATTGGCTACCACAATTCTTAGATCGTTGATAGTTCGTTCTGACTTATCAAAAATAAGTTACACGAAACAGATACGCAACCAAAAGTTGTTGCTTTTCTATTCATTTACCCCTTAGAACAAAAGAGACGACCACAAATATACCTAAAAAAATGCAGAATTGTTGATTTTACATATCTTGAATTCCTTCTAAAGTCAAAAATATAAGCCTCTTTTGTTAGTAACTTTGCAGTCCTCTTCACTACAAAGTAAGAAAATATAAGACCATTTATCATCTATCGTTATAACGATCATACATAACATGTGCAAGTACATAACTATGTAACAAATTACAAAAAACAAACCTTTTCCGAATTATGCCCAGACTGAGCAATATTTCAGTGATTCTTGTACCGTTGTAATCTCGTTTGCCTATATTTTCCAAAAAGTAGTGACTGAGATGGCTTACCCATTTTTGTTGCCAACTGTTTTGGCTACAACTATATGTTGAACATTTGGGTCTGAATGACCTTTTGGTTATCATTTACCTCAAGAATCATATCCTGCAATTGAAAGGTCAAAGTATATAAGTCAATAATCAGAAGGTCATTCATGTTCAAAATAAAACAAACAGTAGTCATGGCTTGCAAACCCACAAAACAGTTGACTTTGGTGATTGTGATAAACAAACCAGAAGTGACCCAAATGGTCAACAGGATGTAGCAAAAAAAAAAAAAAAAAAAAAAAAAAAAAAAAACAGTTTACTCCTTTTTTTTGGTAGCCAAAACAGTTGTGTTTGGTCATTCTGATTAACAAAGCAAATGGTCATTATGCTTGCAAACAAACAAACCTTTGATATGGGTTGCACAAAAAAACAAACATTTGGTTTATCAGGTGCATTTGGTTTCGACGGTGGTGATTTGAAGGTTAGAAGAGCGCATACTTCTTGCTACTTCACACTTGTGCGTGATTATCCAACAAGGGAAAAAAGGATAGTTTTCCTTACCGGAGGGTATGTATGTGTGTATGTTGATTATTCTTAAATGTTTCAGCTGACTACTACTAACTTCTTTTATCTATACTATTAGTATTAGTATTAGTATTATATGTTAATAATAATAATAATAATATGTTATATTTTTGCTGTTGCCTGCCAGTCCTCCAGATTTCAGTTGTGAAGGAGCGAAATTTTATGGAAACCAGTTAAAAGAAGCGGGCATAGGTGTTGATGTTTATAACTTCCGTGTAAAGGGAGATTATTATTATGGAGGTTTGCAGTCGCTGTATGATGTGTATGTTGGTGCTGCTAATTGTAATAACAACAGCTTCATTCAACACGTTGACTCTTGGTCACTCAGTCTTACTACTGGTTTCTTACCCAGGTATATGTATGCGCGCGCGCGCACACACACACACACACACACACAAACAAACACCTGGGTTGCTTATGTATTTGATTTTGATTTTGTTATTGTATACTTCGTAATTTATTAAGTGTATTTTGATTTTATTTACTTGTTTTTGTGAACATCCACTGTCAGCTCTCCGGAAAAAGAAATAGAGAACAAAGCAAGGAATAATAAAGGCAAAGGTAGTAAGGAAGTTTTCGAAAGATTTGAATATCTACGTGGTCAATTAAATAACCTCCCCTCGGAACTTGCCCGGGAAGTTGACAACTATTTTAAAGCACGGGGAATGGGATGTCTTGAACTTAAGAAACTTGACAACAAATTTAAAGCATCACCAGATAACGATAAGAAGAAGAAAAGGAAGAACTATTTTAAAGCACGGGGAATGAGACCTCTTATGGGACGTCTTGAACTTAAGAAACTTGACAACAAATCTAAAGCATCACCAGATAACGATAATCCCAAGTTGAAGAAGAAGAGAAGGATGAAGTATAAGAGCACAGGGAGTCGTGAGGCCAAAACAGGGGAAATGGTGTTAAATCTCAGTGTTAAATAATTATTTAATTATTTTTTTAATACTTTTAATAATATTATTTAACTTATTTTTTTTTTTATACTTTTATCTATTATTTATTTATTTAATATGATTATTAATTATAAACTATAAAAATAAATAATACTTTTAGTTAGTAATATTTATAATTATAAATTATAAATATTTAAAGAGAATTTAGCCCAACTATAAAAATAAATGTAAGCCCACTAATTTGGCCAATTTTTTAACCAATCTTTAAACCTAATTATTTATTATTTATACTAATTATTTACTCCGTATTCTTCTTCTTCCTAACTGAAACGCACCTGCAAAAGTCAAAAAATACACAGCAACAACATCAAATAACAAAAGGAAAAAAGAAAGAAAAGAAAAAAAAGGAAAAAGAAGTAGAAACGTCGGGTGGGTAACGGTGGCCACCGTTAAACTCATTTAACGCCGAACCGGAGTCGACGAAACCACCGTTGCCGGCGTTAAATTCCTTCGACGGTGAAAAATTGCATCGACTCCTGGTGCTCTAATAATTAGGATATGGCTGCTGCTGCTTTACCCGTGTCCGTTGCTGAATTGTTGTTTCGATGTTTGTATACTCTTACTCTGTTAAGTTTACTGCAAAACTACGGGATCATAATATGAACCTATAATAATATAATCTGGTTGTGTGGCTGGCTAGCTAGCTATTGGTTAGTGTGTAAAACTAGCCATGTGTTTGTTTCTTGCATGTATTTGGAGTGACTAGTGTTGTTGATGTATGTGTACTCTGTTCAGGGCCGGTCAAACTTTAGTCAAAGTTTTTGCATGCCCCGGGCGAAATGATTATAAAATGCCCCCAACAGTTTCGCAAACATATATCTTTATGAGGTTTAAAATATAGGTATTAATAATTTTTTTCGAAATGATGCCCCTAACCGTGTGATGCCCCGGGCTGTTGCCCGCTTCGCCCATAGCCTTAGCCGGCCCTGACTCTGTTAAGTTGTCTGAACGACACAACATAATATGAACCTATAAGCATATGTTTATCTGGTTAAAACATAATAGTGATTCTTACTTAGTAAGTGATAGTATCTCTCGATCATCCCATGCAAGCTCTGGTTTCTCACACTTGCAAAATTCTCAAAAGCCTTCCTTAAAGCTTTCGCCTTCATCAACCAACTTGACAGAAGCATTTCCCTCATGTCTCTTCTCTAAGGCATCCCATATAGTCTTGGCTGTCTTATACTTTCTAAACCGATGAAAGATCTCACGTGGAAGTCACCAAGTCAGAATGGAGTAGGCTTTCTTCTCATCAATGTGTCTTGCTTCTGCTCACCAGTTCAGTTAGACTACTAAGAGGTGCAAGAGATCCTCCCAATCTTAATAATCTACCATAGTTTTGGATCTATACCATTTATGTCTAAATCTAGGTTTCCGGTGTCGGTAGCAAGGTTACAAAAGACGTGAGACGGGGTCGAGACAGCCGGCTCCCAAAATAGGTCGATACGTTCGAGATGGAAGTCGAGACGGACATTGATCAAAGTTGACTTTTAAATATATACAAGTATATAAATGTACACATATTTTAAACCCAAAAACTTTAATTGACTAATTTTTACCTATAAACGCCATCACCGTGAATCTAATACAAAACAATTTAAACTAAAATACGGCATATTTGACCCATTTTACCCACATTCCTGGCTTTTCCGATTTTTGACATATTTTGACCCGATTTTATCCAACTTTGACCCGAATTTCAACCGTTGACTATCATATTATACGGTTCCTTTCGAGACAGGACATGCTTGTCACCAAACTGCCGAGACGCGGCCATTTGCAACAGCAGTGGTAATCATTTCAACTCGACAACTTGGGACCTCTATTCTAATTCCCCACTTCCAGCACCATTTAGTAACATGTTTTGCACACTAAGTGTTTGGTTTTGGGTAGCCATTGCGGAATCGAACACGGTGAAGAATTTTGTAAATCTTCTGTTCAAGACTTACGCACGTAAGTTTAGCCCTTGCGCAGAGATGTCTATAACTTTCGCACGGATTTCAAAATGTCACTCACGCACGTACGTCTATGGTCTTGCGCACGTAAGTCAAATCCTACTCTTACGCACGTACGTAGACACTTGTGCACGCGAGAGTGTTCTTCGTGGCAGCAACAGAAAATAGGGTTCCCGAATCGAATCAACAAAATATTTAAACCTTTGAATCGTGAAATCATTTTCGCAATAAGGTATTTCGATCCTATATATTGCCTATGGGTTACACAACATCCTTATTGGGATAAGACAAATGCACGACTCCAATATAGACAATTTAAAATTGGAAGTCAAAGAACGAAGAGTTTTATTTATTTTGAGAATGTTCAATTTTCCATCATCTCATCATTTGTAATTGAGACATGAATCCTTTATATATAGAGTATGAAAGGTTGTAACTTTTCACCATGAAAGGTTACAACTTTGGTGTAAAGGTTTTCATGAAATGTCACACGTTTTGGTGTAAATGTACAATGGTTACAACATTTAATGAAGTCACACAATTTCATTAAAAGTTACACAAATTTATGAAGAGTTGTGTCTTTTCGCCATAACTAGTCAAGATACCCCTGAAATCACGGGTTAATTAAAAGACAAATTTACAGCATAAAGTTTAAAAGTATTTAGTTAGAATGGTTGTTTATAATATAAGTGATGTAAATGAATACAGATATTGTTTAACACAAACGGCATGTCATATATCATACAAAAGATGGATAGAATTATAGAAATAAGTTAAGTCATGCCAAATACAAATATTAATTTACATATTCTGCTTGTTGGCGGGAAAATTGCAGAATAACATAATTCATTGTCTTTAAATTCCCTAATTCGGAGAAACATCTAACACATAAAAGCAATATTCATCAAGATTGTAGGTTATTGCACATTCATTAACTGGCTTTAATACATTCTCTCTCACAAACACGCCCCATCCACCTGAGACTGATAAGTTTGGTTTTATCTTGTTGTTTTCTTGTCTCAATACCCATTTGAATTGATAACCTTGAAGATTGAAGCATACAATTGTAGAACCATGATTGAGTCCATGATTGAGAATGCAAACCTGCTGCACCAAGTTTTTGAGCAAGTTTTTCAATCAATTTAAAGTTTTCAGCACTTTTAAGAGCTCGTCCCCCTGTTATGACAACACTTGCGTTTCCAAGATGTGATGACCCGAAAATTTTTGACTTATTTAAACTAATTCTCTATACGATTTATTATTTTAACACGTTAAACAAAGTCTGTTAGATTGAGTCTCAAAATTTTAGAACTGTTACATATATACAATTACCTTTGACTACTCTCGACGATTCATGAACAATTATATGTATGTATATATATATGTACAAGTAAAAAACGACTTTCCTACAGTAAAAATTACTTTGCTACAGTAAAACACAATTTGCTACAGTAAAACACTATTTGCTACAGTGAAACCGTATTTTGCTACATTGCTACAGTGAAACCAATCTTTAAACCTAATTATTTATTATTTATACTAATTATTTACTCCGTATTCTTCTTCTTCCTAACTGAAACGCACCTGCAAAAGTCAAAAAATACACAGCAACAACATCAAATAACAAAAGGAAAAAAGAAAGAAAAGAAAAAAAAGGAAAAAGAAGTAGAAACGTCGGGTGGGTAACGGTGGCCACCGTTAAACTCATTTAATGCCGAACCGGAGTCGACGAAACCACCGTTGCCGGCGTTAAATTCCTTCGACGGTGAAAAATTGCATCGACTCCTGGTGCTCTAATAATTAGGATATGGCTGCTGCTGCTTTACCCGTGTCCGTTGCTGAATTGTTGTTTCGATGTTTGTGTACTCTTACTCTGTTAAGTTTGCTGCAAAACTACGGGATCATAATATGAACCTATAATAATATAATCTGGTTGTGTGGCTGGCTAGCTAGCTATTGGTTAGTGTGTTAAACTAGCCATGTGTTTGTTTCTTGCATGTATTTGGAGTGACTAGTGTTGTTGATGTATGTGTACTCTTGATAATGCTAAAAACGAACATATATTTCATAGCATTATTCCTCAAAAAAGACAAGCTTTTAGTTGCAATTGTTCTATTTACAAGTGATATTCGTTTAAATAATAAAAGGTGAAGACAAAAGACAGATTCGACGAATTGAAGACGCAAACGACCAAAAAGCTCAAAAGTACAAAAGACAATCAAAAAGGTTCCAATTATTGATAAGAAACGTCTCGAAATTACAAGAGTACAAGATTCAAAACGCAAAGTACAAGATATTAAATTGTACGCAAGGACGTTCGAAAATCCGGAACCGGGACCAGAGTCAACTCTTAACGCTCGACGCAACGGACTAAAAATTACAAGTTAACTATGTATATAAATATAATATAATATATAATTAATTATATTAATTATATATATATTATATATATATTAAAAACCGTCGGCAGAGAAAGACTCCAAGGGTGTGAGCTGTAAATTCATCCTCCGCGACTCGCGGAGTTTGAAGAGGTTTTAACCGCGAGTCGCGGAGCCCCAAAATGAAAAACCCCCTATAAAGCAAACCGAATTCTGATCAAAAATCATCATCTTTTTCTTCCTCATTCATACGTAAAATTTATATTTATATTTATAATTTATATTTTAATTTTAATTATAATTCTAATAATAAGGGTATGTTAGCGAATGTTGTAAGGGTGTAAGTCGAAATTCTGTCCGTGTAACGCTACGCTATTTTTAATCATTGTAAGTTATGTTCAACCTTTTTATATTAATGTCTCGTAGCTAAGTTATTATTATGCTTATTTAAAATGAAGTAATCATGATGTTGGGCTAATTACTAAAATTGGGTAATTGGGCTTTGTACCATAATTGGGGTTTGGACAAAAGAACGACACTTGTGGAAATTAGACTATGGGCTATTAATGGGCTTTATATTTGTTTAACTAAATGATAGTTTGTTAATGTTAATATAAAGATTTACAATTGGGCGTCCCTATAAATTACCATACACACTCGATCGGACACGATGGGCGGGGTATTTATATGTACGAATAATCGTTCATTTAACCGGACACGGGAATGGATTAATAGCCACTAGAATTATTAAAACAGAGGTGAAATTACATTCAAGGGTAATTGGTGTAATTGTTAACAAAGTAGTAAAACCTTGGTTTACACGCAGTCGATAACCTGGTGTATTCATTGAACAAAGTATTAAAACCTTGTTACGATTCGAATCCCCAATTAGTTGGAATATTTAACTTCGGGTATAATAATAATTTGACGAGGACACTCGCACTTTATATTTATGACTGATGGACTGTTATGGACAAAAACCAGACGGACATATTAAATAATCCAGGACAAAGGACAATTAACCCATGGGCATAAAACTAAAATCAACACGTCAAACATCATGATTACGGAAGTTTAAATAAGCATAATTCTTTTATTTCATATTTAATTTCCTTTATTTTATATTTAATTGCACTTCTAATTATCGCATTTTTATTGTTATTGTTATTTAATCGCACTTTTAATTATCGTACTTTTTAATTATCGCAAGTTTATTTTATCGCACTTTTATTATTCGCAATTTCATTATCGTTATTTACTTTACGCTTTAATTTAAGTCTTTTATTTATTTAATATTTTACATTTGGTTTTAACTGCGACTAAAGTTTTAAAATCGACAAACCGGTCATTAAACGGTAAAAACCCCCCTTTTATAATAATAATATTACTTATATATATATTTGTATTTTTATAAAAGTAAACTAATATAGCGTTGAGCTTTGTTTAAAGATTTCCCTGTGGAACGAACCGGACTTACTAAAAACTACACTACTGTACGATTAGGTACACTGCCTATAAGTGTTGTAGCAAGGTTTAAGTATATACATTCTATAAATAAATAAATATCTTGTGTAAAATTGTATCGTATTTAATAGTTTTTCCTAGTAAAATATAAGCTATTTTATATACACCTCGCATAACATCAAGTTATTTTTGGCGCCGCTGCCGGGGAACACTCTTAAACGCCGGAAGCGCAACGCTAATAATATAAAAAAAAAAAAAAAAAATTAGCTTACTTTTATTAAAATTCGTTTTTGTAAAAATACGTTTTAATTATTCAAAAATATAAAAAGAAAAACAAAAATATAAAGTATTTTTTTAGATTTTGTTAAATATTTAAGTTTTATAAGTTTCTTTATTTCTATTTTAATTTATAAAAATATAAGTTTTATTAAATATCTTTTATTTATAGAAAAAACAGAAAACAGAAAATAAAAATAAATAAATAAAGAAAAAACGCGTCGAAGATTAAATCTGTCAACTGAATTTCTGAACCCCGCGAGTCGCGGGGTTTGAAGCATTAAATACCGCAAGTCGCGGAGACTTTCTGACACGCCGACAAAAACCCTAATTCAGCATTAATTACGGTTAATTATTAATTATTATTATTATAACCCTAATTATTATTAATATTATAATTAAGTTTTATTTTAATTTAAGTTTTATTTAATTTATATTTTAGTTTAATTAGTTTTATTAAATTATAAAATTAATAGTTTAATAAAATAAATAATATAAAAATAATATTTTTATAAAAATTGTACTTTTTACAACTTTTTGTATATTTTTATATTTTGTCCCTTTTTAATCGTTTTAGCGTAACTTTTGTATTTTTAGCTCATATTTAGTTTTAATTCATAGTTTTTGCCATAATTATTTTTACTTCTAGATTTTTAGGCTTTGCCGTAGAATTCCTTAAGTGCTTTTTCTTTAGACTAAGATTTAGGTGCTTTAGAATTTTGCGACGCCTTTTTAAGTTTTAGTTTCTTTTTAAGTTATTTCCATTTGGGATTTAGTTTTTCTTGTAAGCTTTAATATTTTTAGACACCTTTTACTATGTATCAATTATCATTACAATTAGTAATTTCAATTTGCGATTATAATTTTAAGTTAGTTGTAGTAATAAGGTTAGGTTAGTCAAGTATTTTTAAGTTTTATAAGTTTCTTTTATTTTTCCGTCACCTTTTATTTTTCAACCATTTTTCTTTTTCGACCTTTTTCGACGAACTCTTTTTCTCTCTTATTTCTCGCTATTCTAGTTTTAGGACTTAGAATTTATTCTACTTCTTATCTAAATTTCTTAAAATTACGAAAATTTATTTTAAGTGGTTAAATTAATAGACATCAAAATTTTCTGGTTCGTAGTAATAGTTGGATTTGTACGTGGACCGGGTTATTGGAGCCAAACAGTCCTCAATTATATTGAGACCAAACGAATCCTGCCCCTCTGCTGCATCTTTTGGCTATTCGAAACGTGGGCAAAATCAGAAAAGTCTATTGATTGGATAACTTATTATAATTTTTATTTCCTTTTAAAAACTAATAGGATATTCAGTGAATGCACCGAGCAAGACGTTCACCACCTTTTGTACGTTCACCACCTGTAACTAGATCAAGACATTTAGCAAATATAACCGCCGTTAATTTTTCTTTAGAATCGTCATCTAGTAGACCAAGTACTTCAGTTCAAATTTCCGATAATCCATTTTTTGAACCCGACCTCACAATTGAGAATCCGGAGAATATTCAGGAACGGTTCGTAGATCCTGAACCACTAAACTTTCCTCCGGAACCACCAATCATTCAAACAGAGATTGTTGAGGAACGAACCATTAAATCAGAATCATCTAGTGATACCGATTCAACAAATTCAATTATGGAGAATCTGGAACCTTTAAGTATGGAAGACCGAATGAGAGCTAAACGCACTGGCCAAGGTCACGCAATTACTCATCCAGACATTAATGCGCCAGATTATGAAATCAAAGGACAAATTCTACACATGGTGACTAATCAATGCCAATTTAGTGGTGCGCCGAAGGAAGATCCAAATGAACATCTACGTACCTTTAATAGGATCTGCACACTATTTAAAATCCGAGAAGTGGAGGATGAACAGATATATCTCATGTTATTTCCCTGGACTTTAAAGGGAGAAGCCAAAGATTGGTTGGAATCGTTACCTGAAGGGGCGATTGATACATGGGATGTTTTAGTTGACAAATTTCTTAAACAATTCTTTCCTGCATCTAAAGCCGTAAGACTTCAAGCAGAAATTGTTACGTTCACACAGAAACCAAATGAAACTCTATATGAGGCATGGACTAGATATGGAAAGTTGTTAAGAGGATGTCCGCAACATGGTTTAGACACCTGTCAAATAGTACAAATATTCTACCAAGGATGCGACATCACTACAAGGAAAGACATAGATATAGCAGCTGGTGGTTCTATTATGAAGAAAACCGAAACTGATGCTTACAAAATTATTGATAATACTGCTTCCCACTCACATGAGTGGCACCAAGAAAAAGATATCATTAGATCATCTAAAGCAGCTAGAGCCGATTCTAGCCATGACTTAGATTCCATTTCCGCAAAGATAGATGCTGTGGAGAGACGAATGGAAAAGATGACTAAAGATATTCACTCAATACGAATTAGTTGTGAGCAGTGTGGAGGACCACATTTGACAAAAGATTGTCTCAGTATTGAATTAACAATGGAACAAAGAGAGAATATTTCATACATAAACCAAAGGCCTGGAAATAATTATCAGAATAATTATCAACCGCCAAGACCGATTTACAATCAAAACCAGAATTATAACCGAAATATTCCATACAACAACCAACAAGGTCCTACCAATCAACAAGTATCTAATAGCAATTACAATCAGCAAAGACCGAATTTTCAAAACAAACCACCACAACAAACCGATGATAAAAAGCCGAATTTAGAAGATATGATGACGAAGCTAGTTGAAACTCAAACGCAGTTTTTCACATCTCAAAAACAAACCAATGAACAAAATGCTCAAGCATTTAGAAATCAACAAGCTTCTATTCAAAATCTGGAACAAGAAGTAAGTAACCTAGCAAGGTTAATAGGTGAAAGAAAACCGGGAAGTCTACCTAGCGATACAAATGCTAAACCCCGGAATGAAACAGCTAAAGTCATTACCACAAGAAGTGGTACAACACTTAAACCACCTGAAATACCTGTAACTTCTGATGAAACTATTCCTACTCCACAAGAACCACAACCTGATCAAGATAAAGAAAAAGAACCGGTAGTTGAGAAAGTTAATGAAGATAACACAGTTAAGGCTAAACCTTATGTTAAACCATACCAACCACCACTTCCTTACCCGAGTAAAATGAAGAAAGAAAAACTTGAAGCCGAGCAATCCAAATTCTTGGATATGTTTAAACAGATAAATGTAAATCTTCCTTTCATTGATGTGATTTCAGGAATGCCAAGATATGCTAAATTCTTGAAAGATCTAATCTCAAATAGAAAGAAAATGGAAGAACTCTCGGCTGTTACTATGAATGCTAATTGTTCAGCAGTGCTGTTGAATAAGATACCAGAAAAACTATCTGATCCAGGAAGTTTCACAATTCCATGTTTTCTGGGTAGTCTTAGTTCAATAGAAGCATTGGCAGACTTAGGTGCTAGTATAAATCTAATGCCGTATTCACTATACACTAAACTAGACCTTGGAGAATTGAAACCAACAAGAATAAGCATACAACTAGCCGATAGATCAATAAAATATCCTAGAGGGATAATGGAGAACATGCTAGTTAAAGTTGGTACTTTAGTATTTCCAGTAGATTTTGTTGTTTTGGACATGGAAGAAGATTCTCAAGTTCCTCTCATATTAGGAAGACCATTCTTAAACACGGCTAAAGCAATGATAGACGTGTTCGGTAAGAAACTGACCCTAAGTATAGAGGATGAGAGTGTTACCTTTTTAGTTGATAGAGCAATGCAACAACCACAATTTGCAGATGATACATGTTATTATATTCAAACTATAGATGCACATGCAGAATTATTAGAAGAATTTCCAGAATTACAAGGAACAGGAGAATGTTCTTTAGGAGAAGGTAATGAACCAATTGATGAAGCTGAAATGTTAGCTACACTTATAGCTAATGGATATGAACCAACAACAGAAGAAATTCAAATGCTAAAAGAAGAAGACAGATATCGATATAAATCATCGATAGAAGAACCTCCGAAATTAGAGTTAAAGCCACTTCCAAACCATTTGGAATACGCTTATTTACATGGTGAATCTGAATTACCTGTAATAATATCGTCTTCTCTTACTAAAAATGAGAAATCACAACTCATTTCTGTGTTGAAAGCTCATAAACCAGCCATTGCATGGAAGATTCATGATATTAAAGGAATAAGTTCTTCGTATTGCACACATAAAATCCTTATGGAAGAAGGTCATAAAACGTATGTGCAACGCCAACGAAGACTAAATCCTAATATGCAAGATGTAGTTAAGAAAGAGATTATTAAACTGCTAGATGCAGGTTTGATATATCCAATCTCTGATAGTCCATGGGTAAGCCCAGTTCAATGCGTGCCTATGAAGGGTGGCATGACTGTCATTACAAATGAGAAAAATGAGCTTATTCCTACTAGGACTGTAACAGGATGGCGTGTATGTATTGATTATAGAAAATTAAATGACGCCACCAGAAAGGATCACTTTCCCTTACCTTTCATAGATCAAATGTTGGAAAGATTAGCCGGAAATAGCTACTATTGTTTTCTAGATGGATTTTCCGGATATTTTCAAATTCCAATAGCACCCGAGGATCAAGAGAAAACCACATTCACGTGCCCTTATGGTACTTTTGCTTACAAACGCATGCCATTTGGACTTTGTAACGCCCCTGCAACCTTTCAAAGGTGCATGATGGCGATTTTTCACGACATGATAGAAGAATGCATGGAAGTATTCATGGATGACTTTTCAGTCTTCGGTGATACATTTAAATCATGTCTAATTAATCTGGAACGAATGCTAATTAGATGCGAAAAATCAAATCTAGTACTTAATTGGGAGAAATGCCATTTCATGGTTAAAGAAGGCATCGTTCTTGGACATAAAATTTCAAAAGAAGGAATTGAAGTGGATAGAGCTAAAGTAGATGTAATTGCTAAACTTCCACATCCCACCAATGTTAGAGGAGTTAGGAGTTTTCTAGGGCATGCCGGTTTTTACCGACGTTTCATAAAAGATTTTTCTAAAATTGCCACTCCTATGAATAAACTCCTAGAAAAGGATGCGCCATTCATCTTTTCAGATGAGTGTATCAAATCTTTTAATATTCTTAAAGAGAAACTCACTAATGCGCCGATCATGATAACACCAAATTGGAATCTACCATTTGAACTAATGTGCGATGCAAGTGATTTTGCAATGGGAGCCGTTTTAGGACAAAGGATTGAAAAACGATTTCAACCTATATATTATGCTAGTAAGACGTTACAAGGAGCACAAACGAACTATACAACTACTGAAAAAGAACTCCTTGCTATTGTCTTTGCTTTTGACAAATTTCGATCATATCTCGTTCTAGCAAAAACGGTAGTCTATACCGACCATTCTGCTCTTAGATACTTATTTTCAAAACAAGATGCTAAACCAAGATTAATCCGTTGGATCTTACTCTTACAAGAGTTTGATATTGAAATCCGAGATAAAAGAGGAGCAGAAAATCTCGCCGCTGATCATCTTTCTCGTCTTGAAAATCCCGAATTAGAAGTTCTAAATGAATCAGCCATACAAGACAACTTTCCTGATGAATATCTATTGAAGATAGATTATAAAGAAATCCCATGGTTTGCAGACTATGCAAACTACTTAGTTTGTGGATTCCTTGAAAAAGGATTATCGTACCAAAGACGAAAGAAATTCTTCAGTGATATAAAACACTATTTCTGGGAAGATCCACATTTGTTTAAAAGTTGTCCCGATGGAATAATACGCCGATGTGTATTTGGAGATGAAGCTAGTAAAATATTAAACCATTGTCACACAGGACCAACAGGAGGGCATTATGGGCCTCAACTAACAGCAAGAAAAGTTTATGAAGCTGGATTCTATTGGCCTACAATTTACAAAGACGCACACCTTCTTTGCAAATCCTGTGATGCATGTCAAAGGGCCGGAAAAATAAGTCAACGTGATGAAATGCCACAAAATGTCATCCAAGTATGTGAAGTATTTGACATTTGGGGTATTGACTTTATGGGTCCATTTCCAAAATCTAATAATAATCTATATATACTCGTAGCCATTGATTATGTATCTAAATGGGCGGAAGCACAAGCTCTCCCAACTAACGATGCACGAGTTGTAGTCAACTTTTTAAAACGTCTTTTTGTAAGGTTTGGAACACCGAAAGCTTTAATAAGTGATCGGGGTACTCATTTCTGTAATAATCAACTTGAGAAAGTTCTTAAAAGATATGGAGTAACTCATAAAATCTCCACCGCATATCATCCACAAACAAGTGGACAAGTTGAAAATACCAACCGAGCTTTAAAACGTATTCTAGAGAAAACCGTAGGATCAAATCCGAAGGAATGGTCCATTAAATTGGAGGATGCACTCTGGGCTTTTAGAACAGCCTACAAAACTCCAATTGGAACCACACCTTTTAGACTTGTTTATGGAAAAGCATGTCATCTTCCAGTAGAAATTGAACACAAAGCATTTTGGGCTTTGAAAACATGTAATCTTGATTTACATGAAGCCGGACGTCTACGATTAAGTCAACTAAACGAATTAGAAGAATTAAGACATGAAGCATACGAAAATTCGTTAATCTATAAAGAAAGAACGAAGAAATGGCATGATAAAAGAATCAGAAGTTCAAAAGAATTTAAAGAAGGAGACAGAGTTCTTCTTTTCAATTCACGATTCAAGCTATTTCCTGGAAAATTGAAATCAAGATGGTCTGGACCATTCATAGTCAAAAGAGTTTTCTCATACGGAACGATAGAATTAATAAATTCAAATGGGATTGAATTTAAAGTTAATGGTCACAGAGTTAAACATTACATACATGGTCCGATGGAAGTCGACAACGAAGTTAATCACAATTTCGACACCACAGCTAACTAAGTGTAGGGAGAATCAAGTCTTTAAAGGATAATATGTATTTCTGTTAGAGTTAGATTGTCTGTTTTCGTGTAGTTCTCGAAAATGGAACACGAATGGTCTTTCCCTAGCAGACCCTAAAGAACTAGTCTTCTCCCCCCATTCTGAATTTTTATTTTTTTAGGTTTTTACAAAATGAAGACTGCCTGTGAACTAAACCATGGTCTAATGCTACACGCTTTGATTACTAAACGTAATAATGACATACTACCGAGTGAAATAGTATCAGTAATCAGAGAAAGAATGGACGGAGTTAGAAAAGAATCCAGATGCGAAGATAATAAGTTACAATTTGGTAAAGGAAAATCAAAATCCGCAGCGAAAAGAAGAGCACGACACCTAGAAAGATGTCACAAATGCGGAAAATGGTCACATGGAGGTAAATGTTCCAATAATCAAACCTATTCAAATACCGAATTTGTTACTTTATGCAGAGACGGACCGTTCATATGTTTAGAAGAAAAGACACTGAATGCTCGAGGTTACGCCTATGTAGCCATGGAAAACCAATTAAACCGACTATCTTATGAATGGGATAGATCATATAACTAAGAAATCTATTTCACAGGTATGTCTGTACAGTTTTTATTTTTATTTTTATTTTTAACCTTTTGATAATAAACGCTAATTTGTTCGCTAAAAAGTATTAAATTGGTATTGAATAAAATTAGGTTTGGCGACCGAAATTATTGATATCATTCAAAAATTTATTACATCACTGCGAAATTTAACGTTTATTCTTAAGGTATAAATATCTTTAATCAATCAACCCTAAATATTTCAAAAATTCGTCATGAGTTAAATTAGGTCTTGGAACCGAAATAACTTTACCGAAAAGAGGGGCGCATATTTTTGATAATATTTGATTGATTAAAGTGGGATAAAAAGACAAAAAGATTTTTAAATTTATTTTTACCATGTTTTTAAAATTAATATTTAAATCTTAAATTAATATTGTAAATTTTGCAAAAACAATATATTTAAAATTGTAAATATTTGAAAAATTAATATAAGTTTGATATGAATTTATGAATTTTTAAATTAAGTTGGTGTGAATTTTTAAAATATAAATTTTTAATTTTATGCATTTCAAATTTTAAGTTTGGTGTGAATTTTTAATAATAATTTTGAATTTTATATTTAAGTTGTGTGAATTTAAAAACAAAAATTTACTTTATCTCATTAAGTTAAGAATATGATTTTTAAAATTCATCGTAAGTTGAAGATTAGGTCTTTGAACCGAAATTGCTTTACCCGAGGGAGGGACGAGAATTTTTATTATCATTATTTTTAACCTTATTAAATTAGAGTATGCCAAAAACATTGAAAAAACCCAAAAATCTTAGCTTTTAAAACAATCGCTACAAAAAGACAAATTTTAAAATTTTGTCGAGGGACGGACTAGGACATCGATCCGAAACGACCTCGTCCTAAATAACAAGGGAAACAAAATTTTAAAATTAAGTACTTAATTGTTTCAAAAGTTAATGATTATATATATAAAAAAAAAAAAAAAGGCTCCGCGACTCGCGGAGTTTGGAGGGTAAATCCCCGCGACTCGCGGGAAGACCGGATTACAGAAAAAAAATAAAGAGCTGCAAACTGATCAGTTTCACTCCCCCACCCAAACAACAGGGTAAAACAACGCATTTTCAAAGACTGGCATTAAGTTCAGCAAAAGCAACTAATTTTGACGACAAGATGCAAAATATATGTGAAATAACAACAAGACGGAATGAACAAATGATGTGCACCATTTATCATTCAGCAAACAAACGCCAATATATTTGGAAACTTTGGTAAAATTTAATCATTTTCACACAAATCACCCTCAATAATTTAAATTGTTACTGATTTCTTGCAAATGAGGGCATTGCAAGATCTTAAGTGTGGGAAGGGGTTAAATTCTTTCGGATTTTAAAATTTTTACTTTATACACTTGGTTACCATTAAAAATACTAGTAAAGCAGTAGTTGTATTAGAATCTAGTGCTCTCTGATAATAAAGAACAGCCCTGGTCTTATATACTGACTACCCAATTCTAGTAAAAAATTTTAAAATTTTCAAATAAATGAATTCAAAATCATGTTTATACATAATTATGAACGATAAAACTAGGTTTTAACACCGAAATTATTGTTACCTCGGAAAGGACATAAATTAAGAAACAAACTAAAATGTTAAAATTCATTTAAAATGGAATAGAGGACGATAAAAAGGAAAATAAAAGCCAAGTGTGGGAAAATTTACCAAGTTATCTTAAACATATGTCACATATATCTGTAACAAATAACTGAAAATACTTTTGCTTTGGACTAAACTAAACTGTTTTACCCGATGAAAGAAAAGAAGAGATGGATCTACACGATGAATCAATTCCATCATTAAAAGGAAGTAAAGTCTTCCGAAAAAAACACGCGCTTCTTGATTTAGGTCATGAAGTTGTCGTCCAGACCAGCTGTAGGTTGACGAAAAATCTAGAAAAGTCATCACTAAAATCAGCAGGAAATCCACGGACCTCAGCATCAAACAGGGTCGCCAAGTGGTCAGATTTATCCTAACCATGAGAAGGATTTATCTCGTACAATGGGGGGGCACCATGCAAATTAGCTGGACAAGACTAATGAATCAGATCCCCAGAAAGGATAATCTCCTTTTAAAGATTAAAAATCAGCTTTTAAGACTGATATTACTCAATCCTAGAGATTGACCTTAAAGATTGAGAATTCAAACTCATGGAATTCAATGATATCTAAACTCGAGCTTGAACGAGAAAATATTTTGATCAAAATTATAAACCGATTTGTTTTCTGAAAACCCTATTTTCAATGCGTTCATTACCATTGAACGTAAAATCCTAGGAATTCACCTGGAATTCATTAGGTCACCTGAACCAAATCGGGTGTCAACCGTAAGAACGGTGGTTGCATAGCATGGTCAAAGACAGGACCTTGTGCCAGACCAAAAAATTATAAGGGTGAGCTTTACTATTGCTCCTACAAAGGATAGTAATTGCGTCCGACACGTTATAGACCATAATCAAAAGCATGTCACGGGACATTGCCTTAACAGTTGCTTGTTCAACGCTTTCCTTTACAACCGGACGGTAGTTTGCCGAAAGGTAATATACGGAACAAGTAAACTGGACGTGTTGCTTTCCAAATACAAGGTTAGCAAGTGGGTGACACAAAACCGCAAGTTTTGAGCTAAAATTTTCAAATCTAAAACCCACCAAACCCACAAAAATATTTTGCAAACACCGGTAAAGGGTTATTCCGGAAAACTTATCTAGGGTAAAAACTAGATTTAATTTTCAAAAGATCAAATGTTTTCATAAAGATCCAATTTCCTTAATGGATCTAAATTTTTATAGTCATGTGGGACTGTAAACCATATCGTTACTACCATTGTTTATATCACCGTATAGAAATCACTGATGTACAAAGTGTGAAGAATAAAGAAGTGATTCTAATATTTCAAGACGATATTGCTTGAGGACAAGCAACGCTCAAGTGTGGGAATATTTGATAATGCTAAAAACGAACATATATTTCATAGCATTATTCCTCAAGAAAGACAAGCTTTTAGTTGCAATTGTTCTATTTACAAGTGATATTCGTTTAAATAATAAAAGGTGAAGACAAAAGACAGATTCGACGAATTGAAGACGCAAACGACCAAAAAGCTCAAAAGTACAAAAGACAATCAAAAAGGTTCCAATTATTGATAAGAAACGTCTCGAAATTACAAGAGTACAAGATTCAAAACGCAAAGTACAAGATATTAAATTGTACGCAAGGACGTTCGAAAATCCGGAACCGGGACCAGAGTCAACTCTTAACGCTCGACGCAACGGACTAAAAATTACAAGTTAACTATGTATATAAATATAATATAATATATAATTAATTATATTAATTATATATATATTATATATATATTAAAAACCGTCGGCAGAGAAAGACTCCAAGGGTGTGAGCTGTAAATTCATCCTCCGCGACTCGCGGAGTTTGAAGAGGTTTTAACCGCGAGTCGCGGAGCCCCAAAATGAAAAACCCCTTATAAAGCAAACCGAATTCTGATCAAAAATCATCATCTTTTTCTTCCTCATTCATACGTAAAATTTATATTTATATTTATAATTTATATTTTAATTTTAATTATAATTCTAATAATAAGGGTATGTTAGCGAATGTTGTAAGGGTGTAAGTCGAAATTCTGTCCGTGTAACGCTACGCTATTTTTAATCATTGTAAGTTATGTTCAACCTTTTTATATTAATGTCTCGTAGCTAAGTTATTATTATGCTTATTTAAAACGAAGTAATCATGATGTTGGGCTAATTACTAAAATTGGGTAATTGGGCTTTGTACCATAATTGGGGTTTGGACAAAAGAACGACACTTGTGGAAATTAGACTATGGGCTATTAATGGGCTTTATATTTGTTTAACTAAATGATAGTTTGTTAATGTTAATATAAAGATTTACAATTGGGCGTTCCTATAAATTACCATACACACTCGATCGGACACGATGGGCGGGGTATTTATATGTACGAATAATCGTTCATTTAACCGGACACGGGAATGGATTAATAGCCACTAGAATTATTAAAACATAGGTGAAATTACATTCAAGGGTAATTGGTGTAATTGTTAACAAAGTAGTAAAACCTTGGTTTACACGCAGTCGATAACCTGGTGTATTCATTGAACAAAGTATTAAAACCTTGTTACAATTCGAATCCCCAATTAGTTGGAATATTTAACTTCGGGTATAATAATAATTTGACGAGGACACTCGCACTTTATATTTATGACTGATGGACTGTTATGGACAAAAACCAGACGGACATATTAAATAATCCAGGACAAAGGACAATTAACCCATGGGCATAAAACTAAAATCAACACGTCAAACATCATGATTACGGAAGTTTAAATAAGCATAATTCTTTTATTTCATATTTAATTTCCTTTATTTTATATTTAATTGCACTTCTAATTATCGCATTTTTATTGTTATTGTTATTTAATCGCACTTTTAATTATCGTACTTTTTAATTATCGCAAGTTTATTTTATCGCACTTTTATTATTCGCAATTTCATTATCGTTATTTACTTTACGCTTTAATTTAAGTCTTTTATTTATTTAATATTTTACATTTGGTTTTAACTGCGACTAAAGTTTTAAAATCGACAAACCGGTCATTAAACGGTAAAAACCCCCCTTTTATAATAATAATATTACTTATATATATATTTGTATTTTTATAAAAGTAAACTAATATAGCGTTGAGCCTTGTTTAAAGATTTCCCTGTGGAACGAACCGGACTTACTAAAAACTACACTACTGTACGATTAGGTACACTGCCTATAAGTGTTGTAGCAAGGTTTAAGTATATCCATTCTATAAATAAATAAATATCTTGTGTAAAATTGTATCGTATTTAATAGTTTTTCCTAGTAAAATATAAGCTATTTTATATACACCTCGCATAACATCAACTCTGTTAAGTTGTCTGAACGACACAACATAATATGAACCTATAAGCATATGTTTATCTGGTTAAAACATAATAGTGATTCTTACTTAGTAAGTGATAGTATCTCTCGATCATCCCATGCAAGCTCTGGTTTCTCACACTTGCAAAATTCTCAAAAGCCTTCCTTAAAGCTTTCGCCTTCATCAACCAACTTGACAGAAGCATTTCCCTCATGTCTCTTCTCTAAGGCATCCCATATAGTCTTGGCTGTCTTATACTTTCTAAACCGATGAAAGATCTCACGTGGAAGTCACCAAGTCAGAATGGAGTAGGGTTTCTTCTCATCAATGTGTCTTGCTTCTGCTCACCAGTTCAGTTAGACTACTAAGAGGCGCAAGAGATCCTCCCAATCTTAATAATCTACCATAGTTTTGGATCTATACCATTTATGTCTAAATCTAGGTTTCCGGTGTCGGTAGCAAGGTTACAAAAGACGTGAGACGGGGTCGAGACAGCCGGCTCCCAAAATAGGTCGATACGTTCGAGATGGAAGTCGAGACGGACATTGATCAAAGTTGACTTTTAAATATATACAAGTATATAAATGTACACATATTTTAAACCCAAAAACTTTAATTGACTAATTTTTACCTATAAACGCCATCACCGTGAATCTAATACAAAACAATTTAAACTAAAATACGGCATATTTGACCCATTTTACCCACATTCCTGGCTTTTCCGATTTTTGACATATTTTGACCCGATTTTATCCAACTTTGACCCGAATTTCAACCGTTGACTATCATATTATACGGTTCCTTTCGAGACAGGACATGCTTGTCACCAAACTGCCGAGACGCGGCCATTTGCAACAGCAGTGGTAATCATTTCAACTCGACAACTTGGGACCTCTATTCTAATTCCCCACTTCCAGCACCATTTAGTAACATGTTTTGCACACTAAGTGTTTGGTTTTGGGTAGCCATTGCGGAATCGAACACGGTGAAGAATTTTGTAAATCTTCTGTTCAAGACTTACGCACGTAAGTTCAGCCCTTGCGCAGAGATGTCTATAACTTTCGCACGGATTTCAAAATGTCACTCACGCACGTACGTCTATGGTCTTGCGCACGTAAGTCAAATCCTAATCTTACGCACGTACGTAGACACTTGTGCACGCGAGAGTGTTCTTCGTGGCAGCAACAGAAAATAGGGTTCCCGAATCGAATCAACAAAATATTTAAACCTTTGAATCGTGAAATCATTTTCGCAATAAGGTATTTCGATCCTATATATTACCTATGGGTTACACAACATCCTTATTGGGATAAGACAAATGCACGACTCCAATATAGACAATTTAAAATTGGAAGTCAAAGAACGAAGAGTTTTATTTATTTTGAGAATGTTCAATTTTCCATCATCTCATCATTTGTAATTGAGACATGAATCCTTTATATATAGAGTATGAAAGGTTGTAACTTTTCACCATGAAAGGTTACAACTTTGGTGTAAAGGTTTTCATGAAATGTCACACGTTTTGGTGTAAATGTACAATGGTTACAACATTTAATGAAGTCACACAATTTCATTAAAAGTTACACAAATTTATGAAGAGTTGTGTCTTTTCGCCATAACTAGTCAAGATACCCCTGAAATCACGGGTTAATTAAAAGACAAATTTACAGCATAAAGTTTAAAAGCATTTAGTTAGAATGGTTGTTTATAATATAAGTGATGTAAATGAATACAGATATTGTTTAACACAAACGGCATGTCATATATCATACAAAAGATGGATAGAATTATAGAAATAAGTTAAGTCATGCCAAATACAAATATTAATTTACATATTCTGCTTGTTGGCGGGAAAATTGCAGAATAACATAATTCATTGTCTTTAAATTCCCTAATTCGGAGAAACATCTAACACATAAAAGCAATATTCATCAAGATTGTAGGTTATTGCACATTCATTAACTGGCTTTAATACATTCTCTCTCACAAACACGCCCCATCCACCTGAGACTGATAAGTTTGGTTTTATCTTGTTGTTTTCTTGTCTCAATACCCATTTGAATTGATAACCTTGAAGATTGAAGCATACAATTGTAGAACCATGATTGAGTCCATGATTGAGAATGCAAACCTGCTGCACCAAGTTTTTGAGCAAGTTTTTCAATCAATTTAAAGTTTTCAGCACTTTTAAGAGCTCGTCCCCCTGTTATGACAACACTTGCGTTTCCAAGATCTGGCCGTTCTGATTCTTGAATTACTTGCTTCACATGTCTAGAACCCCCATCTATTATAACATCAAATCAATGCAAACACTCAAATGAGTAGAGGTGGAGTATGGGTCAAAACAGTCGGATCAGATTAAATCACAAACAATTATGACCCGCGTTGACCCGCCTACATTTATTAAATATTTAAGCTTTTTTTATTAACTAAGGCTATACATATTATAACAGGAAAAAGCAAAATACTTGATCATCAAAAGCCTACTTTACTGAACCAACATGTTTTAGCATTTAATTACACCTTTGGCAATTTTCGACCCATTTGACATGTTCAACCTGTGTCTCTTTATACTCAATTGTTAAGTTACATGTTTGACTTGTTATCAATGAAATACCCTGAATTAACCTATATTTGTATGACCGATCATCCTTTGAACAAAAATAATTATATGGTTGTATTGGATAATTAATCAACACACCTTCACCAAAGATTGACAAGTCAATCAAAGCGGAGCCTACCGGAAAAGACATACTTCTAATGGTCAACATGCACGGATCAAATCCGGTGTAACGGATGGTACATAAAGCATTACCAGCATATATTGGCCTGTCCTAAAAATCAAATTGTAGAAAGTAAAAAGAGGTTATTTATTACAATAATCGTGTCGAATAAAAATGCAAAATTACCTCACAAATGTTTCAGATTCTGATATTTCAATGACATCAGTTATTGGTGAAACATCAAGAAGGACAGCTGCACGAGGTAATATATTTTTCCCAAAAGAACTTGATGCAGCAACTATATGCTATATGCGTGTATTCACCTTTTTGCTGCACCAAATGAACTAATTCAGCTCATGGTTCTGCGCTAAATGGTGATTAAATTTATCAGAATCTGCTGCCAGCACCTGAAAATCAACAGAAACATGAAAAAATGGACAAGAAAATTCACGTGGGCTAACCCATTTTGACCCGTGCTAAACTTTAACCCATTTTGACGTGTCTGACCAGCCCATCTAGAAATGACGAATTAAACATCCAAAAGACATGAGAAATGGACAGATGAGATGAAGCCGCCTTTGTAGCAGCCTACTGTAAGGATGGGCCCGACCCGGCCAATAGCAAAGATAAAGAGTTGTCGAACTTGCTAGCCGCCTCTACTGAACTTAGGGATGTGGTAGTGAGTGAACCGCCTTCATGTTCTGCTATAACTAATAGTCCAATCTATAACAAATTTACAGAACAAATAAGTAAGAATGTAAAGAAACATACTTATAGAGTACTTCAGACATAAAGAATAACAGGTAAAAAACTACAGCTGGTAAAGGTACTAGTTCATATGACCATAACGCACTTTTATCTTCCGTAAACAATCTTAAACACCCAATAATTTAAAGTTTATTCAACTACATTTTCAACTAACAAATTTATTTTTTAACTACAACCATTAAATTACATGTTCCCACACCAGTCCTTTTGCCTTATTAAGTAAAAAAGATTGAATCTTTACCCTGTATTCATATCATTCAGTTTTTAAAAAACAAATTCCAAGTGTAAATCAATATTTGCCACGTTGGCAAAAAAAAACACTTTTTGGTGACAAATGGCTTAAAAAAACACTTTTTGGTGACAAATGGCCAAAGCCAGATCTCCCAGATCCGGGTATACTAGGTTTAAAAATTTGTTTTTTTTTTTTTACATAGATAGTTATACTACAAACTCTCTATAAATACGTACTCTCCCGCCAAAATTTCATGAAACAGCCTGCAAGTTGAAGTAGGTGCACTGAATCTTAGTAACTAACAACAAAAACAAACGCTAAATAAAAATAACATGATCTTTGCCATTACAATAACAAATATCGAAAGATTCAACACAAGAAATTACAGAAGAACAAGTAGCAACTAACTAAGCATTAACCGATTTATGAGTAAAAATAACATGATCTTTGCCATTACAATAACCAAGGATTTCAAGCATTGGTGATGCAGGTGGCGGGGATAAAAAAGCTTTTACCAACATCGACTCTGCATCCTCACAAGGACCCCTTAACCTGAGCTTCTTGAGAACAGGTGACTTGGCCAAAATAAGATTCACAAACCCCAACTCATCATCTTCAAACTCATATCCAATCAAATGCTCCGAACAAATTAGCTCCACAAATTCCTCATTCTTAATATACTCATCAAAATTATATACAATCTCCAATTCGGTCAAATGTTCCAACCAGATATCTGAACAATCTTGCATTGTATCAGAATATAAATCATCATCAAACTTCTCCCGAGGCGTTGTATCTTCTTCGAAGGTCATCTGTCAATGTTTTGTTTTATTTGTGTTAGCATGCTTTGGCATAAGTATAAGAACAAAGGGCAACTTTCATACTGCAATAGGGCCATTTTCCCCCTACATTCTCATATTCTTTTATTGGATTAAAATAATTAGAAAATAAAATGAAATAGAAATAAGAGAATGCCTTTATTATGATAGTAAATGGGAATGTACCGGAATGGAACTGGATTAGTTGTATTTTAGTGACTTGGGTAAAAATTGTTTTTTAACTCTTAAATTGGCTATATATAATGTAATATTATATTATATGCTTAAAGATATGACATGAAATTCAATCAAAAATTTAATAGGATATAAGGTAGATGCATGTTGTTTACCTCGAGTGTTAGTTTCTCCAAGTTTGGGGAACTTCGGATCATAAGTGCAAGAATCCGTAACCAATTATTATTAAGGAAAGACATTCCTTGTAAACGTATGTATTTGAGGTCGACTAACGAAGTTGCAAGCTTTCGTGGAGGAAACTCCCCTCCAGTAAACTCCTTCAACCATAGGCCAAACAAGTATAAAACAAAACAAAAAGTAAGTATAAAACAAAACAAAGTTTTTATATTGAATCAATTGCATATACACTGTAAAATTACCTCAATCTCCCGAACAGCAAGAGTAAGACGTTCAATCACGGGTATGAACTGAAATAGCTCATCGAAGGTGCCATAGTCTTCTGTAAAGATGAAATACTCGTCACAAAGAGCCTTCTGAATACTACAACTTGCATTTGTAAACTGCATCAAACAACTTACAACATTAAAATAAGTAATGAAAGCCCACGAACATCAATACTTTAGTAACAACTAACTTACAATTGTGAAGCTTTTAATCAGTGGATTATTGGATAAGATGTGCATAAGTACATTTTTATAGATATGTACATACTCTAAGCATAACGTTGTAAGGCTACCAAATCCGTTGAACGTTGGTGGGTAGATAATCTCACAATTAGAGAGATATAGGTCTGTTAACTGATGAAACGAGAATATGGATTTCGGCACCATACACGAGCAACTAAAAGTAAGTTTCTTTACGGTATTCTTTCTCGATAAATGAAGTAATATGTGGTCGAGTTCCACACAATCAATATATAAGTCATCTAAATCCACGAAAATGCTGAAGTCAATTATTGGTCCATGGTGTAGTAACAGGAACTGATGTATAGCATTGAAAAAATTACTCCTCATCTTTTTCTTTTCACTTAGGATCTTTTCCCTTTCACTTAGCAGATCATCAAACTCTTGCTCGTTAACGTCTAGTTGATTTTCATTGGTTGATTCATTGAACAGATCCTCACTAAATGAAACTTTAGGAATTTGTGTCCAACGGTACCTCCATTCCTTAGAGAGAATACTTGCCCTTACTACCTCTTCGGTTGGTAGACGCCATAGAATGTTTTCTATTAAGACCGAAGGAAGGGTGCTGACCGATTCATCTAACAACGAACTTTGACCATCATTCATCTTGGGACACTAAATCATAATGCAAAAACAAATTTATCAGTTCAAGTGCCAACATTTACTCATTTAGTAAGTAATATCGGATGATTAATTTACTTTTCCTAATTGCAGTTTGTTTACTTGTAAGACAAATACTCCGACTATTAACGTTGCAAGGTTTTTAATGCATCACTTTGTTCACAGATGACTAAACATACAACACCATACAATAATAAAACTAGTATAAATAGACCATTGGCAAAACATCCCATTACAATTCCTCTGTTACTGGAATATAAATCAATAATTAATAAGAGTTTGCTTACAATTTTCTATCTTTTCATTCACATGTCACAGCCACACAACCTCAACAATGCCTACGTGGCATTTTTCACATATATACATACATATATACGGAGTATTTGTTTTCACTAAGTGGAATTGAAATTGATAAGTATTAAACGATCAAAACACTAGTGGATTCAATCGTTGATAAACTTTGCTGAAAAAGGAACCGGATACAAGTACACTTCAAGTTTAAAATACAATTACCTGAATGAAATAATATAAAATATAAATATAAATCGAATTTTACCTTCGAGGTCTCTGAGGCCAACTCCCGATCAAACTAGAGTATCAAGTGAAAATCACTTGTTGCCGAAAATCAATTTAGGGTTTATTTGGTTATGAAATGAATGGGAGGTGTGAGCGTTTGTAGAGAGAGGTACGCTTTTGAAGTTTTTTTTTTTTTTTTTTTTTTTTTTTTTTTTTTTGGCAAAAATACAGTGTATAAATTACTAATATGTCCTTACTAGTGATTCAGCTCCTTAGATAAATATGCATCAAAAACTGATGTGTGAATATCACTTCCCTTTCTCAAAATATTTTCACATAAAAGACAATACCTTTAAAAAAAAAAATTTTGGAAAGTCAAAATATCAATAACTAACGTGGACCCCTAGTAAGGCACTAGAGGAGCCACCCCAAAAAATTACAATGGTCTTAATAAGCCAATCGTTCCATTTTACATTATATTTGCTTCTACTATCTAACCAATACAAACGAATAGAATCAAAAATACACTCCTTCATTTCTCTTGGAATTAAACAGCACGTCATTGCGCCACTTCCAAAGATGTCAAGCCAGGCATGCAACAATCATATATAGAGAGTCCTTCGAAGTGGTAGAGGTATGCCAAGCGTCGAACCATTCTAACCACTCGTTCCAACCACAATACCTTTAAATTAAATTGATTAGATTTGCAATATAACATAAAATGTTTGGTAAACATTATACAATAATAAATTAACTTGAACTCTTTAAATACAAGCATTTCTCAATTTTTTTTTTTTAACAGCAGAGGTAAAATTTTTATTAAAACTAGCGGGGAGCTAGAAAAAACAATACAAAACCAAAACAAAACAACGGACACACTACATAGCGTTCAGAGGGTTTTGTAACCACGTTGTCCAATTAATACTACATTTATTAAAACGCGAATACAACCAATTAAGCCGAAACCACTATGCTATCGTAAACGTGAGACTTCTTGAACTTAGAATCGTTAAAGACGTAGCTATTGCGAAGTCAC
Organism: Rutidosis leptorrhynchoides; assembly: GCF_046630445.1. NCBI lineage: Eukaryota > Viridiplantae > Streptophyta > Magnoliopsida > Asterales > Asteraceae > Rutidosis > Rutidosis leptorrhynchoides. The sequence goes on from NC_092339.1 coordinate 10,233,948, forward strand.
CAAATGTCCGATAAAGCTGAAATTATTATAACTATGAGGATCATGCGTTGTCTTCTCGTAATAGGAATCGTATCAACCCATAACCAAATGCCTTCAATGTAGCTCCAATGAGGTCAGTTGGTCCAAAGGCTAATCTTGCCCCAAATTTGAATACAAGTGTCACAAGGCTAACTCTGGGGATTATTAAATTCTAATATCTATTAAATTCAACTCTTAAGAAGTATTACTCGGAGGTAATTAACTTCAACAATCTCTTATCGATAATACCGTGAGAGGGGAGTCGTGTTAAATGTTAATGCGAGAAATAATTTTACTACATGTTTGCTATCATAATTTTTTTCTCGTAACTTGTATAATGAAAATAATGGATAAACGGAGATTGTTGGATTGTAAAAAATATATATATAAATAAATATATATATATATATATATATATATATATATATATATATATATATATATATATATATATATATATATATATATATATATATATATATATATATATATATATATATGTGTGTGTGTGTGTAAAAAAACTTGTAAAATAAATGAAAAAGCACAACTTACTATTCATCATGTTTTCACAATTAGTGTATTTAAGTTACACGGAAATTGAGGTAGGATTGTTTAAGAAGTATTACTCGGTGGTAATTAGGGATGACAATGACCACCTGATCCAGCGGATATCCACCCGATCCATCTGCTTCGTGATGGATATGGACGAACATAAATGGATATGGATAGGGATATGGATGAACCTGAATGGATACGGATGAAAAGTTTCACCCATGGATATATTCATTAACACCCGAAATATATATACAAATACATAAATATAGATATATGCTTACATATTTGGTATTACAAATACATTTATCGTTACACACACACATTGTTTTTGCAACCATATATTGAATTAACTATGATATATTATAATAAAATACTTATATCTAACAAAATAAACATACTAATTACACATTTTTAATCTGTCTTAATACATGTTTGATATTGTATTCAACAAAGTATGTTCTATTTTCGACAAACATTACATGTTTTTGTGGATGGATTTCAATTATGTTATGTTATATTCATTTTTGTTATATTCCATTTATGTTAACATCGCATATTCGAAAGTGTTATTACATTTTTTGAATATCCAATGGATATCCATTAACCCGCTTAATCCATTGGATATGGATATGGATGAATTAACTGAAATCTAATGGATATGGATATGAATATGGATGAACAAAAACTAAATGAATATGGATACGGCATCACCCGATCCATATCCGATCCATTGTCATCCCTAGTGGTAATTAACTTCAACAATCTCTTATGGATAATACCGTGAGAAAGGGATCGTGTTAAACGTTAATGCAAAAAATAATTTTACTACATGTTTACTATCATATTTTTTTTCTCGTAACTTGTATAATGAAAAATGGATAAACGGAGTTTTTTGGATTGTAAAAAAGCAAATATGTAAAAAAAAACTTGTAAAATAAATGAAAAAGCACAACTTACTATTGATCATGTTTTCACATTTAGTGTATTTAAGTTACACGGAAATTGAGGTAGGATTGGTAAAAAATAAATATGTATACAAACTTGTGAATGAAATGAAAAATGCAAGTTACTATTCAGTATTCATCATATTCATTATTCATCATGTTTTCACAATAAGTTACTATTCAGTATTCATCATATTCATTATTCATCATGTTTTCACAATTAGTATATTAGTATATGTAAGAAATAAGTAATGATAATGGACATATAACAACTTTTATACCGTATATGGTTGAAAAGATTAATTATAAGTGTTCTCATCGGTTGTGTGATCACCCCTGCCCTCACAGCCGCCTTGCAAGGCGCCATTGCACCACCCCGCCCTCCGGTTGCCTTGTTTCCGCCCTGGCCTCATCGCTCTAGCTTGTTTCTTTCTCATGCACAATCGAGGACAGGGTGTTTGTTTAATTTACTTGTACTAATAACCTAAATGCTTGTAACTTGTTTAATTAGATAATATAGTGAGTTCCAATTTATTTGAGGGTATATGTTATGATTGTGAGTGTTTAGTCATGTGTTAGTTTTCGTGACGAAGTGCTGATGTGTCAGCTATTTTTTGTGAGGATGTTTGTTATAGTTGGGAGCCCTCTAAGTTGTTTCTAAATACGGAGTTTGCAGAAGGTTGGCACCTATGAAGAAGAAAATACAAGATGGGAAGGTTTAAATATGGAGTTGAAGAAAGGGGGGCTTTGCTTAGTACCTTTGTCTTCATCGACCAATTATCTGTTTTGAATTACAAGACAAATTTCTTGGATATGATCCACAAGTATTGGAACATGATCTAGACAGTAATGGATCACATTTTACAAAAAAGATCCAAAAAAACTAGTTCTATGATGAAGCTTAATATCATATATCCATTGACTGATTGATGTATGTCTGATAATTAGTTATGTCTTCGAAGAAATCAATCATAAGCCATAACAAGTGGTTAATTAGCTTGTGAAGTGTTGTGGTGTGTTGTATATATAATTCTCGAAACTATCGTTGGAAGAGAATTAGTCCCAAATTATATCACTCGATTCTTTCATTGTTTGTTTTCTTATATGATCTGTGCACCCCTAATAACATTCATAAATAGAATTGATCGTGGCAAATGGCAATAAATAAAAATGGCAAATGCTTTTTTCTGTATCATTGGCTGAAGAGTCAATTAGGCCATTACAAATTGAATTATTCAGTCAAAGAGGCCATTACAAATGGAGTTATTATGTTACACATTTATTTTTTCTCGGGAAGCTTCTCGAGCAACTCGGGTATTATTTCAAATAGATCACCTACAAGTCCATAATCAGCAACCTGCATTTTAATAAAAAGAAATAATTGAGTAAAACCATAACAACGAAAAGGATATTCAAATGTAGAATGAATATAACCATGACCTGGAAAATTGGTGCATCTGCGTCTTTGTTTACTGCAACAATGATTTTAGAATCTCTCATACCCGCAATGTGTTGGATAGCTCCAGATACACCAAAAGCCATGTACAGTTCTGGAGCAACAATCTTACCCGTTTGGCCAACCTAATATACACGCATACCGTATATATCACTATGCATTGAATCTTATCAAGAGGTAGCAATACGGGCGGGTTAAAAACATTATGGATAATTGGATATTACCTGCAGCTCATTCGGGACATATCCTGCATCAACAGCTGCACGAGTAGCTCCAACTATACAAACAACATACGGGAGGAGATTAAAAACAACTTACAATTAGCATATACAAAATCTTGAAAAATATATTATGAAAAAAGTTGAAAATAGATACAATTCTCATTGGACTCAACACCTAACAAGATTGCATATAACTTAACTATTTGAAATAGAAGATGAAATGAGAATGCAAACCTGCTGCACCAAGTTTTTGAGCAAGTTTTTCAATCATTTTAAAGTTTTCAGCACTTTTAAGAGCACGTCCCCCTGTTATGACAACACTTGCGTTTCCAAGATCTGGACGTTCTGATTCTTGAATTACTTGCTTCACATGTCTAGAACCCCCATCTATTATAACATCAAATCAATACACACACATTTATTAAATATTTAAGCCTTTTTTATATTGACCAAGGCTATACATATCATAACATGAAAAAGAAAAACACTTAATCATTAAAAAGCCTATTTTACTGAAACAACAGGTTTTAGCATTTGAATATACCTTGGGCAATTTTCGACCCATTTGACATGTTCAACTCGTTTCTCTATATACTCAATTTGTTAGGGTTACATGTTTGACTTGTTATTTATAAAACACCCTGGATTAACCCATATTTGTATAAATGATCGTCCTTTGAACAAAAATAGTTATCCGCTTGTATTCGATAATTAATCAACACACCTTCGCCTAAGGTTGACAAGTCAACCTGGTGTATTGGTGCAGCATTAGCTTTAGAATCATTTGAAGCGGAGCCCACTGGAAAAGACGTACTTCTAATGGTCAACATGCACGGATCAGAACCGGTGTAGCGGATAGTACATAAAGCATTACCAGCATATATTGGCCTGTTATAAAAATCAAATTTTAGAAAGTAAAAAAGAGGTTATTTTATACAATTAATGTGTGAAATAAAAATGCAAAATTACCTCACAAATGTTTTAGATTCTGATATATCAATAACATCAGTAATTGGTGAAACATCAAGAAGGGCAGCTGCACGAGGTAATATATTTTTCCCGAAAGAAGTCGAAGCAGTAACTATATGTGAGTATTCACCTTTTTGCTGCACCAAATGAACTAATTTGGCCCATGGTTCTGCTAAATGGTGATTAAATTTATCAAAATCTGCTACCAGCACCTGTAAATCAACAACAGAAACATGAAAAAATGGACAAGATAATTCACGTGGGCTAACCCATTTTGACCCGTACTAAACTTTAACCCATTTTGACATGTCTATGCAGCCCATCTAGAAATGATGAATTAGACATCCAAAAGACCTGAGAAATGGACGGATGAGATGAAGCCGCCTTTGAAGCTGCTTGTTGTAAAGATGGGCCCGACCCGGCCAATAGCAAAGATAAAGAGTTATCGAACTTGGTAGCTGCCTCTATTGAACTTAGGGATGTGGTAGTGAGTGACCCACCTTCATGTTCTGCTATAACTAATGTTCCAATCTATTACAAAATTCAAGGAACAAAACAGTAAAAATGTATAGGAACATACTTGAATAACTATTACTTCACACATAAAGAATAACAGGTAAAACTGGTAAAGGTACTAGTGCATATAACCATATAACTCAATTTTATTTTCTGTAAGCAATCCCAAATAGCCAATCATTTGAAGTTTATTCAACTACATTTTCAACTAACAAATTTTATACCTTTAACGACAACCATCAAATTACAAGTTCCCACACGAGTCCTTTTGCTTTATTAAGTAAGAAGATTGAATCTTTACCATGTAATCATATCATTCAATTTCAAAAAAACAAAAAACAAATTCCAAGATATTCAGAATTTCATTTTATAGAACATTCTTGTTGCATAATGAATAAAAACTACATTGAGTACGTAGAAAACTGATATAAAGATAAATTAATATAATCAAGAATCGAGTGTAACGAAAACCCAAGTGGAAATCAATAACAAAATAGAAAAAAGATTATAAATTTATAATTGGGAAAATAAAATCAAGATTCAAGAGTTGCTTACGTATCTACAAGATGCGATTGAACGATGACAATGATCGATTAAGTGTCTGAATCTAGTAGTTGCTCGGAGCATTGTGTTGTAAGTTGATTTCTTAAGCTCTGTGATTCAAGAGTCGTGAACAACGCTGCTTTCATTTTATTCATGAATTTATTTATATATTTTATTTTATGCTTTTCTAAGTCAAGTTTGTCTTTTATTTGGGACAAAATTTCATTCCTCGTCCCTGAACTTTGCATCAACTTTGACTCCCTGTCCTTTTTCTTTTTTTTGTCCATCCCTCGTACCTAATGTATCAGAAATCTACATCTCTCGTCCTTCCGTCTATTTTCTGTCTATTTTGCCGTTACCCTCCTATCACGTGCAGAGCATGTGAGGGTAATTTTGGAAAAAGGATGAGGAATATAATTTTTGTATTTTATTTATTTCTTTTTAATAATTAATAACACCTGCTCCCCACCTCTTCTTTGTTCATCATTATAGCTGCATATGATTCCAACACCATCATCACCCATCAATACTCATCATCGCCCATCGTTATCATTTTTTTTCCAAAAATATAAACTTGATTGTTGTGCTTGTTACTTGATCATTGCTGCTGTTTTTAATAACATAAACACACCAAAATAGTTCTAGTAGCTTGTTCATCCCATAGTTCATCATCTTCAAGCTAAGAAACCAAAACCGAATCTGAACACGAAATCGAAGCTAGAAATTGCACCACCAAGTGGTATCATAGCGTAAGAGGTCTTCCCCATCGATCCAAGCTTTGATTTCGTTGTTTATTTTGCTGAAAATCCATTCTTAGATCCGGTTTGACTTTCTTTGACTTTTTGGTGGGTTTTGATTCAGAAGTGTTTTAATTAAATCTGAAATAGTAGAAACGTTTACAATCATCTAGTGGTCATTTCCCTAAAATTTCAGGAATTAATTCGTCCATTGGATGGGGTATTCTTAATTTTTTGTCCCAAAAATATTGACACAAAAACCAAATTTGTTTGTGATCTTGGTGATGTTTTTGGAAAAACTGAAAATGGAGATTTATTGGTATGACTAAACCGCATATTTTTGCAAGTTTTTGTGACTTAATTTGAAGTTTTGAGCTACTCCCGCTTGTGATAAAATTTTAACGACACACCAACAGCCTTTAAGTTCTCAAGCAATTTGCTTTACCATCAACAATTTCTTTATTGGAAGCCTTCTTCAAAAATGTTAGTGGGGTTTATACAGATGATTTTCCGAATCAACCCCTGTTGGTATTTGATTATACCAATGTTAGCAATAGTTTCAATCCGGGTATTTTAATGACACCAAAGTCAACAAGTGTTAAGAAAGTAAAGTTTAATTCAACGGTTCAGGTGGTGTTTCAAAACACTGCGTTTGTGCATGGTATAAAATTTCTTTAATTAGTTTGATTTTAGATATTAATTTGAATTTTACATTTTTCATTTGTGTAAAGTTAGGGTTTATGTTGATTAGGTAAAAATGAAGAAGATGAATGCACGATGGAAAAAGAAAGAGGTTATTTGGAAAGAGAATGAAAATGGAGAAGAAATCTGTAAAATGACAAAAGTACCCTCACATGCTTGGCACATGACTGTGGAAATTGACAGAAAATAAACGGAAGGACGAGGAATGTAGAACATTCAAATATTAGGGACGCGGGATGCACAAAAAAAAGAAAAAGGACATAGAGTCAAAGTTAATGTAAAGTTCAGGGACGAGGAATGAAATTTTGTCTTTATTTGGTCTTATCGTTTTTCTCTTCGCTATTTTAGTAAAAAAAGAGAGATAAACATTAAACATAAACATAGTAAATTAAAAACTAATAATAAAAAATTAATATATAAGGAGAGAACCCAGAGAACTAATTCAGACCGATGAAACCAACAAATAATCTTCAATCTGTATGCAAATTGACCTTTAATCTGTACGCAGATTGAGTTCAATCTGCACACAGATTCAGTTCATCTACCATATTCACGTAACTTCAATAGATTCTGAGATGAATTAACTACATGTTATTATCGATTGATCTCAAAATGTGTACAGATTGAACTCAATATGTGTACAAGTTGAGTTCATCTACAAAATACACCTACTCAATCTGATGTGCAGATTCTTTAATCAATTAAATTAATGTTTAAAATTGATGTTACCTTGTTCCAATAGCAGCGACTAGAAGATTTTGTGAAGGAATCAAGGTATGAAAACAACTGAATCGTAAAAAATCAATGTTGTAGTTCATCTTCATCATTTGTTCACTGTTCATCATGAATTGAGGAATTCGCTGATGATTTGGAGTATAATCCTTTAAGAGAGTTGACAATCGCTGCCTTAGGATCTTGTTTCAGTCGATTTTAACTTTCAATTTAATTGTTTGTGATGTCTTGTAAATTCAGGTGGTGGTTCGCTGGGTTATCTCTTATATATATATATATATATATATATATATATATATATATATATATATATATATATATATATATATATATATATAGGTGGTGGTTCGCTGGGTTATCTCTTTTATATATATATATATATATATATATATATATATATATATATATATATATATATATATATATATATATATATATATATATATATATATATATATAAAAGAGATAACCCAGCGAACCACCACCTGAATTTACAAGACATCACAAACAATTAAATATACTGTTACAAGACATCACATCACCTTAATTTATTTATACTGTAATTCTAATTTCTATTTTTACTAATATATATATATATATATATATATATATATATATATATATATATAAAATTAGAAAATAGAATTGTAAATTAGGTTAAAAAAATTAGAAATTAGAATTACGGTATAAATAAATTAGAAAATAAAAGCACAAATGAAATTATATTTAGATAAAAGAACAAGAAAAGTAGAAAATTCTTTATTAAAAAACAATTCTTAATAGAACGAGATTTTAGACTTTTTAGTATATAGTATACTATCTAGCCATTATTCGACATTTTAGACTTCTTATTATAGTATAATATCTAGCATGCTTTCTAGCCCTTATATATTTAATGTCTTATTATTTATTTATTATTATTAATATTATTATTATTATTTTTTAACAGCGGGGGATTAAACCACTCACGCGTTCATTTCTTGCTGTTGCATAACCCGCTCCCAAATGCTGACCAGGAGAAAAACCCTGTGATGCCCCGTACAAAACCATCGTGTACGAATCATCAACAACAGGATCATTACAAGGTTAAGTACTATATGCTGTAATAAAAGAAGTTGCATTCACGATAAAAAGATGACATCATAACCGACGTCAATTGTTTTACACCAACAGTATGCTTCTACGAATAGCAAGCATGAATAAATGTATGTGACCCTTAGGTCGTTACAAAACATAGTTTCAAATGTATTAAAGTTTGAATGCAAGATAAAGTAGTTCATGCTGAAATGTCCCGTTCTTATTGATTAAAAACGTTCCATATTAATTGATTTCGTTGCGAGGTTTTGACCTCTATATGAGACATTTTTCAAAGACTGCATTCATTTTTAAACAAACCATAACCTTTATTTCATCAATAAAGGTTTAAAAAGCTTTACGTAGATTATCAAATAATGATAATCTAAAATATCCTGTTTACACACGACCATTACATAATGGTTTACAATATAAATATGTTACAACAAAATAAGTTTCTTGAATGCAGTTTTTACACAATATCATACAAGCATGGACTCCAAATCTTGTCCTTATTTAAGTATGCGACAGCGGAAGCTCTTAATAATCACCTGAGAATAAACATGCTTAAAACGTCAACAAAAATGTTGGTGAGTTATAGGTTTAACCTATATATATCAAATCGTAACAATAGACCACAAGATTTCATATTTCAATACACATCCCATACAGAGAGATAAAAATCATTCATATGGTGAACACCTGGTAACCGACAATAACAAGATGCATATATAAGAATATCCCCATCATTCCGGGACACCCTTCGGATATGATATAAATTTCGAAGTACTAAAACATCCGGTACTTTGGATGGGGTTTGTTAGGCCCAATAGATCTATCTTTAGGATTCGCGTCAATTAGGGTGTCTGTTCCCTAATTCTTAGATTACCAGACTTAATAAAAAGGGGCATATTCGATTTCGATAATTCAACCATAGAATGTAGTTTCACGTACTTGTGTCTATTTTGTAAATCATTTATAAAACCTGCATGTATTCTCATCCCAAAAATATTAGATTTTAAAAGTGGGACTATAACTCACTTTCACAGATTTTTACTTCGTCGGGAAGTAAGACTTGGCCACTAGTTGATTCACGAACCTATAACAATATATACATATATATCAAAGTATGTTCAAAATATATTTACAACACTTTTAATATATTTTGATGTTTTAAGTTTATTAAGTCAGCTGTCCTCGTTAGTAACCTACAACTAGTTGTCCACAGTTAGATGTACAGAAATAAATCGATAAATATTATCTTGAATCAATCCACGACCCAGTGTATACGTATCTCAGTATTGATCACAACTCAAACTATATATATTTTGGAATCAACCTCAACCCTGTATAGCTAACTCCAACATTCACATATAGAGTGTCTATGGTTGTTCCGAAATATATATAGATGTGTCGACATGATAGGTCGAAACATTGTATACGTGTCTATGGTATCTCAAGATTACATAATATATAATACAAGTTGATTAAGTTATGGTTGGAATAGATTTGTTACCAATTTTCACGTAGCTAAAATGAGAAAAATTATCCAATCTTGTTTTACCCATAACTTCTTCATTTTAAATCCGTTTTGAGTGAATCAAATTGCTATGGTTTCATATTGAACTCTATTTTATGAATCTAAACAAAAAAAGTATAGGTTTCTAGTCGGAAAAATAAGTTACAAGTCGTTTTTGTAAAGGTAGTCATTTCAGTCGAAAGAACGACGTCTAGATGACTATTTTAGAAAACATACTTCCACTTTGAGTTTAACCATAATTTTTGGATATAGTTTCATGTTCATAATAAAAATCATTTTCTCAGAATAACAACTTTTAAATCAAAGTTTATCATAGTTTTTAATTAACTAACCCAAAACAGCCCGCGGTGTTACTACGACGGCGTAAATCCGGTTTTACGGTGTTTTTCGTGTTTCCAGGTTTTAAATCATTAAGTTAGCATATCATATAGATATAGAACATGTGTTTAGTTGATTTTAAAAGTCAAGTTAGAAGGATTAACTTTTGTTTGCGAACAAGTTTAGAATTAACTAAACTATGTTCTAGTGATTACAAGTTTAAACCTTCGAATAAGATAGCTTTATATGTATGAATCGAATGATGTTATGAACATCATTACTACCTTAAGTTCCTTGGATGAACCTACTGGAAAATAGAAAAATGGATCTAGCTTCAATGGATCCTTGGATGGCTCAAAGTTCTTGAAGCAAAATCATGACACGAAAACAAGTTCAAGTAAGATCATCACTTGAAATAAGATTGTTATAGTTATAGAAATTGAACCAAAGTTTGAATATGATTATTACCTTGTATTAGAATGATAACCTACTGTAAGAAACAAAGATTTCTTGAGGTTGGATGATCACCTTACAAGATTGAAAGTGAGCTAGCAAACTTGAAAGTATTCTTGATTTTATGAAACTAGAACTTTTGGAATTTATGAAGAACACTTAGAACTTGAAGATAGAACTTGAGAGAGTTCAATTAGATGAAGAAAATTGAAGAATGAAAGTGTTTGTAGGTGTTTTTGGTCGTTGGTGTATGGATTAGATATAAAGGATATGTAATTTTGTTTTCATGTAAATAAGTCATGAATGATTACTCATATTTTTGTAATCTTATGAGATATTTCATGCTAGTTGCCAAATGATGGTTCCCACATGTGTTAGGTGACTCAAATGGGCTGCTAAGAGCTGATCATTGGAGTGTATATACCAATAGTACATACATCTAAAAACTGTGTATTGTACGAGTACGAATACGGGTGCATACGAGTAGAATTGTTGATGAAACTGAACGAGAATGTAATTGTAAGCATTTTTGTTAAGTAGAAGTATTTTGATAAGTGTATTGAAGTCTTTCAAAAGTGTATAAATACATATTAAAACACTACATGTATATACATTTTAACTGAGTCGTTAAGTCATCGTTAGTCGTTACATGTAAGTGTTGTTTTGAAACCTTTAGGTTAACGATCTTGTTAAATGTTGTTAACCCAATGTTTATAATATCAAAAGAGATTTTTAAATTATTATATTATCATGATATTATGATGTACGAATATCTCTTAATATGATATATATACATTAAATGTCGTTACAACGATAAACGTTACATATATGTCTCGTTTCAAAATCATTAAGTTAGTAGTCTTGTTTTTACATATGTAGTTCATTGTTAATATAATTAATGATATGTTTACTTATCATAATATCATGTTAACTATATATATAACCATATATATGTCATCATATAGTTTTTTTACAAGTTTTAACGTTCGTGAATCACCGGTCAACTTGGGTGGTCAATTATCTATATGAAACCTATTTCAATTAATCAAGTCTTAACAAGTTTGATTGCTTAATATGTTGGAAACATTTAATCATGTAAACATCAATCTCAATTAATATATATAAACATGGAAAAGTTCGGGTCACTACACATGCGGTGATAACACTAGAGCAGCGGGTGTCTACGGCAAGACTAGTACACAGCGGAAGCAGCTAACCTTAAGCACCTGAGAAAAACATGCTTAAAACGTCAACACAAAGGTTGGTGAGCTATAGTTTAAGTATAACAGTATGTAAGGTAGGCCACGAGATTTCAGTGCTACAAAGAGCGTTTCAAAACAGCATGATAAAGTATATGTTAACCGTGGGCACTTGGTAACTAACTTAACGTTTATACCCCCTGAAAGTACACTTGGCAAGTGCGTATGTTTACAAAGTATTAAACACTCGTTAAATGCTAGCGCTACTAGCCCGAGTGGGGATGTCAAACCCTATGGATCCATATCTAAGATTCGCGTTCACCGGTTCAAAAACCAATGACTAAACGTTACCGAGCTAAAGGGAATGTTTCTGCCGTTATATAACCCACACATATATAAAGTTTAAGTACTCGTGCCTAGTATGTAAAACGTAAAATGCGCATGTATTCTCAGTTCCCAAAATAAGTTAAAGTAAAAAGGGAATGCTATAACTCACAATGATAAAGTAGCGGTAAAGTATGACTCGGAAAGTAAGCAAGTAATGAAGGTTGTCCAAACGGGTCCTCAACCTAAGTCAAATAGTACTAAGTTAGTAAATCGTCCGAATAGTTTTAAAAGTATGTAAATAAGGTCTTAAGGGTCATCATCATTCATCATCAAACAAAAGGTGTAAAGTAAGTTTCGTTCATGAAAGTAGTTTAAAACAAAGGCTGAGTTCGGTTAGTCACCACGGCCTCAATACCTACTGAAATAAGGTGAGACCAGTGGCCATGGCTCCATATATGAGTCCTTTAGTTGTGGTAAAAATTACAGAAGCAAACTCGTCTTCGTTTGACCGTGGCGACGGTCTAAGTGCGAGTAGGTCAGAATTTTCAGCACAACGTTAAATGGACATAGTGACGATCGGAGGGCCATAAATCCTAAACCGTAACTCGGATTAAGACGAGTCCTAAATGAAAAGTTATCTACTCGAACAGAGATATCTTAAAATCATAATTACAGTAGCCCAGGTCATACGGGTCAGACACAGGAACAGTAAAACAGTAGGGTCAGTAGGTTCCGGTGGTTCTTGGTGCTCGATGCTTATCATGGTTCTCATCCTTGATGCATATAGCTTCAAGTGTACAACTCGTTGATGTGTTTGCATCATGTTCACCAAGGTTTGACCATCATAACCCAAGTGTAAGTCTAAGACATGAAGCACAACTCACTTAAGTGTTGCAAGTGTTTTGATGAACCAAAGTTACATCAAAGTCTTAGATCTAACACATACATGAACTTTAAAACTAATATTGAACTACAAACTTGAAAATAAACTAACTAATCAAGATCTTAAGATGTAGAACATAGTTCTTAGTTAGATCTTGAAAATCCAAGACTCAAAAGTCTAGATCAAGCATAAGTATACAAAGTTATAATTAAAGAAAGCTCACTTACATGTTCTTGAACTTTTAAAGTAAATTTTAGTTCAAGATTAATGAGATCAAAGTTAACTAGTAACACTTGACCAATAACAACCAACAAACATGAAATTAAAGTGCATAATGTAAAGAATAAACTAAGTAAACAAGTAACTAGTTCATGAGTTTCATACTTTAAAGATTCAAGCCTAAGTCTTGATCTTTAAGAAAGTAAACTTTAAAGTTTACTAACATGAATTACAAGTATGCTTTCACAACTCATGAACTTAAATCTTTTTAAAGCATTATATGTAGAACATAAACTAAAGAGTTTTGTTCTTGTATGTCTTGTAAGAACAAGATAAATGAAGAATGAAACTAGTAAGTTTGATTCTTGAAAACATGTAAGTAATAACTACAAGTAAGTAACAACTACAACAAGTAACAAAACAATAATCAAAGAACAAGTGATGATGATGATTAAGGGGTGTTAGTATTCGGTTTCTAGACAAGGAAAAGAGAAGAAGATTGTTCATAATACTTACAAGTCTATGAGAGAAAATGAGAGAAAAAGTATGCAAGTAAAAGTGTGTATGTGAGAAATGAGAATGCAAGTGAGTATGTAATTAAGATTTGAAAACAAAAACACCTCCCCATGAGATGTAGGCTGACGGCCAGCAGAAAAAAAGAGGGAAGGGAGTTGTTCCTTGGTCACTAGCATGTAAAAGTCTAAAAAGATGGATAAATGGGGTGGTTTCATGGGGATCACGGTGTAAGTATTATGTGACTAGATTCCAAACAAGTTAACTAACTAGTTAAACTCTAAAGTGATACTTACATGTGGTGATGGGCTAAAGAGTCCATGAAAGAAGTAGGGTGGGCTTTATAAGCCAATGTTCAATCATAAAGCCCAAGTATGTATTAATTAACAAATTAATCCAAGTAAAAGTCCATTAATACTAATAAAGGCCCAAGTAATTAACTAATAGTCTTAGTTAATTAAAATGATTAATAAAATCAATCATGAATGTAAATAATATTCTAAAAATATTATTCGTGAAAGTTTCGTGTGTCACAGAGACGTTTCGGGCATTCAAAAGTCAAGTATGGTTAATCATGGCAACAAGTAAATGCAATAACATACATTCGTTACATCACAAGCATTAATAATAACAATTATTAATAAAATAGCGTTGGAAAATCCAGGGTCGTTACATTACCCACCTGTTAAAGAAAATTTCGCCCCGAAATTTAAGCTGAGGTAGATGGAGGAGTCGGGAAAAGGTGAGGATATTTCTGCATCATTTGATCCTCTCGTTCCCAAGTAAACTCAGGTCCTCGTTTGGCATTCCATCGTACTCGGACGATCGGAATCTTGTTGCGTTTCAATGTTTTGATCTCACGATCCATAATTTCAATAGGTTCTTCCATAAAGTGAAGTTTGTCGTCAATCATAAGTTCCTCAAGTGGTATGATAAGTTCAGGTGCAGCAAGACACTTCTTCAAGTTTGACACGTGGAAGGTAGGATGAACTGAGCTCAATTGTGCTGGTAGATCCAAACGGTAAGCAACGGGTCCAACACATTCCAAAATTTCGAAAGGACCAATGTATCGCGGGTTTAACTTTCCGCGTTTTCCAAAGCGAATCACACCCTTCCAAGGTGCAACCTTCAACATTACACAGTCGCCCACGTTGAATTCAAAGTCTTTACGTTTAAGATCAGCATAACTCTTTTGGCGATCACGGGCAGTCTTAAGTCTAGCTTGAATCTGAGCAATCTTTTCCGTTGTTTCATGGACTACCTCGGGTCCAGTGATTTGCTTTTCGCCTACTTCGGCCCAACAAATAGGAGATCGGCACTTGCGGCCATACAATGCTTCAAAAGGTGCGGCATTAATGCTCGAGTGATAACTGTTGTTGTACGAGAATTCGGCTAACGACAAATGCCTTTCCCAGGCCTTTCCAAAATCAATGACACATGCACGCAACATGTCCTCCAAAGTCTGAATCGTTCTTTCACTTTGCCCGTCAGTCTGAGGGTGATAAGCAGTACTCATGTCAAGACGAGTTCCCATGGCTTTTTGCAAAGAACACCAAAATCTAGAAGCAAAACGGGGATCGCGATTGGAGATGATTGATAAAGGTACACCATGACGAGATACAACCTCCTTGATGTATAATTGAGCAAGTCTCTCCATCGTATTCGTCTCCTTCATCACCAAGAAGTGTGCAGATTTGGTAAGACGGTCAACGATAACCCAGATGGTATCGTATCCGCCCACCGTCTTTGGTAGCTTGGTGATGAAATCCATAGTTATCCTTTCCCACTTCCATTGCAGGATTTTCGGCTGTTGAAGTAACCCATAAGGTCTCTGATGCTCGGCCTTAACCTTCGAGCAAGTCAAACACTTACCAACATAAGTCGCAACGTCCTTCTTAAGATTCAGCCACCAATACTGTTCTTTAAGGTTGTGGTACATTTTGCCTGCTCCAGGATGAATCGAATATCTCAATTTGTGTGCTTCATCAAGTATAAGGTTCCGTAGATCTCCATAACAAGGTACCCAAATTCTTCCGGCATAACATCGGAGTCCAGACTCCCTAACCTCGAATCGAGAGACAAGTATGTTCAAATGCTCATGAGATATATTCTCCTCTTTGAGAGCCTCATCTTAGGCTACTCGGATCTGACTGTTGAGGTTCGAATGGATGGTGATGTTCAGAGCCCTAACACGAAGAGGTGCCGTCCTCTCCTTTCGGCTTAAAGCGTCAGCTACAACATTGGTCTTGCCAGGATGATAACGAAGTTCACAATCGTAGTCGTTGAGTGTCTCGATCCATCGACGATGTCTCATATTCAGTTGCTTCTGATCAAAGATGTGCTGGAGGCTCTTGTGGTCGGTGAAAATAGTGCTCTTAGTTCCATAAAGATAGTGTCTCCACAATTTGAGCGCAAAGACAATGGCTACAAGTTCGAGATCATGAGTAGTGTAGTTCCGCTCGTGAATCTTCAATTGGCGAGAAGCATAGGCAATAACCTTTGATCGTTGCATCAGTACACAACCAAAACCACTTTTCGAAGCATCGCAATAAACAACGAAATCGTCACTGCCTTCGGGAAGTGATAAGATAGGTGCGGTGGTTAACTTCTTCTTCAAAGTTTGGAATGCTGATTCGTGTGCGGGTTCCCAAATGAACTTCTTGCCCTTGTGAGTCAGCGCGGTCAAAGGACGCGCAATCAGAGAAAATCCTTCAATAAACCTTCGGTAGTAACCGGCGAGACCTAGGAATTAGCGAATATGTGTTGGAGTGGTGGGAGTCTCCCACTTGCTGATAGCTTCAATCTTGGTGGGATCAACTTTGATACCCTGGTCGCTCACAACATGACCCAGAAACTGGACTTCCTTCAACCAAAATTCACACTTGGAGAATTTGACGTAAAGTTGCTTTTGTCTCAGGAGTTCAAGTACTAGTCGGTGGTGTTGCTCATGCTCTTCTTCGCTCTTAGAGTAGATGAGGATATCATCTATGAAGACGATAACAAACTTATCCAGGTATGGCTTGCAGACACGATTCATGAGGTCCATGAACACGGCAGGTGCATTGGTTAATCCGAATGGCATCACGAGAAACTCATAATGACCATAACGAGTTCTAAATGTAGTCTTCATTACATCACTTTCCTTTACCCTTAACTGGTGATAACCGGATCGCAGATCGATATTTGAGTAAACACTTGATCCTTGTAGTTGGTCAAAAAGATCGTCAATTCTGGGAAGAGGATACCTATTCTTGATAGTCAATTTGTTGAGTTCGCGGTAGTCGATACACATACGGAAGGATCCATCCTTCTTCTTCACAAACATAACAGGTGCGCCCCAAGGCGAGAAACTTGGTTGAATAAATCCACGGTCTAACAGCTCTTGTAGTTGGCTCTGTAATTCTTGCATCTCGGAAGGTGCGAGTCTATAAGGTGCGCGAGCTATAGGTGCAGCTCCTGGTACTAAATCAATCTGAAACTATACTGCTCTTAGCGGTGGTAATCCAGGCAATTCTTCAGGGAAGACATCGGAAAATTCGTTCACAATTCGAACATCGTTCACCTCAGTTTCTACCGTTTTCACATGCGCTAGGACAGCAAGACGTCCCTTCTTCATAATCTTTTGCGCTTTCACGCAACTAATGAGGTTCAGCTTCGAGGTACATCTCTCTCCGTAGATGATCAGTGGCTCACCATCTTCTTATGGTATACGAAGAGCTTTATCTCCACAGATAATATCGGCCCTTACTCTAGTCAACGATCCATACCGTCAAAACTTCCCAATTTGATTGGTATCAAATCAATTTTGAAATATGTACCAGCTATGTTGATAATAGCTCCTCGACTAATATGGTCAACTTTCTCAAGTTTTCCATTGGCGACCTCGACAAGCATACTCTCTTTTAACGGGACTAACGACCAATTAATCCTATCGCAAAAATGTCTACATACATAACTTCTATCGGCACCAGTATCAAACAAGACGGAAGCTAAAAGATTGTTGATAGTGAATATACCTGTCACCAAGTCGGGGTTTTCTCGGGCGTCCCTTGCATTAACGTTGAAAGCTCTACCACGGGGTGGTCCACCATCTTTTCTTTTGTTGGGACACGCATTTCTAAAGTGGCCCGTCTGTCCGCATTCGTAGCACTTTTTCGGTCCATTGGTGTTCGACCTTGCATTCAAAGTGGTGACCTTGCAATCCTTGCCAACATGCCCAGACCGTTGGCACTTCTCACAG
The DNA here is from genome assembly GCF_046630445.1 of Rutidosis leptorrhynchoides. Classification (NCBI taxonomy): domain Eukaryota; kingdom Viridiplantae; phylum Streptophyta; class Magnoliopsida; order Asterales; family Asteraceae; genus Rutidosis; species Rutidosis leptorrhynchoides. The sequence goes on from NC_092339.1 coordinate 10,252,107, forward strand.
ACAACATTGCAATACCCAGTGTGGTGTTTGTAACACCTCTTGCATTGTGGTAAGGTTCCCTTGTAGTTCGGGTTGGAGTTGGTGTTGTTGTTGGGGTTGGGGTTTCCATCGTTGTTGTTTCCCCTAAAACCCTCATGTCGTTTCACCGGGTTTTGATCATAGTTTCTTCCCCTGTTGTTGTTGTTGTTGTTGTTGTTGTGGTTATCCCATTTGCGCTTCTCACTAGTACCCGCTTCAGACTTAGTTTTCTCCGGTTCATCGATGGTTATTTGATTCATGAGTGTATGCGCCATGCGCATTGCTTCGGGAACATTCGGTGGCTTGGATGAGGTGACATTACCCTTGATGGACTTAGTGTGACGACCCGAAAATTTCTGACCAAATTTAAACTTTAATCTTTATATTATTCCTACACGATAAGCAAAGTTTGTTAAGTTAAATCTCAAGAATTTTAAACTGTGTTGATACATTCATTATAACCTCGACCAAATTCCGACGATTCACGAACCGTTATATATAAATAGATATGTATATGTATATATATATATTATAACTTGAGAATATTAATAAAGTATTAAACGTATGATACTTTACACGAACGTATTTGTTTCAATATGATTTCGACCAAATTAAAAATATATATATATTAAATGATTGAATTATCAGAAACATTGAATTATGATTACAAGTCTCTGTTGAGAGGTCCACTATGATTTGAGAAAATCTATTCCTCTTAACGATATTCAGAATAATTTGTAAAGCTATTTATAAATAAAAATAAAAAGTGTCATTTACGAAAGTTAGACAAAAGTTAGTGGAGAATTGGTTTCCATAATATTCTATTAATCTATTTTCAAACGTACAAAGACGTTTTCAGTTTAAAAAGAACTTTATTATTAAAACGTATATAATGTTTATAAACATCTAGAATCACTTTTGACAACTCATTACTTAACCAGTATAATAAATATAACGATATTTATATTTTATTTCATTAAATATATATACGATTTAAATTAATATTATATATATTTATACGCGTATTATACATACATAGTTTTTATACTTTTACTATACTTTAACTTTACCTTTACTTTACTTTTACTTTACTTTAACTTTAATAATTCACTTTAATAATTCATACTTTAATAATTCACTTTAATAATTCATACTTTAATAATTCACTTTAATAATTCACTTTAATAATTCATACTTTAATAATTCACTCTAATAATTCAAAAATTTATTATAAATAGAATTCAATAGGTTTCATTATTTCATAGAAACTTGAAAATATATTTCTCTAAACTCTCTCAATCGATTTATATATATATATATATATATATATATATATATATATATATATATATATATATATATATATATATTTGCTCTGTATTATTTCAAGCTATTATTAGTATACATAAAATATTACGACGGAGTGCTGTCCGAGTGATTTCAAAATAGTTTTTTTTGAATGAGTCGAAGCTAAGGAAATTATGGGTTATAGCTATGGAGGTGATGGGTATGGTTCATGGGTATGCTCGTGAGGTCAATCTAGTGTTTATCATCTCCGTTGCGTCTACGTACTTTCCTGCAATATTGAATCTCAATATTGATACGTTCGTGAATCCGGGGCCAACCTTGCACTTGTTAAATGACGTTATATGTATTTTTACTACGAAATACAGTATTGTGAGTTTCATTTGCTCCCTTTTATATATATTTTTGGGACTGAGAATACATGCGCTGTTTTTATAAATGTTTTACGAAATAGGCACAAGTACTAAAACTAATTCTATGTGGGTTTAAACCAGAAATGTACCCTTAGCTTGGTAACATTAAACTACTTGTCTATGTACGGTAGGCGCGAATCCTAAAGATAGATCTATTGGGCCTGACAAACCCTATCCTGACTATGGGATGCTTTAGTACTTCGAGGTTATTTTAAACACACCTGATCTGGTGTACTTCAGAGGGTAAAACATGAATGTTAAGGCTTGTTACCGGGTGCCTACAACTTATAGAATACTTTTATACACTTGCGAGTGTACATATATTTATAAACGGAAATCTTGTGGTCTATTAATATATTGAAATGATTGTTATGATAAACCTATGAACTCACCAACCTTTTGGTTGACACTTTAAAGCATGTTTATTCTCAGGTATTAAAGAAATCTTCCGCTGTGCATTAGCTCATTTTAAGGATATTACTTGGAGTCATTCATGGCATATTTTGAAAGACGTTGCACTCGAGTCATTGAGTTCATCAAGATTATTATTAAGCCAATTATAGTTGGATGTATTATGAAATGGTGTGCATGCCGTCAACTTTCGTTGTAAAGAAAGTTTGTCTTTTAAAAACGAATGTAATGTTTGTAAAATGTATCATATAGATGTCAAATACCTAGCGATGTAATCAACTATTATGAATCGTTTATAATGTATATGAATGGGTCCTTTCAGTTGGTATCAGAGCGGTGGTCTTAGCGAACCAGGTCTACATTAGTGTGTCTAACTGATAGTCGTTAGGATGCATTAGTGAGTCTGGACTTCGACCGTGTCTGCATGTCAAAAGTTATGCTCATCATTTTTGTCGGAAATTACCTGCTTATCATTCTTAGTCTAGACACATCTTATTGCAATGATTGCATGAATAGTGTATAGACAAAATTCATATCTTAGCATATCTGCTAATTCATATCTTAGCGTATCTGTTACTGTAAACTTTACCTGACATATTCCGTAAATTCCTCCGTAATCTACGAAACCTTTTGCTCTATATAATTAGAATACCACCCGATAGCCGGAAAATCATTTCATATCAAAAAATTCTTTATTCAATCGTACGAAATGGAATTTGTCATTAGTTCAAGTCCCTCGGATTTCGAAATGGAATCCCACTCAAGTTCCGAAAGCAGTGTGACCGGAATGGATCAACCAATTAGTCATCATCTATTCTGGATGAATTAGGGATGGGTTCGTAGCCTCCTTAATCATTGGAGACAAGAAGAAGGTGATCCATTCCATCCACCACATTGTCCTCTTGGCGAAGAACCTGAAGCACTTACCGGCGAACCTATCCGAAACACCATTTTCTCTCTTATTTCTAGAGTATCTCGTCACGATTACATACTACACCAAATTCTAGATTTTATTTATCCGCTCGTCTGAACCGACAATCACCCCGGTGTAATAGAAGAAGTCAACGAGCTTCACGCTCGGGTAGTGGCTTTGGAGAATATGGTGCAAAGGTTACAAACACCAGCAACAGCACCAGCAGCATAAACAGTACCACCATTAGAAACACCAATAGTACCATCACCACCACCAACAACAACATCCACATCCCACACCGCAACATCACAATCTGTATCTCAAACATCAACGTCATACGCCCTGTAAATATCCAGGAATATCAACAACAACAAACGATGAAGTATTAATTCATAAACTTCATTGAAGAGATATCTCTGCGGCAATTATGTAATCTCCAAAATCTTAGAGATTATTTAATTCTGACCGTAAATCGGATGAGTGAAAGGAGATGGTAGAGTAGAAACTTTGATCGAAAATGGTGTACGATTTACAAGCTAGAATTGTTTTACCAACAGCATCAACAGGACCGTAGCATCATCAACACAGTCAGTGCCGTCAGTATCGTCAGAATCAACAGCACCTGTAACATCACAAACTCTGTCAGTTCAAGAATCATTGTGGACATCATTACGAATCAACAACAAATATATTGTATCAACGAGTTATGAAGTATTAACTCATTTCCAATCGAAAGATTTATATGTATATTTTATATGTATAAATTTTTAAACCATAATAAATCTTCCCGTACTAAGCTATTATGTGTGAATCTTAACTACTCTGTTAATTCATATTACAAATTTGCAATGATGTATCCTTCGTCCGCAACTTAACCATCGTTAATTACAATCTCTGTCTCAATTCAATAAAAATCCAATTCATAATAAATCAAGTGTATTATTCGAATATATGTTTGATTTTACACTTTCATCATCGATGTACTCGAAACTTTTCAAATAACATCATTCGTACCTTGCGAAGTTCACAAGAATTTCATGAAAACCAACAAATAACAAAGTAATGATTCATAATTTCAATATTATTGAAGAAATACTTATGCAATTTATAAAGTTTTAGGGATTACTCAATTCTAGTTCCAACCATAAAACAAATGAGTTTAATTTAATATTAACTCATTAAATCTATATTACATCTAAAGAAAATATACACATATATTTTCATGAAGACTGTAATAAACTTCTTTTGTACAAAATATTAATTGTGAAATTTTTTTTAACGGGTAGGTAATACCCGAGAGATATATAAATTCACAATTAATATATTACATTTTTCGAAACTGATTCAGCAATCATCAACTATACTCCCTACTTTCACAACAATATCCATTCTTTCATATAAATCAAAACAATCATACTCATTCAAATTCAATTACATATTCTGATTTTGAAATCGCATAATTCAATTCGAAATATAACCAGTATCATCACTCTTAGATTCCTATATCTTTCAAAGCTATACTTTGACTTCAAAACTGTGTTAGAACATCATATGTATTAACGATTACAATATGTGCTCAAACCCTTCGAAATTCCTGAAGACACTTCAACTAAGGAACAATCGAGATGATGATCCAACCACATGTTACCTACAGTTATACACCTGAAAAACTCTCAAAACCCAAGTCATAGTTCGACACGTATCCGTGTTAGACCCTTTGGCATTTACTAGCTAAAATAACTTTTCAATTCCGTTTCAAAATAGACAGTTTTATCACAGCTCCAGCAAGTCAACTTCGACTTCTCAATCAAAACAGTCTTATTATAACCTCGATAGATACGTTGCCCTTTCGCCAACGTTACTGGGGAATCGTTTATATTCACCAAATTAGCAATAAACTTACCAACAACTTCATTGATCTTTGACTTTCCAAAAAAAAAATCATTTTAATTATCGAAACCCTATCATATACTCATTCTTACCTTATAACAAGAATTGCCATACCAATTATTGAGAATCAGCAATCAGTATTTTGAAACCTCACAGCATGTCTACATCAACAATTACATATACACACAACGTCTACCTCCAAGACTTACATTCTTTGAATGAGAAATTTTTGAAAAACACCCTAAGTTGCGAACCAGTTCTCGAAATTTTGAAAAATGCTGATGAAGCAGCAAAAACTGTAAACGACCTTAACAGTAAAAAGTTGGATAATAAAGGATAGTATATTGGCAAAGCTCAGAAAAAGAGAAGCTTTGGAACTGGAAAACGGACTGAGCAAAGTATGAAGGAGGCTGTGGACAAATCACAAAGGCTGAACCTGCTTTCAAAGAATCCAAATGATTCAGTACTTGCTGAACTCATTAACGAATACCTTGCTCCTGACTCTAAACCCCTGCGGACAATATCCTTCATCATCCTCTGATATTAGACATTCTAAGATATCATCGTTTCTTTCATTATAAATATCATCCATACTTCTGAAGATATTTTTATAATTATTCTTATCTGAAATCATTTAACTCTTCGCGCTATCTGTATTATATCATAAAAGAAACTATTTTAGTTTCTAAATTCTGAAATATTCAAGTTTAAAATGGGAATATTCTTGAAGAAGTGTTGGGAGCTAAAGCATGAGTTAGTATAATATAATGACACTTGATCAACGTGATTATATTACAGTAATTCATGCTGAGTTTCTAAATGGAACATGATGATTCACAGATCATAACGTCATCATGTGCTATGTTACACGACTCTTGTATTCTCTTTGATCTCTAAATATCAAGAAAATATTTCTTGATGATTCGGCTTTTTCCGAGGTATTCTGGTAATTTGACAAGTCAAGATCGTGCCATTACAATTTCCTTCCTAGAACATTAACAATGTTCATTCCGAAATTTATATCTGCGAATTCTGGACCATTACAAGCGGTGCTTAATCGCAAGAAGAAGAAACGAAAGGACAAAGCTCCGAACTAGAAATGGGAGTATAAATCATAACAAATAGAAGAGAGCATTAACTGTGGATGACAATGATTATAGAAGAAGCAAGGACTTTGAAATATAAGGGAAGATATAAAACCCAATAATAACCCAGAAATCACAAACCGTATATATCAATGCATATAGCAATATAAAGACACGGTAGAACTAAAAACACTATAAAACCAAGAGTATAGTAGAAGTAAATAGATTCTTCCGGAGGCAGATGAAAAAGAAGAGCGACATATATGAAAGTGAGGAGTATATCAAGAATCAGCACTGGATGAAGCATATTGACAAATACTTTAAAATATGAGTTGAGAAGGTATGAGTTGTAAGAAAACAAATGAGGTGGATTTATAGTGAAATATCTGACAGAGAAATCAAAATGGATTATCGCATTAATTCAAAGAGGACAATAATTTCCTTAATTGCCGAATAATCAAATCCAATATAGATTACAAAGATTTTCTTTTCGGAGATCAATCGTGATGACGTCAAAAGATACGACGAATCACTATTATCTTATTTCATTCATTTATGATAACTTCACTCACACGCTTCGAGTAATCGAATTATTTTATCCATTCTTCTTGAACATGATAAAACTCTATAATCGTTATAATAACATTCTCATTGTTAGTCATGACGACCTCTATCAAATTTCGGGGACGAAATTTCTTTAACGGGTAGGTACTGTGACGACCCGGAAATTTCTGACCAAATTTAAACTTTAATCTTTATATTATTCCGACACGATAAGCAAAGTTTGTTAAGTTAAATCTCAAGAATTTTAAACTGTGTTCATACATTCATTATAACCTCGACCAAATTCCGACGATTCACGAACTGTTATATATAAATAGATATGTATATGTATATATATATATTATAACTTGAGAATATTAATAAAGTATTAAACGTATGATACTTTACACGAACGTATTTGTTTCAATATGATTTTCGACCAAATTTAAAAAAATATTTTAAATGATTGAATTATCAGAAACATTGAATTATGATTACAAGTCTCTGTTGAGAGGTCCACTATGATTTGAGAAAATCTATTCCTCTTAATGATATTCAGAATAATTTGTAAATCTATTTATAAATAAAAACAAAAAGTGTCATTTACGAAAGTTAGACAAAAGTTAGTGGAGAATTGATTTCCATAATATTCTATTAATCTATTTTCAAACGTACAAAGACGTTTTCAGTTTAAAAAGAACTTTATTATTAAAACGTATATAACTTTTATAAACATCTAGAATCACTTTTGACAACTCATTACTTAACCAGTATAATAAATATAACGATATTTATATTTTATTTCATTATATATATATACGATTTAAATTAATATTATATATATTTATACGCGTATTATACATACATAGTTTTTATACTTTTACTATACTTTAACTTTACCTTTACTTTACTTTTACTTTACTTTAACTTTAATAATTCACTTTAATAATTCATACTTTAATAATTCACTTTAATAATTCATACTTTAATAATTCACTTTAATAATTTATACATTAATAATTCACTTTAATAATTCATACTTTAATAATTCACTTTAATAATTCAAAAATCTATTATAAATAGAATTCAATAGGTTTCATTATTTCATAGAAACTTGAAAATATATTTCTCTAAACTCTCTCAATCGATTTATATATATATATATATATATATATATATATATATATATATATATATATTTGCTCTGTATTATTTCAAGCTATTATTAGTATACATAAAATATTACGACGGAGTGCTGTCCGAGTGATTTCAAAATAGTTTTTTTTTGAATGAGTCGAAGCTAAGGAAATTATGGGTTATAGCTATGGAGGTGATGGGTATGGTTCATGGGTATGCTCGTGAGGTCAATCTAGTGTTTATCATCTCTGTTGCGTCTAAGTACTTTCCTGCAATATTGAATCTCAATATTGATACGTTCGTGAATCCGGGGCCAACCTTGCACTTGTTAAATGACGTTATATGTATTTTTACTACGAAATACAGTATTGTGAGTTTCGTTTGCTCCCTTTTATATATATTTTTGGGACTGAGAATACATGCGCTATTTTTATAAATGTTTTACGAAATAGGCACAAGTACTAAAACTAATTCTATGTGGGTTTAAACCAGAAATATACCCTTAGCTTGGTAACATTAAACTACTTGTCTATGTACGGTAGGCGCGAATCCTAAAGATAGATCTATTGGGCCTGACAAACCCCATCCTGACTATGGGATGCTTTAGTACTTTGAGGTTATTTTAAACACACCTGATCTGGTGTACTTCAGAGGGTAAAACATGAATGTTAAGGCTTGTTACCGGGTGCCTACAACTTATAGAATACTTTTATACACTTGCGAGTGTACATATATTTATAAACGGAAATCTTGTGGTCTATTAATATATTGAAATGATTGTTATGATAAACCTATGAACTCACCAACCTTTTGGTTGACACTTTAAAGCATGTTTATTCTCAGGTATTAAAGAAATCTTCCGCTGTGCATTAGCTCATTTTAAGGATATTACTTGGAGTCATTCATGGCATATTTTGAAAGACGTTGCATTCGAGTCATTGAGTTCATCAAGATTATTATTAAGCCAATTATAGTTGGATGTATTATGAAATGGTGTGCATGCTGTCAACTTTCGTTGTAAAGAAAGTTTGTCTTTTAAAAACGAATGCAATGTTTGTAAAATGTATCATATAGATGTCAAATACCTCGCGATGTAATCAACTATTATGAATCGTTTATAATGTATATGAATGAGTCCTTTCACTTAGGGAGTCCCCAAAAGTATCTTTCCATACGCTTGAATTCTGGGGTGACCATTGTCGGACACATTAGGGCTAGTTCCAAAAACCTCCTGTTGTAACCATCAAGGTCGTTCCCAACGGCCTTTAACTGCATGAATTCCATTTTCATCTTTTGTATCTCGATTCTCGGACAATACTCCTCAATCATGGCACACTTAAATTCTTCCCATGGCGTAGCATATGCCTCATCAATGCCTTGTGCCTGTGCCATTGTGTTCCACCATGTGAGCGCGCCGTCAGACAGCGTGCAAGAAGCAAATTTGGTTTTGTTATCCTCCGAACAGTTGCTAACTCGGAATACTGATTCTAGCTTTTCGAACCATCTAGTGAGACCAACCGGTCCCTCAGTGCCGCTGAAGTTATGTGGTTTACAACTCTGGAATTCCTTGTAAGTACACCCATTACGAATGGGTTGAATAACTGGTGGTGGTGGCGGTGGCGGTGGAGCTTGGGGTTGTATTTCCGCAATGGCTGCGGCTACACGTTCTTGGATCATCTCTTTAATTTGAGCAGCAGTAGGTGTGGATCGACCGTTAGCCATGGTGTTCTAAACAAAAATTTTGACTCAAGTTAAAATCCAGTATTCAAATAGTAATAATACAGTATACAACAACCAACATAGAATCAACACATCACATGTTATTAAATAACGCATCTAGGTACAAAGACCACAGAATCATCGTACAGTAATGTAAATAGAACATCGTGCAAGAATTAAATAACGCAAAGTTCCATTAATAATAATAAGTTTCATACATCTGAATAAGTCCGTACAATACATAAGTGAAACATAAAACTACAACTAGATTACATAATGAAATCTAAATACAAAAGCCCTACGGTGAAGGTGGGTGAAGGATGTCCATAACATGGGACATCTGGTCCTCTAGCTCGGCTACCCGAGCACGTAGGGTTTCTACCTCCCTTGTCAATTCCTCGACAGTGGGAGCTGGTGGGGCGGGTGGTGCTGGTGGTGCAGGTGGTGCGGGTGGTGCCGGCGGTGCAGAGGGTCCGGCTCCAGACGTAGAGGCTGTAAGGCGGTAAGGCTTACGGATAAAGGGATCCGCAGGGTATGACACAAGCCGCTTACGGGCAGTAACCCTACGACGCCGACCAAATGCGTCAGTGAAAGCACGACCTCCATTCACCCCTGGAATGACGGTGCCATCAAAACGGTACCGCTTCTTCGGCGGGGTGGAGGGTGCCTGTATAGGTACATCAGCAGGGTCCTCATCATCACCGGAGTCGTCCGAGGAGGTGTCGTTGGATGAAGCATCAGTGGATGATGGGTCGTCCGAATCATGTGGTGGCTGTACGGGTGGCTGAACTGGCCGTCCTTGAGCGACCATCATTTGTCTGTACCTAGCGGGTCCGATTGGAATGAGACGTCCATCAGGGGCGCGTCGACACCAATGGCGATACCGGTTACGGAAAGGACCTTCCCCGAACTCCGCGGGAATCACAATCTCTCCAGAGCGGGGCTGTGATCCTGAGGGTCCGGGGGCAGATGGAGCTGGAATCTCCGAAGGGTCCTGGGCTCCGCTAGAAGTAACCACTGGGGTAGGCGCCTGGCTGCTAGTCCCGGAAGATGAAGCGCCGGGGTCACTCGTGGGTAGCAGGATCGGTGTATCGGCAGCAGCAGCAGGTGGGGTGGCTGACGAGTCTGAACTGCCCAAAATGATAGCAGGTGGAGTATCCGACATCTGAACAAGGAAAAATAAATTTTTTCATGTCAGTAAGTCATAAAGCAAGCACGTATTAGGCCAACAGTTTAAATCATGTATAACAATAAGTAGCATGGCAATAATAACGAATGGTACAGAAGTAGCATGCAATTTGAAAGCAAGTAATATCATGCAGTAGTGAAATCATGTTGTAGCATACGACATATAGCAGTAAAAGTAAGCAGCACCATGCAGTAAGTTCGGCGGAAACAAGTAAACTAGCAAGTTGTAGATTAGTCCTATTAGTGAATCCTACTCGGGTCGGTCTTAGACTCACTAATGCAACCTAATTCCCTACAACCAATGCTCTGATACCAAATGTAATGCCCTGTACAAAACCATCGTGTACGAATCATCAAAAACAGGATTATTACAAGGTTAAGTACTATATGCTGTAATAAAAGAAGTTGCATTCACGATAAAAAGATGACATCATAACCGACGTCAATTGTTTTACACCAACAGTATGCTTCTACCAATAGCAAGCATGAATAAATGTATGTGACCCTTAGGTCATTACAAAACATAGTTTCAAATGTATTAAAGTTTGAATGCAAGATAAAGTAGTTCATGCGGTGATAACACTAGAGCAGCGGGTGTCTACGGCAAGACTAGTACACAACGGAAGCAGCTAACCTTAAGCACCTGAGAAAAACATGCTTAAAATGTCAACACAAAGGTTGGTGAGCTATAGTTTAAGTATAACAGTATGTAAGGTAGGCCACGAGATTTCAGTGCTACAAAGAGCGTTTCAAAACAGCATGATAAAGTATATGTTAACCGTGGGCACTTGGTAACTAACTTAACGTTTATACCCCCTGAAAGTACACTTGGAAAGTGCATATATTTACGAAGTATTAAACACTCATTAAATGCTAGCGCTACTAGCCCGAGTGGGGATGTCAAACCCTATGGATCCATATCTAAGATTCGCGTTCACCGGTTCAAAAACCAATGACTAAACGTTACCGAGCTAAAGGGAATGTTTCTACCGTTATATAACCCACACATATATAAAGTTTAAGTACTCGTGCCTAGTATGTAAAACGTAAAATGCGCATGTATTCTCAGTTCCCAAAATAAGTTAAAGTAAAAAGGGAATGCTATAACTCACAATGATAAAGTAGCGGTAAAGTATGACTCGGAAAGTAAGCAAGTAATGAAGGTTGTCCAAACGGGTCCTCAACCTAAGTCAAATAGTACTAAGTTAGTAAATCGTCCAAATAGTTTTAAAAATATGTAAATAAGGTCTTAAGGGTCATCATCATTCATCATCAAACAAAAGGTTTAAAGTAAGTTTCGTTCATGAAAGTAGTTTAAAACAAAGGCTGAGTTCGGTCAGTCACCACGGACTCAATACCTACTGAAATAAGGTGAGACCAGTGGCCATGGCTCCGTATATGAGTCCTTTAGTTGTGGTAAAAATTACAGAAGCAAACTCGTCTTCGTTTGACCGTGGCGACGGTCTAAGTGCGAGTAGGTCAGAATTTTCAGCACAACGTTAAATGGACATAGTGACGATCGGAGGGCCATAAATCCTAAACCGTAACTCGGATTAAGACGAGTCCTAAATGAAAAGTTATCTACTCGAACAGAGCTATCTTAAAATCATAATTACAGTAGAACAGGTCGTACGGGTCAGACACAAGAACAGTAAAACAGTAGGGTCAGTAGGTTCCGGTGGTTCTTGGTGCTCGATGCTTATCATGGTTCTCATCCTTGATGCATATAGCTTCAAGTGTACAGCCCGTTGATGTGTTTGCATCATGTTCACCAAGGTTTGACCATCATAACCTAAGTGTAAGTCTAAGACATGAAGCACAACTCACTTAAGTGTTGCAAGTGTTTTGATGAACCAAAGTTACATCAAAGTCTTAGATCTAACACATACATGAACTTTAAAACTAATATTGAACTACAAACTTGAAAATAAACTAACTAATCAAGATCTTAAGATGTAGAACATAGTTCTTAGTTAGATCTTGAAAATCCAAGACTCAAAAGTCTAGATCAAGCATAAGTATACAAAGTTATAATTAAAGAAAGCTCACTTACATGTTCTTGAACTTTTAAAGTAAATTTTAGTTCAAGATTAATGAGATCAAAGTTAACTAGTAACACTTGACCACTAACAACCAACAAACATGAAATTAAAGTGCATAATGTAAAGAATAAACTAAGTAAACAAGTAAGTAGTTCATGAGTTTCTTACTTTAAAGATTCAAGCCTAAGTCTTGATCTTTAAGAAAGTAAACTTTAAAGTTTACTAACATGAATTACAAGTATGCTTTCACAACTCATGAACTTAAATCTTTTTAAAGCATTATATGTAGAACATAAACTAAAGAGTTTTGTTCTTGTATGTCTTGTAAGAACAAGATAAATGAAGAATGAAACTAGTAAGTTTGATTCTTGAAAACATGTAAGTAATAACTACAAGTAAGTAACAACTACAACAAGTAACAAAACAATAATCAAAGAACAAGTGATGATGATGATTAAGGGGTGTTAGTATTCGGTTTCTAGACAAGTAAAAGAGAAGAAGATTGTTCATAATACTTACAAGTCTATGAGAGAACATGAGAGAAAAAGTATGCAAGCAAAAGTGTGTATGTGAGAAATGAGAATGCAAGTGAGTATGTAATTAAGATTTGAAAACAAAAACACCTCCCCATGAGATGTAGGCCGACGGCCAGCAGAAAAAAAGAGGGAAGGGAGTTGTTCCTTGGTCACTAGCATGTAAAAGTCTAAAAAGATGGATAAATGGGGTGGTTTCATGGGGATCACGGTGTAAGTATTATGTGACTAGATTCCAAACAAGTTAACTAACTAGTTAAACTCTAAAGTGATACTTACATGTGGTGATGGGCTAAAGAGTCCATGAAAGAAGTAGGGTGGACTTTATAAGCCCATGTTCAATCATAAAGCCCAAGTATGTATTAATTAACAAATTAATCCAAGTAAAAGTCCATTAATACTAATAAAGGCCCAAGTAATTAACTAATAGTCTTAGTTAATTAAAATGATTAATAAAATCAATCATGAATGTAAATAATATTCTAAAAATATTATTCGTGAAAGTTTCGTGTGTCACAGAGACGTTTCGGGCATTCAAAAGTCAAGTATGGTTAATCATGTCAACAAGTAAATGTAATAACATACATTCGTTACATCACAAGCATTAATAATAACAATTATTAATAAAATAACTTTGGAAAATCCAGGATCGTTACATTACCCACCTGTTAAAGAAAATTTCGTCCCGAAATTTAAGCTGAGGTAGATGGAGGAGTCGAAAAAAGGTGAGGATATTTCTGCATCATTTGATCCTCTCGTTCCCAAGTAAACTCAGGTCCTCATTTGGCATTCCATCGTACTCGTACGATCGGAATCTTGTTGCGTTTCAAAGTTTTGATCTCACGATCCATAATTTCAATAGGTTCTTCCACAAAGTGAAGTTTGTCGTCAATCGTAAGTTCCTCAAGTGGTATGATAAGTTCAGGTGCAGCAAGACACTTCTTCAAGTTTGAAACGTGCAAGGTAGGATGAACTGAGCTCAATTGTGCTGGTAGATCCAAAAGGTAAGCAACGGGTCCAACACGTTCCAAAATTTCGAAAGGACCAATGTATCGCGGGTTTAACTTTCCGCGTTTTCCAAAGCGAATCACACCCTTCCAAGGTTCAACCTTCAACATTACACGGTCACCCACGTTGAATTCAAAGTCTTTACGTTTAAGATCAGCATAACTCTTTTGGCGATCACGGGCAGTCTTAAGTCTAGCTTGAATCTGAGCAATCTTTTTCGTTGTTTCATGGACTACCTCGGGTCCAGTGATTTGCTTTTCGCCTACTTCGGCCCAACAAATAGGAGATCGACACTTGCGGCCATACAATGCTTCAAAAGGTGCGACATTAATGCTCGAGTGATAACTGTTGTTGTACGAGAATTCGGCTAACGGCAAATGCCTTTCCCAGGCCTTTCCAAAATCAATGACACATGCACGCTGAAATGTCCCGTTCTTATTGATTAAAAACGTTCCATATTAATTGATTTAGTTGCGAGGTTTTGACCTCTATATGAGACGTTTTTCAAAGACTGCATTCATTTTTAAAACAAACCATAACCTTTATTTCATAAATAAAGGTTCAAAAAGTTTTACGTAGATTATCAAATAATGATAATCTAAAATATCCTGTTTACATACGACCATTACATAATGGTTTACAATACAAATATGTTACATCGAAATCAGTTTCTTGAATGCAGTTTTTACACAATATCATACAAACATGGACTCCAAATCTTGTCCTTATTTTAGTATGCAACAGCGGAAGCTCTTAGTATTCATCTGAGAATAAACATGCTTTAAACGTCAATAAAAATGTTGGTGAGTTATAGGTTTAACCTATATATATCAAATCGTAACAATAGACCACAAGATTTCATATTTCAATACACATCCCATACATAGAGATAAAAATCATTCATATGGTGAACACCTGGTAACCGACATTAACAAGATGCATATTTAAGAATATCCCCATCATTCCAGGACACCCTTCGGATATGATATAAATTTCGAAGTACTAAAGCATCCGGTACTTTGGATGGGGTTTGTTAGGCCCAATAGATCTATCTTTAGGATTCGCGTCAATTAGGGTGTCTGTTCTCTAATTCTTAGATTATCAGACTTAATAAAAAGGGGCATATTCGATTTCGATAATTCAACCATAGAATGTAGTTTCACGTACTTGTGTCTATTTTGTAAATCATTTATAAAACCTGCATGTATTCTCATCCCAAAAATATTAGATTTTAAAAGTGGGACTATAACTCACTTTCACAGATTTTTACTTCGTCGGGAAGTAAGACTTGGCCACTGGTCGATTCACGAACCTATAACAATATATACATATATATCAAAGTATGTTCAAAATATATTTACAACACTTTTAATATATTTTGATGTTTTAAATTTATTAAGTCAGCTGTCCTCGTTAGTAACCTATAACTAGTTATCCACAGTTAGATGTACAGAAATAAATCGATAAATATTATCTTGAATATAACAACCCTCATATTTTCATACTTGAATTGACTAATTTGCCTATAGGGTTCTTATCCATACGTAATATATAATTAAATTCGACGTTGATCAAATATTTATTTTTAGTCGACACTTTTTGTTAACTAAAGTTTACACTAATTATATAAAATAACTTTAGTTAATATTAATATTAATGCATATTATATTTAAAACTATATGTAACATAATTATTAATTAAATGATAAGTTATTTTAATCATTATATATATATATATATATATATATATATATATATATATATATATATATATATATATATATATATATATTTAGCTTATAAAAAAAGATTTTTTTATAAATTAAATAATGAGCCCATGAATTTTGACTAAATATTTTCAAAAACAAAAACTTATTAAAAACATTTTTAACATGTTTTTATTATTTTGTCAAAATTGGCACCTTTATTTTATTATTTTTTTCCTTTTCACCAACCATTTTTTACCTATAAATACATGGCTCCTCATTCATTTTTTTGCCAAATACAAAAACTTAAGTTATTCTCTCAAAACCTTGAAGAAAATTTGAGGTACTTTCTATGTTTATTAATTTTTTTACAATATTGTCATTTATATTTATATTTATTGTATATTCTTTGTAAAATTCGAAATTAATTATGTTTATATATTATAATTAGTATTATAAGTGTTATGATGCATAAAAATAATTTTGATAATTTATGGAATATTATTTATAATTAAATACGAATTATGTAGTGTTTAAACGTAAAAACAATGTAAAATCGTAATAAATACTTTTATCCAAAAATAAAATATATATAATTTTTTTTTGAGTTTTTAAAACTTATATAGATCTGAAAAAAATTATAAAAATAATTACTTGGGTCGAATTGGTATTTATTATATAATTAAACTCTATTATTATGTAATTCGAAGGTAAATTAAGAATAAATATAAAATAATAAAAAATATTTTTTTAAATATTTTTCTACAGGTTATTAGACTGATAGAAACTTATAAAAATTATAAAAATAATTATTTAGGTTTATTTAGTAATTATGTAGAATTAAAATTGTTTTGTGAATACATTAAGGGTAAAAACAAAAATAAATACAAAAATATAATAAAAATGTTTTCTTAAATTTTTTTACTAATCTATATGATTAACTAAGACTATAAAAATTATGTATGTAATTTTTAGATATTTAATTTATTATTTAGACATTTTTGAATAATGTTCGATTAATAAAACACTATAATTTTTGAAGTAATTTAGGTATTTATTTAAAGGTAATTATATTTAATATATATAAGACATACTAAGGTATAATAACTAAATATTAAATAAAACTTAGGTTATATTATCACATATATAATTATTAAGTACATTAATAATTCGTTGTGTGTATACACCTAAAGTGAAGGTTAATCAAAGATAATGTATAATTCATGTGAACTTCATCGCTACTCATGGTCGTAAGTGAATGATGTCTAGGTTGCCATTTATGGGTAAGCTTGTGGATCTCGAATGCCATGACTTAGATTCTGGTCAAGAATCCTGGGCCCCCGGTTACATCTGGTCATTCCTGACTTATTTTATAGCAACGAAGTTTGAGTAAAGTTGTACAACGTCTTGCTAAAGATTAACCCGAACTTTCTAAAATTGGAAAATTACTATAAGTGAAAACTTTCCATAAATAGTAACCTTCCGAAAATGGAAATTCTTTAGTGAACCACTACTATCAATATAGTACTATATACTATTGTCTGTTAGGCAATGTCTGATCATACGTTCTATCTCTAGGTTGAGATCTCGGTCACGTCCTTCCGTTCAATTCTTTCGTGGAATACTCTTTTGTGCACCTGAGGTGAACTTCATAGCCCTACTTTTTACTGTTTCATAACTGTTTTATAACTTTTGGGGTGAGACACATGCTTGCTTTATAACTATTTTACGCTTAGACACAAGTACTAAATTGTTAACTATGCTGTCATGCTTTGATTCATGCTAAATCCCTACCGTAATATCGTTAATTGCTACGTTTAAATGCAAACTTAATTATTGTGAGTAGGCCTATTGAGAGTAACGTCTCTAACCATTCGACCGTTGGTCTTTGGTTACATAATAATGATTCCACGACACTGACAGTACAAGGTGTCATAGGGTAAACTTGTTTAGTAGCGATATTACAAAATGCAGCAACACTTTTAGATTGATATTTCTATATCAATCAACTTTAAACTAAATCTTGTGGTCTAAAACTTTGGATATTATTTATAAACCTGTGAATTTCACTCAACCTTTTTGGTTGACACTTTAAGCATGTTTTGTCTCAGGTGATGATTGAGCTAGCTGTTTGCAACTTTGTGATGATAGGTTTGATGCTTGCATGGAGTCCACATCGCATATTATATTTTAGTTCATAAACATTTATTTTACGTTTTAATAATAATGTAAACATGTATTACTGCTTCTGCTGTTTTATTAACAAAGGTTTTATTTAAAAAGTCTCATATAGAGTCATTCTCGTTTATACAACTGTGTTATGATATGATTGGTCACAATTACCCCTGGTCCATTTTGGGGGGTGTGACAGATTGGTATCAGAGCAGGCTGTTGTAGAGAACCAGGATTGCATTTTAAGTGTGCCATATACAATTAGGTACCTTAGCAATGTAGGACTACAACTTCCTTTGGCTATAGTGCCTTTAATTGTTGCCTTTAACTGTTAAATGCTACACTATACTTTAGAAACTTTACTTATCTTAGAATGCAAAGCCAATCTAAGAACTCTGCTCATTCTCCGAAGTACTATCCAATTCCGCCACCACATTTAAATGCGACACCATTCTCGACATTCCTTTGTCATTTATCATGGTTTTGTGTATTACATATGTATTACATGAAATATTATCCATGAATTTTGAAACTCCTATAATAATTACTATTCATACTCAAACATAACTCCCTGTTATATCAGGTACCTATATGCTTTATGCCTTTATGCATCAGTTTGCGAACCGAAAAATGTCATTGAGTTATCGAGAATCTCAAAGACATTATAATGTCATCACTACTCATATTCATTATTTTTATACCTTTTATTTCTCGTTATTGAATTTTCTTAACGGATGGCGTCTACGAAACTCTAGAATGGAAGGGTTTGGATTACCGATTTAAAGGATCCTATAGCTCAAGCCCCTAGACTTGAATAGGCCATTACGAATTGAAAGTCTTTAATCGAAAGATTATCAGATTACATACTTATCATTTTATGATCTCGACATGTCATACTGCTATTATTGGATTATAGACACATCATATCTTATTATATCATATCATATCTATCTTAATAAACTTTGTCTAACACTTTTCCTAAATTTCCTCCGTAAATTACGGAAATCTTTTTGCTATATATACGTATATCAAGAAGACAAATATATCATTCAATATTCAACACTCATCTCATAACAAAAACCCTTATTCCGATCAGATAATATGGATTTCTCACTTGATTCCTTGAACTCCTCGAGCTCCAAAGGCAGCGTAACCGGAATGAACCAACCAATTAGTCATCATCTATTTTGGATGAATTGGGGATGGGTTCGTAGTAAACTTAATCAATGGAGACAAGAAGAAGGTGATCCCTTCCACCAACCGAATTCACCTCTTGGTGAAGAACCTGAAGCACTTACCGGCGAACCCGTTCGGAACACTATTTTTACCCTCATTTCCAGGGTATCCAGTCACGAATATATAATATCTAAAATTCTAGATCTTATTCATCCACTTGTCAGAACCGCCAATCACCCCGGAATAATAGAAGAAGTCAATGAGCTTCGCGCTCGAGTGGTGGCTCTGGAGAATATGGTGTGAAACCTACGAGCACCAGCAGCATAACCAGCATCACCACCAGTACCAACAACATCACCACCAACAGCATCAGCTTCACCAACAACAAACACCATAATCTGTACCTCGGATATCAACATCATACGCCCCATAGATACCAAGGAATATTAGTAATAAAGAGTTAAGATGTATTGACTCATTCTTCCTGAAAATTATATATGTATACTTTATATATATATATATGGTTTGGAACAATAATAAATCTTTTCATATTAAGCTATTACGTGTGAATCTTAACTAGTATGTACTACTTGGTTAATTCATATCACTAATATGCTATGATGTACATCCCTCGTTAATGACTTAACAATCGTTAATCACTGTTTCATCACAATAAACTCCATTTCATAATAAACTAAGTGTATTATTCAAATACATGTTTGGTTTTACACTTTCATTTTCGATGTACTCAAAACTCTTTAGAAAACATCATTCGTACCTTGTGAATTCCACAAGAATTCCACGAGCATCAACATCATATACCGAAGTATATCAATAACAATGAACGATGGAGTATTGATTCATAACTTCATTAAAGAAAGATTCTGCGATGATTATGTAATCTCTCAAGTTTTGAAGATTATTTATTCTCGCTTCAACCGCAAATCAAATGAGTTTAATAGTATATTAACTCATTAAATCTATATTATACGTGAAGAATACATATATGAACGTATATCTTCATAAAGATTGTAATTAAAAAATCCTTTTGTACAAACTGTTAATTGTGAAAATATTTTAACGGGTAGGTAAAACCCGAGAAATATTTATATCTCACATTAATATCTTACATTGTACATTCTTCAAATTCTGATTCAATAATTAGTAACTATACTACTTACATCCACATATGTATCCGTTCACTAAAGAACAACCATTTTCATACAAATTTAATTACCTATTCTGATTTGGACATATCGGAATCCAAGTAAAGCTTTAGCAAGTGTAATCTTCCTAAAGATCACTACATTCATGAATTATATTCATTCGTATTCTATGATGAATTATCACATCAAACCACCAAAATTATCGTTCATTACTTTTGAAATCAACAACGCCTATTCATCAACCATTAGATCCGTTGACGATTACAATCAGCGTTTAATCATCTAAAAACGAAATTTCTTGAAACCATCTTGGATTGATAACCGATGAATCAAATATGGCTGCATTAAATGCAGAGGAAATAGCAAAATTGTAGATGGTCTCAATGGCCAAAAGTTTGATAATAAAGAATGGTACGTTGGAAAAGCTCAAAAGAAAATTTGGAACTGAAAAACGGATTGAGCTAGCCATGGAGGAGACCAAGGACAAATACAAGGACCAAACCCTATATTCAAAGAATCCACGTAATTCTGGATCCGATGAAATCTTTAGAGAATATCTTGCTCCGAAGTTATGTTAAAAGCTTGCGAAAAATTTTTCTTCATCAACCTTCGAACTTAGAAATTCCAAAATGTCGTTATAAATATCCTCTATATTTCTGAAGATATTTTCATAACGATTCTTGTCCACAATTAAGTATCTCTTTGCGATATCTTTATAAAGGAAACTATTTTAGTTTCTATATTCAGTAAAATTCAAGTTTAAATTATAAATGTTTTGAAGAAATATTGGAAATTGAAGCATGAGTTAGTATAATAAAATGACGTCAGGCCAACGTGATTATATTACAGTAAGTCATGCTAAATTTTTAATGGACGATGATGATTTATAGACTTTATAATCATCATTTGCCATGTTACACGACTCTTACATTCTACTTAATCTCTGAGCATATCAAGAAAATATATTCTTGATAGTTCTATCCTCAGTAAATCTGGTAATTTACCAAATCAAATCATGATATTACGCTTAGAACAGTAGGTCCATTCGAAACTCCATACCTACGAATTCTGGACCATTACTCGCTTGACTTGAAGTTGGGAAGGAAAAACAAGAGCATAGAGCTCCGACATATAAGGGAAAATATAAAGCCCGATAACGACACGGAAATTACAAACCGTGTATATCAATACGTATCGCAACGTAAAGACACGGGAGAATTAAAAATACTATAAACCCAAGGTAATAGTAGAAGTGAATAGACTCTTCCGGTGACAAATAAAAAAGAAGAACGATAGATATAAAAGTCAGGACTATATCCAAAATTAGAACTGGATGAAGCATATTGACGAATCTTTTGGAAGTATGATTTGAGGAAGAAGGTATAGAAGTAGTGAAGATAATGAAACGAAAGAAGCTAATTTATAGCGAAATTCTAGACACAGCAATCGAGGCAATTCACCGCATTTAATCAAAGAAAATCACAAATTCCTTAATTACCGGAGAATCAAATCTTATAGATTACGAAAATTTCCTTTAAATTCCTTAAATTTCGAAAATCAATCGTGACTATGTCAAAAGTTAAGGCGAACATTTAATTTCCTCATTTCACTCTTTTGTGATAGCTTCGTTTATACTCTTCCTATAATCGAATCGTTTTATCCATATTACCAATGTTGATAAAACTCTATTTTCAACTCACATTCATCATTCTTGTTGTAAAGAATGACAATCTCTATCAAATTTCACGACTATGATTTTCATGAACTCCTCTCTATTTTGTCTACCCTAGCGTGGTGGCATAAAAGCTCAAGGTTTAAATGAGCTCAATATTATTCAAAACACATTTCATGTATCCAATTTACTGAAATGACTTGTAAAACATCATCATTTTGAATGATCTCCGCATTAATAATAAAATGCACTTCGTAGAAGAACTTGTAGAAATTATGGTTTGTATGATTTTAATTCTTGAAACAGAACAATATTCTATCCGTTGGAATTCACGCAAGGTCCCGAGCATACCTGGGAACGTGAAAACCAAATAAAACGTAAATATCCTCGTCTATGTACGAACAACGCCGATTGATGGCAATAACTAAATTTCGGGACGAAATTTCTTTTAACGGGTAGGTACTATAACAACCCTCATATTTTCATACTTGAATTGACTAATTTGCCTATAGGGTTGTTATCCATACGTAATATATAATTAAATTCGACGTTGATCAAATATTTATTTTTAGTCGACACTTTTTGTTAACTAAAGTTTACACTAATTATATAAAATAACTTTAGTTAATATTAATATTAATGCGTATTATATTTAAAACTATATGTAACATAATTATTAATTAAATGATAAGTTATTTTAATCATTATATATATATATATATATATATATATATATATATATATATATATATATATTTAGCTTATAAAAAAAAAGATTTTTTTATAAATTAAATAATGAGCCCATGAATTTTGACTAAATATTTTCAAAAACAAAAACTTATTAAAAACATTTTTAACATGTTTTTATTATTTTATCAAAATTGGCACCTTTATTTTATTATTTTTTTTCCTTTTCACCAACCTTTTTTTACCTATAAATACATGGCTCCTCATTCTTTTTTCTTGCCAAACACAAAAACTTAAGTTATTCTCTCAAAACCTTGAAGAAAATTTGAGGTACTTTCTATGTTTATTAATTTTTTTTCAATATTGTCATTTATATTTATATTTATTATATATTCTTTGTAAAATTCGAAATTAATTATGTTTATATGTTATAGTTAGTATTATAAGTTTTATGATGCATAAAAATAATTTTGATAATTTATGGAATATTATTTATAATTAAATACGAATTATGTAGTGTTTAAACGTAAAAACAATGTAAAATCGTAATAAATACTTTTAACCAAAAATAAAATATATATAATTTTTTTTTTGAGTTTTTAAAACTTATATATATCTGAAAAAAATTATAAAAATAATTACTTGGGTCGAATTGGTATTTATTATATAATTAAACTCTATTATTATGTAATTCGAAGGTAAATTAAGAATAAATATAAAATAATAAAAAATATTTTTTTAAATATTTTTATACAGGTTATTAGAATGATAGTAACTTATAAAAATTATAAAAATAATTATTTAGGTTTATTTAGTAATTATATAGAATTAAAATTGTTTTGTGAATACATTAAGGGTAAAAACAAAAATAAATACAAAAATATAATAAAAACGTTTTCTTAAATTTTTCTACTAATCTATATGATTAACTAAGACTATAAAAATTATGTATGTAATTTTTAGATATTTAATTTATTATTTAGACATTTTTGAATAATGTTCGATTAATAAAACACTATTATTTTTGAAGTAATTTAGGTATTTATTTAAAGGTAATTATATTTAATATATATAAGACATACTAAGGTATAATAACTAAATATTAAATAAAACTTAGGTTATATTATCACATATATAATTATTAAGTACATTAATAATTCGTTGTGTGTATACACCTAAAGTGAAGGTTAATCAAAGATAATGTATAATTCATGTGAACTTCATCGCTACTCATGGTCGTAAGTGAATGATGTCTAGGTTGCCATTTATGGGTAAACTTGTGGATCTCGAATGCCATGACTTAGATTCTGGTCAAGAATCCTGGGCCCCCGGTTACATCTGGTCATTCCTGACTTATTTTATAGCAACGAAGTTTGAGTAAAGTTGTACAACGTCTTGCTAAAGATTAACCCGAACTTTCTAAAATTGGAAAATTACTATAAGTGAAAACTTTCCATAAATAGTAACCTTCCGAAAATGGAAATTCTTTAGTGAACCACTACTATCAATATAGTACTATATACTATTGTCTGTTAGGCAATGTCTGATCATACGTTCTATCTCTAAGTTGAGATCTCGGTCACGTCCTTCCGTTCAATTCTTTCGTGGAATACTCTTTTGTGCTACTAAGGTGAACTTCATAGCCCCACTTTTTACTGTTTCATAACTGTTTTATAACTTTTGGGGTGAGACACATGCTTGCTTTATAACTGTTTTACACTTAGACACAAGTACTAAATTGTTAACTATGCTGTCATGCTTTGATTCATGCTAAATCCCTACCGTAATATCATTAATTGCTACGTTTAAATGTAAACTTAATTATTGTGAGTAGGCCTATTGAGAGTAACGCCTCTAACCATTCGACCGTTGGTCTTTGGTTACATAATAATGATTCCACGACACTGACAGTACAAGGTGTCATAGGGTAAACTTGTTTAGTAGCTATATTACAAAATGCAGCAACACTTTTAGATTGATATTTCTATATCAATCAACTTTAAACTAAATCTTGTGGTCTAAAACTTTGGATATTATTTATAAACCTGTGAATTTCACTCAACCTTTTTGGTTGACACTTTAAGCATGTTTTGTCTCAGGTGATGATTGAGCTAGCTGTTTGCAACTTTATGATGATAGGTTTGATGCTTGCATGGAGTCCACATCGCATATTATATTTTAGTTCATAAACATTTATTTTACGTTTTAATAATAATGTAAACATGTATTATTGCTTCCGCTGTTTTATTAACAAAGGTTTTATTTAAAAAGTCTCATATAGAGTCGTTCTCGTTTATACAACTGTGTTATGATATGATTGGTCACAATTACCCCTGTCTATTTTGGGGGGTGTGACATTGAATCAATCCACGACCCAGTGTATACGTATCTCAGTATTGATCACAACTCAAACTATATATATTTTGGAATCAACCTCAACCCTGTATAGCTAACTCCAACATTCACATATAGAGTGTCTATGGTTGTTCCGAAATATATATAGATGTGTCGACACGATAGGTCAAAACATTGTATACGTGTCTATGGTATCTCAAGATTACATAATATACAATACAAGTTGATTAAGTTATGGTTGGAATAGATTTGTTACCAATTTTCGCGTAGCTAAAATGAGAAAAATTATCCAATCTTGTTTTACCCATAACTTCTTCATTTTAAATCCGTTTTGAGTGAATAAAATTGCTATGGTTTCATATTGAACTCTATTTTATGAATCTAAACATAAAAAGTATAGGTTTATAGTCGGAAAATAAGTTACAAGTCGTTTTTGTAAAGGTAGTCATTTCAGTCGAAAGAACGACGTCTAGATGACCATTTTAGAAAACATACTTCCACTTTGAGTTTAACCATAATTTTTAGATATAGTTTCATGTTCATAATAAAAATCATTTTCCCAGAATAACAACTTTTAAATCAAAGTTTATCATAGTTTTTAATTAACTAACCCAAAACAGCCCGCGGTGTTACTACGACGGCGTAAATCCGGTTTTACGGTGTTTTTCGTGTTTCCAGGTTTTAAATCATTACGTTAGCATATCATATAGATATAGAACATGTGTTTAGTTGATTTTAAAATTCAAGTTAGAAGGATTAACTTTTATTTGCGAACAAGTTTAGAATTAACTAAACTATGTTCTAGTGATTACAAGTTTAAACCTTCGAATAAGATAGCTTTATATGTATGAATCGAATGATGTTATGAACATCATTACTACCTCAAGTTCCTTGGATAAACCTACTGGAAATGAGAAAAATAGATCTAGCTTCAAAGGATCCTTGGATGGCTTGAAAGTTCTTGAAGCAGAATCATGACACGAAAACAATTTCAAGTAAGATTTCCACTCGAAATAAGATTGTTATAGTTATAGAAATTGAATTAAAGTTCGAATATGATTATTACCTTGTATTAGAAAGATAACCTACTGTAAGTAACAAAGATTTCTTGATCTTGGATGATTACTTGGAATGAATTTAGAAAACTTGGAAGTAAACTTGCAATCTTGGAAGTATTCTTGATTTTATGAAACTAGAACTTTTGGAATTTATGAAGAACACTTAGAACTTGAAGATAGAACTTGAGAGAGATAAATTAGATGAAGAAAATTGAAGAATGAAAGTGTTTGTAGGTGTTTTTGGTCGTTGGAGTATGGATTAGATATAAATGATATGTAATTTTGTTTTCATGTAAATAAGTCATGAATGATTACTCATATTTTTGTAGTTTTATGAGATATTTCATGCTAGTTGCCAAATGATGATTCCCACATGTGTTAGGTGACTCACATGGGCTGCTAAGAGCTGATCATTGGAGTGTATATACCAATAGTACATACATCTAAAAGCTGTGTATTGTACGAGTACGAATACGGGTGCATACGAGTAGAATTGTTGATGAAACTGAACGAGGATGTAATTGTAAGCATTTTTGTTAAGTAGAAGTATTTTAATAAGTGTCTTGAAGTCTTTCAAAAGTGTATGAATACATATTAAAACACTACATGTATATACATTTTAACTGAGTCGTTAAGTCATCGTTAGTCGTTACATGTAAATGTTGTTTTGAAACCTTTAGGTTAACGATCTTGTTGAATGTTGTTAACCCATTATTTATTATAACAAATGAGATGTTAAATTGTTATATTATCATGATATTATGATATATAATATATCTTAGTATGATGTATATACAGTTAAATGTCGTTACAACGATAATCGTTACATATATGTCTCGTTTCGAAATCATTAAGTTAGTAGTCTTATTTTTACATATGTATTTCATTGTTAATACACTTAATAATATATTTACTTATCATTTAACATAATTAACCAAGTGTATCAATATCTTAATATGATTCATATGTACCTAGTAAGACGTTGTTATAACGATAATCGTTATATATATCGTTTTCGAGTTTCTTAAATTAATAGTCTCATTTTTATGTATATAACTCATTGTTAAAATACCTAATGAGATACATACTTATAATAAAATCATGTTAACTATATATATAACCATATATATGTCATCGTATAGTTTTTACAAGTTTTAACGTTCGTGAATCACCGATCAACTTGGGTGGTCAATTGTCTATATGAAACCTATTTCAATTAATCAAGTCTTAACAAGTTTGATTGCTTAACATGTTGTAAACACTTAATCATGTAAATAACAATTTCATTTAATATATATATAAACATGGAAAAGTTTGGGTCACTACACACGCAACATGTCCTCCAAAGTCTAAATCGTTCTTTCACTTTGCCCGTCAGTCTGAGGGTGATAAGCAGTACTCATGTCAAGACGAGTTCCCATGGCTTCTTGCAAAGAACGCCAAAATCTAGAAGCAAAACGGGGATCGCGATCGGAGATGATCGATAAAGGTACACCATGAGGAGATACAACCTCCTTGATGTATAATTGAGCAAGTCTCTCCATCGTATCCGTCTCCTTCATCGCCAAGAAGTGTGCAGATTTGGTAAGACGGTCAACGATAACCCAGATGGTATCGTATCCGCCCACCGTCTTTGGTAGCTTGGTGATGAAATCCATAGTTATCCTTTCCCACTTCCATTGCGGGATTTCCGGCTGTTGAAGTAACCCAGAAGGTCTCTGATAATATATATATATATATATATATATATATATATATATATATATATATATATATATATATATATATATATATATATAATAATAATAATAATAATTAGTTTTAATGAATGTCTTTTAAATTTTTTTAGAAAATTAAAATTCCAATTTAAAAGGGATTAATATTTTCTTTTATAAAAGATTTTGTATTATTTTTTAATTAAATTAATATATAATTATGACATCATTATTATAAAAAGTAAAGGGTAATTAACTTAATGATGAAATCATCATTTTAGAGTTTTACATGACTATACTAGTGAGATGACTCGTGGAATCACGTGTTTGTTTAAACGAAACAATTTAATGACATGTTTTAGGTATTAAGTGAATGTAAATGCTAAAATATTTATTTTAATGACCCGTTCGACTAAAATATAATAGAGACATGTATTTTCGCATACATATGTAACGTAATTATTCTCGTAAAGAGAATTCATATTTGAATGACTTTTGATTTAAAAAAAAAAAAACTAAAATACAATTATTATATAGAGGTTGTACAATATGCTTTAAAATTTATAAATTTATTCATTGAGTGTTCTGTAGAAAATTATACAATTTAGAAGAGATTAGTATTCTTTTATAAAAATGTTTATTTATTAAATCATAATTTTAGAGATTTAATAGATATATATTTAATTTATTTAATATATAAGTAGATATAATTTAATTACAAAATAATTCTATTTATGACATCACCTACATGCACTCACAATTTTTTTTTCCTTTTTGATTTTTTTTGTAGAAAGAATAAGTGTAATTATTGCATCGTCATACTAGGATTGTAATAGAACTTATAGATATAGATAATAAATTAATATTTAACAAGCATAAGATTGTAATTTATATTTATACTGTATTTGATTACCAAATGAATGATGAGTTGTGGCAATGTCGATCCATTTTCCTAAAAAAATGAGGTTTTATTTCATATGGGTCAAACATGTTGCATTAAATAAATTAGGTAATAGGTTGTTTATTCTTAATCCTAAAACTTTACAATTCTTTTAATTCATGAGCTGTCAAAATAAAATATTGTAGTCATATTTAAGACGTTAATTGTGTATAAACAAATAAAAGCCTCTTAACACATGTAGCACCCATTGGGCCCACATGAACTGACAACAACCTTCGCTTCCATTAGACCATGAATAACGCGCTACATCTTAACCCACCGCCTCCCACGTGGCACGACAACCACCACCACAAACGCTAGGAGTGGGCTTTTGTTGGCTTTTGTCGGCTGGCTTTTGTCAACAGGAAACGCAGAGGAGAGAGGGCTGCAAGGCGACGTGACGAGCTGCGATTGGACCAGAAAAATTGAGACGTTGGGGTATCCGTTTGGGGGGGAGCGGGGGTTAAATTGAAATAAAAAAAATATTTTATTTAATAATATATATATATATATATATATATATATATATATATATATATATATATATATATATATATATATATATATATATATATATATATATATATATATATATATATATATATATATATATATATATATCACATATTTAACATACATCAACACAAAACATACTCAACTATATCAAAATCTTCTCCATTCAATCTTAATTTTTTTCTATCAAATGTCAAACCCGAACAATAACTCAAACTCAAATTTTAACGACAATGAAAGCGATCTCTCCGGTTTACCGAATTCGTTTACCAATTTACTCTACGAAGGCTCTTCTTCTATCGCGGACACATATGGTGGTTCATCTTACCCTTACAATTTTGGTGCCTCTTCATCCAACCCGAACGCAACACCATATCCTAACTTTCATAGTTATTTTTCGAATCAACGTCTCACTCTTGAACGACAACAACAAATGATGCAACAACAACAACTTCAAATTCAACAATTTAACTTACAACATATGTTGTATCAACAAGCACGTCAACCAAATATGTTCACTTCGGGTCAAATATGTTCACTTCGGGTCACCAAGAAACGCAACCGACATCCCAACCGCAAAGGCAATCCCAACAACAAACGCAATCACAATCGCAACCGACTTCCCAAGTACCCAACACTCCTACTCGAAAGACCCGAAGCCATAGGAAAAAAACCGGTGGTATGATATTTTTATTATTTAATATTTATGTTATATATTTTATTTCGTGTATATGTATATATGTAGTATGCATACTCTATATTTAATTTTTATATATGTAATGTTATATATGTATTTCGTGTATATGTATATGTAGCATATATATTTTATTTAATTTTTATATATGTATTTCGTGTATATGTATATGTAGTATATATATTTTATTTAATTTTTATATGTAGTATGTATATTTTGTGTATATGTATTCGGAACATATGTATTGTTTATTTATTTTTGTATATGTATTTATGTAGGTCCATCAAAAAAGAAATATACAAGAAAAAGATGTGGGATCCCGAAGAGGAAGCTTGGCTAGCAACATGTTGGATAGACGCGTCCGAAGATTCGAGAAAAAGAAACTCTCAAAAGCTTTCGATTTTGTGGGATTCGATTCATGAAAAGTTTAATAGCAATAACCGTGGGTGGTTTAGGGGTGATGATCAATTACAATCGAAATGGCGTCATATAAGTAAAAATTGTAAGGAGTTTAATGGTGTGTTCGATGAAATACAACGCAATTGGGGTAGTGGGAAGAATGATCGAGAAGTGCGTTGCTTAATTATAAAAGAAAAACTTTGAAAGACTTTAAGATGGTTGAAGCTTGAGATGTTTTGAAAAAACATCCAAAATGGTATGCACCACCACCGGTGCGGGAGAAGATGTTGATGAGAATGATGACGATGATAATGATGATGACGACGATGAAGGTTTTGATTATAGTTTTGGTGTTGATCTTTCTTCCGACGCACGTCAGATCGAAAAAGAGTTATTTGGACCTGACCGTTTGAAAAGACCAAAAGGTAGAGACAAAGCGATAAAGGCAGCAAGAAGATCGATATCGTCCGATGCGGGAACGGAATCTCGTTCAACAAACTCTTCAAAGTCGTTCAAATATTCGGAACATATGATTGAAGGAAAAAAGAGTTCTCTTGCGGCGTTTAAAAAGGCAGCTTACCTACAACAAGCTGCGCATGAGATCGAGATTCTTAAAACGGGCACCGAGGGGTTAATAAGGAAAGACAAAAAAAGGGTTCAAAAGCTACAAGAATGGGTTCGTAAGCAATTTAATGATATCATCCAAACTTCGTCGTCCGAAAATGAAGACGAAGATGAAAATGACAACAACAATGACGATTAAGCTTATGTTTTATTTTATTTTATGTCATTTTATAAGTTTATGCACTTTTTTTTGTGTGTTTAATTTTTAAGTTTATGTACTCTTATTTTTAATTATTAACTATATTTTATCTATTCAATTTTATTATTTTCGCTAAATAACAAACAAATAACAAAACAAAACAAAATCAAAATTAAATGTCACGTCACTGTCATCCTTTGACAAAAGCCACACATTACAACTCCCCCATTTCCCTGCCATGGTCCAGTCACTGACTTGCCCCAAAAAGTGCACCTCATCCACTCCACGTCACAGCCACCATTATCCATGGTCTTACATTCGGGTCCATACACACATTGTCTCTCGTGATCCATGGAAACCAACTCTTCCTTCTTTCCTAATCAAATCCTCTGCAGCCACGGCGTCAAACTTCTTCATACTCGGTTGGTTTTGGGCTAATTAACTTGCTCATAATGGTTGATGTAAATAGTGCTGCGTGCTTGATCACGAGTTCACGACATACATGTCTTGCTCGTCGAGAAGAACATGAGCTGGCTTTGGACGATCATGGCCGAGAAGAGTTGTCCACCAAGCAATGCACCACCTGCCGGGCTCACAAATTGCTCAATAATCGCAACCTTAACAAAACAACAACGAATTGTTAATTACTACTTTTCGAAAGTTGTAGCCATTGTTGCTATTGATGAAAAAAAGGTGGTTAAGTTTAGCAACTAATCTTGGAAGTTATAGATATTGAAATGAGTATTTTGTATTTAAAGGAACGATAAGATGTTAGAGGTTTATATTTATACTAGATTCAAGAGCCCGTGCGTTGCACGGGTACTCTTAATCAAACAAACTGGAATCGTAAAATGTTATATCAATAGATATATGATATAGACAGTATCACAAGTATTGTTGTGGATGAAATAAACATACAATTGTAATATTAATGTATTACATTTTTTATGAAATGCTTTTCAAACAACATTATAACAAAATTAAAAGGGGTTAAAAAAAGTATAGAATCAATGAAGGATTAGTTACTCACTTCGTTTATGTTTGACGGAAACTTGAGTTGCATATGTACAAATTGTTGCACCAAAAGCAATTAATATCTCCCATCTATGGCAAATCTTGACTTATGATATCAACTAAACCATCAAAGAACACATATTTCGTTATCGAAAATTTTCAAGTCCACACGTTTACGTGTATCACCGATCAAGCTCTAGTGCTCTTCCTTCTTTGGCATGGATCAACATTTTCATCATCCACCCTTGATAACACTTTACAACATGTACAACACTAACCACACTCCACAAGAATAATCACTATACATGTTCATGTAAGCATCGCTTGTCAATTTGTTCAGAAGGTGTTATACAAATACCTTGTTGGAAGATCCCAGAAACTAACTACATGAACACAATACATGAAATAACACCTCAATATTCAAATGATACAACTCAATATCAGATTCTTGAAAGCTAAAAAGTACAAAAATGGAGTTTCATTGGGAAAACGTATTATTCAATGAATTGAGTAAAAAGCTTTGTAATAACAAAATGGATATCATGATAGAATGAAACTACAGACAAAATAAATACTTTCACTTTTCAAAATGAAAGTAGGATGTAACCCTATTGTAGACGACGACAACAACAACAACAACAACAACAACAAAACTCAATCCCACATGTGTAGGGTATGGGGGAGGTGAGACTTAGACAATCATTAAGCTGAAATATTTATTGAAAGCTGGTAAACAACATTACCATCCGAAACTCTTCATGTTCTCGGATTGCTCATGTAATGCATCTCAGTGTTTGGTCAATGCAAACACTTAAGAACATTGTGACATATCTTTATCATATATGTGTAAAAACGAATCCCCCACAAACTGTTTATGACTTTGTAATGTCAAACCAAAACTGTTATCATAGGTATGACAATTCGTTTTTTAATAAACAATATGAATATGATAAGATTATAAGAACATATGAAATAAATAAGTACGTACCTTTGCATCAACCAGAATCATGTATGAAGTGAATTGTTTTAACTTCCTCCAAGCAGTCTTCTTCCACGTCTTAGGAACCTTAACAGTTAACACGTACTCCAGTCATTTCGTTGGTTGTTCAACAAATTATGAGTAAACTCGTTTATCAGTCATTTTTTTGTACCAAATTAAATGTGGATTAGAGGTGTGATAGTCAGGATTATATTATGCTAGTCTAATGTGATGAAGGAATTATATTTATAATCGTAGTGGTATAGTAGAGATGATAAATACTACTTAATAAACAGCCTTTGATCATTATAATTAACAACTGATCCTTAAAGTATAACCCTTTTTAAATTTTAGGGGGATTTGAATAAATATCTTTTAATGATATATCTTTACATTATAATTTATAATCATTTGATTTCTTATACCATAAATAGATGTGTCAAAAATAAGTTATCTTCAAAAATATAACTCCTCTTAGTTGACTGCTTAAATTAATTGAAAAGGTTACTATTAGTATTGGTGAGTAATAGGTCTGCATACCTTATCAGTCCACAGACAATTATTACACATATGTGTAATAATTTTTATCCTTCATACATTATAGCAAGAAATACTACAGCAAACAATTAGTTTTACGTAAGTGTAAATTATGTTGGGTAATAAGTATGCATACCTTATCAGTACATAGACTCTAATTATTGGTGGTTAAAGGCTGGAACTTTGTCTGGACAGGTCTGCATACTTTTCCAATGATAGAAGGCTTCACATATTCATTCATTGTTTTAGAGTTGCAGTCAGACACATACAATAACAATTTACAGTCGAAATACATAATGACAAACACATCATTTACACGCTAACTCAATTATTACCTTAGGATATTCACAAAGCAGAACTAATGTTTATGAGACTTGGCCCAGAATATATTTACTAATTACCCAAACCAACCCGCCCAAGTTGACACCTCTAACTGAAGAGAAACTTTTTGAGTGAAGAAAATTATTCGTTAGATGACTGGACAATAGTAAATGTCACATTCGTTGTGAAGTAAATAACTTCAATCACCATTAAACACACACAGTACAACATTAGCTTTATATATATCTCGAATTTTTAAATTGACACTTTACGATTCACCGTTTAAATCTACAGTCACCAAAAGGCTAAGAAATGTGCAAAGCGATGCAAAGATTTGTCTTAATTTTAAACCTTTACGATTAATAACAAAACATGTTGTGATTCTTCTTGAGACCCACTTTAAGTCATGGAGGGATAGTCTACTGCACCCCGTACAAATAGTTTTCTAAAATAATGTTACTGAAATTAATAAGACTAACCTTCTCTTCAGGTAAGTCTTTGAGAACACAAACTTTCTAGGGTCTGCAACTGTTGAACTTTGCAGCAGTAGACAAAATGGGCTCACTGGCACAAACCAAACCCAAACTATTTTACTCAATCTCATCGAGTTTGTTTTTTTTCTCCTTCTATAAAATAGAGAAAAAAATAAAAACACTAACCCTTTGAGAACACTCCCTTCAGTGTTCAGGTTGACACAAATAAAAGCATGATGTCTGTTGTGTTCAACATCCCATCGGTTAGCCCGCCCATATTGCTACCGATAGGAATATAAATTTATTAACAATACCACCTATTTGGGTCGGTTAAATAAATAAAATACAGCCAGATCAACAATGTCAATTTTAACACAAATAGTTATACAATCACTCTCCACCTGTTTGTTGTGTTCATATATCGTTTGCTATGTATTTATATTGTACCTGACAACCTTATTTGATAAGGATAAATACTGATTCTAGTACTTTCTACAACGACATCTTAGTACAATAGGATCAGAAGCATCATCTTGCTTGCACATAACCCACGGGACACCGGTGTTCAACCCGACAGCCATTTTAGCAATCCAAGTCAAGTAAGCGTGGCCCGCTGCTCCAAATGCATGGCTTTCTGCCCCATATTCGTTCTCTATCCGACCCATTTACCAATATACATAAGAAGCATACCCATATTTATTTATCTTAACATTATTTCATTCATTTATATAGTTATGTTTGGTTCTTAATAACACCCACATAGTATGTCTAGTTAATGCTATAAACGATCAGAATTGTGCAAGAAAACGAAAGTTACCTGAGAGAAGTTGATTGGGCCACCTTGAGACTCAAATAACCTTTCATTCTTCATCATTTGGACTATTTATGTGGTGAACTTTTGCATTGCCATCTACAATTACCAGTCAACATTGTCACTAAAAATGCAAAATTTCATAAATTGGTAATATGCATGGTCAACTTTAATTCCTTAAAGAAAATATAGTTACTAATTTAAAAAAAAAAAAAAATATATGTAAACTGCAAAATAGGGGATCAAAATATTTCGTATTATTTTGGTATATAGTTTCTATTAAAGGTGAGAAACAAAAGTATAACGGGTCAACCCACCCCATTTTTACCACTAAAGAGATGGTAACCATTTCTACCCGTTACCCAACCAACCCATTTTCTATGAAAACAGCATATGCAAGAATGACGAAACCAATTTTTCATTCAGATGGTTGAATTGTTTTTAACTAATAGCAAAACATTTCTTCAATGTTAATGAATCGATATAATCCAAAAACTACATATCACATCAAATAGTATAGCATTTAGTAGTTAAATATCATATAAAAAAATAAGAAATATAACTATAGAATGAAACACGTTCACCATCAACAGGCTTCCCGAAATGTTGAAACCATCAACAGGACTAATATGTGATAACGAACTTGGATGTTGGACCTGTTTATGAAAACCAATTTTCTTTTTTGTTATAATTTTAAGTGCATAAGTTTGATTAAAACATACATCAATAACCTCTAATTTATGAAATCATGATCTGCAAGAATAATGAGGCAATTTTTCATTCAGACGATGATTGTATTTTTTATAACTAATAGCACACAACATGAATTCAATGTTAATGAATTGACACAATTAAAAAAATGCATATCACATCTCATAGTATAGCATTTTTATTTCAAAGATCATATCACAAGATAAGAAATCTAAGTAAACACATTTGAACCCTAATATGTAAAATTCAGAAATTAATCCAAAAAGTAACCCAATCAATAGGCATGGTTAGTTACATACAGAGTACTTCTTTTGACAGAATCGATGAATGAAGAATCTGATTGCAGAGACATGAAGAAAACTTCTAATGGCGCTGAATCGGCATGTGTTGGAGATGATCGCAGTTACTCGATAACCATCTGTTATTCTGCTGATAACTGATTCGATATCTGTATTAGGGTTTGATGCAGATTGAAGAAATTTGGGGTTTTTTTTTCCTGTGGTTTCTTCAGGCCCGTATCAAATGCCAGCGTGAAATGTATTAAGGGCTAATTAGGCGTGATTAGAAAGTAATTAGGGACTGCCACGTCAGCAATATGGCTTAAGGGATCATTAGGGGTTGACAACTTGGATTAACTTTCACGATTTATAGGTGTAGATAGATAGATAGATTGTGTACATGTCTCTTTACCACTATTTTACAGATATTAGATTATAATTTTTTTAAATACACATCTATTTCTAAGATATTTTCTTCATACATGTTATCCATTATTGGCCTATTGGGTATATACAGGAGTCAAAGCAACTACCAAATAAGTCAACAGTCAACGCTCACAACCTCATTCTTTATTTTCTCCACAAATCTCGCCGGAAACAATGTCCGATCACACGACCACCAATAGCAGACCATCATGTTTAAAACGTTGTTTCGGTTTCATACTAACTTTAGGTCTCACATCATTCTTCATGTGGTTACTCTTACGTACAAATTCAAACCCAATACTATCTATCCAAGATATCTACATTCCTGCACTCAACAAAACCTTAAACTCAACCTCGTACCAATCAATCTACATCGATCTTAAACTCGACAACGTCAATAAATTCAAAGGTATTTACTATGATCAACTTAACATCACCTTGCTTTACTACAACCAGTCAGATTCAAATGAAAATGATAAGACTTTGAGTCCGATATCGAACTACACGCTTCGGGGGTTTTATCAAGGACATAAGAAAAATACTCGCCGGAAAAACTGGACGGAAACTTATGGGTTGCCGGTGGATGGTGGAGTGGTATTTAAGGTCGATTTGGAGACTAAGATTAGGTTTAAGATATTGTTTTGGAAAACCAAGAGACATAGGTTGGTTGTTGGAGCTGATTTTGAAGTTAATGATTTAGGTCAGAAAGTGCAAAAAAAGGGCACCAGGTTGAAGTCCGGTGCACCGGAATTGTTCTCCGGGAAGTTTAATTTGTGTACGTTATTAGTTAGTTTTAGTAGCTTCTCATTGGTGTTTGTTTAGACATTCTTCTGTGTTTGTTGTATTTCAAATTTCAATTTATTAAGTTTAAATGTTACTGAATCAGGTTCATGACAAATTGACAATGCTATAATGATATGATTAATGATTAATGTAGTTTTGTGATTAAAGATTTACAAGTTGCAGTCCATACCACCATTAGAACCAGCACCATCAAGATCATGAATACAAACTTCATCATCAGTCAAACTTAATCCATCAAAAAGTTCATCAAAAAAGATCTACAAGATAAGAATCAAAAGACAACAGAGTTCTAAAATTATCATAGGTTATCAATTAAGTGTGACAGATCACTCACAAAGGTTAACAGCAGACTGTAGAAGATGGTGGAAGACGGTGGAGAAGGGACAATCGGCATAATCGCTATAGGCTAGGGCTTGAAACGAGCTTTTGAGGCAACATATTGATAATCAGCTTCTGCCTTCATTGTCTTCATGTAGGCGTTGGTACAAATTACCCCCACATAGGTTACTACTTTTGTTCGGCGCCTATAGTCAGATCGTTTGCCTATTGGTCTATGTGTTCGATTTGCAATAAAGGAATGGAGCTTCGTGACGATGCATTTTTTGATTGCAAAACAGCTTGTAGTTTTTAGAGCAGAATCAGAATGTGGACATGGCAAATTTTCTTTCATGGGAAGATCTGATACAGTGGTTTGACAATTGGTGTGCTTAAGAAGATTCAAGAATTGCATTTATATTATTCTTATGACCACTTTATGGTTTCTATGGCGATTTTGAAATAGTTTTACGTTCAAATCTATTCCGATGACGAAGAATATCGTTTTTGATTCCATTCATAGTTATTCTTTTCATTGATTTAGATATAGATATAGAGATCAAAAGGCCAATTGCTTAAACTCATGTTAATTAAATTATTGTAATTTGTTTCTAGTCTCTTGCTAAAGTTTTGTTTTAATCTAATCCCAGTGTTAAAAATAAACTTGAACCTATAATCATTTAATGAAAAGAACACCTCAATACTATTAAATCAACATCCTGTCTAGTAAACCTGATCAAAATTTACCACAGTCGATCAATAAAAGATGGCCCTATCTGTTCCTTTTGTTATCAGTCCATTTTATCCTAACAAACATTTATAAACCAGGATAACAACCATTAACTTGTAAAGTATATCAATGTACCATCAACTATTAGGCAGCTTTAACTAGGATTTATAACACGAAAACAAGTTATCGGTCCATTTTATCCTAACAAACATTTATAAACCAGGATAACAACCATTAACTTGTAAAGTATATCAATGTACCATCAACTATTAGGCAGCTTTAACTAGGATTTATAACACGAAAACAAGTTATCGGTCCATTTTATCCTAACAAACATTTATAAACCAGGATAACAACCATTAACTTGTAAAGTATATCAATGTACCATCAACTATTAGGCAGCTTTAACTAGGATTTATAACACGAAAACAAGTTATCGGTCCATTTTATCCTAACAAACATTTATAAACCAGGATAACAACCATTAACTAGTAAAGTATACCAATGTACCATCAACTATTAGGCAGCTTTAACTAGGATTTATAACACGAAAACAAGAGCTTAGTAAAGTATCAATGCAACAGTTTACTCTAAACGACACAGTTCATATGGCATAGACTTTATACGACTTCATTCCTAATGACCATATTGGCATATTCCCACACAGTACAGCAACCTATGCAAAACATACAATTCAAAACAGATCATCAAACCTGCTCAACCTGCGCGCTACCAAGCTGGATCTCTTTCGGCATCAGAATCACCACCGTCTCATCACAATACGCACCTAAATACGCCGCTAAACTCAACTTATCAACCGCTTCACCGTGATAGGATTTACAGACGAAATACAGCATCACATGCGTCACACCAAACATCAATAACAAAATCATAACAACAGCTGCACACAACATTCCAATCATCACTCTCCAAATCATCTTCAATTCAGCAACATTATCACCGAATTCCACAAACACTTCATACACAAGCATTAACCCTAACAAAATCACATACAACACAAACGCAATCCCCATTCCGACTTTCATCTTTCCGTACGCTAGGGTTCTACCTTTTGCCATCGCTTTAAATCCGTTCACATTTTCCAAAACTGTAACAACACTAGCTAACTGTGAAACTGTCCAATAACTGTCAGATATACAAGTCCTGACGCGTACACAATTAGTAGAATTGTCTCAATAACTTGTTACGTATTTTTCGATCAGATTGAATGACGTTACGGATAGTGACGTGGCGGCCGGTGTAAACGGAAGCGACGGTGACAACCACGGCGGCGGAGTAGGGAAGGTAGAAAAACATTAGAATCGTAAAGTATGTTATCTCGAGTAGCGAGTAGTACGGCCAATCGAGACGGTCGGTAACTTCGATTTTGAAGTACAAATAATTTCTGATAGTTATAAAAACTAAAAAGATGATTGCGAGTGGAAGGTTTAGGTTTAGAGCGATTTGTGTGAAGAGTTTTTTACAACTGAAAAGGATTTTGAATGATTGCTTGAAGATACCGAAGAATCCGACGAATTTCATATCTTCTTCCGTTTGATCCATGGTTGATTTTGATGAATTGTTGAAGATGAACTTGCTTTTAGTGTGTGTGGATTTGAGTGTGCGAACTGAGAGTTTTCATTATACAATTTGAAATTTGATTTTCGATTGTGTGAATTGTGAAATGCCGCTTTTATATATAGTAGTTAATAAATTCAGAGAATCGAAGTGCAGGGTGTGATTTTTGAAGGGCGGAAAATGAAAAGGCGAATGTTTATATTTATTTATTTTTTTCAAAAAACGGATAAACTTATACGTGAATGATGTCTATCATCAATAATGTTTGATTTGTTATTAACTAGTTTGGAGGTCCGTGCTTCGCTACGGAGACCAAATCTACGTACACATATAATTTCAATACTTTTCTTAATCAATAATAAATAAACGGGTTATAAAATAAGGTAAATTATAAGTCGACTTTCAAAAATAGATAAAAATAATCATTACCTTTTGTATATAAGATAAAAATATAGGTAAAAAGTAAGTGGTTAAATGATAAAGTAAT
The DNA here is from genome assembly GCF_046630445.1 of Rutidosis leptorrhynchoides. Lineage (NCBI taxonomy): Eukaryota > Viridiplantae > Streptophyta > Magnoliopsida > Asterales > Asteraceae > Rutidosis > Rutidosis leptorrhynchoides. The sequence continues at coordinate 10,292,791 of NC_092339.1, forward strand.
TAAAAAGCATAATATAATGAATGTAATGTTTTAAACTGTGTATTTTTACCTAAAGACTATTAATATTGGACCACGGAGTAACATATAACAATATTTTATAATACTTAAAAAAGTAAACAATTTTTCTATTTTGTATGTAATATTTGTATATGTTCGGTTTCATATTGGCCGGTGGTCTCCTTGGAAGCAATCTCTCAACCCGTTAAAAAGAGAGATGACTTTCTCTGCTTTTATGAGTGTTTCACTTGGGGTTGAGAAACGACTTTTCTTTATTGAAGGATAAATGAAGGATTATCAACGTCTCACCTCTCCTATAACCCATACATGTGGGATTGAGTTTTGTTGTTGTGTTGTTGTGTACACCAAATTTTATATTTTAAAGAAAAATCAAAGAAATCATTTGTTCAATTACTCAACCAACGTTTTAACCTCCAAAATCCACCAATGGGCCTCTGGGCTGACCCGTCTACTAAAAACCCTAATTAAACTATATATTATACAAACAAAATCACTTTTCCATTAATTAACTTATTTCTCCAGTGTTCTTTCCCCCTTCTTTCATCCCATATACCATATTCTCCTTCTCATTCTTTTCTTGTTATTCTTTTACTTATCATCTACTAATCTACTAAATGTCTAATATCTAATATCTAATTAGGTAATTAAAATTAGTTCGTTATGAATACTTGAAATATTGAAGGTTTCTAGATCTGTTATATAATCCTTTTAGCCACACGACTTCATTTATAGTTGCAAAATACAGAGCAACTGTGTTTATCTATGGATTTATATTTTATACTCCATTGTGGTAAGGAAAAAAAAATTCAGAGCAACTTTGTTTATCTATGGATTTATATTTTTATACTCCATTGTGGTAAGGGAAAATTTAAAAAAAAAAAAAAAAAAAAAAATGCTACAGTAGCTACAGTGGTTGCTACAGTGATTTCAGGCTAGGTGGCGTGGTATGATTGGTGGGGTTTGTCCATATTTAGTATATAGTATAATTCCATATCCTAACATCTTTTTTTAACTTCTCTTTTAGATATTAGTGTCACATTAACACCAATCACTTTAACAATTATTTCATTGAACATTCTATACCTTTTATTAAATAATACCCCAAAAATATAAAAGTACGAGTTACCAAGCACAGGTTACAAAATAAAAATGCAAGCATGATCTCTCTTTCACGCCAACTACCGTCACGGGTTTGATTGAAGTTTCCTTTAACTTGGCATTGCCTATCTTAGCTAAAGCTTGACTTGCGACAAGCTCCCTTCACTAACGAAGATAAGAAGTGGTCTAAGGTATTCCAGTGTCCGTCATGTTCACTACAAACTTGTACGGAAAATTCATAATATTTTATCTATCACGCATTGATAATAATGATGGTCCCTTTTTCATTTTAAACTGTTCCACCGGTCTTTTTGACCGACCATTTTTTCGGAATTCTAACGATGGTAACGTCGGTTACTTTTACCCCTTTTTATTAACTGATTTACGCGATTTCGGAGTCCTGGTGTTCTTGTCTGTGACTCTCGTTCTTGTAGGAACGGTTTAGTATAACATGCTTTAAGTGTATCCATGTGTTATAATGTTTAGGCATGTTTTGTTGTTTGTTTGACCAGGACACGTTTTTTGGATTACATTTTTATCGATTGTATTTGTTGATCGTTGGATCTGTTAATGTTATTAAGTTTTTAGCCAAAAAAATAAGAAACATTGTTTCAAAGTATTATTTAATAGTTCAATTCCATAAATCGATAATAATAATAGTATAATGAGGTAAAGTTTATACCCGTAACTTTGCATATAAGAAAATAGGATACGAAAAATGTAAGGAGTAAAAGTGTAAAGTAAAGAAAAAATACATCGTGTAATTATAAGATTCTTAAACTGTATTATTTTATCTGTGAATTATTAACATCATAACATGAGACAGCGAGAGTCCATTTCAACGAAAATATCTATTAGGTCTTTCCCTATCCACCACCAAATAAGGGTGTTGGTGTGCGCCAGCCCATGACGTGGATAGGCAACACGCCAACAAGAACACCAGTAAGGAAGGTGATGGTGGTTGGCGTGGGAAGTGTCGAACCCAAATGATTTTTTTGTTGTTGCTTTATTGAATATAGCCATTGTATATTAAAAAAAAGTTAACAATTATTTAAAAGTAACAACACAAGTTAATCTGTTATCTTACCGTTTAATATTTTTTTGATTTTTTGTTGTTGGAAAAACTACTAATTATACCCTATAAATAGACACACGACTTTCTCAATGGGTGTTGACCAATACTAATGAAGTCGCATGCCTTGTCCATTACCCAACTTGTGTGACTTGCTTGTTTTGCATCTCGAGGCGACAACCTACTTTCAGGTTGCCCATATACTACATCAAATGGGCGGGTTGGGAGTTGGGTAATGGTTCATAATGAATTTCAGATCAAAACATGTAAGTTTCGGATGGATGAAACTAGAAGTCAAAATCGATCAACTGGGATCCGGGTTGACCGTGACACCACTTATTATATAAACTAGTTTTTTGGCCCGGGTTGGTTTTGGAAGAAAACAAAACAAAAAAAAAAAAAAAAATGTAGCTACAGTAGCGGGTATTCGGGTCGGGTTGGTGGAGCGGGTCAGGGGATCTGGATGGTAAGCGTTTGGTTAACTGCGCGTTGCTGCGGTAATTAAATAGTGTACATTACACATGATGAAATGTTGTACCTGGTATTATAGAAATAAAATTATATATTAAGCTTTACATTACAGTTCGTTGTACATATTTAGTATTCGTTACATACTCATTCTTCATACCATAAATTAGTGTGATGGTGACCACAGACGTTCTGCGGGTTTTAAAAGACCATAATGACCGTCTCGCTCGTTACTACTAACGGGGTACCTACATAATCACAAAGCCAATCATTAACATGGGAAACCAAGAAACTGTAGTTGTACATAGTAAAATCGACGTGACTAATCAAAGTAGATCAACCATTTTCCAATGAAGAAAAAAATTCAAATAAAACAATTCAAGTCAAGATCTCACATTTAAATGATACCTTAATCAACATCTAAAGCATGCATCTCAGGCTGTAAATTCCAAATTATGTCTTGATGGTTGAAACAGTTTACTTTTGCAGCTCTTGTATCGACTCTGACCAACCCCTTAACGGTCGGACGTTCTTTTGGATTTAGAACTGCATATAATAAATGTGTATTCAATGGGTAAGAAATTGTAGCTATACTTTAATTGGCTAGATATGAAAATTGTCACTAAATAAAACAGAATTAGAAAAATGGCATACAAACCATAATAAGAGTAGGCTGACATGAGCTACATCATCCCCTGTATTTACAAACAAACTTAAATTAAAAGATGATCTTAAACATTCAACGAACTTAAAGTAAAAGATGATCTTAAACATTCATTCATGTTTATCACCTTACAATATAGGTATATGGCATGAGGTAATCATTTAGGTAAAATTTCTACTCAGCCCTACATATAGAGGGCTGTGAGAAACCTTTTGAGTAGCACCAGAAGCACACAAATTCTCCTATTCAAAAAAAATTGATTCGATGAAGCTACAAAGTTTTTAATCAGTTGATTGAATGGTGTTCTACCTGAATAATCAACACATAAAAACAGTAAGATATTAAACTCAGATGATACCTAAATAATCAACACATAAAAACGGTAAGATATTAAACTAAGCATGTTCGATATCTATACTTTCATATTCATATTCATATGATGATTACAATAATACATTATCATGAAGATCCAAGACTAACGACATTATTTGAGAAGTTGCTATTTTATCATGTAACTTCATAAGACACTCATAAATAACAACCACAATCACATATAGTAAATATGCAAAGTTCATCCAAGAATGTAAAATGGATTAATTAAACCGGTCTATCTATGAGTAAAAAACATGAAAACAAAAATTAACTCACCACTTCAGTAGGTGAACAGATAGTAAATGTGAGCTCGTGATCACTCTGGTAGTCCCTGTACATGAGATCCAAAAAAAAAAAAAAAAAAACAGATTCAAATCAACAGAATGTGGATCCAATAAAAACATAACCAGTATAATAACTACAACATAAATGATAAATGAATAAATGTTAAAAGAAAACAATAACTAATTAAAAACTAAAAGCTCGACTTTGAACAAAATGCACTACGTGAAAACATACATACATATTTTTCTTTTGAGTTACAATTATAGTCAACTGACCTGTTTGTATTGTAAGCTGAGCAGTAGAACATTTGGGATCTGATATGAAATACATAGGCTCAGGCAAGTGGGTACTATCAGGAAAGAGAGAAGGAAGGCCCATGGCTGCAAACTTTAAGTTGCCTCGCCAAGACGCAAGACCTTTTCTTCTCATCTCGCGACACAACCCTTGGAAGTTGATCATCATAGCCTTTTATGTTAAACTTCTTTGTATGAAGTTTTTTTTCATTTTAATCTGGAATTGTGAGCAACAGTAGATACAAACGCGAAAACGAATGTAGGGTGTGACTTAAAAATACCACTCAAAATCAATATTTATGTGAATCATTGTGGTACCATACGTGGCTCAGACATATGCATAAGCCTAGCGACAGTAAACGAATAGCCATGGCTGCAATCCGGAGATTGCCGTGCCAAGACACGAAAACAATTATTCGGGTCGCTAAGTCCATGTGTAATATGTTTACCATCACAGCCTATTTTTTTTGAAACTGAAGATAACATATAAATGAACAACATCATACGTATTGCGTAACGCAAGCCATCATTTTAACCGTAATAAACATCTGATAATAAAAAGAGATAAATACCTCTGAGACCTGATGTAAAATGACAAAGCTACGCAAATGAGATGAGCAGTAACTACTGGCCTCGTGTTCTAATGATATTAAAGTTAATTAATAAATATGAGAAAACGGATCACCATGGCTGCAACTAATGTTGCCTTGCCAAGATATGATCAGTTTCTTCCCATTGAGAGGCTCAAGTTATAAGCGGTTGATATCACAGCATTTAATATCGTTCTGCAAAAACACCAGCGATAATAAAAGAGTCAACATAAACTAAAAACACCAATTCAAACTCAAATAAGGTTTGGAACAAATTAATCTATACATTCTATTCATCGTACCCAATGATAAATACAAATGAAAACTTCTAATGTCCATCCTATTTGATTACGAATATCAAAGAGCGCCGCCATATAATCAAACATAAACATAACACAAACATCATTTTATATCAAATTCAAGGGAAAACATATGACAGCTGTAACCATTCAAAGATTATCAACATAAACTGAAAAACATGTAGAACAAATTTTTGTCTAAAATTCGAAGCAGACATAGCACATACATATTTTTATGAAATTCAATTAGAGACCTAATCTTCCACAACAGTAAATACGAAGCACATATTTGGTAGTTAAAAAAATGAAATCATGAAACAATGAATCTCAAAGAAAGAAAGAAAGAAAGAAAGAAACTTTAATCAAAGGAAAAGGAAGAAATAATTCATAGAGTAACAATAGATTCCAGTCGTCGAGGGTCGACCTCCTCTTCAATCAACACGGCGGAGCAAATAATGAAAGGCGTGTGTAATTTTTAAATGAAATAAACAAATTGGAAAAATGGAGCCGTAAGAGAAATTCGGCGATTAAATGGCATAATTATAACTATAAACCGTAAACTGAAGTGTTACCTTAAGAACAATGAAGCTTCACCTGAAGCTGTAACAACGTCTCGGCAAACAAATCCAAGCGCCATAGCACTCGCCACATAAAACCGAAAACCCTAATAAGGCGAGGATAAAGAAAACCCTAATCCGGGATGATGAAGGATGGAGATCACCATAACAGGGAGAGGAAAGAAATCGCCTGAAGGATCCAGAAGAAAGGCGGTGAACAAATGAAAGCTGTAGAGGAAGGCAGCTGAGATAAATATGTATTTAAACCATGGTTGTAAAATATCTTGGGGTGTAAAAGACTTAAAAAAAGTTACTATTAACGTATGAGATTGACCAATCAGAATTTAACACCATTTACCACAATTTATATTATATATAAATATAAATATAAATAATTATTGTGTCAAATTTGATTACTTAAACTACACTATGTCAGTTATAATCTAAAGTTTGAATGTACCCATCTAAAATGTAGATGGAGAATTATCTTCAAGTTTCTTACAATTCCTGTTACAAAGTTTCATTTTTCTCCATCACCAATGCAGGTTCAATATTTGTAAAAATGCCTTTTTTATAGATTAATTTGTTTTCTAGTCTGGTTTTGACTATCTGTGTGCTTGTTACTAGATCTTAGTTACGAAACTTCAAATTTGTTTTCTCATTTCATCACCAACATTTGTGCCATTACTGGTGGCATTTTCACAGTTAAGATTTCACTATCACGTGTACGTAGTTTAATGACAAAACAGATACATACCAACTAAATACCAACCTTTTTTCTCACATATCCATACTTGACAATTCAACAGAAAACTAACAAAAATTAGAACATGAATGCAAACAAATTATGCAAATGTTCAACTTAAAAAGTGTGTGTTTTGCAAGTATATAACAATCAACACCACTACCCAACCACACTCTCGTGCATCAACACTCTCAAGTCTCAACACCTAAAGCTTTTAGGGCCAAATGTGCAGCCTTTTGCCCTAATATCCTCATCGCGCCAAATGTCTGACCCTACATTTCAATCAACATTTTTAAGACACTCAACTAAAAAAGTAATATAAAGTAAAATTAAGTCAACTCATTTGACTCGAATCAACCCGACATGTTTAACCCATCCAAACAATTAAGTATGGAAGATGATAAAAATTCAAAAACAAAGAATTAGGATCTGTATACCATTTTTGACGATCCGTCAATTTCCGCAACTTCCATCCCGGTCACGATCACACCGGGCGCAATCTCTCTCGAATGTCTCACAATAAAATCCTCAACCGTGTTCATATCTAGTGCCTAAATTCTCGGATCACTCTCAATCATCCCTACACTTCTAAGCCTCTTAACACCTGTAGCACCCATCGGCTGTGGCGGAGCCAGGATACTTTTTCACCTGGGGCAGAAAAAAAAAATTTAAAACGTAGGGATTTTTTTTTGGCAAAATATGGAGGTTTTGGGGCAAAATATAGTCTTTTGAGCAAAATTTGGAGGTTTTTGGGCAAAATACGAAAGTTTTGAGGCAAAATATGGAGGTTTTGAGGCAAAATATGAAGTGTTTGGGGTAAAAAAAAAAATCCACCCGGTGCAGAATCAAAATCGAAAAAATTTGCACTAAAAATTGCAAATCCACTGAGGGCGCGCGCCCCACACTGCCCTTCATAAGTTCGCCCCTGCCCATCGGGCCCACATGAAGTGACAACAACCTTCGCTTCCATTACAATCGGGTCCATACACGACTATGTACCGTGATTCATAGACACCAAATCTCAATTACTCACCACCCCCACCAACTCTTCTTTGATAATCAAATCCTCTGCAGCCACTGCGTTGAACAACTTCACATTCGGTCGGGCCAACAACTTGTTCATAATAGTTGATGTAAACAGAGCTGTGTAGTTGATCATGACATAGTTGTCTTGCTCATCGTACTCGATTTCAAGCTCGTGATGAAGAAGGTGAGCTGGCTTTCGGACAATTATGGATGAGAATAATTGTCCACCAAGCCCCGCAACACCTCCCGGGCTCACGGATTACAATCATTCACTAATAAATAGCCTGTTCAAATATAACAACTTTAATACTAGAACTAGAATATCAAGTATGGTCAGTTACGGATAAACGCTTCTTTAATGTAAATGTGTGTCTAATAAGTAATATAACGTTTTTGCATACGTTTGTTGTGATCATCATTTACCTAACTTCAACGATTAACATACTGTTACGGTCACCAGATATCTAGACCGACACTACATCTAATGACCACAGATAATTTGGAGCATAAATGATTTCTTATTCAAATTCACAATAATACAAATCTAAGTTGATCAGCTTAATTAGAAGCCATGGATCTTCATTCTTGATATGATATTTCAAGTCCAGCCTATTCAAAACACAACAATTACATCAAACCATCAATACAAGCCAAAGGAACCACTAGAGGGTCACTGCTAACGGATCAAATAGATGAAAGCTATAAGAAAATATTCAATTTATAAAACTTAATCATCGCTAAAAGCAATACGTAAAAAACTGCAACCATTCAAATTTTTTTTTCCATCGGATGGTATCTTTCTTGATTTAAATAAACTCTATGAAGTGACAATCTCTAACCATTTGCTTGTATATATATGTGATCTTGATGAAAAATGAAATAGATCTTTGAATGCAGTTTTTAGGCACGCTAATACGAAATCAAAAGAGAGCTTTCAATTTCCTAATAATAATGAATGATACATATAATCATAAAAAATATAGTGGAAGATGTACAGAAATATTACCTTACCCGATTACTTTAGGGCTTGGAGAGAAGAGGGAAAAGGGGATAGAAGAACCCTAAAAAAATCGGTTAGATCCGTTGTTGAATTAGGTAAAACGGAGTATGTTTTTTCAACAAACGGGTCGGGCGGTTCGGGTCGATACGTAAATTGCCAGAATGTTTCCCTTTATTGGCCTATTTGGGTATAAACAGACTCAAAGCAGGTACCAAGTACTCGTCACTAAGTAAGTCATCAGTCAACGCTCACTATTTTCTCTACACATCTCGCCGGAAACCATGTCCGATTACACGACTACCACCGACAGCGGAGCAACATGTTTCCGATGTTGTTTCAGTTTCATACTAACTTTAGGTCTCACATCACTATTCATGTGGTTAAGCTTGCGTACTTCAAACCCAATACTATCTATTCAAGATATTTACATCCCTGCTCTCAACAAAACCTTAAACTCAACCTCGTACAAGTCAGTCTACATCGATCTTAAACTCGACAACGTTAACAAAGACAAAGGTATTTATTATGATCCACTCAACATCACTTTGCTTTACTATAACCAATCAAATTCGAGTGGAATTGATAAGATTGTGAGTCCGATATCGAATTATACGCTTCGGGGGTTTTATCAAGGACATAATAAACATACTCGCCGGAAAAACTGGACGGAAACATATGGGTTGCCGGTGGATGGTGGAGTGGTGTTTAAGCTCGATTTGGAGACTAAGATTCGGTTCAAGATATTGTTTTGGAAGACCAAGAGACATAGGTTGGTTGTTGGAGCTGATTTTGAAGTTAGTAATTTAGGTCAAAAAGTGCAGAAAAAGGGCACCAGGTTGAAGTCCGGTGTACCCGAATATTTTTCCGGGAAGTTTCAGTTGCGTATGTTATTGGTTAGTTTTAGTAGCTTTGCTTTGGTGTTGGTTTAGACATTCTTCTGTGTTTGTTGTATTTTACCTTCCATTTTTTTTTTTTTTTTTTTTATTTATTGTTTTAGTGTTACTAAATTCATGTTTATGTGATGTATAATGCTATAATTAAAATGATGTATGATTAATGTAGTTATGTGATTTCAGATTTATTGAAAGTTGGAAACTTTTGGGTTTATTTGCGTCAGGCAGATAGATGATTAATCCTGTTATTTTGATCAATACAAACTTTCAGTTTGTTATATCCTATATATAAATCTTATTAATTTGATCAAAATACAAACTTTTATACATCTTAATATGTTATACAGGGATTTGGTGGACAGTTTGGAAGGAAAGGTGATTTAAATTTTAACAGACACGCTGGTTTTGGTGTTTCGAAGTGATCCAGTATGTTGCCTTAATCTTTTGTAGTTCATTCGTTTACTTGTAATGAGATTAATATATTTATGTATGTATTATATATGATTATGATTGAATGTGATAAACATAGCTTTAAGTTTATTAGTTCATTCTTGCTTAGGTCTATCCCATACCTTTTAACTTTCTTATCTGGTTACTGTATTTGATTGCATTTGATAAACCAAACTAGCATAAATCGTTTTGCTTATGTAGTCGAAGTGATGTGAGGTTATCATATTCAGTCATTAAATAATCCAAGTTACGTTCTAATATTGCTAATCGTTTTGCATAGAGTACATTGAATTTTTATATTCATAAAAATGCCTATTATGGTGGTTTTACAGTTGCCTTTAGTACTTGGCCTTGTAGGTAATGAATGTAGACCTTGCGACAATGAACGACAGTTCTTGGTTAGTTATGATTGGGGTTTACTTGGAGCTACTCACCACCGTTGAGTTCAAATAACAGTGAGTTGAAATAACAGTGTATCAAGGTGCTGATTTTGACCCATTTGCCTACTACCGGGTCAATTATGGTTATACTGTTATTTCGGCTGTTTAACCCCGGCAACAATGAACGACACTTACCATAATTTGTAATTTGAGGTTGTTTTTTTTAATTATGTTTTTAAAAAGCACCTAATAATTAGTGGTTGATTGTTGAGAATCATGATCAATCTCTTGAAGATAATGTCAAAGAAAGATAAGAAAAACAAGAATTTCACACATATTAGTTTTAGGTTACGCGATCATCTTTGAAAAAAGATGACTTTAAAACATTTTACTTCGTCACTATATAGTGTCTAGGGCCTGATCATTAAATGAATCGTATTGTTTTTAATGTGATAATGGTTATGGCTTTTGAAAATATAGTTTTACTGCATTTCAGAGGAGATATAACAACTTTCTTCCCTTTGTTGATAATATCAAGTTCGTGACGATTGGAGCTTGATGATATAACACTTAAAAATGTTATAGACATAAATGCTTATTATGGTGGTTGTGTAGGTGAGTTTAGTATTGTTTACGTAATGTAGTCCCTGCAACAATGAACGACACGTTCTTGCTTATAACGAACGGGCCGAGTTTCAATAACATTGTCTTTTATTATATTAAAAACAAGGCCTCAAAGTGTAAGATGTGAGGATCGATCTTGAGTCTCCATTAAAGATTCTCAAGTCCACACTACCCATAGTTTCTTTTATTTAATAACAGTGTATTGAGGTGTCAATTTTGATCCATACCTTCTACTACATTTGGTGGTTAACTAGAAAAAAAAATTAACCGCGCGTTGCTGCGGTGTATTTGAATATACATTATTTGGTATTTAATATATTAATGGTTTGCATATTGTAGTAAAATATTTTAACATCTTTTATTAAATCAATATTGAGCGAAAACTTGGGGAAAAAAATCAGGAAAGAAATGGGGTAAAGGACTCGAACTCTGATTTTTTTCTTTACAAACTCTTTAACTTATCATTTGTTTAAGTCATTACTTGATATATATATATATATATATATATATATATATATATATATATATATATATATATATATATATATATATATATATATATATATATATATATATATATATATATATATATATAATCAATCCAAAATAAATTAAAAATATGTCCGTTTCAAATATAGTTATTCGCGTTTTTTTCGTAAAGTTATTTCTAGTTGAAAGGTAATGCAAATAAATTTAACCTGGGGCGGAAAAAAAATCAGTATATATGTTTACATATAATTAATCCAATTTTTTTTTTTTTTTTTTTGAAAAAGCTCCGTTTCGAACATAGTTAGTTGCGTATTGTTCGTAAAATTATTTCGAGTTGAACGGTGACAACGGATAAATTTAACTCGTTGCGGAAAAAGAGATAAAGTCCGTTAAAAATTTAGGTGAGATTTATTTAATGTTTATTATTTTAAAATTGAAACTTATATTTTGGCCCCTAATCTCTTGCTTTTCTTTACTTTTAAAGCATAAAAGTTAACAACTATTACCCCACAAGTTTGAGGCACTTGACCCTTCCCTTCCCTGACAAAAACTACATTAAACTACATTTGTGATTGTGAGGTCAAATGACCTAAACGACCAAAATCTTTGTGAGTATTAATATACATGCCACAAGTTTGAGGCACTTGACCCTTCCCTTCCCTGGCAAAAACTACATTAAACTACATTTGTGATTGTGAGGTCAAATGGCGTAAACGATCAAAATCATTGTGAGTATTAATATACATGGAAATTATATGACTGCTTTTTCCTTGAATAAAATTAAAATAAAATAGTTGGTAATTGTGAATGGAAATGGGTCAAAAATATGAGTTTTACAAGAAAGTGAATCATTTATTACTCTTATTAGTATTAGTTATATCTATGTTTTTTCATAAAAATATAATATAATATGACTTGATAATCCTAATAATATTGGCCTTATATTGGGTATTAGTAGTAGAAAATGCCAAGTACCAATTCGTAAGTCTAACATTCATCATCGCTCAAAACCTCATATATATATATATTCTTATTTTCTGCAAACATCTCACCAGAAACCATGTCCGTTTACTCACCAATCTTCAAGTGTTTGGCTTTCATAATTGTTCATGCATATTTTTTTAAGGGAAAACCTACACACGAACAACAATGCGAAAGAGTTTTTTTAGGCGTCAACGTCGTTGATCTCCGGTCCGGTTACCGTGAATAACCCGTACCCGAGATGATGATCTCGGGAGGGTGGCCAACGAATTGCCCGCCGGTCGATAGTCGGACCCTATCGACGGCAAAGGGAGAAAAAACCCTACAAGACCCGTAGGTAAAAACCCTAGTGTTGCGATCGTGAAGACGATCGTGGAGAAGATCCGGCGAGAACTGTCGTATGCGTTGCGGACTTGCGGTGGTGGAGGAGTTGCGGTGTGATCGAATGACCGTCTGAGGTGTCTTTGATGTAGGGAGAGATACCTATATTTATAGGGGGAAAACTAGGGTTAAGGGATAATTAGGGTTTATAGCTTATGGGCCAAGCGTAAATGCAACCCTAATGGACCATATCCGATCAAGTCCCCCCAGTTCGGTATGATATCTTTTGTTAAGTATCGTATCGAATTCTCCATTGCAATACAGTAAGAACAAAACAAGTGTGCGCAATAGCTACACGAGAGATATGCGGACAGCCTGCGGAAAACCAATTCCGCGTTAACCTGCGCAAAAGTTGTTCGGGTAGTTGCGCGGATAGCTGTGAGAAAAACCAATTCCGCTCGAAGCTACGCGAGTTTGCTGCACGAAAGCTATGCGAAAAACCAATTCCGCATATGTGTACGTGAAAGATCGTAATGATAGCTGCGCATATTGTTTTCTTAAAACCGCATACAAATAAATAATTCAACAAAATAAAAAACAAATCCTTCATAGACCGAACGGATTGTGATTCTAAATTTATTTAACATAGAATATAGGAAAGATAAAAAGATAATTGACTTTCCTTTTTGCAATTTCGGTGATTCATTCTCCGTGTACACAACCAAAGTCAACAACAGACATTGGTATTGATATGTGACCATTTAAATAATTATTTTATTATAGCACACATATTTAACCGAAAGAAAATTGTGGAAAGATGTATACGTCGCACATCTTCATTCGACCAATATAATATTGTTGTTTTTCGACTTTGCATGTTACATGAAACTTTGAGAATCTGTTGAATAAATATAGAACTTACGATAGTGCATGAGAATGACGAAGCTTATTATTCAGGTCCCACGGATGGCGCCAATTGTCCATGCATATTTTTTCCAAGGGAAAACCTACACACGAACAACAATGCGAAAGGGTTTTTTTAGGCGTCAACGTCGTTGATCTCCGGTCCGGTTACCGTGAATAACCCGTACCCGAGATGATGATCTCGGGAGGGTGGCCAACGAATTGCCCGCCGGTCGATAGTCGGACCTTATCGACGGCAAAGGGAGAAAAAACCCTACAAGACCCGTAGGTAAAAACCCTAGTGTTGCGATCGTGAAGACGATCGTGGAGAAGATCCGGCGAGAACTGTCATATGCGTTGCGGACTTGCGGTGGTGGAGGAGTTGCGGTGTGATCGAATGACCGTCTGAGGTGTCTTTGATGTAGGTAGAGATCCCTATATTTATAGGGGAAAAACTAGGGTTAAGGGATAATTAGGGTTTATAGCTTATGGGCCAAGCGTAAATGCAACCCTAATGGACCATACCCGATCAAGGTTACATGTCTCAAACCCAATATTATCTATTCAAGATGTTTACATTCCCGCCCTTAACAAAACTTTAAACTCAACCTCATACCGATCAATCTACATTGATCTTAAACTCGACAACGGTAATAGAGACAAAGGTATTTATTATGATCCACTCAACATCACTTTATTTTATTACAACCAATCAAATTAGAACGAAAATGATAAGGTTTTGAGTCCCATATCAAACTATACGCTTCCGGGGTTTTATCAAGGATATTTGAGACATACTCGCCGGAAAAATTGGACGGAAACTTATGGGTTGCCGGTGAATGGTGGAGTGATTTTTAAGGTGGGTTTGGAGACTAAGATTAGGTTTAAGACGTCGGTTGGGAAAACCAAGAGACGTAGGTTGGTTGTTGAAGCTGATTTTGAAGTTAGTGAATTGGGTCAGAAAGTGCAGAAAAAGGGCACTAGGTTGAAGTCCGGTGCACCAAAATTGTTTTCCGGGAAGTTTCAGCTGCCTATGTGTTGTGATTATAGGAGGATCGTCTGGATGTTGGTACACACAAATTTGAGAGAAAATAACTCTATTACTCACAATAATAGATTACAGAGTATTACAAAACTCAAAAAACAAAAAAACTCTCAAACTAACACACTAGGAATTCTCACCACTCTCTAGGGATGTATTCACTCTTGGTTAGGATTACACTTTAACTCACACACACTAACTAGGTGTGATTACACTTTTCTGAATGATTTACAAATGAGGTTTGCACCCCTATTTATAAAGAAAGTTTGATTACACTCTCTAGGGATGTATTCACTCTTGGTTAGGATTACACTTTAACTCACACACACTAACTAGGTGTGATTACACTTTTCTGAATGATTTACAAATGAGGTTTGCACCCCTATTTATAAAGAAAGTTTGAGCAGGTGGAATGTGTGAACGCTAGTTGTCAAAGTTGACTAGCCGTCATTGTTTTCAACTTTGCTTCTTCCACATAAGTTGTCAAAGTTGATTAGCCGTCATTGTTTCCAACTTTGCTTCTTCTACATGAGTTGTCAAAGTTGTAGCCGTCATTGTTTCTAATTTGAATACTTCCATATGAGTTGTCAAAGTTGACAACTTTGAATATCTAGACGATTCTAGATTACGGCTGGAAGTTATTAATTCTCCCCCTCCAGCCGTATACAAGAAAACACATCCCGGGAATGGTACATGGAGTTCTTGCTCAAATCTAGAGCACTCTGACTATCACAATGTACCTTGTACTCCTTTTGCTTGATTCAAAATTCTTGGAGATAACGCTTTAACCACAACATTTCTTTTCCAACTTCTGCGGCAGCAATATACTCTGCTTCAGTTGTGGATAATGCAACACACTTCTGTAGTCTTGACTGCCATGAAACAGCTCCCCCTGCAAAAGTGTAAATGAATCCTGAAGTAGATTTTCTACTATCAGGATCTCCAGCCATATCTGCATATGTATAGCCTTCCAAGATTGGATCAGCTCCCCCGTAACAAAGACATATCTTCGTTGTACCTTTAAGATATCTGAGAATCCATTTTACCGCATTCTAATGCTCTTTCCCAGGGTTAGAGAAAACGACTCATTGTTTCCACTGCGTGAGCAATATCGGGCCTCGTACACACCATTGCATACATCAAACTTCCAACCGCTGAAGAATATGATACTGACGACATCTCCCGTATCTCTTCCTTGGATGAGGGACAAGAACTCTTGCTTAACTTGAAATGGTTGGCTAATGGAATGCTAACAGGTTTGGCATTATTCATATTGAATCGTGAAAGGACTCGTTCAATATACTTCTCCTGAGATAGCCATAACCTTCTATTCTTCCTATCTCGGGTAATCTGCATTCCCAAAATTTGTTGAGCCTGTCCTAAGTCTTTCATGTCAAAAAGACTTAGAGAGTTCCTTCTTCAGCTGGTTGATCTTCGTTGCATCTTTCCCTACGATCAAAATATCGTCTACATATAGTAGAAGAGCAACGAAATCTCCTTCAGAAAACTTCTGAATGTAGACACACTCATCTGCTGTAGTTTTCTTGTACCCTTGACTCGTCATGCACGAGTCAAACTTCTTGTACCACTGCCTAGGTGCCTGCTTTAAACTGTACAAACTTTTCTTCAACTTGCATACGAGGTTATCTCCTGAAACCTCAAAACCTTCTGGCTGCTCCATGTAAATTTCTTCATGTAAATCTCCATGAAGAAAAGCTGTCTTTACATCCATCTGTTCAAGCTCCAAGTTCATACTTGTGACCAAACCAAGTATGACTCTAATTGAAGTCATCTTGACTACTGGTGAAAATATCTCGTCAAAATCAATCCCTTTCTTCTGTTGGAATCCTTTGACTACAAGTCGTGCTTTGTATTTCACCACTTTTACACTGCCATCCTTTTTCAGCTTGAACACCCATTTATTTTTCAGTGCCTTCTTCCCTTGTGGAAGTTCTACGATCTCATAAGTCTAATTTTTCTGCAGAGAATCCATCTCATCCTGCATTGCGAGCAACCATTTTTCTTTGTCCTTATGAGATACTGCTTCATGAAAACTCTCTGGTTCTCCATCTTCAGTAAGTAGAAGGTACTCGAATTTCGGATATCTACTCGATGGAATCCGACCTCGTTCAGATCTACGAACTTCTGGAATATACTAAGGAGATCTACCATCATCTTCACCTTGTGATGGTCCTGGAACGTTTGGCAGATGGGGTTGTGGCCCCCCTGCTCAGCACCGTCATTTTCCTCATTATCTTCTACTTCCGATATTTCATCTTGCACTGTATGTTCATTTCTCATAAATGATTCTGTTGTTGCCTCTGGCACCTGAGCAGCAACATTTGACTTCTGAGATATTGTGGGCTTTTCAATATCTTATATTGTCTGGCTTTCATGGAATACCACGTCCCTACTTCTGATCACCTTCTTCTCCTTTGGATCCCATAATCTGTATCCAAATTCTTCATCTCCATAGCCTATGAATATGCATGGAGTGGTCCTTGAATTCAGCTTCTGTCTGAGCTCTTTGGATACATGTGCGTACGCCAAACATCCAAATACTCTTAAGTGAGAGTATGATAGGTCCTTTCCAGACCAAAGTTTCTCCGAAACTTCAAAATCTAATTGTACTGATGGAGATCGGTTGATCAAGTAACATGCGGCTCTGACTGCTTCTCCCTAGAATGGCTTTGGCAGCTTAGCCATACTGAACATGCTCCGAACACGTTCCATGATTGTTCGGTTCATTCTTTCTGCTATACCATTGTGTTGAGGGGTACGTGAAACTGTCTTCTCATGTCGGATGCCATATGATCTGCAATAGGCATCGAACTGCCTGGAAGAGTATTCACCGTCGTTGTCGGGTCGAAGACACTTTAACTTCTTTCCTGTCTCACGTTCTACCATGACATGAAACTGTTTGGAGTAATCGAAAACCTGGTCCTTCGTCTGCAAGAAATATACCCACAACTTTCGAGAAGCATCATAGATAAACGTTAGAAAGTATCGGTTGCCGCCAATTGATTCAACCTCTAAGGGACTGCAAACATCAGAGTGCACCGGACAGAGTAACTCTGATCTTCTCATTGAGGAGGAATTAAATGAGACTCTATTATGCTTACCAAACAGACAATGATTGCAAGGATTTAGTGCAGCGTCCTTGTCTACATTGATAAGCTCCTTCTTTATTAGGGTAGACAACCCTTTTTCACTCATGTGACCGAGTCTCTGGTGCCATAAATTTTGTGACGCCTCTTTTTCTGCAACATTAAGGCCGTCTGTACAGATCTTCACATGAATTTTGTATAGTGTGCCGCAAATGTGTCCTCGAGCGATTATCATAGCGCCTCTTGACAATTTTCATGTGCCTCTACTGAAATGACTATCATAGCCCTATTTGTCAAGAGCTACTCCAAAAAGTAGATTCAGCCAAAGATCTGGCACATGGCGGACATCCTTCAGAGTGCTCCCGGAACTTGTATTTATCGTGACATCACCAATTCCGACAATTTCAGCGGAACTGGAATTTCCCATTTTCACAGCTCCAAAGTCACTAGCTTTGTATGTTGTGAAGTATTCCTTGTATGGAGTCACGTGGTAGGATGCTGCAGTATCTACCATCCATTCCGTGTCTTCTCATGAGACGTGAAGGCATGTCTCATCATGGGTTGAACAATAAGCTACATCACCAGTGATAGTAACTAATGTTTCTCCACCCTTATTCTTCGATTGTGAACTGCTCTGACCTTGTTCTTCTTTCAGTCTGTAGCAGTTCTTCTTCATATGTCCCTCTAATCTACAATGATAGCATTTATATATTGGTTTTCTGCTATCAGCGGACCTGCCCCTGCTCTTACTTCTACCTCTCCATTTTTTTTTGCTACTCATTCGTTGTTTCCCCCGATTCTCTGTGACAAAGGCATGGGTCAAACTTCTTTCATAATCAAATCCTCTGCAGCCACGGCGTCAAACTTCTTCATATTCGGTTGGTTTTGGGCTAATTAACTTGCTCATAATGGTTGATGTAAATAGTGCTGCGTGCTTGATCACGAGTTCACGACATACATGTCTTGCTCGTCGAGAAGAACATGAGCTGGCTTTTGGACGATCATGGCCTAGAAGAGTTGTCCACCAAGCAATGCACCACCTGCCGGGCTCACAGATTGCTCAATTATCGCAACCTTAACAAAACAACAACGAATTGTTAATTACTACATTTCGAAAGTTGTAGCCATTGTTGCTATTGATGAAAAAAAGGTGGTTTAAGTCTAGTAAATAATCTTGGAAGTTATAGATATTGAAATGAGTATTTTGTATTTAAAGGAAGGATAAGATGTGAGAGGTTTATATTTATATATTGTGTACATGTCTCTTTACCACTATTTTACAGATATTAGATTATAATTTTTTAAAATACACATCTATTTCTAAGATATTTTCTTCATACATGTTATCCATTATTGGCCTATTGGGTATAAACAGGAGTCAAAGCAACTACCAAATAAATCAACAGTCAACGCTCACAACCTCATTCTTTATTTTCTCCACACATCTCGCCGGAAACAATGTCCAATCACACGACCACCAATAGCGGACCATCATGTTTAAAACGATGTTTCAGTTTCATACTAACTTTAGGTCCCATATCATTCTTCATGTGGTTACTCTTACGTACAAATTCAAACCCAATACTATCTATCCAAGATATCTACATTCCAGCACTCAACAAAACCTTAAACTCAACCTCGTACCAATCAATCTACATCGATCTTAAACTCGACAATGTCAATAAATACAAAGGTATTTACTATGATCCACTTAACATCACCTTGCTTTACTACAACCAGTCAGATTCAAATGAAAATGATAAAACTGTGAGTCCGATATCGAACTACACGCTTCGGGGGTTTTATCAAGGACATAAGAAAAATACTCGCCGGAAAAACTGGACGGAAACTTATGGGTTGCCGGTGGATGGTGGAGTGGTATTTAAGGTCGATTTGGAGTCTAAGATTAGGTTTAAGATATTGTTTTGGAAAACCAAGAGACATAGGTTGGTTGTTGGAGCTGATTTTGAAGTTAATGATTTAGGTCAGAAAGTGCAGAAAAAGGGCACCAGGTTGAAGTCCGGTGCACCGGAATTGTTCTCCGGGAAGTTTAATTTGTGTACGTTATTAGTTAGTTTTAGTAGCTTCTCATTGGTGTTTGTTTAGACATTCTTCTGTGTTTGTTGTGTTTCAAATTTCAATTTATTAAGTTTAAATGTTATTGAATCAGGTTCATGACAAATTGACAATGCTATAACGATATGATTAATGTAGTTTTGTGATTAAAGATTTACAAGTTCCAGTCCATACCACCATTAGAACCAGCACCATCAAGATCATGAATACAAACTCCATCCTCAGTCAAACTTATTCCATCAAGAAGTTCATCAAAAAAGATCTACAAGATAAGAATCAAAAGACAACAGAGTTTTAAAATTATCATAGGTTATCGATTAGTGTGACAGATCACTCACAAAGGTTAACAGCAGACTGTAGAAGATGGTGGAAAACGGTGGAGAAGGGACAATCGGCATAATCGCTATAGGCTAGGGCTTGAAACGAGCTTTTGAGGCAACATATTGATAATCAGCTTCTGCCTTCATTGTCTTCATGTAGGCGTTGGTACAAATTACCCCCACATAGGTTACTACTTTTGTTCGGCGCCTATAGTCAGATCGTTTGCCTATTGGTCTATGTGTTCGATTTGCAATAAAGGAATGGAGCTTCGTGATGATGCATTTTTTGATTGCAAAACAGCTTGTAGTTTTTAGAGCAGAATCAGAATGTGGACATGGCAAATTTTCTTTCATGGGAAGATCTGATACAGTGGTTTGACAATTGGTGTGCTTAAGAAGATTCAAGAATTGCATTTATATTATTCTTATGACCACTTTATGGTTTCTATGGCGATTTTGAAATAGTTTTACGTTCAAATCTATTCCGATGACGAAGAATATCGTTTTTGATTCCATTCATAGTTATTCTTTTCATTGATTTAGATATAGATATAGAGATCAAAAGGCCAATTGCTTAAACTCATGTTAATTAAACTATTGTAATTTGTTTCTAGTCTCTTGCTAAAGTTTTGTTTTAATCTAATCCCAGTGTTAAAAATAAACTTGAACCTATAATCATTTAATGAAAAGAACACCTCAATACTATTAAATCAACATCCTGTCTAGTAAACTTGATCAAAATTTATCACAGTCAATCAATAAAAGATGGCCCTATCTGTTCCTTTTGTTATCAGTCCATTTTATCCTAACAAACATTTATAAACCAGGATAACAACCATTAACTTGTAAAGTATACCAATGTACCATCAACAATTAGGCAGCTTTAACTAGGATTTATAACACGAAAACAAGAGCTTAGTATCAATGCAACAGTTTACTCTAAACGACACAGTTCATATGGCATAGACTTTATACGACTTCATTCCTAATGACCATATTGGCATATTCCCACACAGTACAGCAACCTATGCAAAACATACAATTCAAAACAGATCATCAAACCTGCTCAACCTGCGCGCTACCAAGCTGGATCTCTTTCGGCATCAGAATCACCACCGTCTCATCACAATACGCACCTAAATACGCCGCTAAACTCAACTTATCAACCGCTTCACCGTGATAGGATTTACAGACGAAATACAGCATCACATGCGTCACACCAAACATCAATAACAAAATCATAACAACAGCTGCACACAACATTCCAATCATCACTCTCCAAATCATCTTCAATTCAGCAACATTATCACCGAATTCCACAAACACTTCATACACAAGCATTAACCCTAACAAAATCACATACAACACAAACGCAATCCCCATTCCGACTTTCATCTTTCCGTACGCTAGGGTTCTACCTTTTGCCATCGCTTTAAATCCGTTCACATTTTCCAAAACTGTAACAACACTAGCTAACTGTGAAACTGTCCAATAACTGTCAGATATACAAGTCCTGACGCGTACACAATTAGTAGAATTGTCTCAATAACTTGTTACGTATTTTTCGATCAGATTGAATGACGTTACGGATAGTGACGTGGCGGCCGGTGTAAACGGAAGCGACGGTGACAACCACGGCGGCGGAGTAGGGAAGGTAGAAAAACATTAGAATCGTAAAGTATGTTATCTCGAGTAGCGAGTAGTACGGCCAATCGAGACGGTCGGTAACTTCGATTTTGAAGTACAAATAATTTCTGATAGTTATAAAAACTAAAAAGATGATTGCGAGTGGAAGGTTTAGGTTTAGAGCGATTTGTGTGAAGAGTTTTTTACAACTGAAAAGGATTTTGAATGATTGCTTGAAGATACCGAAGAATCCGACGAATTTCATATCTTCTTCCGTTTGATCCATGGTTGATTTTGATGAATTGTTGAAGATGAACTTGCTTTTAGTGTGTGTGGATTTGAGTGTGCGAACTGAGAGTTTTCATTATACAATTTGAAATTTGATTTTCGATTGTGTGAATTGTGAAATGCCGCTTTTATATATAGTAGTTAATAAATTCAGAGAATCGAAGTGCAGGGTGTGATTTTTGAAGGGCGGAAAATGAAAAGGCGAATGTTTATATTTATTTATTTTTTTCAAAAAACGGATAAACTTATACGTGAATGATGTCTATCATCAATAATGTTTGATTTGTTATTAACTAGTTTGGAGGTCCGTGCTTTGCTACGGAGACCAAATCCACGTACACATATAATTTCAATACTTTTCTTAATCAATAATAAATAAACGGGTTATAAAATAAGGTAAATTATAAGTCGACTTTCAAAAATAGATAAAAATAATCATTACCTTTTGTATATAAGATAAAAATATAGGTAAAAAGTAAGTGGTTAAATGATAAAGTAATTAAAAAGCATAATATAATGAATGTAATGTTTTAAACTGTGTATT
Organism: Rutidosis leptorrhynchoides; assembly: GCF_046630445.1. NCBI lineage: Eukaryota > Viridiplantae > Streptophyta > Magnoliopsida > Asterales > Asteraceae > Rutidosis > Rutidosis leptorrhynchoides. Next base: position 10,315,322 of record NC_092339.1, read on the forward strand.
TTTACCTAAAGACTATTAATATTGGACCAAGGAGTAACATATAACAATATTTTATAATACTTAAAAAAGTAAACAATTTTTCTATTTTGTATGTAATATTTGTATATGTTCGGTTTCATATTGGCCGGTGGTCTCCTTGAAAGCAATCTCTCAACCCGTCAAAGAGAGAGATGACTTTCTCTGCTTTTATGAGTGTTTCACTTGGGGTTGAGAAACGACTTTTCTTTATTGAAGGATAAATGAAGGATTATCAACGGCTCACCTCTCCTATAACCCATACATGTGTGATTGAGTTTTGTTGTTGTGTTGTTGTGTACACCAAATTTTATATTTTAAAGAAAAATCAAAGAAATCATTTGTTCAATTACTCAACCAACGTTTTAACCTCCAAAACCCACCAATGGGCCTCTGGGCTGACCCGTCTACTAAAAACCCTAATCAGACTATATATTATACAAACAAAATCACTTTTCCATTAATTAACTTATTTCTCCGGTGTTCTTTCCCCCTTCTTTCATCCCATATACCATATTCTCCTTCTCATTCTTTTCTTGTTATTCTTTTACTTATCATCTACTAATCTACTAAATGTCTAATATCTAATATCTAATATCTAATTAGGTAATTAAAATTAGTTCGTTATGAATACTTGAAATATTGAAGGTTTCTAGATCTGTTATATAATCCTTTTAGCCACACGACTTCATTTTAGTTAATCTAGTTCGTTTAAAAATTATGCTATGGTGTGTATAAATATATAAATATATATATATATATATATATATATATATATATATATATATATATATATATATATATATATATATATATATATATATATATATATATATATATAGTTTTTCGACTCAAATTTTTGTTTATATATCGATTTACATAATATGTATATTTATAGTTGCAAAATACAGAGCAACTGTGTTTATCTATGGATTTATATTTTATACTCCATTGTGGTAAGAAAAAAAATTCAGAGCAACTGCGTTTATCTATGAATTTATATTTTATACTCCATTGTGGTAAGAGAAAACCCAAAAGATTTATATTTTATACGCCATTGTGGTAAGCGAAAAAAAAAATATTCAGAGCAACTTTGTTTATCTATGAATTTATATTTTTATACTCCATTGTGGTAAGGGAAAATTCAAAAAAAAAAAAAAAAAATTGCTACAGTAGCTACAGTGGTTGCTACAGTGATTTCAGGCTAGGTGGCGTGGTATGATTGGTGAGTTTTGTCCATATTTAGTATATAGTATAATATAATTCCATATCCTAACATCTTTTTTTAACTTCTCTTTTAGATATTAGTGTCACATTAACACCAATCACTTTAACAATTATTTCATTGAACATTCTATACCTTTTATTAAATAATACCCCAAAAATATAAAAGTACGAGTTACCAAGCACAGGTTACAAAATAAAAATGCAAGCATGATCTCTCTTTCACGCCAACTACCGTCACGGGTTTGATTGACGTTTCCTTTAACTTGGCATTGCCTATCTTAGCTAAAGCTTGACTTGCGACAAGCTCCCTTCACTAACGAAGATAAGAAGTGGTCTAAGGTATTCCAGTGTCCGTCATGTTCACTACAAACTTGTACGGAAAATTCATAATATTTTATCTCTCACTCATTGATAATAATGATGGTCCCTTTTTCACTTTAAACTGTTCCACCGGTCTTTTTGACCGACCATTTTTTCGGAATTCTAACGATGGTAACGTCGGTTACTTTTACCCCTTTTTATTAACTGATTTACGCGATTTCGGAGTCCTGGTGTTCTTGTCTGTGACTCTCGTTCTTGTAGGAACGGTTTAGTATAACATGCTTTAAGTGTATCCATGTGTTATAATGTTTAGGCATGTTTTGTTGTTTGTTTGACCAGGACACGTTTTTTGGATTACATTTTTATCGATTGTATTTGTTGATCGTTGGATCTGTTAATGTTATTAAGTTTTTAGCCAAAAAAATAAGAAACATTGTTTCAAAGTATTATTTAATAGTTCAATTCCATAAATCGATAATAATAATAGTATAATGAGGTAAAGTTTATACCCGTAACTTTGCATATAAGAAAATAGGATACGAAAAATGTAAGGAGTAAAAGTGTAAAGTAAAGAAAAAATACATCGTGTAATTATAAGATTCTTAAACTGTATTATTTTATCTGTGGATTATTAACATCATAACATGAGACAGCGAGAGTCCATTTCAACGAAAATATCTATTAGGTCATTCCGTATCCACCACCAAATAAGGGTGTTGGTGTGCGCCAGCCCATGACGTGGATAGGCAACACGCCAACAAGAACACCAGTAAGGAAGTGATGGTGGTTGGCGTGGGAAGTGTCGAACCCATCATAGCCTTTTATGTTAAACTTCTTTGTATGAAGTTTTTTTTCATTTTAATCTGGAATTGTGAGCAACAGTAGGTACAAACGCGAAAACGAATGTAGGGTGTGACTTAAAAATACCACTCAAAATCAATATTTATGTGAATCATTGTGGTACTATACGTGGCTCAGACATATGCATAAGCCTAGCGACAGTAAACGAATAGCCATGGCTGCAATCCGGAGATTGCCGTGCCAAGACACGAAAACAATTATTCGGGTCGCTAAGTCCATGTGTAATATGTTTACCATCACAGCCTATATTTTTTGAAACTGAAGATAACATATAAATGAACAACATCATACGTATTGCGTAATGCAAGCCATCATTTTAACCGTAATAAACATCTGATAATAAAAAGAGATAAATACCTCTGAGACCTGATGTAAAATGACAAAGCTACGCAAATGAGATGAGCAGTAACTACTGGCCTCGTGTTCTAATGATATTAAAGTTAATTAATAAATATGAGAAAACGGATCACCATGGCTGCAACTAATGTTGCCTTGCCAAGATATGATCAGTTTCTTCCCATTGAGAGGCTCAAGTTATAAGCGGTTGATATCACAGCCTTTAATATCGTTCTGCAAAAACACCAGCGATAATAAAAGAGTCGACATAAACTAAAAACACCAATTCAAACTCAAATAAGGTTTGGAACAAATTAATCTATACATTCTATTCATCGTACCCAATGATAAATACAAATGAAAACTTCTAATGTCCATCCTATTTGATTACGAATATCAAAGAGCGCCGCCATATAATCAAACATAAACATAACACAAACATCATTTTATATCAAATTCAAGGGAAAACATATGACAGCTGTAACCATTCAAAGATTATCAACATAAACTGAAAAACATGTAGAACAAATTTTTGTCTAAAATTCGAAGCAGACATAGCACATACATATTTTTATGAAATTCAATTAGAGACCTAATCTTCCACAACAGTAAATACGAAGCACATATTTGGTAGTTAAAAAAATGAAATCATGAAACAATGAATCTCAAAGAAAGAAAGAAAGAAAGAAAGAAACTTTAATCAAAGGAAAAGGAAGAAATAATTCATAGAGTAACAATAGATTCCAGTCGTCGAGGGTCGACCTCCTCTTCAATCAACACGGCGGAGCAAATAATGAAAGGCGTGTGTAATTTTTAAATGAAATAAACAAATTGGAAAAATGGAGCCGTAAGAGAAATTCGGCGATTAAATGGCATAATTATAACTATAAACCGTAAACTGAAGTGTTACCTTAAGAACAATGAAGCTTCACCTGAAGCTGTAACAACGTCTCGGCAAACAAATCCAAGCGCCATAGCACTCGCCACATAAAACCGAAAACCCTAATAAGGCGAGGATAAAGAAAACCCTAATCCGGGATGATGAAGGATGGAGATCACCATAACAGGGAGAGGAAAGAAATCGCCTGAAGGATCCAGAAGAAAGGCGGTGAACAAATGAAAGCTGTAGAGGAAGGCAGCTGAGATAAATATGTATTTAAACCATGGTTGTAAAATATCTTGGGGTGTAAAAGACTTAAAAAAAGTTACTATTAACGTATGAGATTGACCAATCAGAATTTAACACCATTTACCACAATTTATATTATATATAAATATAAATATAAATAATTATTGTGTCAAATTTGATTACTTAAACTACACTATGTCAGTTATAATCTAAAGTTTGAATGTACCCATCTAAAATGTAGATGGAGAATTATCTTCAAGTTTCTTACAATTCCTGTTACAAAGTTTCATTTTTCTCCATCACCAATGCAGGTTCAATATTTGTAAAAATGCCTTTTTTATAGATTAATTTGTTTTCTAGTCTGGTTTTGACTATCTGTGTGCTTGTTACTAGATCTTAGTTACGAAACTTCAAATTTGTTTTCTCATTTCATCACCAACATTTGTGCCATTACTGGTGGCATTTTCACAGTTAAGATTTCACTATCACGTGTACGTAGTTTAATGACAAAACAGATACATACCAACTAAATACCAACCTTTTTTCTCACATATCCATACTTGACAATTCAACAGAAAACTAACAAAAATTAGAACATGAATGCAAACAAATTATGCAAATGTTCAACTTAAAAAGTGTGTGTTTTGCAAGTATATAACAATCAACACCACTACCCAACCACACACATGCATCAACACTCTCAAGTCTCAACACCTAAAGCTTTTAGGGCCAAATGTGCAGCCTTTTGCCCTAATATCCTCATCGCGCCAAATGTCTGACCCTACATTTCAATCAACATTTTTAAGACACTCAACTAAAAAAGTAATATAAAGTAAAATTAAGTCAACTCATTTGACTCGAATCAACCCGACATGTTTAACCCATCCAAACAATTAAGTATGGAAGATGATAAAAATTCAAAAACAAAGAATTAGGATCTGTATACCATTTTTGACGATCCGTCAATTTCCGCAACTTCCATCCCGGTCACGATCACACCGGGCGCAATCTCTCTCGAATGTCTCACAATAAAATCCTCAACCGTGTTCATATCTAGTGCCTAAATTCTCGGATCACTCTCAATCATCCCTACACTTCTAAGCCTCTTAACACATGTAGCACCCATCGGCTGTGGCGGAGCCAGGATACTTTTTCACCTGGGGCAGAAAAAAAAAATTTAAAACGTAGGGATTTTTTTTGGCAAAATATGGAGGTTTTGGGGCAAAATATAGTCTTTCGAGCAAAATTTGGAGGTTTTTGGGCAAAATACGAAAGTTTTGAGGCAAAATATGGAGGTTTTGAGGCAAAATATGAAGGGTTTGGGGTAAAAAAAAAAAAATCCACCCGGTGCAGAATCAAAATCGAAAAAATTTGCATTAAAAATTGCAAATCCACTGAGGGCGCGCGCCCCACACTGCCCTTCATAAGTTCGCCCCTGCCCATCGGGCCCACATGAAGTGACAACAACCTTCGCTTCCATTACATTCGGGTCCATACACGACTATGTACCGTGATTCATAGACACCAAATCCCAATTACTCACCACCCCCACCAACTCTTCTTTGATAATCAAATCCTCTGCAGCCACTGCGTTGAACAACTTCACATTCGGTCGGGCCAACAACTTGTTCATAATAGTTGATGTAAACAGAGCTGTGTAGTTGATCATGACATAGTTGTCTTGCTCATCGTACTCGATTTCAAGCTCGTGATGAAGAAGGTGAGCTGGCTTTCGGACAATTATGGATGAGAAGAATTGTCCACCAAGCCCCGCAACACCTCCCGGGCTCACGGATTACAATCATTCACTAATAAATAGCCTGTTCAAATATAACAACTTTAATACTAGAACTAGAATATCAAGTATGGTCAGTTACGGATAAACGCTTCTTTAATGTAAATGTGTGTCTAATAAGTAATATAACGTTTTTGCATACGTTTGTTGTGATCATCATTTACCTAACTTCAACGATTAACATACTGTAACGGTCACCACATATCTACACCGACACTACATCTAGTGACCACAGATAATTTGGAACATAAATGATTTCTTATTCAAATTCACAATAATACAAATCTAAGTTGATCAGCTTAGAAGCCATGAATCTTCATTCTTGAATCTTGATATGATCTTTCTACTCAAGTCCAGCCTATTCAAAACACAATTAAACCAAGTCAAAAGGAATCAACTAGAGGATGCTTTACCTGGTAGCGGTGGAGGCCTGGCTTGCCGTTTACCAACTAGAGGGGAGCCATTATGGCTCGTCGCTAGGGGTTCCTCGTAAATAAAAAAAAAAAAAAAAGTCAAAAGGAACCACTAGAGGGTCACTGCTAACGGATCAAATAGATGAAAGCTACTACGTATAAGAAAATATTCAATTTATAAAACTTAATCATCGCTAAAAGCAATACGTAAAAAACTGCAACCATTCAACTGTTTTTTTCATCCGATGGTATCTTTCTTGATTTAAATAAACTCTATGAAGTGACAATCTCTAACCATTTGCTTGTATAAAAATGTGATCTTGATGAAAAATGAAATAGATATTTGAATGCAGTTTTTAGGCACGCTAATACGAAATCAAAAGAGAGCTTTCAATTTCCTAATAATAATGATACATATAATCATAAAAAATAAGATGTACAGAAATATTACCTTACCCGATTACTTTAGGGCTTGGGGAGAAGAGGGAAAAGGGGATAGAAGAACCCTAAAAAATCGGTTTTTCAACAAACGGGTCGGGCGGTTCGGGTCGATACGTAAATTGCCAGAATGTTTCCCTTTATTGGCCTATTTGGGTATAAACAGACTCAAAGCAGATACCAAGTACTCGTCACTAAGTAAGTCATCAGTCAACGCTCACTATTTTCTCTACACATCTCGCCGGAAACCATGTCCGATTACACGACCACCACCGACAGCGGAGCAACATGTTTCCGATGTTGTTTCAGTTTCATACTAACTTTAGGTCTCACATCACTATTCATGTGGTTAAGCTTGCGTACTTCAAACCCAATACTATCTATTCAAGATATTTACGTCCCTGCTCTCAACAAAACCTTAAATTCAACCTCGTACAAGTCAGTCTACATCGATCTTAAACTCGACAACGTTAACAAAGACAAAGGTATTTACTATGATCCACTCAACATCACTTTGCTTTACTATAACCAATCAGATTCGAGTGAAATTAATAAGATTGTGAGTCCGATATCGAATTATACGCTTCGGGGGTTTTATCAAGGACATAATAAACATACTCGCCGGAAAAACTGGACGGAAACGTATGGGTTGCCGGTGGATGGTGGAGTGGTGTTTAAGCTCGATTTGGAGACTAAGATTAGGTTCAAGATATTGTTTTGGAAGACCAAGAGACATAGGTTGGTTGTTGGAGCTGATTTTGAAGTTAGTGATTTAGGTCAGAAAGTGCAGAAAAAGGGCACCAGGTTGAAGTCCGGTGCACCGGAATTGTTTTACGGGAAGTTTCAGTTGCGTATGCTATTAGTTAGTTTTAGTAGCTTCGCATTGGTGTTTGTTTAGACATTCTTCTGTGTTTGTTGTATTTTACCTTCCAATTTGTTTAGTTTTATTAGTGTAACTAAATTCATGTTTATGACATGTATTATGTTATGATTAAAATGATGTATGATTAATGTAGTTTTGCGATTTCAGATTTAGTGAAAGTTGGAAACTTTTGAGTTGATTTGCGTCAGGCAGAGAGAGAGATGATTAATCCTGTTATTTTGATCAATACAAACTTTTAGTTTGTTATATCCTTATCCTATATATAAATAAATCGTATTAATTTGATCAAAATACAAACTTTTATACATCTTAATATGTTATACAGGGATTTGGTGGACATTTTGGAAGGAAAGGTGAACAGTCACGTTGGTTTTCATCTTTCGAAGTGATCCAGTATGTTACCTTAATCATTTGTAGTTCATTCGTTTACTTATAGTGTGATTAATATATTTATGTATGTATTATGATTATGATTGAATGTGATAAACATAACTGAAAGTTTATTAGTACTTCATTCTTGCTTAGGTCGTCTATCCTATACTTTTTAATATTCTTATCTGATTACTGTATTGGATTGCAATTGATAAACCAAACTAGCATTGACTATATTTAAGGTTTGTTAAAATAAGCATAATTACTATCATTTGATTTCTGGAGTTATTATATCCAATCGTTTTCCTTATGTAGTCAAAATGATGTGAGTTTATCATTTTCAGTCATCTATCTTGTCGAAAGGCGTTGCAGGTTCTAATAATCCAAGTTACGTTCTAATGTTGCTAATCGTTTTGCATAGAGTACATTGAATTTTTGTATTCGTGAATGCCAATTATGGTGATTTTTACAGTTGCCTTTAGTACTTGGCCTGTTTAGGGTAACAAATGTAGTCCTTGCAACAATGAACGACTATTGGGGTACACTTGGCGCTTAACACTAGTGAGTTTTTATAACACTGTATTAAGGTGCCAAACCCATTTATCTACTACCGGGTCAATTATGGTTGTGCTTCTTAATAGAATTCAACTGCAGAGAGGAAGCTAAGAGTAGCAATATTGACCCATTTCTACGTTATATCAATGTATGTGGGTCATGTTTTCGTCTCAAAAGGGTCAAATCAAAACTTAAGCTAAGCAGGTCAAGGTGTCAAGCTGGCTGAAAGTTGCTCAAAGTTTTTTATAAGGCATACAACTATATGAAGACTCTGATGATAGATTTTGATTTAGTGTAATAATGTTCTGTAACATTTTGGTGTTTTTTGACCCATTTTTTAGTTTATGCCTCACTTTTAAGTTTTTCTAAAGTTTTTACAGGTGTGACTGTTGTGATTTTAGTGTCATCCAACTATCATTTTAGCTGATTGTGATTTACTAGAAAGCAGGAGTTGACTAGTGATACTTAACATGGGTTCGGTGAGTGCGGAGTGCACGCCCATAAGAGTGAACTAGTTTTCGAACCCTCGCTTCGCGCCGGGGATTCGGTTTTCAATGTATTTTATTGTGTTTAGTTTGTAAAATTATTTCGTGGCTAATGATCATGTCGTTGAAGCGCAATTTTAGTCGAACTAAAAGGTATAACCCGTCAAAGGTTTAAATGTTATTTTAAATTAACAATATATGTGCTTCTCCGCGTTTTGCTATGGAATTGTTGACTTTTATAAATTTAACGCAATTAAGTCGTTATCTTATATTAACACTTCGTATGATTTAAGAGTATAAGATTTACTGAGATATATCCAAAAAATCACTAAATAATTAAAAAATAATAATAAGACCCATATGTGTTTGTTGTTAATAGATGAAAATAGTTACGGAGCCTGCGATTGAAAAATCAACGTGTATGAAAAGTACCCCAAATATTTAGCGTTTTTTTAAAAAGTGTATGTTTTGCGTATAGTTAGTGACATTGTGTTCGTAAAATTATTTCGAGTTTAACGATGGTGTCGGAAAAATTTAACTCGTTGCGAGCGAGAAGATATGACCCATTGAATATTTGAGTGGAGTTTATTTAAGATTTTTTATGAAAATGTTGAGTTGACACTTTACCCCTGTTTTGGGGTCGATTTTAATTTTTGAACAAAGTGCGGGGGTGTTTGTGGTGAGATGAAATTTAGTTAAAAGGAAAAAAGAAGAAGATGAAAAGTCGAAATTACCCTCAGTAATATTCATAATTTTTGTCTAATCGGTAGTATAATAATAATAGTAATATCAGACAAAGCAACTACTAATCAGCAAGTCAAACAATCAACGCTAATAACCTCCTTTATTTTCTCCAAACATCGTGCCAGAAACCATGTCCGATTACACGCTCACCATCAGGTATTTGGCTTTCATAATACTGGAGTATTTCCAAGATACATCATGTGGTCAAACTCACGTATGTTAAACCCAATACTATCCATCCAAGATATTTACATTCCCGCCCTCAACAAAACTTTAAATTCAATCTCATACCAATCAATCTACGTTGATCTTAAACTCGACAACGTTAATAGAGACAAAGGTATTTACTATGATCCACTCAACATCACTTTATTTTATTATAGAAAATCAAGTAATAATGGAATCAACGAGATTGTGAGCCCGATATCGAACTATACGCTTCCGGGGTTTTATCAAGGATACAAGAAACATACTCGCTGGAAAAAAATGGATGGAAACTGATAATGCTAAAAACGAACATATATTTCATAGCATTATTCCTCAAGAAAGACAAGCTTTTAGTTGCAATTGTTCTATTTACAAGTGATATTCGTTTAAATAATAAAAGGTGAAGACAAAAGACAGATTCGACGAATTGAAGACGCAAACGACCAAAAAGCTCAAAAGAACAAAAGACAATCAAAAAGGTTCCAATTATTGATAAGAAACGTCTCAAAATCACAAGAGTACAAGATTCAAAACGCAAAGTACAAGATATTAAAATTGTACGCGAGGACGTTCGAAAATCCGGAACCGGGACCAGAGTCAATTCTTAACGCTCGACGCAACGGACTAAAAATTACAAGTTAACTATATATATAAATATAATATAATATATAATTAATTATATTAATTATATATATATTATATATATATATTTAAAACCGTCGGCAGCAGGAAACTCCAAGGGTGTAAACTGTAAATACCTCTCCGCGACTCGCGGAGTTTTAAGGGTATTTGGCCGCGAGTCGCGGAGCCCCAAATTTCAAGTCTGGCTATAAATCAACCCGAATTCTGATCAAAATCATCATCATTTTTTCTTCTCATTCATACGAAGTAATATATATTTATATTTATAATTTATATTTTAATTTTAATTATAATTCTAATAATAAGGGTATGTTAGCGAATGTTGTAAGGGTGTAAGTCGAAATTCTGTCCGTGTAACGCTACGCTATTTTTAATCATTGTAAGTTATGTTCAACCTTTTTATATTAATGTCTCGTAGCTAAGTTATTATTATGCTTGTTTAAAACGAAGTAATCATGATGTTAGGCTAATTATTAAAATTGGGTAATTGGGCTTTGTACCATAATTGGGGTTTGGACAAAAGAACGACACTTGTGGAAACTAGACTATGGGCTATTAATGGGCTTTATATTTGTTTAACTAAATGAAAGTTTGTTAATGTTAATATAAAGATTTACAATTGGGCGTCCCTATAAATTACCATATACACTCGATCGGACACGATGGGCGGGGTATTTATATGTACGAATAATCGTTCATTTAACCGGACACGGGAATGGATTAATAGCCACTAGAATAATTAAAACAGGGGTGAAATTACATTCAAGGGTAATTGGTGTAATTGTTAACAAAGTAGTAAAACCTTGGTTTACACGCAGTCGATAACCTGGTGTATTCATTAAACAAAGTATTAAAACCTTGTTACAATTCGAATCCCCAATTAGTTGGAATATTTAACTTCGGGTATAATAATAATTTGTCAAGGACACTTGCAATTTATATTTATGACTGATGGACTGTTATGGACAAAAACCAGACGGACATATTGAATAATCCAGGACAAAGGACAATTAACCCATGGGCATAAAACTAAAATCAACACGTCAAACGTCATGATTACGGAAGTTTAAATAAGCATAATTCTTTTATTTCATATTTAATTTCTTTTATTGTTATTTAATCGCACTTTTAATTATCGTACTTTTAATTATTGCAATTTAATTTTATAGCATTTTTATTATCCGCAATTTCATTATCGTTATTTACTTTACGCTTTAATTTAAAGTCTTGTATTTATTTTATATTTTACATTAGGTTTTAACTGCGACTAAAGTTTTAAAATCGACAAACCGGTCATTAAACGGTAAAAACCCCCCTTTATAATAATAATATTACTTATATATATATTTGTATTTTTATAAAAGTAAACTAATATAGCGTTGAGCTTTGTTTAAAGATTTCCCTGTGGAACGAACCGGACTTACTAAAAACTACACTACTGTACGATTAGGTACACTGCCTATAAGTGTTGTAGCAAGGTTTAAGTATATCCATTCTATAAATAAATAAATATCTTGTGTAAAATTGTATCGTATTTAATAGTTTTTCCTAGTAAAATAATAACTATTTTATATACACCTCGCACTTCATCAGAAACTTATGGGTTGCCGGTGGATGGTGGAGTGGTGTTTAAGGTGGGATTAGAGACTAAGATTAGGTTTAAGACGTCGTATCGGAAAACTAAGAGACGTAGGTTGGTTGTTGAAGCTGATTTTGAAGTTAGTGAATTTTGGTCAGAGAGTGCAAAAAAAGGGCACCAGGTTAAAGTCCGGTGCGCCGGAATTGTTTTCTTGGAAGTTTCAGTTGTGTGTGTTATTGGTTGGTTTCAGTTATTGGTTGGTTTCAGTAGCTTCACATTGGGGTTTGTTTAGACATTCTTGTGTGTTTGCTGTATTATTCGTTCATGTCAATGAGATGTATAATAATGTTATAATGATAATGATGTTTTGTGATATAAGATTCAGTGTAAATTGAAAACTTTCGAGTACATTTGTGTTATTTGGATTAATTAAAGTTAACAAGAAAGATTATTGACGTTTTTCAACTGGGAAGGTGTAGTGGTTGGTAATGGTTAAGTGTAACAACCCAACCCGTTATCCTTCCAAAAACGTGCCATAAAAAAAAAAATTCTGGAACAACACATCTGGACGGCGTCCAGTTATCTGGACGGCGTCTAGCTCTGAAGGACTGGACGGCGTCCAGCCATCTGGGACGGCGTCCAAATGTACTAAAATATTCTGATCAGTTTTTCAAACAACGCGAGCGGTAAACCCGCTACCCGACACTTTTAAACCAAAACACTTACACAATATGTTATAATAATTAAACCTAAGAGTTTTCCACAATAAAATCGAGTTTTACGACACCGGGCCCACATCGACCCATCTTACTACAAAGTGACCATTTCGACCCATTTAGTTTAATTCAAAACATAGACCGAGCATGGTGATTGGGGATACGCTACCCAATCCTAACCGAATCCAAAAGCAAGTCTTCTAAAGCAAACTACGCAAGTCCACTAGTCCCACGCTTACCCGAGCCACCGCATCCATGCAATCTATAAAAATGTAAACAACGAGAGGGTAAGCTAAAGCTTAGTGAGTGAGAATATACTACATACATATATATGCATAAAATGGACACGCCACAACAATAAACAAATAACGCATACTTGAGCTTCCAAATATAAGGCAAGCTAATCTAAGCATACCGTACGATCACTAAGCAACAAGCTAACAACAATAAAGTAAGTTCACCAACGACGATGTGAACAACGCCAATAAGCTACACCCGGAGGGTTAGCTACATCACAACAATACATTAATATATATATATATATATATATATATATATATATATATATATATATATATATACAAACGTCCAAGGTCAACCCCTTAACCCAATACCGGACCCGACTACCAATTACCAACATAAAGATTGGCCGAACTACACGAGCCTTAGTAAATCCGCATCCACACGAGACTACTATCTTCATTACCACAACAACATCGAGGTTGGCTGAACTACACGAGCCTTAGTGAATCCGAACTACACGAGACCACTACCTCAATAAGATGACCGAACTACACGAGTCATCGTGAATCCGAACTACACGAGATTCACTTTCACAATTCAATAAGATGACCGAAACTACACGCGTCATCGTGAATCCGCATCCACACGCGACTCACTTCTCAACATCAAAACCCTTCGCCATTGGGGTTATATCATCCACATCACAACCACGTGTGATAATGTACACACAAAATGTGTACCTCGCCAAAGGTGGTCAACCAAATCGCACAACCGTGCCAATTGGTCCGATACACAAGTCCATCAAATCTACCTATATGTGAAGTGAGCTCTATAACCGAGAACCACTCCACCCGACCCGCACCCATCCTACACATACATATGCACATAGGATATTAAGACTCACCTTGTCTCCTTGACGAATGCTTCCGAATAATCCGCAACTCGCCGATGGAATGTACCTATTCCATCATCACAAATACAACAACACAATTAGGGTGGATTTACAAACCAACTCAATTGACCCTTAGTGCAATTTCGACCCAAATGCACCTCCAGGCACAAATCACGCCCAAACTCACCAATAATCACTAACACGAGTAAAAATGCTCCTTATACACCGATTGAACCCGAACACAAGTGTTAAACACGTGTATGATAATGCTAAAAACGAACATATATTTCATAGCATTATCCCTCAAGAAAGACAAGCTTTTAGTTGCAATTGTTCTATTTACAAGTGATATTCGTTTAAATAATAAAAGGTGAAGACAAAAGACAGATTCGACGAATTGAAGACGCAAACGACCAAAAAGCTAAAAAGTACAAAGTACAATCAAAGTGGTTCAAATTATTGATGAGAAACGTCTCAAAATTACAAAAGTACAAGACGCGAAACGCAAAATACAAGATATTAAATTGTACGCAAGGACGTTCGAAAATCCGGAACCGGGACCAGAGTCAACTCTCAACGCTCGACACAACGGACTAAAAATTACAAGTCAACTATGCACATGAATATAATATAATATATAATTAATTCTTAAAATTATATATATATTATATTATATTTATAAAACCGTCGGCAAGAAGTAAACAAAATCATGTGAGCTGGAAAAGTAAGCCATACGATCGCATGAGCACCTGTAGCAGCTGAGGTGCTATAAATTTCGCGTGTTTTGGCCAGTTTTTACATCCATCTATCCATCAATCTCTCTATCTCACTCGTAATATATATATATATATATATATATATATATATATATATATATATATATATATATATATATATATATATATATATATATATTATAATTTTAATTTTAATTTTAATTTTAATTTTAATTTTAATAATAAGGGTATGTTAGCGAATGTTGTAAGGGTGTAAGTCGAAATTATGTCCGTGTAACGCTACGCTATTATTAATCATTGTAAGTTATGTTCAACCTTTTTAAATTAATGTCTCGTAGCTAAGTTATTATTATGCTTATTTAATACCGAAGTAATCTTGATGTTGGGCTAAATATTAAAATTGGGTAATTGGGCTTTGGACCATAATTGGGGTTTGGATATAAGAACTACACTTGTGGAAATTAGACTATGGGCTATTAATGGGTTTTATATTAACTTAACGATACCTCGTTAATTTAATATAAAGGTTATAATTTGACGTATCTATAAATAACCACATACGCTTAATCGGGTACGGTGGGCGGGATATCTATAAATACCAATAATTGTTCATTTTACCGGACACGGAACTGGATTAATAGTTAAAGGACTAGTTGAAATAGGGGTGGATTACATTCAAGAGTAATTGGTGTAATTGTTAACAAAGTAGTAAAACCTTGGACTACACGCAGTCGATAACCTGGTGTATTCATTAAACAAAGTATTAAGACCTTGTTACAATTCGAATCCCCAATTATTTGAAATATTTAACTTCGGGAATAAGAATAATTTGACAAAGACTTCCGCATTTTACGATTATGACTGATGGACTATTATGGACAAATTCGTATGGACATATTGAATAATTCAGGACAAAGGACAATTAACCCATGGTAATAAACTAAAATCAACACGTCAAACATCATGATTACGGAAGTTTAAATAAGCATAATTCCTTTATTTCATATGTAATTGCACTTTTAATTATCGCACTTTTATTTACTGTCATTTTATTTAATTGCACTTTTAATTATCGTACTTTTTAATTTTCGCAATTTTATTTATCGCACTTTTATTTATCGCAATTTAATTATAGTTATTTACTTTACACTTTAAATTAAGTCTTTTATATATTTAATATTTTACATTAGGTTTTAACTGCGACTTAAGTTTTAAAATCGACAAACCGGTCATTAAACAATAAAAACCCCCTTTTATAATAATAATAATACTACTTATATTTATATTTATATTTATACAAATATAGTTTTAAAAATATAGCGTTAAACTTGGCGAGTTCCCTGTAGACGAACAAGACTTACTAAAAACTACACTACTGTACAATTAGGTACACTGACTATAAGTGTTGTAGCAAGGTTTAGGTATATCCACTCTATAAATAAATAACTTGTGTAAAATTGTATCGTATTTAATAGTATTTCGCAATAAAAATATAACTATTTTGTACACACCTCTACGCACATCAAGTATTTTTGGCGCTGCTACCGGGGACACTAAAACGCCGAAAGCGCAACGCTATATAAAAAAAAAATTCTTAGTTTACTTTTGTAAAAATACGCTTTTGTAAAAATACGTTTTAAATATTAAAAATACAAAAATATAAAAACAAAAACAAAAAATTATATATTTTTAATAGTTTATTAAATATATATAAAATTATAAAGTATTTCTATTTCTATTTTTTTTAAATATAAGTTTTAATTAAGTTATATAAATATTTTATATAAATTTAAAAACAGAAAAATAAAAAACTATATATATATATAAAAGTTTACGGGCCGATCACTGTTGAAGCCCATAATCTGGCCTAGAAATTTAATCCATGCGACCGCATGGAGTTTTAACTCCAATCTCATGCGATCGCATGACTGGCTTGACACGCCAGGTTTGACCAATTTCAGCATTAATTACGGAGTAATAATAATAATTATTATTAATTAATTAAAACCCTAATTAGGGTTTATTATAATAATAATAAAGTTTTAGTTTTATATTTTTGTATTTTAAGATTAAATTAGTTTTATTAAATTTATAAAATTAATACTTTTATAAATAAATAATATAAAAATAATATTTTTATAAAAATTGTACTTTTTACAACTTTAAGTTTATTTTTATATTTTGTATCTTTTTATTTATTTTAGCGTAATATTTGTATTTTTCGTTCGTATTTAGTTCTAAGTCATAGTTTTTGCCGTAGTTATTTTTATTTCTAGATTTTTAGACTTTGCCGTAAAATCCCTTAAGTACTTTTTCTTTAGACTAAGATTTAGGTGCTTTAGAATTTTGCGACGCCGTTTTTAGATTTTAGTACTTGTTAATTTATTGCCGTTTTGGATATAGTATTTCTTTTAAGCTTTAATATTTTTAGACGCAACTTTTAATTCTTAGTTTTTTTTTTAGACTTTTAAGTTTCAACGCGCTACGTTCTTTTTATTATTTTTTCGACCATTTATTTTTCGGCGTTTTTCCGACGCGCTATTTTTCTTTCTTATTTTTTGCCGCTCTAGTTTTTAGGACATAGAATTTTTTCTATTTCTTCTCTAAATTTCTTTAAATTTCAACGAAACATTATTTTAAGTGGTTAAATTGATAGACATCCAAAATTTTCTGGTTCGTAGTAATAGTTGGATTTGTTAGTGGCTGAGTTGTGAGCTTCCGATTTAAAGGGTTCTGGCTCCCTGCTGCATCTATTGGCTATTCGAAACGTGGGCAAAATCAGAAAAGTCTATTAATTTGATAACTTTAATAATTTTTATCTTTTATAACTAATAGGATATTCAGTGAATGCACCGAGCAAAACGTTCACCACCTTTTATACGTTCACCACCTGTAACCAGATCAAGACATCTAGCCAATATTGTCGCCGTTGATTTTTATTTAGAATCATCATCTAGTCGACCAAGTACTCCAATTCAAATTTCCGATAATCCATTTTTTGAACCCGACCTCACAATTGAGAATCCGGAGGATATTCAGGGACAATTCAGAGATCCTGAACCACTAATCTTTCCTCCGGAACCACCAATCATTCAAACAGAGATTGTAGAGGAACAACCCATTAAATCAGAATCCTCTAGTGATTCTGATTCAATAAATTCAATCATGGAAAATCTGGAACCTCTAAGTATGGAAGACCGAATGAGAGCTAAACGCACTGGCCAAGGTCACGCAATTACTCAACCAGACATTAATGCGCCAGATTATGAAATCAAAGGACAAATCCTACACATGGTAACTAATCAATGCCAATTTAGTGGTGCGCCGAAGGAAGATCCAAATGAACATCTTCGAACCTTTAATAGGATCTGCACTCTATTTAAAATCCGAGAAGTGGAGGATGAACAGATATATCTCATGTTAGTTCCCTGGACTTTAAAGGGAGAATCCAAAGATTGGTTAGAATCGTTACCTGAAGGGGCGATTGATACATGGGACGTTTTAGTTTAAAACTTTCTTAAACAATTCTTTCCGGCATCTAAAGCCGTCAGACTTCAAGGAGAAATTGTTACGTTCACACAAAAGCCAAATGAAACTCTATATGAGGCGTGGACAAGATTTGGAAAGTTATTGAGAGGATGTCCGCAACATGGTTTAGACACTTGTCAAATAGTACAAATATTCTACCAAGGATGCGACATCACTACAAGAAAAGACATAAATATAGCAGCTGGTGGTTCCATTATGAAGAAAACCACAACTGACGCTTACAAAATTATTGATAACACTGCTTCCCACTCACATGAGTGGCACCAAGAAAAAGATATCGTTAGATCATCTAAAGCAGCTAGAGCTGATTCTAGCCATGACTTCGATTCCATTTCTGCAAAGATAGATGCTGTCGAGAGACGAATGGAAAAGATGACTAAGGATATTCACTCAATACGAATTAGTTGTGAGCAGTGTGGAGGACCACATTTGACAAAAGATTGTCTCAGTATTGAACCAACAATGGAATAAAGAGAGAATGTTTCATACATGAACCAAAGGCCTGGAAATAATTATCAGAATAATTATCAACCGCCAAAACCGATCTACAATCAAAATCAGAATTATAACCGAAATATTCCATACAACAACCAACAAGGTCCTAGCAATCAACAAGTACCTAATAATACTTACAATCAGCAAAGACCTATTTTTCAAAACAAACCACCACAAACCGATGATAAAAAGCCAAATTTAGAAGATATGATGTCAAAGCTAGTTGAATCTCAAACGCAATTTTTCACATCTCAGAAACAAACCAATGAACAAAATGCTCAAGCATTTAGAAATCAACAAGCTTCGATTCAAAATTTGGAACAAGAAGTAAGTAACCTAGCAAGGTTAATAGGTGAAAGAAAACCGGGAAGTCTACCTAGTGATACAAATGCTAATCCCCGGAATGAAACAGCTAAAGCCATTACCACAAGAAGTGGTATTACACTTAAACCACCTGAAATGCCTGTAATTTCTGATGACGCTATTTCTACTCCACAAGAACCACAATCTGAGCAAGATAAGGAAACATAACTAGTAGTTGAAAAGGTTAATGAAGATAACACAATTAAGGCTAAACCATATGTCAAACTATACCAACCACCACTTCCTTACCCGAGTAAAATGAGAAAAGAGAGACTTGAAGCCGAGCAATCCAAATTCTTGGATATGTTTAAACAAATAAATGTTAATCTTCCTTTCATTGATGTAATTTCAGGAATGCCAAGATATGCTAAATTTCTGAAAGATCTAATCATAAATAGAAAGAAAATGGAAGAACTCTCGGCTGTTACTATGAATGCTAATTGTTCTGCAGTGCTGTTGAATAAGATACCAGAAAAATTATCAGATCCAGGAAGTTTCACAATTTCATGTTTTCTGGGTAGTCTTAGTTCAATAGAAGCATTGGCAGATTTAGGTGCTCGTATAAATCTAATGCTGTATTCACTATACGCTAAACTAGACCTTGGAGAATTGAAACCAACATGAACAAGCATACAACTAGTCGATCGATCAATAAAATATCCTAGAGGGATAATGGAAAATATGCTAGTTAAAGTTGGTACTTTAGTATTTCCAGTAGATTTTATTATTCTGGATATGGAAGAAGATTCTCGAGTTCCTCTCATATTAGGAAGACCATTCTTAAACACGGCTAAAGCAATAATAGACGTGTTCGGTAAGAAACTGACCCTAAATATAGAGGACGAGAGTGTTACCTTTTCAGTTGATAGAGCAATGCAACAAACGCAATCTGCAGATGATACATGTTATTATATTCAAACTATAGATTCACATGCAGAATTGTTAGAAGAATTTCCAGAATTGCAAGGAACGGGAGAATGTTCTTTAGGAGAAGGAACTGAACCAATTGATGAAACTGAAATGTTAGCTACACTTATGGCTAATGGATATGAACCAACAACAAAAGAAATTCAAATGCTAAAAGAAGAAGACAGATATCGATACAAATCATCGATAGAAGAACCATCGACATTGAAGTTAAAGCCACTTCCAAACCATCTGGAATACGCTTATTTACATGGTGAATCTGAATTACCTGTAATAATATCATCTTCTCTTACTAAAAATGAAAAATCTCAACTCATTTCTGTGCTAAAAGCTCATAAACCAGCTATTGTATGGAAAATTCATGACATTAAAGGAATAAGTCCTTCGTATTGCACACATAAAATCTTTATGGAAGAAGGTCATAAAACGTATGTGCAACGCCAACGAAGACTAAATCCTAATATGCAAGATGTTGTTAAGAAAGAAATTATTAAACTGCTAGATGCAGGTTTAATTTATCCAATCTCTGATAGTCCATGGGTAAGCCCAGTTCAATGCGTACCTAAGAAGGGTGGCATGACTGTCATCACAAATGAGAAAAATGAGCTTATTCCTACTAGGACTGTGACAGGATGGCGTGTTTGTATTGATTATGGAAAATTAAATGACACCACCAGAAAAGATCACTTTCCCTTACCTTTCATTGATCAAATATTGGAAAGATTAGCTGAAAACAGTTACTATTGTTTTCTTGATGGTTTTTTTGGATATTTTCAAATTCCAATAGCTCCCGAGGACCAAGAGAAAACCACGTTCACGTGCCCTTATGGTACTTTTGCTTACAAACGCATGTCATTTGGACTTTGCAACGCCCCTGCAACCTTTCAAAGGTGCATGATGGCAATTTTTCACGACATGATAGAAGAATGCATGGAAGTTTTCATGGATGACTTTTCAGTCTTCGGTGATACATTTGAATCATGTCTAGTTAATCTTGAATGAATGCTTATTAGATGCGAACAATCAAATCTAGTACTTAATTGGGAGAAATGCCATTTCATAGTTAAAGAAGGCATCGTTCTTGGTCATAAGATTTCAAAGGAAGGAATTGAAGTGGACAGAGCTAAAGTAGATGTAATTGCTAAACTTCCACATCCCACCAATGTTAGAGGAGTTAGGAGTTTTCTAGGGCATGCTGGTTTTTACCGACGTTTCATAAAAGATTTTTCTAAAATTGCCACTCCTATGAATAAACTCCTAGAAAAGGATGCTCCATTCATCTTTTCGGATGAAAGCATCAAATCTTTTAATATTCTTAAAGAAAAAATCACTAATGCGCCGATCATGATAACTCCAAATTGGAATCTACCGTTTGAACTTATGTGCGATGCAAGTGATTTTGCAATGGGAGCCGTTTTAGGACAAAGGATTGAAAAACTATTTCAACCTATTTATTATGCTAGTAAGACGTTACAAGGAGCACAAACGAATTACACAACTACTGAAAAAGAACTCCTTGCCATTGTCTTTGCTTTTGACAAATTTCGTTCATATCTCGTTCTAGCTAAAACGGTGGTCTATACTGACCATTCTGCTCTTAGATACCTATTTTCGAAACAAGATGCCAAACCACGATTAATCCGTTGGATCTTACTCTTACAAGAGTTCGATATTGAAATCCGAGATAAAAAGAGATCAGAAAATCTCGCCGCTGATCATCTTTCTCGTCTTGAAAATCCTGAATTAGAAGTTCTAAATGAATCAGCCATACAAGATAACTTTCCTGATGAATATCCATTGAAGATAGATTATAGTGAAATTCCATGGTTTGCAGACTATGCAAACTACTTAGTATGTGGATTCCTTGAAAAAGGGTTGTCGTACCAAAAACGAAAGAAATTCTTTAGTGATATAAAGCACTATTTCTGGGAAGATCCACATTTGTTTAAAAGCTGTCCCGATGGAATAATACGCCGATGTGTATTCGGTTATGAAGCTAGTCAAATCTTAAAACATTGTCATACAGGACCAACATGAGGGCATTATGGGCCTCAACTCACAGCAAGAAAAGTTTACTATGCTGGATTTTATTGGCCTACAATTTTCAAAGACGTACACCTTCTTTGCAAATCCTGTGATGCTTGTCAAAGGGCCGGAAAAATAAGTCAACGTAATGAAATGCCACAAAATGTCATTAAAGTATGTGAAGTATTTGACATTTGAGGTATTGACTTTATGGGTCCATTTCCATAATCTCATAATAATCTCTATATTCTCGTTGCCATTGATTATGTATCTAAATGGGCGGAAGCACAAGCTCTCCCGACTAACGATGCACGAGTTGTAGTCAACGTTTTAAAACGTCTTTTTGCAAGGTTCGAAACACCGAAAGCTTTAATAAGTGATCGGGGTACTCATTTATGTAATAATCAACTTGAGAAAGTTCTCAAAAGATATGGAGTAACTCATAAAATCTCAACCGCTTATCATCCACAAACAAGTGGACAAGTTGAAAATACCAACCGAGCTTTAAAATGTATTCTAGAGAAAACCGTAGGATCAAATTCGAAGGAATGGTCCATGAAATTGGAGGATGCACTCTAGGCTTTTAGAACAGCCTACAAAACTCCAATTGGAACCACACCTTTTAGACTCGTTTATGGAAAAAGCATGTCACCTTCCAGTAGAAATTGAACACAAAGCATTTTGGGCTTTGAAGACATGTAATCTTGATTTACATGAAGCTGGACGTCTACGGTTAAGTCAACTAAACGAATTAGAAGAATTAAGACATGAAGCATATGAAAATTCGCTAATCTATAAAGAAAGAACGAAGAAATGGCATGATAAAAGAATCAGAAGTTCAAAAGAATTTAAAGAATGAGACAGAGTTCTTCTTTTCAATTCAAGATTCAAGCTATTTCCTGGAAAATTGAAATCAAGATGGTCTGGACCATTTATAGTCAAAAGAGTTTTCCCATACGGAACAATAGAGTTAATAAATTCAAATGGAATTGAATTTAAAGTTAATGGTCACAGAGTTAAACATTACATACATGGTCCTATGGAAGTTGACAATGAAGTCAATCATAATTTCACCACTCAAGAAAACCCTCAAAATGAAAACATAAATATGTCATCAACAACATATGAAAAATCAAAATTGGAAAATAGGGAGGATTCAAATTGGAGTGATGAAGAAGAATTCTTATACAAACCTCCCATTCAAAGAAATGAAGAAAAAGAAGTTCAAATAGAAGTGAAAGAACCAAGAAAAGAACACCCGAAAAAGGTTTACAAACCAACTCGACTTACTAAAGTAGGAGACCCGGGTGAATTTATCATTTCTTGCTTGCTTAATGATGGTGCTATATATAATGGACTCGCAGATTTAGGAGCAAGTGCAAATATTATGCCTCTTTCCTTATACAAAAGATTAGGTATGGGTAAATTAAAACCAACCAAAATAGGTGTTCAATCATTTGACCTAACCATTAAATACCCGGTTGGAATAGCAAATAATTTACTTGTTAACGTGGGAAGTTTGACCTTTGTTGCAAACTTCATAGTTATTAATATGGAGGAAAACCTTGATATTCCTCTAATTTTAGGTCGCCCATTTTTAGCAACCACCGAGGCGTTCATTGATGTAAGAGAAGGTAGAATGACACATAGGGATGGTGATAAATCGATCACCTTTGTGAACCGAAAGTTTAGATCTCCACCAACCAAAACTGTTAGACCAATTAAAACACATAAGTGTAGGGAAGATGAAGAAACACTTAACGATGATCCGATCACAAAGAACCCCGTTGATGATACGAAATTAGATGAACCCGTTTTTAACAGTTCAACGAAGAAACTTTATAAACGGATTCACGATGCTAGGATTAAGGGAAACTTTAAGTTATGTAACCAATTAGTATCCAATTTATCGCCAAAGAAAAGGCAATGTTAGTTGAATTTGTGAAAGTTACAGAGGAAATCAACAATTGGCTTGAAGTAAAAGTTAAAGATATACAAGTTGTTGATAGTCCAATTGAAAACGAAGTTAATCATATTTTCGACACCACAGCTAACTAAGTGTGGGAAGGTTCGAATCTTTTTAGGGTAATATGTATTTCTGTTAGAGTTAGATATTCTGTTTTCGTGTAGTTCTCGAGAATGGAATCCGAATGGTCTTTCCCTAGCAGACCCTAAAGAACTAGTCTTCTTTCCCCATTCTGAATTTTTATTTTTTTAGGTTTTACGAGATGAAGAATTCCTTTGATCTGAACCATGGTCTAATGCTACACGCTATGATTACTAAACGTAATAATGACACACTTCTGAGTGAACTGGTATCATTCATAAGAGGCAAAATGGACGGAGTAAGAAAAGAACTCAGAAAAGATCATCATAAGATACATTTTGGAAAAGGAAAATCAAAATCCGCAACGAAAAGAAGAGCACGACACCTTGAAAGATGTTACAAATGCGGAAAATAGTCACACGAAGGTAAATGTTCAAATAATCAAACATATTCAAATACCGAATTTGTTACTCTATGCAGAGAAGGACCGTACATATGTTTAGAAGAAAAGATATTGAAGATTCGAGGTTATTCTTACGTAGCTATGGACAACCAAATCACACGACTCTCCTATGAGTCGGCTAAAGCAGGTCTCTGAGAATTCTTTCTCACAGGTAAGTATGTACAGTTTTTATTTTTTTATTGTTTTTAACCTTTTGATAATAAACGCTGAATCGTTCGCTATAAAGTATTAAATTGGTATTCAATAAAATTAGGTATGCGTAACCGAAATTATTGATATCATACAAAAATTTATTACATTACTGCGAAATTTACCGTTTATTCTTAAGGTATAAATATCTTTAATCAATCAACCCAAAATATTTCAAAAATTCGTCAGGAGTAAAACTAGGTCGTTGAACCTAAATTACTTTACCGAAAAGAGGGGCGTATATTTTTGATAATATTTGATTGATTAAAGTGGGATAAAAGACCAAAAAGATTTTTAATTTTTAATTTTTACCGTATTTTTCAAATTAATATATAAATATTAAATTAATATTGTAAACTTTTTAAAATCAATATATTTAAGTTTGTAAATATTTGAAAAATTAATATTTTTAATATAAGTTTGTATGTATAAAAACAAAAATATAATATTAGTTTGGTGTGAATTTTTAAAATTTTAATAATATGAATTTTTAATTTTATGCATTTTAAATTTAAGTTTGGTGTGAATTTAAAAACAAAAATTTACTTTATTTAACTAAGTTAAAAATATGATTTTTAAAATTCGTTGTGAGTTGAAAACTAGGTCGTTGAACCGAAATTGCTCTACCCGAGGGAGGGATGAGAACTTTTATTATCATTATTTTTAATCTTATTGAATTAAAGTATGCCAAAAACATTAAAAAACCCAAAAATCTTTACTTTAAAAACAACGCTTAAAAAGTGACAAATTTTAAAATTTTATCGAGGGACGAACTAGGACAACGATCCGAAACGCCCTCATCCTAAAAAGAAACAAAATTTTTAAAATTTAATTAATTATTTGTTTTAATAAGTATAAGGTTTTATATAAAAAAAAAAAAAAAAAAAAAAAACCTGAACCCCATGCGATCGCATGGTATTTAAACTATACCTCCATGCGATCGCATGGAGGCAAAAATCTGGTCAGATAGAAAAAGAGCAGCTCGCTGCTTCTGCTCTCCCCACAACACACACACATATCACGAACACACACACAAACTTTCTCAATTTTCATCATTTTAATACCAAAATTCACCAAATTTCTTGCTACAATCCGCTCTAATCATGAATTTGATAAGAAGTTTATCAAGAAGGGTAACAATTTTACCCCTAAACCTCTTTAAATTTGATTTTTAGTGTTCTTGAGCTATATTTTTCCTAATTTGATTTTGTTAATTTCTAGTGTAATTAGAGTTAAATTGTTAGTATTTTATGCATGTATAACCTATAATGATGCTATTTAACATGATTTGAAGCCAAAAACTTCCAAATTTTTAGGAATCTAGGGTTTGTGTTCTTGAGCAATTTGGTGCTTTTTTGATATAAACAGGTTATGGCCAATTTTTGTCATGAATTATTGCTAAATTAAGTGGTGTAATATGTTTAGGTAGCTAAATGATCCAAACTTTGATCCTAAACATGATTTTTGAGAATTAAAGTGGACTTTTTAGGTCTAAAATTCATGAACTTGATAAAATTGATGTAAATGCCATTTGAAACTTGTTTAATTGCTAGTAATGGTTGTTTTAACATGTTATTTGAGTTAAATGCTTATGAACTTTGTAAACATTTTCATATATGCTTATTTGAAAAAGTGTAGAATTGTTAAAATTGTGAAAATGTGTATAAGTTTAATTTTGATTAAACATGTTATTGTAATTGTTTCAAGTTGTTATTTTGCTAACACTAATGCATATTTGGATGCACAAATTTTGTGTTTAATGTGTTTTGCAGAGATTTACTAATACTGATGGTGCATCATCATCGTCTAGACAACCTGCTCCAAAACCTGAACCAAAAATGCAATATGAACCTTAACAGGAGCAACAACAGGAACAACAACAACCTGATCAACACGTACCTTATTATGATCTGCAACAAGAATATTGTAGTGACCCGAACTTTTCCATGTTTATATATATTAATTGAGATTGATATTTACATGATTAAATGTTTCCAACATGTTAAGCAATCAAACTTGTTAAGACTTGATTAATTGAAATATGTTTCATATAGACAATTGACCACCCAAGTTGACCGGTGATTCACGAACGTTAAAACTTGTAAAAACTATACGATGACATATATATGGTTATATATATAGTTAACATGTTTTTATTATAAGTATGTATCTCATTAGGTATTTTAACAATGAGTTATACACATAAAAATGAGACTATTAATTTAAGAAACTCGAAAACGATATATATAACGATTATCGTTATAACAACGTCTTACTAGGTACATATGAATCATATTAAGATATTGATACACTTGGTTAATTATGTTAAATGATAAGTAAATATATTATTAAGTGTATTAACAATGAAATACATATGTAAAAATAAGACTACTAACTTAATGATTTCGAAACGAGACATATATGTAACGATTATCATTGTAACGACATTTAACTGTATATACATCATGCTAAGATATATTATATATCATAATATCGTGATAATATAATAATTTAACATCTCATTTGTTATAATAAACAATGGGTTAACAACATTCAACAAGATCGTTAACCTAAAGGTTTCAAAACAACATTTACATGTAACGACTAACGATGACTTAACGACTCAGTTAAAATGTATATACATGTAGTGTTTTAATATGTATTCATAAACTTTTGAAAGACTTCAAGACACTTATCAAAATACTTCTACTTAACAAAAATGCTTACAATTACATCCTCGTTCAGTTTCATCAACAATTCTACTCGTATGCACCCGTATTCGTACTCGTACAATACACAGCTTTTAGATGTATGTACTATTGGTATATACACTCCAATTATCAGCTCTTAGCAGCCCATGTGAGTCACCTAACACATGTGGGAACCATCATTTGGCAACTAGCATGAAATATCTCATAAAATTACAAAAATATGAGTAATCATTCATGACTTATTTACATGAAAACAAAATTACATATCCTTTATATCTAATCCATACACCAACGACCAAAAACACCTACAAACACTTTCATTCTTCAATTTTCTTCATCTAATTGATCTCTCTCAAGTTCTATCTTCAAGTTCTAAGTGTTCTTCATATATTTTACAAGTTCTAGTTACATAAAATCAAGAATACTTTCAAGTTTGCTAGCTCACTTCCAATCTTGTAAGGTGATCATCCAACCACAAGAAATCTTTGTTTCTTACAGTAGGTTATCATTCTAATACAAGGTAATAATCATATTCAAACTTTGGTTAAATTTCTATAACTATAACAATCTTATTTCAAGTGATGATCTTACTTGAACTTGTTTTCGTGTCATGATTCTGCTTCAAGAACTTCGAGCCATCCAAGGATCCATTGAAGCTAGATCCATTTTTCTCTTTTCCAGTAGGTTTATCCAAGGAACTTAAGGTAGTAATGATGTTCATAACATCATTCGATTCATACATATAAAGCTATCTTATTCGAAGTTTTAAACTTGTAATCACTAGAACATAGTTTAGTTAATTCTAAACTTGTTCGTAAACAAAAGTTAATCCTTCTAACTTGACTTTTAAAATCAACTAAACACATGTTATATATCTATATGATATGCTAACTTAATGATTTAAAACCTGGAAACACGAAAAATACCGTAAAACCGGATTTACGCCGTCGTAGTAACACCGCGGGCTGTTTTGGGTTAGTTAATTAAAAACTATGATAAACTTTGATTTAAAAGTTGTTATTCTGAGAAAATGATTTTTATTATGAACATGAAACTATATCCAAAAATTATGGTTAAACTCAAAGTGGAAGTATGTTTTCTAAAATGGTCATCTAGACGTCGTTCTTTCGACTGAAATGACTACCTTTACAAAAACGACTTGTAACTTATTTTTCCGACTATAAACCTATACTTTTTCTGTTTAGATTCATAAAATAGAGTTCAATATGAAACCATAGCAATTTGATTCACTCAAAACGGATTTAAAATGAAGAAGTTATGGGTAAAACAAGATTGGATAATTTTTCTCATTTTAGCTACGTGAAAATTGGTAACAAATCTATTCCAACCATAACTTAATCAACTTGTATTGTATATTATATAATCTTGAGATACCATAGACACGTATACAATGTTTCGACCTATCATGTCGACACATCTATATATATTTCGGAACAACCATAGACACTCTATATGTGAATGTTGGAGTTAGCTATACAGGGTTGAGGTTGATTCCAAAATATATATAGTTTGAGTTGTGATCAATACTGAGATACGTATACACTGGGTCGTGGATTGATTCAAGATAATATTTATCGATTTATTTCTGTACATCTAATTGTGGACAACTAGTTGTAGGTTACTAACGAGGACAGCTGACTTAATAAACTTAAAACATCAAAATATATTAAAAGTGTTGTAAATATATTTTGAACATACTTTGATATATATGTATATATTGTTATAGGTTCGTGAATCAACCAGTGGCCAAGTCTTACTTCCCGACGAAGTAAAAATATGTGAAAGTGAGTTATAGTCCCACTTTTAAAATCTAATATTTTTGGGATGAGAATACATGCAGGTTTTATAAATGATTTACAAAATAGACACAAGTACGTGAAACTACATTCTATGGTTGAATTATCGAAATTGAATATGCCCCTTTTTATTAAGTCTGGTAATCTAAGAATTAGGGAACAGACACCCTAATTGACGCGAATCCTAAAGATAGATCTATCGGGCCCAACAAGCCCCATCCAAAGTACCGGATGCTTTAGTACTTCGAAATTTATATCATATCCGAAGGGTGTCCCGGAATGATGGGGATATTCTTATATATGCATCTTGTTAATGTCGGTTACCAGGTGTTCACCATATGAATGATTTTTATCTCTATGTATGGGATGTGTATTGAAATATGAAATCTTGTGGTCTATTATTATGATTTGATATATATAGGTTAAACCTATAACTCACCAACATTTTTGTTGACGTTTTAAGCATGTTTATTCTCAGGTGATTATTAAGAGCTTCCGCTGTCGCATACTTAAATAAGGACGAGATTTGGAGTCCATGCTTGTATGATATTGTGTAAAAACTGCATTCAAGAAACTTATTTTGTTGTAACATATTTGTATTGTAAACCATTATGTAATGGTCGTGTGTAAACAGGATATTTTAGATTATCATTATTTGATAATCTACGTAAAGCTTTTTAAACCTTTATTGATGAAATAAAGGTTATGGTTTGTTTTAAAATGAATGCAGTCTTTGAAAAACGTCTCATATAGAGGTCAAAACCTCGCAACGAAATCAATTAATATGGAACGTTTTTAATCAATAAGAACGGGACATTTCAAATATGTTGATGCCTTTATAGTATTTCTGATGCATCCAATAGTACAACACTCAACGATTCATGAAGAACAGTTGCATCCTAATCTGAGATTTGATCGGAGTTGGAGAGATTACCCATCATATCAAAGTAACAAATTCAAACTGGTACCGAAAAATGTAGAAGTGCCAAGGGAAATCGATTGGGATCCTTTGGAAAGAGTCCAACTAGCTAACCGAGTTTGACTCCATCTGATCCAAAGGTATGGCAGCTCTTCTTTTCCCAATTGGGAACGTTTATTCACCATTCGTAGGCCTGTATATAAGGAATGGTGCGTTGAGCTTATGAGTACTATAGCGTTAAATGAGGATGTAGATAGGTTAGATGATAGAAGTTTTCTTAGATTTATACTTGGCCGTAGGATGTACAGGATGTCCATGCTGGACATGGCCAGGGCTTTACAGATATATACGCCCACTGAATTACTACTACCCGATTGTATGAATTTGATTTATCATGGTGAAAGGGTAGATAGGAATTTCGATGCTAACGCCGTCTGGAGGCATATGTCAGATTTTAATGTTTTTGGGCGGGCAGGAACACATACCTACTTACATATTAACAAAGCCGAACTTCGTATAATTCATAGATTTCTGGCTAACTCGATTACACAGAGAGGTCACAACAAGGAGAAAATGACCTTACATGATTTATTTTACCTAAAGTGTATTCGAGACCCAAGAGGCTTTGTTAATATCCCTTACTATGTTGGTTTTTATTTGTCTAAGATGGTGGAAGAAATTCAGGAAGGGGGAATAATAGGAGGAGGTATTTTTGTTACTCTCATTGGAGAGTATTTGGGTGTAGATAGGGATCAAGGGGGTCCACTTTTGGTATGTAGGGAACAGGTTGAGCCTTTAGTATTGAGGGTCTATCAGGGTGCTAAGGTATTAAAGAGCAGACGCAATCAGGCAATACCATATGTTGGTAATCATCCTCAGGTAGAGAGAAGTTCAGATGAGGAAATGGAGGAAGCAGATGATATTAGGGATGTCATTAGGGAGGCTATGACTGACGTCTACCAGTGTGTAGATGAGGTAGAAATGACAAACGAGGAGAGACATAGACGGTACGAGCAGTGGCAAGCCCGGAATGAGTACGAGCATTCTAGGCAACGACAGCATGATAGATGGGACTATCATCAGCGTCAGATCATGAGCAGGCTATCACCTCAGGATCACTACGTACTGACCCGACCCGCTTACTATCCTCCACACCAGCCCGAGATGAGACCATCATATACTCTCTACGACCCTAACCAGGCCTACCAGTACACCTATCACCAACCATGGAACCCGACCGATGACATGAACTGGAACCCCTATCCAGATTGATGTAGTTCCGTTGGTGATTTTTATGATTTTTATCTTTTTATTATTTTTTTTTATTTATTTATGTTTAAGCATACAAATATTGATACTTTTATTGTAATGTTTAATATTTTTATTATGTTGTACTAATATTTCATATTTGATTTGAAAGTGGGATTTTAAGTCCCATTGCAAATTACCATGCATGTTTATATTTGTATGTATGTATATTGTCAATTGTATACAACAGGGTAAAAGAGCGCATTTTCAAAGACTGACATTAAGTTAAGCAAAAGCTACTAATTTTGATGACAAAACGAAAAAAAAATGTGATGTAACAACAAGACGGAATGAACAAATGATGTGCACCATTTATCATTCAACAAACAAACGCCAATATGTTTGAAAACTTTGGTAAAATTTAATCGTTTTTCTACGCTAATCACCCTCAATAATTTAAAATGTTACTAATTTCTTGCAAATGAGGGCATTGCAAGATCTTAAGTGTGGGAATGGGTTAAATTCTTTCGGATTTTTTAAAATTTTAACTTATACACTTGGTTACCATTAAAAATACTAGTAACGCAGTAGTTGTATTAGAATCTAGTGCTCTCTGATAATAAAGAACAGCCCTAGTCTTATATACTGACTACCCAATTTTAGTAAAAATTTTCAAAATTTTCAAATTAAATGAATTCAAAATCATGTTTATACATATTTATGAACGATAAAACTAGGTGTTAACACCGAAATTATTGTTACCTCGGAAAGGACATAAATTGAGAAACAACTCAAAATGTTAGAATTCATTTAAAATGGAATAGAGGATAATAAAAAGGCAAAGAAAGGAAAATAAAAGCCAAGTGTGAGAAAATTTTACCAAGTTATTTAAAACATATATCACATATTTTTGTACAAATAACTGAAGATACTTTTGTTTTGGACAATTTTATCAGTTTTACCCAATTTACTGTAATATATTTGAAAGAAAAATGGATCTACACGATGAATCAATTCCATCATTAAAAGGAAGTAAAGTCTTCCGAAAAAGACACGCGCTTCTTGATTTAGGTCAGGAAGTTGTCGTCCAGACCAGTTGTAGAGTCTACGAAAAACCTTGAAAAGTTTTCTCGAAAATCAGATGAAAATCCACGGACCTCAGCATCAAACAGGGTCGCCAAGTGATCAGACTTATCCTAACCATGAGAGGATCTGTCTCGTAAAATGGGGAGGGCGCCGTGCAAATTAGCTTGATAAGACAAATGAATCAGATCCCCAGAAAGGATAATCTCATTAAAGATCAAAAATCAGCTTTTAAGACTGATATTACTCAATCCTTGAGATTGACCTTAAAGATTGAGAATTACAAACTCATGGAATTCGATGATATCTAAAATCGAGCTTGAACGAGAAAATATTTTGATCAAAATTACAAACCGATTTGTTTTCTGAAAACCCATTTTCAATGAGTTCATTACCATTGAACGTAAAATCCTAGGAATTCACCTAGAATTCATCAGATCACCTGAACCAAATCGGGTGTCAACCGTAAGAACGGTGGTTGCATAGCATGGTCGAAGACAGGACCTTGTGCCAGACCGAAAAACCATAAGGGTGAGCTTTACTATTGCTCCTACAAAGGATAGTAATTGCATCCGACACGATATAGACCATAAATAAAAGCATGTCAGGGGACATTGCCTTAACAGTTGCTTGTTCAACGCTTTCCTTTACAACCGGACGGTAGTTTACCAAAAGGTAATATACGGAGCAAGTATACTGGACGTGTTGCTTTCCCAATACAATGTTAGCAAGTGGGTGACACAAAACCGCAAGTTTTGAGCAAAAATTTTCAAATCTGAAACCCACCAAACCCACAAAAACATTTTGCAAACACCGGTGAAGGGTTATTCCGGAAAACTTATCTAGGTAAAAGCTAGATTGAATTTTTAAAAAGATCAAATGTTTTCATAAAGATCCAATTTCCTAAAGGATCTAATTTTTCGTAGTCATGTGGGACTGTAAACCACATCGTTACTACCATTGTTCATACCGCTGTATAGAAATCACTGATGTACAAAGTGTGAAGAATAATGAAGTGATTCTAGTATTTTTATTTCAAGACTATATTGCTTGAGGACAAGCAACGCTCAAGTATGGGAATATTTAATAATGCTAAAAACGAACATATATTTCATAGCATTATCCCTCAAGAAAGACAAGCTTTTAGTTGCAATTGTTCTATTTACAAGTGATATTCGTTTAAATAATAAAAGGTGAAGACAAAAGACAGATTCGACGAATTGAAGACGCAAACGACCAAAAAGCAAAAAAGTACAAAGTACAATCAAAGTGGTTCAAATTATTGATGAGAAACGTCTCAAAATTACAAAAGTACAAGACGCTAAACGCAAAATACAAGATATTAAATTGTACGCAAGGACGTTCGAAAATCCGGAATCGGGACCAGAGTTAACTCTCAACGCTCGACGCAACGGACTAAAAATTACAAGTCAACTATGCACATGAATATAATATAATATATAATTAATTCTTAAAATTATATCTATATATTATATTATATTTATAAAACCGTCGGCAAGAAGTAAACAAAATCATGTGAGCTGGAAAATTACGGAAGTTTAAATAAGCATAATTCCTTTATTTCATATTTAATTGCACTTTTAATTATCGCACTTTTAGTTACTGTCATTTTATTTAATTGCACTTTTAATTATCGTACTTTTTAATTATCACAATTTTATTTATCGCACTTTTATTTATCGCAATTTCATTATCGTTATTTACTTTACGCTTTAAATTAAGTCTTTTATATATTTAATATTTTACATTAGGTTTTAACTGCGACTTAAGTTTTAAAATTGACAAACCGGTCATTAAACGGTAAAAACCCCCTTTTATAATAATAATAATACTACTTATATTTATATTTATATTTATACAAATATAGTTTTAAAAATATAGCGTTAAACTTGGCGAGTTCCCTGTGGACGAACCGGACTTACTAAAAACTACACTACTGTACGATTAGGTACACTGCCTATAAGTGTTGTAGCAAGGTTTAGGTATATCCACTCTATAAATAAATAAATAACTTGTGTAAAATTGTATCGTATTTAATAGTATTTCGCAATAAAAATATAACTATTTTGTACACACCTCTACGCACATCAGTGTCTTACCCATTTTAACACCAAACCCTAATTTTGACCCATTTCAAAATTAGTCAACCAAACGCACCCAAAAGTGTTCCAACACTTCTATAATCACTAAACCTAGTGATTAAACTTAAGATCAAAGCCTAATCAAGGCCAAATCGTCAACCAACCCAAAACCTGCCAAGTGACAAGAATAACTAGTCACCATGAACCCACTTCATCATCTAAAAGGGTTTTACAACAAACTAGCTCAAAATCCTAACTTGAATATCAAATCTAACAAATGAAATTCGAAGTTTGAGCTTACCAATACTACCACAACATAGCTAGGAGCGAGATGAACAACTTTAGAACCCGAGCTTTGGTGAGAATCCGACTCCTTCTTCTCCAAATCAAGCTCTCTCTTTCTCTCTCTAAACTCTTTCTCTCTCACTAGAACAAGATGAGAGGATTTGTGTGGGTGATAGTGGAGCAAATGATGCTCCTAGAACTGATCTTGTGGCCTTAACTCGTTCCACATGTGAAAATACCAATTTGCCCCTCTAAATATCTTTAAGTAAAACAGCTGGACCGTCAGTTATGTTGGACGGCATTCCAAAACTTGGACGGCGTCCCACTCTTCTTTGCTGGACGGCGTCCCAAAGTCTGGACGGCGTCCCGATCAACTGAAACGAAAACAGGGTGTTACAACTCTCCCCCACTTAGACATGATCGCGTCCTCGCAATCTGCGCCACTTAACCAAACGGACCACACTCCACGGTCCTCAAACATAAGTCCCAATCCGACTTTTCTAGGCAACTCTTCCCAATGAATCACCTTTAACAACTAAAATCGTCACATGCGATTTATCAAATCACAATTCGAGCACTAAAACCTTCCTCATTCCCTCACATCAGGAAAAACTCAACCAATCTCGTACCAAGATATCAATCCCTTAGCGTACACCTACAAGTACAATGCTAAAGTAACCACATACCAAAATAAGGTCAACAACCCGAACGGTGAAGACCGATCCAAACGAATCCTTACGGATAACACCAATCACTAAACATTCCCTCTAGTGCACAATACGACCAATACACAACTAACGTAACATCATAACAACCGGCTAAAACCGACAGCGCCCCAAATGACCATGGCAACGCAAATCCCGGGGTGTACAAAATCGACTATTGTCACACCCGTAACAACATGTGAGCGAAACACGGCTATCGCATCACTACTCCCACAACATGGTCCTTACGACCCCACCATCGGTGTGTAGAACAACCGATAGATCACACAACATGGTCCTCACGACCCCACCATCGGTGTATAGAACAACCGATAGATCACACAACATGGTCCTCACAACCCCACCATAGGTGTATAAAACAACTGATAGATCACACAACATGGTCCTTACGACCCCACCATCGGTGTATAAAACAACCGATAGATCACACAACATGAAGGCTGGCCGAAAACTACACGCGCCTTAGTGAATCCGCAACCACACGCGACTCACCACCTCCACAGCACAACAATCGGGATTGACCGAACTACACGCGCCCTAGTGAATCCGAACTACACGAGAGTCACTATCCCAAAATAATGACCGCAACCACACGCGTCACTTGTGAATCCGAACTACACGAGACTCACTCCTCAATACAATGTCCGAAACCACACGAGTCATTTGTGAATCCGAACTGCACGCGACTCACTTCCACAATACAATGACCGAAACCACATGAGTCATTTGTGAATCTGAACTACACGCGACTCACTTCCACAATACAATGACCGAAACCACACGAGTCATCGTGAATCCGCAAACACACGCGATCCACTTCCCAATCTCAACACCGGATGAAGTCAGCGGACCCCGACAACGGTCATGCTTCACCGATATAACACCACTCCCATGATGAAGTCAGCGGACCCCGAAGGTCATGCTTCACCAATCAACGCCCTTTTGGCCTCGAACAACGAGTAGCGTAACATCGCTCTCTGCTACGCCATAGTGAATCCTAACGGAAACCACTAACCATTCACACAATCGAGCAAGAACCACCTATATCAAACATAGGTACAAAACAATAATTCTCTAGAAGAGAATCCGAAACACACATCCCTTAACCGAGGGATTTCACCTTGCTCGCCAAACAAGTCCATTATCTCTCAACGAGATTTACCACATTACCACCTCGGTGATAATTCAAATCCAAAATCATAAGTACAATTTAACCGAAATTGTACTCTACCACAAATCGACCAAAACTAGGTCCCAACACAAATTTTAGATCAACTAAAAGCGTCATCCAAAATCTCACACTAAAACCTCCTCGTGCGGGAATATAACTCCCCCACTTGGAACTACGTTCCATAACCGCATCTTGTACGACCGTACGATGCTACCAAAGGTAGACTTTACCAATAATTGGGTTCACACGACCCATCACCATATCTTGCTCCAACCTTGAGCATACCAAGGATCTTAACCTATCCTTAAACACTTCGAACAAAAAGTGTACCACAAATTACACAAACTATACTCTCGCGATCATCCAATTGCTTTAGTTTGTCAAATTTCACCTGATCACTCATGTACCTAAGGGTTTCACTTCGGTACCCTAAGTACAATGTAACCACAACACAATCGGAGTCGAACGCCACACTAGTAGGTATGAAAGAGGCGCCTAATGTCGCGTCACGTAGACTCCTTTACCAATATACATCGAGATAAAACACTTGATCTCTTTCGGGTTCCAATCCGCCCGACGAACCTCATGGTTCATCAACTTCAACACGAAAGCGAACACGTGCTTAACATTCGAACACCAAAACCCATTCCCATGGCTTGGTAGAAACATTTCTCAACACTAAGGAATGCTTGGTTGCACCAAGTCTTACGCCCTTCGCCAGATAATTAAACGTCACCATAGGGTACTTCCATTAGGAACGTCACCCATATCAATAACATGCACAACACAATGCATCTAATAAACTCAAACTCAACGGCACATAATAAATAATCAAAGGACATATTTATTAAAATGAAACGTACCTTAACGTCTCCTTGCCACACCCGTCCCCGCAAACTCGGGACATTCCGACTTACGATGTCCTTCTTCTTGGCAATGGAAGCACACCATGCCATCACCCATTGGCACCGAACATTCCCAAGACTTGTGACCCCTCACGCCACAATTGTAACATCTAGGCGCACTAGAATCCAATATACTCGTCCGCGTACCACCCGTGCTCACTCTCGGACCCTTAGTCCTTTTACTTGGAGCACCATACGAAACAACCCTTCTCCCACTTGAAGGTTCACCTTTTTTCGATTACGAATACAACTCGAAACCTCTAGCCACGACGAATAATTCCGCAAATGATTTCGCGTAACCTCTGCTAATTTTGTTGTTCAAGTCATCATTCAAAGTTCGATAGAAATCTTCCATCAACAACCGATCATTCCCCAAATACTCAGGGCAAAAACGAGCCTTCGCCATAAAGGTCGTCTTGAGAGTATTCAAACCATAGAACCCTGTTGCAAATTTCGCAACTCAGTACGCATTTCCGACAAGTCAACTGATGTCCAGAACTCCTCAAAGAATTCCTCCTTAAACTCGCCCCACGGTAACGCCATAAACGGCTCACCACCGACAAGATCAATATTACCCTCCAACCAATCCTTTGCCCTACCCCGCAACAAACTAGTAGCGAGTCTTGTCCTCTTCTCAGGAAGGCATTCAATAGTACGAAAACACCCTTCGACATCCGAGATCCAAGTTGTGTTTATTAAAGGATCCGATTTTCCGTCGTACATCGGGGGTTTAGTCCTCATGAAGCTCTTAAGACAATGCTCCATTTCACCACTACTCCGAGATTCGGAATACTTCCTATCCATTTCTTCTCGAAATGCACTCATTTGCTCCGCAACGGCAGCCGTAACTCTAGCGTTAAACTCTAGATCGTTCGTCTCGATCCCGTTTCCAGTCGCCATTCTAAGGAATGCAAAAGCGATTAGATCATGAATGTATAAAACCACGCACACAACACCACCCCATCTTGCTAAACACTCATCGTACATCACTTGCTAGATGATTTGCACCCGTAATAAGGTTTGCAAGTCCTTATTACGCACACACGCCGTATCAACTCGTTAGTACAACGACTGCCTCGCTCGATGATATAAACAACACAAACAAAATTCTATGCGTTATAAACACACACGCAAGAATTATTATCACAACACAATAATATATTAATAATATCCGCATTACTAATATAAACGTTAGTCCACCTACAAATAAGGCACTAACTATAACCCATTCCGACCCGTACTCCTACAAGTCCCGCAACAAATAAGCACACACAAAAAGTCTAAGTCTATGCACCTATCTCAAGTCACCTAAATCCCTTAGACCATGCTCTGATACCACTTGTAACAACCCAACCCGTTATCCTTCCAAAAACGTGCCATAAATTTTTTTTTTGGAACAACACATCTGGACGGCGTCCAGTTATCTGGACGGCATCCAGCTCTGAAGGACTGGACGGCGTCCAGCCATCTGGGACGGCGTCTAAATGTATTAAAATATTCTGATCAGTTTTTCAAACACAAGGGAGCGGTAAACCCACTACCCGACACTTTTAAACCAAAAAAATTACACAATATGTTATAATAATTAAACCTAAGAGTTTTCCACAATAAAACCGAGTTTTACGACACCGGGCCCACATCGACCCATCTTACTACAAAGTGATCATTTCGACCCATTTAGTTTAATTCAAAACATAGACCGAGCATTGTGATTGGGGATACACTACCCAATCCTAACCGAATCCAAAAGAAAGTCTTCTAAAGCAAACTACGCAAGTCCACTAGTCCCACGCTTACCCGAGCCACCGCATCCATGCAATCTATAAAAATGTAAACAACGAGAGGGTAAGCTAACGCTTAGTGAGTGAGAATATACTACATACATATATATGCATAAAATGGACACGCCACAACAATAAACAAATAACGCATACCGGAGCATCCAAATATAAGGCAAGCTAATCTAAGCATACCGTACGATCACTAAGTAACAAGCTAACAACAATAAAGTAAGTTCACCAACGACGATGTGAACAACGCCAATAAGCTACACCTGGAGGGTTAGCTACATCACAACAATACATTAATATATATATATATATATATATATATATATATATATATATATATATATATATATATATATATATAACAATATGTAAACAATATACAAACGTCTAAGGTCAACCCCTTAACCCAATACCGGACCCGACTACCAATTACCAACAAGAAGATTGGCCGAACTACACGAGCCTTAGTAAATCCGCATCCACACGAGACTACTATCTTCATTACCACAACAACATCGAGGTTGGCCGAACTACATGAGCCTTAGTGAATCCGAACTACACGAGACCACTACCTCAATAAGATGACCGAACTACACGAGTCATCGTGAATCCGAACTACACGAGATTCATGATGTGCGTGAGGTGTATACGAAATAATATTATATTTTACTACTAAATATGATAAAATTTACACAAGTTTTATTTATTTATATAGATGGGATATACTTAAACCTTGCTACAACACTTATAGGCAGTGTACCTAATCGTAGAGTAGTGTAGTTTTTAGTAAGTCCGGTTCGTTCCACAGGGAGCTAGCTGAGTTTAACGCTATATTTTTAACAACTATATTTATATAAAATATATTTAATTATATATAGTAATATTATTATAAAAGGGGGATTTTACCGTTTAATGACCGGTTTGTCGATTTTATATTTTAAGCGTAAAGATGAATGACGATAATATAAATGACAGAATTTAAATTGCGATAAAGTAAATTGCAGTAATTAAAATGACAGTAAATAAAGGTACGATGAAATATGAAATAAAAATATTATGCTTATTTAAACTTCCGTAATCATGATGTTTGACGTGTTGATTTTTAGTTTATTCCCATGGGTTAATTGTCCTTTGTCCTGGATTATTTAATATACCCGTCTGGTTTTTGTTCATAACAGTCCATCAGTTATAAATATAAAGTGCGAGTGTCCTCGTCAAATTATCCTTATATCCGAAGTCAAATATTCCAATTAATTGGGGACTTAAACTGTAACAAGGTCTTAATACTTTGTTTAATAATTACACCAGGATATCGACTGCGTGTAACCCAGGGTTTTAATACTTTGTTATCAATTATGCCAAGTGTCCTTGTACATAATTTCACCCCTGTTTTAATAAGTCTATTAACTATTAATCCATTCCCGTGTCCGGTTAAATGAACGATTATTCGTACATATAAATATCCCGCCCATCGTGTCCGATCGAGTGTATATGGTTATTTATAGGTACATCCAATTGTAAATCTTTATATTAAATTAACAAACTATCATTTAGTTAAACAAATATAAAGCCCATTAATAGCCCATAGTCTAATTTCCACAAGTGTCGTTCTTTTGTCCAAACCCCAATTATGGTACAAAGCCCAATTACCCAATTTTAAATATTTTAGCCCAACATCATGATTACTTTATCTTAAATAAGCATAATAATAACTTAGTTACAAGACATTAATTTAAAAAGGAGAACATAACTTACATTGAGTATTTATCGCGTAGCTTTACACAGACAGAACTTCGACTTTAAGACCCGTAAAATAACCTTTACATTACCCAAACTAACCTAATATAAAACTAAACTAATATATTATATATATATATAATATATATATATATATACATATATATATATATATATTACAGCGGGAGTATTATTATTATTATTATGTTTTTTTTCTGGCCAAAACTCGTTGCCTTTTATAGATGTGGTCTGATCCTGAGGCCCATGCGATCGCATGGGTTCTCAGTGTTAATCTCATGCGATCGCATGGCCAGCCTGGCCATGCCCAATTGCTTTGTTTGCTAGCTCGTCGACGTTTTATTTAATATAATATATAATATATAAATAATTTATATAATTATTTAAATATTATATTATATTCTTGTGCATAGTAGACTCATAATTTTTGGTCCGTTGCGTCGGGCGTTGATAGTTGGCTCAGGTCCCGGTTCCGGATTTTCGAACGTCCTTTCGTATAATTTAATATCTTGTACTTTGCGTTCCGCAACTTGTACTCTTGTCATTTTTAGACGTTTCTCATCAATAATTTAAACCACTTGGATTATATCTTGTACATTTGAGCTTTTTGGACGTTTGCATCTTCAAATCTTCATTTTCGCCTTTTGTCTTCCCATTTATTTATTTAAACGATTACAACTTAAAAATAGAATAATTACTACTAAAAACTTTACATATTGGGATGATATTGCGACTAAATATATGTTCGTTTGGACCACTATCAAATATCCCCACACTTAAGTGTTGCTTGTCCTCAAGCAATACAGAACTTGAAATTAAATCACACGAATCACTTCTTTATTCTTCACACTTTATACATTAGTGATTTTGATACAGCGGTATAAACAATGATAGTAACGATGTGGTTTACAGTCCCACATGACTATAAAAATTTAGATCTTTAAGGAAATTGGATCTTTATGAAAACATTTGATCTTTTGAAAATTCATTCTAGCTTTTACCCTAGATAAGTTTTCCGGAATAACCCTTCACCGGTGTTTGCAAATTATTTTTGTGGGTTTTGTGGGTTTCAAATTTTAAAATTTTAGCTCAAAACTTATGGTTTTGTGTCACCCACTTGCTAACCTTGTATTAGGAAAGCAACACGTCCAGTATACTTGCTCCGTATATTACCTTTCGGTAAACTACCGTCCGGTTGTAAAGGAAAGCGTTTGAACAAGCAACTGTTAAGGCAATGTCTAATGACATGCTTTTGATTATGGTCTATATAGTATCGGATGCAATTACTATCCTTGGTAGGAGCAATAGTAAAGATCACCCTATAGTTTTTCGGTCTGGCACAAGGTCCTGTCTTCGACCATGCTATGCAACCACCGTTCTTACGGTTGACACCCGATTTGGTTCAGGTGACCTAATGAATTCCAGGTGAATTTCTAGGATTTTACATTCAATGGTAATGAACGCATTGAAAATGGGTTTTTAGTAAACAAATCGGTTTGTAATTTTGATCAAAATATTTTCTCATTCAATCTCGAGTTTAGATATCATCGAATTCCATGAGTTTGTAATTTTCAATCTTTAAAGTCAATCTCAAGGATTGAGTAATATCAGTCTTAAAAGCTGATTTTTAATCTTTAAGGAGATTATCCTTTCTGGGGGTCTGATTCATTAGTCTTATCCAGCTAATTTGCACGGCGTCCTCCCCATTTTACAAGACAGATCCTCTCATGGTTAGGATAAGTCTGACCACTTGGCGACCCTGTTTGATGCTGAGGTCCGTGGATGTAACAACCCGACTTCATAAACTCAAAACGTGTACCAAAAAAAAAAATTTGTATGTCAGTGCATCTGGACGGCGTCCAGAATCCTGGACGGCGTCCAGCTGGGACGGCGTCCAACTTTTGGGGACGGCGTCCAGCTCAAGCAACTGGGACGGCGTCCAAGCAATTGGGACGGTGTCCCAATAGCCTTCCAGCTACTGATCACGGGTCCAACTCACACGAGCGGAAAACCCGCTTCCCGACACTTTCAAACGAAAACCTTTTTACCACAAGTCAATATAAGTGAAACTAAGAGATTTTCATCATCAAATCAAGTTTTACATCATCGGGCCCACATCGCCCATTTTACGAGTTTCGTTCAAAAATAAAAGTTTCGACCCAATATAAGTTTAAGTTCCAAACGACACTTGAGCATGGTGTTTGGGGTTAAACTACCCAATCTCGGTCGAACTCCAAAAGCTAACAACCAAAAGCATCCCCTAACAAAACAAGCGGGAGATCACTAATCCAATTGAACGCTCTTACCCTTGTCAATGCCCGAGCCTATAAAAAAAGTAAACAACGAGAGGGTAAGCAAAGCTTAGTGAATGCAATAATTATACGAATACATATATAATTATACCTACTTGCATACACTTACACAACCGCAAACATGCTAGCAAACAACATTAGCTTATTGTCGCAATAACAAGCTATAATTCACCAATACCCCCAAGCTAGCATAACATCCGCATATAAATGTAACTCGAATAATATAATATGCTTACAACACAAATAACCATGGTTAACCAATAGTACAAGGGAACGGCGCTCGCGAAAACTCCATCGGTGTTCGTAACATCCGTTAGGGAACTTAACACCTCGCACCACTAACCCCT
Organism: Rutidosis leptorrhynchoides; assembly: GCF_046630445.1. NCBI lineage: Eukaryota > Viridiplantae > Streptophyta > Magnoliopsida > Asterales > Asteraceae > Rutidosis > Rutidosis leptorrhynchoides. The sequence continues at coordinate 10,359,140 of NC_092339.1, forward strand.
AGGGTGGCACCTTAACACCTCGGCACATCACCCCGAGTGGCATCTTAACACCTCGATGCATCACTCATTATTTTACGGAGTGGTGTCTTAACACCTCGACACTACACTCCTAGGTGGCATCTTAACACCTCGATGCTACACCCGAGTGGCATCTTAACACCTCGATGCTACACTCTTCACGTGAAACGTGGTGTCTTAACACCTCGACACTACACCTTTCACGCTACAATAAATAGATACATTATATACATACGCATATAATTATTCCACTCACCTCAAAGTCTTCGTGTAAGATAACCGAACTTGCAACGTCAATGTAACGTACCTATTACATTTTAGCACGTAATCAATTCACAACTCAAGTCGGTCAAGCAACTCACTCAACAATCTAGAGTCTTTTGACCCTAAGTGCAATCCCGACCCATTTTGCACCTTTAACCCTAATAATGGGTTAACTTCACCAAAAACCCTAACTTTAGCCAATTAAGGTATTAACACACTTTTAACCACAAAGTTAACTCGTTTTCATACATGCAAGACAACCTAGGTCATCAAAGACCCATTTGACCCATTTCAAGGTCAACATACCCATTTGGGTCACCCACAACCCAAATGACACCCACTAACATTAACTATAAGTGTATTAGTATTTACTTAGGTCTTTAAGACCCATTTACACCATTTACCCTTTCAAAACCCTAAGTTAGTAACCATTTGGGTCTTCATGACCCAAACTTACCCAAAACCCCAAATTACTCACAAATGGGTTTTATGTGCAATACTAACCCAAACCCTAACCCTTAAACACATTAAACTAAGGTAATCAAGTTTAGGGCTTACCACAACAATCAAAACGAAGCTAACGAGGAGATGAACAACTTTAATGCTCGAGCTAAAACCTGAAACAAGCTTCTTCTTCTCCGATTTGAGCTTTCTCACACTTGAATCACACTCTCTCACTAGGATTTAAGTGGATGAAGTTTGGTGGTTAGGAATGGAGTAATGAGGCTCAACCAAACTGATCTAGGGCCTTTAATTCGTCCACCAAGTGAAATTACCAATTTACCCATCTAAGATATTTAAAAGCAAAAAGACATGCCTGCCAGTCATTCTGGACGGCGTCCCAAAATGTTGGACGGCGTCCAGGTCTTCGATCTGGGACGGCGTCTCAAATTGTTGGACGGCGTCCAGGTATTCAAACTGGGACAGCGTCCCAAATGTTTGGACGGCGTCCAAACCCAAAAAGAAAACAGGATCTTACAACTCTCCCCCACTTGAACCGGATTGCGACCTCGCAATCCAAGCCGCATGACACGAGGGAAGATAAACTAACACGAACTCTTCGGGCTCCCAAGTGAACTCGGAACCTTTACTTTGCCGCCATTGAACCTTGAAAGTTCTCACCTCTTTATTCCTCAACATTTTCACCTTCTCGTCAAGGATAGCAATCGGTTCCTCGACATATTCTAACTTATTGTTTAGTTCGATCTCGTCTAAAGGCATCCATGAGGAATCATCCGCAAGACACTTACGGAGGTGGGAAACATGAAATGTATTATGGATCCCCGCAAGTTCTTCGGGTAATTCCAAACGATAAGCAACTTCGCCAACACGAGCTAAAACTTTGAATGGCCCAATAAACCGAGGAGCTAACTTTCCCCGTTTTCGAAATCGAATAATACCCTTCCATGGCGAAACCTTAAACATCACCTTATCGCCTTCTTGAAATTCGATCGTTCATCTACGTTTATCGGCATACGACTTTTGCCTATCTTGAGCCTTCTTCAAATGTTCCCGAATCAAATCGATCTTGCTATTTGTCTCTAAAACCAAATCGGTACTCCCGATCTCTCTTTGACCCACTTCTCCCCAACAAACGGGAGTTCGACACCTACGCCCATAAAGCATTTCGTAAGGTGGCATCCCGATACTAGTATGATAACTATTATTGTACGAGAATTCTACCAAAGGCAAATGCTCATCCCAACTACCACCAAAGTCAATGATGCACGCCCGTAACATATCTTCCAAAGTTTGATTCGTACGTTCGGTTTGACCGTCCGTTTGAGATGATACGCCGTGCTCAACTTCAATTGCGTGCCCATATCTTCATGAAACTTTTCCCAAAACCGAGATGTAAAACGGGTATCTCGATCCGAAATAATAGATATAGGAACCCCATATCGCGAGACCACTTCCTTGATAAACAACTTAGCCAAGGTCTCTGACGATATCGCTTCTCTAATGGGAAGAAACAAAGCGCTTTTTGTCAATCGGTCAACTATAACCCAAATCGAATCGAATTGGGTTCTCGCCGTTTTAGGTAACTTTGTAATGAAATCCATGGTAATGTGCTCCCATTTCCATTTCGGAATTTCTAACGGTTGCAATTTACCATACGGCTTTTGGTGTTCGGCTTTTACTTGCAAACACGTGACGCATTGCTCAACATACTTCACAACATCACGCTTCATGCCCGGCCACCAATAATCTTTCTTCAAGTCAAGATACATTTTCGTCGCGCCCGGATGAATGGAGTATTTTGACTTATGTGCTTCATCAAGTAGCACTCGTCGGTAATCACCCATCTTAGGCACCCACACCCTTCCTTGAAAAGACAACAAACCACGCGGACCCATAGTAATAAACTCCGATTGGCCCACGATTCGCTCCGTATGCTTGTTGTGAACATAAGCCTCTATTTGAATCTCACCAAGCTTTTCAAGAAAATCGTTGGTAATAATCAAACGTAACGACCCCACTTTTATCGCCGGATGTTGACTCTTTCGACTCAACGCATCCGCGACCACATTCGCCTTACCCGGATGATAAAGTATTTCACAATCGTAGTCTTTCACCACATCCATCCACCTACGTTGGCGATAATTCAAATCTCGTTGATTAAAGAGATGTTTCAAACTCTTATGATCCGAATAAATCGTACACTTGACACCATACAAGTAATGGCGCCAAATTTTCAACGCATGCACAACCGCCGCCAACTCAAGATCATGAGTCGGATACCTCGTTTCATGTTCCTTTAATTGTCGAGAGGCATAAGCGATGACTTTACCTCTTTGCATTAGAACACACCCGAGACCATTTAAGGAAGCATCACAATAAACCACCATGTCTTCAACACCTTCCGGTAACACTAACACCGGAGCTTGACACAACTTCTCTTTTAACAATTGAAAAGCAATTTCTTGCTCGTTCTCCCAAACAAATCTCGCATTTTTCCTTGTCAATTTCGTCAACGAAGAAGCGATCTTAGAAAAATCTTGGATAAACCGACGATAATAACCGGCCAATCCGAGAAAACTTCGGATTTCCATAGGCGTAGTCGGTCGTCCCCAACTCTTCACCGTCTTGATCTTTCCCGGATCTACTTGAATACCGTTTTCGTTCACAATATGACCAAGGAATTGAACTTCCCTTAGCCAAAAGTCACATTTGGAGAACTTTGCATACAACTTCTCCTTTCGTAGCATCTTCAATACTTCACGCAAATGACGTTCATGTTCGTTCATACTTTTCGAGGAGACTAGTATGTCGTCAATGAACACTATTACCGACTTGTCCAACATAGGTTGGCACACCCGGTTCATAAGATCCATGAATACCGCCGGTGCATTCGTAAGACCAAAGGGCATAACTACAAACTCATAATGCCCGTAACGCGTTCGAAAAGCCGTTTTCTCTATGTCTTCCTCACAGACCCGCATTTGGTGATAGCCGGACCGTAGGTCGATCTTAGAGAAAAACGTTGCACCTTGAAGTTGATCAAATAAATCGTCAATCCTAGGTAATGGATAACGATTCTTGATCGTCACTTTATTCAACTCACGGTAATCAATGCACATACGCATACTACCATCTTTCTTCTTCACAAATAACACCGGAGCGCCCCATGGCGAAGCACTCGGTCGAATAAAACCCTTCTCGAGCAACTCTTGGGTTTGATTTAACAACTCTTGCATTTCCGTTGGTGCTAAACGATAAGGAGTTTTAGCAATGGGAGTAGCTCCCGGAACCAACTCAATACGAAACTCAACTTGTCTTTCCACCGGAACACCCGGTAATTCGTCCGGAAAAACGTCTTCGAATTCACTAACAACCGGAATTTCACGAATAGGTGGTGGCTCATTATGAGTATCAACAACATGAGCAAGGAAAGCCATGCCACCACTAACAACAAAACGACGTGCCCGTGCAAAAGTGCATATCGGCACCGGTCTCCTTCGCTTATCACCATGAATAATTAACTCTCCCCCACTTAGGGTCTTTACACGAATAAACTTATCATGGCATGCAATATCGGCTCTATAACAATCGAGCCAATCCATACCAACGACAATATCAAAGTCGCCCAAGGTCATTGGAATAAGATCAATTTTAAAGGTTTCGGCACCAAAAACAACATCACAATTTTCACACACATCAACCACTAGCACCGTCTTGCCGTCCGCTATTTCGACTTCTATCGGACGACTTAACTTAGCTAACGGTCTATTAAGTTTAGGCACAAATTTAGGAGACACAAACGACAAATTTGCACCGCTATCGAAAAGAATCCTTGCCGGATTAGAATTAACCATGTAAGTACCTGAGACAACTTCGTGCGATTGTTTGGCTTCATCATTGGTCATCAAATAGTTGCGACCCCTAGCCGTACCCGCCGCCTTCTCTAACCGTTTCACATTGTCATTTCGCAAGTTGGGACACTCCGGCTTCTTATGCCCCTCTTTGCCGCAATTAAAACAAGTGATTTTGTTTCCGGAACGTGGTTTCGGACACTCACGAGCCATATGACCCGGTTGCCCACAATTGTAGCACGTATAAGAAAACCCACCGGTTGTGCCCTTCTTTGCACTATTGACACTTTCGGCCCCCCTCTTGCTCTTGCTCTTCTTACTTGAGGCGTTAGAGTTACTAAAACCTTCAAACTTTCTTTTGGAAAACATGAAATCACTCTTTCTTGGAACCTCCGGCTCAAAACCCCGAGCCAACTCAAACAATTCATCAAAAGTCTTAGCCATACCCCGACTAATCTTCCCCTTGTACTCATCATTCAAAGTACGGTAGAAATCCTTCATGAGCTTATGAACATCACCAACATATTCCGGGCAAAAACGAGTCTTTGCCAAGAATGTAGACTTGAGGGTAACCAAATCCATGGAACCTTGTTGCAAATGGTGCAACTCGTCCCGGATTCTATCGAGATCGGATGAAGTTCGGTATTCTCTGAAAAATTCTTTCTTGAACTCCTCCCATGTCAAGCCCATACATTGTTCTTTACCAAACAAGTTGATTTTATCGTCCCACCACAACTTAGCTTCTTCGCGTAACATGCTAGAACCATACCTCGTCTTCTTTTCAGGAGGACATTCCGCGGTACAGAAAGCTCCCTCAATATCGGAGATCCAACATGTACTTTTTAAAGGATCCCGCACCCCATTAAACATCGGGGGTTGAGCATCCTTGAAGTTCTTGTAGTGGAAGTCCCGCCTTCCTTCACCTCCTTCACCGCGAGGGTAGATATTCCTAGTGTCAATGGCCTCTTCGATAGTGGCCTTCATTCGTTCATTAATTAGATCGGTTATTTGCTCATCAACCGAATCTTGAAAAACCTTTCGAAGGTCAGCAAGAAAATCCGCTTTTAACTTCTTAAAGACGGCCTCGACCTTGGTTGAGAACTCGGCGTCCTCGCTTGTACTTCCGTTATCATGATCGGGACCGTTTCTCGTCTTCATTCTATAAAACGAATTAGGTTAAACCACAAAATGGAAGGACAGATTACATATATACATACATATACGCCACACTACTCCATCTCGCTCAACAATCGTCGTACATTACTTGTTTGACACGATTTGCACTCGTAGTGATGGTAGCTAGTCATTACTACGCGAGCACGTCGCGTTAACTCGCTAGTACAATGTCCATCTCGCTTGATGATTGCTAAACACAACACAACAATTAGCGCATGATTAGTTCACATAAACCTATGCACTAACCATCCCGATCCGACCCAAAGTCCTACAAGTCCCGCATAAACGCGCACACAAAAAGTCTAAGTCTAGGCGCCTATCTCAAGTCACCTAAATCCCCTAGACCATGCTCTGATACCACTTGTAACAACCCGACTTCATAAACTCAAAACGCGTACCAAAAAAAAAAAATTTTATGTCAGTGCATCTGGACGGCGTCCAGCTCAGAAAGGTGGGACGGCGTCCAACTTTTGGGGACGGCGTCCAGCTCAAGCAACTGGGACGGCGTCCAAGCAATTGGGACGGCGTCCCAATAGCCTTCCAGCTACTGATCACGGGTCCAACTCACACGAGCGGAAAACCCGCTTCCCGACACTTTCAAACGAAAACCTTTTTGCCACAAGTCAATATAAGTGAAACTAAGAGATTTTCATCATCAAATCAAGTTTTACATCATCGGGCCCACATCGGCCATTTTACGAGTTTCGTTCAAAAATAAAAGTTTCAACCCAATATAAGCTTAAGTTCCAAACGACACTAGAGCATGGTGTTTGGGGTTAAACTACCCAATCTCGGTCGAACTCCAAAAGCTAACACCCAAAAGCATCCCCTAACAAAACAAGCGGGAGATCACTAATCCAATTGAACGCTCTTACCCTTGTCAATGCCCGAGCCTATAAAAAAAGTAAACAACGAGAGGGTAAGCAAAGCTTAGTGAATGCAATAATTATACGAATGCATATATAATTATACCTACTTACATACACTTACACAACCGCAAACATGCTAGCAAACAACATTAGCTTATTGTCGCAATAACAAGCTATATTTCACCAATACCCCCAAGCTAGCATAACATCCGCATATAAATGTAACTCGAATAATATAATATGCTTACAACACAAATAACCATGGTTAACCAATAGTACAAGGGAACGGCGCTCGCGAAAACGCCATCGGTGTTCGTAACATCCGTTAGGGCACTTAACACCTCGCACCACTAACCCCTAGGGTGGCACCTTAACACCTCGATACATCACCACTAGTGGCATCTTAACACCTCGATGCATCACTCATTATTTTACGGAGTGGTGTCTTAACACCTTGACACTACCCTCCTAGGTGGCATCTTAACACCTCGATGCTACACCCGAGTGGCATCTTAACACCTCGATGCTACACTCTTCACGTGAAACGTGGTGTCTTAACACCTCGACACTACACCTTTCACGCTACAATAAATAGATACATTATATACATACGCATATAATTATTCCACTCACCTCAAAGTCTTCGTGTAAGATAACCGAACTTGCAACGTCAATGTAACGTACCTATTACATTTTAGCACGTAATCAATTCACAACTCAAGTCGGTCAAGCAACTCACTCAACAATCTAGAGTCTTTTGACCCTAAGTGCAATCCCGACCCATTTTGCACCTTTAACCCTAATAATGGGTTAACTTCACCAAAAACCCTAACTTTAGCCAATTAAGGTATTAACACACTTTTAACCACAAAGTTAACTCGTTTTCATACATGCAAGACAACCTAGGTCATCAAAGACCCATTTGACCCATTTCAAGGTCAACATACCCATTTGGGTCACCCACAACCCAAATGACACCCACTAACATTAACTATAAGTGCATTAGTATTTACTTAGGTCTTTAAGACCCATTTACACCATTTACCCTTTCAAAACCCTAAGTTAGTCACCATTTGGGTCTTCATGACCCAAACTTACCCAAAACCCCAAATTACTCACAAATGGGTTTTATGTGCAATACTAACCCAAACCCTAACCCTTAAACACATTAAACTAAGGTAATCAAGTTTAGGGCTTACCACAACAATCAAAACGAAGCTAACGAGGAGATGAACAACTTTAATGCTCGAGCTAAAACCCGAAACAAGCTTCTTCTTCTCCGATTTGAGCTTTCTCACACTTGAATCACACTCTCTCACTAGGATTTAAGTGGATGAAGTTTGGTGGTTAGGAATGGAGTAATGAGGCTCAACCAAACTGATCTAGGGCCTTTAATTCGTCCACCAAGTGAAATTACCAATTTACCCATCTAAGATATTTAAAAGCAAAAAGACATGCCTGCCAGTCATTCTGGACGGCGTCCCAAAATGTTGGACGGCGTCCAGGTCTTCGATCTGGGACGGCGTCTCAAATTGTTGGACGGCGTCCAGGTATTCAAACTGGGACGGCGTCCCAAATGTTTGGACGGCGTCCAAACCCAAAAAGAAAACAGGATCTTACAGTGGATTTCCTGCTGATTTTAGAGATGACTTTTCTAGATTTTTCGTCAACCTACAGCGTGTCTGGACGACAACTTCCTGACCTAAATCAAGAAGCGCGTTTCTTTTTCGGAAGACTTTAGTTCCTTTTAATGACGGAATTGATTCATCGTGTAGATCCATCTATTTTTTCAAAAGTATTACAATAAATCGGGTAAAACAGTTAATTTAGTCCAAAACAAAAGCACCTGCAATAAACTTTACAGAAACATGTGATAGATAGTTTTTAATTGAATAACTTGGTACATTCTCCCCACACTTGGATTTTTTCATGCGTCTTTTTATATCCTAATAAATAAATTCAAGCGTTTTAGTTGTTTCTCAATTTATGTCCTTTCCGAGGTAACAATAATTTCGGCATTAACACCTAGTTTTATCGTTCATAAATATGTATAAACATGATTTTGAATTCATTTAGTTGTAAAATTTTAAAATTTTCACAATATTTAGAAAATAAGACAAGTATAAACCTGAGAGAATTTATAACCCTTCCCCACACTTGAGATCATGCAATGCCCTCATTTGCATGAAATCAGACTCTAATTATAAATTCATGAGGGTGATTAGTGTATAAAAGTGATTGAAAATACCCAGTTTGTAATTACAAAGCTCGTCGAATGATAGATGGCGCGCCTCATCGTTAATTCCTTCTTGTTTTATCACACATGTTTTTCTTCAAAAACGGTTGCTTTTCTGAACTGTTTGCTAATCTTTGAAAATGCGTCTTTTACCCTAACTTATTATGCATGTTTATTAACGAGTTATGCACTAATCCGAACCCCAAATTTAACGTTAAGTGGGGTTAGACTTCCCCACACTTAGCTGACGACATGTGAAGTCGGTTGAATAAGTTTCAAGAATTAAAATAGTGAGCCAGTTATTTACATCTCGGGTGGTATAAAATATATCAATGGGTTTAAAGTTTAGACCCACCCGATCGTCACTACTTAATTCTTTTTTAAGTGTAGCTTTTAGTAAATGGATATGTCTCTTTTCTGGTTCTTGGTCAAATGGATCGATATACACCGACATACATATTATAGGGTGGACAATTCCTAACATTTTCTTCCTTTTATTCTCGGGATCAAAGTTTTCACCTCTATTACTCAATTGGGTGAAATTCGAGGTGTCATTATCTATTACAGCTCGTAGTTCATCTTCGGTAGATGACTCGTCTATTGAGAATATTGGGTTGGAAGGTTGTGGAATGGTGAATTTTGGGATCGAAGCAAATTCTTCTTCATTAATGGTACTTATCGATCCCACTATTTTGGTCTCGGGGGTAAAATTTTCAACGTTATCGTTTTCCCAAGAGTACCAATTTGTCACCATTACTTCTTCTTCATCCATTGATGGATCAATGATTTTGTCGGTAGAGGCTAATGTGTCGATATGTTGTGAAATTGGTAAGACTGAATAAAAAGTATCATCGGGATAATTGGTGATTTCGGAGTTCTCGAATTCATCAAAATTCGATGATATGAGATTTTCTTGCACAATACTCCTCAGATCAACAGGTGTGTAATCTGATAGGGTTTCAACTTGCCGATTTACAAACTCTCTCATTTGTTCATTTTGAGCATCGAGTTCTTCGAGTTTGATTTTCATATTGTCTAAAAGATTTTCAGACACATAATTTTTCTCGTCTTCTGGTTGTTGAGTTTGGAAATATTCTTGGGAATAATCTCAATTTGAATTGTATTTTTCATAATTGTTCCATTCAGGTTCCGTGGGTGCGTAATTTTCCATAGAAACATAATAAAAACATTCCCATGTAGAGTGATAATCTCCACAGATTTCACAACCAGTTATTGTTTCGTCATTCGTGATCCAAGATTGACCGAATGAATTTTCATCAACACTCGTTTGAGAGTATTGATTAAATTGATTTCGGATGTCATAAAGAGTTCCCAAAATATTCTCGAGATTTTCCATAATGCGCTTATTACCAAATTTTAGCTACAATGTGGTGCATTTACTTAATTATCCTATTAGTTATAAAAATAAAAATTATATAAGTTATCAAATTAATAGACTTTTCTGCTTTTGCCCACGTTTCGAATAGCCAATAGATGCAGCAGGGAGCCAGAACCCTTTAAATCGGAAGCTCACAACTCAACCACTAACAAATCCAACTATTACTACGAAGCAGAAAATTTGGATGTCTATCAATTTAACCGCTTAAAATAATTTTTCGTTTCAAAATTTTAGAGAAGAAATAGAAAAAAAATTCTAAGTCCTAAAAACTAGAGCGTCGAGAAATAAGAAAGAAAAAGAGCGCGTCGAAAAACGTCGAAAAAATAAAAGGTCAAAAAATAATAAAAAGAACGTAGCGCGTCGAAACTTAAAAGTCTAAAAACTAAGAATTAAAACTTGCGTCTAAAAATATTAAAGCTTAAAAGAAATACTATATCCCAAATGGCAATAACTTAAAAAGGTACTAAAATATATAAAACAGCATCGCAAAATTCTAAAGCACCTAAATCTTAGTCTAAAGAAAAAGCATTTAAGGGATTTTACGGCAAAGCCTAAAAATCTATAAATAAAAATAACTATGGCAAAAATTATATTTTAGAATTAAATACGAGCGAAAAATACAAATATTACGTTAAAATAAATTAAAAGTTACAAAATATAAAAATAAACTTAAAGTTGTAAAAAAATACAATTTTTATAAAAATATTATTTTTTTATTATTTATTTTATAAAACTATTAATTTTATAATTTATAAAACTAATTTAAAAAAATAATACAAATTAATAAAACTAAAATTAATTAATATATAATTAAAACCCTAATTAGGTTTATATTAATAATTATTATTAATTAAAAACGCTAATTTCTGTCGGCAGAGGTATTAGGCGGGTCAAATCAAGCCATGCGATCGCATGATTTGATAGTTAAAATCTCATGCGATCGCATGAGCCTCGGATCCGATTCAAAAATTGGACTGCTGCAGTTCTCGGCCCGATTGATTTTTATATATATATTTTTTTCTGTTTTTATATTAAATAAAATACAAATATAACTTAAATAAAAATTTAATTTTAAAAACTAAACTAAAAATACTTTTTAACTTTATATATTTTTAACAACTCTTAAAAATATATAGATTTTTTTATATTTTCTTTTTATATTTTTGTAATTTTTTTTTATATTTTTTTTTCTAAAAATGATAAATAAATATATTTATACAAATATATATTAAAAATATAGCGTTTCGCCGATTCCCCGGCAGCGGCGCCAAAAATACTTGATGTGCGTGAGGTGTATACGAAATAATATTATATTTTACTACGAAATATGATACAATTTACACAAGTTTTATTTATTTATATAGATGTGATATACTTAAACCTTGCTACAACACTTATAGGCAGTGTACCTAATCGTAGAGTAGTGTAGTTTTTAGTAAGTCCGGTTCGTTCCACAGGGAGCTAGCTGAGTTTAACGCTATATTTTTAACAACTATTTTATATAAAATATATTTAATTATATATAGTAATATTATTATAAAAGAGGGTTTTTACCGTTTAATGACCGGTTTGTCGCTTTTATATTTTAAGCTTAAAGATGAATGACGATAATATAAATGACAGAATTTAAATTACGATAAAGTAAATTGCAGTAATTAAAATGACAGTAAATAAAGGTACGATGAAATATGAAATAAAAATATTATGCTTATTTAAACTTCCGTAATCATGATGTTTGACGTGTTGATTTTTAGTTTATTCCCATGGGTTAATTGTCCTTTGTCCTGGATTATTTAATATACCCGTCTGGTTTTTATCCATAACAGTCCATCAGTCATAAATATAAAGTGCGAGTGTCCTCGTCAAATTATCCTTATATCCGAAGTCAAATATTCCAATTAATTAGGGACATAAACTGTAACAAGGTCTTAATACTTTGTTTAATAATTACACCAGGATATCGACTGCGTGTAACCCAAGGTTTTAATACTTTGTTATCAATTATGTCAAGTGTCCTTGTACATAATTTCACCCCTGTTTTAATAAGTCTATTAACTATTAATCCATTCCCGTTTCCGGTTAAATGAACGATTATTCGTACATATAAATATCCCGCCCATCGTGTCCGATCGAGTGTATATGGTTATTTATAGGTACGTCTAATTGTAAATCTTTATATTAAATTAACAAACTATCATTTAGTTAAACAAATATAAAGCCCATTAATAGCCCATAGTCTAATTTCCACAAGTGTCGTTATTTTGTCCAAACCCCAATTATGGTACAAAGCCTAATTACCCAATTTTAAATATTTTAGCCCAACATCATGATTACTTCATCTTAAATAAGCATAATAATAACTTAGTTACAAGACATTAATTTAAAAAGGAGAACATAACTTACATTGAGTATTTATCGCGTAGCTTTACACAGACAGAACTTCGACTTTAAGACCCGTAAAGTAACCTTTACATTACCCAAACTAACCTAATATAAAACTAAACTAATATATTATATATATAATATATATATATATATATATATATATATATATATATATATATATATATATATATATATATATATATATATATATATATATATATATATATATATATATATATATATATTACAGCGGGAGCATTATTATTATTATGTTTTTTTTCTGGCCAAAACTCGTTGCCTTTTATAGATGTGGTCTGATCCTGAGGCCCATGCGATCGCATGGGTTCTCAGTGTTAATCTCATGCGATCGCATGGCCAGCCTGGCCATGCCCAATTGCTTTGTTTGCTAGCTCGTCGACGTTTTATTTAATATAATATATAATATATAAATAATTTATATAATTATTTAAATATTATATTATATTCTTGTGCATAGTAGACTCATAATTTTTGGTCCGTTGCGTCGGGCGTTGATAGTTGGCTCAGGTCCCGGTTCCGGATTTTCGAACGTCCTTTCGTATAATTTAATATCTTGTACTTTGCGTTCCGCAACTTGTACTCTTGTCATTTTTAGACGTTTCTCATCAATAATTTGAACCACATGGATTGTATCTTGTACATTTGAGCTTTTTGGACGTTTGCGTCTTCAAATCTTCATTTTCGCCTTTTGTCTTCCCATTTATTTATTTAAACGATTACAACTTAAAAATAGAATAATTACTACTAAAAACTTTACATATTGGGATGATATTGCGACTAAATATATGTTCGTTTGGAGCACTATCAATTCACTTTCACAATTCAATAAGATGACCGAAACTACACGCGTCATCGTGAATCCGCATCCACACGCGACTCACTTCTCAACATCAAAACCCTTCGCCATTGGGGTTATATCATCCACATCACAACCACGTGTGATAATGTACACACAAAACGTGTACCTCGCCAAAGGTGGTCAACCAAAACGCACAACCGTGCCAATTGGTCCTATACACAAGTCCATCAAATCCACCTATATGTGAAGTGAGCTCTATAACCGAGAACCACTCCACCCGACCCGCACCCATCCTACACATACATATGCACATAGGATATTAACACTCACCTTGTCGCCTTGACGAATGCTTTCGAGTAATCCGCAACTCGCCGATGGAATGTACCTATTCCATCATCACAAATACAACAACACAATTAGGGTGGATTTACAAACCAACCCAATTGACCCTTAGTGCAATTTCGACCCAAATGCACCTCCAGGCACAAATCACGCCCAAACTAACCAATAATCACTAACACGAGTGAAAATGATCCTTATACACCGATTGAACCCGAACACAAGTGTTAAACACGTGTCTTACCCATTTTAACACCAAAACCCTAATTTTGACCCATTTCAAAATTAGTCAACCAAACGCACCCAAAAGTGTTCCAACACTTCCATAATCACTAAACCTAGTGATTAAACTTAAGATCAAAGCCTAATCAAGGCCAAATCGTCAACCAACCCAAAACCCGCCAAGTGACAAGAATAACTAGTCACCATGAACCCACTTCATCATCTAAAAGGGTTTTACAACAAATTAGCTCAAAACCCTACCTTGAATATCAAATCTAACAAATGAAATTCAGAGTTTGAGCTTACCAATACTACCACAACGTAGCTAGGAACGAGATGAACAACTTTAGAACCCGAGCTTTGGTGAGAATCCGACTCCTTCTTCCCCAAATCAAGCTCTCTCTCTACACTCTTTCTCTCTCACTAGAACAAGATGAAAGGGTTTGTGTGGGTGATAGTGGAGCAAATGATGCTCCTAGAACTGATCTTGTGGCCTTAACTCGTTCCACATGTGAAAATACCAATTTGCCCCTCTAAATATCTTTAAGTAAAACAGCTGGCCCGTCAGTTATGTTGGACGGCGTCCCAAAACTTGGACGGCGTCCCACTCTTCTTTGCTGGACGGCGTCCCAAAGTCTGGACGACGTCCCGATCAACTGAAACGAAAATAGGGTGTTACATTAAGGGAAGTTTTGTGTATGATCTGAAGGCCAAGACCTCCAAGTTGATCGATAGTTGCCTCACTAACTGAATCATTAAATTGCTACAATCGTAGGATCCTAGTACGAAGTTATTCTTACCATTGAATCAAATCCAAACCTGCACAATTGAGCAACTTGTTACACAAATTATCAATACATGGTGATACTATTATTAGTTGACCACCGAGCCTTTGACTGAATGGTATGGGAGGCCGAACTTTGAGAACTTTGTCACGGGTTCGAATCCTGGGAGAGGCAAACTTTGAGATTTTTTCTGGGTTTAAATCTCCTCGGGGTTTTTCCCCTTCCTGATTTTCGGGTGAGTTTTCTCCATAGCGTGCGTGGGTAGTAATGATCGCGAAGGTGGTTCGATCTCCTCTGGATGATGCCAAGTTTCTGACTGAGAGTAATAAAACTAGAGTAATTTGTAGTTACTGGTCTAAGATTTTTTTTTTTTTGGTTATATATACCTGAGTTTCCGACTCGCTTTATGATCATTCGACTAATTTCAGGCCGACTGTGTGATGACCTGGAAAATTTCGACTTATTCTGAACCAAATTCTCGATATGGTTTAATATTTCTGACACGATAAGCAAAGTCTGTTAAACTGAATCTCAAAACTTTTGAACTATTCAATTACCCTTCGATTGTTCTCAACAATTCGCGAACAATTATATGTAAATAGATACATATACTATAACTTGAAAACGTAACAAAGTGTTGAGTATACGATACTGTGCATTAAACTTGTTGGCTTGAATATCTGATTGATATATTTAACTACTGAGTTAAAAGATTATGCCAATCGATTGAATTAAAAGATATTTATTGAGTCCCTTAAGAATTATAATATTATTACGAGTTTCTGTTGTGAGGTCCACGTTGATTTGGGAAATCATTCATTTTTAACGGTATTCGGAATAAATGGTAAAGTGTTTGTTTAAATAACGTAATTTGGACACATACAATAATAAGGAATATTAACTGTTAGAATTAGATATATGAATAAATTGCGATATGTATTTTAAAACGTGTTTATAAATATTAAGAATATATATTAACTTGGTTATGAAACGTTTGATAAATACTATTATATTAATAAATAACGAGACAATGATTTATAGAAGTAAATGACCAAAACACTCGAAAGATTAAGATATACTTTGAGTGGTATAGTTTATTGATAATTTAAGACTATATTTTGACAAAGGTACGAGTCACGAAACGTAAAGTGATAGTTTTCTAAGCATACGAAAATGCGTTTGAGAAACCGGAACCGGGGCATAAGTCGAGTGACAACGTACGAGACATCGGAACGAAAATTTCAAGTCAACTATGCACGAGAATAAGAAATAATATATAATTAATTAATATAAATTATATATATTATATATTAATAAATAAATATGTCGACAAACAAGAAAACAAAAGTTTGTGAGCTGGATCAGAGGGCCATGCGATCGCATGGCCTTGAAGCACAAATCTCATGCGATCGCATGGGGTGCTTTTTCAGAAAAGGTTCTATAAATAGCACGATTTCAGTTCTGTTTTTCTCACACTCTTAATATTACTCCGTAAGTATTTATTTATATTATTTATATTATTATTATTATTATTATTATTATTATTAAGATTAATATTATTATTAGTCTTATTATTATTAGTATTATTAATTAGTATTATACATAAAATACTACGACGAGGTTATGAGCGTGTCACATTCAAAATGGGTTTTCGAGCGGGATAGAACTAAGAAAATTATGGGTTATAGCTATGGAGGTTATGGGTAATCTTCGTGGGTATTGTTCGCAAGTCAAACCTAGTGTTTATCATCTCTGTTACGTCTACGTACTGTCCTACAATATTGAATCTCAATATTGATACGTAAGCACTCATATTTTATCTTTTATATATTAATTGTGTATCCATGTCTAGTGCTCGAGTATATATATTTGTGCATGCTTGTATGCTAAATTTCGTCGTTAAACAGTTTAAGATGAATCACGAATTAAATACATATATTACTGATAAACGGTATATGATATGCATGTTTTTGGAAAGCTGGCGAAAAATCAATAACTTTTCATTTAGATATCGAATAGTTTCGATGAACGGATTAAAAGATATGATCAACTGAATTATGATTGACGTTAATTCAAATTGCTTTTGAATCTGCAATTAAGATTTAAACAACTTGTTTATGAGATTGATAAAATGGATTTTTAAATATTACCAGCCGAGTAAATGAATTCTTATATAAAGCACGTATCGTTTTGTTGAACTATTGTCAAAATTGACTTTTTGAAACGACTTTGGATAACTTTTGTATGTCGATCTCGAGTATTAGGATTGTGATACACTATGACCAGAGCTAGCTTGATAGACATTTATTGACCAACATATGTTCTCTAGGTTGAGATCTACGGTTAATTTTGCATTCCGAGTTTCGATCACATTTTGGTGAACGACTTTATATGCTGCTAAGGTGAGTTTCATTTGCTCCCTTTTTAATTGCTTTTGCATATATATTTTTGGGCTGAGAATACATGCACTTTATTTTAAACACAATGGATACAAGTACATACTAAATTCTACACTGAGTTTGAACCGAAAATCCCTTAGCTTTGGTAACTAGTAACTGTCGGTTATAAGAACTGGTAGGCGCGAGTAGTAGTATATGGATCCATAGGGCTTGATATCCCCGTCCGAGCTAGAGCACTAGCCTTTTAACGGACGTATGCTATTTGAGAAGCGTACACATTGGTTTGCGTGTATTATTAAGATGATTATACAAAGGGTACAAATTATATATACGTTAAGTTTAGTTACCAGGGTGTTCAATTTCGTAGAATATTTTGATAAACGTTTCTGGATGAAACAACTGAAATCTTGTGATCCACCTTTATATACAGATTATGCGAAACGCTAAAACTATGAACTCACCAACCTTTGTGTTGACACTTGTTAGCATGTTTATTCTCAGGTTCCCTAGAAGTCTTCCGCTGTTTGCTTATATGTTAGACAAGCTATGTGCATGGAGTCTTACATGGCATATTTATCAAGGAAATGTTGCATTCACCAAATCATCACCATGTATCTTATTTTGACTGCATTGTCAACGGAATTACTATTGTAAACTATTATTTACGGTGATTGTCTATATATAGAAATCATCAGATGTCGAAAACCTTTGATTTAAATATTCATTTATGGTGTGCCTTTTCAAAAGAATGCAATGTTTACAAAACGTATCATATAGAGGTCAAATACCTGGCAATGAAATCGATGAATGACGTGTTCGTCCATATGGATTTGGAGCGATCGTCACAGACTGCCTGCTTAGCGGACAACCTGAAGTAATCGAAGGTGAACCTATGTGACTATAAGACCGCGGATAATAGTGATTGTGACGTAGAGGGGGTAAGGTGCACTTTTTGGAGAAAATCAATTACTGGACCATGGCAGGGAAAAGGGGGAGTTGTAATGGGGGGGCTTTTGTAAGAGCGTTTGTGGGTGATGTGGTAAAATTTGATTGATATTTTTTTTGGGTAAGAAAGGAAACCC
The DNA here is from genome assembly GCF_046630445.1 of Rutidosis leptorrhynchoides. Classification (NCBI taxonomy): domain Eukaryota; kingdom Viridiplantae; phylum Streptophyta; class Magnoliopsida; order Asterales; family Asteraceae; genus Rutidosis; species Rutidosis leptorrhynchoides. The sequence continues at coordinate 10,377,465 of NC_092339.1, forward strand.
TCTTATGAACGAGCACATTGGCTCCCCCATAGAATGTAAAACCTCGGGTAATCAAGCCCCCCGAGCACGAGACCTGGTACCGGGTGAATTGCGCATTATGCACACCCTCTTGTCACACTCCCTTTTTGAACAATTTGGCATAGCCAAGGATTGAACCTGGGTGGTGTGCTTCATTGGGCAACTCGGTGGCCACTCAAACAAGCCTGAGTGGTTATTTGATTGGTATTTGAGGTGTAAATAAATTAAAGTTGGAGAGATAAAATATCTAGAACCAATCACAGCTCGCCAGCTCATTGTCACGCCCTCTCTCCTCTCCGTGATCTGACGACAAACGTCACAAGACAAACGCCCACAAACGCTCCATTCCGGGCGTTTATGGGGCGTTTCTCACGACACATCATGGACACCATGGGCAGAAACACTGCGTTATCCATGGTCTAAGGGAGATTAATTTTTTATGCTCAACGAATTGAATTCGAACACATGACCTCCACTGTTCTATGTTGCTTGTAATAAGTGTGTAAAACTATTATTCGATCAGCCTAATAAATTTGGAATGCCTAACATTATTTTGTACTATTGTATTTGTATTTTACATTTATATTTTATTATACGTACGTGACAACCGAAACTTATTTGAAACTTCACCCGAAAATTGTAGTGTTCTCTTTTTTCATCCACTAATTGCGCCATTCTTTTTGTTGTAAATTGCCCGTTCGAATCTAAACTCCATTCCCACCGATCTTCTATATCCTCCCTAGTTGAAAACCCGCTGATCATGGCGATTAGAGCATTCAAATCTGAAACAGCCCTACCCCGAATCTCACGAATCCATTCCCAGGTGAAACCTTGATCGCCTGCGATGTTTCTGTTCGGCAGCCTGTCACAGACCATCACCGCTTTTCTTGATTCTAATGCAAATAACCTGCTGAAACTTGATTTTAGATTAGATGGACCGGCCCAAGAGTCCAGCCAAAACCTGGTTGCTGACCCATCACCTAACTGTTTTACGAATGAACCTGCAAAATCAAATCCAAGATCTGCCGAAACTTTCCCAATTTTTACGATGTTTTCCCACGTGGTTGCTGAAATGTCCCGTTCTTATTGATTAAAAACGTTCCATATTAATTGATTTCGTTGCGAGGTTTTGACCTCTATATGAGACGTTTTTCAAAGACTGCATTCATTTTAAAACAAACCATAACCTTTATTTCATCAATAAAGGTTTAAAAAGCTTTACGTAGATTATCAAATAATGATAATCTAAAATATCCTGTTTACACACGACCATTACATAATGGTTTACAATACAAATATGTTACAACAAAATAAGTTTCTTGAATGCAGTTTTTACACAATATCATACAAGCATGGACTCCAAATCTTGTCCTTATTTAAGTATGCGACAGCGGAAGCTCTTAATAATCACCTGAGAATAAACATGCTTAAAACGTCAACAAAAATGTTGGTGAGTTATAGGTTTAACCTATATATATCAAATCATAATAATAGACCACAAGATTTCATATTTCAATACACATCCCATACATAGAGATAAAAATCATTCATATGGTGAACACCTGGTAACCGACATTAACAAGATGCATATATAAGAATATCCCCATCATTCCGGGACACCCTTCGGATATGATATAAATTTCGAAGTACTAAAGCATCCGGTACTTTGGATGGGGCTTGTTGGGCCCGATAGATCTATCTTTAGGATTCGCGTCAATTAGGGTGTCTGTTCCCTAATTCTTAGATTACCAGACTTAATAAAAAGGGGCATATTCGATTTCGATAATTCAACCATAGAATGTAGTTTCACGTACTTGTGTCTATTTTGTAAATCATTTATAAAACCTGCATGTATTCTCATCCCAAAAATATTAGATTTTAAAAGTGGGACTATAACTCACTTTCACAGATTTTTACTTCGTTGGGAAGTAAGACTTGGCCACTGGTTGATTCACAAACCTATAACAATATATACATATATATCAAAGTATGTTCAAAATATATTTACAACACTTTTAATATATTTTGATGTTTTAAGTTTATTAAGTCAGCTGTCCTCGTTAGTAACCTACAACTAGTTGTCCACAGTTAGATGTACAGAAATAAATCGATAAATATTATCTTGAATCAATCCACGACCCAGTGTATACGTATCTCAGTATTGATCACAACTCAAACTATATATATTTTGGAATCAACCTCAACCCTGTATAGCTAACTCCAACATTCACATATAGAGTGTCTATGGTTGTTCCGAAATATATATAGATGTGTCGACATGATAGGTAGAAACATTGTATACGTGTCTATGGTATCTCAAGATTACATAATATACAATACAAGTTGATTAAGTTATGGTTGGAATAGATTTGTTACCAATTTTCACGTAGCTAAAATGAGAAAAATTATCCAATCTTGTTTTACCCATAACTTCTTCATTTTAAATCCGTTTTGAGTGAATCAAATTGCTATGGTTTCATATTGAACTCTATTTTATGAATCTAAACAGAAAAGTATAGGTTTATAGTTGAAAAAATAAGTTACAAGTCGTTTTTGTAAAGGTAGTCATTTCAGTCGAAAGAACGACGTCTAGATGACCATTTTAGAAAACATACTTCCACTTTGAGTTTAACCATAATTTTTGGATATAGTTTCATGTTCATAATAAAAATCATTTTCTCAGAATAACAACTTTTAAATCAAAGTTTATCATAGTTTTTAATTAACTAACCCAAAACAGCCCGCGGTGTTACTACGACGGCGTAAATCCGGTTTTACGGTGTTTTTCGTGTTTCCAGGTTTTAAATCATTAAGTTAGCATATCATATAAATATATAACATGTGTTTAGTTGATTTTAAAAGTCAAGTTAGAAGGATTAACTTTTGTTTGCGAACAAGTTTAGAATTAACTAAACTATGTTCTAGTGATTACAAGTTTAAACCTTCGAATAAGATAGCTTTATATGTATGAATCGAATGATGTTATGAACATCATTACTACCTTAAGTTCCTTGGATAAACCTACTGGAAAAGAGAAAAATGGATCTAGCTTCAATGGATCCTTGGATGGCTCGAAGTTCTTGAAACAAAATCATGACACGAAAACAAGTTCAAGTAAGATCATCACTTGAAATAAGATTGTTATAGTTATAGAAATTGAACCAAAGTTTGAATATGATTATTACCTTGTATTAGAATGATAACCTACTGTAAGAAACAAAGATTTCTTGAGGTTGGATGATCACCTTACAAGATTGGAAGTGAGCTAGCAAACTTGAAAGTATTCTTGATTTTATGAAACTAGAACTTTTGGAATTTATGAAGAACACTTAGAACTTGAAGATAGAACTTGAGAGAGATCAATTAGATGAAGAAAATTGAAGAATGAAAGTGTTTGTAGGTGTTTTTGGTCGTTGGTGTATGGATTAGATATAAAGGATATGTAATTTTGTTTTCATGTAAATAAGTCATGAATGATTACTCATATTTTTGTAATTTTATGAGATATTTCATGCTAGTTGCCAAATGATGGTTCCCACATGTGTTAGGTGACTCACATGGGCTGCTAAGAGCTGATCATTGGAGTGTATATACCAATAGTACATACATCTAAAAGCTGTGTATTGTACGAGTACGAATACGGGTGCATACGAGTAGAATTGTTGATGAAACTGAACAAGGATGTAATTGTAAGCATTTTTGTTAAGTAGAAGTATTTTGATAAGTGTCTTGAAGTCTTTCAAAAGTGTATGAATACATATTAAAACACTTCATGTATATACATTTTAACTGAGTCGTTAAGTCATCGTTAGTCGTTACATGTAAATGTTGTTTTGAAACCTTTAGGTTAACGATCTTGTTAAATGTTGTTAACCCAATGTTTATAATATCAAAAGAGATTTTAAATTATTATATTATCATGATATTATGATGTACGAATATCTCTTAATATGATATATATACATTAAATGTCGTTACAACGATAATCGTTACATATATGTCTCGTTTCAAAATCATTAAGTTAGTAGTCTTGTTTTTACATATGTAGTTCATTGTTAATATACTTAATGATATGTTTACTTATCATAATATCATGTTAACTATATATATAACCATATATATGTCATCATATAGTTTTTACAAGTTTTAACGTTCGTGAATCACCGGTCTACTTGGGTGGTCAATTGTCTATATGAAACCTATTTCAATTAATCAAGTCTTAACAAGTTTGATTGCTTAACATGTTGGAAAAATTTAATCATGTAAATATCAATCTCAATTAATATATATAAACATGGAAAAGTTCGGGTCACTACAGTACGTACCCGTTAAATAAATTTCGTCCCGAAATTTTAACCTGTTGAAGGTGTTGACGAATCTTCTGGAAATAGATGCGGGTATTTCTTCTTCATCTGATCTTCATGCTCCCAGGTGAACTCGGGTCCTCTACGAGCATTCCATCGAACCTTAACAATTGGTATCTTGTTTTGCTTAAGTCTTTTAACCTCACGATCCATTATTTCGATGGGTTCTTCGATGAATTGAAGTTTTTCGTTGATTTGGATTTCATCTAACGGAATAGTGAGATCTTCTTTAGCAAAACATTTCTTCAAATTCGAGACGTGGAAAGTGTTATGTACAGCCGCGAGTTGTTGAGGTAACTCAAGTCGGTAAGCTACTGGTCCGACACGATCAATAATCTTGAATGGTCCAATATACCTTGGATTTAATTTCCCTCGTTTACTAAATCGAACAACGCCTTTCCAAGGTGCAACTTTAAGCATGACCATCTCTCCAATTTCAAATTCTATATCTTTTCTTTTAATGTCAGCGTAGCTCTTTTGTCGACTTTGGGCGGTTTTCAACCGTTGTTGAATTTGGATGATCTTCTCGGTAGTTTCTTGTATAATCTCCGGACCCGTAATCCGTCTATCCCCCACTTCACTCCAACAAATCGGAGACCTGCACTTTCTACCATAAAGTGCTTCAAACGGCGCCATCTCAATGCTTGAATGGTAGCTGTTGTTGTAGGAAAATTCTGCTAATGGTAGATGTCGATCCCAACTGTTTCCGAAATCAATAACACATGCTCGTAGCATGTCTTCAAGCGTTTGTATCGTCCTTTCGCTCTGCCCATCAGTTTGTGGATGATAGGCAATACTCATGTCTAGACGAGTTCCTAATGCTTGCTGTAATGTCTGCCAGAATCTTGAAATAAATCTGCCATCCCTATCAGAGATAATAGAGATTGGTATTCCATGTCTGGAGATGACTTCCTTCAAATACAGTCGTGCTAACTTCTCCATCTTGTCATCTTCTCTTATTGGCAAGAAGTGTGCTGATTTGGTAAGACGATCAACTATTACCCAAATAGTATCAAAACCACTTGCAGTCCTTGGCAATTTAGTGATGAAATCCATGGTAATGTTTTCCCATTTCCATTCTGGGATTTCGGGTTGTTGAAGTAGACCTGATGGTTTCTGATGCTCAGCTTTGACCTTAGAACACGTCAAACATTCTCCTACGTATTTAGCAACATCGGCTTTCATACCCGGCCACCAAAAATGTTTCTTGAGATCCTTGTACATCTTCCCCGTTCCAGGATGTATTGAGTATCTGGTTTTATGAGCTTCTCTAAGTACCATTTCTCTCATATCTCCAAATTTTGGTACCCAAATCCTTTCAGCCCTATACCGGGTTCCGTCTTCCCGAATATTAAGATGTTTCTCCGATCCTTTGGGTATTTCATCCTTTAAATTTGCCTCTTTTAAAACTCCTTGTTGCGCCTCCTTTATTTGAGTAGTAAGGTTATTATGAATCATTATATTCATAGATTTTACTCGAATAGGTTCTCTGTCCTTCCTGCTCAAGGCATCGGCTACCACATTTGCCTTCCCCGGGTGGTAACGAATCTCAAAGTCGTAATCATTCAATAATTCAATCCACCTACGCTGTCTCATATTCAGTTGTTTCTAATTAAATATGTGTTGAAGACTTTTGTGGTCGGTATATATAATACTTTTGACCCCATATAAGTAGTGCCTCCAAGTCTTTAATGCAAAAACAACCGCGCCTAATTCCAAATCATGCGTCGTATAGTTTTGTTCGTGAATCTTCAATTGTCTAGACGCATAAGCAATCACCTTCGTTCGTTGCATTAATACACAACCGAGACCTTGCTTTGATGCGTCACAATAAATCACAAAATCATCATTCCCTTCAGGCAGTGACAATATAGGTGCCGTAGTTAGCTTTTTCTTTAATAACTGAAACGCTTTCTTTTGTTCATCATTCCATTCAAATTTCTTCCCTTTATGCGTTAATGCAGTCAAGGGTTTTGCTATTCTGGAAAAGTCTTGGATGAACCTTCTGTAGTAACCAGCTAGTCCTAAAAACTGGCGTATGTGTTTCGGAGTTTTCGAGGTTTCCCACTTTTCAACAGTTTCTATCTTTGCCGGATCCACCTTAATACCTTCTTTGTTCACTATGTGACCGAGGAATTGAACTTCTTCCAACCAAAATGCACACTTTGAAAACTTAGCGTACAATTCTTCCTTCCTCAATACTTCTAACACCTTTCTCAAATGTTCACCGTGTTCTTGGTCATTCTTTGAGTAAATAAGTATGTCATCAATGAAAACAATGACAAACTTGTCAAGGTATGGTCCACACACTCGGTTCATAAGGTCCATGAACACAGCTGGTGCATTAGTTAAACCAAACGGCATGACCATAAACTCGTAATGACCGTAACGTGTTCTGAAAGCAGTCTTTGGAATATCATCTTCTTTCACCCGCATTTGATGATACCCGGAACGTAAGTCAATCTTTGAATAAACAGACGAGCCATGTAGTTGATCAAATAAGTCGTCGATTCTCGGTAGTGGGTAGCGGTTCTTGATGGTAAGTTTGTTCAACTCTCGGTAGTCGATACACAACCTGAATGTACCATCTTTCTTCTTGACAAACAAAACAGGAGCTCCCCACGGTGATGTGCTTGGTCGAATGAAACCACGCTCTAAAAGTTCTTGTAATTAGCTTTGCAGTTCTTTCATCTCGTTGGGTGCGAGTCTGTAAGGAACACGAGCTATTGGTGCAGCTCCTGGTACAAGATCTATTTGAAATTCAACGGATCGATGTGGGGGTAATCCCGGTAATTCTTTCGGAAATACATCGGGAAATTCTTTTGCGACGGGAACATCATTGATGCTCTTTTCTTCAGTTTGTACTTTCTCGACGTGTGCTAGAACAGCATAGCAACCTTTTCTTATTAGTTTTTGTGCCTTCAAATTACTAATAAGATGTAGCTTCGTGTTGCCCTTTTCTCCGTACACCATTAAGGGTTTTCCTTTTTCTCGTATAATGCGAATTGCATTTTTGTAACAAACGATCTCTGCTTTCACTTCTTTCAACCAGTCCATACCGATTATCACATCAAAACTCCCTAACTCTACTGGTATCAAATCAATCTTAAATGTTTCGCTAACCAATTTAATTTCTCGATTCCGACATATATTATCTGCTGAAATTAATTTACCATTTGCTAATTCGAGTAAAAATTTACTATCCAAAGGCGTCAATGGACAACTTAATTTAGCACAAAAATCTCTACTCGTATAGCTTCTATCCGCACCCGAATCAAATAAAACGTAAGCAGATTTATTGTCAATAAGAAACGTACCCGTAACAAGCCCCGGGTCTTCCTGTGCCTCTGCCGCATTAATATTGAAAACTCTTCCGCGGCCTTGTCCATTCGTGTTCTCCTGGTTCGGGCAATTTCTAATAATATGGCCCGGTTTTCCACATTTATAACAAACTACATTGGCATAACTTGCTCCGACACTACTTGCTCCGCCATTACTCGTTCCGACACCATTTGTTCCTTTCGTTCTATTAACCCCTGGTCCGTAGACCTCACACTTCGCCGCGCTATGACCATTTCTTTTACACTTGTTGCAAAATTTGGTGCAGAACCCCGAGTGATACTTTTCACACCTTTGGCATAGCTGCTTCTGATTGTTGTTGTTGCGGTTATTATTGTTGTTGGGATGATTGTTGTAGCTACTGTTGTTGTTGTTGTTGTTGTTGTTGTTGTTGTTGGGCCGTTTGTTGTAGTTGCGATTGATGTTGCGATTGTTGGGATAATTGTTACGATTATTGTTGTAATTGCTGTTGTTGTTGTATTGGTGATTCTTATCACCGTTTTCCTCCCACTTTCTTTTGACTTGCTTCACATTGGCCTCTTCAGCAGTCTGTTCTTTAATTCTTTCTTCAATCTGGTTCACTAGTTTGTGAGCCATTCTACATGCCTGTTGTATGGAGGCGGGCTCGTGTGAACTTATATCTTCTTGGATTCTTTCCGGTAATCCTTTCACAAACGCGTCGATCTTCTCTTCCTCATCTTCGAATGCTCCCGGACACAATAGGCACAATTCTGTGAATCGTCTTTCGTACGTGGTAATATCAAATCCTTGGGTTCGTAACCCTCTAAGTTCTGTCTTGAGCTTATTGACCTCAGTTCTGGGACGGTACTTCTCGTTCATCAAGTGCTTGAATGCTGACCACGGTAGTGCGTAAGCATCATCTTGTCCCACTTGCTCTAGATAGGTATTCCACCATGTTAACGCAGAACCTATGAAGGTATGCGTAGCGTACTTCACTTTGTCCTCTTCAGTACACTTACTTATGGCAAACACCGATTCGACCTTCTCGGTCCACCGTTTCAATCCGATTGGTCCTTCGGTTCCATCAAATTCCAAAGGTTTGCAGGCAGTGAATTCTCTGTAGGTGCATCCTACACGATTTCCTGTACTGCCAGATCCAAGGTTATTGTTGGTATATAGCGCAGCCTGTACTGCGGCTATGTTTGAAGCTAGAAAAGTACGGAATTACTCTTCATTCATATTCACGGTGTGTCGAGTAGTCGGTGCCATTTCCTTCAAAATAGTCAAATGGAACAAGTTAATCATACAAAATATTAAGAGTAGTTAATAGTATTTCGTAGCATAATATGAACTCATTTATAAAAGCTTTTTATTCATATTAGCGTTTTATAAGTTTAAATTCGGGTAGTACCTACCCGTTAAGTTCATACTTAGTAGCTAATATACAATTCAACTACTACAATTCTATATGAAAAACTGATTATAATAATATTTCGCGTTCAAACTTTTACACAATATTTTACAAACTTACAATACCGCTTATTTTACATATAGCATGAAATATAGCACACAATAAATTTGATACAGGATGGTTGTGAAGATAATTCTAGCTAGTACACAAGTCGTTCAGTAAAGGCAATAAAGACACGTAATTCATACGTCCAGAAACAAGTCATGCATTCTGGTTTTACTAGGATTACTTCCCATCCTTGGTCTTGTGGAACATAACCGTTATGGCCGTTGATAAAACAGCGTATTGTAACGTCGTCAAAGGGACGAGGGTTACGTAATGTCCAACAGTCCCGTAACAATCTAAAAACCTCATTTCTTACCCCAATTACCGACTCCGTCACTTGTGGGAACGTTTTGTTTAATAGTTGTAGCCCGATGTTCTTGTTCTCACTTTGGTGAGAAGCGAACATTACTAATCCGTAAGCATAACATGCTTCTTTATATTTCATGTTAGCCGCTTTTTCTAAATCACGAAGTCCTATATTCGGATATACTGAGTCAAAATAATTTCTTAACCCGTTGCGTAAAATAGCATTTGGGTTCCCCGCAATATATGCGTCAAAGTAAACACATCGTAACTTATGGATTTCCCAATGTGATATCCCCCATCTTTCGAACGAAAGCCTTTTATAAACCAAGGCATTCTTGGAACGTTCTTCGAATGTCTTGCAAACTGATCTCGCCTTAAATAGTTGTGCCGAAGAATTCTGACCGACTCTAGACAAGATTTCATCAATCATGTCTCCGGGTAGGTCTCTTAAAATATTGGGTTGTCTATCCATTTTGTATTTTTATACTGTAAAATAGACAAGAGTTAGATTCATAAAAAAAATACTTATTAATACAAGCAATTTTTTTTTACATATATCATAAAGCATAAGCACACTATATTACATATATTACACCACACGAATACAACTATCTTATTCCGACTTGCTTGTTTCTTCTTCTTCGATTTTGGATCGTTTTGCCAAGTTTCTAGGGATATATGATGTTCCCCTAATACGAGCCGTCGTTGTCCACATTGGTTTAGAAAAACCTGGTGGTTTAGAGGTTCCCGGGTCATTGTTACAACTTAAGGACTTCGGGGGTTGACGATACATATAAAGTTCATCGGGGTTGGAATTAGATTTCTCTATTTTTATGCCCTTTCCCTTATTATTTTCTTTTGCCTTTTTAAATTCAGTTGGGGTAATTTCTATAACATCATCGGAATTCTCGTCGGAATCCGATTCATCGGAGAATTGGTAATCCTCCCAATATTTTGCTTCCTTGGCGGAAACACCATTGACCATAATTAACCTTGGTCGGTTGGTTGAGGATTTTCTTTTACTTAACCGTTTTATTATTTCCCCCACCGGTTCTATTTCTTCATCCGGTTCCGATTCTTCTTCCGGTTCCGATTCTTCTTCCGGTTCCGACTCTTCTTCCGGTTCTTCTTCGGGAACTTGTGAATCAGTCCACGAATCATTCCAATTTACATTTGACTCTTCATTATTATTAGGTGAGTCAATGGGACTTGTTCTAGAGGTAGACATCTATCACATAATATCAAACGCGTTAAGAGATTAATATATCACATAATATTCACATGTTAAAAATATATAGTTTCCAACAAAATTTGTTAAGCAATCATTTTTCAAGTAAACACGGTCGAAGTCCAGACTCACTAATGCATCCTAACAAACTCGATAAGACACACTAATGCAAAATTCTGGTTCTCTAAGACCAACGCTCGGATACCAACTGAAATGTCCCGTTCTTATTGATTAAAAACGTTCCATATTAATTGATTTCGTTGCGAGGTTTTGACCTCTATATGAGACGTTTTTCAAAGACTGCATTCATTTTAAAACAAACCATAACCTTTATTTCATCAATATAGGTTTAAAAAGCTTTACGTAGATTATCAAATAATGATAATCTAAAATATCCTGTTTACACACGACCATTACATAATGGTTTACAATACAAATATGTTACAACAAAATAAGTTTCTTGAATGCAGTTTTTACACAATATCATACAAGCATGGACTCCAAATCTCGTCCTTATTTAAGTATGCGACAGCGGAAGCTCTTAATAATCACCTGAGAATAAACATGCTTAAAACGTCAACAAAAATGTTGGTGAGTTATAGGTTTAACCTATATATATCAAATCATAATAATAGACCACAAGATTTCATATTTCAATACACATCCCATACATAGAGATAAAAATCATTCATATGGTGAACACCTGGTAACCGACATTAACAAGATGCATATATAAGAATATCCCCATCATTCCGGGACACCCTTCGGATATGATATAAATTTCGAAGTACTAAAGCATCCGGTACTTTGGATGGGGCTTGTTGGGCCCGATAGATCTATCTTTAGGATTCGCGTCAATTAGGGTGTCTGTTCCCTAATTCTTAGATTACCAGACTTAATAAAAAGGGGCATATTCGATTTCGATAATTCAACCATAGAATGTAGTTTCACGTACTTGTGTCTATTTTGTAAATCATTTATAAAACCTGCATGTATTCTCATCCCAAAAATATTAGATTTTAAAAGTGGGACTATAACTCACTTTCACAGATTTTTACTTCGTCGGGAAGTAAGACTTGGCCACTGGTTGATTCACGAACCTATAACAATATATACATATATATCAAAGTATGTTCAAAATATATTTACAACACTTTTAATATATTTTGATGTTTTAAGTTTATTAAGTCAGCTGTCCTCGTTAGTTACCTACAACTAGTTGTCCACAGTTAGATGTACAGAAATAAATCGATAAATATTATCTTGAATCAATCCACGACCCAGTGTATACGTATCTCAGTATTGATCACAACTCAAACTATATATATTTTGGAATCAACCTCAACCCTGTATAGCTAACTCCAACATTCACATATAGAGTGTCTATGGTTGTTCCGAAATATATATAGATGTGTCGACATGATAGGTCGAAACATTGTATACGTGTCTATGGTATCTCAAGATTACATAATATACAATACAAGTTGATTAAGTTATGGTTGGAATAGATTTGTTACCAATTTTCACGTAGCTAAAATGAGAAAAATTATCCAATCTTGTTTTACCCATAACTTCTTCATTTTAAATCCGTTTTGAGTGAATCAAATTGCTATGGTTTCATATTGAACTATATTTTATGAGTCTAAACAGAAAAGTATAGGTTTATAGTCGGAAAAATAAGTTACAAGTCGTTTTTGTAAAGGTAGTCATTTCAGTCGAAAGAACGACGTCTAGATGACCATTTTAGAAAACATACTTCCACTTTGAGTTTAACCATAATTTTTGGATATAGTTTCATGTTCATAATAAAAATCATTTTCTCAGAATAACAACTTTTAAATCAAAGTTTATCATAGTTTTTAATTAACTAACCCAAAACAGCCCGCGGTGTTACTACGACGGCGTAAATCCGGTTTTACGGTGTTTTTCGTGTTTCCAGGTTTTAAATCATTAAGTTAGCATATCATATAGATATATAACATGTGTTTAGTTGATTTTAAAAGTCAAGTTAGAAGGATTAACTTTTGTTTGCGAAAAAGTTTAGAATTAACTAAACTATGTTCTAGTGATTACAAGTTTAAACCTTCGAATAAGATAGCTTTATATGTATGAATCGAATGATGTTATGAACATCATTAATACCTTAAGTTCCTTGGATAAACCTACTGGAAAATAAAAAAATGGATCTAGCTTCAATGGATCCTTGGATGGCTCGAAGTTCTTGAAGCAAAATCATGACACGAAAACAAGTTCAAGTAAGATCATCACTTGAAATAAGATTGTTATAGTTATAGAAATTGAACCAAAGTTTGAATATGATTATTACCTTGTATTAGAATGATAACCTACTGTAAGAAATAAAGATTTCTTGAGGTTGGATGATCACCTTACAAGATTGGAAGTGAGCTAGCAAACTTGAAAGTATTCTTGATTTTATGAAACTAGAACTTTTAGAATTTATGAAGAACACTTAGAACTTGAAGATAGAACTTGAGAGAGATCAATTAGATGAAGAAAATTGAAGAATGAAAGTGTTTGTAGGTGTTTTTGGTCGTTGGTGTATGGATTAGATATAAAGGATATGTAATTTTGTTTTCATGTAAATAAGTCATGAATGATTACTCATATTTTTGTAATTTTATGAGATATTTCATGCTAGTTGCCAAATGATGGTTCCCACATGTGTTAGGTGACTCACATGGGCTGATAAGAGCTGATCATTGGAGTGTATATACCAATAGTACATACATCTAAAAGCTGTGTATTGTACGAGTACGAATACGGGTGCATACGAGTAGAATTGTTGATGAAACTGAACAAGGATGTAATTGTAAGCATTTTTGTTAAGTAGAAGTATTTTGATAAGTGTCTTGAAGTCTTTCAAAAGTGTATGAATACATATTAAAACACTACATGTATATACATTTTAACTGAGACGTTAAGTCATCGTTAGTCGTTACATGTAAATGTTGTTTTGGAACCTTTAGGTTAACGATCTTGTTAAATGTTGTTAACCCAATGTTTATAATATCAAAAGAGATTTTAAATTATTATATTATCATGATATTATGATGTACGAATATCTCTTAATATGATATATATACATTAAATGTCGTTACAACGATAATCGTTACATATATGTCTCGTTTCAAAATCATTAAGTTAGTAGTCTTGCTTTTACATATGTAGTTCATTGTTAATATACTTAATGATATGTTTACTTATCATAATATCATGTTAACTATATATATAACCATATATATGTCATCATATAGTTTTTACAAGTTTTAACGTTCGTGAATCACCGGTCAACTTGGGTGGTCAATTGTCTATATGAAACCTATTTCAATTAATCAAGTCTTAACAAGTTTGATTGCTTAACATGTTGGAAATATTTAATCATGTAAATATCAATCTCAATTAATATATATAAACATGGAAAAGTTCGGGTCACTACAGTTGCACCTGTAATAGAACTTGCAGCAGCCGCATTAGTTGGTAAACCCCCACCCGCCCCGTAAATACTAGTGATTACTCTAACCCATAACGAATTTTGGTCGCGTAGAAAACGCCACCACCATTTTCCTAACAAAGCAATATTTTTCCCGAAAAGTGAACCCACATTTAACCCACCCTTATCAATTGGACCCAAAATTTTCTCCCATTTAACCCATGAAAGTTTTTTAGAATCCCCCGACCCGCCCCAGAAAAAAGCGCACCTTAGATTTTCAAGTTGCTTTAGCACGCGAACTGGAGCTCGGTAAATTGAGAAGAAGTAAAGGGGTAAACTACTTAACACCGATTTCACAAGAGTAAGACGGCCACCGAAAGATAAGGTTTTTGCTTTCCACGTAGCTAACTTCTTTTTGAACTTTTCTATCACCGGAGTCCATTCATGGACTTTATTCATTTTTGTACCTATCGGAACACCGAGATATTTCAAAGGAAGCGACCCGGCCATACAATGTATAAAATCAGCCATTTACAAATGCTCCGATTCGCTCACACCAAGACCGAACAAACTGCTTTTTGTCAGATTAATCTTTAATCCCGAAAGGTCTTCAAAATACTTTAATAGTTTCATAGTATTTGACGCGTTTCTCCTACTCCATTCACCAAAGAATATCATGTCGTCCGCATATTGTAAATGGGTAATCGGAATGTTGTCTTTACCCACCAAAATACCTTTTAGAAGACCCGAATCGTAGCATTGTTTAGTGAGCAAATTCAGCCCTTCAGCTGCAATTATAAACAAGAACGGAGAAATCGGATCCCCTTGCCGAACACCTCTCTCCGGGATAAATTCTTTAGTTGGTGAACCGTTAACGAGGATGGATATGGATGCCGATGAGATGCACGACATTATCCACTTGGTCCACTTGATTCCGAAACCAAGACTTTTCATAGTTGATTCAATAAAGTCCCATTTTAGGCTATCAAAGGCCTTCTCGAAATCAACCTTTAAGATCATCCCTTTGCTCTTTCTCCTTTTTACGTCATCAATTACTTCATTAGCTATTAGAACCCCGTCTAGGATGTATCTATTCTTAACAAAAGCACTTTGCTCCACACCTATAACTTTGTGAATTACCTTCGCCAATCTTAACGAAAGAACTTTCGCCAGAATTTTGTAGATACTTCCAATTAAACTTATCGGCCTACAATCCTTAACAATCAATGGGTTATCAATCTTTGGAATCAAGGTAACGAAAGACGCATTACACCCTTTCGACAGTTTTTCCGAAGACCAAAACCACTCGAAAAAGTTCATAATGTCCCCTTTAATCAACCACCAAAACTTTTTGAAAAATTTCATACCAAAATCGTCGGGTCCCGGTGCTTTAGAACTCCCGCAACTTTTAATTGCGTCCCACACTTCATCTTCTGAGAACTTAGCTTCTAATAATTGTCTGTCGGAATTCGAGAGTCTGTCATCTTGAAAATCGAACACACACTTCTCTGAGTTGGGTTGTTTAAATGTCGACTCAAAGTAATTGTACACCTCTTCTTTGATTTCGAATGGGGCCTCTGTCCAGGATCCATTGATATTAAGACCTCTAATCGCATTCTTGTTTGCCCTTCGATTTACAAAATTATGGAAGAACTTTGAGTTTTCGTCTCCCTCCAGATTCCATTTAATTTTCGCCTTTTGCTTTAGAAAATTGCGTTTCGTAGCCTCCTTTTCAAACCAAACTTTTCTTTTTTCCTTCCACGTGATCCTCTCGACATCGCTTAGCTGCCGAGTTTCTGCAGCCTTCTCAAGATCTAGGACCTGTTTGGACACCTCGATAATTTCATTATCCAGATTACTGAAACTTGACCCAACTTTCTTCAATTCCTGCTTTACATTTTTTAGCTTATCCCGCAGAATTCTATCAGGTGTACGGCTACTTACCGGAGTGTTCCAAGCATTCGAGACAATCGCATCAACACCACCGATTTTTAGCGATTCATTAAACACTCTGATCGGTTTTGGACCATAATCTGTGTTTACGTGTCTTAAAATAATGGGAGAATGGTCTGATAGAAAACGGTCCAATACCTTTGCCGAAAGCGTCGGCCATAAATGAACGAACTCTTCAGATACCAGAAACCGGTCCAGTTTGCTAAGTTTTGTTCCATCTCCACTCATTCTAGTGAATCTGTGACCACCTAGGGGAATGTCAATTAGCCTCTCACTATCTATAAATGCAATGAACATGTTTGCCCAGCTTCTGTTAAATTCCGAATTGATCCTATCGGTTTCGGTTTTCACCTCGTTGAAGTCACCAACTAACAACCACGGCATAGCTTTATAGCTAAGTATTGCCTTTAATGAGTCCCAAAATCGAATCTTCTTTTCGGTTGTGTGTGGACCGTATACATTTAGAACTGCTATCTCATCATCACACCCTTCGACTTTACCTTTAATTCCAATGTGAAATTCACCTTCTATGGCTTGATCAATTTTAACCATCGATGCATCCCAAACTAACAGCATGCCACCCGAGAAACCAACCGACGATTTATAAATGAACTTAAAGTTATCCGAGCCCCAGATGTATTCTATCCACGATTCACTGAATTCTTCACATTTAGTTTCTTGTAACGCCAAGATCGATGGTTTTTCTTTACTACATAAGGCTTTCAACCATTCTTTCTTACCCGGTTGACCAACTCCACGAACGTTAAGCGATAAGACAATTAACATGATTACAAAAAAAGTAACCGAATACAGTGAATGCAAGATGAGCCTAATTGGCTTTCCATCTTACCCCGATCTTGCTCCCGAATTCTTTAACCTCTAGACTCGAGGAGTCGGTTTTTGATCCTTGTGAGTTCTTTCTGCTGGATGTTTTCGGGTTTAAGGCTTGGGATTTAACCTTATGATGTAAGGAAATTGATTTTATCACCTGCGTGTTGCTAGTATGATGAATAGATCTGGCTAATCTTTTGATGTGGAGGAATCGAGAAGTCCCTGGCCACTTATTTGATCTTTCTGTTCTTTGAGTGGTTTGAGGGGTACTGTGTGAAGGGTTTCTAGCGACATGTTTAAAGGACAGGTTAGGGTTCTTTGAGGAGGATGTGGGATGTTTGTTTTGTTTTCGGATTTTGGTAGCAAGATTGGGAACATTTAGGTTTGAGACAGGATCAGAAAGGGGGATTTGAGATGGAAAGCGAGTGGGTTGCTGAAGGTTATCGGCTAAGGGTGTGAGGTTAGGGTGAGAGGAGGAATGATTGATTGGGAAAGAGTCACCAACGACAGTTGAATCGACTCCCCCCGAAGCGAATAGATTGTTAATTGAGTTGGATGGGGTGGAGGAAAGTGGTGTATCGGGATGAGAAGGAGTATTATCGGGGATGTGATTGTCCAATTTGGCATGATCAATTGGGGTAGTCAACGGAGAGGAGTCAAAGTTGTTGTCAAGTTGGGCTACAGGTGAGATGGGCTTTGGAGGTGAGTGTGAAACGGATTGGGCTTTGGTTTGAGAGGGTATGTGAATGGGAGGGGTAGAATGGGTCAATGGGGAGATAGGGGTATTTGTGGGCTTTTTGCAAACATGGGCTGCTGGGTTGGGCCTAGGGGTAGAATCGTCCAAGTGAATTGTGTTATGGCTGGTGCTAGGGTTTTTAGGTAGGTTATGCACTGGAGTCAAGGGGTTTTTTTCATTGGGAGATGTGTAGTTGCCAACAGAATACTCACCAGATTTTTTGGGGGATGGACTGACATTAATGCCATCATTAAACATGTTGGAAACCTGAACTTGCTTTGGACTTTTGGTATTCCCGGAATCCATCGCCGGATTCCAGTGACCGGTAGGTAACCGATCACCTGAACCACGAACCTCATGATGTGGGGAACTTGATCCCTCGTTGATTTTCTCTGCAACACCTTCGACATCACCAATATCATCTTCCCCATCGTCATCATAGGAGTCCCCTTCCAATGCTGATTCTTCATCAGAGATTATGTTGTCACCTACGTCATCTTCATTGTGTGACCCTTCGTGTACATCATCATCTGCTTCCATTACAATGTCCACAATATCATTAATTTCTTCAACCACCTGCACTTTTATCAATCGGGGGCCTACAACAAGAATAACTCGATCATTTATAAGGTTAATCTCTTTAGTATGAATAAGAACCTTTCCCATGACCAAAGATTGATTTCCATGAAGCTGGCAGTTGTAGAATTCGATAGGTTTGCCCCACCATTCTGCTATTGATTTGAAAGTATCCTCCTTCCATGCATCAATAGGCACACCTGTGATGCTAACCCAAGACAATCTACCAGGATTCTTGATGTGTTTCGTCCATGGCTTTAGATTATCAAGCCACTGGTAAAGAAAGTGATTCCTATTTTCCAGGATTATAGTTGCGACCTCCACTTTGCTGAAAGTAATCAGAATATCTAGCCCACCTAAATATTTGATTTCAATATCAACTAACCCTTCCGATCTGCAGATTTCCCCGAAAATCTCCAAGTGGTCAATCGATTTTAGGGTTCCAGTGATGGAGTGATTCAATATCGATAAGATTTCTTGATCTTCTTTTGCATAAGCAATCTTCCCTTCGGTTTTTTCCAGATTTTGCTTTTTCTTTTCGTCAATAATCTCCCTTGCATCTACCACGTTTCTAAAACTCCTTCCATTTACCATGTTACTGTTGAATCTTGTTGGTTGATGTGGAGCGGGTTGTCCCTTTGCATTCGAAGAGACCCTTTCGTTTGCTCTAAAAACTTTTAAGTTTAAATCCCCATAATCTGGGAAACGAGTAGTATTGAGTTTCCTAATGAGGTTATCAATCAAGGAATCTGGAACCCCATCATATCTTACAAAACCGAATCGAGCCCCACTCTTCAGTCGCTTAACCGGTGGTACATAAACTTCCTTGACAGTACCGAATGTTTTGAAGAAACCCCATAGATCTGAAACGTTCCAAGAATCCGGAAAATTGTAGAAGAACAGTGATTTGATGTCGTTACCATTAACCCTTGTGTGTTGATGTCGTTCGTAACCCCTTACCTCCTCATCTCTTCGCCTTGCTCCAGTAGGTTGCCTCACATCGTTGAAAACCTTGGATGAATGTTGAAATGTCCCGTTCTTATTGATTAAAAACGTTCCATATTAATTGATTTCGTTGCGAGATTTTGACCTCTATATGAGACGTTTTTCAAAGACTGCATTCATTTTAAAACAAACCATAACCTTTATTTCATCAATAAAGGTTTAAAAAGCTTTACGTAGATTATCAAATAATGATAATCTAAAATATCCTGTTTACACACGACCATTACATAATGGTTTACAATACAAATATGTTACAACAAAATAAGTTTCTTGAATGCAGTTTTTACACAATATCATACAAGCATGGACTCCAAATCTCGTCCTTATTTAAGTATGCGATAGCGGAAGCTCTTAATAATCACCTGAGAATAAACATGCTTAAAACGTCAACAAAAATGTTGGTGAGTTATAGGTTTAACCTATATATATCAAATCATAATAATAGACCACAAGATTTCATATTTCAATACACATCCCATACATAGAGATAAAAATCATTCATATGGTGAACACCTGGTAACCGACATTAACAAGATGCATATATAAGAATATCCCCATCATTCCGGGACACCCTTCGGATATGATATAAATTTCGAAGTACTAAAGCATCCGGTACTTTGGATGGGGCTTGTTGGGCCCGATAGATCTATCTTTAGGATTCGCGTCAATTAGGGTGTCTGTTCCCTAATTCTTAGATTACCAGACTTAATAAAAAGGGGCATATTCGATTTCGATAATTCAACCATAGAATGTAGTTTCACGTACTTGTGTCTATTTTGTAAATCATTTATAAAACCTGCATGTATTCTCATCCCAAAAATATTAGATTTTAAAAGTGAGACTATAACTCACTTTCACAGATTTTTACTTCGTCGGAAAGTAAGACTTGGCCACTGGTTGATTCACGAACCTATAACAATATATACATATATATCAAAGTATGTTCAAAATATATTTACAACACTTTTAATATATTTTGATGTTTTAAGTTTATTAAGTCAGCTGTCCTCGTTAGTAACCTACAACTAGTTGTCCACAATTAGATGTACAGAAATAAATCGATAAATATTATCTTGAATCAATCCACGACCCAGTGTATACGTATCTCAGTATTGATCACAACTCAAACTATATATATTTTGGAATCAACCTCAACCCTGTATAGCTAACTCCAACATTCACATATAGAGTGTCTATGGTTGTTCCGAAATATATATAGATGTGTCGACATGATAGGTCGAAACATTGTATACGTGTCTATGGTATCTCAAGATTACATAATATACAATACAAGTTGATTAAGTTATGGTTGGAATAGATTTGTTACCAATTTTCACGTAGCTAAAATGAGAAAAATTATCCAATCTTGTTTTATCCATAACTTCTTCATTTTAAATCCGTTTTGAGTGAATCAAATTGCTATGGTTTCATATTGAACTCTATTTTATGAATCTAAACAGAAAAAGTATAGGTTTATAGTCGGAAAATAAGTTACAAGTCGTTTTTGTAAAGGTAGTCATTTCAGTCGAAAGAACGACGTCTAGATGACCATTTTAGAAAACATACTTCCACTTTGAGTTTAACCATAATTTTTGGATATAGTTTCATGTTCATAATAAAAATCATTTTCTCAGAATAACAACTTTTAAATCAAAGTTTATCATAGTTTTTAATTAACTAACCCAAAACAGCCCGCGGTGTTACTACGACGGCGTAAATCCGGTTTTACGGTATTTTTCGTGTTTCCAGGTTTTAAATCATTAAGTTAGCATATCATATAGATATAGAACATGTGTTTAGTTGATTTTAAAAGTCAAGTTAGAAGGATTAACTTTTGTTTGCGAACAAGTTTAGAATTAACTAAACTATGTTCTAGTGATTACAAGTTTAAACCTTCGAATAAGATAGCTTTATATGTATGAATCGAATGATGTTATGAACATCATTACTACCTTAAGTTCCTTGGATAAACCTACTGGAAAAGAGAAAAATGGATCTAGCTTCAACGGATCCTTGGATGGCTCGAAGTTCTTGAAGCAGAATCATGACACGAAAACAAGTTCAAGTAAGATCATCACTTGAAATAAGATTGTTATAGTTATAGAAATTTAACCAAAGTTTGAATATGATTATTACCTTGTATTAGAATGATAACCTACTGTAAGAAACAAAGATTTCTTGAGGTTGGATGATCACCTTACAAGATTGGAAGTGAGCTAGCAAACTTGAAAGTATTCTTGATTTTATGTAACTAGAACTTGTAAAATATATGAAGAACACTTAGAACTTGAAGATAGAACTTGAGAGAGATCAATTAGATGAAGAAAATTGAAGAATGAAAGTGTTTGTAGGTGTTTTTGGTCGTTGGTGTATGGATTAGATATAAAGGATATGTAATTTTGTTTTCATGTAAATAAGTCATGAATGATTACTCATATTTTTGTAATTTTATGAGATATTTCATGCTAGTTGCCAAATGATGGTTCCCACATGTGTTAGGTGACTCACATGGGCTGCTAAGAGCTGATCATTGGAGTGTATATACCAATAGTACATACATCTAAAAGCTGTGTATTGTACGAGTACGAATACGGGTGCATACGAGTAGAATTGTTGATGAAACTGAACGAGGATGTAATTGTAAGCATTTTTGTTAAGTAGAAGTATTTTGATAAGTGTCTTGAAGTCTTTCAAAAGTTTATGAATACATATTAAAACACTACATGTATATACATTTTAACTGAGTCGTTAAGTCATCGTTAGTCGTTACATGTAAATGTTGTTTGGAAACCTTTAGGTTAACGATCTTGTTGAATGTTGTTAACCCATTGTTTATTATAACAAATGAGATGTTAAATTATTATATTATCATGATATTATGATATATAATATATCTTAGTATGATGTATATACAGTTAAATGTCGTTACAATGATAATCGTTACATATATGTCTCGTTTCGAAATCATTAAGTTAGTAGTCTTATTTTTACATATGTATTTCATTGTTAATACACTTAATAATATATTTACTTATCATTTAACATAATTAACCAAGTGTATCAATATCTTAATATGATTCATATGTACCTAGTAAGACGTTGTTATAACGATAATCGTTATATATATCGTTTTCGAGTTTCTTAAATTAATAGTCTCATTTTTATGTGTATAACTCATTGTTAAAATACCTAATGAGATACATACTTATAATAAAAACATGTTAACTATATATATAACCATATATATGTCATCGTATAGTTTTTACAAGTTTTAACGTTCGTGAATCACCGGTCAACTTGGGTGGTCAATTGTCTATATGAAACATATTTCAATTAATCAAGTCTTAACAAGTTTGATTGCTTAACATGTTGGAAACATTTAATCATGTAAATATCAATCTCAATTAATATATATAAACATGGAAAAGTTCGGGTCACTACAAATGTGTTTCTCTCTCTACTCTCTCTCACCATTCTCTCTAGTTGTAGTGTTCTCTTGTTTTGTACTCCGCAGTAAGAAAATGGTCATCATTATTAGGAACTGAGTATGAGCGCCAACTTTAGATGATATATATAGATTGTGTCATTTGTAGTTTAATTTGCACTATACTTAATTCAATAATACTTTTAGAGCCGCCGTTCCAAAATAATAATAATAATAATAATAATAATAATAATAATAATAATAATAATAATAATAATAATTTTAGAGTAATAATAATAATAATAATAATAATAATAATAATAATAATAATAATAATAATAATAATAATAATAATAATAATAATAATAATAATAATAATAATAATAATAATAATAATAATAATAATAATAATAATAATAATAATAATAATTTTAGAGTAATAACCGAAGTTGAATAATTAACACGTGACCATGTGGTTGATTATGTATGATGATTTGATTTGAAATGAAGAAACATGGTTGGCAAATGCGGGGAAGTGCTAAATCTACCGGGTAGAAGGTATCTTGATTTGCTCAATATACCTGTCAGCTAACTATCAATTTATTTCTTTTATTTTATTTTTACTATCTCTCTCTTCAATTAACTTAAAAGTCATCCATTTATAAAATTCTTCATTTTATTTTGTTAATATGTCTAAATAGTGTTCTCTCATCTTCTGCAAACATCAACAATGCCTCTTTCATCTTTCCTCTAAAGTTCTATATTCTCTCCTAAACTAACAAACACTTCAAATCTTAAAATGGAGTTCGCGATCATTCATGGTAGAGTTACACACCGCCGCTAAAACCTTTGAACTCGAAATCATTTTTCGCACCCGGCTAACTAAATTTCACCAGCGTTTGAGCCCTGACGCGTTGCTGCAATTACCGTCGAACTTAGATCGGATTTCAGGCCCCTGTGATTTTCTTCCTATTTTTTGTTCTTTTCCAATTTATTTTTTCAGGCCAATATGCTTTTCTTTCTTCCTAATACACATGTATAGTTAGCTTTATATTTGGAAAAATAACAAATTTACGTTAGTTGATTTTAGACTGATTTACATATATAAATTGTAATAGTGTAAGTTCCGTGATTGGTATGGAGGTGGCAGTAGGAATTTTTTAAGTGGTTAAATTATTTTAGGTTTTGAGTGGAGAGAGAAGGTGCAAATGTTTTATGGGAAACGAACAAGACGAGTTTTTTTATGGGAAAGGGAGAAGAAGTATGACAATTCACTTGACCGGGTAGAGTACTGGTCAACTAATTTTAAACTTGTTATGCAAGTAATACGACTTAATTATACTTGTATTTGTAAAGTTTGGTTTTATGGTGACTTGTGAACCCACCACGTATCCGGTCGGCCGGAGCATCGCTGGACCGAACCGTAAACGTCAGAACCGCATAAATTATGTGTCTTTATGGCTCAACCTTCACAGAGATTAGGCAACGTGAATAATTTTTGTGTTTCCTAACACTTTTGTATTTGAAAGGGCTAGTATATTACTCCCTCCGTCCCACAATAATTGTCTTGTTTTGACTTTTCAAAGTCATCCTTTATAAACTTTGACCTTGATTATCTTTGTTTGTATTATATAACATTCGATAAAAATTATATGAATGGATCGAGTTTTAAATATACTTTTTATTGGTATAACTTTTATCAAATATTATTTAACATAAATAAAGATATTCAAAGTCAAAGTTAGTAAAGAATGACTTTGAAAAGTCAAAACAAGACAATTATTGTGGGACGGAGGGAGTAAATTATTATACATAACTTGAGTACTCCAAATATATTATATTATATTATACTTACATTCTAACAGACATAGGGCAAATGAATAGTACCGGGGTATTTTCGCCTTTTTTTTTTTTTTTGCAAATTCAACCACAAACCACCCCACACTTTATTCAAAAAATCAAATCCACCCCCAAACACGGAGATAAAGTGTCAATTAACCATTCTCATAAAAAATCTTAAACAAACTCCACCCAAATATTCAACGGGCCATATCTTCGCACTCGCAACGAGTTAAATTTTTCCGCCACCATCGTTAAACTCGAAATAATTTTAGGAACACAATGTCACTAGCTATACGCAAAACGGACGTTTTTTAAAAAACGCTAAATATTTGGGGTACTTTTCATACACGTTAATTCCCCGTTAAATTTTTAAAAGTCGACAACTCCATAGCGAAACGCGGAGATGCACATATATTGTTAATTTTAAATAATATTTAAATCTTTCACGGGTTATACCTTTTAGTTCGACTCGAGTTACGTTTCAACAATATCATCGTTAGCCACAAAAAAAATTTTACAAACTAAACGCAATAAAATACATTAAAAACCGAACCCCCGGCGCGAAGCGAGGGTTCGAACACTAGTTATATTTATATGATATTATATATAATTTATAATTTATATAATATAATATAATATATATTTATATGGATCTTTAACTTTTAAAAATTTGTCACTTTTGGTTAAATCGTGGTGGAGATTTCTTACAAACAATAATACTTTTTGAGCCCGTGTTATCAAAAGTATTTATGGATCTAACGGTGGATAAATCGTTGTTTTTCTCCATTAAATGAACAAAATCTTAAAAAGTTAAGCAGTAGAACATGGTACAACATTATTAAAGTCGAACAAACCCTAAACAAATTAGGTTGTGACATATCTAATGCATTTGTGAAATTGTAGACAAAGGTCATGAAACAAGCTTTTGGAATTAAAAATGGTGTAGTGTAACTCCTCTAAAAGATTTATATCCGATGCTCTACCGGTTAGATATGCATAAGGAAGCCTCAATTGCCGAACGTATGAAATGGGACGACTCTTCGGTTTCTTTCATGTGGAATTGGTACCCACCCCCTCGTGGCCGGACCTCTACAGAATTAACAAATCTCATCAAACTTTTAAAAGGATACAACCCTTCAGGAAAATGTAATGACTATTGGGCTTGGAAATTCGAATCTACCATCCTATTCTCATCCAAGTCTCTCATGTCCATTTTAACCGAATTGTCACAAGTTAGCTCTCGAACTTCATCTCCGACACCCAACAA
Source organism: Rutidosis leptorrhynchoides (assembly GCF_046630445.1). Taxonomy (NCBI): domain Eukaryota; kingdom Viridiplantae; phylum Streptophyta; class Magnoliopsida; order Asterales; family Asteraceae; genus Rutidosis; species Rutidosis leptorrhynchoides. Next base: position 10,403,282 of record NC_092339.1, read on the forward strand.
TCCTTTAATACCTCAAAAAATTAGTATTTTCATTTGGCGGGCAAACCAAAACAGACTACCCGTAAGAGACGAACTCAATAATGAAGGCATAGATTTACACACGACTAGATGCCCAGTTTGTGATAACGGAATATAAACCCTTCAACATACCCTTCTAAATTGTGATATTGCTTCTGACTTATGGCAGCGAATCAGAAATGTAGCGACCCCGACAAATCGTCAAGTGACGGCGTCGACTACGTAGGTCCCATTACCTGGTCATAAGTCTTTAAAACAGACGTTTGACCCAAAATATGTCGCATCCATTCAAGTGTAAAGATTGTTTCAAAGTTTACAAAGATAATTGACCACAAGTTAAGTTACAACGTTATAAGTACAAATGAAAACTATGCGACACAGTTTAAATAAGTTCAAAAGATGCTCCAAAATGCATGTATACTCGACATCCAAGCAAGTATCAAAAGAGTGCGGAAGCATGTATCACTAAGCATTCAAAACCTGAGAAAACATAGAAGAATCTGTCAACGAAAACGTTGGTGAAATCATAGGTTTAGTAAGTATTAAACGTTGTTTTTGAACCACAAGATTTTGTATTTCCATAACGTAGATTATCCAAATCATTTGCATTCCAAAAGTGTTGTTATACGCGAGCACTCAATTATCAAAACTTAACCAACGTTACCCCATCACACAGTGCTAGAACCCACACTAAAACACAAAAATATATTTCATCCGCATAACGGTAGCGAACCGTCCGAATGAGGGTTTGTTAAACCCGTATGGCCACACAATATAAGTTCTCGCTTACACCCTGCAAGTGTAACTAATGATAATTGAATTGAGGCATTTTTGTTCTAACTCGCACGTGGAATGTTTGTTTTCACACTTGTGTTCAAAACATAAAAGTAAGTAGTACAAGATGTAACAAAGTATATGTTTTCTCAGCCCACGATTTAAAAGTATAAAAGTTGTTGAAAAGGTGGGACTATGATCTCACCTTGAGCGCGAGAGTTAATAAAGTACTTCAACAAGTAAACGCGTGCAAAGACAAAGCTAGTCTTGACCTAAACATATAGGTTATATCAATAACGGTAAACACAAATGGTCAAAGATGTTCAATTAGTCCTATGGCTCGTTACGACTCGATTAATATAGCATGTGAATCAATTTGTCAAGTTTCATGCACGATACAAGTAGTTAAGTATGTTAGAACGATTGTATAATCGTTTGGTTAAGTTTGACTAAAAGTCAAACTTGGTCAAAGTCAAAGTCAACGGGGTCGGGTCGGGTATCCGACAATTTTCCCAAGACGAGAAGTCATATAAGAGCCTAATAGTCAAGTTTCATGTTAAACGGAGTTTTAGTTAAGCGGAAACATTTTTGTGACATTTAAAAACAAAAGAGAGTGGCCTGGGGCTTTTGCGCGGCGCGCACTGGGTTGCGCGGCGCGCACCCAAGTGCAATTACTGGTCAGAACTCAACCAAGAAGGCAAACATCTGGGATCTCTGATTATGCGCGGCGCGCGGGTAAATGCGCGGCGCGCAATACCTGGGAATCATGCAGTTTGCAGAAAAATGGTCCAAGTCACGAACCAAAATACAATATAACACATTTCATGCACCGAAAACACTTAAAACGCATAACCCATATCATTAGAAAGGTAATTTGACAAGGAAAACAACTAAGCACATTTCATCAAGCAATTCATCACTAACAACAACCAAAAACCGCATTAAACGTTCATAATCAAAGTTTCAAGTTCTAAAAACGCATTTTATGATTCGGGCAACCAATTTACATGTATGTTATGCCGTTTCGAAGGTAATCAAACACACATTGCAACAAAACACTTAACAACAATATCTCATAGCATTTGACGCATCAAAAGTTCATGTAAAGCTCATCAAACCCTAATCCAAGTTCACAAAATCATTAATCATGTTCTTGGAGTTTCCTTAATCAACCTATACATCAAAACGAAGCTAATGATACTAGTAACACTTTTAAAACATGCACTTTAACAATCTAACAACATTTGATCATCCAAAATCAAGGATTTAGCAAGTAATTTTCATATTGAACTAGTTACACCAAAAACAACGAATCGAGCATACAAATTACATACACGACATCACAATGAGCCATAGACACTAATTAACAACTTTATAACTCAAAAATCTCAAGAACACATAAAATTAGTGATTTTAGAAAGTTACCCTAATGAGATGAAGTTGGTATCAAATTGAAGAGGATGAAGAGAGGATTCCAAATATGTATTTTGTTTTGGTTGAAGCTTCCAAATCCGAATTTAGATGATGATTCTTTGTAGTGGTGTTTGAGAGAAAATTGGAAAGTATAGAAAGAAAATGGAAATGAAAATGAAAAGGAAAATGGGGAGGTGGGTGTTGACTAGTCAAGCTAGTCACATCTTTGCTCCAATGGCGAAACTAGTCCCTCGCGTTCGGTTGCGGGTGCGTGAATTGACCAAACGAATTATTTTAAATTACACGGAAGTACGGGAGATATTAAAAATCCGATAACGAGAATATTTAAAATGTTACTTAACAAAGGATACGAATCTAGATATGAAGGGTATTATTTAAAAAGAAAAAGACGGGCGTTAAAATAATTTAACGGAAAAATGCGGGATGTTACATTATCCACACCTCAAAAGAAATTTCGTCCCGAAATTTAGTTGGAAAATAATAATCGATGCCTCTCACTCGAGACCGGAGATGTCAATGCTATGAATAAGTGAAGGTACGTCCTTGAGTGTTCTCATGAATTTGGATTTTTTTTTTTTTTTTTTTTTTTTTTTTACGATCCCCGATTTCAACTGGTTTTCCTATGAAGAGAAGTTTGTATTCAATAGTTGGTGCATTTAGAAGAATTGCACGTTCCTGTTCCGCAGGACACGTTTCTATGTTTGTTACACGAAATGTAAGGTAAACGGAAACTTAATTGAGTCGGAAGTTCTAAACGGTAGGAAGCGGTTCCAATACGCCCCAAGGTTTCAAAAGGTTCAATAATGCGGCTATAGCCTTTCTCGATTTCTCAAAATGGATTACACCTTTCCAAGGTGCGGTTTCTCAATATTACGCGGTTACACACTGGGATTTGTGAGGTTTTCATCTAAGTTTGGTATAACTCTTTTGGCGACAATGGGTTGTCTCGAGCCCTCCCCGGATTTGAATGATTTCAATTGTTGTTTCTTGATGGAGTTCAGATTTCGGTGGTTGATGCTTTGGTTAAATGAACAGGGGTATGACATTAGCGGTCATATAGGGTTTCGGAAAGTGCGCGTGAACACACGAGTGGTAACTACTGTTGTAAGAGTGATCTACTAAAGGTGACAATACGAGTTTGTGACATGTCTTTCCAAGACGTAAATCGTTCGTTTGCTCGGTTCATCGGTTTGTGGGTGGTACGTGGTACTCATGTCTAAGCGGGTCTCCAGGGTTTCTTGTAAAACTAGAAGTGAAACGAGTATTTCGATACGGGATAATTGACAAGGATACACCGTGTTGGAATAGAATCTCTTAAGATACGTTTGAACAAGTTAGTTAGGGTTTGAAAAATGTTCGTTAGGACTATTCACCCTCGTGGCGAATACTTATGTAATATGAGGAGTTTCTCTATCCATGGAGGAATGTTACAAGGAGTTTCCTTAAACGGAAATGCGAGCGATAAAGATAGGAGTGAAATGAGGACTGAGAATAGGATGAGCTTACATCTCGGGGTTGCCATAACGTGCCTCTAGTTGTCAAAAGTTGAAGTCTGAAAGAGAAACGAGGAAGTACACGTAGTTGTATAGTTCGGGGTTGAATAATAGTTGACCGATTATCAGAAACACAAGGGCGTTAAGTCAAAGAAGAGTGAAGTATCGTTGGATTGTATGTTATCTTAAATTCCAGTAATATCAGACAGTAACGGTGAAATAACAGAGGTATGTGTGTGGTACGTGATGAAGAGAAAGTTGATCGGATCTACAGTTTAGTATTCGAATTCTTCGCGCAAAATAACGAATTTTAGTTATGTTGATTTTTGAGTCGAGAGAGTATGCCTTTCGGCGTTCAAGTAGAAATATTTCCATGTTTGAGTTCCATCTGTTGCTATACGATTTTAACTAGAAATGTTGGTGTGAAGAATCACGCTCAAGGTTCGAACACGGAGAGGTTTAGAGTTTTCCTTAGTGAGTTAACGAGTTTAAAAGTCGTGTAACACGAGAAAAGTCAGAAATGAATCTTCGGTAATAACCGGCGAGATCTAAGATTTTATGAATACAAGTCTGAGTGGGGAGAGTTTCCTGATTATGTGTGGCTTGATTTCGAGATTGATTGTAATGCCTTGACCATTAGCATCATGGTCTAGAAAATTTGACTTCGTTTAACAGAAATTCTCACTCGGAGAATTTGGTATAGAGTTGCTCTTTTCTCAAAAGTTCGAGCTTAAGATGGTGATGTTGTTCGTTTTCCTTCTTTACTTGAATAAGTTAAGATGTCATCTATAAATACGATAATAGATTCGTCTAGATAAGTTGCATACGTGGTTTAGGAGGTTCATGAATACGGACGGAGTCCTAAATAAATCAAACGGTACTAAGAGAGATTTAAAACTAACGTCGCGAGTTCAGAAAATGGCTTAGGAGACATCGTCTCCCTTAACCCCCAATTGATGATAACCAGAACGGAGGTCGATTTGGAATACACGGGATCCACGCAAATAATCATGAGGTAATGGATACGAGGAAGAGAGTATTGGTTTCCAACCGAAAGTTACTTAGTTCACAATAATCTATACATAAATGTAGGGCAACAATTTCTCCTTAATGAATAGGTTTTGAGTTCCTTAGTTCTATAGGTGTCGAGTCCAATTTCTTAACGCATATCCTCCGATAAAATTTATAGGCACACAATATTTTCCGTCGGTCACTTAAATCGTCTAAGTAGTATCTGGGGGAAAGAGGTGGAATATAAAGAGCACGAGTCAAATCCTTGGTTATAAAACGTCTAACGGTACTCGAATCGAATAAGTATGAAATATACGGTTTGTTGTGAAGAAACGTACCCGTGACTAGTCCATCATTGTCTCGGGCATCCTAGGTGTCGATGTTGTAAGTTCAACGGCGCGCGTTGGTTTTTGCTTTATTCTTTGGGCATTCATTCCTAAAATGACCCGATTGGCCACATTTGTAGCAAATACTCGGCTTTGGTGCGTCGGGCCCCTTTTGAGTGACGGGGGCGGTACTTCCACAATACTTGGAAATATGACCACTACCTTGGCACCGATGGCAAATTAGCTTGCCACATTCACCAAAATGATGCTTGTGGCATTTGTTGCAAAAAGGTCGTGTCCCGGCATAACTTTTCTTGCCGACGGGGGTGAGAGGTTCCTTGGCAAAGTTGTTGTTGTAGTTGCTCGATTGGGGGGCTTCCCATTTTCTTTTGTTGTCACCTGACTCATCCTCGGCTTTAGGTGCCGGCACTTCAATCTCGTCTACCGTTTCGATCAATTGACGGGCCATATTCAGGGCCTCTTGGTGATTACTGGGTTTGGATGACATTACTCCTTGTTTGATGCTCTGGGGAAGACCATCCATGTAAAGTTCAACCCTTAGAGGTTCGGGGGTCACGAGGTTTGGGCACATCAAGGATAGCTCAGAAAATCGTTGATTATATGCCTTTAGGTCATTCCCGACCGCTTTTAAAGTTCTTAGTTCGTGTTCGAGCTTACGGGTCTCTTCGCGCGGGAAGTATTCGGTGATCATCTTTTTCTTTAAGTCGGCCCATGAGAGAGTGTGAGCTTCATCGATACCCACCGACAGCACATACGTATTCCACCATGTGAGGGCGATACCGGCGAAAGTGTGGGTGGAATATTTGACTTTGTCTTGGTCCCGACAACCGCTTATGCTAAAAACGGATTCTGTTTGTTCAAACCATCGGGTGAGAGTAACCGGTCCTCCGGTCCCATCAAAGGTGTGAGGTTTGCACCCCATGAAAGTTTTGTAGGAGCAACCCTCGTTTGAATTACCGGCTCCATGGTTGTTGTGGTTGTGGTTGTTATTGATGTCGGAGGAGATACTAGCCAAAGCCGCACCTATGGCGGTGGCTATCATGCGTTGAAAAGCTTGTTCGGAAGTTTCATTACGTGGCCCGCGACGGGGAGGCATTGTTCCTTCAAGACACAAGAATATCGTTGATTAGTATTCTCAATAATACTAATCATGATAGGGAATGATGATGTAGAGAAAATTTTCCTTGACTCGCCTTAAATTCTTTATGTCATAATGTCGGAACGTCCATGTGAATCACCGTAATATAATCCCGGAAATTATATTACCCTGATTTACATGTGCATTTAACATTACTTTATAAAGTCAAGGTGGCGCGTCAACAAAATTTATCAACGTAAGATCAAGATCGAATACGAGTTAGATATGATAGAAGAGTTCGAGTATAAATGCACAAATAGTCAAGTAATTCCTACTTCAGTCTATATGCCGGTTGTAGTCTAGATTCACCTATGTACCCTATGACCCGGGGTGGACACAAATGAACTCTAAATCCCTACAACCAAGGCTCTGATACCACTTGTAGCGACCCCGACAAATCGTCAAGTGACGGCGTCGACTACGTAGGTCCCATTACCTGGTCATAAGTCTTTAAAACAGACGTTTGACCCAAAATATGTCGCATCCATTCAAGTGTAAAGATTGTTTCAAAGTTTACAAAGATAATTGACCACAAGTTAAGTTACAACGTTATAAGTACAAATGAAAACTATGCGACACAGTTTAAATAAGTTCAAAAGATGCTCCAAAATGCATGTATACTCGACATCCAAGCAAGTATCAAAAGAGTGCGGAAGCATGTATCACTAAGCATTCAAAACCTGAGAAAACATAGAAGAATCTGTCAACGAAAACGTTGGTGAAATCATAGGTTTAGTAAGTATTAAACGTTGTTTTTGAACTACAAGATTTTGTATTTCCATAACGTAGATTATCCAAATCATTTGCATTCCAAAAGCGTTGTTATACGCGAGCACTCAATTATCAAAACTTAACCAACGTTACCCCATCACACAGTGCTAGAACCCACACTAAAACACAAAAATATATTTCATCCGCATAACGGTAGCGAACCGTCCGAATGAGGGTTTGTTAAACCCGTATGGCCACACAATATAAGTTCTCGCTTACACCCTGCAAGTGTAACTAATGATAATCGAATTGAGGCATTTTTGTTCTAACTCGCACGTGGAATGTTTGTTTTCACACTTGTGTTCAAAACATAAAAGTAAGTAGTACAAGATGTAACAAAGTATATGTTTTCTCAGCCCACGATTTAAAAGTATAAAAGTTGTTGAAAAGGTGGGACTATGATCTCACCTTGAGCGCGAGAGTTAATAAAGTACTTCAACAAGTAAACGCGTGCAAAGACAAAGCTAGTCTTGACCTAAACATATAGGTTATATCAATAACGGTAAACACAAACGGTCAAAGATGTTCAATTAGTCCTATGGCTCGTTACGACTCGATTAATATAGCATGTGAATCAATTTGTCAAGTTTCATGCACGATACAAGTAGTTAAGTATGTTAGAACGATTGTATAATCGTTTGGTTAAGTTTGACTAAAAGTCAAACTTGGTCAAAGTCAAAGTCAACGGGGTCGGGTCGGGTATCCGACAATTTTCCCAAGACGAGAAGTCATATAAGAGCCTAATAGTCAAGTTTCATGTTAAACGGAGTTTTAGTTAAGCGGAAACATTTTTGTGACATTTAAAAACAAAAGAGAGTGGCCTGGGGCTTTTGCGCGGCGCGCACTGGGTTGCGCGGCGCGCACCCAAGTGCAATTACTGGTCAGAACTCAACCAAGAAGGCAAACATCTGGGATCTCTGATTATGCGCGGCGCGCGGGTAAATGCGCGGCGCGCAATACCTGGGAATCATGCAGTTTGCAGAAAAATGGTCCAAGTCACGAACCAAAATACAATATAACACATTTCATGCACCGAAAACACTTAAAACGCATAACCCATATCATTAGAAAGGTAATTTGACAAGGAAAACAACTAAGCACATTTCATCAAGCAATTCATCACTAACAACAACCAAAAACCGCATTAAACGTTCATAATCAAAGTTTCAAGTTCTAAAAACGCATTTTATGATTCGGGCAACCAATTTACATGTATGTTATGCCGTTTCGAAGGTAATCAAACACACATTGCAACAAAATACTTAACAACAATATCTCATAGCATTTGACTCATCAAAAGTTCATGTAAAGCTCATCAAACCCTAATCCAAGTTCACAAAATCATTAATCATGTTCTTGGAGTTTCCTTAATCAACCTATACATCAAAACGAAGCTAATGATACTAGTAACACTTTTAAAACATGCACTTTAACAATCTAACAACATTTGATCATCCAAAATTAAGGATTTAACAAGTAATTTTCATATTGAACTAGTTACACCAAAAACAACGAATCGAGCATACAAATTACATACACGACATCACAATGAGCCATAGACACTAATTAACAACTTTATAACTCAAAAATCTCAAGAACACATAAAATTAGTGATTTTAGAAAGTTGCCCAAATGAGATGAAGTTGGTATCAAATTGAAGAGGATGAAGAGAGGATTCCAAATATGTATTTTGTTTTGGTTGAAGCTTCCAAATCCGAATTTAGATGATGATTCTTTGTAGTGGTGTTTGAGAGAAAATTGGAAAGTATAGAAAGAAAATGGAAATGAAAATGAAAAGGAAAATGGGGAGGTGGGTGTTGACTAGTCAAGCTAGTCACATCTTTGCTCCAATGGCGAAACTAGTCCCTCGCGTTCGGTTGCGGGTGCGTGAATTGACCAAACGAATTATTTTAAATTACACGGAAGTACGGGAGATATTAAAAATCCGATAACGAGAATATTTAAAATGTTACTTAACAAAGGATACGAATCTAGATATGAAGGGTATTATTTAAAAAGAAAAAGAGGGGCGTTAAAATAATTTAACGGAAAAATGCGGGATGTTACAAGAAACTGGTGGCGTTTAGATCAATCAAATATCGCATCCCTAAGTGACATTTTGAATGGTAAAAACTCAAACATCAATACATCTACATGATCTTCCATTTGGCAAGCTATCGTTTGGGTCACGGGCTATTATATTTGGAAAAATAGAAATGAACACATTTTTCGGAAAGAAAAAGCAAGCGTTCTCAAAATCGTCTCCGACATCCAAGGAAAAAGTTTTGAATGGATCAATGCCCGTGGAAAGATTCATAATCTAAATTGGCAAGACTGGCTATTAAATCCAAAAGTTTATGATGTCAATCCGCCAACAAAAAAAGGGATTGGCTAACTCGTCACTTGATTTTGAAATTTTATCCTTGCTGAAGACAAGGGTCTCGTGATTTTTCTCCTCCCTCACACTATTTTTTGTCGCTGACAGGTTTTTGTACTTATAGCCTCGATTGACTCCTTGTTTAGAGACTAAATGAGTTGGTTACTTGAGCATTTTGTAGCTATTTGGTTTAGCACTCTACCCGGCAACAACCCAACTTGTGCCCTCAAGTCCTTTCTCTACTGAGGCAGAATTTCAAGTGCCAATAAGTGTTTTCCTGTCGCTTATATAATCACTTGTATAGATATCTTTGAGTTCTCTAGTTTTCATCTTGTACAACTTCTTATTTGCTTTTCATGTATGGCCCTGTAAGCCGTATATATGGTTCCTGTAATGCCCTTGTGGCTTTGTGATTTCCTCTATTTTAATAAAATTTATTTGTTCACTTTAAAAATATATATATTTATATGTAATATAAACTTTAAAAATGTGAAACCTAGCCTTTCCTAAGTCGAGATTCAGAATGCGTCAGAAAAAAGCAGTCAAACTCGAACCTGAGAAGTGTAGCGACCCGACCAAATCGTCATTGACGGCGCCGTCTACTTAGGTCCCGTTACGTGGTCATAAGTCTTTAAAACAACGTTTGACCAAAAGATATGTCGCATTTATTTCAAATGTAAAGGTTGTTCAAGTTTACTAGAATAGTTCCACCACAAGTTACGATACAAAGTTTTAAATACAAATGAAACTTATGTGACACAATTTAAAAGTATCCAAAAGACGCTCCATGTATGCATATATACTCGACATCCAATGCAAGTATCAAATAATGAGCGGAAGCATGTATCATGTATCGTTCAAGGACCTGAGAAAAACATAGAAATCTGTCAACGAAAACGTTGGTGAAATCATAGGTTTAAGTAAGTAAGTACAAGTGAACCACAAGATTTGCATCAATGAAATAATAGTAATACATTCCAAAAGTTTGTTTCACGAGCACCCAATTATCAATGCTTAACGTTTCCTTCCATTGAACCCCATCACTTAGTGCTAGAACATACACTGTTTCTCGAAAATATATTTCATTCGTAAACGGTAGCGAACCGTTTGAATGAGGGTTTGTCAAACCCATATGGATCCATACAACATAAGTTCTCGCTTACACCCGGCAAGTGTAACTAATGATAATCGAATTGAGGATTTTGTTCTAAACTCGTATGTAGAATGTTTGTTTTCCTGTACTTGTGTTCACTTAGTAAAGAAATGTTTATGTTTTCTCATCCCAAATGTAAGTTCAAAAAGAGTAAAAGTGGGACTATGATCTCACCTTGAATGCACGAGTGGTAAAGTACTTCGACAAGTAAACGTGTGCAAAGAACAATGCTAGTCTTGACCTAAACAAATAGGTCGTATCAATAACGGTAAACACGATAGGTCAAAGATGTTCAATTAGTCCTATGGCTCGTTACGACTCAATAATGTAGCATGTGAGTCAAGTTGTCGTGTTTCATGCAAGGTACAAGTATAAAAACATGTTAGAACGATTGCACAATTATTTGGTTAAGTTTGATTAAAAGTCAACTTGGTCGGGTCAAAGTCAACAGAAAAGTCAACGGGGTCGGGTTGGATGTCCGACAATTTTTCTAAGTTATATAATCATATATGAGCATGTTGGCCAAGTTTCATGTTAATCGGAGGTCCGTAGCATAGCAAACATTTTCACGTCAAATGACTAAAACGAACAGCCAGTTTTAGCCAAATGGGACGGCGTCCCAAGTGGCTAGACGGCGTCCCACAATGAAGTGTGGGACGGCGTCCCAAACGTCAAGACGGCGTCCCAAATTGAAGAGTGGGACGGCGTCCCAAAAGTCAGGACGGCGTCCCAAATGCCTTCCAGGCCCTGTTTGCTGAATTTCTCAATTGCACGAACCAAAACACAAACAATCACATTTTATGATCCGCAAACAATTAGAACATGTATTTTATATCACCGGAAAGCTCTTTCGACAAGGAACACAACTAACCACTCTTCATCAAGCAAAAACATCATATACAATAACCACAATCCCGTCAAGTGACCAATGAAGGTTTATTTTCAAGTTTCAAATTCATCAATTGCAATTTAAGTTTCGGGAATCCAATTTATACATATGATATGCCGTTTTGAAGGTAATCAAGCATACAATCCAACTAACCACTTACCAATAATAATCCATGGCATTCAATGCATCAAAAGTCCATTTCAAGTTCATCAAACCCTAACCCAAATTCACCAAAATCAATAATCAAGTTCATGAAGTTTTCTAAGGCAACCTACACATCAAATTGAAGCTAGTGATGCTAGTAACACAATTAAAACATCAACTTTTAACATCTAACAACATATGATCATCCTAAATTCAAGAACAACACCACAAAATTCAAGTTCATGCTAGTTACACTAAAACAACGAGATCGAGCATATAAATCACATAAACAAACTAGACTCGAGCCATAGACACTAATTAACAACCTTATAACTTAAAAATCTCAAGAACACAAGAATTAGTGATTTTAGAAAGTTACCCAAAATTGATGAAATCGGTATGGAAACGAAGAGGAGATCACGAGGAGTTCAAATATGCAATTTGTTTTGATCGAATCCTTCTTGAACGAATTTGGATGATGATTGAAGGTTTGAGGGTTTTGAGAGAAAAAGGTGAAGTATTATTTGGGAGGTGATAAAATGAATGGAGAGGAAAGAGTTGACTAGTTGACCTAGTCATCTCTTTCTCCATTTGGCAACTTTAGTCCCTCAACTTAGGAAACGGGTACGGGAATTACCTAAACGAGATAATTCAAACGCGTATTAACGAGATGTGTTATAAACATATAACGGAACTTAAATAGTTAAACGGAAAAGTGAATGGAAAAAGGCGGGATGTTACATTACCTACACCTTAAAAGAAATTTCGTCCCGAAATTTAAGTAGGCGCAGTAGTCGTTGTTTCTTCCTCGAGATCTTGCGTTTCCGAATTCACGAATAGATGAGGATACTTCCTTTGCATTTGGTCTTGTCTTTCCCAAGTAAACTCGGGTCCCCTTTTGGCGTTCCAACGGACTTTAACAATCGGGATTCGGCTTTGTTTCAAAGTCTTGACGGAGGTGTCCACAATTTCAACCGGTTCCTCCACGAAATGAAGTTTGTCATCAATGGTAAGCTCCTCGAGAGGAATGACGATATCGGGTTCGGCAAGACACTTTTTCAAGTTGGATACATGGAAAGTAGGATGAACGGAGTTCAATTGAGGCGGAAGATCTAAACGATAAGCAACGGTTCCAATACGCTCCAAGATTTCGAAAGGACCAATATACCGCGGATTTAGCTTCCCGCGTTTCCCAAAACGGATTACACCCTTCCAAGGTGCGACTTTTAACATGACGCGGTCACCGACTTGAAATTCAAGGTCGTTGCGTCTTTTGTCGGTATAGCACTTTTGACGACTCCGGGCCGTCCTAAGCCTATCTCGGATTTGAACGATTTTCTCGGTGGTTTCGTGAATGAGTTCGGGTCCGGTGATTTGCACGTCGCCTACCTCGGCCCAACAAAGAGGTGAACGACATTTGCGGCCATATAGCGCTTCAAAAGGTGCGGCTTTAATACTCGCGTGATAACTATTGTTGTAAGAGAACTCGGCGAGAGGTAAGTGCTTGTCCCAAGCTTTTCCGAAATCAACCACGCAAGCTCGTAACATGTCCTCTAAGGTTTGAATTGTGCGTTCGCTTTGTCCATCGGTTTGAGGATGATATGCGGTGCTCATGTCTAAACGCGTTCCCAACGCTTCTTGCAATGTACGCCAAAATCTAGAAACGAAACGGCCATCTCGGTCGGAGATAATCGATAAAGGTACACCGTGTCGGGCTACGATCTCCTTAATGTAAAGTTGTGCAAGTTTCTCCATTTTGTCCGTTTCTTTCATGGCAAGGAAGTGTGCGGATTTGGTGAGACGGTCAACAATAACCCAAATGGTATCATAACCGCCCGTCGTTTTTGGTAGCTTGGTGATAAAATCCATCGTTATCCTTTCCCACTTCCATTGCGGGATCTCGGGTTGTCGAAGTAGTCCGGACGGTCTTTGGTGTTCGGCTTTGACTTTGGAACATGTCAAACACTTGGAAACATAAGTAGCTACGTCCCTTTTGATGTTCGGCCACCAATATAGTTGTTTAAGGTCGTGGTACATCTTATTGGCACCGGGGTGAATCGAGTATCGTGACTTATGGGCTTCATCTAAAATAAGGCTTCGTAGATCCCCATAACTAGGCACCCAAATTCTTCCGGCGAAATATCGGAGTCCGGTTTCTTTAGCTTCGAATCGAGAGGTGAGGACGTTCAAGTGTTCGAGAGAGATGTTTTCATCCTTGAGAGCCTCATCTTGGGCTACCCGAATTTGGCTATTAAGGTTGGTGTGAATGGTGATGTTTAAAGCTCGGACACGGAGAGGCACCGCTCTTTCTTTTCGACTTAAGGCATCGGCTACTACATTTGCCTTCCCGGGATGGTAACGAAGCTCGCAATCGTAATCGTTTAAGGTTTCAATCCACCTTCGTTGTCTCATGTTTAGTTGCTTTTGATCGAAAATGTGTTGAAGACTTTTGTGGTCGGTAAAGATAGTACTCTTGGTTCCATAAAGATAGTGTCTCCACATTTTAAGTGCAAAGACAACGGCTCCGAGTTCGAGATCATGCGTCGTGTAATTTCGTTCATGAATTTTGAGTTGTCGAGAAGCATAAGCAATGACTTTCGTTCGTTGCATCAATACACACCCAAAACCATGTTTTGAGGCATCGCAATATACAACAAAGTCATCATTGCCTTCGGGAAGTGACAAGATAGGAGCGGTGGTTAGCTTCGTTTTCAAGATTTGGAATGCGGATTCATGTTCGGTCGCCCAAATGAATTTCTTTCCCTTGTGAGTCAATGCGGTTAGAGGACGTGCAACCAAAGAGAAATTTTCGATGAATCTACGATAGTACCCGGCGAGACCCAAAAATTGACGAATGTGAGTAGGAGTAGTAGGAGTCTCCCATTTGCTAATGGCTTCGATTTTTATTGGATCGACTTTAATACCTTGGTCACTTACAACATGACCAAGAAATTGAACTTCCTTTAACCAAAATTCACACTTGGAGAATTTGGCATAGAGTTGTTCTTGTCTTAAAAGTTCAAGCACAAGTCGGAGATGTTGTTCGTGCTCTTCTTCATTTTTAGAATAGATCAATATGTCATCGATGAACACAATAACGAATTTATCGAGATACGGTTTGCACACGCGGTTCATAAGATCCATGAACACCGCCGGTGCATTAGTGAGACCAAATGGCATGACAAGGAATTCATAACTACCATAACGAGTTCGGAAAGCGGTTTTGGAGACATCTTCCCCTTTAACCCTCAATTGATGATAACCCGAGCGGAGATCGATTTTCGAATATACACAAGACCCTTGTAGTTGATCAAAGAGGTCATCGATGCGAGGAAGAGGATATCGGTTCTTAACCGTCAATTTATTTAGTTCACGATAATCAATGCACATTCGTAGGGATCCGTCTTTCTTTTTAACAAACAAAATCGGAGCGCCCCAAGGTGAATGGCTAGGTTGGATAAAACCACGATCAAGTAGTTCTTGGATTTGACTTTGCAATTCTTGCATTTCGGATGGAGCAAGTCTATACGGTGCACGTGCTACGGGTGCGGCTCCCGGAATAAGATCGATTTGGAATTCAACCGGTCGATGAGGCGGAAGACCCGGCAATTCGTCGGGAAATACATCGGAATAGTCACTAACAATTGGCACATCATCGATGTGCTTCTCATCGGACTCGACTTTCTTAACGTGAGCAAGGATCGCAAAACAACCCTTACGGAGTAGTTTTCTAACTTTAACACATGAAACGAGGTTGAGTCCGGTGCAACTCTTATCGCCATAGACGATCAAAGGTTCACCATTCTCGATAGGAATTCGGATTGCGTTAAGATCACAAAGAATGTGAGATTTCGTTTTGACTAACCAATTCATACCGATTATTACATCAAAGCTTCCTAGTTCCATGGGTATCAAATCAATTTCAAATTCCTTACCCAAAATGTTTAACGTACACCCCCGGTAATATGTGTTGGCACTTAATAGTTTCCCGTTAGCCACTTCAATGGTATAAGTGGTATCTAATGGAAGAGGTGGAGTGCTAAAAGAATGAGTCAAAGTCTTGGATACAAAGCATTTATCGGCACCCGAATCGAATAAACAGGAGACATAAGAATTGTTGAGAAGAAACGTACCCGTGACTAGTTCAGTGTCATCCCGGGCTTCCTCGGTGTTGATGTTGAAAGCTCGGCCGCGCGTATTGGTGTTATCTTTCCTTTTCGGGCATGCATTTCTATAATGACCCGTTTGACCACATTCGTAACAAGTGCCCGTCTTTGGTGCATTGGGCCACTTTCGAGCAACGGGAGTGGCACTTTTACAATCGTTGGCCTTATGACCAACTCCTTGGCACCGGTGGCAAATTATCTTACTACATTCGCCAAAGTGATGTTTGTTGCATTTGTTGCAAAGAGGTAGGTTCCCGGCATAACCCTTCTTGCCGTCGGAAGTGAAAGATTTCTTGGCAAAGTTGTTGTTGCTTGATTGGGAGGGTTCCCACTTTCTTTTGTTGCCGCCCGATTTATCCTCAGCCTTAGGTGCCGGAACTACGATTTCGTCAACCGTTTCGATTAGTTGGCGAGCCATGTTCATAGCGGCTTGATGAGTAGTGGGTTTGGATGACATCACCCCTTGTTTGATGCTTTTTGGAAGACCGAGCATGTAGAGCTCAATCCTTTGAGATTCGGGGTTAACAAGATTAGGACACATCAAGGATAGTTCGGCGAAGCGTTGATTATAAGCTTTAAGATCGTTTCCGACCGCTTTCAAAGCTCTTAGTTCTTCCTCAAGTTTTCGGGTTTCTTCGCGCGGAAAATATTCAACAATCATCTTTTCCTTTAGATCGGCCCAAGAGAGGGCATGAGCTTCATCGGTACCCACCGATTGAACATAGGTATTCCACCATGTTAGAGCAATTCCGGAGAAAGTGTGAGTGGAGTATTTGACCTTATCTTGGTCCCGACAACCGCTTATGCTAAAGACGGCTTCCGTTTGCTCAAACCATCGGGTGAGCACGACCGGTCCCCCGGTTCCATCAAAAGTGTGAGGTTTGCACCCCATGAAAGCTTTATAGGAGCATCCCTCGTTTGAGTTTCCGGCTCCATTGTTGTTGTTGTTGTTGTTGTTGTTGTTGTTGTGGTTGTTATTATTATTGTTGTTGGATGAGTGACCGGCCATGGCCGCATCTACGGCGGTAGCTATCATCCGTTCGAGAGCTTGTTCGGGAGTTTCATTGCGGCGTACACGACGAGGGGCCATTGTTCCTTCAAGACACAAGAATATCATTGATTAGTATTCTCAATAATACTAACCGTGATATAGAATAAAGATAAAGAGAAGTTTTTCCTCGACTCGCCTTAAATTCTTTATGTCATAATGTCGGAACGTTCATATGAGTCACCGTAATATAATCCCGGAAATTATATTACCCTGATTCATATGTGCATTCGACATCATTTCATATAGTCAAGGTGGCGCGTCAATCAAATTAAACAACGTGAGGTTAAGATGAGCTAAGAGTAGATATGAGTAGAAGCGTTCGAGTATAAATGCACAAGTAGTCAAGTAATTCCTACTTCAAGTCTATATGCCGGTTGTAGTCTAGACTCACCAATGTACCCTATGACTCGAGGTTGACACCAATGAACTCTAAATCCCTACAACCAACGCTCTGATACCATCTGTAGCGACCCGACCAAATCGTCATTGACGGCGCCGTCTACTTAGGTCCCGTTACGTGGTCATAAGTCTTTAAAACAACGTTTGACCAAAAGATATGTCGCATTTATTTCAAATGTAAAGGTTGTTCAAGTTTACTAGAATAGTTCCACCACAAGTTACGATACAAAGTTTTAAATACAAATGAAACTTATGCGACACAATTTAAAAGTATCCAAAAGACGCTCCATGTATGCATATATACTCGACATCCAATGCAAGTATCAAATAATGAGCGGAAGCATGTATCATGTATCGTTCAAGGACCTGAGAAAAACATAGAAATCTGTCAACGAAAACGTTGGTGAAATCATAGGTTTAAGTAAGTAAGTACAAGTGAACCACAAGATTTGCATCAATGAAATAATAGTAATACATTCCAAAAGTTTGTTTCACGAGCACCCAATTATCAATGCTTAACGTTTCCTTCCATTGAACCCCATCACTTAGTGCTAGAACATACACTGTTTCTCGAAAATATATTTCATTCGTAAACGGTAGCGAACCGTTTGAATGAGGGTTTGTCAAACCCATATGGATCCATACAACATAAGTTCTCGCTTACACCCGGCAAGTGTAACTAATGATAATCGAATTGAGGATTTTGTTCTAAACTCGTATGTAGAATGTTTGTTTTCCTGTACTTGTGTTCACTTAGTAAAGAAATGTTTATGTTTTCTCATCCCAAATGTAAGTTCAAAAAGAGTAAAAGTGGGACTATGATCTCACCTTGAATGCACGAGTGGTAAAGTACTTCGACAAGTAAACGTGTGCAAAGAACAATGCTAGTCTTGACCTAAACAAATAGGTCGTATCAATAACGGTAAACACGATAGGTCAAAGATGTTCAATTAGTCCTATGGCTCGTTACGACTCAATAATGTAGCATGTGAGTCAAGTTGTCATGTTTCATGCAAGGTACAAGTATAAAAACATGTTAGAACGATTGCACAATTATTTGGTTAAGTTTGATTAAAAGTCAACTTGGTCGGGTCAAAGTCAACAGAAAAGTCAACGGGGTCGGGTTGGATGTCCGACAATTTTTCTAAGTTATATAATCATATATGAGCATGTTGGCCAAGTTTCATGTTAATCGGAGGTCCGTAGCATAGCAAACATTTTCACGTCAAATGACTAAAACGAACAGCCAGTTTTAGCCAAATGGGACGGCGTCCCAAGTGGCTAGACGGCGTCCCACAATGAAGTGTGGGACGGCGTCCCAAACGTCAAGACGGCGTCCCAAATTGAAGAGTGGGACGGCGTCCCAAAAGTCAGGACGGCGTCCCAAATGCCTTCCAGGCCCTGTTTGCTGAATTTCTCAATTGCACGAACCAAAACACAAACAATCACATTTTATGATCCGCAAACAATTAGAACATGTATTTTATATCACCGAAAAGCTCTTTCGACAAGGAACACAACTAACCACTCTTCATCAAGCAAAAACATCATATACAATAACCACAATCCCGTCAAGTGACCAATGAAGGTTTATTTTCAAGTTTCAAATTCATCAATTGCAATTTAAGTTTCGGGAATCCAATTTATACATATGATATGCCGTTTTGAAGGTAATCAAGCATACAATCCAACTAACCACTTACCAATAATAATCCATGGCATTCAATGCATCAAAAGTCCATTTCAAGTTCATCAAACCCTAACCCAAATTCACCAAAATCAATAATCAAGTTCATGAAGTTTTCTAAGGCAACCTACACATCAAATTGAAGCTAGTGATGCTAGTAACACAATTAAAACATCAACTTTTAACATCTAACAACATATGATCATCCTAAATTCAAGAACAACACCACAAAATTCAAGTTCATGCTAGTTACACTAAAACAACGAGATCGAGCATATAAATCACATAAACAAACTAGACTCGAGCCATAGACACTAATTAACAACCTTATAACTTAAAAATCTCAAGAACACAAGAATTAGTGATTTTAGAAAGTTACCCAAAATTGATGAAATCGGTATGGAAACGAAGAGGAGATCACGAGGAGTTCAAATATGCAATTTGTTTTGATCGAATCCTTCTTGAACGAATTTGGATGATGATTGAAGGTTTGAGGGTTTTGAGAGAAAAAGGTGAAGTATTATTTGGGAGGTGATAAAATGAATGGAGAGGAAAGAGTTGACTAGTTGACCTAGTCATCTCTTTCTCCATTTGGCAACTTTAGTCCCTCAACTTAGGAAACGGGTACGGGAATTACCTAAACGAGATAATTCAAACGCGTATTAACGAGATGTGTTATAAACATATAACGGAACTTAAATAGTTAAACGGAAAAGTGAATGGAAAAAGGCGGGATGTTACAAGAAGACCAAGTTTCAAAAAGTTTGTCCACATGACATAACCCCGGGCTTGACAAGTTTGGCTGTATGGTGAGATGTCAAAACTCGACCTTGAGAAGGCTGGATATACCTTATTATTATTAATTTTTAAAATCAGTTTGGGATTATCCAGGAGGGACTTATAAGGGGTTGTTTACTATTTTTTTTTAATTTGCCTCTGTTTTCATTTGCCTCTTATTCAGGAGGGGTGTCTGGTTCCATGTTTCCTAAAAGCATACCAATTTTCATATTAAGTGACAATTTAAGTGACAAACAAACAACAATTTTACTTACTGAATTAAGAGCTGTACAGAAACATGTCATTAAGTGGTAAGTAAACAAACCCTTAACCACCCACGCGTTCATCTTTCGCAGTTGCATAACCTGCCCCCAACTGCTGTCCAGGATGAAACTCAGCCCAATCCGAGAACATAGGCGGTAAAACCCCCTCCCCTACTGCTTCCGCAATGTGATGTGTGAAAGGCACCCTTGAGTAGAATTAAAGGGTTAAGGAGCAACCTAGAATTAGTGAAAGGGTACCTACGGTTCTAAGAGTTTTATGCATGGAGATATCATTACTACAAACACACCTATAATATATTCTTGGTAGTCAAAAAATTCCATGTTTACCTATTTAATGAATGTTTATCTACTTTGTTAGGAGTACATGACTAGCAATATTAAAGGGGGATCAGGTCGGAAATAAATAAAATATTTTCATTCAATTTACAAAAGAAATCTTTATAAAGCATATCATAATCATAATTATCTTTTTAGGATATTCTTATTACTTATATTGAATAAGGAGTACAAAATTTTGTATAGAGTATTATTTATTTTAACTTTTGGCTCGTGACCATTAGCATATGATATTGTAGTGACCCGAACTTTTCCATGTTTATATATATTAATTGAGATTGATATTTACATGATTAAATGTTTCCAACATGTTAAGCAATCAAACTTGTTAAGACTTGATTAATTGAAATATGTTTCATATAGACAATTGACCACCCAAGTTGACCGGTGATTCACGAACGTTAAAACTTGTAAAAAAAACTATATGATGACATATATATGGTTATATATAGAGTTAACATGATATTATGATAAGTAAACATATCATTAATTATATTAACAATGAACTACATATGTAAAAACAAGACTACTAACTTAATGATTTTGAAACGAGACATATATATAACGTTTATCGTTGTAACGACATTTAATGTATATATATCATATTAAGAGATATTCGTACATCATAATATCATGATAATATAATAATTTAAAATCTCTTTTGATATTATAAACATTGGATTAACAACATTTAACAAGATCGTTAACCTAAAGGTTTCAAAACAACATTTACATGTAACGACTAACGATGACTTAACGACTCAGTTAAAATGTATATACATGTAGTGTTTTAATATGTATTTATACACTTTTGAAAGACTTCAATACACTTATCAAAATACTTCTACTTAACAAAAATGCTTACAATTACATCCTCGTTCAGTTTCATCAACAATTCTACTCGTATGCACCCGTATTCGTACTCGTACAATACACAGCTTTTAGATGTATGTACTATTGGTATATACACTCCAATGATCAGCTCTTAGCAGCCCATGTGAGTCACCTAACACATGTGGGAACCATCATTTGGCAACTAGCATGAAATATCTCATAAAATTACAAAAATATGAGTAATCATTCCTGACTTATTTACATGAAAACAAAATTACATATCCTTTATATCTAATCCATACACCAACGACCAAAAACACCTACAAACACTTTCATTCTTCAATTTTATTCATCTAATTGATCTCTCTCAAGTTCTATCTTCAAGTTCTAAGTGTTCTTCATAAATTCCAAAAGTTCTAGTTTCATAAAATCAAGAATACTTTCAAGTTTGCTAGCTCACTTCCAATCTTGTAAGGTGATCATCCAACCTCAAGAAATATTTGTTTCTTACAGTAGGTTATCATTCTAATACAAGGTAATAATCATATTCAAAGTTTGGTTCAATTTCTATAACTATAAAAATCTTATTTCAAGTGATGATCTTACTTGAACTTGTTTTCGTGTCATGATTCTGCTTCAAGAACTTCGAGCCATCCAAGGATCCGTTGAAGCTAAATCCATTTTTCTCTTTTCCAGTAGGTTTATCCAAGGAACTTAAGGTAGTAATGATGTTCATAACATCATTCGATTCATACATATAAAGCTATCTTATTCGAAGGTTTAAACTTGTAATCACTAGAACATAGTTTAGTTAATTCTAAACTTGTTCGCAAACAAAAGTTAATCCTTCTAACTTGACTTTTAAAATCAACTAAACACATGTTCTATATCTATATGATATGCTAACTTAATGATTTAAAACCTGGAAACACGAAAAACACCGTAAAATCGGATTTACGCCGTCGTAGTAACACCGCGGGCTGTTTTGGGTTAGTTAATTAAAAACTATGATAAACTTTGATTTAAAAGTTGTTATTCTGAGAAAATGATTTTTATTATGAACATGAAACTATATCCAAAAATTATGGTTAAACTCAAAGTGAAAGTATGTTTTCTAAAATGGTCATCTAGACGTCGTTCTTTCGACTGAAATGACTACCTTTACAAAAACGACTTGTAAATTATTTTTCCGACTATAAACCTATACTTTTTCTGTTTAGATTCATAAAATAGAGTTCAATATGAAACCATAGCAATTTGATTCACTCAAAACGGATTTAAAATGAAGAAGTTATGGGTAAAACAAGATTGGATAATTTTTCTCATTTTAGCTACGTGAAAATTGGTAACAAATCTATTCCAACCATAACTTAATCAACTTGTATTGTATATTATGTAATCTTGAGATACCATAGACATGTATACAAGGTTTCGACCTATCATGTCGACACATCTATATATATTTCGGAACAACCATAGACACTCTATATGTGAATGTTGGAGTTAGCTATACAGGGTTGAGGTTGATTCCAAAATATATATAGTTTGAGTTGTGATCAATACTGAGATACGTATACACTGGGTCGTGGATTGATTCAAGATAATATTAATCGATTTATTTCTGTACATCTAACTGTGGACAACTAGTTGTAGGTTACTAACGAGGACAGCTGACTTAATAAACTTAAAACATCAAAATATATTAAAAGTGTTGTAAATATATTTTGAACATACTTTGATATATATGTATATATTGTTATAGGTTCGTGAATCAACCAGTGGCCAAGTCTTACTTCCCGACGAAGTAAAAATCTGTGAAAGTGAGTTATAGTCCCACTTTTAAAATCTAATATTTTTGGGATGAGAATACATGCAGGTTTTATAAATGATTTACAAAATAGACACAAGTACGTGAAACTACATTCTATGGTTGAATTATCGAAATCGAATATGCCCCTTTTTATTAAGTCTGGTAATCTAAGAATTAGGGAACAGACACCCTAATTGACGCGAATTCTAAAGATAGATCTATTGGGCCTAACAAACCCCATCCAAAGAACCGGATGCTTTAGTACTTCGAAATTTATATCATATCCGAAGGGTGTCCCGGAATGATGGGGATATTCTTATATATGCATCTTGTTAATGTCGGTTACCAGGTGTTCACCATATGAATGATTTTTATCTCTATGTATGGGATGTGTATTGAAATATGAAATCTTGTGGTCTATTATTATGATTTGATATATATAGGTTAAACCTATAACTCACCAACATTTTCGTTGACGTTTTAAGCATGTTTATTCTCAGGTGATTATTAAGAGCTTCCGCTGTCGCATACTTAAATAAGGACGAGATTTGGAGTCCATGCTTGTATGATATTGTGTAAAAACTACATTCAAGAAACTTATTTTGTTGTAACATATTTGTATTGTAAACCATTATGTAATGGTCGTGTGTAAACAGGATATTTTAGATTATCATTATTTGATAATCTACGTAAAAATTTTTAAACCTTTATTGATGAAATAAAGGTTATGGTTTGTTTTAAAATGAATGCAGTCTTTGAAAAACGTCTCATATAGAGGTCAAAACCTCGCAACGAAATCAATTAATATGGAACGTTTTTAATCAATAAGAACGGGACATTTCAGATATGATGATCAAGTTTTTTTTTTTTTTCGGCGAAAAACGATAGAACTATTATAACACACAAAAGAAGGCTCATAAAAAATGAGACCTCCTTTAAACATACAAACAAAGAAACCCGAGCTAACTAAACTAAAAATTATAACTATGCTCGTAAAACCAACAAGGACAATGATCAAGGACAAAGAAAAACAAAGGAGAAGATGGAAAACAATCAAAGTAGATTAAAATCCATCTAAACCGAAAGCTCCTCCGACAACAAGCGACAAAAGCAATTATGCATCTTTGATGAAAACGCCAAAAGATGTCCTCTCTGCACCTTGAACCAATTTCTTCCTTCTCTCCTTCCTCGGCCTTTTAACACGCTCCGATTCGGGAGGCGGTTTGCTAGAGTTAACGTCGCCCTTTTGAACGCCTTCCATATTATCCATAACATCGCAAAAAGCCGCAATAGAGTCATCCACGTTTTTGTCTTTAGACCCCGAGAAGATAAACGTATTACCAATAAGCCCGTTACAAGAAGTTGGCAAGTTAACCCCATCGAGCTTTGATCCATCATTCAAAGCCTTGCTAGACCCCGCATCTGAACAGTTAACAACAGGAGCATCACAAACAGCTTCCGACACCAACTCCGGAACCGAAGCATCCAGTTCAACCTCAAGCACATCACCGGAACCAGAATTCGGATCCGAATCTAAGACAATCGAAATGGGAATGCAAACACTACCTACAAACAAGTCCTCAACCGCCGGCGAATTCAAATCCGGGACAGTCTCGATCACCTCTACTTCAATAACCGAAGATCTATGGTCTAAACAAACAAAACTAACGTTATTTCGCCGACAAACCTTCCAAGATTTCCAACACTTTTTATGGCACGATTGACCCAAGCAAGGGAACTCCAAACCATCCTCCATTGCTTTATTAACCTTCGCAGAGACACAATCAAGATTAGTGGGGTAAGACAATTCTGTGTCCGAAACAACACTCGGAACATCGGCAACGACAACGCTAGGACCATCACCCATCAGTAGGACATTCCCTTCACAAACGGCTCTGTTAGAATTAATCAAATTCAACGAGGTAAATTCGTCATTAAAGATTCCATCGCACATATTCGAAGGGATTTCGTTAACACGAATAAAAAAAGATTCTGATCCCAAATTGTTCTTAACTTCCCTAGCTGCATCTACCAACAAGGAGGGGCAATTCAATTCGATAAAAGCGTACGCTACCCCAATTTGTTTGAGATCGGACGAGGACTGAGCAACGTGCAAAACCTTACCAATACCCGCAGCTACTTCCTTGATATTTTCCTCCGAATAAAATTTGGCCGGGATACCGGAAATACTAACCCAAGTAAACCGGAAAAATCGATCGGCACGGGAAGAGAAAGGACCAATGTAAATTAACTCATCCTTAGCAGGATGATCAACACATAAACGATCCAGGCTTGAATCGTCTGCGCATAAGACTACGAAACCAAAACAGCCCCATTTGAAAACCCGACTTGCAAGAACACCCCTTCGGGTCAAACAACTCATTAACTTGTTAATCGAAAACGGTTGGTAGTCTATCAACAAAGCGCACAGTCGTAACTTATGCAAGATGTCAAAATTAGCATTCAAATTGGCCCTTATCACAGTGGATTTAGCCCGAAACATGGAAGTGGAAGAAGACCCGAAAGAAGAGTTACGAGACGCCTTACCCACAAAAATCTTCTTACCAAACAAGGTGGTTCCGTTCATCTTACAAATGGCCTCATCCGCAACAGGTTCAGAAACATAACGCACGAAGGCATATCTTCGATCAGGCCAGGATTTGACATCTTTGATGAATCCGCAAGAACCAAACGCATCTTGAAGAACACCCTTGTCAAAACCAAGAGGTAATCTTCCAACGAAGATAACCCCGTAATTATCCTCACCGTAGCGAGGCAGAACAGTAGGTTGGGTCAAGACAGTAGCCGACGGGGCACCGGAAACATGATCGCCACCAAGACTGTTGAGAAGCGTTTCAAGAGAAATGCGATCGGCTTGAGGACGTGTGGTCGGGGAGGCTGGTGTGTTGTGAGACGGAACATGTGAAGTAGGTGGAGGTGGTGGTGGTGGTGGAGGTGGTGGTGGTGTTTGAAAGGTAGAAGAAAGAGGTGGAAAGTGATGGTTATTTTGAATTTCAAAAATGTTGTTTTGGGATGGGGGTGAATTTAGGTCAGAGAGCATTTTGAATTCTTGGAGTATGATGATCAAGTAGCTGTCATATATGGAAGTCTTTTAAATCAGTTTGGGCTTCAACCGTACCCAAATGGAATATTCACCATTAATTCCATTTGTAGATTTCCTCTTATCCAATACTAAATTCAAGTTAAATGTATAGTTCGATCTGCCAAAATGTATACATTTCGCAGATGTAGAAAATTTTATTTCAAAAGTATAGTAATTCATAAGTTATTATACACACTAATGGTATGATATAATTTACGGAGGACTAATGGTATGATATAATTTACGGAGTATTTTTCTTCTTATAAAGTCAAACGTTTTGCTACAACTAATTACGGAGTATATAATTATAATTATTTAAAATGTATAATCAAATTTTAAAACGTAAACTCAAATACCTTCATACCTAACATACTAAGAGAATCATTGAGTTGAAGAAGTTTTACATATAAACCAACACCTATATTACACAAAATATAATTAACTTTTAACGTTATAACACATTATTTTGCCAACAACTTTCTTGAACTTAAAATATTAGGAGCATTATAATTGGTAGATGGATGTTTCTAAGGGTAAGACGTAGGGATTATATAATTGGTATATGAACGATTACTAATAGTTGTCATTTTAATATTCTTAGAGAATGTCTCAATCCTTACAAAAAAAACTAAGATTCGAACATCACCAGTAACACATTTTGGATGATTTAAAAAAATAGTCGAAGACGATCACATGATGAACATTGTTAAGTCGTGACCATCTAAGTGGAAAATATTCGTCATCATCTAGTTTCGGGAAGAATTCACACAACTCCATTTCCATCAATGACTGAATGGACTGTTTCGTATTTTGACTGGTGCATCTATTCGAGATATTACCGCGGTTGAAAAATGAGACATTCTAGGGTTTCGGAGAGTGTTTTGACAGTGTTAGGTGACTAATTGAACAATTTACAACTTAAAAACTCGAAAATTTCTTCTTTTTTAGGGACGATATATAATAAGAAGGTTAAAAATGTAATATGGTCAAAACCAATTAATTAAAAAAGTTCGCATTATAGGTTTCAAATTGTATAACGACCTTAAAAAAGGAAAATGAAAGAAAAGGAGAATAATAAGAAAAAGAAATCTAACAATACGTGTTTGGGCGGTCTCTTCAATTCAATTCCGTAAAACAAACAAATAGAGTAGTACTTTCTTTCTTCCATATCTTAATTTAATTCGTTATCCTTTTTTCTCAACTACCTACAATCTGATTCCTTTAGTTTATATTTTCATTTTTTATTTTATTTTTATTTTTATATATTTATTTATATTTATATTTATATATTTAATTATACTACTCGTATATTAATATTATAATTTATGTCATATTAAATATTAAATTAAATTAAATAATTAAATAATACTATTATAATAAACAAATAAGAATAATAAGATAAGAATAAACAAATAAGAATAATATTATATTATACTATTATAATAAACAAATAAGAATAATAAGATAAGAATGCATTACATGTAAAATTAAACGTATTTATTTTAGAATTTATTCAAACACAGCGCGATAACTAGTATTCATTTTCATACACTCATATATTTACAGATTTTTATTTGATTATTTATTATTACTAATTTAAAATTTGATAATGTATGGATATACATGTATATGTATATATGTATAAACATATACACATGATGATGACATAATACACTTTCATCTTCTTCCTATATTTCACCTACAAAACCCTAACTATTTCAAATTGAAATTATTATCTGTTTATTTTATATTTCGTTTCAATTAATTAATCTTTGTTAGTTTATCAAATTGATTGCTTTGTAAATACATCAAATTAGATCGATCCTTCGTTGTTTTTTTTACTGAGGGATTAGAATTTATTTTATTTTTTCTTTCTCGTTTGTGATCGGTATAATCTGTTAATATTAGTTCCGATTATCGTTTTTTAAAAATTGTGTGTTAGGCAAGTCAAATATAATTGATTGAGGTTATGATCAGTGTAGAAAGGGGAATAAGGTGGTATTAATTTGATTTTATAAGGTTTTCGAGAATTTGCTGTGTTTGTTTGAGGTTTGGTGATGAGGAAAATTGATCATAAACAAAAGCAAAGTGGTGGTAGTAATAATGGATTTATACCGAATTCGTTTCGTTCCTTATCTAGTTATTTGAGGATTGTATCATCAGGTGCATCTACTGTTGCGTCGACAGTTCGGTCTGCAGCTTCAGCTGCATCTACGATTGTGGACCGTGATACTGATGTGGTTCCTGATCAGGTGAGGCTTATGTTTCTTAAATATGATATTGAGATTGAGACTGCTTTATATTGCCTGAAGTTCATTTCAGATTTGCGTTATTGAATTTGTAATACATTATGAAGGTTAGTAGTATAACAATGAGAAATGGGAGATTTTAGGTACTTAGAGTATGCAGAATCAATATAAGCAGTGATTCAATTTTAGTTGGTCATGTTATTGAATTTTTGGATTCACATTTAGTTCAAGAGAGAAGGCTGGCATGTTAGATTGTAGATTAAAAATATGCTCATTAGGTATGCAAACGTATGACTGATTGGATATTGAAGTTTGGATGTTGATATGTAATGTGTAAATAGTTTTAGATGTTGTTGTATTGTGCATAAGGGGTTTAATCAGGGTGCGTAGTTTCAGTTCGTTATTTACTCTAGACTATTACTCTACGCAGTATTAGTTATTGAGTATTTATTGAAGTATCATACGTGTTAAAGTTGCTTAGGATACAATTATAATTATGATATTTAGCATTTCGATACTGCTTCTTAGCAAAATGGTTGTATTGTATCCTTTTTGACAATATGGTAATTTCTGATGTAGCTATATTTTCTTTTCTATGTTGGTTTCTATTGCCTGTAAATGACGTGTCAGTTTTTCTGTGTTTGTGTAACAAAAGGTGCTGTGGGCTGGGTTCGACAAGCTTGAATGTGAGGGTGATGTGACACGCCTAGTTCTTTTGCTAGGGTATCAGTATGGTTTCCAAGTTTGGGATGTTGAGGATGCAAACAATGTGCGTAACATAGTTTCTCGATATGATGGTGCTGTATTCTTTATGCAAATACTTCCAAAACCCGTGGTGTTAAATCATTCACGAGTTGAATATGCAGACGACCATCCTTTGCTGGTAATTTGTGCAGACGGGTCGTTTTCATCAGGTGGAAATGCTCAAAGTGGAGCAACAGTAACAAAAAATAGTCATGATCAAGTAAATGGTGTGTCTACGCCTACTGTAGTTTGGTTTTATTCGTTAAAATCTCAATCTTATGTGAAAGAATTGAAGTTCAGATCAGTTGTTTACTCAGTAAGATGCAGTTCTCGCATTGTTGCTGTTTTACAAGCGGCACAGGTCCGTTACCTTGATACTTTTTCTTTTGCAATTATGATTTACATTTCATGGTACATGAAAATAATAGGCATATGTAATATGTATATGAATTACAACCTTCAGGTACATTGTTTTGATGTCAAAACATTAGAGAGGGACTACACTATTCTCACAAATCCTATAGTAACAAGCTCGTCACGGTTTGATAATATAGGCTTGGGACCTCTTGCAGTGGGCCCCAGATGGATTGCTTACAGTGGCAGTGTTGTGGCATTGCCAAATACACGTGTTACCCCACAACATGTTACTCATTCGGGAACTTTTTCTACCGCTGGTTCAAATGGGAGCATTGTTGCACATTATGCGAAACAATCAAGCAAGCAGCTTGCTGTAGGAATTGTTACTCTTGGTGATATTGGTTATAGGAAGCTTTCTAGATATTACTCTGAGTTCTTACCCGATGGCAGCATATCTCAGCCACTAACCGACTCGAGTCGGAAGGATCGTGCAACGCCTAATGGCCGTTTACCAGATACTGAGAATGTTGGAATGGTATTATTCTTTATTTTCCAATATATCTAAATGCATCTTTTAAAGGTCCGAGTTATTTAATGATCGTGTCTGCACATGGCTCATAACAATAACAAAAATTGTTTGATAAGTGTTGTCAATGGACAACAGATTTAATGACAGAAAATTACCATTTACAATGTACTTTATAATAAGTGTTGAACATTAATCTCAACATAATAGTTTTGTATGGTTGTGTTTAATTCTTGTTTGTGTCAATGTGTGCTTGCTCTCTACTGGTACCATGCATGTATTTTTATTGTGATTATTATTTGTCAGGTTATCGTTCGAGATGTTGTGAGCAAAGCAGTAATTGCTCAGTTCAAGGCACACGACAGTGCTATAGCATCTTTATGTTTTGATCCCAGTGGTACATTATTGGTAACAGCTTCAGTTCATGGTCATAACTTTAACGTTTTCCGTATTACTCCGGGACTCGATAATGGTGCATCATTCATACACCTTTACAAACTTCAACGTGGTTTTACAAATGCGGTAAGATTCTTGATTGTCTAAAGTTTAGCTTCATTTTAGATTTACTGCACGTCTGCAACATAATACTCTACTCTGATGCAAAAACACTCAGGTTATACAGGACATAAGTTTTAGTGTGGACAGCCGTTGGATCACAATAAGTTCGTCAAGAGGCACCAGCCATCTTTTTGCGATATCTCCGTCAGGGGGCCCAGTTAATATACAGTCTGCTGAAGAAAGTATGACTACTAATCAGGAATACAATTATGATGCCGCTAATAAGCCGCCAATTGCACTCTCTGCCGTCAGCAGAATAAGAAGTGGGAATAGTGGGTGGAGAAACGTGGTGACCGGGGCGGCGGTAGCGGCATCTGGTAGGAATAATACATATTCAGGAGTTATTGCGTCTACTTTTCATAAATGCAAGGGTACCAATCTGGGTGCGAATGTAGGTTCCAGGAAATCAAAACATCATTTGCTTGTTTTTTCTTCTTCTGGTTCTGTGATACAGTATGCGTTACGGGTATCGTCTGAAGTGGATACTACTTATGAATCTTCACCTGATCACGATTCAAGATTAATCGTTGAGCCGATTCAGAAGTGGAACATATGTAATAAACAGAATAGAAGGGAGCGGGAAGAAAATGTTGACATATATGGTGAAAATGGACATGCAGTTAACAGGAAAGTGTTTCCCGAAAGGACTGAAAGTGAAAATATTGATTATTTTGATCGTACGAGCAAGGTTAAAAGAGATAAACTGAGCCTTGAGGAAAAAAATCACGTGTATATTTCTGAAGTTGAATTACAGATGCACCAATTGAAGATCCCACTGTGGGCAAGAGCACAGGTACTAGCTTATTTATATGCCGAAAGGTTCATATCCAACAACTTAATCTGCTTGACATGTTTAATTTGGGCAGATTAACTTTCAAATTTTGACGATTGATGATGTCATGAAGGACAGTGGAAATTATTTAAAAGGTGAATCTGAGATAGAGAAGATTCCAACTCACACGGTTGAAGCTAGGTCTAGATACTTGGTTCCAGCTATTGATCATTTTCAGCGACCTAGGGTTCAATTGGCAAGGTACACTACCCACAATAGGGTGTATATATGTATATATACATATATATATGTATATATATATATATATATATATATATATATATATATATATATATATATATATATATATATATATATATATATATTTTTTGTATTTTGTATTTTTTTTAGCTCTTTTACTTGCAACTTCCAATCACAATTTAACACATCAGCCAACACCCTCTCATCACCCTTTCTCCACCTTTGCCACGTCACCGCCATCCTCCCAAAAAAAAACTCCATCACCTTGCCACGTCACCACCACCACTACAAATAGTCTAAGTAGCTAGCAAAAGGGTTGAATTTACCATCTGTACTCGTCACATTTTGCTATTTTAGTTACATTTAACCCTTCATTTAAGAAATGCAATTCGGATTCATTCATTTTCATGTAATCGGTTTCAAAATTGCCGCATATACTCTTCTTTTAGTAAATATTTTTTAGAAAATAAATTTGACTTTGTCTTTGCTCTACATAATGGGCACCATCCCTAATTGCATTATAATCTTTGTTATCCAGGGTTCCTGCTTTAGATTACAATGGTAGTGACAGAACTTTTGATGAAACCTCTAGGTTTTATGAACATGATAAGCTTTCTAATGGAAGCAGTTATGAACATGAGAAGTTTTTTAATGGACGCCCGTATGAATATGATAAGCTTTCTAATGGAAGCAGCTATGAAAATGAGAAGCTTTCTAATGGTAGCAGCTTTGGTCCTATACACACAACAATTGATACGATTGTTAGAAATGGTGGATTTGAGAATGGCGATGAAGAAACTGGGGGGTATGCTCGTCAAATGCCGGTAAAAGATACCAATGGCTTTGTAAATAACGACAGCAGCAGCCTGATATCTCAAACTCAACCTGAGACTGTAAATAATAGAGAGCACTCAGTGAGGGAGACCCAGTCTGAGCTTGTAAATAATAACATAGGTCAGAAACTCGAGAACCACTTTGAAGATCATGGTGATGAGTTCGATTAAAGGTAAGATTTTTATAGCTTTTAGACAAGCACTATTTTAATACTATTAGATAGATGGCACAAAGGTTTATCTGCTAACTGTTTCAAATTTATTTCTGAAAACTATCATTACAGTAGTTGTCCAATTCTCTATATTGTAAAAATATAGAAGTTTCAAATCATGTTTCTTGTTTCCCTAAATTGTGTTATTTTAGTAGATAGCATGAAAGTAAACCCTAGTCAACCCGTTTAACTTCATTATTTGATACTGTACATTGTATGCTTTTCCTTTGATGCTAAATTGCGAACGATAAATATCTTTTGTTCGTGTTTTATTTGCAGATGTACGTCATCTTTTATATCCACTGGGGTTTACGTCTGTATGATGGTATCTAATGTAAAAAAGAAAGAAAAAAAAGAAGAGTGAGATCCATTGAAGGCTTTACTTAGATGTGGGGTTGTGGAGATTGTGTCAGGGTTTGTTGTTCTGATAACTTTCTGTAAATAAACACCTCAATAATCACAAACAATTTGTTGTAGTCATGAGGACGATTGCATCACGTGCAACTCGATCTTCACTTTAAAGCCGCTTTCATCTTCATTTGATTTGATTTCATTGGCTTCAAAGATGGCAATTCCAATTTATTAACTTGCCAATTGTTTGATTTAGTTTTTAATTTCATACGGTTTGGTATATGTCAAACAATATATTATTAGTGAAAGAAGTATGTGTGCCCGTTAACCATAAATATAACTCAAACTTGCAACCCAGCCAGTTAACTGGGTTGAAATTGTCACTATGTCATAAATGTAAAACATGATCGAAGATATTATAGAGACTTCGTAGTTTCAACTATCTGTGACCAGTTGGTCAAGATTTGCTCTGGTGGCCGACTTTTAAAAGTCAATTTAATACCTTCGGTTTTGCCGTTTGAAAAAATAAAAATAAAAAATTTAATACTTCGGTTTTATGGTCAAATTCTGTAGGTAGCTTAGGGTGCGTTTGTTTACCTCTTAATGAAATGGTTCAGCACTGAATGCTGAACCATTCAGCATTCAATGCGTTTGTTTCTGACATCTGAATGACATATGGTGCTGAATGGTTCAGAATTAAGCTCTGAACCATTCAGAGCAGAAACACTCTCTTAACCATTAAGAGCCTAAATTTTCTGTAATATTGTCTTGAAATCATATCATGATCACTTAACTAACAAGTATATTATATTTTTTTTATTAATGTAACACGTTAATAAGTTAGTTTTACTCGGTTCATATCGTTCATTTTAATGATTATCAAACAGCTTATTTTCATTCAAAGCAAACTTTATTCAAAGGCTCTGAATTCAGATTCTGAACCATTCAGCACTAAATCATTCAGTTTTATCAAACGCACCCTTAGTATCAATCTTTTACAGCGTTGTTATCAGATAGTTCATGATTTTATTCCATGGCTATGGTTATCATAAATGTAAAACATAATCTTAGTGCTAATTTTTTGAATGCTTGAAACTTGTTATCAATGCTTTACAACTCTGATAATGAACCCAGCCGTAAGTATTTAGTCAATACTTTACTAGCATCAAGCCATCAACAATTATGCTTTCAATCAGGTCGAATTGAATAAAGTTACCAGCACAATGCGCACGGGTAAATACCACGCCTTAATAATTTAAAAGGTACGACATACCACCATATACTCGACTCTATAAATTACAGACTAACTTTCATAGAAACGACAAACTAGAAAAAAGCTTCTTTCTCGAGCTGTAATGGCCAAATTAGGCGACTGGAGGGTGAAGCTCGTGATCTTGTGAGGTGTCAACTGACGCAGGTGGCATGAACTGCCACATGGCCATTCCTGGGTAGCTTATGACAGGAACCAACTTGCTAACCATTGCAGGGGGATGAGCCATAAAACTTGGTTGAGTGTTCATCGAGTTAACTTGTTGTTCAAGTTTCTCTTTTTCGGCCCTTAACCTCTGCTTCTGATCCCGAAGTTCATTCTTCTCAGACTACACATGTCATATATATTATTAGCAACTTCAAATAACATAATTGCTAAATATAGGAATAGGAAATAAACATGATACTAGGATCATGATAACCTTCATCTCTTTAATTTTCTCCTGAAGATCTGTATTAGAGTCTTTCAGCTTTTTGGCTTCAGTTTTTAACTGAGTCACCATTCGCAGAGCATCAACCAAAATAGCAGACTTATCAGTTTTAGGGACCCCAGGTTCAAGAATTGAAGCCAACTCAACAAACCTAAGAATCACGTGAATATGTAATATAGTTGTGATCATTTACAAAAATTGTGAAACAAAGAGTATGGCGTACTTGTCGTTCAGCTTATCTCTCCTCAATTTCTCTCGGCATGCTTTGGAACTTGTACCTTTGCCTGGTTCAACCCTCATCCTGTTGTACATGATGGAATCAGTGATTAGCCTAGTCGCCTAGACTACAAGCTCAATATGGCTAATATGTTGTTTATATAACTCTAACCAATGACAAATGTCATAACACAAAATCCAAACGTGTACAAATCTTAAGGAACTTTTGCGCAAAGAGTATTAGTTACCGCTTCTGTGATCCAGTTTCCTTGTGACCATCTGAATCCACAAGTGGGCCCTCGCGTTCCGCACTAAAAGCAACATTATAATAAAATTTTAAGAAGTTAACAACACAAATGGAAAGCAAAACCAACAATCAGAGCATTCAATCCTAAAACTAGTAGACATAACTGAATTTAAAAAACCATCGAATAACAAAAAACTACACAATAAAGCTTGAAGATTTGATTAGCTTAACGCCTTGTGAGCTTATCAAGTCGAATATGGGCTTATATAAGCCATATTTTAATCTTGTAAGCTCTCAAGCCATTAACAAGGGGTTTATTGGCATTTTCCAAATATAAATAAGTCCATAAGCCGTATAGCTTACTCATACACCCCTAATTCAAATACTGCTAACCATAATCTAAAATTTACAAGCATAATAATTTTCAAATTTAGATGCAAATTCAGGCTATTGTATCAACCTATAAAAAGTCCTAAATTTGTTGAAGTATTAGAGCAGCATAATAAAAGCCCTCTATATCTTTTAACCGTCAGTCAATGCATTCAATTGTCATCAAGTGTTACCAAATTAGGTCAAACTATTGTACAATTAGTAAATTTAATTAAGTAATGGACACGTACCTAGGGTTTGATGATGAACCAATTAACGGGGTAATAGCTGGTAAAACCGATCCATGAACCGGTGGAAGGAAATTATCAACGGAAACCACATTATCATCGATCAATCCGTAACTGTAGATCCAGTTACTGTTCTCCGGAGAAACCATCACCGGCACAGTAAACAAATCAAATAATCTCCAGAGAAAATGAACCGAAGAATGGAATAAAATAGTAACCCTCCGACGTTGTTAATTTTCCGGTGAGTAGATTTGGGGAGGCGGTGGTAGTAACATTTGGTGTCTGGTGGAGTGTTTTTTTATTTACAATTATTTAAATTTCATTATCTTATAATAAAATATATACACGTCACCATCGTCTTTTTGAGGGAATTAACTTATTGAGTAATTATTTTGAATAAATACAGATTTTATTTAAACAAAACTAGAAAAAATTCGACCGCGCGTTGCTGCGGTTGTATTCAACGCGCGATTGAATTTGAATATACGTTGTTTGATACCTAATATATCTAGTAGGTTGGTTTATTTAGTAAGAGCTATTAAAACCACCTTATCCCGTGCAAGAAAGGCTAAGCATATTTTAAAGGTTATCAAAACAAAAGGTTTTCCATTGAACACGCTAAACATATACTCCGTACAATATAATTTAGAATTCGCACCCTTTGATTCCAAAAATTGCATTTAGCATCCTATATTCTCATATATTTCTGGTCCATATCCGTTGAATGAATCGAGTAAATGGATATTCGTTGAATGTTATGTTTTTTTTTTTAAATATTCCTATTATGAAAGAAAATCATCAAAATATTTTTAACAAAGATGTGTAATATATGCGAGATAAACAATGTAATACTATTCACATAGTTGTATTTTTACAATATATATCTTCAACGACATTTTAATAGTTTATAGTGTACATATATAACGATATGTAAATCTCAACGCATATATTTAATTAAATATGTATATATATTTATATGTAAATATGTATTTCGAGTGGTAAATGGATATATCTATGGATGAGAAACTATCATCCATACCCGATTCACTACTTTTTCACATTATCAATATCCATATCCACTTATCATTCATATACATTTATCCATATACATTTAAATGAATCAGTCGGATACATCTGTCATCCATTGTCATCCCTACTCACAAGGCTACCCTTTTTAACGACTGACAGTATTAACAATCTATCCAACTTTTTGCATTACAAGAAAAATTTAACTGATTAAATAAAAGTGGGATTAGATGAAGTTGAATTACAAGTCCAATCGATCCAACAAACATACATCTTATTACTTCTAATATTTATTCATAGAAGATAAATACGTTTACATCATCTACAATGACTTGCTGTTTATTGTCTAATTTTATTATATTTTTATCATTATCATTTATCATCATCATCATCATCATTATTCATTCATCATTCATCATTCATCATCATAATTATAACAAGAATATAAATGTAGGCATACCTTTTATTTATTTTTTTCATCATATTTATCAGACCCTGCATACAGATATAGTTCCATACACGCATCATTGGTAGTTACTAAGCTGATTTTTATTAGAAATAAACAACCATACCCACAAGAAGCGGGCATGAAATACACCAACTCCAAAGATACAATGAATCGAAAACCATAAAACAATATAGATAAAAAAATGGTAAGAATGGATGACTTGCATCCAGTTTTGTTGCATCTCCCTTCCATACTCCAAAATTGGGGGACAACATTGATGTTCTGTTCGAAATCCAGATATGAGACAAAACACGGAGACTTAAGATTACATCTTTGTTCTAAAATTGATCTCATGTTCTCTTTCGTCACATGTATGAGAGACGATTGCTCCAATTCCAAAGAAGCCATAAAAGTGTGTAACGTGTAGCCAAATTCACCTTGTTTACAGTGCTCGATCCGAGGTTGATGTTTGCAAGGCTGATGGAGTTGCGAACTCCATTCGGGACTGGGGGGAAGGGTCATATTCCACCAATCTAAGAAGGCTCTCCTCCAAAAGGGGTAAAATGAATCGGCACCGAGTAAAAAGATGATGGATGGAGATTCATTAGACAAAATGGGCATGAAACCGATTGCATATCAACACACCTATTTAGTAAATTTGGTCGAGTCGGGGTAACCTATCCAAGTTGAGTCTCCACACAAATACATTAACCTTTTTAAGAGGCCAATTAATCCACCTACGAGCCCAACGAATACGAGTCGATCAGAGCAGAAAGTTTGTGCACCGAAAAGTTACCATTACCACTTAGAGACCACTTCCAATTACTTTATATAGACACCCGATGATGTGGAACCGAATTAAAAGAATCAATAGACGACCCATATTAGTTAGTTACGAATAAAAGAGTCATAGATAGTCTAATTTTGTTTATTTAATAGATTATCTTGTTTTCTTTAATTAGATAATACGTATCTGTTTCCTATTAAGAGTCAGAGTCCAAATAGGATTAGCCTTGGAGGATAAGTCATTTTATTATCTTTATATATAGTTGCATATGTACGCACAACGATATCCACCTCTTGAATTAATAAAAAGTGTTTTGAGTTTATACTCTTCTTGTTTACGTAACATTAGTTTTACGTGGGTATTTACCCGGATTATTTCACGTTTGTGTTTTAATCATTTGTTGCGAAGAGCGTTTGTCTTCCAACGGATCCTTTGATCCTTATCAATTGGTATCAGAGCCAGGTTACTGATGTGGAACCGAATTAAAAGAATCAATAGACGACCCATATTAGTTAGTTACGAATAAAAGAGTCATAGATAGTCTAATTTTGTTTATTTAATAGATTATCTTGTTTTCTTTAATTAGATAATAATACGTATTTGTTTCCTATTAAGAGTCAGAGTTCAAATAGGATTAACCTTGGAGGATAAGTCATTTTATTATCTTTATATATAGTTGCATATGTACGCACAACGATATCCACCTCTTGAATTAATAAAAAGTGTTTTGAGTTTATACTCTTCTTGTTTACGTAACATTAGTTTTACGTGGGTATTTACCCGGATTATTTCACGTTTGTGATTTAATCGTTTGTTGCGAAGAGCGTTTGTCTTCCAACGGATCCTTTGATCCTTATCAATTGGTATTCAGAGCAATCGATCCAATCTATCATAATTCCAATTAGTTGGGTTTCTCCCACGTTTGGATTTTGATAGTTTATCTCACATATCTTAATTCGATTACTTGGGTCTCTCCCACGTTTGAGTTTTGATATTCTATCTAAAAAAAAAAAAAAAAAAAAGAAAGAAATCGTACTGTTCATCGCCGGAACACTGTTCACGCGACTGTTCATCGTCAGAAAACGCAGCAGAATACTATTCATCGTCAGAAAACGCGTCAGAAATCAATGTTCACGTTACTGTTCATCCAAATTTTTTTTTTCCTTTTCTTGTTCAATGGCCAATAAGGGTAATCAAAGTCGCGATCTCGCTACCGCCCTAAAAAGACTCAAGAACACGTTAGATATAGTTAACAAATCCAATGAACGTGCAAAACAACGATGGCTTGAAGAAGAAACCCGAAGTGCTACTTATGATGCTTGGGTCGAATCACAACAATACTACCAATATGGTGTACCTCAATACCACCAGCGCCCTGTTTACTATGAGCCACAACCCTACCATCAACTATACTATCCACCACTGCCCTACTATCATCCATACTATCAACCGCAACTCTACCAGCAGAGTCAACCTGTTAAGGAGAGTCAACTTGATCAACATGTTAAGGAGAGTCAACTTGAGGCAGAAAATAATAAAATAGTTGAAGAGAGTCAGCTTGAGGCAGAAAATATATCCTCGTGTCCAGAAAAAGAAATTATTTTGGAGGAGATGCAGAATGATATAGTTGTTAGTGTTGAAGAAGATCCAAATTCGTTAGGCTCTAATTTAATAGAAGAGAATTTATCCATATGTAATTTAGCCGCGAGTTCGGAAGGTATCCATGATGAAGGTGTAGTTGTAGAGATTTCAAAAGATTATGGAGGCAAGAAAATATCATATGCTTATTTGAATAACTCCATAGATGCAAGTAAGAGTGTTAATAAAGGAGATTTGTTCGTGTATAAACCGTGCATTGAGAACTCGAGGTCGAGTTCTTTTCGAGAAGGGGAGAATGGTAAAAGGGTTTTAGAGCATAATAATTTTGAAAGAGATCGTCGCAAACAAATTTGGAGTGGCAACAATGAGTTTGTCACTGATGTGTTTATCTTTGACCCGGGCATATTATTTTATTTGAGTTGTACTGTCCACCAAGTTGTCATTTATTGGTTTGTTTTTGATCCGGGTATATCATCTTATTCTAGTTGGAACTCGAGGACGAGTTCTTTTAGGTGAGGAAGACTGATGTGAAACCGAATTAAAAGAATCAATAGACGACCCATATTAGTTAGTTACGAATAAAAGAGTCATAGATAGTCTAATTTTGTTTATTTAATAGATTATCTTGTTTTCTTTAATTAGATAATACGTATTTGTTTCCTATTAAGAGTCAGAGTCCAAATAGGATTAGCCTTGGAGGATAAGTCATTTTATTATCTTTATATATAGTTGCATATGTACACACAACGATATCCACCTCTTGAATTAATAAAAAGTGTTTTGAGTTTATACTCTTCTTGTTTACGTAACATTAGTTTTACGTGGGTATTTACCCGGATTATTTCACGTTTGTGTTTTAATCGTTTGTTGCGAAGAGCGTTTGTCTTCCAACGGATCCTTTGATCCTATCACCCGATTTGTCGTCGTCGTCGCCGCCGCCGCCGCCGCCATCATCATCATCATCGCAGCACGAAGATTCCGGGAGCGTATTATCATCATCATCATTTAGTTTTTGAAAGTTTGAACTAAAAAAGTCAACTGCCCTCTAGTTTAAACACCACCTTTGAATTCCAGATCGAAATAATTCCCCCTGAAGCACCAATTGATGGTTTACCAACAAATTCAAAGTTGCTGTCTATTCCTTTTATGTTGACTTTAAAGAACTGAGCGAAAATATTGAGGGCTGCAAACCGCTGCAACAATGTCCTGAAATTTTTGTGCATTAATTTAATGATGATGATGGGTACATAATGAATGAATGAATTAAGGAAGTATACGGTAGTTGTAAAGTGATCTTTCTTTGTTTCATCAATGAGATTGCCGCGGTAGTAACAAAAAATGGCGTGACAATCTTGTTTCTTCTTATTCATTCTGTTCTACTACTATTCACTGCTTGTTGGATCCTCTGCTTGAATATTGAATATACGCCAGCAAGCTTCTTCAAACGCACATATATAAATCTTGCTTCAATGAAGTTTTTAATCTTGCTTCGACAAAGATGGGTTTGTTTCCGACGAAGGAATCGCCAACAGGTCTACTAATCTGACCAGCGACACGATCAGTTCCCTTTGAAATAAATATTTGATGAGCATACTTCAACCACAAAATGTGTGGGTTAAATAAAGATCAAACACAAACAACAATTGTATGGCACCATATAACTGTTATCCAGGTTGACCCCTGACTTATTGATGAATATCCCCCAGTATTACGTCTTCGTCGATAATATGAACAAACCCATCTTTGTCGACAAACGTTTCGTCATTGTAAATTTTAGGAAACCTATTTATTTGAACACATATGTAAAACTACTAACCTTGAAAATTAGATTGCTAAAAATACACACCAGAGTTGGCTAATAACGACGATTCAGCCACAAATTTTGTCGCAACAAATCCCAGTAGCATCAGTTTTTGGATGCCCTTCTTTACTTGCCATAAAAAATTCAGTATTTAACAAACTTTTAGACCATTCAATTCAATTCAATTCAAATAATAAGATACCCTTTTAGGAAACAAATTCATAATCAGATAACATCATCAGTAACCATACAAAAGAAGGTTAGAACACAATACGAAAAATAAAATAAAAAAATAGAAAACACTACCTTATAAGTTATAACGTGAATATAAAACAATTAAGAGCAATAATCTGCATACCAGAAATAAAGCCATACCGAACATCCACTACATGTTGTAATCGAAACAACTAAGCCTTTTCAACATAAAGTCATAAACACCAAAACATCTGAGAAAGTTACCTTAAAATCTACACACCAAAACATCTGAGAAAGATTATTTGCATAAAGCGAAAGTAAAAAAGATAACAAAAATTATCCAAGAATATGAAAAATACTGAATCAAACACTTTAAAAAAGAAGGAAAAAACACAATTACGCAACATCGAAAAACAGGCAGCAAGTCAGTAACGTAAACAATACTTGTGTTGCATGGAGTTGGATGATAAATTAACAAACCGTAAATGCGCATACAATTGAAAAGAGAAAATAAGGACAGTACAATAACTAACCTGTTCAGTCGAGAATTCCTTCAGCAAAGAAGATGACGCTTAAACACTTTTAGTAAAAGAACAAATTAGAAACTGCTATCTGTTAAAAAAAAAATAATTATAATATACCTGACCTGCATATATGGAAACATAACAGAACCGCACGTGTATTCCATTAACTATCTGCTTCATGGGCTGGGCTAAAATAACAACTTTCTGCTCCATGGGCTATGTTATTACCGGGTCATGTCGGCTCAAATACACAAAACTCTTTATACAGTAGAAACCGCCCGCATGGACCAATCACGTTTCCGCATTCTTATGGAAATTAGAATATATACAATTACAAATATAAATAATGGTCTCTTGCCAGTTGAATATCACATTAGTTTCTGATGTGAAAATTACTTTTACGGGCTTCTATATGTGAAAATTGTTTGATCCTAGATGTATATGTATATAAGTATATTGGTGGCTGTTATCAGGCATACACTTACAATGCGTAAGTATTGTAAGCCAAGGTGAGAAAACGTGGCTGCAGCTCATCAAATACAACATCTCTTTCATGTTATGTACAATACCGTATAACTCGAAGTATTATTTTGTCGTGTAACAAAAAAAAAAAAAAAAAAAAAATACAAACACATCTGAAATGAATATATGGGGGCTCTTATGAGGCATACCTTTGC
Organism: Rutidosis leptorrhynchoides; assembly: GCF_046630445.1. Taxonomy (NCBI): domain Eukaryota; kingdom Viridiplantae; phylum Streptophyta; class Magnoliopsida; order Asterales; family Asteraceae; genus Rutidosis; species Rutidosis leptorrhynchoides. The sequence goes on from NC_092339.1 coordinate 10,445,978, forward strand.
ACTTATTAGAAACTGTGGCCGCAACCCACCTTTTAAAGCCACAAAGCTCAACTTTTTTTAAAGACTATCAGTATTAACTAACTAAAAATAGAATGTAGGATAAAGAAAAATTAAATGGTTACATTCTTATATATTTCTAGTTCACTCAAAGCAAGTAAAAGGGTGTCTTAATGTATCAAAGCTTGTTCTTCATTCAACGAATTCATCGTCATAGCAGGCTTGCACCATGCCACTGTAAGTACACTATCACCTTCGAAAGGATCGGTTAATAGTTTGTAACTCGTTGACAAAAGTATGTACAAAATTTCAACATTAAAAAGTTGAATATCACATTAGTTTGAACTTAAAGAAGCAGTAGTTTGGTGAATAGGATTAGATGTGATGATGTTCTATGTTATACATGTGAATAAGTAGAGAAGGATACACCATATCGTCATTTATAATGGCCACATGTTCATAAATTTTGTCATTCATAATATCAAAAATATCTGATAACATGTTAGATATATATTGTAGATCAAACATACTGGAACCATACACTTTACTGAAATAAAACAAGGGTTGCTCTAACGGAAACGTTCAAGCGATTCAAGAGTTTCAACATACGTACCATACACTAAGAATTCTTCTTGGCACCCTTCAACTGTTATACTTGTGAATCTTTTTTCATCCATATCGTATTTAGAAATAGAAATTTCATCCATACACTTTGTGGCCAACAAAATATCCCGATTACTAACTTGAGCAAAGAATTCAAATTCTGTCCTCATATCTTCTTCAAGAACATAACGTTTAGTCCAAGACTCGGGAACCCCATACTCCTCCATCACCCATAATTCATTAATCCATTCAGAAGCATAAGTTTTAGCACGCATAACAACAACTAATTTCCCATCAAGAACACGGAGCTCAGAAAAATCCCATTGAACATAATTAGTTGAATCAGGTAACCCAATCTCATGAAATTTTTCATCCGCTAAGCTAAATACAAAAATAGTATCTTTTAATTGTCTAGTTGTTACTAACCAGTGAAGATTATTGTTTAAAAGTGGTACCCTTGAAAGTTCAGGACAATCAACATAGTAAGGTAAATTAGACAATGACATGTTCCAGGAATTGTTGCGTAGACTATACACGCTTACAAATATGCTGTAAGAATCAGAATTAGAATCGCTCATACGAGAAATGGAGATTACTTTATAATCATCGGTAGAAGAATCATAACCAAATCCATACAAATCATTGTGACGTTCTCTACCAGATTCTGGAACTTCAAAGGTCATTCGTGCGATTGGATTTACTAAACAAAGGTTATAATCAAAATCATAGCATAAAAGAAGTCCGTTGCAAGACCCTAGAATCTGAAACATTGGTACCTGAAAATTCAGGCTTTTAGCGGTTACTGTGGTTAGGGTATTAAGTTGTGCTAGTTCCAGAGAGTAGAGAGACTCACAATCTTCCGAAACTAAAATCAGGTGAGTGGGGTTAAGATTGGGGTTGTTTTTGGTGTAGTTAAGAATGTGGGATTTGATAAAACTGGGACTGGAAATCAGTGAGTTCCATCCTTTTGAAACCGATTTGAAACGACCTAGAGATTTGGGTGGTAGAAGAGGAAGAATTGATTCAATTAGATCATGTGGAAGCTGGTTTAGGGCACACATTTGGTTAGCTGAGTCCGACATGATTTGGGCGTAACAATGGTGAAAATGGTAGGGTTACTGCTTCGCCGATCACTAATAAAAATAAAAAACACTTACAACGGAAATCGAATCATTCAAAACAATAATACCATGGAATGTACAGTAGCGAAGATACCAACCTCGAAATCCTGAAATAGTTGCATCACAATCGTAAAAACAAAACCCTAATCTGTCTTCCCAATATCCAATTCGTCACGATAAGAAGTGAAGAAGATAACGGTGGTTAGGCCGGCGACGATGGTTAGCCCGATGAAGATGGCGGCGACGATGACAGCGACGATGGGGGACGTGTGATAGATTGGAACCTTTGAAAATGAGTAAATTTTGTTAGGTGATGACAACCATGGGAACAGTGGCGAGTTTAGTTAGAGACAAGTTGAAAAAGACGCGAGACGGGACCGAAACGGTAGCGACCTCAAAACGTCGCAACGGAAAAAACGGGGCCGAGACGGGGTCGAAACGGATGTTGACTTTTATATATATAAATATATATGTACACATATTTTAGAGGTAAAAAACCTTTGTTGACAAGTTTGTACCTATAATTGCTATTAGGTTAATATAATACAAAATGGAATATTAAACTAAGTAATTTTGATTGATTTGACCGACTTATGACCGATTTTAACAGAATTTATGACTTTTGACCGGCGTAAAAACAAAACCCTGTCTGTCTTCCCAATATCCAAATCGTCACGATAAGAGGTGAAGAAGATAACGGTGATTAGGCCAGCGACGATGGTTAGCCCGATGACGATGGCGGCGACGATGACGGCGACGATGGGGACGTGTGAGAGATTGGAACCTTTGAAAATGAGTAAATTTTGTTAGGTGATGACAACCATGGGAACAGTGGCGAGTTTAGTTAGAGAACGCGGTGACCAAATTTTTTAATAGAAAATACCTTAAAAATAAAAGGGAATGATTCTCGCACACACTTTTTTTTTATCCTCACACACCTATTTTAACCTTTTACTCTTCTAATAATACTCAATTGGTGTGTGAGGATCAAAAAAGTGTGTGTGAGAATCATCCCCCAAAATAAAATTGTAGTATAGACACCACTAAATTTAAACTCCAGTACCCGTATATTTTTTAGATTTATATTTTTTTCTTTTAAATTGTATAGCACACCACAAAATTTAACTACTCGGACTCCTTATATTATTCAAATTTGCAGTTTTTTGAAAGTAAACTACCAATAAAATAGCATTGAAATATATTTAGTACTAAAAAAAATTTAATGACCCATTGAATTATAATCCTAAAATTGCCACTGCGTGAGAAGGATCGAGAAAAAGCAGGTGAAGAAAATGTTGGGGTTCAATTGATACGGTGGAAGATGTCAGAATGAAGTAGAAGGTTATAGAAGGATCATAAAGGTCAACTGGTACGCTAGGAGTAAAAAGACCACAATACTCTTAAAGAAGAAGGTTCCAGCCACTGGTAAAAAGTCGATACTACCCTTTAGCAATATAATAATGTTGTGAATAGTGAAAGTATATTCTCTAGTGATATATATAATGATAAGGGTTCGCCTTTGCCTATTAATTTGGGGTGTTCTGAACGCAATAGCAACGCGAAAGATATAGGGATTGATATGCCATTATGCCCTCCTGTTCTGGGCCGATTGAATCATTTCCTATTTCCTTGGGCCCATTAGAAGCGGCACCCAGTATTGGTGATCTTGATGGGCCGAATCCGAGTGTGGTTAAGGGCCGAATTTGTTTCAATTATGTGGCGTCCAAATTTGATAAATATATAAGTAAAAAACCTTTTGCTTCAAAATCAAGCGGAGAAGTTGTGATAGAGTCTTTTCAGCGTTCAAAAATATAATGGATAATATAGAGGGTGCCCAAAAAGGCATTGTTATTAATTCTAGTGGTTCGTCTACCGTATCGGTGTAACCTAAAAAGCCAAGAAATGAGTGAAAAAAATTGGATCAATGAGCGGAAATGGAAGCTTTCAACGTTTTTATCAAAGATGCTTGAGCTCTGTGTTTGTATGTGGAAGGTTGTTTTTTTTTCTTTTTTTCTTTTTTGTTATTTAAATTGGATCAAGTGCACAGGGCCCAATATCCTAAGGGGCCCAAAATAGTGCAGTCCATATTAGTATCCAGTTCCTATGCTGCTAAGGGCTAATGTGAATATAGCCCAAACATAAATAATGTCAAAGAAGCCATGTAAGTATGATACTCCATATATAAAATCCATTAATTTTTTTCGGTACTATACAAGTGGGACCCCATTGCTGTGCATCCCAAATTTTCTCTTCTATTTATATTGCTTTTCAGTTGAATTTTAATCCAACACTTATTACTATCGAAACTTAAATTTTAAAAAAGGCCTAAAATTAAAAAAAAAAAAATATATATATATATATATATATATATATATATATATATATATATATATATATATATATATATATATATATATATATATATATTATATACATTGCTTTTTCCTGTATATCCAAGTAGACAAAAACTTCATAGCCATAAAACAAAAATGATTTGTTCTAATATATATTGATAGCTTTTTTGTATTATTTGTATATGTATATGTATGTATTGAAAAGTTTAACATTTATTAGGGCCCTATTTTATATTTCGAACAGGGCCTCGTAAATTAATGAGACGGCCCTGGTGGAAACTAATAACAACCCATTGAAACCAACAAGAAGACTAGCATTTGGCATTTGCACTCTTAGACTACTTGCAAATTCTAATGTTGCGGTTTCACTAGCTGATGACAACGGTTACTTATTGGCTCAATGGACCCGTTCCGACACCACGGGCTTCAAATAGTAAGCGTTCAAGTCACACCCCCTCTTGATAGTTAATTGCTACATTTGTCTTACACAAATAATGTTCACTTTGACTTTTTAAGTCAAACCTTTCATTTATACGGAGTATGTAACTTTGGATTATGGCAAACAGTTTTCAATTTTAAGGTACGTATTACGTTTATGTTTAACTGATCACATAAGTGTAAACATTTTTTTAAGGTAATCCAATATGTGTTTTGTTTAAATTTTAAGAATTTTACTTTTAAAGTCAAGTCGTGTCCACTTTGTTTAATAGAATATGTCCACTTGTTACAGTGATTAATAATGTGGAAACGGGAACACAGTGATTCTTAAAGACTGGTGTGTACATAGCCAATATAGGGACTAAAGGACGACAATTTCAGCTAAAGAGTATGCATTTGATCTTGAAGGATAGTTTATGACCTCAAAAGTCAAATATTACCTATTTTGACTTATGGATGATTGAAGAATATTTTGACAGCTAGAAGATGCGGTAGACAACTAGATCTCCCAAAGACAGAATCATTGTATAAAGACACAACAGTTATTCTTCATGAAGTTACGACTAAAATGGCGTAAGCCTTGTAATGAAATGAAAAACACCTTGTATTAATAAGGAACTTGTAATGATCCGTACTGACTATTATGTTTGTTCATCAGTCTTGATGTCTTGATATATCAAAGACTGTATTCAGCTTTATCAAATACCGTTCACAAATAGACCGCTTCCTTAAAACAAGTAGAAAGTCATAAGCGAAAGTATGAAATTCAGCGCTGCGAGTTCTTAACCTGGTTCAATCATAATAATATAAATGATGAAAGTTCAATCTATAAAATTATAAATATTGGTGGTTTCAGACAAGAAGGGAAAGTGGGATGGTTCAAGAAAATAGTAATGGAGGAGAATCCTATTGTTGCTGCAATCCAGGAAACAAAGTGTAACAGACCACGTCTTCAACAAGTTGAATCCAGGAAAATTACAAGTGAAGAAGCTGTTCACCGAGGCTGAAGTATGGTCTGCGGTTAAAGGCTATGGATGGTCAAAGGCCCCTAAAGCTTTAAACTTTTTAGAATGTTTTGACAGGTTATAAAAAGTGATTTAGTGAACAGATGGTTATATGAACAAAAATGTCACAAATTTCGCTTACCTCAAGTGTCACCTTTCGCTGCAATAATTTGTGGCTTCCTCTCTCTATAACAGCATAAAACTTATTAAAGCTTTCACTGTGTCTACATATTTTGGGGTGTAAGGAGGATTGTTTGAAGACTGATTGATACATGACACGATCTTATGTTCTCCTTCACCAATAAGGTTTGAATCAGAAAGAATAACCGTCAAAACATTCCCAACTGGGAACAAATTTCATGTAAAAAGATCATGAATTTATGAAGTTAAAATCATCTTTATGGGCTTCTATTTGTAAAAATTGTTTAATCTTAGATGAGAACATGGATACCATAAATTCTGGAGTAGTTTTGTTTATTAAAAACCCGTGGATTGGTTGAAACATAAAGGACCTGCTGCTGATTTTTGTGGAAAAACAACAAGCTCATCTGAAGAACATGCTACAGGTATGAACACCGACCCAAATAGAAATTGCAGTTAGTATTGTCAATTTTGACCCATTCACTTATTATAGACTATAATGTTATAGACAAAATCTATAATTAGCTTTTACTTGTGTAGGACATTAGGGGTGGATCTCGTAATGGTATGGTAACTTTAGAGAACAGAGTGTGGGGCCTAGAGAGAGTCGTTGAAGATATGGCACGTAATCTGTCATTATCAATGAATAATTTAAGAAGTGGTTGTTATACAAACGGCTTTGATGACTCATCAAAAAGTTCATTTAGCAAGTACAACGCTTTTTCTGACTATCCTAATACAAAATTTGGGAGAAATAACGATATGATGTCCTACAACAAAGGTAGAACCTTTCATGCACGTGGGCAAAATACACAATTCGGTTCATGGAAACGGGTGGAGCCCGTTAGGTTTAGAGAGGGTCCTTGTAAGCTAAGGTGAGAAAATGTGGCTGCAGCTCACTGAATACAGCATCTCTTTCGTGTTGTGTACAATACCAAATAACTCAAAGTATGCAAATCTTTGGTAAATTTTTTGTCACATAACAGAAAAAGGAAAATACAAACACATCTGAAATATATATTATGTGGTTGTTATGAGGCATACCCTTGCAATGTTCAGAAAATGTGGCCACAGCTCACCTTTAAAGCCAAAAAGCTCAACTTTTTTTAAAGACTAACAGTATTGAGTAACTAACAATAGAATGTAAAATAAAGAAGAAAAAAAATGATTACTTTCTCATATATTTCTAGGTTACTCAGAAATTGTGAGTGAAAAGGCTTTGCACCATGTCGCAGAGAAGTACATTATCACCTTCGAAAGTATGACCTTATGTCATAACCCTTCCTTAACCGTAAGAACGTGTTAGATAACGTATGATTTCATTGCGAGGTATTGACCTCTATATGCGACATTTTTAAAAGAAAAACTGCATATATTATACATTACAAACCATGATTCTTATTTTTGATACAAGATTTGGACGAAATAAAGATGATTATCATTTAGCGATAATCTTAGACTTACAAACTTTACAAATGATGATAACAACACGATTTCTAGCATATTTTACAACACAAGTTCTTGGATATGCAGTCTTATTTTTGACACAAATATGCGTACGCAAGATCCTGCTCAAATTCAACATAATGCAGCGGAAGCTTTTAGAAATCACCTGAGAATAGACATGTTTTAAAAGGTCAACATAAAGTTGGTGAGATATAGGTTTAGTGCCGGCAGCAATATATATATAGACCACAAGATTTCGTATATAAACAGTTTAATAAAAATATTCTAAGTGGTTGAGCACTTGGTAACCATACTTAACAATTAATCACGTCGCATATTCCCTTTAATATGAAATCTTACTACAATGTACCAAGTGTAGTCACGAAACGAAGTACTGTGCAACCGTTGAATACTGGTCGTCCAGTCCGGTTGGGGTTGTCAGGCCCGATAGATCTATCAACAGGATTCGCGTTTACAATACCGCTGTAAATATTAGTTACCAAGCTACAGGGAAGTATGCCAGTGGTACAACTCAACGTAGAATATATTTTTCAGTTACTTGTGTCCATATTGTAAAACATAAAATACATGTATTCTCATCCCGAAATATTTAGAGTTTAAAAGTGGGACTATATACTCACTTTCGTCTTGAAGATATATATATATAATTTGACTTGGTCTCCGGTTGATATTACGAACCTATCCATATATAATATATCAATACCTTTTCTTTTTAAACAAACGTCACATATATATACTTGTTATACTTTTAATACTTTGAATAATTCCTTAGTCCGTAGTTAGCAGTTCGTTGTTAGTAATTCAATTTTAATGGTTCATTTTTAGATGTTTAATATACCCGCAATGAAATAAATAAAACCCCCAACGAAATAAATAAAACCCCATCGTATATGTATTGGTCGAGATTAATCTTGACCCACGGTACCGGTGTTGTCAAATGACGTGTTGCGTACATAAAGTACCGGTGTTGTCAAATGACGTGTTGCGTACAATCATGGGATCTTATGATTAATCTTCTCGTGTTGTTTACGGGTGATCCTGAACCATATAAAATTGAATTATATAAAATATCATGTTATCTTAGAAAGATGTGATTTTATTTAATTTTTCCCAATTAATCCCGAAGTTAAACAAGTCTTGGATAACCAATTTTGTTTCGGTCATAGTTTCTTCGTTACAAATCCGTTTTCGTTGATTCAACTTGCCATCTCCTTGGATCGAGTCCCTCTTTAAGACTATGAACTGAAAATACCTTGGTTTGTATTCAAAATCACACGGCATAGGTGAAACTTTAGTGAAACTTATGAAGTTAAACATTTTCCTTTATGTAAACAACCTTAAATGATTATTTTTCTAAAAATACTTATACTTTGAATTAAATCATGGAATTTTTATGTGTTATCATATCCATAGTAAAAATCATTTTTCCAGAACATAAACCTCCAATTCAAAGTTTAAGATAGTTTTTAATTATCCAACCCAAAACAGTCCCCGGTGGCACTCCGACGTCGTAAAAACAGTTTTTAAGATAATCTTTGAAAAACCAAGTTATACCTTGTTAAATTAGCATATATTTAAGTTATATTACAGGTCTTGGAGTATTTTAAAAGTTAAGTTAGAAGGATCTATTTAGTTTGCAAACAAGTTTGAAAACATTCAAACTATGTTCTTGTTGTTAAAATTTTATACCACAAAATAAGATAGTTATATATATATGAATCGAATAAGGTTATGAACATAGATTCTACCTCAAGTTCCTTGGACAAGGTTGCTGTAAAATAGGAGTAAGAACCTAGAACCAAAAGGGTGATGGAAGTGGATGAAAGATTGGAAGTAAGTTGGTGTTCTTGGAAGGTTTTCTTGAAGTATTTTTGTAAGGGTTTTCTTATGATGATTAAGTGATGTTTTGAAGCTAAAAACTTATGAGGACCTTGAAGAACACTTGAAGGTTGAAGATAAGAGAGTTTAGAAGATCATTTAACTTGAAAGAAAATTGTTATGAAAGTGTGCATATGTGTATATAGGCGTATATATGTATATGTATATATATAGACTTTATTTTTTGATTTTTAGCTCAAAAGTCCTCATATATGATCCCACATGTATTGACTAATCAAAGGCTACTAAGATCATATAATTGAAGTCTAATAATTGGTATTTTTCAATAGTAAAACTTCTAGAAACTGCGTATTTATACGGGTACATATACCCTAAGTATACGTATAGAAATCTTGTGAAAATAGAACGAGGATTCAAATATAGCTATCTTTTGTGAATATACTTATATGGTTTTATGTATTTAAGTCCTTAAAAATGATTAAATACATTACTTATACGATATATGTATAAACATTATATGTCATAAGTATTTAAGTCAAATAACGTTACGTATGGTTATCGTTTTGAAAACTTAAGTTAGTAGTTTCAAAATATACTTATAACTTATTGTTATTAATACAAAATGAGGTATTAAAACATCCTTAAATCATGTTAAACATGTATATATACATATATATATACAAACGTATAATTATCATATATTGTATAGTTCGTGATATCATCGGTCAAACTAGACGGTCAAACGTTGTGTAAATCTCTTTTCGAAAAACATAAGTCTCTACAATTTGGATTGCTTATCATGTTGGTAAGGTTTAATTTATGTAAATATTAATCTTATAAGTATAGAATGATCGAAAAAGTGCGGGTCGTTACATTACCTCCCCGTTAAATAAATTTCGTCCCGAAATTTTAAAATTGTACCTATTTTGCGTCATCGAGAAACAAGTGTGGATACTTTTGTTTCATCTGATCCTCTCGTTCCCAAGTAAACTCGGGACCTCTTCTAGCATTCCAACGAACCTTAACAATCGGTATGTTGCTCTGTTTGAGCTGTTTAACTTCACGGTCCATGATTTCGATTGGTTCTTCGACGAATTGTAGTTTCTCGTCGATATGGATTTCTTCAAGAGGAATAGTGAGGTCTTCCTTTGCAAGACACTTCTTAAGGTTTGAGACGTGAAAGGTATTATGTACCCCGGCGAGTTGTTGCGGTAACTCAAGTCGATAAGCTACCGGTCCAATGCGTTCAATAATCTTGAACGGGCCTACATATCTTGGGTTCAGCTTACCCCTTTTGTCGAAACGTATTACACCTTTCCAAGGTGACACCTTTAACATAACCATGTCCCCGACCTGAAACTCTAATGGTTTCCTTCGGACATCGGCGTAGCTCTTTTGGCGACTACGGGCTGTTTTCAATCTCTCCTTGATTTGTACTATCTTCTCAGTCGTTTCGTGTATGATCTCGGGACCAGTTAATTGTCGATCTCCTACTTCATTCCAACAGATAGGAGATCTACACTTCCTTCCATACAATGCTTCGAATGGTGCAGCTCCAATGCTCGCATGATAACTATTATTATACGAGAATTCTGCTAACGGTAAATACTTATCCCATCCGTTTCCAAAATCGATCACACATGCCCTGAGCATATCTTCAAGAGTCTGAATTGTTCTTTCACTCTGCCCGTCCGTTTGCGGATGATATGCGGTACTCATATCTAAACGAGTTCCTAGTGCCTCCTGTAGTGCTTGCCAGAACTTTGAGGTAAATCTACTATCACGATCAGATATAATGGAAATAGGTATTCCATGCCTTGAAACAACTTCCTTTATATACAATCGTAATAGTTTCTCCATTCTATCCGTTTCCTTTATAGGCAAGAAATGTGCAGACTTGGTGAGACGATCAACAATCACCCAAATGGTGTCGTAACCCCAGGCAGTCTTTGGTAACTTCGTGATGAAATCCATGGTAATACCATCCCATTTCCATTCTGGGATTTCTGGTTGTTGAAGTAACCCTGACGGCTTTTGGTGTTCTGCTTTGACCTTGGAACAAGTTAAACACTCCCCAACATATGTTGCTACGTCTGTCTTTAAATTAGGCCACCAATAACGTGTCTTAAGATCTTGATACATCTTTCCAACTCCAGGATGTATCGAGTATCTTGTCTTATGTGCCTCATTCAATATCAATTTCCTTAATCCACCCAACTTCGGTACCCAAATACGATTTGCAAAATATCAAATTCCGTCTTCCCGTATAACGAGTTGCTTCTCATACTTCTTCATTATTTCATTTCTTATGTTTTCTTTATTGAGTGCTTCTTGTTGAACTTCTTTGATTTGTGAGTTGAGATTCATGCGAATTTTTATGTTCATTGCTCGAACTCGGATTGGTTCTCGTTCCTTTCTGCTTAGAGCATCGGCCACTACGTTCGCTTTCCCGGGATGATAACGAATTTCACAATCATAGTCATTTATTAACTCGACCCACCTACGTTGCCTCTGTTTCTGATCAAAAATATGTTGAAGGCTTTTATGATCAGTAAACACAGTGCATTTAACCCCATACAAGTAGTGTCTCCATATCTTCAATGCAAACACGACTGCTCCCAGTTCTAGATCATGCGTCGTATAATTCCGCTCGTGAATCTTTAATTGTCGGGATGCGTATGCAATAACTTTCTTCTGTTGCATAAGAACGCAACCAAAACCTTGTCGCGAAGCGTCACAATATATTTCAAAATCATCGTTCCCTTCTGGTAACGATAAAATAGGCGCCGTAGTTAACTTCTTCTTTAGTAATTGAAATGCACTCTCCTGCTCAGAAGTCCATTCATATTTCTTCCCTTTTTGTGTTAACGCTGTCAACGGCTTAGCTATTCGGGAAAAATCTTGAATAAACCTTCTATAATAACCGGCTAAACCCAAAAATTGGCGTATCTGCATTGGTGTCTTAGGAGTCTCCCATTTTTCAATGGCTTCAATTTTTGCTGGATCAACCTGAATTCCTTTGCTACTAACAACGTGGCCAAGAAATTGCACTTCTTTCAACCAGAAAGCACATTTAGAAAATTTAGCATATAGCTGTTCTTTTCTTAACAACTCTAATATCAACCTTAAATGCTGCTCATGCTCTTGCTCACTCTTGGAATAGATAAGAATATCATCAATGAAAACGATAACAAACTTATCTAAATATGGACTACAAACTCGATTCATGAGGTCCATGAATACAGCTGGCGCATTCGTCAATCCAAACGGCATGACCAAAAATTCGTAATGACCGTAGCGTGTCCGAAAAGCAGTTTTCGGTATATCTTCTTCTTTGACACGTAATTGATGATAGCCCGATCTTAGGTCAATTTTCGAGTACACACATGATCCTTGGAGTTGATCAAATAAGTCGTCAATTCTCGGTAGTGGATACCGATTCTTGATAGTTAACTTATTTAATTCACGATAATCTATGCACATTCGGAAAGATCCGTCTTTCTTCTTGACGAATAAAATTGGAGCTCCCCACGGTGAAGTACTTGGTCGTATGAATCCACGATCCAGTAATTCTTTTAACTGACTCTGAAGTTCTTTTAACTCGGACGGTGCAAGTCTATATGGAGCACGGGCAACCGGTGCAGCTCCTGGTACAAGATCTATTTGAAATTCTACAGATCTAAATGGAGGTAATCCCGGCAACTCTTCCGGAAATACTTCAGGAAAATCTCTTGCCACAGGCACGTCATTGATGCACTTCTCTTTTTCTTTCTTTTCGACTTTATTAATATGTGCTAAGATAGCATAGCACCCTTTCTTCAAGTACTTTTGAGCTTTCAAATAACTAATGAGTTTTAGCTTTGAGTTACCCTTCTCTCCATAAATCATTACTGGCGTTTTATCCTTACGAGGAATGCGAATTGCCTTCTTGGCGCACACAACTTCAGCTCCTATTTTGGACATCCAGTCCATGCCGATTATTACATCAAAACTTCCTAATTCTACGGGTATCAAATCAATCTTAAATGTTTCTCCGGCTAAATTTATTTTACAATCACGGCAAATTTTATCGGCTTTAATTAGTTTACCATTAGCTAACTCAATCATGTACTTAGCATCTAGAGGTAATGATGAACAATTCAATTTAGCGTGAAAGTCTCTACACACGTAACTTCTATCAGCACCAGTATCAAATATAATAGATGCGGATAAGTTATTAATGGTAAACGTACCCGTAACAAGCTCCGGATCTTCGCGTGCCTCTCTAGCATTAATAACAAATGCTCTCCCACGTGCAGGTCTGACATTCTTCTCTGAATTCGGGCACTGACTCTTATAGTGACCTTGTTTTCCACACCCAAAACAAGTAACGGTAGCCAAAGCAGTTCTATTTGCATTGGTGGCAGGAGTCTTGGTACCATTTGTATTTATAACGAGAGCCCTACAATCTTCAGCAAGATGACCCTGTCGATTACACTTGGTGCATAACACACTACAGTAACCAAAGTGATGTTTGTGACAACGGTTGCATAAAGGATTTTGTCCTTTGTAACCAAAGCTTGAACCACTACCTGCACCTTGCGTGGTTTCTTGTTTCTTAAAAGATTGTTGTTGGTTACCTCGATCATAATTTCCATTCCACTTTCTTTTGTTACCTGATACCTTCACATCAGTATTGGATACTTTCTTATCCATGATGACCTGATCCATTAGCTCGTTTGCCATGGTTATAGCTTCATGAATTGTCTTAGGTTTCGATGCTGTAACATTTGCCTTGACCTTTTTGGGCAAACCATCTTTGTACATTTCAATCTTCCGTTCTTCGGTTGGGACCAATTCAGGACATAGCAAAACTAATTCCATGAATCGCTGATTGTAGTTGGTGATTTCAGTACCAACAACCTTCAGGCTTCGTAATTCATCTTCCAACTTTCTAACCTCGTTCCTTGGACAATACTCGTTGATTAACATTATTTTGAATTCTTCCCATGGAGTATCATAAGCTACATCTCCTCCTACAGCCTTCACATAATTTTTCCACCACGTGAGTGCACTATCTTGTAAAGTGCACGATGCATACTTGGTCATGTCCTTCTCAACACAACCACTGATTTTAAACACAGTCTCCATCTTTTCTATCCACCGGGTTAAACCGATCGGTCCTTCTGTTCCACTGAATGATGAGGGCTTGCAAGCTTGAAAAGTTTTGTAAGTGCACCCCACACGAGGATTTGGGTTAACTGCAGCACCTCTTGCAGCCTCGACCCATAACACTCTGTCGTTCACTCGCTGATTGATGAGTTCCTGGATTTCTTGTTCCGTCATTCGGTTCAATCGCGCCATATTCTTCTATAAGAATGAAAAGAAAATAATTATTCACATGGAATATTATAGATGTAGTGTATATTTACAGTACATTATAGCTTATTAATAATATGAACCAGGTATTATTATAAAAGCCTTTTCTTCTTATTAGCGTTTTATAATTATATCTAGGGTAGTACCTACCCGTTAATGTCCATACTTAATAGCTTAGTACAGAATCAATTACTACCATCTAAATAATACTTAACCATGGAAAATTATTGCATTTCACACTTCACTATTTTACATATGCTTATCTTACATTGAACATTAAGCAAACCACACTAATAATATTATACAAAACATTATATGATCCCATGGTTTAATACGACAGCGCATCGTTTGGTCTATTTTCTAGGACGTTTAGGTTCAAAGAATCGCTTAATGCTTATCCTGGCTGTCTGCCTATATTTTGGCTGTGGGACTGAAGAACTGGATGCCGGGATAGAACGAATAGGAATAGCGGGAATAGGGGTGGTAGTGTCTAGTGGAGTTGGTGCCACATCATCCTTACTAAACTCGGGATTTGAATTTTCTAATTCATTAGCCTTTCGTTTCTTTCCTAGTTCGAACTTGTCTTTTGTAATTTCCTGTATTTCTTCCTCGGGTTCACTTTCCTCCTCGGGTTCACTTTCCTCCTCGGGTTCACTTTCCTCCTCGGGTTCACTTTCCGGGTTCTCTATAGTCGGTTCATCCGGAATTTGTGAGTCTTCCCCAAAGATATTATTTTCGTCATCGGATAGGTTAATGACTGGAATACCATCTGAAGATTCTGGTTCGGAGTCGCTGAATGTGATAACAAGTTTTGAGCCCGACATCTATCACACAACAACTAACCCATTAGTACTACATAATATTTACATATAAATTTTAACCAACAATGATAAGCAATGGTTTTTAAATCAGACCCGGTCAAAGTCCAGACTTACTAATGTATCCTAACGACTTATCAGTTAGACACACTAATGCAAACCTGGTTCGCTAAGACCACCGCTCTGATACCACATGTCATAACCCGTCCTTAACTGTAAGAACGTGTTAGATAACGTATGATTTCATTGCGAGGTATTGACCTCTATATGCGACATTTTTAAAAGAAAAACTGCATATATTATACATTACAAACCATGATTCTTATTTTTGATACAAGCTTTGGACGAAATAAAGATGATTATCGTTTAGCGATAATCTTCGACTTACAAACTTTACAAATGATGATAACAACACGATTTCTAGCATATTTTACAACACAAGTTCTTGGATATGCAGTCTTATTTTTGACACAAATATGCGTACGCAAGATCCTGCTCAAATTCAACATAATGCAGCGGAAGCTTTTAGAAATCACCTGAGAATAGACATGTTTTAAAAGGTCAACATAAAGTTGGTGAGATATAGGTTTAGTGCCGGCAGCAATATATATATATATAGACCACAAGATTTCGTATATAAACAGTTTAATAAAAATATTCTACGTTGAGTTGTACCACTGGCATACTTCCCTGTAGCTTGGTAACTAATATTTACAGCGGTATTGTAAACGCGAATCCTGTTGATAGATCTATCGGGCCTGACAACCCCAACCGGACTGGACGACCAGTATTCAACGGTTGCACAGTACTTCGTTTCGTGACTACACTTGGTACAGTGTAGTAAGATTTCATATTAAAGGGAATATGCGACGTGATTAATTGTTAAGTATGGTTACCAAGTGCTCAACCACTTAGAATATTTTTATTAAACTGTTTATATACGAAATCTTGTGGTCTATATATATATATATTGCTGCCGGCACTAAACCTATATCTCACCAACATTATGTTGACCTTTTAAAACATGTCTATTCTCAGGTGATTTCTAAAAGCTTCCGCTGCATTATGTTGAATTTGAGCAGGATCTTGCGTACGCATATTTGTGTCAAAAATAAGACTGCATATCCAAGAACTTGTGTTGTAAAATATGCTAGAAATCGTGTTGTTATCATCATTTGTAAAGTTTGTAAGTCGAAGATTATCGCTAAACGATAATCATCTTTATTTCGTCCAAAGCTTGTATCAAAAATAAGAATCATGGTTTGTAATGTATAATATATGCAGTTTTTCTTTTAAAAATGTCGCATATAGAGGTCAATACCTCGCAATGAAATCATACGTTATCTAACACGTTCTTACGGTTAAGGACGGGTTATGACACCTTAGCTACTTAATAGTTTGTAACTGGCTGACATATGTATGTACAAACCAAGTTTATAGTACTATTATTGAATTTTAGCTATCAATGGTATCGACTCTATTGTTAAAAATTTATCAAAACATCTTTCGAAATTTATTTAAGGTGTTAATACATCCATTATATCCATATCTATTACCAGATTTTCAACAATGGCATCAC
Organism: Rutidosis leptorrhynchoides; assembly: GCF_046630445.1. Taxonomy (NCBI): domain Eukaryota; kingdom Viridiplantae; phylum Streptophyta; class Magnoliopsida; order Asterales; family Asteraceae; genus Rutidosis; species Rutidosis leptorrhynchoides. The sequence continues at coordinate 10,462,697 of NC_092339.1, forward strand.
ATGTCAACACGAATCAACTACTAGTAGGTCTAAATAAGTAGTGAAGGATAAACCATATTGTCATTTACTGAAAAAAAAATAATTGTGGCTCTAACGGAAACGTTCAAGTGATTCAAGAGTTTCAACATGCGTACCACAACGTACGAATTCTTCTTGGCACCCTTCAACTGTTACACTTGTAAATCTTTTTTCATCCATGTCGTATTTAGAAATAGAAATTTTAGACACATCACTTTTGGTCAACAAAATATCCCGATTGCTTACTTGAGCAAAGAAGTCAAATTCTAGATCCATATTGTCTTCAAGGATACAACGTTTCGTCCAAGACTCAGGAACCCCATATTCCTCCTATTGGAGATATGGAGAACTTTAAACAATTAGAGGGAAGATTCCAGAAAACTCACACGAAGCTTCCACGAAGTTGTTAGGAAACTCACATGTAGCTTCTACGAAGTTGTGAGGAAATTCACATGTAGCTTCCACGAAGCTGTCAGAAAACTCACATGTAGCCTCCATGAAGCTGTCAGGAAACTCACATGAAGCTTCAAGGAATTGTTTTTAGCTTACTCCTACAATCATTCTATAAATAGACCCTCTTATAACTCATTGTAAACACACCACAAATATTCATACATTCTTTAGTTGGTCCGTGGACTAAAGCAATCACAACGATTGCATATAACCACGTTATCTCTTGTGTCGATTTACATTTCTTGCATTTATAATCTTTCGTTCATTAAGTGGGTTAGTAATCTTGTAGAATTACTATCGGTGAGTGATCTTGTTGAATCACTTGCGTTATTTTGGGTCCTAATATCCTTACAACTGGTATCAGAGCACAAGGTTTCGTTAAGGGAACGATGGCGGAAGACGGGAAGTTTAGAATCGACCGATTCGATGGGAGAGACTTCGGCTTTTGGAAGATGCAAATTGAAGATTACTTGTATCAAAAGAAGCTACATCAACCTCTGTTAGAGACCAAACCTGAAAGCATGAGCGATGCCGATTGGACGCTTTTGGATCGTCAAGCTTTGGGCGCTATTCGTCTTTCACTTGCTAAGAACGTTGCATACAACGTTGTGAATGAGAAGACGTCGTTTGCTTGCTTGAAAGCACTCTCTAACATGTATGAGAAACCTACCGCTTCTAATAAGGTATTTCTCATGCGTCAATTGTTCAATACAAAGATGAAGGAAGGTACGAGTGCAACGGATCATATCAATGAATTTAATAATATCGTTTCAAGGCTTGAATCGGTAGAGATTAAGTTTGATGATGAACTAAAAGCACTAATCTTGCTTTCATCATTACCGGAAAGTTGGTCGGGTACGGTTATCGCGGTTAGTAGCTCTACGGGAACTACTAAGCTAGCGTTTGAAGAAATAAGGGATTTGATTCTTGGTGAAGATACTCGTAGGAGAAACTCGGGAGAATCGACATCCTGTTCTTTGTTAAGTACCGACAACTGTGGTAGGAAATTTGATCGCGGTGAGAAGAAGGGTAGAAAGAAGTCTAAGAAGAGGTATCCATCGAAAGATAGAAGTGAAGCTGTTTGTTGGGGTTGCAATCAAACAGGGCACTTTCAAAGGAATTGTAAAAATGGTCCGGCAAAAGGTGTGAACTTGACCGAGGAAGAAAGTGATGATACACTTTTATGTAGTGTTGAAAATTCTATGGAGTCTTGGATTTTGGATTCGGGAGCTTCATTTCATGCTACTCATGTCAAAAGCATGATGAAGAATTTTCATTCATATCAAGGCAAGGTGAGATTAGCGGACGACAAACAACTCAATATAGAGGGCATTGGAGATGTTGTATTGAAGACTACTCTTGGCTCTAATTGGACCTTGAAAAATGTAAGGTACATTCCTAAATTAAAAAGGAAACTTATTTCGGTTGGTCAATTAGATGATGAAGGTAACGCGGTTACTTTTGAAAACCGCCAATGGAAGGTGGTTAAGGGTAGTTGTGTCGTGGCTCGTGGACATAAAAGGGGAACTCTTTATATGGTTGAAGTGTTTGATGAAGACACGGTGGTTGCTACGGTTAATGTTGAGTCCGAATCAACTCTATGGCACCGAAGACTCGGGCATATGAGTGAGAAGGGTATGAAGATGCTTGTTTCGAGTGGGAGAATTCCAGATTTGAAAAAGGTAGAACTTGGATTTTGCGAACCATGTGTATATGGGAAGCAAAAGAAGGTGACTTTTGGGAAATCGGAAAATGCTCCTAAGTTGGAGAAATTGGAGCTTGTTCATACGGATGTGTTTGGTCCAACTAATGTAGAATCACATGGAGGTTCTCGCTATTATGTCACCTTCATTGACGACTCCACTCGAAAGGTATGGGTTTATTTTCTTAAAGCTAAATCTGATGTATTTAATACATTTGTGAAGTGGAAAGCTATGGTAGAAAATGAGACTAATTTGAAAGTCAAGTGCTTGAAGTCGGATAATGGAGGGGAATATGGTAGTCTTGAGTTTAAAGACCATTGTGCAAAGCTCGGTATTAGAATGTTAAAAATGGTACCAGAGACACCGCAACACAATGGGGTCGCCGAACGTATGAATCGTACGTTAAATGAAAGGGCTAAGAGTATGAGACTACATGCCGGTTTGCCTAAAATGTTTTGGGCGGATGCGGTTAACACGGCGGCTTATTTGATAAATAGGGGACCCTCAACACCGTTGGGTTTCTGAATTCCCGAGAAAGAATGGCAAGGTAAGAAGGTGAGTTATAATCACCTTAGGATCTTTGGGTGTAATGCTTATGTGAAGACCAAAGATGCGGATAGAGACAAGCTTGAAGCTAAGTCAAAGAAGTGTATTTTCGTAGGCAACGGGTCGGATGAAATGGGCTATCGTTGTAGGGATAACGAGGCTAGAAAAGTAATTCATTCTCGCGATGTTACTTTTGATGAAGATTCGGTCTATGGCAAACCGGAAATGGGGAGTCCTAAACCGGGTCATGTTACTTTTGACGATGTTTCTATTGATGATCTTACAGGTTTTAGTGGGAGTACGGGAAACAATGAATTACCAACAAATGGTGAGGCGTCAGAAAATGCTAATGATAGGGATGGTTCGGAAAGCAGTGATGATTCCGAACATAGTGCGAGTTCTAGTGATGAGGAGGACACAAATGAAACCGGTCCAACCATTTCGGTTGCTCCTACACTAAGACGCTCGATTAGAGTGCCCAAACCTAATCCTAGGTATTCTACATCAGCAAACTACTTGCTCTATACCGAGAATGGTGAACTCGAAAGTTACTTTGAGGCAAGAAAGACAAAAGAATCCATACAATGGGAGCTTGCCATGAAAGAAGAGATGGGGTCACTTGAGAAGAATAAAACTTGGTCACTAGTGAAGTTACCTCATGATAAAATGGCGTTACAAAGTAAATGGGTGTATCGAATCAAGAATGAGTTGGATGGCAAGAAAAGGTACAAGGCTCGTTTGGTGGTTAAAGGCTTTCAACAAAAGAAAGGAGTTGACTACCAAGAGATATTTTCACCGGTGGTGAAGATGACTACTATTCATTTGGTACTTTCTATGGTTGCATCTGAGGACTTACATCTAGAGCAACTAGATGTGAAGACCGCATTCTTACATGGTAACCTTGATGAAGAGATCTATATGAGGCAACCCGAGGGCTTTGAGGTAAAGGGTAAAGAGAAGTGGGTTTGTAAGCTAAAGAAAAGTTTGTATGGATTGAAGCAAGCACCTCGGCAATGGTACTTGAAGTTTGACGAGTTTATGAAGAAGATTGGTTTCTTAAGATGTGAAGCGGATCACTGTTGCTACTTGAAGAAATTCAAGTCTTCTTACATAATCTTATTGTTGTATGTTGATGACATGTTACTTGCAGGTTCCAACATGTCCGAAATCAACAAGTTGAAAGGATTACTTTCCCATGAGTTCGAGATGAAAGATCTTGGTGGTGCTAGGCAAATACTTGGCATGAGTATTGTGCATGATCGTGTGAAGGGTACTCTATACTTGTCTCAATCCAAATATATTGAGAAAGTTGTAGAGAGGTTTAACATGGAAAATTCAAAGGCTCGTTCTATGCCTTTGGGTAGCACGATAAAGCTATCGAAAAGTCAATCACCTAAAACGGAAGAAGACAAAATAGAGATGGAAAAGGTTCCATATGCATCGGCCGTGGGTAGTGTTATGTATGCCATGGTTTGTACAAGACCCGATATTGCTCACGCAGTGGGAGTTGTAAGTCGTTATATGTCTAATCCGAGGAAAGAGCATTGGGAAGCGGTTAAATGGTTACTTCGTTATTTGAAAGGTACTTCTAATATGGGATTGTGCTTCTCTAAAAGCAATGTCATACTTAGAGGTTATGCGGATGCTAATTTGGGTGGATGTGACGATTCGGGGAAAAGCACTACGGGTTATGTTTTCACAATAGGGAAGACGGCGGTTAGTTGGATGTCTCGACTACAAAAGAGTGTTGCTTTATCAACCACCGAAGCCGAATATATGGCTATTGCAGAAGCTTCTAAAGAGCTTGTTTGGTTGAAAAACTTCTTAGGTGAGTTGGGTAAAAGACAAGACTATTGCGTCTTGAATTGTGATAATCAAAGTGCGGTTCATCTTGGGAAGAATCTGGTGTTTCATAGTCGTACGAAACACATCAAGATAAGGTATCATTTTATTCGACAACATATAAATGATGGTACTTTATTATTGGAGAAAATCCTTGGTACGAAGAATCCTGCTGATATGTTTACTAAGGTTGTTACGACAGAGAAATTGAGGTTTTGCATTACCTCAATTGGTCTTCTAATGAATTGATGAGAGAAGACCCCAACTAGAGAATTAGAGAGTTAATGTTTCAATTCTAACAAGTAGTGTTGAAGACCTTGTATCGAAAGTCTGCTCATCCGAAGTATGTGTTGAGTGTGCGTGTCCCAAATGGAGTTTGGCGGTATAATGGTGGTTTAACGTTCTTGGTTAGATCGTTGATATTTTGGGTTGACGAAGGTTGGGTTTGTTCAAAGTCTCCAAGTGGGAGATTATTGGAGATATGGAGAACTTTAAACAATTAGAGGGAAGATTCCAGGAAACTCACACGAAGCTTCCACAAAGTTGTTAGGAAACTCACATGTAGCTTCTACGAAGTTATGAGGAAATTCACATGTAGCTTCCACGAAGCTGTCAGGAAACTCACATGTAGCCTCCATGAAGCTGTCAGGAAACTCACATGAAGCTTCAAGGAATTGTTTTTAGCTTACTCCTTAAATCATTCTATAAATAAACCCTCTTGTAACTCATTGTAAACACACCATAAATATTCAGTAATACATTCTCTAGTTGGTCCGTGGACTAAAGCAATCACAACGATTGCATATAACCACATTATCTCTTGTGTCGATTTACATTTCTTGCATTTATAATCTTTCGTTCATTAAGTGGGTTAGTAATCTTGTAGAATTACTATCGGCGAGTGATCTTGTTGAATCACTTGCATTGTTTTGGGTCCTAATATCCTTACACCTCCATCACCCATAATTCACTAATGAATTCACGATCATAAGAATCAGCAATCTGAACAACAACTAGTTTCCCATCAAGAGCACAGAGCTTGGAAACATAATTAATCTCATCAGGTAACCCAATGTCATGAAATTTTTCATCCGCTAAACTAAATGCAGCAATAGTATCTTTTGACTGTCTAGTTGTTACCAACCAGTGAAGATTATTGTTTAAAAGTGGTACCACTGAATGTTCAGGAGTATAAACATAGTAAGGGTAGTTAGGCAACGACATTTTCCATGAATTGTTACGTAAACTATAGACGCATACAAAAGAGCTGTGAGGATCAGAATCTGAAACGTGTATACGAGAAATGGAGATTACTTTATAATCATCCGTGGAATAATCATAACTAAATCCATATAAATTATCGTTACCTTTTCTACACAATTTTGGAACTTTCAAGGTCTTTCGTGCGATTGGATTAACTAAACAGGGGTTATAATCAAAATCATAGCATAAAAGAAGTCCGTTGCAAGAACCTAGAATCTGAATCATTGGTACCTGGAAATTCAGGCTTATAGCAGTTACTGTGGTTAGGGTATTGAGTTGTTTTATTTCGAGCGAGTAGAGAGACTCACAATCTTCAGAAACTAAAATCAAGTGAGTAGGGTTAAGATTTGGGTTGTTTTTGGTGTAGTTAATAATATGGGTTTTGATAAAATTGGGACTTGAAATCAGTGAGTTCCATCGTTTTGAAACCGATTTGAAATGGCCTAAAGATTTAGATGGCAGAAGAAGGAGAATTGATTCGATTAGGTCTGTTGGAAGCTGGTTTAGGGCACACATTTGGTTAGATGAGTCCGACATGATTTAGGGAGATAAAAAAAATGGTGAAAATGGTAGGGTTTCTTATCTTAGAGCAGTTAAGCAGAAAGGAGATAAAAAGTATCAGGAAATGATAACTTAATTCAATCAATTCTGAGATGAAAATGGAGAAAGATGTCATAGTCTTGTGAAGAAGATGTATGAATTATGATTGTATCTCTCAATACTGCGTGTAACAGTGTAAGTTATACAGTAATATTACATTTAACACGGAGTATAAAAGAAATTACTGTATTACGGAGTAAATGAGTAATTATTATTCATTCAGTTACTATTAAAAGTAATTTCACCATTTCTGCATGTGGCACTATGATGTAGAAGTCTTCGAGGTTTATATAAAGACAAAATTCCCAAATTCGTCCTCGTGTTTGGCAATTTTCTTTTTTTTAGTCCCTCTCCCTCAAAATCATTTATAATAGTCCTTAAATGCCATTTTAAGTCTCAATTTGGTCTATATGTTACATTTTCTTAAACGTCCGTTAAAGTTTCTGGACACATGCTGCTCACGTGATTACAAGGCAACGTTTTATAATTATCAAATGGGCAACTATTCTGAATAAGTCATACGGGTTGAAATTGCAAATATCCTAAACCATTTTATTGAAGATGGAAATGATACACCCGATCTAAATTTCCCAAAGTTTTTCTGATCGATTTCTTTGTTCTATAATCATTTAATCTGTTGTTGTGGCTCACTCTTGGTTATGGGTAAGAGCTCGGGTGGTAATTACAATAAGAAGAAGGGTTTGCAATCGGTTGCAAAGGTGCTGCGCAGTCGAACAATTGGAGGCGAAGAGATGATCGATGTGAACGACGATGCATCTTCCAAGCGTGAATCTGAGAAGAATAATGATGAGGGTACGTCGGATGTCGCTGATCTGTCACAGACGAAGGATGAAAATCAAATGGAATCGATGACTAGAGCTGCGGCAAGTGTTCGTTCGTCACCATCTGATACTAATGAAGATGCAACAAAGGTTCATGCTGTTAAAATGGGTGACAATAAAAAAAGTGTTGCGACGGCTTCAGATTCTTCTGATGAAGAGATCGATTCCAATGTTAAGGATGAAGATCCTACTGTTAAGGAGAGTGGAAAGAAACTTGGTGACATTGATTCACTAAGGAACAAAGATCTTGATCTAGATTCTCTTGATAATGATAAACTAATAGGTCTGAATGGTTCAAAGGAGGGTATTACTATGCCTTCTGGTTCATATCTTCATGCAGCTGGGGGATTAAGTTCTCAGAAAAAGACAGTGAATTTTAGGTTCATTGAGCCTTCTGCTAGTTTAGATGATGGTATAGATGTTGAGTTGCCGTTGGATTCTATTTTGGAAGTGAATGAACGGTATAAGAATACTCTTTTTGGGTATTTTCTAGGCAAACGAGTGGTATATCCGGTTGTTAAAGCCTATGTTACTAATGTATGGAAGAAGTTCGGTTTGGAAAAAATAATGTTGAACTCTAAGGGTTTCTTCTTTTTTAAGTTTGCATCAGTGATAATGCAAAAACGAACATATATTTCATAGCATTATTCCTCAAGAAAGACAAGCTTTTAGTTGCAATTGTTCTATTTACAAGTGATATTCGTTTAAATAATAAAAGGTGAAGACAAAAGACAGATTCGACGAATTGAAGACGCAAACGACCAAAAAGCTCAAAAGTACAAAAGACAATCAAAGAGGTTCCAATTATTGATAAGAAACGTCTCGAAATTACAAGAGTACAAGATTCAAAACGCAAAGTACAAGATATTAAATTGTACGCAAGGACGTTCGAAAATCCGGAACCGGGACCAGAGTCAACTCTCAACGCTCGACGTAACGGACTAAAAATTACAACTCAACTATGCACATAAATATAATATAATATTTAAATAATTCTTATAATTATTTAATATATTATATTTATATTTAAAACCGTCGGCAAGAAAGACTCCAAAAGGGACTGAGCTGTAATTTCAATCTCCGCGACTCGCGGAGTTTGAAGGCCAAAAATGCCGCGAGTCGCGGAGCCCCAAGTTTTGAAAGTCCCTATAAAAGTAACCGAATTCTGAGCATTTTATCATCATCATATATCATTCTCTCTATCTATATACGTAAAATATATATATATAAATAATTTATATTTTAATTTTAATTTTAATTTTAATCCTAATAATAAGGGTATGTTAGCGAATGTTGTAAGGGTGTAAGTCGAAATTCTGTCCGTGTAACGCTACGCTATTTTTAATCATTGTAAGTTATGTTCAACCTTTTTATATTAATGTCTCGTAGCTAAGTTATTATTATGCTTATTTAATCTGAAGTAATCATGATGTTGGGCTAATTACTAAAATTGGGTAATTGGGCTTTGTACCATAATTTGGGTTTAGATAAAAGAACGACACTTGTGGAAATTAGACTATGGGTTATTAATGGGTTTTATATTAACTAAACAATACCTTGTTAATTTAATATACAAACTTATAATTCGACGTATTTATATATAACCACATACGCTTGACTGGGTACGGTGGGCGGGATATCTATAAATACCAACAATTATTCATTTTACCGGACACGGAACTGGATTAATAGTTAATAGACTTGTTGAAATAGGGGTGAAATTATGTACAAGGACACTTGGTATAATTGATAACAAAATATTAAAACCTTGGGTTACACTCAGTCGACATCCTGGTGTAATTATTAAACAAATAATTAAAATCTTGTTACAGTTTAAGTCCCCAATTAGTTGGAATATTTAACTTCGGGTATAAGGATAATTTGACGAGGACACTCGCACTTTATATTTATGACTGATGGACTGTTATGGACAAAAACCAGACGGACATATTAAATAATCCAGGACAAAGGACAATTAACCCATAGGCATAAAACTAAAATCAACACGTCAAACATCATGATTACGGAAGTTTAAATAAGCATAATTCTTTTATTTCATATTTACTTTCCTTTATTTTATATTTAATTGCACTTCTAATTATCGCATTTTTATTGTTATTTTATTTAATTGCACTTTTAATTATCGTATTTTTTAATTATCGCAAGTTTATTTTATCGCACTTTTATTATTCGCAATTTCATTATCGTTATTTACTTTACGCTTAAATTTAAGTCTTGTATTTATATTATTTTACATTTGGTTTTAACTGCGACTAAAGTTTTAAAATCGACAAACCGGTCATTAAACGGTAAAAACCCCCTTTATAATAATAATATTACTTATATATATATTTGTATTTTTATAAAAGTAAACTAATATAGCGTTAAGCTTTGTTTAAAGAGCTCCCTGTGGAACGAACCGGACTTACTAAAAACTACACTACTGTACGATTAGGTACACTGCCTATAAGTGTTGTAGCAAGGTTTAAGTATATCCATTCTCTAAATAAATAAATATCTTGTGTAAAATTGTATCGTATTTAATAGTATTTCCTTCTAAAAATTAATAGTATTATATACACTCTGCTCAAACTATCAAGTATTTTTTGGCGCCGCTGCCAGAGAACTTCTTAAACGCCGGAAGCGCAACGCTAATATATAAAAAAAAAGATTTTTATTTTACTTTTATTAAAATTCGTTTTTATAAAAGTACGTTTTAAATATTCGAAAATATAAAAAGAAAAACAAAAATTTATATATTTTTAAGAGTTTGTTAAAAGTTTTATAAGTTTCTTTATTTTTATTTTAGTTTATAAAAATATAATTTTTATTTAAATATCTTTTATTTATATAAAAACAGAAAATTAGAAAACATAAAAAAAAAAAAACGCGTCGATTTAAAACTGTTCCAGGGTTGAAATTTGGAACCCCGCGACTCGCGGGGTTTGCTGTTTGAAATACCGTGACTCGCGGAGGTATTCTGACACGCGACAGAACCCTAATCAGGCATTAATTACGAATAATTATTATAATTATTAATATAAAACCCTAATTAGGTTTTAATTAAATAATTATTTTAGTTTTTATTAATATTTTGTTTAATTAGTTTAATTAATTTATAAAATTAGTAGTTTTAATAAATAAATAATATAAAAATAATATTTTTATAAAAATTGTACTTTTTACAACTTTTTGTATATTTTTATATTTTATCCCTTTTTAATTGTTTTAGCATAATATTTGTATTTTTAGCTCATATTTAGTTTTAAACATAGTTTTTGCCATAGTTATTTTTACTTCTAGATTTTTAGGCTTTGCCGTAGAATTCCTTAAGTGCTTTTTCTTTAGACTAAGATTTAGGTGCTTTAGAATTTTGCGACGCCTTTTTAAGTTTTAGTTTCTTTTTAAGTTATTTCCATTTGGGATATAGTTTTTCCTGTAAGCTTTAATATTTTTAGACATTTTTTACTATGTACCAATTATCATTCCAATTAGTTATCTCAATTTGCGATTATAATTTTAAGTTAGTTGTAGTAATAAGGTTAGGTTAGTCAAGTGTTTTAAGTTTTATAAGTTTCTTTTATTTTTCCGTCACCTTTTATTTTTCAACCATTTTTCCTTTTCGACCTTTTTCGACGAACTCTTTTTCTTTCTTATTTCTCGCTATTCTAGTTTTAGGACATAGATTTTTATTCTACTTCTTATCTAAATTTCTTAAAATTACGAAAATTTATTTTAAGTGGTTAAAATGATAGACATCAAAATTTTCTGGTTCGTAGTAATAGTTGGATTTGTACGTGGACCGGGTTATTGGAGCCAAACAGTCCTCAATTATATTGAGACCAAACGAATCCTGCCCCTCTGCTGCATCTTTTGGCTATTCGAAACGTGGGCAAAATCAGAAAAGTCTATTGATTGGATAACTTATTATAATTTTTCTTTCCTTTTAAAAACTAATAGGATATTCAGTGAATGCACCGAGCAAGACGTTCACCACCTTTTGTACGTTCACCACCTATAACTAGATCAAGACATTTAGCAAATATTACTGCCATTGATTTTTCTTTAGAATCGTCATCCAGTCAACCAAGTACTTCAGTTCAAATTTCCGATAATCCATTTTTTGAACCCGACCTCACAATTGAGAATCCGGAGAATATTCAGGAACGGTTCGTAGATCCTGAACCACTAAACTTTCCTCCGAAACCACCAATCATTCAAACAGAGATTGTTGAGGAACGAACCATTAAATCAGAATCCTCTAGTGATTCCGATTCAACAAATTCAATTATGGAGAATCTGGAACCTTTAAGTATGGAAGACCGAATGAGAGCTAAACGCACTGGCCAAGGTCACGCAATTACTCATCCAGACATTAATGCGCCAGATTATGAAATCAAAGGACAAATTCTACACATGGTGACTAATCAATGCCAATTTAGTGGTGCGCCGAAGGAAGATCCAAATGAACATCTACGTACCTTTAATAGGATCTGCACACTATTTAAAATCCGAGAAGTGGAGGATGAACAGATATATCTCATGTTATTTCCCTGGACTTTAAAGGGAGAAGCCAAAGATTGGTTGGAATCGTTACCTGAAGGGGCGATCGATACATGGGATGTTTTAGTTGACAAATTTCTTAAACAATTCTTTCCAGCATCTAAAGCCGTAAGACTTCAAGCAGAAATTGTTACGTTCACACAGAAACCGAATGAAACTCTATATGAGGCGTAGACAAGATATGGAAAGTTGTTAAGAGGATGTCCGCAACATGGTTTAGACACCTGTCAAATAGTACAAATATTCTACCAAGGATGCGACATCACTACAAGAAAAGACATAGATATAGCAGCTGGTGGTTCTATTATGAAAAAAACCGAAACTGATGCTTACAAAATTATTGATAACACTGCTTCCCACTCACACGAGTGGCACCAAGAAAAAGATATCGTTAGATCATCTAAAGTAGCTAGAGCCGATTCTAGCCATGACTTAGATTCCATTTTCGCAAAGATAGATGCTGTGGAAAGACGAATGGAAAAGATGACTAAAGATATTCACTCAATACGAATTAGTTGTGAGCAGTGTGGAGGACCGCATTTGACAAAAGATTGTCTCAGTATTGAATTAACAATGGAACAAAGAGAGAATATTTCATACATAAACCAAAGGCCTGGAAATAATTATCAGAATAATTATCAACCGCCAAGACCTATTTACAATCAAAACCAGAGTTATAACAGAAATATTCCATACAACAACCAACAAGGTCCTAGCAATCAACAAGTATCCAATAATACTTACAATCAGCAAAGACCTAATTTTCAAAACAAACCACCACAACAAACCGATGATAAAAAGCCGAATTTAGAAGATATGATGACGAAGCTAGTTGAAACTCAAACACAGTTTTTCACATCTCAGAAACAAACCAATGAACAAAATGCTCAAGCATTTAGAAATCAACAAGCTTCTATTCAAAATCTAGAACCAGAAGTAAGTAACCTAGCAAGGTTAATAGGTGAAAGAAAACCGGGAAGTCTACCTAGTGATACAAATGCTAACCCCCGGAATGAAACAGCTAAAGCCATTACCACAAGAAGTGGTACAACACTTAAACCACCTGAAATACCTGTAATTTCTGATGAAGCTATTCCTACTCCACAAGAACCACAACCTGATCAAGATAAGGAAAAAGAATCGGTAGTTGAAAAGGTTAATGAAGATAACACAGCTAAGGATAAACCTTATGTTAAACCATACCAACCACCACTTCCTTACCCGAGTAAAATGAAGAAAGAGAAACTTGAAGCTGAGCAATCCAAATTCTTGGATATGTTTAAACAGATAAATGTAAATCTTCCTTTCATTGATGTGATTTCAGGAATGCCTAGATATGCTAAATTCTTGAAAGATCTAATCTCAAATAGAAAGAAAATGGAAGAACTCTCGGCTGTTACCATGAATGCTAATTGTTCAGCAGTGCTGTTGAATAAGATACCAGAAAAACTATCTGATCCAGGAAGTTTCACAATTGCATGTTTTCTGGATAGTCTTAGTTCAATAGAAGCATTGGCAGACTTAGGTGCTAGTATAAATCTAATGCCGTATTCACTATACGCTAAACTAGACCTTGGAGAATTGAAACCAACCAGAATAAGCATACAACTAGCTGATAGATCAATAAAATATCCTAGAGGTATAATGGAGAACATGTTAGTTAAAGTTGGTACTTTAGTATTTCCAGTAGATTTTATTGTTTTAGACATGGAAGAAGATTCTCAAGTTCCTCTCATATTAGGAAGACCATTCTTAAATACGGCTAAAGCAATGATAGATGTATTCGATAAGAAACTGACCCTAAGTATAGAGGACGAGAGTGTTACCTTTTCAGTTGATAGAGCAATGCAACAACTACAATCTGCAGATGATACATGTTATTATATTCAAACTATAGATGCACATGCAGAATTATTAGAAGAATTTCCAGAATTACAAGGAACAGGAGAATGTTCTTTAGGAGAAGGTAATGAACCAATTGATGAAGCTGAAATGTTAGCTACACTTATAGCTAATGGATATGAACCAACAACAGAAGAAATTCAAATGCTAAAAGAAGAAGACAGATATCGATACAAATCATCGATAGAAGAACCTCCGAAATTAGAGTTAAAGCCACTTCCAAACCATTTGGAATACGCTTATTTACATGGTGAAACTGAATTACCTGTAATAATATCATCTTCTCTTACTGAAAATGAGAAATCACAACTCATTTCTGTGTTGAAAGCTCATAAACCAGCCATTGCATGGAAGATTCATGATATTAAAGGAATAAGTCCTTCGTATTGCACACATAAAATCCTTATGGAAGAAGGTCATAAAACGTATGTGCAACGCCAACGAAGACTAAATCCTAATATGCAAGATGTAGTTAAGAAAGAGATTATTAAACTTCTAGATGCAGATTTAATTTATCCAATTTCTGATAGTCCATGGATAAGCCCAGTTCAATGCGTGCCTAAGAAGGGTGGCATGACTGTCATTACAAATGAGAAAAATGAGCTTATTCCTACTAGGACTGTAACAGGATGGCATGTATGTATTGATTATAGAAAATTAAATGACGCCACCAGAAAAGATCACTTTCCCTTACCTTTCATAGATCAAATGTTGGAAAGATTAGCCGGAAATAGTTACTATTGCTTTCTAGATGGATTTTCCGGATATATTCAAATTCCAATAGCACCCGAAGATCAAGAAAAAACCACATTCACGTGCCCTTATGGTACTTTTGCTTACAAACGCATGCCATTTGGACTTTGTAACGCCCCTGCAACCTTTCAAAGGTGCATGATGGCGATTTTTCACGACATGATAGAAGAATGCATGGAAGTTTTCATGGATGACTTTTCAGTCTTCGGTGATACATTTGAATCATGTCTAGTTAATCTGGAATGAATGCTAATTAGATGCGAACAATCAAATCTAGTTCTTAATTGGGAGAAATGCCATTTCATGGTTAAAGAAGGCATCGTTCTTGGTCATAAAATTTCAAAAGAAGGAATTGAAGTGGATAGAGCTAAAGTAGATGTAATTGCTAAACTTCCACATCCCACCAATGTTAGAGGAGTTAGGAGTTTTCTAGGGCATGCCGGTTTTTACCGACGTTTCATAAAAGATTTTTCTAAAATTTCCACTCCTATGAATAAACTCCTAGAAAAAGATGCTCCATTCATCTTTTCAGATGAATGTATCAAATCTTTTAATATTCTTAAAGAGAAACTAACTAATGCGCCGATCATGATAACACCAAATTGGAATCTACCATTTGAACTAATGTGCGATGCAAGTGATTTTGCAATGGGAGCCGTTTTAGGACAAAGGATTGAAAAACGATTTCAACCTATATATTATGCTAGTAAGACGTTACAAGGAGCACAAACAAACTATACAACTACTGAAAAAGAACAACTTGCTATTGTCTTTGCTTTTGACAAATTTCGATCATATCTCGTTCTAGCAAAAACGGTGGTCTATACCGACCATTCTGCTCTTAGATACCTATTTTCAAAACAAGATGCTAAACCAAGATTAATCCGTTGGATCTTACTCTTACAAGAGTTTGATATTGAAATCCGAGATAAAAGAGGAGCAGAAAATCTCGCCGCTGATCATCTTTCTCGTCTTGAAAATCCCGAATTAGAAGTTCTAAATGAATCGGCCATACAAGACAACTTTCCTGATGAATATCTATTGAAGATAGATTATAAAGAAATACCATGGTTTGCAGACTATGCAAACTACTTAGTTTGTGGATTCCTTGAAAAAGGATTATCGTACCAAAGACGAAAGAAATTTTTCAGTGATATAAAACACTATTTCTGGGAAGATCCACATCTGTTTAAAAGTTGTCCCGATGGAATAATACGCCGATGTGTATTTGGAGATGACGCTAGTAAAATATTAAACCATTGTCACACAGGACCAACAGGAGGGCATTATGGGCCTCAACTAACAGCAAGAAAAGTTTATGATGCTGGATTCTATTGGCCTACAATTTACAAAGACGCACACCTTCTTTGCAAATCCTGTGATGCATGTCAAAGGGCCGGAAAAATAAGTCAACGTGATGAAATGCCACAAAATGTCATCCAAGTATGTGAAGTATTTGACATTTGGGGTATTGACTTTATGGGTCCATTTCCAAAATCTCATAATAATCTATATATACTCGTAGCCATTGATTATGTATCTAAATGGGCGGAAGCACAAGCTCTCCCAACTAACGATGCACGAGTTGTAGTCAACTTTTTAAAACGTCTTTTTGCAAGATTTGGAACACCGAAATCTTTAATAAGTGATCGGGGTACTCATTTCTGTAATAATCAACTTGAGAAAGTTCTTAAAAGATATGGAGTAACTCATAAAATCTCCACCGCATATCATCCACAAACAAGTGGACAAGTTGAAAATACCAACCGAGCTTTAAAACGTATTCTAGAGAAAACCGTAGGATCAAATCCGAAGGAATGGTCCATTAAATTGGAGGATGCACTCTGGGCTTTTAGAACAGCCTACAAAACTCCAATTGGAACCACACCTTTTAGACTTGTTTATGGAAAAGCATGTCATCTTCCAGTAGAAATTGAACACAAAGCATTTTGGGCTTTGAAGACATGTAATCTTGATTTACATGAAGCTGGACGTCTACGATTAAGTCAACTAAACGAATTAGAAGAATTAAGACATGAAGCATACGAAAATTCGTTAATCTATAAGGAAAGAACGAAGAAATGGCATGATAAAAGAATCAGAAGTTCAAAAGAATTTAAAGAAGGAGACAGAGTTCTTCTTTTCAATTCACGATTCAAGCTATTTCCTGGAAAATCGAAATCAAGATGGTCTGGACCATTCATAGTCAAAAGAGTTTTTCCATACGGAACGATAGAATTAATAAATTCAAAAGGGATTGAATTTAAAGTTAATGGTCACAGAGTTAAACATTACATACATGGTCCGATGGAAGTTGACAACGAAGTTAATCACAATTTCGACACCACAGCTAACTAAGTGTGGGGAGAATCAAGTCTTTAAAGGATAATATGTATTTCTGTTAGAGTTAGATTATCTGTTTTCGTGTAGTTCTCGAAAATGGAACCCGAATGGTCTTTCCCTAGCAGACC
Organism: Rutidosis leptorrhynchoides; assembly: GCF_046630445.1. Lineage (NCBI taxonomy): Eukaryota > Viridiplantae > Streptophyta > Magnoliopsida > Asterales > Asteraceae > Rutidosis > Rutidosis leptorrhynchoides. The sequence goes on from NC_092339.1 coordinate 10,479,653, forward strand.
CTAAAGAACTAGTCTTCTCCCCCCATTCTGAATTTTTATTTTTTTTTAGGTTTTTACAAAATGAAGACTGCCTGTGAACTAAACCATGGTCTAATGCTACACGCTTTGATCACTAAACGTAATAATGACATACTTCCGAGTGAATTAGTATCAGTAATCAGAGAAAGAATGGACGGAGTTAGAAAAGAATCCAGATGCGAAGATAATAAGTTACAATTTGGTAAAGGAAAATCAAAATCCGCAGTGAAAAGAAGAGCACGACACCTAGAAAGATGTCACAAATGCGGAAAATGGTCACATGGAGGTAAATGTTCAAATAATCAAACCTATTCAAACACCGAATTTGTTACTTTATGCAGAGACGGACCGTTCATATGTTTAGAAGAAAAGACACTGAATGCTCGAGGTTACGCCTATGTAGCCATGGAAAACCAATTAAACCGACTATCTTATGAATGGGATAGATCATATAACTAAGAAATCTATTTCACAGGTAAGTCTGTACAGTTTTTATTTTATTTTATTTTTATTTTTAACCTTTTGATAATAAATGCTAATTTGTTCGCTATAAAGTATTAAATTGGTATTGAATAAAATTAGGTTTGGCAACCGAAATTATTGATATCATTCAAAAATTTATTACATCACTGCGAAATTTAACGTTTATTCTTAAGGTATAAATATCTTTAATCAACCAACCCAAAATATTTCAAAAATTCGTCATGAGTTAAATTAGGTTTTGGAACCGAAATTACTTTACCGAAAAGAGGGGCGCATATTTTTGATAATATTTGATTGATTAAAGTGGGATAAAAAGCAAAAAAAGATTTTTAATTTTATTTTTACCATGTTTTTAAAATTAATATATAAATCTTAAATTAATATTGTAAACTTTGTAAAAACAATATATTTAAAATTGTAAATATTTAAAAAATTAATATAAGTTTGGTGTGAATTTATAAATATGAATTTTTAAATTAAGTTTGGTGTGAATTTTTAATTTTTAAAATATAAATTTTTAATTTTATGCATTTCAACTTTTAAGTTTGGTGTGAATTTTTAATATTAATTTTGAATTTTATATTTAAATTGTGTGAATTTAAAAACAAAAATTTACTTTATCTCATTAAGTTAAAAATATGATTTTTAAAATTCGTCGTAAGTTGAAGACTAGGTCTTTGAACTGAAATTGCTTTACCCGAGGGAGGGACGAGAACTTTTATTATCATTATTTTTAATCTTATTGAATTAAAGTATACCAAAAACATTAAAAAAACCCAAAAATCTTAGCTTTTAAAACAATCGCTACAAAAAGACAAATTTTAAAATTTTGTCGAAGGACGGACTAGGACATCGATCCGAAACGACCTCGTCCTAAATAACAAGGGAAACAAAATTTTAAAATTAATTACTTAATTGTTTTAATTAGTATAAGATATATTTTAAAAAAAAAAAAAAAAAACTCCGCGACTCGCGGAGGGACCAAAACCCAGAAAAAAAAATAAAACGTAAAAACAGATCAATTCACTCCCCACAAAAACACACTGCGAAGAACACAGCGAAAAAACCCCGAAAATACACGAAAAATACACCCCAAAATCACAATTTTTGACCGTTAATCACCAAATTTTTTACTAAAATCATGTTGAGAAGGATGCTATCAAGGAATTACTCAAGAAAAACGGTAAATTTTTACACTAAACACCATTTAATCCGAAATTTGGTGTTCTTGAGCAATTTTTCCCCCAATTTGATTTTGATGCTTTTTAGTGTAATTATGCTTAAATTGTTTATGTATTATGCTTGTATAACCTAGATTGATGCTATTTAACATGATTAGAAGCCTTAAACTTCAAATTTAGAGTAATCTAGGGTTTGTGTTCTTGAGCAAATTTGGGGCTTTTTGATATAAACAGGTTATGGCCGATTTTTGTCATGAATTGTTGCTAAATTAAGTAGTGTAACATGTCTAGGTAGTTAAATGATCCAAACTTTGAGCCTAAACATGATTTTGAGAATTAAAGTGGACTTTTTCAAGTCTAAAATTCATGAACTTGATTTTTGAGAGATAATGCCATTTGAAACTTGTTTAATTGCTAGTAATGATTATTTTGACATGTTATTTGAGTTGAATGCTTATGAACTTGACGAACATTTTCGTATATGCTTATTTGAAAAAGTGTAGATTTGATGAAAATATGAAAATGAGCTTAAGTTTGATATAAATTGATCATGTCATTGTAATTATTTTGATTGATGATTTTGCTGACACTAATGCATATTTGGATGCACAAAAATTGTGTTTGATGTGTTTTGCAGACTGAAAGGGGTGAATCTTCATCCCAAGCCCGCAATGCTCCTGCTGAGAATGCGGAACAACAGGAGGTGTATAACTACTACAAGCAGGATATACCTCATCCAGTCATGACCTTTTCTGATATGCACTTGGAAGAGTTGCACCCGAACCTGAGATTTGACAGACTTTGGATAGATTATCCAAAATACCAAAGGGGTTTGCATACTCTTCATTCTAAGGTTGTTGAGGTACCGAGGGTCATAGAATGGGGACCCTTAGAAGCTGTAGAATTGGCCGAGCCAATTAGGGAATTACTTGTACAGAGGTATGGTAATTCTACTTTTAATGACTGGGTACGTTTATTCACCATGCGTAGACCTGTATATAAAGTATGGTGTGAAGAATTGTTGTGTAGTATAGAGTTGAATGATCGGGTAGCTAGTTTAACCGATCGTTCTTTTATTAGATTTTTGTTAGGCGGTTCGATGCGCCACATGTCTTTACTAGACATGGCTCAGGCTTTACGTATATATACGCCTGAGGAGTTAGCATCTGCCGATTGTAGAGGGTTGATACTAAATGGTAGAAAGATAGATGAAAATTTTGATACACACGGTGTGTGGAGTCAAATGACAAGCCATCACCGTTTCAAAGGGGGAAATTACTCTTATTTGGATATAGATAGAGCTGAATTAAGAGTAATTCATAGGTTTTTAGCTAATTCGATTAAACAAAGGGGTAAGAACAAGGAAAAGGTAAATGAACAGGATTTGTTTTACCATATGTGTATTCGAGACCCACAAAGTGCTGTAAGTATACCATATTGTGTGGGTTATTATTTATCAGCTATGGTTAGGGGGATGAGACCACATAGCATAATAGGAGGTGGTATTTTTATTACTTTGATTGGTGAATATCTCGGTGTGGATATAAGTCGGGGGGGATTATTAGTAGAAGAACCAGAACCCCGCGATACTATAGGTTTAAATGTATACCATGGTGCGAAAGTTTTGAAGAGGCGAAATAATGCCGCAGTACAATACCATGGTAGACATCCACAGGTTGAGAGAAACCAACAGCAAGGTAATGTAGGAGGGGGAAATGAGATGCAAGAAATGCAAAAGTTTATAGCTTCTTAGGAGTACGAAAATGCTAGACAGAGAGCATTTGAAGATTGGCAAGTTCATCAGAACCAAATCATAGCTCATTGCCAACATATAGGTAGAAACTATATTCCTACACCGAAACCCATCTTTCCTCCCTGGTCTATAGAGATGCAGCCACCGTATCCTACGTATAACCCTGCCGAAGCATTTTATAGCACCTATGGTTATGCCTGGAACCCCTATTGGTATCAATATCATCCCTAGTCTACTTATTTTTTTTTATTTTGTAATTTGTAATGATTGATACGTTTAATACTTTTGTTAATATTGTAATAGTTTTTATAATTGTCTAACTTTTATTCTTAGATTTTAATAATTTTTGAATGTGGGGGAATATACCAAACTTCAAAAATATGTATATATGTTTGCAGTTTATCTTATGTACACAACAGGGTAAAACAACGCATTTTCAAAGACTGGCATTAAGTTCAGCAAAAGCAACTAATTTTGACGACAAGATGCAAAATATATGTGAAATAACAACAAGACGGAATGATCAAATGATGTGCACCATTTATCATTCAGCAAACAAACGCCAATATGTTTGGAAACTTTGGTAAAATTTAATCAATTTCACACAAATCACCCTCAATAATTTAAATTGTTACTGATTTCTTGCAAATGAGGGCATTGCAAGATCTTAAGTGTGGGAAGGGGTTAAATTCTTTCGGATTTAAAATTTTTACTTTATACACTTGGATACCATTAAAAATACTAGTAAAGCAGTAGTTGCATTAGAATCTAGTGCTCTCTGATAATAAAGAACAGCCCTAGTCTTATATACTGACTACCCAATTCTAGTAAAATTTTTCAAAATTTTCAATTAAATGAACTCAAAATCATGTTTATACATATTTATGAACGATAAAACTAGGTTTTAACACCGAAATTATTGTAACCTCGGAAAGGACATAAATTGAGAAACAAACCAAAATGTTAAAATTCATTTAAAATGGAATAGAGGACGATAAAAAGGAAAATAAAAGCCAAGTGTGGGAAAATTTACCAAGTTATCTTAAACATATGTCACATATATCTGTAACAAATAACTAAAAATACTTTTGCTTTGGACTAAACTAAACTGTTTTACCCGATGAAAGAAAAGAAGAGATGGATCTACACGATGAATCAATTCCATCATTAAAAGGAAGTAAAGTCTTCCGAAAAAGACACGCGCTTCTTGATTTAGGTCATGAAGTTGTCGTCCAGACCAGCTGTAGGTTGATGAAAAATCTAGAAAAGTCATCACTAAAATCAGCAGGAAATCTACGGACCTCAGCATTAAACAGGGTCACCAAGTGGTCAGATTTATCCTAACCATGAGAAGGATTTATCTCGTACAATGGGGGGCACCATGCAAATTAGCTGGATAAGACTAATGAATCAGATCCCCAGAAAGGATAATCTCCTTAAAGATTAAAAATCAGCTTTTAAGCCTGATATTACTCAATCCTAGAGATTGACCTTAAAGATTGAGAATTACAAACTCATGGAATTCAATGATATCTAAACTCGAGTTTGAACGAGAAAATATTTTGATCAAATTATAAACCGATTTGTTTTCTGAAAACCCTATTTTCAATGCGTTCATTACCATTGAACGTAAAATCCTAGGAATTCACCTGGAATTCATTAGGTCACCTGAACCAAATCGGGTGTCAACCGTAAGAACGGTGGTTGCATAGTGGTCAAAGACAGGACCTTGTGCCAGACCGAAAAATTATGAGGGTGAGCTTTACTATTGCTCCTACAAAGGATAGTAATTGCGTCCGACACGTTATAGACCATAATTAAAAGCATGTCAGGGGACATTGCCTTAACAGTTGCTTGTTCAACGCTTTCCTTTACAACCGGATGGTAGTTTACCGAAAGGTAATATACGGAACAAGTAAACTGGACGTGTTGCTTCCCAAATACAAGGTTAGCAAGTGGGTGACACAAAACCGCAAGTTTTGAGCTAAAATTTTCAAATCTGAAACCCACCAAACCCACAAAAATATTTTGCAAACACCGGTAAAGGGTTATTCCGGAAAACTTATCTAGGGTAAAAACTAGATTTAATTTTCAAAAGATCAAATGTTTTCATAAAGATCCAATTTCCTTAATGGATCTAAATTTTTATAGTCATGTGGGACTGTAAACCATATCGTTACTACCATTGTTTATACCACCGTATAGAAATCACTGATGTACAAAGTGTGAAGAATAAAGAAGTGATTCTAGTATTTCAAGACGATATTGCTTGAGGACAAGCAACGCTCAAGTGTGGGAATATTTGATAATGCTAAAAACGAACATATATTTCATAGCATTATTCCTCAAGAAAGACAAGCTTTTAGTTGCAATTGTTCTATTTACAAGTGATATTCGTTTAAATAATAAAAGGTGAAGACAAAAGACAGATTCGACGAATTGAAGACGCAAACGACCAAAAAGCTCAAAAGTACAAAAGACAATCAAAGAGGTTCCAATTATTGATAAGAAACGTCTCGAAATTACAAGAGTACAAGATTCAAAATGCAAAGTACAAGATATTAAATTGTACGCAAGGACGTTCGAAAATCCGGAACCGGGACCAGAGTCAACTCTCAACGCTCGACGCAACGGACTAAAAATTACAAGTCAACTATGCACATAAATATAATATAATATTTAAATAATTCTTATAATTATTTAATATATTATATTTATATTTAAAACCGTCGGCAAGAAAGACTCCAAAAGGGACTGAGCTGTAATTTCAATCTCCACGACTCGCGGAGTTTGAAGGCCAAAAATGCCGCGAGTCGCGGAGCCCCAAGTTTTGAAAGTCCCTATAAAAGCAACCGAATTCTGAGCATTTTATCATCATCATATATCATTCTCTCTATCTATATACGTAAAATATATATATAATTTATATTTTAATTTTAATTTTAATTTTAATCCTAATAATAAGGGTATGTTAGCGAATGTTGTAAGGGAGTAAGTCGAAATTCTGTCCGTGTAACGCTACGCTATTTTTAATCATTGTAAGTTATGTTCAACCTTTTTATATTAATGTCTCGTAGCTAAGTTATTATTATGCTTATTTAATCCGAAGTAATCATGATGTTGGGCTAATTACTAAAATTGGGTAATTGGGCTTTGTACCATAATTTGGGTTTGGATAAAAGAACGACACTTGTGGAAATTAGACTATGGGTTATTAATGGGTTTTATATTAACTAAACAATACCTTGTTAATTTAATATACAAACTTATAATTCGACGTATTTATATATAACCACATACGCTTGACTGGGTACGGTGGGCGGGATATCTATAAATACCAACAATTATTCATTTTACCGGACACGGAACTGGATTAATAGTTAATAGACTTGTTGAAACAGGGGTGAAATTATGTACAAGGACACTTGGTATAATTGATAACAAAATATTAAAACCTTGGGTTACACTCAGTCGACATCCTGGTGTAATTATTAAACAAAGAATTAAAATCTTGTTACAGTTTAAGTCCCCAATTAGTTGGAATATTTAACTTCGGGTATAAGGATAATTTGACGAGGACACTCGCACTTTATATTTATTACTGATGGACTGTTATGGACAAAAACCAGACGGACATATTAAATAATCCAGGACAAAGGACAATTAACCCATAGGCATAAAACTAAAATCAACACGTCAAACATCATGATTACGGAAGTTTAAATAAGCATAATTCTTTTATTTCATATTTAATTTCCTTTATTTTATATTTAATTGCACTTCTAATTATCGCATTTTTATTGTTATTTTATTTAATTGCACTTTTAATTATCGTACTTTTTAATTATCGCAAGTTTATTTTATCGCACTTTTATTATTCGCAATTTCATTATCGTTATTTACTTTACGCTTAAATTTAAGTCTTGTATTTATATTATTTTACATTTGGTTCTAACTGCGACTAAAGTTTTAAAATCGACAAACCGGTCATTAAACGGTAAAAATCCCCCTTTATAATAATAATATTACTTATATATATGTTTGTATTTTTATAAAAGTAAACTAATATAGCGTTGAGCTTTGTTTAAAGAGCTCCCTGTGGAACGAACCGGACTTACTAAAAACTACACTACTGTACGATTAGGTACACTGCCTATAAGTGTTGTAGCAAGGTTTAAGTATATCCATTCTCTAAATAAATAAATATCTTGTGTAAAATTGTATCGTATTTAATAGTATTTCCTTCTAAAAATTAATAGTATTATATACACTCTGCTCAAACTATCAATCAGAAACAGGTTTGCAAGGAGTGCTAGAATTGGGCCCATGGATTATTCGCTCAACTCCTATAATTCTTAACTCATGGTCTCCAGATGTTCCATTAACAAAGGAGGATTTAACTCGTGTCCCGATTTGGGTGAAGATACATGATATCCCTATTGCAGGATTTACTGAGATCGGGTTGAGCGTCATAGCATCAAATATTGGTACTCCTATGAGATTGGATTCATATACGAGTACTATGTGTTTAGAGTCATGGGGGAGGCCTAATTTTTCTCGAGCATTGATTGAAGTTTCGTCAAATAAGGAGTTAAAAGAGAATATCAAATTGGCAATCACTAGTATCAATGGGAAGAGTAAATCCGTATGTAATCTAAAAGTGGAATATGAATGGAAGCCTCCCCGATGTGCGTGTTGTGCTATATTTGGGCACATAGATTATCAGTGTCCGAAAGTTGTTACTAATTCTGAAGCAAATCAGTCTAAGGAAGAAGATGGTTTTGAAACAGTTGGCAAGAAAGCAACGAAGGGTGTTTCTAAGGATAACAACAAACAAAAGGCAGGGTTTGGTGTGGGAAAACCAAAGCAAAAATTGGTCTATAGGCCAAAGAAGAGTGTGACCCAAAGTGATAAGAATGATGGATTGCTGAAGGTTGCAAAGGGTGATAAAAGAGGTTCGGATATTGGAACAAGTAAGGGATCTCAAGTGAATACTCAAAATTCATTTGGAGCTCTGAATCAGGATGCGTATAAACTAATTGATGAACCGAGTGATGTTGAGTCTGATAAAGAGGAAACGGCTGAATTCATGGTGGGTAAAGATGTTATTAAGGCAACAATTACGTTTGGCATGAAAAAAGGATGGTTGTAGTTGTTGAGTCATTATCTAGGTGTGTAGGTAGGTGTCCTTGTGTTTGCTAGTCCTTGGTGTTTTTAGGTCTAGCTTGTTTTGTGGTTGTTTGTGAGGCCGTAAGGCGCGCTTTCGGTAGTTGTTCTCCTTTGTATTTTTTATTTTTTTTTATAAAAAATATTCACCGGATAAAACCCATTACCCAAAAAAGATGGAAATGATGCTGGAAAGTAATTGTTGCAGTTTTTGTGGGATAGATCAATTTAAGAGGGGGCATTTTCACTCTATCACCTCTGAATGAGCCATTTTAAGCTGTTGATTTAATCTTTGATGTTTTATTTTGACACCCTTATTGACTGTTATGACCCATTATGACCCTTATTGATTTTTAAACCAAAAAACTCAAAAGTTGACTGTTTTAACCCATGATTACTCTAAAGCCACAACTTTGACCCATGTTGACTGTTTTGACCCATGTTTACTCTAAAGCCACAATTTTGACCCATGTTGACTGTTTTGACCCACTAGACTCAAAAGTGACCCTTGTTGACTGTTTTAACATGCCTTAAAAAAAACAGATTCATCCTGATGAATGTTTTTAACCTGATTACTATTTTGACCCATGTTGAATATAAAGCCACAATTTTGACCCTTGTTGACTATTTTGACCTGCCTTTAAAAAAAAAAAATCATCCTTGATTCCAGTTTTTAACCTGATTACTGATTTTTAAACATCATGCATTTAACCAAATTCATTTAACCTAAGCATACATTGATAATAAGCATTTAAAAATAGCATAAACATTCAAATAAACACTAGCATAAACACTAGTTCAAATAAACATTCTGTTGGAAAATTTTGTTGGAAAGGTGTGTTCCACCAAATCTTGGACACAAATTGAAATGTTCCGTTCATATTAATTATAAACGTTCCATATTAATTGATTTCGTTGCGAGGTTTTGACCTCTATATGGGACGTTTTTCAACGACTGCATTCGAGTTTAAAATAAACCATAACCTTTATTTTCTCGATAAAGGTTTAAAAATGATAATAAAAAATATACGTTTTCACACGACCATTACATAATGGTTTACAATAATATTACACAACAATATATGTCTTCGAATGCAGTTTTCAAACAATATTATACAAGCATGGACTCCAAATCTTGTCCTTAATTTAGTATGCAACAGCAGAAGCTCTTAACAATTACCTGAGAATAAACATGCTTAAAACGTCAACAAAAATGTTGGTGAGTTATAGGTTTAACCTATATATTTATCAATTGTAATAATAGACCACAAGATTTCATATTTTCATTTTTCATAAACATCATCCCATACATAGAGATAAAAATCATTCATATGGTGAACACCTAGTAACCGACATTAATAAGATGCATATAAGAATATCCCCATCATTCCGGGACATCCATCGGACATGATATAAAAACTCGAAGTACTAAAGCATCCGCTACAACGGATGGGGTTTGTTGGGCCCAATAGATCTATCTTTAGGATTCGCGTCAATTAGTAGACTGGTTTACTAATTCTTAGGTTACCAAGCAAAAGGGGCATATTCGGCTTCGATCATTCAACCATAGAAAGTAGTTTCACGTACTTGTGTCTATATTGTAAAACATTTATAAAATTGCATGTATTCTCATCCCAAAAACATTAGATTTTTAAAATTGGGACTATAACTCACTTTCACAAATTTTTACTTCGTCGGGAAGTAAGACTTGGCCACGGGTTGATTCACGAACCTATAACAAATATGTACATATATATCAAAGTATGATCAAAATATATTTACAACATTTTTATTACGTTTTAATTATTTGAGTTTGTTAAGTCAGCAGTCCTCGTTAGTAACCTACAACTAATTGTCCACAGTTAGATGTACATAAATAAATCAATATATAATATCTCGAATCAATCCACGACCCAGTATATACAAGTCTCAGGCTAGATCACAACTCAAAGTATATATAGTATTTTGGAATCAACCTCAACCCTGTATAGCTAACTCCAGCATTACTGCATATAGAGTGTCTATAGTTGTTCCGAAATATATATATAGATGGGTTGATGTTCTGCGAGGGGTATATGAAATAGTTATATTTTTGCTACGAAATACTATTAAATATGCTACAATTTTACACAAGTTATTTATTTATTTATTTAGTGGATATACCTAAACCTTGCTACAACACTTATAGGCAGTGTACCTAATCGTACAGTAGTGTAGTTTTTAGTATGTCCAGTTCGTTCCACAGGAAAAATTAAACAAGCTTAACGCTATATTAGTTTTCTTTTTTAAACTATATTTGTAAAAATACAAAAATATATATAAGTAATATTATTATTATAAAAGGAGGTTTTTACCGTTTAATGACCGGTTTAGCAATTTTAAAACTTTAGTCGCAGTTAAAACCTAATGTAAAATATTAAAAATAAATATAACTTAATTTAAAGCGTAAAGTAAAAAACAATAATGAAATTGCGATAAATAAAAATGCGATAAAATAAAATTGCGATAATTAAAAAGAACGATAATTAAAAGTGCAATTAAATAAAATGACAATAAAAGTGCGATAATTAAAAGTTCAATTAAATATGAAATAAAAGAAATTATGCTTATTTAAACTTCTGTAATCATGATGTTTGACGTGTTGATTTTAGTTTATTCCCATGAGTTAATTGTCCTTTGTCCTGGATTATTTAATATGTCCGTCTGGTTTTTGTCCATAACAGTCCATCAGTCATAAATATAAAGTGCGAGTGTCCTCGTCAAATTATCCTTATATTCGAAGTCAAATATTCTAACTAATTGGGGACTTAAACTGTAACAAGGTTTTAATACTTTGTTTAATAATTACACCAGGATATCAACTGCGTGTAACTCAAGGTTTTAATACTTTGTTAACAATTACACCAAGTATCCTTGTATATAATTTGGCCCCTGTTTTAATAATTCTAGTGACTATTAATCCATTCCCGTGTCCGGTTAAATGAACGATTATTCGTACATATAAATACCCCGCCCATCGTGTTCGATTGAGTGTATATGGTTATTTATAGGTATGTCCAATTGTAAATCTTTATATTAAAATTAACAAACTATCATTTAGTTAAACAAATATAAAGCCCATTAATAGCCCATAGTCTAATTTCCACAAGTGTCGTTCTTTTGTCCAAACCCCAATTATGGTACAAAGCCCAATTACCCAATTTTAATATTTTTAGCCCAACATCATGATTACTTCGGCTTAAATAAGCATAATAATAACTTAGCTACGAGACATTAATGAAAATAACATAAACATAACTTACAGTGGTTAAAAATAGCGTAGCGTTACACGGACAGAGTTCCGACTTACAAGACCTTAAAACATTCGACTAACCCAACCTTATTATTATCACTAACTTAAAATTAAAATTACAAATTGAGATTACTAATTGGAGTGATACTTGGTATATGGGGTTTTTAAGAAAAAGAAAATAAAATAAATATATGTGTAAATAAAACGTCCGAAAATGCTGAATTTATAGATCCTGACTTCACTGTAGACCTCCGCGAGTGCTGAGGTTTCCTTCATAAAAGTACTGCGAGTGCGGAGGTATGGAATACAGCTCATCTCTTGATTTAAACATGGGCTGCTGTATTTTTTAATATATATATATATAATATATATATAATATATATAATTATATATATATATTATATTATATTCTTGTGCATAGTTGACTTGTAATTTTTGGTCCGTTGCGTCGCGCACTGAAAGTTGACTTTGGTCCCGGTTCCGGATTTTCGAACGTCCTTGCGTACAATTTAATAACTTGTACTTTGCATTTCACGTCTTGTATTCTTGTAATTTTGAGACGTTTCTCACCAATAATTTGAACCACTTTGATTGTACTTTGTACTTTTGAGCTTTTTGGTTGTTTGCATCTTCAATTCGTCGAATCTGTCTTTTGTCTTCACCTTTTATTATTTAAACGAATATCACTTGTAAATAGAACAGTTGCAACTAAAAGCTTGTCTTTCTTGAGGGATAATGCTATGAAATATATGTTCATTTTTAGCATTATCAAATATTCCCACACTTGAGCGTTGCTTGTCCTCAAGCAATATAGTCTTGAAATAAAAATACTAGAATCACTTCTTTATTCTTCACACTTTGTACATCAGTGATTTCTATACGGCGGTATAAACAATGGTAGTAACGATGTGGTTTACAGTCCCTCATGACTATAAAAATTTAGATCCTTAAGGAAATTGGATCTTTATGAAAACATTTGATCTTTTGAAAATTAAATCTACCTTTTACCCTAGATAAGTTTTCCGGAATAACCCTTCACCGGTGTTTGCAAATTGTTTTTGTGGGTTTGGTGGGTTTCAGATTTGAAAATTTTAGCTCAAAACTTGTGGTTTTGTGTCACCCACTTGCTAACCTTGTATTGGGAAAGCAACAAGTCCAGTATACTTGCTCCGTATATTACCTTTCGGTAAACTACCGTCCGGTTGTAAAGGAAAGCGTTGAACCAGCAACTGTTAAGGCAATGTCCCCTGACATGCTTTTAATTATGGTCTATAACGTGTCGGATGCAATTACTATCCTTGGTAGGAGCAATAGTAAAGCTCACCCTTATAATTTTTTGGTCTGGCACAAGGTCCTGTCTTCGACCATGCTATGCAACCACCATTCTTATGGTTGACACCCGATTTGGTTCAGGTGACCTAATGAATTCCAAGTGAATTCCTAGGATTTTACGTTCAATGGTAATGAACGCATTAAAAATAGGGTTTTCAGAAAACAAATCGGTTTGTAATTTTGATCAAAATATTTTCTCGTTCAAGCTCGAGTTTAGATATCATCGAATTCCATGAGTTTGTAATTCTCAATCTTTAAGGTCAATCTCTAGGATTGAGTAATATCAGGCTTAAAAGCTGATTTTTGATCTTTTAAGGAGATTATCCTTTTCTGGGGATCTGATTCATTAGTCTTATCAAGCTAATTTGCACGGCGTCCTCCCCATTTTACAAGACATATCCTCTCATGATTAGGATAAGTCTGACCACTTGGCGACCCTGTTTGATGCTGAGGTCCGTGGATTTCCTGCTGATTTTAGTGATGACTTTTCTAGATTTTTCGTCAACCTACAGCTGGTCTGGACGACAACTTCCTGACCTAAATCAAGAAGCGCGTGTCTTTTTCGAAAGACTTTACTTCCTTTTAATGATGGAATTGATTCATCGTGTAGATCCATCTTTCTTTCAAATATATTACAGTTTTTCGGGTAAAATGGTTAATTTTGTCCAAAACAAAAGTATCTTTGTACAAAATATGTGATATATGTTTTAAAGAACTTGGTAAATTTTCTCACACTTGACTTTTATTTTCCTTTCTTTGCCTTTTTATTGTCCTCTATTCCATTTTAAATGAATTCTAACATTTTGGGTTGTTTCTCAATTTATGTCCTTTCCGAGGTAACAATAATTTCGGTGTTAACACCTAGTTTTATCGTTCATAAATATGTATAAACATGATTTTGAGTTCATTTAATTGAAAATTTTGAAAATTTTACTAGAATTGGGTAGTCAGTATATAAGACTAGGGCTGTTCTTTATTTTCAGAGAGCGCTAGATTCTAATACAACTACTGCATTACTAGTATTTTTAATGGTAACCAAGTGTATAAGTCAAAAAATTTTAAAAATCCGAAAGAATTTAACCCCTTCCCACACTTAAGATCTTGCAATGCCCTCATTTGCAAGGAATCAGTAACAATTTAAATTATTGAGGGTGATTAGCGTAGAAAAATGATTAAATTTTACCAAAGTTTCCAAACATATTGGCGTTTGTTTGCTGAATGATAAATGGTGCACATCATTTGTTCATTCCGACTTGTTGTTACATCACATTTGTTTTTCATTTTGTCGTCAAAAGTACTAGCTTTTGCTGAACTTAATGCCAGTCTTTGAAAATGCGCTGTTTTACCCTGTTTTGTACATTAGAAAAACTACAAACATATATACACATATTTTTGAAGTTGGGTATATCACTCCACATTCAAAAATTATTAAAAATCTAATAATAAAAGTTAGAAAATAAAAACTATTAAAATATCAAAAGAAATATTAAAAGTATAAAATTACAAGTTATCAAATAAATAAAAATAAAAGAAACCAGGGTTGATAAGGCTGGTGCCAGTATGGATCCCATTCATAGCCGTATGTACTGTAGAATGCTTGAGCTGGGTTATATGTAGGGTACGGTGGTCGGGTCTGTATAGTCCAAGGAGGAAATACGGGCATTGAAGTCGCAATGTAAATTGCATTTATGTGTGCACGATGACTCATGATTTGGTTTTGATGATACTGCCAATCTTGAAATGCTCATTGTCTAGCCATTTCATACTCATGATGAGCCATAAAAAGTTGCATTTCTGTCATCTCATTCCCCCCACCCGCGTTACCTTGCTGCTGATCTCTTTCGACCTGTGGGTGCGAGCCCTCATATGGTGCTGCAGCGTTATGTTTTTTCTTTAAAACCTTAGCACCATGATATACTTTTAAACCAATTGTATCACGGGGTTCCGGTGCTGCAATTATTAATCCCCCCCGATTTCTATCGACACCGAAATACTCAGCAATTAGGGTAACAAAGATACCACCTCCTATTATCCCATTAGGCCTTATACTCTTAACTATATCTGATAAGTAATAACCCACACAATAAGGTATACTCACAGCGCTTTGTGGGTCTCGAATACACATGAGATAAAATAAATCATTCTCATTTACTTTCTCTTTGTTCTTACCTCGCTGTGTAATCGAATTTGCTAAGAACCTATGGATTACTCTTAGCTCAGCTCTATCAATATCAGTATAAGAGTTATTCCCCCCACGAAATCGTGTATGCCTAGTCATTCTACTCCATACACCATTCATATCAAAATTCTCATCAATTCTCCTACCATTAAGTATCAACCCTTGACAATCAGTAGATGCCAACTCCTTAGGCGTATATATACACAAAGCCTGAGCCATGTCTAGTAGAGACATATGGCCCATCACTCCTCCTAATAAAAATCTAATAAAACTACGATCGGTTAAGGTAGATACCCGATCATTTATTTCAATACTACACAATAACTCCACACACCATTCTCTATACACACGTCTACGTATATTAAACAAAAGTTCCCAATCAGTAAAATTAGAATTACCATACCTTTGTGTAAGTAATTCTCTGATTGGACCGGCTAATCCAACTATTTCTAATGGTTCCCAATCTATGACTCTAGGTACTTCAACAACATTAGACTGAAGGGTGTGCAAGTTCCTCTGGTATTTTGGATAATCTATCCAATGTCGATCAAACCTTAAATTAGGATGTAAATCTGCCAATTCTATATTTGAATATGGAATGTATCGATGTGGTAGTTCTTGTCTATATAGGTCATTAATCTCCTGTTCTGCTGCATTCTCAGGAGTAGCATTGTGAGCCTGAGATGCGGATGAAGATTCACCCCTTTCAGTCTGCAAAACATATCAAACACAATTTTTGTGCATCCAAATATGCATTAGTGTTAGCAAAATCATAAATCAAAACAATTACAATGACATGTTTAATCTATATTAAACTTTATACACATTTTCATAATATTAACAATTCTACACTTTTACAAATGAACATATATGAGAATGTATACAATGATCTTTAGCTTTTATCTCAAATAACATGTCAAAATAATCATTACTAGCAATTAAACAAGTTCCAATTGGCATTCATTTTAATTAAATTGAGTTCATGCATTCTTGACTCAAAAAGTCCACTTTAATTTTTGAAAATCATGTTTAGGATCAAAGTTTTGATCATTTAGCAACCTAAACATGTTACACTACTCAATTTAGTATAAACTAACAACAAAATTCGGCCATAACCCGTTTATATCAAAAAGCCCCAATTTTGCTCAATAACACAAACCCTAGATTACTCAAAAATTGAAGTTTAAGGCTTCTAATCATGTTAAATAGCATCAATCTAGGTTATACAAACATAATATACGATCAATTTAAACACAATTACACTAGAAATCATCAAAATCAAATTAGGTATATTTTTGTTCAAGAACACTAATAACCCGAATTAAATGGTGTTTAGATGTAGAAATTACCGATTTTCTTGAGTAACTTCTTGGTAGCATCCTTCTCAACATGATTTTAGCAAAAAATTTGATGTTTATCGGTGAAAAATCGCGAATTTTGGAGTGGTTTTGTGGGTTTTTTCGCAGAAAAATAAAAAAAATTGGGTGTGGTGTGTTGAAACTGGTCTGGTCGACCAGTTATCTAGTATGGGGTTTGCACCCTCCGCGAGTGCGGATGTGGGTACCCACAAAGTACCGCGAGTGCGGTTGTTTTTTTTTTTTAACATATAAAACCTTTAATAATAAAACAATTTATGGAGTAATTTAAAATTTTGTTTTCCTTTTTTATTTAGGATGAGGTTGTTTCGGTACGTTGACCTAGTCCATCCCTCGACAAAATTTTAAAATTTCGTCATTTTAAAACGTTATTTTAAAAGCAAAGATTTTTTTGGTTTTTTAATGTTTTTGGCGTACTTTAAGTCAATAAGATTAAAAATAATGATAATAAAAGTTCTCGTCCCTCCCTTGGGTAGAGCAATTTCTGTTCAACGACCTAGTCTTCAACTCACGACGAATTTTAAAAATCATATTTTTAACTTAATAAAATAAAGTACATTTTTGTTTTTAAATTCACACCAAACTTAAATTTAAAAATGCATAACTTTAAAAATTCATATTAATAAAATTTAAAAATTCACACTAAACTTATATTATATTTTTGGTTTTATACATACAAACTTATATTAAAAATATTAATTTTCCAAATATTTACAAACTTAAATATATTGATTTTAAAAAGTTTAAAATATCAATTTAATATTTATATATTAATTTTAAAAACAAAGTAAAAATAAAATTAAAAATCTTTTTGGCTTTTATCCCACTTTAATCAATCAAATATTATCAAAATATATGCGCCCCTCTTTTCGGTAAAGTAATTTCGGTTTCATAACCTAGTTTAACTCATGACGAATTTTTGAAATATTTTAGGTTGATTGATTAAAGATATTTATACCTTAAGAATAAACGGTAAATTTCGCAGTGATGTAATAAATTTTTGTATGATATCAATAATTTCAGTCGCAAGACCTAATTTTATCGAATACCAATTTAATACTTTATAGCGAACAAATTAGCGTTTATTATCAAAAGGTTAAAAATAAAAATAAAAATAAAAACTGTACATACTTACCTGTGAGATAGATTTCTTAGTGATATGCTCTAGCCCACTCATAAGATAGTCGGACTAATTGGTTTTCCATAGCTACATAGGCGTAACCTCGAGCATTCAAAGTTTTTTCTTCTAAACATATGAACGGTCCATCTCTGCATAAAGTAACAAATTCGGTGTTTGAATAGGTTTGATTATTTGAACATTTACCTTCGTGTGACCATTTTCCGCATTTGTGACATCTTTCAAGGTGTCGAGCTCTCCTTTTCGCTGCGGATTTTGATTTTCCTTTACCAAATTGTAACTTATTATTTTCGTTTCTCGATTCTTTTCTTACTCCGTCCAATTTACCTCTGATTAATGATACCAATTCACTTGGAAGGGTGTCATTATTACATTTAGTGATCAAAGCGTGTAGCATTAGACCATGGTTTAGTTCACAGGAAGTCTTCATTTCGTAAAAATCTAAAAAAAAAAAAATTCAGAATGGGGGGAGAAGACTAGTTCTTTAGGGTCTGCTAGGGAAAGACCATTCGGGTTCCATTTTCGAGAACTACACGAAAACAGAAAATCTAACTCTAACAGAAATACATATTACCCTAAAAAGATTCGAACCTCCCCACACTTAGTTAGATGTGGTGTTGAAATTGTGATTAACTTCGTTGTCAACTTCCATCGGACCATGTATGTAATGTTTAACTCTGTGACCATTAACTTTAAATTCAATCCCATTTGAATTTATTAATTCTATTGTTCCGTATGGGAAAACTCTTTTGACTATAAATGATCCAGACCATCTTGATTTCAATTTTTCAGGAAATAGCTTGAATCGTGAATTGAAAAGAAGAACTCTGTCTCCTTCTTTAAATTCTTTTGAACTTCTGATTCTTTTATCATGTCATTTCTTCGTTCTTTCCTTATAGATTAACGAATTTTCATATGCTTCATGTCTTAATTCTTCTAATTCGTTTAGTTGACTTAATCGTAGACGTCCGGCTTCATGTAAATCAAGATTACATGTCTTCAAAGCCCAAAATGCTTTGTGTTCAATTTCTACTGGAAGATGACATGCTTTTCCGTAAACGAGTTTAAAAGGTGTGGTTCCAATTAGAGTTTTGTAGGCTGTTCTAAAAGCCCAGAGTGCATCCTCCAATTTCATGGACCATTCCTTCGGATTTGATCCTACGGTTTTCTCTAGAATACGTTTTAAAGCTCGGTTGGTATTTTCAACTTGTCCACTTGTTTGTGGATGATAAGCGGTGGAGATTTTATGAGTTACTCCATATCTTTTGAGAACTTTCTCAAGTTGATTATTACAGAAATGAGTTCCCCTATCACTTATTAAAGCTTTCGGTGTTCCAAATCTTGCAAAAAGACGTTTTAAAAAGTTGACTACAACTCGTGCATCGTTAGTTGGGAGAGCTTGTGCTTCCGCCCATTTAGATACATAATCAATGGCAACGAGAATGTATAGATTATTATGAGATTTTGGAAATGGACCCATAAAGTCAATACCCCAAATGTCAAATACTTCACATACTTGAATGACATTTTGTGGCATTTCATCACGTTGACTTATTTTTCCGGCCCTTTGACATGCGTCACAGGATTTGCAAAGAAGGTGTGCGTCTTTGTAAATTGTAGGCCAATAGAATCCAGCATCGTAAACTTTTCTTGCTGTTAGTTGAGGCCCATAATGCCCTCCTGTTGGTCCTGTGTGACAATGGTTTAAGATTTTACTAGCTTCATTTCTGAATACACATCGGCGTATTATTCCATCGGGACAACTTTTAAACAAATGTGGATCTTCCCAGAAATAGTGTTTTATATCACTAAAGAATTTCTTTCGTTTTTGGTACGACAAACCTTTTTCAAGGAATCCACATACTAAGTAGTTTGCATAGTCTGTAAACCATGGAATTTCATTATAATCTATCTTCAATAGATATTCATCAGGAAAGTTATCTTGTATGGCTGATTCATTTAGAACTTTTAATTCGGGATTTTCAAGACGAGAAAGATGATCAGCGGCGAGATTTTCTGCTCCCTTTTTATCTCGGATTTCAATATCAAACTCTTGTAAGAGTAAGATCCAACGGATTAATCGTGGTTTGGCATCTTGTTTCGAAAATAGGTATCTAAGAGCAGAATGGTCGGTATAGACCACCGTTTTAGCTAGAACGAGATATGAACGAAATTTGTCAAAAGCAGAGATAATAGCAAGGAGTTCTTTTTCAGTAGTTGTGTAATTTGTTTGTGCTCCTTGTAACGTCTTACTAGCATAATATATAGGTTGAAATCATTTTTCAATCCTTTGTCCTAAAACGGCTCCCATTGCAAAATCACTTGCATCGCACATAAGTTCAAACGGTAGATTCCAATTTGGAGTTATCATGATCGGCGCATTAGTGAGTTTTTCTTTAAGTATATTAAAAGATTTGATGCATTCATCTGAAAAGATGAATGGAGCATCCTTTTCTAGGAGTTTATTCATAGGAGTGGCAATTTTAGAAAAATATTTTATGAAACGTCGGTAAAAACCGGCATGCCCTAGAAAACTCCTAACTCCTCTAACATTGATGGGATGTGGAAGTTTAGCAATTACATCTACTTTAGCTCTATCCACTTCAATTCCTTCCTTTGAAATTTTATGTCCAAGAACGATGCCTTCTTTAACCATGAAATGGCATTTCTCCCAATTAAGTACTAGATTTGATTGTTCGCATCTAATAAGCATTCGTTCAAGATTAACTAGACATGATTCAAATGTATCACCGAAGACTGAAAAGTCATCCATGAAAACTTCCATGCATTCTTCTATCATGTCGTGAAAAATCGCCATCATGCACCTTTGAAAGGTTGCAGGGGCATTGCAAAGTCCAAATGGCATGCGTTTGTAAGCAAAAGTACCATAAGGGCACGTGAATGTAGTTTTCTCTTGGTCTTCGGGTGCTATTGGAATTTGAAAATATCCGGAAAAACCATCAAGAAAACAATAGTAACTATTTCCGGCTAATCTTTCCAACATTTGATCAATAAAAGGTAAGAGAAAGTGATCTTTTCTGGTGGCGTCATTCAATTTTCTATAATCAATACAAACACGTCATCCTGTTACAGTCCTAGTAGGAATAAGCTCATTTTTCTCATTTGTGATGACAGTCATGCCACCCTTCTTAGGTACGCATTGAACTGGGCTTACCCATGGACTATCAGAGATTGGATATATTAAACCTGCATCCAGCAGTTTAATAATTTCTTTCTTAACAACATCTTGCATATTAGGATTTAGTCTTCGTTGGCGTTGCACATACGTTTTATGACCTTCTTCCATAAGGATTTTATGTGTGCAATACGAAGGACTTATTCCTTTAATGTCATGAATCTTCCATGCAATGGCTGGTTTATGAGCTTTTAGCACAGAAATGAGTTTAGATTTTTCATTTTCAGTAAGAAAAGACGATATAATTACAGGTAATTCAGATTCACCATGTAAATAAGCATATTCCAAATGGTTTGGAAGTGGCTTTAACTCTAATGTCGGTGGTTCTTCTATCGATGATTTATATCGATATCTGTCTTCTTCTTTTAGCATTTGAATTTATTCTGTTGTTGGTTCATATCCATTAGCCATAAGTGTAGCTAACATTTCAGTTTCATCAATTGATTCAGTTCCTTCTCCTAAAGAACATTCTCCTGTTCCTTGTAATTCTGGAAATTCTTCTAACAATTCTGCATGTGATTCTATAGTTTGAATATAATAACATGTATCATCTGCAGATTGTGGTTGTTGCATTGCTTTATCAACTGAAAAGGTAACACTCTCGTCCTCTATACTTAGGGTCAGTTTCTTACCGAACACGTCTATTATTGCTTTAGCCGTGTTTAAGAATGGTCTTCCTAATATGAGAGGAACTTGAGAATCTTCTTCCATGTCCAGAATAACAAAATCTACTGGAAATACTAAAATACCAACTTTAACTAGCATGTTCTCCATTATCCCTCTAGGATATTTTACTGATCGATCTGCTAGTTGTATACTTATTCGTGTTGGTTTCAATTCTCCAAGGTCTAGTTTAGTGTATAGTGAATATGGTATTAAATTTATACTAGCACCTAAGTCTGCCAATGCTTCTATTGAACTAAGACTACCCATAAAACATGGAATTGTGAAACTTCCTGGATCTGATAATTTTTCTGGTATCTTATTCAACAGTACTGCAGAACAATTTGCATTCATAGTAACAGCCGAGAGTTCTTCCATTTTCTTTCTATTTGTGATCAGATCTTTCAGAAATTTAGCATATCTAGGCATTCCTGAAATCACATCAATGAAAGGAAGATTGACATTTATCTGTTTAAACATATCCAAGAATTTGGATTGCTCGGCTTCAAGTCTCTCTTTTCTCATTTTACTCGGGTAAGGAAGTGGTGGTTGATATAGTTTAACATAAGGTTTAACCTTAACTGTGTTATCTTCATTAACCTTTTCAACTACCGGTTCTATTTCCTTATCTTGATCAGATTGTGGTTCTTGTGGAGTAGGAATAGCTTCATCAGAAATTACAGGTATTTCAGGTGGTTTAAGTGTAATACCACTTCTTGTGGTAATGGCTTTAGCTGTTTCATTCCGGGGGTTAGCATTTGTATCACTAGGTAGACTTCCCGGTTTTCTTTCACCTATCAACCTTGCTAGGTTGCTCACTTCTTGTTCCAGATTTTGAATAGAAGCTTGTTGATTTCTAAATGCTTGAGCATTTTGTTCATTGGTTTGTTTCTGAGATGTGAAAAATTGAGTTTGATATTCAACTAGCTTCGTCATCATATCTTCTAAATTCGGCTTTTTATCATCGGTTTGTGGTGGTTTGTTTTGAAAATTAGGTCTTTGCTGATTGTAAGTAGTATTGGATACTTGTTGATTACTAGGACCTTGTTGATTGTTGTATGGAACATTTCAGTTATAATTCTGGTTTTGATTGTAGATCGGTCTTGGCGGTTGATAATTATTCTGATAATTATTTCCAGGCCTTTGGTTTATGTATGAA
This sequence comes from Rutidosis leptorrhynchoides, assembly GCF_046630445.1. NCBI lineage: Eukaryota > Viridiplantae > Streptophyta > Magnoliopsida > Asterales > Asteraceae > Rutidosis > Rutidosis leptorrhynchoides. Next base: position 10,502,589 of record NC_092339.1, read on the forward strand.
ACATTCTCTCTTTGTTCCATTGTTAGTTCAATACTGAGACAATCTTTTGTCAAATGTGGTCCTCCACACTGCTCACAACTAATTCGTATTGAGTGGATATCTTTAGTCATCTTTTCCATTCGTCTCTCGACAGCATCTATCTTTGCGGAAATGGAATCTAAGTCATGGCTATAATCGGCTCTAGCTGCTTTAGATGATCTAACGATATCTTTTTCTTGGTGTCACTCATGTGAGTGGAAAGCAGTGTTATCAATAATTTTATAAGCATCAGTTGAAGTTTTCTTCATAATGGAACCACCAGCTGCTACATCGATGTCTTTTCTTGTAGTGATGTCGCATCCTTGGTAGAATATTTGTACTATTTGACAAGTGTCTAAACCATGTTGCGGACATCCTCTCAATAACTTTCCAAATCTTGTCCATGCCTCATATAGAGTTTCATTTGGCTGTTGTGTGAACGTAACAATTTCTCCTTGAAGTCTCACGGCTTTAGATGCCGGAAAGAATTGTTTAAGAAATTTTTCAACTAAAACGTCCCATGTATCAATCGCCCCTTCAGGTAACGATTCCAACCAATCTTTGGCTTCTCCCTTTAAAGTCGAGGGAAATAACATGAGATATATCTGTTCATCTTCAACTTCTCTTATTTTAAATAGAGTGCAGATTCTATTAAAGGTACGAAGATGTTCATTTGGATCTTCCTTCGGTGCACCACTAAATTGGCATTGATTAGTTACCATGTGTAGAATTTGTCCTTTGATTTCATAATCTGGCGCATTAATGTCTGGTTGAGTAATTGCGTGACCTTGGTGAAATGTCCCGTTCTTATTGATTAAAAACGTTCCATATTAATTGATTTCATTGCGAGATTTTGACCTCTATATGAGACGTTTTTCAAAGACTGCATTCATTTTAAAACAAACCATAACCTTTATTTCATCAATAAAGGTTTAAAAAGCTTTACGTAGATTATCAAATAATGATACTCTAAAATATCCTGTTTACACGCGACCATTACATAATGGTTTACAATACAAATATGTTACAACGAAATAAGTTTCTTGAATGCAGTTTTTACACAATATCATACAAGCATGGACTCCAAATCTCGTCCTTATTTAAGTATGCTACAGCGGAAGCTCTTAATAATCACCTGAGAATAAACATGCTTAAAACGTCAACAAAAATGTTGGTGAGTTATAGGTTTAACCTATATATTATCAAATTATAATAATAGACCACAAGATTTCATATTTCAATACACATCCCATACATAGAGATAAAAATCATTCATATGGTGATCACCTGGTAACCGACATTAACAAGATGCATATATAAGAATATCCCCATCATTCCGGGACACCCTTCGGATATGATATAAATTTCGAAGTACTAAAGCATCCGGTACTTTGGATGGGGTTTGTTAGGCCCAATAGATCTATCTTTAGGATTCGCGTCAATTAGGGTGTCTGTTCCCTAATTCTTAGATTACCAGACTTTATAAAAGGGGCATATTCGATTTCGATAATTCAACCATAGAATGTAGTTTCACGTACTTGTGTATATTTTGTAAATCATTTATAAAACCTGCATTTATTCTCATCCAAAAAATATTAGATTTTAAAATTGGGACTATAACTCACTTTCACAGATTTTTTTACTTCGTCGGGAAGTAAGACTTGGCCACTGGTCGATTCACGAACACTGTTCATCGCCGGAACACTGTTCACGCGACTGTTCATCGTCAGAAAACGCGGCAGAATACTATTCATCGTCAGAAAACGCGTCAGAAATCACTGTTCACGTTACTGTTCATCCAAAAAAAAATTTCTTTTTCTTTTCTTGTTCAATGGCCAATAAGGGTAATCAAAGTCGCGATCTCTACCGCCCTAAAAAGACTCAAGAACACGTTAGATATAGTTAACAAATCCAATGAACGTGCAAAACAACGATGGCTTGAAGAAGAAACCCGAAGTGCTACTTATGATGCTTGGGTCGAATCACAACAATACTACCAATATGGTGTACCTCAATACCACCAGCGCCCTGTTTACTATGAGCCACAACTCTACCATCAACTATACTATCCACCACTGCCCTACTATCATCCATACTATCAACCGCAACTCTACCAGCAGAGTCAACCTGTTAAGGAGAGTCAACTTGATCAACATGTTAAGGAGAGTCAACTTGAGGCAGAAAATAATAAAATAGTTGAAGAGAGTCAGCTTGAGGCAGAAAATATATCCTCGTGTTCAGAAAAAGAAATTATTTTGGAGGAGATGCAGAATGATATAGTTGTTAGTGTTGAAGAAGATCCAAATTCGTTAGGCTCTAATTTAATAGAAGAGAATTTATCCATATGTAATTTAGCCGCGAGTTCGGAAGGTATCCATGATGAAAGTGTAGTTGTAGAGATTTCAAAAGATTATGGAGGCAAGAAAATATCATATGCTTATTTGAATAACTCCATAGATGCAAGTAAGAGTGTTAATAAAGGAGATTTGTTCGTGTATAAACCGTGCATTGAGAACTCGAGGTCGAGTTCTTTTCGAGAAGGGGAGAATGGTAAAAGGGTTTTAGAGCATAATAATTTTGAAAGAGATCGTCGCAAACAAATTTGGAGTGGCAACAATGAGTTTGTCACTGATGTGTTTATCTTTGACCCGGGCATATCATTTTATTTGAGTTGTACTGTCCACCAAGTTGTCATTTATTGGTTTGTTTTTGATCCGGGTATATCATCTTATTCTAGTTGGAACTCGAGGACGAGTTCTTTTCAGGTGAGGAAGACTGATGTGGAACCGAATTAAAAGAATCAATAGACGACCCATATTAGTTAGTTACGAATAAAAGAGTCATAGATAGTCTAATTTTGTTTATTTAATAGATTATCTTGTTTTCTTTAATTAGATAATACGTATAATACGTATTTGTTTCCTATTAAGAGTCAGAGTCTAAATAGGATTAGCCTTGGAGGATAAGTCATTTTATTATCTTTATATATAGTTGCATATGTACACACAACGATATCCACCTCTTGAATTAATAAAAAGTGTTTTGAGTTTATACTCTTCTTGTTTACGTAACATTAGTTTTACGTGGGTATTTACCCGGATTATTTCACGTTTGTGTTTTAATCGTTTGTTGCGAAGAGCGTTTGTCTTCCAACGAATCCTTTGATCCTTATCACCCGATTCGTCGTCGTCGTCGTCGTCGTCGTCGCACGAAGATTCCAGGAGCGTATTATCATCATCATCATTTAGTTTTTGAAAGTTTGAACTAAAAAAGTCAACTGCCCTCTAGTTTAAACACCACCTTTGAATTCCAGATCGAAATAATTCCCCCTGAAGCACCAATTGATGGTTTACCAACAAATTCAAAGTTGCTGTCTATTCCTTTTATGTTGACTTTAAAGAGCTGAGCGAAAATATTGAGGGCTGCAAACCGCTGCAACAATGTCCTGAAATTTTTGTGCATTAATTTAATGATGATGATGGGTACATAATGAATGAATGAATTAAGGAAGTATACGGTAGTTGTAAAGTGATCTTTCTTTGTTTCATCAATGAGATTGCCGCGGTAGTAACAAAAAATGGCGTGACAATCTTGTTTCTTCTTATTCATTCTGTTCTACTACTATTCACTGCTTGTTGGATCCTCTGCTTGAATATTGAATATACGCCAGCAAGCTTCTTCAAACGCACATATATAAATCTTGCTTCAATGAAGTTTTTAATCTTGCTTCGACAAAGATGGGTTTGTTTCCGACGAAGGAATCGCCAACAGGTCTACTAATCTGACCAGCGACACGATCAGTTCCCTTTGAAATAAATATTTGATGAGCATACTTCAACCACAAAATGTGTGCGTTAAATAAAGATCAAACACAAACAACAATTGTATGGCACCATATAACTGTTATCCAGGTTGACCCCTGACTTATTGATGAATATCCCCCAGTATTACGTCTTCTTCGATAATATGAACAAACCCATCTTTGTCGACAAACGTTTCGTCATTGTAAATTTTAGGAAACCTATTTATTTGAACACATATGTAAAACTACTAACCTTGAAAATTAGATTGCTAAAAATACACACCAGAGTTGGCTAATAACGACGATTCAGCCACAAATTTTGTCGCAACAAATCCCAGTAGCATCAGTTTTTGGATGCCCTTCTTTACTTGCCATAAAAAATTCAGTATTTAACAAACTTTTAGACCATTCAATTCAATTCAATTCAATTAATAAGATACCCTTTTAGGAAACAAATTCATAATCAGATAACATCATCAGTAACCATACAAAAGAAGGTTAGAACACAATACGAAAAATAAAATAAAAAAATAGAAAACACTACCTTATAAGTTATAACGTGAATATAAAACAATTAAGAGCAATAATCTGCATACCAGAAATAAAGCCATACCGAACATCCACTACATGTTGTAATCGAAACAACTAAGCCTTTTCAACATAAAGTCATAAACACCAAAACATCTGAGAAAGTTACCTTAAAATCTACACACCAAAACATCTGAGAAAGATTATTTGCATAAAGCGAAAGTAAAAAAGATAACAAAAATTATCCAAGAACATGAAAAATACTGAATCAAACACTTTAAAAAAGAAGGAAAAAACACAATTACGCAACATCGAAAAACAGGCAGCAAGTCAGTAACGTGAACAATACTTGTGTTGCATGGAGTTGGATGATAAATTAACAAACCGTAAATGCGCATACAATTGAAAAGAGAAAATAAGGACAGTACAATAACTAACCTGTTCAGTCGAGAATTCCTTCAGCGAAGAAGATGACGCTTAAACACTTTTAGTAAAAGAACAAATTAGAAACTGCTATCTGTTAAAAAAAAAAAAAATTATAATATACCTGACCTGCATATATGGAAACATAACAGAACCGCACGTGTATTCCATTAACTATCTGCTTCATGGGCTGGGCTAAAATAACAACTTTCTGCTCCATGGGCTATGTTATTACCGGGTCATGTCGGCTCAAATACACAAAACTCTTTATACAGTAGAAACCGCCCGCATGGACCAATCACGTTTCCGCATTCTTATGGAAATTAGAATATATACAATTACAAATATAAATAATGGTCTCTTGCCAGTTGAATATCACATTAGTTTCTGATGTGAAAATTACTTTTACGGGCTTCTATATGTGAAAATTGTTTGATCCTAGATGTATATGTATATAAGTATATTGGTGGTTGTTATCAGGCATACACTTACAATGCGTAAGTATTGTAAGCCAAGGTGAGAAAACGTGGCTGCAGCTCATCAAATACAACATCTCTTTCATGTTATGTACAATACCGTATAACTCGAAGTATTATTTTGTCGTGTAACAAAAAAAAAATAAAAAAAAATACAAACACATCTGAAATGAATATATGGGGGCTCTTATGAGGCATACCTTTGCACTTATTAGAAACTGTGGCCGCAACCCACCTTTTAAAGCCACAAAGCTCAACTTTTTTTAAAGACTATCAGTATTAACTAACTAAAAATAGAATGTAGGATAAAGAAAAATTAAATGGTTACATTCTTATATATTTCTAGTTCACTCAAAGCAAGTAAAAGGGTGTCTTAATGTATCAAAGCTTGTTCTTCATTCAACGAATTCATCGTCATAGCAGGCTTGCACCATGCCACTGTAAGTACACTATCACCTTCGAAAGGATCGGTTAATAGTTTGTAACTCGTTGACAAAAGTATGTACAAAATTTCAACATTAAAAAGTTGAATATCACATTAGTTTGAACTTAAAGAAGCAGTAGTTTGGTGAATAGGATTAGATGTGATGATGTTCTATGTTATACATGTGAATAAGTAGAGAAGGATACACCATATCGTCATTTATAATGGCCACATGTTCATAAATTTTGTCATTCATAATATCAAAAATATCTGATAACATGTTAGATATATATTGTAGATCAAACATACTGGAACCATACACTTTACTGAAATAAAACAAGGGTTGCTCTAACGGAAACGTTCAAGCGATTCAAGAGTTTCAACATACGTACCATACACTAAGAATTCTTCTTGGCACCCTTCAACTGTTATACTTGTGAATCTTTTTTCATCCATATCGTATTTAGAAATAGAAATTTCATCCATACACTTTGTGGCCAACAAAATATCCCGATTACTAACTTGAGCAAAGAATTCAAATTCTGTCCTCATATCTTCTTCAAGAACACAACGTTTAGTCCAAGACTCGGGAACCCCATACTCCTCCATCACCCATAATTCATTAATCCATTCAGAAGCATAAGTTTTAGCACGCATAACAACAACTAATTTCCCATCAAGAACACGGAGCTCAGAAAAATCCCATTGAACATAATTAGTTGAATCAGGTAACCCAATCTCATGAAATTTTTCATCCGCTAAGCTAAATACAAAAATAGTATCTTTTAATTGTCTAGTTGTGACTAACCAGTGAAGATTATTGTTTAAAAGTGGTACCCTTGAAAGTTCAGGACAATCAACATAGTAAGGTAAATTAGACAATGACATGTTCCAGGAATTGTTGCGTAGACTATACACGCTTACAAATATGCTGTAAGAATCAGAATTAGAATCGCTCATACGAGAAATGGAGATTACTTTATAATCATCAGTAGAAGAATCATAACCAAATCCATACAAATCATTGTGACGTTCTCTACCAGATTCTGGAACTTCAAAGGTCATTCGTGCGATTGGATTTACTAAACAAAGGTTATAATCAAAATCATAGCATAAAAGAAGTCCGTTGCAAGACCCTAGAATCTGAAACATTGGTACCTGAAAATTCAGGCTTTTAGCGGTTACTGTGGTTAGGGTATTAAGTTGTGCTAGTTCCAGAGAGTAGAGAGACTCACAATCTTCCGAAACTAAAATCAGGTGAGTGGGGTTAAGATTGGGGTTGTTTTTGGTGTAGTTAAGAATGTGGGATTTGATAAAACTGGGACTGGAAATCAGTGAGTTCCATCCTTTTGAAACCGATTTGAAACGACCTAGAGATTTGGGTGGTAGAAGAGGAAGAATTGATTCAATTAGATCATGTGGAAGCTGGTTTAGGGCACACATTTGGTTAGCTGAGTCCGACATGATTTGGGCGTAACAATGGTGAAAATGGTAGGGTTACTGCTTCGCCGATCACTAATAAAAATAAAAAACACTTACAACGGAAATCGAATCATTCAAAACAATAATACCATGGAATGTACAGTAGCGAAGATACCAACCTCGAAATCCTGAAATAGTTGCATCACAATCGTAAAAACAAAACCCTAATCTGTCTTCCCAATATCCAATTCGTCACGATAAGAAGTGAAGAAGATAACGGTGGTTAGGCCGGCGACGATGGTTAGCCCGATGAAGATGGCGGCGACGATGACAGCGACGATGGGGGACGTGTGATAGATTGGAACCTTTGAAAATGAGTAAATTTTGTTAGGTGATGACAACCATGGGAACAGTGGCGAGTTTAGTTAGAGACAAGTTGAAAAAGACGCGAGACGGGACCGAAACGGTAGCGACCTCAAAACGTCGCAACGGAAAAAACGGGGTCGAGACGGGGTCGAAACGGATGTTGACTTTTATATATATAAATATATATGTACACATATTTTAGAGGTAAAAAACCTTTGTTGTGTACCTATAATTGCTATTAGGTTAATATAATACAAAATGGAATATTAAACTAAGTAATTTTGATTGATTTGACCGACTTATGACCGATTTTAACAGAATTTATGACTTTTGACCGGCGTTGACCCAATTTTTCCTGCATTTGACCTGAATTTTGACCGTTGACCGGCTAATAAGAAAACGGGACGGGGTCGAAACGGTTTAGTCACCAAAACGCCGCAACGGGCATCGCAACGGACGTAACGGACGCCGTTTACAACAGTGGTTAGAGAACGCGGTGACCAAATTTTTTAACAGAAAATACCTTAAAAATAAAAGGGATGATTCTCACACACACTTTTTTGATCTTCACACACCTATTTTAACCTTTTACTCTTCTAATAATACTCAATTGGTGTGTGAGGATCAAAAAAGTGTGTGTGAGAATCATCCCCCAAAATAAAATTGTAGTATAGACACCACTAAATTTAAACTCCAGTACCCGTATATTTTTTAGATTTATATTTTTTTCTTTTAAATTGTATAGCACACCACAAAATTTAACTACTCGGACTCCTTATATTATTCAAATTTGCAGTTTTTTTAATGTAAACTACCAATAAAATAGCATTAAAATATATTTAGTACTGAAAAAAAATTTAATGACCCATTGAATTATAATCCTAAAATCGCCACTGCGTGAGAAGGATCGAGAAAAAGCAGGTGAAGAAAATGTTGGGGTTCAATTGATACGGTGGAAGATGTCAGAATGAAGTAGAAGGTTATAGAAGGATCATAAAGGTCAACTGGTACGCTAGGAGTAAAAAGACCACAATACTCTTAAAGAAAAGGTTCCAGCCACTGGTAAAAAGTCGATACTACCCTTTAGCAATATAATAATGTTGTGAATAGTGAAAGTATATTCTCCAGTGATATATATAATGATAAAGGTTCGCCTTTGCCTATTAATTTGGGGTGTTCTGAACGCAATAGCAACGCGAAAGATATAAGGATTAATATGCCATTATGCCCTCCTGTTCTGGGCCGATTGAATCATTTCCTATTTCCTTGGGCCCATTAGAAACGGCACCCAGTATTGGTGATCTTGATGGGCCGAATCCGAGTGTGGTTAAGGGCCGAATTTGTTTCAATTATGTGGCGTCCAAATTTGATAAATATATAAGTAAAAAACCTTTTGCTTCAAAATCAAGCGGAGAAGTTGTGATAGAGTCTCTTCAGCGTTCAAAAATATAATGGATAATATGGAGGGTGCCCAAAAAGGCATTGTTATTAATTCTAGTGGTCCGTCTACCGTATCGGTGTAACCTAAAAAGCCAAGAAATGAGTGAAAAAAATTGGATCAATGAGCGGAAATGGAAGCTTTCAACGTTTTTATCAAAGATGCTTGAGCTCTGTGTTTGTATGTGGAAGGTTGTTTTTTTTTTCTTTTTTGTTATTTAGATGGTGCTTAATTTCCGGCTGCCGGATAGATTGGTCTCCACCTTCGTTTTTCGCATTCAATAGCTATTTTTATGTCGTGTAACCCTTTTTTTAAAGGCAAGTTGTTTGCTTGGTTGTAATGGCTTGTTTGTCCTTGGAGGTTTCATTTCTTATGAATCTCTTTGTGCTATAAAATTTATCCGTTTTCCCCCGAAAAGGGAAGATATTACGGAGTACATATTTTAAAGAATAATTAATATTAATTTTTTTTAATTATTTTCTGTAATAACTTCGACGATATATGCAGAGGTCATCCATATTTATTTAAAGAAGGTTGCTCCTTAATTTGGTTTGGTTTGTTGTAGTTTTGGTCTCGTGATTGCTTCTTTTGTTTAGCTAGGTTGATGTTAGTTAGTATAGTTGAGGGACAAGGCTTCGTTATATATAGTTTTTCTCGACAGTTTCTATGTAGCTTTCTAAGTTCGAGCCTCGATTTGTCCCTCGTTTGTTGCATCTCCCGATTGTTGATGTTTTCTCTTTGAAAACGACTTCGTTTCTATATGAGTTTTTGTATCTTTAGCCAAAAAAATCCAGGTTTATTTAAGAGTAAATTTACATAGATACCCTTAGTTTTAGGATGTCCATTTCGTGGTCAGTAAAACCCATCATTTTTTTTTGCATTCAGGACACCTAAAAATTCATATTACTCTTAACAACTTGCACACACTGCAACCATAGCTCATATGGTAAACTTGAACCAGATGCTCACCTCTATTCCGGCCACCCGAAGCTTTATGGAGATGAAAACTCCCAGGCAGATATAAGAGCTGCCCGTGTGACCGAAAACGAACTGGTGGAAACCAGGCCCGGATATTGGGCTGTGCAACCTGTGCAAGTGCACAGGGCCCAATATCCTAAGGGGCCCAAAATAGTGCAGTCCATATTAGTATCCAGTTCCTATGCTGCTAAGGGCTAATGTGAATATAGCCCAAACATAAATAATGTCAAAGAAGCCATGTAAGTATGATACTCCGTATATAAAATCCATTAATTTTTGTCGGTACTATACAAGTGGGACCCCATTGCTGTGCATCCCAAATTTTCTCTTCTATTTATATTGTTTTTCAGTTGAATTTTAATTCAACACTTATTACTATCGAAACTTAAATTTTAAAAAAGTCCTAAAATTAAAAAAAAAAATATATATATATATATATATATATATATATATATATATATATATATTATACATTGCTTTTTCCTATATATCCAAGTAGACAAAAACTTCATAGCCATAAAACAAAAATGATTTGTTCTAATATATATTGATAGCTTTTTTGTATTATTTGTATATGTATATGTATGTATTGAAAAGTTTAACATTTATTAGGGCCCTATTTTATATTTCGAACAGGGCCTCGTAAATTAATGAGACGGCCCTGGTGGAAAATAATAACAACCCATTGAAACCAACAAGAAGACTAGCATTTGGCATTTGCACTCTTAGACTACTTGCAAATTCTAATGTTGCGGTTTCACTAGCTGATGACAACGGTTACTTATTGGCTCAATGGACCCGTTCCGACACCACGGGCTTCAAATAGTAAGCGTTCAAGTCACACCCCCTCTTGATAGTTAATTGCTACATTTGTCTTACACAAATAATGTTCACTTTGACTTTTTAAGTCAAACCTTTCATTTATACGGAGTATGTAACTTTGGATTATGGCAAACAGTTTTCAATTTTAAGGTACGTATTACGTTTATGTTTAACTGATCACATAAGTGTAAACATTTTTTTAAGGTAATCCAATATGTGTTTTGTTTAAATTTTAAGAATTTTACTTTTAAAGTCAAGTCGTGTCCACTTTGTTTAATAGAATATGTCCACTTGTTACAGTGATTAATAATGTGGAAACGGGAACACAGTGATTCTTAAAGACTGGTGTGTACATAGCCAATATAGGGACTAAAGGACGACAATTTCAGCTAAAGAGTATGCATTTGATCTTGAAGGATAGTTTATGACCTCAAAAGTCAAATATTACCTATTTTGACTTATGGATGATTGAAGAATATTTTGACAGCTAGAAGATGCGGTAGACAACTAGATCTCCCAAAGACAGAATCATTGTATAAAGACACAACAGTTATTCTTCATGAAGTTACGACTAAAATGGCGTAAGCCTTGTAATGAAATGAAAAACACCTTGTATTAATAAGGAACTTGTAATGATCCGTACTGACTATTATGTTTGTTCATCAGTCTTGATGTCTTGATATATCAAAGACTGTATTCAGCTTTATCAAATACCGTTCACAAATAGACCGTTTCCTTAAAACAAGTAGAAAGTCATAAGCGAAAGTATGAAATTCAGCGCTGCGAGTTCTTAACCTGGTTCAATCATAATAATATAAATGATGAAAGTTCAATCTATAAAATTATAAATATTGGTGGTTTCAGACAAGAAGGGAAAGTGGGATGGTTCAAGAAAATAGTAATGGAGGAGAATCCTATTGTTGCTGCAATCCAGGAAACAAAGTGTAACAGACCACGTCTTCAACAAGTTGAATCCAGGAAAATTACAAGTGAAGAAGCTGTTCACCGAGGCTGAAGTATGGTCTGCGGTTAAAGGCTATGGATGGTCAAAGACCCCTAAAGCTTTAAACTTTTTAGAACGTTTTGACAGGTTATAAAAAGTGATTTAGTGAACAGATGGTTATATGAACAAAAATGTCACAAATTTCGCTTACCTCAAGTGTCACCTTTCGCTGTAATAATTTGTGGCTTCCTCTCTCTATAACAGCATAAAACTTATTAAAGCTTTCACTGTGTCTACATATTTTGGGGTGTAAGGAGGATTGTTTGAAGACTGATTGATACATGACACGATCTTATGTTCTCCTTCACCAATAAGGTTTGAATCAGAAAGAATAACCGTCAAAACATTCCCAACTGGGAACAAATTTCATGTAAAAAGATCATGAATTTATGAAGTTAAAATCATCTTTATGGGCTTCTATTTGTAAAAATTGTTTAATCTTAGATGAGAACATGGATACCATAAATTCTGGAGTAGTTTTGTTTATTAAAAACTCGTGGATTGGTTGAAACATAAAGGACCTGCTGCTGATTTTTGTGGAAAAACAACAAGCTCATCTGAAGAACATGCTACAGGTATGAACACCGACCCAAATAGAAATTGCAGTTAGTATTGTCAATTTTGACCCATTCACTTATTATAGACTATAATGTTATAGACAAAATCTATAATTAGCTTTTACTTGTGTAGGACATTAGGGGTGGATCTTGTAATGGTATGGTAACTTTAGAGAACAGAGTGTGGGGCCTAGAGAGAGTCGTTGAAGATATGGCACGTAATCTGTCATTATCAATGAATAATTTAAGAAGTGGTTGTTATACAAACGGCTTTGATGACTCATCAAAAAGTTCATTTAGCAAGTACAACGCTTTTTCTGACTATCCTAATACAAAATTTGGGAGAAATAACGATATGATGTCCTACAACAAAGGTAGAACCTTTCATGCACGTGGGCAAAATACACAATTCGGTTCATGGAAACGGGTGGAGCCCGTTAGGTTTGGAGAGGGTCCTTGTAAGCTAAGGTGAGAAAATGTGGCTGCAGCTCACTGAATACAGCATCTCTTTCGTGTTGTGTACAATACCAAATAACTCAAAGTATGCAAATCTTTGGTAAATTTTTTGTCACATAACAGAAAAAGGAAAATATAAACACATCTGAAATATATATTATGTGGTTGTTATGAGGCATACCCTTGCAATGTTCAGAAAATGTGGCCACAGCTCACCTTTAAAGCCAAAAAGCTCAACTTTTTTTAAAGATTAACAGTATTGAGTAACTAACAAGAGAATGTAAAATAAAGAAGAAAAAAAATGATTACTTTCTCATATATTTCTAGGTTACTCAGAAATTGTGAGTGAAAAGGCTTTGCACCATGTCGCAGAGAAGTACATTATCACCTTCGAAAGTATGACCTTAGCTACTTAATAGTTTGTAACTGGCTGACATATGTATGTACAAACCAAGTTTATAGTACTATTATTGAATTTTAGCTATCAATGGTATCGACTCTATTGTTAAAAATTTATCAAAACATCTTTCGAAATTTATTTAAGGTGTTAATACATCCATTATATCCATATCTATTACCAGATTTTCAACAATGGCATCACATGTCAACACGAATCAACCACTAGTAGGTCTAAATAAGTAGTGAAGGATAAACCATATTGTCATTTACTGAAAAAAAAATAATTGTGGCTCTAACGGAAACGTTCAAGTGATTCAAGAGTTTCAACATGCGTACCACAACGTACGAATTCTTCTTGGCACCCTTCAACTGTTACACTTGTAAATCTTTTTTCATCCATGTCGTATTTAGAAATAGAAATTTTAGACACATCACTTTTGGTCAACAAAATATCCCGATTGCTTACTTGAGCAAAGAAGTCAAATTCTAGATCCATATTGTCTTCAAGGATACAACGTTTCGTCCAAGACTCAGGAACCCCATATTCCTCCTATTGGAGATATGGAGAACTTTAAACAATTAGAGGGAAGATTCCAGAAAACTCACACGAAGCTTCCACGAAGTTGTTAGGAAACTCACATGTAGCTTCTACGAAGTTGTGAGGAAATTCACATGTAGCTTCCACTAAGCTGTCAGGAAACTCACATGTAGCCTCCATGAAGCTGTCAGGAAACTCACATGAAGCTTCAAGGAATTGTTTTTAGCTTACTCCTTAAATCATTCTATAAATAGACCCTCTTGTAACTCATTGTAAACACACCACAAATATTCATACATTCTTTAGTTGGTCCGTGGACTAAAGCAATCACAACGATTGCATATAACCACGTTATCTCTTGTGTCGATTTACATTTCTTGCATTTATAATCTTTCGTTCATTAAGTGGGTTAGTAATCTTGTAGAATTACTATCGGCGAGTGATCTTGTTGAATCACTTGCGTTATTTTGGGTCCTAATATCCTTACAACTGGTATCAGAGCACAAGGTTTCGTTAAGGGAACGATGGCGGAAGACGGGAAGTTTAGAATCGACCGATTCGATGGGAGAGACTTCGGCTTTTGGAAGATGCAAATTGAAGATTACTTGTATCAAAAGAAGCTACATCAACCTCTGTTAGAGACCAAACCTGAAAGCATGAGCGATGCCGATTGGACGCTTTTGGATCGTCAAGCTTTGGGCGCTATTCGTCTTTCACTTGCTAAGAACGTTGCATACAACGTTGTGAATGAGAAGACGTCGTTTGCTTGCTTGAAAGCACTCTCTAACATGTATGAGAAACCTACCGCTTCTAATAAGGTATTTCTCATGCGTCAATTGTTCAATACAAAGATGAAGGAAGGTACGAGTGCAACGGATCATATCAATGAATTTAATAATATCGTTTCAAGGCTTGAATCGGTAGAGATTAAGTTTGATGATGAACTAAAAGCACTAATCTTGCTTTCATAATTACCGGAAAGTTGGTCGGGTACGGTTATCGCGGTTAGTAGCTCTACGGGAACTACTAAGCTAGGGTTTGAAGAAATAAGGGATTTGATTCTTGGTGAAGATACTCGTAGGAGAAACTCGGGAGAATCGACATCCTGTTCTTTGTTAAGTACCGACAACTGTGGTAGGAAATTTGATCGCGGTGAGAAGAAGGGTAGAAAGAAGTCTAAGAAGAGGTATCCATCGAAAGATAGAAGTGAAGCTGTTTGTTGGGGTTGCAATCAAACAGGGCACTTTCAAAGGAATTGTAAAAATGGTCCGGCGAAAGGTGTGAACTTGACCGAGGAAGAAAGTGATGATACACTTTTATGTAGTGTTGAAAATTCTATGGAGTCTTGGATTTTGGATTCGGGAGCTTCGTTTCATGCTACTCATGTCAAAAGCATGATGAAGAATTTTCATTCATATCAAGGCAAGGTGAGATTAGCGGACGACAAACAACTCAATATAGAGGGCATTGGAGATGTTGTATTGAAGACTACTCTTGGCTCTAATTGGACCTTGAAAAACGTAAGGTACATTCCTAAATTAAAAAGGAAACTTATTTCGGTTGTTCAATTAGATGATGAAGGTAACGCGGTTACTTTTGAAAACCGCCAATGGAAGGTGGTTAAGGGTAGTTGTGTCGTGGCTCGTGGACATAAAAGGGGAACTCTTTATATGGTTGAAGTGTTTGATGAAGACACGGTGGTTGCTACGGTTAATGTTGAGTCCGAATCAACTCTATGGCACCGAAGACTCGGGCATATGAGTGAGAAGGGTATGAAGATGCTTGTTTCGAGTGGGAGAATTCCAGATTTGAAAAAGGTAGAACTTGGATTTTGCGAACCATGTGTATATGGGAAGCAAAAGAAGGTGACTTTTGGGAAATCGGGAAATGCTCCTAAGTTGGAGAAATTGGAGCTTGTTCATACGGATGTGTTTGGTCCAACTAATGTAGAATCACATGGAGGTTCTCGCTATTATGTCACCTTCATTGACGACTCCACTCGAAAGGTATGGGTTTATTTTCTTAAAGCTAAATCTGATGTATTTAATACATTTGTGAAGTGGAAAGCTATGGTAGAAAATGAGACTAATTTGAAAGTCAAGTGCTTGAAGTCGGATAATGGAGGGGAATATGGTAGTCTTGAGTTTAAAGACCATTGTGCAAAGCTCGGTATTAGAATGTTAAAAATGGTACCAGAGACACCGCAACACAATGGGGTCGCCGAACGTATGAATCGTACGTTAAATGAAAGGGCTAAGAGTATGAGACTACATGCCGGTTTGCCTAAAATGTTTTGGGCGGATGCGGTTAACACGGCGGCTTATTTGATAAATAGGGGACCCTCAACACCGTTGGGTTTCTGAATTCCCGAGAAAGAATGGCAAGGTAAGAAGGTGAGTTATAATCACCTTAGGATCTTTGGGTGTAATGCTTATGTGAAGACCAAAGATGCGGATAGAGACAAGCTTGAAGCTAAGTCAAAGAAGTGTATTTTCGTAGGCAACGGGTCGGATGAAATGGGCTATCGTTGTAGGGATAACGAGGCTAGAAAAGTAATTCGTTCTCGCGATGTTACTTTTGATGAAGATTCGGTCTATGGCAAACCGGAAATGGGGAGTCCTAAACCGGGTCATGTTACTTTTGACGATGTTTCTATTGATGATCTTACAGGTTTTAGTGGGAGTACGGGAAACAATGAATTACCAACAAATGGTGAGGCGTCAGAAAATGCTAATGATAGGGATGGTTCGGAAAGCAGTGATGATTCCAAACATAGTGCGAGTTCTAGTGATGAGGAGGACACAAATGAAACCGGTCCAACCATTTCGGTTGCTCCTTGTGACGATCGCTCCAAATCCATATGGACGAACACGTCATTCATTGATTTCATTGCGAGGTATTTGACCTCTATATGATACGTTTTGTAAACATTGCATTCTTTTGAAAAGGCACACCATAAATGAATATTTAAATCAAAGGTTTTCGACATCTGATGATTTCTACATATAGACAATCACCGTATATAATAGTTTACAACATCATTTCTGTTGACAATGCAGTCAAAATAAGATACATGGTGATGATTTGGTAAATGCAACGTCTCCTTGAAAAATATGTCATGTAAGACTCCATGCACATAGCTTGTTTAACATCTAAGCAAACAGCGGAAGACTTCTAGGGAACCTGAGAATAAACATGCTAACAAGTGTCAACACAAAGGTTGGTGAGTTCATAGTTTGTATGTTTCGCATAATCTGTATATAAAGATGGATCACAAGATTTTAGTTGTTTCATCCAGAAACGTTTATCAAAATATTCTACGAAATTGAGCACCCTGGTAAATAAACTTAACGTATATATAATTTGTACCCTTTGTATAATCATCTTAAAAATACACGCAAACCAACGTGTACGCTTCTCAAATAGCATACGTCCGTTAAAAGGCTAGTGCTCTAGCTCAGACGGGGATGTCAAGCCCTATGGATCCATATACTACTACTCGCGCCCACCAGTTCTTATAACTGGCAGTTACTAGTTACCAAAGCTAAGGGATTTTCGGTTCAAACTCAGTGTAGAATTTAGTATGTACTTGTATCCATTGCGTTTAAAATAAAGTGCATGTATTCTCAGCCCAAAAATATAGATTGCAAAAGCAATTAAAAAGGGAGCAAATGAAACTCACGCATATAAATATTGTATATCGATTAATAAAGCATTTGCATGTATTCTCAGCCCAAAAATGTAGAGAGTAAAAGGGATCTTATGAAACTCACACATATAAATATTGTATATCGGTTAATAAAGCATTTGCATGTATTCTCAGCCCAAAAATGTAGAGAGTAAAAGGGATCTTATGAAACTCACTGTTTAATATTGATATACAATATTGTAGAAAAGCACGTAGACGCATCGGAGATGATAAACACGAGGTTTGATTCACAAAAATACCCTCGAACATTACCCATAATTTCCTTGGCAATAACCCATATTTTCCTTAGCTCTAGCTCGCTTGGAAACACGTTTTGAAAATTACTTGGACAGCACTCCGTCGTAATATTTTATGTACATTATTATTTTTGTATCGCAAAAATAATAACACTAATAATAAAAATAATAAGATTAATAATAATCTTATTAATAATAATAATAATAATAATAATAATAATAATAAATAATATTACGGAGTATATCTATATTTGTGTATGTGTGTGATTATCTCGAGCCAAAAACTGCAATTTATAGCAATCATACCTGAAAAAGTACCCCATGCGATCGCATGGGGTTTAGCCTCCTTGGCCATGCGATCGCATGGCTGGAGGATCCAGCTCATAAACCTTTGTCTCGTTGTTTGTCGACGTATTATATATATTAATATAATACGTAAATCGAATATTAAATTTTAAAAAGTCGTATTTATTAAATACTTCAGGGGTATTCTATGTAACTTATAATTAATAATTTCTATCATGTCGTTTTCATGTGAATAGTAAATGAATTAATTTAAATTCAACTATTTAAGCTACACGTTGTACGTTGTGCTTTACAAATTGTACATTATTAATTTAACTTCGTTTCTTAAAAAAAAATACAAAAATTATATCATAAAAATAAAATGACTTAATACGTAAAAATTTTAATTTGAAATAGCATCGTTTAATAGTAAATTTTTAATCATTTCGTATATAAATATTATTCGCATGATTCCGTATATATCGAAAACTCTTATATTTATTAAAATATGTATATAATACATGTTATAACGTTCGTGAATCGTTGTACAAACAGGATGGTCAACCGTTATATATAAAAAAAATCATTTTCAAAAGTTTTAAAACTTGTCAAAATTCATTGCTTATCATGTCGGAAACATTAAATCATAAAAAGATTAAGTTTAAATTTGGTCAGAAATTTCCGGGTCATCACACTCCTACACTAAGAAACTCGATTAGAGTGCCCAAACCTAATCCTAGGTATTCTACATCAGCAAACTACTTGCTCTATACCGAGAATGGTGAACTCGAAAGTTACTTTGAGGTAAGAAAGACAAAAGAATCCATACAATGGGAGCTTGCCATGAAAGAAGAGATGGGGTCACTTGAGAAGAATAAAACTTGGTCACTAGTGAAGTTACCTCATGATAAAAGGGCGTTGCAAAGTAAATGGGTGTATCGAATCAAGAATGAGTTGGATGGCAAGAAAAGGTACAAGGCTCGTTTGGTGGTTAAAGGCTTTCAACAAAAGAAAGGAGTTGACTACCAAGAGATATTTTCACCGGTGGTGAAGATGACTACTATTCATTTGGTACTTTCTATGGTTGCATCTGAGGACTTACATCTAGAGCAACTAGATGTGAAGACCGCATTCTTACATGGTAACCTTGATGAAGAGATCTATATGAGGCAACCCGAGGGCTTTGAGGTAAAGGGTAAAGAGAAGTGGGTTTGTAAGCTAAAGAAAAGTTTGTATGGATTGAAGCAAGCACCTCGGCAATGGTACTTGAAGTTTGACGAGTTTATGAAGAAGATTGGTTTCTTAAGATGTGAAGCGGATCACTGTTGCTACTTGAAGAAATTCAAGTCTTCTTACATAATCTTATTGTTGTATGTTGATGACATGTTACTTGCAGGTTCCAACATGTCCGAAATCAACAAGTTGAAAGGATTACTTTCCTATGAGTTCGAGATGAAAGATCTTGGTGGTGCTAGGCAAATACTTGGCATGAGTATTGTGCATGATCGTGTGAAGGGTACTCTATACTTGTCTCAATCCAAATATATTGAGAAAGTTGTAGAGAGGTTTAACATGGAAAATTCAAAGGCTCGTTCTATGCCTTTGGGTAGCACGATAAAGCTATCAAAAAGTCAATCACCTAAAACGGAAGAAGACAAAATAGAGATGGAAAAGGTTCCATATGCATCGGCCGTGGGTAGTGTTATGTATGCCATGGTTTGTACAAGACCCGATATTGCTCACGCAGTGGGAGTTGTAAGTCGTTATATGTCTAATCCGAGGAAAGAGCATTGGGAAGCGGTTAAATGGTTACTTCGTTATTTGAAAGGTACTTCTAATATGGGATTGTGCTTCTCTAAAAGCAATGTCATACTTAGAGGTTATGCGGATGCTAATTTGGGTGGATGTGACGATTCGGGGAAAAGCACTACGGGTTATGTTTTCACAATAGGGAAGACGGCGGTTAGTTGGATGTCTCGACTACAAAAGAGTGTTGCTTTATCAACCACCGAAGCCGAATATATGGCTATTGCAGAAGCTTCTAAAGAGCTTGTTTGGTTGAAAAACTTCTTAGGTGAGTTGGGTAAAAGACAAGACTATTGAGTCTTGAATTGTGATAATCAAAGTGCGGTTCATCTTGGGAAGAATCTGGTGTTTCATAGTCGTACGAAACACATCAAGATAAGGTATCATTTTATTCGACAACATATAAATGATGGTACTTTATTATTGGAGAAAATCCTTGGTACGAAGAATCCTGCTGATATGTTTACTAAGGTTGTTACGACAGAGAAATTGAGGTTTTGCATTAACTCAATTGGTCTTCTAATAAATTGATGAGAGAAGACCCCAACTAGAGAATTAGAGAGTTAATGTTTCAATTCTAACAAGTAGTGTTGAAGACCTTGTATCGAAAGTCTGCTCATCCGAAGTATGTGTTGAGTGTGCGTGTCCCAAATGGAGTTTGGCGGTATAATGGTGGTTTAACGTTCTTGGTTAGATCGTTGATATTTTGGGTTGACGAAGGTTGGGTTTGTTCAAAGTCTCCAAGTGGGAGATTATTGGAGATATGGAGAACTTTAAACAATTAGAGGGAAGATTCCAGGAAACTCACACGAAGCTTCCACAAAGTTGTTAGGAAACTCACATGTAGCTTCTACGAAGTTATGAGGAAATTCACATGTAGCTTCCACGAAGCTGTCAGGAAACTCACATGTAGCCTCCATGAAGCTGTCAGGAAACTCACATGAAGCTTCAAGGAATTGTTTTTAGCTTACTCTTTAAATCATTCTATAAATAGACCCTCTTGTAACTCATTGTAAACACACCACAAATATTCAGTAATACATTCTCTAGTTGGTCCGTGGACTAAAGCAATCACAACGATTGCATATAACCACATTATCTCTTGTGTCGATTTACATTTCTTGCATTTATAATCTTTCGTTCATTAAGTGGGTTAGTAATCTTGTAGAATTACTATCGGCGAGTGATCTTGTTGAATCACTTGCATTGTTTTGGGTCCTAATATCCTTACACCTCCATCACCCATAATTCACTAATGAATTCACGATCATAAGAATCAGCAATCTGAACAACAACTAGTTTCCCATCAAGAGCACAGAGCTTGGAAACATAATTAATCTCATCAGGTAACCCAATGTCATGAAATTTTTCATCCGCTAAACTAAATGCAGCAATAGTATCTTTTGACTGTCTAGTTGTTACCAACCAGTGAAGATTATTGTTTAAAAGTGGTACCACTGAATGTTCAGGAGTATAAATATAGTAAGGGTAGTTAGGCAACGACATTTTCCATGAATTGTTACGTAAACTATAGACGCATACAAAAGAGCTGTGAGGATCAGAATCTGAAACGTGTATACGAGAAATGGAGATTACTTTATAATCATCCGTGGAATAATCATAACTAAATCCATATAAATTATCGTTACCTTTTCTACACAATTCTGGAACTTTCAAGGTCTTTCGTGCGATTGGATTAACTAAACAGGGGTTATAATCAAAATCATAGCATAAAAGAAGTCCGTTGCAAGAACCTAGAATCTGAATCATTGGTACCTGGAAATTCAGGCTTATAGCAGTTACTGTGGTTAGGGTATTGAGTTGTTTTATTTCGAGCGAGTAGAGAGACTCACAATCTTCAGAAACTAAAATCAAGTGAGTAGGGTTAAGATTTGGGTTGTTTTTGGTGTAGTTAATAATATGGGTTTTGATAAAATTGGGACTTGAAATCAGTGAGTTCCATCGTTTTGAAACCGATTTGAAATGGCCTAAAGATTTAGATGGCAGAAGAAGGAGAATTGATTCGATTAGGTCTGTTGGAAGCTGGTTTAGGGCACACATTTGGTTAGATGAGTCCGACATGATTTAGGGAGATAAAAAAAATGGTGAAAATGGTAGGGTTTCTTATCTTAGAGCAGTTAAGCAGAAAGGAGATAAAAAGTATCAGGAAATGATAACTTAATTCAATCAATTCTGAGATGAAAATGGAGAAAGATGTCATAGTCTTGTGAAGAAGATGTATGAATTATGATTGTATCTCTCAATACTGCGTGTAACAGTGTAAGTTATACAGTAATATTACATTTAACACGGAGTATAAAAGAAATTACTGTATTACGGAGTAAATGAGTAATTATTATTCATTCAGTTACTATTAAAAGTAATTTCACCATTTCTGCATGTGGCACTATGATGTAGAAGTCTTCGAGGTTTATATAAAGACAAAATTCCCAAATTCGTCCTCGTGTTTGGCAATTTTCTTTTTTTTAGTCCCTCTCCCTCAAAATCATTTATAATAGTCCTTAAATGCCATTTTAAGTCTCAATTTGGTCTATATGTTACATTTGCTTAAACGTTCGTTAAAGTTTCTGGACACATGCTGCTCACGTGATTACAAGGCAACGTTTTATAATTATCAAATGGGCAACTATTCTGAATAAGTCATACGGGTTGAAATTGCAAATATCCTAAACCATTTTATTGAAGATGGAAATGATACACCCGATCTAAATTTCCCAAAGTTTTTCTGATCGATTTCTTTGTTCTATAATCATTTAATCTGTTGTTGTGGCTCACTCTTGGTTATGGGTAAGAGCTAGGGTGGTAATTACAATAAGAAGAAGGGTTCGCAATCGGTTGCAAAGGTGCTGCGCAGTCGAACAATTGGAGGCGAAGAGATGATCGATGTGAAAGACGATGCATCTTCCAAGCGTGAATCTGAGAAGAATAATGATGAGGGTACGTCGGATGTCGCTGATCTGTCACAGACGAAGGATGAAAATCAAATGGAATCGATGACTAGAGCTGCGGCAAGTGTTCGTTCGTCACCATCTGATACTAATGAAGATGCAACAAAGGTTCATGCTGTTAAAATGGGTGATAATAAAAAAAGTGTTGCGACGGCTTCAGATTCTTCTGATGAAGAGATCGATTCCAATGTTAAGGATGAAGATCCTACTGTTAAGGAGAGTGGAAAGAAACTTGGTGACATTGATTCACTAAGGAACAAAGATCTTGATCTAGATTCTCTTGATAATGATAAACTAATAGGTCTGAATGGTTCAAAGGAGGGTATTACTATGCCTTCTGGTTCATATCTTCATGCAGCTGTGGGATTAAGTTCTCGGAAAAAGACAGTGAATTTTAGGTTCGTTGAGCCTTCTGCTAGTTTAGATGATGGTATAGATGTTGAGTTGCCGTTGGATTCTATTTTGGAAGTGAATGAACGGTATAAGAATACTCTTTTTGGGTATTTTCTAGGCAAACGAGTGGTATATCCGGTTGTTAAAGCCTATGTTACTAATGTATGGAAGAAGTTCGGTTTGGAAAAAATAATGTTGAACTCTAAGGGTTTCTTCTTTTTTAAGTTTGCATCAGTGATAATGCTAAAAACGAACATATATTTCATAGCATTATTCCTCAAGAAAGACAAGCTTTTAGTTGCAATTGTTCTATTTACAAGTGATATTCGTTTAAATAATAAAAGGTGAAGACAAAAGATAGATTCGACGAATTGAAGACGCAAACGACCAAAAAGCTCAAAAGTACAAAAGACAATCAAAGAGGTTCCAATTATTGATAAGAAACATCTCGAAATTACAAGAGTACAAGATTCAAAACGCAAAGTACAAGATATTAAATTGTACGCAAGGACGTTCGAAAATCCGGAACCGGGACCAGAGTCAACTCTCAACGCTCGACGTAACGGACTAAAAATTACAAGTCAACTATGCACATAAATATAATATAATATTTAAATAATTCTTATAATTATTTAATATATTATATTTATATTTAAAACCGTCGGCAAGAAAGACTCCAAAAGGGACTGAGCTGTAATTTCAATCTCCGCGACTCGCGGAGTTTGAAGGCCAAAAATGCCGCGAGTCGCGGAGCCCCAAGTTTTGAAAGTCCCTATAAAAGCAACCGAATTCTGAGCATTTTATCATCATCATATATCATTCTCTCTATCTATATACGTAAAATATATATATATATATAATTTATATTTTAATTTTAATTTTAATCCTAATAATAAGGGTATGTTAGCGAATGTTGTAAGGGTGTAAGTCGAAATTCTGTCCGTGTAACGCTACGCTATTTTTAATCATTGTAAGTTATGTTCAACCTTTTTATATTAATGTCTCGTAGCTAAGTTATTATTATGCTTATTTAATCCGAAGTAATCATGATGTTGGGCTAATTACTAAAATTGGGTAATTGGGCTTTGTACCATAATTTGGGTTTAGATAAAAGAACGACACTTGTGGAAATTAGACTATGGGTTATTAATGGGTTTTATATTAACTAAACAATACCTTGTTAATTTAATATACAAACTTATAATTCGACGTATTTATATATAACCACATACGCTTGACTGGGTACGGTGGGCGGGATATCTATAAATACCAACAATTATTCATTTTACCGGACACGGAACTGGATTAATAGTTAATAGACTTGTTGAAATAGGGGTGAAATTATGTACAAGGACACTTGGTATAATTGATAACAAAATATTAAAACCTTGGGTTACACTCAGTCGACATCCTGGTGTAATTATTAAACAAAGAATTAAAATCTTGTTACAGTTTAAGTCCCCAATTAGTTGGAATATTTAACTTCGGGTATAAGGATAATTTGACGAGGACACTCGCACTTTATATTTATGACTGATGGACTGTTATGGACAAAAACCAGACGGACATATTAAATAATCCAGGACAAAGGACAATTAACCCATAGGCATAAAACTAAAATCAACACGTCAAACATCATGATTACGGAAGTTTAAATAAGCATAATTCTTTTATTTCATATTTACTTTCCTTTATTTTATATTTAATTGCACTTCTAATTATCGCATTTTTATTGTTATTTTATTTAATTGCACTTTTAATTATCGTACTTTTTAATTATCGCAAGTTTATTTTATCGCACTTTTATTATTCGCAATTTCATTATCGTTATTTACTTTACGCTTAAATTTAAGTCTTGTATTTATATTATTTTACATTTGGTTTTAACTGCGACTAAAGTTTTAAAATCGACAAACCGGTCATTAAACGGTAAAAACCCCCCTTTATAATAATAATATTACTTATATATATATATTTGTATTTTTATAAAAGTAAACTAATATAGCGTTAAGCTTTGTTTAAAGAGCTCCCTGTGGAACGAACCGGACTTACTAAAAACTACACTACTGTACGATTAGGTACACTGCCTATAAGTGTTGTAGCAAGGTTTAAGTATATCCATTCTCTAAATAAATAAATATCTTGTGTAAAATTGTATCGTATTTAATAGTATTTCCTTCTAAAAATTAATAGTATTATATACACTCTGCTCAAACTATCAAGTATTTTTTGGCACCGCTGCCAGAGAACTTCTTAAACGCCGGAAGCGCAACGCTAATATATATAAAAAAAAAATTTTATTTTACTTTTATTAAAATTCGTTTTTATAAAAGTACGTTTTAAATATTCGAAAATATAAAAAGAAAAACAAAAATTTATATATTTTTAAGAGTTTGTTAAAAGTTTTATAAGTTTCTTTATTTTTATTTTAGTTTATAAAAATATAATTTTTATTTAAATATCTTTTATTTATATAAAAACAGAAAATTAGAAAACATAAAAAAAAAAAAACGCGTCGATTTAAAACTGTTCCAGGGTTGAAATTTGGAACCCCGCGACTCGCGGGGTTTGCTGTTTGAAATACCGTGACTCGCGGAGGTATTCTGACACGCGACAGAACCCTAATCAGGCATTAATTACGAATAATTATTATAATTATTAATATAAAACCCTAATTAGGTTTTAATTAAATAATTATTTTAGTTTTTATTAATATTTTGTTTAATTAGTTTAATTAATTTATAAAATTAGTAGTTTTAATAAATAAATAATATAAAAATAATATTTTTATAAAAATTGTACTTTTTACAACTTTTTGTATATTTTTATATTTTATCCCTTTTTAATTGTTTTAGCATAATATTTGTATTTTTAGCTCATATTTAGTTTTAAACATAGTTTTTGCCATAGTTATTTTTACTTCTAGATTTTTAGGCTTTGCCGTAGAATTCCTTAAGTGCTTTTTCTTTAGACTAAGATTTAGGTGCTTTAGAATTTTGCGACGCCTTTTTAAGTTTTAGTTTCTTTTTAAGTTATTTCCATTTGGGATATAGTTTTTCCTGTAAGCTTTAATATTTCTAGACATTTTTTACTATGTACCAATTATCATTCCAATTAGTTATCTCAATTTGCGATTATAATTTTAAGTTAGTTGTAGTAATAAGGTTAGGTTAGTCAAGTGTTTTAAGTTTTATAAGTTTCTTTTATTTTTCCGTCACCTTTTATTTTTCAACCATTTTTCTTTTTCGACCTTTTTCGACGAACTCTTTTTCTTTCTTATTTCTCGCTATTCTAGTTTTAGGACATAGATTTTTATTCTACTTCTTATCTAAATTTCTTAAAATTACGAAAATTTATTTTAAGTGGTTAAATTGATAGACATCAAAATTTTCTGGTTCGTAGTAATAGTTGGATTTGTACGTGGACCGGGTTATTGGAGCCAAACAGTCCTCAATTATATTGAGACCAAACGAATCCTGCCCCTCTGCTGCATCTTTTGGCTATTCGAAACGTGGGCAAAATCAGAAAAGTCTATTGATTGGATAACTTATTATAATTTTTCTTTCCTTTTAAAAACTAATAGGATATTCAGTGAATGCACCGAGCAAGACGTTCACCACCTTTTGTACGTTCACCACCTATAACTAGATCAAGACATTTAGCAAATATTACTGCCATTGATTTTTCTTTAGAATCGTCATCCAGTCAACCAAGTACTTCAGTTCAAATTTCCGATAATCCATTTTTTGAACCCGACCGCACAATTGAGAATCCGGAGAATATTCAGGAACGGTTCGTAGATCCTGAACCACTAAACTTTCCTCCGGAACCACCAATCATTCAAACAGAGATTGTTGAGGAACGAACCATTAAATCAGAATCCTCTAGTGATTCCGATTCAACAAATTCAATTATGGAGAATCTGGAACCTTTAAGTATGGAAGACCGAATGAGAGCTAAACGCACTGGCCAAGGTCACGCAATTACTCATCCAGACATTAATGCGCCAGATTATGAAATCAAAGGACAAATTCTACACATGGTGACTAATCAATGCCAATTTAGTGGTGCGCCGAAGGAAGATCCAAATGAACATCTACGTACCTTTAATAGGATCTGCACACTATTTAAAATCCGAGAAGTGGAGGATGAACAGATATATCTCATATTATTTCCCTGGACTTTAAAGGGAGAAGCCAAAGATTGGTTGGAATCGTTACCTGAAGGGGCGATCGATACATGGGATGTTTTAGTTGACAAATTTCTTAAACAATTCTTTCCAGCATCTAAAGCCGTAAGACTTCAAGCAGAAATTATTACGTTCACACAGAAACCGAATGAAACTCTATATGAGGCGTGGACAAGATATGGAAAGTTGTTAAGAGGATGTCCGCAACATGGTTTAGACACCTGTCAAATAGTACAAATATTCTACCAAGGATGCGACATCACTACAAGAAAAGACATAGATATAGCAGCTGGTGGTTCTATTATGAAAAAAACCGAAACTGATGCTTACAAAATTATTGATAACACTGCTTCCCACTCACACGAGTGGCACCAAGAAAAAGATATCGTTAGATCATCTAAAGCAGCTAGAGCCGATTCTAGCCATGACTTAGATTCCATTTCCGCAAAGATAGATGCTGTGGAAAGACGAATGGAAAAGATGACTAAAGATATTCACTCAATACGAATTAGTTGTGAGCAGTGTGGAGGACCGCATTTGACAAAAGATTGTCTCAGTATTGAATTAACAATGGAACAAAGAGAGAATATTTCATACATAAACCAAAGGCCTGGAAATAATTATCAGAATAATTATCAACCGCCAAGACCTATTTACAATCAAAACCAGAGTTATAACAGAAATATTCCATACAACAACCAACAAGGTCCTAGCAATCAACAAGTATCCAATAATACTTACAATCAGCAAAGACCTAATTTTCAAAACAAACCACCACAACAAACCGATGATAAAAAGCCGAATTTAGAAGATATGATGACGAAGCTAGTTGAAACTCAAACACAGTTTTTCACATCTCAGAAACAAACCAATGAACAAAATGCTCAAGCATTTAGAAATCAACAAGCTTCTATTCAAAATCTAGAACCAGAAGTAAGTAACCTAGCAAGGTTAATAGGTGAAAGAAAACCGGGAAGTCTACCTAGTGATACAAATGCTAACCCCCGGAATGAAACAGCTAAAGCCATTACCACAAGAAGTGGTACAATACTTAAACCACCTGAAATACCTGTAATTTCTGATGAAGCTATTCCTACTCCACAAGAACCACAACCTGATCAAGATAAGGAAAAAGAACCGGTAGTTGAAAAGGTTAATGAAGATAACACAGCTAAGGATAAACCTTATGTTAAACCATACCAACCACCACTTCCTTACCCGAGTAAAATGAAGAAAGAGAAACTTGAAGCCGAGCAATCCAAATTCTTGGATATGTTTAAACAGATAAATGTAAATCTTCCTTTCATTGATGTGATTTCAGGAATGCCTAGATATGCTAAATTCTTGAAAGATCTAATCTCAAATAGAAAGAAAATGGAAGAACTCTCGGCTGTTACCATGAATGCTAATTGTTCAGCAGTGCTGTTGAATAAGATACCAGAAAAACTATCTGATCCAGGAAGTTTCACAATTCCATGTTTTCTGGGTAGTCTTAGTTCAATAGAAGCATTGGCAGACTTAGGTGCTAGTATAAATCTAATGCCGTATTCACTATACGCTAAACTAGACCTTGGAGAATTGAAACCAACCAGAATAAGCATACAACTAGCCGATAGATCAATAAAATATCCTAGAGGTATAATGGAGAACATGTTAGTTAAAGTTGGTACTTTAGTATTTCCAGTAGATTTTATTGTTTTAGACATGGAAGAAGATTCTAAAGTTCCTCTCATATTAGGAAGACCATTCTTAAATACGGCTAAAGCAATGATAGACGTATTCGATAAGAAACTGACCCTAAGTATAGAGGACGAGAGTGTTACCTTTTCAGTTGATAGAGCAATGCAACAACCGCAATCTGCAGATGATACATGTTATTATATTCAAACTATAGATGCACATGCAGAATTATTAGAAGAATTTCCAGAATTACAAGGAACAGGAGAATGTTCTTTAGGATAAGGTAATGAACCAATTGATGAAGCTGAAATGTTAGCTACACTTATAGCTAATGGATATGAACCAACAACAGAAGAAATTCAAATGCTAAAAGAAGAAGACAGATATCGATACAAATCATCGATAGAAGAACCTCCGAAATTAGAGTTAAAGCCACTTCCAAACCATTTGGAATACGCTTATTTACATGGTGAAACTGAATTACCTGTAATAATATCGTCTTCTCTTACTGAAAATGAGAAATCACAACTCATTTCTATGTTGAAAGCTCATAAACCAGCCATTGCATGGAAGATTCATGATATTAAAGGAATAAGTCCTTCGTATTGCACACATAAAATCCTTATGGAAGAAGGTCATAAAACGTATGTGCAACGCCAACGAAGACTAAATCCTAATATGCAAGATGTAGTTAAGAAAGAGATTATTAAACTGCTAGATGCAGGTTTAATTTATCCAATTTCTGATAGTCCATGGGTAAGCCCAGTTCAATGCGTGCCTAAGAAGGGTGGCATGACTGTCATTACAAATGAGAAAAATGAGCTTATTCCTACTAGGACTGTAACAGGATGGCGTGTATGTATTGATTATAGAAAATTAAATGACGCCACCAGAAAAGATCACTTTCCCTTACCTTTCATAGATCAAATGTTGGAAAGATTAGCCGGAAATAGTTACTATTGTTTAATAGATGGATTTTCCGGATATATTCAAATTCCAATAGCACCCGAAGATCAAGAAAAAACCACATTCACGTGCCCTTATGGTACTTTTGCTTACAAACGCATGCCATTTGGACTTTGTAACGCCCCTGCAACCTTTCAAAGGTGCATGATGGCGATTTTTCACGACATGATAGAAGAATGCATGGAAGTTTTCATGGATGACTTTTCAGTCTTCGGTGATACATTTGAATCATGTCTAGTTAATCTGGAACGAATGCTAATTAGATGCGAACAATCAAATCTAGTTCTTAATTGGGAGAAATGCCATTTCATGGTTAAAGAAGGCATCGTTCTTGGTCATAAAATTTCAAAAGAAGGAATTGAAGTGGATAGAGCTAAAGTAGATGTAATTGCTAAACTTCCACATCCCACCAATGTTAGAGGAGTTAGGAGTTTTCTAGGGCATGCCGGTTTTTACCGACGTTTCATAAAAGATTTTTCTAAAATTGCCACTCCTATGAATAAACTCCTAGAAAAAGATGCTCCATTCATCTTTTCAGATGAATGTATCAAATCTTTTAATATTCTTAAAGAGAAACTAACTAATGCGCCGATCATGATAACACCAAATTGGAATCTACCATTTGAACTAATGTGCGATGCAAGTGATTTTGCAATGGGAGCCGTTTTAGGACAAAGGATTGAAAAACGATTTCAACCTATATATTATGCTAGTAAGACGTTACAAGGAGCACAAACAAACTATACAACTACTGAAAAAGAACTCCTTGCTATTGTCTTTGCTTTTGACAAATTTCGATCATATCTCGTTCTAGCAAAAACGGTGGTCTATACCGACCATTCTGCTCTTAGATACCTATTTTCAAAACAAGATGCTAAACCAAGATTAATCCATTGGATCTTACTCTTACAAGAGTTTGATATTGAAATCCGAGATAAAAGAGGAGCAGAAAATCTCGCCGCTGATCATCTTTCTCGTCTTGAAAATCCCGAATTAGAAGTTCTAAATGAATCGGCCATACAAGACAACTTTCCTGATGAATATCTATTGAAGATAGATTATAAAGAAATACCATGGTTTGCAGACTATGCAAACTACTTAGTTTGTGGATTCCTTGAAAAAGGATTATCGTACCAAAGACGAAAGAAATTTTTCAGTGATATAAAACACTATTTCTGGGAAGATCCACATCTGTTTAAAAGTTGTCCCGATGGAATAATACGCCGATGTGTATTTGGAGATGACGCTAGTAAAATATTAAACCATTGTCACACAGGACCAACAGGAGGGCATTATGGGCCTCAACTAACAGCAAGAAAAGTTTATGATGCTGGATTCTATTGGCCTACAATTTACAAAGACGCACACCTTCTTTGCAAATCCTGTGATGCATGTCAAAGGGCCGGAAAAATAAGTCAACGTGATGAAATGCCACAAAATGTCATCCAAGTATGTGAAGTATTTGACATTTGGGGTATTAACTTTATGGGTCCATTTCCAAAATCTCATAATAATCTATATATACTCGTAGCCATTGATTATGTATCTAAATGGGCGGAAGCACAAGCTCTCCCAACTAACGATGCACGAGTTGTAGTCAACTTTTTAAAACGTCTTTTTGCAAGATTTGGAACACCGAAATCTTTAATAAGTGATCGGGGTACTCATTTCTGTAATAATCAACTTGAGAAAGTTCTTAAAAGATATGGAGTAACTCATAAAATCTCCACCGTATATCATCCATAAACAAGTGGACAAGTTGAAAATACCAACCGAGCTTTAAAACGTATTCTAGAGAAAACCGTAGGATCAAATCCGAAGGAATGGTCCATTAAATTGGAGGATGCACTCTGGGCTTTTAGAACAGCCTACAAAACTCCAATTGGAACCACACCTTTTAGACTTGTTTATGGAAAAGCATGTCATCTTCCAGTAGAAATTGAACACAAAGCATTTTGGGCTTTGAAGACATGTAATCTTGATTTACATGAAGCTGGACGTCTATGATTAAGTCAACTAAACGAATTAGAAGAATTAAGACATGAAGCATACGAAAATTCGTTAATCCATAAGGAAAGAACGAAGAAATGGCATGATAAAAGAATCAGAAGTTCAAAAGAATTTAAAGAAGGAGACAGAGTTCTTCTTTTCAATTCACGATTCAAGCTATTTCCTGGAAAATTGAAATCAAGATGGTCTGGACCATTCATAGTCAAAAAAGTTTTTCCATACGGAATGATAGAATTAATAAATTCAAAAGGGATTGAATTTAAATTTAATGGTCACAGAGTTAAACATTACATACATGGTCCGATGGAAGTTGACAACGAAGTTAATCACAATTTCGACACCACAGCTAACTAAGTGTGGGGAGAATCAAGTCTTTAAAGGATAATATGTATTTCTGTTAGAGTTAGATTATCTGTTTTCGTGTAGTTCTCGAAAATGGAACCCGAATGGTCTTTCCCTAGCAGACCCTAAAGAACTAGTCTTCTCCCCCCATTCTGAATTTTTTTTTTTTTTTTAGGTTTTTACAAAATGAAGACTGCCTGTGAACTAAACCATGGTCTAATGCTACACGCTTTGATCACTAAACGTAATAATGACATACTTCCGAGTGAATTAGTATCAGTAATCAGAGAAAGAATGGACGGAGTTAGAAAAGAATCCAGATGCGAAGATAATAAGTTACAATTTGGTAAAGGAAAATCAAAATCCGCAGTGAAAAGAAGAGCACGACACCTAGAATGATGTCACAAATGCGGAAAATGGTCACATGGAGGTAAATGTTCAAATAATCAAACCTATTCAAACACCGAATTTGTTACTTTATGCAGAGACGGACCGTTCATATGTTTAGAAGAAAAGACACTGAATGCTCGAGGTTACGCCTATGTAGCCATGGAAAACCAATTAAACCGACTATCTTATGAATGGGATAGATCATATAACTAAGAAATCTATTTCACAGGTAAGTCTGTACAGTTTTTATTTTATTTTATTTTTATTTTTAACCTTTTGATAATAAAAACTAATTTGTTCGCTATAAAGTATTAAATTGGTATTGAATAAAATTAGGTTTGGCAACCGAAATTATTGATATCATTCAAAAATTTATTACATCACTGCGAAATTTAACGTTTATTCTTAAGGTATAAATATCTTTAATCAACCAACCCAAAATATTTCAAAAATTCGTCATGAGTTAAATTAGGTTTTGGAACCGAAATTACTTTACCGAAAAGAGGGGCGCATATTTTTGATAATATTTGATTGATTAAAGTGGGATAAAAAGCAAAAAAAGATTTTTAATTTTATTTTTACCATGTTTTTAAAATTAATATATAAATCTTAAATTAATATTGTAAACTTTGTAAAAATAATATATTTAAAATTGTAAATATTTAAAAAATTAATATAAGTTTGGTGTGAATTTATAAATATGAATTTTTAAATTAAGTTGTTGTGAATTTTTTATTTTTAAAATATAAATTTTTAATTTTATGCATTTCAACTTTTAAGTTTGGTGTGAATTTTTAATATTAATTTTGAATTTTATATTTAAATTGTGTGAATTTAAAAACAAAAATTTACTTTATCTCATTAAGTTAAAAATATGATTTTTAAAATTCGTCGTAAGTTGAAGACTAGGTCTTTGAACCGAAATTGCTTTACCCGAGGGAGGGACGAGAACTTTTATTATCATTATTTTTAATCTTATTGAATTAAAGTATACCAAAAACATTAAAAAAACCCAAAAATCTTAGCTTTTAAAACAATCGCTACAAAAAGACAAATTTTAAAATTTTGTCGAAGAACGGACTAGGACATCGATCCGAAACGACCTCGTCCTAAATAACAAGGGAAACAAAATTTTAAAATTAATTACTTAATTGTTTTAATTAGTATAAGATATATTTAAAAAAAAAAAAAGCAAACTCCGCGACTCGCGGAGTTTGAAGGGGAAATCTCCGCGACTCGCGGAGGGACCAAAACCCAGAAAAAAAAATAAAACGTAAAAACAGATCAGTTCACTCCCCACAAAAACACACTGCGAAGAACACAGCGAAAAAACCCCGAAAATACACGAAAAATACACCCCAAAATCACAATTTTTGACCGTTAATCACCAAATTTTTTACTAAAATCATGTTGAGAAGGATGCTATCAAGGAATTACTAAAAAAAAAAACGGTAAATTTCTACACCTAAACACCATTTAATCCGAAATTTGGTGTTCTTGAGCAATTTTTCCCCCAATTTGATTTTGATGCTTTTTAGTGTAATTATGCTTAAATTGTTTATGTATTATGCTTGTATAACCTAGATTGATGCTATTTAACATGATTAGAAGCCTTAAACTTCAAATTTAGAGTAATCTAGGGTTTGTGTTCTTGAGCAAATTTGGGGCTTTTTGATATAAACAGGTTATGGCTTATTTTTGTCATGAATTGTTGCTAAATTAAGTAGTGTAACATGTCTAGGTAGTTAAATGATCCAAACTTTGAGCCTAAACATGATTTTGAGAATTAAAGTGGACTTTTTCAAGTCTAAAATTCATGAACTTGATTTTTGAGAGATAATGCCATTTGAAACTTGTTTAATTGCTAGTAATGATTATTTTGACATGTTATTTGAGTTGAATGCTTATGAACTTGGCGAACATTTTCGTATATGCTTATTTGAAAAAGTGTAGATTTGATGAAAATATGAAAATGAGCTTAAGTTTGATATAAATTGATCATGTCATTGTAATTATTTTGATTGATGATTTTGCTGACACTAATGCATATTTGGATGCACAAAAATTGTGTTTGATGTGTTTTGCAGACTGAAAGGGGTGAATCTTCATCCCAAGCCCGCAATGCTCCTGCTGAGAATGCGGAACAACAGGAGGTGGATAACTACTACAAGCAGGATATACCTCATCCAGTCATTACCTTTTCTGATATGCACTTGGAAGAGTTGCACCCGAACCTGAGATTTGACAGACTTTGGATAGATTATCCAAAATACCAAAGGGGTTTGCATACTCTTCATTCTAAGGTTGTTGAGGTACCGAGGGTCATAGAATGGGGACCCTTAGAAGCTGTAGAATTGGCCGGGCCAATTAGGGAATTACTTGTACAGAGGTATGGTAATTCTACTTTTAATGACTGGGTACGTTTATTCACCATGCGTAGACCTGTATATAAAGTATGGTGTGAAGAATTGTTGTGTAGTATAGAGTTGAATGATCGGGTAGCTAGTTTAACCGATCGTTCTTTTATTAGATTTTTGTTAGGCGGTTCGATGCGCCACATGTCTTTACTAGACATGGCTCAGGCTTTACGTATATATACGCCTGAGGAGTTAGCATCTGCCGATTGTAGAGGGTTGATACTAAATGGTAGAAAGATAGATGAAAATTTTGATACACACGGTGTGTGGAGTCAAATGACAAGCCATCACCGTTTCAAAGGGGGAAATTACTCTTATTTGGATATAGATAGAGCTGAATTAAGAGTAATTCATAGGTTTTTAGCTAATTCGATTACACAAAGGGGTAAGAACAAGGAAAAGGTAAATGAACAGGATTTGTTTTACCATATGTGTATTCGAGACCCACAAAGTGCTGTAAGTATACCATATTGTGTGGGTTATTATTTATCAGCTATGGTTAGGGGAATGAGACCACATAGCATAATAGGAGGTGGTATTTTTATTACTTTGATTGGTGAATATCTCGGTGTGGATATAAGTTGGGGGGGGATTATTAGTAGAAGAACCAGAACCCCGCGATACTATAGGTTTAAATGTATACCATGGTGCGAAAGTTTTGAAGAGGCGAAATAACGCCGCAGTACAATACCATGGTAGACATCCACAGGTTGAGAGAAACCAACAGCAAGGTAATGTAGGAGGGGGAAATGAGATGCAAGAAATGCAAAAGTTTATAGCTTCTCAGGAGTACGAAAATGCTAGACAGAGAGCATTTGAAGATTGGCAAGTTCATCAGAACCAAATCATAGCTCATTGCCAACATATAGGTAGAAACTATATTCCTACACCGAAACCCATCTTCCCTCCCTGGTCTATAGAGATGCAGCCACCGTATCCTACGTATAACCCTGCCGAAGCATTTTATAGCACCTATGGTTATGCCTGGAACCCCTATTGGTATCAATATCATCCCTAGTCTACTTATTTTTTTTTTTATTTTGTAATTTGTAATGATTGATACGTTTAATACTTTTGTTAATATTGTAATAGTTTTTATAATTGTCTAACTTTTATTCTTAGATTTTAATAATTTTTGAATGTGGGGGAATATACCAAACTTCAAAAATATGTATATATGTTTGCAGTTTATCTTATGTACACAACAGGGTAAAACAACGCATTTTCAAAGACTGGCATTAAGTTCAGCAAAAGCAACTAATTTTGACGACAAGATGCAAAATATATGTGAAATAACAACAAGACGGAATGATCAAATGATGTGCACCATTTATCATTCAGCAAACAAACGCCAATATGTTTGGAAACTTTCGTAAAATTTAATCAATTTCACACAAATCACCCTCAATAATTTAAATTGTTACTGATTTCTTGCAAATGAGGGCATTGCAAGATCTTAAGTGTGGGAAGGGGTTAAATTCTTTCGAATTTAAAATTTTTACTTTATACACTTGGATACCATTAAAAATACTAGTAAAGCAGTAGTTGCATTAGAATCTAGTGCTCTCTGATAATAAAGAACAGCCCTAGTCTTATATACTGACTACCCAATTCTAGTAAAAATTTTCAAAATTTTCAATTAAATGAACTCAAAATCATGTTTATACATATTTATGAACGATAAAACTAGGTTTTAACACCGAAATTATTGTAACCTCGGAAAGGACATAAATTGATAAACAAACCAAAATGTTAAAATTCATTTAAAATGGAATAGAGGACGATAAAAAGGAAAATAAAAGCCAAGTGTGGGAAAATTTACCAAGTTATCTTAAACATATGTCACATATATCTGTAACAAATAACTGAAAATACTTTTGCTTTGGACTAAACTAAACTGTTTTACCCGATGAAAGAAAAGAAGAGATGGATCTACACGATGAATCAATTCCATCATTAAAAGGAAGTAAAGTCTTCCGAAAAAGACACGCGCTTCTTGATTTAGGTCATGAAGTTGTCGTCCAGACCAGCTGTAGGTTGACGAAAAATCTAGAAAAGTCATCACTAAAATCAGCAGGAAATCCACGGACCTCAGCATTAAACAGGGTCGCCAAGTGGTCAGATTTATCCTAACCATGAGAAGGATTTATCTCGTACAATGGGGGGGCACCATGCAAATTAGCTGGATAAGACTAATGAATCAGATCCCCAGAAAGGATAATCTCCTTAAAGATTAAAAATCAGCTTTTAAGCCTGATATTACTCAATCCTAGAGATTGACCTTAAAGATTGAGAATTACAAACTCATGGAATTCAATGATATCTAAACTCGAGCTTGAACGAGAAAATATTTTGATCAAATTATAAACCGATTTGTTTTCTAAAAACCCTATTTTCAATGCGTTCATTACCGTTGAACGTAAAATCCTAGGAATTCACCTGGAATTCATTAGGTCACCTGAACCAAATCGGGTGTCAACCGTAAGAACGGTGGTTGCATAGTGGTCAAAGACAGGACCTTGTGCCAGACCGAAAAATTATGAGGGTGAGCTTTACTATTGCTCCTACAAAGGATAGTAATTGCGTCCGACACGTTATAGACCATAATTAAAAGCATGTCAGGGGACATTGCCTTAACAGTTGCTTGTTCAACGCTTTCCTTTACAACCGGACGGTAGTTTACCGAAAGGTAATATACGGAGCAAGTAAACTGGACGTGTTGCTTCCCAAATACAAGGTTAGCAAGTGGGTGACACAAAACCGCAAGTTTTGAGCTAAAATTTTCAAATCTGAAACCCACCAAACCCACAAAAATATTTTGCAAACACCGGTAAAGGGTTATTCCGGAAAACTTATCTAGGGTAAAAACTAGATTTAATTTTCAAAAGATCAAATGTTTTCATAAAGATCCAATTTCCTTAATGGATCTAAATTTTTATAGTCATGTGGGACTGTAAACCATATCGTTACTACCATTGTTTATACCACCGTATAGAAATCACTGATGTACAAAGTGTGAAGAATAAAGAAGTGATTCTAGTATTTCAAGACGATATTGCTTGAGGACAAGCAACGCTCAAGTGTGGGAATATTTGATAATGCTAAAAACGAACATATATTTCATAGCATTATTCCTCAAGAAAGACAAGCTTTTAGTTGCAATTGTTCTATTTACAAGTGATATTCGTTTAAATAATAAAAGGTGAAGACAAAAGACAGATTCGACGAATTGAAGATGCAAACGACCAAAAAGCTCAAAAGTACAAAAGACAATCAAAGAGGTTCCAATTATTGATAAGAAACGTCTCGAAATTACAAGAGTACAAGATTCAAAACGCAAAGTACAAGATATTAAATTGTACGCAAGGACGTTCGAAAATTCGGAACCGGGACCAGAGTCAACTCTCAACGCTCGACGCAACGGACTAAAAATTACAAGTCAACTATGCACATAAATATAATATAATATTTAAATAATTCTTATAATTATTTAATATATTATATTTATATTTAAAACCGTCGGCAAGAAAGACTCCAAAAGGGACTGAGCTGTAATTTCAATCTCCACGACTCGCGGAGTTTGAAGGCCAAAAATGTCGCGAGTCGCGGAGCCCCAAGTTTTGAAAGTCCCTATAAAAGCAACCGAATTCTGAGCATTTTATCATCATCATATATCATTCTCTCTATCTATATACGTAAAATATATATATATATAATTTATATTTTAATTTTAATCCTAATAATAAGGGTATGTTAGCGAATGTTGTAAGGGTGTAAGTCGAAATTCTGTCCGTGTAACGCTACGCTATTTTTAATCATTGTAAGTTATGTTCAACCTTTTTATATTAATGTCTCGTAGCTAAGTTATTATTATGCTTATTTAATCCGAAGTAATCATGATGTTGGGCTAATTACTAAAATTGGGTAATTGGGCTTTGTACCATAATTTGGGTTTGGATAAAAGAACGACACTTGTGGAAATTAGATTATGGGTTATTAATGGGTTTTATATTAACTAAACAATACCTTGTTAATTTAATATACAAACTTATAATTCGACGTATTTATATATAACCACATACGCTTGACTGGGTACGGTGGGCGGGATATCTATAAATACCAACAATTATTCATTTTACCGGACACGGAACTGGATTAATAGTTAATAGACTTGTTGAAACAGGGGTGAAATTATGTACAAGGACACTTGGTATAATTGATAACAAAATATTAAAACCTTGGGTTACACTCAGTCGACATCCTGGTGTAATTATTAAACAAAGAATTAAAATCTTGTTACAGTTTAAGTCCCCAATTAGTTGGAATATTTAACTTCGGGTATAAGGATAATTTGACGAGGACACTCGCACTTTATATTTATTACTGATGGACTGTTATGGACAAAAACCAGACGGACATATTAAATAATCCAGGACAAAGGACAATTAACCCATAGGCATAAAACTAAAATCAACACGTCAAACATCATGATTACGGAAGTTTAAATAAGCATAATTCTTTTATTTCATATTTAATTTCCTTTATTTTATATTTAATTGCACTTCTAATTATCGCATTTTTATTGTTATTTTATTTAATTGCACTTTTAATTATCGTAATTTTTAATTATCGCAAGTTTATTTTATCGCACTTTTATTATTCGCAATTTCATTATCGTTATTTACTTTACGCTTAAATTTAAGTCTTGTATTTATATTATTTTACATTTGGTTTTAACTGCGACTAAAGTTTTAAAATCGACAAACCGGTCATTAAACGGTAAAAACCCCCCTTTATAATAATAATATTACTTATATATATATTTGTATTTTTATAAAAGTAAACTAATATAGTGTTAAGCTTTGTTTAAAGAGCTCCCTGTGGAACGAACCGGACTTACTAAAAACTACACTACTGTACGATTAGGTACACTGCCTATAAGTGTTGTAGCAAGGTTTAAGTATATCCATTCTCTAAATAAATAAATATCTTGTGTAAAATTGTATCGTATTTAATAGTATTTCCTTCTAAAAATTAATAGTATTATATACACTCTGCTCAAACTATCAATCAGAAACAGGTTTGCAAGGAGTGCTAGAATTGGGCCCATGGATTATTCGCTCAACTCCTATAATTCTTAACTCATGGTCTCCAGATGTTCCATTAACAAAGGAGGATTTAACTCGTGTCCCGATTTGGGTGAAGATACATGATATACCTATTGCAGGATTTACTGAGATCGGGTTGAGCGTCATAGCATCAAATATTGGTACTCCTATGAGATTGGATTCATATACGAGTACTATGTGTTTAGAGTCATGGGGGAGGCCTAATTTTTCTCGAGCATTGATTGAAGTTTCGTCAAATAAGGAGTTAAAAGAGAATATCAAATTGGCAATCAGTAGTATCAATGGGAAGAGTAAATCCGTATGTAATCTAAAAGTGGAATATGAATGGAAGCCTCCCCGATGTGCGTGTTGTGCTATATTTGGGCACATAGATTATCAGTGTCCGAAAGTTGTTACTAATTCTGAAGCAAATCAGTCTAAGGAAGAAGATGGTTTTGAAACAGTTGGCAAGAAAGCAACGAAGGGTGTGTCTAAGGATAACAACAAACAAAAGGCAGGGTTTGGTGTGGGAAAACCAAAGCAAAAATTGGTCTATAGGCCAAAGAAGAGTGTGACCCAAAGTGATAAGAATGATGGATTGCCGAAGGTTGCAAAGGGTGATAAAAGAGGTTCGGATATTGGAACAAGTAAGGGATCTCAAGTGAATACTCAAAATTCATTTGGAGCCCTGAATCAGGATGCGTATAAACTAATTGATGAACCGAGTGATGTTGAGTTTGATAAAGAGGAAACGGCTGAATTCATGGTGGGTAAAGATGTTATTAAGGCAACAACTACGTTTGGCATGAAAAAAGGATGGTTGTAGTTGTTGAGTCATTGTCTAGGTGTGTAGGTAGGTGTCCTTGTGTTTGCTAGTCCTTGGTGTTTTTAGGTCTAGCTTGTTTTGTGGTTGTTTGTGAGGCCGTAAGGCGCGCTTTCGATAGTTGTTCTCCTTTGTATTTTTTATTATTTTTTATAAAAAATATTCACCGGGTAAAACCCATTACCCAAAAAAGATGGAAATGATGCTGGAAAGTAATTGTTGCAGTTTTTGTGGGATAGATCAATTTAAGAGGGGGCATTTTCACTCTATCACCTCTGAATGAGCCATTTTAAGCTGTTAATTTAATCTTTGATGTTTTATTTTGACACCCTTATTGACTGTTATGACCCATTATGACCCTTATTGATTGTTTTAAACCAAAAAACTCAAAAGTTGACTGTTTTAACCCATGATTACTCTAAAGCCACAACTTTGACCCATGTTGACTGTTTTGACCCATGTTTACTCTAAAGCCACAATTTTGACCCATGTTGACTGTTTTGACCCACTAGACTCAAAAGTGACCCTTGTTGACTGTTTTAACATGCCTTAAAAAAACAGATTCATCCTGATGAATGTTTTTAACCTGATTACTGTTTTGACCCATGTTGAATATAAAGCCACAATTTTGACCCTTGTTGACTATTTTGACCTGCCTTTAAAAAAAAAAATCATTCTTGATCCCAGTTTTTAACCTGATTACTGATTTTTAAACATCATGCATTTAACCAAATTCATTTAACCTAAGCATACATTGATAATAAGCATTTAAAAATAGCATAAACATTCAAATAAACACTAGCATAAACACTAGTTCAAATAAACATTCTGTTGGAAAATTTTGTTGGAAAGGTGTGTTCTGAAATGTCCCGTTCTTATTGATTAAAAACGTTCCATATTAATTGATTTCGTTGCGAGGTTTTGACCTCTATATGAGACGTTTTTCAAAGACTGCATTCATTTTAAAACAAACCATAACCTTTATTTCATCAATAAAGGTTTAAAAAGCTTTACGTAGATTATCAAATAATGATAATCTAAAATATCCTGTTTACACACGACCATTACATAATGGTTTACAATACAAATATGTTACAACAAAATAAGTTTCTTGAATGCAGTTTTTACACAATATCATACAAGCATGGACTCCAAATCTCGTCCTTATTTAAGTATGCGACAGCGGAAGCTCTTAATAATCACCTGAGAATAAACATGCTTAAAACGTCAACAAAAATGTTGGTGAGTTATAGGTTTAACCTATATATATCAAATCATAATAATAGACCACAAGATTTCATATTTCAATACACATCCCATACATAGAGATAAAAATCATTCATATGGTGAACACCTGGTAACCGACAATAACAAGATGCATATATAAGAATATCCCTATCATTCCGGGACACCCTTCGGATATGATATAAATTTCGAAGTACTAAAGCATCCGGTACTTTGGATGGGGTTTGTTAGGCCCAATAGATCTATCTTTAGGATTCGCGTCAATTAGGGTGTCTGTTCCCTAATTCTTAGATTACCAGACTTAATAAAAAGGGGCATATTCGATTTCGATAATTCAACCATAGAATGTAGTTTCACGTACTTGTGTCTATTTTGTAAATCATTTATAAAACCTGCATGTATTCTCATCCCAAAAATATTAGATTTTAAAAGTGGGACTATAACTCACTTTCACAGATTTTTACTTCGTCGGGAAGTAAGACTTGGCCACTGTTGATTCACGAACCTATAACAATATATACATATATATTAAAGTATGTTCAAAATATATTTACAACACTTTTAATATATTTTGATGTTTTAAGTTTATTAAGTCAGCTGTCCTCGTTAGTAACCTATAACTAGTTGTCCACAGTTAGATGTACAGAAATAAATCGATAAATATTATCTTGAATCAATCCACGACCCAGTGTATACGTATCTCAGTATTGATCACAACTCAAACTATATATATTTTGGAATCAACCTCAACCCTGTATAGCTAACTCCAACATTCACATATAGAGTGTCTATGGTTGTTCCGAAATATATATAGATGTGTCGACATGATAGGTCGAAACATTGTATACGTGTCTATGGTATCTCAAGATTACATAATATACAATACAAGTTGATTAAGTTATGGTTGGAATAGATTTGTTACCAATTTTCACGTAGCTAAAATGAGAAAAATTATCCAATCTTGTTTTACCCATAACTTCTTCATTTTAAATCCGTTTTGAGTGAATCAAATTGCTATGGTTTCATATTGAACTCTATTTTATGAATCTAAACAGAAAAAGTATAGGTTTATAGTCGGAAAAATAAGTTACAAGTCGTTTTTGTAAAGGTAGTCATTTCAGTCGAAAGAACGACGTCTAGATGACCATTTTAGAAAACATGCTTCCACTTTGAGTTTAACCATAATTTTTGGATATAGTTTCATGTTCATAATAAAAATCATTTTCTCAGAATAACAACTTTTAAATCAAAGTTTATCATAGTTTTTAATTAACTAACCCAAAACAGCCCGCGGTGTTACTACGACGGCGTAAATCCGGTTTTACGGTGTTTTTTGTGTTTCCAGGTTTTAAATCATTAAGTTAGCATATCATATAGATATAGAACATGTATTTAGTTGATTTTAAAAGTCAAGTTATAAGGATTAACTTTTGTTTGCGAACAAGTTTAGAATTAACTAAACTATGTTCTAGTGATTACAAGTTTAAACCTTCGAATAAGATAGCTTTATA
This sequence comes from Rutidosis leptorrhynchoides, assembly GCF_046630445.1. NCBI lineage: Eukaryota > Viridiplantae > Streptophyta > Magnoliopsida > Asterales > Asteraceae > Rutidosis > Rutidosis leptorrhynchoides. Next base: position 10,546,318 of record NC_092339.1, read on the forward strand.
TGTATGAATCAAATGATGTTATGAACATCATTACTACCTTAATTTCCTTGGATAAACCTACTGGAAAAGAGAAAAATGGATCTAGCTTCAATGGATCCTTGGATGGCTCGAAGTTCTTGAAGCAGAATCATGACACGAAAACAAGTTCAAGTAAGATCATCACTTGAAATAAGATTGTTATAGTTATAGAAATTGAACCAAAGTTTGAATATGATTATTACCTTGTATTAGAATGATAACCTACTGTAAGAAACAAAGATTTCTTGAGGTTGGATGATCACCTTACAAGATTGGAAGTGAGCTAGCAAACTTGAAAGTATTCTTGATTTTATGAAACTAGAACTTTTGGAATTTATGAAGAACACTTAGAACTTGAAGATAGAACTTGAGAGAGATCAATTAGATGAAGAAAATTGAAGAATGAAAGTGTTTGTAGGTGTTTTTGGTCGTTGGTGTATGGATTAGATATAAAGGATATGTAATTTTGTTTTCATGTAAATAAGTCATGAATGATTACTCATATTTTTGTAATTTTATGAGATATTTCATGCTAGTTGCCAAATGATGGTTCCCACATGTGTTAGGTGACTCACATGGGCTGCTAAGAGCTGATCATTGGAGTGTATATACTAATAGTACATACATCTAAAAGCTGTGTATTGTACGAGTACGAATACGGGTGCATACGAGTAGAATTGTTGATGAAACTGAACGAGGATGTAATTGTAAGCATTTTTGTTAAGTAGAAGTATTTTGATAAGTGTATTGAAGTCTTTCAAAAGTGTATAAATACATATTAAAACACTACATGTATATACATTTTAACTGAGTCGTTAAGTCATCGTTAGTCGTTACATGTAAGTGTTGTTTTTAAACCTTTAGGTTAACGGTCTTGTTAAATGTTGTTAACCCAATGTTTATAATATCAAATGAGATTTTAAATTATTATATTATCATGATATTATCATGTATGAATATCTCTTAATATGATATATATACATTAAATGTCTTTACAACGATAATCGTTACATATATGTCTCGTTTCAAAATCATTAAGTTAGTAGTCTTGTTTTTACATATGTAGTTCATTGTTAATATACTTAATGATATGTTTACTTATCATAGTATCATGTTAACTATATATATATCCATATATATGTCATCATATAGTTTTTACAAGTTTTAACGTTCGTGAATCACCGGTCAACTTGGGTGGTCAATTGTCTATATGAAACCTATTTCAATTAATCAAGTCTTAACAAGTTTGATTGCTTAACATGTTGGAAACATTTAATCATATAAATATCAATCTCAGTTAATATATATAAACATGGAAAAGTTCGGGTCACTACAGTACCTACCCGTTAAATAAATTTCGTCCCGAAATTTTAAGCTGTTGAAGGTGTTGACGAATCTTCTGGAAATAGATGCGGGTATTTCTTCTTCATCTGATCTTCACGCTCCCAGGTGAACTCGGGTCCTCTACGAGCATTCCATCGAACCTTAACAATTGGTATCTTGTTTTGCTTAAGTCTTTTAACCTCACGATCCATTATTTCGACGGGTTCTTCGATGAATTGAAGTTTTTCGTTGATTTGGATTTCATCTAACGGAATAGTGAGATCTTCTTTAGCAAAACATTTCTTTAAATTCGAGACGTGGAAAGTGTTATGTACCGCCGCGAGTTGTTGAGGTAACTCTAGTCGGTAAGCTACTGGTCCGACACGATCAATAATCTTGAATGGTCCAATATACCTTGGATTTAATTTCCCTCATTTACCAAATCGAACAACGCCTTTCCAAGGTGCAACTTTAAGCATGACCATCTCTCCAATTTCAAATTCTATATCTTTTCTTTTAATGTCAGCGTAGCTCTTTTGTCGACTTTGGGCGGTTTTCAACCGTTGTTGAATTTGGATGATCTTCTCGGTAGTTTCTTGTATAATCTCCGGACCCGTAATCTGTCTATCCCCCACTTCACTCCAACAAATCGGAGACCTGCACTTTCTACCATAAAGTGCTTCAAACGGCGCCATCTCAATGCTTGAATGGTAGCTGTTGTTGTAGGAAAATTCTGCTAACGGTAGATGTCGATCCCAACTGTTTCCGAAATCAATAACACATGCTCGTAGCATGTCTTCAAGCGTTTGTATCGTCCTTTCGCTCTGCCCATCAGTTTGTGGATGATAGGCAGTACTCATGTCTAGACGAGTTCCTAATGCTTGCTGTAATGTCTGCCAGAATCTTGAAATAAATCTGCCATCCCTATCAGAGATAATAGAGATTGGTATTCCATGTCTGGAGACGACTTCCTTCAAATACAGTCGTGCTAACTTCTCCATCTTGTCATCTTCTCTTATTGGTAGGAAGTGTGCTGATTTGGTGAGACGATCAACTATTACCCAAATAGTATCAAAACCACTTGCAGTCCTTGGCAATTTAGTGATGAAATCCATGGTAATGTTTTCCCATTTCCATTCCGGGATTTCGGGTTGTTGAAGTAGACCTGATGGTTTCTGATGCTCAGCTTTGACCTTAGAACACGTCAAACATTCTCCTACGTATTTAGCAACATCGGCTTTCATACCCGGCCACCAAAAATGTTTCTTGAGATCCTTGTACATCTTCCCCGTTCCAGGATGTATTGAGTATCTGGTTTTATGAGCTTCTCTAAGTACCATTTCTCTCATATCTCCAAATTTTGGTACCCAAATCCTTTCAGCCCTATACCGGGTTCCGTCTTCCCGAATATTAAGATGCTTCTCCGATCCTTTGGGTATTTCATCCTTTAAATTTCCCTCTTTTAAAACTCCTTGTTGCGCCTCCTTTATTTGAGTAGTAATGTTATTATGAATCATTATATTCATAGATTTTACTCGAATGGGTTCTCTGTCCTTCCTGCTCAAGGCATCGGCTACCACATTTGCCTTCCCCGGGTGGTAACGAATCTCAAAGTCGTAATCATTCAATAATTCAATCCACCTACACTGCCTCATATTCAGTTGTTTCTGATTAAATATGTGTTGAAGACTTTTGTGGTCGGTATATATAATACTTTTGACCCCATATAAGTAGTGCCTCCAAGTCTTTAATGCAAAAACAACCGCGCCTAATTCCAAATCATGCGTCGTATAATTTTGTTCGTGAATCTTCAATTGTCTAGACGCATAAGCAATCACCTTCGTTCGTTGCATTAATACACAACCGAGACCTTGCTTTGATGCATCACAATAAATCACAAAATCATCATTCCCTTCAGGCAATGACAATATAGGTGCCGTAGTTAGCTTTTTCTTCAATAACTGAAACGCTTTCTCTTGTTCATCATTCCATTCAAATTTCTTCCCTTTATGCGTTAATGCAGTCAAGGGTTTTGCTATTCTGGAAAAGTCTTGGATGAACCTTCTGTAGTAACCAGCTAGTCCTAAAAACTGGCGTATGTGTTTCGGAGTTTTCGGGGTTTCCCACTTTTCAACAGTTTCTATCTTTGCCGGATCCACCTTAATACCTTCTTTGTTCACTATGTGACCGAGGAATTGAACTTCTTCCAATTAAAATGCACACTTTGAAAACTTAGCGTAAAATTCTTCCTTCCTCAATACTTCTAACACCTTTCTCAAATGTTCACCGTGTTCTTGGTCATTCTTTGAGTAAATAAGTATGTCATCAATGAAAACAATGACAAACTTGTCAAGGTATGGTCCACACACTCGGTTCATAAGGTCCATGAACATAGCTGGTGCATTAGTTAAACCAAACGGCATGACCATAAACTCGTAATGACCGTAACGTGTTCTGAAAGCAGTCTTTGGAATATCATCTTCTTTCACCCGCATTTGATGATACCCGGAACGTAAGTCAATCTTTGAATAAACAGAAGAGCCTTGTAGTTGATCAAATAAGTCGTCGATTCTCGGTAGTGGGTAGCGGTTCTTGATGGTAAGTTTGTTCAACTCTCGGTAGTCGATACACAACCTGAATGTACCATCTTTCTTCTTGACAAACAAAACAGGAGCTCCCCACGGTGATGTGCTTGGTCGAATGAAACCACGCTCTAAAAGTTCTTGTAATTGGCTTTACAGTTCTTTCATCTCGCTGGGTGCGAGTCTGTAAGGAGCACGAGCTATTGGTGCAGCTCCTGGTACAAGATCTATTTGAAATTCAACGGATCGATGTGGGGGTAATCCCGGTAATTCTTTCGGAAATACATCGGGAAATTCTTTGGCAATGGGAACATCATTGATGCTCTTTTCTTCAGTTTGTACTTTCTCGACGTGTGCTAGAACAGCATAGCAACCTTTTCTTATTAGTTTTTGTGCCTTCAAATTACTAATAAGATGTAGCTTCGTGTTGCCCTTTTCTCCGTACACCATTAAGGGTTTTCCTTTTTCTCGTATAATGCGAATTGCATTTTTGTAACAAACGATCTCCGCTTTCACTTCTTTCAACCAGTCCATACCGATTATCACATCAAAACTCCCTAACTCTACTGGTATCAAATCAATCTTAAATGTTTCGCTAACCAGTTTAATTTCTCGATTCCGACATATATTATCTGCTGAAATTAATTTACCATTTGCTAATTCGAGTAAAAATTTACTATCCAAAGGCGTCAATGGACAACTTAATTTAGCACAAAAATCTCTACTCATATAGCTTCTATCCGCACCCGAATCAAATAAAACGTAAGCAGATTTATTGTCAATAAGAAACGTACCCGTAACAAGCTCCGGGTCTTCCTGTGCCTCTACCGCATTAATATTGAAAACTCTTCCACGGCCTTGTCCATTCGTGTTCTCCTGGTTCGGGCAATTTCTAATAATGTGGCCTGGTTTTCCACATTTATAACAAACTACATTGGCATAACTTGCTCCGACACTACTTGCTCCGCCATTACTCGTTCCGACACCATTTGTTCCTTTCGTTCTATTAACCCCTGGTCCGTAGACCTCACACTTCGCCGCGCTATGACCATTTCTTTTACACTTGTTGCAAAATTTGGTGCAGAACCCCGAGTGATTCTTTTCACACCTTTGGCATAGCTGCTTCTGATTGTTGTTGTTGTTGCGGTTATTATTGTTGTTGGGATGATTGTTGTAGTTGCTGTTGTTGTTGTTGTTGTTGTTGTTGGGCCGTTTGTTGTAGTTGCGATTGATGTTGCGATTGTTGGGATAATTGTTGCGATTATTGTTGTAATTGCTGTTGTTGTTGTATTGGTGATTCTTATCACCGTTTTCCTCCCACTTTCTTTTGACTTGCTTCACATTGGCCTCTTCAGCAGTCTGTTCTTTAATCCTTTCTTCAATCTGGTTCACTAGTTTGTGAGCCATTCTACATGCCTGTTGTATGGAGGCGGGCTCGTGTGAACTTATATCTTCTTGGATTCTTTCCGGTAATCCTTTCACAAACGCGTCGATCTTCTCTTCCTCATCTTCGAATGCTCCCGGACACAATAGGCACAATTCTGTGAATCGTCTTTCGTACGTCGTAATATCAAATCCTTGGGTTCGTAACCCTCTAAGTTCTGTCTTGAGCTTATTGACCTCGGTTCTGGGACGGTACTTCTCGTTCATCAAGTGCTTGAATGCTGACCACGGTAGTGCGTACGCATCATCTTGTCCCACTTGCTCTAGATAGGTATTCCACCATGTTAACGCAGAACTTGTGAAGGTATGCGTAGCGTACTTCACTTTGTCCTCTTCAGTACACTTACTTATGGCAAACACCGATTCAACCTTCTCGGTCCACCGTTTCAATCCGATCGGTCCTTCGGTTCCATCAAATTCCAAAGGTTTGCAGGTAGTGAATTCTTTGTAGGTGCATCCTACACGATTTCCTGTACTGCTAGATCCAAGGTTATTGTTGGTATGTAGCGCAGCCTGTACTGCGGCTATGTTTGAAGCTAGAAAAGTACGGAATTCCTCTTCATTCATATTCACGGTGTGTCGAGTAGTCGGTGCCATTTCCTTCAAAATAGTTAAATGGAACAAGTTAATCATACAGAATATTAAGAGTAGTTAATAGTATTTCGTAGCATAATATGAACTCATTTATAAAAGCTTTTTCTTCATATTAGCGTTTTATAAGTTTAAATTCGGGTAGTACCTACCCGTTAAGTTCATACTTAGTAGCTAATATACAATTCAACTACTACAATTCTATATGAAAAACTGATTATAATAATATTTCGCGTTCAAACTTTTATACAATATTTTACAAACTTACAATACCACTTATTTTACATAAAGCATGAAATATAGCACACAATAACTTTGATACAAGATAGTTGTGAAGATAATTCTAGCTAGTACACAAGTCGTTCAGCAAAGGCAATAAAGACACGTAATTCATACGTCCAGAAACAAGTCATGCATTCTGGTTTTACTAGGACTACTTCCCATCCTTGGTCTTGTGCAACATAACCGTTATGGCCGTTGATAAGACAGCGTGTTGTAACGTCGTCAAAGGGACGAGGGTTACGTAATGTCCAACAGTCCCGTAACAATCTAAAAACCTCATTTCTTACTCCAATTACCGACTCCGTCACTTGTGGGAACGTTTTGTTTAATAGTTGTAGCCCGATGTTCTTGTTCTCACTTTGGTGAGAAGCGAACATTACTAATCCGTAAGCATAACATGCTTCTTTATGTTGCATGTTAGCCGCTTTTTCTAAATCACGAAGTCCAATATTCGGATATATTGAGTCAAAATAATTTCTTAACCCATTGCGTAAAATAGCATTTGGGTTCCCCGCAATATATGCGTCAAAGTAAACACATCGTAACTTATGGGTTTCCCAATGTGATATCCCCCATCTTTCAAACGAAAGTCTCTTATAAACCAAGACATTCTTGGAACGTTCTTCGAATGTCTTACAAACTGATCTCGCCTTAAATAGTTGTGCCGAGGAATTCTGACCGACTCTAGACAAGATTTCATCAATCATGTCTCCGGGTAGGTCTCTTAAAATATTGGGTTGTCTATCCATTTTGCGTTTTTATACTGTAAAATAGACAAGAGTTAGATTCATAAAAAAAAATACTTATTTAATACAAGCAATTTTTACATATATCATAAAGCATAAGCACACTATATTACATATATTACACCACACGAATACAACTATCTTATTCCGACTCGCTTGTTTCTTCTTCTTCGGTTTTGGTTCGTTTTGCCAAGTTTCTAGAGATATATGATGTTCCCCTAATACGAGCCGTAATTTTCCACATTGGTTTAGAAAAACCTGGTGGTTTAGAGGTTCCCGGGTCATTGTTATAACTTAAGGACTTCGGGGGTTGACGATACATATAAAGTTCATCGGGGTTGGAATTAGATTTCTCTATTTTTATGCCCTTTCCCTTATTATTTTCTTTTGCCTTTTTAAATTCAGTCGGGGTAATTTCTATAACATCATCAGAATTCTCGTCGGAATCCGATTCATCGGAGAATTGGTAATCCTCCCAATATTTTGCTTCCTTGGCGGAAACACCATTGACCATAATTAACTTTGGTCGGTTGGTTGAGGATTTTCTTTTACCTAACCGTTTTATTATTTCCCCCACCGGTTCTATTTCTTCATCCGGTTCCGATTCTTCTTCCGGTTCCGATTCTTCTTCCGGTTCCGACTCTTCTTCAAGTTCCTCTTCGGGAACTTGTGAATCAGTCCACAAATCATTCCAATTTACATTTGACTCTTCATTATTATTAGGTGAGTCAATGGGACTTGTTCTAGAGGTAGACATCTATCACATAATATCAAACACGTTAAGAGATTAATATATCACATAATATTCATATGTTAAAAATATATAGTTTCCAACAAAAATGTTAAGCAATCATTTTTAAAGAAAACACGGTCGAAGTCCAGACTCACTAATGCATCCTAACAAACTCGATAAGACACACTAATGCAAATTTTCTGGTTCTCTAAGACCAACGCTCTGATACCAACTGAAATGTCCCGTTCTTATTGATTAAAAACGTTCCATATTAATTGATTTCGTTGCGAGGTTTTGACCTCTATATGAGACGTTTTTCAAAGACTGCATTCATTTTAAAACAAACCATAACCTTTATTTCATCAATAAAGGTTTAAAAAGCTTTACGTAGATTATCAAATAATGATAATCTAAAATATCCTGTTTACACACGACCATTACATAATGGTTTACAATACAAATATGTTACAACAAAATAAGTTTCTTGAATGCAGTTTTTACACAATATCATACAAGCATGGACTCCAAATCTCGTCCTTATTTAAGTATGCGACAGCGGAAGCTCTTAATAATCACCTGAGAATAAACATGCTTAAAACGTCAACAAAAATGTTGGTGAGTTATAGGTTTAACCTATATATATCAAATCATAATAATAGACCACAAGATTTCATATTTCAATACACATCCCATACATAGAGATAAAAATCATTCATATGGTGAACACCTGGTAACCGACAATAACAAGATGCATATATAAGAATATCCCCATCATTCCGGGACACCCTTCGGATATGATATAAATTTCGAAGTACTAAAGCATCCGGTACTTTGGATGGGGTTTGTTAGGCCCAATAGATCTATCTTTAGGATTCGCGTCAATTAGGGTGTCTGTTCCCTAATTCTTAGATTACCAGACTTAATAAAAAGGGGCATATTCGATTTCGATAATTCAACCATAGAATGTAGTTTCACGTACTTGTGTCTATTTTGTAAATCATTTATAAAACCTGCATGTATTCTCATCCCAAAAATATTAGATTTTAAAAGTGGGACTATAACTCACTTTCACAGATTTTTACTTCGTCGGGAAGTAAGACTTGGCCACTGTTGATTCACGAACCTATAACAATATATACATATATATTAAAGTATGTTCAAAATATATTTACAACACTTTTAATATATTTTGATGTTTTAAGTTTATTAAGTCAGCTGTCCTCGTTAGTAACCTATAACTAGTTGTCCACAGTTAGATGTACAGAAATAAATCGATAAATATTATCTTGAATCAATCCACGACCCAGTGTATACGTATCTCAGTATTGATCACAACTCAAACTATATATATTTTGGAATCAACCTCAACCCTGTATAGCTAACTCCAACATTCACATATAGAGTGTCTATGGTTGTTCCGAAATATATATAGATGTGTCGACATGATAGGTCGAAACATTGTATACGTGTCTATGGTATCTCAAGATTACATAATATACAATACAAGTTGATTAAGTTATGGTTGGAATAGATTTGTTACCAATTTTCACGTAGCTAAAATGAGAAAAATTATCCAATCTTGTTTTACCCATAACTTCTTCATTTTAAATCCGTTTTGAGTGAATCAAATTGCTATGGTTTCATATTGAACTCTATTTTATGAATCTAAACAGAAAAAGTATAGGTTTATAGTCGGAAAAATAAGTTACAAGTCGTTTTTGTAAAGGTAGTCATTTCAGTCGAAAGAACGACGTCTAGATGACCATTTTAGAAAACATGCTTCCACTTTGAGTTTAACCATAATTTTTGGATATAGTTTCATGTTCATAATAAAAATCATTTTCTCAGAATAACAACTTTTAAATCAAAGTTTATCATAGTTTTTAATTAACTAACCCAAAACAGCCCGCGGTGTTACTACGACGGCGTAAATCCGGTTTTACGGTGTTTTTTGTGTTTCCAGGTTTTAAATCATTAAGTTAGCATATCATATAGATATAGAACATGTATTTAGTTGATTTTAAAAGTCAAGTTATAAGGATTAACTTTTGTTTGCGAACAAGTTTAGAATTAACTAAACTATGTTCTAGTGATTACAAGTTTAAACCTTCGAATAAGATAGCTTTATATGTATGAATCAAATGATGTTATGAACATCATTACTACCTTAATTTCCTTGGATAAACCTACTGGAAAAGAGAAAAATGGATCTAGCTTCAATGGATCCTTGGATGGCTCGAAGTTCTTGAAGCAGAATCATGACACGAAAACAAGTTCAAGTAAGATCATCACTTGAAATAAGATTGTTATAGTTATAGAAATTGAACCAAAGTTTGAATATGATTATTACCTTGTATTAGAATGATAACCTACTGTAAGAAACAAAGATTTCTTGAGGTTGGATGATCACCTTACAAGATTGGAAGTGAGCTAGCAAACTTGAAAGTATTCTTGATTTTATGAAACTAGAACTTTTGGAATTTATGAAGAACACTTAGAACTTGAAGATAGAACTTGAGAGAGATCAATTAGATGAAGAAAATTGAAGAATGAAAGTGTTTGTAGGTGTTTTTGGTCGTTGGTGTATGGATTAGATATAAAGGATATGTAATTTTGTTTTCATGTAAATAAGTCATGAATGATTACTCATATTTTTGTAATTTTATGAGATATTTCATGCTAGTTGCCAAATGATGGTTCCCACATGTGTTAGGTGACTCACATGGGCTGCTAAGAGCTGATCATTGGAGTGTATATACTAATAGTACATACATCTAAAAGCTGTGTATTGTACGAGTACGAATACGGGTGCATACGAGTAGAATTGTTGATGAAACTGAACGAGGATGTAATTGTAAGCATTTTTGTTAAGTAGAAGTATTTTGATAAGTGTATTGAAGTCTTTCAAAAGTGTATAAATACATATTAAAACACTACATGTATATACATTTTAACTGAGTCGTTAAGTCATCGTTAGTCGTTACATGTAAGTGTTGTTTTTAAACCTTTAGGTTAACGGTCTTGTTAAATGTTGTTAACCCAATGTTTATAATATCAAATGAGATTTTAAATTATTATATTATCATGATATTATCATGTATGAATATCTCTTAATATGATATATATACATTAAATGTCTTTACAACGATAATCGTTACATATATGTCTCGTTTCAAAATCATTAAGTTAGTAGTCTTGTTTTTACATATGTAGTTCATTGTTAATATACTTAATGATATGTTTACTTATCATAGTATCATGTTAACTATATATATATCCATATATATGTCATCATATAGTTTTTACAAGTTTTAACGTTCGTGAATCACCGGTCAACTTGGGTGGTCAATTGTCTATATGAAACCTATTTCAATTAATCAAGTCTTAACAAGTTTGATTGCTTAACATGTTGGAAACATTTAATCATATAAATATCAATCTCAGTTAATATATATAAACATGGAAAAGTTCGGGTCACTACATGTTCCACCAAATCTTGGATACAAATTGAAATGTCCCGTTCATATTGATTATAAACGTTCCATATTAATTGATTTCGTTGCGAGGTTTTGACCTCTATATGGGACATTTTTCAAAGACTGCATTTGATTTTAAAACAAACCATAACCTTTATTTTCTCGATAAAGGTTTAAAAATGATAATAAAAAATATACGTTTTCACACGACCATTACATAATGGTTTACAATAATATTACACAACAATATATGTCTTCGAATGCAGTTTTCAAACAATATTATACAAGCATGGACTCCAAATCTTGTCCTTAATTTAGTATGCAACAGCAGAAGCTCTTAACAATTACCTGAGAATAAACATGCTTAAAACGTCAACAAAAATGTTGGTGAGTTATAGGTTTAACCTATATATTTATCAATCGTAATAATAGACCACAAGATTTCATATTTTCATTTTTCATAAACATCATCCCATACATAGAGATAAAAATCATTCATATGGTGAACACCTAGTAACCGACATTAATAAGATGCATATAAGAATATCCCCATCATTCCGGGACATCCATCGGACATGATATAAAAACTCGAAGTACTAAAGCATCCGCTACAACGGATGGGGTTTGTTGGGCCCAATAGATCTATCTTTAGGATTCGCGTCAATTAGTAGACTGGTTTACTAATTCTTAGGTTACCAAGCAAAAGGGGCATATTCGGCTTCGATCATTCAACCATAGAAAGTAGTTTCACGTACTTGTGTCTATATTGTAAAACATTTATAAAATTGCATGTATTCTCATCCCAAAAACATTAGATTTTTAAAATTGGGACTATAACTCACTTTCACAAATTTTTACTTCGTCGGGAAGTAAGACTTGGCCACGGGTTGATTCACGAACCTATAACAAATATGTACATATATATCAAAGTATGATCAAAATATATTTACAACATTTTTATTACGTTTTAATTATTTGAGTTTGTTAAGTCAGCAGTCCTCGTTAGTAACCTACAACTAATTGTCCACAGTTAGATGTACATAAATAAATCAATATATAATATCTCGAATCAATCCACGACCCAGTATATACAAGTCTCAGGCTAGATCACAACTCAAAGTATATATAGTATTTTGGAATCAACCTCAACCCTGTATAGCTAACTCCAGCATTACTGCATATAGAGTGTCTATAGTTGTTCCGAAATATATATATAGATGGGTTGATGTTCTGCGAGGGGTATATGAAATAGTTATATTTTTGCTACGAAATACTATTAAATATGCTACAATTTTACACAAGTTATTTATTTATTTATTTATTTAGTGGATATACCTAAACCTTGCTACAACACTTATAGGCAGTGTACCTAATCGTACAGTAGTGTAGTTTTTAGTATGTCCGGTTCGTTCCACAGGAAAAATTAAACAAGCTTAACGCTATATTAGTTTTCTTTTTTAAACTATATTTGTAAAAATACAAAAATATATATAAGTAATATTATTATTATAAAAGGAGGTTTTTACCGTTTAATGACCGGTTTATCGATTTTAAAACTTTAGTCGCAGTTAAAACCTAATGTAAAATATTAAAAATAAATATAACTTAATTTAAAGCGTAAAGTAAAAAACAATAATGAAATTGCGATAAATAAAAATGCGATAAAATAAAATTGCGATAATTAAAAAGAACGATAATTAAAAGTGCAATTAAATAAAATGACAATAAAAGTGCGCTAATTAAAAGTTCAATTAAATATGAAATAAAAGAAATTATGCTTATTTAAACTTCTGTAATCATGATGTTTGACGTGTTGATTTTAGTTTATTCCCATGAGTTAATTGTCCTTTGTCCTGGATTATTTAATATGTCCGTCTGGTTTTTGTCCATAACAGTCCATCAGTCATAAATATAAAGTGCGAGTGTCCTCGTCAAATTATCCTTATATTCGAAGTCAAATATTCCAACTAATTGGGGACTTAAACTGTAACAAGGTTTTAATACTTTGTTTAATAATTACACCAGGATATCAACTGCGTGTAACTCAAGGTTTTAATACTTTGTTAACAATTACACCAAGTATCCTTGTATATAATTTGGCCCCTGTTTTAATAATTCTAGTGACTATTAATCCATTCCCGTGTCCGGTTAAATGAACGATTATTCGTACATATAAATACCCCGCCCATCGTGTTCGATTGAGTGTATATGGTTATTTATAGGTATGTCCAATTGTAAATCTTTATATTAAAATTAACAAACTATCATTTAGTTAAACAAATATAAAGCCCATTAATAGCCCATAGTCTAATTTCCACAAGTGTCGTTCTTTTGTCCAAACCCCAATTATGGTACAAACCCCAATTACCCAATTTTAATATTTTTAGCCCAACATCATGATTACTTCGGCTTAAATAAGCATAATAATAACTTAGCTACGAGACATTAATGAAAATAACATAAACATAACTTACAGTGGTTAAAAATAGCGTAGCGTTACACGGACAGAGTTCCGACTTACAAGACCTTAAAACATTCGACTAACCCAACCTTATTATTATCACTAACTTAAAATTAAAATTACAAATTGAGATTACTAATTGGAGTGATACTTGGTATATGGGGTTTTTAAGAAAAAGAAAATAAAATAAATATATGTGTAAATAAAACGTCCGAAAATGCTGAATTTATAGATCCTGACTTCACTGTAGACCTCCGCGAGTGCTGAGGTTTCCTTCATAAAAGTACCGCGAGTGCGGAGGTATGGAATACAGCTCATCTCTTGATTTAAACATGGGCTGCTGTATTTTTTAATATATATATATAATATATATATAATATATATAATTATATATATATATATATTATATTATATTCTTGTGCATAGTTGACTTGTAATTTTTGGTCCGTTGCGTCGCGCACTGAAAGTTGACTTTGGTCCCGGTTCCGGATTTTCGAACGTCCTTGCGTACAATTTAATAACTTGTACTTTGCATTTCACGTCTTGTATTCTTGTAATTTTGAGACGTTTCTCACCAATAATTTGAACCACTTTGATTGTACTTTGTACTTTTGAGCTTTTTGGTTGTTTGCGTCTTCAATTCGTCGAATCTGTCTTTTGTCTTCACCTTTTATTATTTAAACGAATATCACTTGTAAATAGAACAGTTGCAACTAAAAGCTTGTCTTTCTTGAGGGATAATGCTATGAAATATATGTTCATTTTTAGCATTATCAAATATTCCCACACTTGAGCGTTGCTTGTCCTCAAGCAATATAGTCTTGAAATAAAAATACTAGAATCACTTCTTTATTCTTCACACTTTGTACATCAGTGATTTCTATACGGCGGTATAAACAATGGTAGTAACGATGTGGTTTACAGTCCCACATGACTATAAAAATTTAGATCCTTAAGGAAATTGGATCTTTATGAAAACATTTGATCTTTTGAAAATTAAATCTAGCTTTTACCCTAGATAAGTTTTCCGGAATAACCCTTCACCGGTGTTTGCAAATTGTTTTTGTGGGTTTGGTGGGTTTCAGATTTGAAAATTTTAGCTCAAAACTTGTGGTTTTGTGTCACCCACTTGCTAACCTTGTATTGGGAAAGCAACAAGTCCAGTATACTTGCTCCGTATATTACCTTTCGGTAAACTACCGTCCGGTTGTAAAGAAAAGCATTGAACCAGCAACTGTTAAGGCAATGTCCCCTGACATGCTTTTAATTATGGTCTATAACGTGTCGGATGCAATTACTATCCTTGGTAGGAGCAATAGTAAAGCTCACCCTTATAATTTTTTGGTCTGGCACAAGGTCCTGTCTTCGACCATGCTATGCAACCACCATTCTTATGGTTGACACCCGATTTGGTTCAGGTGACCTAATGAATTCCAAGTGAATTCCTAGGATTTTACGTTCAATGGTAATGAACGCATTAAAAATAGGGTTTTCAGAAAACAAATCGGTTTGTAATTTTGATCAAAATATTTTCTCGTTCAAGCTCGAGTTTAGATATCATCGAATTCCATGAGTTTGTAATTCTCAATCTTTAAGGTCAATCTCTAGGATTGAGTAATATGAGGCTTAAAAGCTGATTTTTGATCTTTTAAGGAGATTATCCTTTTCTGGGGATCTGATTCTTTAGTCTTATCAAGCTAATTTGCACGGCGTCCTCCCCATTTTACAAGACATATCCTCTCATGATTAGGATAAGTCTGACCACTTGGCGACCCTGTTTGATGCTGAGGTCCGTGGATTTCCTGCTGATTTTAGTGATGACTTTTCTAGATTTTTCGTCAACCTACAGCTGGTCTGGACGACAACTTCCTGACCTAAATCAAGAAGCGCGTGTCTTTTTCGAAAGACTTTACTTCCTTTTAATGATGGAATTGATTCATCGTGTAGATCCATCTTTCTTTCAAATATATTATAGTTTTCCGGGTAAAATGGTTAATTTTGTCCAAAACAAAAGTATCTTTGTACAAAATATGTGATATATGTTTTAAAGAACTTGGTAAATTTTCCCACACTTGACTTTTATTTTCCTTTCTTTGCCTTTTTATTGTCCTCTATTCCATTTTAAATGAATTCTAACATTTTGGGTTGTTTCTCAATTTATGTCCTTTCCGAGGTAACAATAATTTCGGTGTTAACACCTAGTTTTATCGTTCATAAATATGTATAAACATGATTTTGAGTTCATTTAATTGAAAATTTTGAAAATTTTACTAGAATTGGGTAGTCAGTATATAAGACTAGGGCTGTTCTTTATTTTCAGAGAGCGCTAGATTCTAATACAACTACTGCATTACTAGTATTTTTAATGGTAACCAAGTGTATAAGTCAAAAAATTTTAAAAATCCAAAAGAATTTAACCCCTTCCCACACTTAAGATCTTGCAATGCCCTCATTTGCAAGGAATCAGTAACAATTTAAATTATTGAGGGTGATTAGCGTAGAAAAATGATTAAATTTTACCAAAGTTTCCAAACATATTGGCGTTTGTTTGCTGAATGATAAATGGTGCACATCATTTGTTCATTCCGTCTTGTTGTTACATCACATTTGTTTTTCATTTTGTCGTCAAAAGTACTAGCTTTTGCTGAACTTAATGCCAGTCTTTGAAAATGCGCTGTTTTACCCTGTTTTGTACATGAGAAAAACTACAAACATATATACACATATTTTTGAAGTTGGGTATATCACCCCACATTCAAAAATTATTAAAAATCTAATAATAAAAGTTAGAAAATAAAAACTATTAAAATATCAAAAGAAATATTAAAAGTATAAAATTACAAGTTATCAAATAAATAAAAATAAAAGAAACCAGGGTTGATAAGGCTGGTGCCAGTATGGATCCCATTCATAGCCGTATGTACTGTAGAATGCTTGAGCTGGGTTATATGTAGGGTACGGTGGTCGGGTCTGTATAGTCCAAGGAGGAAATATGGGCATTGAAGTCGCAATGTAAATTGAATTTATGTGTGCACGATGACTCATGATTTGGTTTTGATGATACTGTCAATCTTGAAATGCTCATTGTCTAGCCATTTCATACTCATGATGAGCCATAAAAAGTTGCATTTCTGTCATCTCATTCCCCCCTCCCGCGTTACCTTGCTGCTGATCTCTTTCGACCTGTGGGTGCGAGCCCTCATATGGTGCTGCAGCGTTATGTTTTTTCTTTAAAACCTTAGCACCATGATATACTTTTAAAC
This sequence comes from Rutidosis leptorrhynchoides, assembly GCF_046630445.1. Lineage (NCBI taxonomy): Eukaryota > Viridiplantae > Streptophyta > Magnoliopsida > Asterales > Asteraceae > Rutidosis > Rutidosis leptorrhynchoides. The sequence continues at coordinate 10,563,236 of NC_092339.1, forward strand.
CAATTGTATCACGGGGTTCCGGTGCTGCAATTATTAATCCCCCCCCGATTTCTATCGACACCGAGATACTCAGCAATTAGGGTAACAAAGATACCACCTCCTATTATCCCATTAGGCCTTATACTCTTAACTATATCTGATAAGTAATAACCCACACAATAAGGTATACTCACAGCGCTTTGTGGGTCTCGAATACACATGAGATAAAATAAATCATTCTCATTTACTTTCTCTTTGTTCTTACCTCGCTGTGTAATCGAATTTGCTAAGAACCTATGGATTACTCTTAGCTCAGCTCTATCAATATCAGTATAAGAGTTATTCCCCCCACGAAATCGTGTATGCCTAGTCATTCTACTCCATACACCATTCATATCAAAATTCTCATCAATTCTCCTACCATTAAGTATCAACCCTTGACAATCAGTAGATGCCAACTCCTCAGGCGTATATATACACAAAGCCTGAGCCATGTCTAGTAGAGACATATGGCCCATCACTCCTCCTAATAAAAATCTAATAAAACTACGATCGGTTAAGGTAGATACCCGATCATTTATTTCAATACTACACAATAACTCCACACACCATTCTCTATACACACGTCTACGTATATTAAACAAAAGTTCCCAATCAGTAAAATTAGAATTACCATACCTTTGTGTAAGTAATTCTCTGATTGGACCGGCTAATCCAACTATTTCTAATGGTTCCCAATCTATGACTCTAGGTACTTCAACAACATTAGACTGAAGGGTGTGCAAGTTCCTCTGGTATTTTGGATAATCTATCCAATGTCGATCAAACCTTAAATTAGGATGTAAATCTGCCAATTCTATATTTGAATATGGAATGTATCGATGTGGTAGTTCTTGTCTATATAGGTCATTAATCTCCTGTTCTGCTGCATTCTCAGGAGGAGCATTGTGAGCCTGAGATGCGGATGAAGATTCACCCCTTTCAGTCTGCAAAACATATCAAACACAATTTTTGTGCATCCAAATATGCATTAGTGTTAGCAAAATCATAAATCAAAACAATTACAATGACATGTTTAATCTATATTAAACTTTATACACATTTTCATAATATTAACAATTCTACACTTTTACAAATGAACATATATGAGAATGTATACAATGATCTTTAGCTTTTATCTCAAATAACATGTCAAAATAATCATTACTAGCAATTAAACAAGTTCCAATTGGCATTCATTTTAATTAAATTGAGTTCATGCATTCTTGACTCAAAAAGTCCACTTTAATTTTTGAAAATCATGTTCAGGATCAAAGTTTTGATCATTTAGCAACCTAAACATGTTACACTACTCAATTTAGTATAAACTAACAACAAAATTCGGCCATAACCCGTTTATATCAAAAAGCCCCAATTTTGCTCAAGAACACAAACCCTAGATTACTCAAAAATTGAAGTTTAAGGCTTCTAATCATGTTAAATAGCATCAATCTAGGTTATACAAACATAATATACGATCAATTTAAACACAATTACACTAGAAATCATCAAAATCAAATTAGGTATATTTTTGTTCAAGAACACTAATAACCCGAATTAAATGGTGTTTAGATGTAGAAATTACCGATTTTCTTGAGTAACTTCTTGGTAGCATCCTTCTCAACATGATTTTAGCAAAAAATTTGATGTTTATCGGTGAAAAATCGCGAATTTTGGAGTGGTTTTGTGGGTTTTTTCGCAGAAAAATAAAAAAAAATTGGGTGTGGTGTGTTGAAACTGGTCTGGTCGACCAGTTATCTAGTATGGGGTTTGCACCCTCCGCGAGTGCGGATGTGGGTACCCACAAAGTACCGCGAGTGCGGTTGTTTTTTTTTTTTTTTTTTAACATATAAAACCTTTAATAATAAAACAATTTATGGAGTAATTTAAAATTTTGTTTTCCTTTTTTATTTAGGATGAGGTTGTTTCGGTACGTTGACCTAGTCCATCCCTCGACAAAATTTTAAAATTTCGTCATTTTAAAACGTTATTTTAAAAGCAAAGATTTTTTTGGTTTTTTAATGTTTTTGGCGTACTTTAAGTCAATAAGATTAAAAATAATGATAATAAAAGTTCTCGTCCCTCCCTTGGGTAGAGCAATTTCTGTTCAACGACCTAGTCTTCAACTCACGACGAATTTTAAAAATCATATTTTTAACTTAATAAAATAAAGTACATTTTTGTTTTTAAATTCACACCAAACTTAAATTTAAAAATGCATAACTTTAAAAATTCATATTAATAAAATTTAAAAATTCACACTAAACTTATATTATATTTTTGGTTTTATACATACAAACTTATATTAAAAATATTAATTTTCCAAATATTTACAAACTTAAATATATTGATTTTAAAAAGTTTAAAATATCAATTTAATATTTATATATTAATTTTAAAAACAAAGTAAAAATAAAATTAAAAATCTTTTTGGCTTTTATCCCACTTTAATCAATCAAATATTATCAAAAAATATGCGCCCCTCTTTTCGGTAAAGTAATTTCGGTTTCATAACCTAGTTTAACTCATGACGAATTTTTGAAATATTTTAGGTTGATTGATTAAAGATATTTATACCTTAAGAATAAACGGTAAATTTCGCAGTGATGTAATAAATTTTTGTATGATATCAATAATTTCAGTCGCAAGACCTAATTTTATCGAATACCAATTTAATACTTTATAGCGAACAAATTAGTGTTTATTATCAAAAGGTTAAAAATAAAAATAAAAATAAAAACTGTACATACTTACCTGTGAGATAGATTTCTTAGTGATATGCTCTAGCCCACTCATAAGATAGTCGGACTAATTGGTTTTCCATAGCTACATAGGCGTAACCTCGAGCATTCAACGTTTTTTCTTCTAAACATATGAACGGTCCATCTCTGCATAAAGTAACAAATTCGGTGTTTGAATAGGTTTGATTATTTGAACATTTACCTTCGTATGACCATTTTCCGCATTTGTGACATCTTTCAAGGTGTCGAGCTCTCCTTTTCGCTGCGGATTTTGATTTTCCTTTACCAAATTGTAACTTATTATTTTCGTTTCTCGATTCTTTTCTTACTCCGTCCAATTTACCTCTGATTAATGATACCAATTCACTTGGAAGGGTGTCATTATTACGTTTAGTGATCAAAGCGTGTAGCATTAGACCATGGTTTAGTTCACATGAAGTCTTCATTTCGTAAAAATCTAAAAAAAAAAAAATTCAGAATGGGGGGAGAAGACTAGTTCTTTAGGGTCTGCTAGGGAAAGACCATTCGGGTTCCATTTTCGAGAACTACACGAAAACAGAAAATCTAACTCTAACAGAAATACATATTACCCTAAAAAGATTCGAACCTCCCCACACTTAGTTAGATGTGGTGTTGAAATTGTGATTAACTTCGTTGTCAACTTCCATCGGACCATGTATGTAATGTTTAACTCTGTGACCATTAACTTTAAATTCAATCCCATTTGAATTTATTAATTCTATTGTTCCGTATGGGAAAACTCTTTTGACTATAAATGATCCAGACCATCTTGATTTCAATTTTTCAGGAAATAGCTTGAATCGTGAATTGAAAAGAAGAACTCTGTCTCCTTCTTTAAATTCTTTTGAACTTCTGATTCTTTTATCATGTCATTTCTTCGTTCTTTCCTTATAGATTAACGAATTTTCATATGCTTCATGTCTTAATTCTTCTAATTCGTTTAGTTGACTTAATCGTAGACGTCCGGCTTCATGTAAATCAAGATTACATGTCTTCAAAGCCCAAAATGCTTTGTGTTCAATTTCTACTGGAAGATGACATGCTTTTCCGTAAACGAGTTTAAAAGGTGTGGTTCCAATTAGAGTTTTGTAGGCTGTTCTAAAAGCCCAGAGTGCATCCTCCAATTTCATGGACCATTCCTTCGGATTTGATCCTACGGTTTTCTCTAGAATACGTTTTAAAGCTCGGTTGGTATTTTCAACTTGTCCACTTGTTTGTGGATGATAAGCGGTGGAGATTTTATGAGTTACTCCATATCTTTTGAGAACTTTCTCAAGTTGATTATTACAGAAATGAGTTCCCCGATCACTTATTAAAGCTTTCGGTGTTCCAAATCTTGCAAAAAGACGTTTTAAAAAGTTGACTACAACTCGTGCATCGTTAGTTGGGAGAGCTTGTGCTTCCGCCCATTTAGATACATAATCAATGGCAACGAGAATGTATAGATTATTATGAGATTTTGGAAATGGACCCATAAAGTCAATACCCCAAATGTCAAATACTTCACATACTTGAATGACATTTTGTGGCATTTCATCACGTTGACTTATTTTTCCGGCCCTTTGACATGCGTCACAGGATTTGCAAAGAAGGTGTGCGTCTTTGTAAATTGTAGGCCAATAGAATCCAGCATCGTAAACTTTTCTTGCTGTTAGTTGAGGCCCATAATGCCCTCCTGTTGGTCCTGTGTGACAATGGTTTAAGATTTTACTAGCTTCATTTCTGAATACACATCGGCGTATTATTCCATCGGGACAACTTTTAAACAAATGTGGATCTTCCCAGAAATAGTGTTTTATATCACTAAAGAATTTCTTTCGTTTTTGGTACGACAATCCTTTTTCAAGGAATCCACATACTAAGTAGTTTGCATAGTCTGTAAACCATGGAATTTCATTATAATCTATCTTCAATAGATATTCATCAGGAAAGTTGTCTTGTATGGCTGATTCATTTAGAACTTTTAATTCGGGATTTTCAAGACGAGAAAGATGATCAGCGGCGAGATTTTCTGCTCCCTTTTTATCTCGGATTTCAATATCAAACTCTTGTAAGAGTAAGATCCAACGGATTAATCGTGGTTTGGCATCTTGTTTCGAAAATAGGTATCTAAGAGCAGAATGGTCGGTATAGACCACCGTTTTAGCTAGAACGAGATATGAACGAAATTTGTCAAAAGCAGAGATAATAGCAAGGAGTTCTTTTTCAGTAGTTGTGTAATTTGTTTGTGCTCCTTGTAACGTCTTACTAGCATAATATATAGGTTGAAATCGTTTTTCAATCCTTTGTCCTAAAACGGCTCCCATTGCAAAATCACTTGCATCGCACATAAGTTCAAACGGTAGATTCCAATTTGGAGTTATCATGATCGGCGCATTAGTGAGTTTTTCTTTAAGTATATTAAAAGATTTGATGCATTCATCTGAAAAGATGAATGGAGCATCCTTTTCTAGGAGTTTATTCATAGGAGTGGCAATTTTAGAAAAATATTTTATGAAACGTCGGTAAAAACCGGCATGCCCTAGAAAACTCCTAACTCCTCTAACATTGATGGGATGTGGAAGTTTAGCAATTACATCTACTTTAGCTCTATCCACTTCAATTCCTTCCTTTGAAATTTTATGTCCAAGAACGATGCCTTCTTTAACCATGAAATGGCATTTCTCCCAATTAAGTACTAGATTTGATTGTTCGCATCTAATAAGCATTCGTTCAAGATTAACTAGACATGATTCAAATGTATCACCGAAGACTGAAAAGTCATCCATGAAAACTTCCATGCATTCTTCTATCATGTCGTGAAAAATCGCCATCATGCACCTTTGAAAGGTTGCAGGGGCATTGCAAAGTCCAAATGGCATGCGTTTGTAAGCAAAAGTACCATAAGGGCACGTGAATGTAGTTTTCTCTTGGTCTTCGGGTGCTATTGGAATTTGAAAATATCCGAAAAAATCATCAAGAAAACAATAGTAACTATTTCCGGCTAATCTTTCCAACATTTGATCAATAAAAGGTAAGAGAAAGTGATCTTTTCTGGTGGCGTCATTCAATTTTCTATAATCAATACAAACACGTCATCCTGTTACAGTCCTAGTAGGAATAAGCTCATTTTTCTCATTTGTGATGACAGTCATGCCACCCTTCTTAGGTACGCATTGAACTGGGCTTACCCATGGACTATCAGAGATTGGATATATTAAACCTGCATCCAGCAGTTTAATAATTTCTTTCTTAACAACATCTTGCATATTAGGATTTAGTCTTCGTTGGCGTTGCACATACGTTTTATGACCTTCTTCCATAAGGATTTTATGTGTGCAATACGAAGGACTTATTCCTTTAATGTCATGAATCTTCCATGCAATGGCTGGTTTATGAGCTTTTAGCACAGAAATGAGTTTAGATTTTTCATTTTCAGTAAGAAAAGACGATATAATTACAGGTAATTCAGATTCACCATGTAAATAAGCATATTCCAAATGGTTTGGAAGTGGCTTTAACTCTAATGTCGGTGGTTCTTCTATCGATGATTTATATCGATATCTGTCTTCTTCTTTTAGCATTTGAATTTATTCTGTTGTTGGTTCATATCCATTAGCCATAAGTGTAGCTAACATTTCAGTTTCATCAATTGGTTCAGTTCCTTCTCCTAAAGAACATTCTCCTGTTCCTTGTAATTCTGGAAATTCTTCTAACAATTCTGCATGTGATTCTATAGTTTGAATATAATAACATGTATCATCTGCAGATTGTGGTTGTTGCATTGCTCTATCAACTGAAAAGGTAACACTCTCGTCCTCTATACTTAGGGTCAGTTTCTTACCGAACACGTCTATTATTGCTTTAGCCGTGTTTAAGAATGGTCTTCCTAATATGAGAGGAACTTGAGAATCTTCTTCCATGTCCAGAATAACAAAATCTACTGGAAATACTAAAATACCAACTTTAACTAGCATGTTCTCCATTATCCCTCTAGGATATTTTACTGATCGATCTGCTAGTTGTATACTTATTCGTGTTGGTTTCAATTCTCCAAGGTCTAGTTTAGTGTATAGTGAATATGGTATTAAATTTATACTAGCACCTAAGTCTGCCAATGCTTCTATTGAACTAAGACTACCCATAAAACATGGAATTGTGAAACTTCCTGGATCTGATAATTTTTCTGGTATCTTATTCAACAGTACTGCAGAACAATTTGCATTCATAGTAACAGCCGAGAGTTCTTCCATTTTCTTTCTATTTGTGATCAGATCTTTCAGAAATTTAGCATATCTAGGCATTCCTGAAATCACATCAATGAAAGGAAGATTGACATTTATCTGTTTAAACATATCCAAGAATTTGGATTGCTCGGCTTCAAGTCTCTCTTTTCTCATTTTACTCGGGTAAGGAAGTGGTGGTTGATATGGTTTAACATAAGGTTTAACCTTAACTGTGTTATCTTCATTAACCTTTTCAACTACCGGTTCTATTTCCTTATCTTGATCAGATTGTGGTTCTTGTGGAGTAGGAATAGCTTCATCAGAAATTACAGGTATTTCAGGTGGTTTAAGTGTAATACCACTTCTTGTGGTAATGGCTTTAGCTGTTTCATTCCGGGGGTTAGCATTTGTATCACTAGGTAGACTTCCCGGTTTTCTTTCACCTATCAACCTTGCTAGGTTGCTCACTTCTTGTTCCAGATTTTGAATAGAAGCTTGTTGATTTCTAAATGCTTGAGCATTTTGTTCATTGGTTTATTTCTGAGATGTGAAAAATTGAGTTTGAGATTCAACTAGCTTCGTCATCATATCTTCTAAATTCGGCTTTTTATCATCGGTTTGTGGTGGTTTGTTTTGAAAATTAGGTCTTTGCTGATTGTAAGTAGTATTGGATACTTGTTGATTACTAGGACCTTGTTGATTGTTGTATGGAACATTTCAGTTATAATTCTGGTTTTGATTGTAGATCGGTCTTGGCGGTTGATAATTATTCTGATAATTATTTCCAGGCCTTTGGTTTATGTATGAAACATTCTCTCTTTGTTCCATTGTTAGTTCAATACTGAGACAATCTTTTGTCAAATGTGGTCCTCCACACTGCTCACAACTAATTCGTATTGAGTGGATATCTTTAGTCATCTTTTCCATTCGTCTCTCGACAGCATCTATCTTTGCGGAAATGGAATCTAAGTCATGGCTAGAATCGGCTCTAGCTGCTTTAGATGATCTAACGATATCTTTTTCTTGGTGTCACTCATGTGAGTGGAAAGCAGTGTTATCAATAATTTTATAAGCATCAGTTGAAGTTTTCTTCATAATGGAACCACCAGCTGCTACATCGACGTCTTTCCTTGTAGTGATGTCGCATCCTTGGTAGAATATTTGTACTATTTGACAAGTGTCTAAACCATGTTGCGGACATCCTCTCAATAACTTTCCAAATCTTGTCAATGCCTCATATAGAGTTTCATTTGGCTGTTGTGTGAACGTAACAATTTCTCCTTGAAGTCTCACGGCTTTAGATGCCGGAAAGAATTGTTTAAGAAATTTTTCAACTAAAACGTCCCATGTATCAATCGCCCCTTCAGGTAACGATTCCAACCAATCTTTGGCTTCTCCCTTTAAAGTCGAGGGAAATAACATGAGATATATCTGTTCATCTTCAACTTCTCTTATTTTAAATAGAGTGCAGATTCTATTAAAGGTACGAAGATGTTCATTTGGATCTTCCTTCGGTGCACCACTAAATTGGCATTGATTAGTTACCATGTGTAGAATTTGTCCTTTGATTTCATAATCTGGCGCATTAATGTCTGGTTGAGTAATTGCGTGACCTTGGTGAAATGTCCCGTTCTTATTGATTAAAAACGTTCCATATTAATTGATTTCATTGCGAGGTTTTGACCTCTATATGAGACGTTTTTCAAAGACTGCATTCATTTTAAAACAAACCATAACCTTTATTTCATCAATAAAGGTTTAAAAAGCTTTACGTAGATTATCAAATAATGATAATCTAAAATATCCTGTTTACACGCGACCATTACATAATGGTTTACAATACAAATATGTTACAACGAAATAAGTTTCTTGAATGCAGTTTTTACACAATATCATACAAGCATAGACTCCAAATCTCGTCCTTATTTAAGTATGCTACAGCGGAAGCTCTTAATAATCACCTGAGAATAAACATGCTTAAAACGTCAACAAAAATGTTGGTGAGTTATAGGTTTAACCTATATATTATCAAATTATAATAATAGACCACAAGATTTCATATTTCAATACACATCCCATACATAGAGATAAAAATCATTCATATGGTGATCACCTGGTAACCGACATTAACAAGATGCATATATAAGAATATCCCCATCATTCCGGGACACCCTTCGGATATGATATAAATTTCGAAGTACTAAAGCATCCGGTACTTTGGATGGGGTTTGTTAGGCCCAATAGATCTATCTTTAGGATTCGCGTCAATTAGGGTGTCTGTTCTCTAATTCTTAGATTACCAGACTTTATAAAAGGGGCATATTCGATTTCGATAATTCAACCATAGAATGTAGTTTCACGTACTTGTGTCTATTTTGTAAATCATTTATAAAACCTGCATGTATTCTCATCCAAAAAATATTAGATTTTAAAATTGGGACTATAACTCACTTTCACGGATTTTTTTACTTCGTCGGGAAGTAAGACTTGGCCACTGGTCGATTCACGAACACTGTTCATCGCCGGAACACTGTTCACGCGACTGTTCATCGTCAGAAAACGCGGCAGAATACTATTCATCGTCAGAAAACGCGTCAGAAATCACTGTTCACGTTACTGTTCATCCAAAAAAAAATTTCTTTTTCTTTTCTTGTTCAATGGCCAATAAGGGTAATCAAAGTCGCGATCTCTACCGCCCTAAAAAGACTCAAGAACACGTTAGATATAGTTAACAAATCCAATGAACGTGCAAAACAACGATGGCTTGAAGAAGAAACCCGAAGTGCTACTTATGATGCTTGGGTCGAATCACAACAATACTACCAATATGGTGTACCTCAATACCACCAGCGCCCTGTTTACTATGAGCCACAACTCTACCATCAACTATACTATCCACCACTGCCCTACTATCATCCATACTATCAACCGCAACTCTACCAGCAGAGTCAACCTGTTAAGGAGAGTCAACTTGATCAACATGTTAAGGAGAGTCAACTTGAGGCAGAAAATAATAAAATAGTTGAAGAGAGTCAGCTTGAGGCAGAAAATATATCCTCGTGTCCAGAAAAAGAAATTATTTTGGAGGAGATGCAGAATGATATAGTTGTTAGTGTTGAAGAAGATCCAAATTCGTTAGGCTCTAATTTAATAGAAGAGAATTTATCCATATGTAATTTAGCCGCGAGTTCGGAAGGTATCCATGATGAAAGTGTAGTTGTAGAGATTTCAAAAGATTATGGAGGCAAGAAAATATCATATGCTTATTTGAATAACTCCATAGATGCAAGTAAGAGTGTTAATAAAGGAGATTTGTTCGTGTATAAACCGTGCATTGAGAACTCGAGGTCGAGTTCTTTTCGAGAAGGGGAGAATGGTAAAAGGGTTTTAGAGCATAATAATTTTGAAAGAGATCGTCGCAAACAAATTTGGAGTGGCAACAATGAGTTTGTCACTGATGTGTTTATCTTTGACCCGGGCATATCATTTTATTTGAGTTGTACTGTCCACCAAGTTGTCATTTATTGGTTTGTTTTTGATCCGGGTATATCATCTTATTCTAGTTGGAACTCGAGGACGAGTTCTTTTCAGGTGAGGAAGACTGATGTGGAACCGAATTAAAAGAATCAATAGACGACCCATATTAGTTAGTTACGAATAAAAGAGTCATAGATAGTCTAATTTTGTTTATTTAATAGATTATCTTGTTTTCTTTAATTAGATAATACGTATTTGTTTCCTATTAAGAGTCAGAGTCTAAATAGGATTAGCCTTGGAGGATAAGTCATTTTATTATCTTTATATATAGTTGCATATGTACACACAACGATATCCACCTCTTGAATTAATAAAAAGTGTTTATACTCTTCTTGTTTACGTAACATTAGTTTTACGTGGGTATTTACCCGGATTATTTCACGTTTGTGTTTTAATCGTTTGTTGCGAAGAGCGTTGTCTTCCAACGGATCCTTTGATCCTTATCACCCGATTCGTCGTCGTCGTCGTCGTCGCACGAAGATTCCAGGAGCGTATTATCATCATCATCATTTAGTTTTTGAAAGTTTGAACTAAAAAAGTCAACTGCCCTCTAGTTTAAACACCACCTTTGAATTCCAGATCGAAATAATTCCCCCTGAAGCACCAATTGATGGTTTACCAACAAATTCAAAGTTGCTGTCTATTCCTTTTATGTTGACTTTAAAGAGCTGAGCGAAAATATTGAGGGCTGCAAACCGCTGCAACAATGTCCTGAAATTTTTGTGCATTAATTTAATGATGATGATGGGTACATAATGAATGAATGAATTAAGGAAGTATACGGTAGTTGTAAAGTGATCTTTCTTTGTTTCATCAATGAGATTGCCGCGGTAGTAACAAAAAATGGCGTGACAATCTTGTTTCTTCTTATTCATTCTGTTCTACTACTATTCACTGCTTGTTGGATCCTCTGCTTGAATATTGAATATACGCCAGCAAGCTTCTTCAAACGCACATATATAAATCTTGCTTCAATGAAGTTTTTAATCTTGCTTCGACAAAGATGGGTTTGTTTCCGACGAAGGAATCGCCAACAGGTCTACTAATCTGACCAGCGACACGATCAGTTCCCTTTGAAATAAATATTTGATGAGCATACTTCAACCACAAAATGTGTGCGTTAAATAAAGATCAAACACAAACAACAATTGTATGGCACCATATAACTGTTATCCAGGTTGACCCCTGACTTATTGATGAATATCCCCCAGTATTACGTCTTCTTCGATAATATGAACAAACCCATCTTTGTCGACAAACGTTTCGTCATTGTAAATTTTAGGAAACCTATTTATTTGAACACATATGTAAAACTACTAACCTTGAAAATTAGATTGCTAAAAATACACACCAGAGTTGGCTAATAACGACGATTCAGCCACAAATTTGGTCGCAACAAATCCCAGTAGCATCAGTTTTTGGATGCCCTTCTTTACTTGCCATAAAAAATTCAGTATTTAACAAACTTTTAGACCATTCAATTCAATTCAATTCAAATAATAAGATACCCTTTTAGGAAACAAATTCATAATCAGATAACATCATCAGTAACCATACAAAAGAAGGTTAGAACACAATACGAAAAATAAAATAAAAAAATAGAAAACACTACCTTATAAGTTATAACGTGAATATAAAACAATTAAGAGCAATAATCTGCATACCAGAAATAAAGCCATACCGAACATCCACTACATGTTGTAATCGAAACAACTAAGCCTTTTCAACATAAAGTCATAAACACCAAAACATCTGAGAAAGTTACCTTAAAATCTACACACCAAAACATCTGAGAAAGATTATTTGCATAAAGCGAAAGTAAAAAAGATAACAAAAATTATCCAAGAATATGAAAAATACTGAATCAAACACTTTAAAAAAGAAGGAAAAAACACAATTACGCAACATCGAAAAACAGGCAGCAAGTCAGTAACGTAAACAATACTTGTGTTGCATGGAGTTGGATGATAAATTAACAAACCGTAAATGCGCATACAATTGAAAAGAGAAAATAAGGACAGTACAATAACTAACCTGTTCAGTCGAGAATTCCTTCAGCAAAGAAGATGACGCTTAAACACTTTTAGTAAAAGAACAAATTAGAAACTGCTATCTGTTAAAAAAAAAATAATTATAATATACCTGACCTGCATATATGGAAACATAACAGAACCGCACGTGTATTCCATTAACTATCTGCTTCATGGGCTGGGCTAAAATAACAACTTTCTGCTCCATGGGCTATGTTATTACCGGGTCATGTCGGCTCAAATACACAAAACTCTTTATACAGTAGAAACCGCCCGCATGGACCAATCACGTTTCCGCATTCTTATGGAAATTAGAATATATACAATTACAAATATAAATAATGGTCTCTTGCCAGTTGAATATCACATTAGTTTCTGATGTGAAAATTACTTTTACGGGCTTCTATATGTGAAAATTGTTTGATCCTAGATGTATATGTATATAAGTATATTGGTGGCTGTTATCAGGCATACACTTACAATGCGTAAGTATTGTAAGCCAAGGTGAGAAAACGTGGCTGCAGCTCATCAAATACAACATCTCTTTCATGTTATGTACAATACCGTATAACTCGAAGTATTATTTTGTCGTGTAACAAAAAAAAAAAAAAAAAAAAAATACAAACACATCTGAAATGAATATATGGGGGCTCTTATGAGGCATACCTTTGCACTTATTAGAAACTGTGGCCGCAACCCACCTTTTAAAGCCACAAAGCTCAACTTTTTTTAAAGACTATCAGTATTAACTAACTAAAAATAGAATGTAGGATAAAGAAAAATTAAATGGTTACATTCTTATATATTTCTAGTTCACTCAAAGCAAGTAAAAGGGTGTCTTAATGTATCAAAGCTTGTTCTTCATTCAACGAATTCATCGTCATAGCAGGCTTGCACCATGCCACTGTAAGTACACTATCACCTTCGAAAGGATCGGTTAATAGTTTGTAACTCGTTGACAAAAGTATGTACAAAATTTCAACATTAAAAAGTTGAATATCACATTAGTTTGAACTTAAAGAAGCAGTAGTTTGGTGAATAGGATTAGATGTGATGATGTTCTATGTTATACATGTGAATAAGTAGAGAAGGATACACCATATCGTCATTTATAATGGCCACATGTTCATAAATTTTGTCATTCATAATATCAAAAATATCTGATAACATGTTAGATATATATTGTAGATCAAACATACTGGAACCATACACTTTACTGAAATAAAACAAGGGTTGCTCTAACGGAAACGTTCAAGCGATTCAAGAGTTTCAACATACGTACCATACACTAAGAATTCTTCTTGGCACCCTTCAACTGTTATACTTGTGAATCTTTTTTCATCCATATCGTATTTAGAAATAGAAATTTCATCCATACACTTTGTGGCCAACAAAATATCCCGATTACTAACTTGAGCAAAGAATTCAAATTCTGTCCTCATATCTTCTTCAAGAACATAACGTTTAGTCCAAGACTCGGGAACCCCATACTCCTCCATCACCCATAATTCATTAATCCATTCAGAAGCATAAGTTTTAGCACGCATAACAACAACTAATTTCCCATCAAGAACACGGAGCTCAGAAAAATCCCATTGAACATAATTAGTTGAATCAGGTAACCCAATCTCATGAAATTTTTCATCCGCTAAGCTAAATACAAAAATAGTATCTTTTAATTGTCTAGTTGTTACTAACCAGTGAAGATTATTGTTTAAAAGTGGTACCCTTGAAAGTTCAGGACAATCAACATAGTAAGGTAAATTAGACAATGACATGTTCCAGGAATTGTTGCGTAGACTATACACGCTTACAAATATGCTGTAAGAATCAGAATTAGAATCGCTCATACGAGAAATGGAGATTACTTTATAATCATCGGTAGAAGAATCATAACCAAATCCATACAAATCATTGTGACGTTCTCTACCAGATTCTGGAACTTCAAAGGTCATTCGTGCGATTGGATTTACTAAACAAAGGTTATAATCAAAATCATAGCATAAAAGAAGTCCGTTGCAAGACCCTAGAATCTGAAACATTGGTACCTGAAAATTCAGGCTTTTAGCGGTTACTGTGGTTAGGGTATTAAGTTGTGCTAGTTCCAGAGAGTAGAGAGACTCACAATCTTCCGAAACTAAAATCAGGTGAGTGGGGTTAAGATTGGGGTTGTTTTTGGTGTAGTTAAGAATGTGGGATTTGATAAAACTGGGACTGGAAATCAGTGAGTTCCATCCTTTTGAAACCGATTTGAAACGACCTAGAGATTTGGGTGGTAGAAGAGGAAGAATTGATTCAATTAGATCATGTGGAAGCTGGTTTAGGGCACACATTTGGTTAGCTGAGTCCGACATGATTTGGGCGTAACAATGGTGAAAATGGTAGGGTTACTGCTTCGCCGATCACTAATAAAAATAAAAAACACTTACAACGGAAATCGAATCATTCAAAACAATAATACCATGGAATGTACAGTAGCGAAGATACCAACCTCGAAATCCTGAAATAGTTGCATCACAATCGTAAAAACAAAACCCTAATCTGTCTTCCCAATATCCAATTCGTCACGATAAGAAGTGAAGAAGATAACGGTGGTTAGGCCGGCGACGATGGTTAGCCCGATGAAGATGGCGGCGACGATGACAGCGACGATGGGGGACGTGTGATAGATTGGAACCTTTGAAAATGAGTAAATTTTGTTAGGTGATGACAACCATGGGAACAGTGGCGAGTTTAGTTAGAGACAAGTTGAAAAAGACAGCGAGAAGGGACCGAAACGGTAGCTACCTCAAAACGTCGCAACGGAAAAAACGGGGCCGAGACGGGGTCGAAACGGATGTTGACTAATGTTGACTTTTATATATATAAATATATATGTACACATATTTTAGAGGTAAAAAACCTTTGTTAACAAGTTTGTACCTATAATTGCTATTAGGTTAATATAATACAAAATGGAATATTAAACTAAGTAATTTTGATTGATTTGACCGACTTATGACCGATTTTAACAGAATTTATGACTTTTGACCGGCGTTGACCCAATTTTTCCTGCATTTGACCTGAATTTTGACCGTTGACCGGCTAATAAGAAAACGGGACGGGGTCGAAACGGTTTAGTTACCAAAACGCCGCAACGGGCATCGCAACGGACGTAACGGACGCCGTTTACAACAGTGGTTAGAGAACGCGGTGACCAAATTTTTTAACAGAAAATACCTTAAAAATAAAAGGGATGATTCTCACACACACTTTTTTGATCCTCACACACCTATTTTAACCTTTTACTCTTATAATAATACTCAATTGGTGTGTGAGGATCAAAAAAGTGTGTGTGAGAATCATTCCCCAAAATAAAATTGTAGTATAGACACCACTAAATTTAAACTCCAGTACCCGTATATTTTTTAGATTTATATTTTTTTCTTTTAAATTGTATAGCACACCACAAAATTTAACTACTCGGACTCCTTATATTATTCAAATTTGCAGTTTTTTGAATGTAAACTACCAATAAAATAGCATTAAAATATATTTAGTACTGAAAAAAAATTTAATGACCCATTGAATTATAATCCTAAAATCGCCACTGCGTGAGAAGGATCGAGAAAAAGCAGGTGAAGAAAATGTTGGGGTTCAATTGATACGGTGGAAGATGTCAGAATGAAGTAGAAGGTTATAGAAGGATCATAAAGGTCAACTGGTACGCTAGGAGTAAAAAGACCACAATACTCTTAAAGAAAAGGTTCCAGCCACTGGTAAAAAGTCGATACTACCCTTTAGCAATATAATAATGTTGTGAATAGTGAAAGTATATTCTCTAGTGATATATATAATGATAAAGGTTCGCCTTTGCCTATTAATTTGGGGTGTTCTGAACGCAATAGCAACGCGAAAGATATAGGGATTGATATGCCATTATGCCCTCCTGTTCTGGGCCGATTGAATCATTTCCTATTTCCTTGGGCCCATTAGAAACGGCACCCAGTATTGGTGATCTTGATGGGCCGAATCCGAGTGTGGTTAAGGGCCGAATTTGTTTCAATTATGTGGCGTCCAAATTTGATAAATATATAAGTAAAAAACCTTTTGCTTCAAAATCAAGCGGAGAAGTTGTGATAGAGTCTCTTCAGCGTTCAAAAATATAATGGATAATATGGAGGGTGCCCAAAAAGGCATTGTTATTAATTCTAGTGGTCCGTCTACCGTATCGGTGTAACCTAAAAAGCCAAGAAATGAGTGAAAAAAATTGGATCAATGAGCGGAAATGGAAGCTTTCAACGTTTTTATCAAAGATGCTTGAGCTCTGTGTTTGTATGTGGAAGGTTGTTTTTTTTTCTTTTTTGTTATTTAGATGGTGCTTAATTTCCGGCTGCCGGATAGATTGGTCTCCACCTTCGTTTTTCGCATTCAATAGCTATTTTTATGTCGTGTAACCCTTTTTTTAAAGGCAAGTTGTTTGCTTGGTTGTAATGGCTTGTTTGTCCTTGGAGGTTTCATTTCTTATGAATCTCTTTGTGCTATAAAATTTATCCGTTTTTCCCCGAAAAGGGAAGATATTACGGAGTACATATTTTAAAGAATAATTAATATTAATTTTTTTTAATTATTTTCTGTAATAACTTCGACGATATATGCAGAGGTCATCCATATTTATTTAAAGAAGGTTGCTCCTTAATTTGGTTTGGTTTGTTGTAGTTTTGGTCTCGTGATTGCTTCTTTTGTTTAGCTAGGTTGATGTTAGTTAGTATAGTTGAGGGACAAGGCTTCGTTATATATAGTTTTTCTCGACAGTTTCTATGTAGCTTTCTAAGTTCGAGCCTCGATTTGTCCCTCGTTTGTTGCATCTCCCGATTGTTGACGTTTTCTCTTTGAAAACGACTTCGTTTCTATATGAGTTTTTGTATGTTTAGCCAAAAAAATCCAGGTTTATTTAAGAGTAAATTTACATAGATACCCTTAGTTTTAGGATGTCCATTTCGTGGTCAGTAAAACCCATCATTTTTTTTTGCATTCAGGACACCTAAAAATTCATATTACTCTTAACAACTTGCACACACTGCAACCATAGCTCATATGGTAAACTTGAACCAGATGCTCACCTCTATTCCGGCCACCCGAAGCTTTATGGAGATGAAAACTCCCAGGCAGATATAAGAGCTGCCCGTGTGACCGAAAACGAACTGGTGGAAACCAGGCCCGGATATTGGGCTGTGCAACCTGTGCAAGTGCACAGGGCCCAATATCCTAAGGGGCCCAAAATAGTGCAGTCCATATTAGTATCCAGTTCCTATGCTGCTAAGGGCTAATGTGAATATAGCCCAAACATAAATAATGTCAAAGAAGCCATGTAAGTATGATACTCCGTATATAAAATCCATTAATTTTTGTCGGTACTATACAAGTGGGACCCCATTGCTGTGCATCCCAAATTTTCTCTTCTATTTATATTGTTTTTCAGTTGAATTTTAATTCAACACTTATTACTATCGAAACTTAAATTTTAAAAAAGGCCTAAAATTAAAATATATATATATATATATATATATATATATATATATATATATATATATATATATATATATATATATATATATTATACATTGCTTTTTCCTATATATCCAAGTAGACAAAAACTTCATAGCCATAAAACAAAAATGATTTGTTCTAATATATATTGATAGCTTTTTTGTATTATTTGTATATGTATATGTATGTATTGAAAAGTTTAACATTTATTAGGGCCCTATTTTATATTTCGAACAGGGCCTCGCAAATTAATGAGACGGCCCTGGTGGAAACTAATAACAACCCATTGAAACCAACAAGAAGACTAGCATTTGGCATTTGCACTCTTAGACTACTTGCAAATTCTAATGTTGCGGTTTCACTAGCTGATGACAACGGTTACTTATTGGCTCAATGGACCCGTTCCGACACCACGAGCTTCAAATAGTAAGCGTTCAAGTCACACCCCCTCTTGATAGTTAATTGCTACATTTGTCTTACACAAATAATATTCACTTTGACTTTTTAAGTCAAACCTTTCATTTATACGGAGTATGTAACTTTGGATTATGGCAAACAGTTTTCAATTTTAAGGTACGTATTACGTTTATGTTTAACTGATCACATAAGTGTAAACATTTTTTTAAGGTAATCCAATATGTGTTTTGTTTAAATTTTAAGAATTTTACTTTTAAAGTCAAGTCGTGTCCACTTTGTTTAATAGAATATGTCCACTTGTTACAGTGATTAATAATGTGGAAACGGGAACACAGTGATTCTTAAAGACTGGTGTGTACATAGCCAATATAGGGACTAAAGGACGACAATTTCAGCTAAAGAGTATGCATTTGATCTTGAAGGATAGTTTATGACCTCAAAAGTCAAATATTACCTATTTTGACTTATGGATGATTGAAGAATATTTTGACAGCTAGAAGATGCGGTAGACAACTAGATCTCCCAAAGACAGAATCATTGTATAAAGACACAACAGTTATTCTTCATGAAGTTACGACTAAAATGGCGTAAGCCTTGTAATGAAATGAAAAACACCTTGTATTAATAAGGAACTTGTAATGATCCGTACTGACTATTATGTTTGTTCATCAGTCTTGATGTCTTGATATATCAAAGACTGTATTCAGCTTTATCAAATACCGTTCACAAATAGACCGCTTCCTTAAAACAAGTAGAAAGTCATAAGCGAAAGTATGAAATTCAGCGCTGCGAGTTCTTAACCTGGTTCAATCATAATAATATAAATGATGAAAGTTCAATCTATAAAATTATAAATATTGGTGGTTTCAGACAAGAAGGGAAAGTGGGATGGTTCAAGAAAATAGTAATGGAGGAGAATCCTATTGTTGCTGCAATCCAGGAAACAAAGTGTAACAGACCACGTCTTCAACAAGTTGAATCCAGGAAAATTACAAGTGAAGAAGCTGTTCACCGAGGCTGA
This sequence comes from Rutidosis leptorrhynchoides, assembly GCF_046630445.1. Taxonomy (NCBI): domain Eukaryota; kingdom Viridiplantae; phylum Streptophyta; class Magnoliopsida; order Asterales; family Asteraceae; genus Rutidosis; species Rutidosis leptorrhynchoides. Next base: position 10,582,755 of record NC_092339.1, read on the forward strand.
AGTATGGTCTGCGGTTAAAGGCTATGGATGGTCAAAGGCCCCTAAAGCTTTAAACTTTTTAGAACGTTTTGACAGGTTATAAAAAGTGATTTAGTGAACAGATGGTTATATGAACAAAAATGTCACAAATTTCGCTTACCTCAAGTGTCACCTTTCGCTGCAATAATTTGTGGCTTCCTCTCTCTATAACAGCATAAAACTTATTAAAGCTTTCACTGTGTCTACATATTTTGGGGTGTAAGGAGGATTGTTTGAAGACTGATTGATACATGACACGATCTTATGTTCTCCTTCACCAATAAGGTTTGAATCAGAAAGAATAACCGTCAAAACATTCCCAACTGGGAACAAATTTCATGTAAAAAGATCATGAATTTATGAAGTTAAAATCATCTTTATGGGCTTCTATTTGTAAAAATTGTTTAATCTTAGATGAGAACATGGATACCATAAATTCTGGAGTAGTTTTGTTTATTAAAAACTCGTGGATTGGTTGAAACATAAAGGACCTGCTGCTGATTTTTGTGGAAAAACAACAAGCTCATCTGAAGAACATGCTACAGGTATGAACACCGACCCAAATAGAAATTGCAGTTAGTATTGTCAATTTTGACCCATTCACTTATTATAGACTATAATGTTATAGACAAAATCTATAATTAGCTTTTACTTGTGTAGGACATTAGGGGTGGATCTCGTAATGGTATGGTAACTTTAGAGAACAGAGTGTGGGGCCTAGAGAGAGTCGTTGAAGATATGGCACGTAATCTGTCATTATCAATGAATAATTTAAGAAGTGGTTGTTATACAAACGGCTTTGATGACTCATCAAAAAGTTCATTTAGCAAGTACAACGCTTTTTCTGACTATCCTAATACAAAATTTGGGAGAAATAACGATATGATGTCCTACAACAAAGGTAGAACCTTTCATGCACGTGGGCAAAATACACAATTCGGTTCATGGAAACGGGTGGAGCCCGTTAGGTTTGGAGAGGGTCCTTGTAAGCTAAGGTGAGAAAATGTGGCTGCAGCTCACTGAATACAGCATCTCTTTCGTGTTGTGTACAATACCAAATAACTCAAAGTATGCAAATCTTTGGTAAATTTTTTGTCACATAACAGAAAAAGGAAAATACAAACACATCTGAAATATATATTATGTGGTTGTTATGAGGCATACCCTTGCAATGTTCAGAAAATGTGGCCACAGCTCACCTTTAAAGCCAAAAAGCTCAACTTTTTTTAAAGATTAACAGTATTGAGTAACTAACAAGAGAATGTAAAATAAAGAAAAAAAAATGATTACTTTCTCATATATTTCTAGGTTACTCAGAAATTGTGAGTGAAAAGGCTTTGCACCATGTCGCAGAGAAGTACATTATCACCTTCGAAAGTATGACCTTAGCTACTTAATAGTTTGTAACTGGCTGACATATGTATGTACAAACCAAGTTTATAGTACTATTATTGAATTTTAGCTATCAATGGTATCGACTCTATTGTTAAAAATTTATCAAAACATCTTTCGAAATTTATTTAAGGTGTTAATACATCCATTATATCCATATCTATTACCAGATTTTCAACAATGGCATCACATGTCAACACGAATCAACCACTAGTAGGTCTAAATAAGTAGTGAAGGATAAACCATATTGTCATTTACTGAAAAAAAAAATAATTGTGGCTCTAACGGAAACGTTCAAGTGATTCAAGAGTTTCAACATGCGTACCACAACGTACGAATTCTTCTTGGCACCCTTCAACTGCTACACTTGTAAATCTTTTTTCATCCATGTCGTATTTAGAAATAGAAATTTTAGACACATCACTTTTGGTCAACAAAATATCCCGATTGCTTACTTGAGCAAAGAAGTCAAATTCTAGATCCATATTGTCTTCAAGGATACAACGTTTCGTCCAAGACTCAGGAACCCCATATTCCTCCTATTGGAGATATGGAGAACTTTAAACAATTAGAGGGAAGATTCCAGAAAACTCACACGAAGCTTCCACGAAGTTGTTAGGAAACTCACATGTAGCTTCTACGAAGTTGTGAGGAAATTCACATGTAGCTTCCACGAAGCTGTCAGGAAACTCACATGTAGCCTCCATGAAGCTGTCAGGAAACTCACATGAAGCTTCAAGGAATTGTTTTTAGCTTACTCCTTAAATCATTCTATAAATAGACCCTCTTGTAACTCATTGTAAACACACCACAAATATTCATACATTCTTTAGTTGGTCCGTGGACTAAAGCAATCACAACGATTGCATATAACCACGTTATCTCTTGTGTCGATTTACATTTCTTGCATTTATAATCTTTCGTTCATTAAGTGGGTTAGTAATCTTGTAGAATTACTATCGGCGAGTGATCTTGTTGAATCACTTACGTTATTTTGGGTCCTAATATCCTTACAACTGGTATCAGAGCACAAGGTTTCGTTAAGGGAACGATGGCGGAAGACGGGAAGTTTAGAATCGACCGATTCGATGGGAGAGACTTCGGCTTTTGGAAGATGCAAATTGAAGATTACTTGTATCAAAAGAAGCTACATCAACCTCTGTTAGAGACCAAACCTGAAAGCATGAGCGATGCCGATTGGACGCTTTTGGATCGTCAAGCTTTGGGCGCTATTCGTCTTTCACTTGCTAAGAACGTTGCATACAACGTTGTGAATGAGAAGACGTCGTTTGCTTGCTTGAAAGCACTCTCTAACATGTATGAGAAACCTACCGCTTCTAATAAGGTATTTCTCATGCGTCAATTGTTCAATACAAAGATGAAGGAAGGTACGAGTGCAACGGATCATATCAATGAATTTAATAATATCGTTTCAAGGCTTGAATCGGTAGAGATTAAGTTTGATGATGAACTAAAAGCACTAATCTTGCTTTCATCATTACCGGAAAGTTGGTCGGGTACGGTTATCGCGGTTAGTAGCTCTACGGGAACTACTAAGCTAGCGTTTGAAGAAATAAGGGATTTGATTCTTGGTGAAGATACTCGTAGGAGAAACTCGGGAGAATCGACATCCTGTTCTTTGTTAAGTACCGACAACTGTGGTAGGAAATTTGATCGCGGTGAGAAGAAGGGTAGAAAGAAGTCTAAGAAGAGGTATCCATCGAAAGATAGAAGTGAAGCTGTTTGTTGGGGTTGCAATCAAACAGGGCACTTTCAAAGGAATTGTAAAAATGGTCCGGCGAAAGGTGTGAACTTGACCGAGGAAGAAAGTGATGATACACTTTTATGTAGTGTTGAAAATTCTATGGAGTCTTGGATTTTGGATTCGGGAGCTTCGTTTCATGCTACTCATGTCAAAAGCATGATGAAGAATTTTCATTCATATCAAGGCAAGGTGAGATTAGCGGACGACAAACAACTCAATATAGAGGGCATTGGAGATGTTGTATTGAAGACTACTCTTGGCTCTAATTGGACCTTGAAAAACGTAAGGTACATTCCTAAATTAAAAAGGAAACTTATTTCGGTTGGTCAATTAGATGATGAAGGTAACGCGGTTACTTTTGAAAACCGCCAATGGAAGGTGGTTAAGGGTAGTTGTGTCGTGGCTCGTGGACATAAAAGGGGAACTCTTTATATGGTTGAAGTGTTTGATGAAGACACGGTGGTTGCTACGGTTAATGTTGAGTCCGAATCAACTCTATGGCACCGAAGACTCGGGCATATGAGTGAGAAGGGTATGAAGATGCTTGTTTCGAGTGGGAGAATTCCAGATTTGAAAAAGGTAGAACTTGGATTTTGCGAACCATGTGTATATGGGAAGCAAAAGAAGGTGACTTTTGGGAAATCGGGAAATGCTCCTAAGTTGGAGAAATTGGAGCTTGTTCATACGGATGTGTTTGGTCCAACTAATGTAGAATCACATGGAGGTTCTCGCTATTATGTCACCTTCATTGACGACTCCACTCGAAAGGTATGGGTTTATTTTCTTAAAGCTAAATCTGATGTATTTAATACATTTGTGAAGTGGAAAGCTATGGTAGAAAATGAGACTAATTTGAAAGTCAAGTGCTTGAAGTCGGATAATGGAGGGGAATATGGTAGTCTTGAGTTTAAAGACCATTGTGCAAAGCTCGGTATTAGAATGTTAAAAATGGTACCAGAGACACCGCAACACAATGGGGTCGCCGAACGTATGAATCGTACGTTAAATGAAAGGGCTAAGAGTATGAGACTACATGCCGGTTTGCCTAAAATGTTTTGGGCGGATGCGGTTAACATGGCGGCTTATTTGATAAATAGGGGACCCTCAACACCGTTGGGTTTCTGAATTCCCGAGAAAGAATGGCAAGGTAAGAAGGTGAGTTATAATCACCTTAGGATCTTTGGGTGTAATGCTTATGTGAAGACCAAAGATGCGGATAGAGACAAGCTTGAAGCTAAGTCAAAGAAGTGTATTTTCGTAGGCAATGGGTCGGATGAAATGGGCTATCGTTGTAGGGATAACGAGGCTAGAAAAGTAATTCGTTCTCGCGATGTTACTTTTGATGAAGATTCGATCTATGGCAAACCGGAAATGGGGAGTCCTAAACCGGGTCATGTTACTTTTGACGATGTTTCTATTGATGATCTTACAGGTTTTAGTGGGAGTACGGGAAACAATGAATTACCAACAAATGGTGAGGCGTCAGAAAATGCTAATGATAGGGATGGTTCGGAAAGCAGTGATGATTCCGAACATAGTGCGAGTTCTAGTGATGAGGAGGACACAAATGAAACCGATCCAACCATTTCGGTTGCTCCTACACTAAGACGCTCGATTAAAGTGCCCAAACCTAATCCTAGGTATTCTACATCAGCAAACTACTTGCTCTATACCGAGAATGGTGAACTCGAAAGTTACTTTGAGGCAAGAAAGACAAAAGAATCCATACAATGGGAGCTTGCCATGAAAGAAGAGATGGGGTCACTTGAGAAGAATAAAACTTGGTCACTAGTGAAGTTACCTCATGATAAAAGGGCGTTGCAAAGTAAATGGGTGTATCGAATCAAGAATGAGTTGGATGGCAAGAAAAGGTACAAGGCTCGTTTGGTGGTTAAAGGCTTTCAACAAAAGAAAGGATTTGACTACCAAGAGATATTTTCACCGGTGGTGAAGATGACTACTATTCATTTGGTACTTTCTATGGTTGCATCTGAGGACTTACATCTAGAGCAACTAGATGTGAAGACCGCATTCTTACATGGTAACCTTGAGGAAGAGATCTATATGAGGCAACCCGAGGGCTTTGAGGTAAAGGGTAAAGAGAAGTGGGTTTGTAAGCTAAAGAAAAGTTTGTATGGATTGAAGCAAGCACCTCGGCAATGGTACTTGAAGTTTGATGAGTTTATGAAGAAGATTGGTTTCTTAAGATGTGAAGCGGATCACTGTTGCTACTTGAAGAAATTCAAGTCTTCTTACATAATCTTATTGTTGTATGTTGATGACATGTTACTTGCAGGTTCCAACATGTCCGAAATCAACAAGTTGAAAGGATTACTTTCCCATGAGTTCGAGATGAAAGATCTTGGTGGTGCTAGGCAAATACTTGGCATGAGTATTGTGCATGATCGTGTGAAGGGTACTCTATACTTGTCTCAATCCAAATATATTTAGAAAGTTGTAGAGAGGTTTAACATGGAAAATTCAAAGGCTCGTTCTATGCCTTTGGGTAGCACGATAAAGCTATCGAAAAGTCAATCACCTAAAACGGAAGAAGACAAAATAGAGATGGAAAAGGTTCCATATGCATCGGCCGTGGGTAGTGTTATGTATGCCATAGTTTGTACAAGACCCGATATTGCTCACGCAGTGGGAGTTGTAAGTCGTTATATGTCTAATCCGAGGAAAGAGCATTGAGAAGCGGTTAAATGGTTACTTCGTTATTTGAAAGGTACTTCTAATATGGGATTGTGCTTCTCTAAAAGCAATGTCATACTTAGAGGTTATGCGGATGCTAATTTGGGTGGATGTGACGATTCGGGGAAAAGCACTACGGGTTATGTTTTCACAATAGGGAAGACGGCGGTTAGTTGGATGTCTCGACTACAAAAGAGTGTTGCTTTATCAACCACCGAAGCCGAATATATGGCTATTGCAGAAGCTTCTAAAGAGCTTGTTTGGTTGAAAAACTTCTTAGGTGAGTTGGGTAAAAGACAAGACTATTGCGTCTTGAATTGTGATAATCAAAGTGCGGTTCATCTTGGGAAGAATCTGGTGTTTCATAGTCGTACGAAACACATCAAGATAAGGTATCATTTTATTCGACAACATATAAATGATGGTACTTTATTATTGGAGAAAATCCTTGGTACGAAGAATCCTGCTGATATGTTTACTAAGGTTGTTACGACAGAGAAATTGAGGTTTTGCATTACCTCAATTGGTCTTCTAATGAATTGATGAGAGAAGACCCCAACTAGAGAATTAGAGAGTTAATGTTTCAATTCTAACAAGTAGTGTTGAAGACCTTGTATCGAAAGTCTGCTCATCCGAAGTATGTGTTGAGTGTGCGTGTCCCAAATGGAGTTTGGCGGTATAATGGTGGTTTAACGTTCTTGGTTAGATTGTTGATATTTTGGGTTGACGAAGGTTGGGTTTGTTCAAAGTCTCCAAGTGGGAGATTATTGGAGATATGGAGAACTTTAAACAATTAGAGGGAAGATTCCAGGAAACTCACACGAAGCTTCCACAAAGTTGTTAGGAAACTCACATGTAGCTTCTACGAAGTTATGAGGAAATTCACATGTAGCTTCCACGAAGTTGTCAGTAAACTCACATGTAGCCTCCATGAAGCTGTCAGGAAACTCACATGAAGCTTCAAGGAATTGTTTTTAGCTTACTCCTTAAATCATTCTATAAATAGACCCTCTTGTAACTCATTGTAAACACACCACAAATATTCAGTAATACATTCTCTAGTTGGTCCGTGGACTAAAGCAATCACAACGATTGCATATAACCACGTTATCTCTTGTGTCGATTTACATTTCTTGCATTTATAATCTTTCGTTCATTAAGTGGGTTAGTAATCTTGTAGAATTACTATCGGCGAGTGATCTTGTTGAATCACTTGCATTGTTTTGGGTCCTAATATCCTTACACCTCCATCACCCATAATTCACTAATGAATTCACGATCATAAGAATCAGCAATCTGAACAACAACTAGTTTCCCATCAAGAGCACAGAGCTTGGAAACATAATTAATCTCATCAGGTAACCCAATGTCATGAAATTTTTCATCCGCTAAACTAAATGCAGCAATAGTATCTTTTGACTGTCTTGTTGTTACCAACCAGTGAAGATTATTGTTTAAAAGTGGTACCACTGAATGTTCAGGAGTATAAACATAGTAAGGGTAGTTAGGCAACGACATTTTCCATGAATTGTTACGTAAACTATAGACGCATACAAAAGAGCTGTGAGGATCAGAATCTGAAACGTGTATACGAGAAATGGAGATTACTTTATAATCATCCGTGGAATAATCATAACTAAATCCATATAAATTATCGTTACCTTTTCTACACAATTCTGGAACTTTCAAGGTCTTTCGTGCGATTGGATTAACTAAACAGGGGTTATAATCAAAATCATAGCATAAAAGAAGTCCGTTGCAAGAACCTAGAATCTGAATCATTGGTACCTGGAAATTCAGGCTTATAGCAGTTACTGTGGTTAGGGTATTGAGTTGTTTTATTTCGAGCGAGTAGAGAGACTCACAATCTTCAGAAACTAAAATCAAGTGAGTAGGGTTAAGATTTGGGTTGTTTTTGGTGTAGTTAATAATATGGGTTTTGATAAAATTGGGACTTGAAATCAGTGAGTTCCATCGTTTTGAAACCGATTTGAAATGGCCTAAAAATTTAGATGGCAGAAGAAGGAGAATTGATTCGATTAGGTCTGTTGGAAGCTGGTTTAGGGCAGACATTTGGTTAGATGAGTCCGACATGATTTAGGGAGATAAAAAAAATGGTGAAAATGGTAGGGTTTCTTATCTTAGAGCAGTTAAGCAGAAAGGAGATAAAATGTATCAGGAAATGATAACTTAATTCAATCAATTCTGAGATGAAAATGGAGAAAGATGTCATAGTCTTGTGAAGAAGATGTATGAATTATGATTGTATCTCTCAATACTGCGTGTAACAGTGTAAGTTATACAGTAATATTACATTTAACACGGAGTATAAAAGAAATTACTGTATTACGGAGTAAATGAGTAATTATTATTCATTCAGTTACTATTAAAAGTAATTTCACCATTTCTGCATGTGGCACTATGATGTAGAAGTCTTCGAGGTTTATATAAAGACAAAATTCCCAAATTCGTCCTCGTGTTTGGCAATTTTCTTTTTTTTAGTCCCTCTCCCTCAAAATCATTTATAATAGTCCTTAAATGCCATTTTAAGTCTCAATTTGGTCTATATGTTACATTTGCTTAAACGTCCGTTAAAGTTTCTGGACACATGCTGCTCACGTGATTACAAGGCAACGTTTTATAATTATCAAATGGGCAACTATTCTGAATAAGTCATACGGGTTGAAATTGCAAATATCCTAAACCATTTTATTGAAGATGGAAATGATACACCCGATCTAAATTTCCCAAAGTTTTTCTGATCGATTTCTTTGTTCTATAATCATTTAATCTGTTGTTGTGGCTCACTCTTGGTTATGGGTAAGAGCTCGGGTGGTAATTACAATAAGAAGAAGGGTTCGCAATCGGTTGCAAAGGTGCTGCGCAGTCGAACAATTGGAGGCGAAGAGATGATCGATGTGAAAGACGATGCATCTTCCAAGCGTGAATCTGAGAAGAATAATGATGAGGGTACGTCGGATGTCGCTGATCTGTCACAGACGAAGGATGAAAATCAAATGGAATCGATGACTAGAGCTGCGGCAAGTGTTCGTTCGTCACCATCTGATACTAATGAAGATGCAACAAAGGTTCATGCTGTTAAAATGGGTGACAATAAAAAAAGTGTTGCGACGGCTTCAGATTCTTCTGATGAAGAGATCGATTCCAATGTTAAGGATGAAGATCCTACTGTTAAGGAGAGTGGAAAGAAACTTGGTGACATTGATTCACTAAGGAACAAAGATCTTGATCTAGATTCTCTTGATAATGATAAACTAATAAGTCTGAATGGTTCAAAGGAGGGTATTACTATGCCTTCTGGTTCATATCTTCATGCAGCTGGGGGATTAAGTTCTCGGAAAAAGAAAGTGAATTTTAGGTTCGTTGAGCCTTCAGCTAGTTTAGATGATGGTATAGATGTTGAGTTGCCGTTGGATTCTATTTTGGAAGTGAATGAACGGTATAAGAATACTCTTTTTGGGTATTTTCTAGGCAAACGAGTGGTATATCCGGTTGTTAAAGCCTATGTTACTAATGTATGGAAGAAGTTCGGTTTGGAAAAAATAATGTTGAACTCTAAGGGTTTCTTCTTTTTTAAGTTTGCATCAGTGATAATGCTAAAAACGAACATATATTTCATAGCATTATTCCTCAAGAAAGACAAGCTTTTAGTTGCAATTGTTCTATTTACAAGTGATATTCGTTTAAATAATAAAAGGTGAAGACAAAAGACAGATTCGACGAATTGAAGACGTAAACGACCAAAAAGCTCAAAAGTACAAAAGACAATCAAAGAGGTTCCAATTATTGATAAGAAACGTCTCGAAATTACAAGAGTACAAGATTCAAAACGCAAAGTACAAGATATTAAATTGTACGCAAGGACGTTCGAAAATCCGGAACCGGGACCAGAGTCAACTCTCAACGCTCGACGTAACGGACTAAAAATTACAAGTCAACTATGCACATAAATATAATATAATATTTAAATAATTCTTATAATTATTTAATATATTATATTTATATTTAAAACCGTCGGCAAGAAAGACTCCAAAAGGGACTGAGCTGTAATTTCAATCTCCGCGACTCGCGGAGTTTGAAGGCCAAAAATGCCGCGAGTCGCGGAGCCCCAAGTTTTGAAAGTCCCTATAAAAGCAACCGAATTCTGAGCATTTTATCATCATCATATATCATTCTCTCTATCTATATACGTAAAATATATATATATATATAATTTATATTTTAATTTTAATTTTAATCCTAATAATAAGGGTATGTTAGCGAATGTTGTAAGGGTGTAAGTCGAAATTCTGTCCGTGTAACGCTACGCTATTTTTAATCATTGTAAGTTATGTTCAACCTTTTTATATTAATGTCTCGTAGCTAAGTTATTATTATGCTTATTTAATCCGAAGTAATCATGATGTTGGGCTAATTACTAAAATTGGGTAATTGGGCTTTGTACCATAATTTGGGTTTAGATAAAAGAACGACACTTGTGGAAATTAGACTATGGGTTATTAATGGGTTTTATATTAACTAAACAATACCTTGTTAATTTAATATACAAACTTATAATTCGACGTATTTATATATAACCACATACGCTTGACTGGGTACGGTGGGCGGGATATCTATAAATACCAACAATTATTCATTTTACCGGACACGGAACTGGATTAATAGTTAATAGACTTGTTGAAATAGGGGTGAAATTATGTACAAGGACACTTGGTATAATTGATAACAAAATATTAAAACCTTGGGTTACACTCAGTCGACATCCTGGTGTAATTATTAAACAAAGAATTAAAATCTTGTTACAGTTTAAGTCCCCAATTAGTTGGAATATTTAACTTCGGGTATAAGGATAATTTGACGAGGACACTCGCACTTTATATTTATGACTGATGGACTGTTATGGACAAAAACCAGACGGACATATTAAATAATCCAGGACAAAGGACAATTAACCCATAGGCATAAAACTAAAATCAACACGTCAAACATCATGATTACTGAAGTTTAAATAAGCATAATTCTTTTATTTCATATTTACTTTCCTTTATTTTATATTTAATTGCACTTCTAATTATCGCATTTTTATTGTTATTTTATTTAATTGCACTTTTAATTATCGTACTTTTTAATTATCGCAAGTTTATTTTATCGCACTTTTATTATTCGCAATTTCATTATCGTTATTTACTTTACGCTTAAATTTAAGTCTTGTATTTATATTATTTTACATTTGGTTTTAACTGCGACTAAAGTTTTAAAATCGACAAACCGGTCATTAAACGGTAAAAACCCCCCTTTATAATAATAATATTACTTATATATATATTTGTATTTTTATAAAAGTAAACTAATATAGCGTTAAGCTTTGTTTAAAGAGCTCCCTGTGGAACGAACCGGACTTACTAAAAACTACACTACTGTACGATTAGGTACACTGCCTATAAGTGTTGTAGCAAGGTTTAAGTATATCCATTCTCTAAATAAATAAATATCTTGTGTAAAATTGTATCGTATTTAATAGTATTTCCTTCTAAAAATTAATAGTATTATATACACTCTGCTCAAACTATCAAGTATTTTTTGGCGCCGCTGCCAGAGAACTTCTTAAACGCCGGAAGCGCAACGCTAATATATAAAAAAAAAGATTTTTATTTTACTTTTATTAAAATTCGTTTTTATAAAAGTACGTTTTAAATATTCGAAAATATAAAAAGAAAAATAAAAATTTATATATTTTTAAGAGTTTGTTAAAAGTTTTATAAGTTTCTTTATTTTTATTTTAGTTTATAAAAATATAATTTTTATTTAAATATCTTTTATTTATATAAAAACAAAAAATTAGAAAACATAAAAAAAAAAAAAAACGCGTCGATTTAAAACTGTTCCAGGGTTAAAATTTGGAACCCCGCGACTCGCGGGGTTTGCTGTTTGAAATACCGTGACTCGCGGAGGTATTCTGACACGCGACAGAACCCTAATCAGGCATTAATTACGAATAATTATTATAATTATTAATATAAAACCCTAATTAGGTTTTAATTAAATAATTATTTTAGTTTTTATTAATATTTTGTTTAATTAGTTTAATTAATTTATAAAATTAGTAGTTTTAATAAATAAATAATATAAAAATAATATTTTTATAAAAATTGTACTTTTTACAACTTTTTGTATATTTTTATATTTTATCCCTTTTTAATTGTTTTAGCATAATATTTGTATTTTTAGCTCATATTTAGTTTTAAACATAGTTTTTGCCATAGTTATTTTTACTTCTAGATTTTTAGGCTTTGCCGTAGAATTCCTTAAGTGCTTTTTCTTTAGACTAAGATTTAGGTGCTTTAGAATTTTGCGACGCCTTTTTAAGTTTTAGTTTCTTTTTAAGTTATTTCCATTTGGGATATAGTTTTTCCTGTAAGCTTTAATATTTCTAGACATTTTTTACTATGTACCAATTATCATTCCAATTAGTTATCTCAATTTGCGATTATAATTTTAAGTTAGTTGTAGTAATAAGGTTAGGTTAGTCAAGTGTTTTAAGTTTTATAAGTTTCTTTTATTTTTCCGTCACCTTTTATTTTTCAACCATTTTTCTTTTTCGACCTTTTTCGACGAACTCTTTTTCTTTCTTATTTCTCGCTATTCTAGTTTTAGGACATAGATTTTTATTCTACTTCTTATCTAAATTTCTTAAAATTACGAAAATTTATTTTAAGTGGTTAAATTGATAGACATCAAAATTTTCTGATTCGTAGTAATAGTTGGATTTGTACGTGGACCGGGTTATTGGAGCCAAACAGTCCTCAATTATATTGAGACCAAACGAATCCTGCCCCTCTGCTGCATCTTTTGGCTATTCGAAACGTGAGCAAAATCAGAAAAGTCTATTGATTGGATAACTTATTATAATTTTTCTTTCCTTTTAAAAACTAATAGGATATTCAGTGAATGCACCGAGCAAGACGTTCACCACCTTTTGTACGTTCACCACCTATAACTAGATCAAGACATTTAGCAAATATTACTGCCATTGATTTTTCTTTAGAATCGTCATCCAGTCAACCAAGTACTTCAGTTCAAATTTCCGATAATCCATTTTTTGAACCCGACCTCACAATTGAGAATCCGGAGAATATTCAGGAACGGTTCGTAGATCCTGAACCACTAAACTTTCCTCCGGAACCACCAATCATTCAAACAGAGATTGTTGAGGAACGAACCATTAAATCAGAATCCTCTAGTGATTCCGATTCAACAAATTCAATTATGGAGAATCTGGAACCTTTAAGTATGGAAGACCGAATGAGAGCTAAACGCACTGGCCAAGGTCACGCAATTACTCATCCAGACATTAATGCGCCAGATTATGAAATCAAAGGACAAATTCTACACATGGTGACTAATCAATGCCAATTTAGTGATGCGCCGAAGGAAGATCCAAATGAACATCTACGTACCTTTAATAGGATCTGCACACTATTTAAAATCCGAGAAGTGGAGGATGAACAGATATATCTCATGTTATTTCCCTGGACTTTAAAGGGAGAAGCCAAAGATTGGTTGGAATCGTTACCTGAAGGGGCGATCGATACATGGGATGTTTTAGTTGACAAATTTCTTAAACAATTCTTTCCAGCATCTAAAGCCGTAAGACTTCAAGCAGAAATTGTTACGTTCACACAGAAACCGAATGAAACTCTATATGAGGCGTGGACAAGATATGGAAAGTTGTTAAGAGGATGTCCGCAACATGGTTTAGACACCTGTCAAATAGTACAAATATTCTACCAAGGATGCGACATCACTACAAGAAAAGACATAGATATAGCAGCTGGTGGTTCTATTATGAAAAAAACCGAAACTGATGCTTACAAAATTATTGATAACACTGCTTCCCACTCACACGAGTGGCACCAAGAAAAAGATATCGTTAGATCATCTAAAGCAGCTAGAGCCGATCCTAGCCATGACTTAGATTCCATTTCCGCAAAGATAGATGCTGTGGAAAGACGAATGGAAAAGATGACTAAAGATATTCACTCAATACGAATTAGTTGTGAGCAGTGTGGAGGACCGCATTTGACAAAAGATTGTCTCAGTATTGAATTAACAATGGAACAAAGAGAGAATATTTCATACATAAACCAAAGGCCTGGAAATAATTATCAGAATAATTATCAACCGCCAAGACCTATTTACAATCAAAACCAGAGTTATAACAGAAATATTCCATACAACAACCAACAAGGTCCTAGCAATCAACAAGTATCCAATAATACTTACAATCAGCAAAGACCTAATTTTCAAAACAAACCACCACAACAAACCGATGATAAAAAGCCGAATTTAGAAGATATGATGACGAAGCTAGTTGAAACTCAAACACAGTTTTTCACATCTCAGAAACAAACCAATGAACAAAATGCTCAAGCATTTAGAAATCAACAAGCTTCTATTCAAAATCTAGAACCAGAAGTAAGTAACCTAGCAAGGTTAATAGGTGAAAGAAAACCGGGAAGTCTACCTAGTGATACAAATGCTAACCCCCAGAATAAAACAGCTAAAGCCATTACCACAAGAAGTGGTACAATACTTAAACCACATGAAATACCTGTAATTTCTGATGAAGCTATTCCTACTCCACAAGAACCACAACCTGATCAAGATAAGGAAAAAGAACCGGTAGTTGAAAAAGTTAATGAAGATAACACAGCTAAGGATAAACCTTATGTTAAACCATACCAACCACCACTTCCTTACCCGAGTAAAATGAAGAAAGAGAAACTTGAAGCCGAGCAATTCAAATTCTTGGATATGTTTAAATAGATAAATGTAAATCTTCCTTTCATTGATGTGATTTCAGGAATGCCTAGATATGTTAAATTCTTGAAAGATCTAATCTCAAATAGAAAGAAAATGGAAGAACTCTCGGCTGTTACCATGAATGCTAATTGTTCAGCAGTGCTGTTGAATAAGATACCAGAAAAACTATCTGATCCAGGAAGTTTTACAATTCCATGTTTTCTAGGTAGTCTTAGTTCAATAGAAGCATTGGCAGACTTAGGTGCTAGTATAAATCTAATGCCGTATTCACTATACGCTAAACTAGACCTTGGAGAATTGAAACCAACCAGAATAAGCATACAACTAGCCGATAGATCAATAAAATATCCTAGAGGTATAATGGAGAACATGTTAGTTAAAGTTGGTACTTTAGTATTTCCAGTAGATTTTATTGTTTTAGACATGGAAGAAGATTCTCAAGTTCCTCTCATATTAGGAAGACCATTCTTAAATACGGCTAAAGCAATGATAGACGTATTCGATAAGAAACTGACCCTAAGTATAGAGGACGAGAGTGTTACCTTTTCAGTTGATAGAGCAATGCAACAACCGCAATCTGCAGATGATACATGTTATTATATTCAAACTATAGATGCACATGCAGAATTATTAGAAGAATTTCCAGAATTACAAGGAACAGGAGAATGTTCTTTAGGAGAAGGTAATGAACCAATTGATGAAGCTGAAATGTTAGCTACACTTATAGCTAATGGATATGAACCAACAACAGAAGAAATTCAAATGCTAAAAGAAGAAGACAGATATCGATACAAATCATCGATAGAAGAACCTCCGAAATTAGAGTTAAAGCCACTTCCAAACCATTTGGAATACGCTTATTTACATGGTGAAACTGAATTACCTGTAATAATATCGTCTTCTCTTACTGAAAATGAGAAATCACAACTCATTTCTGTGTTGAAAGCTCATAAACCAGCCATTGCATGGAAGATTCATGATATTATAGGAATAAGTCCTTCGTATTGCACACATAAAATCCTTATGGAAGAAGGTCATAAAACGTATGTGCAACGCCAACGAAGACTAAATCCTAATATGCAAGATGTAGTTAAGAAAGAGATTATTAAACTGCTAGATGCAGGTTTAATTTATCCAATTTCTGATAGTCCATGGGTAAGCCCAGTTCAATGCGTGCCTAAGAAGGGTGGCATGACTGTCATTACAAATGAGAAAAATGAGCTTATTCCTACTAGGACTGTAACAGGATGGCGTGTATGTATTGATTATAGAAAATTAAATGACGCCACTAGAAAAGATCACTTTCCCTTACCTTTCATAGATCAAATGTTGGAAAGATTAGCCGGAAATAGTTACTATTGTTTTCTAGATGGATTTTCCGGATATATTCAAATTCCAATAGCTCCCGAAGATCAAGAAAAAACCACATTCACGTGCCCTTATGGTACTTTTGCTTACAAACGCATGCCATTTGGACTTTGTAACGCCCCTGCAACCTTTCAAAGGTGCATGATGGCGATTTTTCACGACATGATAGAAGAATGCATGGAAGTTTTCATGGATGACTTTTCAGTCTTCGGTGATACATTTGAATCATGTCTAGTTAATCTGGAACGAATGCTAATTAGATGCGAACAATCAAATCTAGTTCTTAATTGGGAGAAATGCCATTTCATGGTTAAAGAAGGCATCGTTCTTGGTCATAAAATTTCAAAAGAAGGAATTGAAGTGGATAGAGCTAAAGTAGATGTAATTGCTAAACTTCCACATCCCACCAATGTTAGAGGAGTTAGGAGTTTTCTAGGGCATGCCGGTTTTTACCGACGTTTCATAAAAGATTTTTCTAAAATTGCCACTCCTATGAATAAACTCCTAGAAAAAGATGCTCCATTCATCTTTTCAGATTAATGTATCAAATCTTTTAATATTCTTAAAGAGAAACTAACTAATGCGCCGATCATGATAACACCAAATTGGAATCTACCATTTGAACTAATGTGCGATGCAAGTGATTTTGCAATGGGAGCCGTTTTAGGACAAAGGATTGAAAAACGATTTCAACCTATATATTATGCTAGTAAGACGTTACAAGGAGCACAAACAAACTATACAACTACTGAAAAAGAACTCCTTGCTATTGTCTTTGCTTTTGACAAATTTTGATCATATCTCGTTCTAGCAAAAACGGTGGTCTATACCGACCATTCTGCTCTTAGATACCTATTTTCAAAACAAGATGCTAAACCAAGATTAATCCGTTGGATCTTACTCTTACAAGAGTTTGATATTGAAATCCGAGATAAAAGAGGAGCAGAAAATCTCGCCGCTGATCATCTTTCTCGTCTTGAAAATCCCGAATTAGAAGTTCTAAATGAATCGGCCATACAAGACAACTTTCCTGATGAATATCTATTGAAGATAGATTATAAAGAAATACCATGGTTTGCAGACTATGCAAACTACTTAGTTTGTGGATTCCTTAAAAAAGGATTATCGTACCAAAGACGAAAGAAATTTTTCAGTGATATAAAACACTATTTCTGGGAAGATCCACATCTGTTTAAAAGTTGTCCCGATGGAATAATACGCCGATGTGTATTTGGAGATGACGCTAGTAAAATATTAAACCATTGTCACACAGGACCAACAGGAGGGCATTATGGGCCTCAACTAACAGCAAGAAAAGTTTATGATGCTGGATTCTATTGGCCTACAATTTACAAAGACGCACACCTTCTTTGCAAATCCTGTGATGCATGTCAAAGGGCCGGAAAAATAAGTCAACGTGATGAAATGCCACAAAATGTCATCCAAGTATGTGAAGTATTTGACATTTGGGGTATTAACTTTATGGGTCCATTTCCAAAATCTCATAATAATCTATATATACTCGTAGCCATTGATTATGTATCTAAATGGGCGGAAGCACAAGCTCTCCCAACTAACGATGCACGAGTTGTAGTCAACTTTTTAAAACGTCTTTTTGCAAGATTTGGAACACCGAAATCTTTAATAAGTGATCGGGGTACTCATTTCTGTAATAATCAACTTGAGAAAGTTCTTAAAAGATATGGAGTAACTCATAAAATCTCCACCGCATATCATCCACAAACAAGTGGACAAGTTGAAAATACCAACCGAGCTTTAAAACGTATTCTAGAGAAAACCGTAGGATCAAATCCGAAGGAATGGTCCATTAAATTGGAGGATGCACTCTGGGCTTTTAGAACAGCCTACAAAACTCCAATTGGAACCACACCTTTTAGACTTGTTTATGGAAAAGCATGTCATCTTCCAGTAGAAATTGAACACAAAGCATTTTGGGCTTTGAAGACATGTAATCTTGATTTACATGAAGCTGGACGTCTACGATTAAGTCAACTAAACGAATTAGAAGAATTAAGACATGAAGCATACGAAAATTCGTTAATCTATAAGGAAAGAACGAAGAAATGGCATGATAAAACAATCAGAAGTTCAAAAGAATTTAAAGAAGGAGACAGAGTTCTTCTTTTCAATTCACGATTCAAGCTATTTCCTGGAAAATTGAAATCAAGATGGTCTGGACCATTCATAGTCAAAAGAGTTTTTCCATACGGAACGATAGAATTAATAAATTCAAAAGGGATTGAATTTAAAGTTAATGGTCACAGAGTTAAACATTACATACATGGTCCGATGGAAGTTGACAACGAAGTTAATCACAATTTCGACACCACAGCTAACTAAGTGTGGGGAGAATCAAGTCTTTAAAGGATAATATGTATTTCTGTTAGAGTTAGATTATCTGTTTTCGTGTAGTTCTCGAAAATGGAACCCGAATGGTCTTTCCCTAGCAGACCCTAAAGAACTAGTCTTCTCCCCCCATTCTGAATTTTTTTTTTTTTTAGGTTTTTACAAAATGAAGACTGCCTGTGAACTAAACCATGGTCTAATGCTACACGCTTTGATCACTAAACGTAATAATGACATACTTCCGAGTGAATTAGTATCAGTAATCAGAGAAAGAATGGACGGAGTTAGAAAAGAATCCAGATGCGAAGATAATAAGTTACAATTTGGTAAAGAAAAATCAAAATCCGCAGTGAAAAGAAGAGCACGACACCTAGAAAGATGTCACAAATGCGGAAAATGGTCACATGGAGGTAAATGTTCAAATAATCAAACCTATTCAAACACCGAATTTGTTACTTTATGCAGAGACGGACCGTTCATATGTTTAGAAGAAAAGACACTGAATGCTCGAGGTTACGCCTATGTAGCCATGGAAAACCAATTAAACCGACTATCTTATGAATGGGATAGATCATATAACTAAGAAATCTATTTCACAGGTAAGTCTGTACAGTTTTTATTTTATTTTATTTTTATTTTTAACCTTTTGATAATAAACGCTAATTTGTTCGCTATAAAGTATTAAATTGGTATTGAATAAAATTAGGTTTGGCAACCGAAATTATTGATATCATTCAAAAATTTATTACATCAATGCGAAATTTAACGTTTATTCTTAAGGTATAAATATCTTTAATCAACCAACCCAAAATATTTCAAAAATTCGTCATGAGTTAAATTAGGTTTTGGAACCGAAATTACTTTACCGAAAAGAGGGGCGCATATTTTTGATAATATTTGATTGATTAAAGTGGGATAAAAAGCAAAAAAAGATTTTTAATTTTATTTTTACCATGTTTTTAAAATTAATATATAAATCTTAAATTAATATTGTAAACTTTGTAAAAATAATATATTTAAAATTGTAAATATTTAAAAAATTAATATAAGTTTGGTGTGAATTTATAAATATGAATTTTTAAATTAAGTTTGGTGTGAATTTTTAATTTTTAAAATATAAATTTTTAATTTTATGCATTTCAACTTTTAAGTTTGGTGTGAATTTTTAATATTAATTTTGAATTTTATATTTAAATTGTGTGAATTTAAAAACAAAAATTTACTTTATCTCATTAAGTTAAAAATATGATTTTTAAAATTCGTCGTAAGTTGAAGACTAGGTCTTTGAACCGAAATTGCTTTACCCGAGGGAGGGACGAGAACTTTTATTATCATTATTTTTAATCTTATTGAATTAAAGTATACCAAAAACATTAAAAAATCCAAAAATCTTAGCTTTTAAAACAATCGCTACAAAAAGACAAATTTTAAAATTTTGTCGAAGGACGGACGAGGACATCGATCCGAAACGACCTCGTCCTAAATAACAAGGGAAACAAAATTTTAAAATTAATTACTTAATTGTTTTAATTAGTATAAGATATATTTAAAAAAAAAAAAGCAAACTCCGCGACTCGCGGAGTTTGAAGGGGAAATCTCCGCGACTCGCGGAGGGACCAAAACCCAGAAAAAAAAATAAAACGTAAAAACAGATCAGTTCACTCCCCACAAAAACACACTGCGAAGAACACAGCGAAAAAACCCCGAAAATACACGAAAAATACACCCCAAAATCACAATTTTTGACCGTTAATCACCAAATTTTTTACTAAAATCATGTTGAGAAGGATGCTATCAAGGAATTACTAAAAAAAAATGGTAAATTTCTACACCTAAACACCATTTAATCCGAAATTTGGTGTTCTTGAGCAATTTTTCCCCCAATTTGATTTTGATACTTTTTAGTGTAATTATGCTTAAATTGTTTATGTATTATGCTTGTATAACCTAGATTGATGCTATTTAACATGATTAGAAGCCTTAAACTTCAAATTTAGAGTAATCTAGGGTTTGTGTTCTTGAGCAAATTTGGGGCTTTTTGATATAAACAGGTTATGGCCGATTTTTGTCATGAATTGTTGCTAAATTAAGTAGTGTAACATGTCTAGGTAGTTAAATGATCCAAACTTTGAGCCTAAACATGATTTTGAGAATTAAAGTGGACTTTTTCAAGTCTAAAATTCATGAACTTGATTTTTGAGAGATAATGCCATTTGAAACTTGTTTAATTGTTAGTAATGATTATTTTGACATGTTATTTGAGTTGAATGCTTATGAACTTGGCGAACATTTTCGTATATGCTTATTTGAAAAAGTGTAGATTTGATGAAAATATGAAAATGAGCTTAAGTTTGATATAAATTGATCATGTCATTGTAATTATTTTGATTGATGATTTTGCTGACACTAATGCATATTTGGATGCACAAAAATTGTGTTTGATGTGTTTTGCAGACTGAAAGGGGTGAATCTTCATCCCAAGCCCGCAATGCTCCTGCTGAGAATGCGGAACAACAGGAGGTGGATAACTACTACAAGCAGGATATACCTCATCCAGTCATTACCTTTTCTGATATGCACTTGGAAGAGTTGCACCCGAACCTGAGATTTGACAGACTTTGGATAGATTATCCAAAATACCAAAGGGGTTTGCATACTCTTCATTCTAAGGTTGTTGAGGTACCGAGGGTCATAGAATGGGGACCCTTAGAAGCTGTAGGATTGGCCGGGCCAATTAGGGAATTACTTGTACAGAGGTATGGTAATTCTACTTTTAATGACTGAGTACGTTTATTCACCATGCGTAGACCTGTATATAAAGTATGGTGTGAAGAATTGTTGTGTAGTATAGAGTTGAATGATCGGGTAGCTAGTTTAACCGATCGTTCTTTTATTAGATTTTTGTTAGGCGGTTCGATGCGCCACATGTCTTTACTAGACATGGCTCAGGCTTTACGTATATATACGCCTGAGGAGTTAGCATCTGCCGATTGTAGAGGGTTGATACTAAATGGTAGAAAGATAGATGAAAATTTTGATACACACGGTGTGTGGAGTCAAATGACAAGCCATCACCGTTTCAAAGGGGGAAATTACTCTTATTTGGATATAGATAGAGCTGAATTAAGAGTAATTCATAGGTTTTTAGCTAATTCGATTACACAAAGGGGTAAGAACAAGGAAAAGGTAAATGAACAGGATTTGTTTTACCATATGTGTATTCGAGACCCACAAAGTGCTGTAAGTATACCATATTGTGTGGGTTATTATTTATCAGCTATGGTTAGGGGGATGAGACCACATAGCATAATAGGAGGTGGTATTTTTATTACTTTGATTGGTGAATATCTCGGTGTGGATATAAGTCGGGGGGGATTATTAGTAGAAGAACCAGAACCCCGCGATACTATAGGTTTAAATGTATACCATGGTGCGAAAGTTTTGAAGAGGCGAAATAACGCCGCAGTACAATACCATGGTAGACATCCACAGGTTGAGAGAAACCAACAGCAAGGTAATGTAGGAGGGGGAAATGAGATGCAAGAAATGCAAAAGTTTATAGCTTCTCAGGAGTACGAAAATGCTAGACAGAGAGCATTTGAAGATTGGCAAGTTCATCAGAACCAAATCATAGCTCATTGCCAACATATAGGTAGAAACTATATTCCTACACCGAAACCCATCTTCCCTCCCTGGTCTATAGAGATGCAGCCACCGTATCCTACGTATAACCCTGCCGAAGCATTTTATAGCACCTATGGTTATGCCTGGAACCCCTATTGGTATCAATATCATCCCTAGTCTACTTATTTTTTTTTATTTTGTAATTTGTAATGATTGATACGTTTAATACTTTTGTTAATATTGTAATAGTTTTTATAATTGTCTAACTTTTATTCTTAGATTTTAATAATTTTTGAATGTGGGGGAATATACCAAACTTCAAAAATATGTATATATGTTTGCAGTTTATCTTATGTACACAACAGGGTAAAACAATGCATTTTCAAAGACTGGCATTAAGTTCAGCAAAAGCAACTAATTTTGACGACAAGATGCAAAATATATGTGAAATAACAACAAGACGGAATGATCAAATGATGTGCACCATTTATCATTCAGCAAACAAACGCCAATATGTTTGGAAACTTTGGTAAAATTTAATCAATTTCACACAAATCACCCTCAATAATTTAAATTGTTACTGATTTCTTGCAAATGAGGGCATTGCAAGATCTTAAGTGTGGGAAGGGGTTAAATTCTTTCGGATTTAAAATTTTTACTTTATACACTTGGATACCATTAAAAATACTAGTAAAGCAGTAGTTGCATTAGAATCTAGTGCTCTCTGATAATAAAGAACAGCCCTAGTCTTATATACTGACTACCCAATTCTAGTAAAAATTTTCAAAATTTTCAATTAAATGAACTCAAAATCATGTTTATACATATTTATGAACGATAAAACTAGGTTTTAACACCGAAATTATTGTAACCTCGGAAAGGACATAAATTGAGAAACAAACCAAAATGTTAAAATTCATTTAAAATGGAATAGAGGACGATAAAAAGGAAAATAAAAGCCAAGTGTGGGAAAATTTACCAAGTTATCTTAAACATATGTCACATATATCTGTAACAAATAACTGAAAATACTTTTGCTTTGGACTAAACTAAACTATTTTACCCGATGAAAGAAAAGAAGAGATGGATCTACACGATGAATCAATTCCATCATTAAAAGGAAGTAAAGTCTTCCGAAAAAGACACGCGCTTCTTGATTTAGGTCATGAAGTTGTCGTCCAGACCAGCTGTAGGTTGACGAAAAATCTAGAAAATTCATCACTAAAATCAGCAGGAAATCCACGGACCTCAGCATTAAACAGGGTCGCCAAGTGGTCAGATTTATCCTAACCATGAGAAGGATTTATCTCGTACAATAGGGGGCACCATGCAAATTAGCTGGATAAGACTAATGAATCAGATCCCCAGAAAGGATAATCTCCTTAAAGATTAAAAATCAGCTTTTAAGCCTGATATTACTCAATCCTAGAGATTGACCTTAAAGATTGAGAATTACAAACTCATGGAATTCAATGATATCTAAACTCGAGCTTGAACGAGAAAATATTTTGATCAAATTATAAACCGATTTGTTTTCTGAAAACCCTATTTTCAATGCGTTCATTACCATTGAACGTAAAATCCTAGGAATTCACCTGGAATTCATTAGGTCACCTGAACCAAATCGGGTGTCAACCGTAAGAACGGTGGTTGCATAGTGGTCAAAGACAGGACCTTGTGCCAGACCGGAAAATTATGAGGGTGAGCTTTACTATTGCTCCTACAAAGGATAGTAATTGCGTCCGACACGTTATAGACCATAATTAAAAGCATGTCAGGGGACATTGCCTTAACAGTTGCTTGTTCAACGCTTTCCTTTACAACCGGACGGTAGTTTACCGAAAGGTAATATACGGAGCAAGTAAACTGGACGTGTTGCTTCCCAAATACAAGGTTAGCAAGTGGGTGACACAAAACCGCAAGTTTTGAGCTAAAATTTTCAAATCTGAAACCCACCAAACCCACAAAAATATTTTGCAAACACCGGTAAAGGGTTATTCCGGAAAAATTATCTAGGGTAAAAACTAGATTTAATTTTCAAAAGATCAAATGTTTTCATAAAGATCCAATTTCCTTAATGGATCTAAATTTTTATAGTCATGTGGGACTGTAAACCATATCGTTACTACCATTGTTTATACCACCGTATAGAAATCACTGATGTACAAAGTGTGAAGAATAAAGAAGTGATTCTAGTATTTCAAGACGATATTGCTTGAGGACAAGCAACGCTCAAGTGTGGGAATATTTGATAATGCTAAAAATGAACATATATTTCATAGCATTATTCCTCAAGAAAGACA
This sequence comes from Rutidosis leptorrhynchoides, assembly GCF_046630445.1. Lineage (NCBI taxonomy): Eukaryota > Viridiplantae > Streptophyta > Magnoliopsida > Asterales > Asteraceae > Rutidosis > Rutidosis leptorrhynchoides. The sequence continues at coordinate 10,607,130 of NC_092339.1, forward strand.
AGCTTTTAGTTGCAATTGTTCTATTTACAAGTGATATTCGTTTAAATAATAAAAGGTGAAGACAAAAGACAGATTCGACGAATTGAAGACGCAAACGACCAAAAAGTTCAAAAGTACAAAAGACAATCAAAGAGGTTCCAATTATTGATAAGAAACGTCTCGAAATTACAAGAGTACAAGATTCAAAACGCAAAGTACAAGATATTAAATTGTACGCAAGGACGTTCGAAAATCCGGAACCGGGACCAGAGTCAACGCTCGACGCAACGGACTAAAAATTACAAGTCAACTATGCACATAAATATAATATAATATTTAAATAATTCTTATAATTATTTAATATATTATATTTATATTTAAAACCGTCGGCAAGAAAGACTCCAAAAGGGACTGAGCTGTAATTTCAATCTCCGCGACTCGCGGAGTTTGAAGGCCAAAAATGCCGCGAGTCGCGGAGCCCCAAGTTTTGAAAGTCCCTATAAAAGCAACTGAATTCTGAGCATTTTATCATCATCATATATCATTCTCTCTATCTATATACGTAAAATATATATATATATATAATTTATATTTTAATTTTAATTTTAATCCTAATAATAAGGGTATGTTAGCGAATGTTGTAAGGGTGTAAGTCGAAATTCTGTCCGTGTAACGCTACGCTATTTTTAATCATTGTAAGTTATGTTCAACCTTTTTATATTAATGTCTCGTAGCTAAGTTATTATTATGCTTATTTAATCCGAAGTAATCATGATGTTGGGCTAATTACTAAAATTGGGTAATTGGGCTTTGTACCATAATTTGGGTTTAGATAAAAGAACGACACTTGTGGAAATTAGACTATGGGTTATTAATGGGTTTTATATTAACTAAACAATACCTTGTTAATTTAATATACAAACTTATAATTCGACGTATTTATATATAACCACATACGCTTGACTGGGTACGGTGGGCGGGATATCTATAAATACCAACAATTATTCATTTTACCGGACACGGAACTGGATTAATAGTTAATAGACTTGTTGAAATAGGGGTGAAATTATGTACAAGGACACTTGGTATAATTGATAACAAAATATTAAAACCTTGGGTTACACTCAGTCGACATCCTGGTGTAATTATTAAACAAAGAATTAAAATCTTGTTACAGTTTAAGTCCCCAATTAGTTGGAATATTTAACTTCGGGTATAAGGATAATTTGACGAGGACACTCGCACTTTATATTTATGACTGATGGACTGTTATGGACAAAAACCAGACGGACATATTAAATAATCCAGGACAAAGGACAATTAACCCATAGGCATAAAACTAAAATCAACACGTCAAACATCATGATTACGGAAGTTTAAATAAGCATAATTCTTTTATTTCATATTTACTTTCCTTTATTTTATATTTAATTGCACTTCTAATTATCGCATTTTTATTGTTATTTTATTTAATTGCACTTTTAATTATCGTACTTTTTAATTATCGCAAGTTTATTTTATCGCACTTTTATTATTCGCAATTTCATTATCGTTATTTACTTTACGCTTAAATTTAAGTCTTGTATTTATATTATTTTACATTTGGTTTTAACTGCGACTAAAGTTTTAAAATCGACAAACCGGTCATTAAACGGTAAAAACCCCCCTTTATAATAATAATATTACTTATATATATATTTGTATTTTTATAAAAGTAAACTAATATAGCGTTAAGCTTTGTTTAAAGAGCTCCCTGTGGAACGAACCGGACTTACTAAAAACTACACTACTGTACGATTAGGTACACTGCCTATAAGTGTTGTAGCAAGGTTTAAGTATATCCATTCTCTAAATAAATAAATATCTTGTGTAAAATTGTATCGTATTTAATAGTATTTCCTTCTAAAAATTAATAGTATTATATACACTCTGCTCAAACTATCAATCAGAAACAGGTTTGCAAGGAGTGCTAGAATTGGGCCCATGGATTATTCGCTCAACTCCTATAATTCTTAACTCATGGTCTCCAGATGTTCCATTAACAAAGGAGGATTTAACTCGTGTCCCGATTTGGGTGAAGATACATGATATCCCTATTGCAGGATTTACTGAGATCGGGTTGAGCGTCATAGCATCAGATATTGGTACTCCTATGAGATTGGATTCATATACGAGTACTATGTGTTTAGAGTCATGGGGGAGGCCTAATTTTTCTCGAGCATTGATTGAAGTTTCGTCAAATAAGGAGTTAAAAGAGAATATCAAATTGGCAATCAGTAGTATCAATGGGAAGAGTAAATCTGTATGTAATCTAAAAGTGGAATATGAATGGAAGCCTCCCCGATGTGCGTGTTGTGCTATATTTGGGCACATAGATTATCAGTGTCTGAAAGTTGTTACTAATTCTGAAGCAAATCAGTCTAAGGAAGAAGATGGTTTTGAAACAGTTGGCAAGAAAGCAACGAAGGGTGTGTCTAAGGATAACAACAAACAAAAGGCAGGGTTTGGTGTGGGAAAACCAAAGCAAAAATTGGTCTATAGGCCAAAGAAGAGTGTGACCCAAAGTGATAAGAATGATGGATTGCCGAAGGTTGCAAAGGGTGATAAAAGAGGTTCGGATATTGGAACAAGTAAGGGATCTCAAGTGAATACTCAAAATTCATTTGGAGCCCTGAATCAGGATGCGTATAAACTAATTGATGAACCGAGTGATGTTGAGTCTGATAAAGAGGAAACGGCTGAATTCATGGTGGGTAAAGATGTTATTAAGGCAACAACTACGTTTGGCATGAAAAAAGGATGGTTGTAGTTGTTGAGTCATTGTCTAGGTGTGTAGGTAGGTGTCCTTGTGTTTGCTAGTCCTTGGTGTTTTTAGGTCTAGCTTGTTTTGTGGTTGTTTGTGAGGCCGTAAGGCGCGCTTTCGGTAGTTGTTCTCCTTTGTATTTTTTATTATTTTTTATAAAAAATATTCACCGGGTAAAACCCATTACCCAAAAAAGATGGAAATGATGCTGGAAAGTAATTGTTGCAGTTTTTGTGGGATAGATCAATTTAAGAGGGGGCATTTTCTGTAACATCCCGCATTTTTCCGTTAAATTATTTTAACGCCCGTATTTTTCTTTTTAAATAATACCCTTCGTATCTAGATTCGTATCCTTTGTTATGTAACGTTTTAAATATTCTCGTTATCGGATTTCAATATCTCCCGTACTCCCGTGTAACTTAAAATAAATCGTTTGGTTATATCCCGCACCCGATTTGAACTCGAAGGACTAAAGTCGCCAAAGGGTCAAACTAGTGACTAGGTCAACTAGTCAACCCTTCTCCTCCATCCATTCATTTCACCTCCTTCTTCCTTTTTGATACTTTCAAACTCTCTCAACATTCAAACCTTAAATCATCATCCAAATCCGTTCAAGGGAGCTTCAATCCAAACAAACTACATATTCTTGATCCTCTCATCATCCTCTTCGATTTGATGCTAACCACTTCGATTTTGAGTAACATTTCTTAAACACTAGATTTCTTTAAATTCGTGTTCTTGACTTAAAAGTATGTTAATTGGTGTCTATGGCTCATTGTGATGTCGTGTATGTAATTTGTGTGCTCGATTTGTTGTTTTTGGGAGTAACTAGTTCATTATGAAAATTGCTTGCTAAATCCTTGATTTTGGATGATCAAATGTTGTTAGATTGTTAAAGTGCATGTTTTAAAAGTGTTACTAGTATCTTTAGCTTCGTTTTGATGTATAGGTTGATTAAGGAAACATCAAACTCTTGACTATTGATTTTTGTGAATTTTCGTTAGAGTTTGATAGACTTTAAATGAACTTTTGATGATTTGAATGCCATGAAATGTTGTTCGTAAGTGTTTAGTTGTATTACATGTTTCATTACCTTCAAAACGGCATATCATATGTATAAATTGGATTCCCGAAACTTGAATTGCAATTGATGAACTTGAAACCTTGTTTTGGAACGTTTAACGAACTTTCGACGAGATTTTTGTTGTCTAAAATGATAAATTTGATTTAGGAAATGTATCTAGTTGTGTTCCTTGTCGAAAGAGCTTTCCGGTGATATAAAATACATGTCTTGATTGTTTGCGGATCATAAACTAGGATTGATTGAAGTTTGGCTCGTGCCTTGTGTTTTCTGCAAACAGGACCTGTAAGCCTTTTGGGACGCCGTCCCAACCACCTAGACGCTGTCCCACCCTTCATATTGGGACGCCGTCCTGACAATTGGGACGCCGTCCCACTCTTCATATCAGGACCCCGTCCTGATTTTTGGGACACCGTCCTGATACACTAAAATGGGCTGTTTGCTTTGATCTTTTGACGTAAAATGTTTGCTATGCTACGGACCTCCGATTAACATGAAACTTGGCCAACATGCTCATATATGATTATATAACTTAGAAAAATTGTCGGATACCCAACCCAATCCCGTTGACTTTTCCGTTGACTTTGACCCGACCAAGTTTGACTTTTTGTCAAACTTAACCAAATACTTATGCAACCTTTCTAACATGATTATTTACTTGTAACTTGCATGAAACTTGACTAGTTGATTCACAAGTTAATATAATCGAGTCGTAACAAGCCATAGGACTAATTGAACATCTTTGACCGTTTGTGCTTACCGATATTGATATAACCTATATGTTTAGGTCAAGACTAGCTTTGTCTTTGCACGCGTTTACTTGTTGAAGTACTTTATTAACTCTCGCGCTCAAGGTGAGATCATAGTCCCACCTTTTCAACAACTTTTATACTTTTAAATCGTGGGCTGAGAAAACATATACTTTGTTACATCTTGTACTACTTACTTTTATGTTTTGAACACAAGTGTGAAAACAAACATTCCACGTGCGAGTTAGAACAAAAATGCCTCAATTCGATTATCATTAGTTACACTTGCAGGGTGTAAGCGAGAACTTATATTGTGTGGCCATACGGGTTTAACAAACCCTCATTCGGACGGTTCGCTACCGTTATGCGGATGAAATATATTTTTGTGTTTTAGTGTGGGTTCTAGCACTGTGTGATGGGGTAACGTTGGTTAAGTTTTGATAATTGAGTGCTCGCGTATAACAACACTTTTGGAATGCAAATGAATTGGATAATCTACGTTATGGAAATACAAAATCTTATGGTTCAAAAACAACGTTTAATACTTACTAAACCTATGATTTCACCAACGTTTTCGTTGACAGATTCTTCTATGTTTTCTCAGGTTTTGAATGCTTAGTGATACATGCTTCCGCACTCTTTTGATACTTGCTTGGATGTCGAGTATACATGCATTTTGGAGCATCTTTTGAACTTATTTAAACTGGGTCGCATAGTTTTCATTTGTACTTAATGTTGTAACTTAACTTGTGGTCAATTATCTTTGTAAACTTTGAAATAATCTTTACACTTGAATGGATGCGACATATTTTGGGTCAAACGTCTGTTTTAAAGACTTATGACCAGGTAATGGGACCTACGTAGTCGACGCCGTCACTTGACAATTTGTCGGGGTCGCTACAAGTGGTATCAGAGCCTTGGTTGTAGGGATTTAGAGTTCATTTGTGTCCACCCCGAGTCATAGGGTACATAGGTGAATCTAGACTACAACTGGCATATAGACTGAAGTAGGAATTACTTGACTATTTGTGCATCTATACTCGAACTCTTCTATCATATCTAACTCGTATTCGATCTTGATCTTACGTTGATAAATTTTGTTGACGCGCCACCTTGACTTTATGAGGTAATGTTAAATGCACATGAGAATCAGGGTAATATAATTTCCGGGATTATATTACGGTGATTCATATGGACATTCTGACATTATGACATAAAGAATTTAAGGCGAGTCAAGGAAAATTTTCTCTACATCATCATTCCCTATCATGATTAGTATTATTGAGAATACTAATCAACGATATTCTTGTGTCTTGAAGGAACAATGCCTCCCCGTCGCGGGCCACGTAATGAAACTTCCGAACAAGCTTTTCAACGCATGATAGCCACCGCCATAGGTGCAGCTATGGCTAGTATCTCCTCCGACATCAATAACAACCACAACCACAACAACCATGGAGTCGGTAATTCAAACGAGGGTTGCTCCTACAAAACTTTCATGGGGTGCAAACCTCACACCTTCGATGGGACCGGAGGACCGGTTGTGCTCACCCGATGGTTTGAGCAAACAGAAGCCGTTTTTAGCATAAGCGGTTGTCGGGACCAAGACAAAGTCAAATATTCCACCCACACTTTCGCCGGTATCGCCCTCACATGGTGGAATACGTATGTGCTGTCGGTGGGTATCGATGAAGCTCACACTCTCTCATGGGCCGACTTAAAGAAAAAGATGATCACCGAATACTTCCCGCGCGAAGAGACCCGTAAGCTCGAACACGAACTAAGAACTTTAAAAGCGGTCGGGAATGACCTAAAGGCATATAATCAACGATTTTCTGAGCTATCCTTGATGTGCCCAAACCTCGTGACCCCCGAACCTCTAAGGGTTGAACTTTACATGGATGGTCTTCCCAAGAGCATCAAACAAGGAGTAATGTCATCCAAACCCAGTAATCACCAAGAGGCCCTGAATATGGCCCGTCAATTGATCGAAACGGTAGACGAGATTGAAGTGCCGACACCTAAAGCCGAGGATGAGTCGGGTGACAACAAAAGAAAATGGGAAGCCCCCCAATCGAGCAACTACAACAACAACTTTGCCAAGGAACCTCTCACCCCCGTCGGCAAGAAAAGTTATGCCGGGACACGACCTTTTTGCAACAAATGCCACAAGCATCATTTTGGTGAATGTGGCAAGCTAATTTGCCATCGGTGCCAAGGTAGTGGTCATATTGCCAAGTATTGTGGAAGTACCGCCCCCGTCACTCAAAAGGGGCCCGACGCACCAAAGCCGAGTATTTGCTACAAATGTGGCCAATCGGGTCATTTTAGGAATGAATGCCCAAAGAATAAAGCAAAAACCAACGCGCGCCGTTGAACTTACAACATCGACACCTAGGATGCCCGAGACGATGATGGACTAGTCACGGGTACGTTTCTTCACAACAAACCGTATATTTCATACTTATTCGATTCGAGTACCGTTAGACGTTTTATAACCAAGGATTTGACTCGTGCTCTTTATATTCCACCTCTTTCCCCCAGATACTACTTAGACGATTTAAGTGACCGACGGAAAATATTGTGTGCCTATAAATTTTATCGGAGGATATGCGTTAAGAAATGGGACTCGACACCTATAGAACTAAGGAACTCAAAACCTATTCATTAAGGAGAAATTGTTGCCCTACATTTATGTATAGATTATTGTGAACTAAGTAACTTTCGGTTGGAAACCAATACTCTCTTCCTCGTATCCATTACCTCATGATTATTTGCGTGGATCCCGTGTATTCCAAATCGACCTCCGTTCTGGTTATCATCAATTGGGGGTTAAGGGAGACGATGTCTCCTAAGCCATTTTCCGAGCTCGCAACGTTAGTTGTAAATCCCTCTTAGTACCGTTTGATTTATTTAGGACTCCGTCCGTATTCATGAACCTCCTAAACCACGTATGCAACTTATCTAGACAAATCTGTTATCATATTTATAGATGACATCATAACTTATTCAAGTAAAGAAGGCAAACGAACAACATCATCATCTTACGCTCGAACTTTGAGAAAAGAGCAACTCTATACCAAATTCTTCGAGTGAGAATTTCTGTTAAACGAAGTCAAATTTTCTAGACCATGATGTTAATGGTCAAGGCATTACAATCAATCTCGAAATCAAGCCACACGTAATCATGAAACTCTCTCAACTCAGACTTGTATTCGTAAAATCTTAGATCTCGCCTGTTATCACCGAAGATTCATTTCTGACTTTTCTCGTGTTACCCGACTTTTAAACTCGTTAACTCACTAAGGGAAAACTTTAAACCTCTCCGTGTTCGAACCTTGAGCGTGATTCTTCACACCAACATTTCTAGTTAAAATCGTATAGCAACAGATGGAACTCAAACATGGAAATATTTCTACATGAACGCCGAAAGGCATACTCTCTCGACTCAAAATTAACGTAACTAAAATTCGTTATTTTGCACGAAGAATTCGAATACTAAACTGTAGATCCGATCAACTTTCTCGTCATCACGTACCACACACCTACCTCTGTTATTTCACCGTTACTGTCTGATATTACTGGAATTTAAGATAACACACAATCCAACGATACTTCACTCTTCTTTGACTTAACGTCCTTGTGTTTCTGATAATCGGCCAACTATTATTCAACCCCGAACTATACAATTACGTGTACTATCTTGTTTCTCTTCCAGACTTCAATTTTCGACAACTAGAGGCACGTTATGGCAACCTCGAGATGTAAGCTCATCCTATTCTCAGTCCTCATTTCACTCCTATCTTTATCGCTCGCATTTCCGTTTAAGGAAACTCCTTGTAACATTTCTCCATGGATAGAGAAACTCCTCACATTACATTAGTATTCGCCACGAGGGTGAATAGTCCTAACGAACATTTTTTTTTTTTTTAACCCTAACTAACTTGTTCAAACATATCTTAAGAGATTCTATTCCAACACGGTGTATCCTTGTCGATTATCCCGTATCGAAATACTCGTTTCACTTCTAGTTTTACAAGAAACCCTGGAGACCCGCTTAGACATGAGTACCACGTACCACCCACAAACCGATGAACCGAGCAAACGAACGATTTACGTCTTGGAAAGACATGTCACAAACTCGTATTGTCACCTTTAGTAGATCACTCGTACAACAGTAGTTACCACTCGTGTGTTCACCCGCACTTTCCGAAACCCTATATGACCGCTAATGTCGTACCCCTGTTCATTTAACCAACGCATGTGGCAAACAAAACACAGAATCTGAACTCAATCAAGAAACAACAATTGAGATCATTCAAGTCCGAGAAGGGCTCGAGACAACCCATAGTCACCAAAAGAGTTATACCAAACTTAGATGAAAACCTCACAAAATCCCTGTAACAGTGTAATATTGAGAACCCGCACCTTGGAAAGGTGTAATCCGTTTCGGGAATCAGGGAAAGTTAAACTCGCGACACGTTAACCCTTTTGAAACCTTGGGGCGTATTGGAACCGCTTCCTACCGTTTGGAACTTCTGACTCAATTAAGTTTCCGCTTACCCTGTGTACCATGTAACAAACTTAGAAACGTGTCCTGCGGAACAGGAACGTGCAATCCTGCTAGATACATCAACTATCGATGACAAACTTCTCTTCATAGGAAAACCAGTTGAAACCAGGTATCGTAAAAACCGAACCTTAATACAACGAAATACCCTAACTATCCAAATTCATGAGAACACTCAAGGACGTGCCTTCACTTATTCATAATATTGACAACGTAAAGTCTCGAGTAAGAGATATCGACTACTACTTCCAACTAAATTTCGGGACGAAATTTCTTTTGAGGTGTGGATAATGTAACATCCCGCATTTTTCCGTTAAATTATTTTAACGCCCGTCTTTTTCTTTTTAAATAATACCCTTCGTATCTAGATTCGTATCCTTTGTTATGTAACGTTTTAAATATTCTCGTTATCGGATTTCAATATCTCCCGTACTCCCGTGTAACTTAAAATAAATCGTTTGGTTATATCCCGCACCCGATTTGAACTCGAAGGACTAAAGTCGCCAAAGGGTCAAACTAGTGACTAGGTCAACTAGTCAACCCTTCTCCTCCATCCATTCATTTCACCTCCTTCTTCCTTTTTGATACTTTCAAACTCTCTCAACATTCAAACCTTAAATCATCATCCAAATCCGTTCAAGGGAGCTTCAATCTAAACAAACTACATATTCTTGATCCTCTCATCATCCTCTTCGATTTGATGCTAACCACTTCGATTTTGGGTAACATTTCTTAAACACTAGATTTCTTTAAATTCGTGTTCTTGACTTAAAAGTATGTTAATTGGTGTCTATGGCTCATTGTGATGTCGTGTATGTAATTTGTGTGCTCGATTTGTTGTTTTTGGGAGTAACTAGTTCATTATGAAAATTGCTTGCTAAATCCTTGATTTTGGATGATCAAATGTTGTTAGATTGTTAAAGTGCATGTTTTAAAAGTGTTACTAGTATCTTTAGCTTCGTTTTGATGTATAGGTTGATTAAGGAAACATCAAACTCTTGACTATTGATTTTTGTGAATTTTCGTTAGAGTTTGATAGACTTTAAATGAACTTTTGATGATTTGAATGCCATGAAATGTTGTTCGTAAGTGTTTAGTTGTATTACATGTTTCATTACCTTCAAAACGGCATATCATATGTATAAATTGGATTCCCGAAACTTGAATTGCAATTGATGAACTTGAAACCTTGTTTTGGAACGTTTAACGAACTTTCGACGAGATTTTTTGTTGTCTAAAATGATAAATTTGATTTAGGAAATGTATCTAGTTGTGTTCCTTGTCGAAAGAGCTTTCTGGTGATATAAAATACATGTCTTGATTGTTTGCGGATCATAAACTAGGATTGATTGAAGTTTGGCTCGTGCCTTGTGTTTTCTGCAAACAGGACCTGTAAGCCTTTTGGGACGCCGTCCCAACCACCTAGACGCCGTCCCACCCTTCATATTGGGACGCCGTCCTGACAATTGGGACGCCGTCCCACTCTTCATATCAGGACCCCGTCCTGATTTTTGGGACACCGTCCTGATACACTAAAATGGGCTGTTTGCTTTGATCTTTTGACGTAAAATGTTTGCTATGCTACGGACCTCCGATTAACATGAAACTTGGCCAACATGCTCATATATGATTATATAACTTAGAAAAATTGTCGGATACCCAACCCGACCCCGTTGACTTTTCCGTTGACTTTGACCCGACCAAGTTTGACTTTTTGTCAAACTTAACCAAATACTTATGCAACCTTTCTAACATGATTATTTACTTGTAACTTGCATGAAACTTGACTAGTTGATTCACATGTTAATATAATCGAGTCGTAACGAGCCATAGGACTAATTGAACATCTTTGACCGTTTGTGCTTACCGATATTGATATAACCTATATGTTTAGGTCAAGACTAGCTTTGTCTTTGCACGCGTTTACTTGTTGAAGTACTTTATTAACTCTCGCGCTCAAGGTGAGATCATAGTCCCACCTTTTCAACAACTTTTATACTTTTAAATCGTGGGCTGAGAAAACATATACTTTGTTACATCTTGTACTACTTACTTTTATGTTTTGAACACAAGTGTGAAAACAAACATTCCACGTGCGAGTTAGAACAAAAATGCCTCAATTCGATTATCATTAGTTACACTTGCAGGGTGTAAGCGAGAACTTATATTGTGTGGCCATACGGGTTTAACAAACCCTCATTCGGACGGTTCGCTACCGTTATGCGGATGAAATATATTTTTGTGTTTTAGTGTGGGTTCTAGCACTGTGTGATGGGGTAACGTTGGTTAAGTTTTGATAATTGAGTGCTCGCGTATAACAACACTTTTGGAATGCAAATGATTTGGATAATCTACGTTATGGAAATACAAAATCTTGTGGTTCAAAAACAACGTTTAATACTTACTAAACCTATGATTTCACCAACGTTTTCGTTGACAGATTCTTCTATGTTTTCTCAGGTTTTGAATGCTTAGAGATACATGCTTCCGCACTCTTTTGATACTTGCTTGGATGTCGAGTATACATGCATTTTGGAGCATCTTTTGAACTTATTTAAACTGGGTCGCATAGTTTTCATTTGTACTTAACGTTGTAACTTAACTTGTGGTCAATTATCTTTGTAAACTTTGAAATAATCTTTACACTTGAATGGATGCGACATATTTTGGGTCAAACGTCTGTTTTAAAGACTTATGACCAGGTAATGGGACCTACGTAGTCGACGCCGTCACTTGACGATTTGTCGGGGTCGCTACATTTTCACTCTATCACCTCTGAATGAGCCATTTTAAGCTGTTGATTTAATCTTTGATGTTTTATTTTGACACCCTTATTGACTGTTATGACCCATTATGACCCTTATTGATTGTTTTAAACCAAAAAACTCAAAAGTTGACTGTTTTAACCCATGATTACTCTAAAGCCACAACTTTGACCCATGTTGACTGTTTTGACCCATGTTTACTCTAAAGCCACAATTTTGACCCATGTTGACTGTTTTGACCCACTAGACTCAAAAGTGACCCTTGTTGACTGTTTTAACATGCCTTAAAAAAAACAGATTCATCCTGATGAATGTTTTTAACCTGATTACTGTTTTGACCCATGTTGAATATAAAGCCACAATTTTGACCCTTGTTGACTATTTTGACCTGCCTTTAAAAAAAAAATCATCCTTGATTCCAGTTTTTAACCTGATTACTGATTTTTAAACATCATGCATTTAACCAAATTCATTTAACCTAAGCATACATTGATAATAAGCATTTAAAAATAGCATAAACATTCAAATAAACACTAGCATAAACACTAGTTCAAATAAACATTCTGTTGGAAAATTTTGTTGGAAAGGTGTGTTCCACCAAATCTTGGATACAAATTGAAATGTCCCGTTCATATTGATTATAAACGTTCCATATTAATTGATTTCGTTGCGAGGTTTTGACCTCTATATGGGACATTTTTCAAAGACTGCATTTGATTTTAAAACAAACCATAACCTTTATTTTCTCGATAAAGGTTTAAAAATGATAATAAAAAATATACGTTTTCACACGACCATTACATAATGGTTTACAATAATATTACACAACAATATATGTCTTCGAATGCAGTTTTCAAACAATATTATACAAGTATGGACTCCAAATCTTGTCCTTAATTTAGTATGCAACAGCAGAAGCTCTTAACAATTACCTGAGAATAAACATGCTTAAAACGTCAACAAAAATGTTGGTGAGTTATAGGTTTAACCTATATATTTATCAATCGTAATAATAGACCACAAGATTTCATATTTTCATTTTTCATAAACATCATCCCATACATAGAGATAAAAATCATTCATATGGTGAACACCTAGTAACCGACATTAATAAGATGCATATAAGAATATCCCCATCATTCCGGGACATCCATCGGACATGATATAAAAACTCGAAGTACTAAAGCATCCGCTACAACGGATGGGGTTTGTTGGGCCCAATAGATCTATCTTTAGGATTCGCGTCAATTAGTAGACTGGTTTACTAATTCTTAGGTTACCAAGCAAAAGGGGCATATTCGGCTTCGATCATTCAACCATAGAAAGTAGTTTCACGTACTTGTGTCTATATTGTAAAACATTTATAAAATTGCATGTATTCTCATCCCAAAAACATTAGATTTTTAAAATTGGGACTATAACTCACTTTCACAAATTTTTACTTCGTCGGGAAGTAAGACTTGGCCACGGGTTGATTCACGAACCTATAACAAATATGTACATATATATCAAAGTATGATCAAAATATATTTACAACATTTTTATTACGTTTTAATTATTTGAGTTTGTTAAGTCAGCAGTCCTCGTTAGTAACCTACAACTAATTGTCCACAGTTAGATGCACATAAATAAATCAATATATAATATCTCGAATCAATCCACGACCCAGTATATACAAGTCTCAGGCTAGATCACAACTCAAAGTATATATAGTATTTTGGAATCAACCTCAACCCTGTATAGCTAACTCCAGCATTACTGCATATAGAGTGTCTATAGTTGTTCCGAAATATATATATAGATGGGTTGATGTTCTGCGAGGGGTATATGAAATAGTTATATTTTTGCTACGAAATACTATTAAATATGCTACAATTTCACACAAGTTATTTATTTATTTATTTAGTGGATATACCTAAATCTTGCTACAACACTTATAGGCAGTGTACCTAATCGTACAGTAGTGTAGTTTTTAGTATGTCCGGTTCGTTCCACAGGAAAAATTAAACAAGCTTAACGCTATATTAGTTTTCTTTTTTAAACTATATTTGTAAAAATACAAAAATATATATAAGTAATATTATTATTATAAAAGGAGGTTTTTACCGTTTAATGACCGGTTTATCGATTTTAAAACTTTAGTCGCAGTTAAAACCTAATGTAAAATATTAAAAATAAATATAACTTAATTTAAAGCGTAAAGTAAAAAAACAATAATGAAATTGCGATAAATAAAAATGCGATAAAATAAAATTGCGATAATTAAAAAGAACGATAATTAAAAGTGCAATTAAATAAAATGACAATAAAAGTGCGATAATTAAAAGTTCAATTAAATATGAAATAAAAGAAATTATGCTTATTTAAACTTCTGTAATCATGATGTTTGACGTGTTGATTTTAGTTTATTCCCATGAGTTAATTGTCCTTTGTCCTGGATTATTTAATATGTCCGTCTGGTTTTTGTCCATAACAGTCCATCAGTCATAAATATAAAGTGCGAGTGTCCTCGTCAAATTATCCTTATATTCGAAGTCAAATATTCCAACTAATTGGGGACTTAAACTGTAACAAGGTTTTAATACTTTGTTTAATAATTACACCAGGATATCAACTGCGTGTAACTCAAGGTTTTAATACTTTGTTAACAATTACACCAAGTATCCTTGTATATAATTTGGCCCCTGTTTTAATAATTCTAGTGACTATTAATCCATTCCCGTGTCCGGTTAAATGAACGATTATTCGTACATATAAATACCCCGCCCATCGTGTTCGATTGAGTGTATATGGTTATTTATAGGTATGTCCAATTGTAAATCTTTATATTAAAATTAACAAACTATCATTTAGTTAAACAAATATAAAGTCCATTAATAGCCCATAGTCTAATTTCCACAAGTGTCGTTCTTTTGTCCAAACCCCAATTATGGTACAAAGCCCAATTACCCAATTTTAATATTTTTAGCCCAACATCATGATTACTTCGGCTTAAATAAGCATAATAATAACTTAGCTACGAGACATTAATGAAAATAACATAAACATAACTTACAGTGGTTAAAAATAGCGTAGCGTTACACGGACAGAGTTCCGACTTACAAGACCTTAAAACATTCGACTAACCCAACCTTATTATTATCACTAACTTAAAATTAAAATTACAAATTGAGATTACTAATTGGAGTGATACTTGGTATATGGGGTTTTTAAGAAAAAGAAAATAAAATAAATATATGTGTAAATAAAACGTCCGAAAATGCTGAATTTATAGATCCTGACTTCACTGTAGACCTCCGCGAGTGCTGAGGTTTCCTTCATAAAAGTACCGCGAGTGCGGAGGTATGGAATACAGCTCATCTCTTGATTTAAACATGGGCTGCTGTATTTTTTAATATATATATATAATATATATATAATATATATAATTATATATATATATTATATTATATTCTTGTGCATAGTTGACTTGTAATTTTTGGTCCGTTGCGTCGAGCACTGAAAGTTGACTTTGGTCCCGGTTCCGGATTTTCGAACGTCCTTGCGTACAATTTAATAACTTGTACTTTGCATTTCACGTCTTGTATTCTTGTAATTTTGAGACGTTTCTCACCAATAATTTGAACCACTTTGATTGTATTTTGTACTTTTGAGCTTTTTGGTTGTTTGCGTCTTCAATTCATCGAATCTGTCTTTTGTCTTCACCTTTTATTATTTAAACGAATATCACTTGTAAATAGAACAGTTGCAACTAAAAGCTTGTCTTTCTTGAGGGATAATGCTATGAAATATATGTTCATTTTTAGCATTATCAAATATTCTCACACTTGAGCGTTGCTTGTCCTCAAGCAATATAGTCTTGAAATAAAAATACTAGAATCACTTCTTTATTCTTCACACTTTGTACATCAGTGATTTCTATACGGCGGTATAAACAATGGTAGTAACGATGTGGTTTACAGTCCCACATGACTATAAAAATTTAGATCCTTAAGGAAATTGGATCTTTATGAAAACATTTGATCTTTTGAAAATTAAATCTAGCTTTTACCCTAGATAAGTTTTCCGGAATAACCCTTCACCGGTGTTTGCAAATTGTTTTTGTGGGTTTGGTGGGTTTCAGATTTGAAAATTTTAGCTCAAAACTTGTGGTTTTGTGTCACCCACTTGCTAACCTTGTATTGGGAAAGCAACAAGTCCAGTATACTTGCTCCGTATATTACCTTTCGGTAAACTACCGTCCGGTTGTAAAGAAAAGCATTGAACCAGCAACTGTTAAGGCAATGTCCCCTGACATGCTTTTAATTATGGTCTATAACGTGTCAGATGCAATTACTATCCTTGGTAGGAGCAATAGTAAAGCTCACCCTTATAATTTTTTGGTCTGGCACAAGGTCCTGTCTTCGACCATGCTATGCAACCACCATTCTTATGGTTGACACCCGATTTGGTTCAGGTGACCTAATGAATTCCAAGTGAATTCCTAGGATTTTACGTTCAATGGTAATGAACGCATTAAAAATAGGGTTTTCAGAAAACAAATCGGTTTGTAATTTTGATCAAAATATTTTCTCGTTCAAGCTCGAGTTTAGATATCATCGAATTCCATGAGTTTGTAATTCTCAATCTTTAAGGTCAATCTCTAGGATTGAGTAATATCAGGCTTAAAAGCTGATTTTTGATCTTTTAAGGAGATTATCCTTTTCTGGGGATCTGATTCATTAGTCTTATCAAGCTAATTTGCACGGCGTCCTCCCCATTTTACAAGACATATCCTCTCATGATTAGGATAAGTCTGACCACTTGGCGACCCTGTTTGATGCTGAGGTCCGTGGATTTCCTGCTGATTTTAGTGATGACTTTTCTAGATTTTTCGTCAACCTACAGCTGGTCTGGACGACAACTTCCTGACCTAAATCAAGAAGCGCGTGTCTTTTTCGAAAGACTTTACTTCCTTTTAATGATGGAATTGATTCATCGTGTAGATCCATCTTTCTTTCAAATATATTACAGTTTTCCGAGTAAAATGGTTAATTTTGTCCAAAACAAAAGTATCTTTGTACAAAATATGTGATATATGTTTTAAAGAACTTGGTAAATTTTCCCACACTTGACTTTTATTTTCCTTTCTTTGCCTTTTTATTGTCCTCTATTCCATTTTAAATGAATTCTAACATTTTGGGTTGTTTCTCAATTTATGTCCTTTCCGAGGTAACAATAATTTCGGTGTTAACACCTAGTTTTATCGTTCATAAATATGTATAAACATGATTTTGAGTTCATTTAATTGAAAATTTTGAAAATTTTACTAGAATTGGGTAGTCAGTATATAAGACTAGGGCTGTTCTTTATTTTCAGAGAGCGCTAGATTCTAATACAACTACTGCATTACTAGTATTTTTAATGGTAACCAAGTGTATAAGTCAAAAAATTTTAAAAATCCGAAAGAATTTAACCCCTTCCCACACTTAAGATCTTGCAATGCCCTCATTTGCAAGGAATCAGTAACAATTTAAATTATTGAGGGTGATTAGCGTAGAAAAATGATTAAATTTTACCAAAGTTTCCAAACATATTGGCGTTTGTTTGCTGAATGATAAATGGTGCACATCATTTGTTCATTCCGTCTTGTTGTTACATCACATTTGTTTTTCATTTTGTCGTCAAAAGTACTAGCTTTTGCTGAACTTAATGCCAGTCTTTGAAAATGCGCTGTTTTACCCTGTTTTGTACATGAGAAAAACTACAAACATATATACACATATTTTTGAAGTTGGGTATATCACCCCACATTAAAAAATTATTAAAAATCTAATAATAAAAGTTAGAAAATAAAAACTATTAAAATATCAAAAGAAATATTAAAAGTATAAAATTACAAGTTATCAAATAAATAAAAATAAAAGAAATCAGGGTTGATAAGGCTGGTGCCAGTATGGATCCCATTCATAGCCGTATGTACTGTAGAATGCTTGAGCTGGGTTATATGTAGGGTACGGTGGTCGGGTCTGTATAGTCCAAGGAGGAAATACGGGCATTGAAGTCGCAATGTAAATTGCATTTATGTGTGCACGATGACTCATGATTTGGTTTTGATGATACTGCCAATCTTGAAATGCTCATTGTCTAGCCATTTCATACTCATGATGAGCCATAAAAAGTTGCATTTCTGTCATCTCATTCCCCCCTCCCGCGTTACCTTGCTGCTGATCTCTTTCGACCTGTGGGTGCGAGCCCTCATATGGTGCTGCAGCGTTATGTTTTTTCTTTAAAACCTTAGCACCATGATATACTTTTAAACCAATTGTATCACGGGGTTCCGGTGCTGCAATTATTAATCCCCCCCGATTTCTATCGACACCGAGATACTCAGCAATTAGGGTAACAAAGATACCACCTCCTATTATCCCATTAGGCCTTATACTCTTAACTATATCTGATAAGTAATAACCCACACAATAAGGTATACTCACAGCGCTTTGTGGGTCTCGAATACACATGAGATAAAATAAATCATTCTCATTTACTTTCTCTTTGTTCTTACCTCGCTGTGTAATCGAATTTGCTAAGAACCTATGGATTACTCTTAGCTCAGCTCTATCAATATCAGTATAAGAGTTATTCCCCCCACGAAATCGTGTATGCCTAGTCATTCTACTCCATACACCATTCATATCAAAATTCTCATCAATTCTCCTACCATTAAGTATCAACCCTTGACAATCAGTAGATGCCAACTCCTCAGGCGTATATATACACAAAGCCTGAGCCATGTCTAGTAGAGACATATGGCCCATCACTCCTCCTAATAAAAATCTAATAAAACTACGATCGGTTAAGGTAGATACCCGATCATTTATTTCAATACTACACAATAACTCCACACACCATTCTCTATACACACGTCTACGTATATTAAACAAAAGTTCCCAATCAGTAAAATTAGAATTACCATACCTTTGTGTAAGTAATTCTCTGATTGGACCGGCTAATCCAACTATTTCTAATGGTTCCCAATCTATGACTCTAGGTACTTCAACAACATTAGACTGAAGGGTGTGCAAGTTCCTCTGGTATTTTGGATAATCTATCCAATGTCGATCAAACCTTAAATTAGGATGTAAATCTGCCAATTCTATATTTGAATATGGAATGTATCGATGTGGTAGTTCTTGTCTATATAGGTCATTAATCTCCTGTTCTGCTGCATTCTCAGGAGGAGCATTGTGAGCCTGAGATGCGGATGAAGATTCACCCCTTTCAGTCTGCAAAACATATCAAACACAATTTTTGTGCATCCAAATATGCATTAGTGTTAGCAAAATCATAAATCAAAACAATTACAATGACATGTTTAATCTATATTAAACTTTATACACATTTTCATAATATTAACAATTCTACACTTTTACAAATGAACATATATGAGAATGTATACAATGATCTTTAGCTTTTATCTCAAATAACATGTCAAAATAATCATTACTAGCAATTAAACAAGTTCCAATTGGCATTCATTTTAATTAAATTGAGTTCATGCATTCTTGACTCAAAAAGTCTACTTTAATTTTTGAAAATCATGTTTAGGATCAAAGTTTTGATCATTTAGCAACCTAAACATGTTACACTACTCAATTTAGTATAAACTAACAACAAAATTCGGCCATAACCCGTTTATATCAAAAAGCCCCAATTTTGCTCAAGAACACAAACCCTGGATTACTCAAAAATTGAAGTTTAAGGCTTCTAATCATGTTAAATAGCATCAATCTAGGTTATACAAACATAATATACGATCAATTTAAACACAATTACACTAGAAATCATCAAAATCAAATTAGGTATATTTTTGTTCAAGAACACTAATAACCCGAATTAAATGGTGTTTAGATGTAGAAATTACCGATTTTCTTGAGTAACTTCTTGGTAACATCCTTCTCAACATGATTTTAGCAAAAAATTTGATGTTTATCGGTGAAAAATCGCGAATTTTGGAGTGGTTTTGTGGGTTTTTTCGCAGAAAAATAAAAAAAAATTGGGTGTGGTGTGTTGAAACTGGTCTGGTCGACCAGTTATCTAGTATGGGGTTTGCACCCTCCGCGAGTGCGGATGTGGGTACCCACAAAGTACCGCGAGTGCGGTTGTTTTTTTTTTTTAAACATATAAAACCTTTAATAATAAAACAATTTATGGAGCAATTTAAAATTTTGTTTTCCTTTTTTATTTAGGATGAGGTTGTTTCGGTACGTTGACCTAGTCCATCCCTCGACAAAATTTTAAAATTTCGTCATTTTAAAACGTTATTTTAAAAGCAAAGATTTTTTTGGTTTTTTAATGTTTTTGGCGTACTTTAAGTCAATAAGATTAAAAATAATGATAATAAAAGTTCTCGTCCCTCCCTTGGGTAGAGCAATTTCTGTTCAACGACCTAGTCTTCAACTCACGACGAATTTTAAAAATCATATTTTTAACTTAATAAAATAAAGTACATTTTTGTTTTTAAATTCACACCAAACTTAAATCTAAAAATGCATAACTTTAAAAATTCATATTAATAAAATTTAAAAATTCACACTAAACTTATATTATATTTTTGGTTTTATACATACAAACTTATATTAAAAATATTAATTTTCCAAATATTTACAAACTTAAATATATTGATTTTAAAAAGTTTAAAATATCAATTTAATATTTATATATTAATTTTAAAAACAAAGTAAAAATAAAATTAAAAATCTTTTTGGCTTTTATCCCACTTTAATCAATCAAATATTATCAAAAAATATGCGCCCCTCTTTTCGGTAAAGTAATTTCGGTTTCATAACCTAGTTTAACTCATGACGAATTTTTGAAATATTTTAGGTTGATTGATTAAAGATATTTATACCTTAAGAATAAACGGTAAATTTCGCAGTGATGTAATAAATTTTTGTATGATATCAATAATTTCAGTCGCAAGACCTAATTTTATCGAATACCAATTTAATACTTTATAGCGAACAAATTAGTGTTTATTATCAAAAGGTTAAAAATAAAAATAAAAATAAAAACTGTACATACTTACCTGTGAGATAGATTTCTTAGTGATATGCTCTAGCCCACTCATAAGATAGTCGGACTAATTGGTTTTCCATAGCTACATAGGCGTAACCTCGAGCATTCAACGTTTTTTCTTCTAAACATATGAACGGTCCATCTCTGCATAAAGTAACAAATTCGGTGTTTGAATAGGTTTGATTATTTGAACATTTACCTTCGTGTGACCATTTTCCGCATTTGTGACATCTTTCAAGGTGTCGAGCTCTCCTTTTCGCTGCGGATTTTGATTTTCCTTTACCAAATTGTAACTTATTATTTTCGTTTCTCGATTCTTTTCTTACTCCGTCCAATTTACCTCTGATTAATGATACCAATTCACTTGGAAGGGTGTCATTATTACGTTTAGTGATCAAAGCGTGTAGCATTAGACCATGGTTTAGTTCACAGGAAGTCTTCATTTCGTAAAAATCTAAAAAAAAAAAAATTCAGAATGGGGGGAGAAGACTAGTTCTTTAGGGTCTGCTAGGGAAAGACCATTCGGGTTCCATTTTCGAGAACTACACGAAAACAGAAAATCTAACTCTAACAGAAATACATATTACCCTAAAAAGATTCGAACCTCCCCACACTTAGTTAGATGTGGTGTTGAAATTGTGATTAACTTCGTTGTCAACTTCCATCGGACCATGTATGTAATGTTTAACTCTGTGACCATTAACTTTAAATTCAATCCCATTTGAATTTATTAATTCTATTGTTCCGTATGGGAAAACTCTTTTGACTATAAATGATCCAGACCATCTTGATTTCAATTTTTCAGGAAATAGCTTGAATCGTGAATTGAAAAGAAGAACTCTGTCTCCTTCTTTAAATTCTTTTGAACTTCTGATTCTTTTATCATGTCATTTCTTCGTTCTTTCCTTATAGATTAACGAATTTTCATATGCTTCATGTCTTAATTCTTCTAATTCGTTTAGTTGACTTAATCGTAGACGTCCGGCTTCATGTAAATCAAGATTACATGTCTTCAAAGCCCAAAATGCTTTGTGTTCAATTTCTACTGGAAGATGACATGCTTTTCCGTAAACGAGTCTAAAAGGTGTGGTTCCAATTAGAGTTTTGTAGGCTGTTCTAAAAGCCCAGAGTGCATCCTCCAATTTCATGGACCATTCCTTCGGATTTGATCCTACGGTTTTCTCTAGAATACGTTTTAAAGCTCGGTTGGTATTTTCAACTTGTCCACTTGTTTGTGGATGATAAGCGGTGGAGATTTTATGAGTTACTCCATATCTTTTGAGAACTTTCTCAAGTTGATTATTACAGAAATGAGTTCCCCGATCACTTATTAAAGCTTTCGGTGTTCCAAATCTTGCAAAAAGACGTTTTAAAAAGTTGACTACAACTCGTGCATCGTTAGTTGGGAGAGCTTGTGCTTCCGCCCATTTAGATACATAATCAATGGCAACGAGAATGTATAGATTATTATGAGATTTTGAAAATGGACCCATAAAGTCAATACCCCAAATGTCAAATACTTCGCATACTTGAATGACATTTTGTGGCATTTCATCACGTTGACTTATTTTTCCGGCCCTTTGACATGCGTCACAGGATTTGCAAAGAAGGTGTGCGTCTTTGTAAATTGTAGGCCAATAGAATCCAGCATCGTAAACTTTTCTTGCTGTTAGTTGAGGCCCATAATGCCCTCCTGTTGGTCCTGTGTGACAATGGTTTAAGATTTTACTAGCTTCATTTCTGAATACACATCGGCGTATTATTCCATCGGGACAACTTTTAAACAAATGTGGATCTTCCCAGAAATAGTGTTTTATATCACTAAAGAATTTCTTTCGTTTTTGGTACGACAATCCTTTTTCAAGGAATCCACATACTAAGTAGTTTGCATAGTCTGTAAACCATGGAATTTCATTATAATCTATCTTCAATAGATATTCATCAGGAAAGTTGTCTTGTATGGCTGATTCATTTAGAACTTTTAATTCGGGATTTTCAATACGAGAAAGATGATCAGCGGCGAGATTTTCTGCTCCCTTTTTATATCGGATTTCAATATCAAACTCTTGTAAGAGTAAGATCCAACGGATTAATCGTGGTTTGGCATTTTGTTTCGAAAATAGGTATCTAAGAGCAGAATGGTCGGTATAGACCACCGTTTTAGCTAGAACGAGATATGAACGAAATTTGTCAAAAGCAGAGATAATAGCAAGGAGTTCTTTTTCAGTAGTTGTGTAATTTGTTTGTGCTCCTTGTAACGTCTTACTAGCATAATATATAGGTTGAAATCGTTTTTCAATCCTTTGTCCTAAAACGGCTCCCATTGCAAAATCACTTGCATCGCACATAAGTTCAAACGGTAGATTCCAATTTAGAGTTATCATGATCGGCACATTAGTGAGTTTTTCTTTAAGTATATTAAAAGATTTGATGCATTCATCTGAAAAGATGAATGGAGCATCCTTTTCTAGGAGTTTATTCATAGGAGTGGCAATTTTAGAAAAATATTTTATGAAACGTCGGTAAAAACCGGCATGCCCTAGAAAACTCCTAACTCCTCTAACATTGATGGGATGTGGAAGTTTAGCAATTACATCTACTTTAGCTCTATCCACTTCAATTCCTTCCTTTGAAATTTTATGTCCAAGAACGATGCCTTCTTTAACCATGAAATGGCATTTCTCCCAATTAAGTACTAGATTTGATTGTTCGCATCTAATAAGCATTCGTTCAAGATTAACTAGACATGATTCAAATGTATCACTGAAGACTGAAAAGTCATCCATGAAAACTTCCATGCATTCTTCTATCATGTCGTGAAAAATCGCCATCATGCACCTTTGAAAGGTTGCAGGGGCATTGCAAAGTCCAAATGGCATGCTTTTGTAAGCAAAAGTACCATAAGGGCACGTGAATATAGTTTTCTCTTGGTCTTCGGGTGCTATTGGAATTTGAAAATATCCGAAAAAACCATCAAGAAAACAATAGTAACTATTTCCGGCTAATCTTTCCAACATTTGATCAATAAAAGGTAAGAGAAAGTGATCTTTTCTGGTGGCGTCATTCAATTTTCTATAATCAATACAAACACGTCATCCTGTTACAGTCCTAGTAGGAATAAGCTCATTTTTCTCATTTGTGATGACAGTCATGCCACCCTTCTTAGGTACGCATTGAACTGGGCTTACCCATGGACTATCAGAGATTGGATATATTAAACCTGCATCCAGCAGTTTAATAATTTCTTTCTTAACAACATCCTGCATATTAGGATTTAGTCTTCGTTGGCGTTGCACATACGTTTTATGACCTTCTTCCATAAGGATTTTATGTGTGCAATACGAAGGACTTATTCCTTTAATGTCATGAATCTTCCATGCAATGGCTGGTTTATGAGCTTTTAGCACAGAAATGAGTTTAGATTTTTCATTTTCAGTAAGAAAAGACGATACAATTACAGGTAATTCAGATTCACCATGTAAATAAGCATATTCCAAATGGTTTGGAAGTGGCTTTAACTCTAATGTCGGTGGTTCTTCTATCGATGATTTATATCGATATCTGTCTTCTTCTTTTAGCATTTGAATTTATTCTGTTGTTGGTTCATATCCATTAGCCATAAGTGTAGCTAACATTTCAGTTTCATCAATTGGTTCAGTTCCTTCTCCTAAAGAACATTCTCCTGTTCCTTGTAATTCTGGAAATTCTTCTAACAATTCTGCATGTGATTCTATAGTTTGAATATAATAACATGTATCATCTGCAGATTGTGGTTGTTGCATTGCTCTATCAACTGAAAAGGTAACACTCTCGTCCTCTATACTTAGGGTCAGTTTCTTACCGAACACGTCTATTATTGCTTTAGCCGTGTTTAAGAATGGTCTTCCTAATATGAGAGGAACTTGAGAATCTTCTTCCATGTCCAGAATAACAAAATCTACTGGAAATACTAAAATACTAACTTTAACTAGCATGTTCTCCATTATCCCTCTAGGATATTTTACTGATCGATCTGCTAGTTGTATACTTATTCGTGTTGGTTTCAATTCTCCAAGGTCTAGTTTAGTGTATAGTGAATATGGTATTAAATTTATACTAGCACCTAAGTCTGCCAATGCTTCTATTGAACTAAGACTACCCATAAAACATGGAATTGTGAAACTTCCTGGATCTGATAATTTTTCTGGTATCTTATTCAACAGTACTGCAGAACAATTTGCATTCATAGTAACAGCCGAGAGTTCTTCCATTTTCTTTCTATTTGTGATCAGATCTTTCAGAAATTTAGCATATCTAGGCATTCCTGAAATCACATCAATGAAAGGAAGATTGACATTTATCTGTTTAAACATATCCAAGAATTTGGATTGCTCGGCTTCAAGTCTCTCTTTTCTCATTTTACTCGGGTAAGGAAGTGGTGGTTGGTATGGTTTAACATAAGGTTTAACCTTAACTGTGTTATCTTCATTAACCTTTTCAACTACCAGTTCTATTTCCTTATCTTGATCAGATTGTGGTTCTTGTGGAGTAGGAATAGCTTCATCAGAAATTACAGGTATTTCAGGTGGTTTAAGTGTAATACCACTTCTTGTGGTAATGGCTTTAGCTGTTTCATTCCGGGGGTTAGCATTTGTATCACTAGGTAGACTTCCCGGTTTTCTTTCACCTATCAACCTTGCTAGGTTGCTCACTTCTTGTTCCAGATTTTGAATAGAAGCTTGTTGATTTCTAAATGCTTGAGCATTTTGTTCATTGGTTTGTTTCTGAGATGTGAAAAATTGAGTTTGAGATTCAACTAGCTTCGTCATCATATCTTCTAAATTCGGCTTTTTATCATCGGTTTGTGGTGGTTTGTTTTGAAAATTAGGTCTTTGCTGATTGTAAGTAGTATTGGATACTTGTTGATTACTAGGACCTTGTTGATTGTTGTATGGAACATTTTAGTTATAATTCTGGTTTTGATTGTAGATCGGTCTTGGCGGTTGATAATTATTCTGATAATTATTTCCAGGCCTTTGGTTTATGTATGAAACATTCTCTCTTTGTTCCATTGTTAGTTCAATACTGAGACAATCTTTTGTCAAATGTGGTCCTCCACACTGCTCACAACTAATTCGTATTGAGTGGATATCTTTAGTCATCTTTTCCATTCGTCTCTCGACAGCATCTATCTTTGCGGAAATGGAATCTAAGTCATGGCTAGAATCGGCTCTAGCTGCTTTAGATGATCTAACGATATCTTTTTCTTGGTGTCACTCATGTGAGTGGAAAGCAGTGTTATCAATAATTTTATAAGCATCAGTTGAAGTTTTCTTCATAATGGAACCACCAGCTGCTACATCGACGTCTTTCCTTGTAGTGATGTCGCATCCTTGGTAGAATATTTGTACTATTTGACAAGTGTCTAAACCATGTTGCGGACATCCTCTCAATAACTTTCCAAATCTTGTCCATGCCTCATATAGAGTTTCATTTGGCTGTTGTGTGAACGTAACAATTTCTCCTTGAAGTCTCACGGCTTTAGATGCCGGAAAGAATTGTTTAAGAAAATTTTCAACTAAAACGTCCCATGTATCAATCGCCCCTTCAGGTAACGATTCCAACCAATCTTTGGCTTCTCCCTTTAAAGTCGAGGGAAATAACATGAGATATATCTGTTCATCTTCAACTTCTCTTATTTTAAATAGAGTGCAGATTCTATTAAAGGTACGAAGATGTTCATTTGGATCTTCCTTCGGTGCACCACTAAATTGGCATTGATTAGTTACCATGTGTAGAATTTGTCCTTTGATTTCATAATCTGGCGCATTAATGTCTGGTTGAGTAATTGCGTGACCTTGGTGAAATGTCCCGTTCTTATTGATTAAAAACGTTCCATATTAATTGATTTCATTGCGAGGTTTTGACCTCTATATGAGACGTTTTTCAAAGACTGCATTCATTTTAAAACAAACCATAACCTTTATTTCATCAATAAAGGTTTAAAAAGCTTTACGTAGATTATCAAATAATGATAATCTAAAATATCCTGTTTACACGCGACCATTACATAATGGTTTACAATACAAATATGTTACAACGAAATAAGTTTCTTGAATGCAGTTTTTACACAATATCATACAAGCATGGACTCCAAATCTCGTCCTTATTTAAGTATGCTACAGCGGAAGCTCTTAATAATCACCTGAGAATAAACATGCTTAAAACGTCAACAAAAATGTTGGTGAGTTATAGGTTTAACCTATATATTATCAAATTATAATAATAGACCACAAGATTTCATATTTCAATACACATCCCATACATAGAGATAAAAATCATTCATATGGTGATCACCTGGTAACCGACATTAACAAGATGCATATATAAGAATATCCCCATCATTCCGGGACACCCTTCGGATATGATATAAATTTCGAAGTACTAAAGCATCCGGTACTTTGGATGGGGTTTGTTAGGCCCAATAGATCTATCTTTAGGATTCGCGTCAATTAGGGTGTCTGTTCCCTAATTCTTAGATTACCAGACTTTATAAAAGGGGCATATTCGATTTCGATAATTCAACCATAGAATGTAGTTTCACGTACTTGTGTCTATTTTGTAAATCATTTATAAAACCTGCATGTATTCTCATCCAAAAAATATTAGATTTTAAAATTGGGACTATAACTCACTTTCACAGATTTTTTTACTTCGTCGGGAAGTAAGACTTGGCCACTGGTCGATTCACGAACACTGTTCATCGTCGGAACACTGTTCACGCGACTGTTCATCGTCAGAAAACGCGGCAGAATACTATTCATCGTCAGAAAACGCGTCAGAAATCACTGTTCACGTTACTGTTCATCCAAAAAAAAATTTCTTTTTCTTTTCTTGTTCAATGGCCAATAAGGGTAATCAAAGTCGCGATCTCTACCGCCCTAAAAAGACTCAAGAACACGTTAGATATAGTTAACAAATCCAATGAACGTGCAAAACAACGATGGCTTGAAGAAGAAACCCGAAGTGCTACTTATGATGCTTGGGTCGAATCACAACAATACTACCAATATGGTGTTCCTCAATACCACCAGCGCCCTGTTTACTATGAGCCACAACTCTACCATCAACTATACTATCCACCACTGCCCTACTATCATCCATACTATCAACCGCAACTCTACCAGCACAGTCAACCTGTTAAGGAGAGTCAACTTGATCAACATGTTAAGGAGAGTCAACTTGAGGCAGAAAATAATAAAATAGTTGAAGAGAGTCAGCTTGAGGCAGAAAATATATCCTCGTGTCCAGAAAAAGAAATTATTTTGGAGGAGATGCAGAATGATATAGTTGTTAGTGTTGAAGAAGATCCAAATTCGTTAGGCTCTAATTTAATAGAAGAGAATTTATCCATATGTAATTTAGCCGCGAGTTCGGAAGGTATCCATGATGAAAGTGTAGTTGTAGAGATTTCAAAAGATTATGGAGGCAAGAAAATATCATATGCTTATTTGAATAACTCCATAGATGCAAGTAAGAGTGTTAATAAAGGAGATTTGTTCGTGTATAAACCGTGCATTGAGAACTCGAGGTCGAGTTCTTTTCGAGAAGGGGAGAATGGTAAAAGGGTTTTAGAGCATAATAATTTTGAAAGAGATCGTCGCAAACAAATTTGGAGTGGCAACAATGAGTTTGTCACTGATGTGTTTATCTTTGACCCGGGCATATCATTTTATTTGAGTTGTACTGTCCACCAAGTTGTCATTTATTGGTTTGTTTTTGATCCGGGTATATCATCTTATTCTAGTTGGAACTCGAGGACGAGTTCTTTTCAGGTGAGGAAGACTGATGTGGAACCGAATTAAAAGAATCAATAGACGACCCATATTAGTTAGTTACGAATAAAAGAGTCATAGATAGTCTAATTTTGTTTATTTAATAGATTATCTTGTTTTCTTTAATTAGATAATACGTATTTGTTTCCTATTAAGAGTCAGAGTCTAAATAGGATTAGCCTTGGAGGATAAGTCATTTTATTATCTTTATATATAGTTGCATATGTACACACAACGATATCCACCTCTTGAATTAATAAAAAGTGTTTTGAGTTTATACTCTTCTTGTTTACGTAACATTAGTTTTACGTGGGTATTTACCCGGATTATTTCACGTTTGTGTTTTAATCGTTTGTTGCGAAGAGCGTTTGTCTTCCAACGGATCCTTTGATCCTTATCACCCGATTCGTCGTCGTCGTCGTCGTCGCACGAAGATTCCAGGAGCGTATTATCATCATCATCATCATTTAGTTTTTGAAAGTTTGAACTAAAAAAGTCAACTGCCCTCTAGTTTAAACACCACCTTTGAATTCCAGATCGAAATAATTCCCCCTGAAGCACCAATTGATGGTTTACCAACAAATTCAAAGTTGCTGTCTATTCCTTTTATGTTGACTTTAAAGAGCTGAGCGAAAATATTGAGGGCTGCAAACCGCTGCAACAATGTCCTGAAATTTTTGTGCATTAATTTAATGATGATGATGGGTACATAATGAATGAATGAATTAAGGAAGTATACGGTAGTTGTAAAGTGATCTTTCTTTGTTTCATCAATGAGATTGCCGCGGTAGTAACAAAAAATGGCGTGACAATCTTGTTTCTTCTTATTCATTCTGTTCTACTACTATTCACTGCTTGTTGGATCCTCTGCTTGAATATTGAATATACGCCAGCAAGCTTCTTCAAACGCACATATATAAATCTTGCTTCAATGAAGTTTTTAATCTTGCTTCGACAAAGATGGGTTTGTTTCCGACGAAGGAATCGCCAACAGGTCTACTAATCTGACCAGCGACACGATCAGTTCCCTTTGAAATAAATATTTGATGAGCATACTTCAACCACAAAATGTGTGCGTTAAATAAAGATCAAACACAAACAACAATTGTATGGCACCATATAACTGTTATCCAGGTTGACCCCTGACTTATTGATGAATATCCCCCAGTATTACGTCTCCTTCGATAATATGAACAAACCCATCTTTGTCGACAAACGTTTCGTCATTGTAAATTTTAGGAAACCTATTTATTTGAACACATATGTAAAACTACTAACCTTGAAAATTAGATTGCTAAAAATACACACCAGAGTTGGCTAATAACGACGATTCAGCCACAAATTTGGTCGCAACAAATCCCAGTAGCATCAGTTTTTGGATGCCCTTCTTTACTTGCCATAAAAAATTCAGTATTTAACAAACTTTTAGACCATTCAATTCAATTCAATTCAATTAATAAGATACCCTTTTAGGAAACAAATTCATAATCAGATAACATCATCAGTAACCATACAAAAGAAGGTTAGAACACAATACGAAAAATAAAAAAAAAATAGAAAACACTACCTTATAAGTTATAACGTGAATATAAAACAATTAAGAGCAATAATCTGCATACCAGAAATAAAGCCATACCGAACATCCACTACATGTTGTAATCGAAACAACTAAGCCTTTTCAACATAAAGTCATAAACACCAAAACATCTGAGAAAGTTACCTTAAAATCTACACACCAAAACATCTGAGAAAGATTATTTGCATAAAGCGAAAGTAAAAAAGATAACAAAAATTATCCAAGAACATGAAAAATACTGAATCAAACACTTTAAAAAAGAAGGAAAAAACACAATTATGCAACAACGAAAAACAGGCAGCAAGTCAGTAACGTAAACAATACTTGTGTTGCATGGAGTTGGATGATAAATTAACAAACCGTAAATGCGCATACAATTGAAAAGAGAAAATAAGGACAGTACAATAACTAACCTGTTCAGTCGAGAATTCCTTCAGCGAAGAAGATGACGCTTAAACACTTTTAGTAAAAGAACAAATTAGAAACTGCTATCTGTTAAAAAAAAAAATAATTATAATATACCTGACCTGCATATATGGAAACATAACAGAACCGCACGTGTATTCCATTAACTATCTGCTTCATGGGCTGGGCTAAAATAACAACTTTCTGCTCCATGGGCTATGTTATTACCGGGTCATGTCGGCTCAAATACACAAAACTCTTTATACAGTAGAAACCGCCCGCATGGACCAATCACGTTTCCGCATTCTTATGGAAATTAGAATGTATACAATTACAAATATAAATAATGGTCTCTTGCCAGTTGAATATCACATTAGTTTCTGATGTGAAAATTACTTTTACGGGCTTCTATATGTGAAAATTGTTTGATCCTAGATGTATATGTATATAAGTATATTGGTGGCTGTTATCAGGCATACACTTACAATGCGTAAGTATTGTAAGCCAAGGTGAGAAAACGTGGCTGCAGCTCATCAAATACAACATCTCTTTCATGTTATGTACAATACCGTATAACTCGAAGTATTATTTTGTCGTGTAACAAAAAAAAAAAAAAAAAAAAAAAAAAAAAATACAAACACATCTGAAATGAATATATGGGGGCTCTTATGAGGCATACCTTTGCACTTATTAGAAACTGTGGCCGCAACCCACCTTTTAAAGCCACAAAGCTCAACTTTTTTTAAAGACTATCAGTATTAACTAACTAAAAATAGAATGTAGGATAAAGAAAAATTAAATGGTTACATTCTTATATATTTCTAGTTCACTCAAAGCAAGTAAAAGGGTGTCTTAATGTATCAAAGCTTGTTCTTCATTCAACGAATTCATCGTCATAGCAGGCTTGCACCATGCCACTGTAAGTACACTATCACCTTCGAAAGGATCGGTTAATAGTTTGTAACTCGTTGACAAAAGTATGTACAAAATTTCAACATTAAAAAGTTGAATATCACATTAGTTTGAACTTAAAGAAGCAGTAGTTTGGTGAATAGGATTAGATGAGATGATGTTCTATGTTATACATGTGAATAAGTAGAGAAGGATACACCATATCGTCATTTATAATGGCCACATGTTCATAAATTTTGTCATTCATAATATCAAAAATATCTGATAACATGTTAGATATATATTGTAGATCAAACATACTGGAACCATACACTTTACTGAAATAAAACAAGGGTTGCTCTAACGGAAACGTTCAAGCGATTCAAGAGTTTCAACATACGTACCATACACTAAGAATTCTTCTTGGCACCCTTCAACTGTTATACTTGTGAATCTTTTTTCATCCATATCGTATTTAGAAATAGAAATTTCATCCATACACTTTGTGGCCAACAAAATATCCCGATTACTAACTTGAGCAAAGAATTCAAATTCTGTCCTCATATCTTCTTCAAGAACACAACGTTTAGTCCAAGACTCGGGAACCCCATACTCCTCCATCACCCATAATTCATTAATCCATTCAGAAGCATAAGTTTTAGCACGCATAACAACAACTAATTTCCCATCAAGAACACGGAGCTCAGAAAAATCCCATTGAACATAATTAGTTGAATCAGGTAACCCAATCTCATGAAATTTTTCATCCGCTAAGCTAAATACAAAAATAGTATCTTTTAATTGTCTAGTTGTTACTAACCAGTGAAGATTATTGTGTAAAAGTGGTACCCTTGAAAGTTCAGGACAATCAACATAGTAAGGTAAATTAGACAATGACATGTTCCAGGAATTGTTGCGTAGACTATACACGCTTACAAATATGCTGTAAGAATCAGAATTAGAATCGCTCATACGAGAAATGGAGATTACTTTATAATCATCGGTAGAAGAATCATAACCAAATCCATACAAATCATTGTGACGTTCTCTACCAGATTCTGGAACTTCAAAGGTCATTCGTGCGATTGGATTTACTAAACAAAGGTTATAATCAAAATCATAGCATAAAAGAAGTCCGTTGCAAGACCCTAGAATCTGAAACATTGGTACCTGAAAATTCAGGCTTTTAGCGGTTACTGTGGTTAGGGTATTAAGTTGTGCTAGTTCCAGAGAGTAGAGAGACTCACAATCTTCCGAAACTAAAATCAGGTGAGTGGGGTTAAGATTGGGGTTGTTTTTGGTGTAGTTAAGAATGTGGGATTTGATAAAATTGGGACTGGAAATCAGTGAGTTCCATCCTTTTGAAACCGATTTGAAACGACCTAGAGATTTGGGTGGTAGAAGAGGAAGAATTGATTCAATTAGATCATGTGGAAGCTGGTTTAGGGCACACATTTGATTAGCTGAGTCCGACATGATTTGGGCGTAACAATGGTGAAAATGGTAGGGTTACTGCTTCGCCGATCACTAATAAAAATAAAAAACACTTACAACGGAAATCGAATCATTCAAAACAATAATACCATGGAATGTACAGTAGCGAAGATACCAACCTCGAAATCCTGAAATAGTTGCATCACAATCGTAAAAACAAAACCCTGTCTGTATTCCCAATATCCAAATCGTCACGATAAGAGGTGAAGAAGATAACGGTGATTAGGCCAGCGACGATGGTTAGCCCGATGACGATGGCGGCGACGATGGGGACGTGTGAGAGATTGGAACCTTTGAAAATGAGTAAATTTTGTTAGGTGATGACAACCATGGGAACAGTGGCGAGTTTAGTTAGAGAACGCGGTGACCAAAATTTTTAATAGAAAATACCTTAAAAATAAAAGGGGATGATTCTCACACACACTTTTTTTGATCCTCGTACACTTATTTTAACCTTTTACTCTTCTAATAATACTCAATTGGTGTGTGAGGATCAAAAAAGTGTGTGTGAGAATCATCCCCCAAAATAAAATTGTAGTATAGACGCCACTAAATTTAAACTCCAGTACCCGTATATTTTTTAGATTTATATTTTTTTCTTTTAAATTGTATAGCACACCACAAAATTTAACTACTCGGACTCCTTATATTATTCAAATTTGCAGTTTTTTGAAAGTAAACTACCAATAAAATAGCATTGAAATATATTTAGTACTGAAAAAAAATTTAATGACCCATTGAATTATAATCCTAAAATCGCCACTGCGTGAGAAGGATCGAGAAAAAGCAGGTGAAGAAAATGTTGGGGTTCAATTGATACGGTGGAAGATGTCAGAATGAAGTAGAAGGTTATAGAAGGATCATAAAGGTCAACTGGTACGCTAGGAGTAAAAAGACCACAATACTCTTAAAGAAGAAGGTTCCAGCCACTGGTAAAAAGTCGATACTACCCTTTAGCAATATAATAATGTTGTGAATAGTGAAAGTATATTCTCTAGTGATATATATAATGATAAGGGTTCGCCTTTGCCTATTAATTTGGGGTGTTCTGAACGCAATAGCAACGCGAAAGATATAGGGATTGATATGCCATTATGCCCTCCTGTTCTCGGCCGATTGAATCATTTCCTATTTCCTTGGGCCCATTAGAAGCGGCACCCAGTATTGGTGATCTTGATGGGCCGAATCCGAGTGTGGTTAAGGGCCGAATTTGTTTCAATTATGTGGCGTCCAAATTTGATAAATATATAAGTAAAAAACCTTTTGCTTCAACATCAAGCGGAGAAGTTGTGATAGAGTCTTTTCAGCGTTCAAAAATATAATGGATAATATGGAGGGTGCCCAAAAAGGTATTGTTATTAATTCTATTGGTCCGTCTACCGTATCGGTGTAACCTAAAAAGCCAAGAAATGAGTGAAAAAAATTGGATCAATGAGCGGAAATGGAAGCTTTCAACGTTTTTATCAAAGATGCTTGAGCTCTGTGTTTGTATGTGGAAGGTTGTTTTTTTTTCTTTTTTTCTTTTTTGTTATTTAGATGGTGCTTAATTTCCGGCTGCCGGATAGATTGGTCTCCATCTTCGTTTTTCGCATTCAATAGCTATTTTTATGTCGTGTAACCCTTTTTTTAAAGGCAAGTTGTTTGCTTGGTTGTAATGGCTTGTTTGTCCTTGGAGGTTTCATTTCTTATGAATCTCTTTGTGTTATAAAATTTATCCGTTTTCCCCCGAAAAGGGAAGATATTACGGAGTACATATTTTAAAGAATAATTAATATTAATTTTTTTTAATTATTTTCTGTAATAACTTCGACGATATATGCAGAGGTCATCCATATTTATTTAAAGAAGGTTGCTCCTTAATTTGGTTTGGTTTGTTGCAGTTTTGGTCTCGTGATTGCTTCTTTTGTTTAGCTAGGTTGATGTTAGTTAGTATAGTTGAGGGACAAGGCTTGGTTATATATAGTTTTTCTCGACAGTTTCTATGTAGCTTTCTAAGTTCGAGCCTCGATTTGTCCCTCGTTTGTTGCATCTCCCGATTGTTGATGTTTTCTCTTTGAAAACGACTTCGTTTCTATATGAGTTTTTGTATCTTTAGCCAAAAAAATCCAGGTTTATTTAAGAGTAAATTTACATAGATACCCTTAGTTTTAGGATGTCCATTTCGTGGTCAGTAAAACCCATCATTTTTTTTTGCATTCAGGACACCTAAAAATTCATATTACTCTTAACAACTTGCACACACTGCAACCATAGCTCATATGGTAAACTTGAACCAGATGCTCACCTCTATTCCGGCCACCCGAAGCTTTATGGAGATGAAAACTCCCAGGCAGACATAAGAGCTGCCCGTGTGACCGAAAACGAACTGGTGGAAACCAGGCCCGGATATTGGGCTGTGCAACCTGTGCAAGTGCACAGGGCCC
Organism: Rutidosis leptorrhynchoides; assembly: GCF_046630445.1. NCBI lineage: Eukaryota > Viridiplantae > Streptophyta > Magnoliopsida > Asterales > Asteraceae > Rutidosis > Rutidosis leptorrhynchoides. The sequence continues at coordinate 10,642,737 of NC_092339.1, forward strand.
AATATCCCAAGGGGCCCAAAATAGTGCAGTCCATATTAGTATCCAGTTCCTATGCTGCTAAGGGCTAATGTGAATATAGCCCAAACATAAATAATGTCAAAGAAGCCATGTAAGTATGATACTCCGTATATAAAATCCATTAATTTTTGTCGGTACTATATAAGTGGGACCCCATTGCTGTGCATCCCAAATTTTCTCTTCTATTTATATTGCTTTTCAGTTGAATTTTAATCCAACACTTATTACTATCGAAACTTAAATTTTAAAAAAGGCCTAAAGTTAATATATATATATATATATATATATATATATATATACATTGATTTTTCCTATATATCCAAGTAGACAAAAACTTCATAGCCATAAAACAAAAATGATTTGTTCTAATATATATTGATAGCTTTTTTGTATTATTTGTATATGTATATGTATGTATTGAAAAGTTTAACATTTATTAGGGCCCTATTTTATATTTCGAACAGGGCCTCGTAAATTAATGAGACGGCCCTGGTGGAAACTAATAACAACCCATTGAAACCAACAAGAAGACTAGCGTTTGGCATTTGCACTCTTAGACTACTTGCAAATTCTAATGTTGCGGTTTCACTAGCTGATGACAACGGTTACTTATTGGCTCAATGGACCCGTTCCTACACCACGGGCTTCAAATAGTAAGCGTTCAAGTCAAACCCCCTCTTGATAGTTAATTGCTACATTTGTCTTACACAAATAATGTTCACTTTGACTTTTTAAGTCAAACCTTTCATTTATACGGAGTATGTAACTTTGGATTATGGCAAACAGTTTTCAATTTTAAGGTACGTATTACGTTTATGTTTAACTGATCACATAAGTGTAAACATTTTTTTAAGGTAATCCAATATGTGTTTTGTTTAAATTTTAAGAATTTTACTTTTAAAGTCAAGTCGTGTCCACTTTGTTTAATAGAATATGTCCACTTGTTACAGTGATTAATAATGTGGAAACGGGAACACAGTCATTCTTAAATACTGGTGTGTACATAGCCAATATAGGGACTAAAGGACGACAATTTCAGCTAAAGAGTATGCATTTGATCTTGAAGGATAGTTTATGACCTCAAAAGTCAAATATTACCTATTTTGACTTATGGATGATTGAAGAATATTTTGACAGCTAGAAGATGCGGTAGACAGCTAGATCTCCCAAAGACAGAATCATTGTATATAAGACACAACAGTTATTCTTCATGAAGTTACGACTAAAATGGCGTAAGCCTTGTAATGAAATGAAAAACACCTTGTATTAATAAGGAACTTGTAATGATCCGTACTGACTATTATGTTTGTTCATCAGTCTTGATGTCTTGATATATCAAAGACTGTATTCAGCTTTATCAAATACCGTTCACAAATAGACCGCTTCCTTAAAACAAGTAGAAAGTCATAAGCGAAAGTATGAAATTCAGCGCTGCGAGTTCTTAACCTGGTTCAATCATAATAATATAAATGATGAAAGTTCAATCTATAAAATTATAAATATTGGTGGTTTCAGACAAGAAGGGAAAGTGGGATGGTTCAAGAAAATAGTAATGGAGGAGAATCCTATTGTTGCTGCAATCCAGGAAACAAAGTGTAACAGACCACGTCTTCAACAAGTTGAATCCAGGAAAATTACAAGTGAAGAAGCTGTTCACCGAGGCTGAAGTATGGTCTGCGGTTAAAGGCTATGGATGGTCAAAGGCCCCTAAAGCTTTAAACTTTTTAGAACGTTTTGACAGGTTATAAAAAGTGATTTAGTGAACAGATGGTTATATGAACAAAAATGTCACAAATTTCGCTTACCTCAAGTGTCACCTTTCGCTGCAATAATTTATGGCTTCCTCTCTCTATAACAGCATAAAACTTATTAAAGCTTTCACTGTGTCTACATATTTTGGGGTGTAAGGAGGATTGTTTGAAGACTGATTGATACATGACACGGTGTAAGGAGGATTGTTTGAAGACTGATTGATACATGACACGATCTTATGTTCTCCTTCACCAATAAGGTTTGAATCAGAAAGAATAACTGTCAAAACATTCCCAACTGGGAACAAATTTCATGTAAAAAGATCATGAATTTCTGAAGTTAAAATCATCTTTATGGGCTTCTATTTGTAAAAATTGTTTAATCTTAGATGAGAACATGGATACCATAAATTCTGGAGTAGTTTTGTTTATTAAAAACTTGTGGATTGGTTGAAACATAAAGGACCTGCTGCTGATTTTTGTGGAAAAACAACAAGCTCATCTGAAGAACATGCTACAGGTATGAACACCGACCCAAATAGAAATTGCAGTTAGTATTGTCAATTTTGACCCATTCACTTATTATAGACTATAATGTTATAGACAAAATCTATAATTAGCTTTTACTTGTGTAGGACATGGATCTCGTAATGGTATGGTAACTTTAGAGAACATAGTGTGGGGCCTAGAGAGAGTCGTTGAAGATATGGCACGTAATCTGTCATTATCAATGAATAATTTAAGAAGTGGTTGTTATACAAACGGCTTTGATGACTCATCAAAAAGTTCATTTAGCAAGTACAACGCTTTTTCTGACTATCCTAATACAAAATTTGGGAGAAATAACGATATGATGTCCTACAACAAAGGTAGAACCTTTCATGCACGTGGTCAAAATACACAATTCGGTTCATGGAAACGGGTGGAGCCCGTTATGTTTGGAGAGGGTCCTTGTAAGCTAAGGTGAGAAAATGTGGCCGCAGCTCACTGAATACAGCATCTCTTTCGTGTTGTGTACAATACCAAATAACTCAAAGTATGCAAATCTTTGGTAAATTTTTTGTCACATAACAGAAAAAGGAAAATACAAACACATCTGAAATATATATTATGTGGCTGTTATGAGGCATACCCTTGCAATGTTCAGAAAATGTGGCCACAGCTCACCTTTAAAGCCAAAAAGCTCAACTTTTTTTAAAGACTAACAGTATTGAGTAACTAACAAGAGAATGTAAAATAAAGAGAAAAAAATGATTACTTTCTCATATATTTCTAGGTTACTCAGAAATTGTGAGTGAAAAGGCTTTGCACCATGTCGCAGAGAAGTACATTATCACCTTCGAAAGTATGACCTTAGCTACTTAATAGTTTGTAACTGGCTGACATATGTATGTACAAACCAAGTTTATAGTACTATTATTGAATTTTAGCTATCAATGGTATCGACTCTATTGTTAAAAATTTATCAAAACATCTTTCGAAATTTATTTAAGGTGTTAATACATCCATTATATCCATATCTATTACCAGATTTTCAACAATGGCATCACATGTCAACACGAATCTACCACTAGTAGGTCTAAATAAGTAGTGAAGGATAAACCATATTGTCATTTACTGAAATAAAATAATTGTGGCTCTAACGGAAACGTTCAAGTGATTCAAGAGTTTCAACATGCGTACCACAACGTACGAATTCTTCTTGGCACCCTTCAACTGCTACACTTGTAAATCTTTTTTCATCCATGTCGTATTTAGAAATAGAAATTTTAGGCACATCACTTTTGGTCAACAAAATATCCCGATTGCTTACTTGAGCAAAGAAGTCAAATTCTAGATCCATATTGTCATCAAGGATACAACGTTTCGTCCAAGACTCAGGAACCCCATATTCCTCCATCACCCATAATTCACTAATGAATTCACGATCATAAGAATCAGTAATCTGAACAACAACTAGTTTCCCATCAAGAGCACAGAGCTTGGAAACATAATTAATCTCATCAGGTAACCCAATGTCATGAAATTTTTCATCCGCTAAACTAAATGCAGCAATAGTATCTTTTGACTGTCTAGTTGTTACTAACCAGTGAAGATTATTGTTTAAAAGTGGTACCACTGAATGTTCAGGAGTATAAACATAGTAAGGGTAGTTAGGCAACGACATTTTCCATGAATTGTTACGTAAACTATAGACGCATACAAAAGAGCTGTGAGGATCAGAATCTGAAACGTGTATACGAGAAATGGAGATTACTTTATAATCATCCGTGGAATAATCATAACCAAATCCATATAAATTATCGTTACCTTTTCTACATAATTCTGGAACTTTCAAGGTCTTTCGTGCGATTGGATTAACTAAACAGGGGTTATAATCAAAATCATAGCATAAAAGAAGTCCGTTGCAAGAACCTAGAATCTGAAACATTGGTACCTGGAAATTCAGGCTTATAGCAGTTACTGTGGTTAGCGTATTGAGTTGTTTTATTTCGAGCGAGTAGAGAGACTCACAATCTTCAGAAACTAAAATCAAGTGAGTAGGGTTAAGATTGGGGTTGTTTTTGGTGTAGTTAATAATATGGGTTTTGATAAAATTGGGACTTGAAATCAGTGAGTTCCATCATTTTGAAACCGATTTGAAATGGCCTAAGGATTTAGATGGCAGAAGAGGGAGAATTGATTCGATTAGGTCTGTTGGAAGCTGGTTTAGGGCACACATTTGGTTAGATGAGTCCGACATGATTTAGGGAGATAAAAAAATGGTGAAAATGGTAGGGTTTCTTATCTTAGAGCAGTTAAGTAGAAAGGAGATAAAAAGTATCAGGAAATGATAACTTAATTCAATCAATTCTGAGATGAAAATGGAGAAAGATGTCATGGTCTTGTGAAGAAGATGTATGAATTATGATTGTATCTCTCAATACTGCGTGTAACAGTGTAAGTTATACAGTAATATTACATTTAACATGGAGTATAAAAGAAATTACTGTATTACGGAGTAAATGAGTAATTATTATTCATTCAGTTACTATTAAAAGTAATTTCACCATTTCTGCATGTGGCACTATGATGTAGAAGTCTTCGAGGTTTATATAAAGACAAAATTCCCAAATTCGTCCTCGTGTTTGGCAATTTTCTTTTTTTTAGTCCCTCTCCCTCAAAATCATTTATAATAGTCCTTAAATGCCATTTTAAGTCTCAATTTGGTCCCTCTGTTACATTTGCTTAAACGTCTGTTAAAGTTTCTGGACACATGCTGCTCACGTGATTACAAGGCAACGTTTTATAATTATCAAATGGGCAACTATTCTGAATAAGTCATATGGGTTGAAATTGCAAATATCCTAAACCATTTTATTGAAGATGGAAATGATACACCCGATCTAAATTTCCCAAAGTTTTTCTGATCGATTTCTTTGTTCTATAATCATTTAATATGTTGTTGTGGCTCACTCTTGGTTATAGGTAAGAGCTCGGGTGGTAATTACAATAAGAAGAAGGGTTCGCAATCGGTTGCAAAGGTGCTGCGCAGTCGAACAATTGGAGGCGAAGAGATGATCGATGTGAACGACGATGCATCTTCCAAGCGTGAATCTGAGAAGAATAATGATGAGGGTACATCGGATGTTGCTGATCTGTCACAGACGAAGGATGAAAATCAAATGGAATCGATGACTAGAGCTGCGGCAAGTGTTCGTTCGTCACCATCTGATACTAATGAAGATGCAACAAAGGTTCATGCTGTTAAAATGGGTGACAATAAAAAAAGTGTTGCGACGGCTTCAGATTCTTCTGATGAATAGATCGATTCCAATGTTAAGGATGAAGATCCTACTGTTAAGGAGAGTGGAAAGAAACTTGGTGACATTGATTCACTAAGGAACAAAGATCTTGATCTAGATTCTCTTGATAATGATAAACTAATAGGTCTGAATGGTTCAAAGGAGGGTATTACTATGCCTTCTGGTTCATATCTTCATGCAGCTGGGGGATTAAGTTCTCGAAAAAAGACAGTGAATTTTAGGTTCATTGAGCCTTCTACTAGTTTAGATGATGATATAGATGTTGATTTGCCGTTGGATTCTATTCTGGAAGTGAATGAACGGTATAAGAATACTCTTTATGGGTATTTTCTAGGCAAACGAGTGGCAAATCCGGTTGTTAAAGCCTATGTTACTAATGTATGGAAGAAGTTCGATTTGGAAAAAATAATGATGAACTCTAAGGGTTTCTTCTTTTTTAAGTTTGCATCAGAAACAGGTTTGCAAGGAGTGCTAGAATCGGGCCCATGGATTATTCGCTCAACTCCTATAATTCTTAACTCATGGTCTCCAGATGTTCCATTAACAAAGGAGGATTTAACTCGTGTCTCGATTTGGGTGAAGATACATGATATCCCTATTGCAGGATTTACTGAGATCGGGTTGAGCGTCATAGCATCAAATATTGGTGCTCCTATGAGATTGGATTCATATACGAGTACTATGTGTTTAGAGTCATGGGGGAGGCCTAATTTTGCTCGAGCATTGATTGAAGTTTCGTCAAATAAGGAGTTAAAAGAGAATATCAAATTGGCAATCAGTAGTATCAATGGGAAGAGTAAATCCGTATGTAATCTAAAAGTGGAATATGAATGGAAGCCTCCCCGATGTGCGTGTTGTGCTATATTTGGGCACACAGATTATCAGTGTCCGAAAGTTGTTACTAATTCCGAAGCAAATCAGTCTAAGGAAGAAGATGGTTTTGAAACAGTCGGCAAGAAAGCAACGAAGGGTGTGTCTAAGGATAACAACAAACAAAAGGCAGGGTTTGGTGTGGGAAAACCAAAGCAAAAATTGGTCTATAGGCCAAAGAAGAGTGTGACCCAAAGTGATAAGAATGATGGATTGCCGAAGGTTGCAAAGGGTGATAAAAGAGGTTCGGATATTAAAACAAGTAAGGGATCTCAAGTGAATACTCAAAATTCGTTTGGAGTCCTGAATCAGGATGCGTATAACCTAATTGATGAACCGAGTGATGTTGAGTCTGATAAAGAGGAAACGGCTGAATTCATGGTGGGTAAAGATGTTATTAAGGCAACAACTACGTTTGGCATGAAAAAAGGATGGTTGTAGTTGTTGAGTCCTTGTCTAGGTGTGTAGGTAGGTGTCCTTGTGTTTGCTAGTCCTTGGTGTTTTTAGGTCTAGCTTGTTTTGTGGTTGTTTGTGAGGCCGTAAGGCGCGCTTTCGGTCGTTGTTCTCCTTTGTATTTTTTATTATTTTTTATAAAAAATATTCACCTGGTAAAACCCATTACCCAAAAAAGATGGAAATGATGCTGGAAAGTAATTGTTGCAGTTTTTGTGGGATAGATCAATTTAAGAGGGGGCATTTTCACTCTATCACCTCTGAATGAGCCATTTTAAGCTGTTGTTTTAATCTTTGATGTTTCATTTTGACACCCTTATTGACTGTTATGACCCATTATGACCCTTATTGATTGTTTTAAACCAAAAAACTCAAAAGTTGACTGTTTTGACCCATGATTACTCTAAAGCCACAATTTTGACCCATGTTGACTGTTTTGACCCATGTTTACTCTAAAGCCACAATTTTGACCCATGTTGACTGTTTTGACCCACTAGACTCAAAAGTGACCCTTGTTGACTGTTTTGACATGCCTTAAAAAAAAAAAAACAGATTCATCCCGATGACTGTTTTTAACCTGATTACTGTTTTGACCCATGTTGAATATAAAGCCACAATTTTGAACCTTGTTGACTATTTTGACATGCCTTTAAAAAAAAAAAAATCATCCTTGATTCTAGTTTTTAACCTGATTACTGATTTTTAAACATCATGCATTTAACCAAATTCATTTAACCTAAGCATACATTGATAATAAGCATTTAAAAATAGCATAAACATTCAAATAAACAGTAGCATAAACACTAGTTCAAATAAACATTCTGTTGGAAAATTTTGTTGGAAAGGTGTGTTCCACCAAATCTTGGACACAAATTGAAATGTCCCGTTCATATTGATTATAAACGTTCCATATTAATTGATTTCGTTGCGAGGTTTTGACCTCTATATGGGACGTTTTTCAAAGACTGCATTCGATTTTAAAACAAACCATAACCTTTATTTTCTGGATAAAGGTTTAAAAATGATAATAAAAAATATAGCGTTTTCACACGACCATTACATAATGGTTTACAATAATATTACACAACAATATATGTCTTCGAATGCAGTTTTCAAACAATATTATACAAGCATGGACTCCAAATCTTGTCCTTAATTTAGTATGCAACAGCGAAAGCTCTTAACAATTACCTGCGAATAAACATGCTTAAAACGTCAACAAAAATGTTGGTGAGTTATAGGTATAACCTATATATTTAACAATCGTAATAATAGACCACAAGATTTCATATTTTCATTTTTCATAAACATCATCCCATACATAGAGATAAAAATCATTCATATGGTGAACACCTGGTAACCGACATTAACAAGATGCATATAAGAATATCCCCATCATTCCGGGACATCCATCGGACATGATATAAAAACTCGAAGTACTAAAGCATCCGCTACAACGGATGGGGTTTGTTGGGCCCAATAGATCTATCTTTAGGATTCGCGTCAATTAGTAGACTGGTTTACTAATTCTTAGGTTACCAAGCAAAAGGGGCATATTCGGCTTCGATCATTCAACCATAGAAAGTAGTTTCACGTACTTGTGTCTATTTTGTAAAACATTTATAAAATTGCATGTATTCTCATCCCAAAAACATTAGATTTTTAAAATTGGGACTATAACTCACTTTCACAGATTTTTACTTCGTCGGGAAGTAAGACTTGGCCACGGGTTGATTCACGAACCTATAACAAATATGTACATATATATCAAAGTATGATCAAAATATATTTACAACATTTTTATTACGTTTTAATGATTTGAGTTTGTTAAGTCAGCAGTTCTCGTTAGTAACGTACAACTAATTGTCCACAGTTAGATGTACAGAAATAAATCAATATATAATATCTCGAATCAATCCACGACCCAGTATATACAAGTCTCAGGCTAGATCACAGCTCAAAGTATATATAGTATTTTAGAATCAACCTCAACCCTGTATAGCAAACTCCAATATTACTGCATATAGAGTGTCTATGGTTGTTCCGATATATATATATAGATGGGTCGATATTATATGTCAAAACATTGTATTCGTGTCTATGGTATCCCAAGATTACATAATATATGTTAGAATATATGTATAATACAATATAAGTAAGTTAAGTTAGGATTTGTATAGATTTGTTACAAATTTCACGTAGCTACAACAAGCAAAATTATCCAATCTTGTTTTACCCATAATTTCTTCGTTTTAAATCCGTTTTGAGTGATTCAAGTTGATATGGTTTCATATTGAACTTAAGTTTATGAATCTAAACATAAAAAGTATAAGTTTATAGTTGGAAATACAGATTACAAGTCATTTTTGTAAAGGTAGTCATTTCAGTCGAAAGAACGACGTCTAGATGACCATTTTGGAAAACATACTTCCACTTTGAGTTTAACCATTATTTTTGGATATAGTTTTATGTTCATAAGAAAAATAATTTTTCCAGAAGAACAACTTTTAAATCAAAGTTTATCATAGTTTTTAATTATCAAACCCAAAACAGCCCGCGGTGTTACTACAACGGCGTATGTCCGGTTCTACGGTGTTTTTCGTGTTTTCAGGTTTTAAATCATTAAGTTAGCATATCATATAGATATAGAACATGTGTATAGTTGATTTTAAATGTCAAGTTAGAAGGATTAACTTTTGTTTGCGAACAAGTTTAGAATTAACTAAACTATGTTCTAGTGATTACAAGTTTAAACCTTCGAATAAGATAGTTTTATATATATGATTCGAATGATGTTATGAACATCATTACTACCTCAAGTTTTGTGGATAAACCTACTGTAAATGATAAAAATAGATCTAGCTTCAAAGGATCATTGGATGGCTTAAAAGTTCTTGAAGCAGAATCATAACACGAAAACAAGTTCAAGTAAAATTTCCACTCGAAATAAGATTGTTATAGTTATAGAAATTGAATCAAAGTTTGAATATGAGTAATACCTTGTATTAGAAAGATATCTTATTGTAAATAAGAAAGATTTCTTGAGGTTGGATGATCACTCAAAATGGATTTGCAAGATTGGAAGTAAGTTAGCAAACTTGAAAGTGTTGTTGGCGTGTTCTTGAGTAGTTGTTTTGTAACTTGGTTTATGTATGGATTTATGAACTAGATTGAGCTAGATTTTGTTGAAGATGATGAAAAACACTTAGAACAATGGAAGAACACTTGAGAGAGAGTGGTTTGATGCATGAAAGTTGAAATGAAAATGTGTTTGTGCTCTTGCTAGTTCACGTGAATATAAGGTCTTCATCTAGGCTCCATTAGTTTGTAATTTTATGAGATATTTCATGCTAGTTGCCAAATGATGGTTCCCACATGGTTAGGTGACTCACAAGGGCTGCTAAGAACTGATCATTGGAGTGTATATACCAATAGTAAATACATTTAGAAGCTGTGTATTGTATGAGTACAAATACGAGTGCATACGAGTAGAATTGTTGATGAAAATGAATGAGGATGTAATTGTAAGCATTTTTGTTAAGTAGAAGTACTTTGATAAGTGTCTTGAATTCTTTCAAAAATGTATGAATACATATTAAAACACTACATGTATATATGATGTTATGCGAGGTGTATACGAAATAGTTATATTTTTGTTGCGAAATACTATTAAATTTACACAAGTTTTATTTAATTTACGGATGAGATATACCTAAACCTTGCTACAACACTTATAGGTAGTGTACCTAATCGTAGAGTAGTGTAGTTTTTAGTAAGTCCGGTTCGTTCCACAGGGAGCTAGTGATACGTACTATATTTTTAACAACTATATTTATATATATATATATATATATATATATATATATATATATATATATATATATATATATATATATATATATAAGTAGTAATAATATTATATAAAAGGGGGGTTTTACCGTTTAATGATCGGTTTATCGATTTTATATTTTAAGCGTAAAGATAAATGACGATAATTAAAATGCAGAAAATAAATAACAATATTTATAATGACAATAAATAAATGACAGTAAATAAAAGTACGATGAGATATAAAATAAAACAATTATGCTTATTTAAACTTCCGTAACCATGATGTTTGACTTTTTGATTTTAATTTATTATTCTTGGGTTAATTGTCCTTTGTCCTGGATTATTTGAAACCTAACTGGTTTTTGTCCATAATAGTTCATCGGTCATAATTATAAAATGTTCGTCAAATTAACCTTATTCTCGAAGTCAAATATTCTAACTAATTAGGGATTCGAACTGTAACAAGATTTTAATACTTTGTTTAATGATTACACCAGGTTATCGACTGCGTATAATCCAAGGTTTTAATACTTTGTTAACAATTACACCAATTACCCTTGTATGTAATCCACCCCTGTTATAATTAGTCCATGATACATTAATTTATTCACTTTGCCATAATGAATAATAAATTACCCAATCCAATTGATTAAATTAAATGATTTGTAAAAGATATCGTATAAACGTCACTAAATAGGACATGCATAATCATTTAATAATTATTAGATTAACTAATTTGAAGATATGTTTGACAGATTCCAATGAGTTGTCATCCGATTAGACAATACCCCCCATCTATTAATAGTTCATAGTCCAATGCCCACAAGTGTTGGTCTTTTGTCCAAACCCGAATTATGGTACAAAATCCAATAACCTCATTTTAATATTTAGTCCAACATCATGATTACTTTGGCTCAAATAAGCATAATAATAACTTAGTTACGAGACATTAATTTAAAAAGGAAGAACATAGCTTACAGTGGTGATTAATCGCGTAGCGTTATACGGACAGAGTTCCGTCTTTATAAAACCTTAAAACATTTCTTACAATAACCCAATTATTATTAAACTTAATTTAAACTTAATATTATATATATATATATATATATATATATATATATATATATATATATATATATATATATATATATATATATAAAGAAAAAGATGTCTTAAACTCGTTCGAAAATTGCTGAATTTATAGATTTGGCCAGGAATTTGAAGCCATGCGATCGCATGGAATTTGTTCTTCCAGGCCATGCGATCGCATGGCCAGCTGGGTGCAGATATTTTTGATTCAAAACGTGGGCTGCTGATTAATTTATTATATATAATATAATATATATAATTTTATATAATTATATATATATTATATTATATTCTTGTGCAATGTTGACTTGTAATTTTAGCTCCGTTGTCTCGTACGTTTACGCCCGGTTTATGTCTCGGTTCCGGATTTTTGAACGTCCTTTCGTACTCGTAGATATCTTGTACTTTGTGTTCCGCGGCTTGTACTCTTATAATTTTTAGACGTTTCTCATCAATAAATTGAACCACTTGAATTTTATCTTGTACATTTGAGCTTTTTGGTCATTTACGTCTTTAAATCGTCGTTTTCTTCTTTTGTCTTCGCACTTATTTATTTAAACGAATATTACATAAAAATAGAACAATTGCAACTAAAAGCTTTACATATTGGAAGGATATTGTGCCTAAATATATGTTCATTTTGGAGCACTATCAATATACATTTTTAACTGAGTCGTTAAGTCATCGTTAGTTGTTACATGTAAGTGTTGTTTTGAAACTTTTAAGTTAACGATCCTGTTAAATGTTGTTAACCCATTGTTTATTTTATCTAATGAGATGTTAAATTATTACATTATCATGATATTATGATGTATTAATATATCTTAATATGATATATATACATTTAATTGTCGTTACAATGATAATCGTTACATATATGTCTCGTTTCGAAAACCTTAAGTTAGTAGTCTTGTTTTTACATATGTAGTTCATTGTTAATACACTTAATGATATGTTTACTTATCATTTATCATAATTAAACATAGTGTATCAATATCTTAATATGATTCATATGTCTTAATATGATTCATATGTATTTAGTAAGACGTTGTTATAACGATAATCGTTATATATATATCGTTTCGAGTTTCTTAATTCAATAGTCTCATTTTATGTATATAACTCATTGTTAATATACCTAGTGAGATACTTTCTTATCATAATATCATATTAACTATATATATATATATATATATATATATATATATATATATATATATATATATATATATATATATATATATATATATATATATATATATATATATATATATATATATATATATATATAACATCATATAATTTTTACAAGTTTTAACGTTCGTGAATCGTCGATCAACTTGGGTGGTCAATTGTCTACATGAAACTCATTTCAAATAATCAAGTCTTAACAAGTTTGATTGCTTAACATGTTGAAAACATTTAATCATGTAAATATACCAACTTCATTATATATATATAAACATAGAAAAGTTCAGGTCACTACACAAATTAATATATAATAAAGTGATATATATATTAACGACTATTTAGTGGGTTTTGTAGCCACTAATGAGAGCTTTAAAACGAACTAAAGCGTGTCCAAAACGGGTTAATGGTGAATGAGATATCGCGTCTCAAAGTTATTAGTTTAAGTGCAAATTAGAAGCCTACGATGCACTTGACCCAACTGGAAATATAACAATTAAGAGGGACATCATTAGTTGGAATCCAGATGGATATGTAGTCATGTTTGCACTATAAATACCAAACTTTGGTGTTGAGAAAAATGGATCAAACTAATACCAAACACCATAGCTTCTCTTTGAGCTTCTTCTTCTACAACTTCGGTCAGCCCGCTTTCGATCTTTTTTTTTTAGGCAAGTGTTCAAGTCCGGCAGCACGCTGCTTAGAACCGGTGTACCCTGGGAATAGACGAAGAATCTGTTTAAGGGAATTGTGTCAAACACAAGCCCGGTTCAACCTTCAATTCGGTTAGAAATTTTTCAGTTCTTATTCTATATATATGTTTATGATCTGATTATAGTGAGTAATATGTTACTCGTTTCAGTTTCGTATATATATTTTACCTACAAACTTAAACAGATTCGAATTATATGGAATTGATATGTTTATAATCGGATCACAGAACTGATAGAACGGATTTATATATAAGTTGACCTGGTCACCTGCATATATATTATGTTATTATGCTTTTATAAATATGGTTCACTCATAAATGGTTAAAACTGGTTGCTGTGAAATCGTTAGAGTGTATGATTTTATTTACTATTTTATAATATGGTTGAATATTATAATCTATTAGTGTTACTTAACTTAAATATGTATGAACTATATCTTGGTGGTTTATATAACCTTGTACAAAAGTAGGTCTGCATATATAATCTGAACTTATATTCTTTAGTCGATATAATATGCCATATTCGATCTATATGTGCTGTGATTTATTTGCTACGGGTTGTGTATTAGTTTTACCGACCTTAAAGCATATAGTGGTTGTCTGTCACACCCCCAAATAGGGCCTGGGGGTGAACGACTCTATATGAGACGTTTTATTGAGTTTTGCAGCGAAAGATAAATAGATTACATTGTATTTCGAGCATTAGATGTTCTTAATTGATATGATATGTAATGAAGACTCCAAGCATAGCAAGCAATCATCATCAAAGCAGCAGATATACAGCAGAAGCAATATTTAAGTATCTGAGAATAAACATCCTTTAAAAAGTCAACACGAGGTTGAGTGAGTTCATAGGTTTGTCATAAATAATTATTTCAGTAATAGATCACAAGATTTAATAAAAGACGATATATCATGTATATCAAAAGTATGCCATGAGCGTATAATATCAAAACTAAACGATTTTACCCCGAGACAATACATATATAATTGTCGAGATCATTATTATACCACTAATTGACCTGAGGTCAACAGTGCGGGACGTTACTCCCAATAGCGCTATTTATAATAATTCCGTTTGCCACTTTAGTTCATCTAGCAATTAATGATATTGCAAAGCAGGGAATTGCATGTTTCAAATGAACACAATAAAATACTCATGTTGGTCGCATAATAGTTTGTACTTGTGTCTATCAATTATAAAAATAGTACATGTATTCTCAGCCCAAAAATATAGATAAAAAGGGAGCAAATGAAACTCACGATACGATACGATAATTTGTAGTAAATATGCATAGGATGGCACTGAACAAGTACAGAGTTGACCTCGGATTCACGAACCTATATCAAGTATATATATTAACATGTATAATGGTAATTGAACAAGTTTATATATTATTAATGACTTTATTTGTTATTTTTATTTGTTATATTAGATAAATTTAATATATTTAATTTATATATATACTAATATTTATCATTCGTCATGACATTTTAATATATTAAAGTTTATTTATGATAAAGAATATATAAAATATATTAATTGATATCTTTTATATATAGTTTAATTAATATCCTTTTAATAATAAGAATATAGTGATATGTAATAATAATAATAATAGTATTGTTAATAAGTTAATTTTAAAAATGACACTTTTTAATAAAGATAATTATAAAAATGATAAATTTATTAAAAATATTAATTTCAATAATAATACTAATTTTACAAGAAATTTTGATAGAATTTAAAGTACGGTTACTTTTTGTAATAATGGTGATAATGATAGTAATTTTAATAATAATAATTATAATCTTATTAATAATATTAATAGTAATACTTATGTTAATAATACTAATTAATAATAATAACTATAATACTAATTTTAATAATACTAATTCATAAAAATCATAAATTAATTTTAATTTAAATCATTTTCATAAACTTATAATAATAGTAAAAATAGTAGTAATAATAATAATAATAATAATAATAATAATAATAATAATAATAATAATAATAATAATATTAATATTAATAATATTAAAAATTTTAGGAAATGAAAACTACCTCAAAATAAGCCCTTTTAAAAAAAATGCCCAAAGCCGGGCTCAAACTCGTGACCTCTCGCTAACCCGACAAACACCCAAACCAGTCCCTCTGTTCTGCTTTTATGATATTATACCCAACTTAAAACTACATAACCCATACCAGACTGTTTTCGATTTCTTCTTCCTTTTCAGAACTCAAATGACCCAACATCAAATTAATCATAATAACAATGATTTATATTCTTCCAATTAATTAGAAACATTAATATTAAGTAGTTGTAGTATTTGAAAAAAAAATAAAAAAAAATACTGATGCTGCTTCGCTGCTACAGAAGAAAAAAAAATTCGATTTTTATTTTTAAAAACGTTATAGACCAATATTATAACACAAATTGTGTTTCAAATCACTCTTAAAAACTTTCTCAATCTTCAATTTAACTTGAAACATCACAGGAAATTCGAATTTGATGGAAGAACAATTGTTGACTTTTAAACTCGAAACTTTGACTCGAAAATTTGACTTCGATAACAAGAATTGGAATTTGATATTTTGTAGATAGTTTTACTAGACGAATACTAACCTAACTGTATTTTTAATTTTTAAAATTGGATTCGAATTAAAGGTTTTAAAAAAAAGAACACGAACAGAGGAACAGCTTCTGTTTCTTAAAAATTTCTGTTTTAATTCGAATTGCAGTAGTTGATGGATATTAAGAATTAATTAATTGTGATAAACATAAAAGATAATACTCATCTGAATTTATAGCCAAACAGATTTGATAATGGATGTCGTTGTGATAATCAATCAGTAGAAAAACACGATGAATAAAAAAATAAAAGCAGACCTAATACCTAATTGATTTATATAAAGATGAAGTGGTCGATTGCAGTCCAGCCAGGAAGATCGAATTAAATAAAAAAAACATAGAGCAGATATACCTAATTTCATCCACTGATTCATTATTTGTATTTAATTAATAATTATAATAATAATTAATAAATATAAATATATTTAAAAATAATAATAACAATTATATTAATAATAAAAAAGATAATATTAATTATAAAAATGATAATAATAATATTATTAATGATATTAATAATAAACTGTATTAATATGCTGTTAAAATGATAATTTTAATAATAATACTAACTTTAATAATAAATGATTATTTTAATGATAATGATAATACTAATAATTTTTTTAATGATAATAATAATATTAATATAACAAATTAATATTAATACATAATTATTTACAAGTAATGGTTCGTGAATCATTAGAATTAGTCGAGGTTAAATAAAATCATGTAAAGAATTTGTTTAAATTTTATCGAAAATTTCCGGATTGTCACAGTATCCCCTTGTTAATAGAAATTTCGTCCCGAAATTTAGTTGTTGTCATCAGTCGGCGTTGTTTGTAAACAGGTGAGGATATTTTCGTTTTATTTGGTTTTCACGTTTCCAGGTATACTCGGGGCCACGTTGTGAAATCCAACGGATAGAATATTGTTTTGTTTCAAGAGTTTAAATCTTATGATCCATAAATTCTACAGGTTCTTCTATGAAGTGCATTTTATTATTAATACGGAGGTTATTCAAGGGAATAACACGAGTGTCATTGATTAGGTTTTCTCAGAAAGGATGATGACGATATACAAGCATTTTAGTACATATGAAATGTGTTATGAATAATATTGAGCTTATTTAAACTTTGAGCGTTTATGCCACAATATTAGGGTAGACAAAACAGAGAGGAGTTCATGAAAATCATAGTCATGAAATTTGATAGAGATCGTCATTCTTTACAACAAGAATGTTGAATATGAGTTGAAAAATAAAGTTTTATCTACTTTAAATAATATGGATAAAACAATTCGATTATAGGAAGAGTATAAGCGAAGCTATCACAAAAGAGTGAAATGAGGAAATTAAATGTTCGTCTTAACTTTTGACATAGCTAAAGTTGATTTCCGGAATTCAAGGGAATTAAAGAAATCTTCGAAATCTTTATAAGATTTGATTCTACGGTAATTAAAGAATTTGGGATTTTCTTTGATTAAATGCGGTGAATTGCCTCGATTGCTGTGTCTGGAATTTCGCTATAAATTAGCTTCCTCCGTTTCATTATCTTCACCACTTCTATACTTTCTTCCTTAATTCATACTTCCAAAAGATTTGTTAATATGCTCAATACAGTTCTTGTTCTTGACCTTATATTGGTTATCGCCACAATCATCCTTCTTTTCCAACTCCCACCAGAGAAGTCTATTTACTTCTACTATGCTCTAGGGATTATAGTGTTTATTATTCTCCCGTGTCTTTATATTGCCATACGTATTGATATACACGGTTTGTAATTTATGTGTTGTTGTCGGGCTTTATATTTTCCTTTATATTTAGGAGCTCCATGCTTTTGTTTTTTCTTTCCGGCTTCAAGTCAAGCAAATAATGGTCCAGAATTTGTAGGTATGGAGTTTTGAATCATCATAATATACAAAGCAGAAAGGAAAGGTAATAGCACGATTTGATTTGTCAAATTACTAGAATATCCGGAAAAGACCGAATCATCAAGAAAAATATTTTCTTGATATGTTTAGAGGTTAAATAGAATGAAAGAGTTATGTAACATGGTTCATAATGAGGGTATGATCTGTGAACCTTTATCACGTTCCATTAGAAACTCAGCATGACTTACTGTAATATAATCACGTTGGCCTGACGTCATTATATTATACTAACTCATGCTTCAATTCCCAACACTTCTCAAAAAATCATACATAATTTAAACTTGAATTTTACAGAATATAGAAACTAAAACAGTTTCCTTTATGATGTAATAAAGATATCACAAAGAGATAATTAATTGCGGACAAGAATCGTTATGAAGATATCTTCAGAAATATCGAGGATATTTATGACGAAAGATACTATGATATCTTAGAATTTTCTAAGATCAAATGATAATGAGGAAAGTTCTTCTGTAAGGATTTAAGATAAGTAAGGAGCAGGGTAATTGCTAATGATTTCAACAGATACTGAATCATCTAGATTCTTGGAATACAGGTTTAGTCCTTGGGATTTGTCCACAGCATCCTTCATGTTTTGCTGAATCTGTCTTTCAATACCAGATTTTCTTTTGAGCTTTTCCAACGCACAATTCTTTATTATTAAGCTTCTAGTCATTAAGACCATCTACGGCCTTTGCTGCTTCATCAACATTATTAGGGTTAACGAATCTGAATCGTTGGTTATAGTTCTGAGGTGTTTTCAAGAATTTGGAGTTGAAGTGTTTAAGCGTAGGATGTAACTAGAAATGTTGTAAATCTCAAAAGTAATGAATGATGGTTTCGGTGGTTTGATGTGATAAGAATGCGAATGAATATAATTTACGAATGTAGTGATTTTAGGAAGATAACTCCTGCTAAAGCTTTGGATGTTCAATTGAATTTGAATGAAAATGGTTGTTCTTCGATGAACATATACATATATCTGTGGATGTGAGTAGGATAGTTAATGTCTGCTGAATCAGAATTGAAGATTGTACAGTGTAACATATTAATGTGAATTCTAAATATTTCTTTGGTATTACCTACCCGTTAAAATATTTTTGTCATTAACAGTTTGTACAACAGAATTTTAATTACAATCTTTATAAAAATATACGTACATATATATTCAGATGTGTGACAACCCGGAAATTTTCTACCAAATTTAAACTTAATCTTTATATGATTTCGACACAATAAGCAAGGTCTGTAATGTTGAGTCTCAAAATTTTTGAACCGTTTTTATGAACTCATTTGACCTTTGACAATCCCGACGATTCACGAACAGTTGTGTGTAAATAAATATGTAAATATATATATATATATATATATATATATATATATATACATATATAAATATAAGTGTATATAAATAATATCTTGAATTAATAAAATACACTTTAATCATCAGAATTGAAAATGTAAAATAATATATAAAATGATTAAGTTGTTATTAAAAGATAAAACTATATATATATATATATATATATATATATATATATATATATATATATATATATATATATATATATATATATATGAAATGCCCCGTCCTAATCCATCTGGACGAAGTCTTCAACAGTTGGTCTCATTGCGAGGTTCTGACCTCTATATGCCATGAACGACTCCATGTAATATGAGCAAATGCACAGCGGAAGATTTCTTTCATACCTGAGAATAAACATGCTTTAAAGTGTCAACCAAAAGGTTGGTGAGTTCATAAGTTTATCATAAAATGATAAAATTCATCATTTTGATAGACCACAAGATTTAAATGTTGTATGGTACAAATGGGCCTGAATCCTATACCCCACCTGTAATGTACATGCGATATATTTTAAATACGGTACACCTTTCTCGTGTACGAAATCATCTTTCATAAATCTTAGTAACCGTACACATATCTCGTGCACAAAAATAACATACACATAACCTGTGTATAAAATCATTCTCTCGATACATAACATTCACTTTTCATTACTTTCATAGCTTGGCTTGGTAACCGACCTTAACATATAATGCGCATAATAATATCCCCAAAACAGAACATCCCGTCTGTATAATAATCATATAAACTTCGAAGTACTAAACACCACGCCCACTAGCCCTTCCGTCTAGTGAACATTTTGGGTGGGGTGTTAAACCCGGTAGCTACCTTTAGGATTCACGTGAATTAGGGCCATACCTATTTCTAATTCTTAGGTTACCAAGCAATAATAATTAGGGGAAAATATTCACAACAATTAGTGGCAATTATAACGTCCAACTAATTCAATAATAATCCACAGAACTTTTGTCTGCATAATAATTCATTCGAGGAATGTTTTGCTTGTGTCATATCGCATCAAACATTTATAAAGGTATTTCATGTATTCTCAGTTTAAAATATATTTCAAAAGCATTTAATAAAGATGTTATGAAAACAGCGCATGTATTCTCAGTCCCAAAAATGTAAAGAGTAAAAGGGAATCAAATAAACTCACCTAGTGTATTTTGTAGTAAAAATACATATGATAAAATGGAACAATGCAGGGTTGGCCTTGGATTCACGAACCTATATCATTTGTGTATTCATTAATATATATAATCGTAATCGAATAAATATATATATTATTATTAGTGATGTAATTTTTATATTAGTAACATATATATACCTCATTATTTAATTAAATGTATTCATTTTGTATAAAAATATTAATATAGTTATATTAACATATATTTGGTTAATATTGTATTAAAATGCTTAATATGTTATATATATGAATATCTATATACAAATGTTAATAATAAAAATTTATATTAGGATATATATATATGATGACAACATATATTTATATATTAATTGTTACATTTTGATATATAGCTTAGTTACTATCATTTTAACAAAAATATAGTGATATGTATTATTAATATTATTGTAATGTATTTTTATGTAAAAATATATATTTGTCATAATACTAATAATGATACTTATGATAATAATAATGATGGTGATAATAGTAGTAATAATAGTAGTAACAATGTTTATTTTAGTATAAATGGTAGTTTTAGTAAAAAGATAATTTACTATAATAATATAATGATAAAAATAACAATGTTAATAATAATAATGATCATAATAATAATAATAATAATAATAATAATAATAATAATAATAATAATAATAATAATTATAATAATAATAATAATAATAATAATAATAATAATAATAATAATAATAATAATAATAATAATAATAATAATAATATTTCTACCTTAAAAGTTTAATAGGCTGCTAAAAAAAATAAACCGCCTCCACCCAGGCTCGAACCCGCGACCTCTCGCTAACCCAATACGCACCTTAACCATCTGAGCAATCCAGCTTTTCTGATATAATCTATCACTTAAATCTATAAAACTCGGTTCTATGTTTGTATTTGTTTCAGCCCAACCATAACAACCCAAGTTGCAATCCCATGTAATAATCTAAGTGGCCCAACGATCTAGGCAGGGACACGGCCCAACGAATTAGCTAAGACCAATTTCGATTTAAGGGTTATTATCTGCCTCGTGATCTAAGTAGAAAACGAATAATAAATGGTCTTTGATTTGGTTTCATACGGCTGTAACAACAACAAAAAATACGCAGGTTATCTTCATCAGACATCTCATACCACTGCTCATCATCTTCATATTATTCGTTGTGTATCTTCTTTGAGAGTTTAATCGAAACAGAAATTCATGATTCATCAATCGTAACATCATCAATATCAATCATCGTCTTTATCATATGTATCATACTAACATCATGATCGTACTCATCAACGAGTCATCCATCATCATCATTCTACAGCATCATCATCATCATCAATATCATCATGCTATTTTCGTTTATTGCAGGTTTCGTACAACAACAATGAAGAACAGTTCTAATAAGTTTAAAGAAGCCCAACCCAAGAACAATAGCCCATTTAATTATAAGGGAGGCCAATTAATCAAAGTCCACTTCGTATGGACTTAGTGAAACAGAAGGTACCGGTTTGCTAGTAGATATCATTACGACCTTCATCATCATATTGTCATCACCACATTATCTTCCATTATCTAATCATAAAAAATAGTTGGCCGACACCTTAGATATAATACTAAATTAAATATATCTAAAAAAGAATCGGATGGAGTGGTTATAGGTTTATTACGGCCCACTATTGCTATCATGAAAAGAAAGCAACTAACAGCAAAAAGGTGTCGACTTCTGTTTACATTTGGAAAAGAAAATGAAACAGGAGGTGGGCAGTAAGTGGAACAGGTTTGGGATGTTTTCGGTTTAGAAGATTAGTAACCTGATGAGGGTTCGATAAGGGTTTTGGGTTAACTTTAAATGGATAGCAAAAATTGAATTTCAGCTGCAACGAATGACGATGGTTCATGTTTTGTTGGTTTTCATCTGAGAGTAGTAATGGTTTGTTTGGTGAACGTCGAATATCATGAAAGCAGTAACTTTACAATGATGATGACGATAATAAATTAACGGTGGTATTTTGGTTTATTGTTTTCAGTTCTATCACAACAAGTGGGTTTCAAAAGATAGTGATAATTGTTATCTTATCATTATTGTTACTGTACCTCATTATCTTTTATTCCTTGTTGTAGTAGTAGGAAAGATGGAGCTGTAGCAGTCATCGAAAGTAAACAAAATGATAGCAGGTTTATATGTTTCTCGATGGTAATGATAGGTGATGGAGAGAATTGGTGATTGAAATTGATGGGTTCACGACTAGTGATGGGTTGTGGTGCTTACCGATTGTTCAAGGGTGGAAGGTTGATCATTCTTCAATTGTCGGAGCAAAAGAATAGGAAAGAAGGAGATGATCATTCCCCTTTCGGCATAAATCTATATGTCATGTATATATGTGTATATATATATATATATATATATATATATATATATATATATATATATATATATATATATATATATAATTAGGATAGATAGATAGGATCATGTAAAGATCGATGGTATTTTTCAATTGATCAGGAAATAAATAAAAAATAGATAACGATTGCTAACCACTTTTGGAATTTCTCTTGTGATTTAACTCTGATTGGTACGATTTTACAGACAACAAAACAAATCAATACAGTTAGATAGTAACATGCATTTGAATTTTATTCTAATTGGTACGTACGATTTTTATGATTATTATTAATAATTATAATTAAATTATATTAATAATAATCTAAATACAAATAATAATAATATTAATATGATAATAATAATATTAATATAATAATTCATACATATCAGATTTCATATATATAACATAATATTATTAATACTGATATTAATATTAACATTAATATTAATATTAACACTAATAATGAACGTAACATTAATAATATTGATATAGCAACTATATTTTTAATTTGTAAGTAAGTTTAATATAATAATATTTCATATTATTAATTATGTAATACTTATATTATAATATAACATATTTAATATTTATATATATTACATCATATATATGATATTAATTGTGTACAGAATTCATATATATGTATATATATTTATTTTAATAACAACTTATTTATTTTGTATATTACATTACATATTTAATTCAAATGATTACATAGTATAATATTAATTCGATTTAATATATAAACTTATTTTTATGTTTACATATATATTTTTATTTACATGTTTATCTACACACAATTGTTCGTGAATCGTCGGGAATTGTCAAGGTCAAATGCATTCATGAAAAATACTTCAAACAATTTGTGATTCGGTTTAATAGACTTTTCTTATTGTGTCAGAATCATATAAAGATAAAGTTTAAATTTGGTCGGAAATTTTTGGGTCGTCACAGTACCTACCCGTTAAAGAAATTTCGTCCCGAAATTTGATTGGGATGGTCATGGCTGACAATAAATATGTTTTCATGACACATACGAGCTAATAAATAGGGTTTTATCATCATTGAGTAATATGGATAAAACAATTTGATTATTCGAAGAGTGCGAGTGAAGCTGTCACAAAGATTGAAATAGAGATTTAACTTTTGACGTAGTCACAGTGGATTTCCGGATTTCAAGGAATTTAGAGAAAATCTTAGTAATAAGATTTGATTCGTCGGTAATTAAGGAAATTAGGATTTTCTTTAGTTAAATGCGATAACCTGTCTCGATTGCCTTGTCAGATATTTCACTATAAATCCACCCTCTTCATTTCCTTTATATTTCGGAGTTCCATACTTTTGTTTTCTCTTCCCGACTTTAAGTCAAACGAATAATGGTCCAGAATTTGTAGATATAAAATTCGGAATGAACACAATTAATGTTCTAAGAAGGAAATTGTAATGACATGATCTTGATTTGTCAAATTACCAGAATATCTTGGAAAAAATAGATTTATCCAGAAGATATGATCTTAATATGATTGGAGATTAGGTAGAATGTAAGATTCGTGTAACATGGTACATGATGACGTTATGATCTGTGAATCATCACGTTCCTTTAGAAACTCAGCATGACTTACTATAATATAATCACGTTGATCAAGTGTCATTATATTATACTAACTCATGCATCAGTTCCCAACATTACTTTAATAACATTCATATTTTAAGCTCGAAAGTTTACAGAATATAGAAACTAACAGTTTCTATATGATGTAACACTGATAGCACGAAGAGATTAATGATTTCAGATAAGAATAGTTATGAAAATATCTTCAGAAATATGGAGGATATTTATAATGAAAGATACGATGATATCTTGGAATTTCTAATATCAAAGGATGGTGAAGAAAATTTGTCCGCAAGATATTCGCTAAAGATTTCATCAGAAATAGAATCATCAGGATTCTTAATGTACAAGTTTAGTCCTTGTGATTTGTTCAGAGACTCCTTCGTAGTTTGCTCAATCAGTTTTTCAGTTTTAAACTTTTTCTGAGCTTTGCCAACATACAATTATTTATCATCAACTTTTGGTTGTTGAGTTCGTTTACAGTTTTTGTTGCTTCATTCAACTTTTCAAAATTTAGAGTATTAATTCGCAAAATGGGTGCTTTTCAGAATTTCAGAATGGAAGATCATAGTTCTAAGAGATAAACGTTATATGTATACATATAACTGTTGATGTAGAAATGCTACGAGATTCAAAATACTGATTGCTGATTTTCTGAAATTGGTATGGCAATTCTTGTTACAGGATGCGGATGATAAGACTTCAATAGATAAATATAATGATTTGTCAGAGAGATTTAAGCCAAAGAGCAACGAGGTTGCTGGTACGTCTGCTGATAATATGATGGGATATAAAAGGTTCTCTGGTAACAACAAAAGAGCACACATATATATCAAGGTTATAATAAGGTTGTTTCGAACGAAAAATCGAAGTTGACTTGTTGGAGCTGTGACAAAATTGGCTAATTTTGGAAAGAGATTGCAAAGTTATTTTTGGTAATAACAACGTTAAAGGAATTGGCACAGCTACGTGTTAAACATTTACTCAGTTTCTGAGAGTTTTTCAGCTGCATAACTATATGCATCAATCTTTTCTTCCGTAGGTAAAGTGCGGTTGGTTCATCCTTTCGATTGAGGTGTTTTCAAGAATCATGAAAGGTTTGAACGTAGATTGTAATCGTCAAGATACAAATGAGGTTTAAGATGAGATCAAGTGGCAAACTTGAAGAATTGTTTAGTTTCATATGTTATAATCAATATTTTAATTCATTTTCATTGTTCAATGTTGGTAGTCCTCAGTTGATTGTCCACAGTTAGGAATTCAATAATTCATATTTAGTTTAATATATATTATTCGAATTAATTAATATGTATCGTGACCCGTGTACATGTCTCAGACTCGATCACAACTCAAAGTATATATATTATTATAGAATCAACCTCAACCCTGTATAGCGAACTCTAGCATTACAGCATATAGAGTGTCTATGGTTATTCTAAATAATATATATATATGCGTCGATATGATATGTCAAAACCTTGTATACGTGTCCCGATATTTAAAGTGCGTAAAATAAATAACAGAAATTAAATGACGATAAATAAAATTGCGAGAATATAAATTGCGATAAT
The DNA here is from genome assembly GCF_046630445.1 of Rutidosis leptorrhynchoides. Taxonomy (NCBI): domain Eukaryota; kingdom Viridiplantae; phylum Streptophyta; class Magnoliopsida; order Asterales; family Asteraceae; genus Rutidosis; species Rutidosis leptorrhynchoides. The sequence continues at coordinate 10,669,134 of NC_092339.1, forward strand.
TAAATTGCGATAAATAAAATGTAACCAGTTAGCTAGGAACAGTTAGCTAGGAACAGTTAGCGTGGATTCTTAACAAAATTCTTCATAATTAATTTGTTTGTTTCTAACAAATTTTATTTTGTCCAATATTTTCTTCATTATGCCACTTGTTGGATTCTGATAAATCAAAATCCAATTATGAAATTGAATGAAAATGGTTGCTCTGTGGTGAACGGATTCGTATAGCTGTGGGTGTAAACAGGATAGTAAATGACTATTGAATCAGATTCGCAGAATGTACCGTGTAACTGATTAATATGCAATCTAAATATTCCTCGGGTATTACCTACCCGTTAAAATATTTTCACCATTAACAGTTTGTACAAAAGAATTTTTAATTACAATCTTTATGAAAATATACTTGCATATATATTTTCTTCAGATGTAATCATGGATTTAATGAGTTAATATGATATTAATCTCATTTGCTTTTTGGTTCGAGCTAGAATAAGTAATCTCTAAAACTATTAGGAACCACATATTCTTTGCAGAATATTAATGAAGTTATGGATCAATACTTCATCGTTCATTGTTATTGGTACTCCTTGGTATCTATGGTGCGTATGTTGCTGATGTTCGTGGGACAGATTGTGATGTTGATGTGTGACATGCGGATGTTGCTGCTGGTGGTGGTGATGGTACTGTTGGTGCCGATGATGTTGCTGAAGTTGGTAAGTTTTGTACCATATTTTCCAAATTGATTATTCGAGCGCAAAGTTCGTTGACTTCTTCTATTATTCCGAGATGATTGTCGGTTCGAACGAGTGGATGAATAAGATCTAGAATTGTAAATATTACGTAGCCATTGCGAGTTATTTTGAAAATAAGAGTGAAAATGGTGTTTCGAATAGGTTCGCCGGTAAGTGCTTCAGATTCTTCGCCAAGAGGTGAATTCGATTGATGGAAGGGATTACCTTCTTCTAGCCTTTAATGATTAAGTAGGCTACAAACTTATCAGATAAATTGGGGATAGATGATTGATTGGTCCATTCCGGTCATACTGCTTTCGGAGCTTGAGTGGAAATCCATATCGGAATAGCTGTCGAAATTCGAGGGACTTGAACTAGTCGCGAGTTTGCACGGTCAGCTAAAGCGTTTTCGATATGAAATGATTTTTGGATATCGGATGATATTCTAATTGCATAGAATACCTAAATATAGTACGAAAGAGAAAGTAAATTTATGGAGGAGTTTATGGAATATGTCAGGCAAAGTTTACAGTAACCGATATGCTAAGATATGAATTAGCAGGTACGCTATAATATGAATTTTTGTCTATACACTATTCATGCAATCAATGTAGTAAGATGTGTCTAGACTAAAGATGGTAAGCAGATAATTTTTGATAAGAATGATAAGCAAAACTTTTTGACATGCAGACCAGGTTCAAGTCCAGACTCATTAAGGTAACCTAACAACTACTAGGTCGAAGTCCAGACTCATTAATGCATCCTAACAACTACCTGTTAGACACACTAATGCAAGACCTGGTTCGCTACGACCACCACTCTGATACCAACTGAAATGCCCCGTCCTAATCCATCTGGACAAAGTCTTCAACAGTTGGTCCCATTGCGAGGTTCTGACCTCTATATGCCATGAACGACTCCATGTAATATGAGCAAATGCACAGCAGAAGATTTCTTTCATACCTGAGAATAAACATGCTTTAAAGTGTCAACCAAAAGGTTGGTGAGTTCATAAGTTTATCATAAAATAATAAAATTCATCATTTTGATAGACCACAAGATTTAAATGCTGCATGGTACAAATGGGCCCGAATCCTATACCCACCTGTAATGTACATGCGATATCTTTTAAATACAGTACACCTTTCTTGTGTACGAAATCATCTTTCATAAATCTTAGTAACCGTACACATATCTCGTGCACAAAAATAACATACACATAACCTGTGTATAAAATCATTCTCTCGATACATAACATTCACTTTTCATTACTTTCATAGCTTGGCTTGGTAACCGACCTTAACATATAATGCGCATAATAATATCCCCAAAACAGAACATCTCGTCTGTATAATAATCATATAAACTTTGAAGTACTAAACACCACGCCCACTAGCCCTTCCGTCTAGTGAACATTCTGGGTGGGGGTGTTAAACCCGGTAGCTACCTTTAGGATTCACGTGAATTAGGGCCATATCCGTTTCTAATTCTTAGGTTACCAAGCAATAATAATCAGGGGAAAATATTCACAATAATTAGTGGCAATTATAACGTCCAACTAATTCAATAATAATCCATAGAACTTTTGTCTGCATAATAATTCATTCGAGGAATGTTTTGCTTGTGTCATATCGCGTCAAACATTTATAAAGGCATTTCATGTATTCTCAGTTCAAAATATATTTCAAAAGCATTTAATAAAGATGTTATGAAAACAGCGCATGTATTCTCAGTCCCAAAAATGTAAAGAGTAAAAGGGAATCAAATAAACTCACCTATTGTATTTTGTAGTAAAAATACATATGATAAAACTGAACAATGTAGGGTTGGCCTTGGATTCACGAACCTATATCATTTGTGTATTCATTAATATATATAATTGTAATCGAATAAATATATATATTATACTTCATTATTTAATTAAATGTATTCATTTTGTATAAAAATATTAATATAGTTATATTAATATATATTTGGTTAATATTGTATTAAAATGCTTAATTTGTTATATATATGAATATCTATATACAAATGTTAATAATAAAAATTTATATTAGGATATATATATATGATGACAACATATATTTATATATTAATTGTTACATTTTGATATATAGCTTAGTTACTATCATTTTAACAAAAATATAGTGATATGTATTATTAATATTATTGTAATGTATTTTTATGTAAAAATATATATTTGTCATAATACTAATAATGATACTTATGATAATAATAATAATGATGGTGATAATAGTAGTAATAATAGTAGTAACAATGTTTATTTTAGTATAAATGGTAGTTTTAGTAAAAAGATAATTTACTATAATAATATAATGATAAAAATAACAATGTTAATAATAATAATGATCATAATACTAATAATAATAATAATAATAATAATAATAATAATAATAATAATAATAATAATAATATAAATAATATTTCTACCTTAAAAGTTTAATAGGCTGCTAAAAAGAATAAACTGCCTCCGCCCAGGCTCGAACCCGCGACCTCTCGCTAACCCAATACGCACCTTAACCATCTGAGCAATCCAAATTTTTTGATATAATCTCTCACTTAAATCTATAAACTCGGTTCTATGTTTGTATTTGTTTCAGCCCAACCATAACAACCCAAGTTGCAATCCCATGTAATAATCTAAGTGGCCCAACGATCTAGGTAGGGACACGGCCCAACGACTTAGCTAAGCCCAATTTCAATTTAAGGGTTATTATCTGCCTCGTGATTTAAGTAGAAAACGAATAATAAATGGTCTTTGATTTGATTTCATACGGCTGTAACAACAACAAAAAATACGCAGGTTATCTTCGTCAGACATCTCATACCACTGATCATCATCTTCATATTATTTGTTGTGTATCTTCTTTGAGGGTTTAATCGAAACAGAAATTCATGATTCATCAATCGTAACATCATCAATATCAATCATCGTCTTTATCATATGTATCATACTAACATCATGATCGTACTCATCAACGAGTCATCCATCATCATCATTCTACAGCATCATCATCATCATCAATATCATCATGCTATTTTCGTTTATTGCAGGTTTCGTACAACAACAATGAAGAACAGTTCTAATAAGTTTAAAGAAGCCCAACCCAAGAACAATAGCCCATTTAATTATAAGGGAGGCCAATTAATCAAAGTCCACTTCGTATGGACTTAGTGAAACAGAAGGTACCGGTTTGCTAGTAGATATCATTACGACCTTCATCATCATATTGTCATCACCACATCATCTTCCATTATCTAATCATAACAAATAGTTGGCCGACACCTTAGATATAATACTAAATTAAATATATCTCAAAAAGAATCGGATGGAGTGGTTATAGGTTTATTACGGCCCACTATTGCTATCACGAAAAGAAAGCAACTAACAGCAAAAAGGTGTCGACTTCTGTTTACATTTGGAAAAGAAAATGAAACAGGAGGTGGGCAGTAAGTGGAACAGGTTTGGGATGTTTTCGGTTTAGAAGATTAGTAACCTGATGAGGGTTCGATGAGGGTTTTGGGTTAACTTTAAATGGATAGCAAAAATCGAATTTCAGCTGCAACGAATGACGATGGTTCATGTTTTGTTGGTTTTATCCGAGAGTAGTAATAATGATCGAAGAAAAAAAATGGTTTGTTTGGTAAACGTCAAATATCATGAAATAAGTAACTTTACAATGATGATGACGATAATAAATTAACGGTGGTATTTTGGTTTATTGTTTTCAGTTCTATCACAACAAGTGGGTTTCAAAAGATAGTGATAATTGTTATCTTTATCGTTATTGTTACTGTACCTCATTATCTTTTATTCCTTGTTGTAGTAGCAAGAAAGATGGAGCTGTAGCAGTCATCGAAAGTAAACAAAATGATAGCAGGTTTATATGTTTCTCGATGGTAATGATAGGTGATGGAGAGAATTGGTGATTGAAATTGATGGGTTCACGACTAGTGATGGGTTGTGGTGCTTACCGATTGTTCAAGGGTGGAAGGTTGATCATTCTTCAGTTGTCGGAGCAAAAGAATAGGAAAGAAGGAGATGATCATTCCCCTTTCGGCATAAACCTATATGTCATGTATATATATATATATATATATATATATATATATATATATATATATATATATATATATATATATATAGGATCATGTAAAGATCGATGGTATTTTTTAATTGATCAGGAAATAAATAAAAAATAGATAATGATTGCTAACCACTTTTGGAATTTCTCTTGTGATTTAACTCTGATTGGTACGATTTTACAGACAACAAAACAAATCAATATAGTTAGATAGTAACATGCAACTGAATTTGATTCTAATTAGTACGTACGATTTTTATGATTATTATTAATAATTATAATTATATTATATTAATAATAATCTAAATACAAATAATTATAATAATATTAATATGATAATAATAATAATAATATTAATATAATAATTCATACATATCAGATTTCATATATATAACATAATATTATTAATACTGATATTAATATTAACATTAATATTAATATTAACACTAATAATGAACGTAACATTAATAATATTGATGTAGCAACTATATTTTTAATTTGTAAGTAGGTTTAATATAATAGTATTTCATATTATTAATTATGTAATACTTATATTATAATATAACATATTTAACATTTATATATATTATATATATTACATCATATATATGATATTAATTGTGTACAGAATTCATATATATGTATATATATTTATTTTAATAACAACTTATTTATTTTGTATATTACATTACATATTTAATTCAAATGATTACATGGTATAATATTAATTCGATTTAATATATAAACTTATTTTTATATTTACATATATATTTTTATTTACATGTTTATCTACACACAATTGTTCAAGAATCGTCGAGAATGGTCAAGGTCAAATGCGTTCATGAAAAATACTTCAAACAATTTGTGATTCGGTTTAATAGAGTTTCTTATTGTCAGAATCATATAAAGATAAAGTTTAAATTTGGTCAGAAATTTCTGGGTCGTCACAATATATATATAGGATTTCTATAAAAGAATCATTATGATATGTATAATGGAATATATATAATTGGATACAATTATATATATAATTGGATACAATTAATTATTAATATTATTGATATCATTACTACTTTCTTTATTATAAATATTAATATATATATATATATATATATATATATATATATATATATATATATATATATAAGATATAAACATTTTATGTATATAATTATCAGATATTATATATTAATATATTTATATTTATAAGTTAAAAGATAGTTGTTATTACTTATTATTATTATTATTATTATTATTATTATTATTAATATCAGTATTATCAATATTATATATATAATTGGATACAATTAATTATTAATATTATTGATATCATTACTACTTTCTTTATTATAAATATTAATATCAATCAATATTAAATATTCAAATTTTTATAAATTTTAGATTATGATTATCACAAATTCACAATAAATACTTAAAATAATAAATATGATTACATTTATTATTTAGTTGAAATCTAAATATTATTAGATATTATGATTAATACTAGTATAATTATTATTATAACTAACAGAATTATTATGTTATTATTATTATTAATTAATATTATCAATATTATTATTATTTATTATTAAGATTATAATATATTTATATTTATTAATTATTAATATTAATTATATATATATATATATATATATATATATATATATATATATATATATATATATAAATTATAAATATCACATTCAATTACAGGAATCTGTTTCACGTCCCCATCCAATCCAATTATCTTTCTCTTTACTCGATTCCTTCTGTCTTTAAAGTCGTACAAATCACAGATCAAACAAAGGAATAATCCAAAACTCTGTTAGACATCGGTTTCAATCTTTATTTTTTTTTTATTTTTTTCTGTTTTAATTAACTAACAGATGATGTTAATTGTGATATAAATAATAGAATTACACAGAGTTATGGTCACATTCAACTAACTTCACATCCTCTTTATCAATTATTAATACTGTAAACCTTTATCTGATTTAATGGTACAAGAAAACAATGAAGAACAGACGGCACCCCTGTTTTGTGTATTTTTTTTTAAAAAGCTCAATTTCGAAACAAACTTCAAAATCTATTAATGGAGTTTTGTTAGAAATCTTTTAGTTAATCTATCTGTAAAATCTCAGCCGTTAATTCTTCCTATTGTTTACGAATTTTGGAGTCAAAGTTCTAAATTAAAAAGTCAAACAATTTGTTCATGGAGAAATTTGAGTCCATTTTTACATTTTAAGTTAAATTAACGATTCAGATAGCTTCTAATGATGATTTAAAACCTTTTTTATGAAGTAATCGTGGTCTATAACAGCCTCTATAATCGAATTTAATTTTGAGTTTCCAAAACGTGTTCTTCAACTGTTGCTTCCATTTTTTTTATTTCCTTTTCTGGTTAAATCAATTCAACTTAGTTAAACATTTCTAATTGTAATTCAGGTATTAAACTAAATTAGTAATTCAATTATATGATTACTGATTTGAATTTTGGGTCGATTAATGTAGTCAGAAGGAGAAAAGAGGGAAACAGAAACTTTAAAATTTAATACAAATGGGTTTGGTTATAAAATAGAAAAACTGTTATGGCAGAATGGTTATGTGAGTTAGCGGGTTAGCGAGGGGTCTTGGGTTCGAGTCCGGTTCGTGGCAAATCTTTTTAGAAAAGGCTCCTAAGGGTATACACTTATTTTTATTACTATTATTATTATTATTATTATTATTATTATTATTATTATTATTTATCATTTATTATTATTATTATAATTATTGTTATTGTTATTGTTATTATTATTATTATTATTATTATTATTATTAGTGTTAAAATTATAAATATTATTATCAAAAAAATAAGCATTATAATCATTATCATTATTAATATTATAAGTATTAATAATATTATTATTATTAGTAAATTTATCATTTTAGTATTATTATTATTAGTATTATTACCCTTAGGTATTATAAATATTATTATTGATATTATTATTATCATTATAACGTTATTATTTATTACCATTATTATTACTATAATTATTATTAATATTAGTATTAGTATTATTAATTTTATCATTTTAGTATTATTATCATTTTTTACGATTATGAATACTATTATTATAATTATTAACAAAATAATACAACTTATTATTATTTTCATAAATATTAGCATTAGTACCATTTTTAGTACTACTACTACTATTATTATTATTATTATTATTATTAACTCAAGTATTATTAATATGATTATCATTATTAGTATTGTTATTATTAAAAATCATTATCATTTTTACAAAAATCATTATTTTGTTATCATTACAACTATATAATTATTATCATTAACATTTTTACTACTAATATCATTATTATTATTATTACTATGATTCTTATTATAATTATCATAAGTAATATTATTTTTAATATTATCATTACTATCAAATACAACTATTATTAATATTATTACGTATATAAAAATATACTTATAAGTAATACTACATAAAAGTAAGAAATTAATTATATTAACAACCTTTATATAAATATTCACATATAACAAATTAAGTATTTTTTTATATGTATATATAAATAATAATCATTTTCAAACATATATACAACTTAAATATATAATATATAAGGTTATAATATATGAAATTGTTCGAATAAGGTTATATGTATTAATATATATACACAAATGATATAGGTTCGTGAATCCGAGGCCAATCCTGCATTGTTCAATGTCGTCATATGTATTTTTACTACAAAATACATTATAGTGAGTTTCATTTGCTCCCTTTTAAATGCTTTTGCAATATATATTTTTGGACTGAGAATACATGCGCTGTTTTATAAATGTTTTATGAAATAGACACAAGTACCTTAAAACTACATTCTATGGTTGGATTATTAAATCGAATATCGCCCCTTCAAATCTGGTAACCTAAGAATTAGGGAAATGGCCCCTAATTGACGTGAATCCTAAAGATAGATCTATGGGCCTAACAAACCCCATTCTGGAATTTGAAATGCTTTAGTACTTCGATTTAAGTGGTGATTGCGATTGCCAATATTTATGGCATACTTGCGAGTATGCGAGGATATTCTATATGCATTATGTTAATGTCGGTTACCATGTGTTCATCATACGAATGGATTTTATACACTTGCGAGTGTAATGATATTTATGAAAAATGAGGATCTTGTGGTCTATTAAAATGATGAAAATAATCGATTATGATAAACTAATGAACTCACCAACCTTTTGGTTGACACTTTAAAGCATGTTTATTCTCAGGTATGAAAGAAATCTTCCGCTGTGCATTTGCTCATATTAGAGATATTACTTGGTGTAACACCCGTTTTTTAGTTACACGTTATTTTGGACGTCATTCGAATTACGAGACTTGTAAGAGTATATTTGGATCCCAAATAAAGTTGAAGTTGATGTTCTAAACCCTTACCATTAGATAGTAAATCTCATTACATTTCCAACGATATTTGATTCATCAAAAATGGAGCTACGGTTTGAAAGTTACGACCAAAACAAGTTCAGTTTCAGACTCAGTTCAGTGGGACTCCGTCCAGATTTTGGGACGCCGTCCACCAGTGAAAGGTTGGACGCCGTCCAGCCATTTTGGACGCAGTCCAAATGGCTTGACAGGCCAACTGTTGGAATTTTAATGAATTTAAAAGGGGTATTTGTGTCTTATCACTTGGGGGTCAGTTTGGAGCCTCTAAAACTGATCCAATCTCATTTGTGAATCACATTTCACCCACCAACACTCTCATCTTCAAACCCTAGAGAGAGAAAGTGTTTTTAGTGAGAGAGAGCTCCATTTGAGGAAGAAGAAGGGTGAAACGGGTCAAGTCGCGAGAGTAAAAGTTGTTCATCTCATCCTTAGCTACGTTGTGATAGTGTTGGTAAGTTCTAACTCCGAATTTTTATTGTTTGATTTGATAATCAATTTGGGGTTTAAACTTGTATGTTCTTGGGATAACCCGTTTAGTCATTAATGGAAGATTTGAACTAGTAATCGGGTTTATTGTTGATGATTGCGGGTTTTGGGTTGGTGAACGACTTAGCCTTGTTTAGAGCTCGTAAATAGTGTATAATCACTAGTGTTAGTGATTATAGGAGTGTTGGAAACCATTTGAGTATATTTTGGTTGACTACTTTTGAAATAATATAAAATTAGGGTTCGTTAGTGATCTTGGATCGGTTGTCGATTTTATAAGGTTTATAAACCTAAAAGGGTTAAGTTAAGAGTATAAACTTGAATTAAAAGTGTTTTGGCGTCAAAACTAGCAAACGTTGAAAATTGACTTTGTTAAGGGTCGAAATGGGTTTTTGGTGCAAAACTCGAGCTAGAGAGTGTTTAAAGGCTAATTGTGATGTCTTGGGGCATTTAGGGAAAATGGGCAAGCCTTGTTAATTTTGGACCCTCGGATATCGTTAAAAGTGCAAAAAGGTGTAAATTGCACTTTATGGCAATTTGGGCGGGTCGTGAGTCTAAATGGGGGAATGGTTGATCAAATCTTTTCTAAAATGTGTTATTGGAACATAATCACAAGTTGATTGTGATTATGAGAAGTTCGGGTGAGTTTTGACTTAGTCAAAGTTAGTGCATGTGTAAATGGTCGGAAATTGCACTTATGGTGATTTGAGTATAAGCTTAGGTGTAAAGCTTATGTGTTGTGAATCTTTTAGGTGATTTACTTTTGGACGATTAGGAGCTCAAGCGGGATTGGTTCTTCATGTAATCGAGGTGAGTGGAGTAATTATACGTATGTGTTTATTTGTGGGTGTTATGGCATGAACCATCGAGCCGGTAGTGCCATAACATGTGTGCGATAAGATGTAAACCACGAGCCGGTAGCATCGATTGTGAACCACGAGCCGTAGCACTATAAACTAAGATGTGAACCACGAGCCGGTAGCATCGAGTGTGAACCACGAGCCGGTAGCACTATAAAAGAGTATGACTCAATTGCGTATGGTGTAAACCACGAGCCGGTAGCACCATAGCGTTTATGGTTAACCATATTGAAATTGTTGATTGTTTAGCATATTATATATATTGAGTTGAGTGTATGCTAATGCGGTTTTGTGATAATGTATGACTTGTTAGTATTATGGGTATGATGACATGCTATTTGAGTTACAAGTCCGTATGAGGTATTTGGTGGAGGTGATTGCAAATAGATGGGTCATATATGTATATGTATAATTATTGCATTCACTGAGCTTTTAGCTTACCCCTCTCGTTGTTTACCTTTTTACAGGTATTTTGATTATGAAGCCAACTAGTTTTTATACTAGATGCTTAGGAGCACTTGGGCTTGATGGGGTAGCTTTTAGATATACGGACGTGGATTGGGGATTTGGTAGTCCCCGGGATTATGCTCTTGGTATCGGGTTGGGTTGTAGAGTCCTAATCCGTCTAAAAAGATAAATGAGTCGAAATCGCTATTTTATTTGTAAAACGGGTCAATGTGGGCCCGGCGTTGTAAAACTTATTTTTATTGTGAAAATCTCTTAGTTTTACTTAATATGATGTGTTGTGAAAGTCGTTTCGTTTAAAAGTGTCGGGAAGCGGGTTTTCCGCTCGCGTGTTATTAAAAAACTGATCAGTCCCCGTTAGTTCATTTGGACGCCGTCCTAAAGTGTTGGACGCCGTCCAAGGCTTCAGTACTGGACGCCGTCCAGGAATCTGGACTCCGTCCAGATGTACAGGTTCAAATTTTTTTTAAGGTGTGTTTTTGGTAAAACGAAGTTGGGTCGTTACAAATGGTATCAGAGCATAGTCTAAGGGAATTAGGTGACCTTGGAATAGGTGCCTAGTCTTAGACTTATTGGTGGTTATATATTATTTGTGGGACTTGTAAGAATACTGGTCGGATTAAGATTTGTTAGTGCCTTAGAGTTGGTAACTAACTAGGACTAGTGCTTGTCCAATGTGGGATTATGTGGGGCCTTATTTCGTGAGTAAATTAGTGCCTTAGATTGCTAGTACCTAAAGTAAGTAGTCGAACTTGGACGTTATTTTAGTGATAGTCACCTAGGTTGTAGGTTGACTTGTTGTTGCGGTGTACTTGTGTACATTTAGTATTTATATTGTATATAGGTATATATATATATACAAGTATCTATTTCGTGCGGTGTCCTAGGGACGAATCTATTAGAGAGATTCGAATACTTGGCGGTTTGAGTGATCAAGTTCGCGGTAAGGACTTTGGTCATTCGGGTACTAGGAAATATCGCGTGTTATTTTGTGTGAATGTTGCGTCAGTCCGGATAAAGTACTTTGCGTGACCATGTGAAAATGGTAAGGTACGCATTTGTAATAGTGACCGATCACCATTATTACGAAAGTGTATCTTGACACCAAGCATGACATGACAAGTACCGAACGGAGGAAACGTGGCATGGTTGGGGTAGAACGGGACGAGTTAGGAATCTTTTATTGGTTCCTAGTTTATAGTGGTCTCGGGTGATGTGCTTGTTATCACATCAGGTTCTTTGTGAGTCGGGAAGTGTACAATGGATTCTGTTAGTTAAGTGAGCGAGCCAACTCACGAGTTTGGTGCGTGTTTAGTCACCCTAAGTAGTGGGTGCACTGTTGAGATTGTTATTGGTTTTAGTTACCCATCGTAACTAGGATGACCGATTTACAATTGCGTGTGTGCGACGAGGACTTGAATTCCGTAATGGAATACGACAAGTCTAATGATTATAGTTTGATTTACACTCGGTAGAGTGTGTGGTTAGAGAATCGTGTTAGGATTCTAGTTGTGAGTCGCCTTGGAATTGGCGAATCGAGGAGTCTTCGGGTTGTTAAACTCATAGGAGTGGGACCCGTATAATGATGATTTCGTTAACGTGTTGTGGATTATAAGGTAACATTCCTAATGGAATATCCCTTGTAGTAGTGGTTTTATCGAGATGTGGAAGGGTGTAAGACTTGGTGTACTCAAGCATCTCCTTAGTGTTAGATGAAGGGTTTCGTTAGGCTATATCGTTTGGCCTTGTGGAAATTGCGGGTAGCATGTGATCACTTGGGACTTTCGATAAGACAATAGGCCGTAAGGTTTGTCTGGTAGGTATGACTTCTGGTCATTATTGTGGAGTGGGTGACATCGGGTGTATGGAACCTAAAGATCGAGTTCTAAAATTCAGTAGGTTGTGGCGGGAGTCTGCATGACACTGCGTCAGGTGCCTTCTTATACCTGCTAGTGTGTTGTTCAACTCCGATGATGGTGTGATCACTTTGTGCTTAGGGTGCCGGTGAGATACCCTTGGAAGCAGCGGAGATTATAATAGTGATCGACGGGTGATAGTAAATCGACGGTTGCGAAAGTCGAAGTTTAAGAGCATTGTGATGAATACTTCTTATGAAGTGACGGGTGAGTGAATCTTGTTGCTCTTAAGTGATAGACGGGTAAAGATGACCGGTGATCCGGTGACGGACTTAATGGTCGGTTGGTCCGAAAGGTTATGATGAAGTGTTGATATTGCAGCCGATATAATTATTGTGTCGGATTGGTCATTCTTCTCCATGAGAGTGAGCAATTGTTGATAAAGGTGCGTTGAGTGGAAGGTCGGGTGATCTCGACTGAGATGCACGACTGATTAAGCGGAGTGGCATATGCCTAGTCGTAGAGGCGCGTGTGAGACCTTGGTGGAGTTCGCTTTGCGAACGGTGAAGGACTGTTATTTGTATTTATGGTATGAGGATGCGATGTTATCGCGTGTACGTCACTTCAAGCGAATGTGTATGTCGGCTCAGAGAGCCCGAATTGAATTCGTGGTGATTTGGAGTGTATGACCAGTGACGAGAATGGTCATGTGTTTCGTGGAATGCTAATTCCTCAGGATGTTATCATCTTGGCGGTGAGAATGTGGAGCCAAATTCTAAGTGGGGGAGTTTTTACTGCCGCCCGAGGAAGCTCCAGTGGTGTTATATATAGCAAAGTGTCGGAGTGTACCGTGCTAAGCCTCAATAGGTATTCGGAGTCCCTAAGAAGGAAGAGTGACGGGTTGCTAATGTCGACTCGAGATCGTGCTTTACGATTGTGAGTTACAACTCTGGAATGTTATGAGTGAAGATTGTGAAGATGGGATCGAAGGAAGTGTAAGGCTTCCTATGTAAGGTGGTCGAGTAGTACCAATGTGCGGTATGAGACCAAATGTGAAGTTTGAGATCCCGGAGTGGGAGAATGAAGTTGTCGTTGCGGGTGCTCTTGTATTGAAAAATCTGGGTTGTCGTGAAACCCGGACAGTATAATTGAATGAGAACGAGTTCGATATCGTGGCGAATATCGTATTTTTCCTGTCAGCAAACGCAATCGTGGAGATTGTCAGTGGATTATTCCACTTTACGGATGATTGTGAAGAGGAAAGTGTCGATTCTGAATGTCTCACATCGAGACACGCGGATGTTGTTTGTTTGCGAGAGTGTTTTCCCTAGTGATGTGAACTGTTGGTTGTATCGAAATGTCGAAGCCATCCTCAATGGACGGTCTAGGTAGGAAGGTTCACCCGGATTTGGTTACTATTTTTATGAGTCGTGTGGCGAATTGCGGAAATTTTGTGATGATGATTCGCCGTTGACGGGATTTTAGTATACAAGTAGCTTCTATGCTAGTACTAGGAAGCCGTATTGTATGGTTCAGAGGAGAAACCCTATGACGATGTGTTGATGTTTCATCTAACTCGTGGTGTATTATTGTCGTCCTGGATTAATCCAGTGATGGATAGTCATGTGCGGATCGGTCGATGGGAAAGTGTTACTTCTAAGGTGTTTATTTTGGGGTTACCAAAATTTCTTCGTTAAAGGATGACCCGGATATGGAGTCGGGGGAAGTTTGGTTCTTGGTCTAGAGACATGTGGTGTTTTCGTATTTTTCCTCAGCAGGAATTCTGGACTTCGAGTGTATGAGATATCGCTTGTTGCGGTAGTGCACGCTAGTGATTATTAGTGTGTGATGAGATCTTCAGATTCGCAGAAGATGTATGGATGTCGGGCTTGATTGTCGGTGAATTGTTCTACTCAAAGGACGATTGTGAAGTGTATGGTACGAGTTTGGATACTCGGTGTAGGAGCAACGGTTACGATTGTTTTGACTCGTGGGTTGATTACCCGATATGGTTGTATTATGATGCGTTAGTGTACGAAGCGAGAAATTCGAATGCGTGATTACTACTTGTGTGACTTCACGTAGGAAGCGGAAACGTTCGAGGGAGAAGTGTTTGACTTCTAGCGTAGGTGCGGATCACGAGGACGTGATCCAATTTAAGTGGGGGAGAGTTGTAACACCCGTTTTTCAGTTACACGTTATTTTGGACGTCATTCGAATTACGAGGCTTGTAAGAGTATATTTGGATCCCAAATAAAGTTGAAGTTGATGTTCTAAACCCTTACCATTGGATAGTAAATCTCATTAAGTTTCCAACGATATTTGATTCATCAAAAACGGAGCTACGGTTTGAAAGTTACGACCAAAACAAGTTCAGTTTCAGACTCAGTTCAGTGGGACTCCGTCCAGATTTTGGGACGCCGTCCACCAGTGAAAGGTTGGACGCCGTCCAGCCATTTTGGGCGCCGTCCAAATGGCCTGACAGGCCAACTGTTGGAATTTTAATGAATTTAAAAGGGGTATTTGTGTCTTATCACTTGGGGGTCGGTTTGGAGCCTCTAAAACTGATCCAATCTCATTTGTGAATCACATTTCACCCACCAACACTCTCATCTTCAAACTCTAGAGAGAGGAAGTGTTTTTAGTGAGAGAGAGCTCCATTTGAGGAAGAAGAAGGGTGAAACGGGTCAAGTCGCGAGAGTAAAAGTTGTTCATATCATCCTTAGCTACGTTGTGATAGTGTTGGTAAGTTCTAACTCCGAATTTTTATTGTTTGATTTGATAATCAATTTGGGGTTTAAACTTGTATGTTCTTGGGATAACCCGTTTAGTCATTAATGGAAGATTTGAACTAGTAATCGGGTTTATTGTTGATGATTGCGGGTTTTGGGTTGGTGAACGACTTAGCCTTGTTTAGAGCTCGTAAATAGTGTATAATCACTAGTGTTAGTGATTATAGGAGTGTTGGAAACCATTTGAGTATATTTTGGTTGACTACTTTTGAAATAATATAAAATTAGGGTTCGTTAGTGATCTTGGATCGGTTGTCGATTTTATAAGGTTTATAAACCTAAAAGGGTTAAGTTAAGAGTATAAACTTGAATTAAAAGTGTTTTGGCGTCAAAACTAGCAAACGTTGAAAATTGACTTTGTTAAGGGTCGAAATGGGTTTTTGGTGCAAAACTCGAGCTAGAGAGTGTTTAAAGGCTAATTGTGATGTCTTGGGGCATTTAGGGAAAACGGGCAAGCCTTGTTAATTTTGGACCCTCGGATATCGTTAAAAGTGCAAAAAGGTGTAAATTGCACTTTATGGCAATTTGGGCGGGTCGTGAGTCCAAATGGGGGAATGGTTGATCAAATCTTTTCTAAAATGTGTTATTGGAACATAATCACAAGTTGATTGTGATTATGAGAAGTTAGGGTGAGTTTTGACTTAGTCAAAGTTAGTGCATGTGTAAATGGTCGGAAATTGCACTTATGGTGATTTGAGTATAAGCTTAGGTGTTGTAATGACCCGGAAATTTCCGACCAAATTTAAATCTTAATCTTTATATGTTTCTGACACGATAAGCAAAATCTGTAATGTTGAGTATAGAAAGTTTGAAATCTATATTCGGATAATCAGTTACCCTTTGACTATGCCTGACAATTCACGAACGACTGTTTGTAAATAAATATCATAGTATATATAATTAGTAACTATAATATAATCGATAAATTATAATAATAATCTATTAAATGTAATTACAAATTAACAATATAGTTGTTATACTGAGAATATTATTATTACTTTCATTGTTATTATCAATATTAATATCAATATTAAAACTCGGTGTTATTAATATTATTATAGATATGAAGTTTGATATATAGAAATTGTTACAATATTATTATGACTATTATTATTATTATTATCATTAATAACATTAATATTATCATAACTAATATTATTATTAATAATATGATGTTATAGTTATCATTATCATTAATAATAATAGTATTATTATTATTATTATTATTATATTATTAATATTAGGTATAATATTATTATTGTTATATTTATTAATAAATGAGATTAATTATAATATATATAAATACAAATAGATAAATATAGATAAATAAAGATTATGAAACAGATATATATATATAGCGAATATCTGTTTTTCCTATCACTATCATCCATTTTTTTTCTGTACCCTTGTGATTTCCTGTCTTCAGCTAATCCTTTGGATCAAATTTTGCTATAAATAACCGTTCATCATCAAACTGATATAATCAATCACCTATGTTTCTATTTTTTTTTTTTATTTCTTCTATCCCTGCTCGTACTACCTTTTAATCCAAACCTCAAATTCGAATTGATTCTCAAAAAGTAATAATGCTAAGTTGTTAGGAATCCTTCCCTCAAACTTCCAGTAAAATCTCAACTTCCAATTCCTTGTATTGATTTCAAATTCAAGAGTCAAAGTTTAGAAATACAAAAGTCAACATATTGTTCTTCATTAAAATTCGCAAGCGTTTTGATGTTTTCTGATAAATTAACGATTGATGGAGTTTGTACGTACGATTTAAAACCTTTTTCATTTAGGGATCATGAACTAATATGATCTCAAACTCAAAAACTCAATTTTATTTTTTTTAAGAAACAGCGAATGGCAGCAGGTCTGCTTCGTTTTTTTATTTTTATTTTTTATTTTCGTTTTAAATTAATTCAAGGTTAACATAGATTGATTATACTTTGTTTAAAAATAAAAAAAAATCGTATAACTAATTGATGATACGAGGGATTGATAGTTGGTCTTCTGTGTCGATCAGATGGGTTGGAGAAGGTAGAAATAGAAAGTCGGGTTATAAACAAATGGGTCGAGTTTAATTCCAAAAAGACAAGCCAGCTTAGATGGTTTAGTGTGTTTACGATATTCGAGAGGTCGCGGGTTCGAGTCCCTAGAGTGGCAATATTTTTTTCAGGCCAAATGTTTGATCTTGGACTCCAAATTAAAAAGGGTTTAGCTAAGTGGGCCGAGTTCTAGATTTTTGGATTAGGCCAAATCCTAATTTAATTGTTGGGCCGAAAACAATAGTATATACATTCAAATTCAGGGGATTTAAAACAGAAAAAGAAATACACAGGGACGGTTAGGAGAGTGTTCGGGTTAGCAGGAGGTCACTGGTTCGAGTCCCTCTTGGAGCATTATTCTTTTTAAAGACTTTTACTATTGAAGGTAGTTTAATTTTTATTATTATTTATAATATTATTTTCATTATTATTATTATTATCGTTATTAGGATATGTATTATTAATATTATTGAGATTAGGATTTTTACTATTATTATTATTAAAATAACGAAAGATATTATTATTTTCATTAATATTAGTATTAATATCATTTAATAAATATTAGTACTATCAATATATTTATAATTATTAACATCATTACTTTTAAAAATCTATCATTAAAATTGGTGATATCATTGAAATTGATATTTTTATTAAAATTATTAATTTGTTATCGTTATTAAAATTATTATTATTATTATTAGACAAAATTGCTGAAATAGTCCCTGTGGTTTGTACCAAAATGCTAGTTTCGTCCCTGTACTTTTTTTTTTGATGGATTTGGTCCCGGTGGTTTGTAAAAGTTGCTGATTTAGTCCCTATTGCTGACGGCCGTCAAAAAAGGCCGTTAACTCCAGTCACGTGCCAGACATGTGAGGGTATTTTTGTCCTTTCCTTTATTTATTAACAATATTGCTGAAATCGTCCCTGTGGTTTGTAATAAAATTGCAGTAATAGTCCCCATGGTTTGTAACAAAATGCTGAAATCTTTATCCCCAAAAATTTTGTCTTTTACGCCTTCATCTTTATCCTTAATAATTATGAACAAACCCTATTTTTTTTTCTTCAAACACTTCATCACCTATCTTCATCTTCCCCAAATCACAAACCCTAATCAGCACCAAATTAATTTCCATTCCCAACTTTAAATCCAAACCAATTCCAAACTTAAAAATGGTTCTTGAATAATTTCACAACAAACAATTATTTCATTCAAAACATTAAAATGAAAATCTCGATTAAAAAATAAAGAGTTGGGGGTTGTTTTCAATATAATCAACACATTCACACACAATTACACCAACTAGAATATCATCATTCAATCATCTATCTATAATATTCGTTGTTTATTTGTTGTGCTCAAATACACCAACTCATCTATTCTTCACAGATCACAAATTTTAATCAAAACCACTTGTTTATTTCTTTCATCTTAGTATCAATATCAGATCTTGAATACTTAAATTTGAATTTCGTTTGCAAAAAAAGGTTCAATAAAACTGTTAATTGTCTGATACCTGAACCATCAACATCATCGCACGAGATCTAAACTGTCAACATAATTGTCTGATACTAGATCTGAAGGATTTATCGTCGTCACCGGAATGAGGTTCATCTGGTGGTGGTTACTTTCCAGATCTGTTGGTGGCGGCAGTTTCGATTGAAGGAATCAACTCAGTAATTTGCGACTGAAGGTGAAAACGGTGTGGTGAAGATGACGGTTGCATTTTGGTGGTATAGAAACATAAATATAATCAATACAAAGGATTTGGAGAAGAAGATGAAGTATATTTTGTGTTGATTTGAGTATATTTTAGAGTTTATAGTTTGTATATTTATTGATTCAGTGTTTTAGTGGGTTTGATTTTTTCATGTTAATTAAAGTGTTTGAATAAAATGAAAAAAATTAGGGTTTGTTCATAATTATTGGGGATAAAGATGAAGGTGAGGAAGAAAATTTTTTCCAGCAATTTTGCTACAAATCATGGGGACCAATTCAGCAATTTTGGTACAAACCACAGGGACCATTTCAGCAATTTTGCTAATACATGAAAGAAACTGACGAAAATACCCTCACATGTCTGGCACGTGACTGGAGTTAACGGCTTTTTTTGACGGCCGTCAGCAATAGGGACTAAATCAGCAACTTTTACAAACCACCGGGACCAAATCCATCAAAAAAAAAGCACAGGGATGAAACTAGCATTTTGGTACAAACCACAGGGACTATTTCAGCAATTTTGTCTTATTATTATTATTATTATTATTATTATTATTATCCTTAACTTCGTATTATTACAATATTCAATTGTTACAAACGGAAGATATATTTATAAAAATATATTTATTACAAGTTATAATAATATTGCATAATATTATGCTTTAACTAATATAATACTATAACGTTAATTAAATTATATATCAAATAAGTATCATAACAAAATATATAAATTTGTTCGATTACAATTATACGTATTAATAAATATATAATTAATATAGGTTCGTGAACCCAAGGCCAACCTTACACATGTTCAATGATGTTATATGTATTTTTACTACAAAATACAGTATGGTGAGTTTCATTTGCTTCCTTTTTATATATATTTTTGGGCTGAGAATACATGCGCTGATTTATAAATGTTTTACAAAATAGGCACAAGTACTAAAACTAATTCTATGTGGGTTTAAACCAGAAATATACCCTTAGCTTGGTAACATTAAACTACTTGTCTATGTACGGTAGGTGCGAATCCTAAAGATAGATCTATTGGGCCTGACAAACCCCATCCTGACTATGGGATGCTTTAGTACTTTGAGGTTATTTTAAACACACCTGATCTGGTGTACTTCAGAGGGTAAATCATGAACGTTAAGGCTTATTACCGGGTGCCTACAGCTTATAGAATACTTTTATACACTTGCGAGTGTACATACATTTATAAACGGAAATCTTGTGGTCTATTGATATATTGAAATGATTGATATGATAAACCTATGAACTCATCAACCTTTTGGTTGACACTTTTAAGCATGTTTATTCTCAGGTACGAATTAAGTCTTCCGCTGTGCATTTGCTCAATTTAAGGACATTACTTGGAGTCGATCATCGCAATGGGACTAAATGTTGATGACTTCGTCCAGGTGGATTAGGACGGGTCATCACAGGTGCTCAGAAAGGACCCGTTCATATACATTATAAACGATTCACAATAGTTGATTACATCGCGAGGTATTTGACCTCTATATGATACATTTTACAAACATTGCATTCGTTTTTAAAAGACAAACTTTCTTTACAACGAAAGTTGACGGCATGAACACCATTTCATAATACATCCAACTATAATTGGCTTAATAATAATCTTGATGAACTCAATGACTCGAATGCAACGTCTTTCAAAATATGCAATGAATGACTCCAAGTAATATCCTTAAAATGAGCTAATGCACAGCGGAAGATTTCTTTAATACCTGAGAATAAACATGCTTTAAAGTGTCAACCAAAAGGTTGGTGAGTTCATAGGTTTATCATAACAATCATTTTAATATATTAATAGACCACAAGATTTCCGTTTATAAATATATGTACACTCGCAAGTGTATAAAAGTATTTTATAAGTTGTAGGCACCCGGTAACAAGCCTTAACGTTCATGTTTTACCCTCTGAAGTACACCAGATCAGGTGTGTTTAAAATAACCTCGAAGTACTAAAGCATCCCATAGTCAGGATGGGGTTTGTCAGGCCCAATAGATCTATCTTTAGGATTCGTGCCTACCGTACATAGACAAGTAGTTTAATGTTACCAAGCTAAGGGTATATTTCTGTTTTAAACCCACGTAGAATTAGTTTTAGTACTTGTGCCTATTTCGTAAAATATTTATAAAAACAGCGCATGTATTCTCAGTCCCAAAAATATATATAAAAGGGAGCAAATGAAACTCACAATACTGTATTTCGTAGTAAAAATACATATAACGTCATTTAACAAGTGCAAGGTTGGCCTCGGATTCACGAACGTATCAATATTGAGATTCAATATTGCAGGAAAGTACGTAGACGCAACGGAGATGATAAACACTAAATTGACCTCACGAGCATACCCATGAATCATACCCATCACCTCCATAGCTATAACCCATAATTTTCATAGTTTCGACTCATTCAAAAAAACTATTTTGAAATCACTCGGACAGCACTCCGTCGTAATATTTTATATATACTAATAATATCTTGAAATAATACAGAGCAAATATATATATATATATATATATATATATATATATATATATATATATATATATATATATATATATATATATATATATATATATATATATATAAATCGATTGAGAGAGTTTAGAGAAATATATTTTTAAGTTTCTATGAAATAATGAAACCTATTGAATTCTATTTATAATAGATTTTTGAATTATTAAAGTGAATTATTAAAGTATGAATTATTAAAGTGAATTATTAAAGTATGAATTATTAAAGTGAATTATTAAAGTATGAATTATTAAAGTGAATTATTAAAGTATGAATTATTAAAGTATGAATTATTAAAGTGAATTATTAAAGTATAAATTATTAAAGTGAATTATTAAAGTATGAATTATTAAAGTTAAAGTAAAGTAAAAGTAAAGTAAAGGTAAAGTTAAAGTATAGTAAAAGTATAAAAACTATGTATGTATAATACGCGTATAAATATATATAATATTAATTTAAATCGTTATATATATTTAATGAAATAAAATATAAATATCGTTATATTTATTATACTGGTTAAGTAATGAGTTGTCAAAAGTGATTCTAGATATTTCTAAAAGTTATATACGTTTTAATAATAAAGTTCTTTTTAAACTGAAAACGTCTTTGTACGTTTAAAAATAGATTAATAGAATATTATGGAAACCAATTCTCCACTAACTTTTGTCTAACTTTCGTAAATGACACTTTTTGTTTTTATTTATAAATAGCTTTACAAATTATTCTGAATATCGTTAAGAGGAATAGATTTTCTCAAATCATAGTGGACCTCTCAACAGAGACTTGTAATCATAATTCAATGTTTCTGATAATTCAATCATTTAATATATATTTCTTTCATCGAAAATTATATTGAAAAAAATACGTTCGTGTAAAGTATTATACATTTAATACTTTATTAATATTCTCAAGTTATAATATATATATATATATATATATACATATACATATCTATTTATATATAACAGTTCGTGAATCGTCGGAATTTGGTCGAGGTTATAATGAATGTATGAACACAGTTTAAAATTCTTGAGATTTAACTTAACAAACTTTGCTTATCGTGTCGAAATAATATAAAGATTAAAGTTTAAATTTGGTCGGAAATTTCCGGGTCGTCACAGTACCTACCCGTTAAAGAAATTTCGTCCCCGAAATTTGATAGAGGTCGTCATGACTAACAATGAGAATGTTATTATAACGATTATAGAGTTTTATCATGTTCAAGAAGAATGGATAAAATAATTCGATTACTCGAAGCATGTGAGTGAAGTTATCGTAAATGAATGAAATAAGATATTAGTGATTCGTCATATCTTTTGACGTCATCATGATTGATCTCCGAAAAGAAAATCTTTGTAATCTATATTGGATTTGATTATTCGATGATTAAGGAAATTATGATCCTCTTCGAATTAATGCGATAATCCATTTTGATTTCTCTGTCGGATATTTCACTATAAATCCACCTCATTTGTTTTCTTACAACTCACACCTTCTCAACTCATATTTTAAAGTATTTGTCAATATGCTTCATCCAGTGCTGATTCTTGATATACTCCTCACTTTCATATCTGTCACTCTTCTTTTTCATCTGCCTCAGGAAGAATCTATTTACTTCTACTATACTCTTGGTTTTATAGTGTTTTTAGTTCTCCCGTGTCTTTATATTGCTATATGCATTGATATATGCAGTTTGTGATTTCTGGGTTGTTGTTAGGTTTTATATCTTCTCTTATATTTCAAAGTCCTTGCTTCTTCTATAATCATTGTCATCCACAGTTAATGCTCTCTTCTATTTGCTATGATTTATACTCTCATTTCTAGTTCGGAGCTTTGTCCTTTCGTTTTTTTCTTCTTGCGATTAAGCACCGCTTGTAATGGTCCAGAATTCGCAGATATAAATTTCGGAATGAACATTGTTAATGTTCTAGGAAGGAAATTGTAATGGCATGATCTTGACTTGTCAAATTACCAGAATACCTTGGAAAAGGCTGAATCATCAAGAAATATTTTCATGATATTTAGAGATCAAAGAGAATATAAGAGTCGTGTAACATAGCACATGATGATGTTATGATCTGTGAATCATCATGTTCCATTTAGAAACTCAGCATGAATTACTGTAATATAATCACGTTGATCAAGTGTCATTATATTATACTAACTCATGCTTCAGCTCCCAACACTTTTTCAAGAATATTCCTATTTTAAACTCGAATGTTTCAGAATTTAGAAACTAAAATAGTTTCTTTTATGATATAATACAGATAGCGTGAAGAGGTAAATGATTTCAGATAAGAATAATTATAAAAATATCTTAGAATATCTAATATCAGAGGATGATGAAGGATATTGTCTGCAGGGGTTTAGAGTCAGGAGCAAGGTATTGGTTAATGACTTCAGCAAGTACTGAATCATTTGGATTCTTTGAAGGCAGGTTCAGCCTTTGTGATTTGTCCACAGCCTCCTTTATACTTTGCTCAATCCGTTTTCCAGTTCCAAAGCTTCTCTTTTTCTGAGCTTTGCCAATATACTATCCTTTATCATCCAACTTTTTACTGTTAAGGTCGTTTACAGTTTTTGCTGCTTCATCAGCATTTTTCAAAATTTCAAGAACTGGTTCGCAGTTTAGGGTGTTTTTCAGAAATTTCTCATTCAAAGAATGTAAGTCTTGGAGGTAGACATTGTGTGTATATGTAATTGTTGATGTAGACATGCTGCGAGGTTTCAAAATACTGATTGCTGATTCTCAATAATTGGTATGGCAATTCTTGTTATAAGGTACGAATGAGTATATGATAGGGTTTCGATAATTATAATGATTTTTTTTTTTTTGGAAAGTCAAAGATCAGTGAAGTTGTTGGTAAGTTTATTTCTAATGTGGTGAATATAAACGATTCCCCGGTAACGTTGGCGAAAGGGCAACGTATCTATCGAGGTTATAATAAGACTGTTTTGATTGAGAAGTTGAAGTTGACTTGCTGGAGCTGTGACAAAACTATCTATTTTGAAACGGAATTGAAAAGTTATTTTAGCTAGTAAATGCCAAAGGGTCTAACACGGATACGTGTCGAACTATGACTTGGGTTTTGAGAGTTTTTTAGGTGTATAACTGTGGGTAACATGTGGATGGATCATCATCTCGATTGTTCCTTAGTTGAAGTGTCTTCAGGAATTTCGAAGGGTTTGAGCACATATTGTAATCGTTAATACATATGATGTTCTAACACAGTTTTGAAGTCAAAGTATAGCTTTAAAAGATATAGGAATCTAAGAGTGATGATACTGGTTATATTTCGAATTGAATTATGCGATTTCAAAATCAGAATATGTAATTGAATTTGAATGAGTATGATTGTTTTGATTTATATGAAAGAATGGATATTGTTGTGAAAGTAGGGAGTATAGTTGATGATTGCTGAATCAGTTTCGAAAAATGTAATATATTAATTGTGAATTTATATATCTCTCGGGTATTACCTACCCGTTAAAAAAAATTCACAATTAATATTTTGTACAAAAGAAGTTTATTACAGTCTTTATGAAAATATATGTGTATATTTTCTTTAGATGTAATATAGATTTAATGAGTTAATATTAAATTAAACTCATTTGTTTTATGGTTGGAACTAGAATTGAGTAATCCCTAAAACTTTATAAATTGCATAAGTATTTCTTCAATAATATTGAAATTATGAATCATTACTTTGTTATTTGTTGGTTTTCGTGAAATTCTTGTGAACTTCGCAAGGTACGAATGATGTTATTTGAAAAGTTTCGAGTACATCGATGATGAAAGTGTAAAATCAAACATATATTCGAATAATACACTTGATTAGTTATGAATTGGATTTTTATTGAATTGAGACAGAGATTGTAATTAACGATGGTTAAGTTGCGGACGAAGGACGTACATCATTGCATATTTGTAATATGAATTAACTGAGTAGTTAAGATTCACACATAATAGCTTAGTACGGGAAGATTTATTATGGTTTAAAAATTTATACATATAAAATATACATATAAATCTTTCAATTGGAAATCAGTTAATACTTCATAACTTGTTGATACAATATATTTGTTGTTGATTCGTAATGATGTCCACAATGATTCTTGAACTGACAGAGTTTGTGATGTTAAGGTGCTGTTGATTATGACGATATTGACGGCACTGACTGTGTTGATGATGCTACGGTCCTGTTGATGCTGTTGGTAAAACAATTCTAGCTTGTAAATCGTACACCATTTTCGATCAAAGTTTCTACTCTACCATCTCCGTTCACTCATCCGATTTACGGTCAGAATTAAATAATCTCTAAGATTTTGGAGATTACATAACTGCCGCAGAGATATCTCTTCAATGAAGTTTATGAATTAATACTTCATCGTTTGTTGTTGTTGATATTCCTGGATATTTACAGGGCGTATGACGTTGATGTTTGAGATACAGATTGTGATGTTGCGGTATGGGATGTGGATATTGTTGTTGGTGGTGGTGATGGCACTGTTGGTGTTGCTGATGGTGGTACTGTTTATGCTGCTGGTGCTGCTGCTGGTGTTTGTAACCTTTGCACCATATACTCCAAAGCCACTACCCGAGCGCGAAGCTCGTTGACTTCTTCTATTACACCGGGGTGATTGTCGGTTCGGACGAGCGGGTAAATAAAATCTAGAATTTGGTGTAGTATGTAATCGTGACGAGATACTCTAGAAATAAGAGAGAAAATGGTGTTTCGAATAGGTTCGCCGGTAAGTGCTTCAGGTTCTTCGCCAAGAGGGCAATGTGGTGGATGGAAGGGATCACCTTCTTCTTGTCTCCAATGATTAAGGAGGCTACGAACCCATCCTCAATTCATCCAGAATAGATGATGACTAATTGGTTGATCCATTCCGGTCACACTGCTTTCGGAACTTGAGTGGGATTCCATTTCGGAATCCGAGGGACTTGAACTAATGACAAATTCCATTTCGTACGATTGAATAAAGAATTTTTCGATATGAAATGATTTTTCAGCTATCGGGTGGTATTCTAATTATATAGAGCAAAAGGTTTCGTAGATTACGGAGGAATTTACGAAATATGTCAGGCAAAGTTTACAGTAACAGATACGCTAAGATATGAATTTTGTCTATACACTATTCATGCAATCATTGCAATAAGATGTGTCTAGACTAAGAATGATAAGCAGGTAATTTCCGATAAAAATAATGAGCAAAACTTTTGACATGCAGACACGGTCGAAGTCCAGACTCACTAATGCATCCTAACGACTATCAGTTAGACACACTAATGCAGACCTGGTTCGCTAAGACCACCGCTCTGATACCAACTGAAAGGACCCGTTCATATACATTATAAACGATTCACAATAGTTGATTACATCGCGAGGTATTTGACCTCTATATGATACATTTTACAAACATTGCATTCGTTTTTAAAAGACAAACTTTCTTTACAACGAAAGTTGACGGCATGAACACCATTTCATAATACATCCAACTATAATTGGCTTAATAATAATCTTGATGAACTCAATGACTCGAATGCAACGTCTTTCAAAATATGCCATGAATGACTCCAAGTAATATCCTTAAAATGAGCTAATGCACAGCGGAAGATTTCTTTAATACCTGAGAATAAACATGCTTTAAAGTGTCAACCAAAAGGTTGGTGAGTTCATAGGTTTATCATAACAATCATTTTAATATATTAATAGACCACAAGATTTCCGTTTATAAATATATGTACACTCGCAAGTGTATAAAAGTATTCTATAAGTTGTAGGCACCCGATAACAAGCCTTAACGTTCATGTTTTACCCTCTGAAGTACACCAGATCAGGTGTGTTTAAAATAACCTCGAAGTACTAAAGCATCCCATAGTCAGGATGGGGTTTGTCAGGCCCAATAGATCTATCTTTAGGATTCGCGCCTACCGTACATATACAAGTAGTTTAATGTTACCAAGCTAAGGGTATATTTCTGGTTTAAACCCACGTAGAATTAGTTTTAGTACTTGTGCCTATTTCGTAAAACATTTATAAAAACAGCGCATGTATTCTCAGTCTCAAAAATATATATAAAAGGGAGCAAATGAAACTCACAATACTGTATTTCGTAGTAAAAATACATATAATGACATTTAACAAGTGCAAGGTTGGCCTCGGATTCACGAACGTATCAATATTGAGATTCAATATTGCAGGAAAGTACGTAGACGCAACGGAGATGATAAAACTAGATTGACCTCACGAGCATACCCATGAACCATACCCATCACCTCCATAGCTATAACCCATAATTTTCTTAGCTTCGACTCATTCAAAAAAACTATTTTGAAATCACTCGGACAGCACTCCGTCGTAATATTTTATATATACTAATAATATCTTGAAATAATACAGAGCAAATATATATATATATATATATATATATATATATATATATATATATATATATATATATATATATATATATATATATATATATATAAATCGATTGAGAGAGTTTAGAGAAATATATTTTTAAGTTTCTATGAAATAATGAAACCTATTGAATTCTATTTATAATAGATTTTTGAATTATTAAAGTGAATTATTAAAGTATGAATTATTAAAGTAAATTATTAAAGTATGAATTATTAAAGTGAATTATTAAAGTATGAATTATTAAAGTGAATTATTAAAGTATGAATTATTAAAGTGAATTATTAAAGTATGAATTATTAAAGTGAATTATTAAAGTATGAATTATTAAAGTGAATTATTAAAGTTAAAGTAAAGTAAAAGTAAAGTAAAGGTAAAGTTAAAGTATAGTAAAAGTATAAAAACTATATATGTATAATACGCGTATAAATATATATAATATTAATTTAAATCGTTATATATATTTAACGAAATAAAATATAAATATCGTTATATTTATTATACTGGTTAAGTAATGAGTTATCAAAAGTGATTCTAGATATTTATAAAAGTTATATACGTTTTAATAATAAAGTTCTTTTTAAACTGAAAACGTCTTTGTACGTTTGAAAATAGATTAATAGAATATTATGGAAACCAATTCTCCACTAACTTTTGTCTAACTTTCGTAAATGACACTTTTTGTTTTTATTTATAAATAATTTTACAAATTATTCTGAATATCGTTAAGAGGAATAGATTTTCTCAAATCATAGTGGACCTCTCAACAGAGACTTGTAATCATAATTCAATGTTTCTGATAATTCAATCATTTAATATATTTTTTTCGTCGAAAATCATATTGAAACAAATACGTTCGTGTAAAGTATTATACATTTAATACTTTATTAATATTCTCAAGTTATAATATATATATATATACATATACATATCTATTTATATATAACAGTTCGTGAATCGTCGGAATTTGGTCGAGGTTATAATGAATGTATGAACACAGTTTAAAATTCTTGAGATTTAACTTAACAAACTTTGCTTATCGTGTCGGAATAATATAAAGATTAAAGTTTAAATTTGGTCGAAAACTTCCGGGTCGTCACACCTGTGATGACCCGTCCTAATCCACCTGGACGAAGTCATCAACATTTAGTCCCATTGCGATGATCGACTCCAAGTAATGTCCTTAAATTGAGCAAATGCACAGCGGAAGACTTAATTCGTACCTGAGAATAAACATGCTTAAAAGTGTCAACCAAAAGGTTGATGAGTTCATAGGTTTATCATATCAATCATTTCAATATATCAATAGACCACAAGATTTCCGTTTATAAATGTATGTACACTCGCAAGTGTATAAAAGTATTCTATAAATTGTAGGCACCCAGTAACAAGCCTTAACGTTCATGATTTACCCTCTAAAGTACACCAGATCAGGTGTGTTTAAAATAACCTCGAAGTACTAAAGCATCTCATAGTCAGGATGGGGTTTGTCAGGCCCAATAGATCTATCTTTAGGATTCGTGCCTACCGTACATAGACAAGTAGTTTAATGTTACCAAGCTAAGGGTATATTTCTGGTTTAAACCCACATAGAATTAGTTTTAGTACTTGTGCCTATTTCGTAAAACATTTATAAATCAGCGCATGTATTCTCAGCCCAAAAATATATATAAAAAGGAAGCAAATGAAACTCACCATACTGTATTTTGTAGTAAAAATACATATAACATCATTGAACATGTGTAAGGTTGGCCTTGGGTTCAGGAACCTATATTAATTATATATTTATTAATACGTATAATTATAATCGAACAAATTTATATATTTTGTTATGATACTTATTTGATATATAATTTAATTAACGTTATAGTATTATATTAGTTAAAGCATAATATTATGCAATATTATTATAACTTGTAATAAATATATTTTTATAAATATATCTTCCGTTTGTAACAATTGAATATTGTAATAATACGAAGTTAAGGATAATAATAATAATAATAATAATAATAATAATAATAATAATAATAATAATAATAATAATAATAATAATAATAATAATAATAATAATAATAATAATAATAATAATAATAATAATAATTTTAATAACGATAACAAATTAATAATTTTAATAAAAATATCAATTTCAATGATATCACTAATTTTAATGATAGATTTTTAAAAGTAATGATGTTAATAATTATAAATATATTGATAGTACTAATATTTATTAAATGATATTAATACTAATATTAATGAAAATAATAATATCTTTCGTTATTTTAATAATAATAATAGTAAAAATCCTAATCTCAATAATATTAATAATACATATCCTAATAACGATAATAATAATAATAATGAAAATAATATTATAAATAATAATAAAAATTAAACTACCTTCAATAGTAAAAGTCTTTAAAAAGAATAATGCTCCAAGAGGGACTCGAACCAGTGACCTCCTGCTAACCCGAACACTCTCCTAACCGTCCCTCTGTATTTCTTTTTCTGTTTTAAATCCCCTGAATTTGAATGTATATACTATTGTTTTCGGCCCAACAATTAAATTAGGATTTGGCCTAATCCAAAAATCTAGAACTCGGCCCACTTAGCTAAAACCTTTTTAATTTGGAGTCCAAGATCAAACATTTGGCCTGAAAAAAATATTGCCACTCTAGAGACTCGAACCCGCGACCTCTCGAATATCGTAAACACACTAAACCATCTAAGCTGGCTTGTCTTTTTGGAATTAAACTCGACCCATTTGTTTATAACCTGACTTTCTATTTCTACCTTCTCCAACCCATCTGATCGACACAGAAGACCAACTATCAATCCCTCTTATCATCAATTAGTTATACGATTTTTTTTTTATTTTTAAACAAAGTATAATCAATCTATGTTAACCTTGAATTAATTTAAAACGAAAATAAAAAAATAAAAATAAAAAACAAAGCAGACCTGCTGCCATTCGCTGTTTCTTAAATAAAATAAAATTGAGTTTTTGAGTTTGAGATCGTATTAGTTCATGATCCCTAAATGAAAAAGGTTTTAAATCGTACGTACAAACTCCATCAATCGTTAATTTATCAGAAAACATCAAAACGCTTGCGAATTTTAATGAAGAACAATATGTTGACTTTTGTATTTCTAAACTTTGACTCTTGAATTTGAAATCAATACAAGTAATTGGAAGTTGAGATTTTACTGGAAGTTTGAGGGAAGGATTCCTAACAACTTAGCATTATTACTTTTTGAGAATCAATTCGAATTTGAGGTTTGGATTAAAAGGTAGTACGAGCAGGGATAGAAGAAATAAAAAAATAAAATAAAAAAAATAGAAACATAGGTGATTGATTATATCAGTTTGATGATGAACGGTTATTTATAGCAAAATTTGATCCAAAGGATTAGCTGAAGACAGGAAATCACAAGGGTACAGAAAAAAAATGGATGATAGTGATAGGAAAAACAGATATTCGCTATATATATATATCTGTTTCATAATCTTTATTTATCTATATTTATCTATTTGTATTTATATATATTATAATTAATCTCATTTATTAATAAATATAACAATAATAATATTATACCTAATATTAATAATAATATAATAATAATAATAATAATAATACTATTATTATTAATGATAATGATAACTATAACATCATATTATTAATAATAATATTAGTTATGATAATATTAATGTTATTAATGATAATAATAATAATAATAGTCATAATAATATTGTAACAATTTCTATATATCAAACTTCATATCTATAATAATATTAATAACACCGAGTTTTAATATTGATATTAATATTGATAATAACAATGAAAGTAATAATAATATTCTCAGTATAACAACTATATTGTTAATTTGTAATTACATTTAATAGATTATTATTATAATTTATCGATTATATTATAGTTACTAATTATATATACTATGATATTTATTTACAAACAGTCGTTCGTGAATTGTCAGGCATAGTCAAAGGGTAACTGATTATCCGAATATAGATTTCAAACTTTCTATACTCAACATTACAGATTTTGCTTATCGTGTCAGAAACATATAAAGATTAAGATTTAAATTTGGTCGGAAATTTCCGGGTCATTACAGGTGTAAAGCTTATTTGTTGTGAATCTCTTAGGTGATTTACTTTTGGACGATTAGGAGCTCAAGCGGGATTGGTTCTTCATGTAATCGAGGTGAGTGGAGTAATTATACGTATGTGTATATGGCGTGTTTATTTGTGGGTGTTATGGCATGAACCATCGAGCCGGTAGTGCCATAACATGTGTGCGATAAGATGTGAACCACGAGCCGGTAGCATCGAGTGTGAACCACGAGCCGGTAGCACTATAAACTAAGATGTGAACCACGAGCCGGTAGCATCGAGTGTGAACCACGAGCCGGTAGCACTATAAACTAAGATGTGAACCACGAGCCGGTAGCATCGAGTGTGAACCACGAGCCGGTAGCACTATAAAAGAGTATGACTCAATTGCGTATGGTGTGAACCACGAGCTGGTAGTACCATAGCGTTTATGGTTAACCA
Source organism: Rutidosis leptorrhynchoides (assembly GCF_046630445.1). Lineage (NCBI taxonomy): Eukaryota > Viridiplantae > Streptophyta > Magnoliopsida > Asterales > Asteraceae > Rutidosis > Rutidosis leptorrhynchoides. The sequence goes on from NC_092339.1 coordinate 10,702,203, forward strand.
TATTGAGATTGTTGATTGTTTAGCAAATTATATATATTGAGTTGAGTGTATGCTAATGCGGTTTTGTGATAATGTACGACTTGTTAGTATTACGGGTATGATGACATGCTATTTGAGTTACAAGTTCGTATGAGGTATTTGGTGGAGGTGATTGCAAATAGATGGGTCATATATGTATATGTATAATTATTGCATTCACTGAGCTTTTAGCTTACCCCTCTCGTTGTTTACCTTTTTACAGGTATTTTGATTAGGAAGCCAACTAGTTTTTATACTAGATGCTTAGGAGCGCTTGGGCTTAAAGGGGTAGCTTTTGGATATACGGACGTGGATTGGGGATTTGGTAGTCCCCGGGATTATGCTCTTGGTATCGGGTTGGGTTGTAGAGTCCTAATCCGTCTAAAAAGATAAATGGGTCGAAATCGCAATTTTATTTGTAAAATGGGTCAATGTGGGCCCGGTGTTGTAAAACTTATTTTTATTGTGGAAATCTCTTAGTTTTACTTAATATGATGTGTTGTGAAAGTCGTTTCATTTAAAAGTGTCGGGAAGCGGGTTTTCCGCTCGCGTGTTATTAAAAAACTGATCAGTCCCCGTTAGTTCATTTGGACGCCGTCCTAAAGTGTTGGACTCCATCCAAGGCTTCAGTACTGGACGCCGTCCAGGAATCTGGACGCCGTCCAGATGTACAGGTTCAAATTTTTTTTTTAAGGCGTGTTTTGGTAAAACGAAGTTGGGTCGTTACACTTGGAGTCATTCATGACATATTTCAAAAGACGTTGCATTCAAGTCGTTGAGTTCATCAAGATTATTATTAAGTCAATTATAGTTGGATATATTATGAAATGGTATGCATGCCTGTCAACTTTCGATGTAATGAAAGTTTGTCTTTTAAAAACGAATGCAATGTTTGTAAAATGTATCATATAGAGGTCAAGTACCTCGCGATGTAACCAAATGTTATTGTATTAGTCCTTATGGATTAGGACGGGTCGTCTCAAGATGTAATCATGGATTTAATGAGTTGATATTATATTAATCTCATTCGGTTTATGGTTGAAACGATAATAAATAATCTCTAAAACCTTGGAGATTACATAATCGCCGCAGAATATTTCTCAAATGAAATTATGAATTAATACTTCATTGGTTATTATTGTTGACATTCCTTGGTGTCTATGGTACGTATGATGTTGATACAGATTGTGATGTTGAGGCTTGTGATGCGGATGTTGTTGTTGATGAAGCTGATGGTGTTGATGTTGTTGCTGATTGATGGTACTGCTGGTGCTTATAGTGATTGCTGTGTTGATGATGTTGGCGGTACTGCTGAGGCTGTTGCTGATTCTGGTGGTGCCGTCGGTGCTGGTGATGTTGACGATACTGCTGGCGGTGTTATTGTTGTTGATACTGGTGGTGATGGTACTGGTGCTGTTGGTTATGCTGCTGGTGCTACTGATGCTTGTAGATTTCTCACCATATTCTCCAGAGCCGTTATTCGAGCGCGAAGCTCGTTAACTTCTTCCATTATTCCGGGATGATGGGTGGTTGGAACTAGCGGATGAATAAGATCTAGAATCTTAGATATTATATAATCGTGAAGGGATACCCTGGAAATGAGGGTGAAAATGGTGTTCCAAACGGGTTCACCGGTAAGCGCTTCAGGTTCTTCGCCAATAGGGCAATTTGGTTGATGGAAGAGATCTCCTTCTTCTTGCCTCCATTGATTAAGTCAGTTACGAACCCATCCCCAATCCATCCAGAATTTGTGATGACTGATTGGTTCATTTGTTCCGGTTACGCTTTGTGTGGAGCTTGAGGAACTCGTGGAATCCATGTGATGTGATCGGAATAAGGGTTTTCGATATGAGATGAGTGTTGAATACTGAATGATATCTTCGTCTCCTCGAATACGTATATATAGCAGAAAGATTCCATAATTTGTGGAGGAAATTTAGGGAAAGTGTTTGACAAAGTTTATGGAGATAGATAGGATAAGATATGATTTGTATGTACATCATTTATTGCAGTATGACGTGTCGAGACTTTTAATAAGCAAGTGATTTCCAACAAGGATTGATAGATATACTTTTGATTAAAGACTTTCAATTCGTAATGGCCTATTCAGGTCTAGGGGCTTGAGCTATAGGATCCTTTAAATCGGTAATTCAAACCCTTCCATTCTAGAGTTTCGTAGACGCCATCCGTCAAGAAAATTCAATGATCAAAAATAACGAGAAAGCAAAGATTTTGAAAGTAATGGATATGAATAGTAGAGATTTCAAGAATCATGGATAACATTTCATGTAATACTTATGTAATACACAAAACCATGATAGATGACATAGGAATGTCAAGAATTTCAATAATCATGAGTGATAGCCCTTGGTGTCTGTAATGATGATAGGGTTCATGCTAGTCATCCTAAAAAAATGAGAGAATGAAGGTTACAAACGTTCTAAGGAAGACGAAAGGCAAGAGGTAAATGTATAGACAACAGATAGCAAGATAATAAGAGATATGCAATTAAAACTAAGGCAAGAAAGGCTATAGCCTAAAGATTACTAAAGCACCCTAGCTAACACATAAGTCACACATAAAATGCAATCCTGGTTCTCTATAACAGCCCTGCTCTGATACCAATCTGTCACACCCCCAAATAGGGCCGGGGTATTTGTGACTAATTATATCAAATCACAGATGTATAAATGAGAACGACTCTATATGAGACGTTTTATTGAGTTTTGCAGCGGAAGATAAATAGATTACATTGTATTTCTAGCATTAGATGTTCTTAATTGATATGATATGTAATGAAGACTTCAAGCATAGCAACAATCATCATCAAAGCAGCAGATATACAGCGGAAGCAATATTTAAGTTCCTGAAAATAAACATGCTTTAAAAAGTCAACACGAGGTTGAGTGAGTTCATAGGTTTGTCATAAATAATGATTTCAGTAATAGATCACAAGATTTAATTTAAAGACGATATATCATGTATATCAAAAGTATGCCATGAGCGTATAATATCAAAACTAAACGATTTTACCCCGAGACAATACATATGTAATTGTCGAGATCATTATTATACCACCAATTGACCTGAGGTCAACAGTGCGGGACGTTACTCCCAATAGTGCTATTTATAATAATTCTGTTTGCCACTTTTGTTCATCTATCAATTAATGATATTACAAAGCAGGGATTTGCATGTTTCAAATGAACACAATAAAAATACTCATGTTGGTCGCATAATAGTTTGTACTTGTGTCTATCAATTATAAAAATAGTACATGTATTCTCAGCCCAAAAATATAGATAAAAAGGGAGAAAATGAAACTCACGATAGAATACGATACGATACGATAGTTTGTAGTAAATATGCATAGGATGGCACTGAACAAGTACAGAGTTGAACCTATATCAAGTATATATATTAAAAAGTATAATGGTAATTGAACAAGTTTATATATTATTAATGACTTTATTTGTAATTTTTATGTGTTATATTAGATAAATTTAATATATTTAATTTATATATATACTAATATTTATCATTCGTTATGACATTTTAATATATTAAAGTTTATTTATGATAAAGAATATATAAAATTTATTAATTGATATCTTTTATATATAGTTTAATTAATATCCTTTTAATAATAAGAATATAGTGATATGTAATAATAATAATAATAATAATAATAATAATAATAATAATAATAATAATAATAATAATAATAATAATAATAATAATAATAGTATTGTTAATAAGTTAATTTTAAAAATGACACTTTTTAATAAAGATAATTATAAAAATGATAATTCTATTAAAAATATTAATTTCAATAATAATACTAATTTTACAAGAAATTTTGATAGAATTTAAAGTACGGTTACTTTTAGTAATAATGGTGATAATGATAGTAATTTTAATAATAATTATTATAATCTTATTAATAATATTAATAGTAATACTTATGTTAATAATACTAATTAATAATAATAACTATAATACTAATTTTAATAGTACTAATTCATTTAAATCATAAATTAATTTTAATTTAAATCATTTTCATAAACTTATAATAATAGTAATAATAGTAGTAGTAATAATAATAATAATAATAATAATAATAATAATAATAATAATATTAATAATAATAATATTAATAATAATAATATTAATAATAATAATATTAATAATATTAAAAAATTTAGGAAATGAAAACTACCTCAAAATAAGCCCTTTTAAAAAAAATGCCCAAAGCCGGGCTCGAACCCGTGACCTCTCGCTAACCTGACAAACACCCAAACCAGTCCCTCTGTTCTGCTTTTATGATATTATACCCAACTTAAAACTACATAACCTATACCAGACTGTTTTTGATTTCTTCTTCCTTTTCAAAACTCAAATGACCCAACATCAAATTAATCATAATAACAATGATTTATATTCTTCCAATTAATTAAAAACATTAATATTAAGTAGTTGTAGTATTTGAAAGAAAAAAAAATAGAAAAATACTGATACTGCTTCGCTGCTACAGAAGAAAAAAAAATTCGATTTTTATTTTTAAGAACGTTATAGACCAATATTATAACATAAATTGTGTTTCAAATCACTCTTAAAAACTTTCTCAATTGTCAATTTAACTTGAAACATCACAGGAAATTTGAATTTGATGGAAGAACAATTGTTGACTTTTTAAACTCGAAACTTTGACTCGAAAATTTGACTTCGATAACAAGAATTGGAATTTGATATTTTGTAGATAGTTTTACTAGATGAATACTAACCTAACTGCATTTTTAATTTTTAAAATTGGATTCGAATTCAAGGTTTTAAAAAAAAGAACACGAACAGAGGAACAACTTCTGTTTCTTAAAAATTTCTGTTTTAATTCGAATTGCAGTAGTGGATGGAGATTAAGAATTGATTAATTGTGATAAACATAAAAGATAATACTCATCTGAATTTATAGCCAACTGGATTTGATAATGGATGTCGATGTGATAATCAATCAGTAGAAAAACACGATGAATAAGAAAATAAAAGCAGACCTAATACCTAATTGATTTATATAAAGATGAAGTGGTCGATTGCAGTCCATCCAGGAAGATCAAATTAAATAAAAAAAACATAGAGCAGATATACCTAATTTCATCCACTGATTCATTATTTGTAATTAATTAATAATTAATAAATATAAATATATTTAAAAATAATAATAACAATTATATTAATAATAAAAATGATAATATTAATTATAAAAATGATAATAATAATATTATTAATGATATTAATAATAAATTGTATTAATATGCTATTAAAATGATAATTTTAATAATAATACTAACTTTAATAATAAATGATTATTTTAATGATAATGATAATACTAATAATTTTATTAATGATAATGATAATAATAATATTAATATAACAAATTAATATTAATACATAATTATTTACAAGTAATGGTTCGTGAATCATTGGAATTAGTCGAGGTTAAATAAAATCATGTAAAGAATTTGTTTAAATTTTATCGAAAAATTTTGAATTGTCACATTGTCGACCTTAAAGCATATAGTGGAAATACAGCTTGACTAACTAATATGTTTAATATTATATGTCCATTATTATTATTTAGATGGATCATATCTATGGATTTTTGCAATGAGTATAATATATCAATTATTTTATATCATGTGTATGATGAATTATAAAAAAAATATATCATGTGCCAGTGTTGATGTTAAATTAATATAGAATGCTTGTATCACATAGTATCAATGACAACAATTTTGAAATTGCTGCCGATGTATTTATGTTATCATGTGTATGTATGGTTAAAATTTACATGAGTTTATACATATTGTTGTATATATCTCTGTGATTTTTATAATATTAATGGAGTAGTTGATAGTAGTTTTGAAACTTACTTGAACATATATATTATTATTATTATCACTTTTGAAGTTTCAAACGTCCACTTTATATATATAGTGGGTGGACATATCATTATATCATAATAATAATATTAAATATTAATGGAGTGGTTGGTTGTTGATTAGCATGTATGTATTTACATACTCTATTAAATTTAAAGTTATCTTGGTTTGAAAAATATTCGGTTAAATATATTTTATTATATGCTACATGGTTATGGTTGCTACCTTGTAAGTTTTTAATTAGTTCAACATGAAACTGGGAAAAAGTGGTTATATTAATTTGTTATATCATGACCTATGCTATTATTAATCTAATTGATTGATAAGTTAGTGGATTAGGTTGGCATATTATATTATGATCTTTAGGTGTACAGCTAAATATGGACTTGTTGTTAATATTAAGCTATTTATGTTTATTTGCTTTAATAATTACATAAGCACACAAGTCCAAATCGTGAAATGGATATTAATAAAGAAAATACTAAGTAATAATGCTTAGTTAATGAGAATCTACATTTATAACATGTATATTCTATGTTGGTTGGTGGTTAAATATGATGTGATGATGGGTCTGTAATAAATAATTGACCTTGGAATAGGGCATGATAATAAGTCATCTAAATGTTCAAACTGTGTATGCATCGTGGCTATATAACAATATTCGTGGTTGGCTTCATTGGATATTAATAATTGATAATGTTCATGATCTTTTCAAAATTTGAATTATAATAGTTGAATGGATAAGAGTTTAGAATTTTTGTGGAATCCATTTTATAATAATTAATTGGGCTGATCATGGCTATTGCTACTACTACTACTACTATTACTAGTGAGATTGATGCACTGCTTTCTGATGCGGTTCTTACTCAGATTGAAAGATCTGAGAAATTCATTGGTTTAAATTTTAAGTGCTGACAGATAAAGATGTTCTTTTATCTGATCACATTGAACCTTGCGAGGTTATAAACTGAAGCCGCAATGTTGGTAGTAAAAGATGTTCTTTTACTTGACTATTGAACCTTGCGAGGTTCTTAACTAAAATCACTCCCCAACATGTTGAAAGGGAAATGGATGCTCAAATTATGAGCGCAGTTTAGTCTTGGAATCATTCAGATTACTTATGCGCAAGTCGATCGTTCTATAACGTGTATTCGAATAGTCTTCGGACAGTTTCCGGACTGAATTCGAACTATATTTCGATCTGTTTCCAGACAGTATTTGACACTGGTTATAGACTATCTTCGGGACAGTATTTGAACAGTTTTAGACTGTTATTAAATCGGATTTAAACCTGTTTGTTTAACAGATGTGCTTAAACATGTTTGGTTTAATCGATTTTGTTGAAACATCTAGTTTAATCGTTTGAGTTGAAACGGTTTAAGATGATACCTGTTTGGTTACCCATTTGAATTGAAACGATTTTAAGGTGATACTTGTTTGGTTTACTTATTTTGGTTGAAACCTATTTGGTTTACCCAATTGAGTTTAAACCTATTTCGTTTACTTGTTTAGGTTGAACCTGCTCGGTTTACCTATTTGGTTGAAACCTGATTGGTTTAATCTAGTTGAGTTGAAACATGTTTGGTTTAACTCAGTTTGTTCATGGTAAAATGAAACTTTTATTTGGGTTGAAAACCTAAATTAGTTTAGTTCATGTGGTATTTGCTGACTGAAATTTTCTGTTTTGATAAAACAATATATTTTAGTATATATTCCAGATTGATGATCCTGGAAAAATTAAATTCTGGATAGGAACTCACATTGAATAATGTGTTGTATGTTCATGAGATTTGTAAGGAATCTGGTGTCTGAATGGTTGTTGAACAAATTTGGCTTCAGAATAGAGTTTGAATTAGGTCATGTTGACTAAAGTGGAATGTTTGTTTTGAAAGGGTTATGCCTTGAATGGTATATTCAAACTATAGATGGGAAACTTGTGTTGAAGTCAAATTAATGAGATCGTCCTGTAAATCGGTTGAAAGAATAACCGAACACCTTGATATGATCTACACGGATGTGTGTGATTTTAGATTCATTCTAACGATGATGAAAACAGATACTTTATTTCATTTATCGATGATAGATGAAGTATTGCTATATTTACTTGTTGAAAAGTAAAGATGAAGCAATAGATTCGTTGTAAAAGAGGTGGTGAATATATCGCACATTTTGCTGAATTTTGTTCACAAAATGGCATTAGAAATAAATTTACTGCACCTTACTCACCCACTCGAATGAGACTATTGAACGAAATAATAGAACCCTAAAATATATGGTGAATGCCATGTTGGTAAGTTCTGGTGTAAGCCAGTCAATGTGGTGTGGGGGGGGGGGGGGGGGATGTCATCCTATCGGCACACTATCTTTAAATAAGATCCCCCAAAGGAAAAGGGATGATACCCCATACGAGTTATGGTGGAAAAGAAAGTCATCCTATGAGTACCTCAAAGTGTGGGGGTGCCTAGCAAAGGTAGTTGTTTCCTACCTAAGGCACAAAAGATAGGATCAAAGACTATTGACCGCATATTTATCGCATGTGCTAAACAAAGTAGTGCTTATCGCTTCCTTGTGCATGAATCCAAGATTTTGGATATACACAAAGGTTCTATAATAGAATCGAGAAACGTTTCATTCTTTAAAATGTATTTTCATACATTACAAATGAACGTGAAGTTCGTCTTGGATAGACGAGAAGGTGTTCAAGATGAGACACCTAATGAGCTAGTTCAATTACAACTAGTATGATTAAAGAAACTTTCTCTTTAAATGGCATACACATTATGCTTATAGAGGAACTAAAACTGAATGTATAAAAGATATACATAATATTTGAGACCCTTTTAAATTGTATATTTAAGACGGTGTTTATGTATGTGAAGTCCATTTTGTCATGATACAAGAGACATGGTATGACATTTCTTGTGAGAAAAGCTATGGAGAATATGAATGATGCGTCAATTATTCTAATGCTTTGGACATAAAGTCTATGAATGCTAGACTTGGACTTGTTAATGATGATCATCTGCAGAGATCAATTAACAACTAATATTTCATTGTGTTGAATATATTTAAAGACAAAATCGATTTCATTCAGTAATAGAAGGATTTGGTATATTATGAACATCATTGATGATGTGAATTATTCGCATGTTATGTGAACTATGACATTGAAGATAATAATTATATAAAGATGTCAATCTTTATTATATCATTATTATCTTAAGATTTGAATTACCTAATCAGAATTCAGATGTGAAAATATAATTTGAGTGCGAGAACTTTATTAAGTTTTCTAAATTCGACGTCTCTAGGTCAAACCTAGAATATGACTAAGAATTGCTCAAATATGCTAAATTCAACTTCTCTAGGTCAAACCTAGAATATGACTAAGAATTGCTCAAATATGCTAAATTCAACGTCTCTAGGTCAAACCTAGAATATGACTAAGAATTGCTCAAACCTTATGTGTGAGCATTTGAACTCTTGATTGATTAAAGTAATTAGATATATATGATTATGATATCAAACTGCAAGACATATGGGGGAAGCTTTGAAAGGATAAGCAGTAACCCTAGTTAGTTGTGAGTAACCCTAGTTGGTTGAATAAAATGAACACAATAGCTTGTAAATGTGGGGGTGTCTGGCGTTTTCTATCAAGAACAAGGTTCATGATAACGCGTTCTAATGTATCTCTAATGAGTTGTACTCTATCCGACTTAGCATATGCTGTAAGCAAGCCAAGTAGATACAAGAGTAATCCAAGTACATCTCATTGGAGTTATATGATTAGGTTAGTTCGATAACAGATATCCTGCAGTGATCGAGGGACATTGTGATGCAAAATATATATCTGATACGAATGATTCCAGAGTGACAAGTGTGTATGCATTCACACTTGGAAGTGCAACTATATCTTGGAAATCGTTGAAACAAGCGGTTATTGCTAGATCCACGATGGAATTAGAATTCACCGCTTTAGATAAAGCTGGTGAAGAGGTAGAATGGCTACGTCAATTCATCAAAGATATACCAGATGGCCTAAGCCGGTGTCGGCTATATGTATACATTGTGATAGCCAATCGGTGATTGGTAGAGCTCATATTACAATGTGTAATGGTATGAATAAACATATGGTATGAATAAACATATGATACGTAGACATAATAAAGTACGACAACTAATCTCTAGAGGAATTATCACTATTGACTATGTGAAGTCAAAGGATAATGTTGCGGATCCACTGACAAAAGGCTTAAGCAGAGAGTTAGTATATGAGTCGTGCGTGGGAATGGGACTGAAGCCCATGAAAGGCTAAATTTATATGAAGAAAAACCTAACTCAGTTGACTGGAGATCCCAAGATCTGAGTTCAATAGGACAACCTACTTGTATGAACTGGCGAAGTCACTGTGGGAGAGTTAATTACTAAACTAGCAACCCCTACACCTTTTAAAGGGAGTTTACTAATTATGAGTAGACTTCCTAGTTCATTCCTAAAAGTGACATCTAAGAGGGTAAGCCCATGGCTTTTAATGATTCAACTGAAATAATCATGCGTGGTTAATCAGTAGCCATTCAGTGGTGAATCACCTATGTGAGAGAGAAGTGGGGTCGCTTCGAAGGGTATTGCTGAGGCACAATACTTGATAAGCTCTCGCAGAACCCGGCTAATGTTCATGACCATAACGAACATAACTATGAGGACTTGACGTTGTCAGGGAGATTCTTGTGTGAAGCGTATTGTCGCCTACACAAACGGCAGACGAGTTCAAAGACATCGCCGTCTACTCAGAGCCAGTAGACTAAGTGCGTTTTCACAAGCGAAAGTTCAAAGGGTAACACCTACTTATCGTATGCAAGATTCAACCGCTGAAATTTAATCGGAATATAGTTGTTACTAAGAAGCGATCTCCATTCATGTGGGGGATTGTTGGAAAATTTTGTTGGAAAGGTGTGTTCCACCAAATCTTGGACACAAATTAATATATAATAAAGTGATATATATTAACGACTATTTAGTGGGTTTTGTAGCCACTAATGAGAGCTTTAAAAACGAACTAAAGCGTGTCCAAAACGGGTTAATGGTGAATGAGATATCGCGTCTCAAAGTTATTAGTTTAAGTGCAAATTAGAAGCCTACGATGCACTTGACCCAACTGGAAATATAACAATTAATTGGGACATCATTAGTTGGAATCCAGATGGATATGTAGTCATGTTTGCACTATAAATACCAAACTTTGGTATTGAGAAAAATGGATCAAACTAATACCAAACACCATAGCTTCTCTTTGAGCTTCTTCTTCTACAACTTCGGTCAGCCCGCTTCCGATCTTTTTTTTTCAGGCAAGTGTTCAAGTCCGGCAGTACGCTGCTTCGGACCGGTGTACCCTGGGAACAGACGAAGAATCAGTTTAAGGGAATTGTGTCAAACACAAGCCCGGTTCAACCTTCAATTCGGTTAGATCGTTTTAACTTTTTCAGTTCTTATTCTATATATATGTTTATGATCTGATTATATTGAGTAATATGTTACTCGTTTCAGTTTCGTATATATATTTTACCTACACATTCAAAATCCAAAATAGCATAAACACCAGTTCAAATAACCAGTTGTCCACCACTAGTTTGGCCAATTTGTTTGGACAGGTAGATGTGCATTGTCTAAGTTGTCTCTTTTGTTGACATATGTGTACTTCATCAAGGGTCTTCACTAACCAGTTGTCCTTATTCTTACCCTTGGAAACAAGTAAAGTTCATGGGCAATTTGGCTTATTGATCAATAAAATGGTTTAGGATATTTGCAATTTCAACCCGTATGACTTATTCAGAATACTTGCCCATTTGATAAGTATTACGTTGCCTTGTAATCACGTGAGCAGCATGTGTCCAGAAACCTTAACGTACGTTTAAGCAAATGTAACAGAGGGACCAAATTGAGACTTAAAATGACATTTAAGGACTATTATACGGAGTAAATGATTTTGAGGGACAGGGACTAAAAAAAAGAAAATTGACAAACACGAGGACGAATTTGGGAATTTTGTCTTATATAAATTATATATGTATATTTAAATAAATACCCTTAGTTTTAGGACGCCTATTTTTTGGCCAGTAAAGCCCATCAATTTTTCTTTTCTTTTCTTTTCTTTTTTTTTTTTTTTTTTAAATTCAGGACACCTCAAAATCCATATTACTCTTATCAACTTATACACACTGCAACCATGGCTCATATGGCAAACTTGAACCAAATTCTCACCTCTTTTCCCCGAAGCTTTACGGTAATGGCAACCCCCAGGTAGATGTAGGAGCTGCCCGTGGGGACCGAAAACGGAGTGGTGGAAACCAACATCCAGTGGCGAGTCCACCTTTGGGCATGTGGGGTCCCATGACCCCATTAAAATGAAATTTTTTAACACTATTTATACTTCAAATTATACGGGACACCACTAAATCTAATTATAGGACCCCATATATTTTTAAAATTTATGGATTTTTTGAGGTAAACAACCACTAAAATACCCTTTTTAAATAATTAATTTTGAAAAAAAAAAAAATTAGAACCCCACTGCGTTTTCATCCTGAATTCGCCACTGGTGGAAAGTAAAAACAACTCATTGAAACCAACAAGAATACTAGAATTCGGCATTGGCACTATTGGACTACTTGCAAATTCTAATGTTCCGATCTCACTAGCCGATGACAACGGATACGGGCGCAATGACACATTCCGATACCACGGGCTTCAAATAGCTAGTAACTCTTTCATATCCCTCTCTTGATAGTTGCTACATTTGTCTGACACAAATAATGCTGACTTTTACTTTTACGTAAAACCTTTCATTTATATGTAACTTTGGATTATGGCCAACATCTATAAAGTTAGCCAATTAGGGTACTTATTATGATTAACAGATCATAAAACTGTAGACTTTTTCTTTACAGGAAATCCAATGTGTTTTTGTTTGAATTTTAAGAATTTTACTTTTAAAGTCAAGTTGTGTACAATTTGTTTAATAGAATCTATTCATTTGTTACAGTGATTGATAATGTGGAAACGGGCACACGATCATACTTATAGACCAGTGCGTACATAGCCAATCTAAGGACTAAAGGAAGGCAATTTCGACTAAAGAAGTATGCATTTGATCTTCTGGCGTTGGGCGATTTGATAATGTGATCACTGGTGCCACCCCTGATGATAACCCTTTATTTCTTGATCTTGCGAATAGATTGTTCAACACTGTCGAAAAGGTAAGTAATTTTGATCATTGCATACACAAGATAATTTTTTGATCTTAATTTAAGGACAGTTTATGACCTCAAAAGTCAAATATTACCTAATTTGACTTATGGATGATGGACGATGAATTTTGACAGCTAGAAGATGCGGTAAAGAAACAAAAATATTCCGCAGACAGAATCATTGTAAGAAGATATGACTAATATGGCGTAAACTCTGTAATGGCATGAAATTATATGTATATGTATTTACCATTATTGCAAAGTATCTGCAATCGCCTTGTATATCATTATTAATTGTGCTATTCAATGATAAGGATACCAATTTTGGTTCGCCTATATATGACAACAACAAAAGAAGCTTATAATGATGTCTTGATCAAGTATAACAATCAAGAGCAGATTATTAATGAAAACCAAGAGCAACAGTAACGCCTAAAGACTATGTATTCAGATTTATCAGATACTGTTTACAAATATACAAAGCTTCCAAAAAAACAAGTAGATAGTAACAAGCGTATGAAATTCAGCCTCAAGAGTTCTTACATAGCAGGGAACTTGTATAACAATCTGCTATTCTGCTAACAAGAGCATCACTATAATGCCTTAACTTACCAATTAGTTAGTAATGATGAATAGATATAGAATAGAATAAAGACTGATACACAAACCATGGATATCAAAATGGACTAATTGAAGTGCCTGAACAGCAACACGGACAACTGATTAACCCAATTAGTCAATTAGATTCTGTCGACTTTCAATCAGTAACGTGTAATTTACTCCCTTGCTGCAGTTGTAAATTGAATGGCACTAAAGTTCATATCAAGTTATCTAAGAAAGTTGTAGCAAATAATATAAACATGATGAAGACTATTCTGCAAACAAATTAGATTTCTAAGAGCTAGAATAACACTATAATGATCATGAACATATTCTGCAACAATAGAAGACAAAATTTAAACACGTTTAATTTATAATAATGGCCTTTTTCCAGTTATGCTTGGAATGCTTAGTTACTGACACAATTTCTGAAATTTATAGAATGGTAAGGGTAGCAACTAGCAACTAGCAGTTCATCTAGAGCCAATTGTATTTGGTTAGCAGTTACTTTAAAATAATCTTAATATTGTGTTACAATTAACATAATCCTTTTATATCAAACTAAAAATGACTTGAGTGCAATAAGTTGAAGATTTGAGACTGACCAATCTTTAACACTCCGGAAAACGTATAAACGTGATCGAGACTAAAACGGCGAGAGTGGTTAAAAGATCAGTAGGCCCTAATATCACAAGAGATATTTTGTGGATGATGGTGTTGAGAGTAAACGGAAGGTCATCATCATCATCATCATCATCATCATGTGTATGTCTTGTGTGTGTTGGTTCCTCATCTTTTCATAGGGGTAAATGGGTTAGGCCCATCAAGGATAGCCCATTAAGAATAGCTTCTTAAGAGTAGCCCATTAAGCATAGGCCCACTAAGAATAGCCCACGAACTAAGTAATGTAGAGGACCAATAAGAGAGTTATGTTTCAAACCAAGTTTATAGTACAAATATTGATTTTTAGCTATCAATGGTATCAACCCTATTGTTAAGAATACATCAAAACATATATCCAAATTTATTTAAGGTGTTGATACACCCATTTAATCCATATCTATTACCAAATATCCAAAAATGACATCACATGTCTACATGAATCTACCACTAGCAGGTGTATATAAGTAGTGAAGGATACGCCATACTATCATTTAGAATGGGTACATGTTCATACAGGGGCGGAACTTGAAAAACAAAATTAGGAGTGCCAAATTATAAGTACGCTAGACGACTTTTAAGCCTTTACTCGTGTGCATCTTTCAAGTTATTCACAACAAAATGCATTTAAACTAACAAGTTAACCAAACACATCTTAATTATCAGAACTGAATGCAATACAATTGCACATTTCGATATTGTATCTAAAAAATCATAAACTAATATATCAAATTGGTGTTGACATTTTAAGCGAAAGTCAAAGCTTTTTATGATAATAAAATACTTAAAATTATATCAACTTGCATTTAAACTTGCAAATCAGACATACTGCAGATACACTTTTCTTAAATAAAAACAAGTGTTGTTCTAACGAAAACGTTCAAACGATTCAAGAGTTTCAACGAACGTACCACCAACTACGAATTCTTCTTGGCACCCTTCAACTTCAACTGTTACACTTGTAAATCTTGTTTCATCCATATCGTATTTAGAAATAGAAATTTTAGGCACGTCACTTTTAACCAACAAAATATCCCGATTGCTGACTTGAGCAAAGAAGTCAAAGTCATAATCCATATTGTCTTCAAGGATACAACGTATTTTCCAAGACTCATGAACCCCATACTCCTCCATCACCCATAATTCATTAATGTATTCAGGTCCAGGTGGATAAGAATTAGCACTCAGAACAACAACTAATTTCCCATTAAGAGCACAGAGCTTGGAAAACATCCATCGAACAAAATTAATTGAATCAGGTAACCCAATCTCATGAAATTCTTCCTCCGCTAAACTAAATGCAGCAATAGTCCTTCTTGACCGTCTACGTGTTACTAACCAGTGAAGATTATTGTTTAAAAGCGGTACCCCTGAACGTTCAGGATAATGAACATAGTAAGGGAGATTAGGCAACAACATGTTCCATGAATTGTTACGTAAACTATAGACACAAACAAAAGAGCTATGCTGATCAGAATTTGAAACGCTCATATGAGAAATGGAGATTACTTTATAATCATCCGTAGAAGAATCATAACCAAATCCATATAAATTATCGTTACTTTCTCTACCAGATTCTGGAATTTTCAAGGTCTTTGGTGTGATTGGATTAACTAAACAGAGGTTGTCATCCATATCACTGTATAAAAGAAGTCCGTTGCAAGAGCCTAGAATCCGAACCAATGGTACCTGCAAATTCAGGCTTTTAGCGGTAACTGTGGTTAGAGTATTGAGTTGTTTTATTTCGAGCGAGTAGAGAGACTCAAAATCGTCCAAAACTAAAATCAGGTGAGTGGGGTTAAGATTAGGGTTGTTTTTGGTGTAGTTAAGAATATGGGTTTTGATAAAATCGGGACTGGAAATCAGTGAGTTCCATCGTTTTGAAACCGATTTGAAACGTCCTAGGGATTTAGATGGCAGAAGAGGGAGAGTTGATTCGATTAGATCCGTTGGAAGCTGGTTTAGGGCACGCATTTGGTTAGATGATTCCGACATGATTTGGGGAGAAAAAAAAAATGGTGAAAATGGTAGGGTTACTTATTATAAGAGCAGTTAAGCAAAAAGGAGATCAGGAAATGATGACTTACTTTAATCAATAATTCTGAGTTCGTAATCCTGTGAAGAAGATGAGAATCTCTCAATACGGAGTAGGAAGATATTACTGTACAGTTTTTAAGAGTAACTAATATTAAAATTTTATTTTTAATTTTTATTCATCCAAGGTTTATATTGGAGTAAATTTTCAAAAAATACCCTTAGTTATAGGATGCCTATTTCTTGCTCAGTAAAGCCCATCAAAGTTTTACATATAGGACACCTCAAAATTCATATTACTCTTAATATTTTATTTTTAATTTTTATTCATCCAAGGTTTATATTGGAGTAAATTTTCAAAAAATACCCTTAGTTATAGGATGCCTATTTCTTGCTCAGTAAAGCCCATCAAAGTTTTACATATAGGACACCTCAAAATTCATATTACTCTTATCAACTTACGGACACTGCAACCATGGCTGACATGGCAAACTTGAACCAAATTCTCACCTCTTTTCCAGCAACCCCATAGCTTTCCGGTGAAGGAAACCCCCGGGTAGATGTAGGAGCTGCCTGTGTGCCCGAAAAAGAAGACTAGCATTAGGCATTGGCACTCTTGGACTACTAGCAAATATTAATGTTGGCATGTTGCGGTTTCACTAGCAGATGAAAACGGTTACTGGCTCCCTGGACCCATTCCGATACCACGGGCTTCAAATATCAACTGTTTAATATCCCCCTCTTGATAGTTAGTTGCTACATTTGGCTTACACAAAAGATGTTGACTTTGAGTTTTTAAGTCAAACCTTACATTCATAAGTAACTTTAGATCATGGCAAACATTTTTAAAAAATAAGTTACTTATTATATTCAATTGTTCTTGAAACAGTAGTCACTTTTTTAATAAGGAAATCCAATCAGCGTTTAAGTTGAGTTATATTAATTTTAATTTTACAGTTAAGCTGTGTCCACTTTGTTTAATAGAAAATGTTTAATTGTTATAGTGAAGTGATTGATAATGGTAATGTGGAAACTGGCACACGATCATTCTTAAAGACGGGCGTGTAGATAGCCAATATAGGGACTAAAGGACGAAAATTTCGGCTAAAGAAGTATGCATTTGATCAATTGATCTTCTGGTATTGGGTGATTTGATGGGTAAATTAAGATGCATGGAGTTATGGTAGGAAGTATCTTTGCCTAAAGTCAGTGTTCATGTACTTTGACTTTGATAATGTAATCAGTGCTGCCACTCCTGGTGATAAGCCTTCACTTCTTGAGCTTGCGGATAGACTGTTCAACACTGTTGAAAAGGTAATACTCTCTTACTCATTTCATACACAAGAAAAATTTTTGATCTTGATTTAAGGACAGTTTATGACCTCTAATGATACCGCAACCCGCATGCGCACCTCATATGCATGCGGGCGCTTAATAGTGTGCGTATGCGTGTGCTTGTGTGCGCTATGCGGTATGCGGATTGTATCTGATTCCTTTGTTCCCGGTACGGCGGTTGCTTAGCTGTCAAGTAAATATCTTTTCCATAATTATATCCGTGATTCGGGGGAGTCAGTTATGGATGAGATTAACGTGATCTGGGACGGTTCTGGAATTAGGGTTTGCCTATAAATACAACCCTAATCATCATTTACCAGACACGGCATATTACGTAACTATCACACACGAGATACATTACGCAAAACAGCATCATTCAGCATCTCTTCAAGGTTAACATGTTAGTCTTTCGTAAGCTAGTACCTACGACCTTATTTGGGGCCTCTTGATCGACGACCGTTATCAGAGGTGGACTTAATCACTTGGCCACCCCGCCGACATCATCATGTCGGCCAGGGTTATTCACGGTAGCCGGACCGGAGAGCCACGTTCTAAGATCCTTAAACCCCTCCTTATGTATTGAGCAGGCATATTAAACCCCACGGTTAAAATATGCATGATCAAGTGGTGCTTTCATTGAGAGTCGAATTAATTCAAGACTGTTTAATTGCTTTTTCTTTTAAGGTTTTGAATTGTATGACTCGTTATTTACAAAAATTTTGAATTTTTTCTTTAACAGTATCATGACTTCCGAGGAATCATCGGAACATACCCAAACAGATGTTCAGAACGCACCGTCTGGTAGTCAACATACACCGGTTATGACTACGGGGGCCGCTATTCAGGCGGGGTACACGATATACCCTCCACCTATATCCGGCGAACCTTTTCAGAGGTACAAGCCGATATATTCAGACGGGGTTACACCGCCAAGAGCAAACTCACCAGTCACAACCACGCGGCTGGACTTTCGTCAGTGGATCCAAGGGTCATCTTTGCAGGCACTAGCGGTGGAACAACGGGGCCGCATGTGGTTTGCTGCGGCCAGGTACCTATTTACAGTACCACTGTTTCAATACCTCTGCATACGCATAGCATTCAGCAGAATTCGTCATTTACACCGTTGCAACCTTGGCAACCACCGCGCCCAGTTTCACAATTTTTAACTCCTGCGGATGCGCAGGCGTTACTTAATAGTTGGGGATTTGGTGTCATCCCAGATGCAAACTCTCATTGGGCGCCGATAACAGCGCAGCAGCAAAGTACAGCGCATACAGTTGGGCTTTTAAGTGTGTATCCTCAAGTTTCGCAGATATCTGCGCCACAGGTTTCGCTTCCTTTACAGCCACCTGTGTACTCTGCGTCTTCAAGTTATCCCTCTTTTTCAACGCAGCAGCCTTGGTTATATCCGCAGACGCAGGGTCAACCTTGGCAAAATGTTCAAGGGCAGGCAAATCTTGCAAGTTAATTCATGCAGGCCGCACCTCCTGATATGGTTCACTTATTTTCACAACCTGACTTTGTTCAGGACATGATGAAGTGTTTCTTTGCAAACTTGAAAGGGGATCCTGTTAAACCACCCTTCGAGCTACCGACTACCTTTGACAAGTTTCCTCTGCATATATCCGCATACCCGTTTCCATCAGCACCAAAGATACCTAGCACGTTGGGTATTTACAATGGCCTGACCGATCCAGATGATTTTTTACAGCGTTTCGAAGGCGCAATGCGCACTCAAGGCTGGGTGGATCCGGTTGCGTGTCAGATATTTCCTATGACACTACAGGGTATTGCTCGTGAGTGGTTTAATAAGTTGCCGGCGGGTAGTATTGCCGGGTTTATGGATCTGCGGACAAAGTTTTTGCTGCAATATCAGAATCAGAGACCACGCAAGCGCACTCACATTGAATGCCATGACATCGTGCAGAAGTCCAAGGAATCTTTGGGCGAATTTCTCACAAGGTATACTAATGAGTGCCTGCGTATACCAGATCTCAAACCAGAGCAACAGATTTCCGGACTCATACATGGTATAAACTCAGAACGTCATCCAACACTGGTAAGGCGTCTGCGCCATACAGTCCCAACAACTTATGCTGAGGCGCTTAATGAATGCCACGACTATATGCGGAGTGGCGAAGATAATGACATTCCAACAGCTAGCTCATGCAACGAGAGGAAGGACGATGATGATCGTTCGCGCGATCAAAATCGTGGTAACAACTCTCGGGGAAGGTATCCTAGCGGTGGTCCCATCAGGAATGATAAAGGGAAATCAAGTGGCAATTATCGAAACGATAATCAGCGCGGCATCAATAATCAGAACTATGCGCTGCTTAAAAGTTTGTCCAAAACGCCAAAAGAAATTTTGGCAACCGAACCGGTGTGCGCGACCTTTGCGGTCCCAACTCCGCTTACGGAATTTGGTAAGCGGGACAAAACAAAGTATTGTGAATTTCATGACGATTATGGTCACGACACCAATCGGTGTAAAAACTTGATGGAACGGGTTCTGGAGGCGCTTCGCGCGGGCAAATTGGATCATCTAAAACCACCTAAAAAGGACAAGGGAAAGGCCGCAGAAGAGGCTTCGAAGTCTAAGACTTTCGCGTGGCAGAGAAAATCAGCCAGCGGAGAAAGTACAATGATCACCAAGATTGGGAGCTTCTCCCAATCACTTTCCCTCCTGTAATGTCAATTGATTCTATTAATGAGCCCATTATCATCAAGTGTCGCATCCCTGATTGCGGAATCTAGGTTAAGCGCATGCATGTTGACACTGGCAGCGGTGTCGATATTATGTATGAGCATTGTTATCGTTTCCTTCCGGCGGAAGTCAAAGCGCAGTTACGCCAGCCTGATATTACGCTATCAGGGTTTTTCGGAGAAAACTCGTGGCCGCTAGGCCGAATAGAATTAATGGTAGAGCTTGCGGATGACAGGAACCCGCAGATGATCAGGCATGAATTGGTCGATTTTTATGTGGTTCGTTCAACTTCACGATATAACGCACTGCTAGGGAGAAACTTCATACGGCGTTTCAACATCATACCATCGGTAGTGCATGGTTTGATCAAGTTTCCCACAGTAGGAGGTGTTGCCACGGTTGCGTCACATCACACAACCGAGTTGTGTGGCTCAGTTGCGCCTATAAGCACTCCTAGCGTGGGAGAACAACTGGAAAATTGTGCAGTCATAGCAAATTGCTTGCATCCGGATAAGAGAATTAAAATCGGCGCAGGCTTGTCAGCCGAAACAAAGGCCAAATTGCATGGAATTTTGTCCGCAAACGCAGATGTTTTCGCGTGGCGTGAGTCAGACATGACTGGGGTTCCGCGTGATATTGCGGAACATAAGTTAAATGTTAATCCATCATTGACACCCGTTAGGCAAAAGAAGCGGCATATGGCTCTAGACCGCAGTGATTGGTTGTGCGTAGAGGTGGACAACCTTGTCAAAGCAGGCATTCTGCGGGAAGTGCGTTATCAGACATGGGTTGCAAATCCTGTATTGGTAAAAAAGGCTGACGGTAACTGGAGGATGTGCGTTGATTTCAAAGATATTAATAAGGCATGTCCCAAGGACAATTACCCTCTCCCAGAGATAGACTGGAAGGTAGAATCACTATCGGGATTTAGGTACAAGTGTTTTCTGGACGCATACAAGGGTTATCACCAAATCTTAATGGCTGCGGAAGATGAGGACAAGACTGCTTTTCATACGCCGCAGGGTATTTATTGTTACACGAAGATGCCTTTCGGTTTAAAGAATGCTGGCGCGACCTATCAGCGTGTAATTGACGCAGCATTCAAGCACCAAATCGGTAGAAATCTTGAAGCGTACGTCGACGACTTGGTAATTAAAAGTAACACCGAAGAAGACATGCTCACCGACACCCTAGAAACGTTTGCATCTCTGCGCAGGATCAACATGAAGCTTAACCCGCTTAAATGTAGTTTTGGGGAAGAGGAAGGCAAGTTTTTAGGTCATGTGGTGACAGCGCGGGGTATCAAGGCCAATCCCAAAAAGATTGAAGCCATTGATAATTTGCCATCTCCAAAGACAAAGAAAGATGTGCAGAGTCTAACGGGGAAGCTTGCGGCTATAACGCGGTTTCTGTCGAAAGCCGCAGAACGACAGTTACCATTCTTCAATACTTTGAAAAATTGTTTGAAGAAAAAAGACTTCGTATGGACTCAGGAAGCAGAATCAGCCTTTCAGGAGATGAAAAAGGTGCTTGCAGAATTACCAACACTTACTGCGCCAGTATCAGGAGAAATGCTAACACTGTACCTCGCGGCATCGAAGGAAGCTGTCAGCTCAGTCCTCATCGCGGATCGCGGAAAGACGCAAATGCCGGTCTACTTCGTTAGCAAGACGCTGACATCAAGTGAAGTAAACTACTCACCGATAGAAAATCTTGTATATGCGCTGGTCCATACGGCGCGGCGTTTGCGCCGATATTTTCAAGCACATCCAATCGTGGTCCTAACTGATCAACCAATCAAACAGGTGTTATACAAGCCTGAGATTTCTGGCTGAATGGCTAAGTGGGCAGTTGAATTAGGTGAACATGAAATAAATTTTTCTTCGCGCAGTGCGGTTAAGGGTCAAATACTTGCTGATTACCTAGCAGAATTACCTGCGGATGTCGAGGCATCAGCAGAACATCAGGATCCACCTGCACCAACTTTGTCACCATGGGAATTGTACACCGATGGTGCGTGCAGCGCATCTGGTGCAGGTGCGGGTGTAATTTTAACAGGCCCGGATGGCGAAGAGCATACATACGCACTGCGGTTTAATTTTGCTGTTACAAACAACGAAGCAGAGTATGAGGCTCTGTTAGCAGGTATGCGCATTGCGAATAAGTTAAATGTTAAAATTTTGCACGCTTATGTGGATTCAAAGCTAGTATGCAGTCAAGTCAGCGGAGATTTCGAAGCGCATGACATAGCCATGCAGCAATATCTATCGCTTGTTCACAACCTCACTGACCAGTTTGAAGCTTTTCAAATCTCCCACGTAATGCGGGGGCAAAATAAGAAAGCGGATGCGCTAAGCAAACTGGCTGCCTTGGCTTTTGATCATATGGGGAAGAAAGTTCTAATAGAAGAACTCAATGCGAAATCCATTGTTATGATGCCTTTAGTGGCACCAGTTGAGGAATCAAGCTCAACATGGATGACGCCCATCGTGGCTTTTCTGCGGGATGGCACTTCTCCTGCAGATTCCGCTGACGGAAAGAAAGTCCGCGTTAAGGCACTGCTGTATGCCCTTGAGGGTAACGTCCTATATCGAAAGAATTATTTGGGACCGCACTTAAGGTGCATTGGCCCGAAAGAGGCGGAGGAAGTTGTACGCGAGGTGCATGAGGGTGCATGCGCACTCCATTCGGGGCACAGGTCCATTGTGTCAAAAATAATGCGGCTAGGATATTATTGGCCCACCATGTACGCGGATACTGCGCGCATAGTTAAGCAATGTGAATCATGCCAAATACATGCACCTATTAGCAGAGCACCTGCGCATCCAATGATACCAGTCTCCTCACCGTGACCATTCTGCAAATGGGCAATCGACATAGTCGGACCATTCCCAAAAGGCCGAGGTAATTTTATCATTTATTTTCTAAACATGCTACTCATATCTGTATCTTACGCACATTCTACGCATGCAGGAAACATCAAATTCTTGATTGTTGCAATCGACTATTTCACAAAGTGGGTCGAAGCGAGACCGCTGGCAGCAATCTCAGGAAAAAGGGTGCGAAATTTTGTATGGGAAGACATCGTCTGTCGATTTGGTATACCAAACGAAATTGTTAGTGATAACGGTACGCAGTTCGCGGGTGACCCTTTTCGCAGCTGGTGCGCGACGCTTAATATTAAGCAAACTTTTACATCTGTTACGCATCCGCAGGCGAATGGCCAGTGCGAAGTCACCAACCGGGATATAGTAGCTGGAATCAAAGCTAGGTTGGGTCATGGTCGCGTTGGTTGGGTGGATGAACTACCGAAGGTTTTATGGGCACATAGAACAACACCCAAAGCAAGCACTGGTGAGACCCCGTTCAGTTTAGTCTATGGATCAGAAGCTGTTGTACCCGCAGAAATTGAGGTACCAACGTTCCGCATACAAAATTTTGATGCACAAAATAACTCTGAAGCTTTGCTGGAAAATCTTAATTTGCTGGAAGAGCGCAGACTCTCTGCGGCTGTCAACGAAGCAAATAACAAGCAAAAAATTGCAAAGTACTATAATCAGCGTGTGCGTTCGCGCTCTTACAAGTGTGGTGACTTGGTTTGGCGTCAGAACGACGCAAGTCATGCGGAGGATACTGGGAAACTGGGCCCCCGTTGGGAAGGTCCATACAGGGTAGCGAAGGCAAACAATACCGGGGCGTACCATCTCGAGACACTAGATGGAAAACCTGTGAAACGCACTTGGCATGCGACGTTATTGAAAAAATGTTATATGTAGCTAGGTGGACCTGATCACTCCAGTTTATTGTAGCACATTATTTTTTCTATGTAATTTCCGTCCGTTTGGATGTGTCGCGGTTGTAATTGTGATTAATGCCAATTAAATATTTACTTGCGCATACTTTTGTTGTTTAAATCTTTTTTATATGCGGTTCCTGCCTACTTAAGGGGTGTCCTCTAGCCCCCATGCGGCAGAAGCCTGTTTGGTTACAAGGCTAGACGCTAACGGCAGGCAAAGGGAATTGGTTTTTCCCTAGCCAAGCGCCACGCAGACTAGATGGCTGCAAAGTCGACTTTAAAAATTACAAGCATTGGTTTGCTTGTGTGTAATTACTCTCGCATTGGTTCGCTTGAGGAACTCTTAAGCATAAAGACATTGGCTTGTTTTTAGTTGCGTTGCTTACCATACAGCTACCGTGCACCTCTAGTACATGACAAAGCAAAAACGCAGTAGCTTCTGAGTCTAAATTGTTAAGGATAAATTGTTAAAGTATTGGTTTATTTTACGCAGTACCATCCGCATACGCATGAGTTTTGGTTAACTATGCGCATGGGCATGCGGTTCACATTTTGTTTTGATTCGCGATATATAAACAAATAAACACACTACGCATGCATATCAGGAATATATATACATCAAATTAAGTTGTTACATAAGAGGTAATTGTTTGTAACGCCTGCCCAACACGGGACTTAGGGCTGCAAAAATACAAATACCTGCCTAAGCATAGGACTTACGGCGCAATCCAACACAAACTAATAATCCTCCTTTAAAAACCCATCGATCGACATGTTCGGGGAGCGAATGCGTTGATTAGGGGGATAGGGATGGACTTGATGGCTTCTTCCGCCTCCATTAACGCTGCAGCAGTTCCCTCTTTTAGCTTCTTTTAAACGATGTCGGGGAACGGCGGTGTTAGACCGCAAGCTTGGATTACCTCCTGCACAGCCTTGTTGATTTCATGGTCCCTGACCGCATCAACGTAGGCATTGAACTTGTCGGACACAGGCTCTGAGTCCATCACCTTTTGCGCAATGGTAGGGAGTGCGGTGCGCAGCTTCGCTAGATCCGCCTCTGCCAGCTCGCGGTTGGTTACCGCGTCATCCCTTTCCCTCGTCACTTTCTCAAGCTCCGACCGCAAACGTTCTGCATCCCCCTTCGCCTGCTCAACCGCACCAACCAGCTCACGTGTAATGACCCGGAAATTTCCGACCAAATTTAAACCTTAAACTTTATAAGTTTCCGAAACGATAAGCCAAAACCCTAATATTGAGTCTAGAAAGTTCAAAATTTATATTTGATAATTAGTTATCTTTTGACCAAGCCTGATGATTCACGAACCATTGCTGGTAACATGTGGGTATATAAATATGTGTATATATAAATATATGTATATATATAATAACATGAACATTAATAAATTATTATATATATTTGTTGTTATAATTAAATATGTAAAATAAAATACATTGTAATAGAAACTATTATTTTATATATATGACTTGTATATATATTGTTATACTTAATATAATTATTTATATATATTTAGTGCGTAGGGAATTTTGTTATTTAAAACTGTTTATATATATATACATATTGTATATTAAAAATTAATTAATTTTGAACTTAAATTGTAAATGTCTGTAACTTTCGGTTAGCGTTTAATTATTTTTAAAATAGATCTAGTATATATATATGAGGGTTGAAAATAAAAGTTGGTACATAATTGGAATAAAAAGCTAATGGTTATGATAAATCTTTGTTTTACCTTTTCGAACTAAGTTTTTGCACTCCGTATATATAATTTGGAACATAAACTAAACAATTTTTGGACCTTTTTGATCGGGTTTCAATCAGTCAATGAGTGAAATAATTAAACATACTTAATCTAAAAATTTGAGATTTTTAGGGACACTTTTATACGCAAACTGTTTAGCAGTGGACACGATATAAAACCCCGGGAAAACTGTCGGCAGAAGATGGCTCGTGTATTATTGATGATTCACATTTTATTTGTTGTTAGATATAATATAATTTATTATTATTATATTATCTTATCATTCCTACCACTTTCCATACATATGGACATATATATGCAATTGCATATCAACAGATGGATTCAATTATCACTACTAAAAACCCACTTACATTTCAGTTCTGTGTATTCTTCAAATAAACACAACTAACATGACTATTATATCACACTAAACCCATTTCTTTTCTCCTTGATCAAACCCGACACCAAATCCATGGAATTATTCTTGTTTCAATCAACAGGGGACTTGTATCTATTTTGTTTCGAAGTTCATCACCACTCTTGATAACCGCTCATCACGGTCGACCGTCAACCATCTTCAAGCTACCATCTTCAACCTTCTATCATCACCGAAACATCAACCACCACCAGAGGTCACCATAATCACAACCCATCACCTTGTCCTTCTTTTTCTTCGAAACCATCATCTCCCTCGTGAAACCCTCGCCATCGTAAACCTATTTAACCCATAACCACCGTAACCCACCACACCATCTTCACCACCTTAAAAATTCCTACTAAACCGCCACCTTCCACCGTATACCACCTCAATCTTTCCTCTCTTCTACTCCCTATCTCAACCGTCGGTTACCTTGCACCACACAACCACCACCAAGCCGTCATCCATCACCTCCGGCACTCACCCCACGCCACCGCCACCTTAAATTTTACAACCCATGATCACACCATCGTGATTCACCACCCCGTCACCATCTACCACACTAAATCAACCCCAAACCGACACATACTGTAGCCGTTATTCTGGTTTTGGATTTTGTCAAGGAGAAGAGAAAGGAAGCAACGAAATACGGGTTATGTTTTTATTCGTGACTCTATTTCCAAAAAGAATAATCCAGCTCAGTTGGTTCTGACGTGAGGAGTCAAGGAGGAGGTTGCGGGTTCAAGGGTTGGCGACTACATTTTTTTTTTTCTTTTCTCATTAGCAGTGTGTTAAGAGCTTAGACCTATTGGGCTTGTTAATATATACGGGCCAGGATATTAAATCATTATAACGGGCTAGTAAAAATTTAACTTGGATTGGGCAGTTTGTTTTGGTTGGTCCAAGACCCACTTATGAGACATGGGTAAACGAGTATAATGATGAATTGGTGTTTTGATGGGTGATGACTTAGATGAAACATTAGCCAAATGAGTTATATAGTTGTAAGTTCGATTTAAATCACAAAAGCATAACAGATCAGATGGTTTAGAGGTGATGTTAGGGAACGAAAGGTCAGGTGTTCGAGCACTGCCTGTGACATAATTGTTATTCTTTTTAAGGTAGTATTATTGTTTACTATTAGTCATTATTATTAATATTATTATAATAAGTATTAACATATAACATTTTTATTTATTAGTATTATCATTATTATAAGTATATATTTTTTTTATTAACAATGTTATTATTATTATTATCATTATTATTATTATTATCATTATTATTATTATTATTATTATTATTATTATTATTATTATTATTAATATATCAAATAAAGATTTTCTATGTAAAAATATATTATTAACATAAAGCATAACTATATTAATATTTTTGTAACAAATATTAATTATTTATTTAACATATATGAAATATATGTAGTTAATTTAGTTATTAATGAAACATACAAATTTTTAAAATAACAATTAAAAATAGTACCTAAATTTGTTCGATTATCATTATACGTGTTAATATATATACGTGATATAGGTTCGTGAATCCAAGGCCAACCCTACACTTGTTCAATGATGTTATATGTATTTTTACTACAAAATACAGTATGGTGAGTATATAGTTCCACTTTTAAACTCTAAATATTTTGGGCTGAGAATACATGCGCTGTTTTTATAAATGATTTACGTTATGGACACAAGTGACAAAAATTACATTCTACGTTGAGTTGT
Source organism: Rutidosis leptorrhynchoides (assembly GCF_046630445.1). NCBI lineage: Eukaryota > Viridiplantae > Streptophyta > Magnoliopsida > Asterales > Asteraceae > Rutidosis > Rutidosis leptorrhynchoides. The sequence goes on from NC_092339.1 coordinate 10,730,453, forward strand.
ACCACTGGCATACTTCCCTGTAGCTTGGTAACTAATATTTACAGCGGTATTGTAAACGCGAATCCTGTTGATAGATCTATCGGGCCTGACAACCCCAACCGGGCTGGACGACCAGTTTTCAACGGTTGCACAGTACTTCGTTTCGTGACTACACATGGTACGGTGTAGTAAGATTTCATATTAAAGGGAATATGCGACGTGATTAAATGTTAAGTATGGTTACCAGGTGCTCAACCACTTAGAATGCTTTACATACACTTGCGAGTGTATTATGTTTACAAATATGAAATCTTGTGGTCCATTGTTATAACGCAGCTAGCATCAAACCTATATATCTCACCAACTTTATGTTGACTTTTTAAAGCATGTTATTCTCAGGTACGAACTAAGTCTTCCGCTGTGCAATAGCTCATATTAAGGACCTTACTTGGAGTTGATCATCGCAATGGGACCAACTGTTAAAGACTACGTCCGGGAGGATTAGGACGGGTTGTTACAGTTGGTATCAGAGCGTTGGTCTTAGCGAACCAGGTCTTGCATTAGTGTGTCTGACTAGTAGTTATTAGGATACATTAATGAGTCTGGACTTTGACCGTGTCTACATGTCAAAAGTTTTGCTTATCATTTCTAGTCGGAAATCATCTGCTTATCATCCTTAGGAAATTGCCTGCCTATCATTCATAAGTCTAGACACGTCTTACTGCATTTAGTGCATCGATAGTGTATAGACAAAATTCATATCTTAGCATATCTGTTACTTTGGACTTTAGTTGACATCTTTTCAAAGATTCTCTGTAATTTACGGGATTTTGGTATTATATATACATATGTAACGTATGTATAGAAGAGTACCAAATCTAACTTCTATAATCTATTTCATACCAAAAATTCATTTTCCGATTATACAAGATGGATTCCGCATCTAGTTCGAATTCCTCAGATTATGACAGCTATGCCGATATGGATTTTCATTCAAGCTCCGAAGGCAGCGTCACCGGAATGGATCAACCAATCTCCCATCATCTATTCTGGATGAATTGGGGGTGGGTTCGTAATATACTAAGTCACTGGAGACATGAAGAGGGTGATCCCTTCCATCCACCAAATTGCCCTCTTGGAGATGAACCTGAAGCACTTACCGGCGAACCTGTTCGAGAAACCATTTTCTCTCTCATTTCTAGAGTATCTCGTCACGATTATATACTATCCCATATTTCAGATCTTGTTCATTCGCTCACTCCAACCACCAATCATCCCGGTGTACTAGCAGAAGTTAACGAACTTCGCGTTCGCGTGACGGCTTTGGAGAATATGGTGCGAAGGTTACAAACACCAGCAGCAGCACCAGCAGCATAATCCGTACCACCATCATCAACACCGACAGTACCCATATCACCCTCAACCACAACCGCGTCGTAAACCTCAACATCACAATTTGTACCTCGGATATCAACATCACACACCTCAATATCACTATCTGTACTTCGAGTATGATCTTCGATTATCTTCGCTTTACTTATCGTTCTATCTCATTTATCTTCGTTCGACATGGTAATTATGTAATCTTTAATGTTTTAGAGATCATGTAATCAAGTATTAACGATAAATAAAAAAAAATTTAATATCTTATTGACTCATTAGATCCATGATTACATCTGAAGAAAATATATATACAAGTATATTTTCATAAAGATTGTAATTAAAAATTCTTTCGTACAAACTGTTAATGATGAAAATATTTTAACGGGTAGGTAGTACCCGAGGAATATTTAGATCTCACATTAATAAGTTACAGTGTATATTCTTCGAATCTGATTCAACGGTCATTTGCTATCCTACTTACAATCACCGATATACGTATCTGTTCACCCCAGATTTACCATTTCCATTTCAATTTCAAATTTGGATTTTTATCTATCAGAATCCAACAAGTGGCATAAAGAAGAAACATTGGACAAATTAAAAATTGTTAGAAACACACGAATTAACTAATTGAAATCTGTTAAGGATTCCACGCTAACTGTTCCTAGTTAACTGTTCCCAGCTAACTGTTAATTCCGTATTACATTTTATCGCAATTTAGTTTATTGTCATTTAAGTTCTGTTATTTATTTTACGCACTTTAAATAACGGGACACGTATACAAGGTTTCGACCTATCATATCGACCCATCTATATATATATTTCGGAACAACCATAGACACTCTATATGTGAATGTTGGAGTTAGCTATACAGGGTTGAGGTTGATTCCAAAATATATATATACTTTGAGTTGTGATCGACACTGAGACTGGTACACGGGTCACGATACGTATAAGTTAATTCAAATATTATATATTTAATTTATATATGAATATATTGGATCATTGTACAATCGGATTATTGGACTGCTAACTTTGGACAATTAAAATGAATTAAAATATTGATTATAACATATGAAACTAAACTAATCTTCAAGTTTGCCACTTGATTCCATCTTAAACCTCATTTGTATCTCGACAGTTACAATTACATTCAAATCTTTTCATGATTCTTGAAAACACTTCGATCGAAAAGTTGAACCAACCGCACCTCGTTTACGGAAGGAAGATTTATGCATATAGTGATACACCTGAAAACTCTCGAAAACCGAGTCAACAGTTAACACGTAGCAGTGATAATTCCTTTGGTGTTATTATTACCCAAAATAACTTTGTAATCCCTTTCCAAAATTAGCCAATTTTATCACAGCTTCAACAAGTTAACTTCGACTTCTCAGAAAGGTTAGTCTCGATATATACGTTATTCTTGCGCAGTCGCTACCGGAAAACCCTTTTATATTCCACCATACTACCATAAGCGTTTAATCATCTAAAAACACAATTCGCTCGAAAACACCTCGGATTGATAACCGACGATTCAGTTATGGCTGCATTAAATGCAGAGGAAACAGTAAATTCATAGATAGCCTAAATAGCCAAAAGTTTGATGATAAAGAAGGAAGTGTTAGGAACGCTCGATAGAAAATCTGGTACTGAAAACCGGATTGAGCAAACCGAGAAGGAGACACTGAACAAGTTACAAGGACTAAACTTGTACATAAAGAATCACGACGATTCTGTAACAAACACCTTGCTTCTGAATCTAAACCCTTGCGGGTCAATCTTCATCATCATCCTTCGACATTAGAAATTCCAAGATATTATCATATCTTTCATTATAAATATCCTCAATATTTCTGAAGATATTTCCACAACTATCCTTATCTGAAATCATTTATCACTCCGTAAAATCTGCGTTACAACATAAAAGAAACTGTGGTAGTTTCTAAATTCTGAAATCTTAAAGTTTAAAATATGAATGTTTTGAAGCAGTGTTGGGAACTGATGCGTGAATTAGTATAATATAATGAAACTTGATCAACTTCATTAAATTACAGTAAGTCACGTTGCGTTTCTAATGGAATGTGATGATTCACAGTACCATCATCATGTGCCATGTTACACGGCTCTTACAATCTATCCAATCTCTAAACATATCAAGACAATATTCTCTTGATGATTCGGTCTTTTCCAGGATATTCTGGTAATTTGACAAATCAAAAATCGTGCCATTACCAATTCTCTCTTAGGACATTAACTATATTCATTTCGAATTTCATACCTACGAATTCCGGACCATTACAAAAGATGCTTAGTTGAAAAGGAGGAAAAGAAAAAGAATGAAGCTCCGAAATAGAAATTGGAGTATAAATCGCAGTAAATGGAAGAGAGTATTAACTGTGGATGATAATGATTATAGAAAACAAAAGCAAGGACATCGAAGTATAAGGGAAGATATAAAACCCAATAATCACCCAGAAACTACAAACCGTGTATATCAATACGTATTACAACGTAAAGACACGGGAGAATAAGAAACATTATAATTCCAAGAAAATCATAAAAGTAAATAGATTCTTCTGGCGGCAAATGAAAAAGAAGAATGAAAGATATGAAGGTTAGAAGTATAATAAGAATCAGGATTGGATGGAACATATTAAGAATGAGTAGAGGAAGAAAGAATAAAAGGTGTGGAGAATAAGGAAAACGAAGGGGGTGGATTTATAGCAATATATCCGACAGAGAAATCAGGAACAGATTATTGCATTAATTAAAGAAGATTTTAATTTTCTAAATCGCCGAAGAACCAAATCTTATTACGTAAGATTTTCTTTAAATCCCTTAAATTCCGGAAATCAATCCTAATCACGTCATCGGCTAAAACAATTCCATATTCACTCATTTCATTCTTTTGTGATAGCTTCACTCGTGCGCTTCACATGATCAAATCGTTTTATCCATATCTTCCAATAATAATAAAACTCTATTATTACCTCATATTCGTCATGAAAACATTCCTATTGTTATTTATGACAACCTCTACCAAATTTCGGGGACGAAATTTCTTTAACGGGTGGGTACTGTAACGACCCGGAAATTTCCGACCAAATTTAAACCTTAAACTTTATAAGTTTCCGAAACGATAAGCCAAAACCCTAATATTGAGTCTAGAAAGTTCAAAATTTATATTTGATAATTAGTTATCTTTTGACCAAGCCTGATGATTCACGAACCATTGCTGGTAACATGTGGGTATATAAATATGTGTATATATAAATATATGTATATATATAATAACATGAACATTAATAAATTATTATATATATTTGTTGTTATAATTAAATATGTAAAATAAAATACATTGTAATAGAAACTATTATTTTATATATATGACTTGTATATATATTGTTATACTTAATATAATTATTTATATATATTTAGTGCGTAGGGAATTTTGTTATTTAAAACTGTTTATATATATATACATATTGTATATTAAAAATTAATTAATTTTGAACTTAAATTGTAAATGTCTGTAACTTTCGGTTAGCGTTTAATTATTTTTAAAATAGATCTAGTATATATATATGAGGGTTGAAAATAAAAGTTGGTACATAATTGGAATAAAAAGCTAATGGTTATGATAAATCTTTGTTTTACCTTTTCGAACTAAGTTTTTGCACTCCGTATATATAATTTGGAACATAAACTAAACAATTTTTGGACCTTTTTGATCGGGTTTCAATCAGTCAATGAGTGAAATAATTAAACATACTTAATCTAAAAATTTGAGATTTTTAGGGACACTTTTATACGCAAACTGTTTAGCAGTGGACACGATATAAAACCCCGGGAAAACTGTCGGCAGAAGATGGCTCGTGTATTATTGATGATTCACATTTTATTTGTTGTTAGATATAATATAATTTATTATTATTATATTATCTTATCATTCCTACCACTTTCCATACATATGGACATATATATGCAATTGCATATCAACAGATGGATTCAATTATCACTACTAAAAACCCACTTACATTTCAGTTCTGTGTATTCTTCAAATAAACACAACTAACATGACTATTATATCACACTAAACCCATTTCTTTTCTCCTTGATCAAACCCGACACCAAATCCATGGAATTATTCTTGTTTCAATCAACAGGGGACTTGTATCTATTTTGTTTCGAAGTTCATCACCACTCTTGATAACCGCTCATCACGGTCGACCGTCAACCATCTTCAAGCTACCATCTTCAACCTTCTATCATCACCGAAACATCAACCACCACCAGAGGTCACCATAATCACAACCCATCACCTTGTCCTTCTTTTTCTTCGAAACCATCATCTCCCTCGTGAAACCCTCGCCATCGTAAACCTATTTAACCCATAACCACCGTAACCCACCACACCATCTTCACCACCTTAAAAATTCCTACTAAACCGCCACCTTCCACCGTATACCACCTCAATCTTTCCTCTCTTCTACTCTCTATCTCAACCGTCGGTTACCTTGCACCACACAACCACCACCAAGCCGTCATCCATCACCTCCGGCACTCACCCCACGCCACCGCCACCTTAAATTTTACAACCCATGATCACACCATCGTGATTCACCACCCCGTCACCATCTACCACACTAAATCAACCCCAAACCGACACATACTGTAGCCGTTATTCTGGTTTTGGATTTTGTCAAGGAGAAGAGAAAGGAAGCAACGAAATACGGGTTATGTTTTTATTCGTGACTCTATTTCCAAAAAGAATAATCCAGCTCAGTTGGTTCTGACGTGAGGAGTCAAGGAGGAGGTTGCGGGTTCAAGGGTTGGCGACTACATTTTTTTTTTTCTTTTCTCATTAGCAGTGTGTTAAGAGCTTAGACCTATTGGGCTTGTTAATATATACGGGCCAGGATATTAAATCATTATAACGGGCTAGTAAAAATTTAACTTGGATTGGGCAGTTTGTTTTGGTTGGTCCAAGACCCACTTATGAGACATGGGTAAACGAGTATAATGATGAATTGGTGTTTTGATGGGTGATGACTTAGATGAAACATTAGCCAAATGAGTTATATAGTTGTAAGTTCGATTTAAATCACAAAAGCATAACAGATCAGATGGTTTAGAGGTGATGTTAGGGAACGAAAGGTCAGGTGTTCGAGCACTGCCTGTGACATAATTGTTATTCTTTTTAAGGTAGTATTATTGTTTACTATTAGTCATTATTATTAATATTATTATAATAAGTATTAACATATAACATTTTTATTTATTAGTATTATCATTATTATAAGTATATATTTTTTTTATTAACAATGTTATTATTATTATTATCATTATTATTATTATTATCATTATTATTATTATTATTATTATTATTATTATTATTATTATTATTATTATTATTAATATATCAAATAAAGATTTTCTATGTAAAAATATATTATTAACATAAAGCATAACTATATTAATATTTTTGTAACAAATATTAATTATTTATTTAACATATATGAAATATATGTAGTTAATTTAGTTATTAATGAAACATACAAATTTTTAAAATAACAATTAAAAATAGTACCTAAATTTGTTCGATTATCATTATACGTGTTAATATATATACGTGATATAGGTTCGTGAATCCAAGGCCAACCCTACACTTGTTCAATGATGTTATATGTATTTTTACTACAAAATACAGTATGGTGAGTATATAGTTCCACTTTTAAACTCTAAATATTTTGGGCTGAGAATACATGCGCTGTTTTTATAAATGATTTACGTTATGGACACAAGTGACAAAAATTACATTCTACGTTGAGTTGTACCACTGGCATACTTCCCTGTAGCTTGGTAACTAATATTTACAGCGGTATTGTAAACGCGAATCCTGTTGATAGATCTATCGGGCCTGACAACCCCAACCGGGCTGGACGACCAGTTTTCAACGGTTGCACAGTACTTCGTTTCGTGACTACACATGGTACGGTGTAGTAAGATTTCATATTAAAGGGAATATGCGACGTGATTAAATGTTAAGTATGGTTACCAGGTGCTCAACCACTTAGAATGCTTTACATACACTTGCGAGTGTATTATGTTTACAAATATGAAATCTTGTGGTCCATTGTTATAACGCTGCTAGCATCAAACCTATATATCTCACCAACTTTATGTTGACTTTTTAAAGCATGTTATTCTCAGGTACGAACTAAGTCTTCCGCTGTGCAATAGCTCATATTAAGGACCTTACTTGGAGTTGATCATCGCAATGGGACCAACTGTTAAAGACTACGTCCGGGAGGATTAGGACGGGTTGTTACATCACGGCTCTTTTTTCTTTCCTCAATCAGCGCAGTTTTGGTTTCATTCGCGGTCGACTCAACCACCTTACGCGCCTCCTCAGCAGCATCCCTATCCTTCTTGACCTGATCTACACCCGCCTGCAGTAGTCCTAGCTCTACCTCTTTGCGCAAAGCTAGCTGGTATATGCTGGAAGAGCGGCGGGCCTGATCCGCAAACATGCCGAAAAATACAAGGCCGTTTTGAATGAAGGCATTGTGCGCCTGGTTAAACGGTAGAGCGGCCAGTTGCTCGCGGAATTCGGCCGAAAAGATTTGTTGCAGGAACGCAGACTGCTCTGCGGCATTTTCCGCGGAAGACTGTGTGAGTTGGCTGAGGTTGGCAAGGCGGAAGCTACCTTGCGGAGGAGTTGGTGTGGAATCGGAATCCACGTGTATTGTCTTATCCTTTGATGTGGCGGTAGCTTGGAGATCTGGGTTGACCCGCGGGGTGGACGGCTGCGTCTCCTCCACATGCTCTGCATATCAGTAAATAGTTATAACGTGAACTTTAGTATGCGGTAAAGGCACAGGGAATGGATGCTTACCAGTAATAGGGGGAAGTAGTTCTGCGGAGCGTGGCTCGATTGGAACAAAGTTATCGTTCCGCATGTCCTCCCTTTGTTTGGGAGTCATCATCTTCTTCTTCTGCTGAGCCGCAGAGGTCTCAGCTGCTTTGCGTTTGTTGCCAGATGCCGCAGGCGATTGCTCCACGTTTTCGCTAGCTTTCTCCTGCTCTAGCTGTACGTTCACATCTTGCTTGCGGAAGGAGATTCCCGCAATCTCTTCCGCAGTCAGCACCTTCTTCATCCTCATTTCTGCAAAGATACGCGCATGCGTTAGATAATATACATACAAAAACAGTTTAGTACGCGATTATACTATTCCTACCCTTTCCATCCGGTCCGACTATGGCTGGGCGCACATCCTCCCATGGCCAGTGTGCGGATATCTTCCCTAGCCGCAGCATTACGTTCCCATATGATCGATGCACTAGCTGTGCGTTTGCACACTCCGCTAATAGTTTCCTTTCATCCTCATCCAGGGCGGGGGTCTTGTTTACATCCTTCTCCACCTTCTCGAACCATATCAGCGTTTGCGGGAAGTTTGCACTCACCACAGTTTGGTCGATGAAAAAGAATGTCTCTTTCCAATTCCCCGCATCTGATTTTGGGGTCTTGGTGAAGTTTTGACGAGCGAAGAAGGTGAACCACGACTTGTGGTGGTGGGCTAGTCGGTATAAATGGCAAAACACCTTCACCAGGGGCACTTTCTTGAGTGCAACGCACCACATCTCTAACAAGACTATTTTTCCTATCGCGTAAGGGTGTAACTGACCTAATCCGACCTTAAAGTGATCTAACACGCCCAGAAAGAAATCAGTGGGAGGAACCCTAAAGTTGCCATGCTTAAAAGCATGTTCGTAAATAGCCACCTTTTTCTCCGGTGGCTCGTGGGCTCGCTGATTGGACAAAGGGGGCACCGGATTGTACTTGGCTAAGGGGGGGTACTGTTTCACTAAGTAATCTATGTGCTTCTGCTCTATAACAGACTCTACGCTATCTACATACGTCTCGTTAGCTTTAGTCATTTTCTAGGAGTAATCGGATGAATACTAACCTTTAAATGGTGGCCGGAGTGTTTGATTTTTGATCGGAATTCAAATTGGCAGCGTAACGAGGAAGCTTGAAGCAGGAAAGTGGAAATGAGCTGCAAAATGGGGTATTTATAGGGAAGATTGGGAGTCATGGGATGGAGTGGTGTGATCGTGGCTGTACACGTGTTACGCAATCGACGGCCAGCACTTTATTGATGCGCGTGGATGCCAGTTGGGTATGATTACATGTACGCGCGTGGTTGGCACGCGCCTGAGACACTGCCACTTTATGTCATGTCCGCCGAATGGGCTTCTGCGATTGTGACAGGCATTTAATGGCATCGAGGCGCACGCGGAATATTAAATGCTAGCCGTTTTCTTGTTTTTTCCGCTTAATAGTTTGATGTCATGTGTCTTGCGTCATATAACATCAAACTGAGGGGACATAATGATACCGCAACCCGCATGCGCACCTCATATGCATGCGGGCGCTTAATAGTGTGCGTATGCGTGTGCTTGTGTGCGCTATGCGGTATGCGGATTGTATCTGATTCCTTTGTTCCCGGTACGGCGGTTGCTTAGCTGTCAAGTAAATATCTTTTCCATAATTATATCCGTGATTCGGGGGAGTCAGTTATGGATGAGATTAACGTGATCTGGGACGGTTCTAGAATTAGGGTTTGCCTATAAATACAACCCTAATCATCATTTACCAGACACGGCATATTACGTAACTATCACACACGAGATACATTACGCAAAACAGCATCATTCAGCATCTCTTCAAGGTTAACAGGTTAGTCTTTCGTAAGCTAGTACCTACGACCTTATTTGGGGCCTCTTGATCGACGACCGTTATCAGAGGTGGACTTAATCACTTGGTCACCCCGCCGACATCATCATGTCGGCCAGGGTTATTCACGGTAGCCGGACCGGAGAGCCACGTTCTAAGATCCTTAAACCCCTCCTTATGTATTGAGCAGGCATATTAAACCCCACAGTTAAAATATGCATGATCAACCTCAAAAGTCAATTAATACCTGTTTTGACTTGTGGATGATTGATGATTATTTTGACAGCTAGAAGACGCTTTAAGAAAACAAGTTCTTCCTAAGACAGAATCATTGTATAAAGACACAACAGTCATTCTTCAAGAAGTTATGACTAAAAAGGCGTAAACTTTGTTATGGCATGAAAATATATGTAGTTACCATTATTGCAAAGTATCTGCAATCACCTTGTATTTCATTATGAATTGTGTTACTCAATGATAGACAGCCTATATACTCTTATCATGATAATAAGTAACTTGTAATGATACTTACAAATTGTTATGTTTGTTCATCACTCTTAATGTCTTGATCACTCAAAGACTGTATGTTCAGTTTACAAATAGACTGCTTCCACATAACAAGTACAAAGTCTTTTAAGCAAGTATGAAATTCAGCCTAACAAGTTCTTATATAGCCGTGAACTTGTATAACAATCTGCTATAACAAGAGCTGCTGTAGTTGGCAATAAAAATTGGACGTTATAAACTTATAATGATGAAAAGAATAAACAACAAACGACCCTATCGAAATGCCTGATTTGCAACCGAATACAGTAGTAGCATTTACAATTGTATATGATAATGATGAGTATATTCTGCAACTATAGAATCTAAAATAAATATATAATAAAAATGGAGATGCGGGGTATCGATCCCCGTACCTCTCGCATGCTAAGCGAGCGCTCTACCATCTGAGCTACATCCCCATTTGATTATTAAGCTTATACATAGTATATCATTTAGGTATTTAAAGGATATACACCAGTAGGTATCCTTGTGGCTTTATCAGTCAAAGACATTCAATTTGAAACGCATCAAATACTTAAGATCGAACTTTAATGAGTTTAAATCATTCGTAAGTTTTAGCTAATGAAGCACGGGTCCAATATAACAACAAGTATGTAATCTTGACTTCCCTAGGTCAATTCTCATTCAACACTTTAAAGCACTTCATCGGAGTTAGCTCTTTTTGTAATATTTTTGCTGAAAAATACACTTTAGATTACTTTCTTATTCTTAAAGATCACTTTCAAGGATGGTCAAAGAAATTGAAAGGTGAGGTGTCAATGTGTCATCTCACCATTATATCTGAAAGTTTCTAGCCTACAATCTAGAAGCTCACCTTCTAGATGTTCAAATTAGTCTTCTTTGAACACCATGTAGAAGAAGCAAAGTTGATAACGATGACGGCCGCCCACCATCTCCGTTCACACCATTCCACCGCCATAGAATTTTTACTATAAATAGAGGTGCAAACCTTCATTGTAAATCATCTCAAATCACTCAGAGAAGTGTAATCACAACTTAGAGAGTGTGTGTGTGTTTGAGAGTTTTTTTTGTAAGAGTTTTGTAATACTCTGTACAAATCTATTCTTGTAAAGTAATAGAGTTATTTTCTCTCAAATTTGTATCTCCCAACGTTCAGGCGATCCTCTCTTCCTAACAAGTGGTATCAGAGCTTGGTTAGAGACGTTGGTTGAGTTTTTGGGTCTTCTGAAGTTTTCTCAAAATTCAATTTTGAGTATACCATTGGATTCGTCTCGTCGAACCGAGTCCAACGCAAAAAACGGCGACTTAAACGGAGTTGTAACGAGCCCAGAAAACGCGGTCAAAGTTTGGTCAACTCGCCGGAGAAGACGACCGGTACCGGAATTTTCGCCGGAGAAGACGATTCACTGTAGCAATTCACTGTAGCAAGTCACTGTAGCAGTACTGTAGCGGTACTGTAGCGGTACTGTAGCAATTCTAAATTTTACAATTTGGTCCCTGAAATTTTCAGAATTTCATTTTTGGTCCCTGAAGTTTATAAAAATTATAATTTTGCCCCGTAAGTGGAATTTAAGCCGCGAAGTGTCTATTCCACCATTTTCAACCGTTCCGGACGTAACGGTGATCTCTGTTTTCTACAATTCAACCCCGTTTGTGTTAAAAAATTATTTGTAAGGTGATAATGTCCACAGAAGAGTCAACATCATCTTCCGGAGCTATGATTATGCTCACAGCCACAAACTACACGCTGTGGAAACCTCGGATGGAAGATCTCCTCAGCTGTAAGGATTTGTTCGATCCTATTGAATTGAAGGGTATAAACCCTGATTCTGCCAAAGAGAAAGAGTGGAAGAAATCAAACCGAAAAACTATTGGTCAGATCCGTCAATGGATTGATCATAGTGTCTTCCACCATGTTGCACAAGAGACAGACGCATATATCCTCTGGAAAAAGTTGGAGGACATGTATCAGGCCAAGACTGCTCGGAATAAAGCCCTGCTGATGAGGCGTTTAGTCAACATGAAGCTCAAAAGTGGAACTTCAGTTGCCGAGCATACCAGTGAGTTCCAGAGCTTGGTCAACCAGTTATCTTCTGTAGAGATGCCGCTTGGCGATGAAGTTCAGGCGCTACTGCTACTTAGTTCCCTTCCCGATAGTTGGGAAACGCTGGTAGTAACACTCAGTAACTCAGCCCCGAATGACAAACTTACCATGTCAATGGTCAAGGATGCCCTATTCAGTGAAGAGGCAAGAAGAAAGGACATGGGCACAGATCAGACCCATGCCTTTGTCACAGAGAATCGGGGGAGACAGCGAATGAGTAGCAAAAATAAATGGAGAGGCAGAAGCAAGAGCAGGGGCAGGTCAGCTGATGGCAGAAAACCAACATATAAATGTCATCATTGTGGATTAGAGGGACATATGAAGAAGAACTGCTATAGATTAAAAGAGGAACAAGGTCAAAGCAGTTCACAGCCGAAGAATAAGGGTGGAGAAACATTAGTTGCTATCACAGGTGATGTAGCTTATTGTTCAACCCATGATGAGACATGCCTTCACGTCTCACGAGAAGACACAGAATGGGTGGTAGATACTGCAGCTTCCTACCACGTGACTCCATACAAGGAATACTTCACAACATACAAAGCTGGAGACTTTGGAGCTGTGAAGATGGGGAATTCCAGTTCCGCTGAGATTGTCAGAATTGGTGATGTCAAGAAAAAGACAAGTTCCGGGAGCACAATCACTTTGAAGGATGTCCGCCACGTGCCAGATCTTCAGCTGAATTTACTTTTCGGAGTAGCTCTCGACAAACAGGGCTATAATAGTCATTTCAGTAGAGGCACATGGAAATTGTCAAGAGGCGCTATGATAGTCGCTCGAGGACACATTTGTGGCACACTATACAAAACTCATGTGAAGATCTGCACAGACAGTATTAATGTTGCAGAAAAAGAGGCGTCACAAAATTTATGGCACCAGAGACTCGGTCACATGAGTGAGAAAGGGTTGTCTACCCTAATAAAGAAGAAGATTATCAATGTAGACAAGGATGCTGCGCTAGATCCTTGCAATCATTGTCTGTTTGGTAAGCATCATAGAGTCTCGTTTAATTCATCTTTAACGAGAAAATCAGAGTTACTCAGTCTGGTACACTCTGATGTTTGCGGTCCCTTGGAGGTTGAATCAATTGGCGGCAACCGATACTTTCTAACGTTTATCGATGATGCTTCTCGAAAGGTGTGGGTATATTTCTTGCGGACGAAGGACCAGGTTTTCGAATACTTCAAACAGTTCCATGTCATGGTAGAACGTGAGACAGGAAAGAAGTTAAAGTGTCTTCGATCCGACAACGGCGGTGAATACTCTTCCAGGCAGTTCGATGCCTATTGCAGATCATATGGCATCCGACATGATAAGACAGTTCCACGTACCCCTCAACACAATGGTATAGCAGAAAGAATGAACCGAACAATCATGGAACGTGTTCGGAGCATGCTCAGTATGGCTAAGCTGCCAAAGCCATTCTGGGGAGAAGCAGTCAGAGCCGCTTGTTATTTGATCAACCGATCTCCATCAGTACCACTGAATTTTGAAGTTCCGGAGAAACTTTGGTCTGGAAAGGATCCATCATACTCTCACTTAAGAGTATTTGGATGTTTGGCGTACGCACATGTATCCAAGGAGCTTAGGCAGAAGCTGGATGCAAGGACCACTCCATGCATATTCATAGGCTATGGAGATGAAGAATTTGGATACAGATTATGGGATCCAAAGGAGAAAAAGGTGATCAGAAGTAGGGACATGGTGTTCCATGAAAGCCAGACAATAGAAGATATTGAAAAGCCCACAATATCTCAGAAGTCAAATGTTGCTGCTCAGGTGCCAAAGGCAACAACGGAATCATTCATGAGAAATGAATTTTCAGTGCAAGAAGAAATGCCAGAAGTAGAAGATAATGAGGAAAATGACGGTTCTGAGCAGGGGGAGCCACAACCCCATCTGCCAGACGTTCCAGCACCATCACAAGGTCAAGATGATGGTGGATCTCCTCAGAATGTTCCAGAAGTTCGTAGATCTGAACGAGGTCAGATTCCATCGAGTAGATATCCAGAATCTGAGTACCTTCTACTTACTAAAGATGGAGAACCGGAGAGTTTTTATGAAGCAGTAACTCATAAGGATAAAGAAAAATGGTTGCTCGCAATGCAGGATGAGATGGATTCTCTGCAGAAAAATCAAACTTATGAGATTGTAGAACTTCCACGCGGGAAGAAGGCACTGAAAAATAAATGGGTGTTCAAGCTGAAAAGGGATGGTAGTGGAAAAGTGGTGAAATACAAAGCACGACTTGTAGTCAAAGGATTCCAACAGAAGAAAGGGATTGATTTTGACGAGATATTTTCACCAGTAGTCAAGATGACTTCAATTAGAGTCATACTTGGATTGGTCGTAAGTATGAACTTGGAGCTTGAACAGATGGATGTAAAGACAGCTTTTCTTCATGGAGATTTACATGAAGAAATTTACATGGAGCTGCCAAAGGTTTTGAGGTTTCAGGAGATAACCTCTTATGCAAGCTGAAGAAAAGTTTGTACGGTTTAAAGCAGGCACCTAGGCAGTGGTACAAGAAGTTTGACTCGTGCATGGTGAGTCAAGGGTACAAGAAAACTGCAGCAGATGAGTGTGTCTACATTCAGAAGTTTTCTGAAGGAAATTTCGTTGCTCTTCTACTATATGTAGACGATATTTTGATCGTAGGGAAAGACGCAACGAAGATCAACCGGCTGAAGAAAGAACTCTCTAAGTCTTTTGACATGAAAGACTTAGGACAGGCTCAACAGATTTTGGGAATTCAGATAACCCGAGACAGGAAGAATAAAAGGTTATGGCTATCTCATGAGAAGTATATTGAACGAGTGCTTTCACGTTTCAATATGAACAATGCCAAACCTGTTAGCATTCCATTAGCTAACCATTTCAAGTTAAGCAAGAGTTCTTGTCCCTCATCCAAGGAAGAGATCGGGGAGATGTCGTCAGTACCATATTCTTCAGCAGTTGGAAGTTTGATGTATGCGATGGTGTGTACAAGGCCCGATATTGCTCATGCAGTGGGAACGGTGAGTCGTTTTCTCTCGAACCCCGGGAAAGAGCATTGGGAGGCGGTAAAATGGATTCTCAGATATCTTAAAGGTACAAAGAATCTATGTCTTTGTTACACGGGAGCTGATCTAATCTTGGAAGGCTATACAGATGCGGATATGGCCGGAGATCCTGATAGTAGGAAATCTACTTCAGGATTCATTTACACTTTTGCAGGGGGAGCTGTTTCATGGCAGTCAAGACTACAGAGGTGTGTTACATTATCCATAACTGAAGCAGAGTATATTGCTGCCGTAGAAGCTGGAAAAGAAATGTTGTGGTTAAAGCGTTATCTTCAAGAATTTGGAATCAAGCAAAAGGAGTACAAGGTATATTGTGACAGTCAAAGTGCTATAGATTTGAGCAAGAACTCCATGTACCATTCTCGTACAAAACATATTGATATTCGCTATCATTGGATACGCGAGGTAATTGATCGACAACTGTTGAGACTAGTGAAGATCCATACAAAGGAGAATCCTGCGGATATGTTAACAAAGGTGGTGACTCGAGAGAAGTTGGAGTTATGCAGAGACATAACTGGAATGTTCGTGGATTCGGCTGGAGGGGGAGAATTGAAAGTTTCCAGCCTACAATCTAGAAGCTCACCTTCTAGATGTTCAAAGTAGCCTTATTTGAACACCATGTAGAAGAAGCAAAGTTGATAACGATGACGGCCGCCCACCATCTCCGTTCACACCATTCCACCGCCATAGAATTTTTACTATAAACAGAGGTGCAAACCTTCATTGTAAATCATCCCAAATCACTCAGAAAAGTGTAATCACAACCTAGAGAGTGTGTGTGTGTGTTTGAGAGTTTTTTTTGTAAGAGTTTTGTAATACTATGTACAAATCTATTCTTGTAAAGTAATAGAATTATTTTCTCTCAAATTTGTATCTCCCAACGTCCAGGCGATCCTCTCTTCCTAACAATATCATCACTGTATCAAAAAAAAAAGACTGATTATAGTACAGCTATCATATGGGTGTATTATCACCTTTTCTCGAAAAAGACTATTAGACCATTCATAACTCGGCGTCAGTTCAGTTCGTCAAATGACATGGACTTAACTGACGAAAACTGACGGACCCTAACCGGGCATCGGTTTTGGGCGCCAGTCGGGTCCTCAACGCAAAAAAAAATCTCGTCAGTTTGCTTTTTCAACCAATCAATGAATTTCCAAATTTAATTAATATATATTTTTTATAATTAATTTATTTTCCCACCTCATTTCCAATTAGATTTTACCACATCTGTAACACCCTGTTTTTCTAAACATGATGCTTGTGCCGTCCTACGGAGCCCAAGAATGAGTATTTGATAGTTTGGATGTAATGAGTTGACCACGTTGGACTTTGGAATGTTTCAAAAGTGTATAATGATTAAAGTTGGAGGATTCGGGTTTTAAAGTGTTTATCACGCAAATCGTGTTACTTTTCTACATTTTGGAGCCCGTATGTTATCGTGGGTTATATAGGTTGTGGGTATAAGTTCGAATGGTTTAAAGTGCAAGAAAATGTCCAAAATTGAAGTTTGGAATGTGTGAGGCGCGCTAGAAAGGGTGTGAGGCGCGCACGCATGAAGAAAAAGCGGACAGTCAAAAATTACACTAGGTGCGCGGGGCGCACTTTCATGTGCGCGGCTCACAGAATTTACACTTGGTGCGCGGGGCGCGCATTATAGTGTGCGCGGCTCGCACAAATTACACTTGGTGCGCGGGGTACATATTAAAGTGTGCGCGGCGCGCACACCCATGTATCAGCATACTTTGTATTTTTTTTAAGTTTTTGAATGGTGTTTTGGTCCTTTCACTTTGGGGTCGGGTTTTTGGCCACAAAACTGACCCAAGGCTCACTAGGAGCTCATTTCTTATCCACAAACACTCCCAACATATTCTAGTGAGAGAGGGTGATTTTTAGTGTGAGAAAGCTCTGATCTAGGAAGAAGAAGCTCGGTTCTCACCAAAGCTCGAGAGTTAAAGTTGTTCATCGCGTTCTTGGCTACGTTTTGGTAGTATTGGTAAGCTCTAACTCCGAATTTAATTGTTAAGATTCTTGTTCATAATTAGGGTTTGAGCTAGTTTGGGTTATAAACCCCATTTCTCATGAATTTGGGGGTTTTGCTTTATGTATTGTGTAAGTAAACCCGATTATTGTCGGCTTAGGGTGAGGATGAATTTGGTCATGGTTTGGGTGTTAAATCACTAGATTGTAAGTGTGTTAGTGTTTAGATGTTCATAAGAACTTGTTTGTATGACCAAATGGGTGTTAACCTTGATTTGGTGTCAAACTAAGTTATGGGTCAAGATTTGATGAATCGAGTGTTTAAAAGATTGAATCAAGTGTTAATTGGTGTTTTGGAAGTAATCACTAGCCGCTAGTGATTTTGGGCGTTTTTGGGACTTATGTTAAAATGAGTTGACTTTGATTGGGTCAAACTTGGTAATGGCACTAGTTTTGGCCAAATGGATGTTTAAACTTTTGTATTAAGTATTAAATGATGTTTTTGAAGGTAATTACTCGCGAGAAGTAATTTTGGGTTAAAGTGATATTTTAACATAAGTCAAAGGTAGTCAAAAGCAATATGGGTCACTATTGCACGTGTTGGAGTTTTGATGTATTTGGCTTTTGAAATGATTACTACCTAAGTAGTAATTTAATGTTAAGACCTAGGTTTGGTCTAATTGGTGTAAAGTATGATTTAGGTTAAATTGTACTTTGTTGTGTTGGTTTGAATTACCACCCGAAGTGGTAATTGATTTGTGTCCATTAGGTGATTAAATGGGCGGGATTTGGCGAGCAAGGTGTGATCCCTCAGCTAAGGGATGTTTGTGTCGAGTTCTCTTTTAGAGAATGGCTATTTATGTGTATATTGTACCTATGTGTGATATAGGTGGTTACTTGCTCGGATTTGAGGACGAAGATCATGTTGTACATGACTTGTGCGGGCATTCCAAGGTGAGTGGAATAATTATGTGTGTACGTATATAATGTATTTATTTGTGTAGTATGAATGTGGCATTGTCGCGGTGTTTAAGACACCACATTCTAAGTAACGAGTAGTATTGTCGCGGTGTTTAAGACACTACTCATGGTTGATTGACATGTGGTAGTGTCGCGGTGTTTAAAACGCCACATTGTCATGGGAGTGGAATTGTCGCGGTGTTTAAGACACCACTCATTGTTTTGATTGACGTGTGGATTCGTCGCGGTGTTTAAGACGCCACATTGTCATGGGAGTGGAATTGTCGCGGTGTTTAAGACACCACTCATTGTTTTGATTGACGTGTGGATTCGTCGCGGTGTTTAAGATGCCACGTTGTCATGAGGGTGAATTAGTCGCGGTGTTTAAGTCATCACCCGGGGGAATTAGTGATTACGCGGTGTTTAAGTAACACTAATGGATGTTATGAACTTCGGCGGTCTTTCGAGTACCGTTCCCTTGTATGATCGGGTAACCATGGTTATGTGTTGTAGTTTTAGCATATTAAATTGTGAACTATATGCTTTTGGCGATGCTAGCTTATTGTGAATTGCGGATATTTAGTATGCATTGTGATTGCATGTTTGTTGAGTTGCTAGCTCGTATGCGGTATTTGTGTAAGTGTTTGCAAGTAAGTAGATTATATATGTATATGTATAATTATTGCATTCACTAAGCATTAAGCTTACCCCTCTCGTTGTTTACCTTTTTACAGGTACTGTGTTATGAAGTTAGCTAGTTGTTAGACTAGTTGCGTAGGAGCACTTGGGCTCGATGGGGTAGCTATTGGACATTGGACACGGATTGGGGATTTGGTAGATCCTCGGGATTATGCTCTTGGTATCGGGTTGGGCTATTGTGTCTTAACCGTGGTGTTGTGTAAATGTTTCGAGGTCGTATTGTTTGGTTGTGTTGAGTCAAACCTTGTATGTGAAATACATTCTCGTAAGGATGTATGATGTCATTTGTAAACCAAGAGTCGAGATAAAACGTTAACATGCTATTATGATAAATTGTATTCGGTTAAATTATTTGAAATGGTTTATGTAAAGTAGATATTTAATGGGACCTATCTTATAAAAAAAAAATGTACTCCGTTTTTGGTTAAACGGATTGGGGTTGTTACAAGTGGTATCAGAGCATGGTCTAAGTGAATTAGGTGACCTTGGTATAGGTGCCTAGTCTTAGACTTATTGGCGGTTATGCATTATTTGCGGGACTTGTAGGAATACGGGTCAGATTGAGAATTGTTAGTGCCTTAGAGTAGGTGACTAACTAGGACTTGTGTTTGTCCAATGTGGGATTTTGTGGGGCCTTATTACGTGTGTAAATTAGTGCCTTAGATTGCTAGTGCCTAATGTAAGTAGGCGAACTTGGACGTTGTTTTAGTGATAGTCACCTAGGTTGTAGGTTGACTTCTTGTTGTGGTGTACTTGTGTACGTCTATTATTATTGTATATTGGTGTGTATATACAGGTATCTTTTGGTGCGGTGTCCTAGGGATGAATCTATTGGAGAGTTTCGTATATTTGGCGGTTTTGAGTGATCAAGTTCACGGTAAGGACTTTGGTCATTCGGGTACTAGGAGTTATCGCGTGTTATTTTGTGTGAATGTTGCGTCAGTCCGGGTAAAGTACTTTGCGTGACCATGTGGAAATGGTAAGGTTCGCATTTGTAATAGTGACTGATCACCATTATTACGAAAGTGTATCTTGGCACCAAGCATGACATGACAAGTACCGAGCGGAGTAAACGTGGCATGGTTGGGGTAGAACGGGACGAATTAGGAATCTTTTTATGGTTCCTAGGTTATAGTTGTCTCGGGTGATGTGCTTGTTGTCACATCAAGTTCCTTGCGAGTCGAGAAGTGTTACGGTGGATTCGTTTAGCTAAGTGAGTGAGCCAACTCACGAGTTTGGTGCGTGCTTAGTCACCCTAAGTAGTGGGTGCATTATTGAGATTGTGACTGGTTGTAGTTACCCATCGTAACTGGGATGACGGAATTACGCTTGCGTGTGTGCGACGAGGACTTGAATTCCGTAATGGAATGCGACAAGTCTAATGATTGTAGTTTTGGGTTACACTCGGTAGAGTGTGTAGTTAGAGAATCATGTAAGGATTCTAGTTGTGAGTCGCCTTGGAATTGGCGAATCGGGGAGTCTTTAGGTCATTAAACTCATGTGAGTAGGACCCATATGACAATGGTTGCGTTAGTGTGTTGTGGATTAATGGGGTAACATTCCTAATGGAATATCCCTTGTAGTAGTGATTTTTAACGAGGTGTGGAAGGATGTAAGACTTGGTGTTTCCAAGCATCTCCTTAGTGATTGGATGAAAGGTTTCGTTAGGTTATGTTGTTTTGGCCTTGTGAAAAATTGCGGGTAGCGTGTGATTGCTAGTAGTTTTTGGTGAGACAATAACCTGTAAGGTTTGTCGATTAGGTATGACTTCGGGTCATTGTTGTGGAAAGATGGGTGACATCGGGTGTATGGAACCCAAAGATCGAGTTCCTAAATTTCGATTGATTGTGGTGGGAGTCTGCATGACACTGCGTCAGGTGCCTCCTTATACTTGCTAGTGTAAGGTCAAACTCTGGTAGCGGTGTGATCACTTTGTGCTTAGGGTTCCCGTGAGATACCCTTGGAAGCAGCAGAGATTACAATAGTGATCGATGGGTGATAGTAATTCGGTGGTTCCGAAAGTCAAAGTTAGAGAGCATTGCGGTAAATACTTCCTACGAAGTGGCGGATGAGTGAATCTGGTTGCTCTTGTGATAGACGGGTGAAGATGACCGGCGAGCCGGTGACGGACTTAATGTTCGGTTAAGACCGAAGGTTATGATGAAGTGTTGATATTGCGGTCGATGCAATTATTGTGTCGGATTGTTCACTCTTCTCTATGAGAGTGAGAATTTGTTGGTAAAGGTTCGTTGAGTGGAAGGTCGGGTGATCTCGACTGAGATGCATGACTGATTTATTGGAGTGACGTATGTTTAGGCATAAAGACGTATGTGGGACTTTGGTGGAGTTCGCTTTCCGAACGATTAAGGCAGTCAATTGTGATTTGTGGTATGAAGGTGCGAAGTCGTCGCGTGTACGACATCTCTGGTAATTTTGTATGAAGGCTCTGAGAGCCTAAAGTGAATTTGCAGTAATTCGGTGTTTATGATTAGTGATGAGAATGATCGTGCGTGTTGTGGAATGGTAATTCTGCGGGATGTTATCAACTTTGCGGTAAGAATGTGGAGCTAAATCCTAAGTGAGGGAGTTTTTACTGTCGCCCGAGGAAGCTCCGGTGGTGTTATGAATAAAGAAGTGTCAGAGTGTACCGTGCTAAGCCTCAATAGGTATTTGGAGTTCCTAACGAGGAAGTGTGACGGGTTGTTATTGTCGACTCGAGATCGTGCGTTACGACTGTGAGTTATAATTTCGGAATTTTAAGTGTAGAGTTGTGATGATGGGATCGGATGAAGTGTAAGTCTTTTTAAGCAAGGTGGTCGTGTAGTACCAAAGTGCGGTGTGAGACTAAATGCGAAGCTTGAAATCTCGGAGTGAGAGAATGAAGTTGTCGTTGCGGGTGCTCTCATAATGTAAATCTGGGTTGCTATGAAACCCGGATAGTACTATTGAGTAGGTACATGTTAGTATTGTGGTGTTTGTTGTATTTTCCCTGTCGAGAAACGTGATCGTGGAAGTTATCAGTGGATTATTCCACTTTATGGACGAATGTGAGGCGGGGAATGTCGGTCCTGATTGTCACACATCGATATACGCAGATGTTGTTTGTTTGCGAGGGTGTGTTCTGAAATGTCCCGTTCTTATTGATTAAAAACGTTCCATATTAATTGATTTCGTTGCGAGGTTTTGACCTCTATATGAGACGTTTTTCAAAGACTGCATTCATTTTTAAAACAAACCATAACCTTTATTTCATAAATAAAGGTTTAAAAAGCTTTACGTAGATTATCAAATAATGATAATCTAAAATATCCTGTTTACACACGACCATTACATAATGGTTTACAATACAAATATGTTACATCGAAATCAGTTTCTTGAATGCAGTTTTTACACAATATCATACAAACATGGACTCCAAATCTTGTCCTTATTTTAGTATGCAACAGCGGAAGCTCTTAATATTCACCTGAGAATAAACATGCTTTAAACGTCAACAAAAATGTTGGTGAGTTATAGGTTTAACCTATATATATCAAATCGTAACAATAGACCACAAGATTTCATATTTCAATACACATCCCATACATAGAGATAAAAATCATTCATATGGTGAACACCTGGTAACCGACAATAACAAGATGCATATATAAGAATATCCCCATCATTCTGGGACACCCTTCGGATATGATATAAATTTCGAAGTACTAAAGCATCCGGTACTTTGGATGGGGTTTGTTAGGCCCAATAGATCTATCTTTAGGATTCGCGTCAATTAGGGTGTCTGTTCCCTAATTCTTAGATTACCAGACTTAATAAAAAGGGGCATATTCGATTTCGATAATTCAACCATAGAATGTAGTTTCACGTACTTGTGTCTATTTTGTAAATCATTTATAAAACCTGCATGTATTCTCATCCCAAAAATATTAGATTTTAAAAGTGGGACTATAACTCACTTTCACAGATTTTTACTTCGTCGAGAAGTAAGACTTGGCCACTGTTGATTCACGAACCTATAACAATATATACATGTATATTAAAATATGTTCAAAATATATTTACAACACTTTTAATATATTTTGATGTTTTAAGTTTATTAAGTCAGCTGTCCTCGTTAGTAACCTACAACTAGTTGTCCACAGTTAGATGTACAGAAATAAACCGATAAATATTATCTTGAATCAATCCACGACCCAGTGTATACGTATCTCAGTATTGATCACAACTCAAACTATATATATTTTGGAATCAACTTCAACCCTGTATAGCTAACTCCAACATTCACATATAGAGTGTCTATGGTTGTTCCGAAATATATATAGATATGTCGACATGATAGGTCGAAACATTGTAATAGTGTCTATGGTATCTCAAGATTACATAATATACAATACAAGTTGATTAAGTTATGGTTGGAATAGATTTGTTACCAATTTTCACGTAGCTAAAATGAGAAAAATTATCCAATCTTGTTTTACCCATAACTTCTTCATTTTAAATCCGTTTTGAGTGAATCAAATTGCTATGGTTTCATATTGAACTCTATTTTATGAATCTAAACAGAAAAAGTATAGGTTTATAGTCGTAAAAATAAGTTACAAGTCGTTTTTGTAAAGGTAGTCATTTCAGTCGAAAGAACGACGTCTAGATGACCATTTTAGAAAACATACTTCCACTTTGAGTTTAACCATAATTTTTGGATATAGTTTCATGTTCATAATAAAAATCATTTTCTCAGAATAACAACTTTTAAATCAAAGTTTATCATAGTTTTTAATTAACTAACCCAAAACAGCCCGCGGTGTTACTACGACGGCGTAAATCCGGTTTTACGATGTTTTTCGTGTTTCCAGGTTTTAAATCATTAAGTTAGCATATCATATAGATATAGAACATGTGTTTAGTTGATTTTAAAAGTCAAGTTAGAAGGATTAACTTTTGTTTGCGAACAAGTTTAGAATTAACTAAACTATGTTCTAGTGATTACAAGTTTAAAACTTCGAATAAGATAGCTTTATATGTATGAATCGAATGATGTTATGAACATCATTACTACCTTAAGTTCCTTGGATAAACCTACTGGAAAATAGAAAAATGGATCTAGCTTCAACGGATCCTTGGATGGCTCGAAGTTCTTGAAGCAGAATCATGACACGAAAACAAGTTCAAGTAAGATCATCACTTGAAATAAGATTGTTATAGTTATAGAAATTGAACCAAAGTTTGAATATGATTATTACCTTGTATTAGAATGATAACCTACTGTAAGAAACAAAGATTTCTTGAGGTTGGATGATGAAAGGACCCGTCCTAATCCATCCGGACAAAGTCCACATTGATTATGAACGATTCACAACAGTTGATTACATCGCGAGGTACTTGACCTCTATATAATACATTTTACAAACATTGCATTCATTTTTGAAAAGACAATCTTTCATTACATCTACTATTGACGACATGCATACCATTTCATAATATATCCTACTATAATTGACTTAATGATAATCTTGATGAACTCAACGACTCGAATGCAACGTCTTTTGAAATATGTCATGAATGACTCCAATTAATATCTCTAAGATGAGCAAAAGCACAGCGGAAGATTTCTTTCATACCTGAGAATAAACATGCTTTAAAGTGTCAACCAAAAGGTTGGTGAGTTCATTAGTTTATCATAAACAAACATTTCATAATTTTAATAGACCACAAGATTTCATATTTCCAATTCTCATAAATAAACGTCCCATGCATAGAGACAAAAATATCATTCATATGGATTGAACACCTGGTAACCGACATTAACAATATGCATATAGAATATCCCCATCATTCCGGGATCCTCCTTCGGACATGATATAAATTTCGAAGTACTAAAGCATCCGGTACTTTGGATGGGGCTTGTTGGGCCCGATAGATCTATCTTTAGGATTCACGTCAATTAGGGTGTCTGTTCCCTAATTCTTAGATTACCAGACATCTAAAAGCTGTGTATTGTACGAGTACGAATACGGGTGCATACGAGTAGAATTGTTGATGAAACTGAACGAGGATGTAATTGTAAGCATTTTTGTTAAGTAGAAGTAGTTTGATAAGTGTCTTGAAGTCTTTCAAAAGTGTATGAATACATATTAAAACACTACATGTATATACATTTTAACTGAGTCGTTAAGTCATCGTTAGTCGTTACATGTAAATGTTGTTTTGAAACCTTTAGGTTAACGATCTTGTTGAATATTGTTAACCCATTGTTTATTATAACAAATGAGATGTTAAATTATTATATTATCATGATATTATGATATATAATATATCTTAGTATGATGTATATACAGTTAAATGTCGTTACAACGATAATCGTTACATATATGTCTCGTTTCGAAATCATTAAGTTAGTAGTCTTATTTTTACATATGTATTTCATTGTTAATACACTTAATAATATATTTACTTATCATTTAACATAATTAACCAAGTGTATCAATATCTTAATATGATTCATATGTACCTAGTAAGACGTTGTTATAACGATAATCGTTATATATATCGTTTTCGAGTTTCTTAAATTAATAGTCTCATTTTTATGTATATAACTCATTGTTAAAATACCTAATGAGATACATACTTATAATAAAAACATGTTAACTATATATATAACCATATATATGTCATCGTATAGTTTTTACAAGTTTTAACGTTCGTGAATCACCGGTCAACTTGGTTGGTCAATTGTCTATATGAAACATATTTCAATTAATCAAGTCTTAACAAGTTTGATTGCTTAACATGTTGGAAACATTTAATCATGTAAATATCAATCTCAATTAATATATATAAACATGGAAAAGTTCGGGTCACTACAGTACCTACCCGTTAAATAAATTTCGTCCCGAAATTTTAAGCTGTTGAAGGTGTTGACGAATCTTCTGAAAATAGATGCGGGTATTTCTTCTTCATCTGATCTTCACGCTCCCAGGTGAACTCGGGTCCTCTACGAGCATTCCATCGAACCTTAACAATTGGTATCTTGTTTTGCTTAAGTCTTTTAACCTCACGATCCATTATTTCGACGGGTTCTTCGATGAATTGAAGTTTTTCGTTGATTTGGATTTCATCTAACGGAATAGTGAGATCTTCTTTAGCAAAACATTTCTTCAAATTTGAGACGTGGAAAGTGTTATGTACAGCCGCGAGTTGTTGAGGTAACTCAAGTCGGTAAGCTACTGGTCCGACACGATCAATAATCTTGAATGGTCCAATATACCTTGGATTTAATTTCCCTCGTTTACCAAATCGAACAACGCCTTTCCAAGGTGCAACTTTAAGCATGACCATCTCTCCAATTTCAAATTCTATATCTTTTCTTTTAATGTCAGCGTAGCTCTTTTGTCGACTTTGGGCGGTTTTCAACCGTTGTTGAATTTGGATGATCTTCTCTGTAGTTTCTTGTATAATCTCCGGACCCGTAATCTGTCTATCCCCCACTTCACTCCAACAAATCGGAGACGTGCACTTTCTAACATAAAGTGCTTCAAACGGCGCCATTTCAATGCTTGAATGGTAGCTGTTGTTGTAGGAAAATTCTGCTAACGGTAGATGTCGATCCCAACTGTTTCCGAAATCAATAACACATGCTCGTAGCATGTCTTCAAGCGTTTGTATCGTCCTTTCGCTCTGCCCATCAGTTTGTGGATGATAGGCAGTACTCATGTCTAGACGAGTTCCTAATGCTTGCTGTAATGTCTGCCAGAATCTTGAAATAAATCTGCCATCCCTATCAGAGATAATAGAGATTGGTATTCCATGTCTGGAGACGACTTCCTTCAAATACAGTCGTGCTAACTTCTCCATCTTGTCATCTTCTCTTATTGGTAGGAAGTGTGCTGATTTGGTGAGACGATCAACTATTACCCAAATAGTATCAAAACCACTTGCAGTCCTTGGCAATTTAGTGATGAAATCCATGGTAATGTTTTCCCATTTCCATTTCGGGATTTCGGGTTGTTGAAGTAGACCTGATGGTTTCTGATGCTCAGCTTTGACCTTAGAACACGTCAAACATTCTCCTACGTATTTAGCAACATCGGATTTCATACCCGGCCACCAAAAATGTTTCTTGAGATCCTTGTACATCTTCCCCGTTCCAGGATGTATTGAGTATCTGGTTTTATGAGCTTCTCTAAGTACCATTTCTCTCATATCTCCAAATTTTGGTACCCAAATTCTTTCAGCCCTATACCGGGTTCCGTCTTCCCGAATATTAAGATGCTTCTCCGATCCTTTGGGTATTTCATCCTTTAAATTTCCCTCTTTTAAAACTCCTTGTTGCGCCTCCTTTATTTGAGTAGTAATGTTATTATGAATCATTATATTCATAGATTTTACTCGAATGGGTTCTCTGTCCTTCCTGCTCAAGGCATCGGCTACCACATTTGCCTTTCCCGGGTGGTAACGAATCTCAAAGTCGTAATCATTCAATAATTCAATCCACCTACGCTGCCTCATATTCAGTTGTTTCTGATTAAATATGTGTTGAAGACTTTTGTGGTCGGTATATATAATACTTTTGACCCCATATAAGTAGTGCCTCCAAGTCTTTAATGCAAAAACAACCGCGCCTAATTCCAAATCATGCGTCGTATAATTTTGTTCGTGAATCTTCAATTGTCTAGACGCATAAGCAATCACCTTCGTTCGTTGCATTAATACACAACCGAGACCTTGCTTTGATGCATCACAATAAATCACAAAATCATCATTCCCTTCAGGCAATGACAATATAGGTGCCGTAGTTAGCTTTTTCTTCAATAACTGAAACGCTTTCTCTTGTTCATCATTCCATTCAAATTTCTTCCCTTTATGCGTTAATGCAGTCAAGGGTTTTGCTATTCTGGAAAAGTCTTGGATGAACCTTCTGTAGTAACCAGCTAGTCCTAAAAACTGGCGTATGTGTTTCGGAGTTTTCGGGGTTTCCCACTTTTCAACAGTTTCTATCTTTGCCGGATCCACCTTAATACCTTCTTTGTTCACTATGTGACCGAGGAATTGAACTTCTTCCAACCAAAATGCACACTTTGAAAACTTAGCGTACAATTCTTCCTTCCTCAATACTTCTAACACCTTTCTCAAATGTTCACCGTGTTCTTGGTCATTCTTTGAGTAAATAAGTATGTCATCAATGAAAACAATGACAAACTTGTCAAGGTATGGTCCACACACTCAGTTCATAAGGTCCATGAACACAGCTGGTGCATTAGTTAAACCAAACGGCATGACCATAAACTCGTAATGACCGTAACGTGTTCTGAAAGCAGTCTTTGGAATATCATCTTCTTTCACCCGCATTTGATGATACCCGGAACGTAAGTCAATCTTTGAATAAACAGACGAGCCTTGTAGTTGATCAAATAAGTCGTCGATTCTCGGTAGTGGGTAGCGGTTCTTGATGGTAAGTTTGTTCAACTCTCGGTAGTCGATACACAACCTGAATGTACCATCTTTCTTCTTGACAAACAAAACAGGAGCTCCCCACGGTGATGTGCTTGGTCGAATGAAACCACGCTCTAAAAGTTCTTGTAATTGGCTTTGCAGTTCTTTCATCTCACTGGGTGCGAGTCTGTAAGGAGCACGAGCTATTGGTGCAGCTCCTGGTACAAGATCTATTTGAAATTCAACGGATCGATGTGGGGGTAATCCCGGTAATTCTTTCGGAAATACATCGGGAAATTCTTTTGCAATGGGAACATCATTGATGCTCTTTTCTTCAGTTTGTACTTTCTCGACGTGTGCTAGAACAGCATAGCAACCTTTTCTTATTAGTTTTTGTGCCTTCAAATTACTAATAAGATGTAGCTTCGTGTTGCCCTTTTTTCGGTACACCATTAAGGGTTTTCCTTTTTCTCGTATAATGCGAATTGCATTTTTGTAACAAACGATCTCCGCTTTCACTTCTTTCAACCAGTCCATACCGATTATCACATCAAAACTCCCTAACTCTACTGGTATCAAATCAATCTTAAATGTTTCGCTAACCAGTTTAATTTCTCGATTCCGACATATATTATCTGCTGAAATTAATTTACCATTTGCTAATTCGAGTAAAAATTTACTATCCAAAGGCGTCAATGGACAACTTAATTTAGCACAAAAATCTCTACTCATATAGCTTCTATCCGCACCCGAATCAAATAAAACGTAAGCAGATTTATTGTCAATAAGAAACGTACCCGTAACAAGCTCCCGGTCTTCCTGTGCCTCTACCGCATTAATATTGAAAACTCTTCCACGGCCTTGTCCATTCGTGTTCTCCTGGTTCGGGCAATTTCTAATAATGTGGCCTGGTTTTCCACATTTATAACAAACTACATTGGCATAACTTGCTCCGACACTACTTGCTCCGCCATTACTCGTTCTGACACCATTTGTTCCTTTCGTTCTATTAACCCCTGGTCCGTAGACCTCACACTTCGCCGCGCTATGACCATTTCTTTTACACTTGTTGCAAAATTTGGTGCAGAACCCCGAGTGATTCTTTTCACACCTTTGGCATAGCTGCTTCTGATTGTTGTTGTTGTTGCGGTTATTATTGTTGTTGGGATGATTGTTGTAGTTGCTGTTGTTGTTGTTGTTGTTGTTGTTGTTGTTGTTGGGCCGTTTGTTGTAGTTGCGATTGATGTTGCGATTGTTGGGATAATTGTTGCGATTATTGTTGTAATTACTGTTGTTGTTGTATTGGTGATTCTTATCACCGTTTTCCTCCCACTTTCTTTTGACTTGCTTCACATTGGCCTCTTCAGCAGTCTGTTCTTTAATTCTTTCTTCAATCTGGTTCACTAGTTTGTGAGCCATTCTACATGCCTGTTGTATGGAGGCGGGCTCGTGTGAACTTATATCTTCTTGGATTCTTTCCGGTAATCCTTTCACAAACGCGTCGATCTTCTCTTCCTCATCTTCGAATGCTCCCGGACACAATAGGCACAATTCTGTGAATCGTCTTTCGTACGTGGTAATATCAAATCCTTGGGTTCGTAACCCTCTAAGTTCTGTCTTGAGCTTATTGACCTCGGTTCTGGGACGGTACTTCTCGTTCATCAAGTGCTTGAATGCTGACCACGGTAGTGCGTACGCATCATCTTGTCCCACTTGTTCTAGATAGGTATTCCACCATGTTAACGCAGAACCTGTGAAGGTATGCGTAGCGTACTTCACTTTGTCCTCTTCAGTACACTTACTTATGGCAAACACCGATTCAACCTTCTCGGTCCACCGTTTCAATCCGATCGGTCCTTCGGTTCCATCAAATTCCAAAGGTTTGCAGGCAGTGAATTCTTTGTAGGTGCATCCTACACGATTTCCTGTATTGCTAGATCCAAGGTTATTGTTGGTATGTAGCGCAGCCTGTACTGCGGCTATGTTTGAAGCTAGAAAAGTACGGAATTCCTCTTCATTCATATTCACGGTGTGTCGAGTAGTCGGTGCCATTTCCTTCAAAATAGTTAAATGGAACAAGTTAATCATACAGAATATTAAGAGTAGTTAATAGTATTTCGTAGTATAATATGAACTCATTTATAAAAGCTTTTTCTTCATATTAGCGTTTTATAAGTTTAAATTCGGGTAGTACCTACCCGTTAAGTTCATACTTAGTAGCTAATATACAATTCAACTACTACAATTCTATATGAAAAACTGATTATAATAATATTTCGCGTTCAAACTTTTATACAATATTTTACAAACTTACAATACCGCTTATTTTACATAAAGCATGAAATATAGCACACAATAACTTTGATACAAGATAGTTGTGAAGACAATTCTAGCTAGTACACAAGTCGTTCAGCAAAGGCAATAAAGACACGTAATTCATACGTCCAGAAACAAGTCATGCATTCTGGTTTTACTAGGACTACTTCCCATCCTTGGTCTTGTGCAACATAACCGTTATGGCCGTTGATAAGACAGCGTGTTGTAACGTCATCAAAGGGACGAGGGTTACGTAATGTCTGACAGTCCCGTAATAATCTAAAAACCTCATTTCTTACCCCAATTACCGACTCCGTCACTTGTGGAAACGTTTTGTTTAATAGTTGTAGCCCGATGTTCTTGTTCTCACTTTGGTGAGAAGCGAACATTACTAATCCGTAAGCATAACATGCTTCTTTATGTTGCATGTTAGCCGCTTTTTCTAAATCACGAAGTCCAATATTCGGATATATTGAGTCAAAATAATTTCTTAACCCGTTGCGTAAAATAGCATTTGGGTTCCCCGCAATATATGCGTCAAAGTAAACACATCGTAACTTATGGGTTTCCCAATGTGATATCCCCCATCTTTCAAACGAAAGTCTCTTATAAACCAAGATATTCTTGGAACGTTCTTCGAATGTCTTACAAACTGATCTCGCCTTAAATAGTTGTGCCGAAGAATTCTGGCCGACTCTAGACAAGATTTCATCAATCATGTCTCCGGGTAGGTCTCTTAAAATATTGGGTTGTCTATCCATTTTGTGTTTTTAAACTGTAAAATAGACAAGAGTTAGATTCATAAAAAAATACTTATTAATACAAGCAATTTTTACATATATCATAAAGCATAAGAACACTATATTACATATATTACACCACACGAATACAACTATCTTATTCCGACTCGCTCGTTTCTTCTTCTTCGGTTTTGGTTCGTTTTGCCAAGTTTCTAGGGATATATGATGTTCCCCTAATACGAGCCGTCGTTGTCCACATTGGTTTAGAAAAACCTGGTGGTTTAGAGGTTCCCGGGTCATTGTTACAACTTAAGGACTTCGTCGGTTGACGATACATATAAAGTTCATCGGGGTTGGAATTAGATTTCTCTATTTTTATGCCCTTTCCCTTATTATTTTCTTTTGCCTTTTTAAATTCAGTTGGGGTAATTTCTATAACATCATCGGAATTCTCGTCGGAATCCGATTCATCGGAGAATTGGTAATCCTCCCAATATTTTGCTTCTTTGGCGGAAACACCATTGACCATAATTAACTTTGGTCGGTTGGTTGAGGATTTTCTTTTACTTAACCGTTTTATTATTTCCCCCACCGGTTCTATTTCTTCATCCGGTTTCGATTCTTCTTCCGGTTCCGATTCTTCTTCCGGTTCCGACTCTTCTTCCGGTTCCTCTTCGGGAACTTGTGAATCAGTCCACAAATCATTCCAATTTACATTTGACTCTTCATTATTATTAGGTGAGTCAATGGGACTTGTTCTAGAGGTAGACATCTATCACATAATATCAAACACGTTAAGAGATTAATATATCACATAATATTCATATGTTAAAAATATATAGTTTCCAACAAAAATGTTAAGCAATCATTTTTAAAGAAAACACGGTCGAAGTCCAGACTCACTAATGCATCCTAACAAACTCGATAAGACACACTAATGCAAATTTTCTGGTTCTCTAAGACCAACGCTCTGATACCAACTGAAATGTCCCGTTCTTATTGATTAAAAACGTTCCATATTAATTGATTTCGTTGCGAGGTTTTGACCTCTATATGAGACGTTTTTCAAAGACTGCATTCATTTTTAAAACAAACCATAACCTTTATTTCATAAATAAAGGTTTAAAAAGCTTTACGTAGATTATCAAATAATGATAATCTAAAATATCCTGTTTACACACGACCATTACATAATGGTTTACAATACAAATATGTTACATCGAAATCAGTTTCTTGAATGCAGTTTTTACACAATATCATACAAACATGGACTCCAAATCTTGTCCTTATTTTAGTATGCAACAGCGGAAGCTCTTAATATTCACCTGAGAATAAACATCCTTTAAACGTCAACAAAAATGTTGGTGAGTTATAGGTTTAACCTATATATATCAAATCGTAACAATAGACCACAAGATTTCATATTTCAATACACATCCCATACATAGAGATAAAAATCATTCATATGGTGAACACTTGGTAACCGACAATAACAAGATGCATATATAAGAATATCCCCATCATTCCGGGACACCCTTCGGATATGATATAAATTTCGAAGTACTAAAGCATCCGGTACTTTGGATGGGGTTTGTTAGGCCCAATAGATCTATCTTTAGGATTCGCGTCAATTAGGGTGTCTGTTCCCTAATTCTTAGATTACCAGACTTAATAAAAAGGGGCATATTCGATTTCGATAATTCAACCATAGAATGTAGTTTCACGTACTTGTGTCTATTTTGTAAATCATTTATAAAACCTGCATGTATTCTCATCCCAAAAATATTAGATTTTAAAAGTGGGACTATAACTCACTTTCACAGATTTTTACTTCGTCGAGAAGTAAGACTTGGCCACTGTTGATTCATGAACCTATAACAATATATACATGTATATTAAAATATGTTCAAAATATATTTACAACACTTTTAATATATTTTGATGTTTTAAGTTTATTAAGTCAGCTGTCCTCGTTAGTAACCTATAACTAGTTGTCCATAGTTAGATGTACAGAAATAAACCGATAAATATTATCTTGAATCAATCCACAACCCAGTGTATACGTATCTCAGTATTGATCACAACTCAAACTATATATATTTTGGAATCAACCTCAACCCTGTATAGCTAACTCCAACATTCACATATAGAGTGTCTATGGTTGTTCCGAAATATATATAGATGTGTCGACATGATAGGTTGAAACATTGTATACGTGTCTATGGTATCTCAAGATTACATAATATACAATACAAGTTGATTAAGTTATGGTTGGAATAGATTTGTTACCAATTTTCACGTAGCTAAAATGAGAAAAATTATCCAATCTTGTTTTACCCATAACTTCTTCATTTTAAATCCGTTTTGAGTGAATCAAATTGCTATGGTTTCATATTGAACTCTATTTTATGAATCTAAACAGAAAAAGTATAGGTTTATAGTCAGAAAAATAAGTTACAAGTCGTTTTTGTAAAGGTAGTCATTTCAGTCGAAAGAACGACGTCTAGATGAATATTTTAGAAAACATACTTCCACTTTGAGTTTAACCATAATTTTTGGATATAGTTTCATGTTCATAATAAAAATCATTTTCTCAGAATAACAACTTTTAAATCAAAGTTTATCATAGTTTTTAATTAACTAACCCAAAACAGCCCGCGGTGTTACTACGACGGCGTAAATCCGGTTTTACGATGTTTTTCGTGTTTCCAGGTTTTAAATCATTAAGTTAGCATATCATATAGATATAGAACATGTGTTTAGTTGATTTTAAAAGTCAAGTTAGAAGGATTAACTTTTGTTTGCGAACAAGTTTAGAATTAACTAAACTATGTTCTAGTGATTACAAGTTTAAAACTTCGAATAAGATAGCTTTATATGTATGAATCGAATGATGTTATGAACATCATTACTACCTTAAGTTCCTTGGATAAACCTACTGGAAAATAGAAAAATGGATCTAGCTTCAACGGATCCTTGGATGGCTCGAAGTTCTTGAAGCAGAATCATGACACGAAAACAAGTTCAAGTAAGATCATCACTTGAAATAAGATTGTTATAGTTATAGAAATTGAACCAAAGTTTGAATATGATTATTACCTTGTATTAGAATGATAACCTACTGTAAGAAACAAAGATTTCTTGAGGTTGGATGATGAAAGGACCCGTCCTAATCCATCCGGACAAAGTCCACATTGATTATGAACGATTCACAACAGTTGATTACATCGCGAGGTACTTGACCTCTATATAATACATTTTACAAACATTGCATTCATTTTTGAAAAGACAATCTTTCATTACATCTACTATTGACGACATGCATACCATTTCATAATATATCCTACTATAATTGACTTAATGATAATCTTGATGAACTCAACGACTCGAATGCAACGTCTTTTGAAATATGTCATGAATGACTCCAATTAATATCTCTAAGATGAGCAAAAGCACAGCGGAAGATTTCTTTCATACCTGAGAATAAACATGCTTTAAAGTGTCAACCAAAAGGTTGGTGAGTTCATTAGTTTATCATAAACAAACATTTCATAATTTTAATAGACCACAAGATTTCATATTTCCAATTCTCATAAATAAACGTCCCATGCATAGAAACAAAAATATCATTCATATGGATTGAACACCTGGTAACCGACATTAACAATATGCATATAGAATATCCCCATCATTCCGGGATCCTCCTTCGGACATGATATAAATTTCGAAGTACTAAAGCATCCGGTACTTTGGATGGGGCTTGTTGGGCCCGATAGATCTATCTTTAGGATTCGCGTCAATTAGGGTGTCTGTTCCCTAATTCTTAGATTACCAGACTTAATAAAAAGGGGCATATTCGACTTCGATAATTCAACCATAGAATGTAGTTTCGATTACTTGTGTCTATATCGTAAAACATTTATAAAAGCAGCGCATGTATTCTCAGTCCCAAAAATATATATATAAAAAGGGAGTAATGAAAACTCACGCATATAAATATTGTAAAACAGTTAATAAAGCATTTGCATGTATTCTCAGCCCAAAAACGTAAAGAGTAAAAGGGAGCAAATGAAACTCACCATACGATATTTTGTAGTAAAATATGCATACGACGGAACTGAATAATGCAAGGTTGACCTCGGATTCACGAACCTATATTCAATCATGTATATTAATACATGTAATGGTAATCGAACAATTATATATTATTAGTGATTCTATTTGTTATTTTATATTATGTTTTATTAATAACTTAATTAGATATATTTATCTTTATATAGATAATAAACATTTATTACAAAAGTATTAATATGGTTAGGTTTTTATGTCATAAATATATTTTTATATAGAAAATCTTCATTTGATATATTAATAATACTAATAGTATTAATGATAAAAATAATACTAATTATGATAATTCTAATAATAATAATGATAATTTTGATATTAATGATAAAGATAGTAATAATAATAATGTGTGTAATGATAATACTAGTAATGTTTAATGATAATACTAATAGTTATGATATAACTTTTACTAGTAATAATAAGTAATCTGATAATAATAATAATAATAATGATAATGATAATAATAATAATAATAATAATAATAATAATAATAAGTGATAAGTAAACTACCTCATAGAAGTAATCCTAAAAAAAAATGCCCAAGTCCAGGTTTGAACCCGCGACGTCCCGCTAACACGATAACATCCTTAACCAATCCTCTCCTTATACATTTCTATTTTAATACCTAAACTAAATCTTTTAACCCCTTTTAACTAAGCTCATTCCATATTCATATAACCTGCATCGACTTATCATAATCACGACATTATAACTTCGTCATCATCAATCTTTGAACATCCCAGTCATCATTATCGATCATTACCAACTTCCATCATCAACATCTCGTTATATTTCGCTACTCACTATCACTACTTAGTCTATATCATTTTATCATCACCATAAATTAAATCACGAACACAACAAATTAAATGATCAACTTGCAGTTTCGTGGTCTAATCTATTTCATAAACCCAAGTATGAACCGAAAGCTAACAGCCCATGTTACAACCCAACAGAAAGAATATTTGGGTCGCGACCCAACAGCAAAAATAGGTTGTAAATATGGCCTGGTTAACCGATACACCTTTAGTATTTTATGGACCCAAGATTTAAACCGAACCAGGAATAGAACACGAAAAAAAATGATGCATGGTCACCATGTTGCTTTATCCTTCGGCTAATCATCATCATATACACGTCATTTGTCCAGCAGGTTTTCACATTAGGAAATTTGTATTTGGTTCTTCCAATTAATTAATACCCACTAACTAATCTATAAAGATGATTTTTGGGTCGGCCAACAGAATATAGTGGTTGGATCCCACATCAATCTACTTTCCACCATGTGATAATACTATAATTGATTTTATCTCTTTATTGTTGTAACCGAAAAAATACAGCAGCTGCAGCGAAACAAACAGATGGAGGTGTGAAGAGTTCACTCGGCCCACAAGGAAAAGAAAAAAAAACGCAAGTTGTACCTCCTTTTTACATTTTTCTTTTAGCTAATCCTCATCACATGTACGTCATACATCGAACATGGTTTCACATTATGGTGTATTTGGTCCATCCAATAATTAATCACCCACTAACTTAAAAGAATGTTAGATGTCGACCACTATGTCTTGACTTGTCCTCAAATTTTTGTTTGACAGTGTATCAACAAGCATTATCTTACAAGTTAAAATATAAACAATGATAAGTGTAAGGTGAGTGTCTGCCACAAGGTTTTGTTTGTTTCTCTAGTATGTGATAAAGTGCCATATATATGTGTTTAGTCTCCAAGTTGCCTAATTAATATATTATAAAACTGTGAACTAAACTTACTTCTTTCATTCAGTAAAGTTCTCAAAGTGAAGGATTTGGTGCCGTTGTCCTTGGACAGAAACAGGTACGTAAAAGTTGTAACTAGTAGGAGCTAGTGATGGGGTTTGGGGGAGGTTTAACCGAAAGGAAAAAAAAACATAGTTGTAGTAGTTATAATCGTGGTTTTCTTGATTTTAGATTTGGCTTGATTGAAATGGAAAACAATAGTTCAAATGGGTCGTGATCGATGGTTGCTTGAATGGTTTTGGTTTCAGGTTAACAAAGTAGGAATGCTTGTATAGCAACAGTAACATATTGTGGTAGCAAGGTGGTGGTGTGGTGGAAATCATGATTTGTTATAATTCGTGTGGTGGATTGCAAGATGATAGTGTTGGTCGAATAAGGTGGAAACAGAAACACTTTGGTTAGGATGTGTTTATGGTGGTGAAGTGATCATGGAGGTGGTGACCCGGTTTCAGACTCTCTTTATTCTCTAACTATCTATCTATATCTCCTTTAAATGTAAACTATGTGTATGTAATATAAGGAGAATGATTAAAGATGAAAACACTGTGTGCTTGATTAGTCAAATTACATATTTACGTGATATATATTTGTTGTGTTCTATTCTTCATTTTAGTGGAGGGAATAAAAAATGAAGTAGTGGTTGGTAATGGTTGAAAGAAACAAAACCAATATCAGTAATTTAATTCGAGTAGTTGAAAGTTTCAATCATCAATCAATTAACATAGTGCACTTCACTTACTGTTCAAATTATAACAGTCGACATTCAATCATAGGCAAAAAAGAAAATCAGAAAAAAATAGCATTTGATCGTGATATCAAACAGATTGTTTTTATATTTTATATTAACTATTAATAATAAATAAATATAGATATATTAATTATAATAATATTGTTCTTACTAATAATAATATTAATGATAATAATAATAATTTGTATTATAATAATAACAATAATTATAATAACTTTAATAATTTTAGTAGTATTATTAATATTAATATTAATATTAATGATAATAACTATTAATAAGAAAAATGGTAATTTTAATAATATTAATAAACGAATTAATATTAACACATAATTATTTACATGAGATGAGATATTTCAAATTTCTATATATAATATTTATAAATTACTTATATTACAATATTCAATACACTTTATATATATTCATAATATATTTTATTATATCTTATTTTATTTTACATAATTATTTCTAGCAATTAAATCTTAATATTATATTTTCAAATATATTTAAAATTATATATATTTATATATTTAAATATATATGTATCTATTTACAAATAGCTGTTCGTGAATCGTCGGGAATGGTCAAAGGTATAAATGAATCCATGTACTTAATTCAAAATTCTGATAATCAACTATACAGAATTTGCTTATCATGTCGAAACCATATAAAGATTAAGTTTAAATTTGGTCGGAAATTCCCGGGTCGTCACAGTACCTACCCGTTAAAGAAATTTCGTCCCGAAATTTGATTGGGATGGTCATTGCTAACAATAAATATGTTTTCATGACGCATACGAGCTGAAAATTAGAGTTCTATCATCATCGAGTAATATAGACGAAACAATTTGATTTTGTGAAGAGTACGAGTGAAGCTGTCACAAAAAAAAATTGAGATAGAGAATTAACTTTTTTACGTAGTCACGTTTGAATTCCGGAATTCAAGGGATTAAAGAAAATCTTCGAAATCAAAAAGATTTGTTTCTTCGGCGAATAAGGAAATTAAGATCTCTATAATTAATTGCGGTGATCTATCTCGGTTGTTCGGTCCGGTATTTCCACTATAAATGAACTTCTTCCGTTCCATTACTTCTCACCACTTCTATATCTTCTTTCTCAGTTCATATATCAAACGATTATAATAATGCTTAATCCAGTTCTAATCCTTGTTCTCATTCTGACTATCGCAATGATCGTCCTTCTATTCCAACTCCCACCGGAGGGATCTGTAAAGCGATCAAGACGTCTCGATTTGTAGGTATGAAGTTTGAAAGAACATAACTAAGATTCTAAGCAGAAAGGAAAGGTAATAGCACGATTTGATTTGTTAAAATACCAGAATCACGGAGTTAGAACTATCAAGAATATATTTGATTGATATGTTTAGAGGTTAAGTAGAATGAAAGAGTTATGTAACATGGTACATGAACGGTAGAGTTATGTAACATGGTACATGAACGGTATTGTCTGTGAACCATCGTCACGTTCCATTAGAAACTCAGCATGACTTACTGTAATATAATCACGTTGGCCGGATGTCATTATATTATACTAACTCATGCTTCAATTCCCAACACTTCTCCACAATTCATTCATAATTTATACTTAGATTTTACAGAAGTTTCCAATATAATGGAATACAGAAAACACGAAGGGGTAGATAATTTCGGACAAGAATATTTATGAAAATATCCTCAGAAATATCGAAGATATTTATGATGATATTTTGGAATTTCTAAGTTCGAAGGTTGATGAAGAAAAAATTTTCCGCAAGATTTTAACATGACTTCGGAGCAAGATATTCTCTAAAGTTTTCATCGGATCCAGAATTACCTGGATTCTTTGAATATATGGTTTGGTCCTTGTATTTGTCCTTGATCTCCTTCATGGTTAGCTCAATCTATTTTTCAGTACCAAATTTTCTATCGAGCGTTCCCAACACTCCATTCTTTATCATCAAACTCTTGGCCATTTAGGCCATCTATAATTTTACTGTTTCCTCTGCATTTAATGCAGCCATATCTGAATCGTCGGTTATCAATCCCAGGTGGTTTCAGGAGAATTGTGTTTTTAGATGATTAAACGCTGATGGTAATATGGTTGAATATAAAAGGTTCTCTGGTAACAATAAAAGAGGGCACATATAATTCAAGGTTATAGTAAGGTTATTTCGAACGAAAAATCGAAGTTGACTTGCTGGAGCTGTGACAAAATTGGCTATTTTGAAAAAGAACTGCAAAGTTATTTTGGGTAATAATAACACTAAAAGAATTAGCACAGCTACGTGTTAAACGTTTACTCAGTTTTCGAGAGTTTTTCAGGTGCATAACTATATGCATCAATCTTTTCTTCCATAGATGAAGTGCGGTTGGTTCATCCTCTCGATTGAGGTGTTTTCAAGAATCATGAAAGGTTTGAACGCAAATTGTAATTGTCAAGATGCAAGTGAGGTTTAAGATGAAATCAAGTTACAAAGGATGTTTAAGATTAAATCAAGTGGCAACTTGAGGAATTATTTAATTGTAGTAGATGTAATTTATTTACGATCTTTTAAGTCAGAATGTGTTGTAATTACTATTTCCTACTCTTTTAATACTTTTTAATTGTCCATGATAGTAGTCCAATAGTTCAACCAAAACTAGTATATTATAAGGATATAGTCATATAGGAACAGTTAGCTAGGAACAGTCAGCTAGAATTTGATTAGTATAGGTTTAAAATTTTACATAATTAATTATTTGGTTACTAATCAATTTTATTTTGTTCATTATTTTCTTCATCATGCCAC
The DNA here is from genome assembly GCF_046630445.1 of Rutidosis leptorrhynchoides. Taxonomy (NCBI): domain Eukaryota; kingdom Viridiplantae; phylum Streptophyta; class Magnoliopsida; order Asterales; family Asteraceae; genus Rutidosis; species Rutidosis leptorrhynchoides. The sequence goes on from NC_092339.1 coordinate 10,771,812, forward strand.
TTGTCAAATCTTGACTTGGATTTTGATCGGCAGAAACTCGTATATGAAATTGAATCGGAATGAAAATGGTTATTCTGTGGTGAACGGATTTGTATATCTGTGGATGTAAGTAGGATAGTAAATGACCGTTGAATCAAATTCTAAGAATATACAGTGTAACTTATTAATGTGAAATCTAAATATTCCTCGGGTATTACCTACCCGTTAAAATATTTTCATCATTAATAGTCTGTACGAAAGAAATTTTTTTTTTTTTAATTACAACTTTATGAAAACATATATACATATATATTTTCTTCAGATGCAATCATGGATTTAAATGAGTTAATATGATATTAATCTCACTTGCTTTTCGGTTTGAGTTAGAATAAGTAATCTCTAAAACTTTAGAGATTGCATATTCGCCATGTCGAACGAAGATAAATGAGGTAGAACGATACGTAGAATGAAGATCATACTCAAAGTACAGATGATGATATTGAAGCATGGATTGTTGATGGCACTGGTGCTGTTATTGATGGTACTGTTGGTGCCGGTGATGTTGCTGAAGCTGGTACATTTTGCACCATATTCTCCGAATTGATTATTCGAGCGCGAAGTTCGTTGACTTATTACTCCTGGATGATTGTCAGTCGGAACGAGCGGATGAATAAGGTTCATAATTGTGGATAGAATATAATCTTGTCGAGTTACCCTGGAAATGAGACTGAAAATGGTGTATCGAACAGGTTCGCCGGTAAACGCTTCAGGTTCATTATCAAGAGGTGAATTCGGTTGGTGGAAGGGATTGCCTTCTGCGCGTTTCCATTAATTAAGTCAACCATGAACCCATCAGATGAATTGATAATGGCTGATTGGTTGATTCATGCCGGTGACGCTGTTTTTGGAGCTTAGGTGAACATCTATGTCGGAATAGTTGTCGAAAAAACTATCGGAATAGCTATCGGAATCTGAGGGACTCGAACTGGTTGCAGGATTCATCTCGTACGATCAAATGAAGAATTTTCGATAAGAAATAGATTATAGGATGTAGATTAGTACCCTGCAATACATAATTTACATATGCATATATAATACTAAAATTCCAAAAGTTACGGAGGTATCTACGGAAGCTGTCAGGCAAAGGTAACAATAACAGATATGCTAAGATATGAATTTATCTATACACTATCTATGCAATAGAGGCAGTAAGACGTGTCCAGAATAAGAATGATAAGCAGATAATTTCCTAAGGATGATAAGCAGATGATTTTCGACACGGAATGATAAGCAAAACTTTTGACATGCAGATACGGTCGAAGTCCAGACTCACTAATGCATCCTAACGACTTATCAGTTAGACACACTAATGCAGACCTGATTCACTAAGACCATCGCTCTGATACCAACTGAAAGGACCCGTCCTAATCCATCCGGACAAAGTCCACATTGATTATGAACGATTCACAACAGTTGATTACATCGCGAGGTACTTGACCTCTATATAATACATTTTACAAACATTGCATTCATTTTTGAAAAGACAATCTTTCATTACATCTACTATTGACGACATGCATACCATTTCATAATATATCCTACTATAATTGACTTAATGATAATCTTGATGAACTCAACGACTCGAATGCAACGTCTTTTGAAATATGTCATGAATGACTCCAATTAATATCTCTAAGATGAGCAAAAGCATAGCGGAAGATTTCTTTCATACCTGAGAATAAACATGCTTTAAAGTGTCAACCAAAAGGTTGGTGAGTTCATTAGTTTATCATAAACAAACATTTCATAATTTTAATAGACCACAAGATTTCATATTTCCAATTCTCATAAATAAACGTCCCATGCATAGAGACAAAAATATCATTCATATGGATTGAACACCTGGTAACCGACATTAACAATATGCATATAGAATATCCCCATCATTCCGGGATCCTCCTTCGGACATGATATAAATTTCGAAGTACTAAAGCATCCGGTACTTTGGATGGGGCTTGTTGGGCCCGATAGATCTATCTTTAGGATTCGCGTCAATTAGGGTGTCTGTTCCCTAATTCTTAGATTACCAGACTTAATAAAAAGGGGCATATTCGACTTCGATAATTCAACCATAGAATGTAGTTTCGATTACTTGTGTCTATATCGTAAAACATTTATAAAAGCAGCGCATGTATTCTCAGTCCCAAAAATATATATATAAAAAGGGAGTAATGAAAACTCACGCATATAAATATTGTAAAACAGTTAATAAAGCATTTGCATGTATTCTCAGCCCAAAAACGTAAAGAGTAAAAGGGAGCAAATGAAACTCACTATACGATATTTTGTAGTAAAATATGCATACGACGGAACTGAATAATGCAAGGTTGACCTCGGATTCACGAACCTATATTCAATCATGTATATTAATACATGTAATGGTAATCGAACAATTATATATTATTAGTGATTCTATTTGTTATTTTATATTATGTTTTATTAATAACTTAATTAGATATATTTATCTTTATATAGATAATAAACATTTATTACAAAAGTATTAATATGGTTAGGTTTTTATGTCATAAATATATTTTTATATAGAAAATCTTCATTTGATATATTAATAATACTAATAGTATTAATGATAAAAATAATACTAATTATGATAATTCTAATAATAATAATGATAATTTTGATATTAATGATAAAGATAGTAATAATAATAATGTGTGTAATGATAATACTAGTAATGTTTAATGATAATACTAATAGTTATGATATAACTTTTACTAGTAATAATAAGTAATCTGATAATAATAATAATAATAATGATAATGATAATAATAATAATAATAATAATAATAATAATAATAATAATAATAATAATAATAAGTGATAAGTAAACTACCTCATAGAAGTAATCCTAAAAAAAAATGCCCAAGTCCAGGTTTGAACCCGCGACGTCCCGCTAACACGATAACATCCTTAACCAATCCTCTCCTTATACATTTCTGTTTTAATACCTAAACTAAATCTTTTAACCCCTTTTAACTAAGCTCATTCCATATTCATATAACCTGCATCGACTTATCATAATCACGACATTATAACTTCGTCATCATCAATCTTTGAACATCCCAGTCATCATTATCGATCATTACCAACTTCCATCATCAACATCTCGTTATATTTCGCTACTCACTATCACTACTTAGTCTATATCATTTTATCATCACCATAAATTAAATCACGAACACAACAAATTAAATGATCAACTTGCAGTTTCGTGGTCTAATCTATTTCATAAACCCAAGTATGAACCGAAAGCTAACAGCCCATGTTACAACCCAACAGAAAGAATATTTGGGTCGCGACCCAACAGCAAAAATAGGTTGTAAATATGGCCTGGTTAACCGATACACCTTTAGTATTTTATGGACCCAAGATTTAAACCGAACCAGGAATAGAACACGAAAAAAAATGATGCATGGTCACCATGTTGCTTTATCCTTCGGCTAATCATCATCATATACACGTCATTTGTCCAGCAGGTTTTCACATTAGGAAATTTGTATTTGGTTCTTCCAATTAATTAATACCCACTAACTAATCTATAAAGATGATTTTTGGGTCGGCCAACAGAATATAGTGGTTGGATCCCACATCAATCTACTTTCCACCATGTGATAATACTATAATTGATTTTATCTCTTTATTGTTGTAACCGAAAAAATACAGCAGCTGCAGCGAAACAAACAGATGGAGGTGTGAAGAGTTCACTCGGCCCACAAGGAAAAGAAAAAAAAAACGCAAGTTGTACCTCCTTTTTACATTTTTCTTTTAGCTAATCCTCATCACATGTACGTCATACATCGAACATGGTTTCACATTATGGTGTATTTGGTCCATCCAATAATTAATCACCCACTAACTTAAAAGAATGTTAGATGTCGACCACTATGTCTTGACTTGTCCTCAAATTTTTGTTTGACAGTGTATCAACAAGCATTATCTTACAAGTTAAAATATAAACAATGATAAGTGTAAGGTGAGTGTCTGCCACAAGGTTTTGTTTGTTTCTCTAGTATGTGATAAAGTGCCATATATATGTGTTTAGTCTCCAAGTTGCCTAATTAATATATTATAAAACTGTGAACTAAACTTACTTCTTTCATTCAGTAAAGTTCTCAAAGTGAAGGATTTGGTGCCGTTGTCCTTGGACAGAAACAGGTACGTAAAAGTTGTAACTAGTAGGAGCTAGTGATGGGGTTTGGGGGAGGTTTAACCGAAAGGAAAAAAAAACATAGTTGTAGTAGTTATAATCGTGGTTTTCTTGATTTTAGATTTGGCTTGATTGAAATGGAAAACAATAGTTCAAATGGGTCGTGATCGATGGTTGCTTGAATGGTTTTGGTTTCAGGTTAACAAAGTAGGAATGCTTGTATAGCAACAGTAACATATTGTGGTAGCAAGGTGGTGGTGTGGTGGAAATCATGATTTGTTATAATTCGTGTGGTGGATTGTAAGATGATAGTGTTGGTCGAATAAGGTGGAAACAGAAACACTTTGGTTAGGATGTGTTTATGGTGGTGAAGTGATCATGGAGGTGGTGACCCGGTTTCAGACTCTCTTTATTCTCTAACTATCTATCTATATCTCCTTTAAATGTAAACTATGTGTATGTAATATAAGGAGAATGATTAAAGGTGAAAACACTGTGTGCTTGATTAGTCAAATTACATATTTACGTGATATATATTTGTTGTGTTCTATTCTTCATTTTAGTGGAGGGAATAAAAAATGAAGTAGTGGTTGGTAATGGTTGAAAGAAACAAAACCAATATCAGTAATTTAATTCGAGTAGTTGAAAGTTTCAATCATCAATCAATTAACATAGTGCACTTCACTTACTGTTCAAATTATAACAGTCGACATTCAATCATAGGCAAAAAAGAAAATCAGAAAAAAATAGCATTTGATCGTGATATCAAACAGATTGTTTTTATATTTTATATTAACTATTAATAATAAATAAATATAGATATATTAATTATAATAATATTGTTCTTACTAATAATAATATTAATGATAATAATAATAATTTGTATTATAATAATAACAATAATTATAATAACTTTAATAATTTTAGTAGTATTATTAATATTAATATTAATATTAATGATAATAACTATTAATAAGAAAAATGGTAATTTTAATAATATTAATAAACGAATTAATATTAACACATAATTATTTACATGAGATGAGATATTTCAAATTTCTATATATAATATTTATAAATTACTTATATTACAATATTCAATACACTTTATATATATTCATAATATATTTTATTATATCTTATTTTATTTTACATAATTATTTCTAGCAATTAAATCTTAATATTATATTTTCAAATATATTTAAAATTATATATATTTATATATTTAAATATATATGTATCTATTTACAAATAGCTGTTCGTGAATCGTCGGGAATGGTCAAAGGTATAAATGAATCCATGTACTTAATTCAAAATTCTGATAATCAACTATACAGAATTTGCTTATCATGTCGAAACCATATAAAGATTAAGTTTAAATTTGGTCGGAAATTCCCGGGTCGTCACAGATGATCACCTTACAAGATTGGAAGTGAGCTAGCAAACTTGAAAGTATTCTTGCTTTTATGTAACTAGAACTTGTAGAATATATGAAGAACACTTAGAACTTGAAGATAGAACTTGAGAGAGATCAATTAGATGAAGAAAATTGAAGAATGAAAGTGTTTGTAGGTATTTTTGGTCGTTGGTGTATGGATTAGATATAAAGGATATGTAATTTTGTTTTCATGTAAATAAGTCATGAATGATTACTCATATTTTTGTAATTTTATGAGATATTTCATGCTAGTTGCCAAATGATGGTTCCCACATGTGTTAGGTGACTCACATGGGCTGCTAAGAGCTGATCATTGAAGTGTATATACCAATAGTACATACATCTAAAAGCTGTGTATTGTACGAGTACGAATACGGGTGCATACGAGTAGAATTGTTGATGAAACTGAACGAGGATGTAATTGTAAGCATTTTTGTTAAGTAGAAGTAGTTTGATAAGTGTCTTGAAGTCTTTCAAAAGTGTATGAATACATATTAAAACACTACATGTATATACATTTTAACTGAGTCGTTAAGTCATCGTTAGTCGTTACATGTAAATGTTGTTTTGAAACCTTTAGGTTAACGATCTTGTTGAATATTGTTAACCCATTGTTTATTATAACAAATGAGATGTTAAATTATTATATTATCATGATATTATGATATATAATATATCTTAGTATGATGTATATACAGTTAAATGTCGTTACAACGATAATCGTTACATATATGTCTCGTTTTGAAATCATTAAGTTAGTAGTCTTATTTTTACATATGTATTTCATTGTTAATACACTTAATAATATATTTACTTATCATTTAACATAATTAACCAAGTGTATCAATATCTTAATATGATTCATATGTACCTAGTAAGACGTTGTTATAACGATAATCGTTATATATATCGTTTTCGAGTTTCTTAAATTAATAGTCTCATTTTTATGTATATAACTCATTGTTAAAATACCTAATGAGATACATACTTATAATAAAAACATGTTAACTATATATATAACCATATATATGTCATCGTATAGTTTTTACAAGTTTTAACGTTCGTGAATCACCGGTCAACTTGGGTGGTCAATTGTCTATATGAAACATATTTCAATTAATCAAGTCTTAACAAGTTTGATTGCTTAACATGTTGGAAACATTTAATCATGTAAATATCAATCTCAATTAATATATATAAACATGGAAAAGTTCGGGTCACTACATGTTCCCTAGTGATGTGACCCGTTAGTTGCATTAAAATGTCGAGACCATCCTTAACGAACGGTCTAGGTTGGAGGATTCACCCGGCATTGGTGAATATTTTTGTAGGTCGTGCGGCGAATTGCGAGTTTGTTGTGGTGATAATTCGCTATTGACAGGATTCTAGTACATGAAGAGCTTCCATGCTAGTACTAGGAAGCCGTATTGTATGAGCATGTTGTAGGGTTTAGGGGGAAATTCGGTGTCGAGTGTTGACGTATTGTTTAGCACGTGGTGTATTATTGTTGTCATGGATTAACCCAGGGACTGATGGTCATGTGCGGATCGTTTGATGGGAAAGTTGGTATCCCTAGTGTGATTATTTGGCGACACTAAAATTTCTTTGTTGAAGGAATGAGCCGGTGGTGGAGACGGGGAAAGTTAGTTCTTGATTCAGAGAACATTCTCGATTGGATGGTTTACGGGTCGTTGATGTACAGAGGTTTGACACGGCATTAATCCTTCTCGATTTAGATTAACGCAATACTTGGTTCACGGCGTAGTGAATTTAGTAGATCGCGTTGGGTGTTAAAGTTGTGGATGTAGCTTGTTGCGAGTTGTAGCCGATAGAATTTGAAAGAATGTATGGTGTTTACCGTATGTCCTAAGTGGGCATTTTGGGTGTTGAGTGTACGAGATACCATTTGTTGCGATAATGCAGGCTAATGGTTATTAGCGTGTGGTGAGACATTCGGGTTAATGGTAATCGTTGTGGACATCGAGTTTGGATATGTTTCGGAGGACTATAGAGTGTAGGTTCGGATTGGTTAAGTGACTAGGATCACGAGGACGTGATCGAATTTAAGTGGGGGAGAGTTGTAACACCCCGTTTTTCTAAATATGACGCTTGTGCCGTCCTACGGAGCCCAAGAATGAGTATTTGATAGTTTGGATGTAATGAGTTGACCACGTTGGACTTTGGAATGTTTCAAAAGTGTATAATGATTAAAGTTGGAGGATTCGGGTTTTAAAGTGTTTATCACGCAAATCGTGTTACTTTTCTACATTTTGGAGCTCGTATGTTATCGTGGGTTATATAGGTTGTGGGTATAAGTTCGAATGGTTTAAAGTGCAAGAAAATGTCCAAAATTGAAGTTTGGAATGTGTGAGGCGCGCTAGAAAGGGTGTGAGGCGCACACGCATGAAGAAAAAGCGGACAGTCAAAAATTACACTAGGTGCGCGGGGCGCACTTTCATGTGCGTGGCTCACAGAATTTACACTTGGTGCGCGGGGCGCGCATTATAGTGTGCGCGGCTCGCACAAATTACACTTGGTGCGCGGGGCGCATATTAAAGTGTGTGCGGCGCGCACACCCCTGTATCAGCATACTTTGTATTTTTTTTAAGTTTTTGAAGGGTGTTTTGGTCCTTTCACTTTGGGGTCGGGTTTTTGGACACAAAACTGACCCAAGGCTCACTAGGAGCTCATTTCTTATCCACAAACACTCCCAACATATTCTAGTGAGAGAGGGTGATTTTTAGTGTGAGAAAGCTCCGATCTAGGAAGAAGAAGCTCGGTTCTCACCAAAGCTCGAGAGTTAAAGTTGTTCATCGCGTTCTTGGCTACGTTTTAGTAGTATTGGTAAGCTCTAACTCCGAATTTAATTGTTAAGATTCTTGTTCATAATTAGGGTTTGAGCTAGTTTGGGTTATAAACCCCATTTCTCATGAATTTGGGGTTTTTGCTTTATGTATTGTGTAAGTAAACCCGATTATTGTGGGCTTAGGGTTGAGGATGAATTTGGTCATGGTTTGGGTGTTAAATCACTAGATTGTAAGTGTGTGTTAGTGTTTAGATGTTCATAAGAACTTGTTTGTATGACCAAATGGGTGTTAACCTTGATTTGGTGTCAAACTAAGTTATGGGTCAAGATTTGATGAATCGAGTGTTTAAATGATTGAATCAAGTGTTAATTGGTGTTTTGGAAAGTAATCACTAGCCGTTAGTGATTTTGGGCGTTTTTGGGACTTATGTTAAAATGAGTTGACTTTGATTGGGTCAAATTTGGTAATGGCACTAGTTTTGGCCAAATGGATGTTTAAACTTTTGTATTAAGTATTAAATGATGTTTTTGAAGGTAATTACTCGCGAGAAGTAATTTTGGGTTAAAGTGATATTTTAACATAAGTCAAAGGTAGTCAAAAGCAATATGGGTCACTATTGCACGTGTTGGAGTTTTGGTGTATTTGGCTTTTGAAATGATTACTACCTAAGTAGCAATTTAATGTTAAGACCTAGGTTTGGTCTAATTTGTGTAAAGTATGATTTAGGTTAAATTGTACTTTGTTGTGTTGGTTTGAATTACCACCCGAAGTGGTAATTGGTTTGTGTCCATTAGGTGATTAAATGGGCGGGATTTGGCGAGCAAGGTGTGATCCCTCGGCTAAGGGATGTTTGTGTCGAGTTCTCTTTTAGAGAATGGCTATTTATGTGTATATTGTACCTATGTGTGATATAGGTGGTTACTTGCTAGGATTTGAGGACGAAGATCATGTTGTACATGACTTGTGTGGGCATTCCAAGGTGAGTGGAATAATTATGCGTGTACGTATATAATGTATTTATTTGTGTAGTATGAATGTGGCATTGTTGCGGTGTTTAAGACACCACATTCTAAGTAACGAGTAGTATTGTCGCGGTGTTTAAGACACTACTCATGGTTGATTGACATGTGGTAGTGTCGCGGTGTTTAAGACGCCACATTGTCATGGGAGTGGAATTTTCGCGGTGTTTAAGACACCACTCATTGTTTTGATTGACGTGTGGATTCGTCGCGGTGTTTAAGACGCCACATTGTCATGGGAGTGGAATTGTCGCGGTGTTTAAGACACCACTCATTATTTTGATTGACGTGTGGATTCGTCGCGGTGTTTAAGACGCCACGTTGTCATGAGGGTGAATTAGTCGCGGTGTTTAAGACATCACCCGGGGGAATTAGTGATTACGCGGTGTTTAAGTAACACTAATGGATGTTATGAACTCCGGCGGTCTTTCGAGTACCGTTCCCTTGTATGATCGGGTAACCATGGTTATGTGTTGTAGTTTTAGCATATTAAATTGTGAACTATATGCTTTTGGCGATGCTAGCTTATTGTGAATTGTGGATATTTAGTATGCATTGTGATTGCATGTTTGTTGAGTTGCTAGCTCGTATGCGGTATTTGTGTAAGTGTTTGCAAGTAAGTAGATTATATATGTATATGTATAATTATTGCATTCACTAAGCGTTAAGCTTACCCCTCTCGTTGTTTACCTTTTTACAGGTACTGTGTTATGAAGTTAGCTAGTTGTTAGACTAGTTGCGTAGGAGCACTTGGGCTCGATGGGGTAGCTATTGGACATTGGACACGGATTGGGGATTTGGTAGATCCTCGGGATTATGCTCTTGGTATCGGGTTGGGCTATTGTGTCTTAACCGTGGTGTTGTGTAAATGTTTCGAGGTCGTATTGTTTGGTTATGTTGAGTCAAACCTTGTATGTGAAATACATTCTCGTAAGGATGTATGATGTCATTTGTAAACCAAGAGTCGAGATAAAACGTTAACGTGCTATTATGATAAATTGTATTCGGTTAAATTATTTGAAATGGTTTATGTAAAGTGGATATTTAATGGGACCTATCTTATAAAAAAAAAAAATGTACTCCGTTTTTGGTTAAACGGATTGGGGTTGTTACAACATCACCCTACCTAATATTTAACACAAAAAACTGACACACACGGTTATAAAATGTCAGAAACTGACATTGCCAAATCACAGTTGGATTGCACTTTTTGACCAAAAAGTGTTAAAACCGCCTGTGACGTCACAGTCACAGTTGGAAATGGTCTTAGTGTCATCATATGACTTAAGAATTGAATCTTTCTATATCACCTACTTAAATATAATATATACTTATATTTATTAATTTATTATATTTAAAAAAAAAAACATTAAAAGGAGTTGACCTAAAATAAAGCTAAAGGTGGGAATCTAAATGCCCAAAAGAGAACTCAAGGTGACGTGAAAACAAAAAAAAATTATAAACGTAAGGTTAATTCAAAAGATCCGAAGGTAATTAATGAGGATAATTAAAGAGGTTCGGATGTCGGGACAAGTAAATGAGTAATCATACACAAGTGAAGGTTCAGAATTCGTTTGGTGCTCTTGTGAATGAGATGAGTGATATGGAACATGATGAAGAGGAAACAACCAAGTTTATAGGGGGGGAAAAATCCTTGTAAGGCAACGAACCCATTCGGCATTAATTCGGGTGTGACGACCCGGGATTTTCCGACCAAATTTAAACTTAATCTTTACATATTTCGACACGATAAGCAAAGTCTAACGTTGAGTCTCAAAAATTTTGAGCTGGTTTCATATATTAAATTACCCCGTGACTACTTTCGACGATTCACGAACCTTTGATCGTAAATAGGAATGGAAATAAATAACTATACATGTAAATAATTATATATTATAAATTAAACATATTAATGAACTATTATGTGATTTAGAAAGAAAATTTAGACTTGTTATTTAAAACCGATTATTTAAATATAGGGAGTAGATTGAATATACATAATTTGTTATATCATTACGAATACATTTATTATCATAATTAATAACTAGCATTTTTTTTTACTATTATTATTATTATTATTATTATTATTATTATTATTATTATTATTATTATTATTATTATTATTATTATTATTATTATTATGATTATTATTATTATTATTATTATTATTATTATTATTATTATTATTATTATTATTATTATCATAAATAGTATTATTAGTAATATATTATTAATATATTAAATATAAATTATAATGTCTGCTAATGTTACGAAATCTGTTACACATCATTTTCTTCCTTTTTATATGTTTCTAACTTCTTGTTGATCCGTGATCAGAGTTATCAAGAGGGAATCCACTCTTTCTTGCATTTTTTGTCTCTTTCCAATCAATTAGAACTTTTGTAAAATATATGTATATTACATACAAGTTTTATGGAAATATAGATTTAATCACTTTTCTTATATCCTACTACTCCAGCTTCTTCTCTTGCTTCAGCCATCAACAACCACGGCTACCTTATCACCACCCTACAAACCCATAATCACCCATGAATTTAAATTTTGTGTTGTTATAGAAACCCACAAGAACCATCACCTTTGTTTCACTATATAACCAAGAATCACCCTCGGGTATCATCACCACTACATCAATCACCTGCATTTTTTTTCTGTTTCAAACGCAAACTAAACTACCACCACTGCTATATTAATATTATTGTTGCTGCGTATGCTCTACAATCGATCAAGACAACCACCATCGGCCAAACCATTACAACTTACTCAGGTACTTTTCTGTTTTAATAATAATCAAACACCACCACTTCAATGCTACTGCCGTCGCTACAAACCTCATGTTTTATGTAGCGGTTATGCTATTGAAATCATCCACCACAATCGCCATAACCAAACCACCCTAACAACCCACCATAAACTCTCTCTCTCTCTTAATTCCCTTTGAACTCACGATAGCCAAACGTCCCACATATTTCTATTGTTCGCTTGTTTTCGGATTGGGGTTAATACTATTAGTAAACATAATACACTCATACATATAAACTTGTTACACGTGAAATACTACAACCACCCTCGAACACCCACAACCACGTTATAAACCATCACAATCCCACCATTTAACTTCTGCATCCTTCCGTTTAGACTTTGACAACTCACTTGTTTCGCTTTCTATTTCTTGATCATCACCTCCATAAACCATTGACTGTTCGATTATTACACCTACCCTTTTGTGCAGCTGCTTGGTCACATACGAACATAACCCATAACCCACACACTAAATATTCCTATTTCTTGCTCCTTGTTTTCACGAATCGACAAGCCTCAACACACACATACAAACTAATTCTTGTTCGTCACTTCTGCTTAACATCATCGACCAACAACATCTTTGATCTTCCTGTTTCTGTTATCTGATCACACCACCACACAACCACTACCCTCACCATACGAAACCCACCAGAGAATTTTGACTACGGTACAACGAAAGCAATAAAATACGATATAGAGTGATAAAGATAAGGAAGATGATTATGAAACTATGTATAGAGAATGATTCAACTTCTATCGTGTACCTTTTTCTTTTCCTTATTGGCTGATAGGAACTGTACGCTTGTGTAACTAACTGATTTAATAATTTGGCTGTTAATATTCCTACTATAATAAAAACTCTATTGCAAGCCTTTACCGATTGTTTTGGGTACGACTTGAAAAACCATTTAAGTACCTAGTTGACTGCCGTATCCAGCACGCTTACTTGGGCCTTAAGTCAGTATTGGGCAGTGAACTTGGGATTAGAGGTTAGGCCAGATTATCGATGTAGATAACGGATTAAATAAAACTCAATCGGGAAATAAAACAGAAAAGCAGGAATAGTGAAGCGGTTAGAGTGGGTGTCGGGTTAGCGAGAGGTCTTGGGTTCGAGCCCGGACAAGGGTATTTTCTTTTTGGAGCATTTATTGTGAGGTAGTCATAATCCTTTTTGTTATTATCATTATTATTATTATTATTATTATTTGGTAATATTATTATTATTAGTATTACTATTATGATTTCAAGTATATTTAGCATATTAACAGCATAAATATATAATAAAAGATAATAGGATAGAGATTATAGAAAATAGTTGTAAGTATACGAATACATGAGAAAGTTATAATTATAGGTACAAATAAATGTTATAAGAAACTGTAGTCGTTATCATAGAAATTTAACACGAAAATTATGATTTTGATTAGGATTATTATTATTGTTATTATAAAAACAATACAAGTTATTATTATTTTTCACTAATATTAGTATTAATATCATTTTTGTAATTATTAGTTTTACTATTATTATTATTAACATAAGTATCATTATTAACAATATTACTATTAATATTAATATTATCATTATTAATAATGTTATTATTATTATCACTAGTAAAACAATAACATTAAAACTATCATTTTTTTTTAACAAATAAATATTTTGTACATAAAAACACACTTATTATATATATACTATAATTTTATTGATAATCCATATAACTATATGAAAAATATATTATCATTATATATATGATTACATATAAAAAATTAGGTATTTTAGTATAATACTAAATATATATAAATACTAATATAACTACAATAATCCTTTTAGATATATATACATAAATAACATAATCAATAATTTCATATACAAAAAGAATATAAGAGACATATATTAATATAAAAATGATATAATTAATAGATTAACTATATATAAACTTATTCGATTACAATAATGTGTATTAATAAATATACAAATGATATAGGTTCGTGAATCCGAGGCCAACCCTGCACTGTTCAATTTAGTCATATGTATTTTTACTACAAAATACAGTATGGTGAGTTCATTTGCTCCCTTTTACTCTTTATATTTTTGGGACTGAGAATACATGCGCTACTTTTAGAACGGCTTTATTAAATGCTTTTGAAATACATTTTGAATTGTGAATACATGAAATGCTTTTATAAATGTTTGACGAGATAGACACAAGCAAAACATTCCTCGAATGAATTATTATTCAGACAGAAGTTCTGCGGATTATTATTGAATTATGTGGACATGATAATTGCCACCATTGAATTATGTGGACATGATAATTGCCACCATTGAATTATGTGGACATGATAATTGCCACCAATCAAAGTGAATGTTATGTATCGAGAGAATGATTTTATACATAGGTTATGTGTATGTTATTTTTGTACACGAGATATGAGTACGGTTACAAAGAATTACTGAAAAATGGTTTCGTACATGAGAAAGGTGTACTGTATTTAAAGGATATCGCATGTACATTACAGGTGGGTATAGGGTTCGGGCCCATTTGTACCATGCAGGATTTAAATCTGGTGGTCTATCAAAATGATGAATTTTATTGTTTTATGATAATCTTATGAACTCACCAACCTTTTGGTTGACACTTTAAAGCATGTTTATTCTCAGGTATGAAAGAAATCTTCCGCTGTGCATTTGCTCGTATTACATGGAGTCGTTAATGGCATATAGAGGTCAGAACCTCGCAATGAGACCAACTGTTGAAGACTTCGTCCAGATGGATTAGGACGGGTCACTACAGGTGGCATCAGAGCTGGTATAATGCCGTCCATGTGTGGCGGGTTAGTCATAAAGGAGGTTCTCACAGTGTTACCTGTGATGAAGCATTGGCTCTTACTCCTTGCGATCCCTTACGAAGGTTGGCAATAGCCGAGAGGCAGGCCCTAAAATCAGTATCTGAGGTACACTCAGTGGTCACCAGGTGGTTAGCTGGGAAGGCACTGGGTGAGACTGTGGTTGTCCCCAACTGTAACTACAGGTGGTATCAGAGCGGTGGTCTTAGCGAACCAAGTCATGCATTAGTGTGTCTAACTGATAGTTGTTTAGATGCATTAGTGAGTCTGGACTTTGACCATGTCTGCATGTCAAAAGTTTTGCTTATCATTTCATGTCGAAAATTACCTGCTTATCATTCTTAGACTGGACACGTTTTACTGCATTGACTGCATGAATAGTGTATAGACAAAATTTATATCTTAGCGTATCTGTTATTGTTACCTTTGCCTGACAGCTTCCGTAGATTCCTCCGTAACTTATGGGATTTTAGTATTATATATGCATATGTAAATTATGTATTGCAGGGTACTAATCTACATCCTATAATCTATTTCTTATTGAAAATGCTTCATCTGATCGTACGAGATGAATCCCTCAACCAGTTCGAGTCCCTCAGATTTCGATAGTTATTCCGATAGTTATTCCGACAGCTATTCCGATATGGAGTTTCACCTAAGCTCTGAAAACAGTGTCACCAGAATGAATCAACCAATCAACCATCCCCAATTCATCTGATGGGTTCGTAGTTGACTTAACCGATGGAGACGAGAAGAAGACAATTCCTTTCCACCAACCAAATTTGCCTCTTGACAATGAACCTAAAGCACTTACCGGCGAATCAGTCCGAAACACCATTTTCACCCTCATTTCCAGAGTATCTCGTCATGATTATATACTATCTCAGATTCTAGATCTTATTCATTCGCTCGTCCGAACCAACAATCATCCCGGAGTAATAGCAGAAGTCAACGAGCTTCGCGCCCAAGTTATAGTCTTGGAAAATATGGTGCAAAACGTACCAGCTTCAACAACATCATCGACACCAACAGTACCATCAATAACAGCATCAGTACCATCAACAATCCATGCCTCAACATCTCATTCTGTACCTTGAGCATAATCATCATTCTACATGACGTTCTACATCATTTATCTTCGTTCGACATGGGAATTATGTAATCTCTAATGTTTTAGAGATTATATATTCTTGTTCTAACGGTAAATCAAATGAGTTTAATATCATATTGACTCATTAAATCCATGATTACGTCTGAAAAAAATATATATGTATATATATATATATTTTTTTCATAAAGACTGTAATTAAAAATACTTTTGTACAAACTGTTAATGGTAAAAATATTTTAACGGGTAGGTAATACCCGAGGAATATTTAGATTTCACATTAATAAGTTACATTGTACATTCTTCGAATCTGATTCAACAGTCATTTACTATCCTACTTACATCCACATATATACGAATCCGTTCACCGCATAATAGCTAATTTCATCCAATTTCATATTTGAATTTTGATTTATCAGAATCCAACAAGTGGCATAATGAAGAAAACATTGGACATAATAAAATTTGTTAGAAACAAACAAATTAACTATGAGAAATTTTGCTAAGAATCCATGCTAACAAAATCCTAGCTAACTGTTCCTAGCTAACTGTTAATTCCGTATTACATTTTATTTATCGCAATTTATTTATCGCAATTTATTTATCGCAATTTATTTACCGCAATTTTCATTCTCGCAATTTTATTTATCGTCATTTAATTCCTGTTATTTATTTTACGCACTTTAAATATCGGGACACGTATACAAGGTTTTGACATATCATATCGACGCATCTATATATATTATTTGGAATAACCATAGACACTCTATATGCAGTAATGCTGGAGTTAGCTATACAGGGTTGAGGTTGATTCTACAATAATATATATACTTTGAGTTGTGATCGAGTCTGAGACATGTACATGGGTCACGATACGTATTAATTAATTCGAATATTATATATTAAACTATATATGAATTATTGGACTTTAATTGTGGACTATCGACTGTGGACTAATAACACTGGACAATTAAAATGAATTAAAATATTGATTATAACATATGAAACTAAACATTTCTTCAAGTTTGCCACTTGATTTCATCTTAAACCTCGTTTATATCTTGATGATTACAATTTACATTCAAACCTTTCATGATTCTTGAAAACACCTCAATCGAGAGGATGAACCAACCACACTTCATCTACGGAAGGAAATATTTATGCATATAGTATTGCACCTGAAAAACTCTCGGAAACTGAGTAAACGTTTAACGCGTAGCTGTGCTAATTCCTTTAGCGTTACTATTACCCAAAATAACTTGATAATTCCTTTCAAAGTAGCAACTTTTGTCACAGCTCCAGCAAGACAACTTCGACTTTTCGTTCGAAACAACCATATTATAACTTTGATATATATGCGTGCCCTTTTATTGTTACTGGGGAACCTTTCATATTCCATCATATTACCATCAGCGTTTAATCATCTAAAAACACAATTCTCCTGAAAGCACCTCGGATTGATAACCGACGATTCAGATATGAATGCATTAAATGCAGACGAAACAGTAAAATTTTAGATGGCCTAAATGGCCAAGAGGTTGATGATAAAGAATGGAGTGTTGGGAACACTCGATAGAAAAATTTGGTACTGAAAAATGAATTGAGCAAACCATGAAGGAGACCATGGACAAATACAAGGACCAAACCCTATATTCGAAGAATCCAGATAATTCTGTATCCGATGAAATCTTTAGAGAATATCTTACTCCGTACTCATGTTAAAATCTTGCGGAAAATCTTTCTTCACCAACCTTCGAACTTAGAAATTCCAAAATATCATCCTAAATATCTTCGATATTTCTGAAGATATTTTCATAAATATTCTTGTCCGAAATTATCTACCTCTTCGTATTTTCTGTATTCCATTATATTGGAAACTTCTGTAAAATCTAAGTATAAATTAAGAATGAATTGTGGATAAGTGTTGGGAATTGAAGCATGGGTTAGTATAATATAATGACGTCCGGCCAACGTGATTATATTACAGTAAGTCATGCTGAGTTTCTAATGGGACGTGATGATTCACAGAACACAACGTCATCATGTGCCATGTTACATAACCCTTTCATTCTAATTAACCTCTGAACATATCAAGAAAATATATTCTTGATAGATCTATTCTCAGTGATTCTGGTAAATTTACAAATCAAATCGTGCTATTACGTTTATTCTTGTTTAGAACATTAAGTTCATTCGAAACTCGATACTTACGAATTCTGGACCATTACTTGTTTTACTTAAAGCCAAAAGAGAAGACAAAGCATGAAGCTCCGGAATATAAGGGAAGATATAAAGCCCGATAATAACACAGAAATTACAAACCGTGTATATCAATACGTATTGTAACGTACAGACACGGTAGAATTATAAACACTATAACCCCAAGGTAATAGTAGAAGTAAATAGATTCCTCCGGTGATAGATGAAGAAGGAGGGATACAGAAGCAATTTTCAGAAGAAGGACAAAGATCAGCACTGGATTAAGCATCTTTACAATCTTTAGAGGTATGGATTAAGGAAGAAAGTATAAGAATGGTGAGAATAATAAAACGGGAGAGGTAAATTTATAATGGAAATACCCGACAGAGCAATCGAAGTAGATGATCGCATTTAATTATAGAGATCTTAATTTTCATAAATCCCGAAGAATCAGATCTTATAGATTTCCAAGATTTTCTTTAAATCTCTTGAATTCCGGAATTCAACAAAGACAACGTCAAAAGTTAAAATGAAACTTTATTTATTCATTTCACTCTTTTGTGATAGCTTCATTCGTGCTCTTCGAATAATCAAATTTATCCATATTAATCAATGATGATAAAACTCTATTTATCAACTCATATTCGTCATGAAAACATTTTTATTGTTAGCCATGACCACCTCACTCAAATTTCGGGACGAAATTTCTTTAACGGGTAGGTACTGTGACGATCCGGGAATTTTCGACCAAATTTAAACTTAATCTTTACATGTTTCGACACGATAAGCGAAGTCTAACGTTGAGTCTCAAAAATTTTGAGCTGGTTTCATATATTAAATTACCCCGTGACTACTTTCGATGATTCACGAACCTTTGATCGTAAATAGGAATGGAAATAAATAACTATACATGTAAATAATTATATATTATAAATTAAACATATTAATGAACTATTATGTGATTTAGAAAGAAAATTTAGACTTGTTATTTAAAATCGATTATTTAAATATAGGGAGTAGATTGAATATACATAATTTGTTATATCATTACGAATACATTTATTATCATAATTAATAACTAGCATTTTTTTACTATTTATTTATTTATATTATTATTATTATTATTATTATTATTATTATTATTATTATTATTATTATTATTATTATTATTATTATTATTATTATTATCATAAATAGTATTATTAGTAATATATTATTAATATATTAAATATAAATTATAATGTCTGCTAATGTTACGAAATCTGTTACACATCATTTTCTTCCTTTTTATATGTTTCTAACTTCTTGTTGATCCGTGATCAGAGTTATCAAGAGGGAATCCACTCTTTCTTGCATTTTTTGTCTCTTTCCAATCAATTAGAACTTTTGTAAAATATATGTATATTACATACAAGTTTTATGGAAATATAGATTTAATCACTCTTCTTATATCCTACTACTCCAGCTTCTTCTCTTGCTTCAGCCATCAACAACCACGGCTACCTTATCACCACCCTACAAACCCATAATCACCCATGAATTTAAATTTTGTGTTGTTATAGAAACCCACAAGAACCATCACCTTTGTTTCACTATATAACCAAGAATCACCCTCGGGTATCATCACCACTACATCAATCACCTGCATTTTTTTTCTGTTTCAAATGCAAACTAAACTACCACCACTGCTATATTAATATTATTGTTGCTGCGTATGCTCTACAATCGATCAAGACAACCACCATCGGCCAAACCATTACAACTTACTCAGGTACTTTTCTGTTTTAATAATAATCAAACACCACCACTTCAATGCTACTGCCGTCGCTACAAACCTCATGTTTTATGTAGCGGTTATGCTATTGAAATCATCCATCACAATCGCCATAACCAAACCACCCTAACAACCCACCATAAACTCTCTCTCTCTCTCTCTCTTAATTCCCTTTGAACTCACGATAGCCAAACGTCCCACATATTTATATTGTTCGCTTGTTTTCGGATTGGGGTTAATACTATTAGTAAACATAATACACTCATACATAAAAACTTGTTACACGTGAAATACTACAACCACCCTCGAACACCCACAACCACGTTATAAACCATCACAATCCCACCATTTAACTTCTGCATCCTTCCGTTTATACTTCGACAACTCACTTGTTTCGTTTTCTATTTCTTGATCATCACCTCCATAAACCATTGACTGTTCGATTATTACACCTACCCTTTTGTGCAGCTGCTTGGTCACATACGAACATAACCCATAACCCACACACTAAATATTCCTATTTCTTGCTCCTTGTTTTCACGAATCGACAAGCCTCAACACACACATACAAACTAATTCTTGTTCGTCACTTCTGCTTAACATCATCGACCAACAACATCTTTGATCTTCCTGTTTCTGTTATCTGATCACACCACCACACAACCACTACCCTCACCATACGAAACCCACCAGAGAATTTTGACTACGGTACAACGAAAGCAATAAAATACGATATAGAGTGATAAAGATAAGGAAGATGATTATGAAACTATGTATAGAGAATGATTCAACTTATATCGTGTACCTTTTTCTTTTCCTTATTGGCCGACAGGAACTGTACGCTTGTGTAACTAACTGATTTAATAATTTGGCTGTTAATATTCCTACTATAATAAAAACTCTATTGCAAGCCTTTACCGATTGTTTTGGGTACAACTTGAAAAACCATTTAAGTACCTAGTTGACTGCCGTATCCAGCACTCTTACTTGGGCCGTAAGTCAGTATTGGGCCGTGAACTTGGGATTAGAGGTTGGGCCAGATTATCGATGTAGATAACGGATTAAATAAAACTCAATCGGGAAATAAAACAGAAAAGCAGGAATAGTGGAGCGGTTAGAGTGGGTGTCGGGTTAGCGAGAGGTCTTGAGTTCGAGCCTGGGCAAGGGTATTTTCTTTTTGGAGCATTTATTGTGAGGTAGTCATAATCCTTTTTGTTATTATCATTATTATTATTATTATTATTATTAGTATTACTATTATGATTTCAAGTATATTAAGCATATTAACAACATAAATATATAATTAAAGATAATAGGATAGAGATTATAGAAAATAGTTGTAAGTATACGAATACATGAGAAAGTTATAATTATAGGTACAAATAAATGTTATAAGAAACTGTAGTCGTTATCATAGAAATTTAACACGAAAATTATGATTTTGATTAGGATTATTATTATTGTTATTATAAAAACAATACAAGTTATTATTATTTTTCACTAATATTAGTATTAATATCATTTTTGTAATTATTAATTTTACTATTATTATTATTATTAACATAAGTATCATTATTAACAATATTACTATTACTATTATCACTAGTAAAACAATAACATTAAAACTATCATTTTTTTTAACAAATAAATATTTTGTACATAAAAACACACTTATTATATATATATATACTATAATTATATTGATAATCCATATAACTATATGAAAAATATATTATCATTATATATATGATTACATATAACAAATTAGGTATTTTTAGTATAATACTAAATATATATAAATATTAATATAACTACAATAATCCTTTTAGATATATATACATAAATAACATAATCAATAATTTCATATACAAAAAGAATATAAGAGACATATATTAATATAAAAATGATATAATTAATAGATTAACTATATATAAACTTATTCGATTACAATAATGTGTATTAATAAATATACAAATGATATAGGTTCGTGAATCCGATGCCAACCCTGCACTGTTCAATTTAGTCATATGTATTTTTACTACAAAATACAGTATGGTGAGTTCATTTGCTCCCTTTTACTCTTTATATTTTTGAGACTGAGAATACATGCGCTACTTTTAGAACTGCTTTATTAAATGCTTTTGAAATACATTTTGAACTGTGAATACATGAAATGCTTTTATAAATGTTTGACGAGATAGACACAAGCAAAACATTCCTCGAATGAATTATTATGCAGACAGAAGTTCTGCGGATTATTATTGAATTATGTGGACATGATAATTGCCACCAATCAAAGTGAATGTTATGTATCGAGAGAATGATTTTATACATAGGTTATGTGTATGTTATTTTTGTACACGAGATATGTGTACGGTTACAAAGAATTACTGAAAAATGGTTTCGTACATGAGAAAGGTGTACTGTATTTAAAGGATATCGCATGTACATTACAGGTGGGTATAAGATTCGGGCCCATTTGTACCATGCAGGATTTAAATCTGGTGGTCTATCAAAATGATGAATTTTATTATTTTATGATAAACTTATGAACTCACCAACCTTTTGGTTGACACTTTAAAGCATGTTTATTCTCAGGTATGAAAGAAATCTCCCGCTGTGCATTTGCTCGTATTACATGGAGTCGTTAATGGCATATAGAGGTCAGAACCTCGCAATGAGACCAACTGTTGAAGACTTCGTCCAGATGGATTAGGACGGGTCACTACATCGGGCTGGTTATAGTAGGAAGATTTTTGTTTTCTGTTTTGTTCTAGGTGTATCGTTGGTTTTTATTGTTTGCTTTGATTGTTTTAGGTTTGTAAGTTTGTAGCTTGGTTTGTGGTTGTCTGTGAGGTCACAAGACATGCTTGTTGTCGATGTTCTTATTTGTACTCTTATTATTTTGTTTAATAATATTTACGGGTAAAATCATTTAGCTAAGAAAAATATTTAGTTGTCTTTCTCGTTTTTATATGAAAATTTCTTTTCAAAGACTAAATAAAAAAATTTGTACTGAAGTAATGAAAAACCGATAAAAGATACTCTCAACAATCAATCGTTGAAAGTGATCTAAATACCATTCAGTAATATAAATATGTTACTAACACGTTAATAATAAACAGTTCAATGCAATAATTTTCATTATTATACCATTAACGTGTTCTCATTGAAATATACCTATTGTACATGTAACACTAAAAACTCATCATCCAACATTCCGACATGATAACCACATATTAAAGTTGTTACGTAATCTCTAATAATCAAAACCATATCGTAAGTGAAGTTGTGATGTGGTCCAGCGGTTGGTGGTCTGCCTCCTTTAGGGGAGGTCAGGAGTTCGACCCTCGTTGGCTAATATTAAAAACATAATTTCTTCTCTGCCATTAAGTATCCACCTGTGACACCTTTACCATATCGTTTGGGGGTAAGGGGAGGGGGGTTCTACTTGGTCGTGCCCTTGGATCGGTTTCAAGGTTTTCTCCCGGGCAGCGATGAGGGCGTGATTATTATCGCCGCATCGGCATAGTCGAAGCGGGAGATGATCGCAACGGGTGGTTTAGTCCCTCTCGGATAATCACAATCGCCGTTAAAAAAAAGTTTAACTTTAGTTTTCTTAATAATGTAAGCTTTTATACTTATTGCTTAATTAATTTTAATACCAAATTAAATAAATAATGAAACAACTTTGGCTCTAGAAGTTTATGTACCATTGCAAATTACAGGAAAATTAAATAACACACGTATCCATATAAACACAATCGGATTCCTACCGTTATTCCGTTAAGACCACCGTCCTGATAACTGCCACCGCCGTGGTTATTGACATTTGTTCTTGAAATAAATAATTACCTCTTGTTACCTTTCAAATACATCTCCGTCTTGCGTTCATTCAATTTTTATGGGGGTGAATAAACTATATTAATTGGATTATATATTATAAATCTAAAGTCCATTTAGTTTGCTCTAGAATTCGAGTAATTTTTTAGATTCATTCAAATTGAGGTTAGTTTTTTTTTCAAAATTTATGCCCTAAGTTTTGACATTGTTTGATTAATTGACGGAAATCTGAGCTAGGGTTAGGCAATGATCAATGTTTATTGGTGTCATGTTGTTATGGTTCATACCTTATTCCTTGATGAAATGATTCGGATTAATGTTTTAATAAGAAAATGGGCGCCAAAGGGGTGATTTTAGTTATGGCAATTATAATTTTAATTTACCCTTTGGTAGAAGCAGTAGATTCAGACAGAGATGGCCAACGAATGTCTATCGAAAATCAAATCGATTGGGGTGGCACCATGGATGAGGACACGGTACATTACTTCTGCTCATACTTTTGACCTTCATTCATGTTACAAATTTTAGAAATGCTTCACGTTTATAATAGTGCACACCAAGTGTTTGTAAATAGGCTTACTTTCTTATTAAATGATTTAGAAGCCATAATGCTTTAGAAATTAGGTAAACTGATGAAATTGGTTGACTGCAGGCAGAACTATTATGGGTGAACTGCGGATCGGAATTGGTTTATTCGTTAGAGGATTTTCAAGATCTTCAGTATTGTGACAGTGATAGAACCCGTGAAGGAAAAGAGCGGATATTGAAAGCTATAAATCTTCAAGATCCGTACGTTAAGAAAACTATACTAGATTGCTTGAGAGATAAACGAATTGTTTCATCCAAATCCAAAAAAGGTCAACATACTAGAAGTTGGTATGTAGAGTATTTAGTGTCGTTTTTACACAAGCCTATTGATAGTAATAGAAGACGTAGGTTGGCTGAAGGCGGTGTTACCCAAGGAACTGTTATAGTTGCGGTTGTTGTTACTGCAGTCTTAACACTTTCTGTTGCTGGCCTTTTATTTTATTGTTATATTAGGAATTGTGGTAGTGCAGGCATTCAAAATGATGAAAGGCCTCTTCTCAGCTTAAGTATGAGTAAGTTAGCAACTAACGTTACATAAACCAAATCCCGTTTTCATTACATTCTGAATATACCAATATACATGACAATTGACAATTGAGACCCATACTCTCAAATTTTGTTGAAGCTTTTGGGTCAATTGGGTCTTGAAAAAAAGTCTGACAATGTAAACCCCAAACCTTAAAAAAAAGGTACAATGGGTTTCCCTCCGACTTATTGGGTTCTATACAAAATATAAGAAACGAGTCTAATGAGTATTAGTTCCTAAAGCTCAATAAATAGAGATATGTATAATGGGTCAAGCGGGTCGAGCATAAAGATCATAATAAGTTTCACCCGTCAAACATTTATTAAAGCATTCATGGCTATATTATTTATTATGTATGAATACAAATAATAATAACTAAAATATTTGTCTTATTCATATGACCTCATGACCCGTTTCGACCTGTTACACAACCTGACTCATTTGGACCCGTTTAAAAATATGACCCGTTTGGCCCATGACCGATTTAACCCAAAGCCGTGTGACCCGTTACCCAATCCGACCCAACCTGACCCGTTTGCAGGTTAATTCTGATATGGGGTCATCGTTAAACTTTTCAGATTGTACAAAAAAATCATCAAAGGGTAAAGACGGGAACTCTGAGAATCAGTCGAACAGGCAGAAAAACGGGGATGCAAGAGTAGTTGTTGATGCAGGTGACGTTGATAATCCACATGTAAAAGATCCTACAGCTCGTCCTCCACCTGAAAAGGTGACATCATCACTACGTCATACATTGAAGCCTAGAGCTGTAAGGGCAGAATCGTCTTTGCGTCATATTGGGAAGACGGAATTACCTATACGCCCTTCTATTGACAAGACGGATTCTCCTGGAGCAGGGACAGATTCGTCTCCAAAGCCTTCTCCTAGAGTGACGGAATTACCTACACACCGTTCTACTGAAGCTTCTCATGTTCCTTCTGCTACCACCGCTGCTCCTCCGGCTGCCGCCACCCCACTTGTTGACCAACCATCCCCGCCACCACCTCCACCATCCCCACCGCCACCACCACCACCGTCGTGTGGAGGAGAACCTCCTCCTCCGCCGCCACCTGCAGGCAAAGCTCCGCCTACGCCACCACCTACTGGCAAAGCACCTCCACCACCACCCAAACTTGAAGGGAATACAGCGGGACCTCCACCACCTCCTCGGCGGTTTGGTGCAGCCGTTAGACTTCATCGGCGTTCAGAACAAGCTGATACTTCTAAAGCTAAGTTAAAGCCATTCTTTTGGGATAAGGTTATGGCTAATGGGGAGCAACAAATGGTTTGGGATAAGATTAAATCAGGATCGTTTCAGTAAGTTTTTGTTTTCTGTTGCTGCTTAATATCACATGAAAGAATTAAGAATATAACACGTGTCTTGATCATTAACAGGTTTAATGAAGAAATGATTGAAAGTTTATTTGGATATCAAGGGCCTGATAAAAACAAAAATCAGGACACGAAGAACACCCCTGGGAAAGAATCCACAGCACATTTCGTTAAAATTATCGATCCTAAAAAGGCACAAAATTTATCTATTCTTTTAAAAGCATTAAATGTGACAACCGAAGAAGTTTCTGCTGCACTCGTTGAAGGTAAATCTTTCTCTCATCTGCTATTTATTGTCTACCCGAATGATGTCTTTGAGTCGAGCCTAAGCCCAAGCACAAACCTGGCCTATCAAGTTAATTTTGATTAATATTTTTAAATAAAAATGTAATCTTTAATGAATTGAATCAGGAAATGAGCTTCCTATTGAAATTGTTCAAACATTGCTAAAAATGGCACCAACTAGTGAAGAAGAACTTAAACTGAGGCTATATGGTGGGGATCTTAGTCGGCTTGGACCTGCAGAACGATTCTTAAAAGCTTTAGTAGAAATCCCATATGCATTCAAAAGACTTGAATCCTTACTATTCATGTGCACACTTCAAGATGAAGAAGCAAACATCAAAGAATCCTTCGAAACTTTAGAGGTTAATTCTGAATTTTTGCATCTATTTACAAACAACACTTTGGATGATAAAAAAGACTTGTTTTTGTTCATAGGCTGCTTGTGTAGAACTTAAAAAAAGCCGGTTGTTCCTCAAACTATTGGAAGCTGTTCTAAAAACAGGCAACCGTATGAATGTTGGAACTTTTCGGGGTAGTGCGAAAGCTTTTAAACTTGACACACTCTTAAAACTGTCAGACGTTAAAGGGGTCGATGGAAAAACAACCCTTTTACACTTTGTAGTACAAGAGATTATGCGAGGTGAAGGTATAAGGGCGGTCCGGGCTGCAAAAGATGGCAAAAACATTTGTAGCGTGAAGACAGAACATCTTCTTCGTGAGCCTTCACCTGAAGAATCAGACGAGCATTATTGCAAACTTGGTCTTGAGGTTGTGTTGGATTTGAGTAGTGAGCTGGAGAATGTAACAAAAGCAGCAATTATCGATGCTGATGGGTTGACCAGTTCGATATCAAAACTTGGTAATGGGCTTGTGAAGGCCCGTGAATCTTTGAATACGGATATGAAGAATTTAGAAGAACAATCAGAAGATGCAGAAGCGGATGAGTTTTGGCTTATTTTGTCGAGTTTTGTTGAGAAAGCGGAGAAGGAGATCACGTGGATGTTTGAGGAAGAAAAGAGAATAATGGCGCTTATAAAGAGTACAGCAGATTATTTCCATGGAAATTCGGGTAAGGATGAAGGGTTGAGATTATTTTCGGTTGTACGTGATTTTTTGGTTGTTTTGGAAAAGGTATGTAAAGAGATTCAGGCTGCTCCTATAAAACCTCCAAAGAAGAGAGACGACTCGTCTTTAGAAACTCCAAAATTTGATGATGATGATGATGCACAACCTGGTACAACAAAAGACGACCAGAATTCGTTCAAGTAATCAAGTTTGTAATATGATGCGAAAACAAGCGTGAGACCATACACAACCATCTTCTACAAAACAGTGTTACACAGTAGTACATGTGTATTTACTATTTAGTGTGATGATTACGATTTATGTGATCATTGTTTCATACAGTACTATCTTAAAGAAGATACAGATAGAATACGTATCAAATCTAAAAGATCTGCAAAAGAAGCCAACCTCTAAATTTCACCATAATCTAACAAAATTGAAATGCTGATCAAACAAAATTAAATGTGAGAAGAAAACAAATTTTTTTTTTTTTTCCCGGCAAACAAAGACATATATTAATTTTCAAAAACAACATACAAAGGGCAGGACATTTCCCATAACCCCAAAGGAAACAATGAAAATACAATATCCAAATTCGCCTATACACCAACAACTATATGCTAAATGCAAAATCTACCATCTTTCAACTGCAGATCCCAATACCTAGCAACTCTTTTCACAGCCTCACTATGGTTGACCCTAAAAGTCAACAATTTACATTGAACATAACAACAAATTGCTTTGCACAAATCCTCATCAGTCCTCTTAACCATTCTAAACATCCTGTGATTTCTTTCCTGCCACAAAAAGTATACACAAGCAGCTACAACCAATCTATTTACAACATTCCAAATCTTACCTGCACAGGGGTAAATTGAGATACCATGAACTATCTCATTCAATTGATCCTGCAGTCCCCTATACTCAAGCTTCATCTTCATAAAACTCCACACCTTCATACTAAATGAGCATTTAAAAAACAGATGCTTTACAGAATCCATCTCAGAATCACAAAAAACACAACTAAGCATCTGATTAGGCATCCAAACAGACATTCTATCTTGAGTACTCAAACGGTTTAACACAACCAGCCAAAGAATAAATGCATGTTTTGGATCAAAACCTTTAAACCAAATAACATTACTCCAGGTTACTTTAGGTATATTTATTCTAAAATCCTGCCAAACCTGATGAGTAGAAAAAGGCACTTTCTTGCCTTCATTTGAAACCCAAACATATTTTGTCATGCCATTATAATGAACTGTATTGTGATGACTCGAAAATTTCTGACCAAATTTAAACTTTATCTTTAAATGATTTAATGTTTTCGACACGATAAGCAAAGTCTGTAATGTTGAGTCTCAAAGTTTTGGAACTATATTCATGTAATCAATTATTCTTTGACTGTTCTCGAAGATTCACGAACAATATATATATAACTTAATGTGCATATATATATATATATATATATATATATATATATATATATATGATTTCAAGTTATTAAGTAAACGATATTAACATTCGATTATTGATTCGATTAATATTTAGATAAGTTAACTAAAACGTTTAAGATGAACCAGTAAAACACTAATTTGCTACAGTATTTTCGAATTGCTACAGTACCCGAAAAGCTACAGTATTTTCGAAAATCACTATTTGCTACAGTAAAACACTATTTCAAAATGAAAATGTATATATTATATATATATATTAACAAATAGCGAGACGATGATTTATAGAAGTAAATGACCAAAACACTCGAAAGTTTAAGATATACTTTGAGTGGTATAGTTTATGGATAATTTAAGGCTATATTTTGACAAAGGTACGTGACACGAAACATAAAATGCAAGTTTTCTAAATGTACGAAAAGACATTCGAAAAACCGGAACCGGGACATAAGTAGAGTGACGACGTACGACATATCGGAACAAAAATTACAAGTCAACTATGCACGTGAATTTAATATAATATATAATTAATTATATAAATTATATATATTATATATTAATATTTAAATTATGTCGACAAATAAGAAAACAAAAATATGTGAGCTGGAACCTCAGGCCATGCGATCGCATGGCCAATGCTCCTCAGACCCATGCGATCGCATGGGGACGATTTTCAGGCCACATCTATAAAAGCTCGAACATTCTGCTTCTGATTTCATTTCATTATTACTCCGTATGTATTTATTATTTATTGTTATTGTTATTATTATTATTATTATTATTATTATTATTATTATTATTATTATTATTATTATTATTATTATTAAGATTAATATTATTATTATTAATCTTATTATTATTATTAGTATTGTACATAAAATACTACGACGAGGTCATGAGCGTGTCACTTTCAAAATGGATTTTCGAGCGGGAAAGAGTTAAGGAAACTATGGGTTATAGCTATGTAGGTTATGGGTACTGTACGTGGGTATTATTGGCAAATCAAACCTAGTGTTTATCATCTCCGTTACGTCTACGTACTTTCCCACAATATTGAATCTCAATATTGATACGTGAGTATTCATATCTTATCTTTTATATGTTAATTGTGTATCCATATCTAGTGCTCGAGTATATATAATTATGCATGGTTGTACGCTAAATTTCGTCGTTAAACAGTTTATAATGAATCGCGAATTAAATACATATATTACTGGAAAAAGGTATATGATATGCATGTTTTTGGAAAGCTGGCGAAAAATCAATAACTTTTCATTTAGATATCGAATAGTTTCGATGAACGGATTAAAAGATATGGTCAACTGAATTATGATTGACGTTAATTGGAATTGCTTTTGAATCTGCAATTAATATTTAAACAACTTGTTTGTAAGATTGATAAATTGGATTTTTGAATATTACCAACCGAGTAAATGAATTCTTATATAAGGCACGTCTCGTTTTGTTGAACTATTGTCAAAATTGACTTTTTGAAACGACTTTGGATAACTTTTGTATGTCGATCTCGAGCATTAGGATTGTGATACACTATGACCTGACTTAGCTTGATAGACAATTATTGACCAACATATGTTCTCTAGGTTGAGATCTACTGTTATTTGGTAATCCAAGTTTCAGTCAAATTTTGGTGAACGACTTTTTATGCTGCTAAGGTGAGTTTCATTTGCTCCCTTTTTAAATGCTTTTGCAATATATATTTTTGGGCTGAGAATACATGCAATTTATTTTAAACAATGGACACAAGTACATACTAAATTCTATACTGAGTTTGAACCGAAAATCCCTTAGCTTTGGTAACTAGTAACTGCCGGTTATAAGAACTGGTGGGCGCGAGTAGTAGTATATGGATCTATAGGGCTTGATATCCCCGTCCGAGCTAGAGCACTAGCCTTTTAACGGACGTATGCTATTTGAGAAGCGTACACGTTGGTTTGCGTGTATTATTAAGATGATTATACAAAGGGTACAAATTATATATACGTTAAGTTTAGTTACCAGGGTGCTCAATCTTGTAGAATATTTTGATAAACGTTTCTGGATGAAACAACTGAAATCTTGTGGTCCACCTTTATATACAGATTATGCGAAACACTAAAACTATGAACTCACCAACCTTTGTGTTGACACTTGTTAGCATATTTATTCTCAGGTTCCTAGAAGTCTTTCGCTGTTTGCTTATATGTTAGACAAGCTATGTATATGGAGTCTTACATGGCATATTTATCAAGGAAACGTTGCATTCACCAAATCATCACCATGTATCTTATTTTGACTGCATTGTCAATGGAAGTACTATTGTAAACTATTATTTACGGTGATTGTCTATTTGTAGAAATCATCAGATGTCGAAAACCTTTGATTTAAATATTCATTTATGGTGTGCCTTTTCAAAAGAATGCAATGTTTACAAAACGTATCATATAGAGGTCAAATACCTCGCAATGAAATCGATGAATGATGTGTTCGTCCATATGGATTTGGAGCGATCGTCACATGTATCAATATGATTTTTGACTTTATCCCTCAAATTCAACAAGAACTTCCATCCCCAGCTATCATTACAACTAGGCTTAATCTCCCAAAAACTCCTACCTTTTAATTTTATAAAATTAACCCATTCACTCCATAATGAATTCTTTTTTGTGATTAACCTCCAAATCTGCTTCACTATAAGGGTTTCATTCCATTCCTTTAAAGGTCTAAGGCCAAGACCACCTTGATCCTTTGGAGTACAGACATTCTTCCATGCAACTTTAGCCTTACCTTTAGAGCTATCTGCTTAGGCCCACAAGAATCCTTTTAACAGTCTATCAATTTCAGTGATAATCCCACAAGGAAGAGTATAAACTGAAGCCCAGTAAGTTTGCATTGCAGATAGAACTGAAGCAATCAATTGAAGCCTCCCTGCATAAGATAGCTTCCTCAATTTCCAATTCTCAACTTTAATTCTGACTTTGTCCACCAGGCATTTACAATCTTTGATCCCCAGCCTTTTAGCAAGAAGGGGCACTCCCAAATATTTCATAGGTAAAATCCCTACTTCAAATGGGAGAACCTGCACAATAGAGTTTTGAATACCAGGGCTCACACTACCAAAAAATATAGTACTCTTACCCATATTTGGCAACAATCCTGAAGTTTCACCAAAGTCAGATAATGCTTTTTTGATAATTTTCACAGAATGGACATCCCCATGACAAAACACCATTAGATCATCAGCAAAACATATGTGTGTTAACTTCATCTTCTTGCATTTATAATGATATTTGAACCCACTATTGCCTTGAGTGTATTTACTAAGAATGAGAGATAATACCTCCATGACTAGGGTATTGCCTTGAGTGTATTTACTAAGAATGAGAGATAATACCTCCATGACTAGGGTAAAAAGATAAGGTGACATGGGATCACCTTGTCTCAGCCCTCTCCCACCTTTGAAAAAGCCTTCAATGCCACCATTAACACATATAGAGAATGAAGAATTGGATACACATTCCATAATCCACTGAACCATAACCTTATGAAAACCAAAACCAACAAGGATGTCTTTTAGGAAACACCAGTTGACAGTGTCATAAGCTTTCTGAATATCTATTTTTAATGCACATCTTTTTGGCCCTTTAGTCATGTTATAACCCTTAAGCACCTCCTGGGCCACCAAAATGTTATCATGAATAGACCTTCCAGGGATGAAGGCACTCTGATTGCAACTAACAACCTTATCCAGCCCTACTTTTAACCTATTTGTAATGATTTTGCTAATGCACTTATACAAAACATTACAACAGGCAATAGGCCTGAAATCTGAAACCTTTGAAGGAGTTTCTATCTTTGGAATCAATGCTATTAAAGTAGCCTTCAATTCCTTCAATAGCTTTCCTGTTTCAAAAAACTCCTTAACAGCCATACACACATCTTTACCAATAATACTCCAAACTTTCTTGAAAAACAAAGAGGAGTATCCATCAGGACCTGGAGCTTTGTCATCATCAATATCAAATATAGCACTCTTGATTTCATCATCTTGAATAGGCTTAACCATCTCAAGAGCTTCTGTGGCATCTAATTTAGTATTAAAAATATCCCCCATTTCACTCGCTTGCAATCTCTGCCTTCTCCCAAAAACTTCTTAAAATGCTTAACAAACTGCTCTCCCACTTGATTATCACTAAAGTTAATCCCATTCTCGACACAAATATTATCAATCCTACACCTCTGTTTTCTTCTCTTGAGAATACTATGAAAAAACCTAGTATTCCTGTCTCCCTCTTCAAGCCACTTAATTTTGGCTTTTTGTTTAAGAACAATAAGCTCTTCCACTTTAGCTTTTTCATACTCAACCATAATAGCAGAGGCCATTGCTCTATAATGGAGATCATGAGGCATCTTTTCTACATCACTTTGGCATTTTTTGAGTTTTCCTTTCAATTCTTTTATTTTAGTGAATACATTACCACCTTCCCAATTCAGCCTGTTCAGATCCTTCTTAAGATATTTCATTTTTGAGACAACTTGGAACATCTTATAACCAGAAACATTAGACTTCCATTTTTCCTCAACTATTTTCAGAAAGTTCTCTTTATAGGCCACATGATTCATGAACCTAAAAGATTTTTTTCTCTTTATTAAACCATTAGGAATACCTAAGACTGCAGGACTGTGATCTGAAATCATAAAAGGATGGAATATACCATATGCATTTGAGTAATTGACAAGGAAAACCTCATTGCACATAATCCTGTCCAATTTCCTTAACACATTACATAAGGGATTCTTCAAAGATTTTGTCCATGTGAAATAAAAACTAGTGCTACCTAGATCCTCCACCTCAATATCACAAATACACTTATTAAATCTTATCATCTCTTCAGTCATGTGAGAACACCCTGCACTATGCTCATTAACATTCCTAGTAACATTAAAGTCACCCACCAATAGCCATGGCTGATGTTGAGCAATGGTAGCATGAACAAGCAACTCATTCCATAATAAGTTTCTCTCTGAACCACTATTACTAGCATAGATGAAACTACAATAGAATTTTGAACATTTGTCAACAGTTTCAATGAGGCATAATATCACCTGTCTAGCAACTTGAATAACCATCAAATTCACCTTTGTATTATCCCAGCCAAGAACAATTCGACAACTATTAGAACTTAACCCAATATTGGAAACCCAACTCCACCTACCAAACACATAGTTGCAAGCTTTATCAATATTGGTAGGCTTTAAATGAGTTTCCAAGATGGCACAAACACTAACATTCTCCTCTTTGATAAAATCCTTTAATTCATCTTGTTTATCCTTATGACACATACCCCTAATATTCCAGCAAGCAACTTTAAAATTCATTAAACTTAAAATACCTTCTCCAGCAATGCTGGATGTTTACCATATACCTCATTATCACCCACTGCAGTATTAGCATTTGCAATGAATTCTAAGATGTCATCCTCACTTGGACTATCTTGACCACCTTTTTGATAACTGACTTTCTTCATCATGATCAGACAGAACTGCATACTTATTCAAAGATTGTTTCAGCCCTTTCATCACATTATCATTCAAATTCCATATTTTATTAGGAGTTTCAGCCTTATTCTTTGGTACATACACCTGCTTAATTGGATCCTTTTGTTTCACTTGTTGTTTAGCTTTAAAATCATACTTCTTATTCTTAACTTCCACAAATCCTTCTTTATCAGTGACCACTTTGTTAGTTTTCACCTCCAGTTCAGCACTAGTTCTAGGTCTTATCTTACATACATCATGGTTATGTCCAAAAACAGCACAATGGGAACGAGAAGAAAACAATTAAGTGAAGAACTGGAAGGATAAATAAAGATAGGGCAAGAACAATTGGCATCGTAGAAATATAACCATATTCGTATTCAAAATCTTGAAAACAAAAAGGTTCAACAAATATAAACATGATGATATCTAACACAAGCGCTACCCCTAAAACTCAAACCCTAGCCCCACGACAACCAACAAGATTTTTGATCAAATTACATTTATCGAGTTTTTTTAGAACACTCTAATCGTCATCATCAGCAGATGGTTTAGATGAACCAGCAGCCTTCTTCGGTAGCAACAGGTTGTGGATGTTGGGCATAACACCGCCATTGGCAATGGTGACGTCACCTAAAAGCTTGCTCAATTCCTCATCATTTCTAACCGCCAATTGAATGTGTCTGGGCACAATTCTAGTCTTTTTATTATCTCTCGCTGCGTTTCCGGCCAATTCAAGCACCTATAATTCATCAATTTCAAAATTAATACAAAAATAATAATTTAACGAAACCCTAGATATCTAAAGCAACAAACCTCAACACAATTATTATGTAATATGTAATCGATTATACTTACTTCGGCGGCGAGGTATTCGAGGACGGCAGCGAGGTAGACCGGAGCTCCGGCACCAACACGTTCGGCGTACTTACCGGCTTTCAAGAAACGAGCAATACGACCAACCGGAAATTGAAGACCGGCTTTGCTACTTCTTGAAGTAGCCTTCTTTGCGGCTGAAGATCCTAATGTTTTGCCACGTCCAGCCATTAATCGATATGTGGAGAAATATGATGATTGTGAGAAATTGATGAACGTAACGAAGAGGGAAAGTTGATCTGAAAGATTAATTTAGAATGGTGTGTCTTTATATAAACAGTTTGGACGAATTATTATCGGCCAATAAGACTGAAGTACGCGGATCGTGAAATCTAGCCGTTGGATTATATTAGATCCGGGGCTGAGAATTGTTTCATTATATTCCGTATTACGTAACCACATACAGACTCATACGTGTATTTTTATTCTCTACGAGATTGTTATACTACTGCGAGTAAGTAATTTTTTTTTTTTTTTAACCAATGGGGGTTATAAATTTATAAGTATAATGTAATAATGTATTGCATTACCATAAAAATTGATCACGTTTGGCAACAAGCTTTCTAGAGCTTTTAGATTAAAGATTTTTTAGGGAGAGAAAATGGTAAAAACTACTAGAAGTAACGTTTAGATTTTAGCTTATGGTTTTTTTTTATTTTAATAGTTTCAGCTACTCTGACAAACGACTAAATACATATAAAAAGGTACAGCTACAAGCTAAAAGCTACCAGTTAACAGCTAAAAGTTACAAGCTAGATTTGCCAAACATACTCAAAATGGAGAATGTACATGAGCTCAGGCCCAGCTCGAGAACTATAAATGACAATCAAATCGGGATCATACAACTAGTTAATGCAAAAAAAAAATACAAATAACATCACACTAGCATATTGGGGCTTCAGCGATCAGTGTACAACGAAAGATCACGAGATAGTCTTCTACATCAAACGTCTCAACCCACACCTGCACGAGGGGGCGATCATTGGCGGAGGCAGATTTGTTCACCGGGGGCAAAAAAAAAAAAAAAAAAAAAAAAAAAAAAAAAAAAAAAACGTAGCAACATTTTTGGGGCAAAATATAAAAGTTTTGGGTCAAAAATATAGTGTTTTGGGCAAATTTTTGAGGTTTGGCCAAAATTTATGGGCAAAATTTAGGGGTTTGGAGGCAAAATATGAAGACTCTAGGGCAAAAAAAATCCACTTGGACAAAATCGAAAAATTCAAAATTCTTGCATTGAAAATTACAAATCCACTGGGGACAGGCGCCCCCCATTGCCCCAACATAATTTCGCCCCTGGGGGCAGTGAGATCCTACACACACTAGGAAGGTTGAGCCATTGGAGCCAAACGATACTAACATTTTTTTTATCGATCTCTTACTACAGGTAGTAGTTTGCAATACTTTTAAGGCCGTTGCAATCTAATTTGTTTAATACGTCGACAATCTTTAAGATTTTAGTGTCATCTAACAATTATTTTAGTGAATTGTGCTTTATTTGAAAAGAAGGGTTGGCGAGTTACACTTGCAAGCAGGTTTGGAGAGGGTGGAGTGCACGCCTGTGATGACCCGTCCAAATCCATTTGGACGAATACGTCATTCATCGATTTCACAGTGAGGTACTGACCTCTACATGATACGTTTTGTAAACATTGCATTCTTTTGAAAAGGCACACCATAATTGAATATTAAATTCTAAGGTTTTTGACGATTGGTGATTTCTACATATAGACAATCACCGTAATTAATAGTTTACAATACTACATCCGTTGATAATGCAGTCAAACTAAGTTACATGGTGATGATTTTGTGAATGCAACGTTTTCTCGAATAAAGCATGTATGACTCCATGCACATAGCTTGTATCACATATAAGCAAACAGCGGAAGACTTCTAGGAACCTGAGAATAAACATGCTTAAAAGTGTCAACACAAAGGTTGGTGAGTTCATAGTTTTAATGTTGCGCATAATCTGTATGTAAAGGTGGATCACAAGATTTCAGTTGTTTCATCCAGAAACGTTTATCAAAATATTCTACAAGATTGAGCACCCTGGTAACTAAACTTTAACGTTATAATAAATACCCCTGTTTTAACATACAT
This sequence comes from Rutidosis leptorrhynchoides, assembly GCF_046630445.1. Classification (NCBI taxonomy): domain Eukaryota; kingdom Viridiplantae; phylum Streptophyta; class Magnoliopsida; order Asterales; family Asteraceae; genus Rutidosis; species Rutidosis leptorrhynchoides. The sequence continues at coordinate 10,809,637 of NC_092339.1, forward strand.
GCAACCAACATGTAGAATACACGCAATCCAACGTGTACTAACCTCAAATAGCATACGTCTGTTTTATAGTTCAGGTTAGGGTTTCTATACCTGGAACAGACGGGGATGTCAAGCCCTATGGATCCATATACAACTACTCGCGCCCACCAGTTCTTATAACCGGCAGTTACCAGTTACCAAAGCTAAGGGATTTTCGGTTCAAACTCAGTGTAGAATTAAGTATGTACTTGTGTCCATTGCGTTTAAAATAAAGTGCATGTATTCTCAGCCCAAAAATATAGATTACAAAAGCAATTAAAAAGGGATCTATAAACTCACCTTAGCAGCACATAAGGTCATTCATCGAAATGTGACCGAAACTCGAAATGCAAAGTAACCGTAGATCTCAACCTAGAGAACATATGTTGGTCAATAAATGTCTAAGAAGCTAGGTCAGGTCATAGTGTATCACAATCCTAATGCTCGAGACTGACATGCAAAAGTTAACAAAAGTCATCTCAAAAGTCAACCTGACCCAATATGATCTTTAAATCTATACATGTTTATTATCATAGTATAAGTCTTGATAATTGAACGAATTTATAGTTTATCAAACTCAAAATATTATTTATTTCAGGAGCTATATTATATTTGAATTATCATGGCAATCGAAAATATTTTTTTTATTTCACATAGTTTTCCAATACTTGTAAAATCAGATTATGGTGTTTATAAAGCTTTAAAACCTGATAAGACATTCAATTTTGACAATTGTTTACAAAAACGAGACATGCCTTATATAGAAATTCATTTACTCGATTAGTAATATCTAAAAATCCAATTTATCAATCTCGTATACAAGTTGTTTAAATATTAATTTACAATTTCAAACACAATTTCAATTAACGTCAAACATAATTCAGTTGACCATATCTTTTAATTCGTTCATCGAAATCACGCGATTTCTAAATGAAAAGTTAATAATTGTTCGCCAGCTTTCCAAAAACATGCATATCATATACTTTATATCAGTAGCATATGTATCAAATTAGTGATTCATCATAAACTATCAACGATAAAATTAAAGCATACAAGCATGCATAAACATATATACTCGAGCACTAGTCAGGGATACACTATCAATATATAAAAGTTGAGATATGAATGCTCACGTATCAATATTGAGATTCAATATTGCAGGAAAGTACGTAGACGCAACGGAGATGATAAATGTGATGACCCGAAAATTTCTGACCAAATTTAAACTTAATCTTTATATAATTCCGACTTGATAAGCAATGAATTTTAATAAATCTTGAACCTTCGAAAAGATTTTTACACAAGCTTTTGGTCACCCTTTTATTCCGACGATTCACGAACGTCATAACTTGATTTAATTGTTTAATTGTTTAATTATTGTATATATATATATGGATTTATATATATTTAACTTGAAAATATGATAATTAAATATCTCATTAACTATATTAACAAAGTATTATATATATATATATATATATATATATATATATATATATATATATACATATATATATATATATATATATATATATATATATATATATATATATATATATATATATATATTTCCATACTACTAATTTAAAGAGTTTTCAAACAATGTATATATTACTATTTAAACGACGTAATTAACTTATGTTAAAATGTATTTACATATAATGTATTACGAGTGTAAATACATCCTTACAAGTATTGAATACACTTTATAATATACCAATACATATAAAGGATAGCTATACTCGTATTTCCGTTCAATTTCCTCAAAGAATTCTACTCGCATTCATACGGTATTTTTACTAGTATTATACACAGCTTCTAGAAGTATTTACTATTGGTATATACCAATAAAAATCTGCAATTATTTGTGTAATATATCATCCATGACCTAATCAATTTAATATGTCATGCATGACTTAATACAATTTAACTTATCTTAGATATTTTTACTAAAAGCCAAAATTATAAGCTTATAAATAAGGATCATTTTAACTCATTTTTACTCCACATTTTCTTAAACTAAAAATATACACTTGAATGCTCTCATATCATACTGTAATCTCAGCAACTTTCCTCTTCATAATCAAGGTAAAATACTTCTCAAAATTCTTGTTCAATTCCATGTATAGTTGCTATCTTATTATACTTATAAAACTTGTAAAAACTAGAACTTGTTTTGGTGAACACCAAGCTTGTTTGAAAAACTAATCTAATATTTCTAAATTAACTCTAATAAAACTTATTTATATGTATTATGATGTTATATTAAGTTAATATAAGAACTTATAACTTGTACATATGAAGAACACCTTGAAACTTAACATATATCCTTTAATCTCCATTCGGTAAAAAGCAGGCTGTTTTGGGTTGGGAATTAAAAACCTATCTTAGACTTTGAGTTCGAGGCTAAGACTTTGGAAATATGTTAATATATGTAAATAAGACTTCCAGTATTTATTTCATGATTTTAGACAAAGTGAAAGTATTTTATCAAAAATCATATATTGGGTGGATGCCGGGATTTTTCCAAATCTGTCCACCGACACAAAAAGAGGGTAAAGCTCTAAAAATTGCTACTTGTTATGAACTTTTCGAATTGGTTTTGTAAAATTTACTTCTTAAGGAATCCATAGCAATTTGATTCACTTTTACACGGAGTTGTAATGAATATTTGGCGAGCAAAACAAAATCTGCTAAAATCAACGTTGTATGGACGAAATTTATATTATAAAAACTATATTAACCATAATCTTGTTAACTTTTCCTATATATATTTGGACATGTTATCAGTAGTACAACAAAATATTATAATCTTGGTTAATTATGTGATTGTATATATGTATAATAATATTCTTGGTACGTCATAACACAATAAGTATACAATACTTTTTGATAAATCCTAAGACAATACGTACACAATACATCTTAGTTAATTCTAAAACAATACGTATACAATACGTCTCTGGGTTTATGCAAAGACAATACGTATACAAAACTTCGTGGGGTAATTCTAAGATTACATATATATATATATATATATATATATATATATATATATATATATATATATACCGATTATTGGACTGTTGGACTTTTCGGACTATTTTGGACTACTAACAAAGGACTACTAACAATGGACTACTAACATAAAATGTTAAAAATTATTATATAAGTATTCTATGAACTTGCTTTATTTTATTCATATGTCGTATTATTATCTGAATCGTTATTATTGTTATAGGTTCGTGAATCCAAGGACGACGGTCATATTTTTAATAAGTTGAAAACTTATTATTAATATACTTTTACTACTGTGAGTATATAGTCCCATTTTTAAACTCTAAAAATATTTTGGGATGAGAATACATGCATTTTTATATTTTACGCCATGGACACAAGTACTTAAAATATATTCTACGTTGAGTTGTACCACATTGCATATCTTCCCTAATAGCTTGGTAACTAATATTTACATGTTGTAAGAACATGTAAGCGCGAATCCTATTGGTAGATCTATCGGGTTTGACAACCCCAACCGGGCTAGTCGCTCTAGTATCGTAAACGGTTGCATAGTACTTCGTTTTTACTACACTTGGTACAACGTAGGGAGATTGCATAATAAAGGGAATATGCTACATTAATAGTTAAGTATGGTTACCAAAGCGCTCAACAACTTATAGAATACTTTTATACACTTGCGAGTGTACATATATTTATAACTTTAAAATCTTGTGGTCTATATTTATATCGATGCTAAACCTATATATCTCACCAACCTTTGTGTTGACTGTTTAAGCATGTTTATTCTCATGTCCTTAAGAAAGTCTTCCGCTGCTGCATTATCTGAGCAAACTATGCATGGAGTCTCATGCTTTTAATTAAATAAAGTGTTGCATTCAATAAAAATTTGTCATGTATTATATTTGACTATTATGTCATGTGTGTAGTATTTGAAAATCAATGTATTATGGGGATTATTCCTTAAATAATCGCCCAATTGTTTAAAACATGCATTATGTATAATAATAGTGTGCTTTTTATGAAACGAATGCAATATTTTCTAAAACGTATCATATAGAGGTCAAATACCTCTCTTTAGAACCAATGAATAACGTACCACGTTTATAGTAATATGGACGAGTCGTTTCAGTTGGTATCAGAGCGGTGGTCTTAGCGAACCATGTCTTGCATTAGTGTGTCTAACGGATAGTTTTTAAGATGCATTAGTGAGTCTGGACTTCGACATTAACTGCATGTCAAAAGTTTTGCTTATCATTTATAGTCGGAAATCATCTGCTTATCACCCTTATAAAATTACCTGCTTATCATTCTTAGTATAGACACATCTTACTGCATTGATTACATGAATAGTGTATAGACGAAATTCATATCTTAGCATATCTGCTAATTCATATCTTAGCGTATCTGTTACTGTAAACTTTGCCTAACATATTCCGTAAATTTTTCCGTAATCTATTAAATCTTTTGCTCTATATATATAGATATTCTATGTAATTAGAATACCATCCGATAGCCGAAAATCATTTCATATCGAAAAATCCTTTATTCAATCGTACGAAATTGAACTCTCCACTAGTTCAAGTCCCTCGAATTCCGATATGGAATTTCACTCGAGCTCCGAAAGCAGTGTGACCGGAATGGATCAACCAATTACCCATCATCTATTTTGGATGAATTGGGGATGAGTTCGTAGTCTACTTAATCATTGGAGACAAGAAGAAGGTGATCCCTTCCATCCACCACATTGCCCTCTTGGTGAAGAACATGAGGCACTTACCGGCAAACCCGTTCGTAACACCATTTTCTCTTTCCTTTTCAGGATATGACGCAACGAGTATAATGTTACTAATATTATTGAGGCTATCCGACCTTTACTCCGTATCTTGCACGGTGAATTATTTAGTATAAAAAAAATTACTGTCATGAAAAGAAAAACTTCATTAGCAAGTGCATCCTACATCATTTCATTCCCTTTATAAAGCTCTCGACCTCTCTTTTTATTCAAGAAACTTTAAATATCTTCTTTCACAATACAAAACAAAACAAATTCTCATCATCTATACTCACATCAAACCACTACCAGCACCAGCACTAGCATTACCAACAACATCACAAGCCTCAACATCGCAAGCCTCATTACGAGCATCAACATCATACGCACCGCAGGCACTGAGGGATACCAACAATAATGAGTGATGAAGTATTAATTCATTATTTCATTTACGTTGAAGAAATATTCCGCGGCGATTATGTAATCTCTAAAGTTTTAGGGATTATTCATTTCTAGTTCCAACCGTAAACCAAATGAGATTAATATAATATTAACTCATTAAATCCATATTACATCTGAAGAAAATATACATACATATATTTTCATAAAGACTGTAATAAAAATTCTTTTGTACAAAATATTACTTGTGAAATTTTATTTTAACGGGTAGGTAATACCCGAGAAATACTAAGTTCACATTAATATGTTACACTGTACATTTTCAATGATGTTTCGACAATCGTTAATTATACTCTCTCCTTTCATAGAAATATACATCATTTCACAAAATTCAAGAAAACCATTTTTCATACCAATTCAATTACATATTCTGATTTTGACAGATCAAAATTCAAGTCAAGATTTAAGAAATGCCATCAATCTTAAATTCCAACATCCTTCAAAATCATACTTTAAATTCAAACTATACTAGAACATCACTTTCATTCACAGAACTCATAAAGATATTCGTATCATTCAAGATTCATGACGAATTCATTATACGGATATTGACGATGACAACCTACGTCTAAACCCTTCAAAATTCTTGAAAACATCTCAACTAAGGAACAATCGAGAGAATGAACCAATCACACGATACATACGAATAATATATGCATATAGATATGCATTCGGAGGACACTTGAACCTAAGCAAAGGTTCAACACGTATCCATGTTAGATCCTTTAGCATTATTACTACCCAAAATAACTTTACAATCCCTTTTCAAAATAGCGAATTTTATCACAGCTCCAAAAAGACAACTTCGACTTTTCATCCGGAGTAGCCTTACTATAACCTTGATATATACGTTGTCTTTTCGCCATCATTACTGGGGAACCTTTTATATTCCACCACATTAGTAGTAAGCTTGCCAGCAACTTTATTGCTCTTTGACTTAAATCTCTCTGAAAGATCACTATAAAACCTTGTCATGTACCCATCTACATCTTGTAACAATAATTGTCATACCAAACCCCAAGAAGCATCAATAATTATTCTTGAATCTCACATCATTTCTGCATATACATATAACGTTATTTCCTGGAATTATAATTCTGAAGTCCGGAATAGCGCTTCAGCCTACGAATTAGTACTATGAAGTTTTGAAAAAGATGAATGAAGCAGCAGAAACTGTAGACAACCGTAACAGTTAAAAGTTGATGATAAAGAATATTGTGTTAGCAAAGCACAGAAAAAGAGAAGGTTTAGAACTGGAAAACGGATTGAGCAAACCCTGAAGGAGGCTGTGGACAAATCACAAGGACGAAATCTACCTTCAAAGAATCCAAATGATTCGGTGTCTGCTAAAATCCTTAGCAAATACCTTGCTCCTTACTCTAAAACCCTTGCGGACAATATTCTTCATCATCATCTTATCTTAAATATTCTAAGATATCATCGTATCTTCCATTATAAATATCCTTCATATTTCTGAAGATATTTTCATAACCATTCTTATCTGAAATCATTTATTCCTTCGCATTATCTGTATCACATCATAAAGAAAACTATTTTATTTTCTAAATATCTGAAACCTCTGAGTGTAAAGTATGAATGTTTTTGAAGTAATGTTGGGAACTGAAGCATGGGTTAGTATAATATAATGACACTTGATCAACGTGATTATTTTACAGTAAGTCATGCTGAGTTTCTAAATGGAACGTAATGATTCCCAGACCATAACGTCATCATGTACCATGTTACATGACTCTTACATTCAATCTAATCTCTAAACATATCAAGAACATATTCTATTGATAGTTCTATCTTTTCCTTTGGATTCTGGTAATTTCACAAGTCAAATTTTGCTATTACAATTTCTCTCTTAGAGCATTAGCTATATTCATTCCGAATTTCATATCTATGAATTCTAGACCATTATTCGCTTGACTTGAAGTCGGGAAAAGAAGACGGAAGCATGAAACTCCAAAATATAAGGAAAAATATAAGCACGAAGACAACGTAGAAATTACAAACCGTGTATATCGATGCGTATAGCAATATAAAGACACGGGAAAACTAAGAACACTATAAACCCAAGAGCATAGTAGAAATTAACGGATTCCTCCGGTGGAAGATGAAAAAGAAGAATGACAGATGTGATAGTCAAGAATATATCAAGAATTAAAACTGGATGGAGCATATTGACAAATGTTTTGGAAGTACGAAGAAAGGAAGAAAGTATAAAAGATGGGAGATGTGGAAATAAGGAAACGTATGAGGTTGATTTATAGTAAAATATCCGACAGAGAAATCGAGACAGATTATTGCATTAAATCGAAGAGGATCATAATTTCCTTAATCGCCGAAGAATCAAATCTTATATAGATTACAAAGATTTTCTTTAATCCGATGATCAACCGTGATGATGTCAAAAGATAAGACGAATCCCTATTTTCTCATTTTACTCTTTTACGATAGCTTCACTCATATGTTTCGAGTAATCGAATTATTTTATCCATATTTCTCAATCATGATAAAACCCTATGAATCAACTTATATTCGTCATAATAACATTCTTATTGTTAGCCATGACGACCTCGATCAAATTTCGGGACGAAATTTCTTTAACGGGTAGGTACTATGACGACCCGGAAATTTCTGACCAAATTTAAACTTAATCTTTATATAATTCCGACTTAATAAGCAATGAATTTTAATAAATCTTGAACCTCCGAAAAGAGTTTTACACAAGCTTTTGATCACCCTTTTATTCCGACGATTCACGAACGTCATAACTTGATTTAATTGTTTAATTATTGTATATATATATGGATTTATATATATTTAACTTGAAAATATGATAATTAAATATCTCATTAACTATATTAACAAAGTATTATATATATATATATATATATATATATATATATATATATATATATATATATATATATATATATATATATATATATATATATATATATATATATATATATATATATATTTTTCCATACTACTAATTTAAAGAGTTTTCAAACAATGTATATATTACTATTTAAACGACGTAATTAACTTATGTTAAAATGTATTTACATATAATGTATTACGAGTGTAAATACATCCTTACAAGTATTGAATACACTTTATAATATACCAATACATATAAAGGATAGCTATACTCGTATTTTTATTCAATTTCCTTAAAGAATTCTACTCGCATTCATACGGTATTTTTACCAGTATTATACACAGCTTCTAGAAGTATTTACTATTGGTATATATCAATAGAAATCTGCAATTATTTGTGTAATATATCATCCATGACCTAATCAATTTAATATGTCATGCATGACTTAATACAATTTAACTTATCTTAGATATTTTCACTAAAAGCCAAAATTATAAGCTTATAAATAAGGATCATTTTAACTCATTTTTACTCCACATTTTCTTAAACTAAAAACACACACTTGAATGCTCTCATATCATACTTTAATCTCAGCAACTTTCCTCTTCATAATCAAGGTAAAATACTTCTCAAAATTCTTGTTCAATTCATTGTATAGTTGCTATCTTATTATACTTATAAAACTTGTAAAAACTAGAACTTGTTTTGGTGAACACCAAGCTTGTTTGAAAAACTAATCTAATCTTTCTAACTTAACTCTAATAAAACTTATTTATATGTATTATGATGTTATATTAAGTTAATATAAGAACTTACAACTTGTACATATGAAGAACACCTTAAAACTTAACATATATCCTTTAATCTCCATTCGGTAAAAAGCGGGCTGTTTTGGGTTGGGAATTAAAAACCTATCTTAGACTTTGAGTTCGAGGCTAAAACTTTGGAAATATGTTAATATATGTAAATAAGACTTCCAGTATTTATTTCATGATTTTAGACAAAGTGAAAGTATTTTATAAAAAATCATATATTGGGTGGATGCCGGGATTTTTCCAAATCTGTCCACCGACACAAAAAGAGGGTAAAGCTCTAAAAATTACTACTTGGGATGAACTTTTCGAATTAGTTTTGTAAAACTTAAGGAATCCATAGCAATTTGATTCACTTTACATGGAGTTGTAATGAATATTTGGCGAGCAAAACAAAATCTGCTAAAATTAACGTTGTATGGACGAAATTTATATTATAAAAACTATATTAACCATAATCTTGTTAACTTTTTCTATATATATTTGGACATGTTATCAGTAGTATAACAAAATATTATAATCTTGGTTAATTCTGTGATTGTATATATGTATAATAATATTCTTGGTACGTCCTAACACAATAAGTATACAATACATTTTGATAAATCCTAAGACAATACGTACACAATACGTCTTAGTTAATTTTAAGACAATACGTATACAATACATCTCTGGGTTGATGCAAAGACAATACGTATACAATACGTCGTGGGGGTAATTCTAAGATTATATATATATATATATATATATATATATATATATATATATATATATATATATATATATATATATATATATATATATATATATATATACCGATTATTGGACTGTTGGACTTTTCGGACTATTTTGCTTTATTTTATTCATATGTCTGCATGTCAAAAGTTTTGCTTATCATTTCGTGTCGAAAATTACCTGCTTATCATTCTTAGACTAGACACGTTTTACTGCATTGACTGCATGAATAGTGTATAGATAAAATTTATATCTTAGTGTATCTGTTATTGTTACCTTTGCCTGACAGCTTCCGTAGATTCCTCCGTAACTTATGGGATTTTAGTATTATATATGCATATGTAAATTATGTATTGCAGGGTACTAATCTACATCCTATAATCTATTTCTTATCGAAAATACTTCATCTGATCGTACGAGATGAATCCCTCAACCAGTTCGAGTCCCTCAGATTTTGATAGCTATTCCGATAGTTATTCCGACAGCTATTCCGATATGGAGTTTCACCTAAGCTCCGAAAACAGTGTCACAAGAATGAATCAACCAATCATCCATCCCCAATTCATCTGATGGGTTCGTAGTTGACTTAACCGATGGAGACGAGAAGAAGGCAATTCCTTTCCACCAACCAAATTTGCCTCTTGACAATGAACCTGAAGCACTTACCGGCGAATCAGTCCGAAACACCATTTTCACCCTCATTTCCAGAGTATCTCGTCACGATTATATACTATCTCAGATTCTAGATCTTATTCATTCGCTCGTCCGAACCAACAATCATCCCGGAGTAATAGCAGAAGCCAATGAGCTTCGCACTCAAGTTATAGTCTTGGAAAATATGGTGCAAAACGTACCAGCTTCAACAACATCATCGACACCAACGGTACCATCAATAACAGCATCAGTACCATCAACAATCCATGCCTCAACATCTCATTCTGTACCTCGAGCATAATCATCATTCTACATGACGTTCTACATCATTTATCTTCGTTCGACATGGCAATTATGTAATCTCTAATGTTTTAGAGATTATATATTCTTGTTCTAACGGTAAATCAAATGAGTTTAATATCATATTGACTCATTAAATCCATGATTACGTCTGAAAAAAATATATATGTATATATATTTTTTTTTTCATAAAGACTGTAATTAAAAATACTTTTGTACAAACTGTTAATGGTAAAAATATTTTAACGGGTAGGTAATACCCGAGGAATATTTAGATTTCACATTAATAAGTTACATTGTACATTCTTCGAATCTGATTCAACAGTCATTTACTATCCTACTTACATCCACATATATACGAATCCGTTCACCGCATAATAGCTAATTTCATCCAATTTCATATTTGGATTTTGATTTATTAGAATCCAACAAGTGGCATAATGAAGAAAACATTGGACATAATAAAATTTGTTAGAAACATATAAATTAACTATGAGAAATTTTGCTAAGAATCCATGCTAACAAAATCCTAGCTAACTGTTCCTAGCTAACTGTTAATTACGTATTACATTTTATTTATCGCAATTTATTTATCGCAATTTATTTACCGCAATTTTCATTCTCGCAATTTTATTTATCGTCATTTAATTTCTGTTATTTATTTTACGTACTTTAAATATCGGGACACGTATACAAGGTTTTGACATATCATATCGACGCATCTATATATATTATTTGGAATAACCATAGACACTCTATATGCAGTAATGCTGGAGTTAGCTATACAGGGTTGAGGTTGATTCTACAATAATATATATACTTTGAGTTGTGATCGAGTCTGAGACATGTACATGGGTCACGATACGTATTAATTAATTAAAATATTATATATTAAACTATATATGAATTATTGGACTTTAATTGTGGACTATCGACTGTGGACTAATAACATTGGACAATTAAAATGAATTAAAATATTGATTATAACATATAAAACTAAATATTTCTTCAAGTTTTCCACTTGATTTCATCTTAAACCTCGTTTATATCTTGATGATTACAATTTACATTCAAACCTTTCATGATTCTTGAAAACACCTCAATCGAGAGGATGAACCAACCACACTTCATCTATGGAAGGAAATATTTATGCATATAGTATTGCACCTAAAAAACTCTCGAAAACTGAGTAAACGTTTAACGCGTAGCTGTGCTAATTCCTTTAGCGTTACTATTACCCAAAATAACTTGATAATTCCTTTCAAAGTAGCAACTTTTGTCACAGCTCCAGCAAGACAACTTCGACTTTTCGTTCGAAACAACCATATTATAACTTTGATATATATGCGTGCTCTTTTATTGTTACTAGGGAACCTTTCATATTCCATCATATTACCATCAGCGTTTAATCATCTAAAAACACAATTCTCCTGAAAGCACCTCGGATTGATAACCGACGATTCAGATATGGATGCATTAAATGCAGAGGAAACAGTAAAATTTTAGATGGCCTAAATGGCCAAGAGGTTGATGATAAAGAATGGAGTGTTGGGAACACTCGATAGAAAAATTTGGTACTGAAAAACGGATTGAGCAAATCATGAAGGAGACCATGGACAAATACAAGGACCAAACCATATATTCGAAGAATCCAGATAATTCTGTATCCGATGAAATCTTTAGAGAATATCTTACTTCGTACTCATGTTAAAATCTTGCGGAAAATCTTTCTTCACCAACCTTCGAACTTAGAAATTCCAAAATACCATTCTAAATATCTTCAATATTTCTGAAGATATTTTCATAAATATTCTTGTCCGAAATTATCTACCTCTTCGTATTTTCTGTATTCCATTATATTGGAAACTTCTGTAAAATCTAAGTATAAATTATGAATGAATTGTGGATAAGTGTTGGGAATTGAAGCATGGGTTAGTATAATATAATGACGTCCGGCCAACGTGATTATATTACAGTAAGTCATGCTGAGTTTCTAATGGGACGTGATGATTCACAGAACATAACGTCATCATGTGCCATGTTACATAACCCTTTCATTCTAATTAACCTCTGAACATATCAAGAAAATATATTCTTGATAGATCTATTCTCAGTGATTCTGGTAAATTGACAAATCAAATCGTGCTATTACGTTTATTCTTGTTTAGAACATTAAGTTCATTCGAAACTCGGTACTTACGAATTCTGGACCATTACTTGTTTTACTTAAAGCCAAAAGAGAAGACAAAGCATGAAGCTCCGGAATATAAGGGAAGATATAAAGCCCGATAATAACACAGAAATTACAAACCGTGTATATCAATACGTATTGTAACGTACAGACACGGGAGAATTATAAACACTATAACCCCAAGGTAATAGTAGAAGTAAATAGATTCCTCCGGTGGTAGATGAAGAAGGAGGGATACAGAAGCAATTGTTAGAAGAAGGACAAAGATCAGCACTGGATTAAGCATCTTTACAATCTTTAGAGGTATGGATTAAGGAAGAAAGTATAAGAATGGTGAGAATAATAAAACGGAAGAGGTAAATTTATAATGGAAATACCCGACAGAGCAATCGAAGTAGATGATCGCATTTAATTATAGAGATCTTAATTTCAATAAATCCCGAAGAATCAGATCTTATAGATTTCCAAGATTTTCTTTAAATCTCTTGAATTCCGGAATTCAACAAAGACAACGTCGAAATTTAAAATGAAACTTTATTTATTCATTTCACTCTTTTGTGATAGCTTCATTCGTGCTCTTCGAATAATCAAATTTATCCATATTAATCAATGATGATAAAACTCTATTTATCAACTCATATTCGTCATGAAAACATTTTTATTGTTAGCCATGACCACCTCACTCAAATTTCGGGACGAAATTTCTTTAACGGGTAGGTACCGTGACGACCCGTGAATTTCCGACCAAATTTAAACTTAATCTTTACATGTTTCGACACGATAAGCAAAGTCTAACGTTGAGTCTCAAAAATTTTGAGCTGGTTTCATATATTAAATTACCCCGTGACTACTTTCGACGATTCACGAACCTTTGATCGTAAATAGGAATGGAAATAAATAACTATACATGTAAATAATTATATATTATAAATTAAACATATTAATGAACTATTATGTGATTTAGAAAGAAAATTTAGACTTGTTATTTAAAACCGATTATTTAAATATAGGGAGTAGATTGAATATACATAATTTGTTATATCATTACGAATACATTTATTATCATAATTAATAACTAGCATTTTTTTTACTATTTATTTATATTATTATTATTATTATTATTATTATTATTATTATTATTATTATTATTATTATGATTATTATTATTATTATTATTATTATTATTATCATAAATAGTATTATTAGTAATATATTATTAATATATTAAATATAAATTATAATGTCTGCTAATGTTACGAAATCTGTTACACATCATTTTCTTCCTTTTTATATGTTTCTAACTTCTTGTTGATCCGTGATCAGAGTTATCAAGAGGGAATCCACTCTTTCTTGCATTTTTTGTCTCTTTCCAATCAATTAGAACTTTTGTAAAATATATGTATATTACATACAAGTTTTATGGAAATATAGATTTAATCACTCTTCTTATATCCTACTACTCCAGCTTCTTCTCTTGCTTCAGCCATCAACAACCACGGCTACCTTATCACCACCCTACAAACCCATAATCACCCATGAATTTAAATTTTGTGTTGTTATAGAAACCCACAAGAACCATCACCTTTGTTTCACTATATAACCAAGAACCACCCTCGGGTATCATCACCACTACATCAATCACCTGCATTTTTTTTCTGTTTCAAATGCAAACTAAACTACCACCACTGCTATATTAATATTATTGTTGCTGCGTATGCTCTACAATCGATCAAGACAACCACCATCGGCCAAACCATTACAACTTACTCAGGTACTTTTCTATTTTAATAATAATCAAACACCACCACTTCAATGCTACTGCCGTCACTACAAACCTCATGTTTTATGTAGCGGTTATGCTATTGAAATCATCCACCACAATCGCCATAACCAAACCACCCTAACAACCCACCATAAACTCTCTCTCTCTTAATTCCCTTTGAACTCACGATAGCCAAACGTCCCACATATTTCTATTGTTCGCTTGTTTTCGGATTGGGGTTAATACTATTAGTAAACATAATACACTCATACATATAAACTTGTTACACGTGAAATACTACAACCACCCTCGAACACCCACAACCACGTTATAAACCATCACAATCCCACCATTTAACTTCTGGATCCTTCCTTAAAGAATTCTACTCGCATTCATACGGTATTTTTACCAGTATTATACACAGCTTCTAGAAGTATTTACTATTGGTATATACCAATAGAAATCTGCAATTATTTGTGTAATATATCATCCATGACCTAATCAATTTAATATTTCATGCATGACTTAATACAATTTAACTTATCTTAGATATTTTCACTAAAACCCAAAATTATAAGCTTATAAATAAGGACCATTTTAACTCATTTTTACTCCACATTTTCTTAAACTAAAAACACACACTTGAATGCTCTCATATCATACTTTAATCTCAGAAAATTTTCTCTTCATAATCAAGGTAAAATACTTCTCAAAATTCTTGTTCAATTCATTGTATAGTTGCTATCTTATTATACTTATAAAACTTGTAAAAACTAGAACTTGTTTTGGTGAACACCAAGCTTGTTTGAAAAACTAATCTAATATTTCTAACTTAACTCTAATAAAACTTATTTATATGTATTATGATATTATATTAAGTTAATATAAGAACTTATAACTTATACATATGAAGAACACCTTGAAACTTAACATATATCCTTTAATCTCCATTCGGTAAAAAGCGGGCTGTTTTGGGTTGGGAATTAAAAACCTATCTTAGACTTTGAGTTCGAGGCTAAGACTTTGGAAATATGTTAATATATGTAAATAAGACTTCCAGTATTTATTTCATGATTTTATACAAAGTGAAAGTATTTTATAAAAAATCATATATTGGGTGGATGCCGGGATTTTTCCAAATCTGTCCACCGACACAAAAAGAGGGTAAAGCTCTAAAAATTACTACTTGGGATGAACTTTTAGAATTGGTTTTGTAAAATTTACTTCTTAAGGAATCCATAGCAATTTGATTCACTTTACACGGAGTTGTAATGAATATTTGACGAGCAAAACAAAATCTGGTAAAATTAACGTTGTATGGACGAAATTTATATTATAAAAACTATATTAACCATAATCTTGTTAAATTTTTCTATATATATTTGGACATGTTATTAGTAGTATAACAAAATATTATAATCTTGGTTAATTCTGTGATTGTATATATGTATAATAATATTCTTGGTACGTCCTAACACAATAAGTATACAATACATTTTGATAAATCCTAAGACAATACGTACACAATACGTCTTAGTTAATTCTAAGATAATACGTATACAATACATCTCTAGGTTGATGCAAAGACAATACGTATACAATACGTCGTGGGGGTAATTCTAAGATTATATATATATATATATATATATATATATATATATATATATATATATATATATATATATATATATATATATATATATATATTGGACTGTTGGACTTTTCGGACTATTTTGGACTACTAACAAAGGACTACTAACAATGGACTACTAACATAAAATGTTAAAAATTATTATATAAGTATTCTATGAACTTGCTTTATTTTATTCATATGTCGTATTATTATCTGAATCGTTATTATTGTTATAGGTTCGTGAATCCAAGGATGACGGTCATATTTTTAATAAGTTGAAAACTTATTATTAATATACTTTTACTACTGTGAGTATATAGTCCCATTTTTAAACTCTAAAAATATTTTGGGATGAGAATACATGCATTTTTATATTTTACGTCATGGACACAAGTACTTAAAATATATTCTACGTTGAGTTGTACCACATTGCATATCTTCCCTAATAGCTTAGTAACTAATATTTACATGTTGTAAGAACATGTAAGCGCGAATCCTATTGGTAGATCTATCGGGTTTGACAACCCCAACCGGGCTAGTCGCTCTAGTATCGTAAACGGTTGCATAGTACTTCGTTTTTACTACACTTGGTACAGTGTAGGGAGATTTCATAATAAAGGGAATATGCTACATTAATGGTTAAGTATGGTTACCGAAGCGCTCAACAACTTATAGAATACTTTTATACACTTGCGAGTGTACATATATTTATAACTATGAAATCTTGTGGTCTATATTTATATCGATGCTAAACCTATATATCTCACCTGTGCCCATACAAAACCATCGTGTACGGATCATCAATCAACAGGATCATTACATGGTCAAACACTATATGCTGTTTGAAAACCGATTTGCATTCATAAAAAGATAACATTTTATAAAAGATAGCGCGCATCCTACGAATAGGAGCATAAACAAAAATATTTGACCCTAAGGTCATTACAAAGCCATTGTTTGAAATTAACATAAACTATGAATGCAATTGAAAAGTTCCATGATTTGAGACATCACTAGTAATGCAGCGGATAACTAATACAGCAGGTGCTTAACGGAAATTCAATAACAGAATGACAGTAAATCTAACAGCATGATATCAAGTCTAACAGCGGAAGCAATAAACCTCTAGGCACCTGAGAAATATACGCTTAAAAGTCAATACGAATGTTGGTGAGCTATAGTTTAAGTTGTAACAGTAACGTAAGGTAGGCCACGAGATTTCAGTGTAACAAACAGTATGAAAAGTATATGTATAACCGTGGGCACCCGGTAACTAGACTTAACGTTTATAACCCCCTGAAAGTACACTTGGCGAGTGTGTATGTTCACGAAGTATTAAACACCCGTTAAATGCTAGCGCGACTAGTCCGAGTGGGGATGTCAAACCCTATGGATCCATATCTAACATTCGCGTTCACTGGTTCAAAAACCAATGACTAAACGTTACCGTGCTAAGGGGAATGTTTATGCCGTTGTATAACCCACACACATATAAAGTTTAAGTACTCGTGCATAGTATGTAAAATGTAAAAAGCGCATGTATTCTCAGTCCCGAAATAGTTAAAGTAAAAAGGGATGCTATAACTCACAGTGATAAAAGCGGTAAAGTCGGTAATGAAATTACGCAAGTAGTAAGTCGGTCCGAATGGTCGTCAACCTAAATCAAGGGTTACTAGGTTAGTAGGTTGTATTTATAAATTCTAATAGTGCATAAAATAAGTTTAAGTGTCATCATCATCATCGTTCATCATCATAAAAGCTAAGTAAGTTCGACAAGAATAGAGATCGAAATAATAGGCTGATTCGGTCAGATGCTACGACCTCTACGTAAATCTAAAAGATGCATAGTTAGTGGCTATGGCTCCGTATATGAGTTCCCTAACAGATGACCAATTTTCAGAACCTAACTCGTCTTCGTTTGACCGTGGCGACGGTTTAAGTGCGAGTAGGTCAGAAATTTCAGCACAACGTTAATAGGGTGTAGTGACTCTCGGAGGGCCATAAATCCTAAACCGTAACTCGGATTAAGACGAGGCCTAAACGGAAAATCATCTACTCGAACCGAACTAACTGAAAATCAACTTTCTAGTAGCCCAGGTGGCCTGATCAGATACGAAAATTAGTGGACAAGTGCTCCGGTGGGGTTCTTGGTGCTTGATGCTCATCACGGTTCTCATCTTTGATGCTTGTAGCTTCAAGTGTACAACTCGTTGATGGTTTAGCATCACTTTTGACCAAGATTCTACCATCAATACACAATATGTTAAGACCAAGTGGTAACACAACTCATTTAAGAGTCTTAGATGGATGATGAATCAAGGTTACATCACATCCTTAGTCTTAACACAATTACAAGTCCTATTTACAACAAAGTTACAAACTTTACATCAATCAAACAAGTATGAATATGATCTAAGTCAAATGAAGTGATGGAACCCTAAGCTAGAGAGCTTGGATCCCTTTCACACAATTTATAAGGTCACAAAGCTAGAAGGCTTGAACCTTTAGTGTTCTTGAACAGCACTGCTGAACAATTAGCATTCATAGTAACAGCCGAGAGTTCTTCCATTTTCTTTCTATTCGAGATTAGATCTTTCAGAAATTTAGCATATCTAGGCATTCCTGAAATTACATCAATGAAAGGAAGATTTACATTTATCTGTTTAAACATATCCAAGAATTTGGATTGCTCGGCTTCAAGTCTCTCTTTTCTCATTTTACTCGGGTAAGGAAGTGGTGGTTGGTATGGTTTAACATAAGGTTTAGCTTTAACTGTGTTATCTTCATTAACCTTTTCAACTACCGGTTCTTTTTCCTTATCTTGTTCAGGTTGTGGTTCTTGTGGAGTAGGAATAGCTTCATCAGAAATTACAGGTATTTCAGGTGGTTTAAGTGTAATACCACTTCTTATGGTAATAGCTTTAGCTGTTTCATTCCGGGGGTTAACATTTGTATCACTAGGTAAACTTCCCGGTTTTCTTTCACCTATTAACTTTACTAGGTTACTCACTTCTTGTTCCAGATTTTGAATAGAAGCTTGTTGATTTCTAAATGCTTGAGCATTTTGTTCATTGGTTTGTTTCTGAGATGTGAAAAACTGCGTTTGAGAGTCAACTAGCTTCGTCATCATATCTTCTAAATTCGGCTTTTTATCATCGGTTTGTGGTGGTTTGTTTTGAAAATTAGGTCTTTACTGATTGTAAGTATTATTGGATACTTGTTGATTACTAGGACCTTGTTGGTTGTTGTATGGAATATTTCGGTTATAATTCTGGTTTTGATTGTAAATCGGTCTTGGCGGTTGATAATTATTCTGATAATTATTTCCAGGCCTTTGGTTTATGTATGAAACATTCTCTCTTTGTTCCATTGTTAGTTCAATACTGAGACAATCTTTTGTCAAATGTGGTCCTCCACACTGCTCACAACTAATTCGTATTGAGTGTATATCCTTAGTCATCTTTTCCATTCGTCTCTCGACAACATCTATCTTTGCGGAAATGGAATCTAAGTCATGGCTAGAATCGGCTCTAGCTGCTTTAGACGATCTAACGATATCTTTTTCTTGGTGCCACTCATGTGAGTGGGAAGCAGTGTTATCAATAATTTTGTAAGCATCGATTTCTATTTTCTTCATAATAGAACCACCAGCTGCTATGTCGATGTCTTTTCTTATAGTGATGTCGCATCCTTGGTAGAATATTTGTACTATTTGACAGGTGTCTAAACCATGTTGCGGACATCCTCTCAATAACTTTCCAAATCTGGTCCATGCCTCATATAAAGTTTCATTTGGCTTCTGTGTGAACGTAACAATTTCTCCTTGAAGTCTTACGGCTTTAGATGCCGGAAAGAATTGTTTAAGAAATTTTTCAACTAAAACGTCCCATGTATCAATCGCCCCTTCAGGTAACGATTCCAACCAATCTTTGGCTTCTCCCTTTAAAGTCCAGGGAAATAACATGAGATATATCTGTTCATCCTCAACTTCTCTTATTTTAAACAGAGTGCAGATCCTATTAAAGGTACGAAGATGTTCATTTGGATCTTCCTTCGGCGCACCACTAAATTGGCATTGATTAGTCACCATGTGTAGGATTTGTCCTTTGATTTCATAATCTGGCGCATTAATGTCTAGATGAGTAATTGCGTGACCTTGGCCAGTGCGTTTAGCTCTCATTCGGTCTTCCATACTTAGAGGTTCCAGATTTTCCATGATTGAATTTGTTGAATCTGAATCACTAGAGGATTCTGATTTAATGGTTTGTTCCTCAACAATCTCTGTTTGAATGATTGGTGGTTCCGGAGGAAAAATTAATGGTTCAGGATCTATGAATCGTCCCTGAATATTCTCCGAATTCTCAATTGTGAGGTCGGGTTCAAAAAATGGATTATCGGAAATTTGAATTGGAGTACTTGGTCGACTAGATGACGATTCTAAAGAAAAATCAACGGCGGTAATATTAGCTAGATGTCTTGATCGAGTTACAGGTGGTGAACGTACAAAAGGTGGTGAACGTTTTGCTCGGTGCATTCACTGAATATCCTATTAGTTTTTAAAAAGAAAGAAAAATTATATAAGTTATCCAATTAATAGACTTTTCTGATTTTGCCCACGTTTCGAATAGCCAAAAGATGCAGCAGATGGGCAGGATTCGTTTGGTCTCAATATAATTGAGTACTGTTTGGCTCCAATAACCCGGTCCACGTACAAATCCAACTATTACTACGAACCAGAAAATTTTGATGTCTATCAATTTAACCGCTTAAAATAATTTTTCGTTTGAAATTTAAAGAAATATTAGAGAAGAAGTAGAAAATTCTTTGTCCTAAAAGCTAGAATGACGAGAAATAAGAAAGAAAAAGAGCGCGTCGGTATTAAAATTGGAGAAATAAGAAAGAAAAAGAGTGACTTATAAAACTTTAAAACACTCGACTAACCCAACCTTACTATTATCACTAACTTAAAATTAAAATTGCAAATTGATATTACTAATTGGAGTGATAATTGATACATAGGTAAAAGGCGTCGAAAAATAAAAATAAGAAAGTAGCGCGTTGAAACTTAAAAAGGAACTAAAAACTAAGAATTAAAAGTTGCGTCTAAAAATATTAAAGCTTACAAGTAAAACTATATCTTAAATGGCAATAACTTAAAAAAGGTACTAAAACTTAAAAAGGCGTCGCAAAATTTTAAAGCACCTAAATCTTAGTCTAAAGAAAAAGCACTTAAGGGATTTTACGACAAAGTCTAAAAATCTAAGCGAAAAATACAAATATTACGCTAAAACGAATAAAAAAGGACAAAATATAAAAATATACTAAAAGTTGTAAAAAGTACAATTTTTATAAAAATATTATTTTTATATTATTTATTTTATAAAATTATTAATTTTATAAATTATTTAAACTATTTAAACTAAATAATACAAAATAATAAAAACTAAATTATATAATAATAATAATACCCTAATTAGGGTTTAATTAATAATAATAACAATATATACTCCGTAATTAATGCTATTTTAGGGTTGACTGTGGCCTGTCAGAAGACCTCCGCGAGTGCGGATAGTCCCAGTTCAAAACCTCTGCGAGTCGCGGAGGGTTCAATTTCAGCTGAGAAAGGGGTCGATTTTTACAGGTTCAGTTTTTATTTTTATTTTTTTTATTTTTGTTTTTCTATAAATATAAAATATATACATAAATATAAATAAATATTTATATAAAACAATAAAATACTTATATTTAAACTAAAAAATAAAAATACTTTTTAACTTTCTATATTTTTTTAACAAACTCTTTTTGTATTTTTATATTTTTTATATATTTTTTTAAAAAACTTATATTTTACTTGAAAGAGTTAATAAAAACTTTTACAAAATTATATTATTATATTTTTTTTATATCATTAGCGTTGCGCTTTCGGCGTTTAAGTTCCCCGGCAGCGGCGCCAAAAATACTTGATGTTCTGCGAGGTGTATATGAAATTGCTTTATTTTTACTAGGAAATACTATTAAATACGATACAATTTTACACAAGAAATTTATTTATTTATAGAATGGATATACCTAAACCTTACTACAACACTTATAGCCAGTGTACCTAATCGTACAGTAGTGTAGTTTTTAGTAAGTCCGGTTCGTTCCACAGGGAATCTTTTAAACAAAGCTTAACTCTATATTAGTTTTAATTTATAAAAATACAAATATATATATATGTAATATTATTATTATAAAAGGGGGTTTTTACCGTTTAATGACCGGTTTGTCGATTTTAAAACTTTAGTCGCAGTTAAAACCTAATGTAAAATATTAAAAATAAATACAAGTTAATTTATAGCGTAAAGTAAATAATGATAATGAAATTGCGATAAATAAAAGTGCGATAAAATAAACTTGCGATAATTAAAGAGTACGATAATTAAAAGTGCAATTAAATACAATGACAATAAATAAAAGTGCGATAATTAGAAGTGCAATTAAATATGAAAATAAAGGAATTATGCTTATTTAAACTTCCGTAATCGTGATGTTTGACGTGTTGATTTTAGTTTTATGCCCATGGGTTAATTGTCCTTTGTCCTGGATTATTTAATATGTCCGTCTGGTTTTTGTCCATAACAGTCCATCAGTCATAACTATAAAGTGCGAGTATCCTCGTCAAATTATCCTTATACCCGAAGTCAAATATTCCAACTAATTGGGGACTTAAACTGTAACAAGGTTTTAATACTTTGTTTAATAATTACACCAGGATATCGACTGCGTGTAACCCAAGGTTTTAATACTTTGTTATCAATTATGCCAAGTGTCCTTGTACATAATTTCACCCCTATTTTAATAATTCTAGTGAATATTAATCCATTCCCGTGTCCGGTTAAATGAATGATTATTCGTACATATAAATATTCCGCCCATCGTGTCCGATCGAGTGTATATGGTTATTTATAGGTGTAGTAACCCGAACTTTTCCATGTTTATATATATATTAAATGAAATTGTTATTTACATGATTAAGTGTTTCCAACATGTTAATAAATCAAACTTGTAAAGACTTGATTAATTGAAATAGGTTTCATATAGACAATTGACCACCCAAGTTGACCGGTGATTCACGAACGTTAAAACTTGTAAAAACTATACGATGACATATATATGGTTATATATATAGTTAAAATGATTTTATTATAAGTATGTATCTCATTAGGTATTTTAACAATGAGTTATATACATAAAAATGAGACTATTAATTTAAGAAACTCGAAAACGATATATATAACGATTATCATTATAACAACGTCTTACTAGGTACATATGAATCATATTAAGATATTGATACACTTGGTTAATTATGTTAAATGATAAGTAAATATATTATTAAGTGTATTAACAATGAAATACATATGTAAAAATAAGACTACTAACTTAATGATTTCGAAACGAGACATATATGTAACGATTATCGTTGTAACGACATTTAACTGTATATATATCATACTAAGATATATTATATTATATATCATAATATCATGATAATATAACAATTTAACATCTCATTTGTTATAATAAACAATGGGTTAACAACATTCAACAAGACCGTTAACCTAAAGGTTTCAAAACAACATTTACATGTAACGACTAACGATGACTTAACGACTCAGTTAAAATGTATATACATGTAGTGTTTTAATATGTATTCATACACTTTTGAAAGACTTCAAGACACTTATCAGAATACTTCTACTTAACAAAAATGCTTACAATTACATCCTCGTTCAGTTTCATCAACAATTCTACTCGTATGCACCCGTACTCGTACTCGTACAATACACAGCTTTTAGATGTATGTACTATTGGTATATACATTCCAATGATCAGCTCTTAGCAGCCCATGTGAGTCACCTAACACATGTGGGAACCATCATTTGGCAACTAGCATGAAATATCTCATAAAATTACAAAAATATGAGTAATCATTCATGACTTATTTACATGAAAATAAAATTATATATCCTTTATATCTAATCCATACACCAACAACCAAAAACACCTACAAACACTTTCATTATTCAATTTTCTTCATCTAATTTATCTCTCTCAAGTTCTATCTTCAAGTTCTAAGTGTTCTTCATAAATTCCAAAAGTTCTAGTTTCATCAAATCAAGAATACTTTCAAGATTGCAAGTTTACTTCCAAGTTTTCTAAATCCATTCCAAATAATCATCCAAGATCAAGAAACCTTTGTTGCTTACAGTAGGTTATCTTTCTAATACAAGGTAATAATCATATTCAAACTTTAATTCAATTTTTATAACTATAACAATCTTATTTCGAGTGGAAATCTTACTTGAAATTGTTTTCGTGTCATGATTCTGCTTCAAGAACTTTCAAGCCATCCAAGGATCCTTTGAAGCTAGATCTAATTTTCTCATTTCCAGTAGGTTTATACAAGGAACTTGAGGTAGTAATGACGTTCATAACATCATTCGATTCATACATATAAAGCTATCTTATTCGAAGGTTTAAACTTGTAATCACTAGAACATAGTTTAGTTAATTCTAAACTTGTTCACAAATAAAAGTTAATCCTTCTAACTTGACTTTTAAAATCAACTAAACACATGTTCTATATCTATATTATATGCTAACTTAATGATTTAAAACCTGGAAACACGAAAAACACCGTAAAATCGGATTTACGCCGTCGTAGTAACACCGCGGGCTGTTTTGGGTTAGTTAATTAAAAACTATGATAAACTTTGATTTAAAAGTTGTTATTCTGGGAAAATGATTTTTATTATGAACATGAAACTATATCCAAAAATTATGGTTAAACTCAAAGTGGAAGTATGTTTTCTAAAATGGTCATCTAGACGTCGTTCTTTCGACTGAAATGACTACCTTTACAAAAACGACTTGTAACTTATTTTTCCGACTATAAACCTATACTTTTTCTGTTTAGATTCATAAAATAGAGTTCAATATGAAACCATAGCAATTTGATTCACTCAAAACGGATTTAAAATGAAGAAGTTATGGGTAAAACAAGATTGGATAATTTTTCTCATTTTAGCTACGTGAAAATTGGTAACAAATCTATTCCAACCATAACTTAATCAACTTGTATTGTATATTATGTGATCTTGAGATACCATAGACATGTATACAATGTTTCGACCTATCATGTCGACACATCTCTATATATTTCGGAACAACCATAGACACTCTATATGTGAATGTTGGAGTTAGCTATACAGGGTTGAGGTTGATTCCAAAATATATATAGTTTGAGTTGTGATCAATAATGAGATACGTATACACTGGGTCGTGGATTGATTCAAGATAATATTTATCGATTTATTTCTGTACATCTAACTGTGGACAACTAGTTGTAGGTTACTAACGAGGACAGCTGACTTAATAAACTTAAAACATCAAAATATATTAAAAGTGTTGTAAATATATTTTGAACATACTTTGATATATATGTATATATTGTTATAGGTTCGTGAATCAACCAGTGGCCAAGTCTTACTTCCCGACGAAGTAAAAATCTGTGAAAGTGAGTTATAGT
This sequence comes from Rutidosis leptorrhynchoides, assembly GCF_046630445.1. NCBI lineage: Eukaryota > Viridiplantae > Streptophyta > Magnoliopsida > Asterales > Asteraceae > Rutidosis > Rutidosis leptorrhynchoides. The sequence continues at coordinate 10,835,460 of NC_092339.1, forward strand.
CCCACTTTTAAAATCTAATATTTTTGGGATGAGAATACATGCAGGTTTTATAAATGATTTACAAAATAGACACAAGTACGTGAAACTACATTCTATGGTTGAATTATCGAAATCGAATATGCCCCTTTTTATTAAGTCTGGTAATCTAAGAATTAGGGAACAAACACCCTAATTGACGCGAATCCTAAAGATAGATCTATTGGGCCTAACAAACCCCATCCAAAGTACCGGATGCTTTAGTACTTCAAAATTTATATCATATCCGAAGGGTATCCCGGAATGATGGGGATATTCTTATATATGCATCTTGTTAATGTCGGTTACCAGGTGTTCACCGTATGAATGATTTTTATCTCTATGTATGGGATGTGTATTGAAATATGAAATCTTGTGGTCTATTGTTACGATTTGATATATATAGGTTAAACCTATAACTCACCAACATTTTTGTTGACGTTTAAAGCATGTTTATTCTCAGGTGAATACTAAGAGCTTCCGCTGTTGCATACTAAAATAAGGACAAGATTTGGAGTCCATGTTATTGTGTAAAAACTGCATTTAAGAAACTGATTTCGATGTAACATATTTGTATTGTAAACCATTATGTAATGGTCGTGTGTAAACAGGATATTTTAGATTATCATTATTTGATAATCTACGTAAAGCTTTTTAAACCTTTATTTATGAAATAAAGGTTATGGTTTGTTTTAAAAATGAATGCAGTCTTTGAAAAATGTCTCATATAGAGTTCAAAACCTCGCAACGAAATCAATTAATATGGAACGTTTTTAATCAATAAGAACGGGAAATTTCAGTTGGTATCCGAGTGTTGGTCTTAGAGAACCAGAAAATTTGCATTAGTGTGTCTTATCGAGTTTGTTAGGATGCATTAGTGAGTCTGGACTTCGACCGTGTTTTCTTTAAAAATGATTGCTTAACATTTTTGTTGGAAACTATATATTATTAACATGTATATATTATGTGATATATTAATCTCTTAACATGTTTGATATTGTGTGATAGATGTCTACCTCTAGCACAAATCCCATTGAATCACCTAATAATAACGAAGAGTCGAATATATATTGGACTGATTCACAAGTTCCCGAAGAAGAACCGGAAGAAGAATCAGAACCAGAAGAAGAATCAGAACCGGAAGAGGAGGAATCGGAGGAGGAAATAGAACCGGTGGGGAAAATAATAAAACGGTTAAGTAAAAGAAAATCATCAACCAACCGACCAAGGTTAATTATGGTCAATGGTGTTTCCGCCAAGGAAGCAAAATATTGGGAAGATTAACAATTCTCCGATGAATCGGATTCCGACGAGAATTCCGATGATGTTATAGAAATTACCCCAACTGAATTTAAAAAGGCAAAAGAAAATAATAAGGGAAATGGCATAAAAATAGAGAAATCTAATTCCAACCCCGATGAACTTTATATGTATCGTCAACCCCCGAAGCCCTTAAGTTATAACAATGACCTGGGAACCTCTAAACCACCAGGTTTTTCTAAACCGTTGTGGAAAACGACAGCTCGTATTAGGGGAACATCATATATCCCTAGAAACTTGGCAAAACGAACCAAAACCGAAGAAGAAGAAACGAGCGAGTCAGAATAAGATAGTTGTATTCGTGTGGTGTAATATATGTAATATAGTGTGCTTATGCTTTATGATATATGTAAAAATTGCTTGTATTAATAAGTATTTTTTTTTATGAATCTAACTCTTGTCTATTTTACAGTATAAAAACACAAAATGGATAGACAACCCAATATTTTAAGAGACCTACCCGGAGACATGATTGATGAAATCTTGTCTAGAGTCGGTCAGAATTCTTCGGCACAACTATTTACGGCGAAATTAGTTTGTAAGACATTCGAAGAACGTTCCAAGAATGTCTTGGTTTATAAGAGACTTTCGTTTGAAAGATGGGGGATATCACATTGGGAAACCCATAAGTTACGATGTGTTTACTTTGACGCATATATTGCGGGGAACCCAAATGCTATTTTACGCAACGGGTTAAGAAATTATTTTGACTCAATGTATCCGAATATAGGACTTCATGATTTAGAAAAAGCGGCTAACATGCAACATAAAGAAGCATGCTATGCTTACAGGTTAGTAATGTTCGCTTCTCACCAAAGTGAGAAAAAGAACATCGGGCTACAACTATTAAACAAAACATTCCCACAAGTGACGGAGTCGGTAATTGGGGTAACAAATGAGGTTTTTAGGTTATTACGAGACTGTTGGTCATTACGCAACCCTCGTCCCTTTGACGACGTTACAACACGCTGTCGGTTATGTTCCACAAGACCAAGGATGGGAAGTAGTCCTAGTAAAACCAGAATGCATGACATGTTTCTGGACGTATGAATTACGTGTATTTATTGCCTTTGCTGATTTACTTGTGTACTAGCTAAAATTATCTTCACAACTATCTTGTATCAAAGTTATTGTGTGCTATATTTCATGCTTTATGTAAAATAAGCGGTATTGTAAGTTTGTAAAATATTGTATAAAAGTTTGAACGCGAAATATTATTATAATTAGTTTTTCATATAGAATTGTAGTAGTTGAATTGTATATTAGCTACTAAGTATGAACTTAACGGGTAGGTACTACCCGAATTTAAACTTATAAAACGCTAATATGAAGAAAAAGCTTTTATAAATGAGTTCATATTATGCTACGAGATACCATTAACTACTCTTAATATTCTGTATGATTAACTTGTTCCATTTGACTATTTTGATGAAAATGGTACCGACTACTCGACACACCGTGAATATGAATGAAGAGGAATTCCATACTTTTCTAGCTTCAAACATAGATGCAGTACAGGCTGCGCTACATACCAACAATAACCTTGGATCTAGCAGTACATGAAATCGTGTAGGTTGCACCTACAAAGAATTCACTGCCTGCAAACCTTTGGAATTTGATGGAACCGAAGGACGAATCGGATTAAAACGGTGGACCGAGAAGGTCGAATCGGAGTTTGCCATAAGTAAGTGTACTGAAGAGGACAAAGTGAAGTACGCTACGCATACCTTCACAGGTTCTGCATTAACATGGTGGAATACCTATCCTGAGCAAGTGGGACAAGATGATGCTTACGCACTACCGTGGTCAGCATTCAAGCACTTGATGAACGAGAAGTACCGTCCTAGAACCGAGGTCAATAAGCTCAAGACAGAACTTAGAGGGTTAAGAACCCAAGGATTTGATATTACCACGTACGAAAGGCGATTCATAGAATTATGCCTATTGTCTCCGGGAGCGTTCGAAGATGAGGAAGAGAAGATCGACGCGTTTGTGAAAGGATTACCGGAAAGAATCCAAGAAGATATAAGTTCACACGAGCCCGCCTCCATACAACAGGCATGTAGAATGGCTCACAAACTAGTGAACCAGATTGAAGAAAGAATTAAAGAACAGACTGCTGAAGACGCCAATGTGAAGCAAGTTAAAAGAAAGTGGGAGGAAAATGGTGATAAGAATCACCAATACAACAACAACAGCAATTACAACAATAATCGCAACAACTATCCCAACAATCGCAACATAAATCGCAACTACAACAAACGGTCCAACAACAACAACAACAACAACAGCAACTACAACAATCATCCCAACAACAATAATAACCGCAACAACAACAACAATCAGAAGCAGCTATGCCAAAGGTGTGAAAAGTATCACTCGGGGTTATGCACCAAATTTTGCAACAAGTGTAAAATAAATGGTCATAGCGCGGTGAAGTGTGAGGTCTACGAACCAGGAGTTAACAGAACGAAAGGAACAAATGGTGTCGGAACGAGTAATGGCGGAGCAAGTAGTGTCGGAACAAGTTATGCCAATGTAGTTTGTTATAAATGTGGAAAACCGGGCCACATTATTAGAAATTGCCCAAACCAGGAGAACACGAATGGACAAGGCCACGGAAGAGTTTTCAATATTAATGCGGCAGAGGCACAGGAAGACCCGGAGCTTGTTACGGGTACGTTTCTTATTGACAATAAATCTGCTTACGTTTTATTTGATTCGGTTGCGGATAGAAGCTATATGAGTAGAGATTTTTGTGCTAAATTAAGTTGTCCATTGACGCCGTTGGATAGTAAATTTTTACTCGAATTAGCAAACGGTAAATTAATTTCAGCAGATAATATATGCCGGAATCGAGAAATTAAACTGAGTAGCGAAATATTTAAGATTGATTTGATACCAGTAGAGTTAGGGAGTTTTGATGTAATAGTTGGCATGGACTGGCTGAAGAAGGTGAAAGCAGAGATCGTATGTTATAAAAATGAAATTCGCATTGTACTAGAAGAAGGAGAACCCTTAATGGTGTACGGAGAAAAGGGCAACATGAAGCTACATCTTATTAGTAATTTGAAGGCACAAAAACTAATAAGAAAAGGTTGCTATGCTATTCTAGCACACGTCGAGAAAGTATAAACTGAAGAAAAGAGCATCAATGATGTTCCCGTCGCAAAAGAATTTCCCGATGTATTTCCGAAAGAATTACCGGGACTACCTCCACATCGATCTATTGAATTTCAAATAGATCTTGTACCAGGAGCTGCACCAATAGCTCGTGCTCCTTATAGACTCGCACCCAGCAAGATGAAAGAACTGCAAAGCCAACTGCAAGAACTACTAGAACGTGGTTTCATTCGACCAAGCACATCACCATGGGGAGCTCCTGTTTTGTTTGTCAAGAAGAAGGATGGTACATTTAGGTTGTGTATTGACTACAGAGAGTTGAACAAACTTACCATCAAAAACCGTTATCCACTGCCGAGAATTGATGACTTATTTGATCAACTACAAGGCTCGTCGGTTTATTCGAAGATCGATTTACATTCTGGATATCATCAAATGCGAGTAAAGGAGGATGATATTCCAAAAACTGCTTTTAGGACGCGTTATGGTCATTACGAGTTTATGGTTATGCCGTTTGGATTGACTAACGCACCAGCTGTGTTCATGGACCTTATGAACCGAGTGTGTGGGCCATATCTTGACAAGTTTGTCATTGTTTTCATCGATGACATACTTATTTACTCAAAGAATGATCAAGAGCACGAAGAATATTTGAGAAAAGTGCTAGAAGTATTGAGGAAAGAAAAACTGTACGCTAAGTTTTCAAAGTGTGCATTTTGGTTACAAGAAGTTCAATTCCTCGGTCACATAGTGAACAAAGAAGGTATCCAGGTGGACACGACAAATATCGAAATCGTTGAAAAGTGGGAAACCCCAAAAACTCCGAAGCATATACGTCATTTTTTAGGATTGGTGGGTTACTACAGAAGATTCATCCAAGATTTCTCCAAAATAGCAAAACCCTTGACTGCATTAACGCATAAAGGGAAGAAATTTGAATGGAAGGATGATCAAGAGAAGGCGTTTCAATTATTGAAGAAAAAGCTAACTACGGCACATATATTGTCATTGCCTGAAGGGAATGATGATTTTGTGATTTATTGTGACGCATCAAAGCAAGGTCTCGGTTGTGTATTAATGCAACGGACGAAGGTGATTGCTTATGCGTCTAGACAATTGAAGATTCACGAGCAAAATTATACGACGCATGATTTGGAATTAGGCGCGGTTGTTTTTGCATTAAAGACTTGGAGGCACTACTTATATGGGGTCAAAAGTATTATATATACCGACCATAAAAGTCTTCAACACATATTTAATCAGAAACAACTGAATATGAGGCAGCGTAGGTGGATTGAATTGTTGAATGATTACGACTTTGAGATTCGTTACCACCCGGGGAAGGCAATGTAGTGACCCGAACTTTTCCATGTTTATATATATTAATTGAGATTTATATTTACATGATTAAATGTTTCCAACATGTTAAGCAATCAAACTTGTTAAGACTTGATTAATTGAAATATGTTTCATATAGACAATTGACCACCCAAGTTGGCCGGCGATTCACGAACGTTAAAACTTGTAAAAATGACATGACGATATATATATGGATATACATATGGTTAACATGAGATTATGATAAGTAAGTATCTCCATAAGTATATTAACAATGAGTTATATACATATAAACAAGACTACTCACTTAAGGATTTCGAAACGAGACATATATGTAACGATTATCGTTGTAACGACAGTTAAATGTATATATATCATATTAAGATATATTAATATATCATAATATCATGATAATATAATAATTTAACATCTCATTAGATATAATAAACAATGGGTTAACAACATTAATTGAGATCGTTAACTTAAAGGTTTCAAAACAACACTTACATGTAACGACTAACGATGACTTAACGACTCAGTTAAAATGTATATACATGTAGTGTATTTAGATGTATTAAAATACTTTTGGAAGACTTAAAAACATATATCAAAACACTCATACTTAACGAAAATGGTTACAGTTACTTTCCCATTCTTTTCTTTCATCAAGAATTCTAGTCGTATTTTTACCCGTATTATACACAGCTTCAAAACGTACTTACTATGGGTATATACCAATAGGAACTAGCATGGGATTCCACTCTTGATTATGTCATGTATGACTAATCAATTTTAACTTCTACCATGAGCTAGTCAACTAACTAGAACTCCTTTTAACCCCACTCACCACTCACCAATTACCACTCATCATTCACTCCATTTCACTTCCAATTCTCTTTCTAATTCTCTCTCAACACACCCACACTATTATGAACGTATTTTTCCAGTAGTTAATCATCATCTTCATCAAAAATCACTTCAAGAATCAAGCTATAATCATCATAGGAAGAACACTTCAAGAACACTTCAAAAATCCCTTCAAGTTTACTAATTTACTTCCAAGCTTTCTAATCCATTCCAAGTAATCATCTAAGATCAAGAAACCTTTGTTATATACAGTAGGTTATCTTTCTTATTCAAGGTAATATTCATATTCAAACTTTGATTCAATTTCTATAACTATAAACTATCTTAATTCGAGTAAAAATCTTACTTGAACTTGTTTTTGTGTCATGATCCTACTTCAAGAACTTTCAAGCCATCCAAGATCCTTTGAAGCTAGATCATTTATTGTCACTTCTAGTAGGTTTACCTACTAAACTTGAGGTAGTAATGATGTTCATAACATCATTCGATTTATATATATAAAACTATCTTATTCGAAGGTTTAAACTCGTAATCACTAGAACATAGTTTAGTTAATTCTAAACTTGTTCGCAAACAAAAGTTAATCCTTCTAACTTGACTTTTAAAATCAACTAAACATATGTTCTATATCTATATGATATGCTAACTTAATGATTTAAAACCTGGAAACACGAAAAACACCGTAAAACCGGATTTACGCCGTCGTAGTAACACCGCGGGCTGTTTTGGGTTAGTTAATTAAAAACTATGATAAACTTTGATTTAAAAGTTGTTATTTTGAGAAAATGATTTTTATTATGAATATGAAACTATATCCAAAAATTATGGTTAAACTCAAAGTGGAAGTATGTTTTCTAAAATGGTCATCTAGACGTCGTTCTTTCGACTGAAATGACTACCTTTACAAAAACGACTTGTAACTTATTTTTCCGACTATAAACCAATACTTTTTCTGTTTAGATTCATAAAATAGAGTTCAATATGAAACCATAGCAATTTGATTCACTCAAAACGGATTTAAAATGAAGAAGTTATGGGTAAAACAAGATTGGATAATTTTTCTCATTTTAGCTACGTGAAAATTGGTAACAAATCTATTCCAACCATAACTTAATCAACTTGTATTGTATATTATGTAATCTTGAGATACCATAGACACGTATATAATATTTCGACCTATCATGTCGACACATCTATATATATTTCGGAACAACCATAGACACTCTATATGTGAATGTTGGAGTTAGCTATACAGGGTTGAGGTTGATTCCAAAATATATATAGTTTGAGTTGTGATCAATACTGAGATATGTATACACTGGGTCGTGGATTGATTCAAGATAATATTTATCGATTTATTTCTGTACATCTAACTGTGGACAACTAGTTGTAGGTTACTAACGAGGACAGCTGACTTAATAAACTTAAAACATCAAAATATATTAAAAGTGTTGTAAATATATTTTGAACATACTTTGATATATATGTATATATTGTTATAGGTTCGTGAATCAACCAGTGGCCAAGTCTTACTTCCCGACGAAGTAAAAATCTGTGAAAGTGAGTTATAGTCCCACTTTTAAAATCTAATATTTTTGGGATGAGAATACATGCAGGTTTTATAAATGATTTACAAAATAGACACAAGTACGTGAAACTACATTCTATGGTTGAATTATTGAAATCGAATATGCCCCTTGTTATTAAGTCTGGTAATCTAAGAATTAGGGAACAGACACCCAAATTGACGCGAATCCTAAAGATAGATCTATTGGGCCTAACAAACCCCATCCAAAGTACCGGATGCTTTAGTACTTCGAAATTTATATCATATCCGAAGGGTGTCCCAGAATGATGGGGATATTCTTATATATGCATCTTGTTAATGTCGGTTACCAGGTGTTCACCATATGAATGATTTTTATCTCTATGTATGGGATGTGTATTGAAATATAAAATCTTGTGGTCTATTATTATGATTTGATATCTATAGGTTAAACCTATAACTCACCAACATTTTTGTTGACGTTTTAAGCATGTTTATTCTCAGGTGATTATTAAGAGCTTCCGCTGTCGCATACTTAAATAAGGACGAGATTTGGAGTCCATGCTTGTATGATATTGTATAAAAACTGCATTCAAGAAACTTATTTTGTTGTAACATATTTGTATTGTAAACCATTATGTAATGGTCGTGTGTAAACATGATATTTTAGATTATCATTATTTGATAATCTACGTAAAGCTTTTTAAACCTTTATTGATGAAATAAAGGTTATGGTTTGTTTTAAAATGAATGCAGTCTTTGAAAAACGTCTCATATAGAGGTCAAAACCTCGCAACGAAATCAATTAATATGGAACGTTTTTAATCAATAAGAACGGGACATTTCAGTTGGTATCAGAGCGTTGGTCTTAGAGAACCAGAATTTTGCATTAGTGTATCTTATCGAGTTTGTTAGGATGCATTAGTGAGTCTGGACTTCGACCGTGTTTACTTGAAAAATGATTGCTTAACAAATTTTGTTGGAAACTATATATTTTTAACATGTGAATATTATGTGATATATTAATCTCTTAACGCGTTTGATATTATGTGATAGATGTCTACCTCTAGAACAAGTCCCATTGACTCACCTAATAATAATGAAGAGTCAAATGTAAATTGGAATGATTCGTGGACTGATTCACAAGTTCCCGAAGAGGAACCGGAAGAAGAGTCGGAACCGGAAGAAGAATCAGAACCGGAAGAGGAGGAACCGGATGAAGAAATAGAACCGGTGGGGGAAATAATAAAACAGTTAAGTAAAAGAAAATCCTCAACCAACCGACCATGGTTAATTATGGTCAATGGTGTTTCCGCCAAGGAAGCAAAATATTGGGAGGATTACCAATTCTCCGATGAATCGGATTCCGACGAGAATTCCGATGATGTTATAGAAATTACCCCAACTGAATTTAAAAAGGCAAAAGAAAATAATAAGGGAAAGGGCATAAAAATAGAGAAATCTAATTCCAACCCCGATGAACTTTATATGTATCGTCAATCCCCGAAGTCCTTAAGTTGTAACAATAACCCGGGAACCTCTAAACCACCAGGTTTTTCTAAACCAATGTGGAAAATTACGGCTCGTATTAGGGGAACATCATATATCCCTAGAAACTTGGCAAAACGAACCAAAACCGAAGAAGAAGAAACAAGCGAGTCGGAATAAGATAGTTGTATTCGTGTGGTGTAATATATGTAATATAGTGTGCTTATGCTTTATGATATATGTAAAAATTGCTTGTATTAATAAGTATTTTTTTTTATGAATCTAACTCTTGTTTATTTTACAGTATAAAAACACAAAATGGATAGACAACCCAATATTTTAAGAGACCTACCCGGAGACATGATTGATGAAATCTTGTCTAGAGTCGGTCAGAATTCTTCGGCACAACTATTTAAGGCGAGATCAGCTTGTAAGACATTCGAAGAACGTTCCAAGAATGCCTTGGTTTATAAAAGGCTTTCGTTCGAAAGATGGGGGATATCACATTGGGAAATCCATAAGTTACGATGTGTTTACTTTGACGCATATATTGCGGGGAACCCAAATGCTATTTTATGCAATGGGTTAAGAAATTATTTTGACTCAATATATCCGAATATTGGACTTCGTGATTTAGAAAAAGCGGCTAACATGCAACATAAAGAAGCATGTTATGCTTACGGATTAGTAATGTTCGCTTCTCACCAAAGTGAGAACAAGAACATCGGCCTACAACTATTAAACAAAACGTTCCCACAAGTGACGGAGTCGGTAATTGGGGTAAGAAATGAGGTTTTTAGATTGTTGCGGGACTGTTGGACATTACGTAACCCTCGTCCCTTTGACGACGTTACAACACGCTGTCTTATCAACGGCCATAACGGTTATGTTCCACAAGACCAAGGATGGGAAGTAGTCCTAGTAAAACCAGAATGCATGACTTGTTTCTGGACGTATGAATTACGTGTCTTTATTGCCTTTGCTGAACGACTTGTGTACTAGCTAGAATTATCTTCACAACTATCTTGTATCAAAGTTATTGTGTGCTATATTTCATGCTTTATGTAAAATAAGCGGTATTGTAAGTTTGTAAAATATTGTATAAAAGTTTGAACGCGAAATATTATTATAATCAGTTTTTCATATAGAATTGTAGTAGTTGAATTGTATATTAGCTACTAAGTATGAACTTAACGGGTAGGTACTACCCGAATTTAAACTTATAAAAGGCTGATATGAAGAAAAAGCTTTTATAAATGAGTTCATATTATGCTACGAAATACTATCAACTACTCTTAATATTCTGTATGATTAACTTGTTCCATTTGACTATTTTGAAGGAAATGGCACCGACTACTCGACACACCATGAATATGAATGAAGAGGAATTCCGTACTTTTCTAGCTTCAAACATAGCCGCAGTACAGGCTGCGCTACATACCAACAATAACCTTGGATCTAGCAGTACAGGAAATCGTGTAGGATGCACCTACAAAGAATTCACTGCCTGCAAACCTTTGAAATTTGATGGAACCGAAGGACCGATCGGATTGAAACGGTGGACCGAGAAGGTCGAATCGGTGTTTGCCATAAGTAAGTGTACTGAAGAGGACAAAGTGAAGTACGCTACGCATACCTTCACAGGTTCTGCGTTAACATGGTGGAATACCTATCTAGAGCAAGTGGGACAAGACGATGCGTACGCACTACCGTGGTCAGCATTCAAGCACTTGATGAACGAGAAGTACCGTCCCAGAACCGAGGTCAATAAGCTCAAGACAGAACTTAGAGGGTTACGAACCCAAGGATTTGATATTACCACGTATGAAAGACGATTCACAGAATTGTGCCTATTGTGTCTGGGAGCATTCGAAGATGAGGAAGAGAAGATCGACGCGTTTGTGAAAGGATTACCGGAAAGAATCCAAGAAGATATAAGTTCACACGAGCCCGCCTCCATACAACAGGCATGTAGAATGGCTCACAAACTGGTGAACTAGATTGAAGAAAGAATTAAAGAACAGACTGCTGAAGAGGCCAATGTGAAGCAAGTCAAAAGAAAGTGGGAGGAAAACGGTGATAAGAATCACCAATACAACAACAACAGCAATTACAACAATAATCGCAACAATTATCCCAACAATCGCAACATCAATCGCAACTACAACAAACGGACCAACAACAACAACAACAACAACAACAACAACTACAACAATCATCCCAACAACAATAATAACCGCAACAACAACAACAATCAGAAGCAGCTATGCCAAAGGTGTGAAAAGAATCACTCGGGGTTCTGCACCAAATTTTGCAACAAGTGTAAAAGAAATGGTCATAGCGCGGCGAAGTGTGAGGTCTACGGACCAGGGGTTAATAGAACGAAAGGAACAAATGGTGTCGGAACGAGTAATGGCGGAGCAAGTAGTGTCGGAGCAAGTTATGCCAATGTAGTTTGTTATAAATGTGGAAAACCGGGCCACATTATTAGAAATTGCCCGAACCAGGAGAACACAAATGGACAAGGCCGCGGAAGAGTTTTCAATATTAATGCGGCAGAGGCACAGGAAGACCCGGAGCTTGTTACGGGTACGTTTCTTATTGACAATAAATCTTCTTACGTTTTATTTGATTCGGGTGCGGATAGAAGCTATATGAGTAGAGATTTTTGTGCTAAATTAAGTTGTCCATTGACGCCTTTGGATAGTAAATTTTTACTCGAATTAGCAAATGGTAAATTAATTTCAGCAGATAATATATGTCGGAATCGAGAAATTAAACTGGTTAGCGAAACATTTAAGATTGATTTGATACCAGTAGAGTTAGGGAGTTTTGATGTGATAATCGGTATGGACTGGTTGAAAGAAGTGAAAGCAGAGATCGTTTGTTACAAAAATGCAATTCGCATTATACGAGAAAAAGGAAAACCCTTAATGGTGTACGGAGAAAAGGGCAACACGAAGCTACATCTTATTAGTAATTTGAAGGCACAAAAACTAATAAGAAAAGGTTGCTATGCTGTTCTAGCACACATCGAGAAAGTACAAACTGAAGAAAAGAGCATCAATGATGTTCCCGTCGCAAAAGAATTTCCCGATGTATTTCCGAAAGAATTACCGGGATTACCCCCACATCGATCCGTTGAATTTCAAATAGATCTTGTACCAGGAGATGCACCAATAGCTCGTGCTCCTTACAGACTCGCACCCAGCGAGATGAAAGAACTGCAAAGCCAATTACAAGAACTTTTAGAGCGTGGTTTCATTCGACCAAGCACATCACCGTGGGGAGCTCCTGTTTTGTTTGTCAAGAAGAAAGATGGTACATTCAGGTTGTGTATCGACTACCGAGAGTTGAACAAACTTACCATCAAGAACCGCTACCCACTACCGAGAATCGACGACTTATTTGATCAACTACAAGGCTCGTCTGTTTATTCAAAGATTGACTTACGTTCCGGGTATCATCAAATGCGGGTGAAAGAAGATGATATTCCAAAGACTGCTTTCAGAACACGTTACGGTCATTACGAGTTTATGGTCATGCCGTTTGGTTTAACTAATGCACCAGCTGTGTTCATGGACCTTATGAACCGAGTGTGTGGACCATACCTTGACAAGTTTGTCATTGTTTTCATTGATGACATACTTATTTACTCAAAGAATGACCAAGAACACGGTGAACATTTGAGAAAGGTGTTAGAAGTATTGAGGAAGGAAGAATTGTACGCTAAGTTTTCAAAGTGTGCATTTTGGTTGGAAGAAGTTCAATTCCTCGGTCACATAGTGAACAAAGAAGGTATTAAGGTGGATCCGGCAAAGATAGAAACTGTTGAAAAGTGGGAGACCCCGAAAACTCCGAAACACATACGCCAGTTTTTAGGACTAGCTGGTTACTACAGAAGGTTCATCCAAGACTTTTCCAGAATAGCAAAACCCTTGACTGCATTAACGCATAAAGGGAAGAAATTTGAATGGAATGATGAACAAGAGAAAGCGTTTCAGTTATTGAAGAAAAAGCTAACTACGGCACCTATATTGTCATTGCCTGAAGGTAATGATGATTTTGTGATTTATTGTGACGCATCAAAGCAAGGTCTCGGTTGTGTATTAATGCAACGAATGAAGGTGATTGCTTATGCGTCTAGACAATTGAAGATTCATGAACAAAATTATACGACGCATGATTTGGAATTAGGCGCGGTTGTTTTTGCATTAAAGACTTGGAGGCACTACTTATATGGGGTCAAAAGTATTATATATACCGACCACAAAAGTCTTCAACACATATTTAATCAGAAACAACTAAATATGAGGCAGCGTAGGTGGATTGAATTATTGAATGATTATGACTTTGAGATTCGTTACCACCCGGGGAAGGCAAATGTGGTAGCCGATGCCTTGAGCAGGAAGGACAGAGAACCCATTCGAGTAAAATCTATGAATATAATGATTCATAATAACCTTACTACTCAAATAAAGGAGGCGCAACAAGGAGTTTTAAAAGAGGGAAATTTAAAGGATGAAATACCCAAAGGATCGGAGAAGCATCTTAACATTCGGGAAGACGGAACCCGGTATAGGGCTGAAAGGATTTGGGTACCAAAATTTGGAGATATGAGAGAAATGGTACTTAGAGAAGCTCATAAAACCAGATACTCAATACATCCTGGAACGGGGAAGATGTACAAGGATCTCAAGAAACATTTTTGGTGGCCGGGTATGAAAGCCGATGTTGCTAAATACGTAGGAGAATGTTTGACGTGTTCTAAGGTCAAAGCTGAGCATCAGAAACCATCAGGTCTACTTCAACAACCCGAAATCCCGGAATGGAAATGGGAAAACATTACCATGGATTTCATCACTAAATTGCCAAGGACTGCAAGTGGTTTTGATACTATTTGGGTAATAGTTGATCGTCTCACCAAATCAGCACACTTCCTGCCAATAAGAGAAGATGACAAGATGGAGAAGTTAGCACGACTGTATTTGAAGGAAGTCGTCTCCAGACATGGAATACCAATCTCTATTATCTCTGATAGGGATGGCAGATTTATTTCAAGATTCTGGCAGACATTACAGCAAGCATTAGGAACTCGTCTAGACATGAGTACTGCCTATCATCCACAAACTGATGGGCAGAGTGAAAGGACGATACAAACGCTTGAAGACATGCTACGAGCATGTGTTATTGATTTCGGAAATAGTTGGGATCGACATCTACCGTTAGCAGAATTTTCCTACAATAACAGCTACCATTCAAGCATTGAGATGGCGCCGTTTGAAGCACTTTATGGTAGAAAGTGCAGGTCTCCGATTTGTTGGAGTGAAGTGGGGGATAGACAGATTACGGGTTCAGAGATTATACAAGAAACTACCGAGAAGATCATCCAAATTCAACAACGGTTGAAAACTGCCCAAAGTCGACAAAAGAGCTACGCTGACATTAAAAGAAAAGATATAGAATTTGAAATTGGAGAGATGGTCATGCTTAAAGTTGCACCTTGGAAAGGCGTTGTTCGATTTGGTAAACGAGGGAAATTAAATCCAAGGTATATTGGACCATTCAAGATTATTGATCGTGTCGGACCAGTAGCTTACCGACTTGAATTACCTCAACAACTCGCGGCTGTACATAACACTTTCCACGTCTCGAATTTGAAGAAATGTTTTGCTAAAGAAGATCTCACTATTCCGTTAGATGAAATCCAAATCAACGAAAAACTTCAATTCATCGAAGAACCCGTCGAAATAATGGATCGTGAGGTTAAAAGACTTAAGCAAAACAAGATACCAATTGTTAAGGTTCGATGGAATGCTCGTAGAGGACCCGAGTTCACCTGGGAGCGTGAAGATCAGATGAAGAAGAAATACCCGCATCTATTTCCAGAAGATTCGTCAACACCTTCAACAGCTTAAAATTTCGGGACGAAATTTATTTAACGGGTAGGTACTGTAGTGACCCGAACTTTTCCATGTTTATATATATTAATTGAGATTTATATTTACATGATTAAATGTTTCCAACATGTTAAGCAATCAAACTTGTTAAGACTTGATTAATTGAAATATGTTTCATATAGACAATTGACCACCCAAGTTGGCCGGCGATTCACGAACGTTAAAACTTGTAAAAACGACATGACGATATATATATGGATATACATATGGTTAACATGAGATTATGATAAGTAAGTATCTCCATAAGTATATTAACAATGAGTTATATACATATAAACAAGACTACTAACTTAAGGATTTCGAAACGAGACATATATGTAACGATTATCGTTGTAACGACAGTTAAATGTATATATATCATATTAAGATATATTAATATATCATAATATCATGATAATATAATAATTTAACATCTCATTAGATATAATAAACAATGGGTTAACAACATTAATTGAGATCGTTAACTTAAAGGTTTCAAAACAACACTTACATGTAACGACTAACGATGACTTAACGACTCAGTTAAAATGTATATACATGTAGTGTATTTAGATGTATTAAAATACTTTTGGAAGACTTAAAAACATATATCAAAACACTCATACTTAACGAAAATGGTTACAGTTACTTTCCCATTCTTTTCTTTCATCAAGAATTCTAGTCGTATTTTTACCCGTATTATACACAGCTTCAAAACGTACTTACTATGGGTATATACCAATAGGAACTAGCATGGGATTCCACTCTTGATTATGTCATGTATGACTAATCAATTTTAACTTCTACCATGAGCTAGTCAACTAACTAGAAC
Source organism: Rutidosis leptorrhynchoides (assembly GCF_046630445.1). Lineage (NCBI taxonomy): Eukaryota > Viridiplantae > Streptophyta > Magnoliopsida > Asterales > Asteraceae > Rutidosis > Rutidosis leptorrhynchoides. Next base: position 10,851,928 of record NC_092339.1, read on the forward strand.
TCCTTTTAACCCCACTCACCACTCACCAATTACCACTCATCATTCACTCCATTTCACTTCCAATTCTCTTTCTAATTCTCTCTCAACACACCCACACTATTATGAACGTATTTTTCCAGTAGTTAATCATCATCTTCATCAAAAATCACTTCAAGAATCAAGCTATAATCATCATAGGAAGAACACTTCAAGAACACTTCAAAAATCCCTTCAAGTTTACTAATTTACTTCCAAGCTTTCTAATCCATTCCAAGTAATCATCTAAGATCAAGAAACCTTTGTTATATACAGTAGGTTATCTTTCTTATTCAAGGTAATATTCATATTCAAACTTTGATTCAATTTCTATAACTATAAACTATCTTAATTCGAGTAAAAATCTTACTTGAACTTGTTTTTGTGTCATTATCCTACTTCAAGAACTTTCAAGCCATCCAAGATCCTTTGAAGCTAGATCATTTATTGTCACTTCTAGTAGGTTTACCTACTAAACTTGAGGTAGTAATGATGTTCATAACATCATTCGATTCATATATATAAAACTATCTTATTCGAAGGTTTAAACTCGTAATCACTAGAACATAGTTTAGTTAATTCTAAACTTGTTCGCAAACAAAAGTTAATCCTTCTAACTTGACTTTTAAAATCAACTAAACACATGTTCTATATCTATATGATATGCTAACTTAATGATTTAAAACCTGGAAACACGAAAAACACCGTAAAACCGGATTTACGCCGTCGTAGTAACACCGCGGGCTGTTTTGGGTTAGTTAATTAAAAACTATGATAAACTTTGATTTAAAAGTTGTTATTTTGAGAAAATGATTTTTATTATGAATATGAAACTATATCCAAAAATTATGGTTAAACTCAAAGTGGAAGTATGTTTTCTAAAATGGTCATCTAGACGTCGTTCTTTCGACTGAAATGACTACCTTTACAAAAACGACTTGTAACTTATTTTTCCGACTATAAACCAATACTTTTTCTGTTTAGATTCATAAAATAGAGTTCAATATGAAACCATAGCAATTTGATTCACTCAAAACGGATTTAAAATGAAGAAGTTATGGGTAAAACAAGATTGGATAATTTTTCTCATTTTAGCTACGTGAAAATTGGTAACAAATCTATTCCAACCATAACTTAATCAACTTGTATTGTATATTATGTAATCTTGAGATACCATAGACACGTATACAATATTTCGACCTATCATGTCGACACATCTATATATATTTCGGAACAACCATAGACACTCTATATGTGAATGTTGGAGTTAGCTATACAGGGTTGGGGTTGATTCCAAAATATATATAGTTTGAGTTGTGATCAATACTGAGATATGTATACACTGGGTCGTGGATTGATTCAAGATAATATTTATCGATTTATTTCTGTACATCTAACTGTGGACAACTAGTTGTAGGTTACTAACGAGGACAGCTGACTTAATAAACTTAAAACATCAAAATATATTAAAAGTGTTGTAAATATATTTTGAACATACTTTGATATATATGTATATATTGTTATAGGTTCGTGAATCAACCAGTGGCCAAGTCTTACTTCCCGACGAAGTAAAAATCTGTGAAAGTGAGTTATAGTCCCACTTTTAAAATCTAATATTTTTGGGATGAGAATACATGCAGGTTTTATAAATGATTTACAAAATAGACACAAGTACGTGAAACTACATTCTATGGTTGAATTATCGAAATCGAATATGCCCCTTTTTATTAAGTCTGGTAATCTAAGAATTAGGGAACAGACACCCTAATTGACGCGAATCCTAAAGATATATCTATTGGGCCTAACAAACCCCATCCAAAGTACCGGATGCTTTAGTACTTCGAAATTTATATCATATCCAAAGGGTGTCCCGGAATGATGGGGATATTCTTATATATGCATCTTGTTAATGTCGGTTACCAGGTGTTCACCATATGAATGATTTTTATCTCTATGTACGGGATGTGTATTGAAATATAAAATCTTGTGGTCTATTATTATGATTTGATATCTATAGGTTAAACCTATAACTCACCAACATTTTTGTTGACGTTTTAAGCATGTTTATTCTCAGGTGATTATTAAGAGCTTCCGCTGTCGCATACTTAAATAAGGACGAGATTTGGAGTCCATGCTTGTATGATATTGTATAAAAACTGCATTCAAGAAACTTATTTTGTTGTAACATATTTGTATTGTAAACCATTATGTAATGGTCGTGTGTAAACATGATATTTTAGATTATCATTATTTGATAATCTACGTAAAGCTTTTTAAACCTTTATTGATGAAATAAAGGTTATGGTTTGTTTTAATATTCAGGATGAAATACCCAAAGGATCGGAGAAGCATCTTAATATTCAGGAAGACGGAACCCGGTATAGGGCTGAAAGAATTTGGGTACCAAAATTTGGAGATATGAGAGAAATGGTACTTAGAGAAGCTCATAAAACCAGATACTCAATACATCCTGGAACGGGGAAGATGTACAAGGATCTTAAGAAACATTTTTGGTGGCCAGGTATGAAAGCCGATATTGCTAAATATGTAGGAGAATGTTTGACGTGTTCTAAGGTCAAAGCTGAACATCAGAAACCATCAGGTCTACTACAACAACCTAAAATCCTGGAATGGAAATGGGAAAACATTACCATGGATTTCATTACTAAATTGCCAAGGACTGCAAGTGGTTATGATACTATTTGGGTAATAGTTGATCGTCTCACCAAGTCAGCACACTTCCTGCCAATAAGAGAAGATGACAAGATGGAGAAGTTAGCACGACTGTATTTGAAGGAAGTCGTCTCCAGACATGGAATACCAATCTCTATTATCTCTGATAGGGATGGCAGATTTATTTCAAGATTCTGGCAGACATTACAACAAGCATTGGGAACTCGTCTAGACATGAGTACTACCTATCATCCACAAACTGATGGGCAGAGCGAAAGGACGATACAAATGCTTGAAGACATGCTACGAGCTTGTGTTATTGATTTCGGAAATGGTTGAGATCGACATCTACCGTTAGCAGAATTTTCCTACAACAACAGCTACCATTCAAGCATTGAGATGGTGCCGTTTGAAGCACTTTATGGTAGAAAGTGCAGGTGTCTGATTTGTTGGAGTGAAGTAGGGGATAGACAGATTACGGGTCCGGAGATAATACAAGAAACTACCGAGAAAATCATCCAAATTCAACAAAGATTGAAAACCGCCCAGAGTCGACAAAAGAGCTACGCAGACAGTAAAAGAAAAGATATAGAGTTTGAAATTAGAGAAATGGTCATGCTTAAGGTTTCACATTGGAAAGGCGTTGTTCGATTTGGTAAACGGGGGAAACTAAATCCAAGGTACATTGGACCATTCAAGATTATAGATCGTGTCGGACCAGTAGCTTACCAACTGGAGCTACCTCAACAACTCGCGGCTGTACATAACACTTTCCACATCTCAAATTTGAAGAAATATTTTGCTAAAGAAGATCTCACTATTCCGTTGGACGAAATCCAAATCAATGAAAAACTTCAATTCATTGAAGAACCCGTCAAAATAATGGATCGTGAGGTTAAGAGACTTAAACAAAACAAGATACCAATTGTTAAGGTTCGATGGAATGCTCGTAGAGGACCCGAGTTCACCTAGGAGCGTGAAGATCAGATGAAAAAGAAATACCCGCATTTATTTCCAGAAGATACGTCAACACCTCCAACTGCTTAAAATTTCGGGACTAAATTTATTTAACGGGTAGGTACTGTAGTGACCCGAACTTTTCCATGTTTATATATATATTAAATGAAATTGTTATTTACATGATTAAGTGTTTCCAACATGTTAATCAATCAAACTTGTAAAGACTTGATTAATTGAAATAGGTTTCATATAGACAATTGACCACCCAAGTTGACCGGTGATTCACGAACGTTAAAACTTGTAAAAACTATACGATGACATATATATGGTTATATATATAGTTAAAATGATTTTATTATAAGTATGTATCTCATTAGGTATTTTAACAATGAGTTATATACATAAAAATGAGACTATTAATTTAAGAAACTCGAAAACGATATATATAACGATTATCGTTATAACAACGTCTTACTAGGTACATATGAATCATATTAAGATATTGATACACTTGGTTAATTATGTTAAATGATAAGTAAATATATTATTAAGTGTATTAACAATGAAATACATATGTAAAAATAAGACTACTAACTTAATGATTTCGAAACGAGACATATATGTAACGATTATCGTTGTAACGACATTTAACTGTATATATATCATACTAAGATATATTATATTATATATCATAATATCATGATAATATAACAATTTAACATCTCATTTGTTATAATAAACAATGGGTTAACAACATTCAACAAGACCGTTAACCTAAAGGTTTCAAAACAACATTTACATGTAACGACTAACGATGACTTAACGACTCAGTTAAAATGTATATACATGTAGTGTTTTAATATGTATTCATACACTTTTGAAAGACTTCAAGACACTTATCAGAATACTTCTACTTAACAAAAATGCTTACAATTACATCCTCGTTCAGTTTCATCAACAATTCTACTCGTATGCACCCGTATTCGTACTCGTACAATACACAGCTTTTAGATGTATGTACTATTAGTATATACACTCCAATGATCAGCTCTTAGCAGCCCATTTGAGTCACCTAACACATGTGGGAACCATCATTTGGAAACTAGCATGAAATATCTCATAAAGTTACAAAAATATGAGTAATCATTCATGACTTATTTACATGAAAACAAAATTACATATCCTTTATATCTAATCCATACACCAACGACCAAAAACACCTACAAACACTTTCATTATTCAATTTTATTCATCTAATTGATCTCTCTCAAGTTCTATCTTCAAGTTCTAAGTGTTCTTCATAAATTCCAAAAGTTCTAGTTTCATAAAATCAAGAATACTTCCAAGATTGCAAGTTTACTTCCAAGTTTTCTAAATCCATTCCAAGTAATCATCCAAGATCAAGAAACCTTTGTTACTTATAGTAGGTTATCTTTCTAATACAAGGTAATAATCATATTCAAACTTTAATTCAATTTCTACAACTATAACAATCTTATTTCGAGTGGAAATCTTACTTGAAATTGTTTTCGTGTCATGATTCTGCTTCAAGAACTTTCAAGCCATCCAAGGATCCTTTGAAGCTAGATCTATTTTTCTCATTTTCAGTAGGTTTATCCAAGGAACTTGAGGTAGTAATTATGTTCATAACATCATTCGATTCATACATATAAAGCTATCTTATTCGAAGGTTTAAACTTGTAATCACTAGAACATAGTTTAGTTAATTCTAAACTTGTTCGCAAATAAAAGTTAATCCTTCTAACTTGACTTTTAAAATCAACTAAACACATGTTATATATCTATATTATATGCTAACTTAATGATTTAAAACCTGGAAACACGAAAAACACCGTAAAACCGGATTTACGCCGTCGTAGTAGCACCGCGGGCTGTTTTGGGTTAGTTAATTAAAAACTATGATAAACCTTGATTTAAAATTTTTATTCTGGGAAAATGATTTTTATTATGAACATGAAACTATATCCAAAAATTATGGTTAAACTCAAAGTGGAAGTATGTTTTCTAAAATGGTCATCTAGACGTCGTTCTTTCGACTGAAATGACTACCTTTACAAAAACGACTTGTAACTTATTTTTCCGACTATAAACCTATACTTTTTCTGTTTAGATTCATAAAATAGAGTTCAATATGAAACCATAGCAATTTGATTCACTCAAAACGGATTTAAAATGAAGAAGTTATGGGTAAAACAAGATTGGATAATTTTTCTCATTTTAGCTACGTGAAAATTGGTAACAAATCTATTCCAACCATAACTTAATCAACTTGTATTGTATATTATGTGATCTTGAGATACCATAGACACGTATACAATGTTTCGACCTATCATGTCGACACATCTATATATATTTCGAAACAACCATAGACACTCTATATGTGAATGTTGGAGTTAGCTATACAGGGTTGAGGTTGATTCCAAAATATATATAGTTTGAGTTGTGATTAATACTGAGATACGTATACACTGGGTCGTGGATTGATTCAAGATAATATTTATCGATTTATTTCTGTACATCTAACTGTGAACAACTAGTTGTAGGTTACTAACGAGGACAGCTGACTTAATAAACTTAAAACATCAAAATATATTAAAAGTGTTGTAAATATATTTTGAATATACTTTGATATATATGTATATATTGTTATAGGTTCGTGAATCAACCAGTGGCCAAGTCTTACTTCCCGACGAAGTAAAAATCTGTGAAAGTGAGTTATAGTCCCACTTTTAAAATCTAATATTTTTGGGATGAGAATACATGCAGGCTTTATAAATGATTTACAAAATAGACACAAGTACGTGAAACTACATTCTATGGTTGAATTATCGAAATCGAATATGCCCCTTTTTATTAAGTCTGGTAATATAAGAATTAGGGAACAGACACCCTAATTGACGAGAATCCTAAAGATAGATCTATTGGGCCTAACAAACCCCATCCAAAGTACCGGATGCTTTAGTACTTCGAAATTTATATCATATCGGAAGGGTGTCCCGGAATGATGGGGATATTCTTATATATGCATCTTGTTAATGTCGGTTACCAGGTGTTCACCATATGAATGATTTTTATCTCTATGTATGGGATGTGTATTGAAATATGAAATCTTGTGGTCTATTGTTACGATTTGATATATATAGGTTAAACCTATAACTCACCAACATTTTTGTTGACGTTTAAAGCATGTTTATTCTCAGGTGAATACTAAGAGCTTCCGCTATTGCATACTAAAATAAGGACAAGATTTGGAGTCCATGTTTGTATGATATTGTGTAAAAACTGCATTCAAGAAACTTATTTCGATGTAACATATTTGTATTGTAAACCATTATGTAATGGTCGTGTGTAAACAGGATATTTTAGATTATCATTATTTGATAATCTACGTAAAGCTTTTTAAACCTTTATTTATGAAATAAAGGTTATGGTTTATTTTAAAAATGAATGCAGTCTTTGAAAAATGTCTCATATAGTGGTCAAAATCTCGCAACGAAATCAATTAATATGGAACGTTTTTAATCAATAAGAACGGGACATTTCAATAGGTACGTCCAATTGTAAATCTTTATATTAAAATTAACAAACTATCATTTAGTTAAACAAATATAAAGCCCATTAATAGCCCATAGTCTAATTTCCACAAGTGTCGTTCTTTTGTCCAAACCCCAAGTATGGTACAAAGCCTAATTACCCAATTTTAGTAATTAGCCCAACATCATGATTACTTCGTTTTAAATAAGCATAATAATAACTTAGCTACGAGACATTAAATTAAAAAGGTTGAACATAACTTACAATGATTAAAAATAGCGTAGCGTTACACGGACAGAATTTCGACTTACACCCTTACAACATTCGCTAACATACTCTTATTATTAGGATTAAAATTAAAATTAAAATTAAAATATAAATATATATATATATAGGTTTACGTATGAGTGAAGAGAAAAAGATGTGTAAAATTCGGCCGAATGCTCGGCCTTTTAAAGGTGGATTTCTGACTTTTTGGGCTCCGCGAGTGCGGCCTTTTTGGTCTTCAAAGCTCCGCGAGTGAGGAGCTGTAGATTCCAGCTCACACAAGTTTGGCTCCTAGCTTGCCGACGGATTATATAATATAATATAATATATATATTAATTTTAAGAATTAATTATATATTATATTATATTCATGTGCATAGTTGGCTTGTAATTTTTAGTCCGTTGCGTCGAGCGTTGAGAGATGACTCTGGTCCCAGTTCCGGATTTTCGAACGTCCAAGCGTACAATTTAATATCTTGTATTTTGTGTTTCGAATCTTGTACTCTTGTAATTTTGAGACGTTTCTCATCAATAATTGGAACCACTTTGATTGTATTTTGTACTTTTGAGCTTTTTGGTCGTTTGCGTCTTCAATTCGTCGAATCTGTCTTTTGTCTTCACCTTTTATTATTTAAACGAATATTACTTGTAAATAGGACAACTGCAACTAAAAGCTTGTCTTTCTTGAGGAATAATGCTATGAAATATATGTTCATTTTTAGCATTATCAAATATTCCCACACTTGAGCGTTGCTTGTCTTCAAGCAATATAGTCTTGAATATACAAGAATCACTTCTTTATTCTCCACACTTTGTACATCAGTGATTTTTTTACGGCGGTATAAACAATGGTAGTAACGATGTGGTTTACAGTCTCACATGACTTATGAAAATTTAGATCCATTAAGGAAATTGGATCTTTATGAAAACATTTGATCTTTTGAAAATTCAATATAATTTATATATATATATATATATATATGTATATATATATGTATATATACATATATATATACATATATATATATATATACATATATATATACATATATATATATATATATATATATATATATATATATATGTATATATACATCTATATATACATATATATATATATATACATATATATATACATATATATATATATACATATATATATATATATATATATATATATATATATATAGATGTATATATACATATATATATATATATACATATATATATATATATATATATACATACATATATATATATATATACATATATATATATATATGTATATATACATATATATATGTATATATACATATATAATTACTCATATTAGTGTTTATAATGAAGTTATTGTTAATATTATTAACATAACTATTATATTCAAACTTGTAATTTAATATATTACAATTTATAAATTTCATCCTAGTTACCAATTATATAATATATATCATATAATAACTTATTTTAAATATTTTATATTTATCATTTACAATACATATAATATTATTTATGTTCAGAATTCATATATATATTTTAATAGTAACTTATTTATTCTGTAATTTATTTTCTCATTATTAATTATTAATTCTAATTGATTGGAGTGCATTTTATTAGTTCAAAATAATATCTATGTATCCTTGTATATGTATTTATATCTATTTATTTATTTATTTACAAACAATTATTCGTGAAATAACCCTTCACCGATGTTTGCAAATTGTTTTTGTGGGTTTGGTGGGTTTTAGATTTGAAAATTTTAGCTCAAAACTTGTGGTTTTGTGTCACCCACTTGCTAACCTTGTATTGGGAAAGCAACACGTCCAGTATACTTGCTCTGTATATTACCTTTCGGTAAACTACCGTCCGGTTGTAAAGGAAAGCGTTGAACAAGCAACCGTTAAGGCAATGTTCCCTGACATGCTTTTAATTATGGTCTATAACGTGTCAGACGTAATTACTATCCTTTGTAGGAGCAATAGTAAAGCTCACCCTTATAATTTTTTAGTCTGGCACAAGGTCCTGTCTTTGACCATGCTATGTAACCACCGTTCTTACGGTTGACACCCGATTTGGTTCTGGTGACCTAATGAATTCCAGGTGAATTCCTAGGATTTTACGTTCAATGGTAATGAACGCATTGAAAATGGGTTTTCAAAAAACAAATCGGTTTGTAATTTTGATCAAAATATTTTCTCGTTCAAGCTCGAGTTTAGATATCATCGAATTCCATGAGTTTGTAATTCTCAATCTTTAAGATCAATCTCTAGGATTGAGTAATATCAGTCTTAAAAGCTGATTTTTGATCTTTAAGGAGATTATCCTTTCTGGGGATCTGATTCATTAGTCTTATCCAGCTAATTTGCACGGCGTCCTCCCCATTTTACAAGACAGATCCTCTCATGGTTAGGATAAGTCTGACCACTTGGCAACCCTGTTTGATGCCGAGGTCCGTGAATTTCCTTCTGATTTTAGAGATGACTTTTCTAGATTTTTCGTCAACCTACAGCTGGTCTGGACGACAACTTCATGATCTAAATCAAGAAGCGCGTTTCTTTTTCGGAAGACTTTACTTCCTTTAAGTGATGGAATTGATTCATCGTGTAGATCCATCTTTCTTACAGTAAATTGGGTAAAACTGTTTAGTTTAGTCCAAAGCAAAAGTATCTTCAATTATTTGTTACAGAAATATGTGAAATATGTTTAAGATAACTTGATAAATTTTCCCACACTTGGCTTTTATTTTCTTTTATTTGCCTTTTTATTATCCTCTATTCTATTTTAAATGAATTCTAACATTTTGGTTTGTTTCTCAATTTATGTCCTTTCCGAGGTAACAATAATTTCGGTGTTAACACCTAGTTTTATCGTTCATAAATATGTATAAACATGATTTTGAATTCATTTAATTGAAAATTTTGAAAATTTTTACTAGAATTGGGTAGTCGGTATATAAGACTAGGGCTGTTCTTTATTATCAGAGAGCACTAGATTCTAATACAACTACTGCTTTACTAGTATTTTTAATGGTAACCAAGTGTTTAAATCAAAAATTTTTAAAATCCCGAAAGAATTTAACCTCTTCCCACACTTAAGATCTTGCAATGCCCTCATTTGCAAGAAATCAGTAACAATTTAAATTATTGAGGGTGATTAGCGTATAAAAATGATTAAATTTTACCAAAGTTTCCAAACATATTGGCGTTTGTTTTAAAAGCAAAGATTTTTGGGTTTTTTTTAATGTTTTTGGCATACTTTAAATCAATAAGATTAAAAATAATGATAATAAAATTTCTCGTCCCTCCCTTGGGTAAAGCAATTTCGGTTCAACGACCTAGTCTTCAACTCACGACGAATTTTAAAAATCATATTTTTAACTTAGCAAAATAAAGTAAATTTTTGTTTTTGAATTCACACCAAACTTAAATTTAAAATGCATAAAATTGAAAATTCATATTAATAATTAAAAATTCACACCAAACTTATATTATATTTTTGTTTTTATACATACAAACTTATATTAAAAATATTAAAATTTTCAAATATTTACAAACTTAAATATATTGATTTTAAAAAAATTCACAATATTAATTTAATATTTATATATTAATTTTAAAAACATGGTAAAAATAAAATTAAAAATCTTTTTGGCTTTTATCCCACTTTAATCAATCAAATATTATCAAAAATATGCGCCCCTCTTTTCGGTAAAGTAATTTCGGTTCCATGACCTAATTTAACTCATGATGAATTTTTGAAATATTTTGGGTTGATTGATTAAAGATATTTATACCTTAAGAATAAACGTTAAATTTCGCAGTGATGTAATAAATTTTTGTATGATATCAATAATTTCGGTCGCAAGACCTAATTTTATCGAATACCAATTTAATACTTTATAGCGAACAAATTAGCGTTTATTATCAAAAGGTTAAAAATTAAAATAAAAAATGAACACTGTACAAACTTACCTGTGAAATAGATTTCTTAGTGATATGCTCTAGCCCACTCATAAGATAGTCGGACTAATTGGTTTTCCATAGCTACATAGGCGTAACCTCGAGCATTTATCGTTTTTTCTTCTAAACATATGAACGGTCCGTCTCTGCATAAAGTAACAAATTCGGTGTTTGAATAGGTTTGATTATTTGAACATTTACCTTCGTGTGACCATTTTCCGCATTTGTGACATCTTTCAAGGTGCCGTGCTCTTCTTTTCGCTGCAGATTTTGATTTTCCTTTACCAAATTTTAACTTATTATTTTCGCATCTGGATTCTTTTCTTACTCCGTCCAATTTACCTCTGATTAATGATACCAATTCACTTGGAAGTGTGTCATTATTACGTTTAGTGATCAAAGCGTGTAGCATTAGACCATGGTTTAATTCACAGGAAGTCTTCATCTCGTAAAACCTAAAAAAATAAAAATTCAGAATGGGGGGGGGAGAAGACTAGTTCTTTAGGGTCTGCTAGGGAAAGACCATTCGGGTTCCATTTTCGAGAACTACACGAAAACAGAAAATCTAACTCTAACAGAAATACATATTATCCTTTAAAGACTTGATTCTCCCCACACTTAGTTAGATGCGGTGTTGAAATTGTGATTAACTTCGTTGTCAACTTCCATCGGACTATCTATGTAATGTTTAACTCTGTGACCATTAACCTTAAATTCAATCCCATTTGAATTTATTAATTCTACTGTTCCGTATGGGAAAACTCTTTTGACTATGAATGGTCTAGACCATCTTGATTTCAATTTTCCAGGAAATAGCATGAATCGTGAATTGAAAAGAAGAACTCTGTCTCCTTCTTTAAATTCTTTTGAACTTCTGATTCTTTTATCATGCCATTTCTTCGTTCTTTCCTTATAGATTAACGAATTTTCTTATGCTTTATGTCTTAATTCTTCTAATTCATTTAGTTGACTTAATCGTAGACGTCCGGCTTCATGTAAATCAAGATTACATGTCTTCAAAGCCCAAAATGCTTTGTGTTGAATTTCTACTGGAAGATGACATGATTTTTCGTAAACGAGTTTAAAAGGTGTGGTTCCAATTGGAGTTTTATAGGCTGTTCTAAAAGCCCAGAGTGCATCCTCCAACTTAATGGACCATTCCTTCGGATTTGATCCTACGGTTTTCTCTAGAATACGTTTTAAAGCTCGATTGGTATTTTCAACTTGTCCACTTGTTTGTGGATGATAAGCAGTAGAGATTTTATGAGTTACTCCATATCTTTTGAGAACTTTCTCAAGTTGATTATTACAGAAATGAGATCCCCGATCACTTATTAAAGCTTTCGGTGTTCCAAACCTTGCAAAAAGACGTTTTAAAAAGTTGACTACAATTCGTGCATCGTTAGTTAGGAGAGTTTGTGCTTCCGCCCATTTAGATACATAATCAATGGCTACGAGAATGTAGAGATTATTATAAGATTTTGGAAATGGACCCATAAAGTTAATACCCCAAATGTCAAATACTTCACATACTTGAATGACATTTTGTGGCATTTCATCACGTTGACTTATTTTTTCGGCCCTTTGACATGCATCACAGGATTTGCAAAGAAGGTGTGCGTCTTTGTAAATTGTAGGCCAATAGAATCCAGCATCATAAACTTTTCTTGCTGTTAGTTGAGGCCCATAATGCCCTCCTGTTGGTCCTGTGTGACAATGGTTTAAAATTTTACTAGCTTCATTTCCGAATACACATCGGCGTATTATTCCATCAGGACAACTTTTAAACAAATGTGGTTCTTCCCAGAAATAGTGTTTTATATCACTAAAGAATTTTTTTCATTTTTGGTACGATAATCCTTTTTCAAGGAATCCACATACTAAGTAGTTTGCATAGTCTGCAAACCATGGAATTTCATTATAATCTATCTTCAATAGATATTCATCAGGAAAGTTGTCTTGTATGGCCGATTCATTTAGAACTTCTAATTTGGGATTTTCAAGACGAGAAAGATGATCAGCTGCGAGATTTTCTGCTCCTCTTTTATCTCAGATTTCAATATCGAACTCTTGTAAGAGTAAGATCCAACGGATTAATCTTGGTTTAGCATCTTGTTTCAAAAATAGGTATCTAAGAGCAGAATGGTCGGTATAGACCACCGTTTTAGCTAGAACGAGATATGAACGAAATTTGTCAAAAGCAAAGACAATAGCAAGGAGTTCTTTTTCAGTAGTTGTGTAATTTGTTTGTGCTCCTTGTAACGTCTTACTAGCAAAATATATAGGTTGAAATCATTTTTCAATCCTTTGTCCTAAAACGGCTCCCATTGCAAAATCACTTGCATCGCACATTAGTTTAAATGGTAGATTCCAATTTGGAGTTATCATAATCGGCGCATTAGTGAGTTTTTCTTTAAGAATATTAAAAGATTTGATACATTCATTTGAAAAGATGAATGGAGCATCCTTTTCTAGGAGTTTATTCATAGGAGTGGCAATTTTAGAAAAATCTTTTATGAAACGTCGGTAAAAACCGGCATGCCCTAGAAAACTCCTAACTCCTCTAACATTGGTGGGATGTGGAAGTTTAGCAATTACATCTACTTTAGCTCTATCCACTTCAATTCCTTCCTTTGAAATTTTATGACCAAGAACGATGCCTTCTTTAACCATGAAATGGCATTTCTCCCAATTAAGTACTAGATTTGATTGTTCGCATCTAATAATCATTCGTTCAAGATTAACTAGACATGATTCAAATGTATCACCGAAGACTGAAAAGTCATCCATGAAAACTTCCATGCATTCTTCTATCATGTCGTGAAAAATTACCATCATGCACCTTTGAAAGGTTGCAGGGGCGTTGCAAAGTCCAAATGGCAAGCGTTTGTAAGCAAAAGTACCATAAGTGCACGTGAACGTGGTTTTTTCTTGGTCTTCGGGTGCTATTGGAATTTGAAAATATCCGAAAAACCATCAAGAAAACAATAGTAACTATTTCCGGCTAATCTTTCCAATATTTGATCAATGAAAGGTAAGGGAAAGTGATCTTTTCTGGTGGCGTCATTTAATTTTCTATAATCAATACATACACGCCATCCTGTTACAGTCCTAGTAGGAATAAGCTCATTTTTCTCATTTGTAATGACAGTCATGCCACCCTTCTTAGGCACGCATTGAACTGGGCTTACCCATGGACTATCAAAAATTGGATAAATTAAACCTGCATCTAGCATTTTAATAATTTCTTTCTTCACAACATCTTGCATATTAGGATTTAGTCTTCGTTGGCGTTGCACATATGTTTTATGACCTTCTTCCATAAGGATATTATGTATGCAATACGAAGGACTTATTCCTTTAATATCATGAATTTTCCATGCAATAGCTGGTTTATGAGCTTTTAGCACAGAAATGAGTTGAGATTTTTCATTTTCAGTAAGAGAAGACGATATTATTACAGGTAATTCAGATTCACCATGTAAATAACCGTATTCCAAATGGTTTGGAAGTGGCTTTAACTCTAATGTCGGAGGTTCTTCTATCGATGATTTATATCGATATCTGTCTTCTTCTTTTAGCATTTGAATTTCTTCTGTTGTTGGTTTATATCCATTAGCCATAAGTGTAGCTAACATTTCAGTTTCATCAATTGGTTCAGTTCCTTCTCCTAAAGAACATTCTCCTGTTCCTTGTAATTCTGGAAATTCTTCTAACAATTCTTCATGTGATTCTATAGTTTGAATATAATAGCATGTATCATCTGCAGATTGCATTTGTTGCATTGCTCTATCAACTGAAAAGGTAACACTCTCGTCCTCTATACTTAGGGTCAATTTCTTACCAAACACGTCTATCATTGCTTTAGCCGTGTTTAAAAATGGTCTTCCTAATATGAGAGGAACTTGAGAATCTTCTTCCATATCCAGAACAACAAAATCTACTGGAAATACTAAAGTAGCAACTTTAACTAGCATGTTCTCCATTATCCCTCTAGGATATTTTACTGATCTATCGGCTAGTTGTATGCTTATTCATGTTGGTTTCAATTCTCCAAGGTCTAGTTTAGTGTGTAGTGAATACGACATTAAATTTATACTAGCACCTAAATCTGCCAATGCTTCTATTGAACTAAGACTACCCAGAAAACATGGAATTGTGAAACTTCTGGATCAGATAGTTTTTCTGGTATCTTATTCAACAGCACTGCTGAACAATTAGCATTCATAGTAACAGCCGAGATTTCTTCCATTTTCTTTCTATTCGAGATTAGATCTTTCAGAAATTTAGCATATCTAGGCATTCCTGAAATTACATCAATGAAAGGAAGATTTACATTTATCTGTTTAAACATATCCAAGAATTTGGATTGCTCGGCTTCAAGTCTCTCTTTTCTCATTTTACTCGGGTAAGGAAGTGGTGGTTCGTATGGTTTAACATAAGGTTTAGCTTTAACTGTGTTATCTTCATTAACCTTTTCAATTACCGGTTCTTTTTCCTTATCTTGTTCAGGTTGTGGTTCTTGTGGAGTAGGAATAGCTTCATCAGAAATTACAGGTATTTCAGGTGGTTTAAGTGTAATACCACTTCTTGTGGTAATAGCTTTAGCTGTTTCATTTCGGGGGTTAGCATTTGTATCACTAGGTAAACTTCCCGGTTTTCTTTCACCTATTAACCTTGCTAGGTTACTCACTTCTTGTTCCAGATTTTGAATAGAAGCTTGTTGATTTCTAAATGCTTGAGCATTTTGTTCATTGGTTTGTTTCTGAGATGTGAAAAACTGCGTTTGAGAGTCAACTAGCTTCGTCATCATATCTTCTAAATTCAGCTTTTTATCATCGGTTTATGGTGGTTTGTTTTGAAAATTAGGTCTTTGCTGATTGTAAGTATTATTGGATACTTGTTGATTACTAGGACCTTGTTGGTTGTTGTATGGAATATTTTGGTTATAATTCTGGTTTTGATTGTAAATCAGTCTTGGCGGTTGATAATTATTCTGATAATTATTTCCAGGCCTTTGGTTTATGTATGAAACATTCTCTCTTTGTTCCATTGTTAGTTCAATAATGAGACAATCTTTTGTCAAATGTGGTCCTCCACACTGCTCACAACTAATTCGTATTGAGTGTATATCCTTAGTCATCTTTTCCATTCGTCTCTCTACAACATCTATCTTTGCGGAAATGGAATCTAAGTCATGGCTAGAATCGGCTCTAGCTGCTTTAGATGATCTAACGATATCTTTTTCTTGGTGCCACTCATGTGAGTGGGAAGCAGTGTTATCAATAATTTTGTAAGCACCAGTTTCTATTTTCTTCATAATAGAACCACCAACTGCTATATCGATGTCTTTCCTTGTAGTGATGTCGCATCCTTGGTAGAATATTTGTACTATTTGACAGGTGTCTAAACCATGTTGCGGACATCCTCTCAATAACTTTCCAAATCTGGTCCATGCCTCATATAGAGTTTCATTTGGCTTCTGTGTGAACGTTACAATTTCTCCTTGAAGTCTTATGGCTTTAGATGCCGGAAAGAATTGTTTAAGAAATTTTTCAACTAAAACGTCCCATGTATCAATCGCCCCTTCAGGTAACGATTCCAACCAATCTTTGGCTTCTCCCTTTAAAGTCCAGGGAAATAACATGAGATATATCTGTTCATCCTCAACTTCTCTTATTTTAAACAGAGTGCAGATCCTATTAAAGGTACGAAGATGTTCATTTGGATCTTCTTTCGGCGCACCACTAAATTGGCATTGATTAGTCACCATGTGTAGGATTTGTCCTTTGATTTCATAATCTGGCGCATTAATGTCTGGATGAGTAATTGCGTGACCTTGGCCAGTACGTTTAGCTCTCATTCGGTCTTCCATACTTAGAGGTTCCAGATTTTCCATGATTGAATTTGTTGAATCTGAATCACTAGAGGATTCTGATTTAATGGTTCGTTCCTCAACAATCTCTGTTTGAATGATTGGTGGTTCCGGAGGAAAAATTAATGGTTCAGGATCTATGAATCGTCCCTGAATATTCTCCGAATTCTCAATTGTGAGGTCGGGTTCAAAAAATGGATTATCGGAAATTTGAATTGGAGTACTTGGTCAGCTGGATGACGATTCTAAAGAAAAATCAACTGCGGTAATATTAGCTAGATGTCTTGATCGAGTTACAGGTGGTGAACGTACAAAAGGTGGTGAACGTTTTGCTCGGTACATTCACTGAATATCCTATTAGTTTTTAAAAAGAAAGAAAAATTATATAAGTTATCCAATTAATAGACTTTTCTGATTTTGCCCACGTTTCGAATAGCCAAAAGATGCAGCAGAGGGGCAGGATTCGTTTGGTCTCAATATAATTGAGTACTGTTTGGCTCCAATAACCCGGTCCACGTACAAATCCAACTATTACTACGAACCAGAAAATTTTGATGTCTATCAATTTAACCGCTTAAAATAATTTTTCGTTTGAAATTTAAAGAAATATTAGAGAAGAAGTAGAAAATTCTGTGTCCTAAAAACTAGAATGGCGAGAAATAAGAAAGAAAAAGTGCGCGTCGGTATTAAAATTGAATAAATAAGAAAGAAAAAGAGTGACTTATAAAACTTTAAAACACTCGACTAACCTAACCTTATTATTATCACTAACTTAAAATTAAAATTGCAAATTGAGATTACTAATTGGAGTGATAATTGATACATAGGTAAAAGGCGTCGAAAAATAAAAATAAGAAAGTAGCGCGTTGAAACTTAAAAAGGAACTAAAAACTAAGAATTAAAAGTTGCGTATAAAATATTAAAGCTTACAAATAAAACTATATCCCAAATGGCAATAACTTAAAAAGGTACTAAAACTTAAAAAGGCGTCGTAAAATTTTAAAGCACCTAAATCTTAGTCTAAAGAAAAAGCACTTAAGGGATTTTACGGCAAAGCCTAAAAATCTAGAAATAAAAATAACTATGGCAAAAACTATGGATTAAAACTAAAAACGAGCGAAAAATACAAATATTACGCTAAAACAAATAAAAAAGGACAAAATATAAAAATATACTAAAAGTTGTAAAAAGCACAATTTTTATAAAAATATTATTTTTATATTATTTATTTTATAAAATTATTAATTTTATAAATTATTTAAACTATTTAATCTAAATAATACAAAATAATAATAAAAACTAAAGTATATAATAATAATAATACCCTAATTAGGGTTTAATTAATAATAATAATAATATATACTCCGTAATTAATGCTATTTTAGGGTTGACTGTGGCCTGTCAGAAGACCTCCGCGAGTGCGGATAGTCCCAGTTCAAAACCTCCGCGAGTCACGGAGGGTTCAATTTCAGCCGAGAAAGGGGTCGATTTTTACAGGTTCAGTTTTTATTTTTTTATTTTTTTTATTTTTATTTTTCTATAAATATAAAATATATACATAAATATAAATAAATATTTATATAAAACAATAAAATACTTATATTTAAACTCAAAAATAAAAATACTTTTTAACTTTTTATATTTTTTTAACAAACTCTTTTTGTATTTTTATATTTTTTATATTTTTTTTAAAAAACTTATATTTTTACTTGAAAGACTTAATAAAAACTTTTACAAAATTATATTATTATTTTTTTTATATCATTAGCGTTGCGCTTTCGGCGTTTTAGTTCCCCGGCAGCGGCTCCAAAAATACTTGATGTTCTGCGAGGTGTATATGAAATAGCTTTATTTTTACTAGGAAATACTATTAAATACGATACAATTTTACACAAGAAATTTATTTGTTTATAGAATAGATATACCTAAACCTTGCTACAACACTTATAGGCAGTGTACCTAATCGTACAGTAGTGTAGTTTTTAGTAAGTCCGGTTCGTTCCACAGGGAATCTTTTAAACAAAGCTTAACTCTATATTAGTTTTAATTTATAAAAATACAATATATATATATATATATATATATATATATATATATATATATATATATATATATATATATATATATATATATATATATATATATATATATATTATTATAAAAGGGGGTTCACCATATGAATGATTTTTATCTCTATGTATGGGATGTGTATTGAAATATGAAATCTTGTGGTCTATTGTTACGATTTGATATATATAGGTTAAACCTATAACTCACCAACATTTTTGTTGACGTTTAAAGCATGTTTATTCTCAGGTGAATACTAAGAGCTTCCGCTGTTGCATACTAAAATAAGGACAAGATTTGGAGTCCATGTTTGTATGATATTGTGTAAAAACTAGAAACTGATTTCCATGTAACATATTTGTATTTTAAACCATTATGTAATGGTCGTGTGTAAACAGGATATTTTAGATTATCATTATTTGATAATCTACGTAAAGCTTTTTAAACCTTTATTTATGAAATAAAGGTTATGGTTTGTTTTAAAAATGAATACAGTCTTTGAAAAATGTCTCATATAGAGGTCAAAACCTCGCAACGAAATCAATTAATATGGAACGTTTTTAATCAATAAGAGCGGGACATTTCAATAGGTACGTCCAATTGTAAATCTTTATATTAAAATTAACAAACTATCATTTAGTTAAACAAATATAAAGCCCATTAATAGCCCATAGTCTAATTTCCACAAGTGTCGTTCTTTTGTCCAAACCCCAAGTATGGTACAAAGCCCAATTACCCAATTTTAGTAATTAGCCCAACATCATGATTACTTCGTTTTAAATAAGCATAATAATAACTTAGCTACGAGACATTAAATTAAAAAGGTTGAACATAACTTACAATGATTAAAAATAGCGTAGCGTTACACGGACAGAATTTCGACTTACACCCTTACAACATTCGCTAACATACCCTTATTATTAGGATTAAAATTAAAATTAAAATTAAAATATAAATATATATATATAAGTTTACGTATGAGTGAAGAGAAAAAGATGTGTAAAATTCGGCCGAATGCTCGGCCTTTTAAAGGTGGATTTCTGACTTTTTGGGCTCCGCGATGAAATATCCCGTTCTTATTGATTAAAACGTTCCATATTAATTGATTTCGTTGCGAGGTTTTGACCTCTATATGAGACGTTTTTCAAAGACTGCATTCATTTTTAAAACAAACCATAACCTTTATTTCATAGATAAAGGTTTTAAAAAGCTTTACGTAGATTATCAAATAATGATAATCTAAAATATCCTGTTTACACACGACCATTACATAATGGTTTACAATACAAATATGTTACAACAAAATAAGTTTCTTGAATGCAGTTTTTACACAATATCATACAAGCATGGACTCCAAATCTCGTCCTTAGTTAAGTATGCGACAGCGGAAGCTCTTAATAATCACCTGAGAATAAACATGCTTAAAACGTCAACAAAAATGTTGGTGAGTTATAGGTTTAACCTATATATATCAAATCATAATAATAGACCACAAGATTTCATATTTCAATACACATCCCATACATCGAGATAAAAATCATTCATATGGTGAACACCTGGTAACCGACATTAACAAGATGCATATATAAGAATATCCCCATCATTCCGGGACACCCTTCGGATATGATATAAATTTCGAAGTACTAAAGCATCTGGTACTTTGGATGGGGTTTGTTAGGCCCAATAGATCTATCTTTAGGATTCGCGTCAATTAGGGTGTCTGTTCCCTAATTCTTAGATTACCAGACTTAATAAAAAGGGGCATATTCGATTTCAATAATTCAACCATAGAATGTAGTTTCACGTACTTGTGTCTATTTTGTAAATCATTTATAAAACCTGCATGTATTCTCATCCCAAAAATATTAGATTTTAAAAGTGGGACTATAACTCACTTTCACAGATTTTTACTTCGTCGGGAAGTAAGACTTGGCCACTGGTTGATTCACGAACCTATAACAATATATACATATATATCAAAGTATGTTCAAAATATATTTACAACACTTTTAATATATTTTGATGTTTTAAGTTTATTAAGTCAGCTGTCCTCGTTAGTAACCTACAACTAGTTGTCCACAGTTAGATGTACAGAAATAAATCGATAAATATTATCTTGAATCAATCCACGACCCAGTGTATACGTATCTCAGTATTGATCACAACTCAAACTATATATATTTTGGAATCAACCTCAACCCTGTATAGCTAACTCCAACATTCACATATAGAGTGTCTATGGTTGTTCCGAAATATATATAGATGTGTCGACATGATAGGTCGAAACATTGTATACGTGTCTATGGTATCTCAAGATTACATAATATACAATACAAGTTGATTAAGTTATGGTTGGAATAGATTTGTTACCAATTTTCACGTAGCTAAAATGAGAAAAATTATCCAATCTTGTTTTACCCATAACTTCTTCATTTTAAATCCGTTTTGAGTGAATCAAATTGCTATGGTTTCATATTGAACTCTATTTTATGAATCTAAACAGAAAAAGTATAGGTTTATAGTCGGAAAAATAAGTTACAAGTTGTTTTTGTAAAGGTAGTCATTTCAGTCGAAAGAACGACGTCTAGATGACCATTTTAGAAAACATACTTCCACTTTGAGTTTAACCATAATTTTTGGATATAGTTTCATGTTCATAATAAAAATCATTTTCTCAGAATAACAACTTTTAAATCAAAGTTTATCATAGTTTTTAATTAACTAACCCAAAACAGCCCGCGGTGTTACTACGACGGCGTAAATCCGGTTTTACGGTGTTTTTCGTGTTTCCAGGTTTTAAATCTTTAAGTTAGCATATAATATAGATATAGAACATGTGTTTAGTTGATTTTAAAAGTCAAGTTAGAAGGATTAACCTTTGTTTGCGAACAAGTTTAGAATTAACTAAACTATGTTCTAGTGATTACAAGTTTAAACCTTCGAATAAGATAGCTTTATATGTATGAATCGAATGATGTTATGAACATCATTACTACCTTAAGTTCCTTGGATAAACCTACTGGAAAAGAGAAAAATGGATCTAGCTTCAACGGATTCTTGGATGGCTCGAAGTTCTTGAAGCAGAATCATGACACGAAAACAAGTTCAAGTAAGATCATCACTTGAAATAAGATTGTTATAGTTATAGAAATTGAACCAAAGTTTGAATATGATTATTACCTTGTATTAGAATGATAACCTACTGTAAGAAACAAAGATTTCTTGAGATTGGATGATCACCTTACAAGATTGGAAGTGAGCTAGCAAACTTGAAAGTATTCTTGATTTTATGTAACTAGAACTTGTAGAATATATGAAGAACACTTAGAACTTGAAGATAGAACTTGAGAGAGATCAATTAGATGAAGAAAATTGAAGAATGAAAGTGTTTGTAGGTGTTTTTGGTCGTTGGTGTATGGATTAGATATAAAGGATATGTAATTTTGTTTTCATGTAAATAAGTCATGAATGATTACTCATATTTTTGTAATTTTATGAGATATTTCATGCTAGTTGCCAAATAATGGTTCCCACATGTGTTAGGTGACTCACATGGGCTGCTAAGAGCTGATCATTGGAGTGTATATACCAATAGTACATACATCTAAAAGCTGTGTATTGTACGAGTACGAATACGGGTGCATACGAGTAGAATTGTTGATGAAACTGAACGAGGATGTAATTGTAAGCATTTTTGTTAAGTAGAAATATTTTGATAAGTGTATTGAAGTCTTTCAAAAGTGTATAAATACATATTAAAACACTACATGTATATACATTTTAACTGAGTCGTTAAGTCATCGTTAGTCGTTACATGTAAGTGTTGTTTTGAAACCTTTAGGTTAACGATCTTGTTAAATGTTGTTAACCCAATGTTTATAATATCAAATGAGATTTTAGATTATTATATTATCATGATATTATCATGTATGAATATCTCTTAATGTGATATATATACATTAAATGTCTTTACAACGATAATCGTTACATATATGTCTCGTTTAAAAATCATTAAGTTAGTAGTCTTGTTTTTACATATGTAGTTCATTGTTAATATACTTAATGATATGTTTACTTATCATAGTATCATGTTAACTATATATATATATCCATATATATGTCATCATATAGTATTTACAAGTTTTAACGTTCGTGAATCACCGGTCAACTTGGGTGGTCAATTGTCTATATGAAACATATTTCAATTAATCAAGTCTTAACAAGTTTGATTGCTTAACATGTTGGAAATATTTAATCATGTAAATATCAGTCTCAATTAATATATATAAACATGGAAAAGTTCGGGTCACTACAGTACCTACCCGTTAAATAAATTTCGTCCCGAAATTTTAAGCTGTTGAAGGTGTTGACGAATCTTCTGGAAATAGATGCGGGTATTTCTTCTTCATCTGATCTTCACGCTCCCAGGTGAACTCGGGTCCTCTACGAGCATTCCATCGAACCTTAACAATTGGTATCTTGTTTTGCTTAAGTCTTTTAACCTCACGATCCATTATTTCGACGGGTTCTTCGATGAATTTAAGTTTTTCGTTGATTTGGATTTCATCTAACGGAATAGTGAGATCTTCTTTAGCAAAACATTTCTTCAAATTCGAGACGTGGAAAGTGTTATGTACAGCCGCGAGTTATTGAGGTAACTCAAGTCGGTAAGCTACTGGTCCGACACGATCAATAATCTTGAATGGTCCAATATACCTTGGATTTAATTTCCCTCGTTTACCAAATCGAACAACGCCTTTCCAAGGTGCAACTTTAAGCATGACCATCTCTCCAATTTCAAATTCTATATCTTTTTCTTTTAATGTCAGCGCAGCTCTTTTGTCGACTTTGGGCGGTTTTCAACCGTTGTTGAATTTGGATGATCTTCTCGGTAGTTTCTTGTATAATCTCCGAACCCGTAATCTGTCTATCCCCCACTTCACTCCAACAAATCGAAGACCTGCACTTTCTACCATAAAGTACTTCAAACGGCGCCATCTCAATGCTTGAATGGTAGCTGTTGTTGTAGGAAAATTCTGCTAACGGTAGATGTCGATCCCAACTGTTTCCGAAATCAATAACACATGCTCATAGCATGTCTTCAAGCGTTTGTATCGTCCTTTCGCTCTGCCCATCAGTTTGTGGATGATAGGCAGTACTCATGTCTAGACGAGTTCCTAATGCTTGCTGTAATGTCTGCCAGAATCTTGAAATAAATCTGCCATCCCTATCAGAGATAATAGAGATTGGTATTCCATGTCTGGAGACGACTTCCTTCAAATACAGTCGTGCTAAATTCTCCATCTTGTCATCTTCTCTTATTGGCAGGAAGTGTGCTGATTTGGTGAGACGATCAACTATTACCCAAATAGTATCAAAACCACTTGTAGTCCTTGGCAATTTAGTGATGAAATCCATGGTAATGTTTTCACATTTCCATTCTGGGATTTCGGGTTGTTGAAGTAGACCTGATGGTTTCTGATGCTCAGCTTTGACCTTAGAACACGTCAAACATTCTCCTACGTATTTAGCAACATCGGCTTTCATACCCGGCCACCAAAAATGTTTCTTGAGATCCTTGTACATCTTCCCCGTTCCAGGATGTATTGAGTATATGGTTTTATGAGCTTCTCAAAGTACCATTTCTCTCATATCTCCAAATTTTGGTACCCAAATCCTTTCAGCCCTATACCGGGTTCCGTCTTCCCGAATATTAAGATGCTTCTCCGATCCTTTGGGTATTTCATCCTTTAAATTTCCCTCTTTTAAAACTCCTTGTTGCGCCTCCTTTATTTGAGTAGTAAGGTTATTATGAATCATTATATTCATAGATTTTACTCGAATGGTTTCTCTGTCCTTCCTGCTCAAGGCATCGGCTACCACATTTGCCTTCCCCGGGTGGTAACGAATCTCAAAGTCGTAATCATTCAATAATTCAATCCACCTACGTTGCCTCATATTCAGTTGTTTCTGATTAAATATGTGTTGAAGACTTTTGTGGTCGGTATATATAATACTTTTGACCCCATATAAGTAGTGCCTCCAAATCTTTAATGCAAAAACAACCGCGCCTAATTCCAAATCATGCGTCGTATAATTTTGTTCGTGAATCTTCAATTGTCTAGACGCATAAGCAATCTCCTTCATTTGTTGCATTAATACACAACCGAGACCTTGCTTTGATGCGTCACAATAAATCAGAAAATCATCATTCCCTTCAGGCAATGACAATATAGGTGCCGTAGTTAGATTTTTCTTCAATAACTGAAACGCTTTCTCTTGTTCATTATTCCATTCAAATTTCTTCCCTTTATGCGTTAATGCAGTCAAGGGTTTTGCTATTCTGGAAAAGTCTTGGATGAACCTTCTGTAGTAACCAGCTAGTCCTAAAAACTGGCGTATGTGTTTCGGAGTTTTCGGGGTTTCCCACTTTTCAACAGTTTCTATATTTGCCGGATCTACCTTAATACCTTCTTTGTTCACTATGTGACCGAGGAATTGAACTTCTTCCACCCAAAATGCACACTTTGAAAACTTAGCGTACAATTCTTCCTTCCTCAATACTTCTAACACCTTTCTCAAATGTTCACCGTGTTCTTGGTCATTCTTTGAGTAAATAAGTATGTCATCAATGAAAACAATGACAAACTTGTCAAGGTATGGTCCACACACTCGGTTCATAAGGTCCATGAACACAGCTGGTGCATTAGTTAAACCAAATAGCATGACCATAAACTCGTAATGATCGTAACGTGTTCTGAAAGCAGTGTTTGGAATATCATCTTCTTTCACCCACATTTGATGATACCCGGAACGTAAGTCAATATTTGAATAAACAGACGAGCCTTGTAGTTGATCAAATAAGTCGTCGATTCTCGGTAGTGGGTAGCGGTTCTTGATGGTAAGTTTGTTCAACTCTCGGTAGTCGATACACAACCTGAATGTACCATCTTTCTTCTTGACAAACAAATCAGGAGCTCCCCACGGTGATGTGCTTGGTCGAATGAAACCACGCTCTAAAATTTCTTGTAATTGGCTTTGCAGTTCTTTCATCTCGCTGGGTGCGAGTCTGTAAGGAGCACGAGCTATTGGTGCAGCTCCTGGTACAAGATCTATTTGAAATTCAACGGATCGATGTGGGGGTAATCCCGGTAATTCTTTCGGAAATACATCGGGAAATTCTTTTGCAATGGGAACATCATTGATGCTCTTTTCTTCAGTTTGTACTTTCTCGACGTGTGCTAGAACAGCATAGCAACCTTTTCTTATTAGTTTTTGTGCCTTCAAATTACTAATAAGATGTAGCTTCGTGTTGCCCTTTTCTCCGTACACCATTAAGGGTTTTCCTTTTTCTCGTATAATGCGAATTGCATTTTTGTAACAAACAATCTCTGCTTTCACTTCTTTCAACCAGTCCATACCGATTATCACATCAAAACTCCCTAACTCTACTGGTATCAAATCAATCTTAAATGTTTCGCTAACCAGTTTAATTTCTCGATTCCGACATATATTATCTGCTGAAATTAATTTACCATTTGCTAATTCGAGTAAAAATTTACTATCCAAAGGCGTCAATGGACAACTTAATTTAGCACAAAAATCTCTACTCATATAGCTTCTATCCGTACCCGAATCAAATAAAACGTAAGCAGATTTATTGTCAATAAGAAACGTACCCGTAACAAGCTCCGGGTCTTCCTGTGCCTCTGCCGCATTAATATTGAAAACTCTTCCGTGGCCTTGTCCATTCATGTTCTCCTGGTTCGGGCAATTTCTAATAATGTGGCCCGGTTTTCCACATTTATAACAAACTACATTGGCATAACTTGCTCCGACACTACTTGCTCCGCCATTACTCGTTCCGACACCATTTGTTCCTTTCGTTCTATTAACCCCTGGTCCGTAGACCTCACACTTCGCCGCGCTATGACCATTTCTTTTACACTTGTTGCAAAATTTGGTGCAGAACCCCGAGTGATACTTTTCACACCTTTGGCATAGCTGCTTCTGATTGTTGTTGTTGTTGCGGTTATTATTGTTGTTGGGATGATTGTTGTAGTTGCTGTTGTTGTTGTTGTTGGGCCGTTTGTTGTAATTGCAATTGATGTTGCGATTGTTGGGATAATTTTTGCGATTATTGTTGTAATTGCTATTGTTGTTGTATTGGTGATTCTTATCACCGTTTTCTTCCCACTTTCTTTTGACTTGCTTTACATTGGCCTCTTCAGCAGTCTGTTCTTTAATTCTTTCTTCAATCTGGTTCACTAGTTTGTGAGCCATTCTATATGCCTGTTGTATGGAGACGGGCTCGTGTGAACTTATATCTTCTTGGATTCTTTCCGGTAATCCTTTCACAAACGCGTCGATCTTCTCTTCCTCATCTTCGAATGCTCCCGGACACAATAGGCACAACTTTGTGAATCATCTTTCATACGTGGTAATATCAAATCCTTGGGTTCGTAACCCTCTAAGTTCTATCTTGAGCTTATTGACCTCGGTTCTGGGACAGTACTTCTCGTTCATCAAGTGCTTGAATGCTGACCACGGTAGTGCGTACGCATCGTCTTGTCCCACTTGCTCTAGATAGGTATTCCACCATGTTAACGCAGAACATGTGAAGGTATGCGTAGCGTACTTCACTTTGTCCTCTTCAGTACACTTACTTATGGCAAACACCGATTCGACCTTCTCGGTCCACCGTTTCAATCCGATCGGTCCTTCGGTTCCATCAAATTCCAAAGGTTTGCAGGCAGTGAATTCTTTGTAGGTGCATCCTACACGATTTCCTGTACTGCTAGATCCAAGATTATTGTTGGTATGTAGCGCAGCCTGTACTGCGGCTATGTTTGAAGCTAGAAAAGTACGGAATTCCTCTTCATTCATATTCACGGTGTGTCGAGTAGTCGGTGCCATTTCCTTCAAAATAGTCAAATGGAACAAGTTAATCATACAGAATATTAAGAGTAGTTAATAGTATTTCGTAGCATAATATGAACTCATTTATAAAAGCTTTTTCTTCATATTAGCGTTTTATAAGTTTAAATTCGGGTAGTACCTACCCGTTAAGTTCATACTTAGTAGCTAATATACAATTCAACTACTACAATTCTATATGAAAAACTGATTATAATAATATTTTGTGTTCAAACTTTTACACAATATTTTACAAACTTACAATACCGCTTATTTTACATATAGCATGAAATATAGACACAATAAATTTGATACAAGATGGTTGTGAAGATAATTCTAGCTAGTACACAAGTCGTTCAGCAAAGGCTATAAAGACACGTAATTCATACGTCCATAAACAAGTCATGCATTCTGGTTTTACTAGGATTACTTCGCATCCTTGGTCTTGTGGAACATAACCGTTATGGCCGTTGATAAGACAGCGTGTTGTAACATTGTCAAAGGGACGAGGGTTACGTAATGTCCAACAGTCCCGTAACAATCTAAAAACCTCATTTCTTACCCCAATTACCGACTCCGTCACTTGTGGGAACGTTTTGTTTAATAGTTGTAGCCCGATGTTCTTGTTCTCACTTTGGTGAGAAGCGAACATTACTAATCCGTAAGCATAACATGCTTCTTTATGTTGCATGTTAGCCACTTTTTCTATATCACGAAGTCCAATATTCGGATATATTGAGTCAAAATAATTTCTTAACCCATTGTGTAAAATAGCATTTGGGTTCCCCACAATATATGCGTCAAAGTAAACACATCGTAACTTATGGATTTCCCAATGTGATATCCCCCATCTTTCGAACGAAAGCCTTTTATAAACCAAGGCATTCTTGGAACGTTCTTCGAATGTCTTACAAACTGATCTCGCCTTAAATACTTGTGCCGAAGAATTTTGACCGACTCTAGACAAGATTTCATCAATCATGTCTCCGGGTAGGTCTCTTAAAATATTGGGTTGTCTATCCATTTTGTATTTTTATACTGTAAAATAGACAAGAGTTAGATTCATAAAAAAAAATACTTATTAATACAAGCAATTTTTACATATATCATAAAGCATAAGCACACTATATTACATATATTACACCACACGAATATAACTATCTTATTCCGACTCGCTTGTTTCTTCTTCTTCGGTTTTGGTTTGTTTTGCCAAGTTTCTAGGGATATATGATGTTTCCCTAATACGAGCCATCGTTTTCCACATTGGTTTAGAAAAACCTGGTGGTTTAGAGGTTTCCGGGTCATTGTTACAACTTAAGGACTTCGGGGGTTGACGATACATATAAAGTTCATCGGGGTTGGAATTAGATTTCTCTATTTTTATGCCCTTTCCCTTATTATTTTCTTTTGCCTTTTTAAATTCAGTTGGGGTAATTTCTATAACATCATCGGAATTCTCGTCGGAATCCGATTCATCGGAGAATTGGTAATCCTTCCAATATTTTGCTTCCTTGGCGGAAACACCATTGACCATAATTAACCTTGGTCGGTTGGTTGAGGATTTTCTTTTACTTAATCGTTTTATTATTTCCCCCACCGGTTCTATTTCTTCATCCGGTTCCGATTCTTCTTCCGGTTCCGACTCTTCTTCCGGTTCCTCTTCGGGAACTTGTGAATCAGTCCACGAATCATTCCAATTTACATTTGACTCTTCATTATTATTAGGTGAGTCAATGGGACTTGTTCTAGAGGTAGACATCTATCACATAATATCAAACGCGTTAAGAGATTAATACATCACATAATATTCACATGTTAAAAATATATAGTTTCCAACAAAATTTGTTAAGCAATCATTTTTCAAGTAAACACGGTCGAAGTCCAGACTCACTAATGCATCCTAACAAACTCGATAAGACACACTAATGCAAAATTTTGGTTCTCTAAGACCAACGCTCTGATACCTACTGAAATGTCCCGTTCTTATTGATTAAAAACGTTCCATATTAATTGATTTCGTTGCGAGGTTTTGACCTCTATATGAGACATTTTTCAAAGACTGCATTCATTTTTAAAACAAACCATAACCTTTATTTCATAGATAAAGGTTTTAAAAAGCTTTACGTAGATTATCAAATAATGATAATCTAAAATATCCTGTTTACACACGACCATTACATAATGGTTTACAATACAAATATGTTACAACAAAATAAGTTTCTTGAATGCAGTTTTTACACAATATCATACAAGCATGGACTCTAAATCTCGTCCTTATTTAAGTATGCGACAACGGAAGCTCTTAATAATCACCTGAGAATAAACATGCTTAAAACGTCAACAAAAATGTTGGTGAGTTATAGGTTTAACCTATATATATCAAATCATAATAATAGACCACAAGATTTCATATTTCAATACACATCCCATACATAGAGATAAAAATCATTCATATGGTGAACACCTGGTAACCGACATTAACAAGATGCATATATAAGAATATCCCCATCATTCCGGGACACCCTTCGGATATGATATAAAATTCGAAGTACTAAAGCATCCGGTACTTTGGATGGGGTTTGTTAGGCCCAATAGATCTATCTTTAGGATTCGCGTCAATTAGGGTGTCTGTTCCCTAATTCTTAGATTACCAGACTTAATAAAAAGGGGCATATTCGATTTCGATAATTCAACCATAGAATGTAGTTTCACGTACTTGTGTCTATTTTGTAAATCATTTATAAAACCTGCATGTATTCTCATCCCAAAAATATTAGATTTTAAAAGTGGGACTATAACTCACTTTCACAGATTTTTACTTCGTCGGGAAGTAAGATTTGGCCACTGGTTGATTCACGAACCTATAACAATATATACATATATATCAAAGTATGTTCAAAATATATTTACAACACTTTTAATATATTTTGATGTTTTAAGTTTATTAAGTCAGCTGTCCTCGTTAGTAACCTACAACTAGTTGTCCACAGTTAGATGTACAGAAATAAATCGATAAATATTATCTTGAATCAATCCACGACCCAGTGTATACATATCTCAGTATTGATCACAACTCAAACTATATATATTTTGGAATCAACCTCAACCCTGTATAGCTAACTCCAACATTCACATATAGAGTGTCTATGGTTGTTCCGAAATATATATAGATGTGTCAACATGATAGGTCGAAACATTGTATACGTGTCTATGGTATCTCAAGATTACATAATATACAATACAAGTTGATTAAGTTATGGTTAAAATAGATTTGTTACCAATTTTCACGTAGCTAAAATGAGAAAAATTATCCAATCTTGTTTTACCCATAACTTCTTCATTTTAAATCCGTTTTGAGTGAATCAAATTGCTATGGTTTCATATTGAACTCTATTTTATGAATCTAAACAGAAAAAGTATATGTTTATAGTCGGAAAAATAAGTTACAAGTCATTTTTGTAAAGGTAGTCATTTCAGTCGAAAGAACGACGTCTCGATGACCATTTTAGAAAATATACTTCCACTTTGAGTTTAACCATAATTTTTGTATATAGTTTCATGTTCATAATAAAAATCATTTTCTCAGAATAACAACTTTTAAATCAAAGTTTATCATAGTTTTTAATTAACTAACCCAAAACAGCCATCGGTGTTACTACGACGGCGTAAATCCGGTTTTACGGTGTTTTTCGTGTTTCCAGGTTTTAAATCATTAAGTTAGCATATCATATAGATATAGAACATGTGTTTAGTTGATTTTAAAAGTCAAGTTAGAAGGATTAACTTTTGTTTGCGAACAAGTTTAGAATTAACTAAACTATGTTCTAGTGACTACAAGTTTAAACCTTCGAATAAGATAGCTTTATATGTATGAATCGAATGATGTTATGAACATCATTACTACCTTAAGTTCCTTGGATAAACCTACTAGAAAAGAGAAAAATGGATCTAGCTTCAACGGATTCTTGGATGGCTCGAAGTTCTTGAAGCAGAATCATGACACGAAAACAAGTTCAAGTAAGATCATCACTTGAAATAAGATTGTTATAGTTAAAGAAATTGAACCAAAGTTTGAATATGATTATTACCATGTATTAGAATGATAACCTACTGTAATAAACAAAGATTTCTTGAGGTTGGATGATCACCTTACAAGATTGGAAGTGAGCTGGCAAACTTGAAAGTATTCTTGATTTTATGTAACTAGAACTTGTAGAATATATGAAGAACACTTAGAACTTGAAGATAGAACTTGAGAGAGATCAATTAGATGAAGAAAATTGAAGAATGAAAGTGTTTATAGGTGTTTTTGGTCGTTGATGTATGGATTAGATATAAAGGATATGTAATTTTGTTTTCATGTAAATAAGTCATGAATGATTACTCATATTTTTTGTAATTTTATGAGATATTTCATGCTAGTTGCCAAATGATGGTTTCCACATGTGTTAGGTGACTCACATGGGCTGCTAAGAGCTGATCATTGGAGTGTATATACTAATAGTACATACATCTAAAAGCTGTGTATTGTACGAGTACGAATACAGGTGCATACGAGTAGAATTGTTGATGAAACTGAACGAGGATGTAATTGTAAGCATTTTTGTTAAGTAGAAATATTTTGATAAGTGTATTGAAGTCTTTCAAAAGTGTATAAATACATATTAAAACACTACATGTATATACATTTTAACTGAGTCGTTAAGTCATCGTTAGTCGTTACATGTAAGTGTTGTTTTGAAACCTTTAGGTTAACGATCTTGTTAAATGTTGTTAACCCAATGTTTATAATATCAAATGAGATTTTAAATTATTATATTATCATGATATTATCATGTATGAATATCTCTTAATATGATATATATACATTAAATGTCTTTACAACGATAATCGTTACATATATGTCTCGTTTAAAAATCATTAAGTTAGTAGTCTTGTTTTTACATATGTAGTTCATTGTTAATATACTTAATGATATGTTTACTTATCATAGTATCATGTTAACTATATATATATCCATATATATGTCATCATATAGTTTTTACAAGTTTTAACGTTCATGAATCACCGGTCAACTTGGGTGGTCAATTGTCTATATGAAACATATTTCAACTAATCAAGTCTTAACAAGTTTGATTGCTTAACATGTTGGAAACATTTAATCATGTAAATATCAGTCTCAATTAATATATATAAACATGGAAAAGTTCGGGTCACTACACGCAAGTGCAGCCTTTTTGGTCTTCAAAGCTCCGCGAGTGCGGAGCTGTGGATTCCAGCTCACACAAGTTTGGCTCCTAGCTTGCCGACGGATAATATAATATAATATAATATATATATTAATTTTAAGAATTAATTATATATTATATTATATTCATGTGCATAGTTGACTTGTAATTTTTAGTCCGTTGCGTCGAGCGTTGAGAGATGACTCTGGTCCCGGTTCCGGATTTTCGAACGTCCAAGCGTACAATTTAATATCTTGTATTTTGTGTTTCGAATCATGTACTCTTGTAATTTTGAGACGTTTCTCATCAATAATTGGAACCACTTTGATTGTATTTTGTACCTTTGAGCTTTTTGGTCATTTGCGTCTTCAATTCGTCGAATATGTCTTTTGTCTTCACCTTTTATTATTTAAACGAATATTACTTGTAAATAGGACAACTGCAACTAAAAGCTTGTCTTTCTTGAGGAATAATGCTATGAAATATATGTTCGTTTTTAGCATTATCAAATATTCCCACACTTGAGCGTTGCTTGTCCTCAAGCAATATAGTCTTGAATATACAAGAATCACTTCTTTATTCTTCACACTTTGTACATCAGTGATTTCTTTACGGCGGTATAAACAATGGTAGTAACGATGTGGTTTACAGTCTCACATGACTTATGAAAATTTAGATCCATTAAGGAAATTGGATCTTTATGAAAACATTTGATCTTTTGAAAATTCAATCTAATTTTTACCCTAGATAAGTTTTCCGGAATAACCCTTCACCGATGTTTGCAAATTGTTATTGTGGGTTTGGTGGGTTTTAGATTTGAAAATTTTAGCTCAAAACTTGTGGTTTTGTGTCACCCACTTGCTAACCTTGTATTGGGAAAGCAACACGTCCAGTATACTTGCTCCGTATATTACCTTACGGTAAACTACTGTCCGGTTGTAAAGGAAAGCGTTGAACAAGCAACTGTTAAGGCAATGTCCCCTGACATGCTTTTAATTATGGTCTATAACGTGTCGGATGCAATTACTATCCTTTGTAGGAGCAATAGTAAAGCTCACCCTTATAATTTTTCGGTCTGGCACAAGGTCCTGTCTTTGACCATGCTATGCAACCACCGTTCTTACGGTTGACACCCGATTTGGTTCAGGTAACCTAATGAATTCCAGGTGAATTTCTAGGATTTTACGTTCAATGGTAATGAACGCATTGAAAATGGGTTTTCAAAAAACAAATCGGTTTGTAATTTTGATCAAAATATTTTCTCGTTCAAGCTCGAGTTTAGATATCATCGAATTCCATGAGTTTGTAATTCTCAATCTTTAAGGTCAATCTCTAGGATTGAGTAATATCAGTCTTAAAAGCTG
Source organism: Rutidosis leptorrhynchoides (assembly GCF_046630445.1). Classification (NCBI taxonomy): domain Eukaryota; kingdom Viridiplantae; phylum Streptophyta; class Magnoliopsida; order Asterales; family Asteraceae; genus Rutidosis; species Rutidosis leptorrhynchoides. The sequence continues at coordinate 10,886,804 of NC_092339.1, forward strand.
ATTTTTGATCTTTAAGGAGATTATCCTTTCTGGGGATCTGATTCATTAGTCTTATCCAGCTAATTTGCACGGCGTCCTCCCCATTTTACAAGACAGATCCTCTCATGGTTAGGATAAGTCTGACCACTTGGAGACCCTGTTTGATGCTGAGGTCCGTGAATTTTCTGCTGATTTTAGAGATGACTTTTTCTAGATTTTTCGTCAACCTACAGCTGGTCTGGATGACAACTTCATGACCTAAATCAAGAAGCGCGTTTCTTTTTCGGAAGACTTTACTTCCTTTAAGTGATGGAATTGATTCATCGTGTAGATCCATCTTTCTTACAGTAAATTGGGTAAAACTGTTTAGTTTAGTCCAAAGCAAAAGTATCTTCAATTATTTGTTACAGAAATATGTGAAATATGTTTAAGATAACTTGGTAAATTTTCCCACACTTGGCTTTTATTTTCTTTTATTTGCCTTTTTATTGTCCTCTATTCTATTTTAAATGAATTCTAACATTTTGGTTTGTTTCTCAATTTATGTCCTTTCCGAGGTAACAATAATTTCGGTGTTAACACCTAGTTTTATCGTTCATAAATATGTATAAACATGATTTTGAATTCATTTAATTGAAAATTTTGTAAAATTTTACTAGAATTGGGTAGTCAGTATATAAGACTAGGGCTGTTCTTTATTATCAGAGAGCACTAGATTCTAATACAACTACTGCTTTACTAGTATTTTTAATGGTAACCAAGTGTTTAAATCAAAAATTTTTAAAATCTCGAAAGAATTTAACCTCTTCCCACACTTAAGATCTTGCAATGCCCTCATTTGCAAGAAATCAGTAACAATTTAAATTATTGAGGGTGATTAGCATAGAAAAATGATTAAATTTTACCAAAGTTTCCAAACATATTGGCGTTTGTTTTAAAAGCAAAGATTTTTGGGTTTTTTTAATGTTTTTGGCATACTTTAAATCAATAAGATTAAAAATAATGATAATAAAATTTCTCGTCCCTCCCTTGGGTAAAGCAATTTCGGTTCAACGACCTAGTCTTCAACTCACGACGAATTTTAAAAATCATATTTTTAACTTAGCAAAATAAAGTAAATTTTTGTTTTTAAATTCACACCAAACTTAAATTTAAAATGCATAAAATTGAAAATTCATATTAATAATTAAAAATTCACAACAAACTTATATTATATTTTTGTTTTTATACATACAAACTTATATTAAAAATATTAAAATTTTCAAATATTTACAAACTTAAATATATTGATTTTAAAAAAATTCACAATATTAATTTAATATTTATATATTAATTTTAAAAACATGGTAAAAATAAAATTAAAAATCTTTTTGGCTTTTATCCCACTTTAATCAATCAAATATTATCAAAAATATGCGCCCCTCTTTTCGGTAAAGTAATTTCAGTTCCATGACCTAATTTAACTTATGACGAATTTTTGAAATATTTTGGGTTGATTGATTAAAGATATTTATACCTTAAGAATAAACATTAAATTTTGCAGTGATGTAATAAATTTTTGTATGATATCAATAATTTCGGTCGCAAGACCTAATTTTATCAAATACCAATTTAATACTTTATAGCGAACAATTTAGCGTTTATTATCAAAAGGTTAAAAATTAAAATAAAAAATGAAAACTGTACAAACTTACCTGTGAAATAGATTTCTTAGTGATATGCTCTAGCCCACTCATAAGATAGTCGGACTAATTGGTTTTCCATAGCTACATAGGCGTAACCTCGAGCATTTATCGTTTTTTCTTCTAAACATATGAACAGTCCGTCTCTGCATAAAGTAACAAATTCGGTGTTTGAATAGGTTTGATTATTTGAACATTTACCTTCGTGTGACCATTTTCCGCATTTGTGACATCTTTCAAGGTGCCGTGCTCTTCTTTTCGCTGCAGATTTTAATTTTTCTTTACCAAATTGTAATTTATTATTTTCGCATCTGGATTCTTTTCTTACTCCGTCCAATTTACCTCTGTTTCATTTCACTAAATGAATCGAAATTTTAGCTGAAAGTGACTAATCGGACTTATATGCAATGCAAGCCATAATTATTTATAGTGTTTTCAGGACGGTCTGAACGAACAATGAGGGATATCACCTTAGTTTACCATACTGCAGGTGAACTTATCCTTAGATGGAATGAAAGCACAGTTCCATAATATAACTTTATCCTTTCAGTTACATGTTGAGGTTAGGGTTAACATTAACAAGAACAACATATAGTTGCAACCAACGAAGGAAGGAAGGTGTAGAGTAACCATATCCGTGTTACAGACGTTTTAAGCAGTCCCTTCCAAGAGGATAACAAGATTCATAGATTCTCAAAGTATTTTATACTACATTTCCGAAAGAAAATCGCACGAAAGGTGTAATCTTTGAACGAGAGTGAACTCTTCGAGCGGATTGATCCGAATTTATCCTTATACTTATGGGGATGCGCGGATGAGAAGATACGTGAACTCTTGGTCATAAAGAATGGTTTTCTCCGAGTGAAAAGAATTTCAAAAATGATTTCTTTTATCTCAACATTACAGATGAGGTTTACGAGGATGTTGCGATTAGCCGTGAAATTTTGAGAATAGAAACCCACCTAGTGCCTTCCCTACAATAGGGTGACCACTAAGTGTACCTCATAAAACTGATTTATCGCCCCGTGTTTTTGCCATGTTTAACCTTAAAAGGAACATTTTATGAGCGCAAAGACTTCCTAACAAATTTTATAAATCTGCCATCCAAAGTGGCTCGAGAGTTTTTAACAAAGATCTTAATAGTAAGCTTCATCCCTAACGGAGGGCGAGAAGAAGTGTGATCCATACATGGTGTAGTCTAATACGAAAACCTTTAATAAAATCAACCAATGAAGTTTTGAAAACCTTTAAACGTTTGATGTAACAACATAAACGGAACGAAGTTCCTAGTAAATTTAGAAGTATGTACAACGTGTACCATTTTGCACAAAACTATTTGACTTAAGTTAGACAGCTCAATAAAGGAGCGATTTTTAAATAATTTGAAGGTATAACTTAGTATGTACTAACCAAAATAAGTAAAGGTAAATCTATACATATATGATTTTATAAATCGCATAAGTGACAGAAAAGATTTTAGTACTTTCATTTGTCCATAAATCTCGTGAGGACCGCACAAATAAGCAACATGTAAAATCAACGTGTAAAATTTTTGATAAACATAGTTTTTCGTATTTCAGAGGTTACGATTTGAAAAAGATTGAGTGGAAAATCCTTGAATCATCGGGTGACATGTCACTGGGTAATAAAAACTAATGAATTAAATGTAGTTTTGACAATTATCAGGACTTAAGTCTTTGGCCCAAAAATGTTCACGTGTGAAGCCGTTGTTAAAAAGTGAGGTATGAAGGATAGAGCATGGGGATGAGAAGTTAATCCCTTCTTGACTTTGAAAAATGCCAAACAGGTTATGGCCAATATTAAAGTTGGAGTACTGATGATGTTAATATCGCTAGATGAGAATTCCTTAGAATAAGTCAGGACTTAGAATTATGTAAGAAAGATCATCGCTCTGACAGGTGTGGCAAATAAGATCCCTGGGGTAACGCAAAAATTTTGAATGGTTTAAGTGTTAGTGGATGCCCGAAGGCTCTGCATGACGTGGTAGTAAGTACCTTCATCAAATACACACACTACACACACATACATGAATCTCTAGATTTCGACGGTTGTAAAGTCTTCATGATGACTTGGATACGAATAAGCAACGAATAATTTTGTATAATAAGCAACAAAAGTTTTATAGAAATTGTTTAAGGTGATAATGTAAGAATAGAAACGAAGTTCTTAGTAAACTAGGGTTATGTACAACCCGTACCATTCAAAGTAAAAGATCTTTTGAACAAAAGATTTGATTTGTAAAAGTGAAAGTAAAATTTCATATGTACTTGCCAAAAATAAGTAACCATTTACTTTATTTTTTTTATAACATATATGATTTCAAAAATTTGCACGAATGACAAATAAAATAAATTTACTTGTATAAAACCCTGGGAGGATCGCACAGTAAAATAGTGTGTGAAAAATTTTTGCAGCAAAAATTTTCATATTTCGGAGGTTATAAGTTGGAAAAAGATCGAGTAAAAGATTTTTGAAAATTTCGGGTGACATTTGAGCATCAATGTCACAAGGTAATGAAAACTGTTGAATTTAAATGTAGTTGATGACTATTAGTAGGACATAAGTCTTTCGACCAAAAATGCTTAAGTGTAAAGTTGTTGCTTATAAGCGAGATACGAATGGGAGAGTATGAGGATGAGAATTTAACCACCCATTGATTTTGGACAATTTTGAACTGGTATGACTAATATTGACGTAAGTAGTGAAAATGTTGTGATTATCATCGAACAAGGAATCTCTCAAAATAAATTAGGATTTAGAGTTGCGTAAGAATGAGTATCAAATAAGATTTCTGGCTAGTCCTTAAGATAGAATTTGAATCGCCGAAGTGACGGGATACAATTTCCTTTATGTATCATCGTGTAAGTTTGTCCATTGTATCGGTTTCTTTCATGGCTAGAAAGTGAGCAGATTTGGTGAGGCGGTCAACGATAACCCAGATAGTGTCATAACTGCCTATTGTTTTCGGTAGCTTCAGGATGAAATCCATTATCATCCCTTCCCATTTCCATTGTGGGATCTCGGGTTGTTGAAGTAACCCATATGGCTTTTAGCTCACCATTCTCGCGAGGTATACGAATAATCTTCTTACTATAAATAACTTACGCTTTCATCCTTGAAAGCCAGTCCGTTCCAACTATTTCATCAAAGCTTCCTAACTTGATGAGTATTAGGTTAATCTTAAAGTCCCTTCCAACTAAATCTTATTATACTATCGCGAAAAATTCTATCAACCTTCTCAAATAACATCTCTTTGTGCATAGATAACTAATCCTTTCTAACTACTACTTTAAAACTTCCAAGTCTTGTTGGCATGAGGTCATCTCCAATGACCCACCCGTTAATTTTAAGGCTCTACCTTAAATTAGTCCTCTATTTCTGCCAGCTTACCATTACTTTGTCCTATAGAATACTTAACTCTCACGGTTGTTAATGGCTTACTAGTCATAACACTAAGGTTCTTAGATGTAAGGTTTCTATCACTCTAGTATTAAACAACTTCGAGACAATAAACGTTGTGAAGAAATGTACCCTAACTAAAATCAGGATCCATGTGAGTCTCCATAACTGAGATAACGATTGCTCGACTGCAAGTAAGTCCAAAGTTTTTCCTGTTTGAGAACTTTTTCCTTAAGTATCCAGGGTGTCTATATCTATAACAAATTTTCGGGTTATCAATTCTGCAATCCAGGCCCTTCTCGTACAATATCTAGGCTAAGTGGTTATTCCTACCTTTATCGGACCATAATGCGTATACTCAAGTGGTTCCTACCAAAATTTCCCTTGAATCGCTTCATATTCCTTATATAGTAATATTGGAACTTCTGCATGATTTACTTCAATATAACCACGCTGGCCTTGCGTCATTATATTGTACTAAATCATACGTTCATTCCAATATCACTCCATATGGTCAATGTAACGTGATCACTCCAAGTTCTACTCAATTTCATCTAATGGTGCTTTATCTATGCTATCTCAAAACAAAATCTACATAATTAATCTCACGGTTTCTTGGTGTGAGTGCGTAGGTTCCGTAGGTCATGCATCAATGCCTAAATGTCCCGAAATTTCTTCAAAATGTTCGGGTTCAGGTAATGTCGTTAGGTTCCTTTCTAGAATTTCAATCTGGGTCTCGTGTCGAGTTGTACGTGTAGCAAGTAGTAATACGATATGTCTTGAGGCGACTCCCAAGCCTTTGGGTATGGATGGGTATCAGTGGAAGACATTGACCTTGTGAAAGGAGATGTCCTCCCGACTTCTCCAATGCCTAAGAGTGTTAGGGACCTAAGTCCAGAAGTGTCGTTAGATCGTTGAGTAGTGGTGTAGAATGAAGGAGATAAGCTACGGTCATGAAAGCGTACGGAATACGAGTCAACTTGCGGAAACTGAACAACCTTCTGATGTTCATACGTCGTATGTGGCTAATTAGAGTGAGCTTGGGGTGCGGTTACTCCGGCAAGTCCTCACATATCTCCTCCTCCGAGTATCAACTTTAGTGGGCGTGTAATCCGAGGGGTACTCCTCCTAGATTGCGTGAAGTAATGTTTCGATTTCTGGAATGGTGGAACGGCAGTAACAGGTGGATTACATTACTAATCCTTAGGGTTAGACGTGTGGGGAAAAGGGTTCAGAAAAACATCTGAACAAGGTAAGATAAGTTCTCCAAGTCGGTACAGCGAATAGCAGGCAGGTAGCAAGCACCTAATTGGGCATAGTAACTACAGCAGCCTAGATTGTCTACAGCAGTGCATAGTATGGCAGTAATAACAGTTCTAAACAGAAGTAACATGCAATCGAAAGCAGATAGTAACATGCAATAGCGAAAATAAGCAAAAACATACAGCAAGTTTACATAGCAGTAAAAGGAAATGGTAGCATGCAGCAAGTTCATACAGCAGTAAAAGTAAGCAGTGGTATGCAGTAGTAATAACCAGTAACATGTAGTAATATAACACAGTAGCATGCAGCATGTTCCGCAGAAACAAGTAAGCAGGCAAGTTGTAGATTAGTCCAATTAGCGAATCCTAACGGTCAAGACTCACTAATGCAACCTAATTCCCTACAACCAATGCTCTGATACCAAATGTGATGCCCCGTACAAAACCATCGTGTACGAATCATCAATCAACAGGATCATTACATGGTCAAACACTATATGCTGTTTGAAAACCGATTTGCATTCATAAAAAGATAACGTTTTACAAAAGATAGCGCGCATCCTACGAATAGGAGCATAAACAAAAATATTTGACCCTAAGGTCATTACAAAGCCATTGTTTGAAATTAACATAAACTACCAATGCAATTGAAAAGTTCCATGATTTGAGACATCACTAGTAATGCAGCGGATAACTAATACAGCAGGTCCTTAACGGCAATTCAATAACAACATGACAGCAAATCTAACAGCATGACATCAAGTCTAACAGCGGAAGCAATAAATCTCTAGGCACCTGAGAAATACACGCTTAAAAGTCAACACAAATGTTGGTGAGCTATAGTTTAAGTTGTAACAGTAACGTAAGGTAGGCCACAAGATTTCAGTGTAACAAACAGTATGAAAAGTATATGTATAATCGTAGGCACCCAGTAACTAGACTTAACGTTTATAACCCCCTGAAAGTACACTTGGCGAGTGCGTATGTTCACGAAGTATTAAATACCCGTTAAATGCTAGCGCGACTAGCCCGAGGGGGGATGTCAAACCCTATGGATCCATATCTAAGATTCGCGTTCACCGGTTCAAAAACCAATGACTAAACGTTACCGTGCTAAGGGGAATGTTTATGCCGTTGTATAACCCACACACATATAAAGTTTAAGTACTCGTGCCTAGTATGTAAAACGTAAAAAGCGCATGTATTCTCAGTCCCAAAATAGTTAAAGTAAAAAGGGATGCTATAACTCACAGTGATAAAAGCGGTAAAGTCGGTAATGAAAGTACGCAAGTAGTAAGTCGGTCCGAAAGGTCGTAAACCTAAATCAAGGGTTACTAGGTCAGTAGGTTGTATTTATAAATTCTAATAGTGCATAAAATCAGTTTAAGTGTCATCATCATCATCGTTCATCATCATAAAAGCTAAGTAAGTTCGACAAGAAGAGATCGAAACAATAGGTTGACTTCGGTCAGCTGCTACGACCTCTACGTAAATCAAAAAGATGCATAGTCAGTGGCTATGGCTCCGTATATGAGTTCCCTAACAGATGACCAATTTTCAGAACCTAACTCGTCTTCGTTTGACCGTGGCGACAGTTTAAGTGCGAGTAGGTCAGAAATTTCAGCACAACGTTAATAGGGTGTAGTGACTCTCGAAGGGCCATAAATCCTAAACCGTAACTCGGATTAAGACGAGGCCTAAACGGAAAATCATCTACTCGAACCGAAAAAACTGAAAATCAACTTTCCAGTAGTCCAGGTGGCCTGATCAGATACGAAAATCAGTGGACAAATGCTCCGGTGGGGTTCTTGGTGCTTGATGCTCATCATGGTTCTCATCCTTGATGCTTGTAGCTTAAAGTGTACAACTCGTTGATGGTTTAGCATCACTTTTGACCAAGATTCTACCATAAATACACAATATGTTAAGACCAAGTGGTAACACAACTCATTTAAGAGTCTTAGATGGATGATGAACCATGGTTACATCACATCCTTAGTGTTAACACAATTACAAGTCCTATTTACAACAAAGTTACAAACTTTACATAAATCAAAAAAGTATGAACATGATCTAAGTCAAATGAAGTGATGGAACCCTAAGCTAGAAAGCTTGGATCCCTTTCACACAATTTATAAGGTCACAAAGCTAGAAGGCTTGAACCTTTAGTGTTCTTGAAGATCTTGAAGCATAAAGCTTGGATCTTTAAGTTTCATGAAGACCATAAACACAAGTTTTGATCTTTATAACAAAACAAAAAGATCATAAGCTAGAAAACTTAGATCCAACAATAAGATATGAAGATTCAAGCTAGAAAGCTTGAATCTTGATTGTTCTTGAAGATCTTGAAGCATAAAGCTTGGATCTTGAAGATGCATGAAGATTACAAACAAAAGTTTGAATCTTTATCATAAAATAACAAGATTAAAGCATAAAAGAAGTAGATCTACAAAGTTAGTGAAGATTCAAAGCTAGAAAGCTTGAATCTTCCATGTTCTTGAAGGATTCATGCTTGAATCAACAAGATATAATCAAGATCAAAGCTAAAAGGAACTTTGATCTCCATAAAATGATGATGATGATCACGAAATTGAAAAGAAAAAGGAAGAAGAAAAGAAAACTTACAAGAATACTAGAAAGAAAAGAAAGAAAAGAGCAAGTGTGTGTGAAAATAAATGAGAGCAAGTGTTGAATGAGAGGAAAATGGCTAGTATTTATAGGCAAAAATTGACAAGGATTGGTGACTTGGAAGGCCTCATGGCCGTAGGTTTTAGGGGAGGGGGAGGGGAGACACCATTTTGCTTTTTGGTTAGTGGTTGTCTAAAGCATGTACTTATGCTAGAATCCCATGTGACAGAGTTGATAATTCTTATCCATTATGCTAGTATGACTCATTATTTATTTATTTATTTATTTATTATTATGGGTCACTAGTAATAATACTTGGGCTAATTAATTGGGTCACTAGCTAGAGTAGGGTGGGCTTGAGCCCAACAAGGTAGAAAGTCCAACAAGACTAACTATTGGGCTTTAGCAATTAAATAAATAAAATTAAATATTCAAAAGCCCAAGTAATTATTATTATAAAATAATAATTAATATTTCGCTGCCCAAATATTCCGGTTACGACAAAAGTTAAACGTACGCGCAGTTTGCGGTTTATTCGAAACGTTAAATAACACTAACGTTTATAAAAGCATCCGGTGAACAAGTTAAGTATCCTACGTACTCTAAGGCACGTTTTAACATATAATTGGAAGTAAACCACGTATACCAAGATTCCAGAGTATAAAGAAACACAGTACGCACAGATACGCAGTTTCGCTAAAATACAAGGCACAAAAGCAAGTCGAAAAAGTCGGGTCGTTACATCATCAACCTTTGTGTTGACTGTTTAAGCATGTTTATTCTCAGGTCCTTAAGAAAGTCTTCCACTGTTGTATTATCTGAGCAAGCTATGCATGGAGTCTCATGCTTTTAATTAAATAAAGTGTTGCATTCAATAAAACCTTTGTCATGTATTATATTTGACTATTATGTCACGTGTGTAGTATTTGAAAATCGATGTATTATGGGAATTATTCCTTAAATAATCGCCCAATTGTTTAAAACATGCATTATGTATAATAATAGTGTGCTTTTTATGAAACGAATGCAATATTTTCTAAAACGTATCATATAGAGGTCAAATACCTCGCTATGGGACCAATGAATAACGTACCATGTTTATAGTAATATGGATGAGTCGTTTCAATAAACACTAGTTTGACTTGCGAACAATACCCATGAACATTACCCATAACCTCCATAGCTATAACCCATAGTTTTCTTAGCTTTGACTCATTTGAAAACTCGGTTTGAAATCATTTGAGCAGTACTTTGTCGTAGTATTTTATGTATAATACTAATAATAATAATATTAATATTACTGATAATAATAATAAGATTAATAATAATATTAATAATAATAATAATAATAATAATAATAATAATAATAATAATATAAATATAAATATAATACAGAGTAATTTGTGTGTGTGTCGAAGCAGAAATATGCGAGCTTTATAGATGTTTGCTGAGATTGATCCCCATGCGATCGCATGGGTTTCATGCCCATTTGCCATGCGATTGCATAGCCAGCTGGTACACACCCAATATATTTTGTTTTCTTGTTTGTCGACATATTAGTCACTCTAGCAAATAGTGTTCACTGTAGCAAATAGTATTTTACTACAGCAAATAGTATTAAATGTAGCAAAGTCATTTTTACTGTAGCAAATAGTGTTTTACTGTAGCAAAGTCATTTTTACTGTAGAAAATAGTGTTTTACTATAGCAAAGTTGTTTTTTACTGTAGCAAATAGTGTTTTAATGTAACAAATAGTGTTTTACTGTAACAAATAGGTGCTGTTTGTTTTTTAAGATGTTTTTGTCCGAAGATCTGCGAACCATGTCTGTTAAGAAGATGTGGTCTGAAGGTCTTTATGCTGAATAATGAAGACTGTTTGTTTTTATGTCTGCAACATAACTTAATTCTATCTGCAGCACTTAGAAGCACATTTCTAAGTCTGCGAGACTGCAGACATAATAAGACATTATTTTATCTTATGTCTTCAGAAAAACAAACTGTCTGCAGTAAAAACGTCTGCCGGCGCGCAGACATAAGACATAATAAGGTCTGCAGACAGGAAAACAAACAACACCATAGTGTTTTACTTGTTCATCTTAAACATTTTAGTTAACTTATCTAAATATCAATCGAATCAATAAACGAATGTTACTATCCTTTACTAAATAACTTGAAATTATATATATGTATATATCTTTATTTAATATACATAAATCAGTTTTTAAATACGCATTGCAAGTTATTTATGAATACTTAATATTCCAACTTATTGTATATATATATATATATATATATATATATATCAATTTACAAATAGATGTTCGTGAATCGTCGGTCAATAGTCAAAGGTTAACTGAATATATAACATTAGTTCAAAAATTTTGAGAATCAATATTACAGACTTTACTTATCGTGTCGGAAACATATAAAGATTAAGTTTAAATTTGGTCGGAAATTTTCGGGTCGTCACAGTACCTACCCGTTAAATAAATTTCGTCCCGAAATTTGAGTGAGGTCGTCATGGCTAGCAATAAAAATGTTTTTATGACGAATATGAGTGGATAAATAGAGTTTATCATTATTGACTAATATAGATAAAATGATTCGATTATGTGAAGCGTACGAGTGAAGCTGTCACAAAAGGTTGAGATAGAGATTTAACTTTGGACGTAGTCACGGTGGATTTTCGGATTTCAAGGGATTTAGAGGAAAATCTTCGTAATAAGATTTGATTCTTCGGTAGTTAAGAAAATTAGGATCTTCTTTAGTTAAATGCAATAATTTGTTTCGATTACTCTGTCGGATATTTTACTATAAATCTACTCCCTTCGTTTCCTTATTTCCACAGCTCACACTTTCTATTCTTTCTCCCTCAATTCATACTTTAAAGTATTCGTTAATATGCTCCATCCAGTTCTGGTTCTTGATATACTCCTAACTTTCATATATGTCATTCTTCTTTTTCATCTGACGCCGGAAGAATCTATTCAGTTCTACTATACTCTTGGTTTTATAGTGTTTTTAGTTCTCCCGTGTCTTTATATTGCTATACGCATCGATATACATGGTTTGTAATTTTTGGGTTGTTGTTGGGGTTTATATCTTTCCTTATTTTTCGATGTCTCTGCTTCTGTCTTTCTATAATCATTGACATCCACAGTTAACGCTTTCTCCTATTTGCTGCTATTTGTACTCCCATTTCTATTTCGGAGCTTCATGCTTTTGTTTTCTTTTCGCAAGTAATGGTCCAGAATTCGTAGGTATGGAGTTTCGAATGATCATAATATACAAAGTAGAAAGGAAAAGTAATAGCACGATTTGATTTGTCAAATTACCAGAATATCCCAAAAAGACCGAATCATCAAGAAAAATATTTTCTTGATATGTTTAGAGGTTAAATAGAATGAAAAAGTTATGTAACATGGTTCATGATGAGGGTATGATCTATGAACCTTTATCACGTTTCGTTAGAAACTCATTATGACTTACTGTAATATAATCACGTTGATCAAGTGTCATTATATTATACTAACTCATGCTTTATTTCTCAACACTTCTTCAAAATATTCATAATCTAAACTCGAAGGTTTACAGAATATAGAAACTAAACAGTTTCATTTATGATGTAATACAGATAATGCGAAGAGATAAATGATTTCAGATAAGAATAGTTATAAAAATATCTTCAGAAATATCGAGGATATTTATAATGAAAGATACGATGATATCTTAAAATTTCTAATATCGAAAGATGATGAAGAAGATTTGTCCGCAAAGGTTGAGAGTAAGGAGCAAGGTATTTGCTAAAGACTTCTGCAGATACTGAATCATTTGGATTCTTTGAAGGCAGGTTTAGTCTTTGTGATTTGTCAACAGTCTCATTCATAGTTTGCTCAATCTGTTTTTTTTAGTTCCAAATCTGAGCTTTTTCAACACACCACTCTTTATTATCAAACTTTTGGCCATTAAAACCATTTACAGTTTTGATGCTTCATCAGCATTCAAAGTTATCATAACTGAATCGTCGGTTATCAATTCGAGGTGTTTTCAAGAGTTTGAAGGGTTTGAATGAAGATTGTAATTGTCAATATACATATGATGTTTTATAGTCTTGAATGATACGAATATTTTTCTGGGTTTTATGAGTAGAAATGATGTTCTAGCATAGTTTTGAAATCAAAGTACAGCTTTGAAAGATGTAGGGATCTAAGAGTGATGATATCGATTATATCTCGACTTGGATTCTGATATGTTAAAATCAGAATATGTAATTGAATTTGAATGAGTATGGTTGTTTTGATTTCTATGAAAGAATATATCTCGTTGTGAAAGTAGTGAGTATAGTTGATGATTTGCTGAATCAAATCGAAGAATGTAACATATTAATTGTGAATTTATATATCTCTCGGGTATTACCTACCCGTTAAAATATTCTCACCACTAACAGTTTGTACAAAAGAATTTTTAATTACAATCTTTATGAAAATATACCTACATATATATTTTCTTTAGATGTAATACATATTTAATGAGTTAATATCATATTAAGCTCATTTGAGTTTTGGCTGGATTAGAAATGAATAATCTCTAAAACATTAAAGATTTCATAATCTTCACGGAGTATTTCACTAATGTAATCAATACTTCATTATTCAGTTTTATTGATATTTCCTCAGTGAATCATGTTGGTGCTCATGGAACTCTTGCTAACTTCGCAAGGTACGAATGATGTTTTCTAGAAAGTTTCGAATACATCGAAGATGAAAGTATAAAATCAAACATATAATTGAATAATATACTTAGTTTATTATGAAATGGAATTCATTGAGTTGAAACGGTAATTGTGGTTAACGAAGGATGTACATCATAGCATATAACTAACATGAACTAACCGAGTAGTACCTACTAGTTAAGATTCACACGTAATAGCTTAGTACGAAAAGATTTATTTTGATCTCAAAATTCATATATATATATATATATATATATATATATATATAATATACATATAATTTCTTCAGAGGGAATGAGTTAATACTTCATAACTAATTGATACGATATACGCATTGTTGATTAGTGATGATGTTTGCGGTGATTATGGATCTGGCGGAGCTTGTGATGTTGTAGATGTTGCTGATACTGACGATGCTGACGGTACCGTTGATGCTGCTGGTAAAACAGATCTAGCTTGTAAATCGTACACCATTCCGATCAGGGTTTTATTTCATCATTTCTATTCGCTCACTCATCTGGTTTACAATTAGAACTAGAATAAGTAATCTCTAAAACTTTTAGAAACTACATATTCTCTGCAGAATATTTCTTTGATGAATTTATGAATCAATACTTCATCGTTTGTTGTTGTTGGTATTCCTTGGTATCTATGGTGCGTATGATGTTGATGTTCGAGGTACAGATTGTGATGTTGAGGTGTGGGATGAGGATATTGTTGTTGGTGGTGGTAATGATACTGTTGGTGTTGATGATGGTGGTACTGTTGATGCCGGTGATGCTGCTGGTGCTTGTAATCTTTGCACCATATTCTCCAAAGCCACTACCCGAGCGCGAAGCTCGTTGACTTCTTCTACTACATCGGGATGATTGGCGGTTCGGGCGAGGGGATGAATAAGATTCAGAATTTGAGATAGTATATAATCATGACGAGATACTCTGGATATGAGAGAGAAAATGGTATTACGAACATGTTCACCTGTAAGTGCTTCGGGTTCTTCGCCAATAGGGCAATGTGGTGGATGGAAGGGATCACCTTTTTCTTGTCTCCAATGATTAAGTAAGCTACGAACCCATCTCCAATTCATCCAGAATAGATGATGACTAATTGGTTGATCCATTCCGGTTACGCTGCTTTCAGAGCTCAGGTTGAATTCTGTATCGGAATAGCTGTCGGAGTTTAAGGAATTTAAACTAGATACGGGATCCATCTTGTATAATTAGAGAGATAATTTTTGATATGAAATAGATTATAGAATTTAGATTGGTACTCTTCAATACATAATTTACATATGTATATATAATACCAAAATTCCATAAATCACGGAGGAATTTTCGGAAGATGTCAAGCAAAGTTTACAGTAATAGATATGCTAAGATATGAATTCATCTGTACACTATGTATGCAATAAATGCAGAAAACGTGTTTAGACTTAAGAATGATAATCATGTAATTTCTGACAAGAAATGATAAGTAAAACTCGGTAAAAACAAATACGGTCATAGTCCAGACTCACTAATGCATCCTAACAATTACCAGTTAAACACACTAATGCAAATTCTGGTTCCCTATGACCTCAAGCTCTGATACCAACTGTGATGACCCGTCCAAATCCATTTGGACGAATACATCATTCATCGATTTCACAGTGAGGTACTGACCTCTACATGATACGTTTTGTAAACATTGCATTCTTTTGAAAAGGCACACCATAATTGAATATCAAATTCCAAGGTTTTTGACGATTGATGATTTCTACATATAGACAATCACCGTAATTAATAGTTTACAATACTACATCCGTTTATAATGCAGTCAAAATAAGATACATGGTGATGATTTTATAAATGCAACATTTTCTCGAATAAAGCATGTATGACTCCATGCACATAGCTTGTATCACATATAAACAAACAACGAAAGATTTCTAGGAACCTGAGAATAAACATGCTTAAAAGTGTCAACACAAAGGTTGGTGAGTTCATAGTTTTAATGTTGCGCATAATATGTATATAAAGGTGGATCACAAGATTTCAGTTGTTTCATCCAGAAACGTTTATCAAAATATTCTACAAGATTGAGCACCCTGGTAACTAAACGTTAATGTTATAATAAATACCCCTGTTTTAACATACATGCAACCAACATGTACAATACACGCAATCCAACGTGTACTAACCTCAAATAGCATATGTCTGTTTTATAGTTCATGCTAGGGTTTCTATACCTGGAACAGACGGGGATGTCAAGCCCTATGGA
Source organism: Rutidosis leptorrhynchoides (assembly GCF_046630445.1). Taxonomy (NCBI): domain Eukaryota; kingdom Viridiplantae; phylum Streptophyta; class Magnoliopsida; order Asterales; family Asteraceae; genus Rutidosis; species Rutidosis leptorrhynchoides. The sequence continues at coordinate 10,902,766 of NC_092339.1, forward strand.
TCCATATACAACTACTCGCGTCCACCAGTTCTTATAATCGACAGTTACCAGTTACTAAAGCTAAGGGATTTTCGGTTCAAACTCAGTGTAGAATTAAGTATGTACTTGTGTCCATTGCGTTTAAAATAAAGTGCATGTATTCTCAGCCCAAAAATATAGATTGCAAAAGCAATTAAAAGGGGATCTATAAACTCACCTTAGCAACACATAAGGTCATTCATCGAAATGTGACCGAAACTCGAAATGCAAAGTAACCGTAGATCTCAACCTAGAGAACATATGTTGGCTAATAAATTTCTAACAAGCTAGGTCAGGTCATAGTGTATCACAATCCTAATGCTCGAGACTGACATACAAAAGTTAACAAAAGTCATCTCAAAAGTCAACCTGACCGAATATGATCTTTAAATCTATACATGTTTATTATCATAGTATAAGTCTTGATAATTGAATGAATTTATAGTTTATCAAACTTAAAATATTATTTATTTCAGGAGCTATATTATATTTGAATTATCATGGCAATCAAAAATATTTTATTATTTCACATAGTTTTACAATACTTGTAAAATCAAATTATGGTGTTTATAAAGCTTTAAAACCTGATAAGACAGTCAATTTTGACAATTGTTTACCAAAACGAGACATGCCTTATATAGAAATTCATTTACTCGATTAGTAATATCTAAAAATCCAATTTATCAATCTCATAGACAAGTTGTTTAAATATTAATTTACAATTTCAAACACAATTTCAATTAACGTTAAACATAATTCAGTTGACCATATCTTTTAATTCGTTCATCGAAATCACGCGATTTCTAAATGAAAAGTTAATAATTGTTCGCCAGCTTTCCAAAAACATGCATATCATATACTTTATATCAGTAACATATGTATCAAATTCGTGATTCATCATAAACTATCAACGATAAAATTAAAGCATACAAGCATGCATAAACATATACACTCGAGCACTAGTCAGGGATACACTATCAATATATAAAAGTTGAGATATGAATGCTCACGTATCAATATTGAGATTCAATATTGCAGGAAATTACGTAGACACAACGGAGATGATAAACACTAGTTTGACTTGCGAACAATACCCATGAACATTACCCATAACCTCCATAGCTATAACCCATAGTTTCCTTAGCTTTGACTCATTTGAAAACTCGGTTTGAAATCATTTGAGCAGTACTTCGTTGTAGTATTTTATGTATAATACTAATAATAATAATAATATTAATAGTACTGATAATAATAATAAGATTAATAATAATATTAATCTTAATAATAATAATAATAATAATAATAATAATAATAATAATAATAATAATAATAATAATAATAATAATAATATTAATATAAATATAATACAGAGTAATTTGTGTGTGTGTCGAAGCAGAAATGTGCGAGCTTTAAAGATGTTTGCTGAGATTGACCCCCATGCGATCGCATGGGTTTCATGCCCATTTGCCATGCGATCGTATGGCCAGCTGGTACACACCTAATATGTTTTGTTTTCTTGTTTGTCGACATATTATTCACTGTAGCAAATAGTGTTCAATGTAGCAATAGTGTTTTAATGTAGCAAATAGTATTTACCGTAGCAAAGTTGTTTTACTATAGCAAAAAGTGTTTTACTGTAGCAAAGTCATTTTTACTGTAGCAAATAGTGTTTTACTTTAGCAAAGTCATTTTTACTGTAGCAAATAGTGTTTTACTGTAACAAATAGTGTTTTACTGTAACAAATAGTGTTTTACTTGTTCATCTTAAACGTTTTAGTTAACTTATCTAAATATCAATTGAATCAATAAATGAATGTTACTATCGTTTACTAAATAACTTGAAATTATATATATGTATATATCTTTATTTAATATACATAAATCAGTTTTTAAATACGCATTGCAAGTTATTTATGAATACTTAATATTCCAACTTATTGTATATATATATATATATATATATATATATATATATATATATATATATATATATATATATATATATGTATATCTATTTACAAATTGATGTTCGTGAATCGTCGGTCAATAGTCAAAGGTTAACTGAATATATAACATTAGTTCAAAAATTTTGAGAATCAATATTACAGACTTTACTTATCGTGTCGGAAACTTATAAAGATTAAGTTTAAATTTGGTCGGAAATTTCTAGGTCGTCACAACGCCCGTAAAAATTGACTAGACACTGTTATATAAATAGTGGAGGTTAAGGGGGTCATGACCCCTTGCGGGGTCCTAGGGATAGTGCCCCTTACATTGTTTAGGGTGGTGGAATTGAATTTCGAAATGGTTGATTAAGTGGTGATGATACATCACTTACAACCACTTTCCCATTATACTAAATAATTAATAGTATGACGTTAAACGAAAAGGCTTACTGATATGTGGGTGTCGATGAAAGATCTTGTACGTTGAAAATGATTATGTGGAATGAGTTCTTCGGTAATGTATGTCCGACTGAAATTTACAACAATCGTTATTTGAAAACAATGTATTTGGCTCGGCAAAATCCACAATACAATACCCAAATTGATATTCGGTTTGAGCAAGTCATTCTGACACAACAATTCGGTTTTATGGATCGTGTTGGTTAGTGATACAATGATAATATTCAAATGTTAATCAGTTTGTTTTGATGATGACACAAAATCTTAAGTGCTTAAAAGCGTATAGAACAACACAAGTTCACGAGCCTACATGCTCTCTAGCAAATGACAAATACACATAATAAACAAGTCAAAAGGATCATTTGAAAAACTCAAGAAATGAACTGTTGGGTCCACGGTCAACCGTAGGTCAGACCGTGGATGTCCTATACCTTGATTCTGAGAAACAAGGTGCACGGTCGACTCCACGGTCAACCGTGGGTCGACCCCAGTTCTCTCTGTCCAAATTTTTGACCAAATAAAGTTTGACCACTTCGTGGCATCTATAATTTATAAAACTTATTTTAACATGCTTACAATAGTTGTCCCCTTCATATCCAAAAGAGTTTTGGTCACTAGAAGGCTAATCTTGGTTAATCACACCTAATGGCTATTTAATGACACTTTAGCTTGTGATCAATGTTAAACACATAATTGTTGCTAAATGTCCTTTTGCAAGTCATCCTTTTTAAATTAAAAAAATGTAGACCAAATTAGGATGGTAATTAAAGTCTCAACTAATGAGATGCTCCCCACTTGATTAACCATTAAACGTTACTTACATGCTCAATAAATAATTAGTGTAACTTCCTATAAGTCTTCATGTAAAACAAATGGGTCTTATTTGGGGCGGCCGCATGGGTAATTGTCAACCCAGTATATCATCTAGGATGAACTACCTTCCGGTTCGAAGGTGAGAGAAAAACAACTACCTTGGGTGTAAATTTTTTGAGGGGTCTATTGCACGACACGTGAAAGACTTTACTTTCAAGCAATGGTCTTTTGAAACTCAACTTAACTTGTAAGACTTTACTTACAACTTTCGGAAGACTTTACTTCCTAAAACAACATGGGAGGACTCGATTCTCCCGGAAGTGTTTAAACACTTGGTTAATGTTATTTAAGGTCCTTAGACCCCACTTCCCATGCATCTAGCTTTTATGCTAGTTTTAAGAAAATGTAGGAAGCATATACTACATTCCCGTATTTTAGAGGGTTACCATGACTTTTGGCCATGGCGTGTATTGTCTAAGCAACACTAGCACGAAGCCATTGCTCTTCCTAAAGAAGACAACACATTGTGAAGCTCAAGGCTCCTCTTCCCACAGTACGATAAATCAGTATAACACACCATGAAATGATGCATTAACCAATGTCAGTATGAAATGATGTAGATTAGGAAGTCTCCTACACCAAGTAAGACGGGCATTCGGAAGACTCATCTTCCTTTATGGATGAACCTTGAATCATCCTACAATTTTGGATTTTTTTGAAAATCCTGGAAGACTTTGTTCCCTTATTACACACACTCACGCAAAAGAAAATATAAAACACCAAAATTATTAAGGTATATGCACAATATAACTTACAACAGTGATAACATTTGCCCAATAAAACAAATACACTTGGCTTTTGAATGAGTCACAAATTTTAAAAATTCACAATTTTTCAAAAATTTAATCAACAATAAGACTCCAAGCCAAGTGTACTACATCCATGAGAATTTATATCTCTCCCTCACACTTAAGATCATGTAATGCTCTCATTCACATGAAATTAGATAAAATAAATATAAATTTGAGAGGACAGTAGGGTGAATGGGAAAAACATAACCGAATATAGAACAACATAATCTCGAAACAGAGTGACAGACGGCTCTGCACTGACGGCCATTCCTCGATTGTCATCACATTTTTAAGTACCTGCAATGATTATACAAAACAAAACACAAAAAGAAAAATATTTTTGTATTTTTGGGTCCCCCACACTTATCGGACGACATATGAAATTAGTGGAAAACGTTCCACTAATAAGTAATGTGAGCTAGTCATGAACTCCTCGGATAATATATATGACCACTAAAACATTCTTTTTCATTTTCATGAGAAAGACCAAATTAACCCAAGAATCAATAAGTGACTCCCCTCCAAGTGCGGCTTGCAACAACATGTTAAATCTCACAGGTGGATCCTGTCCAAATGGATCATCTTTCATTATATTCCAAGTGATAACCTCGTGGGGATATACAAATTTCACATGAATAGGTGACTCCTCAATTGGTTCCTCTAAAATAAGATCCTCATCCTCAACAATCTTTGATGACTCCACCACTTCATCCTCAAATGTTAACACCTCCTCATTATCAAAATTATACCCAACCGGATCATTATATACCGCAGAGATCTCAGGCGTAACATCCTCATCCTTATCACTATCAAAGGAATAAATGTCTATTGCCCGAACTGAGGTGGTAAGGTGGAAGAGTAGTTACAGGCTTATATTCATCCCTTGTCGGGTCCGTTAGGATTTCCTCTAGTAGAAACATGGGTATATCGTTATAATTCCCCTTCAAATGGTATCTCTCCAACAGATACATAGGAATGTGATCAATATCTTTGACCAAATGGTAACCTCTACCAACATCTCTCGGATCAACCTTTACATTTAAAACAGATTTCATCTATTGGAATTGATGTTGAGAAGAATCCCATGTCGAGTTATCCCTCTCATAACAATAGTCCATTGGTTGACAGAAAGAGTCAAAATTAGATTTCGAACCATTATCACAAGGTTGATCAATGGGGGCGAAATCATTCATGTAACTATCATCATAACCCCTGTCTCGATAACAACCATCATAAGCAGCATAATAACCACCCGACTCACCATTAGCTTGCCACGAATCCATACACCCATTATCATGATTACCCATGTGACCTTCATTCACATACACATAACCAGAATCATCGTTCGTGCCAAATTGTTAACCACAATTCACTACTCTTGACCATAAGAAGTCATACAAAGATTCTTGCCCGACCATCTAGCTTATCACACCAAAAACAAACAAACGTGTAAAACTAAACAAAATAAAATAACAAAGAGTAACTTTCGCAGAAACGAATTCCCACGAAAGGATCGAACAACTAAGAGTTATTAAAATCTTAAAACACGCCTCTCCTCGGTAGCGGTGCCAAAAAGTTGATATGTGAAATCATACCTTAAAATAACTAGCTAAAAAAGTAACAATTATCACACATTTACAGGCAATATAACCCGATCATTCAGTAACCTATAAGTAATTTGATCAGTTTTTTCCACATATAACAGTTTAATCAAGATCTTAAAAAACTAGTAATTATCCTAAAAGTTTAATAAAAGAGGTTTGGATTGTATTTTAATTCACGCAATTAACGTGAAGCAAATGAAACGAATTAATAATTAAGAGAAAACAGTGTCTACTTGAATGATTCACTATCGATATGGATTGTTCATGTAGTTATTACCGATTGTTATGTCCCTAATATAGCTTTTATGACTTCTCACAAAGTCCAAATCAACTGAAGTTAGTAAACTCACATAAACCTTCTTCAAAAGATTAAACTATATTTGATAAAAACTAATGAGACTTGATTTGGACTAAACTCATGTAAAATGCTAACTATAACAATCACTTGAAATAGTTACACGGTTATGTAGTTCACAACCCTTTCAATTACCAATTAAATCAATGACACAATCACTTGAAATAAATTATCTAACACCTAGGTGTTGAAGCATAAATTGCATCTTAATTTTAACTCACATTAAATGATTAACAACCTATGTAATTGAATTAAGAATATAGAACGTGCATAACAATGGTTCTTTAACCAAACACGATTAATTTAAATCACAAAACATTAAATTCATATGATAGAACAATCCAATATCTCTAGTTTTACATTCAAGTAACACACAAACTATTTAGCCTAGCATATTAAAGTTGCAAGAAACAAAGTAATGATCAAAACGAGAAGCATCCATGATTACAATGATAAAATTAATGAATAAATCGAGTACCGAAAGTAATAAATGATGAAATGGAATTATGAGATGAACTAATCTTCAAAGGATTGATAAAGGTCTTCAAAACCCTATCCAATTCGTAGCCTAAAAATAGCACTCTCCACTTAGGGTAACCTCGCCTATTTATAGTAGGACAAAAAGTGACCAGACCGACCCTGCATCGCGGCCGTGATCAGTTGATTGTGACCGCAATGATGCTCCTGAATCCCGTTAATGTGTGAAATCTAGTATATAATTTATCTCTGGAAAATTCCGGTTTAAAAGATTACTACACACTAACGGGCAGTGTACCCGATCGTTCTATAGTATAAATTTGGTAATTTCGAAATCGTTCCAAGGACAGTTCACACGCGAGAATTAAGATTGCAACTAATGAAAATAAACTAAGTTAATATATGAAAATTGAAAGTACGAGATAATTGGTTTTGTGGCTAATTAGCGATTAGCCAAATCAAGGATAGATCAAAAGTAAAAGACAATATTTTTTAGTTTTTAAGTTTAAATAAATTAAATTGCAGACTCAACGGAAAATAAAGATAATTGGATTTAATAGATAAAAGAATGTTCACCTAGATCTCCTATTCGCAGTGTCAGATGATTTGTTATTAAGCACTAGTTCTATTTATCAATACATGCAACTACAAAGTCGGTTTACCCAGAGTTCTCTTTTAGCAAACACGTCAAACTAGGATTTATTGGCTTAGGGTTCCCTTTCACCAAAGACCTCTTTCGTTTGTGACTTAATAATTAACTAATTATAAGATTAAGATTTAATTGGTTACGCGTTCGCTCCACACAATTCCCCCTATTTTGTTCAATCTATGTTACACGGTTTACCCCTTGGTCCAGTAAGCACCCAATTGATTAAGACAAATCAATTGAAAATTAGTTCACTAAATTGAAACAGGGTTCCCTTTGTTCAAACAAGATCATTAATCAATCCAAGTAACAAATATCAAATCCCATAAGAATGGTTCTTAATCAAAACTCATAATTATCATGTATTAATCAAATTAAACGCTTAAGTATCATCCAAACACATACGAATATTCAATCTAGATAAACATTAAAGAACTTAGCCAACAATCATGGCTAAAAATAAAATCATAAATAAACAATTAAGAGTATTCATTATGTTAATAAGAATTTAAACCTAATGAAAATTGAGTTCTTGATTGATGAACGGATCGAGACACGTTTCTGGAATGACTGAGTTGATCGAATGATATTGGGATTCCCCAATAATCACCAAAATTTGCCCAAAAGCTGCTGGAATTCGTCTGGATGGAATAATAATAATTAGGGTATTTTTTTCGGGCTTAAATACCTTAAAAATTCGTCTGGGCAGACCTACTGCCGCGCCGCGGTCATATCTATCGCGCCGCGACATTTAACTTGAACTGGGACCTCCTTAAATCCTTTCCTGATCTTGAAAATAAGCAAACACCGCGCCGCAGCCCACAACTAATTCTGAACCCTTCTTTAACCCCTTTCCTGATATAGAATCCTTTTGATTAGCGCGCCGTGGCTATAAGTGTCACGCCGCGGCTTACTGTGTAACCTGATATCTCGTTCATTTTTCTCTTTTTCCTTAATCTAAACTAACTCAACACCTCATTAACCAATATGTTCTTCACACTTCCAACCTTGGTGCACCAATAATAATAACCGGTTAACAAAGTACCTCAAAAACTCCAAAGAATGCAACTCTTCTATATTAAGCTCTTCAAACTCGAACATTCTCAATATTATCAAAATAAACACCAAATCGTATCCGAACGGACTAAAATATGATCGATATCGCTAAGAAAACGTGTATAAAATATGTGATATCAAACCACCCCACACTAGAGTTTTGCTTGTCCTCAAGCAATTGAACTCGAAAATAATCTTCTACCATATAATAACTTCTTTAAACATGTATGTAGAACCAAACGAACAACCAACAAACCAAAAACTAGCATGGGCATGATTTTGCAGTAAATATAAACCATACCTCCCACTTGCATTCCCCCGAAATTAACTTCCCAAACCTCAAACAATTAATATGAACAAAGTAGCTAAATATAGTCTCAAAATAGCGTACCATAATAATGAGGTAGAGAATCTAGAGAAATAATATGTAATCTTCAAAGAAACCGGGAATCAAGTGGGAGCCTAGTGTAACACCCCGTTTTTCTGTTACGCGTTATTTTGGACGTCATTCAAATTACGAGGCATGTAAGCATATATTTGGATCCCAAATAAAGTTGGAGTTGATGTTCCAAAACCTTACCATTGGATTGTAAATCTCATTACGTTTCCAATGATAATTGATTCATCGAAAACGGAGTTACAGATTGAAAGTTACGGCCAAAACAAGTTTCAGTTTCAGTCACAGTTCATTGGGACGCCGTCCAGCAATTCTGGATGCCGTCCAACTGACCTGACGGGCCATCAGCTACAATTTACTCAAATTAAAAGGGGTACTTTGGTATTTTCACTTGTGGACTGATTGGTGGCTTTAGTATCAGTTTTAGATCCACTTTTGGATCATTTTCGCATCCACAACTCTCTCAATCACATCTTAGAGAGAGAGAGAGGAGAGTTTTAGAGAGAGGAAGCTTCAAATGGTGATAAAGGTGATGATTTTGCCCAAATTGGAGTGGTTCTTGGTGCTTGTTGGTGTTTCTGGCTACTAGAGCTCGTTTTGGTGCTTGAGGTAAACCCTAATCCGAATTGTAGTGTTTGATTTCTTGTTTGAGTTAGGGTTTGTGTTAGTTAGAGTTATAAACCCATTTATTGTGAAATTTAGGGTTTTTGGGTAAGATTCATGTAAGTAAGCCTAAATGGGTGACTTAGGGTTTCGATTGATGAAATTGTAAGTTTGGGGCTTGCATATGTTGGTTAAAACTTAGAACACTTGTGTACTAGTGATTTTGGTGTTGTGTTGACTTGATTTTGGGGTGTAAACCCTAATATGGGTCAAAATGGGTTTTGTGTTGAAATGGGCCAAGTGTTATTGAAGTTTAGTGTCAAATGATGGTTTTGAGATACAATCACTAGTTGTTAGTGATTGTAGGTACTTGGGTGTAATTTGACAAGTCGAGTGAATTAAACCTAATTTGGTCAATGGGAGTGAAACGTGGTCAAAAGCAATATGAGTCAATATTGCACGTGTTGGGGTTTTGGTATAATTGGCGTTTGAAATGATTACTACCTAATTAGTAATTTAGTTTTAAGACCTAGGTTGGTTTAAATGGTGTTTTGGAAAGTAAATCACTAGCCGTTAGTGATTAAAGATGTTTTTGGGACTTATGTCAAAATGGGTTGACTTTGATGGGTCAAAATTGGTAATGACACTAGTTTTGGTCAAATGGATGTTAAACGCTTTTGTTAAGTATTAAGTGGCATTTTCGAATGAAAGTAATCATGGGAAGTGATTTTGATTTAAATGGTGTCAAGTATAATTTAGATTAAATTGTACTTGCTTGATGGGTCGAAATTACCACCCGTAGTGGTAATTGGTGAAGTCCACTTTAGGTGTCTAAATGGGAGGTTTGTGGAGGTAGGTACAGACCCTTGGTTAAGGGTGTTAAAGTCGAATTCTCTCGTACAGAATGTATGTTGATTGTTTGTATATCTATATGCACATTATAGGTAAAAGGTTTGATCGGTTGTGTTTGGAAGCGATTTACATATATGACTTGTGTGGGCATTTCGAGGTGAGTGAAATAATTATATGCACATGTATATAATGTATTTATTTGTATGCTATGGTATGAACCAAAGAGCTGGTAGTGCCATAGTATGTGCGTTTGTGCTATGATGTGAACCAAAGAGCCGGTAGCGTCATAGTACATGTGTTGTAGTGTGAACCAAAGAGCCGGTAGCACTATGGTACGAGTTGTTAGAGTGTGAACCAAAGAGCCGGTAGCGTCATAACCGATGCGTATGGTGTGAACCAAAGAGCCGGTAGCACCATGACGCGAGTATGGTTAACCATGGTTATGTGTTGTAGTGTAGCATATTATATTATTCGAGTTATATGCTATTATTTGTGCTAGCTTGCGTATTGGAGATGTAACGTTATACTTTGCGATGGTATGCTAATTATATTGCTAGCGTTTATGCGGTAATTCTGTAAGTGATTGCAAGTAAGTAGGTTATATATGTATGTGTATAATTATTGCATTCACTAAGCTTTATGCTTACCCCTCTCGTTGTTTACCTTTTTACAGGTATCGTGTTTTGAAGCTAACTAATTGTTAGACTAGATGCTTAGGAGCGCTTGGGCTCGATGGGGTAGCTTTTGGATATGTTAATGCAGATTGGGGGTTTGGTAGCCCTCGGGATTATGCTCTTGGTATCGGGTTGGGTTGTAGAGTCCTAATCTGTCTAAAGATATAAATGGGTCGAAATCGCTATATTATTGTAAGACGGATCGTTGTGGGCCCGGTGTAGTAAAACTTGTTTTTATTGTGAAAATATCTTAGTTTTACTTAATATGATGTGTTGTGAAAGCCATTTCGTTTAAAAGTGTTGGGAAGTGGGTTTTCCGTTCGCGTAAGTTGGACCTCGGGGACAAAATTTTATAGTTCATTTGGAAGCCGTCCCAATTGATTGGACGCCGTCCCAATTGATTGGACGCCGTCCTGGCCTTCGATACTGGACGCCGTCCAGATAACTGGAAGCCGTCCAGATGTACTGAATCATAATTTTTTTTTAGGGCATGTTTTTGGTAAAACGAGGTTGGGTCGTTACACCTAGCACCAAAAATATAGCAATCGAACATGTGTGCCAAAAAGAACGCACGGGCTACCCCGCAATTGGTCAAACCAATGTCTCCCACAGTACCTAACATCGTGAGATGTCGGTAAGAAAATAATGTGCTTAGGAGGATACATATTACGTCCGGATATCATCGATAATCATGAGGTGATCATCTAATCCGTTAAGTCAATCATGAAGATTGAAGTTCATCAGGCTTAAAAGCTAATATATTACCTTTCCGGAAGTTATCCAACTGGGGATCTGATCAATCACAGATTTGTGTATCATAGGGCGCTTGATAATGCTAAAAACGAACATATATTTCATAGCATTACTCCTCAAGAAAGACAAGATTTTAGTTGGTATTGTTCGATTTACAAGCGATATTCGTTTAAATATTAAAAAGTGAAGACAAAAGGCAGATTCGACAAATTGAAGACAAAAAGGTCCAAAGAGCTAAAAAGTACAAGATACAATTAAAAAGGTTCAAAATATTGATAAGGAACGTCTCAAAATGACAAGAGTACAAGTTGCGGAACGCAAAGTACGCGATTTAAAATAATACGCGAGGACGTCCGAAAATCCAGAACCGGGACCTGAGCCAAGAAGAAACGCCCGACGCAACGGACCAAAAATATCTAGTCTACTATGCACAAGAATATAATATAATATATATATAATTATATATAATTATATATTATATATATTATTATTATTATATTACGTCGACAAAGAAGAAAACAAAAGCATTTGGCTGGATCCAGGGTGGCCATGCGACTCGCATGGCCAGAAGCACAAAACCATGCGAGTCGCATGGTGTGAGATTGCTGGTCAGGTCCTATAAAAAGCCAGTTTTCTGACGAGTTTGATCATCCTTTTTCTCTTCCTCTTCAACGTAAATATATTTATATTTATAATTTATATTTTAATTTTAATTATAATTCTAATAATAAGGGTATGTTAGCGAATGTTGTAAGGGTGTAAGTCGAAATTCTGTCCGTGTAACGCTACGCTATTTTTAATCATTGTAAGTTATGTTCAACCTTTTTATATTAATGTCTCGTAGCTAAGTTATTATTATGCTTGTTTAAAACGAAGTAATCATGATGTTGGGCTAATTACTAAAATTGGGTAATTGAGCTTTGTACCATAATTGGGGTTTGGACAAAAGAACGACACTTGTGGAAACTAGACTATGGGCTATTAATGGGCTTTATATTTGTTTAACTAAATGAAAGTTTGTTAATGTTAATATAAAGATTTACAATTGGGCGTCCCTATAAATTACCATATACACTCGATCGGACACGATGGGCGGGGTATTTATATGTACGAATAATCGTTCATTTAACCGGACACGGGAATGGATTAATAGCCACTAGAATAATTAAAACAGGGGTGAAATTACATTCAAGGGTAATTGGTGTAATTGTTAACAAAGTAGTAAAACCTTGGTTTACACGCAGTCGATAACCTGGTGTATTCATTAAACAAAGTATTAAAACCTTGTTACAATTCGAATCCCCAATTAGTTGGAATATTTAACTTCGGGTATAATAATAATTTGACAAGGACACTTGCAATTTATATTTATGACTGATGGACTGTTATGGACAAAAACCAGACGGATATATTGAATAATCCAGGACAAAGGACAATTAACCCATGGGCATAAAACTAAAATCAACACGTCAAATATCATGATTACGGAAGTTTAAATAAGCATAATTCTTTTATTTCATATTTTATTTCCTTTATTTTATATTTAATTGCACTTCTAATTATCGCACTTTTATTGTTATTTAATCGCACTTTTAATTATCGTACTTTTAATTATCGCAATTTAATTTTATCGCATTTTTATTATTCGCAATTTCATTATCGTTATTTACTTTATGCTTTAATTTAAAGTCTTGTATTTATTTTATATTAGGTTTTAACTGCGACTAAAGTTTTAAAATCGACAAACCGGTCATTAAACGGTAAAAACCCCCTTTATAATAATAATATTACCTATATATATATTTGTATTTTTATAAAAATAAACTAATATAGCGTTGAGCTTTGTTTAAAGATTTCCCTGTGGAACGAACCGGACTTACTAAAAACTACACTACTGTACGATTAGGTACACTGCCTATAAGTGTTGTAGCAAGGTTTAAGTATATCCATTCTATAAATAAATAAATATCTTGTGTAAAATTGTATCGTATTTAATAGTATTTCCTAGTAAAATATAAGCTATTTTATATACTACCCCGCTGCACATCAAGTATTTTTGGCGCCGCTGCCGGGGAAATTTTCGCCGAAGCGAAACGCCATATTTTTAATTTTTAAGTTATAATTAGTTTTTGTAAAATTTATATTTTTGTTTAAAAATTAAAAAGATATAAAAAATTAAAAAATCTTTTAAAACCGAAAAAAAAAAAAAGTATTTTAAGTATATTTTTAAGTTTTTCTTTTATTTTTACAAAATTATAAAGTATTTTAAGTTTATTTTTAAGTTTTTATTCTAATTATATATATATATTTTATTTAAATTTAAAACAGAAAATAAAAGAAATTAAATATAAAATAATACGTGACCCGTCATTTGAACCAGTCCAGTTGAACTGGTCCAGTTCAGTCATGCGACTCGCATGACCCCCCCCCTAAAACCATGCGACTCGCATGAAGGGTCTGACAGGGCCACATCCAACCCTAATTTCGCATTAATTACGGGGTATATTATATTATTATTAACTAAACCCTAATACTATTATTATTATTATAATTAAGTTTAATTTATTTAGTTATTTTTACTTTTATTTACTTTTATTATTTATTTACTTAATACTTTTATTATAAAATATAAAAATAATATTTTTATAAAATCTAATATTTTTATAACTTTTTATAACTTTTATATTTTGTCCCTTTTTAATCGTTGTAGCGTAATATTTATATTTTTCGCTCATATTTAATTTTAAACTTAGTTTTTGCTATAGTTATTTTTACTCCTATATTTTTAGGCTTCGCCGTAGAACTCCTTAAGTGCTTTTTCTTTAGACTAAGATTTAGGTGCTTTAGAATTTTGCGACGCCTTTTTAAGTTTTAGTTTCTTTTTAAGTTATTTTCATTTGGGATTTAGTTTTTCCTGTAAGCTTTAATATTTTTAGACTTTTTACTATGTATCAATTATCATTTCAATTAGTAATATCAATTTGCGATTATAATTTTAAGTTAGTTGTAGTAATAAGGTTAGGTTAGTAAAGTATTTTTAAGTTTTTATAAGTTTCTTTTATTTTTCCGTCACCTTTTATTTTTCAACCATTTTTCCTTTTTCCACCTTTTTCGACGAACTTTTTTTTTTTCTCTCTTATTTCTCGCTATTCTAGTTTTTAGGACTTAGAATTTTTTCTACTTCTTATCTAAATTTCTTAAAATTACGAAAATTTATTTTAAGTGGTTAAATTGATAGACATCAAAATTTTCTGGTTCGTAGTAATAGTTGGATTTGTACGTGGACCGGGTTATTGGAGCCAAACAGTCCTCAATTATATTGAGACCAAACGAATCCTGCCCCTCTGCTGCATCTTTTGGCTATTCGAAACGTGGGCAAAATCAGAAAAGTCTATTGATTGGATAACTTATTATAATTTTTCTTTCCTTTTTAAAACTAATAGAATATTCAGTGAATGCACCGAGCAAGACGTTCATCACCTTTTGTACGTTCACCACCTGTAACTCGATCAAGACATCGTTTAACAAATATAACCGCCGTTGATTTTTCTTTAGAATCGTCATCCAGTCGACCAAGTACTTCAGTTCAAATTTCCGATAATCCAGTTTTTGAAACAAACCTCACAATTGAGAATCCAGAAAATATTCAGGAACGGTTCATAGATCCTGAACCACTAAACTTTCCTCCGGAACCACCAATCATTCAAACAGAGATTGTTGAGGAACGAACTATTAAATCAGAATCATTCAGTGATTCCGATTCAACAAATTCAATTATGGAGAATCTGGAACCTTTAAGTATGGAAGACCGAATGAGAGCTAAACGCACTGGCCAAGGTCACGCAATTACTCATCCAGACATTAATGCGCCAGATTATGAAATCAAAGGACAAATTCTACACATGGTGACTAATCAATGCCAATTTAGTGGTGCGCCGAAGGAAGATCCAAATGAACATCTACGTACCTTTAATAGGATCTGCACACTATTTAAAATCCGAGAAGTGGAGGATGAACAAATATATCTCATGTTATTTCCCTGGACTTTAAAGGGAGAAGCCAAAGATTGGTTGGAATCGTTACCTGAAGGGGCGATTGACACATGGGATGTTTTAATTGATAAATTTCTTAAACAATTTTTTCCTGCATCTAAAGCAGTAAGACTTCAAGCAGAAATTGTTACGTTCACACAAAAGCCAAATGAAACTCTATATGAGGCGTGGACAAGATATGGAAAGTTACTAAGAGGATGTCCGCAACATGGTTTAGACACCTGTCAAATAGTACAAATATTCTACCAAGGATGCGACATCACTACAAGAAAAGACATAGATATAGCAGCTGGTGGTTCGATTATGAAGAAAACCGAAACTGATGCTTACAAAATTATTGATAATACTGCTTCCCACTCACATGAGTGGCACCAAGAAAAAGATATCATTAGATCATCTAAAGCAGCTAGAGCCGATTCTAGCCATGACTTAGATTCCATTTCCGCAAAGATAGATGCTTTCGAGAGACGAATGGAAAAGATGACTAAGGATATTCATGCTATACGAATTAGTTGTGAGCAGTGTGGAGGACCACATTTGACAAAAGATTGTCTCAGTATTGAATTAACAATGGAACAAAGAGAGAATATTTCATACATAAACCAAAGGCCTGGAAATAATTATCAGAATAATTATCAACCGCCAAGACCAATTTACAATCAAAACCAGAACTATAACCGAAATATTCCATACAACAACCAACAAGGTCCTAGCAATCAACAAGTATCCAATAATACTTACAATCAGCAAAGACCGAATTTTCAAAACAAACCACCACAACAAACCGATGATAAAAAGCCGAATTTAGAAGATATGATGACGAAGCTAGTTGAAACTCAAACGCAGTTTTTCACATCTCAAAAACAAACCAATGAACAAAATGCTCAAGCATTTAGAAATCAACAAGCTTCTATTCAAAATCTGGAACAAGAAGTGAGTAACCTAGCAAGGTTAATAGGTGAAAGAAAACCGGGAAGTCTACCTAGCGATACAAATGCTAACCCCCGGAATGAAACAGCTAAAGCTATAACCACAAGAAGTGGTACAACACTTAAACCACCTGGAATACCTGTAACTTCTGATGAAACTATTCCTACTCCACAAGAACCACAACCTGATCAAGATAAGGAAAAAGAACCGGTAGTTGAAAAGGTTAATAAAGATAACACAGTTAAGGATAAACCTTATGTTAAACCATACCAACCACCACTTCCTTACCCGAGTAAACTGAAGAAAGAAAAACTTGAAGCCGAGCAATCCAAATTCTTGGATATGTTTAAACAGATAAATGTAAATCTTCCTTTCATTGATGTGATTTCAGGAATGCCAAGATATGCTAAATTCTTGAAAGATCTAATCACGAATAGAAAGAAAATGGAAGAACTCTCGGCTGTTACTATGAATGCTAATTGTTCAGCAGTACTGTTGAATAAGATACCAGAAAAATTATCTGATCCAGGAAGTTTCACAATTCCATGTTTTCTGGGTAGCCTTAGTTCAATAGAAGCATTGGCTGATTTAGGTGCTAGTATAAATCTAATGCCGTATTCACTATACGCTAAACTAGACCTTGGAGAATTGAAACCAACCAGAATAAGCATACAACTAGCCGATAGATCAATAAAATATCCTAGAGGGATAATGGAGAACATGCTAGTTAAAGTTGGTACTTTAGTATTTCCAGTAGATTTTGTTGTTTTAGACATGGAAGAAGATTCTCAAGTTCCTCTCATATTAGGAAGACCATTCTTAAACACGGCTAAAGCAATGATAGACGTGTTCGGTAAGAAACTGACCCTAAGTATAGAGGATGAGAGTGTTACCTTTTCAGTGGATAGAGCAATGCAACAACCACAATCTGCAGATGATACATGTTATTATATTCAAACTATAGATGCACATGCAGAATTATTAGAAGAATTTCCAGAATTACAAGGAACAGGAGAATGTTCTTTAGGAGAAGGAAATGAACCAATTGATGAAGCTGAAATGTTAGCTACACTTATAGCTAATGGATATGAACCAACAACAGAAGAAATTCAAATGCTAAAAGAAGAAGACAGATATCGATATAAATCATCGATAGAAGAACCTCCGAAATTAGAGTTAAAGCCACTTCCAAACCATTTGGAATACGCTTATTTACATGGTAAATCTGAATTACCTGTAATAATATCGTCTTCTCTTACTGAAAATGAGAAATCACAACTCATTTCTGTGTTGAAAGCTCATAAACCAGCCATTGCATGGAAGATTCATGATATTAAAGGAATAAGTCCTTCGTATTGCACACATAAAATCCTTATGGAAGAAGGTCATAAAACGTATGTGCAACGCCAACGAAGACTAAATCCTAATATGCAAGATGTAGTTAAGAAAGAGATTATTAAACTGCTAGATGCAGGTTTGATATATCCAATTTCTGATAGTCCATGGGTAAGCCCAGTTCAATGCGTACCTAAGAAGGGTGGCATGACTGTCATTACAAATGAGAAAAATGAGCTTATTCCTACTAGGACTGTAACAGGATGGCGTGTATGTATTGATTATAGAAAATTAAATGACGCCACCAGAAAAGATCACTTTCCCTTACCTTTCATTGATCAAATGTTGGAAAGATTAGCCGGAAATAGTTACTATTGTTTTCTAGATGGATTTTCCGGATATTTTCAAATTCCAATAGCACCCGAAGATCAAGAGAAAACCACATTCACGTGCCCTTATGGTACTTTTGCTTATAAACGCATGCCATTTGGACTTTGTAACGCCCCTGCAACCTTTCAAAGGTGTATGATGGCGATTTTTCACGACATGATAGAAGAATGCATGGAAGTATTCATGGATGACTTTTCAGTCTTCGGTGATACATTTAAATCATGTCTAGTTAATCTGGAACGAATGCTAATTAGATGCGAAAAATCAAATCTAGTACTCAATTGGGAGAAATGCCATTTCATGGTTAAAGAAGGCATCGTTCTTGGACATAAAATTTCAAAAGAAGGAATTGAAGTGGATAGAGCTAAAGTAGATGTAATTGCTAAACTTCCACATCCCACCAATGTTAGAGGAGTTAGGAGTTTTCTAGGGCATGCCGGTTTTTACCGACGTTTTATAAAAGATTTTTCTAAAATTGCCACTCCTATGAATAAACTCCTAGAAAAGGATGCACCATTCATCTTTTCAGATGAGTGTATCAAATCTTTCAATATTCTTAAAGAGAAACTTACTAATGCACCAATCATGATAACACCAAATTGGAATCTACCATTTGAACTAATGTGCGATGCAAGTGATTTTGCAATGGGAGCCGTTTTAGGACAAAGGATTGAAAAACGATTTCAACCTATATATTATGCTAGTAAGACATTACAAGGAGCACAAACGAACTATACAACTACTGAAAAAGAACTCCTTGCTATTGTCTTTGCTTTTGACAAATTTCGATCATATCTCGTTCTAGCAAAAACGGTGGTCTATACCGACCATTCTGCTCTTAGATACCTATTTTCAAAACAAGATGCTAAACCAAGATTAATCCGTTGGATCTTACTCTTACAAGAGTTTGATATTGAAATCCGAGATAAAAAAGGAGCAGAAAATCTCGCCGCTGATCATCTTTCTCGTCTTGAAAATCCCGAATTAGAAGTTCTGAATGAATCAGCCATACAAGACAACTTTCCTGATGAATATCTATTGAAGATAGATTATAAAGAAATCCCATGGTTTGCAGACTATGCAAACTACTTAGTTTGTGGATTCCTTGAAAAAGGATTATCGTACCAAAGACGAAAGAAATTCTTCAGTAATATAAAACACTATTTCTGGGAAGATCCACACCTGTTTAAAAGTTGTCCCGATGGAATAATACGCCGATGTGTATTTGGAGATGAAGCTAGTAAAATTTTAAACCATTGTCACACAGGACCAACAGGAGGGCATTATGGGCCTCAACTAACAGCAAGAAAAGTTTATGAAGCTGGATTCTATTGGCCTACAATTTACAAAGACGCACACCTTCTTTGCAAATCTTGTGATGCATGTCAAAGGACCGGAAGAATAAGTCAACGTGACGAAATGCCACAAAATGTCATCCAAGTATGTGAAGTATTTGACATTTGGGGTATTGACTTTATGGGTCCATTTCCAAAATCTCATAATAATCTATATATACTCGTAGCCATTGATTATGTATCTAAATGGGCGGAAGCACAAGCTCTCCCAACTAACGATGCACGAGTTGTAGTAAACTTTTTAAAACGTCTTTTTGCAAGGTTTGGAACACCGAAAGCTTTAATAAGTGATCGGGGTACTCATTTCTGTAATAATCAACTTGAAAAAGTTCTTAAAAGATATGGAGTAACTCATAAAATCTCCACCGCATATCATCCACAAACAAGTGGACAAGTTGAAAATACCAACCGAGCTTTAAAACGTATTCTAGAGAAAACCGTAGGATCAAATCCAAAGGAATGGTCCATTAAATTGGAGGATGCACTCTGGGCTTTTAGAACAGCCTACAAAACTCCAATTGGAACCACACCTTTTAGACTTGTTTATGGAAAAGCATGTCATCTTCCAGTAGAAATTGAACACAAAGCATTTTGGGCTTTGAAGACATGTAATCTTGATTTACATGAAGCCGGACGTCTACGATTAAGTCAACTAAACGAATTAGAAGAATTAAGACATGAAGCATACGAAAATTCGTTAATCTATAAAGAAAGAACGAAGAAATGGCATGATAAAAGAATCAGAAGTTCAAAAGAATTTAAAGAAGGAGACAGAGTTCTTCTTTTCAATTCACGATTCAAGCTATTTCCTGGAAAATTGAAATCAAGATGGTCTGGACCATTCATAGTCAAAAGAGTTTTCCCATACGGAACGATAGAATTGATAAATTCAAATGGGATTGAATTTAAAGTTAATGGTCACAGAGTTAAACATTACATACAGGGTCCGATGGAAGTCGACAACGAAGTTAATCACAATTTCGACACCACAGCTAACTAAGTGTGGGGAGAATCAAGTCTTTAAAGGATAATATATATATTTCTGTTAGAGTTAGATTGTCTGTTTTCGTGTAGTTCTCGAAAATGGAACACGTATGGTCTTTCCCTAGCAGACCCTAAAGAACTAGTCTTCTCCCCCCATTCTGAATTTTTATTTTTTTTTAGGTTTTTACGAAATGAAGACTGCCTGTGAACTAAACCATGGTCTAATGCTACACGCTTTGATCACTAAACGTAATAATGACATACTCCCAAGTGAATTAGTATCAGTAATCAGAGAAAGAATGGACGGAGTTAGAAAAGGATCCAGATGCGAAGATAATAAGTTACAATTTGGTAAAGGAAAATCAAAATCCGCAGCGAAAAGAAGAGCACGACACCTAGAACGATGTCACAAATGCGGAAAATGGTCACATGGAGGTAAATGTTCAAATAATCAAACCTATTCAAATACCGAATTTGTTACTTTATGCAGAGACGGACCGTTCATATGTTTAGAAGAAAAGACAATGAATGCTCGAGGTTACGCCTATGCAGCCATGGAAGACCAATTAAACCGACTATCTTATGAATATAATAGATCATATAACTAAGAAATCTATTTCACAGGTATGTCTGTACAGTTTTTATTTTTATTTTTATTTTTAACCTTTTGATAATAAACGCT
The DNA here is from genome assembly GCF_046630445.1 of Rutidosis leptorrhynchoides. Classification (NCBI taxonomy): domain Eukaryota; kingdom Viridiplantae; phylum Streptophyta; class Magnoliopsida; order Asterales; family Asteraceae; genus Rutidosis; species Rutidosis leptorrhynchoides. Next base: position 10,923,998 of record NC_092339.1, read on the forward strand.
AATTTGTTCGCTAAAAAGTATTAAATTGGTATTAAATAAAATTAGGTTTGGCGACCGAAATTATTGATATCGTTCAAAAATTTATTACATCACTGCGAAATTTAACGTTTATTCTTAAGGTATAAATATCTTTAATCAATCAACCCAAAATATTTCAAAAATTCGTCATGAGTTAAATTAGGTCTTGGAACCGAAATTACTTTACCGAAAAGAGGGGCGCATATTTTTGATAATATTTGATTGATTAAAGTGGGATAAAAAGACAAAAAGATTTTTAATTTTATTATGTTTTTAATCTTAATATTTAAACCTTAAATTAATATTGTAAACTTTATAAAAACAATATATTTAAAATTGTAAATATTTGAAAAATTAATATAAGTTTGATATGAATTTATAAATTTTTAAATTAAGTTTGGTGTGAATTTTTAATATTAATTTTGAATTCTATATTTAAGTTGTGTGAATTTAAAAACAAAAATTTACTTTATCTCATTAAGTTAAGAATATGATTTTTAAAATTCGTCGTAAGTTGAAGACTAGGTCTTTGAACCGAAATTGCTTTACCCGAGGAAGGGACGAGAACTTTTATTATCATTATTTTTAATCTTATTGATTTAAAGTATGCCAAAAACATTAAAAAACCCAAAAATCTTAGCTTTTAAAACAATCGCTACAAAAAGACAAATTTTAAAATTTTGTCGAGGGACGGACTAGGGCATAGTCCCGAAACGACCTCGTCTTAAAAAGAAACAAAATTTTTAAAATTTTATTAAATTTTATGTTCTAAAAAGTTTAAGGTTTATATAAAAAAAAAAAAAAAAAAAAAAAAAAAAAAAAAAAAAAAACCTGGGAATTGACCCCCATGCGAGTCGCATGGGGATGGGCAGAAGGCCATGCGACTCGCATGGCCATAAAATACTGGACAGGATCAAAACTTCCAGCGAGCTGCTCTGTCTCTCACATTACACACACATATACACGAACCATCTCCAAAACCCTCTCAATTTTTCACCAATTTTCACCAAATTTCTTGCAAAACTTCACAATAATCATGCCTAGATTCAGTAGTCTCAACCCCTTCAGGAGAAAGGTAAAGATTTCACCCCTAATCTCTTTAAATTCGAATTTTTGTGTTCTTGAGCTAGAAAATTTATATTTTGATTTTGTTAAATTTAGGTGTAATTAGAGCTAAATTGTTGTTATATTATGCATGTATATCCTAGATAGAAGCTATTTAACATGAATTGAAGCTAAAAACTTCAAATTTTTAAGAATCTAGGGTTTGTGTTCTTGAGCAATTTGGGGCTTTTTGATATAAACAGGTTATGGCCGATTTTTGTCATGAATTGTTGCTAAATTGAGTAGTGTAACATGTTTAGGTAGTTAATTGATCCAAACTTTGAACCTAAACATGTTTTTGAGAATTAAAGTAGACTTTTTAAGTCTAAAAATTCATGAACTTGGATAATTTGATATAAAAGCCATTTGAAACTTGTTTCATTGCTAGTAGTGATTATTTTGGCATGTTATTTAAGATAAATGCTTATGAACTTGATGTACATTTTTCGTATATACTTATTTGACAAAGTGTAGACTTGACAAAAATATGAAAATGAGCACTAGTTTGATTTGAATGCCATGTAACAAGTGTTTAATTGCTATAATGATTATTGTTGACATGTTTAAGAGTTTAAATGTGATAAAACATTGTACACATTTTCGTATGTAAAAGTATATAATTGTTATTTTTAGGAAAATGTGTATAAAATGTGCTATGAATTGAACATGTCATCATAATTGTTTCAAGTTATTATTTTGCTAACACTAATGCATATTTGGATGCACAAATTTTGTGTTTAATGTGTTTTGCAGAAAGCCGATACTGGAGGTTCAGGAGCATCATCATCCAGGCAACCAGAGCCCGAACCGGAAATGTTTCATGAACAAGAACAGCATATGCAACAAGAAGAAGAAGAACAGGAGGAGCAACATATTCCATATCACGATCAAGATCAATTATTCGTGAATCAGTTTCGTCAATTCGCTCCACATCAAAGGATTCTGAGCTTAGACATTAATGAAGATCAGTTACACCCAAATCTAAGATTTGATCGATGTTGGATAGAGTATCCAGATTACCAAAAGAACATGCACATTCTCTACTTTAAGGTTGTTGAAATGCCAAGGGCAATTGACTGGGTACCTTTGGAAACAGTTGACCTTGCCGAACCGATTCGGGAATTATTGGTACAAAGGTATGGTAATTCTCAGTTTAACGATTGGATGCGCCTATTTTCCATTCGTAGAACCATATATAGGGAATGGTGTATAGAATTACTTAGTACTATTAAGTTAAACAGTGATGTTAGGAGGATAGATGATAGAAGCTTTATTAGATTTCTGTTAGGTGGACGAATGTACAGAATGTCCATGATAGATTTAGCTAGGGCCTTACAGATTTACACCCCTGCTGAACTTTTGAGCCCCGACTGTAATAGCTTGATTGCCCAAGGAGAAAGGGTAGATAGGGAATTTGATATTAACGCTGTCTGGAGGCGTATGTCCCACTTTAATGAATTTCACGCCAGTGGAAATCATACATACTTAGATATAGACAGAGCTGAACTCCGGGTAATTCATAGATTCTTAGCAAACACAATCACACAAAGGGGTAGGAATAAGGAGAAATTGACCGTAAACGATTTGTTCTACCTCAAGTGTATTAGAGACCCGAGGAGTTTCGTTAACATTCCCTATTGTGTTGGTTATTATCTCGCTAATGTAGTTTCGGGGATGAAATCGGGGAGTATTATAGGTGGTGGTATTTTCATTACTCTCATTGGAGAGTATTTAGGTGTAGATAAGCACCAAGGGGGTCCAATGAACGAAATAGAGGACGGAGGTGAAACTATAAGTTCAAACCTTTATCACGGTGCAAGGGTATTATTGATGAGACGTGGTCGGATATATCGATACGAGGGACCTCAGCGACAGGTAGAGAGAGGTTCGGATGACGAGATGGAGGAGGCGAACAACATTATAGGAGTTGTTCGGGAGACTGCTCTTGATTTAGGCGTTCGTATGGAGGATGAATACATGACGAACTATGATAGGCATATGCAGTATGAGGCATGGCAACGCCGGAATGACTACGAGCATTCCCGGCAACGAGAGCATGGCCGATGGGATTATCATCAGCGCCAAATTATAAGCCAGTTGCAGCCTGGCGAGATGTATTATCCGACCCGACCCGCATACTATCCCGCACATCAGCCAGAGATGAGACCACCCTATGATTCATATGATTATGACGCAGCATACCAGTACACCTATAATCAGCCGTGGAATCCGGACGCGAACATGAATTGGGATCCATATCCTAATTATCCTCCTAACCCACCTCCTGATCAGTAGAGATGAGATAAGTTGGTAATTTTTATTTTTATTATTTTAAACACTTAACATTTTATTATGTTTATGTAATGTTGGATATTTTATTATTATTGTGTACTAATATTTTTCTTATAGTTTGAAAGTGGGATGCCAAAGTTCCATTTCAAATTGCATGTATGATTATATTTGTATTGTATGTATTCTATTTTATGCACAAAACAGGGTAAAACAACGCGTTTTCAAAGACTGGCATTAAGTTCAGCAAAAGCAAGTAATTTTGACGACAATGATGCAAAATGTATGTGAAATAACAACAAGACGGAATGAACAAATGACGTGCACCATTTATCATTCAGCAAACAAACGCCAATATATTTGGAAACTTTGGTAAAAATTTAATCAATTTCACACTAATCACCCTCAATAATTTAAATTGTTACTGATTTCTTGCAAATGAGGGCATTGCAAGATCTTAAGTGTGGGAAGGGGTTAAATTCTTTCGGATTTTAAAATTTTTATATTAAACACTTGGTTACCATTAAAAATACTAGTAAAGCAGTAGTTGTATTAGAATCTAGTGCTCTCTGATAAAAAAGAACAGCCCTAGTCTTATATACTGACTACCCAATTCTAGTAAATTTTTTTTAAAATTTTCAATTAAATGAATTCAAAATCATGTTTATACATATTTATGAACGATAAAACTAGGTTTTAACACCGAAATTATTGTTACCTCGGAAAGGACATAAATTGAGAAACAAATTAAAATGTTAAAATTATTTAAAATGGAATAGAGGACGATAAAAAGGAAAATAAAAGCCAAGTGTGGGAAAATTTACCAAGTTATTTTAAACATATGTCACATATATCTGTAACAAATAACTAAAAATACTTTTGCTTTGGACTAAACTAAACTGTTTTACCCAATGAAAGAAAAGAAGAGATGGATCTACACGATGAATCAATTCCATCATTAAAAGGAAGTAAAGTCTTCCGAAAAAGACACGCACTTCTTGATTTAGGTCATGAAGTTGTCGTCCAGACCAGCTGTAGGTTGACGAAAAATCTAGAAAAGTCATCACTAAAATCAGCTGGAAATCCACGGACCTCAGCATCAAACAGGGTCGCCAAGTGGTCAGATTTATCCTAACCATGAGAAGGATTTATCTCGTACAATGGGGAGGCACCGTGCAAATTAGCTGGATAAGACTAATGAATCAGATCCCCAGAAAGGATAATCTCCTTAAAGATTAAAAATCAGCTTTTAAGACTGATATTACTCAATCCTAGAGATTGACCTTAAAGATTGAGAATTCAAACTCATGGAATTCAATGATATCTAAACTCGAGCTTAAACGAAAAAATATTTTGATCAAAATTATAAACCGATTTGTTTTCTGAAAACCCTATTTTCAATGCGTTCATTACCATTGAACGTAAAATCCTAGGAATTCACCTGGAATTCATTAGGTCACCTGAATCAAATCGGGTGTCAACCGTAAGAACGGTGGTTGCATAGCATGGTCAAAGACAGGACCTTGTGCCAGACCGACAAATTATAAGGGTGAGCTTTACTATTGCTCCTACCAAGGATAGTAATTGCGTCCGACACGTTATAGACCATAATCAAAAGCATGTCACGGGACATTGCCTTAAACAGTTGCTTGTTCAACGCTTTCCTTTACAACCGGACGGTAGTTTGCCGAAAGGTAATATACGGAACAAGTAAACTGGACGTGTTGCTTTCCAAATACAAGGTTAGCAAGTGGGTGACACAAAACCGCAAGTTTTGAGCTAAAATTTTCAAATCTGAAACCCACCAAACCCACAAAAATATTTTGCAAACACCGGTAAAGGGTTATTCCGGAAAATTTATCTAGGGTAAAAACTAGATTTAATTTTCAAAAGATCAAATGTTTTCATAAAGATCCAATTTCCTTAATGGATCTAAATTTTTATAGTCATGTGGGACTGTAAACCATATCGTTACTACCATTGTTTATACCGCCATATAGAAATCACTGATGTACAAAGTGTGAAGAATAAAGAAGTGATTCTAGTATTTCAAGACAATATTGCTTGAGGACAAGCAACGCTCAAGTGTGGGAATATTTGATAATGCTAAAAACGAACATATATTTCATAGCATTACTCCTCAAGAAAGACAAGATTTTAGTTGGTATTGTTCGATTTACAAGCGATATTCGTTTAAATATTAAAAAGTGAAGACAAAAGGCAGATTCGACAAATTGAAGACAAAAAGGTCCAAAGAGCTAAAAAGTACAAGATACAATTAAAAAGGTTCAAAATATTGATAAGGAACGTCTCAAAATGACAAGAGTACAAGTTGCGGAACGCAAAGTACGCGATTTAAAATAATACGCGAGGACGTCCGAAAATCCAGAACCGGGACCTGAGCCAAGAAGAAACGCCCGACGCAACGGACCAAAAATATCTAGTCTACTATGCACAAGAATATAATATAATATATATATAATTATATATAATTATATATTATATATATTATTATTATTATATTACGTCGACAAAGAAGAAAACAAAAGCATTTGGCTGGATCCAGGGTGGCCATGCGACTCGCATGGCCAGAAGCACAAAACCATGCGAGTCGCATGGTGTGAGATTGCTGGTCAGGTCCTATAAAAAGCCAGTTTTCTGACGAGTTTGATCATCCTTTTTCTCTTCCTCTTCAACGTAAATATATTTATATTTATAATTTATATTTTAATTTTAATTATAATTCTAATAATAAGGGTATGTTAGCGAATGTTGTAAGGGTGTAAGTCGAAATTCTGTCCGTGTAACGCTACGCTATTTTTAATCATTGTAAGTTATGTTCAACCTTTTTATATTAATGTCTCGTAGCTAAGTTATTATTATGCTTGTTTAAAACGAAGTAATCATGATGTTGGGCTAATTACTAAAATTGGGTAATTGAGCTTTGTACCATAATTGGGGTTTGGACAAAAGAACGACACTTGTGGAAACTAGACTATGGGCTATTAATGGGCTTTATATTTGTTTAACTAAATGAAAGTTTGTTAATGTTAATATAAAGATTTACAATTGGGCGTCCCTATAAATTACCATATACACTCGATCGGACACGATGGGCGGGGTATTTATATGTACGAATAATCGTTCATTTAACCGGACACGGGAATGGATTAATAGCCACTAGAATAATTAAAACAGGGGTGAAATTACATTCAAGGGTAATTGGTGTAATTGTTAACAAAGTAGTAAAACCTTGGTTTACACGCAGTCGATAACCTGGTGTATTCATTAAACAAAGTATTAAAACCTTGTTACAATTCGAATCCCCAATTAGTTGGAATATTTAACTTCGGGTATAATAATAATTTGACAAGGACACTTGCAATTTATATTTATGACTGATGGACTGTTATGGACAAAAACCAGACGGATATATTGAATAATCCAGGACAAAGGACAATTAACCCATGGGCATAAAACTAAAATCAACACGTCAAATATCATGATTACGGAAGTTTAAATAAGCATAATTCTTTTATTTCATATTTTATTTCCTTTATTTTATATTTAATTGCACTTCTAATTATCGCACTTTTATTGTTATTTAATCGCACTTTTAATTATCGTACTTTTAATTATCGCAATTTAATTTTATCGCATTTTTATTATTCGCAATTTCATTATCGTTATTTACTTTATGCTTTAATTTAAAGTCTTGTATTTATTTTATATTAGGTTTTAACTGCGACTAAAGTTTTAAAATCGACAAACCGGTCATTAAACGGTAAAAACCCCCTTTATAATAATAATATTACCTATATATATATTTGTATTTTTATAAAAATAAACTAATATAGCGTTGAGCTTTGTTTAAAGATTTCCCTGTGGAACGAACCGGACTTACTAAAAACTACACTACTGTACGATTAGGTACACTGCCTATAAGTGTTGTAGCAAGGTTTAAGTATATCCATTCTATAAATAAATAAATATCTTGTGTAAAATTGTATCGTATTTAATAGTATTTCCTAGTAAAATATAAGCTATTTTATATACTACCCCGCTGCACATCAGCGCTCCCCATTTGACTAGACAGATCTCCCTCATCGAGATAAGTCTGACTACCAGTTTCCCTGTTTGATGTTGAGGCCTGGTAGATTTCCAGTTGATGTTAGAAATGACTTTTCAAGATTTTTCGTCACCCTGCAACTGGTCTGGACTACAACTTCTGAAATAAATCAGCAAGTGTGTCGATTTGGAGACTTTACTCCTAGGGTTATACAAAGTGGTCGGGTGCAACATTGTCCTTGTTAGGAGAAACAATGAGGATCACCCTATTAAAATTTTTGATCTAGCGTATGGCCCGATTTCGACCACATGATCCAATCACCGTTCATAAGGTTGACACCCGCCTTGGTGCAGATGACCTACGTATGAATTTGTATGTTCATGTAGGATTTCACATTCAAAATAATGAACTTGTTTTGAAAGTTCAAGACTTTCACCTCTAACAGTACCTCACCATGAAATGATGGGTAATGAAATGGTATAGCTTAAGAGGTATACGTACCAAGTGAAACGGTTGGAAGACTTTACTTCCTAGTTGCCTACTTCCCACAAGACAAGCTTTTCTACTTGTTTTAAGAAAGGTAGGAAGTAGATACTACCCTTCTGATAAATCTCAAAAACCTTTGGGTGCCATAGCTTTTGGCTATGGATTGTGTTGTCTAAACAAACACAAGCACGTAGCTATTGTTCCTTAAAAAAAGACAACATTAGTGAAGCTCAAGGCTCCTCTTCCCACAGTATTACACCATTAGATGATGTAATAATTGTTGGGATTTAACAAGTTTCAAAATACTTAAAACCATTTATTAGTAAGCTTGCGGAAGCGTGTTAATATGAGTATGTTTAGCCGTTTAAGAACTTGTTAATCTTTCAACCATTTAAATGTAAATCCCATGGATCAAGTTGTGAAATAATACTTACTAATTAACAAGAAAGGATAGTGTTTATACCTCCTCAAAACAAGTTTGAGGGTTCTTCAAAATGAGCAGAAAGTTTGAAGGAGATGATGATGAAATGAGCTCCTAACTTGAACCTTCAAGTGTATAGAACCCTAAGCTCTTGTACTCCAACACCACCCTTAATCTTGGCAATACTTTGGAACCTTTAAACCTTTGTTAACTAAGCTAGAAAACTAGTTTCTTTGCTCACTGATTTCTGGACAGCAGCAACCCAAAGAAATGATGATGAATGTAGTTTCAAAAGCATGAAACCTCAAGAGATAATACCCCAAACTTATCACCAACACCCTAGCCTTTTGTTAGGAATTGAATGACACTTGAATTAAGCTTGCAAGAACAAATTTAGGACTTGGTTTTGAGTCCCAAAACCCACGGTTTTTGGACAGCTGCAGTAGCTGAATTTTCAGCTCTTTTTTGCTTCTTTACTTGATGTGTTTATGCATGTGTGTTTTTACTACAAGTCTCTAGACCATGCTTATGGAGAATGGGAATTGTAATTGACCAAGAAAAGAATCTAAGCATGTGTACTAGAGTCCCCATGCCACTACATACATTTAAATAAAATGGTTTTTATAAAATTTGATTTTATAAAATTGAATTTTATAAAATACATTTTTATAAACTTACATTTTATTTATTATGTTTACATCATTTATAAAACCTATTTTATAAAATGTAACATAATTGATTTATTATTTACCTATAAATAATTAAATCCATATCATATAAATTATTCCATAATTTATATATATATACATCAAGTAATCATTTTAGAAAGCCATTTTCTTTAAAATTCAAGTGTCGCGTATTTAATCAATGATCCAATCGTTAAGATCAAATACGAATAAGGTGTTGGCAAGCTTGTTATTGGGTATGACCCGACTTGGATCAAAACATATCAGCCACGTTAATTTAATATGTGTAGTGACCCGAACTTTTCCATGTTTATATATATTAATTGAGATTGATATTTACATGATTAAATGTTTCCAACATGTTAAGCAATCAAACTTGTTAAGACTTGATTAATTGAAATATGTTTCATATAGACAATTGACCACCCAAGTTGACCGGTGATTCACGAACGTTAAAACTTGTAAAAACTATACGATGACATATATATGGTTATATATATAGTTAACATGTTTTTATTATAAGTATGTATCTCATTAGGTATTTTAACAATGAGTTATATACATAAAAATGAGACTATTAATTTAAGAAACTCGAAAACGATATATATAACGATTATCGTTATAACAACGTCTTACTAGGTACATATGAATCATATTAAGATATTGATACACTTGGTTAATTATGTTAAATGATAAGTAAATATATTATTAAGTGTATTAACAATGAAATACATATGTAAAAATAAGACTACTAACTTAATGATTTCGAAACGAGACATATATGTAACGATTATCGTTGTAACGACATTTAACTGTATATACATCATACTGAGATATATTATATATCATAATATCATGATAATATAACAATTTAATATCTCATTTGTTATAATAAACAATGGGTTAACAACATTCAACAAGATCGTTAACCTAAAGGTTTCAAAACAATATTTACATGTAACGACTAACGATGACTTAACGACTCAGTTAAAATGTATATACATGTAGTGTTTTAATATGTATTCATACACTTTTGAAAGACTTCAAGACACTTATCAAAATACTTCTACTTAACAAAAATGCTTACAATTACATCCTCGTTCAGTTTCATCAACAATTCTACTCGTATGCACCCGTATTCGTACTCGTACAATACACAGCTTTTAGATGTATGTACTATTGGTATATACACTCCAATGATCAGCTCTTAGCAGCCCATGTGAGTCACCTAACACATGTGGGAACCATCATTTGGCAACTAGCATGAAATATCTCATAAAATTACAAAAATATGAGTAATCATTCATGACTTATTTACATGAAAACAAAATTACATATCCTTTATATCTAATCCATACACCAACGACCAAAAACACCTACAAACACTTTCATTCTTCAATTTTCTTCATCTAATTGATCTCTCTCAAGTTCTATCTTCAAGTTCTAAGTGTTCTTCATAAATTCCAAAAGTTCTAGTTTCATAAAATCAAGAATACTTTCAAGTTTGCTAGCTCACTTCCAATCTTGTAAGGTGATCATCCAACCTCAAGAAATCTTTGTTTCTTACAGTAGGTTATCATTCTAATACAAGGTAATAATCATATTCAAACTTTGGTTCAATTTCTATAACTATAACAATCTTATTTCAAGTGATGATCTTACCTGAACTTGTTTTCGTGTCATGATTCTGCTTCAAGAACTTCGAGCCATCCAAGGATCCATTGAAGCTAGATCCACTTTTCTCTTTTCCAGTAGGTTTATCCAAGGAACTTAAGGTAGTAATGATGTTCATAACATCATTCGATTCATACATATAAAGCTATCTTATTCGAAGGTTTAAACTTGTAATCACTAGAACATAGTTTAGTTAATTCTAAACTTGTTCGCAAATAAAAGTTAATCCTTCTAACTTGACTTTTAAAATCAACTAAACACATGTTCTATATCTATATGATATGCTAACTTAATGATTTAAAACCTGGAAACACGAAAAACACCGTAAAACCGGATTTACGCCGTCGTAGTAACACCGCGGGCTGTTTTGGGTTAGTTAATTAAAAACTATGATAAACTTTGATTTAAAAGTTGTTATTCTGGGAAAATGATTTTTATTATGAACATGAAACTATATCCGAAAATTATGGTTAAACTCAAAGTGGAAGTATGTTTTCTAAAATGGTCATCTAGACGTCGTTCTTTCGACTGAAATGACTAACTTTACAAAAACGACTTGTAACTTATTTTTCCGACTATAAACCTATACTTTTCTGTTTAGATTCATAAAATAGAGTTCAATATGAAACCATAGCAATTTGATTCACTCAAAACGGATTTAAAATGAAGAAGTTATGGGTAAAACAAGATTGGATAATTTTTCTCATTTTAGCTACGTGAAAATTGGTAACAAATCTATTCCAACCATAACTTAATCAACTTGTATTGTATATTATGTAATCTTGAGATACCATAGACACGTATACAATGTTTCGACCTATCATGTCGACACATCTATATATATTTCGGAACAACCATAGACACTCTATATGTGAATGTTGGAGTTAGCTATACAGGGTTGAGGTTGATTCCAAAATATATATAGTTTGAGTTGTGATCAATACTGAGATACGTATACACTGGGTCGTGGATTGATTCAAGATAATATTTATCGATTTATTTCTGTACATCTAACTGTGGACAACTAGTTGTAGGTTACTAACGAGGACAGCTGACTTAATAAACTTAAAACATCAAAATATATTAAAAGTGTTGTAAATATATTTTGAACATACTTTGATATATATGTATATATTGTTATAGGTTCGTGAATCAACCAGTGGCCAAGTCTTACTTCCCGACGAAGTAAAAATCTGTGAAAGTGAGTTATAGTCCCACTTTTAAAATCTAATATTTTTGGGATGAGAATACATGCAGGTTTTATAAATGATTTACAAAATAGACACAAGTACGTGAAACTACATTCTATGGTTGAATTATCGAAATCGAATATGCCCCTTTTTATTAAGTCTGGTAATCTATGAATTAGGGAACAGACACCCTAATTGACGCGAATCCTAAAGATAGATCTATTGGGCCTAACAAACCCCATCCAAAGTACCGGATGCTTTAGTACTTCGAAATTTATATCATATCCGAAGGGTGTCCCGGAATGATGGGGATATTCTTATATATGCATCTTGTTAATGTCGGTTACCAGGTGTTCACCATATGAATGATTTTTATCTCTATGTATGGGATGTGTATTGAAATATGAAATCTTGTGGTCTATTATTATGATTTGATATATATAGGTTAAACCTATAACTCACCAACATTTTTGTTGACGTTTTAAGCATGTTTATTCTCAGGTGATTATTAAGAGCTTCCGCTGTCGCATACTTAAATAAGGACGAGATTTGGAGTCCATGCTTGTATGATATTGTGTAAAAACTGCATTCAAGAAACTTATTTTGTTGTAACATATTTGTATTGTAAACCATTATGTAATGGTCGTGTGCAAACAGGATATTTTAGATTATCATTATTTGATAATCTACGTAAAGCTTTTTAAACCTTTATTGATGAAATAAAGGTTATGGTTTGTTTTAAAATGAATGCAGTCTTTGAAAAACGTCTCATATAGAGGTCAAAACCTCGCAACGAAATCAATTAATATGGAACGTTTTTAATCAATAAGAACGGGACATTTCAGTTGGTATCAGAGCGTTGGTCTTAGAGAACCAAAATTTTGCATTAGTGTGTCTTATCGAGTTTGTTAGGATGCATTAGTGAGTCTGGACTTCGACCGTGTTTACTTGAAAAATGATTGCTTAACAAATTTTGTTGGAAACTATATATTTTTAACATGTGAATATTATGTGATATATTAATCTCTTAACGCGTTTGATATTATGTGATAGATGTCTACCTCTAGAACAAGTCCCATTGACTCACCTAATAATAATGAAGAGTCAAATGTAAATTGGAATGATTTGTGGACTGATTCACAAGTTCCCGAAGAGGAACCGGAAGAAGAGTCGGAACCGGAAGAAGAATCGGAACCGGAAGAAGAATCGGAACCGGATGAAGAAATAGAACCGGTGGGGGAAATAATAAAACAGTTAAGTAAAAGAAAATCCTCAACCAACCGACCAAGGTTAATTATGGTCAATGGTGTTTCTGCCAAGGAAGCAAAATATTGGGAGGATTACCAATTCTCCGATGAATCGGATTCCGACGAGAATTCCGATGATGTTATAGAAATTACCCCAACTGAATTTAAAAAGGCAAAAGAAAATAATAAGGGAAAGGGCATAAAAATAGAGAAATCTAATTCCAACCCCGATGAACTTTATATGTATCGTCAACCCCCGAAGTCCTTAAGTTGTAACAATGACCCGGGAACCTCTAAACCACCAGGTTTTTCTAAACCAATGTGGATCACGACGGCTCGTATTAGGGGAACATCATATATCCCTAGAAACTTGGCAAAACGAACCAAAACCGAAGAAGAAGAAACGAGCGAGTCGGAATAAGATAGTTGTATTCGTGTGGTGTAATATATGTAATATAGTGTTCGTATGCTTTATGATATATGTAAAAATTGCTTGTATTAATAAGTATTTTTTTATGAATCTAACTCTTGTCTATTTTACAGTTTAAAAACACAAAATGGATAGACAACCCAATATTTTAAGAGACCTACCCGGAGACATGATTGATGAAATCTTGTCTAGAGTCGGCCAGAATTCCTCGGCACAACTATTTAAGGCGAGATCAGTTTGTAAGACATTCGAAGAACGTTCCAAGAATGTCTTGGTTTATAAGAGACTTTCGTTTGAAAGATGGGGGATATCACATTGGGAAACCCATAAGTTACGATGTGTTTACTTTGACGCATATATTGCGGGGAACCCAAATGCTATTTTACGCAACGGGTTAAGAAATTATTTTGACTCAATATATCCGAATATTGGACTTCGTGATTTAGAAAAAGCGGCTAACATGCAACATAAAGAAGCATGTTATGCTTACGGATTAGTAATGTTCGCTTCTCACCAAAGTGAGAACAAGAACATCGGGCTACAACTATTAAACAAAACGTTTCCACAAGTGACGGAGTCGGTAATTGGGGTAAGAAATGAGGTTTTTAGATTATTATGGGACTGTTGGACATTACGTAACCCTCGTCCCTTTGACAACGTTACAACACCCTGTCTTATCAACGGCCATAATGGTTATGTTGCACAAGACCAAGGATGGGAAGTAGTCCTAGTAAAACCAGAATTCATGACTTGTTTCTGGACGTATGAATTACGTGTCTTTATTGCCTTTGCTGAACGACTTGTGTACTAGCTAGAATTATCTTCACAACTATCTTGTATCAAAGTTATTGTGTGCTATATTTCATGCTTTATGTAAAATAAGCGGTATTGTAAGTTTGTAAAATATTGTATAAAAGTTTGAACGCGAAATATTATTATAATCAGTTTTTCATATAGAATTGTAGTAGTTGAATTGTATATTAGCTACTAAGTATGAACTTAACGGGTAGGTACTACCCGAATTTAAACTTATAAAACGCCAATATGAAGAAAAAGCTTTTATAAATGAGTTCATATTATGCTACGAAATACTATTAACTACTCTTAATATTCTGTATGATTAACTTGTTCCATTTAACTATTTTGAAGGAAATGGCACCGACTACTCGACACACCGTGAATATGAATGAAGAGGAATTCCGTACTTTTCTAGCTTCAAACATAGCCGCAGTACAGGCTGCGCTACATACCAACAATAACCTTGGATCTAGCAGTACAGGAAATCGTGTAGGATGCACCTACAAAGAATTCACTGCCTGCAAACCTTTGGAATTTGATGGAACCGAAGGACCGATCGGATTGAAACGGTGGACCGAGAAGGTCGAATCGGTGTTTGCCATAAGTAAGTGTACTGAAGAGGACAAAGTAAAGTACGCTACGCATACCTTCACAGGTTCTGCGTTAACATGGTGGAATACCTATCTAGAGCAAGTGGGACAAGATGATGCGTACGCACTACCGTGGTCAGCATTCAAGCACTTGATGAACGAGAAGTACCTTCCCAGAACCGAGGTCAATAAGCTCAAGACAGAACTTAGAGGGTTACGAACCCAAGGATTTGATATTACCACGTACGAAAGACGATTCACAGAATTGTGCCTATTGTGTCCGGGAGCATTCGAAGATGAGGAAGAGAAGATCGACGCGTTTGTGAAAGGATTACCGGAAAGAATCCAAGAAGATATAAGTTCACACGAGCCCGCCTCCATACAACAGGCATGTAGAATGGCTCACAAACTAGTGAACCAGATTGAAGAAAGAATTAAAGAACAGACTGCTGAAGAGGCCAATGTGAAGCAAGTCAAAAGAAAGTGGGAGGAAAACGGTGATAAGAATCACCAATACAACAACAACAGCAATTACAACAATAATCGCAGCAATTATCCCAACAATCGCAACATCAATCGCAACTACAACAAACGGCCCAACAGCAACAACAACAACAACAACAACAACAACAGCAACTACAACAATCATCCCAACAACAATAATAACCGCAACAACAACAACAATCAGAAGCAACTATGCCAAAGGTGTGAAAAGAATCACTCGGGGTTCTGCACCAAATTTTGCAACAAGTGTAAAAGAAATGGTCATAGCGCGGCGAAGTGTGAGGTCTACGGACCAGGGGTTAATAGAACGAAAGGAACAAATGGTGTCGGAACGAGTAATGGCGGAGCAAGTAGTGTCGGAGCAAGTTATGCCAATGTAGTTTGTTATAAATGTGGAAAACCAGGCCACATTATTAGAAATTGCCCGAACCAGGAGAACACGAATGGACAAGGCCGTGGAAGAGTTTTCAATATTAATGCGGTAGAGGCACAGGAAGACCCGGAGCTTGTTACAGGTACGTTTCTTATTGACAATAAATCTGCTTACGTTTTATTTGATTCGGGTGCGGATAGAAGCTATATGAGTAGAGATTTTTGTGCTAAATTAAGTTGTCCATTGACGCCTTTGGATAGTAAATTTTTACTCGAATTAGCAAATGGTAAATTAATTTCAGCAGATAATATATGTCGGAATCGAGAAATTAAACTGGTTAGCGAAACATTTAAGATTGATTTGATACCAGTAGAGTTAGGGAGTTTTGATGTGATAATCGGTATGGACTGGTTGAAAGAAGTGAAAGCAGAGATCGTTTGTTACAAAAATGCAATTCGCATTATACGAGAAAAAGGAAAACCCTTAATGGTGTACGGAGAAAAGGGCAACACGAAGCTACATCTTATTAGTAATTTGAAGGCACAAAAACTAATAAGAAAAGGTTGCTATGCTGTTCTAGCACACGTCGAGAAAGTACAAACTGAAGAAAAGAGCATCAATGATGTTCCCGTCGCAAAAGAATTTCCTGATGTATTTCCGAAAGAATTACCGGGATTACCCCCACGTCGATCCGTTGAATTTCAAATAGATCTTGTACCAGGAGCTGCACCAATAGCTCGTGCTCCTTACAGACTCGCACCCAGCGAGATGAAAGAACTACAAAGCCAATTACAAGAACTTTTAGAGCGTGGTTTCATTCGACCAAGCACATCACCGTGGGGAGCTCCTGTTTTGTTTGTCAAGAAGAAAGATGGTACATTCAGGTTGTGTATCGACTACCGAGAGTTGAACAAACTTACCATCAAGAACCGCTACCCACTACCGAGAATCGACGACTTATTTGATCAACTACAAGGCTCGTCTGTTTATTCAAAGATTGACTTACGTTCCGGGTATCATCAAATGCGGGTGAAAGAAGATGATATTCCAAAGACTGCCTTCAGAACACGTTACGGTCATTACGAGTTTATGGTCATGCCGTTTGGTTTAACTAATGCACCAGCTGTGTTCATGGACCTTATGAACCGAGTGTGTGGACCATACCTTGACAAGTTTGTCATTGTTTTCATTGATGACATACTTATTTACTCAAAGAATGACCAAGAACACGGTGAACATTTGAGAAAGGTGTTAGAAGTATTGAGGAAGGAAGAATTGTACGCTAAGTTTTCAAAGTGTGCATTTTGGTTGGAAGAAGTTCAATTCCTCGGTCACATAGTGAACAAAGAAGGTATTAAGGTGGATCCGGCAAAGATAGAAACTGTTGAAAAGTGGGAAACCCCGAAAACTCCGAAACACATACGCCAGTTTTTAGGACTAGCTGGTTACTACAGAAGGTTCATCCAAGACTTTTCCAGAATAGCAAAACCCTTGACTGCATTAACGCATAAAGGGAAGAAATTTGAATGGAATGATGAACAAGAGAAAGCGTTTCAGTTATTGAAGAAAAAGCTAACTACGGAACCTATATTGTCATTGCCTGAAGGGAATGATGATTTTGTGATTTATTGTGATGCATCAAAGCAAGGTCTCGGTTGTGTATTAATGCAACGAACGAAGGTGATTGCTTATGCGTCTAGACAATTGAAGATTCACGAACAAAATTATACGACGCATGATTTGGAATTAGGCGCGGTTGTTTTTGCATTAAAGACTTGGAGGCACTACTTATATGGGGTCAAAAGTATTATATATACCGACCACAAAAGTCTTCAACACATATTTAATCAGAAACAACTGAATATGAGGCAGCGTAGGTGGATTGAATTATTGAATGATTACGACTTTGAGATTCGTTACCACCCGGGGAAGGCAAATGTGGTAGCCGATGCCTTGAGCAGGAAGGACAGAGAACCCATTCGAGTAAAATCTATGAATATAATGATTCATAATAACATTACTACTCAAATAAAGGAGGCGCAACAAGGAGTTTTAAAAGAGGGAAATTTAAAGGATGAAATACCCAAAGGATCGGAGAAGCATCTTAATATTCGGGAAGACGGAACCCGGTATAGGGCTGAAAGGATTTGGGTACCAAAATTTGGAGATATGAGAGAAATGGTACTTAGAGAAGCTCATAAAACCAGATACTCAATACATCCTGGAACGGGGAAGATGTACAAGGATCTCAAGAAACATTTTTGGTGGCCGGGTATGAAAGCCGATGTTGCTAAATACGTAGGAGAATGTTTGACGTGTTCTAAGGTCAAAGCTGAGCATCAGAAACCATCAGGTCTACTTCAACAACCCGAAATCCCGGAATGGAAATGGGAAAACATTACCATGGATTTCATCACTAAATTGCCAAGGACTGCAAGTGGTTTTGATACTATTTGGGTAATAGTTGATCGTCTCACCAAATCAGCACACTTCCTGCCAATAAGAGAAGATGACAAGATGGAGAAGTTAGCACGACTGTATTTGAAGGAAGTTGTCTCCAGACATGGAATACCAATCTCTATTATCTCTGATAGGGATGGCAGATTTATTTCAAGATTCTGGCAGACATTACAGCAAGCATTAGGAACTCGTCTAGACATGAGTACTGCCTATCATCCACAAACTGGTGGGCAGAGTGAAAGGACGATACAAACGCTTGAAGACATGCTACGAGCATGTGTTATTGATTTCGGAAACAGTTGGGATCGACATCTACCGTTAGCAGAATTTTCCTACAACAACAGCTACCATTCAAGCATTGAGATGGCGCCGTTTGAAGCACTTTATGGTAGAAAGTGCAGGTCTCCGATTTGTTGGAGTGAAGTGGGGGATAGACAGATTACGGGTCCGGAGATTATACAAGAAACTACCGAGAAGATCATCCAAATTCAACAACGGTTGAAAATCGCCCAAAGTCGACAAAAGAGCTACGCTGACATTAAAAGAAAAGATATAGAATTTGAAATTGGAGAGATGGTCATGCTTAAAGTTGCACCTTGGAAAGGCGTTGTTCGATTTGGTAAACGAGGGAAATTAAATCCAAGGTATATTGGACCATTCAAGATTATTGATCGTGTCGGACCAGTAGCTTACAGACTTGAGTTACCTCAACAACTCGCGGCTGTACATAACACTTTCCACATCTCGAATTTGAAGAAATGTTTTGCTAAAGAAGATCTCACTATTCCGTTAGATGAAATCCAAATCAACGAAAAACTTCAATTCATCGAAGAACCCGTCGAAATAATGGATCGTGAGGTTAAAAGACTTAAGCAAAACAAGATACCAATTGTTAAGGTTCGATGGAATGCTCGTAGAGGACCCGAGTTCACCTGGGAGCGTGAAGATCAGATGAAGAAGAAATACCCGCATCTATTTCCAGAAGATTCGTCAACACCTTCAACAGCTTAAAAATTTCGGGACGAAATTTATTTAACGGGTAGGTACTGTAGTGACCCGAACTTTTCCATGTTTATATATATTAATTGAGATTGATATTTACATGATTAAATGTTTCCAACATGTTAAGCAATCAAACTTGTTAAGACTTGATTAATTGAAATATGTTTCATATAGACAATTGACCACCCAAGTTGACCGGTGATTCACGAACGTTAAAACTTGTAAAAACTATACGATGACATATATATGGTTATATATATAGTTAACATGTTTTTATTATAAGTATGTATCTCATTAGGTATTTTAACAATGAGTTATATACATAAAAATGAGACTATTAATTTAAGAAACTCGAAAACGATATATATAACGATTATCGTTATAACAACGTCTTACTAGGTACATATGAATCATATTAAGATATTGATACACTTGGTTAATTATGTTAAATGATAAGTAAATATATTATTAAGTGTATTAACAATGAAATACATATGTAAAAATAAGACTACTAACTTAATGATTTCGAAACGAGACATATATGTAACGATTATCGTTGTAACGACATTTAACTGTATATACATCATACTGAGATATATTATATATCATAATATCATGATAATATAACAATTTAATATCTCATTTGTTATAATAAACAATGGGTTAACAACATTCAACAAGATCGTTAACCTAAAGGTTTCAAAACAATATTTACATGTAACGACTAACGATGACTTAACGACTCAGTTAAAATGTATATACATGTAGTGTTTTAATATGTATTCATACACTTTTGAAAGACTTCAAGACACTTATCAAAATACTTCTACTTAACAAAAATGCTTACAATTACATCCTCGTTCAGTTTCATCAACAATTCTACTCGTATGCACCCGTATTCGTACTCGTACAATACACAGCTTTTAGATGTATGTACTATTGGTATATACACTCCAATGATCAGCTCTTAGCAGCCCATGTGAGTCACCTAACACATGTGGGAACCATCATTTGGCAACTAGCATGAAATATCTCATAAAATTACAAAAATATGAGTAATCATTCATGACTTATTTACATGAAAACAAAATTACATATCCTTTATATCTAATCCATACACCAACGACCAAAAACACCTACAAACACTTTCATTCTTCAATTTTCTTCATCTAATTGATCTCTCTCAAGTTCTATCTTCAAGTTCTAAGTGTTCTTCATAAATTCCAAAAGTTCTAGTTTCATAAAATCAAGAATACTTTCAAGTTTGCTAGCTCACTTCCAATCTTGTAAGGTGATCATCCAACCTCAAGAAATCTTTGTTTCTTACAGTAGGTTATCATTCTAATACAAGGTAATAATCATATTCAAACTTTGGTTCAATTTCTATAACTATAACAATCTTATTTCAAGTGATGATCTTACCTGAACTTGTTTTCGTGTCATGATTCTGCTTCAAGAACTTCGAGCCATCCAAGGATCCATTGAAGCTAGATCCACTTTTCTCTTTTCCAGTAGGTTTATCCAAGGAACTTAAGGTAGTAATGATGTTCATAACATCATTCGATTCATACATATAAAGCTATCTTATTCGAAGGTTTAAACTTGTAATCACTAGAACATAGTTTAGTTAATTCTAAACTTGTTCGCAAATAAAAGTTAATCCTTCTAACTTGACTTTTAAAATCAACTAAACACATGTTCTATATCTATATGATATGCTAACTTAATGATTTAAAACCTGGAAACACGAAAAACACCGTAAAACCGGATTTACGCCGTCGTAGTAACACCGCGGGCTGTTTTGGGTTAGTTAATTAAAAACTATGATAAACTTTGATTTAAAAGTTGTTATTCTGGGAAAATGATTTTTATTATGAACATGAAACTATATCCGAAAATTATGGTTAAACTCAAAGTGGAAGTATGTTTTCTAAAATGGTCATCTAGACGTCGTTCTTTCGACTGAAATGACTAACTTTACAAAAACGACTTGTAACTTATTTTTCCGACTATAAACCTATACTTTTCTGTTTAGATTCATAAAATAGAGTTCAATATGAAACCATAGCAATTTGATTCACTCAAAACGGATTTAAAATGAAGAAGTTATGGGTAAAACAAGATTGGATAATTTTTCTCATTTTAGCTACGTGAAAATTGGTAACAAATCTATTCCAACCATAACTTAATCAACTTGTATTGTATATTATGTAATCTTGAGATACCATAGACACGTATACAATGTTTCGACCTATCATGTCGACACATCTATATATATTTCGGAACAACCATAGACACTCTATATGTGAATGTTGGAGTTAGCTATACAGGGTTGAGGTTGATTCCAAAATATATATAGTTTGAGTTGTGATCAATACTGAGATACGTATACACTGGGTCGTGGATTGATTCAAGATAATATTTATCGATTTATTTCTGTACATCTAACTGTGGACAACTAGTTGTAGGTTACTAACGAGGACAGCTGACTTAATAAACTTAAAACATCAAAATATATTAAAAGTGTTGTAAATATATTTTGAACATACTTTGATATATATGTATATATTGTTATAGGTTCGTGAATCAACCAGTGGCCAAGTCTTACTTCCCGACGAAGTAAAAATCTGTGAAAGTGAGTTATAGTCCCACTTTTAAAATCTAATATTTTTGGGATGAGAATACATGCAGGTTTTATAAATGATTTACAAAATAGACACAAGTACGTGAAACTACATTCTATGGTTGAATTATCGAAATCGAATATGCCCCTTTTTATTAAGTCTGGTAATCTATGAATTAGGGAACAGACACCCTAATTGACGCGAATCCTAAAGATAGATCTATTGGGCCTAACAAACCCCATCCAAAGTACCGGATGCTTTAGTACTTCGAAATTTATATCATATCCGAAGGGTGTCCCGGAATGATGGGGATATTCTTATATATGCATCTTGTTAATGTCGGTTACCAGGTGTTCACCATATGAATGATTTTTATCTCTATGTATGGGATGTGTATTGAAATATGAAATCTTGTGGTCTATTATTATGATTTGATATATATAGGTTAAACCTATAACTCACCAACATTTTTGTTGACGTTTTAAGCATGTTTATTCTCAGGTGATTATTAAGAGCTTCCGCTGTCGCATACTTAAATAAGGAAGAGATTTGGAGTCCATGCTTGTATGATATTGTGTAAAAACTGCATTCAAGAAACTTATTTTGTTGTAACATATTTGTATTGTAAACCATTATGTAATGGTCGTGTGCAAACAGGATATTTTAGATTATCATTATTTGATAATCTACGTAAAGCTTTTTAAACCTTTATTGATGAAATAAAGGTTATGGTTTGTTTTAAAATGAATGCAGTCTTTGAAAAACGTCTCATATAGAGGTCAAAACCTCGCAACGAAATCAATTAATATGGAACGTTTTTAATCAATAAGAACGGGACATTTCAATATGTCTCTCGGGCATATGAAATACCTTCAATCTCCCACTTGCACGAGAAACATAAGAAATTAATGCAAGTGATGGATACCACCTAACGACCGTCCATCACCCCCAATATGTTATGAGTTTGTGCCATTCAACAACATCATCCCTTTCGAGTTCCCATCTCGAATATGAATAGGTGAATCTTTCATTATATCCTTTCGTCCTAGATGTCATGTTAAATCCAAGAGATACAGAGTGATCACTCTCTTTTAGATTTAACTTTATCAGGCCTTAAACATCTGACTCTCAACGAATAAGAGGGACAAATTCCATCTTGACTACATATGTCCTAAATACATACCTTGCATTATACCTGAGCTCTTCCTTATGAACTACCATATTTCAGAATAGCGAAGGAAAGAATCAAGGCATAATACCTGGTAAATATCCGAACCCAATACGTATCTCAGGTCAGAGGATACAATGATATTCGCCTTTACTCAAGATTACATGTGATCAACCACAAAGGCTCCATTTAGTAAATCTTGAGAGCGGGTCTTCCAATATTTGTATCCTACAAATATCTATGAACCTTGGTTGCAACCTTGCCCCACATTCATCCCATGAATGTATACCAATCCAAGTTCATAATAGTCTAAACCTCACATTTGCTCCCACAAATGTGATCGACTACGGAATTCAGAATAATTACTTATTCATGGATAAAATATGCAAAATAGGAACATAACTCAAAATAAATTAATACCATAATTATATTAATGAGTTTGAACAATTTCGTTCCGTTACAATACTTAAACAGATCATGACCAATCACTAGAATATCGAAGCCCTAATGCACAAACATGTCCTGCATGTTTTGATCCATGTAAGAGCTTCGTGAGAGGATCCGCTATATTAAGATCTGTGTGAACTTTGCGAATACATATCTTTCCCTTTTCAACTTCATCCCTTATGTAGTTGAATCTCCGCTCAATGTGACGGGTCTTTTGGTGAGCACGAGGTTCTTTGATTTGAGCAATCGCACCCTCGTTATCACAAAAGATCTCAAGAGGGTCCTGAATGGAAGGGACTACTCCTAAGTCGTTGATGAATTTCTTCATCCATGCAGCTTCCTGAGCTGCCAATGATGCGGCAATGTACTCCGACTCTGTAGTGGATAAAGCAACAACATCCTATTTTGAACTCTTCCAAGAGACCGCACCTCCATTTAACGTGAAGACATAACCGGATTGTGATCGAGAATCATCTCGATCAGTTTGGAAACTTGCATCTACGTAACCTTTTACAGCGAGTTCCTCCTCACCAGACCCGTATATAAGAAACATATCCTTAGTCCTCCTAAGGTATTTCAATATACTTTTGACAGCAATCCAATGACTGTTTCCTGGGTTATTCTGGTATCTACTTGTCAGGCTAAGAGCGCATGACACATCCGGTCTAGTGCATATCATTGCATACATGATTGACCCAATAGCAGACGCATATGGGACTTTCTTCATTCTCTCCTGATCATCTTTCGTGGTGGAGCACTGAGATGAACTGAGAAGTGTTCCCTTTTGAATAGGTACCAAACCTTTCTTTGAGTTCTCCATCTTGAACCTTTTCAAGATCTTTTCAATGTATGCACTTTGATTCAAACCTATCAGCTTCTTGGATCTATCCCTGTAGATCCCAATCCCCAAAACGTATTGTGCTTCTCCAAGATCCTTAATGGAGAAGCATTTATTTAACCAAGTTTTAACTCCTTGCATTGCCGGAACATCATCTCCAAATAGTAATATATCATCCACATATAATACAAGGAACATGATAGTGCTCCCACTAGCTTTCTTGTATACACAAGCTTCATCACCATTTTTAATGAAGCCAAATTTCTTGGCCTCCTCATTAAAACGATGATTCCACATTCTAGATGCTTGTTTCAATCCGTAGATTGACTTCTTTAACTTGCATACCTTCTTAGGATATTTCGGATCAGCAAAACCTTCAGGCTGAACCATGTAGACATCTTCCTCAAGATGTCCGTTTAGGAAAGCGGTCTTGACATCCATTTGCCATATTTCATAATCATAATGAGCAGCAATGGCAAGTAATATCCTAATAGACTTTAGCATTGCCACAGGCGAAAAAGTTTCATCATAGTCAACCCCTTGAGTTTGAGTGAAACCTTTTGCTACAAGTCTAGCTTTATATGTATCCAAGTTTCCATGTATGTCGGTTTTCATCTTGAAAAGCCATTTACAATCAACTAGCCTTGAGCCAGTAGGTTGTTCAACAAGTTCCCAAACTTGGTTGTCATACATGGATTGCATCTCAGCGTTCATGGCTTCCTGCCATTTATCCTTATCAATCCTTGATAAAGCATCTTGGTAGTTTATTGGTTCATCCAAATCAACCACATAGCAACCATCCATGAGAAACCCATATCTCTCAGGAGGATTACTAATCCTACCAGATCTGCGAACGTCTTGTGTATTTTGATCATCCATTTGATCACTCTCAACATTTTCATTTTGAGTGCTAGTGTCAACCAATTGTGTATCATCTACTTGATCTTGAACCTCTTCAAGATCTATCTTCCTTTCACTATTTCCTTCCATTAGGAACTTAGTTTCAAGGAATTCAGCCTTTCGAGCAACAAATACATTTTGCTCGGATGGATCATAGAAATAATATCCCATATCATCCTTGGGATATCCTATGAAGATACACTTCGTGGATCGAGCATTCAACTTATTAGGGACGTAACGCTTAGGATAAGTTTCACATCCCCATACCTTTAAGTATGATAGAGATGGAGGTTTCCAAACCACATCTCATGAGGAGTTTGTTCCACTTTCTTGGTTGGGGCCATATTTAAAATACGAGCCGCGGAGCATAGACAATAACCCCAAAATGATAGAGGTAACGTGCTTCTAGCCATCATAGATCGAACCATATCCATTAGGGTTCGGTTCCTCCTTTCGGAAACTCCATTAAGTTGGGGTGTTCCAGGTGGAGTAAGTTGTGAGATAATCCCACAACTCCTAAGATGATCTTGGAAAGCATCGCTTAGGTATTCACCTCCTCTATCGGTACGAAGTACCTTGATTGTCTTATTGAGTTGATTTTGTACTTCGCTTTGATATTCTTTGAATGCTTCAAAAGTTTCATCCTTATGTCTTAACAAGTAGACATATCCAAAACGACTGAAGTCATCAATGAAAGTAACGAAGTATCTTTCACCATTCCTAGCTATGGGCTTAAAGGGTCCACATACATCCGAATGTATTAATCCCAATAAGTCTTTAGCCCTTTCATAGGTCCCTTTGAAAGGTGCTTTAGTCATTTTGCCTTGTAAACAAGATTCACACACATCAAACGAGTCCATCTCATTTGATTTCAAGAGTCCATTCTTTTGAAGTGTATGCATTCGGTTCTTGTTTATGTGACCAAGGCGACAATGCCATAAGTAGGAATCACTCAAATCCCTTTTGAGTTTCTTGGTGCTAGTATGGTATATAGAGCTCGATGATGTGTCATCATGAACCAATTCATAAATTCCATTTGAAGGCGAAGCCTTGAAATAGAATACATTATCTTTAGAAACATGAATATCATCATCAATAAAATTAACAACGTAACCACATTGTTTTAAGCGAGAAATAGAAATAATGTTTCTACACAAATCCGGAGCATAAAAAACATTTTCTAAAATAAGTTCCAATCCGCTTGGAAGCTTCAAAATAAAATCTCCTTGAGCTTTAACATGCACCTTTGCACCATTGCCCATATAGAGACTTGATGTTCCCGCCTTATGATCACTTCTTTTGAACCCCTGCAAAGAATTGCAAATATGAGTTCCACATCCCGTGTCTAATACCCATGTATTAGAAGAAGTAATACTAAGCTCTATATATACCATATACATATTACCTGAGGTTTGCCCTGCATCCCTCTTGTCCTTCAACTCCTTAAGATAGACCGGACAGTTTCGTTTCCAATGACCCATCTCACCGCAACCGAAACATGGGTCTTCTTTGGGGTTTGCCTTCTCGGCTACCTTTTGCTTCTTAGCCTTATTGATGGTTGGGGTAACCATCTTCCCTTTCCCTTTGCCTTGATGGGCGGGTCCTTTTCTCTTGGCCACCTTTGGCTTAGAGGTGTTACCTTTTGACCCACCTTGATCGATTGCTAACACGGGTAAAGCCCTTTTACCCATGCTAGTTTCCGCCGTTCTAAGCATACCGTGAAGCTCACCTATGCTCTTATCCATCCCATTCATATTGTAATTAATTACAAATTGATCAAACCTTTTTGATAGGGAGTTAAGGATAAGATCGGTGGCTAACTCATTTGATATGTTTAGGTTAAGACGGTTAGCACGATCGATAAGGCTTTTCATCTTAAGTACATAAGATGAAACCGATTGGGTATCGTCCATACGACAAGCATGTAGCGCCCGAACCGTTTCGAAACGCTCGACAGGCGCTTGTTGGAGGAACATCTCCTTCAATTGCGTTATCATGTCGTATGCACTATGATGCTCGAAATCCTTTTGGAGTTCGGGTATCATAGTCCCAAGCATTAAGCATGAGACTTGAAGGGAGTCGTGGCAATACTTATCATAAGAGGCCATTGCTTCCACATCATTCTCATCCGGTTGATCGGGAATGGGGTCCTCAAGTACATACGCTTTATCCTCTTGTTTGAGGACAATCCGAAGATTGCGGAACCAATCCATAAAGTTGGTATGGTTAAGTTTGTCTTTCTCGAGGAGAGACCGTAATGATAGGTTGTTCATGTTAAGTGGTGCGTTTTGCATGTTGTTGTTGTTATTAGCGGCCATCTACAAAATTCAACAAAGTTCATTTTAAGTATCGATTTTAGATTTAATAAACAATACCCTTTTAATTTGATTGATATTTATTAAATTTTAGAATCCAACGGTAAACCAAATTTCGGTTAGGTGACCTTTATCCCGTTATTTGATTTAGCTAGGTAGTCATTATATGACAATTGCAATCCTTTTGCAACTTCTAAGTTATGGGATCATGCAATCCTTTTGCATGGCATATTATCCCATCAACGTCTATTTGTTCATCATGCTTCGGTGACCCTAAGTTCATGATTCCCAAATCAAGTCGTCCTATTTGTATAGACTTGTAAATTTAACATACAAGTGGTTAGGTGACCTTTATCCCACAAGCATGCGAAATTTACCTTAATCATATTAGTTTGCTCATAACGGTTAGGTGACCTTTATCCCATCATGAGTTCCCTAATACTTTTGAGTGTCACACAATAGGATGGCGTTAAACTTGTTTACCTTGTTTGTAAAAGGGATTTTAAGTTTTCGTTAATTCTAGTTTGAGAAAAACTTTTATGCCATACACCAACATGCATTTAGTGTATGGTACTTATGAAAAACCAATTTCATGTCATGTAATTGAGCCAATTACTTGATATAAACCATTTTATATACGTTATCCTTTTCTTGTTCTTAATAACCATTTATTAAGGTTTTTGGTTGCAATTTTAATTCAACCATTTAAATAACCATTTTGCATGTACTTAGTACGTCTAATTTAACCAATTAAATTGTCGTTTTGTTTGTTGTTATCTTGTGATTAATTGTATCAACCAAACATACAAAACAATAATCATACAAACAACCACACATGCAAAATAAGTGTGTTCACAATCTAGCCATTTTGGTGGACATTTGTTTAGCCAAAAACAAATGTCACCGGGTAAGGGTTAATCATACAAAGTAGGAGATTTCAAATCTCCCACTTAATCTTGCATCCATATGCACCTTGTGTTCTTCAAGTCTTCATCATCTTGTATCTTCATTTTTACAAAATATGTATCCTAATACATTTTATCTAGAAAATGAAATTACAACCTATTCTATTTTACATACCAAATATAAAATGAATTACATAACCAAATGAAATAATTATTACAAACCAATTGAACAATTATTACATGCCATTGAATAATTATTATTACAAACCAAATGAATATAACAAATCAACCAAATATAGCATGCAATCAACACAAGGTCAAGGCATAGATTGTGAACTTCAACATGCAACCAAATATGAACCAAATGGAAGAGCCCAAACCCACTTTTGGACCCTAACCAATTCGGCATTAAACATAAACCCACCCAAATCCAACAATTTTTGCATTCTTCTTTCATGCATGTACTTAGAATGCAAAGTTGATGGGTTTTAAAACAACAATTCGAAGCATATTTCAACAACTTCGGCTCTAGATACCATTGTTGGGATTTAACAAGTTTCAAAATACTTAAAACCATTTATTAGTAAGCTTGCGGAAGCGTGTTAATATGAGTATGTTTAGCCGTTTAAGAACTTGTTAATCATTCAACCATTTAAATGTAAATCCCATGGATCAAGTTGTGAAATAATACTTACTAATTAACAAGAAAGGATAGTGTTTATACCTCCTCAAAACAAGTTTGAGGGTTCTTCAAAATGAGCAGAAAGTTTGAAGGAGATGATGATGAAATGAGCTCCTAACTTGAACCTTCAAGTGTATAGAACCCTAAGCTCTTGTACTCCAACACCACCCATAATCTTGGAAATACTTTGGAACCTTTAAACCTTTGTTAACTAAGCTAGAAAACCAGTTTTTTTGCTCACTGATTTCTGGACAGCAGCAACCCAAAGAAATGATGATGAATGTTGTTTCAAAAGCATGAAACCTCAAGAGATAATACCCCAAACTTATCACCAACACCCTAGCCTTTTGTTAGGAATTGAATGACACTTGAATTAAGCTTGCAAGAACAAATTTAGGACTTGGTTTTGAGTCCCAAAACCCACGGTTTTTGGACAGCTGCAGTAGCTGAATTTTCAGCTCTTTTTTGCTTCTTTACTTGATGTGTTTATGCATGTGTGTTTTTACTACAAGTCTCTAGACCATGCTTATGGAGAATGGGAATTGTAATTGACCAAGAAAAGAATCTAAGCATGTGTACTAGAGTCCCCATGCCACTACATACATTTAAATAAAATGGTTTTTATAAAATTTGATTTTATAAAATTGAATTTTATAAAATACATTTTTATAAACTTACATTTTATTTATTATGTTTACATCATTTATAAAACCTATTTTATAAAATGTAACATAATTGATTTATTATTTACCTATAAATAATTAAATCCATATCGTATAAATTATTCCATAATTTATATATATATACATCAAGTAATCATTTTAGAAAACCATTTTCTTTAAAATTCAAGTGTCGCGTATTTAATCAATGATCCAATCGTTAAGATCAAATACGAATAAGGTGTTGGCAAGCTTGTTATTGGGTATGACCCGACTTGGATCAAAAC
Organism: Rutidosis leptorrhynchoides; assembly: GCF_046630445.1. NCBI lineage: Eukaryota > Viridiplantae > Streptophyta > Magnoliopsida > Asterales > Asteraceae > Rutidosis > Rutidosis leptorrhynchoides. The sequence continues at coordinate 10,954,164 of NC_092339.1, forward strand.
ATATCAGCCACGTTAATTTAATATGTCTCTCGGGCATATGAAATACCTTCAATAATAAAATGGTATAGTTTCGGAAGTCTGCTATACCAAGTAACCAAAAGTTTTTGATCTGGCACGTGATTCGGTCACAATCACGCTATGCAATCACCACTCTCTCACGGTTTACACCTGTTTTGGTACAGGTGACCTACTATTGAGTTCCCCGAACTCGTAGGATTTCTTGTCCAAGGAAATGAACAAGTGGAACAATTTTGGCTTCTTTGAAATCATGAAATATGCTATAAAATACCAAGCCAAATTAGGGGTGGTCAGTATTTGGTTTGAAACCGTGGAACCCGAAAACCAAACCGAAACCAAACCGGAAAAAAACCAAACCGATTTTGAAAAATGGTTTTCAGATCGAGTCAAACCGAAACCGAATTTGAATTCAGTTTTCGGTTCGGTTTTCGGTTTTGAAAATTCTGAATTCGGTTTAACCGAAAACCGAATTCAAAACCGAATTCAATGTTTTTATACATTTAATTTGTATATTTATGTTTTAATGTCGTTGTAATTTAGGATCCAATCAATAAAATATATTCTCACCCATATGACGATTTGATTACTCATAATATAATTATGTTACTCAAATTATTATGTTCTTCTTCTTAATTACAGAAGCGGCAAATGTCATAATTAAGCTGTAAATATTAATAAATCATCGAATTCTTTATAATTTAATAGTACGTCATTGTTTTAGAATATAAATAACTAAGACATTAGTAACGCCACAATTAAGCTACCATCGTTCACAGTTTTTTCATAATATTTGGTTTTAACTAAAAACCGAACCGAATCTGAATTTGAATTCGGTTTTCGGTTCAGTTCGGTTTTAACTTTGAATTCGGTTTTCGGTTCGGTTTTCGGTTTTGCCCAAAAAATTTCAAATCCGAATACACCGAACCGAATAAACCGAACAAACCGAAAACCGAACCGATGAACACCCCTAAGCCAAATCAAAACCAATTTTCATAACTAAGGTGTTGGCCAAATTTTCAATTGTTTCTCTACTTTTTTTTTCTTTTTCTCTAACTTTTCTCATTTTTTTTTTATTTTCCCCTAAATTTTTCAATTTTTTTTTTCACGACCAAAACCCGTGAAACGTCAAAACTTTTTAGATCAAAACTAATATGATGATGCTTCCATTAACAACCAACCCGAGAGATTTTACATCCCCCACCCCACACTTGAGATCAAGTAATGTCCCCATCACTTGAGATCAAAAATAGATTAAAATCGAAAGGGTAATGTAAGAAAGAAAATATAAAAACTTATCGAGCTTAACCACTTATCGCAGAATGCCAGTGACAGATGGCACTGAACTGGCTGCCAGCATAAGAACATCGTCCATTCTCGATCATCACACCAATATCATCAATATGTAGTTTTGCTGAACTTAATGCCAGACTTGAAAAATCGTTTCACCAACCAACCTAATAAAAGAAAAAGAAAAGAACTACATAAATGGGACAAGGTGGCACCACCCGATGCCTAAACGTCTTGCCCCCAAAATAAGTCTTCAAAGTACAGAAGCAGAATACATAATTATCCAAATACAGACCAAAGGAAATAGTTTTAAACAAATTACAACATGATTAACGGGCTCGCAGGCCCTCCTCACTGAAAACCATTATACAGTCAATTGCCTTATGAGTATTGCTGCTGAAACCTCTGACGCACATCCTCAAACGCTTCCTGCTCACTATAGATCGGAGCCTGCACTCGTGGCTGAACTGTACTACAATAATACACGGGTGTCTGAGAAGTAGTACCATAATAATGATCCAGGTTGAAGTAGAAAAGACGATCATTGTGCCTTTGCCAATCGTTCCCATAAGCAATCCATTGTTGGTAATGCACGGATTCGGCTAACCTTTCTTCTTGTCGTAATGTACTCGCCTCGACCCGCTGTTGACTTTCCCACATACGATCATTATGTGATCATTGATCTCCCCGAAAATCATCAAAACTACTTGACACACCAATTTGCACATTCTCAACCCTCGAGACCAAACTATTCAACACCGCCTCAGTCACACCCCAATTTTGACCACCCGCAAGAACATTCGGAGCAACCTATTCCGCATCATCACCTCCTTGATTATTACCACCAGCCTCAGGTTCTTGTTGCCTAACATACTCCACCAAGCCAACTTGATTCGCATCCCACATCAAAAAATTTGCACTAATATAAAACCTTAAATTAAAAGGCTTCATCACCTGCAATGGTTCGGTCAATTTCGTACACCTGCTAAAATCAATGTTGATAAACCTTGCAATTTTCGTAACAAAATGACCACCAAGAAGTGGCCTTAATGCTCTGGTGTCCCTCGCATGATTAGACAAATAAGTAGCAATCAACGTACATAAATCAACATGTGCATCAGCCCGAACTCGATGCATAATCCACAACTCGGTCGAATTGGCTTTATCGTTCCCATTTCGTCGACCGCAAAAAGTACACGACAACAATTTATGAAGTAACCGAAGCTGTCTATTACGAATGTTGGACCCCTTTGACTCATTAGAAATGAACGGAGTCAAACCCGAGATTTCATACCAAAAGTCTCGCTCGTTATAATCTTCTGGATGCCCGATAAACTCAGTTTCTTTTTTCAAATACCGTTTTAAAGCTGCATCATCCAATTCCTCATACAAGTTAAGTGCTCGAGCAAAATCCATACAACCCATAGCTAGGTTTTCACCCCCCAATTGAAAAGTCATAAACCCTTGATCCATTGAATCTCTTCGAGAACGCACACTTAAAGAAGAAAAGAACTCCACAACTAACTCACGATATAAGTCGTCCCTTAAGGACATCGCACGTTCCCAAGTACCAAGATAAACTTTTCCCGTAGTTCGGACCATTGCTAACAGATCAGTAATTTCATCCCTTATCTCACTAGTCGCTCTATCCAACTCACTCCAACTGAAATACCAGGTTGCTTGTATACTCCGAGCCGAAATAAATTCAAAATATTCAGATAGTTTTCTCCAACTTTTTGCAACTAAATTTCTGAGTTCGTTCTCCTCTCTTCATCCCTTCGCGATTGAGCTGTGGAGGATGAAGGGACATCAACTCTACTTCTCTGCACACATGAAACAAAAAAACCAAACCAAACACCAACCCTTGAAAAGTTAGCGTTAGGACAATAATAATCATCAAACCAACATGTTCCACATACTTGCATCAACTACCGTTTAATACTCATTTCAAATTCAATTAGGCATTTAAACAAAAGCAAGTGTTTACAACATGTGTTTTTGTTCCATTGTACCAAATTCAAACAAATGCTCAAAACAATCATACCACATAAGTGCCCCATTAAACAATTACCACATAACTCAAATTCATAAACTCGTCTAATGAATTAACCAACCCAATAATCACTAGTTTACTTCTAAACCTTCAAGAAGATCAAACAATACCAACTACCAAATAAAAATCTCACAAAATTACCATTAAGCTTCACAAATCACCAAGGTCACATACGACCCGCCCAAATCACCCCACACTATCTTAAGACATGTATCTAGTATCAAACATCTCCCTCACAAACAAAATCCCCAAACATTCAACATCAAATTCGGATTTATCACTACCTTAATCTCAAGAATCAATATTATGCATAAACTACGCAAGAATTCATGAAGAAAACACATAAATATCATATTCATAAACAATTCATCACATATTAAAGCATAAAAGTCTCAATTAAATAAACCTCTCAAAATTTCAAACATGAACCCTAAAATTAATGAAATTAGTCATAGAATTATGAGAGAAAAAGATAGAGAAGATTAAGATCGGACCTTAACCGGCATGATTAAACAAGGAATTGAAGAAATTAGTGAAGAATTAGAGTTAACTGAAATTAGGGTTTGGGAGCTCTAAGTATGCTTGAGAGGTTGGTATAAGTATAGTGGGTGAAAACAGATCCAAAAACCCCTAAAAAGAGTTAGTATCCAGTCGGGTTACGTATTGGGTCGGGTTGACCCATTTAATTTAAAACATTTACCGACGGTCAGGAATCTGGGCGGCAGGAATGTCGCGCCGCGACATTAGTCGCCACGCCGCGGCGATACACTATGCCTGATACATATATCTTCCTTGTTAGGCGACCTTAGAAACCTACGAAAACTCGCATCGCGGTGCGCAATCCTCGCGACACGGAAATGGGCGTGATCAGGAACCACTTTAAATGGCTTACTGATCCTGAAATTGGTTAAATATCGCGCCGCGACCATTAGTGTTGCGCCGCGGCAATGGGCATGACCTGATACATCGACGTTTTTACACATTCAGCAACTTCTATTCATCATTAAAAACTAAACACCCAATAAAAACAATAAGCAATCCACCCCAATCACTCAAATAGCATTTTAGACACAGCAAACCCGCGATCAAACCTACACATACAAACTATACAACAATGTGAACCATATTTAACGAGTCGTTCACACGACTCATCCCCAACTTCAAGTGGCGTTGGGATCGGGTTCAACGTGAACCCCATCATCAATCTCAAACGGACCACCGAAATATTTCTTAACTCGATGTCCATTATCACACCCCCAGTTAGGGCCTGGGCAAAATGTGACTTAATATCAAATAAACCAACATATTATAATATACGAGAATAATACTAAATGATAAAATAAACTTTATTGAGAGTACGCAGCGGAAAATGAAATGTCGTTACAATGATGGAAGTAACAATAATGTAAATGTTCAAATGCAAAAGTAAATAATGCTATATCCCTTGATCCTATGTCCAAGTAGCGTCACATAAGTAGTAAGTAAGAAAGCTTGAATCAATCAGCACCTGAGACAAAACATGCTAAAGTGTCAACCAAAAAGGTTGAGTGAAGTTCATAGGTTTAACAAATATGTTTAACCGTTGTTTTAGACCACAAGATTTAGTTTGTAAAGTTGATCTCCCACAGGATCAAAAGTTATGCCAGTGCGTGATATTTAGACTAAACGTTCAAGTTTGCCCCAAAGATAAGTTGTAGTTTATACTTGTCGGTTTAATTTCATTATTAAGTAATACAATGACTTAGTCAAATGTATCGGGGACGTTACTCCCAATAGGCCTACCCCCAATAATTATGCATGCAATAAACGAGCAATTAAAAATATCACTGTAGGGACTTAGTCGGACATAGCTGGGTATAGCATAGTTTAGCAGTTGGTACTTGTGTCTAAATTGTAAATATTAAAAGCAGCATGTGTCTTACCCCGTAAAGTAAATAAGTTGTGCACAAAGTAAAGTGGGGCTATGAATTCACCTTAGTAAGTAGAGAGAGAGAGTTATTCCTCGGAATAGAAAGTTGGATGAGTGAGCAGAAAAGTCAACCTATTGACATTTAAGAGTAGTAAGTGTTTTTACCCAAGTTTAAGTAGATGTTTAAGTATGATAGTGTTGTAAGTATAGTTCGTTTTACTAAGTTTCCTTTCCTAGTAAGTTTCTATTTTTAGAAAGTTTCCACTTTTAGTAGATTTCTTATCTTAGTAAGTTTCTATAACTAGAAAGTTTCTACTTTAAGAGTGTTTTCCATTTTAGGATACTTGTCGTATTAGATAAGCTTCCAGTCACCCCTTTCCCTTCGAATGACCATTTCAGGTCTAGGGGCTTGAGCTATAGGATTCTTTAAATCGAAAATCCAAACCCTTCCGCCTAGAGTTTCGTAAAAACCATTCGTCAAGAAAGTTCGAAGATCTATACATCTCTAATACATATCCCAAAATGTTTTTATGTATTATAATATAAGTAGTAGGTTATAGGTGTTAGTAATAGTAATACTGTATACATGTTAATTAATAGTATAAGTAGTATTAGGGTTTCATTAATTAGGGTTAGTTAATTAAAGTAGTATTTTAATGATTAGGGTTTAGGGTTTTGAGGATCTAAATAATATGAATGTTAAGATCATGCATGAATATGATTATGAATATAAACATGAATTGAAAGAAAGATTTAAAAGTTTTAAAATTTTGGATCATACCTTGTTAATGATGATGAAGATTAACAAGAAACAAGAAGAAAACTTGGTGATGAAGATCAAATAACCCAAATAATGAAGAACACGCTTGAAAATCTTGATGAACACGAAGAACAAGCTTGAAGATCCGAATACCACAAGAGAGGGAGAGGGAGAGGGAGAGATTATTTTTGAGAGAGGATTTTGGTGTGATTTGTGAATGAGAAACTAGGAGTCTAGGGGTGTTTATATAGTGCAAGTATTAGAGTGTTAGTCAACATAAGGATGTTCTAATTAATGATTTTATTTTATTTTATAATTTTTAGTCAACAATAGGTGGTAATATATATATATATATATATATATATATATATATATATATATATATATATATGTATGTATGTATATATATATATATATATGTATATATGTATATATTATTTTATTTTTTTAGTCAACATAAGAATGTAATTGTTTAAGATTCTTTAGTCTCATTATTATTATTATTATTATTATTATTATTATTATTATTATTATTATTATTATTATTATTATTATTATTATTATTATTATTATTATTATTATTACATTTACTACATGATAAGTATTATTTTCTTTTTACTAATTCATGACTTATATATATATATATATATATATATATATATATATATATATATATATATATATATATATATATATTATTTAGTTCCCAATTGTTTTATTATTTATATAAATGTCACTTTTTATTTATTACTTATAGGTTATTAGTTATAATATTACCTAAATGCATAAATTTTAATTAGCAGTGAGTGTCTACTAACAGGTTATTATTTTCATCTTTTATTAACTTGTCAATTATTGCACAAAGTTAATTAATATGTTTTATAACTCTTAACACTTAACAATTGTTGATTAAAGTTTAATCATTAAGTTTTAATTATATTGTTTGGGCATTTAATATTGGAAAAATATAGAATGGAAAAATGAGGGTCGTTATAGTACCTCCCCATTATTAGAAATTTCATCCCGAAGTTTTAGTAGAGCTCTCGTTTGCATCAGCAGTTGAGAAGAGATGGGGGGGGGGGGTATTTTCGTATCGTTTAGTCTTCGCGTTCCCATGTATGTTAGGGGCTTCTACGCGAAACGGACTTTAACAATAGAGTTTGATTTTCACGTTCCCGGGTACGGTAGGGGCCAATGAGTGTTAACAATAAGTATATTGTTTTGTTTACATGTTTGATCTCATGATCCTTAACCTTAATAGGTCGTTTACAAGTGCATTAAATGCGGAGAATTTTCCAAGGAATAACAAGAGTGTCGTTTGACTAGTTTTTTTTAAAAGGAAAGATGATGCTATAATAGCATGAAATGTATTATTGAGCTCGTTAAGATCTTGAGTGTTTATGCCGCAATAGTAGGGCAAATAAAATAGAGTAGAGTACGTAAAGATTTCAGTTATGTAGTTTGATGTATGGTTGGTGTTTGTTAGAGATAGTACCAGCTTCAAGTTTCGAAAGGTAACCATAATACCTTTAGTTTTCAAGAGATGTCTTATAGACAAATGAGATGTTAGTTGAGAGTTCGTTGATCTCAGGATAATACGAGCGATTAAATTTAAGACATCGTTCAGTATACATGAGAACTTGTCTTTAGAAATAGTTTCAGAATGTATCTTTAAGATTTATGATTTCAGTTTCATGTAGAATCATAGAGTAAAACTTGACTAGAATAACATCTAGTTGCAAAGTAAAAAGGAAGAAATGTTTAGAGTACTTTCATAAATGTCTAAGGTAACTCCTTCAGAGTAAGAAAAGTGTTTTCGCACAAATGGCGAGTCGGTCTATTATTTACTTATGAGTTTAAATGTGGATGAGAATAAATGTGAATCATTGATTATAGGGTATTGTTTCTACCATGAAGGAACCTTTGCTTCCTTGTTCAAAAGATCGTAGTTTTGATGTTTACGAGAGTGTCGTGGTTTGGCCGTGAAATTCCAGAAGTAGAAACTTCTTAACGAATAACATAGTAAGGAAGAGATGATGTACGTAAAGAGGTAAGTCTCGTTCTTGCACGGAGAATGAGAATAAAGGTGATCCAAACACATTGGAGAGCAATACGAAAGTTTTAATAATAAACCAAAGTAATTTTTGAAAAGTTGCGACATTTGTTATAATAATATAAACGAAGCAGAGCTATTGGTAAAACTTGAGTTATGTACAACACGTACTATTTTATGTGAAATAATTTGAATAATACGAAAAAATAGTTGTTTAAAAGAATGTTTAATTTAATGAAACAAAGGTAAATTGCTAAAAATGCGAAAGTGTTTATATAATTAGTGAAAGTAATTTTAGAGGAGGTGACGAAATGATGTTCATAGTACAACTAGGGTTACGTAAAATTTTGTAAAGTAATTTCAATTTAATCAAAGTGGAAATTTGTAGAAGTGAAAGTATAATTTGATATGTACTAGTCAAAGTACGTAAAGTTAAGTTTATGTATAAGGTTTTATAAATCACATAAGTGAAAAATCATTTTTTTTATAAATTCCGAGATAGTTTGAAAATAAAGACTCGTGTAAGAAATCTTTGGAAAACAGGATACTTGTATTTAAGAGTTTATTTGTTTGAGAAAAATTGATTGAAGATTTTAAAATTCTGGAGGATAATTGTGTAATAATTGTTTCAAGGTAGTGAAAACTAATGGATCGATTTTTATCAGGGCATGAGTCTTTGGACTCGAAATGTTAACATTAAAGTTAGAAGGATGATAATGTGATTATCATCAAATGAGTAAATCCCTCGGATTTAGAGTTATGTATGAAAGAACTTCAAATAAGATTTGCAACTTTGAATCGTTCGAATGATAGTGAGAGTTCGAGAACTCGGCATGAATAATCTGGCAGTCGCATAGACAAGTATAAATAAATGCTAAAGCAGTGACTTTCAACTATGTAATGATTGTTTGAATTCAGCCTTAATTGGTCTGAGAAGAGGATACGTTAAAGTATGATGGAATCATTTCAATTATTACAGTAGTTTTTCAGATGAGTTTAGCTCAAGCCACAACTTGAGATAGTGTATTTCACCTCTGGTTTTCGAGTTGACAATGATCGATTATTGTTTGATTATGACACCATTACTTGCATGGTGCCAAGTTGTCTATCATAAGTAAATGCACGAGTGCAGAAATTTCTTGACTTTGATAGTCAAAACGGTACATGTATGGATAATCTATTCTTCAAATTTACCATCTCAACATAGAAAATGTAATATTGAACATGGTGTTTGTAATATCGATGTTTGAGGTTTCAAATGACATAGGTTTTTGAAAGTCATATGAGAATTTACACCGAGAGTGTAATAACAAGTGATGATTATGTATTAATGATCAGGAGATATCCATTTAGGATGAATGAATTTCAAGATTCGATTGCCTACAACTTTTTATGGTAAATGAAAGTTTGTTAAATGAGTATGCGATAGATATATAGTTTGATTAGAATGAGTTCTTCGTATCTACTAAATATCAAGATGATCATTTTTCTCCCTTCATGCCCTTGCATTTGGGTTTTTGAATAGATAGCTTGAGAGTTTTTTTTTCTTTCTTTGATTCACTTTCTATTCCATACGTCATGATATTGGAATATCTCTATGAATTACCGTAATATAATCAAGTTGGCCACCTTCATTATATTTCACTAATTCATATTTCCTTTCCAAGGTCACTCCATAAGGTTAGGATACGTGATCAATGATGACTTCTAATATAGTGTGTTAAGGACAGCAGTAATCTTAGCTGGATCGACAACATGTCGGTTTTAAGCCAAAACTTGCACTTTGGAAAAGTTTGTGTAGAGTTGTTTTTTTTCTCAAGAATGAGTTTGCAAATGTTGCTCACGTCCTTTCTCACTCTTGGAGCAGTTCGAAATGTCATCCGTGAAAACAGTTACTAACTTATGGTTGGCTAGTTTTAAGTTGCAGTCTTTATAGACTTGGTTAACCTTCATATCTTTGATAGTTATGGAAGTTGTGGAAGACGTAGTCAGACGAGGAAACTATGAAACATCGTGGTAAGAGTTGGTGTAGTTGGACGAACCATGATTCTTCACTACATAAGGGTGTATAGAAGTTTGATAAATCCGATAGGATAAAGATGAATATGATAAAAACAAAACACTTTATATTATTAAGAACGAGACATTAAATAAGCCTTTTTAATACACGATTCGGATATAGAAATGGTTTAAGGTATAGCCTTTACATAGATGAGAAATTGGAATAGGATAAACTAGGAAATATTAGGATTGAAGTAGTCTTCGTATTTCTTCTTCTCGTCCTCAACCTTCTTCATAAACTTCTCAACTTTCTCATTCTTCGCCCTTTTGTTTCTCATGCAGGAAATTGAGGTGGTTTTCCTCCATCTTCAATTTAAATTTAACATCTTCTCTTAGATAGGCAAGAGATTGCTTCCCCCATCGGGCATTTCTATCACCTTCATACTTCACCAACTTTATCTCCTTCTTTAGCTCAGCATTTTCCTCCATGAGCTTCCTGATCGCTAGGTCTTTTTCCTTCATTTGAACATCGATCCTTGCAATCTGGCGAATTAGGTCAACGGTAGTTTTTCGCAGATTCATGATCTCGTACTTGGCATCAACTTCTTCGTAGGAAGGAGATCGGGATCTTTTCTTTGACGAGCTATCTTCTTTAAAATCGGCAGGGCGTTTCCCTTTACTTTCCGTTCTTGGAGTCAGGTAGTATTCGGGAGAATTAGGTAAAGTATCCAGATTATAGTTTGGTGAGGGAGGACCACCAAAGCCATAAGGTGTACTTTGGGCTGGTCTTGCAGTTGAAGGATATCCAGTATCTTCTTCGATAGCAGGTTTGAAGTGAGTCATTACTTCAGATGGTTTGAAAAGAATTGTCTTGTCGTTTTTATTAACGTTTAACATCCTATCATTAGGAAAGAGACTTTGATTAGCATTTTAAGCCAAGATTATCAAGGCAAGGTTGTTAAGATTATAAGGCAATCCTAAGTGCTTTAAAGTCTAAGGCAGGAAAGGTTATTGTTTCCTAGATTGCTAAGGCACCCTAGCTAGCAAGTAAGGCACACATAAAGATGCAATCCTGGTTCTCTATAACATCCTAGTTTGCTCTGATACCAATCTATCACACCCCCAGCTAGGGCCTGGGCGAAATGTGACTTAATATCAAATAAACCAACATATTATAATATATGAGAACAATACTAAATGATAAAATAAACTTTATTGAGAGTACGCACTGGAAAATGAAATGTCGTTACAATGATGGAAGTAACAATAATGTAAATGTTCAAATGCAAAAGTAAATAATGAGATATCTCTTGATCCTATGTCCAAGTAGCATCACATAAGTAGTAAGTAAGAAAGCTTGAATCAATCAGCACCTGAGACAAAATATGCTAAAGTATCAACCAAAAAGGTTGAGTGAAGTTCATAGGATTAACAAATATGTTTGACCGTTGTTTTAGACCACAAGATTTAGTTTGTAAAGTTGATCTCCCGCAGGATCAAAAAGTTATGCCAGTGCGTGATATTTAGTCTAAACGTTCAAGTTTGCCCCAAAGACAAGTTGTAGTTTATACTTTTCGGTTTAATTTCATTATTAAGTAATACAATGACTTAGTCAAATGTATCGGAGACGTTACTCCCGATAGGCCTACCCCCAATAATTAAGCATGCAAACAACGAGCAATTAAAAATATCACTGTAGGGACTTAGTCGGACATAGCCGGGTATAGCATAGTTTAGCAGTTGGTACTTATGTCTAAATTGTAAATATTAAAAGCAGCATGTTTCTCACCCCGTAAAGTAAATAAGTTGTGCATAAAGTAAAGTGGGGCTATGAATTCACCTTAGTAAGTAGAGAGAGAGAGTTATTCCCCGGAATAGAAAGTTGGATGAGTGAGCAGAAAAGTCAACCTATTGACATTTAAGAGTAGTAAGTGTTTTTGCCCAAGTTTAAGTAGATGTTTAAGTATGATAGTGTTGCAAGTATAGTTCGTTTTACTAAGTTTCCTTTCCTAGTAAGTTTCTATTTTTAGAAAGTTTCCCCTTTTAGTAGATTTCTTATCTTAGTAAGTTTCTATAACTATAAAGTTTCTACTTTAAGAGTGTTTTCCATTTTAGGATACTTGCCGTATTAGATAAGCTTCCAATCACCCCTTTCCCTTCGAATGGCCATTTCAGGTCTAGGGGCTTGAGCTATAGGATCCTTTAAATCGGAAATCCAAACCCTACCGCCTAGAGTTTCGTAGAAACCATTCGTCAAGAAAGTTCGAAGATCTATACATCTCTAATACATATCCTAAAATGTTTTTATGTGTTATAATATAAGTAGTAGGTTATAGGTGTTAGTAATAGTAATAGTGTATACATGTTAATTAATAGTATAAGTAGTATTAGGGTTTCATTAATCAGGGTTAGTTAATTAAAGTAGTATTTTAATGATTAGGGTTTAGGGTTTTGAGGATCTAAATAATATGAATGTTAAGATCATGCACGAATATGATTATGAATATAAACATGAATTGAAAGAAAGATTTAAAAGTTTTAAGATTTTGGATCATACCTTGTTAATGATGATGAAGATTAACAAGAAACAAGAAGAAAACTTGGTGATGAAGATCAAATAACCCAAATAATGAAGAACACGCTTGAAAATCTTAATGAACACGAAGAACAAGCTTGAAGATCCGAATACCACAAGAGAGGGAGAGGGAGAGATTGTTTTTGAGAGAGGATTTTGGTGTGATTTGTGAATGAGAAACTAGGAGTATAGGGGTGTTTATATAGTGCAAGTATTAGAGTGTTAGTCAACATAAGGATGTTCTAATTAATGATTTTATTTTATTTTATAATTTTTAGTCAACAATAGGTGGTACTAGTTTATATATATATATATATATATATATATATATATATATATATATATATATATATATATATATATATATATATATATATATATATATATATATATATATATATATATATATATATATATATATATATATATATATATATATATATATATATATATATATATATATTATTTTATTTTTTATTCAACATAAGGATGTAATTGTTTAAGATTCTTTAGTCTCATTATTATTAATATTATTATTATTATTATTTTTACATTTACTACATGATAAGTATTATTTTCTTTTTACTAATTCACGACTTGTAAATATATATTTTTTTATATTTAGTTCCCAATTGTTTTATTATTTATATAAATGTCAATTTTTATTTATTACTTATAGGTTATTAGTTATAATATTGCCTAAATGCATAAATTTTAATTAGCAGTGAGTGTCGACTAACAGTTTATTATTTTTATCTTTTATTAACTTGTCAATTATTGCACAAAGTTAATTAATATGTTTTATAACTCTTAACACTTAACAATTGTTGATTAAAGTTTAATCATTAAGTTTTAATTATATTGTTTGGGCATTTAGTATTGGAAAAATGTAGAATGGAAAAATGAGGGTCGTTATATCCGTTAACCTTAAAGGTAGTACCACTCGCATTTTTCAACTCAATCGTACCATATGGGTACACCTTAACAACCTCAAATGGTCCCGTCCACCGGGACTTAAGTTTTCTCGGTAAAAGCTTCAATCTAGAGTTAAACAAAAGCACTCTATCGCCCTCATTAAACTCTTTCGGACCCTTCAACCTTCTTGAAACAACCCAACCCGTATTACATACGATAATTTTTTTTAAAGTAATACACATTTACGCGCCAATTAAATAATGTAAACCATTCTACACGTTTCGTTAAAACATACAACAAGTTTAGTGTTTACAAAAGGCACGAAGGCCATTAAGAAATGTGATACAAGTTTGTCCTATCCAAAAAAATGATAGTTTTAATTCAAACAACACTTCGAGCATGGTTTGGGGCTAAACTACCCAAAACGCTAGGCCAACTTCAAAAGCTCCAACAAACATCATCAAAGGACACCGAGTGCCCAACAACCCCTTTTCCCTTATCCGCACCTGCATCTAAAAAGATAAACAACGAGAGGGGTAAGCTAATGCTTAGTGAGTGCAACAATTATACGATTACATATACAACCTACTTACTTGCAATCACTTACACATTTACCGCATAAATGCTAGCAATATAAATAATCATACCATCACAAGTATAATACTAAACCTTCCACCATACTAGCTAGCATAACAATAGCATATAGTTCTAACAATATAATATGCTACAATCCACACACAACCATGGTTAACCAATCGAACGAGGGAACGGTATTTAAAGGACCGTCGGAGTTCATAACAACCATTAGTACACTTAACACGTCGTACACTAACCCCACGGGTGGCATCTTAACACGTCGATACTTCACCCCGGGTGGTGCCTTAACACGTCGACACTTCACCCCGAGTGGTGTCTTAGCACATCGACACTTCACTCGTTACATCTCTCGAAGTGGCATCTTCACACGTCGATGCTTCACTCCCGAGTGGTGTCTTAACATGTCGACACATCACTTGCCACATGAGAAGTGGTGTCTTAACACGTCGACACTTCACAACTCATACTACACAAATAAATACATCATATATGCACGCATATAATTATTCCACTCGCCTTAACACGTCGGTGGTGATTAATTTCTCCCGAATGCTTCGAGCAAAGTACCTAATACATAAGTACACATTCAATATACAACTAGTGGAATTTACCACATTACTTACACTTGGGCATTTAATGACCCAAAGTATTAAATAACTCACTTACACCCAAAACCGCCCATAAATGGCCACGACTCATTATAAATCACTATAAGCTAGTAACTTTAGCCCAATATCATCAACTAACACCATTTAGAGTCTTTTCATACTCATTTTACCCAAACTAGGTCAACATTACCCAATTGACCCATTTTAACACTTACTCTTATAAACTTAGTCAAACATGACTCATTTACAACTCTTTCAACATTAAACAAGTGTTTTAATGCCTAACAACACAATTAACCCTTACAAATCTCAATTCATGAGACCAAACCCTAGATTATGGCTATTAGGGTTTACTTTCATCAATCTAACCCAAAACCCACCCATTTAACCTCCAAATGGGTCATACAAGTTCCAAATGAACCAACCTCTAGCATAAACTAATTAAAACTCACAACATAGAGTTAAGACTTACCAAGACTATCAAAGTGTAGCTAGAGATGCAATGAACAACTTTAGAACTTGGGTTCGAGCGAGATTCGGTCTTCTTCTTCTCCAAATGAGCTTTCTCTCACTAAACCCTAGCTCTCTCTCTCTCTCTAAAATTGAATGGGATGTGGTTGAGAAAGTGTTTAATGTTTTAGGATAAGCTTGAACCAGCCTTTAAGTCTCCAAAACCGGACATAAGTGAAAAGACCTAAACACCCCCAAAAGATTCCATTTAAAATGGACAAAAAGGTAAAACAACGACCTCTGTCGCGTTTCGCGATAACCTGTCGCGTTACGCGACAACCAGAACGCGACAATCCTCACCAGAATGCGACAAAGTGGACAGGTTAAAGGATTTTAACCTGTCGCATTCCAGCTTCACCTGTCGCGTATTGCGACGAGCTGAAACGCGATACATAGTGCCCAGACGTGACAGGAGGCCTGATCACACCATTTTCAACATTTTCTAACATTTAAACTATAAACAAATGATCATGGATGCAATATTAAATGTACACGAGGTTAAATACGCACCTTGAGTCATATTCGAGGAAAACGGGATGTTACAACTCTCCTCCACTTAAATCGGAGCGCGTCCTCGCGATCCAAGCCGCATGACAAGCCGGAAGATAAACCAAAACGAACTCTTCGGATTCCCATGTAAACTCGGAACCCTTTCGATGTCACCATTGCACTTTGAAGGTTCTAACTTCCTTGTTTCGCAACATCTTAACCATCTCATCAAGGATTACAATAGGCTCTTCCGTATACTCTAGCTTGTTATTCAACGTAATCTCATCTAACGGCACCCAAGTCGAGTCATCCGCAAGACACCTACGGAGATGGGAAACATAAAACGTATTATGAATCCCCGCAAGCTCTTCGGGCAACTCTAGTCTATAAGCAACCTCACCAACACGTGCCAAAACCTTGAAAGGACCAATAAATCTAGGAGCTAACTTTCCTCGCTTTCGAAACCGAATGACACCTTTACATGGAGAAACCTTAAGCATCACCATGTCACCTTCTTGAAATTCAATAATTCGTCTACCTTTATCGGCATAATATTTTTGTCTATCTTGCGCCGCCTTAAGTCGAGCCCGAATCATTTCAATCTTACTATTCGTCTCTAGGACCAAATCGGTACTCTCGATTTCTCGTTGTCCCACTTCACCCCAACAAATAGGAGTTCGACACCTATGCCCATAAAGCATCTTATAAGGTGGCATTCCAATATTAGTGTGGTAACTATTATTGTACGAGAATTCCACCAATGGTAAGTGCTCATCCCAACTACCACCGAAATCAATAACACACGCCCTTAACATATCCTCCAATGTTTGATTCGTACATTCGGTTTGACCGTCCGTTTGAGGATGATACGCCGTGCTCATTTTCAATTGAGTACCCATATCTTCATGAAATTTATTCCAAAACCGAGAAGTGAAACGAGTATCTCCATCCGAAACAATAGATATAGGAACCCCATGTCTCGATATCACCTCCTTGGTAAACAACTTGGATAAAGTCTCCGATGATATCGTTTCTCGGATGGGAAGAAACAAAGCACTCTTCTTCAATCGATCAACTATCACCCAAATCGTATCATATTGGGTTCTCGCCATCTTTGGTAACTTGGTAATGAAGCCCATGGTAATGTGCTCCCATTTCCATTTCAGGACTTCCAATGGTTGTAGCTTACCATACGGCTTTTGGTGTTCGGCTTTAACTTGCAAACACGTGATGCATTGT
Source organism: Rutidosis leptorrhynchoides (assembly GCF_046630445.1). Taxonomy (NCBI): domain Eukaryota; kingdom Viridiplantae; phylum Streptophyta; class Magnoliopsida; order Asterales; family Asteraceae; genus Rutidosis; species Rutidosis leptorrhynchoides. Next base: position 10,971,178 of record NC_092339.1, read on the forward strand.
TCAACATACTTAACAACATCACGTTTCATACCGGGCCACCAATACTCTTTCATCAAATCAAGGTACATTTTTGTCGCACCCGGATGAATGGAATACTTTGACTTATGTGCCTCATCAAGTAGCACCCACCGGCACTCACCCATCTTAGACACCCACACTCTTCCTTGAAAAGACAACAAACCATGCGATCCTAAAGTAATAGACTCCGTTTGCCCCACGATTTGTTCCTCATGCTTGTTGTTTACAAAAGCCTCAATTTGAATATCACCAAGCTTTACAAGGAAATCGTTAGTAATAATCATGCGTAACGATCCTACTCGTATTGCCGGATGTTGACTCTTTCGACTTAACGCATCCGCGACCACATTCGCCTTGCCCGGATAATATAAAATTTCACAATCATAGTCTTTTACCACATCCATCCACCTACGTTGACGATAATTCAAATCTCGTTGATCGAAAAGATGTTTCAAACTCTTAAGATCCGAATAGATCGTATACTTGACACCATACAAGTAATGGCGCTAGATTTTCAACGCATGTACCACCGCCGCCAATTCAAGATCATGAGTCGGGTATCTCTTTTCGTATTCCTTTAATTGTCGAGAGGCGTAAGCGATGGCTTTACCTCTTTGCATTAGAACACACCCGAGCCCATTTAATGAAGCATCACAATAAACCGTCATGTCTTCTACACCGTCCGGCAACACTAACACTGGAGCTTGACACAACTTCTCTTTTAACAATTGAAAAGCGATCTCTTGCTCGTTTTCCCAATTAAATCTAGCATTCTTTCTCATCAACTTCGTCAAAGGAGAAGCAATTTTAGAAAAGTCTTGGATAAACCGACGATAATAACCGGCCAACCCGAGAAAACTCCGAATTTCCATAGGCGTAAGCGGTTTTCCCTAGCTCTTCACCGTTTCTATCTTCCCCGGATCTACTTGAATACCTTCTTTATTCACAATATGTCCAAGGAATTGAACTTCCCTTAGCCAAAATTCACATTTGGAGAACTTAGCATACAACTTCTCCTTGCGTAACGTCTTCAACACTTCACGCAAATGGTGCTCATGTTCCTTCATACTCTTAGAATAAACAAGTATGTCGTCAATGAACACAATTACCGACTTGTCTAACATAGGTTGGCATACTCGGTTCATGAGATCCATGAATGCCGCCGGTGCATTCGTAAGACCAAAAGGCATAACCACAAACTCAAAATGCCCGTAATGAGTTCGGAAAGCTGTCTTCTCTATATCTTCCTCACGGACCCGCATTTGATGATAGCCAGACCGTAAGTCAATATTAGAAAAATACGTTGCACCTTGGAGTTGGTCAAACAAATCGTCAATCCGAGGCAATGGATAATAATTTTTGATCGTCACTTTGTTCAACTCCCGATAGTCGATGCACATCCGCATACTACCATCCTTCTTTTTCACGAATAAAACTGGAGCACCCCATGGCGAGGAACTCGGTCGAATGAAACCCTTTTCAAGAAACTCTTGGGTTTGATTTAACAATTCTTGCATTTCCGTCGGCGCTAAACGATAAGGATTTTTAGCAATGGGAGTAGCCCCCAGAACCAACTCAATGTGAAATTCAACTTGTCTTTCCGCCAGAACACCTGGTAACTCATCCGAAAAAATGTCTTCAAATTCATTAACCACCGAAATTTCACGAATGGATGGTGGCTCATCACGAGTATCAACAACATGGGCAAGAAAAGCCATGCCGCCACTAACAAGGAAACGACGTGCCCGTGCATAAGTGCATATCGGCACAAGTCTTCTTTACTTATCGCCGTGAATAATCAACTCTCCCCCACTTGGGGTCTTCACACGAATAAATTTATCATGGCATGCAATATCGGCTCTATAACGATCGAGCCAATCCATACCAACAACAATATCAAACTCACCCAAAGTCATCGGAATGAGATCAATTTTAAACGTTTCGGTGCCAAACACAACATTACAATCTTTACACACATCAACCCCTAGCACCGTCTTACCATCCACTATTTCAACTTCTACCGGATGACTTAACTTAGCTAGCGGTTTGTTAAGCTTAGACACAAATCGAGACGACACAAAAGACAAATTAGCACCGCTATCAAATAATATCCTTGCCGGATTAGAGTTAACCATGAAAGTACCTAAGACAACTTCATTGGAATGCTTGGCCTCATCATTGGTCATCAAATAATTTCGCCCCTTAGCCGTACCCGCCGCTTTCTCCAACCTCTTAACATGATCTCCCCGCAAGTCGGGACACTCCGGCCTCTTGTGCCCTTCTTTACCACAATTAAAACAAGTGAGCTTGGTTGTGGATGATGGTTTCGAGCACTCACGAGCCATGTGCCCCCTTTGCCCACAATTGTAGCAAGCATAAGTAAAATCATCGGAAGCACCCTTCTTCACACTACCAACACTCTTTGAGCCCCTCTTGTGCTTCTCGTTAGAAAAGTTCGAATGACTAGTGGCTTCAAACTTCTTTTTGCCTAAGGTAAAGCCACTCTTTCTCAAGATGAGCGACTCGAACCCTTTGGCCATATCAAACAACTCATCAAAACTCTTCACCACGTTCACACTAATCTTCTCTTGAAAATTGTCATTCAAGATTCGATAGAAGTCTTCCTTTAACATTTTATCATTCCCGGCATACTCCGGGCAAAATTGAGTTTTTGACAAGTAAACGGATTTAAGAGTGTTCAAATCCATCGACCCTTGCCTCAAGGAACGCAACTCGTCCTTAAGCCTTGTAAAATCGGCCGAAGTTCGGTACTCTTGGAAAAACTCCGCCTTAAACTCTTCCCAAGTAAAATCCATACATTGTTCTTCACCATAAACTTGGATTTTCACATCCCACCACAATTTAGCATCACCTCTCAACATGCTACAACCATACCTTGTCTTTTTATCAAGCGGGCATTCACAAGTTCAAAAAGACCCCTCCATATCAGAGATCCATTGGGCACTCTTTAGTGGGTCTCTTTCGCCCTCAAAAGTAGGTGGTTGAGCATCTTTGAAATTTTTGTAGAAAAAGTCACGCCTTCCAACGTTATCCTCTTGAAGGACAACCTTGACTTGCTCCTTTACTACGTTGACTAATTGCTCGTCAATCGTATCAAGAAACATTTTCTTAACATCTTCAAGGAAAGACGTATGATGACTTTTCAAAATGGCCTCAACTTTGGCCGTGAATTCGAGGTCCTCGTTCGTGCCCCCATTTTCGGTGTCGTGTCCGTTTCTCATCTTCATTCTATAAAACAGAAAAGATTAAACAACGAAACAAAAGACATGACACATATATATGCACATATACATCATACCGCCCCATCTTGCTCAACAATCGTCGTACATCGCTCGTTTGACACGATTTGCACCCGTAACAATGGTAGCTAGTCATTGCTACGCGAGCACGTCACATTAACTCGTTAATACAACGTCTATCTCGCTTGATGATTTCAACTACAACACAAAACAATTAGTGCAAAGTTAGATCACATAAACTTAAGCACTAACAATTCCCGATCCGATCCGAAGTCCTACAAGTCTCGCATAAAGCGCGCACACAATAAAGTTTAAGTCTAGGCACCTATCTCAAGTCGCCTAATTCCCTTAGACCATGCTCTGATACCACTTCAAACAACCCAACCCGTATTACATACGATAATTTTTTTTAAAGTAATACACATTTACACGCCAATTAAATAATGTAAACCATTCTACACGTTTCGTTAAAACATACAACAAGTTTAGTGTTTAAAAAAGGCACGAAGGCCATTAATAAATGTGATACAAGTTTGTCCTATCCAAAAAAATGATAGTTTTAATCCAACAATTATACGATTACATATACAACCTACTTACTTGCAATCACTTACACATTTACCGCATAAATGCTAGCAATATAAATAATCATACCATCACAAGTATAATACTAAACCTTCCACCATACGAGCTAGCATAACAATAGCATATAGTTCTAACAATATAATATGCTACAATCCACACACAACATGGTTAACCAATCGAAAGAGGGAACGGTATTTAAAGGACCGTCGGAGTTCATAACAACCATTAGTACACTTAACACGTCGTACATTAACCCCATGGGTGGCATCTTAACACGTCGATACTTCACCCCGGGTGGTGCCTTAACACGTCAACACTTCACCCCGAGTGGTGTCTTAGCACATCGACACTTCACTCGTTACATCTCTCGAAGTGGCATCTTAACACGTCGATGCTTCACTCCTGAGTGGTGTCTTAACACGTCGACACATCACTCGCCACGTGAGAAGTGGTGTCTTAACACGTCGACACTTCACAACTCATACTACACAAATAAATACATCATATATGCACGCATATAATTATTCCACTCACCTTAACACGTCGGTGGTGATTAATTTCTCCCGAATGCTTCGAGCAAAGTACCTAACACATAAGTACACATTCAATATACAACTAGTGGAATTTACCACATTACTTACACTTGGGCATTTAATGACCCAAAGCATTAAATAACTCACTTACACCCAAAACCGCCCATAAATGGCCATGACTCATTATAAATCACTATAAGCTAGTGACTTTAGCCCAATATCATCAAGTAACACCATTTAGAGTCTTTTCATACTCATTTTACCCAAACTAGGTCAACATTACCCAATTGACCCATTTTAACACTTACTCTTACAAACTTAGTCAAACATGACCCATTTACAACTCTTTCAACATTAAACAAGTGTTTTAATGCCTAACAACACAATTAACCCTTACAAATCTCAATTCATGAGACCAAACCCTAGATTAAGGCTATTAGGGTTTACTTTCATCACTCTAACCCAAAACCCACCCATTTAACCTCCAAATGGGTCATACAAGTTCCAAATGAACCAACCCCTAGCATAAACTAATTAAAACTCACAACATATAGTTAAGACTTACCCAGACTATCAAAGTGTAGCTAGAGACGCAAGGAACAACTTTAAAACTTGGGTTTGGGCGAGATTCGGTCTTCTTCTTCTCCAAATGAGCTTTCTCTCACTAAACCCTAGCTCTCTCTCTCTAAAATTGAATGGGATGTGGTTGAGAAAGTGTTTAATGTTTTAGGATAAGATTGAACCAGCCTTTAAGTCTCCAAAACTGGACATAAGTGAAAAGACCTAAACACCCCCAAAAGATTCCATTTAAAATGGACAAAAAGGTAAAACAGCGACCTCTGTCGCGTTTCGCGACAACCTGTCGCGTTACGCGACAACCAGAACGCGGCAATCCTCACCAGAACGCGACAAAGTGGACAGGTTGAAGGATTTTAACCTGTCGCGTTCCAGCTTCACCTGTCGCGTATCGCGACGAGCTGAAACGCGATACATAGTGCCCAGATGCGACAGGAGGCCTGATCACACCATTTTCAACATTTTCTAACATTTAAACTATAAACCAACGATCATGGATGCAATATTAAACGTACACGAGGTTAAATACACACCTTGAGTCATATTCGAGGAAAACGGGATGTTACACTTCTATCATGCCATTGCTTGGTTTTTTCCTTATAAATCAACGAATTTTCATACGCATAAAGGCGTAATTCACCAAGCTCATTCAATTGCCCCGTCCTTAGGCATCCGACTTCCTTTAAATCCAAATTGCACTGTTTAAGTGCCCACATCGCCTTATGCTCAATCTCTAACGAGATATGACACGCTTTTCCATAAACCAACCGATAAGGAGTGGTACCAATCGGTGTTTGTAGGTGGTTCTAAACGCCCACAAAGCTTCATTGAGTTTATTCGCCCACTCCTTCGGATTCGACCCCACAGTTTTCTCAAGAATTTCTTAAAGAGCTCGATTGGTATTCTCAGCTTGTCCGCTTGTTTGGGGATGGTATGAAGTAGAAACTTTATGGAGAACTCCATATCGCTTCAATACCTTCTCCATTTGAGCGTTACAAAAATGAGTACCCCTATCGCTAATTAATGCTTTAGGAGTTCCAAAACGAGAGAATAAATGCTGAAGGAAAGAAATCACAACTCGTGCATCATTTGTGGCTAAAGCTTGCGCTTCGGCCCATTTAGACACGTAGTCAATGGCAACGAGTATGTAACTATAATTATGAGATTTCGGAAATGGCCCCATAAAGTCAATTCCCCAAACGTCAAATACTTCGCATACTTGGATACTTTGTTGAGGCATCTCGTCCTGTTTGGTGACTTTACCGGCCCTTTGATAAGAATCGCACGATTTACAAATCAGGTGGGCATCTTTGAAGATTGTCGGCCAAAAGAAGCCCGCATCATAGACCTTACGCCCCGTGATTTGGGGTCCAAGATGCCCACCGGTAGGCCCACTATGACACTCGGTTAAAATTCGCATACACTCATCACCGGAAACACACCGGGGGATAACCCCATCGGGACAACAACGAAAAAGATAGGGATCCACACAGAAATAGTACTTAAGGTCACTGAAGAATTTCTTCCTCTATTGATGTGACCACCCTTTTTCTAAGAATTTCCCAATGAGATAATTAGCAATGTCCACATACCAAGGCTCGTCCACATTGTCCATCTTCATGAGATATTTATCAGAAAAATCATCATGGATACTCGACTCATGAAGGACTTCGAGATTTGGATTCTCGAGTCTAGACAAGTGGTCGGCCGCGAGATTCTCAGCACCCTTCTTATCCCAAATCTCGATATCGAATTCTTGCAAAAGCATGATCCATCTAAGCAGTCGAAGTTTTGCATCCGGTTTCGAAAATAGGTACTTTAGAGCAGAATGGTCCGTAAATACAATAGTCTTAGACAAGACTAAGTAGGACCAGAACTTATCGAACAAAAAGACCACCTCAAGGAGCTCTTTTTTAGTGGTAGTATAATTCAACTGTGCTCCTTGCAAGGTCTTGCTTTCATAATAGATGGGTCAGAAATGTTTCTTGGCCGTTTGGCCCAGAACATAGCCAACAACAAAATCGAATGCATCACACATAAGCTCGAACGGAAGGGACCAATTTGGAGCAATTATGATAGGTGCATTGATGAGTTTCTCCTTAAGAAGATCAAATGCCTTTTGGCACTCGTTAGAGAAGTTCCAAGGTGTGTCCTTTTCGAGGAGTTTGTTCATCGGGTTAGCAATTTTTGAAAAATCCTTAATGAACCGCCGATAAAAATCGGCTTGCCCGAGAAATCTCCGAACACCCTTAACATCGGTGGGAGGTAGAAGGTTCTTAATAGCAGTTACCTTTGCGGGATCCACCTCAATACCGAGAACTATGCCCCCTTGTACCATGAAATGGCACTTTTCCCAGTTGAGCACGAGATTATATTTCTCACACCTTACCAACATCCGTTCTAAATTAAGAAGGCATGAATCGAAAGTGTCACTGAAAACGGAAAAGTCATCCATGAACACCTCCATGCAATCTTCTATCATATCATGGAATATGGCCATCATGCACCTTTGAAAAGTGGTCAGAGCATTGAAAAGGCCAAAGGGCATGCGATGGTATGAGAATGTGCCATACGGGCACGTGAAAGTGGTTTCTCCTGGTCCTCGGGCGAGATAGGAATTTGGAAATAGCCCGAAAAACCATCAAGAAAATAATAAAAGCTGTTTCCCGCTAACCTCTCTAGCATTTAATCCATGAAAGGTAACGGGAAGTGGTCTTTGCATGTGGCGTCGTTTAACTTTCGATAGTCAATACAAACACGCCACCCGTGACAGTCCGAGTGGAAATTAACGCATTTTTATCATTGGTGGTAACAGTCATACCACCTTTCTTAGGTACACAGTGTACCGGGCTAATCCACGGGCTGTCAGAAATCGGGTAAATCATACCTGCATCGAGGAGCTTAATGATCTATTTTTTCACGACATCTTGCATGTGTGGGTTCAACCTCCTTTAACGTTGCACCACAGGTTTGGAGTTATCCTCCATTCGGATTTTATGGGTGTAATAGGAGGGACTAATACCCTTGATGTCGTGGATTTTCCACGCAATGTCCGATTTATGGGCCTTTAGCATGGTTACAAGTTCAGTTTTCTGACCTGTAGTAAGAGAAGAAGAAATAATTACCGGGAGCTTAGATTCCTTCGACAAATAAGCGTATTCCAAGTGATCTGGAAGTTTCTTCAATTCTAACTCGGGAGGTTCTTCAATTGAAGACTTGCTCCGGTAATCAACATCACAATCGAGTTCTTTGAACTCCTCCTCAGTCGGCTCATAGCCTTTTTCCATCAAGGCGGTCAAAATATCCACCTCCTCAACCTGCAACTCCTCATTAATTTCAACCAATGAGCATTCTCCTGAACCCTGTAACTCTAGGAATTCCTGCAAAAACTCAGACTGGACATCCACAGTGTTAAGAAAATAACATGTATCATCAGTGTAGCCAGGGTATTTTAAAGCATGGTCGATTGAGAATGTTGCACGCAAGTCATCTATCCTAAGGGTCAACTTTTGGCCATAAACATCGATTATACATCTAGCAGTATTCAAAAATGGCCGACCCAAAATAAGTGGAATCATTTCATCCACTTCCATATCCAATACCACGAAATCAGCCGGGAAAACCAACGACCCGATCTTAACTATCATATTCTCTATAATTCCACGAGGGAATTTAATATAGCGGTCAGCTAGCTGAATAGCCATACGCGTGGGTTTTAACTCCCCGAGGTCTAGCTGTAAATAAATAGAATAAGGCATTAAATTTATGCTAGCCCCCAAATCCGCCAACGCCATCACACAATCTAAATTACCAAGTAAACAAGGAATGGTGAAACTCCCAGGATCCTCAAGCTTCTCAGGAAGCTTGTTTGCAACTACCGCTGAGCATGCGGCATTCAACCTGACTGAAGATGTGATGACCCAGAAATTTCTGACCAAATTTAAAATTAATCTTTAACGTTTTTGACACGATAAGCAAAGTCTATGAAGTTGAATCTCAAAATTTTGAACTATTCAATTACCCTTTGATTGTTCTCAACGATTTGCAAACAATTATATGTAAATAGATACATATACTATAACTTGAAAACGTAACAAAGTGTTAAGTAAATGATACTGTGCATTAAACTTATTGGTTTGATTATCTAATTGATATATTTAACTACAGAGTTAAAAGATTATGCCAAACGATTGAATTAAAAGATATTTATTGAGTCCCTTAAGGATTATAATATTATTACGAGTCTCTGTTGTGAGGTCCATGTTGATTTGGGAAATCGTTCATTTTTAACGATATTCGAAATAAATGTTAAAGTGTTTGTTTAAATAACGTAATTTGAACACATACAATAATAAGAAATATTAACTGTTAGAATTAGATATATGAATAACTTGCGATATGTATTTTAAAACGTGTTTATTAATATTTAAAATATATATTTAACATTACGATAAAATATAATATTAACTTGGTTGTAAAATGTTTTGATTTAAAACTATATATACTTTGATAATGAGAAGATGATTTATAGAAGTAAATGACCAAAACACTCAAGTGTATAAGTTACTATTCTAGTGATATAGTTTATTGATAATTTAAGTCTATATTTTGGCAAAGGTACGAGTCACGAAATGTAAAGTACAAGTTTTCTCAGCGTACGAAGGGACATTCGAAAAACCGAAACCGGGACATAACTCGCGTGATGACGTACGACTTATCAGAACAAAAATTACAAATCAACTATGCACGGGAATATAATATAATATATAATTAATTAATTTAAATTATATATATTATATTAATATTTAAATATGTCGACAAGCAACACGATAAAATGAATCTGAGCTGGAAAAAGAGGCCATGCGATCGCATGGCCATTGTGCCTCAGACTCATGTGATCGCATGGAAAGGCTGGGCAGGCAACATCTATAAATTCAGTCGATTTCTGTTTTTGCACACACACATCTCTCAATCTCTCTATCAATTACTCGTATAATTATTATTTATATTATATATTATTATTATTATTATTATTGTTATTATTATTATTATTATTATTATTATTATTATTATTATTATTAAGATTAATATTATTATTATTAATCTTATTATTATTATTATTAGAAATATTATACATAAAATACTACGACGAGGTCATGAGCGGGTCACTTTTGAAATGGGTTTTCGAGCGGGATAGGGCTAAGGAAACTATGGGTTATAGCTATGGAGGTTATGGGTAACGTTCATGGGTATTGTTCGCAAGTCAGACCTAGTGTTTATCATCTCTGTTGCGTCTACCTACTTTCCTACAATATTGAATCACAATATTGATACGTGAGCATTCATATCTTATCTATTGTATATTAATTGTGTATCCATGTCTAGTGCTCGAGTATATATATTTATGCATGCTTGTATGCTAAATTTTGTCATTAAATAGTTTATGATGAATCAAGAATTAAATACATATATTACTGGTAAAAGGTATATGATATACATGTTTTTGGAAAGCTGGCAAAAAATCAATAACTTTTCATTTAGAAATCGCGTAATTTCGATGAACGAATCAAAAGATATGATTGACGTTAATTAGAATTGCTTTTGAATCTGCAATTAATATTTAAAACAACTTGTTTGTAAGATTGATAAATTGGATTTTTGAATATTACCAACCTAGTAAATGAATCCTTATATAAGGTACGTCTCGTTTTGTTGAACTATTGTCAAAATTGACCTTTTGAAACGACTTTGGATAACTTTTGTATGTCGATCTCGAGCATTAGGAGTATGATACACTATGACCAGACCTAGCTTGTTAGACATTTATTGACCAACATATGTTCTCTAGGTTGAGATCTACGATTATTTGGTATTCTGAGTTTCGGTCACATTTCGGTGAACGACTTTATGTGCTGCTAAAGTGAGTTTCATTTGCTCCCTTTTAAATTGCTTTTGCAATCTATATTTTTGGGCTGAGAATACATGCAATTTATTTTAAACGCAATGGATACAAGTACATATTAAATTCTACACCGAGTTTGAACCGAAAATCCCTTAGCTTTGGTAACTAGTAACTGCCGGTTATAAGAACTGGTGGGCGCGAGTAATTATATATGGATCCATAGGTCTTGACATCCCCGTCTGTGTAGTGACCCGAAATTTTCTATGTTTATATATATTAAATGAAATTGTTATTTACATGATTAAGTGTTTTCAACATGTTAAGCAATCAAACTTGTTAAGACTTGATTAATTGAAATAGGTTTCATGTAGACAATTGACCACCCAAGTTGACCGGTAATTCACGAACGTTAACACTTGCAAAAACTATATGATGACATATATATGGATATATATAGTTAGCATGATATTATGATAAGTATGTATCTCATTAGGTATTTTAACAATGAGTTATATACATAAAAATGAGCCTATTGAATTAAGAAACTCGAAAATGATATATATAACGATTATCGTTATATCAACGTCTTACTAATTACATATGAATCATATTAAGATATTCACTATGTTTAACATGATAAAATGATAATTAAGTATATCATTAAGTATGTTAAGAATGAACTACATATGTAAAACAAGACTACTAACTTAATGATTTCAAACGAGGCATATATGTAATGATTATCGTTGTAACGACATTTAATTGTATATATATCATACTAAGATATATTAATATATCATAATATCATGATAATGTAATAATTTAAAATATCTTTAGATATAATAAACATTGGGTTAACAACATTTAACAAGATCGTTAACTTAAAGGTTTCAAATCAACATTTACATGTAACGACTAACGATGACTTAACGACTCAGTTAAAATGTATATACATGTAGTGTTTTAATATGTATTCATACACTTTTGAAAAACTTCTAGACACTTATCAAAATACTTATACTTAAAAAAAATGCTTACAATTACATCCTCGTTCAGTTTCATCAACAATTCTACTCGTATGCACCCGTATTCGTACTCGTACAATACACAGCTTTTAGATGTATGTACTATTAGTATATACACTCCAATGATTAGCTCTTAGCAGCCCATTTGAGTCACCTAACACATGTGGGAACCATCATTTGGCAACTAGCATGAAATATCTCATAAAATTACAAAAATATTAGTAATCATTCATGACTTATTTACATGTAAACAAAATTACACATCCTTTATATCTAATCCATATATCAACGACCAAAAACACTTACAAACACTTTCATTCTTCAATCTTCTTCATATAATTGATCTCTCTCAAGTTCTATCTTCAAGTTCTAAGTGTTCTTCATAAATTCTATAAGTTCTAGTTTCATAAAATCAAGAATACTTCCAAGTTTACTAGCTCACTTCCAATCTTGTAAAGTGATCATCCAACCTCAAGAAATCCTTGTTGTTTACAGTAAGATATCATTCTAAATCAAGGTAATACTCATATATAAACTTTGATTCAATTCCAATAACTATAACTATCTTAATTCGAGTAATAATCTTACTTGAACTTGTTTTTGTGTCATGATTCTACTTCAAGAACTTTCAAGCTATCCAAGATCCTTTGAAACTAGATCATTTCTTGTCACTTCTAGTAGGTTTACCTACTAAACTTGAGGTAGTTATGATGTTCATAACATCATTCGATTCATACATATAAAACTATCTTATTCGAAGATTTGAACATGTAATCACTAGAACATAATTTCGTTAATTCTAAACTTGTTCGCAAATAAAAGTTAATCCTTCTAACTTGACTTTTAAAATCAACTAAACACATGTTCTATATCTATATTATATGCTAACTTAATGATTTAAAACCGGGAAACACGAAAAACACCGTAAAATCGGATATACGCCGTCGTAGTAACACCGCCGGCTGTTTTGGGTTAGTTAATTAAAAACTATGATAAACTTTGATTTAAAAGTTGTTCTTATTGGAAAATGATTTTTCTTATGAACATGAAACTATATCCAAAAATCATGGTTAAACTCAAAGTGGAAGTATGTTTTCCAAAATGGTCATCTAGACATCGTTCTTTCGACTGAAATGACTACCTTTACAAAAACAACTCGTAACCTGTATTTCTGACTATAAACTTATACTTTTTCTGTTTAGATTCATAAACTTAAGTTCAATATGAAACCATAGCAACTTGAAACACTCAAAATGGATTTAAAACGAAGAAGTTATGGGTAAAACAAGATTGGATATTTTTGCTTGTTGTAGCTACGTGAAAATTGGTAACAAATTTATATTAATCATATCCTAGCTAACTTATATTGTATTATACATGTATTCTAATATATTATGTAATCTTGGGATACCATAGACGCGTATGCAAATGTTTTGATATATCATATCGACCTATCTATATATATTATTTGGAACAACCATAGACACTCTATATGTAGTAATGTTGGAGTTAGCTATACAGGGTTGAGGTTGATTCCAAAAATATATATACTTTGAGTTGTGATCTAGCCTGAGACGTGTATACACTGGGTCATGGATTGATTCAAGATAATATATATCGATTTGTTTATGTACATCTAATTGTGGACAACTAGTTGTAGGTTACTAACGAGGACAGCTGACTTAATAAACTTAAAATATTAAAACGTATTAAAAATGTTGTAAATATATTTTGAACATACTTTGATATATATGTACATATTTGTTATAGGTTCGTGAATCGACCAGTGGCCAAGTCTTACTTCTCGACGAAGTAAAAAATCTGTGAAAGTGAGTTATAGTCCCACTTTTAAAATCTAATATTTTTGGGATGAGAATACATGCAGCTTTATAAATGTTTTACAAAATAGACACAAGTACATGAAACTACTTTCTATGGTTGAATGATCGAAGCCGAATATGCCCCTTTTTACTTGGTAGCCTAAGAATTAGGGAACATCACTAATTTTGAGAATTAGTGCACGCCTAATTGACGCGAATCCTAAAGATAGATCTATTGGGCCTAGCAAACCCCATCCAAAGTACCGGATGCTTTAGTACTTTGAGTTTTATATCATGTTCGATGGATGTCCCGGAATGATGGGGATATTCTTATATACATCTTGTTAATGTCGGTTACCAGGTGTTCACCATATGAATGAATTTTATCTCTATGTATGAGATGTATATTGAAATATGAAATCTTGTGGTCTATTATTACGATTTGATAATATATAGGTTAAACCTATAACTCACCAACATTTTTTTGTTGACGTTTTAAGCATGTTTATTCTCAGGTGATTATTAAGAGCTTCCGCTGTTGCATACTAAAATAAGGACAAGATTTAGAGTCCATGCTTGTATGATATTATGTAAAAACTGCATTCAAGAAACTTATTTTTGATGTAATATATTCTTATTGTAAACTATTATATAATGGTCGTGTGTAAACGGTATATTTTAGATTATCATTATTTGATAATCTACGTAATGGTTTTTAAACCTTTATCAATAAAATAAAGGTTATGGTTATTTTAAAAATGAATGCAGTCTTTGAAAAATGTCTCATATAGAGGTTAAAACCTCGCGACGAAATCAATTAATATGGAACGTTTATAATCAATATGAACGGAACATTTCAGTTGGTATCCGAGCGTTGGTCTTAAAGAACCAGAAAATTGCATTAGTGTGTCTTACCGAGTTTGTTAGGATGCATTAGTGAGTCTGGACTTCGACCGTGTTTTACTTTAAAAACGATTGCTTAACATTTTTTGTTGGAAACTATATATTATTAACATGTAAATATTATGTGATATATTAATCTCTTAATGTGTTTGATATTGTGTGATAGATGTCTACCTCTAGTACAAATCCTATTGATTCACCAAATAATAATGAAGAGTCGAATATATTTTGGGAAGATTCACAAATTCTCGAAGAGGAACCAGAAGAGGAGGAACCGGAAGAGGAGGAACCGGAAGAAGAGGAACCAGAAGAGGAGGAATCGGAAGAGGAGGAACCAGAAGAAAAGAGGTTCCGGAGGAAGAAACATTGATACCTAAAGTAAATCGATTAAATAAAAGAAAATCCTCAACCAACAGACCAAAGTTAATAATGGTCAATGATGTTTCCGCCGAGGAAGCAAAATATTGGGAAGATTACCAATTTTCCGATGAATTGGATCCCGATGAGGATTCGGATGATGTTATAGAAATTACCTCGACCCAATTTAATAAAGCGAAAGAAAATAATAAGGGAAAAGGTATAAAAATAGAGAAACCCGATTCCAACCCCGATGAACTTTATATGTATCGACAACATCTGTATTTCCTAAAATGTAACATTGACCCGGGAACCTCTAAACCACCAGGTTTTTTCTAAACCATTATGGAAAATGACGGCTCGTATTAAAGGAACACCATATATTCCTAGAAAATTAGGAAAACTAACCAAGTCCGAAGAAGAAGAAACCAGTGATTCAGATTAGAGGGTTGTAATCATGTTGTGTATTATATGTATTGTAGTATGCTTGTACTTTTATGTTCTATGTAAAAATTGCTTGTATTGTTTGTTAATTATCTTTTACGAATCTAATCCTTGTCTATTTTATAGTATAAAAATAAAATGGACGTTAGGGGTAGACAACCGAATATTTTAGAAGACCTACCAGAGGATATGATTGAGAAAAACTTGTCTAGAGTCGGTCAGAATTCATCAGCACATTTAGTTATGGCGAAATTAACTTGTCAAACATTTGAAAGACTTTCCAGAAATGCCTTAGTTTATAAAAGGTTTTCCTTTGATAGGTGGGGTATATCACATTGGGGAGACCGTAAGTTATGCCGTGTTTTCTTTAAAGCATTAAATGCGGGGAACCTAAATGCAATTTTACGCTACGGGTTAAGAACCTATTTTGACTTAACATATCCCAACATAGGATTTCGTGAATTAGAAAGAGCTTCTAACATGCAACATAAAGAAGCATGTTATGCTTACGGGTTAGTGATGTTCGCTTCTTACCAAAGTGAGAAAAAGAACATCGGATTGCAACATTTAAATAAAACCTTCCCACAAGTGACGGATTCAGTAGTTGGGGTGAGAAACAAGGTTTTTAGATTGTTACGGGGCTGTTGGGCATTACGAAACCCTCGTCCTATTGACGACATTACAACATGCTGCCTAGCCAATGGTCATAACAGTTACTTTCCACAAAACCAAGGATGGGAAGTCGTCTTAGTAAAACCAGAATGCATGACTTGTTTCTGGACTTATGAATTACGTATCTTTATTTCTTTTACTGAACAACTTGCGTATTAACTAGAATTACCTTTATAGCTGCCGAGTAGCAATGTTATTATGTGTTATATTTCATCCTATATGTATCATAGCGGTATTGTAAGTTTGTAATATTTTGTATAAGTTTGAACACAAAATTTTATTGTTATAAGTTTTTCATATAGAAGCGTAGTAGTTGAGTTGTATAGTAGCTAGTAAGTATGAACTTAACGAGTAGGTACTACCCGAATTAAAACTATAAAATGCTAATATGAAGAAAAAGCTTTTATAAATAAGTTCATATAATGCTACGAAATACTATTGACTACTCTTAATTTCTATATGATTAACTCAATTCTTTTGGCTATTTTTGAAGGAAATGGCATCGACAACTCGTCAGAACTTGAACATGAGTGAGGAAGACTTCTGTTTTTTCCTTGTAGCAAACATATCCGCAGTACAGGCTGCGATGCAAAATAACAATAACTCTGGATCTAGCAGTGGAACTAATTCCACAAGAAATCGTGTAGGATGCTCCTACAAAGAATTCACTGCCTGCAAACCTTTGGAATTTGATGGAACCGAAGGACCAATTAGATTGAAACGGTGGACTGAGAAGGTCGAATCGGTGTTTGCCATAAGTAAGTGTACTGAAGAGGACAAAGTTAAGTATGCTATGCATACCTTCACGGGTACGACATTAACATGGTGGAATACCTATCTCGAGAGGTAGGAAAAGATGCTGCTTACGCACTACCATGGTCAGCATTCAAGCAATTGATGAACGAGCAGTATCGTCCCAGAAAGGAGGTAAATAAGCTCAAGGTAGAGCTTAGAGGATTACGAACGCAAGGTTTTGATATCACCAAGTACGAACGAAGATTCACAGGATTATGCCTATTGTGTCCCAGAACGTTCGAAGACGAAGAAGAGAAGATCGACGCATTTGTAAAAGGGTTACCGGAAAGAATTCAAGAAGATGTGAGTTCACACGAGCCCACCTCCATACAAAAGGCAAGTCGAATGGCTCACAAATTAGTGAACCACATCGAAGGAAGGATTAAGGAGCAGGCGACCGAAGAGGCTAACATGAAACAAGTCAAGAGAAAGTGGGAAAAAAACAACGACAAGAGTCACCAATACAACAACAACAATCACAACCACAATCGCAATAACTATCCCAATAACCGCAACATCAATCGCAACAACAACTTCAACAAACGTCCCAACAACAACTACAATAATCGTCCCAACAACAATAACAACCGCAACAACAATAATAATCAGAAACATCAATGCCAAAGGTGTGAAGAGAATCACCCGGGGTTCTGCACAACATTTTGCAACAGGTGTAAAAGAAATGGTCATAGTGCCACAAAGTGTGAGGTCTACGGACCAATGTATAACAGAACTAAAGGAACAAATAATGCCAGAACGAGTAATGTCGGAACAAGTAGTGTCGGAGCAAGTACTGCCAACGTAGTCTGTTATAAATGTGGAAAACCGGGCCACATTATTAAAAATTGCCCAAATAAGGGGAATACTAATGGGCAGGGCTGCGGAAGAGTTTTCAATATTAATACGGCAGAAGCGCGGGAAGACCCGGAGCTTGTTACGGGTACGTTTCTCATTGACAATAAATCTGCTTATTTTTTATTTGATTCGGGTACGGATAGAAGCCATATGAGTAGAGATTTTTGTGCTAAACTAAGTTGTTCACCGACGCCCTTGGATAATAAATTTTTACTCGAATTAGCAAATGGTAAATTAATTATAGCAGATAATACATGTCGGAATCGAAAAATTAAACTGGTTAGTGAAACATTTAAGATTGACTTGATACCAGTAGAGTTATGGAGTTTTGATGTGATAATTGGTATGGACTGGTTGAAAGAAGTGAAAGCAGAGATCGTTTGTTACAAAAATGCAATTCGCATTATACGAGAAAAAGGAAAACCCTTAATGGTGTACGGAGAAAAGAGCAACGCGAAGTTAAATCTTATTAGTAACCTGAAGGCACAAAAACTAATAAGAAAAGGTTGCTATGCTGTTCTAGCACACGTCGAGAAAGTCAATTCCGAAGAAAAGAACATCAATGATGTTCCCGTCGCAAAAGAATTTCCCGATGTATTTCCAAAAGAATTATCGGGACTACCTCCACACCGATCCGTTGAATTTCAAATAGACCTTGTACCGGGAGCTGCACCAATAGCTCGTGCTCCATACAGACTTGCACCTAGCAAAATGAAGGAACTTCAGAGCCAATTACAAGAACTTTTAGAGCGTGGTTTCATTCGACCAAGCACATCACCGTGGGGAGCTCCTGTTTTGTTTGTCAAGAAGAAGGATGGTACATTTAGGTTATGTATCAACTACCGAGAGTTAAGCAAACTTACCATCAAGAACCGCTACCCACTACCGAGAATCAATGACTTATTTGATCAACTACAAGGCTCGTCTATTTATTCGAAGATCGATTTACATTCTGGATATCATCAAATGCGGGTGAAGGAGGATGATATTCCAAAGACTGCTTTTAGGATGCGTTACGGTCATTACGAGTTTATGGTTATGCCGTTTAGATTGACTAACGTACCAACTGTGTTCATGGACCTCATGAACCGAGTGTGTGGGCCATATCTTGACAAGTTTGTCATTGTTTTCATCGATGACATACTTATTTACTCGAAGGATGATCAAGAGCACGAAGAACATTTGAGAAAAGTGCTAGAGTTGCTGAGAAAAGAAAAACTGTACGCTAAGTTTTCAAAGTGTGCATTTTGGTTGGGAGAAGTTCAATTCCTCGGTCATATAGTGAACAAAGAAGGTATTCAGGTGGATCCAGCAAAGATTGAAACCGTTGAAAAGTGGGAAACCCCGAAAACTCCAAAACACATACGCCAGTTTTTAAGACTAGCTGGTTACTACAGAAGGTTCATCCAAGACTTTTCCAGAATAGCAAAACCCTTGACTGTATTAACGCATAAAGGGAAGAAATTTGAATGGAAAGATGAACAAGAGAAAGCATTTCAATTGTTAAAGAAAAAGTTAACTACGGCACCTATATTGTCATTACTTGAAGGGAATGATAATTTTGTGATATATTGTGACGCCTCAAAGCAAGGTCTCGGTTGTATATTAATGCAACGAACGAAAGTAATTGCTTATGCGTCTAGACAATTGAAGATTCACGAGCAAAATTATACGACGCATGATTTGGAATTAGGCGCGGTTGTTTTTGCATTAAAGACTTGGAGGCACTACTTATATGGGGTCAAAAGTATTATATATACCGACCACAAAAGTCTTCAACACATATTTAATCAAGAACAACTGAATATGAGGCAGCGTAGGTGGATTGAATTGTTGAATGATTATGAATTTGAGATTCGTTACCACCTGGGGAAGGCAAATGTGGTAGCCGACGGCTTGAGCAGAAAGGACAGAGAACCCATTCGAGTAAAAGCTATGAATATAATGATTCACACTAACCTTACTACTCAAATAAAGGAGGCGCAACAAGGAGTTTTAAAAGAGGGAAATTTAAAGGATGAAATACCCAAAGGAACGGAGAAACATCTTAATATTCGGGAAGATGGAACCCGGTATAGGGCTGAAAGAATTTGGGTACCAAATTTTGGAGATATGAGAGAAATGGTACTTAGAGAAGCTCATAAAACCAGATACTCAATACATCCTGGAACGAGGAAGATGTACAAGGATCTCAAGAAACATTTTTTGTAGCCAGGTATGAAAGCCGATGTTGCTAAATACGTAGGGGAATGTTTGACGTGTTCTAAGGTCAAAGCAGAGCATCAGAAACCATCAGGTCTACTTCAACAACCCGAAATCCCAGAATGAAAATTGGAAAACATTACCATGGATTTCATCACTAAATTGCCAAGGACTGCAAGTGGTTTTGATACTATTTGGGTAATCGTTGATCGTCTCACCAAATCAACACACTTCCTGCCAATAAGAGAAGATGACAAGATGGAGAAGTTAGCACGTATGTATTTGAAGGAAGTCGTCTCCAGACATGGAATACCAATCTCTATTATCTCTGATAGGGATGGCAGATTTATTTCAAGATTATGGCAGACATTACAGCAAGCATTAGGAACTCGTCTAGACATGAGTACTGCTTATCATCCACAAACTGATGGGCAGAGCAAAAGGACGATACAAACACTTGAAGACATGCTACAAGCATGTGTTATTGATTTCGGAAACAGTTGGGATCGACACCTTCCGTTAGCAGAATTTTCCTACAACAACAGCTACCATTCAAGCATTGAGATGGCGCCGTTTGAAGCACTTTATGGTAGAAAGTGCAGGTCTCCGATTTGTTGGAGTGAAGTGGGGAATAGACAGATTACGGGTCCGGAGATAATACAAGAAACTACCGAGAAGATCATCCAAATTCAACAACGGTTGAAAACCGCCCAAAGTCGACAAAAGAGTTACGCTGACATTAAAATAAAAGATATAGAATTTAAAATTGGAGAGATAGTCATGCTTAAAGTTGCACCTTGGAAAGGCGTTTTTTGATTTGGTAAACGGGGGAAATTAAATCCAAGGTATATTGGACCATTCAAGATTATTGATCGTGTCGGACCAGTTGCTTACCGACTTGAATTACCACAACAACTCGCGGCTGTACATAACACTTTCCACGTCTCGAATTTAAAGAAATGTTTTGCTAAAGAAGATCTCACTATTTCGTTAGACGAAATCCAAATCAACGAAAAACTTCAATTTATCGAAGAACCCGTCGAAATAATGGATCGTGAGGTTAAAAAACTTAAGCAAAACAAAATACCAATTGTTAAGGTTCGATGGAATGCTCATAGAGGACCCGAGTTCACCTGGGAATGAGAAGATCAGATGAAGAAGAAATATCCGCACTTATTTCCAGAAGATACGACAACACCTCCAACTGCTTAAAATTTCGGGACGAAATTTATTTAACGGGTAGGTACTGTAGTGACCCGAACTTTTCCATGTTTATATATATTAAATGAAATTGTTATTTACATGATTAATTGTTTCCTACATGTTAAGCAATCAAACTTGTTAAGACTTGATTAATTGAAATAGGTTTATGTAGACAATTGACCACCCAAGTTGACCGGTGATTCACGAACGTTAACACTTGTAAAAACTATATGATGACATATATATGGATATATATATATATATATATATATATATATATATATATATATAGTTAACATGATATTATGATAAGTATGTATCTCATTAGGTGTTTTAACAATGAGTTATATACATAAAAATGAGCCTATTGAATTAAGAAACTCGAAAACGATATATATAACGATTATCGTTATATCAACGTCTTACTAATTACATATGAATCATGTTAAGATATTGATACACTATGTTTAACATGATAAAATGATAATTAAGTATATCATTAAGTATGTTAACAATGAACTACATATGTAAAACAAGACTACTAACTTAATGATTTCGAAACGAGGCATATATGTAACGATTATCGTTGTAACGACATTTAATTGTATATATATCATACTAAGATATATTAATATATCATAATATCATGATAATGTAATAATTTAACATCTCTTTAGATATAATAAACATTGGGTTAACAACATTTAACAAGATCGTTAACTTAAAGGTTTCAAATCAACATTTACATGTAACGACTAACGATGACTTAACGACTCAGTTAAAATGTATATACATGTAGTGCTTTAATATGTATTCATACACTTTTGAAAGACTTCAAGACACTTATCAATGTAATGACCCGGAAATTTTCGTCAAATTTTAAACCAAACTCTCGATACGATTTAATATTTTTGACACGATAAGAAAAGTCTGTTAGGTTGAGTCTCAAAAATTTTGAACTATTTCTTATATTCATTTGACCTTTGACTGTTTTCGACGATTCACGAACGACTATTTGTAAATAAATACATATATAATTAAATATAAATAGTTATGAATATATTTGAAGTACAATTTAAAATATTACATGCTTTAATTAAATATGTAAAAAAAATATAATAATATTATTATAAATGTATATATATATATATATGTAATGTATAATAAAAATAAATAATAAATGATTGTAATATTTGTTGGATGTTCCGATTTATATTAGACAAGTCTAAACTCAAACTTATATGATTTTAAAAAAATAAACGGTGATCCAAAAATGAGTGATATAAATTATAGACTTATTCAGTATGTATTTAGGAACTATTTTAAGTTTAATTTTTTTTTTATATTTTATTTAGGATCAGGAGTGGACAGTGAATTAATTTTTGTTTGATATTTTTTTATAGTTAATGATCGAATTTTATACCATAATAACTAAAATAAATAAATATAGTTAATTTAAAAATATGAGATTTTTCTGAACATTTTTTTCGTCACTGAGTAAACAACGGAGTACGATATATTGGGCCGTGAAAACTGTCGGTAGAATCTGAAATGTCCCGTTCTTATTGATTAAAAACGTTCCATATTAATTGATTTCGTTGCGAGGTTTTGACCTCTATATGAGACGTTTTTTCAAAGACTGCATTCATTTTTAAACAAACCATAACCTTTATTTCATCAATAAAGGTTTAAAAAGCTTTACGTAGATTATCAAATAATGATAATCTAAAATATCCTGTTTACACACGACCATTACATAATGGTTTACAATACAAATATGTTACAACAAAATAAGTTTCTTGAATGCAGTTTTTACACAATATCATACAAGCATGGACTCCAAATCTTGTCCTTATTTAAGTATGCGACAGCGGAAGCTCTTAATAATCACCTGAGAATAAACATGCTTAAAACGTCAACAAAAATGTTGGTGAGTTATAGGTTTAACCTATATATATCAAATCGTAACAATAGACCACAAGATTTCATATTTCAATACACATCCCATACATAGAGATAAAAATCATTCATATGGTGAACACCTGGTAACCGACAATAACAAGATGCATATATAAGAATATCCCCATCATTCCGGGACACCCTTCGGATATGATATAAATTTCGAAGTACTAAAGCATCCGGTACTTTGGATGGGGTTTGTTAGGCCCAATAGATCTATCTTTAGGATTCGCGTCAATTAGGGTGTCTGTTCCCTAATTCTTAGATTACCAGACTTAATAAAAAGGGGCATATTCGATTTCGATAATTCAACCATAGAATGTAGTTTCACGTACTTGTGTCTATTTTGTAAATCATTTATAAAACCTGCATGTATTCTCATCCCAAAAATATTAGATTTTAAAAGTGGGACTATAACTCACTTTCACAGATTTTTACTTCGTCGGGAAGTAAGACTTGGCCACTGGTTGATTCACGAACCTATAACAATATATACATATATATATATCAAAGTATGTTCAAAATATATTTACAACACTTTTAATATATTTTGATGTTTTAAGTTTATTAAGTCAGCTGTCCTCGTTAGTAACCTACAACTAGTTGTCCACAGTTAGATGTACAGAAATAAATTGATAAATATTATCTTGAATCAATCCACGACCCAGTGTATACGTATCTCAGTATTGATCACAACTCAAACTATATATATTTTGGAATCAACCTCAACCCTGTATAGCTAACTCCAACATTCACATATAGAGTGTCTATGGTTGTTCCGAAATATATATAGATGTGTCGACATGATAGGTCGAAACATTGTATACGTGTCTATGGTATCTCAAGATTACATAATATATAATACAAGTTGATTAAGTTATGGTTGGAATAGATTTGTTACCAATTTTCACGTAGCTAAAATGAGAAAAATTATCCAATCTTGTTTTACCCATAACTTCTTCATTTTAAATCCGTTTTGAGTGAATCAAATTGCTATGGTTTCATATTGAACTCTATTTTATGAATCTAAACAAAAAAGTATAGGTTTCTAGTCGGAAAAATAAGTTACAAGTCATTTTTGTAAAGGTAGTCATTTCAGTCGAAAGAACGACGTCTAGATGACCATTTTAGAAAACATACTTCCACTTTGAGTTTAACCATAATTTTTGGATATAGTTTCATGTTCATAATAAAAATCATTTTCTCAGAATAACAACTTTTAAATCAAAGTTTATCATAGTTTTTAATTAACTAACCCAAAACAGCCCGCGGTGTTACTACGACGGCGTAAATCCGATTTTACGGTGTTTTTCGTGTTTCCAGGTTTTAAATCATTAAGTTAGCATATCATATAGATATAGAACATGTGTTTAGTTGATTTTAAAAGTCAAGTTAGAAGGATTAACTTTTGTTTGCGAACAAGTTTAGAATTAACTAAACTATGTTCTAGTGATTACAAGTTTAAACCTTCGAATAAGATAGCTTTATATGTATGAATCGAATGATGTTATGAACATCATTACTACCTTAAGTTCCTTGGATGAACCTACTGGAAAAGAGAAAAATGGATCTAGCTTCAATGGATCCTTGGATGGCTCAAAGTTCTTGAAGCAAAATCATGACACGAAAACAAGTTCAAGTAAGATCATCACTTGAAATAAGATTGTTATAGTTATAGAAATTGAACCAAAGTTTGAATATGATTATTACCTTGTATTAGAATGATAACCTACTGTAAGAAACAAGGATTTCTTGAGGTTGGATGATCACCTTACAAGATTGGAAGTGAGCTAGCAAACTTGAAAGTATTCTTGATTTTATGAAACTAGAACTTTTGGAATTTATGAAGAACACTTAGAACTTGAAGATAGAACTTGAGAGAGTTCAATTAGATGAAGAAAATTGAAGAATGAAAGTGTTTGTAGGTGTTT
Source organism: Rutidosis leptorrhynchoides (assembly GCF_046630445.1). NCBI lineage: Eukaryota > Viridiplantae > Streptophyta > Magnoliopsida > Asterales > Asteraceae > Rutidosis > Rutidosis leptorrhynchoides. Next base: position 10,996,218 of record NC_092339.1, read on the forward strand.
TTGGTCGTTGGTGTATGGATTAGATATAAAGGATATGTAATTTTGTTTTCATGTAAATAAGTCATGAATGATTACTCATATTTTTGTAATCTTATGAGATATTTCATGCTAGTTGCCAAATGATGGTTCCCACATGTGTTAGGTGACTCATATGGGCTGCTAAGAGCTGATCATTGGAGTGTATATACCAATAGTACATACATCTAAAAGCTGTGTATTGTACGAGTACGAATACGGGTGCATACGAGTAGAATTGTTGATGAAACTGAACGAGAATGTAATTGTAAGCATTTTTGTTAAGTAGAAGTATTTTGATAAGTGTATTGAAGTCTTTCAAAAGTGTATAAATACATATTAAAACACTACATGTATATACATTTTAACTGAGTCGTTAAGTCATCGTTAGTCGTTACATGTAAGTGTTGTTTTGAAACCTTTAGGTTAACGATCTTGTTAAATGTTGTTAACCCAATGTTTATAATATCAAAAGAGATTTTAAATTATTATATTATCATGATATTATGATATATAATATATCTCAGTATGATGTATATACAGTTAAATGTCGTTACAACGATAATCGTTACATATATGTCTCATTTCGAAATCATTAAGTTAGTAGTCTTATTTTTACATATGTATTTCATTGTTAATACACTTAATAATATATTTACTTATCATTTAACATAATTAACCAAGTGTATCAATATCTTAATATGATTCATATGTACCTAGTAAGACGTTGTTATAACGATAATCGTTATATATATCGTTTTCGAGTTTCTTAAATTAATAGTCTCATTTTTATGTATATAACTCATTGTTAAAATACCTAATGAGATACATACTTATAATAAAAACATGTTAACTATATATATAACCATATATATGTCATCGTATAGTTTTTACAAGTTTTAACGTTCGTGAATCACCGGTCAACTTGGGTGGTCAATTGTCTATATGAAACATATTTCAATTAATCAAGTCTTAACAAGTTTGATTGCTTAACATGTTGGAAACATTTAATCATGTAAATATCAATCTCAATTAATATATATAAACATGGAAAAGTTCGGGTCACTACAGTACCTACCCGTTAAATAAATTTCGTCCCGAAATTTTAAGCTGTTGAAGGTGTTGACGAGTCTTCTGGAAATAGATGAGGGTATTTCTTCTTCATCTGATCTTCATGCTCCCAGGTGAACTCGGGTCCTCTACGAGCATTCCATCGAACCTTAACAATTGGTATCTTGTTTTGCTTAAGTCTTTTAACCTCACGATCCATTATTTCGACGGGTTCTTCGATGAATTGGAGTTTTTCGTTGATTTGGATTTCATCTAACGGAATAGTGAGATCTTCTTTAGCAAAACATTTCTTCAAATTCGATACGTGGAAAGTGTTATGTACAGCCGCGAGTTGTTGAGGTAACTCAAGTCGGTAAGCTACTGGTCCGACACGATCAATAATCTTGAATGGTCCAATATACCTTGGATTTAATTTCCCTCGTTTACCAAATCGAACAACGCCTTTCCAAGGTGAAACTTTAAGCATGACCATCTCTCCAATTTCAAATTCTATATCTTTTCTTTTAATGTCAGCGTAGCTCTTTTGTCGACTTTGGGCGGTTTTCAACCATTGTTGAATTTGGATGATCTTCTCGGTAGTTTCTTGTATAATCTCCGGACCCGTAATCTGTCTATCCCCCACCTCACTCCAACAAATCGGAGACCTGCACTTTCTACCATAAAGTGCTTCAAACGGCGCCATCTCAATGCTTGAATGGTAGCTGTTGTTGTAGGAAAATTCTGCTAACGGTAGATGTCGATCCCAACTGTTTCCGAAATCAATAACACATGCTCGTAGCATGTCTTCAAGCGTTTGTATCGTCCTTTCGCTCTGCCCATCAGTTTGTGGATGATAGGCAGTACTCATGTCTAGACGAGTTCCTAATGCTTGCTGTAATGTCTGCCAGAATCTTGAAATAAATCTGCCATCCCTATCAGAGATAATAGAGATTGGTATTCCATGTCTGGAGACGACTTCCTTCAAATACAGTCGTGCTAACTTCTCCATCTTGTCATCTTCTCTTATTGGTAGGAAGTGTGCTGATTTGGTGAGACGATCAACTATTACCCAAATAGTATCAAAACCACTTGCAGTCCTTGGCAATTTAGTGATGAAATCCATGGTAATGTTTTCCCATTTCCATTCCGGGATTTCGGGTTGTTGAAGTAGACCTGATGGTTTCTGATGCTCAGCTTTGACCTTAGAACACGTCAAACATTCTCCTACGTATTTAGCAACATCGGCTTTCATACCCGGCCACCAAAAATGTTTCTTGAGATCCTTGTACATCTTCCCCGTTCCAGGATGTATTGAGTATCTGGTTTTATGAGCTTCTCTAAGTACCATTTCTCTCATATCTCCAAATTTTGGTACCCAAATCCTTTCAGCCCTATACCGGGTTCCGTCTTCCCGAATATTAAGATGCTTCTCCGATCCTTTGGGTATTTCATCCTTTAAATTTCCCTCTTTTAAAACTCCTTGTTGCGCCTCCTTTATTTGAGTAGTAATGTTATTATGAATCATTATATTCATAGATTTTACTCGAATGGGTTCTCTATCCTTCCTGCTCAAGGCATCGGCTACCACATTTGCCTTCCCCGGGTGGTAACGAATCTCAAAATCGTAATCATTCAATAATTCAATCCACCTACGCTGCCTCATATTCAGTTGTTTCTGATTAAATATGTGTTGAAGACTTTTGTGGTCGGTATATATAATACTTTTGACCCCATATAAGTAGTGCCTCCAAGTCTTTAATGCAAAAACAACCGCGCCTAATTCCAAATCATGCGTCGTATAATTTTGTTCGTGAATCTTCAATTGTCTAGACGCATAAGCAATCACCTTCGTTCGTTGCATTAATACACAACCGAGACCTTGCTTTGATGCGTCACAATAAATCACAAAATCATCATTCCCTTCAGGCAATGACAATATAGGTGCCGTAGTTAACTTTTTCTTCAATAACTGAAACGCTTTCTCTTGTTCATCATTCCATTCAAATTTCTTCCCTTTATGCGTTAATGCAGTCAAGGGTTTTGCTATTCTGGAAAAGTCTTGGATGAACCTTCTGTAGTAACCAGCTAGTCCTAAAAACTGGCGTATGTGTTTCGGAGTTTTCGGGGTTTCCCACTTTTCAACAGTTTCTATCTTTGCCGGATCCACCTTAATACCTTCTTTGTTCACTATGTGACCGAGGAATTGAACTTCTTCCAACCAAAATGCACACTTTGAAAACTTAGCGTACAATTCTTCCTTCCTCAATACTTCTAACACCTTTCTCAAATGTTCACCGTGTTCTTGGTCATTCTTTGAGTAAATAAGTATGTCATCAATGAAAACAATGACAAACTTGTCAAGGTATGGTCCACACACTCGGTTCATAAGGTCCATGAACACAGCTGGTGCATTAGTTAAACCAAACGGCATGACCATAAACTCGTAATGACCGTAACGTGTTCTGAAAGCAGTCTTTGGAATATCATCTTCTTTCACCCGCATTTGATGATACCCGGAACGTAAGTCAATCTTTGAATAAACAGACGAGCCTTGTAGTTGATCAAATAAGTCGTCGATTCTCGGTAGTGGGTAGCGGTTCTTGATGGTAAGTTTGTTCAACTCTCGGTAGTCGATACACAACCTGAATGTACCATCTTTCTTCTTGACAAACAAAACAGGAGCTCCCCACGGTGATGTGCTTGGTCGAATGAAACCACGCTCTAAAAGTTCTTGTAATTGGCTTTGCAGTTCTTTCATCTCGCTGGGTGCGAGTCTGTAAGGAGCACGAGCTATTGGTGCAGCTCCTGGTACAAGATCTATTTGAAATTCAACGGATCGATGTGGGGGTAATCCCGGTAATTCTTTCGGGAATACATCGGGAAATTCTTTTGCAATGGGAACATCATTGATGCTCTTTTCTTCAGTTTGTACTTTCTCGACGTGTGCTAGAACAGCATAGCAACCTTTTCTTATTAGTTTTTGTGCCTTCAAATTACTAATAAGATGTAGCTTCGTGTTGCCCTTTTCTCCGTACACCATTAAGGGTTTTCCTTTTTCTCGTATAATGCGAATTGCATTTTTGTAACAAACGATCTCCGCTTTCACTTCTTTCAACCAGTCCATACCGATTATCACATCAAAACTCCCTAACTCTACTGGTATCAAATCAATCTTAAATGTTTCGCTAACCAGTTTAATTTCTCGATTCCGACATATATTATCTGCTGAAATTAATTTACCATTTGCTAATTCGAGTAAAAATTTACTATCCAAAGGCGTCAATGGACAACTTAATTTAGCACAAAAATCTCTACTCATATAGCTTCTATCCGCACCCGAATCAAATAAAACGTAAGCAGATTTATTGTCAATAAGAAACGTACCCGTAACAAGCTCCGGGTCTTCCTGTGCCTCTACCGCATTAATATTGAAAACTCTTCCACGACCTTGTCCATTCGTGTTCTCCTGGTTCGGGCAATTTCTAATAATGTGGCCTGGTTTTCCACATTTATAACAAACTACATTGGCATAACTTGCTCCGACACTACTTGCTCCGCCATTACTTGTTCCGACACCATTTGTTCCTTTCGTTCTATTAACCCCTGGTCCGTAGACCTCACACTTCGCCGCGCTATGACCATTTCTTTTACACTTGTTGCAAAATTTGGTGCAGAACCCCGAGTGATTCTTTTCACACCTTTGGCATAGTTGCTTCTGATTGTTGTTGTTGTTGCGGTTATTATTGTTGTTGGGATGATTGTTGTAGTTGTTGTTGTTGTTGTTGTTGTTGTTGGGCCGTTTGTTGTAGTTGCGATTGATGTTGCGATTGTTGGGATAATTGTTGCGATTATTGTTGTAATTGCTGTTGTTGTTGTATTGGTGATTCTTATCACCGTTTTCCTCCCACTTTCTTTTGACTTGCTTCACATTGGCCTCTTCAGCAGTCTGTTCTTTAATTCTTTCTTCAATCTGGTTCACTAGTTTGTGAGCCATTCTACATGCCTGTTGTATGGAGGCGGGCTCGTGTGAACTTATATCTTCTTGGATTCTTTCCGGTAATCCTTTCACAAACGCGTCGATCTTCTCTTCCTCATCTTCGAATGCTCCCGGACACAATAGGCACAATTCTGTGAATCATCTTTCGTACGTGGTAATATCAAATCCTTGGGTTCGTAACCCTCTAAGTTCTGTCTTGAGCTTATTGACCTCGGTTCTGGGACGGTACTTCTCGTTCATCAAGTGCTTGAATGCTGACCACGGTAGTGCGTACGCATCATCTTGTCCCACTTGCTCTAGATAGGTATTCCACCATGTTAACGCAGAACCTGTGAAGGTATGCGTAGCGTACTTCACTTTGTCCTCTTCAGTACACTTACTTATGGCAAACACCGATTCAACCTTCTCGGTCCACCGTTTCAATCCGATCGGTCCTTCGGTTCCATCAAATTCCAAAGGTTTGCAGGCAGTGAATTCTTTGTAGGTGCATCCTACACGATTTCCTGTACTGCTAGATCCAAGGTTATTGTTGGTATGTAGCGCAGCCTGTACTGCGGCTATGTTTGAAGCTAGAAAAGTACGGAATTCCTCTTCATTCATATTCACGGTGTGTCGAGTAGTCGGTGCCATTTCCTTCAAAATAGTTAAATGGAACAAGTTAATCATACAGAATATTAAGAGTAGTTAATAGTATTTCGTAGCATAATATGAACTCATTTATAAAAGCTTTTTCTTCATATTAGCGTTTTATAAGTTTAAATTCGGGTAGTACCTACCCGTTAAGTTCATACTTAGTAGCTAATATACAATTCAACTACTACAATTCTATATGAAAAACTGATTATAATAATATTTCGCGTTCAAACTTTTATACAATATTTTACAAACTTACAATACCGCTTATTTTACATAAAGCATGAAATATAGCACACAATAACTTTGATACAAGATAGTTGTGAAGACAATTCTAGTTAGTACACAAGTCGTTCAGCAAAGGCAATAAAGACACGTAATTCATACGTCCAGAAACAAGTCATGCATTCTGGTTTTACTAGGACTACTTCCCATCCTTGGTCTTGTGCAACATAACCGTTATGGCCGTTGATAAGACAGCGTGTTGTAACGTCATCAAAGGGACGAGGGTTACGTAATGTCCAACAGTCCCGTAATAATCTAAAAACCTCATTTCTTACCCCAATTACCGACTCCGTCACTTGTGGAAACGTTTTGTTTAATAGTTGTAGCCCGATGTTCTTGTTCTCACTTTGGTGAGAAGCGAACATTACTAATCCGTAAGCATAACATGCTTCTTTATGTTGCATGTTAGCCGCTTTTTCTAAATCACGAAGTCCAATATTCGGATATATTGAGTCAAAATAATTTCTTAACCCGTTGCGTAAAATAGCATTTGGGTTCCCCGCAATATATGCGTCAAAGTAAACACATCGTAACTTATGGGTTTCCCAATGTGATATCCCCCATCTTTCAAACGAAAGTCTCTTATAAACCAAGACATTCTTGGAACGTTCTTCGAATGTCTTACAAACTGATCTCGCCTTAAATAGTTGTGCCGAAGAATTCTGGCCGACTCTAGACAAGATTTCATCAATCATGTCTCCGGGTAGGTCTCTTAAAATATTGGGTTGTCTATCCATTTTGTGTTTTTAAACTGTAAAATAGACAAGAGTTAGATTCATAAAAAAAAATACTTATTAATACAAGCAATTTTTACATATATCATAAAGCATAAGAACACTATATTCCATATATTACACCACACGAATACAACTATCTTATTCCGACTCGCTCGTTTCTTCTTCTTCGGTTTTGGTTCGTTTTGCCAAGTTTCTAGGGATATATGATGTTCCCCTAATACGAGCCGTCATTGTCCACATTGGTTTAGAAAAACCTGGTGGTTTAGAGGTTCCCGGGTCATTGTTACAACTTAAGGACTTCGGGGGTTGACGATACATATAAAGTTCATCGGGGTTGGAATTAGATTTCTCTATTTTTATGCCCTTTCCCTTATTATTTTCTTTTGCCTTTTTAAATTCAGTTGGGGTAATTTCTATAACATCATCGGAATTCTCGTCGGAATCCGATTCATCGGAGAATTGGTAATCCTCCCAATATTTTGCTTCCTTGGCGGAAACACCATTGACCATAATTAACTTTGGTCGGTTGGTTGAGGATTTTCTTTTACTTAATCGTTTTATTATTTCCCCCACCGGTTCTATTTCTTCATCCGGTTCCGATTCTTCTTCCGGTTCCGATTCTTCTTCCGGTTCCGACTCTTCTTCCGGTTCCTCTTCGGGAACTTGTGAATCAGTCCACAAATCATTCCAATTTACATTTGACTCTTCATTATTATTAGGTGAGTCAATGGGACTTGTTCTAGAGGTAGACATCTATCACATAATATCAAACACGTTAAGAGATTAATATATCACATAATATTCATATGTTAAAAATATATAGTTTCCAACAAAAATGTTAAGCAATCATTTTTAAAGAAAACACGGTCGAAGTCCAGACTCACTAATGCATCCTAACAAACTCGATAAGACACACTAATGCAAATTTTCTGGTTCTCTAAGACCAACGCTCGGATACCAACTGAAATGTCCCGTTCTTATTGATTAAAAACGTTCCATATTAATTGATTTCGTTGCGAGGTTTTGACCTCTATATGAGACGTTTTTTCAAAGACTGCATTCATTTTTAAACAAACCATAACCTTTATTTCATCAATAAAGGTTTAAAAAGCTTTACGTAGATTATCAAATAATGATAATCTAAAATATCCTGTTTACACACGACCATTACATAATGGTTTACAATACAAATATGTTACAACAAAATAAGTTTCTTGAATGCAGTTTTTACACAATATCATACAAGCATGGACTCCAAATCTTGTCCTTATTTAAGTATGCGACAGCGGAAGCTCTTAATAATCACCTGAGAATAAACATGCTTAAAACGTCAACAAAAATGTTGGTGAGTTATAGGTTTAACCTATATATATCAAATCGTAACAATAGACCACAAGATTTCATATTTCAATACACATCCCATACATAGAGATAAAAATCATTCATATGGTGAACACCTGGTAACCGACAATAACAAGATGCATATATAAGAATATCCCCATCATTCCGGGACACCCTTCGGATATGATATAAATTTCGAAGTACTAAAGCATCCGGTACTTTGGATGGGGTTTGTTAGGCCCAATAGATCTATCTTTAGGATTCGCGTCAATTAGGGTGTCTGTTCCCTAATTCTTAGATTACCAGACTTAATAAAAAGGGGCATATTCGATTTCGATAATTCAACCATAGAATGTAGTTTCACGTACTTGTGTCTATTTTGTAAATCATTTATAAAACCTGCATGTATTCTCATCCCAAAAATATTAGATTTTAAAAGTGGGACTATAACTCACTTTCACAGATTTTTACTTCGTCGGGAAGTAAGACTTGGCCACTGGTTGATTCACGAACCTATAACAATATATACATATATATATATCAAAGTATGTTCAAAATATATTTACAACACTTTTAATATATTTTGATGTTTTAAGTTTATTAAGTCAGCTGTCCTCGTTAGTAACCTACAACTAGTTGTCCACAGTTAGATGTACAGAAATAAATTGATAAATATTATCTTGAATCAATCCACGACCCAGTGTATACGTATCTCAGTATTGATCACAACTCAAACTATATATATTTTGGAATCAACCTCAACCCTGTATAGCTAACTCCAACATTCACATATAGAGTGTCTATGGTTGTTCCGAAATATATATAGATGTGTCGACATGATAGGTCGAAACATTGTATACGTGTCTATGGTATCTCAAGATTACATAATATATAATACAAGTTGATTAAGTTATGGTTGGAATAGATTTGTTACCAATTTTCACGTAGCTAAAATGAGAAAAATTATCCAATCTTGTTTTACCCATAACTTCTTCATTTTAAATCCGTTTTGAGTGAATCAAATTGCTATGGTTTCATATTGAACTCTATTTTATGAATCTAAACAAAAAAGTATAGGTTTCTAGTCGGAAAAATAAGTTACAAGTCATTTTTGTAAAGGTAGTCATTTCAGTCGAAAGAACGACGTCTAGATGACCATTTTAGAAAACATACTTCCACTTTGAGTTTAACCATAATTTTTGGATATAGTTTCATGTTCATAATAAAAATCATTTTCTCAGAATAACAACTTTTAAATCAAAGTTTATCATAGTTTTTAATTAACTAACCCAAAACAGCCCGCGGTGTTACTACGACGGCGTAAATCCGATTTTACGGTGTTTTTCGTGTTTCCAGGTTTTAAATCATTAAGTTAGCATATCATATAGATATAGAACATGTGTTTAGTTGATTTTAAAAGTCAAGTTAGAAGGATTAACTTTTGTTTGCGAACAAGTTTAGAATTAACTAAACTATGTTCTAGTGATTACAAGTTTAAACCTTCGAATAAGATAGCTTTATATGTATGAATCGAATGATGTTATGAACATCATTACTACCTTAAGTTCCTTGGATGAACCTACTGGAAAAGAGAAAAATGGATCTAGCTTCAATGGATCCTTGGATGGCTCAAAGTTCTTGAAGCAAAATCATGACACGAAAACAAGTTCAAGTAAGATCATCACTTGAAATAAGATTGTTATAGTTATAGAAATTGAACCAAAGTTTGAATATGATTATTACCTTGTATTAGAATGATAACCTACTGTAAGAAACAAGGATTTCTTGAGGTTGGATGATCACCTTACAAGATTGGAAGTGAGCTAGCAAACTTGAAAGTATTCTTGATTTTATGAAACTAGAACTTTTGGAATTTATGAAGAACACTTAGAACTTGAAGATAGAACTTGAGAGAGTTCAATTAGATGAAGAAAATTGAAGAATGAAAGTGTTTGTAGGTGTTTTTGGTCGTTGGTGTATGGATTAGATATAAAGGATATGTAATTTTGTTTTCATGTAAATAAGTCATGAATGATTACTCATATTTTTGTAATCTTATGAGATATTTCATGCTAGTTGCCAAATGATGGTTCCCACATGTGTTAGGTGACTCACATGGGCTGCTAAGAGCTGATCATTGGAGTGTATATACCAATAGTACATACATCTAAAAGCTGTGTATTGTACGAGTACGAATACGGGTGCATACGAGTAGAATTGTTGATGAAACTGAACGAGAATGTAATTGTAAGCATTTTTGTTAAGTAGAAGTATTTTGATAAGTGTATTGAAGTCTTTCAAAAGTGTATAAATACATATTAAAACACTACATGTATATACATTTTAACTGAGTCGTTAAGTCATCGTTAGTCGTTACATGTAAGTGTTGTTTTGAAACCTTTAGGTTAACGATCTTGTTAAATGTTGTTAACCCAATGTTTATAATATCAAAAGAGATTTTAAATTATTATATTATCATGATATTATGATATATAATATATCTCAGTATGATGTATATACAGTTAAATGTCGTTACAACGATAATCGTTACATATATGTCTCATTTCGAAATCATTAAGTTAGTAGTCTTATTTTTACATATGTATTTCATTGTTAATACACTTAATAATATATTTACTTATCATTTAACATAATTAACCAAGTGTATCAATATCTTAATATGATTCATATGTACCTAGTAAGACGTTGTTATAACGATAATCGTTATATATATCGTTTTCGAGTTTCTTAAATTAATAGTCTCATTTTTATGTATATAACTCATTGTTAAAATACCTAATGAGATACATACTTATAATAAAAACATGTTAACTATATATATAACCATATATATGTCATCGTATAGTTTTTACAAGTTTTAACGTTCGTGAATCACCGGTCAACTTGGGTGGTCAATTGTCTATATGAAACATATTTCAATTAATCAAGTCTTAACAAGTTTGATTGCTTAACATGTTGGAAACATTTAATCATGTAAATATCAATCTCAATTAATATATATAAACATGGAAAAGTTCGGGTCACTACAGAATCAGCCAAATTAATGGCTGCTTTACTATTGTAAATTGGAAATCATGCACGATTCTTAAATCAAATGATTTAACTTTATCATTATAAAACATATGTGATTACTATGCGTTCTTGTTTCTTTCTCACAACTAACTACGGAGTAATATAATTATATATCTCTCCATCCCCACAACCCACTAATCTATCTATCTCTTTTACTAAAGTAATCTATCTATCTCCTACTAACTATCTATCTATCTCTGAATATCCATATATATATATATATATATATATATATATATATATATATATATATATATATATATATATATATATATACATATGCACATGTATATGACACACACACAACCACATACACAATCATCATTTCCAGCAAACCTAACACAATCAAGAACCATCTTCAACCTTGGAAACCCACTTGAAAAACCACAACTACAACCACCTCTATAACCACTCAATCCATCGATCACCACCTTCATTTTTTTTTCGACCACCACAAAAACCAACACCCTGGGATCACTCACTATATATATATATAAATACATATACATGCATATAAGAAACCCAATTATACAAACCTTCATTAATTTTTTTTTCGTGTGATCATACAACAAACTACCATGTTTACCACCCTAAAACCACCAAGAATCATCATAACCCACCATGACCTACGAATACTATCAAAACCCAGTTCTATATTTTTTTCTGTTTTCGTTCGATCAACAAAAACAACCATCACCACCACCTTTACTTAAGTTTTTTTTTTAAGACTTTACACCCATCTTTTTGTTTCTCTTCGATGAAAAATACGCCACCATCACTGTGATCGAGTGAACTGCTACATTATTTCTATTTATTGCTACTGCTCCTGCTGTACTTCTCTCTTTTGTGTTGGCCGATGTGAACCATCACCAATAAACCATCGCCAAAAAAAAAATGTCGCTGTTTATTATTATTATTTTTCCTCTTCTCTGCTCGACTTCTATTATTGCCGTTACTAGAACGAAGATGAATAGAAAATAGAGGTTGAAGACGATGAATAGTTCTGGGTTTTGGTTAATGAAGAAGAAGTCAGACGAATATGGCTTAAATAAATTTAAGTTGTGAATTAATTTCAGAAAAACAGGTTAGGAGGGATGGTTAGGAGGTGTATTGAGAAACGATAGGTCAGGGGTTCAATCCCAGGCCAGGGCATATTATTTTATTTTTTTAGAGAGCTGGGCTGTTGATTGGGCTTCCATTTGTAACCAGGCTTGATTAAACCACTTGTTGTGTTGGGCCGAATTCTTTGTTGGGCCGAGAAGCTTGTTAATGAAGGTGGCTAGTTGATAAGTATCATGATGATTCACGGTTATGATTGGATTTTGTATAGATAAAGGAAAATAGAAAATAAATGACTTAAATATATTTAGGATTGCAAATATAATCAGAAAAACATGACAGAGGGATGGTATGATGTGTTGTCAGGTGTGCGAGAGGTCGGGGGTTCAAGACCCGGCTAAGCCATTTCTTTTTATTCCTAATATTGGAGGTAGTTCTCAAATTTTAATTTGATTATTATTATTAGTTATTATTATTATTGTTATGCTAATTGTTATAATTGCTATTATAATTCAAATTATTATTAAAGTTAAAATCATTATATAATTATTAATAACATTGTTATTAGTATTATAATTAATATTATTATAATTAGTGTTAATGTGATTAATAATATTATTGTTATTAATATTAGCATTTCCATTAGTATCGGTATTATCATTTAAAAATCATTAATGTTACCATTATGTATTATTATTATTATTATTATTATCATTACTAATAAGGTTATCAAATCATTATAAGTATTAATATTAATATTATCATGAGAATCATTATTAATATATAAGTATTGAAATCATTATCATAATTATCATTAATAGTAAAACTAATACTTTTACAGTTATTATTATTAATATCATTATTATTATTATAATTAATAGAATTATTAACATTATTATCTTCATTAGTAATACTACGTATTATCATTATTATCATTTTTACCATTACTAATATTATTTTTACTACTTTTAACAAACAAACGATATGTATATATTTAGTACATATAACATAACGAAAATTAATAATTATTATAACAAAATAAATATATGAAACATATATATATATATATATATATATATATATATATATATATATATATATATATATATATATATATATATATATTAATAAAAAGTATATAACTAATAAATTTATATATATATATATATTGTTCGATTACAATTATATGTATTAATAGATATACAAATGATATAGGTTCGTGAATCCAAGGCCAACCCTGCATTGTTTAGTGGTTCAATGTCGTTATATGTATTTTTACTACAAAATACAGTATGGTGAGTTTCATTTACTTTTTTTTACCCTTTATATTTTTGGGCTGAGAATACATGCGTAATTTTTATAAATGTTTTACGAAATAGACACAAGTAATCAAAACTACATTATATAGTTGAATGATCGAAATCGAATATGCCCCTTTTAGTCTGGTAATCTAAGAATTAGGGAACAGACACCCTAATTGACGTGAATTCTAAAGATAGATCTATCGGTCCCAACAAGCCCATCCAAAGTACCGGATGCTTTAGTACTTCGAATTTTATATCATGTCCGAAGGAGGATCCCGGAATGATGGGGATATTCTTATATGCATATTGTGAATGTCGGTTACCAGGTGTTCAATCCATATGAATGATATTTTTGTCTCTATGCATGGGACGTATGTTTATGAGAAATGGAAATATGAAATCTTGTGGTCTATTAAAATAATAGAAATGATAATTTATGTTAAACTAATGAACTCACCAACCTTTTGGTTGACACTTTAAAGTATGTTTATTCTCAGGTATGAAAGAAATCTTCCGCTGTGCATTTGCTCATTTTAAAGATATTACTTGGAGTCATTCATGGCATATTTCAAAAGAAGTTGCATTCGAGTCGTTGAGGTCATCAAGATTATTATTAAGTCAATTATAGTTAGATATATTATGAAATGGTATGCATGCCGTCAATTTTCTATGTAATGTAAGATTGTCTTTTCAAAAACGAATGCAATATTTGTAAAATGTATCCTATAGAGGTCAAGTACCTCGCGATGTAATCAACTGTTGTGAATCGTTTATAATCGATATGGACTTCGTCCGGATGGATTAGGACGGGTCTTCACAGTTGGTATCAGAGCGGTGGTCTTAGCGAACTAGGTCTGCATTAGTGTGTCTGACTGAGAAGTCGTTAGGATGCATTAGTGAGTCTGGACTTCGACCGTGTTTGCATGTCAAAAGTTTTGCTTATCATTTCGTGTCGAAAATTACCTGCTTATCATTCTTAGAGAATCACTTACTTATCATCCTTAGTCTAGACACATCTTACTGCAATGAGTGCATGAATAGTGTATAGACAAAATTCGTATCTTAGCGTATCTGCCAATTCATATCTTAGCATATCTGTTACTATAGACCTTGCCTGACAACTTCCGTAGATTCCTCTGTAATTTATGGGATTTTAGTATTATATATGCATATGTGAATTATGTATTGCAGGGTACTAATCTACATCCTATAATTTATTTCTTATCGAAAAGTCCTTCATCTGATCGTACGAGATGAATCCCTCAACCAGTTCGGATTCCTCGAATTCCGACAGCTATTCCGATATGGAGTTTCACCTATCAGCGTCACCGGAATGAATCAAACAATCAGTCATCCCCAATTCATTTGATGAGTTCGTAGTCGACTTAAACAATGGAGACGCGAAGAAGGCGATCCATTCCACCAACCGAATTCACCTCTTGACAAAGAACCTGAAGCGTTTACCGGCGAACCTGTTCGAGACACCATTTTCAGTCTCATTTCAAGGGTAACTCAACAAGATTATATTCTATCCATAATTCTGAACCTTATTCATCCGCTTGTTCAAACCGCCAATCATTTCGGAGTAATAGAAGAAGTCAACGAGCTTCACGTTCGAGTAATAGCTTTGGAAAATATGGTGCAAAACGTACCAGCTTCAGCAACATCACCAGCACCAACATCAATACCAGTACCACCAACAACCCAAGTTCAACATCATACACCTCAACATCTCATTATGTGCCTCGAGAATAATCATCAACCTGCGAATCGTTCTATATCATTTATCTTCGTTTGACATGGTGATTATGTAATCTCTAATGTTTTAGAGATTATATATTCTTGTTCTAACGGTAAAACAAATGAGTTTAATATCATATTGACTCATTAAATCCATGATTATATCTGAAGAAAATATATATGTATATATATTTTCATAAAGATTGTAATTAAAAATTCTTTTGAACAAACTGTTAATGGTGAAAATATTTTAACGGGTAGGTAATACTCGAGGAATATTTAGATTTCACCTTAATAAGTTACATTGTACATTCGTCAAAGCTGATTCAACAGTCATTTACTATCCTATTTGCACTCACCGATATACGTATCTGTTCACCGCAGAATAACCATTTTCATTTAATTTCATATTTGGATTTTGACCTATCAGAATCCAACAAGTGGCATAATGAAGAAAACATTGGACAAAATAAAATTTGTTAGAAACAAACAAATTAACTACGATGAATTTTGTTAAGAATCCACGCTAACAAAATCCTAGCTAACTGTTCCTAGCTAACTGTTAATTCCCTATTACATTATCGCAATTTAATTATCGCAATTTATTTTATCGCAATTTAATTATCGCAATTTATTTTATCGCAATTTAATTCTCGCAATTTTATTTATCGTCATTTATTTTCTGTTATTTATTTTACGCACTTTAAATATCGGGACACGTATACAAGGTTTTGACATATCATATCGACGCATCTATATATATTATTTGGAATCACCATAGACACTCTATATGCAGTAATGATTGAGTTCTCTATACAGGGTTGAGGTTTGTTCTACAATAATATATATAGTTTGAGTTGTGATCGAGTCTAAGACGAATACGGGTCACAATACGTATTAATTAATTCGAGTATTATATATTAAATTATATATGAATTGTTGAATTGCTAACTGTGGACTATCAGTCGAGGACTACCAACATTGGACAATTAAAATGAATTAAAATATTGATTATAACATATGAAACTAAACAAATCTTCAAGTTTGCCACTTGATTTTCATCTTAAACCTCATTTATATCTTGCCGATTACAATCTGCGTTCAAACCTTTCGTGATTCTTGAAAATACCTCAATCGGAAGGATGAATCAACCGCACTTCATCTACGGAAGAAAAGATTTACGCATATAGTTATGCACCTGAAAAATTCTCGGAACCTGTATAAACGTTTAACACGTATCTGTGCTAACTCCTTTGGCATTGTTATTACCGAAAATAACTTTACAATCCCTTTTCAAAGTAGCGAATTTTGTCACAGCTCCAGCAAGATAACTTCGACTTTTCATTCGAAACAACCTTATTATGACCTTGATATTTATGCGTGCTCTTTTATCGTTACCGGAGAACCTTTTATATTCCACCATATTACCATCAGCGTTTAATCATCTAAAAACACAATTCATTTGAAACCACCTCGGATTGATAACCGATGTTTAAGACATCGTAGCATTAAATGCAGAGGAAACGGAAAAATTGTAAATGGTCTAAACCGTCAAAAGTTTGATGATAAAGAAAGGAGTGTTGGGAAAGCTCGATAAAAATTTGGTACTGAAAAACAAATTGAGCTAACCATGAAGAAGATCAAGGACAAATACAAGGACCAAACCCTATATTCAAAAGATCCAGGTAATTCTGAATCCGTTGAAATCTTTAGAGAATATCTTGCTCCGAAGTCATGTTAAAATCTTGCGGAAAATCTTTCTCCATCAAACATCGAACCTAGAAATTTCAAAATATCATCATCAATATCTTCGATATTTCTGAGGATATTTTCATAAATATTCTTGTCTGAAATTATATACCTCTTCGTGATTCCTGTGTTTCATTATATCAGAAACATTCAATAGACAATTTAGTATCGAAAAGCAGATTATGCGAAACTATGAAGAAAGCCATGGACAAATCACAAAGAATAAGTTTGACTTCAAAGAATCCAAATGATTCAATGCCTGCTGAAGTCTTTAGCGAATATTTTGCTCCTTACCCTAAACCCTTGCGGACAATAGTCTCCATCATCCTCTGATCTTAAATATTCAAAGATATTATCGTATCTTTCATTATAAATATCCTCCATATTTCTGAAGATATTTTTATAACTATTCTTATCTGAAATCATTAATCTCTTCGTGCTATCAGTGTTACATCATATAGAAACTGTTAGTTTCTATATTCTGTAAACTTTCAAGATTAAAATATGAATGTTATTGAAGTAATGTTGGGAACTGATGCATGAGTTAGTATAATATAATGACACTTGATCAACGTGATTATATTACAGTAATTTATGCTGAGTTTCTAATGAAACGTGATGATTCTCAGTACCATCATCATGTGCCATGTTACACGACTCTTACATTCTACCCAATCTCCAAACATATTAAGAACAAATCTTCTTGATAGTTCTCTCTTTCCGGGTATTCTGGTAATTTACCAAATCAAGATCGTGCCAATACGATTTCCTTCTTAGAACATTAACTATGTTCATCCAAAACTTTATACATATGAATTCTGGACTATTATCTGCTTGACTTAAAGTCAGGAAGATGCACAAAAACATGAAGCCCTGGAATATAAGGGAAGATATAAACCCCGACAACAACACCTAAATTACAAACCGTGTATATCAATACGCATCGCAACGTAAAGACACGGGAGAATTAAAAACAATATAACTCCAAGGTAATGGTAGAAGAAAATAACTTTCTCCGGTGGTAGATGAAAAAGAAGAATGACAGATATGAAAGTATGAGTATATCAAGAATCAGTACTGGATGGAGCATATTAATGAATGCTTTAAAGTATGAGTTGATGGAGAAAGAATAGAAGGTGTGAGTTGTAAGGAAATGACGAGGGTGGATTTATAGTAAGATATCTGACAGAGCAATCAAAACAGATGATCGCATTTAAAACGGATCATACTTTCCTTAATCGCCGAAGAATCAAATCTTATCACGAAGATTTTCTTTAAATCCCTTAAATTCCAGAAATCAATCATAACTACGTCATCAGTTAAAATGATTCTATATTTACTCATCTCACTCTCTTGCGATAGCTTCGCTTATACTCTTCGCGAAATTAAATTGTTTCATCTATATTACTCAATGATGATAAAACTCTATTTATTAACACATATTCATCATGAAAACATTTTTATTATTAGCCATGACGACCTCATTCAAATTTCGGGACGAAATTTCTTTAACGGGTAGGTACTGTAATGACCCGAAAATTTTCGTCAAATTTTAAACCAAACTCTCGATACGATTTAATATTTTTGACACGATAAGAAAAGTCTGTTAGGTTGAGTCTCAAAAATTTTGAACTATTTCTTATATTCATTTGACCTTTGACTGTTTTCGACGATTCACGAACGACTATTTGTAAATAAATACATATATAATTAAATATAAATAGTTATGAATATATTTGAAGTACAATTTAAAATATTACATGCTTTAATTAAATATGTAAAAAAAATATAATAATATTATTATAAATGTATATATATATATATATGTAATGTATAATAAAAATAAATAATAAATGATTGTAATATTTGTTGGATGTTCCGATTTATATTAGACAAGTCTAAACTCAAACTTATATGATTTTAAAAAAATAAACGGTGATCCAAAAATGAGTGATATAAATTATAGACTTATTCAGTATGTTTTAGGAACTATTTGTTAAGTTTAATTTTTTTTTTTTTTATTTAGGATCAGGAGTGGACAGTGAGTTAATTTTTGTTTGATATTTTTTTATAGTTAATGATCGAATTTTATACCATAATAACTAAAATAAATAAATATAGTTAATTTAAAAATATGGGATTTTTTTGAACATTTTTTTCGTCACTAAGTAAACAACGGAGTACGATATATTAGGCCGTGAAAACTGTCAGTAGAGTCAGCCAAATTAATGGCTGCTTTACTATTGTAAATTGGAAATCATGCACGATTCTTAAACCAATGATTTAACTTTATCATTATAAAACATATGTGATTACTATGCGTTCTTGTTTCTTTCTCACAACTAACTACGGAGTAATATAATTATATATCTCTCCATCCCCACAACCCACTAATGTATCTATCTCTTTTACTAAAGTAATCTATCTATCTCCTACTAACTATCTATCTATCTCTGGATATCCATATATATATATATGATACACACACAACCACATACACAATCATCATTTCCAGCAAACCTAACACAATCAAGAACCATCTTTAACCTTGGAAACCCACTTGAAAAACCACAACTACAACCACCTCTATAACCACTCAATCCATCGATCACCACCTTCATTTTTTTTTTCGACCACCACAAAAACCAACACCCTGGGATCACTTACTCTATATATATATAAATACATATACATGCATATAAGAAACCCAATTATACAAACCTTCATTAAATTTTTTTTTCGTGTGATCATACAACAAACTACCATGTTCACCACCCTAAAACCACCAAGAATCATCATAAACCACCATGACCTACGAATACTATCAAAACCCAGTTCTATATTTTTTTTCTGTTTTCATTCGATCAACAAAAACAACCATCACCACCACTTTTACTTAATTTTTTTTTTAAGACTTTACACCCATCTTTTTGTTTCTCTTCGATGAAAAATACGCCACCACCACTGTGATCGAGTGAACTGCTACATTATTTCTGTTTATTGCTACTGCTCCTGCTGTACTTCTCTCTTCTGTGTTGGTCGATGTGAACCATCACCAATAAACCATCGCCAAAAAAAAAAAAATGTCGCTGTTTATTATTATTATTTTTCCTCTCCTCTGCTCGACTTCTATTATTGCCGTTACTAGAACGAAGATGAATAGAAAATAGAGGTTGAAGACGATGAATAGTTCTGGGTTTTGGTTAATCAAGAAGAAGTCAGATGAATATGGCTTAAATAAATTTAAGTTGTGAATTAATTTCAGAAAAACAGGTTAGGAGGGATGGTTAGGAGGTGTATTGAGAAACGATAGGTCAGGGGTTCAATCCCAGGCCAGGGCATATTAGTTTATTTTTTTAGAGAGCTGGGCTGTTGATTGGGCTTCCATTTGTAGCCAGGCTTGATTAAACCACTTGTTTTATTGGGCCGAATTCTTTGTTGGGCCGAGAAGCTTGTTAATGAAGGTGGCTAGTTAATAAGTATCATGATGATTCACGGTTATGATTGGATTTTGTAGAGATAAAGGAAAACAGAAAATAAATGACTTAAATATATTTAGGATTGCAAATATAATTAGAAAAACATGATAGAGGGATGGTATGATGTGTTGTCAGGTGTGCGAGAGGTCGGGGGTTCAAGACCCGGCTAAGCCATTTCTTTTTATTCCTAATATTGGAGGTAGTTCTCAAATTTTAATTTGATTATTATTATTATTATTATTATTATTATTATTATTATTATTATTATTATTATTATTATTATTATTATTATTATTATTATTATTATTATTGTTATGTTAATTGTTATAATTGCTATTATAATTCAAATTAATATTAAAGTTAAAATCATTATATAATTATTAATAACATTGTTATTAGTATTATTATTAATATTATTATAATTAGTGTTAATGTGATTAATAATATTATTGTTATTAATATTAGCATTTCCATTAGTATCGGTATTATCATTTAAAAATCATTAATGTTACCATTATGTATTATTATTATTATTATTATCATTACTAATAAGGTTATCAAATCATTATAAGTATTAATATTAATATTATCATGAGAATCATTATTAATATATAAGTATTGAAATCATTATCATAATTATCATTAATAGTAAAACTAATACTTTTACAGTTATTATTATTAATATCATTATTATTATTATAATTAATAGAATTATTAACATTATTATCTTCATTAGTAATACTACGTATTATCATTATTATCATTTTTACCATTACTAATATTATTTTTACTACTTTTAACAAACAAACGATATGTATATATTTAGTACATATAACATAACGAAAATTAATAATTATTATAACAAAATAAATATATGAAACATATATATATATATATATATATATATATATATATATATATATATATATATTATTAATAAAAAGTATATAACTAATAAATTTATATATATATTGTTCGATTACAATTATATGTATTAATAGATATACAAATGATATAGGTTCGTGAATCCAAGTCCAACCCTGCATTGTTTAGTGGTTCAATGTCGTTATATGTATTTTTACTACAAAATACAGTATGGTGAGTTTCATTTACTTTTTTTTACCCTTTATATTTTTGGGCTGAGAATACATGCGCAATTTTTATAAATGTTTTACGAAATAGACACAAGTAATCGAAACTACATTATATGGTTGAATGATCGAAATCGAATATGCCCCTTTTAGTCTGGTAATCTAAGAATTAGGGAACAGACACCCTAATTGACGTGAATTCTAAAGATAGATCTATCGGGCCCAACAAGCCCCATCCAAAGTACCGGATGCTTTAGTACTTCGAAATTTATATCATGTCCGAAGGAGGATCCCGGAATGATGGGGATATTCTTATATGCATATTGTGAATGTCGGTTACCAGGTGTTCAATCCATATGAATGATATTTTTGTCTCTATGCATGGGACGTATGTTTATGAGAAATGGAAATATGAAATCTTGTGGTCTATTAAAATGATGGAAATGATAATTTATGTTAAACTAATGAACTCACCAACCTTTTGGTTGACACTTTAAAGTATGTTTATTCTCAGGTATGAAAGAAATCTTCCGCTGTGCATTTTCTCATTTTAAAGATATTACTTGGAGTCATTCATGGCATATTTCAAAAGACGTTGCATTCGAGTCGTTGAGTTCATCAAGATTATTATTAAGTCAATTATAGTTAGATATATTATGAAATGGTATGCATGCCGTCAATTTTCGATGTAATGTAAGATTGTCTTTTCAAAAACGAATGCAATATTTGTAAAATGTATCCTATAGAGGTCAAGTACCTCGCGATGTAATCAACTGTTGTGAATCGTTTATAATCGATATGGACTTCGTCCGGATGGATTAGGACGGGTCTTCACAATCAAAATACTTCTACTTAACAAAAATGCTTACAATTACATCCTCGTTCAGTTTCATCAACAATTCTACTCGTATGCACCCGTATTCGTACTCGTACAATACACAGCTTTTAGATGTATGTACTATTGGTATATACACTCTAATGATCAGCTCTTAGCAGCCCATGTGAGTCACCTAACACATATGGGAACCATCATTTGGC
This sequence comes from Rutidosis leptorrhynchoides, assembly GCF_046630445.1. Lineage (NCBI taxonomy): Eukaryota > Viridiplantae > Streptophyta > Magnoliopsida > Asterales > Asteraceae > Rutidosis > Rutidosis leptorrhynchoides. The sequence goes on from NC_092339.1 coordinate 11,018,829, forward strand.
AACTAGCATGAAATGTCTCATAAAATTACAAAAATATTAGTAATCATTCATGACTTATTTACATGTAAACAAAATTACACATCCTTTATATCTAATCCATTTACCAACGACCAAAAATACCTACAAACACTTTCATTCTTCAATTTTCTTCTTCTAATTGATCTCTCTCAAGTTCTATCTTCAAGTTCTAAGTGTTCTTCATAAATTCTATAAGTTCTAGTTTCATAAAATCAAGAATACTTCCAAGTTTACTAGCTCATTTCCAATCTTGTAAAGTGATCATCCAACCTCAAGAAATCCTTGTTGTTTACAGTAAGATATCATTCTAAATCAAGGTATTCAATTCCTATAACTATAACTATCTTAATTCGAGTGATAATCTTACTTGAACTTGTTTTTGTGTCATGATTCTACTTCAAGAACTTTCAAGCTATCCAAGATCCTTTGAAGCTAGATCATTTCTTGTCACTTCCAGTAGGTTTACCTACTAAACTTGAGATAGTAATGATGTTCATAACATCATTCGATTCGTACATATAAAACTATCTTATTCGAAGATTTGAACATCTAATCACTAGAACATAGTTTAATTAATTCTGAACTTGTTCGCAAACAAAAGTTAATCCTTCTAACTTGACTTTTAAAATCAACTAAACACATGTTCAATATCTATATGATATGCTAACTTAATGATTTAAACCGGGAAACACGAAAAACACCGTAAAACCGGATATACGCCGTCGTAGTAACACCGCGGGCTGTTTTGGGTTAGTTAATTAAAAACTATGATAACCTTTGATTTAAAAGTTGTTGTTCTGGGAAAATGATTTTTCTTATGAACATGAAACTATATCCAAAAATCATGGTTAAACTCAATGTGGAAGTATGTTTTCCAAAATGGTCATCTAGACGTCGTTCTTTCGACTGAAATGACTACCTTTACAAAAATGACTCGTAACCTGTATTTCTGACTATAAACTTATAATTTTTATGTTTATATTCATAAACTTAAGTTCAATATGAAACCATAGCAACTTGAAACACTCAAAATGGATTTAAAACGAAGAAGTTATGGGTAAAACAAGATTGGATATTTTTGCTTGTTGTAGCTACGTGAAAATTGGTAACAAATTTATATTAATCATATCCTAGCTAACTTATATTATATTATACATGTATTCTAATATATTATGTAATCTTGGGATACCATAGACACGTATGCAAATGTTTTGACATATCATATCGACCCATCTATATATATTATTTGGAACAACCATAGACACTCTATATGCAGTAATGTTGGAGTTAGCTATACAGGGTTGAGGTTGATTTCAAAAATATATATACTTTGAGTTGTGATCTAGCCTGAGACGTGTATACACTGGGTTTTGGATTGATTTAAGATAATATATACCGATTTATTTCTGTACATCTAATTGCGGACAACTAGTTGTAGGTTACTAACGAGGACAGCTGACTTAATAAACTTAAAACATTAAAACGTATTAAAAATGTTGTAAATATATTTTGAACATACTTTGATATATATGTACATATTTGTTATAGGTTCGTGAATTGACCAGTGGCCAAGTCTTACTTCCCGACGAAGTAAAAATCTGTGAAAGTGAGTTATAGCCCCACTTTTAAAATCTAATATTTTTGGGATGAGAATACATGCAGCTTTATAAATGTTTTACAAAATAGACACAAGTACATGAAACTACTTTCTATGGTTGAATGATCAAAGCCGAATATGCCCTTTTTTGCTTGGTAGCCTAAGAATTAGGGAACATCACTAATTTTGAGAATTAGTGCACACCTAATTGGCGCGAATCCTAAAGATAGATCTATTGGGCCTAACAAACCCCATCCAAAGTACCAGATGCTTTAGTACTTCGAGTTTTATATCATATCCGATGGATGTTCCGGAATGATGGGGATATTCTTATATGCATCTTGTTAATGTCGGTTACCAGGTGTTCACCATATGAATGAATTTTATCTCTATGTATGGGATGTATATTGAAATATGAAATCTTGTGGTCTATTATTATGATTTGATAATATATAGGTTAAACCTATAACTCACCAACATTTTTTTGTTGACGTTTTAAGCATGTTTATTCTCAGGTGATTATTAAGAGCTTCCGCTGTTGCATACTAAAATAAGGACAAGATTTGGAGTCCATGCTTGTATGATATTATGTAAAAACTGCATTCAAGAAACTTATTTTTGATGTAATATATTCTTATTGTAAACCATTATGTAATGGTCGTGTGTAAACGGTATATTTTAAATTATCATTATTTGATAATCTACGTAATGCTTTTTAAACCTTTATCGATAAAATAAAGGTTATGGTTGTTTTAAAAATGAATGCAGTCTTTGAAAAACGTCTCATATAGAGGTCAAAACTTCGCGACGAAATCAATTAATATGGAACGTTTATTATCAATATGAACGGGACATTTCAGTCTGTTCCAGGTATAGAAACCCTAGCCTGAACTATAAAACAGACGTATGCTATTTGAGGTTAGTACATGTTAGTTTGCGTGTATTGTACATGTTGGTTGCATGTATGTTAAAACAGGGATACTTAATATGACGTTAAAGTTTAGTTACCAAGGTGCTCAATTTTGTAGAATATTTTGATAAACGTTTCTGGATGAAACAACTGAAAATTTGTGATTCACCTTTATATACAGATTATGCGCAACATTAAAACTATGAACTCACCAACCATTGTGTTGACACTTGTTAGCATGTTTATTCTCAGGTTCCCTAGAAGTCTTCCGCTGTTTGCTTATATGTTAGACAAGCTATGTGCATGGAGTCTTACATGGCATATTTTTCAAGGAAACGTTGCATTCACCAAATCATCACCATGTATCTTATTTTGATTGCATTGTCAACGGAAGTACTATTATAAACTATTATATTACGGTGATTGTCTATATATAGAAATCATCAGATGTCAAAAACCTTTGATTTAAATATTCATTTATGGTGTGCCTTTTCAAAAGAATGCAATATTTACAAAACGTATCATATAGAGGTCAAATACCTCGCAATGAAATTGATGAATGACATGTTCGTCCATATGGATTTGGAGCGATCGTCACAGTTGGTATCATAGCGTTGGTTCTAGTGAACCAGGTCTTGCATTAGTGTGTCTAACTAATAGTTGTTAGGATGCATTCGTAAGTCTGGACTTCGACCGTAGCTGCATGTCAAAAGTTTTGCTTATAATTTTTTTGTCTGAAATTACCTGCTTATCATTCTTAAGTCTAGACACGTTTTCCTGGATTTATTGCATAAATAGTGTATAGACAAAAATTCATATCTTAGCGTATCTGTTACTGTAAACTTTTCCTGACATCTTCCGAAAATTTCTCCGTGATTTATGGAATTTGGGATTATATATACATATGTAAATTATGTATTGAAGAATACCAAACTAAATTCTATAATCTAATTCATATCAAAAATCATCTCCCTAATTATACAAGATGGATCCCGTATCTAGTTCAAATTCCTTAAACTCCGACAGCTATTCCGATATGGATATTCACCTGAATTCCGAAGACAGTGTAACCGGAATGGAACAACCAATTAGCCATCATCTATTCTGGATGAATTGGGGATGGGTTCGCAGTCTACTTAATCATTGGAGACAAGAAGAAGGTGATCCCTTCCATCCACCACGTTGCCCTCTTAGCGAAGAACCTGAAGCACTTACCGGCGAACCTGTTCGAGACACCATTTTCTCTCTCATTTCCAGAGTATCTCATCACGATAATATACTATCTCAAATTCTGGATCTTATTCATCCGCTCGTTCGAACCGCCAATCATCCCGATGTAGTAGAAGAAGTCAACGAGCTTCGCGCTCGGGTAGTGGCTTTGGAGAATATGGTGCAAAGGTTACAAGCTCCAGCAGCATCACCGGCATCAACAGTACCACCGACAACAACACCAACAGTACCATTACCACCACCAACAACATCCGCATCGCAAATCTCAACTTCACAATCTATTCCACGGGCATCAACGTCATACGCACCGTAGTTACCAAGAAATACCAGCAACATAACCGATGAAGTATTAACTCATTTCCCCTGAAGAAATTTTATGTATATTTAATATATATGAATTTTGAAATCAAAATAAATCTTTTCGTACTAAGCTAGTACGTGTGAATTTTAACTGGTAGGTACTACTCGGTTAGTTCATATTACTAATATGCAATGATATACATCCTTCCTTAACAACTTAACCATTGTTAACTACAATCTCTGTTTCAACCCAATGAATTCCATTTCATAATAAACCAAGTGTATTAATCAATTACATAATTGATTTTACATTTTCAATTTCGATATACTCGAAACTTTCCAGAAAACATCATCTGTGCCTTGTAAGGTTCACAAAAATTCCATGAGCACCAACATCCTTCACCGAGGAATATCAATAAGAATAAATAATGAAGTATTGATTTCATTAGTGAAAAACTCCGCAAAGATTATGTAATCTTTAATGTTTTAGAAATTAATCATTTCTAAGTCAAGCCGAAAATCAAATGAGCTTAATATGATATTAACTCATTAAATCCGTATTACATCTGAAGAAATATACATACATATATTTTCATAAAGACTGTAATGAAAATTCTTTTGTACAAATTATTACTTGTGAAATCTTTAACGGGTAGGTAATTCCCGGGAAATATATAAGTTCACAATTAATATGTTATACTGTACATTCTTCAACTTTGATTCAAAAATTATTAACTATGCTCACAGCGATATACAATCAAATTCAATTACATATTCTGATATTGACGGATCAGAATCCAAGTCAAGATTTAATGGGTGACATCATTCTTAGATCTCTACATCTTTCAAAGCTATACTTTGACTTCAAAAATGTGAAAGATCCTTTAGCATTGTTATTACCGAAAATAATCTTGCAATCCCTTTTCAAAGTATCCAGTTTTATCACACTTTCAACCAGTCAACTTCGACTTTTCAGATTAACCTTATTATAACCTTGACATATACGTTCTTGATACTGGGGAACCTTTCATGTTCCACCACATTAGCAGTAAATTTACCAACAACTTCATTGATCTGTGACCTTCCGAAAAATCATTATACTCATTGAAACCCCATCATGTACTCACCTACATCTTGTAACAATAATTGCCATACCAACTACCGGGAATTAGCAATCAGTATTTCAAATTTTGCAGCAATTCTACGCCAACAGTTATATATATACATATAATGTCTATCTTTTAGACTTACATACTTTGAATGTGAAGTTTCTGAAAAACACCCCAAACTATGAAACTAGTTCTCCGAATTTCGAAAAAATGCTGAAGAAGCAGCAAAAACTGTAAACGACCTTAACAGTCAAAAGTTTGATGATAAAGAATAGTATGGTGGTAAAGCTAAGAAAAGAGAAGGTTTGGAACTGGAAAAAGGATTAAGCGGACCATAAAGGAGGCTGTGGACAAATCACAAAGATGAAATCTACCTTCAAAGAATACAAATGATTCGGTGTCTGCTAAAATCCTTAGCAAATACCTTTCTCCTTACTCTAAAACCCTTGCGGATAATATTCTTCATCATCATCTTATCTTAAATATTCTAAGATATCATCGTATCTTCCATTTTAAATATCCTCCATATTTCTGAAGATATTTTCATAATTATTCTTATCTGAAACCATTCATCTCTTCACGCTATCTGTGTTACATCATAAAAGAAACTATTTTAGTTTCAAAAATCTGAAAAATTCGAAAAATGGATGTTTTGAAGTAATGTTGGGAATTGAAGCATGAGTTAGTATAATATAATGACACTTGATCAACGTGATTATATTACAGTAAGTCATGTTGAATTTCTAATGGAATGTGATAAAGGTTCACAGATCCCACCCTCATCATGAACCATGTTACTTAACTCTTTCATTCTATATAATCTCTAAATATATCAAGAAAATATATTTATTGATGATTCGGTCTTTTTCGGATATTCTGGTAATTTGACAAATCAAGATCGTGCCATTACAATTCTTTTCTTAGAACATTAACTATGTTCATTTCAAAATCCATACCTACGAATTCTGGACCATTATTCGATTGACTTGAAAGTGGGAAGAGAGAACGAAAGCAAGAAGCTCTGAAATATAACGGAGAATATATAGCCCGATAAAAACACATAAATTACAAATCATGTATATCAATAAGTATTGCAACGTAAAGACACGGGAGAACTAAAAACACTATAAAGCCAAGAGTATAGTAAAAGTGAATAGATTCCTCCGGCGGCAAATGAAAAAGAAGAATGATAGATATGAAAGTTAGGAGTATATCAAGAATCAGAACTGGATGAAGCATTTTCACAATCTATTAAGAAGTATGAAATAAGGAAGAAGATTATAGGAGTGGTGAAAATAAATGAAACGGAAGAGGTCAATTTAGAGCAAAATATCAGACATAGCAATCGAAGCAGATTACGCATTTAATCAAAGGAAATCATAATTTCCTTAAATTTTGAAGAATCAAATCTTATTTAGATTATGAAGATTTTCTATTCCTTAAATTCCGAAAATTAATCGTTACTACGTCAAGAGATAAGACGCATCTCTATTTTCCATCTCACTCTATTACGATAACTTCCCTCATACGCTTCGAGTAATTGGATTGTTTTATCCATATTATTCAACGGTGATAAAAATTCTATTTATCAACTTATATTCATCATGAAAACATTTTTATTGTTATCCATGACGACCTCACTCAAATTTCGGGACAAAATTTCTTTAACGGGGAGGTACTGTGATGACCCAGAAATTTCTGACCAAATTTAAACTTAATCTTTAACGTTTCCGACACGATAAGCAAAGTCTATGAAGTTGAATCTCAAAATTTTGAACTATTCAATTACCCTTCGATTGTTCTCAACAATTCAGGAACAATTATATGTAAATAGATACATATACTATAACTTGAAAATGTAACAAAGTGTTAAGTAAATGATACTGTGCATTAAACTTATTGGTTTGATTATCTGATTGATATATTTAACTACGGAGTTAAAAGATTATGCCAAACAATTGAATTAAAAGATATTTATTGAGTCCATTAAGGATTATAATATTATTACGAGTCTCTGTTGTGAGGTCCACGTTGATTTGTGAAATCGTTCATTTTTTAACGATATTCGAAATAAATGTTAAAGTTTTTGTTAAAATAACGTAATTTGAACACATACAATAATAAGAAATATTAACTGTTGGAATTAGATATATGAATAACTTGCGATATTTATTTTAAAACGTGTTTATTAATATTTAAAATATATATTTAACATTACGATAAAATATAATATTAACTTGGTTGTAAAACGTTTTGATTTAAAACTATATATACTTTGATAATGAGAAGATGATTTATAAAAGTAAATGACCAAAATACTCAAGTGTATAAGTTACTATTCTAGTGATATAGTTTATTGATAATTTAAGTCTATATTTTGGCAAAGGTACGAGTCACAAAACGTAAAGTACAAGTTTTCTCAGCGTACGAAGGGATATTCGAAAAACCGGAACCGGGACATAAGTCGCGTGATGACGTACGACTTATCGGAACAAAAATTACAAATCAACTATGCACGAGAATATAATATAATATATAATTAATTAATTTCAATTATATATATTATATTAATATTTAAATATGTCGACAAGCAACATGATAAATTGAATCTGAGCTGGAAAAAGAGGCCATGCGATCGCATGGCCATTGTGCCTCAGACCCATGCGATCGCATGGAAAGGCTGGGCAGGCAACATCTATAAATTTAGTCAATTTCTATTTTTGCGCACACACATCTCTCAATCTCTCTATCAATTACTCGTATAATTATTATTTATATTATATATTATTATTATTATTATTATTATTATTATTATTATTATTATTATTATTATTATAAAGATTAATATTATTATTATTAATCTTATTATTATTATTAGAAATATTATACATAAAATACTACGACGAGGTCATGAGTGGGTCACTTTTGAAATGGGTTTTTGAGCGGGATAGAGCTAAGGAAACTATGGGTTATAGCTATGGAGGTTATGGTTAACGTTCATGGGTATTTTTCGCAAGTCAGACCTAGTGTTTATCATCTCTGTTGCGTCTACGTACTTTCCTACAATATTGAATTACAATATTGATACGTGAGCATTCATATCTTATCTATTGTATATTAATTGTGTATCCATGTCTAGTGCTCGAGTATATATATTTATGCATGCTTGTATGCTAAATTTTGTCGTTAAACAGTTTATGATGAATCACGAATTAAATACATATATTACTGGTAAAAGGTATATGATATACATGTTTTTGGAAAGTTGGCGAAAAATCAATAACTTTTCATTTAGAAATCGCATAATTTCGATTAACGAATCAAAAGATATGGTCAACTGAATTATGATTGATGTTAATTGGAATTGCTTTTGAATCTGCAATTAATATTTAAAACAACTTATTTGTAAGATTGATAAATTGGATTTTTGAATATTACCAACCGAGTAAATGAATCCTTATATAAGGTACGTCTCGTTTTGTTGAACTATTGTCAAAATTGACCTTTTGAAACGACTTTGGATAACTTTTGTATGTCGATCTCGAGCATTAGGATTATGATACACTATGACCAGACCTAGCTTGTTAGACATTTATTGACCAACATATGTTCTCTAGGTTGAGATCTACGGTTATTTGATATTCCGAGTTTCGGTCACATTTCGGTGAACGACTTTATGTGCTGCTAAAATGAGTTTCATTTGCTCCCTTTTTAATTGCTTTTGCAATCTATATTTTTGGGCTGAGAATACATGCACTTTATTTTAAACGCAATGGATACAAGTACATATTAAATTCTACACCGAGTTTGAACCAAAAATCTCTTAGCTTTGGTAACTAGTAACTGCCGGTTATAAGAACTGGTGGGCGCGAGTAGTTATATATGGATCCATAGCGCTTGACATCCCCGTTTGTTCCAGGTATAGAAACCCTAGCCTGAACTATAAAATAGACGTATGCTATTTGAGGTTAGTACATGTTGGTTTGCGTGTATTGTACATATTGGTTGCATGTATGTTAAAACAGGGGTACTTAATATGACATTAAAGTTTAGTTACCAAGGTGCTCAATTTTGTAGAATATTTTGATAAACTTTTCTGGATGAAACAACTGAAAACTTGTGATTCACCTTTATATACAGATTATGCGCAACATTAAAACTATGAACTCACCAACCATTGTATTGACACTTGTTAGCATGTTTATTCTCAGGTTCCCTAGAAGTCTTCCGCTGTTTGCTTATATGTTAGACAAGCTATGTGCATGGAGTCTTACATGGCATATTTTTCAAGGAAACGTTGCATTCACCAAATCATCACCATGTATCTTATTTTGACTGCATTGTCAACGGAAGTACTATTGTAAACTATTATATTACGGTGATTGTCTATATGTAGAAATCATCAGATGTCGAAAACATTTGATTTAAATATTCATTTATGGCGTGACTTTTCAAAAGAATGCAATATTTACAAAACGTATCATATAGAGGTCAAATACCTCGCAATGAAATCGATGAATGACATGTTCGTCCATATGGATTTGGAGCGATCGTCACCGAAGACACGTTCTCCAGCTTCTTCCTGTTATTTAGCAAATCCTTCAGAAACCTTGCATACTTTGGCATACCTGCAATCACATCAATAAAAGGCATATTTATGTTAACTTTTTAATCAAATCCATGAACTTGGACTTTTCTACCTCCAGCTTCTCCAATCTCTGCTTCCTAGAGAATGGGAGCAGTGGTTGATACTCTTTAACTATCGGTTTAGCAGCAACGGGTTCTGGTACCCTTACAACCTTCTCAATCACTTGTTCCGGATCCTTTTCCCCCTCCGGTTCACTAGCAACAACCTGCTCACTATCCTTAACTAACGGTGCTCACAAATCATACTCATCGGGCTTCCTCGGTGGATCATATGCTAAACCACTTCGGGTGGTGATAGCATTAACGTGCCCATTCTTCGGGTTATTTTCTGTTTTACTAGGTAACTCCCCCGGTTTCCTCTCATTACTCTGATTAGCAAGTTGACCAATTTGTTTCTCTAAATTCTGAATAGCAGCTTGTTAATTTTGAAACATTTGATCATTCTTCTCATTGTTTTGGGTCATAGTAGTAACAAGCTGAGTTTGAGACATCACAAGCTTTTTGATCATAGCTTCAAGGTTGGACTTTTTCTCTTCGGCTTGGGGCTTTTGAAAGTACTCGGGAGCTTGCTGTTGAAATCCTCCACTAGATCCAGGCTGGAACCGCGTGCCTTGATTACCTTGAGGATTATAAGGATTGTTGAAATTCTTATTAAACTGTGCACGTCCCTGAAACTGATTGTTGTTCTGTTGACTAATATAATTGATCTCTTCTTTCTGGTTCATAGTCAAACCCGCATCACAATCTTTCGCTAAATGTAATCCCCCAAAATACTCACAACCAACCTTCATACCATGAATATCCTTATCCAACTTCTCTAAATGCCTACCAAATTTGTCTAACTTAGCATTTATAGACCCATAATCATCATACGCACCAGTGGTTTCAGTTCTCGTAACTAAAGCTGAACGGGATGACTCATGATCTTGATGCCATTCGTGAGTGTAGGCAGCTTGCTTTTCAATTATCTCTAGCACCTCTTCTTCTGTCTTATCCATCAAAGTACCACATGCTGCTTGATCAATACTCTGACGAGTTGGAATGTCACACCCCTTATAGAAAATCTGGACCTTTTGTAAATCATTCAACCCGTGTTGCGGACACAAGCGTAACATGTTAGAATAACGGTCCTAAGCATCAAATAATGTCTCACTGCTCTTTTGTCTGAATTGCGAAATATCTGCTTGAAGTCTAGCAGCTCGAGACGCAGGGAAAAACTTTGATAAAAACTTATCTACCAAAACTTCCCAAGAGGTAATCGCTCCCTCTGGTTGCTTATCTAACCATCTCTTAGCTTCTCCCTTAAGAGTCCAGGAAAAAAGCCTTGTCTTGATCGAATTATCGGCAACCTCATGCAGCTTGAATAAGTTGCAAACATCATTGAAAACACGAAGATGCTCGTTAGCATCCTCATTATCCTTGCCATGAAATTGGCAGTCAGAAGAAATCAAACTTAGAATTGGACCTTTGATTTGGAAAGGCAGAGTGATGTTTGGTTGAGTAATCGAATTTTCTTGGCCAGCTCGGGTGGCCTTCAACTTTTCTGCCATAGTCTGAGGACGAGGTGGTTGATCAGCCATCTCTTCAGTCTCAAAAATATCTAATGAAATGTAAGAGTCTGCTGCTTCATTAATTTCAAGTAGTGTATCGGGCACCACAGTCTCAGAACTACTACCCAAATGAATTATATTATCACTTGAAGAAGCTAATGAATCCACTGTAGACTGTTTCTCTTGACTTAACGCTCTAAATAACTCTCTTTCGGGTTCGTCAAATGGTTGAAGAATAGGAGAATTTAAAGAACACGTATGTGGCATGCACTACCTGTTATATGCAAAATCACCACTAACAACTGATTAAACGCACCGATTCAACTGAGAATAAACGAAAAGTAATAATAAATTATAATTAAAACTAAACTAAGAACAAGTAGATAACAATCTTAATTTTCGACACAACTGTCCCCGGCAGCGGCGCCAAAACTTGATGTGTGAAATCTAGTATATAATTTATCTATGAAAAATGCCGGTTTAAAAGATTACTACACACTAACGGGCAGTGTACCCGATCGTGCAATAGTATAAAGTTGGTAATTCCGAAATTGTTCCAAGGACAGTTCACACGCGAGAATTAAGATTGCAACTAATGAAAATAAACTAAGTTAATATATGAAAATTGAAAGTACGAGATAATTGGTTTTGTGGCTATTTAACGATTAGCCAAATCAAGGATAGATCAAAAGTAAAAGACAATATTTTTTAGTTTTTAAGTTTAAATAAATTAAATTGCAGACTCAACGAAAAATAAAGATAATTGGATTCAATAGATAAAAGAATGTTCGCCTAGATCTCCTATTCGCAGTGTCGGATGATTTGTTATTAAGCACTAGTTCTATTTATCAATACATGAAACTACAGAGTCGGTTTACCCAGCGTTCTCTTTTAGCAAATACGTCAAACTAGGATTTATTGGCTTAGGGTTCCCTTTCACCAAAGACCTCTTTCGTTTGTGACTTAATAATTAACTAATTATAAGATTAAGATTCACTTGGTTACGCGTTCGCTCCACACAATTCACCCCTATTTTATTCAATCTATGTTACTCGGTTTACCCCCTTGGTCCAGTAAGCACCCAATTGATTAAGACAAATCAATTGAAAATTAGTTCACTAAATTGAAATAGGGTTCCCTTTGTTCAAACAAGATCACTAATCAATCCAAGTAACAAATATCAAATCCCATAAGAATGGTTCTTAATCAAAACTCATAGTTATCATGTATTAATCAAATTAAACGTTTAAGTATCATCCAAACACATACGAATATTCAATCTAGAAAAATATTAAAGAACTTAGCCAACAATCATGGCTAAAAACAAAATCACAAATAAACAATCAAGAGTATTCATTATGTTAATAAGAATTTAAACCTAATGAAAATTGTGTTTTTGATTGATGAACGGATCGAGACGTGTTTCCGGAATGATTGAGTTGATTGAATGATATTGGGGTTCCCCAATAATCACCAAAATTCACCCAAAAGCTGTGGAATTCGTCTGGATGGAATAATAATAATTAGGGTATTTTTTTCGGGCTTAAATACCTTAAAAATTCGTCTGGGCCGACCTACTGCCGCTCCGCGGCCATATTTGTCGCGTCGCGACATTTAACTTGAACTGGGACCTCCTTAAATCCTTTCCTGATCTTGAAAATAAGCAAACGCCACGCCGCGGTTGAGATTGTCATGCCGCAGCCCACAACTAATTCTGAACCCTTCTTTAACCCCTTTCCTAATATCAAATCCTTTTGATTACCTCGCCGCGGCTATAAGTGTCGCGCCGCGGCTTACTGTGTAACCTGATATCTCGTTCATTTTTCTCTTTTTCCTTACTTTAAACTAACTCAACACCTCATTAACCAATATGTTCTTCACACTTCCAACCTCGGTGCATCAATAATAATAACCGGTTAACAAAGTACCTCAAAAACTCTAAAGAATGCAACTCTTCTATATTAAGCTCTTCAAACTAGGACATTCTCAATATTATCAAAATAAACACCAAATCGTATCCGAACGGACTAAAATGTGATCGATATTGCTAAGGAAAACGTGTATAAAATATGCGATATCAACCGTAATCCTTCCATTGCCGTCGGGATTCACCTGTTTTCGATTTCTCCAAGTTCTGTTGATGTATCACGACCGGGATCCCCATAGTTGCGGCCGTGATTGGCTCCAGACTCAATAATACTTCATTTTTTCGCGTTTAATCTTACTTTGAGCTTCTATGAAGCTAATTCTTCGCCGGAAACAACCAAAACATTAAACCAACGACTTTGCGAGCTCAAATCATCAATTTCACTCTAATAACCACAAAAGTCTTAAAATCTTCGCAAATAAATAACAATAAAGACCCGACATCGCGATATAATATATGTATGATTGGAGCGATATCAGATAGGAAACATCATCTTACTTAGTGATTCAACTTCCTTAAAGGGATCTAGGAAGTTGAATAATTCCATTGAGAATTAATATTTGTTCAAGGTGAAGACAAGTCTAATGTAAGTAAGGTTGGTGTGACCTATTTAAGAACTATGGGAGTTTGAGTTAGCAGAATCATTGTGGAAACTTAACATGTAAGTTTACTTGCGTTCTATCTTCTTAAAGGGATCTAGAAGGTAGTTGTTGTTCTTGTGGTAAGAACGTTTGGTGATTATGAATTCTTCAAAGGAATGTAAGAATTCACAAGTAGCGGCTTATTGAAGATCAATTGATGTAAACGGATCTCCACCGGGTTTGGAGAAACGCATTGAAGAAAATTCTCGATAAGGTGTATCGAGGAGTGGATTAGTTAACATTCTCCCGAACCACTATAAATTCTTGTGTTTGTGTACTTACATTCTTTACATACTTGCATTAATAAACACAAACGCTTCCACACTTAAAAATTATGTTTTGATTGTTAAAGATTTTGAAAAAGTTTTAAGAAGCCACTAAAGGTGCGTTTGATAAAACTGAATGATTTAGCGCTGAATGATTAAGAATCTGAATGATTCAAAGCCTCTGAATAAACTTTGTTCTCAATGAAAATAAACTGTTTGATAATCATTTAGAATTAATGATATAAACAAAGTAAAATTACCTTATCAAAGTGAAACATGAATAAAATATTCAATATACTTGTTAGTTAAGTGTTCAGTATAGGATTTGAGGAGAAAGTTACAGAAAATTTAGACTCTTAATGGTTAAGAGAGTGTTTCATCTCTGAATGGTTCAACACTGAATTCTGAACCATTCAGCGCCATATGTAATTCAGAGGTCAGGAACAAACGTACTAAATGATGAATGGTTCAACATTCAGCACTGAACCATTCCATTAAGAGGCAAACAAACGCACCCTAAGTAACTATTCACCCCCTTCTAGTTACTTAGATATCGGTTGCAAAATATAATGCAATCTTATCAAGTTCTACAAACCGTGGACAGTGGTGCATCCACATCTCAATCAGGAGGTGTATTTATATACGAAGATGAAGTTGAGGCTGAAGAAGAAAATGAAAAAGATGATTCCGGTGATGGTATGTCAACACTGAGTGACGGTACATTAGATGAGTATAGTGTTGAAGAAGATTTTTCTGAATACAATGAAAACGTGCTTAAGGTGCCAATCCAAGATCCCGTGGTTTCACCATTTGGGTTGCTCAATGTCGAAGATGAGTCTGATCGACCTGCATTTTATGATGATGACGAGCAAAGATGAGATTGTTGTAACAAAGATACCGATGTAATTTGAAAAATAGTGATTATTAGAAACAAATAAGAATTTGTATCTGCTATTTGGAACTGAAATATCAAAAAAGGAGAGAAAATTTCGTTAAAGACAACATGCCAGATTTTTAAAGATATAACACATATGGTTTCTTAGTCGGAATCCGTATAATAATGTCCATCAGTATTGTAAAAAGGCACAATGGATTCATCTTCTCCATCTTTAGCATTTTCGACGATCTAACTCCAACCCAAAGTTTCTTCATCTTCTAAAACTAAATAAAGAGAATTTCGATTTGAATGCGAATCGACGACTTATTTTATACCGTACCATTGTTCGTGGGTACGAAGGTACGTAGCATACAATTCTGAAACACAATCATAATACAACACGTCAGTGTGTTCGAACGGTACATTTTATTTCATAAATGCTAATAAACCACAGTCATGAATGTCAATGTCGTCGAGCGAAGTTTTCGAAGCACGCAATAATCGTAAACTTTATTTTCATTAAAAAATTTACTATCGTAATACACGTCGAATGAAACAATGATCGGCGGAAGGGTTAACGCTTTTGAGTGAGTGAGGTTGATGAAAATGTCATCAAAATTTGCTCATTTTTATAGCAATTTACCACAACGGACATTTCAAATACTGATTTCATAGAGGTGTCAGAAAAGCAGTGAAACCGACATTTGAAATGTCGGTTTAGAGCACGGGTGGTAAAAAACTAGGTCACAGGTGTAAAAGTGGTGCTTTCAGGCACAAGCCGACATTCGAAATACCGGATTGGTGTAACAGTTAAACTATGTTATTCTTTTTCTTTTTAAAGAAAAAAACTAGATGTGCTAATATCCACTATTTAAAAAAAAAAATCAAAATCCACACATTTGATAAAATCGTATAATCTGGTAATAATTAATTGATTATCTATAGTATCATATAAATCTCTAAAATGATTATGTCATAAATAAGGATAATTCAAGCTTAATTTTTTTTTTTTAAATAAATAGAAAAAAAACTAAGCCTCCATGATGATGTCATTAAAATAATTAATTGTATTTAATAAAAATATTAACATGTTAATTATATAATATATAAAACATTATGTACGACCTTATAATAAAACACCTCATGACCATATGTACAATATTTGAAATATTATGTACAACCTTATGGTAAAACACCTTCATAACTATATGTACAATATTTGAAGCATTATGTATAACTTTATAATAAAACACCCACGTGATCATATATACAAACTTTAAAATAAATTGTACAGTCTTTTACAAAACACTAAATGAACACATGTACAAACTTTAAAGCACATTGTACAACCTTCATATAATAATTGTATTTTAATTTTAGAAAAAATTTCAAGAGGCATTTGTTATTACTAATAACTATTATTAAAAATATAAATACCTATTTTTAAAGCAAACTTTATTATTATAATTATAATTATTCTATTCTTATTATTATTCAAATATGAGTTCTTTTTACGAGATTAATTACGTTACATATGTATGTGAAATACATGTTTCAATAAAAAGTTGTAATGTGAGCTTTATAACAAACAAAATAGCAGTAATTTTGATGAAAATTGAGAAATGGTGGTGGGAAATGTAGTTCATTTATTATATCCAAATTAAGTATATCAATATCAATATGTTTGTTTGTAAAAAGAACGACAAGTTTCTTAGTCGATATCTTTGGTTTTACGGTTTATTAAACTGAATAACTTTAATATTTACATTCACTTAATACCTAAAAATATCATTAAACTGTTTTGTTTAAACAAACCCATAGTTTTACGGGTCATTTCACTAGTTGCGGATATATAATGGCAAAAAGTACCAACATGAGAACCTAAACAAGAAAAAAATACAAAACAAAAACCTCTTCTGTAATTATAACAGTGACGTGTCACATCTTATAATCACGTCAACTTCTTTATTCATTCAGAATTTGCTCTTGTATTTTTATGTTTAACGTTACATACGTTGAAAAGAACTATTAGAAAGGGTTTGTCCGAGGAAACTAGTAATTTGAGTTGGATTTATAGTACGTGATTATAATTAGAGTTGGTGTTGAAACTTATGACGGGAGCCGAAAGGCGGAGCTTATTGTTATAATAAGCTCTACTTCTTTTTTAGAAGTTTGTTTTTAAGAGTTTAATTTATTAGAGCTTTTTCACAAAATCTATATTTTATATACTACCAAATAAAGTTTATAATTGAAGTTTATTAAAAGTATAAGTTTAAGCTCTCACAAGCCGTTCAAAATTTCAATATTTCATAAAATTTCTACAGCAGTTAAAAAAAAAAAAAAAAAAAAAAAAAAAAAAAAGCTCTCACAAGCTCTAATAAACTCTCACAAACTCTAATAAACTCTCATAAGTTTCATGTCAAACACACACTATTCACATATTATGTACTTATAGTATATGTACATATTACAATCATATTATTGGGATTTGTATTTCCTCCAAACGTGTGTGTGGGTGACACATGTTGGAAGGTGGTTAAATCTCATTTAGGTGATGACGATACTTTCATTCAAAAAACGTGAATGGGATATCTAATAAGAATCACTATAACACTCGAAATCAGATAACATATGCAGAAAATAATAAGAGGACCGACGACCTGTACAGGGTCTGCAACAACCAACTGATCGGGCTAGAGTTTACCGATAGTCCTTGCTACTAACTCACTAACATAGTCTTCTTGACGCAACACATGTGTCATTTGAGCTATACTACTTAGATAGTAACACATGAACCAACCTACAATCATGTCTGATAACTCTAAGAAGATAAACACAACTCATATATAATCACAGTTAATCATATACAATTACTTACACAATTATACATGTTTACATTATATATTTCAAAATTTTAGTTATGCAATCATGGCATCTGTAACGTAACCTATTATTCCATACTAATATACATAATGATAGTCGCACTCACATGATATCACAATGCAAGAATTTATGGATCTAATTTTACTGAGCCTCTCATTTTCGTTATCACACGAGAATAACATATTATGAGTCAGTATACATTTTCAAATCATACTCTATCATCAAAATTATTTAATAACATTCAAACACATTACATGAGTTAAGATTGCACCTGAGTCATTCAGAATCATTTTTAAACACATTACATGTTCCCCAGAATGCCCTAATTTACATAATTCACATTTTTAAAATCATTTTCAACTACATTTCTTGACAAATTTCCATCCAAAATGTTATGCATGATTAAAGTTTCAAAATCTTGAATTTACTCTATGATTTAATAACTTAGAATATATTGGACACAACCTATCCAATTAAGTAATTTAATTTTATTCCATTTCATTTAATTTTTCATTGGTAGCTGACTCGTGAATGTCTTTTATCTTTAAACATGTCATCTTTTTATCTCATTTCAATTCCATCACACTCACTCTCACTCTCTTCTTCACTCCCAGAACTCTTTGGGCATAAAAAAGTTTCAATTTTTATTAATCTTTTCATTTCTTTAAGATGAACCCAAAAAGGATTTCACTATATCTTTAAAAATTCAACAAAGAAAAATGTCAACAGTTTGGTTTTCTTTAAAAAAATCATTCCATTGCAAATCAGATTCATCAGATGTCCATGACCCGAAATCCAAAAACCAGCTACCCACAATCTCGACCCGAAAACCCGGAAGATGGGGTTGTTCAAGATCCATTGCTAATCTTAAAGATGTTATTCACGGTGGAAGCAAACGGCATACTGTTGATCAAAATCATGTTAACTGTAGTCCAAGGTCCATTGGTAGCGGTGAGTTTTTAAACCCAATTACCCATGAAGTCATTTTAGATAGTTCAAGATGTGAGCTTAAAATAACTGGTTTTGGAAGTGGTTTTCATGATGGCGCCAGCGCCGGAGATGAGCCGGCGTTTATGGCTACATTGTCTCCCGGAACACCGTGTTCCGGTCTGAATTCGGGAATGAAATATAGTAAGAATACACCACCAAGAAGGATAATGGGAATTGGAGATGGGAATGGGAATGGGAATGGGAATGGGAATGGAAAGAATAATGTGGCTATACAAAAAGGTAGAAGGTCGTCGGAGAAAGATTCCGATGGGTCTACCGGCGGTGGAGTCACGTGCCATAAGTGTGGCAATCATTTTAGGAAATTGGAAGACCTTGAAGCTCATCATCTATCCAAACATGCTGGTAATAATTTAATTGATTTATTAAATTAATTACTATAGTTTCTTCGTGAAGTTGTGACGTGATCTAGCGGTTGGTGGCCTGCTTCCTTTATGGGAGGTCAGGAGTTCGACTCCCGTTGGCTACATATTAAAAACACAATTTCATCCCTATCATGAAGTATACGACACCTTTCCCATATCATTTGGGGGTAAAGGGAGGGGGGTTTTACTTGGCTGTGCCTTTGGATCGGTTTCAAGGTTTCCTCCCGGGCAGCGATGGGGGCGGGGTTATTATCGCTGCATCGGCACAGTCGAAACAGGAGTTGATCGCAATTGGTGGTAAAGTCCCCTCGGGTGATCCCAATCGCTGTTAAAAAAAAACTATAGTTTCTCCATATGTTATGGTAATTATAATTATTAATATATTGCTTTAAAGTAGTGTTGTTTTTTTTTTTTTGAAAGGCAAGATAATATTATAAATAGCAAGTTATACAATGAGACTATGACCATACAAAGCTGGCCTAGCCAATGTCACATTTTACAATAAGGTGCTGAGATTGCACCGACACGAAGCCTAACTATTTAGATAAATAAATGGCCTTGTGAGCCAATCATGCCAATCAATACTCTTTTCTTTTGAACGATGCGAGATCCACTCGAACGACTTTACTTGAATTTCATTGACTAGCTTTGGTGTAATCGAGCTAGAAGCATTGAAAACC
The DNA here is from genome assembly GCF_046630445.1 of Rutidosis leptorrhynchoides. Taxonomy (NCBI): domain Eukaryota; kingdom Viridiplantae; phylum Streptophyta; class Magnoliopsida; order Asterales; family Asteraceae; genus Rutidosis; species Rutidosis leptorrhynchoides. Next base: position 11,038,837 of record NC_092339.1, read on the forward strand.
AAGTTGTTACGGTTCTTCCAAAGAAAATATGCGCATACCCACATCACCGCTTGCCAAATTTTTGAGCCAAACACCGACACATTATTCAAGTAAAGTCGTGTTGTTGCAAGTTACATTACAGTTGATTATATTTGTATATATCCAGGAGTAACTTACTCAAATATTACTCCATCTACTTAAATAATTGAATATCCTAAATCTTAATTTAGAGATAGTTATTAAGCAACTGTACCTTGGTGTTCATTGTTCATATGGGGAAGATGCTATTGAATTACAGTACATTATGTGAATGTAAATACTAACAATGTAAATGTGAATTTTGTTACAGTTACTGAACTAAACGAGGGTGATTCGTCGAGAAAAATTGTAGAAATCATCTGTCGTTCGGGTTGGTTAAAATCTGAGAATCCATCTGGTCGAATTGAGAAGATTTTAAAGGTGCACAACATGCAAAAGACACTAGCAAGATTTGAAGAATATCGAGAATTAGTGAAAACAAAAGCAAGCAAACTACCGAAAAAACACCCTCGTTGTCTTGCAGATGGGAATGAGTTATTAAGGTTTTACGGAGCCACAATTTATTGCTCATTAGGCATCAATGGCACCTCAAGTCTATGTGTATCTGATAAATGTTGTGTTTGTCGGATTATAAGAGACGGTTTCACCACAAAAAGGGAAGTTAAAGGTGGAATTGGCGTTTTCACATCTTCAACGAGTGTTAGAGCTTTTGAATCTGTAGAGGTGGTTGATGAAAGCCCTGATACACGAAAAGCGTTGATTGTGTGTAGAGTAATAGCCGGGAGGGTTCATCGCCCGCTAGAAAATATTCAAGAAATCGCTAGTCAGTCGGGGTTTGACTCGTTAGCAGGAAAAGTTGGACTTCATTCGAACATCGAAGAGCTTTACTTACTTAGCCCTAGAGCACTCTTACCTTGCTTTGTTGTAATTTGCAAACTATAATGAACACATATATTAATTCTTAAATGCCTTTTTGTTACATAAATTTTTGTTGTTGTATATATAATTTCTTTAGATACACTAATGACTGTTTCAATTAGATATGATAGTTGTTGAAGTACCTTTCCTAACACCTATTTCCTTCATGAGAAATATATATGCCAATTTAGATGGAATAATAAATAGACCTAATGATAAAAAAAATGTTTTCATGAACATATACCATTATAGCTTAATATAATTCAAGATCGTGGCAAGACATGTTGCCATTAAGTATGTGCATTCTACCTTGATTTCAAGTTTGTGCATTAATTTATGTGTTCTTCCTTTGTTTTTTGGTTCTAGATCTTAATATTTCAAAAGTCTCTTAGTAGCATACCTCATATTAGAATTTCATGGCACAAAAACACAAGATTCTGTAAATAAAATACATTCAAATCTCATTATCATCTGACTTGTGTTTCGCCCCGTCTTAATTGGGGTGGCTTGTAATCACATTTTAAGTGAATAAAATTATCTTGCCTTTCAAAAAAAAAAAACATTATCATTACCACTTGTAGCATATATTATACCCTACAATGTTGGTTTGTATGTTTAGGAATCTGGAGTTACAACTTTTAATGCGTCATGTACTATGTTTTTCAAAATCTAACTCTAAGAAAGACAAGTGGTCCAATAATACAAACAATAGTACAATACTACTACATGTTACTCAAATATAGACATTGGTGGAGCCAAGTTTTTTGTCTTATTTTTTACCATGAGGGCCATGATCATCCAGTGGTTATGAACAATTGTTCTTTTTAGATAAGGACCTAGTCCTGTCTATATCTGTTAGACAGTTGCATTTGAAATCATTTGAGCTTGTTTTAACTATTAACTTCATCACTAAACTTTAAAGACAAATGCTTTTTTAGATCAGGTCCTGATCCTGAGTTCATACTTCATAGAGAGGGACAATTAATTTGAATCATTTTACTTCCAACTGGAACCAAGTCTTTTCTAATGATTCTTAAGCTAATCTTAAAACTAGAATGCTGCCCGCTTGACCCACCCATTTTGACACCTCTAATGATTTTTTCACTTTGTTAACACATAAGATTGGAATTATATGCACATTAGGTGAGACGTTACATATAACACAGCTAAAAAAAACCCTATATTTTCCTCAATCAGGACCACACCAAAACCTCAGCTATGTGCTTTTTGAGTTACTAGGTATTTGGTAAAAAAAAATGGTCGAATATATTACATTAAAAAAAAGCAAATGAAAAAGAAAAGTCTCTAAACATCAATGGAGTCAGCTGTGCTGTCCATAGATTCCACCCTATTCAGGTCACTATTCATTGAGTTTTGGCGATTCGATTGACCTATCGTGATTGCAATATCAGACGGGGAACGTTTGTAATGCCTTTTGTTGTGTCTTGTTTTTAGTATATGAGACAGCACTTGTACATTGTCCCTCATTGTTGGTCTTTTTCGTGGAGAACGATTGATACATTTGTATGCAAGTGCTGCCATATCGTTTAGCTCTTGTTCATCAAAGTTTCCATCAAGACGAGAATCAGCTATTTCTTCCCATCCAACTTGCCCTCCAGTATTCAGTGCTGCCTATTTATATTTATTTATACCATGAACATAACAAAGTTAAAAAAAGACATAATTACGTGAACAGTCCCTATGGTTTGCACAGATTACATGGTCAGTCCCTAAACTATTTTTCGCGTAGACAGTCTTCGTGGTTTGCACATTTTACGCATACAGTCCCAACCTTAACGATTGTTAAAACCCGTTAAGCTTGACCTTAACGATCGTTAAAAAACCTGTTAACTGGTGCAAACCACATGGACTATCCACATTATAATGTCTTTAAAAAAAGAAGTAATATGGTATCTACATGCATAATTGTAAAATAAGATATTAAGTTTCAAGGATCTTACAAGTTCAGCATACTCCATGAGACCTTGTTGAGGGTTTCGTCCCGCAATAAGCTCAAAAAGTAATACACCGAAGCTGTAAACGTCGCTTTTCTTGGTGAAAGCTCTAGATGATATATATTCGGGATCTAAATATCCGAAAGTTCCCTGAATATTGGAAGCGTTTCTATTAATCATATCTTCCCTTGAAAGCCCGAAATCTGCAACCCTAGCTCCCATTGACTGATCCAACAAGATGTTGGAAGATTTTATGTCTCGATGTATTACTGGGGGAACTGCCTGAAGTTAACATAAAGAGATTAGCAAAGGTGTTTTGGGTCGACCCGACCCATTATGATGTGTTACCCAAACAGTCCATTTTGCAAATAGTAAGATAATAAGAAAGATATTAGATGATGAAAGAAAGGGCAATGCTTACTCCATCATGAAGATATTCTAATCCCCTTGCAACATCCAAAGCAATTTGAACTCTTAAATTCCAACTTAACAGTTCACCATTTTGATCTAAATCCCATATAAATCAAATTCATTTAACTACATTGTTAAAAGGATGAATAAAGATTCAAGCCATTATAGTAATTTGTAAGACCGCTTACTGTATAAATGAGAAGATAGACTGCCTTTGCTCATGTAGACATATATGAGCATATGTTGTCCCTTCTCTGCACAATATCCTACCAAATTCACAAGGTTCCTATGATGCAATCTTCCCAATAAACTAACCTGAAAATACATACACAATAAAATTATTTTAAGACCATAATTAGTGATAGTACATTTAATATTTAAATTTAAATTGATACTAATTAGAGAAGTTTGTCGATCAACCAAAAATTGAGATGGGACTTCTAGAAATGCTAAATTATTTTAAGGCCAATAATCGTATAAATTGTTTGTTTGTTGTGACCGGGGTGTCAAAATGGGCGGTCGTGCAGGTCCAAAATGTTGAACCTGCTATAACTTTATGAGTAAAACGATATGGATGTACGAATACTAACTACCTCGGTATGAAACTCTTTCTCGCCTTGTTTCGAATTAGTTGCGAGAACTTTGACAGCAACAGTCTCCCCAGTGCTCATCTCAGCTTTGTAAACAGAACCAAAAGCCCCTTGGCCTATTATAGACGTAAAGTTACACGTTGCTTTCTGTAAATCTCTGTTAAATCCAGCAAAAAATAAAAAATAAAATGTAAGATTTTACTCGAGAAATTAAATAAAAAAAACAAAAACTAACAGAATAAACTTACTTGTAAGGATACTCAAGAATCCCAGAAGCTGCAACAACATGAGACTTTTTCGATCCACCAAACCAAAAAGAATAATAGCCATAGCCATTATTATTATTATTCATCGATGATGATCTAGCTGACTCTGTACCAGTTGATGAATCAGATAAAACTGCACATGAATCAGCACCATTTGCTCGAATGGGGACAGTTGATGCTCTCCTAGAACTGCTGTTACCTATCTGAGATCGTCTCCGATGAAACCTAAAGCAAACTAGTCCAATTATAGCCGAAAGCGCTCCAATCACTACCCCTATCGATATCCCAATAATCAGACCTGATGATTTCGCTTTCATCTCTTTACAACTGTTTTGGTACTCCGTATTTTTTATGTAACAAACTGGTCCATCAACACACCTATTATAAAAGTCAAAATCAAGTCATTTTGTATGACTTATCAATCAATCAATTTAAAATGTTATTAGAAAGCCAAATGTGATTTTGTATTTCTAGTCAAACTCTTAGGTCTTTATCAAAAACAGTAAAAAAAAAAGTTATTGAAAACAATCCAACATGTAATTGACAAAAATCACAAATATTTTTTGAACATTTGTCAAACACTTTGATAGATAAATATAGATATATTCAAAATCACATTAACTTATGTTGATTCAAAGTTAAAAAATAATCGGTCGACAATTTTGATGAGGCTTTTACTTTTTCAACAAAAGAAAACATACACAACTAGACGAAAAACAATTTTAAAAAATAAATAAATAAATATCAACATCATTATTAATTATACAACAGTTCTAACCATAGCTTTCAGATCAAGCCAATGTTAGAGAAGGCACAAATTGTATAAATTAGTACTCAAATTTGCATAACAGAACACGTATACCAATTCGTAAACGAATTGACAGATTTTTAGTTCGTAATTTACCTCAAATTACGCAGAAACAGATTTACTAAACGAATTTCGAATAGCGAAGAAGGTGTGTAATGATTAGTAAGCAGATTAAAATAACTTAATTAAAAGTATAGATGATTTGAATACCAGGTGATGCGATGGATTAATGAGCTGAAAGACCGTTAGTATCCTGAAATTGGTGAAGAAGAAAGAAATGAAGAGAGAAATTGTACGAGTTGTTCACCATGATGTCTAATGATTATTTGAAGAGATAAATCATAATCCAAATTATACTCTCTCCTGCAAATTGGTGGGAATTTTTATTTATTTTTATACCATTTTATTTTTTATATATACTCCGTATAATAAAGTAATTATTATATTATTAACTTATTTAATTTATTTGTTCATATAATACAGTATAATGGACTATTGGTCGCCGTTTATGTGGTAATGGAACAGAGTGTGATGCCGTGTTTCAGGGTTTATTTTACGAATGATTTCTTCTTACGTCACCCGTTTGTGTAATTTGACTGTTTTGCCCTTCCAACATTCCCTACGTTTCAGGGTCAAAGATGCGAATTACTGTAACATTCTTTTTTTAACGGCTGAATTACTGTAAATAAAATAAAAATAAGTATGGACGTATGGTATATAAATTAATAAAAATTCCCGTTTATAGACGTAAAACAAATGTAAAAGTTTTAAGCTTATACTAAACCATTAATTTAAACACATATAAGCTTCATTGCTTCAAATAAACCTTTTGCAGTACGCAAGTACGCTCTAAAGCAATAATTAATTATCATTTACCATGTAGACGTAATGGAATGGTCTTAGAATCAACCTAACACGATCTGGAGGCAGAATAACATTAGAACATGCAATAAATCAAATATACTAGGGTTCTCGAGTTTGTACGAGTCAAACCAAGATGAAATGTTGATTAACACGAAGACTTAAAGTGATATTCTGTAGTATTTGGACGTAAGAGACAAGTTGCAGACGACCTACCATTAATATGATGTGTAACCTAGTAAATGAGGCTTAAACCCGTTTATATACTGTCTGCAGAGACAACCGGTCGACTGTCCGTTGAGTCGATCAAAGATCAACTTACACCGACTTGGACTGTTGGTCGATAGTGTCCACAGTCGATCGACTGCCTAACTCAGTCGGTCGACTGTCAGATCAATTTAACTATTGATTTGAACGTTTACGTACATTAACACATACAGAGTATTCATTAGTCACGATGTTAATTATTATAAACCGAATTATACGTTAACGAATATAGAACTAGATGTTGGTTATAGTTTTGGTTAGAAGAAATGGATATGGTTGCTTTGTATTTGTGAATGGATGTTATCCCACATAGGTGGGAGGAAGAAGTGGGAGAGGGGTGACTTGATTATGAAAGGAGTGTTAAGCCTCACTTCCAAATTGCACCAATCAATACACTTTAAGTATTTGATTATTTCTTTCTTTCTTACCCTTGTTTGAAAGTTATATTAGTTAAATATTTTAGAGAGTGTAGTTGGCTTAAGAGAGTCGTCTATATCATTGTAACAATTTGTGATATAGTGTATTTCTCTGTTTTTCTCCTGTTTTGGAGTTTTCACGTTAAATCTTGTGTTGTGTATTATTCTTATTTCTTTACTGTTATTGTTGGGCTGGGTGGTGGAAATTAGTGAGGCCGTAATTTCCCAACAACTGGTATCAGAGCGTCAGGTTTGACGGGGGTCTCGGTTATAGGAGTCGGAGTATGCTCTGTGGTTGCCACGGGAGTGGATCGTCCACATCAGAAACGAGTTCTATTGATCGTATAGGGTATCTGGTTAGACAATATTTTTTCTGATTCGTAGTAATAGTTGGATTTGTTAGTGGTCAGTTGTGGATTTCCGATTTAAAGGGTCCTGGCTACCTGCTACATCTTTTGGCTATTCGAAACGTGAGCAAAATAAGAGAAAGTGTTGTTTATAGGATACGTATACGATGTCGAAGTTCAATCCAATGAGGTTTGATGTAGAGAAATTTGATGGGATGATCAATTTTGGCTTATGGCAGGTTCAAGTCAAGGATGTGTTGATTCAGTCCGGGTTACACAAGGCATTGAAAGGTAAACCCACCTTTGTTCCCGGCAGTGATTCTAGCAGTAAGTTCGATGAAGAAGAATTAGATGATATGGATTTGAGGGCAGCAAGTGCGATTCGTTTGTGTCTTGCAAAGAACGTGCTTGCAAATGTGCACGGGTTATCAACGACAAAGGAGCTTTGGGTTAAACTAGAGCAGTTGTACCAGGGCAAGGACATCTCAAATCGGTTGTGTCTTAAAGAACAATTTCATACTCTGCGTATGGATGAGGGTTCAAAGATTTCAGATCATCTAAGTATTCTTAACGGTATTGTTTCAGAACTGGAGGCTATTGGAGTTAAAACGGATGATGAAGATAAAGCTTTGAGGTTGATATTATCTTTATCATCGTCTTACGAACACATGAAACCTATTTTGATGTATGGGAAGAAAACTTTGAAGTTTGAAGACGTTACTAGCAAGCTCCTATCCTAGGAGAAAAGACTGGAAGGTAACGGGGTCTCGTCATCAGGAGATACGATAGTGTTGTGTTCGGATAGGCGAAAGAGAAACTCTGGGAAGAATCTGGTATACTGGAGGTGCGGGAAGACTGGGCATGTAAGGGTTAATTGTCCAGGTGGAGCTAATCCGGCAAATGGCTCCAAAGACGCTAACATTGTCTCCGTTGTTACGGAGAGTGACGAACTCCTCTGAAGTCACACCATCCTCATGGTGTGTCTGCGCCACCATGGAAAGGGATGTTCGTTAGCGGTTCCACAATTGCACATGGGCATTGGTTTGACATTGATGCAGGTTGTGTGGTGGAAACTGATGTTGTAGCTGATGAAACTTCCAGGGAAAGCCAAACAGGAAGTTGCACCATAAAGTTTCAGCTGGTTGTTCAACAACATGTGCCGAGGTGAAATGCTTGAAATGTGATATTCTAAGTGCTATACTCTTAATGGTGGAGTATGATAATTCTGTTTAGAGTTATGATTGTCTGTTATGACAATGATTGTCGGGTCTTGACAATGTTCGATGAAGATGCAAAATTTATTTCTTGGGTTAGAGGTAATGTCAGCGGCATGAAGATGAGGATCTTGAAGTTGTCGTCGAGGAAGCATCTACGTCGGTTTCTTTTGCAAAGTGGAAGCATGGTTATCTTCTTCTATCCAAAAGGTGGAGATTTGTTGGTTATAGTTTTGGTTAGAAGAAATGGATATGGTTGCTTTGTATTTGTGAATGGATGTTATCCCACATAGGTGGGAGGAAGAAGTGGGAGAGTGGTGACTTGGTTATAAAAGGAGTGTTAAGCCTCACTTTCAAATTGCACAAATCAATACACTTTAAGTATTTGATTATTTCTTTCTTTCTTACCCTTGTTTGAAAGTTATATTAGTTAAATATTTTGGAGAGTGTAGTTGGCTTAAGAGAGTCGTCTATATCATTGTAACAATTTGTGATATAGTGTATTTCTCTCTTTGGGGCCGGTGATTTTTCTCCTGTTTTAGAGTTTTCACGTTAAATCTTGTGTTGTGTATTGTTCTTGTTTCTTTACTGTTATTATTGGGCTGGATGGTGAGAATTAGTGAGGCCGTAATTTCCCAACACTAGAGATTCACGAATATGCACTAACAAACCATAACATAATAGCTAGCACTATAAAGTTTGTGTTCTAATACATAAGGATAAAGTTAACAAAATTTGAGGAATGTAAAACAATTTTTATAATGATTATCGAGCTTGCAGCTTAAATGTGCTAACTTTAAACACGAATTCAACATACCCCCAAAACCCGCGTTTTCATGCTGTAAAGTTGTGCATACATCAAAATTTGAAACTTAATATAATACTCCGTAATAGATAGATTATTAAGTCATTTATAAATGTTGTGTTTCTATCTTCTTTTATTTAAAGTTAATATCAGATATTAATTTGATTAGTTGGTTAATGTGACAGTTGAAAGGAAAAGGTACACAAACTAAAAGAGTAAAAGACCCTGCCCTAAACAATACCAACTTTATATTGTCTTTAAGTTGCATATATACGAGCAATAAATAGTGTGGGACGAATAAATAACATGGTAAATTAGGTGAACCAAATAAATTCGAAACAGATATTTCCAATTATTTATCTTATTTAATTTTAAAATTTAATTATATTAGATAAAAATATAGCATTTTATATATGTTTCTCTAAACAAAAGGTCCAAATATATAACTTGTGTGAACTTTTTGTTAGTGTAAAAGAAATCATCGAGGATTATTAAATATATATAGTGAAGGGTTCCTGAGCGAACCATGGATACCAGGGAACTCAACGAATCAAGCAAAAACATAAACCTTAACAACGAACATGAATTCGTAACATCAATCAAAGACGTTTTAGATGATGATTGCAACATGAAAGTTGCTTAAAACTTTGCATCTAATGCTCGCCAATCATCAATTTAAGCTGAAACATCATCAGGGCCGGTCCTGAGAGTTTTGTTGCCCGGTGCGAGATGAAAATAAAATGCCCCTATGTCATACCCCCAAATAGGGCCGGAGAAATATGACTTCACAATATCACAACACAAGTATGTATAAACGAGAATGACTCTACATGAGACGTTTCAACAAAATTTGATTTGCAGCGGAAACATAATAATGTTTTACATAATGAAATTCAAATGATAAGTCTAATATGTGGACTCCAATGCAACAGCTAACTAAGCATCATATGGCAGCACACAAGCTAATCTTCACCTGAGACAAACATGCTTAAAATGTCAACACAAAGGTTTAACAATCATAATAAGTTTTAGACTTCAAGATTTAATTCAAAATATCAAAATACTCAATATGCCATGAGTTATAATATCGAACTAAACATTAACCCCTGACACTGTACGGGTGTCGGCAATCATTATTATGTACCCCCTTGACGATCACGCCAATGGGTAGGGACGTCACTCTCAATAGGCCTACTCACAATAATTAAGCTTGCAAAATTTCAATCCCAGCAATTAACGATATTATGGCGGGGATTTGCATGTAACAATAAATACATGTTTAATAAAAGTCTCACAAAATTGCATATCAAATAGTTTAGGTACTTGTGTCTAAATTGTAAATCATTTCAAAAGCAAGCATGTGTCTCACCCCAAAGTTTATAAAACAGTTATTAAATAGTAAAAATGGGGCTATGAAGTTCACCTTAGTAGCAAGTAAGTTAATCCACGCAAGGAAGTATGAACGGAGAAAGTGATCGGAGATCTCGACCTAGAGATATAACCTTTGGTTAGTTAATGTCTAACAGACATAAGATTAGTTTATTAATATAGCAAACCATATTAACAGTGACGGTTTTCGAGAAAAGTTCCTATTTCTCAAAAATTTCTATTTTTGAAAACCTACTATTTATGAAAAACTTCCACTTATAGTAAGCTTCTAGTTTAAGAATGTTCGGGTTATAATTCTTAACAAAGATGTTGTACAATCTCGCCCAAACTTCGTTGCTATCATGCAAGTCACTTGAATGATCTGTTGTTACCGGGCGCCCAGGATTTTTGACCATAATCTAAGTAATGGCATTCGAAATTCACAAGTGGTTCCCATAATGGCAACAAGGATCATCCTAGGCCACAAGTAGCGGTGATGTTTGTAGTCTTTGTACGCTATCTTTAATTATAACCTCTACGTTATAGGTATATGCACATAATAACTTATTAATGCATTTATCAATTATATATAGGTGATAATATACTTAGCGTAATTAAAGTGTTACTATATATAATAATAATAATAATAGTATTACTCTTTAATTAATTAACTATTATGAAATCTTATCATTACATGTTATTCATACATAAGTATTAGTTTACAATATATTTTATATTATACACAATTACTTAATTAGTATTCTATTAACCCTATAGTATCCATAAATAACCTAATAATTAATTAAATACCTAAAAAACACATACATAATTTTTATAAACTTAATTAATCATATAAATCAGTATAAAAATATTGAAAATCATTTTTATCAAAATTTTGTATTTATTTTTGTTTTCCCCCCTTTATTTAGTCATAAAATCAAGTTAAATTCTACATAATTATTAAATAAACTTAGATAATTAATTTTATTATTTTTATAAGTTTATCTCATCTTAAAAATCTGTGGAAAAATATATGTTATATTATTTTTATTATTTTTATATTCTTTCCTTATTTATTCTTTAATTACATTATAATAGTGTTTTAAATACTAATTCGACTCCAATTTTGATTTTTATAATTTTTACAGACTTCTTAATATTTATTAACCTCGGAAAAATTATATATATATTTTTATTGTTAATATATATTTTTATTACGAATTTTGCATTGTTTTTATACTTAAATACTACATAATTCATTTTTAACTACAAATAAAATTCCAAAAACTACTATAATTATTTTTACATGATCTAACACTGTTCTAAATACTTTTTACATAAATATTACTGTTATCCATATTTTATATATTAATTTTGTTTTTACCCACTAAAATCATGTAATATTACCATTAATTATAAAGTAATTATATATAATGTTATATAAATTAATTTTTATCATCCAACAACTTTTATAAACATAAAAACCTCTGTAAAAATTATCATAACCAATTTTATGTATTTAGAACAATTAAAACCAATTTATCCTTATATATACCCATCGGTTTACATATATATTTATATAAAATAGTTTCTTTGCTTTTTAACCAAAATCTTACGTACAATACTTCATAATATATACTTAGATACATATATATCATGTTTTTATACATATATAACGTATACATGCATACATGCACACACACACACACACACACACACACACACACACACACACACACACACACATATATATATATATATATATATATATATATATATATATATATATATATATATATATATATATATATATATATATATATATATATATATATATATATATATTTTATATAAAATTCGCATGTAAACGAAAGCATGAGTAAGTAAGGATCTAGGGTTACCTTAGGGATGTTAAGAGCAATATTAGGAGTGGGTTGAATGTGAAAAACAAGCAGCAAAGCAGCAGTAACAAAACGAACTCAAAAGGTGGTAATATGGGTTCGGTTTGGGTGGGTTTCGATCACACAAGCAGTAGCAGCAACAGGGACTGATTTCGTGGTGTTTAAGGGCAGCAAGAAGAATGTTTTTAGGGTAGTTTGTGGCTGAGATCTATGGCTCTAAGGATGGTGTGGTGTTCGGTTTCAAAAACCGAATGGTGGGGTGGTGATGGTTTCGTGGGTTAGCAACAAGAGAGGAGAGGATTTGTTGTGATTTTGTGAATGCATAGAATGAGTCTAGATGGGTGTTTATATAGGCTAGCAAGTTGAAGTGGGTTAGGAGTTCTAAAGTTGGATGGATGCTTTTAGAAATTTGATTTAGATTAGGGGTGTGTTTGGATGAAAGTAGTTGGAGCTGGAGCTTGTAGCTGGAGCTGGAGCTTATGAGATAGAGCTGGAGCTGGAGCTTATTTTTTAAGCTGGTAGCTGGAGCTTATTATTTTTTATAAGTGTTTGGTAAACTAGCTGGAGCTTATTTTCCAGTTCATAAGCTCTACTTTTTTTCATAAGCTACTAAAAGTAGCTTATTTTTTTTAGAGCTTATGATTTTCATAAGCTCTACTTTTTTTCTCTACCAAACGAAGCTTATGACTTGAAGCTTATTAAAATCATAAGCTCAAGCTCCTATAAGCTCCCATAAGCTCCAACAAGCTCGTCACCCAAACACACCCTAGGAGTTTAGGAATTGGTTTTAGTTTAGGACTTATCCCTTCCATTTCCTTTAAATTGTTTGATTTAATTTTTTTCTTTTTTTTATATATAAACCATGTTATATATATATATATATATATATATATATATATATATATATATATATATATATTATATATTTGTATATATATTTTTCCCGGCAAATTATGTATATATATACATTTTATATATATATTTTTTTGTAAATATAGTATTTGTACATTTAATTTTTATCATAATAATAACATTAATAATAATAATAGCTATTAGGGTTTGGATCTAATATTTAATATTAAATGGTATTAGGGTTTAGTATTTAATGTATAGTGTGACGATCGCTCCAAATCCATATGGACGAAAACGTCATTCATCGATTTCATTGCGAGGTATTTGACCTCTATATGATACATTTTGTAAATATTGCATTCTTTTGAAAAGGTATACCATAAATGAATATTTAAATCAAAGGTTTTCGACATCTGATGATTTCTACATATAGACAATCACCGTAATATAATAGTTTACAATAGTACTTCCGTTGACAATGCAGTCAAAATAAGATACATGGTGATGATCTGGTGAATGCAACGTTTCCTTGAAAAATATGCCATGTAAGACTCCATGCACATAGCTTGTCTAACATATAAGCAAACAGCGGAAGACTTCTAGGGAACCTGAGAATAAACATGCTAACAAGTGTCAACATAAAGGTTGGTGAGTTCATAGTTTTAATGTTTTGCATAATCTGTACATAAAGGCGGATCACAAGATTTCAGTTGTTTCATCCAGAAACGTTTATCAAAATATTCTACAAGATTGAGCACCCTGGTAACTAAGCTTTAACGTTATAATAAGTACCCCTGTTTTAACATACATGTAACCAACATGTACAATACACGCAAACCAACATGTACTAAACTCAAATAGCATACGTCTGTTTTATAGTTCAGGCTAGGGTTTCTATACCTGAAACAGACGGGGATGTCAAGCCCTATGAATCCATATACAACTATTCGCGCCCACCAGTTCTTATAACTGGCAGTTACTAGTTACCAAAGCTAAGGGATTTTCGGTTCAAACTCGGTGTAGAATTTAGTATGTACTTGTATCCATTGCGTTTAAAATAAAGTGCATGTATTCTCAGCCCAAAAATATAGATTGCAAAAGCAATTAAAAAGGGAGCAAATGAAACTCACCTTAGCAGCACATAAAGTCGTTCACCAAAATGTGACCGAAACTTGGAATACCAAATAACCGTAGATCTCAACCTAGAGAACATATGTTGGTCAATAATTGTCTATCAAACTAGGTCAGGTCATAGTGTATCACAATCCTAATGCTCGAGATCGACATACAAAAGTTATCCAAAGTCGTTTCAAAAAGTCAATCTGATTCAATACTATAGTTTTTATAAGGCTTTAAAATATGATAAAATAATCAATTTTGACAATTGTTCAACAAAACAAAACGTGCCTTATATAAGGATTCATTTACTCGGCTGATAATATTCAAAAATCCAATTTATCAATCTTACAAACAAGTTGTTTAAGTATCAATTGTGGATTTAAAAGCAATTCCAATTAACGTCAATCATAATTCAGTTGACCATGTCTTTTAATTCGTTCATCGAAATTACGCGATTTCTAAATGAAAAGTTATTGATTTTTCGCCAGATTTCCAAAAACATGCATATCATATACCTTTTATCAGTAATATATGTATTTAATTCGTGATTCATCATAAACCGTTTAACGAGGAAATTTAGCATACAAGCATGCATAAATATATATACTCGAGCACTAGACATGGATACACAATTAATATATAAAAGATAAGATATGAATGCTCACGTATCAATATTGTGATTCAATATTGCAGGAAAGTACGTAGACGTAACAGAGATGATAAACACTAGGTTTGATTTGCAAACAATACCCACGAACGTTACCCATAACCTCCATAGCTATAACCCATAGTTTCCTTAGCTCTATCCCGCTCGAAAACCCATTTTTAAAAATAACCCGCTCATAACCTCGTCGTAATATTTTATGTAATAACATAAATAATATAATAATAATATAAATAATATAAATAATAATAATAATTATAAAGAGGGAGTAAATGAATATTTGTGTGTGTGCTTGTGTCGAACAGAATGTCGAGTTTTATAGATGAATCCTGAAATCCCCTGCCATGTGATCGCATGGCTTGAAGAGGTAAATCCCATGCGATCGCATGGGTGCCCATGACAGCTCACAATCGTTTAACTTTTTGTTTGTCGACATAATTTTATATAATATATATAATATATTTAATTTATATAATTATTTATATATTATATTATATTTACGTGCATAGTTAACTTGTAACTTTTGTTCCGATAAGTCGTACGTCGTCACTCGACTTATGTCCCGGTTCCGGTTTTTCGAATGTCCCTTCGTACGCTGAGAAAACTTGTATTTTTCGTTTCGTGAGTCGTACCTTTGTCAAAAATTAGACTTAAATTATCCATAAACTATACCACTCGAGATGTAACTTATACATTTGAGTATTTTGGTCATTTACTTCTATAAATCATCGTCTCGTAGTATATACATATACATATATACATTTTCATTTTGAAATAGTGTTTTACTGTAGCAAAGTTATAGTAGCAAAGTTTTTTTTACTGTAGCAAATAGTGATTTTCGAAAACACTGTAGCTTTTTGGGTACTGTAGCAATTCGAAAATACTGTAGCAAATTAGTGTTTTACTGGTTCATTTTAAACGTTTTAGTTCACTTATCTAAATATCAATCGAATCAATAATCGAATGTTACTATCGTTTACTAAATAACTTGAAATCATATATATATGCACATTAAGTTATATATATATATATATATATATATATATATATATATATATATATATATATATATATATATATATATATATATATATATATTGTTCGTGAATCTTCGAGAACAGTCAAAGAATAATTGATTACATGAATATAGTTCCAAAACTTTGAGACTCAACATTACAGACTTTGCTTATCGTGTCGAAAACATTAAATCATTTAAAGATAAAGTTTAAATTTGGTCAGAAATTTTCGGGTCGTCACATATAGGGTTAGGTTTAGGGTTTTAAATAATATTAGGGTTTTAGTATTAATTACTCCATTTACTATATTTGGATAACAACCCTAATGATAATACACAGAATAAGACAATGAAACCCTAAGGGCAATTTGATAAATTCAGAATGGAAAAGTAAGGGTTGTTATACCCTAAGATTTATAAATTTATTACATAGAGTGTTTGAAACGTTAGTTTATATTGCTCATTCTCACATTAATATCTTAACAAATACTCTGTATAGTATAGTGTAACAGTTTGAAGAGATAAACTAAATTTAAAAATGATAATGATAATTCATATTGTCAAGTGTGAGATCGATATATTCAAAAATTAAGTATAGTATTAAAACTAAGTTCTTTTCTTGTCAAAATAGTGTGACTTATATTAGAGAAAGATTAGATTTTAAAAATATAATTTAATTTTTAATTAAATTATTACATACTCTGTAGAATTTATTTAAGGGCATAATAACCATAACTTATTATATCAATAAAGTAAAATGCTACTCTATAATCGAGAGTTATCTAAATAAAAACTATTCCGTATAATTCTTGTATTTAACAGAATCTAGAAACATTAACTTTATATGATAAAGTTGCATAGCTCGTTTAATATAACAAAGAATCAAAATAGAAGAAATAAAAGAAATATAAAGATAAATAATTTTTATTAAGCTAAATATATAAATATATGAAGTTTTGAAAGTCATTAGATGTCTCACCATTTCACAATTAACAATTCATTGTTACTTAAATATTTATATAGTTTTAAAAGGTACATGTAAACGTATTACCTACTTGTACTATAAAGTAAGGGGAGTGATATGTACACAACCTTTTGTGTTATGTACACAACCAACATGCTTTACAGTGTTGTACATTACAGTACTATAAAACATGTTAGTTGTGTATATAACAAAAAAAGGTTGTGCACATATCATCACCCATAAAGTAAATATACATTTCTCCCTCGAGTTCACTATTTATCTCTTTATCCATTTTCTTTATCCATTTTCTGCAACTTGGTTATTATTTTTTTGAAGAAAAAAAATTCGAATGCCATATTTGATGTCCTTTCTAACCTGATGCCCAGTGCGGTCGCACCAGCGGCCCTACCCCAGGTCCGACTCTGAACATCATATAGATTATGAATTTGAATCATGAAAAATTGTTGACTTTTTTCTCCAAATCTTTGACTCAGAAATTCGAGCTCAAATCTAATACTTAAAATCTAAAACGTTGCAGATAGATTCATGAGATGAAACCTAATAAATCTGCGTTTTTAATTTTTACTACAGGTTTGATTTCGAGAGATGCATCTATCATATAAGCGTACAAAAAACAGAGTCTGTTTGATTTTGAGAGATGCATCTACTTAGGGATTGCAATGGGCGGAAAAAACCCGTGACCCGCGGGGTACCCGTTCCCGTGACGGGCGGGTATTTATTAAAAAAATGTACCTGTAGACACGGGTCGAGTAAAATTTTGTACCCGTTGGCGGGTCACGTGCGGGTCGCGGGTAAAACCCTGCCCGTCAATCTGCGATGCCCGTTTAAGCTACCCGCGGGTATACTGAAGCGACCCGTCCTAATCCATCCGGACGAATACATTACATTTAGTTACATCGCGAGGTACTTGACCTCTATATGATACATTTTACAAACATTGTATTCATTTTTAAAAGACAAACTTTCATTACAATGAAAGTTGACGGCATGCATACCATTTCATAATACATCCAACTATAATTGACTTAATAATAATCTTGATGAACTCAACGACTCGAATGCAACGTCTTTTGAAATATGTCATGAATGACTCCAAGTAATATATCTAAAATGAGCAAATGCACAGCGGAAGATTTCTTTCATACCTGAGAATAAACATGCTTTAAAGTGTCAACCAAAAGTTGGTGAGTTCATAAGTTTATCGTAAACAATAAAATTCATCATTTTGATAGACCACAAGATTCAAATACAGTACACCTATCTCGTGTACAAAACCATTTTTCATAATGCTTAGCATAGTAGGTTCGTATCATTTTCTCCCCCGTAGGTTGCCTCGCGATTTTTAAATAATCGTGCACATATCTCGTGCACGAAACTAATACACATAACCTGTGTATAAAAATCATTCTCTCGATACATAACATTCATTTCGATTTCATTACTCAACATGGTAACCGACCTTAACATATAATGCGCATCAATAATATCCCTAAAACAGAACATCTCGTCTGTATAATATATAAACTTCGAAGTACTAAACACCACGCCCACTAGCTCTTCCGTATAGTGAACATTCTGGGTGGAGGTGTTAAACCCGGTAGCTACCTTTAGGATTCGCGTGAATTAGGGCAATACCCGTTTCTAATTCTTAGGTTACCAAGCAATAATAATTAGGGAAAAATATTCACAACAATTAGTGGCAGTTATCACGTCCAACTAATTCAATAATAATCTACAGAACTTCTTTCTGTATAATAATTCATTCGAGGAATGTTTTGCTTGTGTCTATCTCGTCAAACATTTATAAAAGCATCTCAGTCCAAAAATATAGATTTCAAAGGCATTTAATAACGCATTTGTAAAAACAGTGCATGTATTCTCAGTCCCAAAAATGTAAAGGGTAAAAGGGAGCAAATGAACTCACAATACGATATTTTGTAGTAAAAATATGCATACGACGGAACTGAACAATGCAAAGTTGGCCTTGGATTCACGAACCTATATCATTTGTATATTTATTAATATACATAGTTGTAATCGAATAAATATATATATATAAATTTATTAGTTTATCATTTTTATATTAGTAATACATATATGTTTCTTATATTCATTTTGTATATAAAAATATTAAATTTTGTTATATTATATGTATTAAATATATATATATATATATATATATATATTATTTGTTTGTTAAAACAGTACTTTAGTATTTCTAAGATAATATTTGGAATATTACTAGTGATAATACTAATATTAATAAATATAATGATATTAATTATAATTCTATTAATAATAATATTAATGATAATTCTTAATAATAAATCTCATAATAATGATAGTATCAGTAGTTTTTAATAAACTGAATAGTTTAATAATAATGATAATGAAAATAATAATTTTGATAATAATACATAATACTTAATAATAATAATTATTATAACAATCTTATTAATAATGATAATCTTAATAATAATGCTTTTATTAATAATAATAATAATAATAAGTCTAAAATGATACTAATACTAATATTAACAGTAGAAATAATAGTTTGTATTATTTTCATAATAACAATAATAATAATAATAATCCTAATCGTAATAATACTTATATCAATATTAATAATACTAATAATAACATTAATAATACATAAATATGTTACTTCATAACAAAATGATAATTAATCATAGTATTTATGTTTACATAACTATAATGATAATACTTATATTAGTTGTTAATAAATATAATGATAATGATAACTAATACTTAAATGACAAAATTTATAATAATAAATACATTAATAATGTTAATAATAATAAAAATAATGGTTATATTACTTATAATCATGGTAGTAATAATAATTATTATAATACTAATAATAATTAGTAATAATAACATTAATAAATAATAACAATAATATTAATAACAATATTTATAATAATAAGGATAATAACATTAATAATAATAATAATAATGGAAATAAAAATAAGAGTGTATACCCCCTTAAAAGCTTTTCCTAAAAAGAAATGCACTAGACCGGGCTCGAACCCGTGACCTCTCGCTCACCCACAAACACATCAAACCGTTCCTCCAGCTTCATTTTTTCTGATTAACCCTCACACCCAATTTATTTAATCTGTTTTATTTATTTCTAATTTTATTCTTTTACCTCTCCAACAAAACAAGTCGACCGAAATACCATACTTTATAAAATGATTTACCAATCTTGATTTAAGACTTGGAATTGAACTACAATTATCAATTGTAATTTATAATGGTTGAAAAATAAAAGAAAATAAAAAAATTGAAAGTAGCAGCAGCAGTCTGCTCGTAAAAAAAAAATAAGAACTCGAAATTTGTTTAAAAATTCTATGATGTTTTAGACTATAATTCCTGAATGAAATACGTTCTAAATCTTATTTATAAACTTATGGAATCCTCAATTTAACTTAAAACATAACAGACAACTCAAATTCGATTGAAGAACAATTGTTGACTTTTTCAATTCGAAACTTTGACTCCGAAATTCAAACTCGATTTAAAGAATTGGATTTTGAAATCTTGCATAAAGATTCACTAGAGGATTCTTAACAAGATTGCATTATTACTTATTGAAAATTAAATCGAATTGGATGTTTTGGTAAATTTGTCAAGAACAGAGGTTATCGTACCTGTTCTTTCAAGTTTTAATTTTGATTCTTATGATTTAAATCGAATTACATTTTCTGAGTATTATATAGAGTTTAATAGATAGAATCACAGTTAATGTAACCCAATTAACATTTGTTTTCTAGTTTAATTGGCTCCATAAAATATTCGTTCAGTACAATTAAATAAAAAAAATTACGAATTCAATTTGGTTTGTACGATCGATCGTGATGTTTTTTTCAATTTAGGAGACAGAAGACAAAAATTAAATATAGTTTGATTGCAACAAGAAACAGAATTTGATTCTTTGGATAAAAAAATTACGTATTTACCTATATTTATATATATGTATGTACTGTATTTTGTACACATATAAGTATATGTATCTGTTAATAGTCTGTATAAATATACACGTATATTAATAATAATATTAGTAATAAATATATAAATAATAATAATAATAGTACAATTTATACTAATGATAATAATATTAATAATTCTCATAATTAATAATTAAATAATTTAATAATAATACTAATAATATTAATAACACTTTACTAATAAGAATAACAAATAATAATACAGATAATAATAAATATTAATGATAATGTTCATAGTAATATTGATAATAACATTGATAATGATATTAATAAAATACTAATACAAATATTGACAATATTAGACTACTAATAATAATAATGTCTAATAATAATACTAATATTTATCATAATAATTGACATTATAACTTTACTATTAGTTATAATAATGATGATATTAATAATAATAACAATAATAAATCAAATTAAATTTCAGTATTACAATTTTAATAATATTAATAATACTAATATTAATAATAATAATAATAATAATGAATATAATAATAATATAATAACTATAATTAAACTTGTAATTACATTTAATATATTAATATTACAATTTATTAATTATGTAGTATTATATCATATGTTACATCATATGTTACATGATAACATTTATTGAATATTTAATTACAATATAACAATTATTGGTTGCAATCACATATATATAAATAGATAATACTATCATATATATATATTTATTTATATATATATATATATATATATATATATATATATATATATATATATATATTCTTTTTAATAGCAATTTAATTATTCTATTTAATATTTTACATAATTAATTCTAATTGACTAAAGGTATTTTATTAATTCAAAATATTATATATATACATATATTTATATTTATATATAAATTGTTCGTGAATCGTCGGGAGTAGTCAAAGGTTAATTGAGTCCATATAAATAGTTCAAAAATTTTATGACTCAACATTACAGACTTTGCTTATCGTGTTGAAATCATATAAAGATTAAGTTTAAATTTGGTTAGAAATTTCTGGGTCGTCACATATACCCGGTTACCCGCATACATATACTTAATTATATAATATATAATTTAATTTTTTAATTTATTATCATAATTATTAACGGGTTTACCCGCGGGTAGCGGGTATCCGTGATTAAATATTAGTTAAACTGCACATTTTGTAAACCCGTGGGTTTACTCGCGGGTCGCGGGTACCCGCGGGTCGCGTGTACCCGCGGGTCGCGTGTACGGACACAAAATTTTACCCATTGGTGGGTAAATGAGTACCCGCGGGCAAAGAAAATTCTTGACGGACGGGTCGCGGATATTAAGTGTGCGTGCTCGTTACCCGCGGGTGCCATCCGTACAAAATCACCTATTGATTTCCATTTGTTCAATCAATCTGCACAAAATAAGCTCAATCTGTACACAGATTGACTCCAGCTGCACGCAGATTGAAGGTAGTCTACTGATTCTCTACACCTTTAGTTCTTTGTGGATCCTTACCATATATATATATATATATATATATATATATATATATATATATATATATATATATATATATATATATATATATATATATATATATATATATATATATATATATATATATATATATATATATAAATTAATAATAGTTGACATATTGATATCCTCAAAAAAGTTCTCAAGTTTTGGCCATCATTAATGAAAGTAACTAGAGGGGGGGGGGGGGAATTGTAATAGTTACTTTTTCGATTGATCACCAAATTCGATTAACTTTGATCAACCAATTCAACTCAAACTTGATGTGTGTGGTGTATATGTTCAAAATGATAAAAGAAGTAGTGTAAAGAACATAGACACAAGGATTTATAGTGGTTCGGGTGGATGTTAACTAATCCACCTTAATCCACTCCCCGATTACACTAATCGAGATTTGTTGCTTCACTAAACACTTTTCTCCAAACCCGGTGGAGATCTGATTTATAAGTCTTCAACTTCTTTGGTAGACAATAAACCTAATCTTTCTATCCCTTTGAAAGATCAACTCTAACCTAGATCAACTTGTCTTCACCATGGACAAGTATTAATCTCCAAATAAGATTAATCAACTTCCTAAGTCCCTTTAAGGAAGTAGATCACTAAGCTAGCCTATGCTTCAACTAATTGAAGTTAAAAGACTTATACACTTTGTAATGATGATCCTAATACAATACTAGGACATACATTACACTAAGTAAACTCACAAGATTAATGCTTTTGATTAATAAGTTTACAACAACTAAATTCTATATCTATAAGATCATAGAATCTTCTCTTGCTTGATCACATTTGAGTAGTAATTAGAGCTCTTGTGATCTCTAGAAATAAGCTTTTGAAATATGCAAGAGGGTCAACTTCAAATGCTCTTCAATGCTTGCCTTTTATAGTAGGATTCAAAATATAGCCGTTGACACACGGTTGCCAACACGGTCGACCTTGGTTCCACCGTGCGTGCTCCAGTCCAAAATTGGTATCCGTTGTACAGCCGTTTGACTCAAATTTGAACACCACATTTTGGCACCTTTACTCCTTCTAGCACCTGCAAAAGAAACCAAACATCCTATACAAGTACTATATGCATTAAGTTTGTGAGATTTGGTCTTATTGCATGAAAGTGACATAACACTCCATTAGTGGTAAACCCAACATTCTTGGAGAAGTGTCTTGATTGATATTTTGAGAAATCTCAGTTTGGTCAAGACTTAGTTAGTCACTTTAATGCTTTTGGTTCAATTCTAAAGACTAGTCAATATGTCATTAAATTCCTAGTTTCAATTAATCACAAGTAATGTTTATTTTAAGCTTAGGTAGATTAATTGAATGATATCTTTCTAAGATAATCATTAAGTATGCAGAGACATCAAAATTAAGTCATACTTGAACAAGCAATCACCATTTGTTACTTAGACAAGACCAAGTAAACAATTGATCATAATTTCATTATGAACCAATTTACACTTAATTTGTTGGAGTAGACTAGTTACTTGAATCCTAACTAGTAAGCACATAGCAAGCATGTTATCAAGTTGACAAATTTATGAGTATTAAACATATTAGCAAGTAGCTAGTAATACTCACACATAGCAAGAGATAGTTACTATAAGATCAATCATGTAGATATTTGCACAACTTGTAATTTAAGCTTTTAGCAAGCTTACTTGCAATATAACATATTGCATGATTAATGTGTGAGCACACATTAATGTCCAACACATGCACAAGGGAAGAGCAATCTCTAGTTGGGACATGGTGACCACCTTAAATGTATCTAAGTGTATTTTAGGATTACAAGTCTTTACTAGTTATACTTGAAAGCATTGTTCTTCATTTTCCCTTAATTAATCACTAAGTCATCTTTGATAGTAATTATTGTTTTAGTGACATTGGCTTAAGTGTATTGGTACTTGATGATCATACTAAGGATGTCTAGATAAGAATTAAGATCACAAGTTGTTGATTAACACTTATGTGTTATGCCTAATCTTGGTTAATTTGTCATTAAGATGTCATTAGGCGTAATTAACCCCGATTAGTGTTTTTATGACCAAAACTCAATTGAGTATGGAGAGGGCATCTATTCTAAGCGTGTTGAAAAAGGTTTCATGAATTATAGATGTCGGGAACTAGTCAAACTTTATTTGGTCAAAATTGGTAACAGAGAAAACTGTGGTCGCACTGCGGTTGACCGTGGTGGCGACCGTGCAACTTGTATACACAAAACTGCGTTGCAATTTAGTTTGGGTTTCTGCGGCTGGCTATCCGGTCGATCGTGCCTTTGACCATGTATGTTACCGAACTTTTAAATCTATTCTTTAAGTTATGTTTGACTTGGTCATTTGCAAGATAAAGTATGGATTAGTGACCTTGTGTGTTTTATGTTAAGATGTCGGTCATCACTTTATACATATGTATGTGTCATCGTCAAAACATATTCTTTAGTTAATCATCATACTTAAGTTTGTCTTATAGTTCATTAACTAACATTCAACCAACAATTAACATTGGCGGGCGTGTTGGCGTGTTGATAGATAAAGGTGAGGTGTTTGATGACCCTGTGTAACGACCCAACCCGTTATCCGACCAAAACACGCCCTAATTTTTTTTTTTGTGAGACTGTGCACCTGGACAGCGTCCAGTTCTGAAGGCCAGGAGGGCGTCCAAGCCATTTGGACGGCGTCCAAATATTCTAAGGATTTCTGTTCAGTTTGTCAAAGTTACGCGGCGGAAAACCTGCTTCCCGACACTTTTAAACGAAAAGGTTTTCACAACACATTAATATAATTATAATCAAGAGGGTTCCACATTAAGACCGAGTTTTACAACACCGGGCCCACATTGAGCCAAATTACGTCAAAGTGACCATTTCAACCCCTTTTAGGTTAATACAAAAACATAGACTGAGCATGGTGATTGGGGATACACTTCCCAATCCTAATCAAATCCAAAAGCAAGTCTTCTAAAGCAACTACACGAGTCCACTAGTTCCCACGCTTACCTGAGCCACCGCCTCCATGCAAATCTATAAAAATGTCAACAATGAGAGGGTAAGCTAACGCTTAGTGAGTGAGAATATACTACATACATATATATATGCATAAAATGACTACGCATCGCTATCTCACAAAAGTAAACACATACCACAATCTGAGCATAACTAAGCAATGTTATACCTAACGTACCACCAAGCCAAATCCACAAGATTAGCTACAACAATATATTAAGTACATATGCATAAACAATAGAATAACCAAAACTACAAGGTTAACCCTTAACCTCAAACATACGAAAGTTGGCCGAACAACCCGAGCCTTAATGAATTCGCACAACCCGATATTTACTTCTTCACCAATTCAACAACCTAGGTTGGCCGAACTACCCGAGCCTTAGTGAATTTGCACAACCCGAGATTCACTACCTCATCAATAAGATGACCAAACAACCCGAGTCATCATGGATCCGCACTACCCGAGATTCACTACCTCAATCTTAACCCACATCATCAGGGTTATTCAATCGTAATTCAATACCAATCCCACTATATCGGGATTATATAACTCCATATCACGAGTCCATGTTATTACGTACACACGAAGCGTGCACCTCGCCAAAGGTGGTCAACCAAAACGCACAACCGTGCCAATTGGACCTATTACATAAGTCCATCAAATCCACCTATATGTGAAGTGAGCTCTATAATCGAGAACCACTTCACCCGAACCGCACCCATCCTACACATACATATGCACATAGGATATTGACACTCACCTTGTCGCCTTGATGAATGCTACCGAAATAATCCGCAACACGTCAATGGAAAGTACCTATTCCATTATCACAATACAAACAACATAATTAGGGTGGACCTACAAACCAACCCAATTTACACTTAGTGCAATTTCAACCCAATTGTACTTACAAGCACAAACCATGCCCAAACTAACCAATAATCACTAACACAAGTGAGAATGGCCCTAATACACCAATTAAACCCAAACACAAGTGTTAAACACTCGTCTTGTGTAACGACCCAACCCATTATCCAACTGAATAAGCAAAATATATATATTTTTTATTACAGTTAGGGTGCGCGGCGCGCAACCCTCTCTGCGCGCGGCGCACACAGAGCCTGATCAATTCTGTCCGAATTTTTAAATTTTTGTTTAAAGATCTCCCACTTCCCGACACTTTTAGACGAACCGGTTTTCACAACACATTATAATAAGTAAAACTCACATGTTTTTATAATAAAACAAGTTTTACGACACCGGGCCCACATCGGCCCGTTTTACGAATTACGCACAAAATACAATTTTCGACCACATGATTTTAACACAAAATAAAGACCGAGCATGGCGATTGGGGATACGCTACCCAACCCTAATCAATCCAAAAGCGCATCTTCTAAAGCACCTATGCGAGTCCACTAGTTCCCATGCTTACCCGAGCCACCGCCTCCGTGCGAATCTCGGGTATCAATTCGCACAAGCTAGTAACATCAATCGTACAACTAGCATACACCTTAGCATATTTTCGCATATCATCGTAACAAAAGCTAGCATCATCAAAATCGTACAACTAGCGACATCATTAGCATAATAATCATAATAATAATTAAATGCTATCATCAATAATTTATAAACCATGGTTAACCAATATCGCAAGGGAATGCCTCGCGAAAGATTCATCGGTGTTCATAACAACCGTTAGCGCCCAAATCGGCTAAGGTATGCTAACCCCGAGGTGTCCCCAAAAATGGCTATGGTATCACCCCCAAATTGTACGAAAAACGGCTATCGTAATACTTAATCATCGTATGAGTATAGACGAGCCTATACTCACACATTGTGCACAAAACGGCTATGTGCACAATTATTAAATGTGGACAAAAACGGCTATGCCTCGCATCAATGGTCACAAAACGGCTACGTGACTCATTGTCAAATAATAGCAATATAATAATAATATATCGCGTCCACCAACCTTAAGTCGCATGTAGTGCACAAACCCAGCTATTGTGACACTACTCCCAAAGGTGTCCAAACGGCTATCGTCGCATCGATGTGCACCAAAACCCGACTATCGCGCACATCGCGCACAAGAAAATAAAGTATATACATACATGTATAATTATTCCACTCACCTTGAAGTCTTGAAGAAAGTAAGACAAATCCTTTGATCCGCTTATGAAACGTACCTAATCCAATATCATAATATCAAACAACACACTTATAGTGGATTTACAAACCAACTCAATTCGACACTTAGTGTAATTTCGATGAATTGCACTTCCAAGCACAAAGAACGACCAGACTAACCAATAACCACTAATCACAAGTGAAAATGGTCTTATAATGCCAATTTAACCATAACATAAGTATTTATACTTGTCTTCCCCAATTTGACTCATAAACCCTAATTTTGACTCATTTTAAAATTAATCTTTCAAATGCACTAAAATGGGTTCCAACACTTCCATAATCACTAAACCTAGTGATTAATCCCAATTTCAAGTCCTAAATCATGGCCAAGTCAGTTTCCAACCCAAAATCCACCAACAACAAAAATAAACCCGCTTACTAGCAACACCAAACTCACTTCATGAGTTTAAATGGGTTTCTCTACAAATCAAGTTCAAACCCTAACTTTGAACATCAAATCAAACAATGAAATTCGGAGTAAGAACTTATGACAACAACCAAAACGTAGCTAGGAACGAGGCGAACAACTTTAACACTCGAGCTTTTGATCAATTCAAACTTCTTCTTCTCCAAAACCCAAATCTCTCTCTAGAAATCTCTCTCTCTAAGATAGTTGAGAGTGTTTGTGGATGTGAAAGTGATCCAAAATTGGATCTAAACCAACTGATATGGCCTGAGATCCGTCCCCAAGTGAAAAGACCAAAAAGCCCCTCATTTTAATCTAATTGGAGAAAGTCAGAAATCTGTTGCAGGCCAGGTGCGCGGCGCGCTCCCATGGATGTGCGCGGCGCGCACACTTGTTTGATCAGGTTCTGAGCTTTACTTCATACACTACGCTTCACACACTAAACGTACATCATTAATGCACTATGTACAAACAATATTAGGGTCTTACAACTCTCCCCCACTTAGAATTGATCATGTCCTCGTGATCCTCGTCACTTAACCGACCAGACCCACACTCTATGGTCCTCAACCACGCGTTCCAAATGACTTCTACCACATTTAACATTAACTCAAAGATTATTACATTTAACCATTTCACACTTGCACGCATTCTGGAACATGCAATGCACACAATATCCTAAATCTACTACAATAGTTTAGTATACACGGAATCATCACTCGTTTTTCCAACTCCTCTAGGCAATTCTTCCCAATGAATTACCTTTATCACTCAATCATCACCCGCGATGTTATCAAATCCCCGAACCCGAGCACTAAAACTCGCTCAATCCCATATGTCGGGAAGAATTCAACCAAAATTTCATATCGAGACATCGTCTCTATTGTATACCCTAACAAGCACAATACTATAGTAACCACGTCCCCAACATGAAGTCAACAAACCAACCGATGAAGATCGACAAAAGTGAATCCTTACGGTTAACACTTACCACCTAACATTCCTTTTAGTGCGCATACACGGCTAATACGCAACTACCGCCAATATGTGATCAAAACACGGCTATTGTATCACTAATCACACAATATGGCCCTCATGACCGAACCACCGGCGTATAAAACAACCAATAGTTCTCAATACTAACAATATGAAGGTTATTCAACACAAAACTCAAGGTGTGCGAAGACGGCTATCGTGATATATCTGTAGTGTGCAAAAATGGCTATTGCAGCACTACCAAAGATATGTGAGCCAAACACGGCTATCGCATCACTATTAGTATGATGACCCGGAAAATTTTGACTTATTTTGAACTCAAATCTCAATATGATTTAATATTTCCGACATGATAAGCAAAGTCTGTAATATTGAGTCTCAAAGATTTTGAACTATGTTCATATATTCAATTACCCTTCGACTATTTCCGACGATTCACGAACAACTATTTATAAATAGACATGTATATAAATATTTTTGTTTTCTTAATTTGGGATTTAACACTCCGTATATATGAATTGGAATTTATTTTTAGTAAGACTTTTACCCGTAATTGTTTAGCAAAGGGACACGAAATGTCTTAGATAAAACTGTCGACACATAATGACACAATTGGACAGCCAATTCCTTAATATTATAATTACAAGTTTTATTATTATTACTTTAATTATATTTGTTGCTTTACTTTATGCAAGTGAGAAAAATGCTTTCTCTACACAAACTCACAATACTTGAAGACATGCACACCCCCATAACCAATCATAATTGATCACCATCTCAATTTACAATCACCACATATTGCTAACTACTCTGACCATTGTTTCTTCTCCTTGTTCAATTAAAATCTACGAAAACCAACTCAACAAATTAACACATGTTATTATTATAGTATAATTATTATTATATTATATATATTATATAATTTATATCTGTATATATAATATTCATGAGTGGATATCACATCACCAACCCACATGTTACTTGTTGTCTACTCGTTACTTTTTCATTTCCTAACTTATAACACACATACACATAAACACATGCCTACCATCATACATCTACATTATACTTTTAATTATTATTATTTGGTTATAAAGAAGAAAAGAAAAGGTGAACGGTGTTAATTCGTGGTTACAACTCATGCACACAATTGAAATTACATTTTCTATTATATATATATATATATATATATATATATATATATATATATATATATATATATATATATATATATATATATATATATATATTTCCTTTCTTTATCACTCAAAAACACATAGTCATGGGTTTTGAAGTCTTGTGGTGTGTCACGAGGTGAAGATGACAAAGTATGGCTGTTAAATTAATTATTCACGTTGAGAATTTATTTGTTAATATATGTTACACTCTGCTTGTCCCTTTCAACATCCTAATTCTACATATATTTACATGCATCCATTCCTCATCCAACAACTACAAGTGGTACTCTTGTTTTTCTATTCTTGCTCGATTACCATCATCCCAAAACTATCTCGACTTCTGTTTTCGTTTCCTGTACAATTACCAACATAAACCAACATGCTACGTTTTGCTACTATTAATGTGTTTCTAACTACTATTACTTGTTCTTTGTGGTTATGCTCAACTACCATAAAAACCAGCACACCATCACCTTTTGGCTCACCACCACTACAAACCCATATGTCGATAACCACCATCAACCGCCACTACCATCTTCTATTAGTTCTGTTGTTGTATGAAACCCACATAAAATCAAACCAAACCAAACTCGTTTTGCTACTTCCCATATGTTATTTGTCCGATAACAACAAACGAAGAAGCTTTTGTAGCTGCTAGGGTTTTCCTGTCTCCGGTTTCTGTTTTCGGCAACCACCTCAATCGTAGTAAAACACCATTAAAACCACTCCTGCTATTGCTAATCGCTGTTACTATTTCCTATTTGAAACCCACCACAACCGATCACCTTCATGAAATCACAAACAAGCTACAACATTTTTCTCCTTTATTTCTTTTCGAATGACTCGATAGACTGCAACTATTCGTTTTCCATTTCTGTGATGAAATGAAGAAATGAGAATGATGATGACGTACGGTGTAGATGATGATGATCATTATGATATGATTATGATGGTGTACATGATGGTAATGAAGATTCATGATGATGATAATTAAGAAATGATGATGTTGATTGATGATGGTTAACAATGATGAAGAAGGAGACAGATACAATAGTTATATAGATGTAGGGTATGAATTAAAACATAGATGAGAAGCAGAGCAGATGGTTGGGCGTTTGGTCGGGGAACGAGAGGTCACCTGTTCTAGCCCAGGCAGTGACATATTTTTTTTTTTGAAAGCTTGTTTCTTTAAGATTCGTGAATCCAAGACCAACCATACAATCATCCATTATCGTTACGTCTACACATTTTACCTACAATATTGAATCTCAATATTGAACGGTGAGTTTATAGATCCCTTTTTAAATGCTTTAAATATTTTTGGGCTGAGAATACATGCACTTTATTTTATTCGCAATGGACATAAGTACATACTTAATTCTACACTGAGTTTGAACCGAAACTCCCTTAGCTTTGGTAACTAGTAGCTTTGGTAAGTACATACTTATATGGATCCATAGGGCTTGACATCCCCGTCTGTTCCAGGTATAGAAACCCTAGCCTGAACTATAAACGGACGTATACTATTTGAGGTTAGTACACGTTGGTTTGCATGTATTGTACATGTTAGTTGCATGTATGTTAAAACATGGGTACTTATTATATAGACGTTAAAGCTTAGTTACCAGGGTGCTCAATCTTGTAGAATATTTTGATAAACATTTCTGGATGAAACAACTGAAATCTTGTGATCCACCTTTATATACAGATTATGTGCAATATTAAAACTATGAACTCACCAACCTTTGTGTTGACACTTTAAGCATGTTTATTCTCAGGTTTTTAGAAGTCTTCCGCTGTTTGCTTATATGTGATACAAGCTATGTGCATGGAGTCATACATGCTTTATTCGAGAAAACGTTGCATTCACAAAATCATCACCATGTATCTTATTTTGACTGCATTATCAACGGATGTAGTATTGTAAACTATTAATTACGGTGATTGTCTATATGTAGAAATCATCAAACGTCAAAAACCTTGGAATTTGATATTCAATTATGGAGTGCCTTTTCAAATGAATGCAATGTTTACAAAACGTATCATGTAGAGGTCAGTACCTCACTGTGAAATCGATGAATGATGTATTCGTCTAAAAAGATTTGGAGGGATCGTCACAGTTGGTATCAGAGCTTGAGGTCATAGGGAACCAGAATTTGCATTAGTGTGTTTAACTGGTAATTGTTAGGATGCATTAGTGAGTCTGGACTATGACCGTATCTGTTTTTACCGATTTTTGCTTATCATTTCTTGTCAAAAATTACATACTTATCATTCTTAAGTCTAGACACGTTTTCCTGCATTTATTGCATAGATAGTGTACTAGACAAATTTATATCTTAACATATCTGTTACTGTAAACTTTGTCTGACATCTTCCGAAGATTCCTCCGTAATTTATGGGATTTTGGTATTACATATACATATGTAAATTATGTATTGAAGAATACCAATCTTAGTCCTATAATCTATTTCATATCGAAAATCATTTCCCTGATTATACAAGATGGATCTCGCATCTAGCTCGAGTTCCTCTGATTCTGATAGCTCTTCCGATATGGATTTCTACCTGAGCTCCAAAAGCAGTGTAACCGGAATGGATCAACCAATCAGCCATTATCAATTCTGGATGAATTGGGGATGGGTTTATAGTCGACTTAATAAATGGAGACGAGAAGAAGGCGATCCTTTCCATCAACCGAATTCACCTCTTGGCGAAGAACCTGAAGCATTTACAAGCGAACCAGTTCGAAACACAATTTTTACCCTCATTTCCAGAGTATCCCGCCACGATTATATATTATCTAAACTTTTAGATCTTATTCATCTGCTCGTTTCAACCACCAATCATACCGGTGTACTAGAATAAGTCAACGAGCTTCGCGCTAGAATGGTAGCTTTGGAGAAAATGATGCAGAACTTACAAGCATCACAAGCCCCAAAAACATCAACTGCACCACCTGCACCAACACCAACAGTACCATTACCACCATCAACAACAACCGCATCGCAAACCTCAACTTCACCATCTGTCCCACGAGCATCAACGTCATACGCCCTGCAGATACCAAGGGATACTAACAACAACAAACAACGAAGTGTTGATTCATAACTTCATTGAAGAAATATTCTGAAGGGAATATGTAGTTTCTAAATTTTTTAGAGATAACTTATTCTAATTCTAATCGTAAGTCAGATGAGTGAATAGAAAAGATAAGAAGAAACCATGACAGGAATGGTGCGTGTATTACAAAATAGACTTCTTATACAAGCATCACCAACACCAGCAGTACCGACAGCATCACCAGTACCAGCAGCACCTACAACACCGCAAGCTCCGCCAGTTCCATAATCACCGACATCACCACAAATCAACAACGAGTATATTGTATCAACAAGTTATGAAGAATTTATATGTATATTTTATATATATGAATTTTTAAACCACAATACATCTTTTCGTACTAAGCTATTACGTGTGAATTTTAAAGGGTAGATACTACTCGATTAATTCATATTACTAATATGTACATCATTCGTTAACAACTTAACAATCGTTAATCTCAGCTTCAACTCAATAGATACCATTTCATCTTAAATCAAGTGTACTATTCAAATACATGTTTGATTTTACACTTTCATTTTCGATGTACTCAAAACTTTCTAGAAAACATCATTCGTGCCTTGCGAAATTCACAAGAATCCCACGAACACCAACATTATTCACCGAAGAAATATCAATAAAAATGAATAATGAAGTATTGATTCATAATTTCATTTACGTTGAAGAATTACTCCGCTAAATTTATGAAATCTCTAAGGTTTAGGGATTACTCATTCTAATTCCAACAGGTAATCAAATGAGTTTAATAGTATATTAACTCATTAAATCTGGATTACATTTGAAGAAAATATACATATATATATTTTCATCAAGACTGTAATAAAAAAATTCTCTTGTACAAAATATTACTTGTGAAATTTTAACGGGTAGGTAATACCCGAGGAAAGTTTAAGTTCACAATTAATATGTTACACTGTACATTCTTCAATTCTAATTCAATAATTATTAACTATACTCACTACTTTCACAATGGTGTACATTCTTTCATAAAAATCAGAACAACCATTTTCATACAAATCCAATTACATATTCTGATTTTTGACAGATCAGAATCCAAGTCAATATTTAACAGAAGACATCACTCTTAGATTTCTACATCTTTCAAAATCATACTTTGAATTCAAAACTGTACTAGAATATCACTCTTATTCATAAAACGCAGAAAGATATTTGAATCATTCAAGATTCACGACGATTTCATCATACATATATTAACAATGACAAGCTGCGTTCAGACCCTTCCAAATTCTTGAAGACACCTCAATTAATGAACAATCAAGAGGATGAACCAACCTCACATTATCTTCGAAAAGAAAGATTTATGCATATAGCTATGCACCTGGAGAACACTCGGAACAAAAGTAAAAGTTTAAAACGTATTTGTGCCAAATCCTTCGACATTGTTATCACTGAAAATAACTTTACAATCCCTTTTCAAAGTAACAAATTTTATCACACCTCCATCAAGCCAACTCTGACTTTTATTCGAAGTAGCCTTATTATAACTTGATATATAAGTTACCCTTTTCGTCATTGTTACCGGAGAACCTTTTATATCACATCACATTAGCAGTAAACGTACCAGCAACTGCATCACTCTTTGGCTTTAGTCTCTTCGAAAAAAATATCTTTATTTATTCATTAAAACCTTATCATGTACCCATCTGCATCTTGTAACGATAATTGTCATACCAAATACAGGGAAGTATCAATAATTATTTTCAAATCTCACAGCGTTTCTACGACAACAGTTATATATATACATATAACATTACCTCCTGGAATTATAATTCTGAAATTCTGAATAGCACCCCAGCCTACGAATCAGTACTATGAAGTTTTGAAAAAAAAATGCTGATGAAGCAGCAAGCACTGTAGACATCATTAACAGTCAAAAGTTTGATGATTTAGAATGGTAGGTTGGAAAATCTCAAAAGAAAAATTGGTACTGAAAAACGGATTGAGCAAACCATGAAGGAGGCTGTGGACAAATCACAAGGACTAAACCTGTAATTAAAGAATCCCGATGATTCGATTTTTGATGGAAATTACAGAGTACATATAATCTCTTTACATATTCTAAAATAGTACAGAAGAGTTTTCTTCATCATCTTTCGATTTTAGATATTTTAAAAATTCTAAGATATCATCGTATCTTTCATCATAATTATTATTATCCGAAATTATTTATCTCTTCACGCTATCTGCGTTACGTCATAAAGGAAACTGTTTTAGTTTCTAAATTTCTGGAAAAAAAAATCGAAATTTAAATTATGAATGTTTTTAAAGTAGTGTTGGGAATTGAAGCATGAGTTAGTATAATATAATGACGCCTGATCAACGCGGTTATATTACAGTAAGTCATGCTGAGTTTCTAATGGAACATGATGATTCACAGACCATACAGTCATCATGTGCCATGTTACACAACTCTTACATTCTATTTAATCCTTAAACATATCAAGAACATATTTTCTCGATAGTTCTATCTTTTCCCCTAACTTCTAGTAATTTAACCAATCAAGATCGTGCTATTACAATTTTTTTTAAGAACATTAGCTATGTTCATTCGAAACTTCATACCTACGAATTCTGGACCATTACTCGCTTTACTTAAAGTCGAGAAGAGAAAACAAAAGCATGGAGCTCCGAAATATAAGGGAAAATATAAGCACGACAACAACACAGAATTTACAAACTTTGTATATCAATGCGTATAGCAATATAAAGGCACAGGAGAACTAAAAACACTATGAATCCAAGAGCATAGTAGAAGTAAACAGATTCCTCCGGAGGTAGATGAAAAAGAAGAATGACAGATGTGATAGTCAGAATGAGATCAAGGATCAAAACTGGATGAAGCATTTTCACAATCTTTTAAAGGTATGAAATGAGGAAGAAGATGTAGGAGTGATGAAAATAATTGAACGGAAGAGGTTGATTTATAGCGAAATAACGAACATAGCAATCGAGGCAGATTATGCATTTAATCAAAGAAAATCATAATTTCCTTAATCACCGAAGAATCAAATCTTATATAGATTACAAAGATCTTCTTTAATTTCCTAGAATTTCGGAAATCAACCGTGACTACGTCAAGAGTTAAGAAGAACCTTTGATTTCATCATTTCACTCTTTTGCGATAGCTTCTCTCATACGCTTCGAGTAATCGAATTGTTTTATCCATATTACTCAATGGTGCTACAACTCTAAATTTCAACTTATATTCTTCATAAAAATATTCTTACGATCAACCATGACGACTTCTGTCAAAATTTCGGGACGAAATTTTCTTTAACGGGGAGGTACTATGATGACTCGGAAAATTTCGACTTATTTTGAACTCGAATCTCAATATGATTTAATATTTCTGACACGATAAGCAAAGTCTGTAATATTGAGTCTCAAAGATTTTGAACTATGTTCATATATTCAATTACTCTTCGACTATTTCCGACGATTCACGAACAACTATTTGTAAATAGACATGTATATAAATATTTTTGTTTTCTTAATTTGGGATTTAACACTCCGTATATATGAATTGGAATTTATTTTTAGTAAGACTTTTACCCATAATTGTTTAGCAAAGGGACACGAAATATCTTAGATAAAACTGTCGACACATAATGACACAATTGGACAGCTAATTCCTTAATATTATAACTACACGTTTTATTATTATTACTTTAATTATATTTGTTGCATTACTTTATGCAAGTGAGAAAAATGCTTTCTCTGCACAAACTCACAATACTTGAAGACATGCACACCCCCATAACCAATCATAATTACTCAAAAACACATAGTCACGGGTTTTGAAGTCTTGTGGTGTGTCACAAGGTGAAGATGACAAAGTATGGCTGTTAAATTAATTATTCACGTTGAGAATTTATTTGTTAATAGATGTTACACTCTGCTTGTCCCTTTCAACATCCTAATTCTACATATATTTACATGCATCCATTCCTCATCCAACAACTACAAGTGGTACTCTTGTTTTCCTATTCTTGCTCGATTACCATCATCCCAAAACTATCTCTACTTCTGTTTTCATTTTCTGTCCAATTACCAACATGCTACGTTTTTCTACTATTAATGTGTTTCTAACTGCTATTACTTGTTCTTTGTGGTTATGCTCAACTACCATAAAAACCAGCACACCATCACCCTTTGGCTCACCACCACTACAAACCCATATGTCGATAACCACTATCAACTGCCACTACCATCTTCTATTAGTTCTGTTGTTGTACAAAACCCACATCAAATCAAACCAAACCAAACTCGTTTTGCTACTTCCCATATGTTATTTTTCCGATAACAACAAACGAAGAAGCTTTTGTAGCTGCTAGGGTTTTCATGTCTCCGGTTTCTGTTTTTGGCAACCATCTCAACCGTAGTAAGCCACCATTAAAACCACTCCTGCTATTGCTACTCGCTGTTACTATTTCCTAGTTGAAACCCACCACAACCGATCACCTTCATGAAATCACGAACAAGCTACAACATTTTTCTCCTTTATTTCTTTTCAAATGACTCGATAGACTGCAGCTATTCGTTTTCCATTTCTGTGATGAAGCGAAGAAATGAGAATGATGATGACGTACGGTGTAGATGATGATGATCATTATGATATGATTATGATGGTGTACATGATGGTAATGAAGATTCATGATGATGATAATTAAGAAATGATGATGTTGATTGATGATGGTTAACAATGATGAAGAAGGAGACAGATACAATAGTTATATAGATGTAGGGTATGAATTAAAACATAGATGAGAAGCAGAGCAGATAGTTGGGCGTTTGGTCGGGGAACGAGAGGTTACGGGTTCTAGCCCGGGCAGTGACATATATTTTTTTTTTTGGAAAGCTTGTTTCTTTAAGATTCGTGAATCCAAGACCAACCATACAATCATCCATTATCGTTACGTCTACACATTTTACCTACAATATTGAATCTAAATATTGAACGGTGAGTTTATAGATCTCTTTTTAAATGCTTTAAATATTTTTGGGCTGAGAATACATGCACTTTATTTTATTCGCAATGGACACAAGTACATACTTAATTCTACACTGAGTTTGAACAGAAAATCCCTTAGCTTTGATAACTAGTAACTGCCGGTTATAAGAACTGGTGGGCGCGAATAGTTGTATATGGATCCATAGGGCTTGACATCCCCGTCTGTTCCAGGTATAGAAACCCTAGCCTGAACTATAAACAGACGTATATTATTTGAGGTTAGTACACGTTGGTTTACGTGTATTGTACATATTGGTTGCATGTATGTTAAAACATGGGTACTTATTATATAGACGTTAAAGCTTAGTTACCAGGGTGCTCAATCTTGTAGAATATTTTGATAAACGTTTTTAGATGAAACAACTGAAATCTTGTGATCCACCTTTATATACAGATTATGCGAAATATTAAAACTATGAACTCACCAACCTTTGTGTTGACACTTTAAGCATGTTTATTCTGAGGTTCCTAGAAGTCTTCCGCTGTTTGATTATATGTGATACAATCTATGTGCATGGAGTCATACATGATTTATTCGAGAAAACGTTGCATTCACAAAATCATCACCATGTATCTTATTTTGACTGCATTATCAACGGATGTAGTATTGTAAACTATTAATTACGGTGATTGTCTATATGTAGAAATCATCAAACGTCAAAAACCTTGGAATTTGATATTCAATTATGGTGTGCCTTTTCAAATGAATGCAATGTTTACAAAACGTATCATGTAGAGGTCAGTACCTCACTGTGAAATCGATGAATGATGTATTCGTCCAAATGGATTTGGAGGGATCGTCACAATTACCAATGTGTGAGTAAAAATCGGCTATTACTCACAACCATGTGCACAAAACGGCTATGTGCACAATCCATATGGGCAATTAAAATCATAAACATACAAGTAACGGTTCTTTCCGGAAACCGCTTACCATTAATCACAACCAAGGGTGGTTAAGGAAGAGCTAATCCTTCCGGATATCACTCATCACCTATCACAAGTCAAACGTGGTCAACAGAGAGATAACCCCAAATAAACACATACACGTAATTTCCTAGTAGTACACAAAATGGCTATTGTGTAACTACTACCCAAAGTATACGACAATGAGGCATCGTGCCCTTTCTCAAAGTCCCATTACACTTCCTCGATAGGAATATAAATCCTTAATGAAGTCGACACAACTTCTTTGATATAACATTTCCAACCTCCTCGTGTGGTAGTATAAACTCCCCCACTTAGAACTTCGTTCCTCAATCAAATAGGCAAGATTACAAAGTCAATCGATTTCACCATTTACCAACGTACACGACCATACTTGGCGCCGGTCCCTCTTCCCAAATTCTCAAGTACTCAATACAATATAAATAAAAACTCATCTACCGTCACCCCTTTGTGCTACTTAAGCGATGACACAAAGTCAACATAACACGTATCTCTTATAAAAAAATTACTGCTACCCGCAAGGTAGACTTATCCAACTATCAAATTCTTTCAACCCGTCACTACTACAAAATCATCCGACCGACGATACATCATGCTCACCCTCTTGGAAAATAGTGACTATTGCTCCAAAAACGAATGCTTAGCGTATTGCATCCCATAATACATACGTCATCACCCTTGCTTTAACACTAAGCATACAAGAGGATTCGGATCGTCCTCCGCCACTTCATACCAAACATTCATTAACACGAACACAAACATTACTCTTGCAGTCGTCCGATTGCTATAGCTTGTAAAATTTCCACTTAGTCACTCATGTACATAAGGGTTTCGGCAAGGTACCCTAAGTACAATATAACCGTAACACCATCGGAGTCGAATACAATGCTAGTAGGTATGAAAGAGGCACCTAGCGTTGCGTCCCATATACTCCATTATCAACGTCCATCTAGATCAAACACTTGCTCTCATGGGTTTCACCCACCCGACGAACCTCATGGCTTATTAACTTCACTTACAAAAGCGGACACACGCTCACAACCTAACACCAAAGCCCGTTCTCATGGCTTGGTTAAAAAAATCATTTACTCCATCACTAAGAAATGCTTGGTTGTACCAAGTCTTACGCCCTCGTCCATCAATACAAACGTCATCATAGGGTGTTTCCATTAGGAATGTCACCCATCTCAATACTACGTATTAACGCCATACATGAAAAATACGTTCACTTGAGACTAATTAGATCTCGAAACAAAGTTTAATTCTCTAATACACACACGAATCCATCGGCACCCAACAAACAATAATAAGGCATATATGCACCAAAAATGAAAGTACCTGAAACAACATCGCTGGAGCCTTGCGCTTCACTGATCATCAGATAGTCACGCTCTAACCTCCTAACCCGATCGAAAAATGATTCAGAACACTCCGAATTTCGGTGTCCCTTCTTCTGGCAAATAAAGCACTTGATCGTGCTTAAAGGTACACTCGTACAATCCAGTTCCAAATGACTTCGCCCCCACACCTAAAACACGTAGGTCCATAACCTCCCTTACTCCTCTTCTTCATGTTTTCAACACCTTCGGGCGCACTTCTCACCCTTTTACTAGGAGCACCTCTCGATTCGAACTCTCTCTTACCCATAGGGTGATCAGCAAATTTTGGAGCATGAGATTCAATCCCCACAATTGCTCCTTCGTCACCTTTACCTTGAGGTTTAGGAAACCTCTTTTCGAACTCTTCATTCACGGCCTTAGGCACTTGGTCTCGGACCATCTCGGTTACTATCCCCTCGAACGACTCTTGAAGAACTTGTTTAACCTTGTCGACGAAAATTGAGATATAGCGTTCGAACACGGCCTCAATCCTTAACGTTAACTCATCCTTCCCCTCGTGAATAGGCTCACTCGTTCCGCATCCATCTTTCGTCTTCATTCTAAAGAATGCAATCGATTAAGCAACGAACAAGTATAATAATACGTAAAATCCCGGCCCATCTTGCTCGGCAATCGTCTTACATCACTTGTCAAATACGATTTGCACCCGTAAAAATGGTAACTAATCATTATTACGCGTACACGCCGTATCCACTCGTTAGTACCACGATTACTTTGATCGATGATATAACCCAACACAAACACAAAATATATTAATAATACCCGCATATTAATATAAACGTTAGTCCACCCATAAACTAGGACACTAACCGAATTCCCATTCCGACCCGTAATCCTACAAGTCCCGCACAAATAAGCACGCACAAAAGTCTAAGTCTAGGCACCTATCTCAAGTCACCTAAATCCCTTAGACCATGCTCTGATACCACTTGTAACGACCCAACCCATTATCCAACCGAATACGCAAAATAATTTTTTTTTAGTACAGTTAGGGTGCGCGGCGCGCACAGAGCCTGACCAGTTCTGTCCGGATTTTTAAATTTTCGTTTAAAGATCTCCCACTTCCCGACACTTTTAGACGAAACGATTTTCACAACACATTATAATAAGTAAAACTCACATGTTTTTATAATAAAACAAGTTTTACGACATCGGGTCCACATCGGCCCGTTTTACGAATTACGCACAAAATACAATTTTCGACCACATGATTTTAACACAAAATAAAGACCGAGCATGGCGATTGGGGATACTGTAGTGACCCGAACTTTTCCATGTTTATATATATTAATTGAGATTGATATTTACATGATTAAATGTTTCCAACATGTTAAGCAATCAAACTTGTTAAGACTTGATTAATTGAAATATGTTTCATATAGACAATTGACCACCCAAGTTGACCGGTGATTCACGAACGTTAAAACTTGTAAAAACTATATGATGACATATATATGGATATATATATATATATATATATATATATATATATATATATATATATATATATATATATATATATATATATATATATATATATATATATATATATATTTAACATGATACTATGATAAGTAAACATATCATTAAGTATATTAACAATGAACTACATATGTAAAAAACAAGACTACTAACTTAATGATTTTTAAACGAGACATATATGTAACGATTATCATTGTAAAGACATTTAATGGATATATATCATATTAAGAGATATTCATACATGATAATATCATGATAATATAATAATTTAAAATCTCATTTGATATTATAAACATTGGGTTAACAACATTTAACAAGATCGTTAACCTAAAGGTTTCAAAACAACACTTACATGTAACGACTAACGATGACTTAACGACTCAGTTAAAATGTATATACATGTAGTATTTTAATATGTATTTATACACTTTTGAAAGACTTCAAAACACTTATCAAAATACTTCTACTTAACAAAAATGCTTACAATTACATCCTCGTTCAGTTTCATCAACAATTCTACTCGTATGCACCCGTATTCGTACTCGTACAATACACAGCTTTTAGATGTATGTACTATTGGTATATACACTCCAATGATCAGCTCTTAGCAGCCCATGTGAGTCACCTATCACATGTGGGAACCATCATTTGGAAACTAGCATGAAATATCTCATAAAATTACAAAAATATGAGTAATCATTCATGACTTATTTACATGAAAACAAAATTACATATCCTTTATATCTAATCCATACACCAACGAAAAAAAACACCTACAAACACTTTCATTCTTCAATTTTATTCATCTAATTGATCTCTCTCAAGTTCTATCTTCAAGTTCTAAGTGTTCTTCATATATTCTACAAGTTCTAGTTACATAAAATCAAGAATACTTTCAAGTTTGCTAGCTCACTTCCAATCTTGTAAGGTGATCATCCAACCTCAAGAAATCTTTGTTTCTTACAGTAGGTTATAATTCTAATACAAGGTAATAATCATATTCAAACTTTGGTTCAATTTCTATAACTATAACAATCTTATTTCAAGTGATGATCTTACTTGAACTTGTTTTCGTGTCATGATTCTGCTTCAAGAACTTCGAGCCATCCAAGGATCCGTTGAAGCTAGATCCATTTTTGTCTTTTCCAGTAGGTTTATCCAAGGAACTTAAGGTAGTAATGATGTTCATAACATCATTCGATTCATACATATAAAGCTATCTTTTTCGAAGGTTTAAACTTGTAATCACTAGAACAAAGTTTAGTTAATTCTAAACTTGTTCGCAAACAAAAGTTAATCCTTCTAACTTGACTTTTAAAATCAACTAAACACATGTTCTATATCTATATGATATGCTAACTTAATGATTTAAAACCTGAAAACACGAAAAACACCGTAAAACCGGATTTACGCCGTCGTAGTAACACCGCGGGCTGTTTTGGGTTAGTTAATTAAAAACTATGATAAACTTTGATTTAAAAGTTGTTATTCTGAGAAATGATTTTTATTATGAACATGAAACTATATCCAAAAATTATGGTTAAACTCAAAGTGGAAGTATGTTTTCTAAAATGGTCATCTAGACGTCGATCTTTCGACTGAAATGACTACCTTTACAAAAACGACTTGTAACTTATTTTTCCGACTATAAACCTATAATTTTTCTATTTAGATTCATAAAATAGAGTTCAATATGAAACCATAGCAATTTGATTCACTCAAAATGGATTTAAAATGAAGAAGTTATGGGTAAAACAAGATTGGATAATTTTTCTCATTTTAGCTACGTGAAAATTGGTAACAAATCTATTCCAACCATAACTTAATCAACTTGTATTGTATATTATGTAATCTTGAGATACCATAGACACGTATACAATGTTTCGACCTATCATGTCGACACATCTATATATATTTCGGAACAACCATAGACACTCTATATGTGAATGTTGGAGTTAGCTATACAGGGTTGAGGTTGATTCCAAAAT
Source organism: Rutidosis leptorrhynchoides (assembly GCF_046630445.1). NCBI lineage: Eukaryota > Viridiplantae > Streptophyta > Magnoliopsida > Asterales > Asteraceae > Rutidosis > Rutidosis leptorrhynchoides. Next base: position 11,082,909 of record NC_092339.1, read on the forward strand.
ATATATAGTTTGAGTTGTGATCAATACTGAGATACGTATACACTGGGTCGTGGATTGATTCAAGATAATATTTATCGATTTATTTCTGTACATCTAACTGTGGACAACTAGTTATAGGTTACTAACGAGGACAGCTGACTTAATAAACTTAAAACATCAAAATATATTAAAAGTGTTGTAAATATATTTTGAACATACTTTGATATATATGTATATATTGTTATAGGTTCGTGAATCAACCAGTGGCCAAGTCTTACTTCCCGACGAAGTAAAAATCTGTGAAAGTGAGTTATAGTCCCACTTTTAAAATCTAATATTTTTGGTATGAGAATACATGCAGGTTTTATAAATGATTTACAAAATAGACACAAGTACGTGAAACTACATTCTATGGTTGAATTATCAAAATCGAATATGCCCCTTTTTATTAAGTCTGGTAATCTAAGAATTAGGGAACAGACTGAAATGTCCCGTTCTTATTGATTAAAAACGTTCCATATTAATTGATTTCGTTGCGAGGTTTTGACCTCTATATGAGACGTTTTTCAAAGACTGCATTCATTTTTGAAACAAACCATAACCTTTATTTCATAAATAAAGGTTTAAAAAGCTTTACGTAGATTATCAAATAATGATAATCTACAATATCCTGTTTACACACGACCATTACATAATGGTTTACAATACAAATATGTTACATCGAAATCAGTTTCTTGAATGCAGTTTTTACACAATATCATACAAACATGGACTCCAAATCTTGTCCTTATTTTAGTATGCAACAGCGGAAGCTCTTAATATTCACCTGAGAATAAACATGCTTTAAACGTCAACAAAAATGTTGGTGAGTTATAGGTTTAACCTATATATATCAAATCGTAACAATAGACCACAAGATTTCATATTTCAATACACATCCCATACATAGAGATAAAAATCATTCATATGGTGAACACCTGGTAACCGACAATAACAAGATGCATATATAAGAATATCCCCATCATTCCGGGACACCCTTCGGATATGATATAAATTTCGAAGTACTAAAGCATCCGGTACTTTGGATGGGGTTTGTTAGGCCCAATAGATCTATCTTTAGGATTCGCGTCAATTAGGGTGTCTGTTCCCTAATTCTTAGATTACCAGACTTAATAAAAAGGGGCATATTCGATTTTGATAATTCAACCATAGAATGTAATTTCACGTACTTGTGTCTATTTTGTAAATCATTTATAAAACCTGCATGTATTCTCATCCCAAAAATATTAGATTTTAAAAGTGGGACTATAACTCACTTTCACAGATTTTTACTTCGTCGGGAAGTAAGACTTGGCCACTGTTGATTCACGAACCTATAACAATATATACATATATATTAAAGTATGTTCAAAATATATTTACAACACTTTTAATATATTTTGATGTTTTAAGTTTATTAAGTCAGCTGTCCTCGTTAGTAACCTATAACTAGTTGTCCACAGTTAGATGTACAGAAATAAATCGATAAATATTATCTTGAATCAATCCACGACCCAGTGTATACGTATCTCAGTATTGATCACAACTCAAACTATATATATTTTGGAATCAACCTCAACCCTGTATAGCTAACTCCAACATTCACATATAGAGTGTCTATGGTTGTTCCGAAATATATATAGATGTGTCGACATGATAGGTCGAAACATTGTATACGTGTCTATGGTATCTCAAGATTACATAATATACAATACAAGTTGATTAAGTTATGGTTGGAATAGATTTGTTACCAATTTTCACGTAGCTAAAATGAGAAAAATTATCCAATCTTGTTTTACCCATAACTTCTTCATTTTAAATCCGTTTTGAGTGAATCAAATTGCTATGATTTCATATTGAACTCTATTTTATGAATCTAAACAGAAAAAGTATAGGTTTATAGTCAGAAAAATAAGTTACAAGTCGTTTTTGTAAAGGTAGTCATTTCAGTCGAAAGAACGACGTCTAGATGACCATTTTAGAAAACATACTTCCACTTTGAGTTTAACCATAATTTTTGGATATAGTTTCATGTTCATAATAAAAATCATTTTCTCAGAATAACAACTTTTAAATCAAAGTTTATCATAGTTTTTAATTAACTAACCCAAAACAGCCCGCGGTGTTACTACGACGGCGTAAATCCGGTTTTACGGTGTTTTTCGTGTTTCCAGGTTTTAAATCATTAAGTTAGCATATCATATAGATATAGAACATGTGTTTAGTTGATTTTAAAAGTCAAGTTAGAAGGATTAACTTTTGTTTGCGAACAAGTTTAGAATTAACTAAACTATGTTCTAGTGATTACAAGTTTAAACCTTCGAATAAGATAGCTTTATATGTATGAATCGAATGATGTTATGAACATCATTACTATCTTAATTTCCTTGGATAAACCTACTGGAAAAGAGAAAAATGGATCTAGCTTCAATGGATCCTTGGATGGCTCGAAGTTCTTGAAGCAGAATCATGACACGAAAACAAGTTCAAGTAAGATCATCACTTGAAATAAGATTGTTATAGTTATAGAAATTGAACCAAAGTTTGAATATGATTATTACCTTGTATTAGAATGATAACCTACTGTAAGAAACAAAGATTTCTTGAGGTTGGATGATCACCTTACAAGATTGGAAGTGAGCTAGCAAACTTGAAAGTATTCTTGATTTTATGAAACTAGAACTTTTGGAATTTATGAAGAACACTTAGAACTTGAAGATAGAACTTGAGAGAGATCAATTAGATGAAGAAAATTGAAGAATGAAAGTGTTTGTAGGTGTTTTTGGTCGTTGGTGTATGGATTAGATATAAAGGATATGTAATTTTGTTTTCATGTAAATAAGTCATGAATGATTACTCATATTTTTATAATTTTATGAGATATTTCATGCTAGTTGCCAAATGATGGTTCCCACATGTGTTAGGTGACTCACATGGGCTGCTAAGAGCTGATCATTGGAGTGTATATACCAATAGTACATACATCTAAAAGCTGTGTATTGTACGAGTACGAATACGGGTGCATACGAGTAGAATTGTTGATGAAACTGAACGAGGATGTAATTGTAAGCATTTTTGTTAAGTAGAAGTATTTTGATAAGTGTATTGAAGTCTTTCAAAAGTGTATAAATACATATTAAAACACTACATGTATATACATTTTAACTGAGTCGTTAAGTCATCGTTAGTCGTTACATGTAAGTGTTGTTTTGAAACCTTTAGGTTAACGATCTTGTTAAATGTTGTTAACTCAATGTTTATAATATCAAATGAGATTTTAAATTATTATATTATCATGATATTATCATGTATGAATATCTCTTAATATGATATATATACATTAAATGTCTTTACAACGATAATCGTTACATATATGTCTCGTTTAAAAATCATTAAGTTAGTAGTCTTGTTTTTACATATGTAGTTCATTGTTAATATACTTTATGATATGTTTTCTTATCATAGTATCATGTTAACTATATATATATATATCCATATATATGTCATCATATAGTTTTTACAAGTTTTAACGTTCGTGAATCACCGATCAACTTGGGTGGTCAATTGTCTATATGAAACATATTTCAATTAATCAAGTCTTAACAAGTTTGATTGCTTAACATGTTGGAAACATTTAATCATGTAAATATCAATCTCAATTAATATATATAAACATGGAAAAGTTCGGGTCACTACAGTACCTACCCGTTAAATAAATTTCGTCCCGAAATTTTAAGCTGTTGAAGGTGTTGACGAATCTTCTAGAAATAGATGCGGGTATTTCTTCTTCATCTGATCTTCACGCTCCCAGGTGAACTCGGGTCCTCTACGAGCATTCCATCGAACCTTAACAATTGGTATCTTGTTTTGCTTAAGTCTTTTAACCTCACGATCCATTATTTCGACGGGTTCTTCGATGAATTGAAGTTTTTCGTTGATTTGGATTTCATCTAACGGAATAGTGAGATCTTCTTTAGCAAAACATTTCTTTAAATTCGAGAGGTGGAAAGTGTTATGTACAGCCGCGAGTTGTTGAGGTAACTCTAGTCGGTAAGCTACTGGTCCGACACGATCAATAATCTTGAATGGTCCAATATACCTTGGATTTAATTTCCCTCGTTTACCAAATCGAACAACGCCTTTCCAAGGTGCAACTTTAAGCATGACCATCTCTCAAATTTCAAATTCTATATCTTTTCTTTTAATGTCAGCGTTGCTCTTTTGTCGACTTTGGGCGGTTTTCAACCGTTGTTGAATTTGGATGATCTTCTCGGTAGTTTCTTGTATAATCTCCGGACCCGTAATCTGTCTATCCCCCACTTCACTCCAACAAATCGGAGACCTGCACTTTCTACCATAAAGTGCTTCAAACGGCGCCATCTCAATGCTTGAATGGTAGCTGTTGTTGTAGGAAAATTCTGCTAACGGTAGATGTCGATCCCAACTGTTTCCGAAATCAATAACACATGCTCGTAGCATGTCTTCAAGCGTTTGTATCGTCCTTTCGCTCTGCCCATCAGTTTGTGGATGATAGGCAGTACTCATGTCTAGACGAGTTCCTAATGCTTGCTGTAATGTCTGCCAGAATCTTGAAATAAATCTGCCATCCCTATCAGAGATAATAGAGATTGGTATTCCATGTCTGGAGACGACTTCCTTCAAATACAGTCGTGCTAACTTCTCCATCTTGTCATCTTCTCTTATTGGTAGGAAGTGTGCTGATTTGGTGAGACGATCAACTATTACCCAAATAGTATCAAAACCACTTGCAGTCCTTGGCAATTTAGTGATGAAATCCATGGTAATGTTTTCCCATTTCCATTCCGGGATTTCGGGTTGTTGAAGTAGACCTGATGGTTTCTGATGCTCAGCTTTGACCTTAGAACACGTCAAACATTCTCCTACGTATTTAGCAACATCGGCTTTCATACCCGGCCACCAAAAATGTTTCTTGAGATCCTTGTACATCTTCCCCGTTCCAGGATGTATTGAGTATCTGGTTTTATGAGCTTCTCTAAGTACCATTTCTCTCATATCTCCAAATTTTGGTACCCAAATCCTTTCAGCCCTATACCGGGTTCCGTCTTCCCGAATATTAAGATGCTTCTCCGATCCTTTGGGTATTTCATCCTTTAAATTTCCCTCTTTTAAAACTCCTTGTTGCGCCTCCTTTATTTGAGTAGTAATGTTATTATGAATCATTATATTCATAGATTTTACTCGAATGGGTTCTCTGTCCTTCCTGCTCAAGGCATCGGCTACCACATTTGCCTTCCCCGGGTGGTAACGAATCTCAAAGTCGTAATCATTCAATAATTCAATCCACCTACGCTGCCTCATATTCAGTTGTTTCTGATTAAATATTTGTTGAAGACTTTTGTGGTTGGTATATATAATACTTTTGACCCCATATAAGTAGTGCCTCCAAGTCTTTAATGCAAAAACAACCGCGCCTAATTCCAAATCATGCGTCGTATAATTTTGTTCGTGAATCTTCAATTGTCTAGACGCATAAGCAATCACCTTCGTTCGTTGCATTAATACACAACCGAGACCTTGCTTTGATGCATCGCAATAAATCACAAAATCATCATTCCCTTTAGGCAATGACAATATAGGTGCCGTAGTTAGCTTTTTCTTCAATAACTGAAACGCTTTCTCTTGTTCATCATTCCATTCAAATTTCTTCCCTTTATGCGTTAATGCAGTCAAGGGTTTTGCTATTCTGGAAAAGTCTTGGATGAACCTTCTGTAGTAACCAGCTAGTCCTAAAAACTGGCGTATGTGTTTTGGAGTTTTCGGGGTTTCCCACTTTTCAACAGTTTCTATCTTTGCCGGATCCACCTTAATACCTTCTTTGTTCACTATGTGACCGAGGAATTGAACTTCTTCCAACCAAAATGCACACTTTGAAAACTTAGCGTACAATTCTTCCTTCCTCAATACTTCTAACACCTTTCTCAAATGTTCACCGTGTTCTTGGTCATTCTTTGAGTAAATAAGTATGTCATCAATGAAAACAATGACAAACTTGTCAAGGTATGGTCCACACACTCGGTTCATAAGGTCCATGAACACAGCTGGTGCATTAGTTAAACTAAATGGCATGACCATAAACTCGTAATGACCGTAACGTGTTCTGAAAGCAGTCTTTGGAATATCATCTTCTTTCACCCGCATTTGATGATACCCGGAACGTAAGTCAATCTTTGAATAAACAGACGAGCCTTGTAGTTGATCAAATAAGTCGTCGATTCTCGGTAGTGGGTAGCGGTTCTTGATGGTAAGTTTGTTCAACTCTCGGTAGTCGATACACAACCTGAATGTACCATCTTTCTTCTTGACAAACAAAACAGGAGCTCCCCACGGTGATGTGCTTGGTCGAATGAAACCACGCTCTAAAAGTTCTTGTAATTCGCTTTGCAGTTCTTTCATCTCGCTGGGTGCGAGTCTGTAAGGAGCACGAGCTATTGGTGCAGCTCCTGGTACAAGATCTATTTGAAATTCAACGGATCGATGTGGGGGTAATCCCGGTAATTCTTTCGGAAATACATCGGGAAATTCTTTTGCAATGGGAACATCATTGATGCTCTTTTCTTCAGTTTGTACTTTCTCGACGTGTGCTAGAACAGCATAGCAACCTTTTCTTATTAGTTTTTGTGCCTTCAAATTACTAATAAGATGTAGCTTCGTGTTGCCCTTTTCTCCGTACACCATTAAGGGTTTTCCTTTTTCTCGTATAATGCGAATTGCATTTTTGTAACAAACGATCTCCGCCTTCACTTCTTTCAACCAGTCCATACCGATTATCACATCAAAACTCCCTAACTCTACTGGTATCAAATCAATCTTAAATGTTTCGCTAACCAGTTTAATTTCTCTATTCCGACATATATTATCTGCTGAAATTAATTTACCATTTGCTAATTCGAGTAAAAATTTACTATCCAAAGGCGTCAATGGACAACTTAATTTAGCACAAAAATCTCTACTCATATAGCTTCTATCCGCACCCGAATCAAATAAAACGTAAGCAGATTTATTGTCAATAAGAAACGTACCCGTAACAAGCTCCGGGTCTTCCTGTGCCTCTATCGCATTAATATTGAAAACTCTTCCACGGCCTTGTCCATTCGTGTTCTCCTGGTTCGGGCAATTTCTAATAATGTGGCCTGGTTTTCCACATTTATAACAAACTACATTGGCATAACTTGCTCCGACACTACTTGCTCCGCCATTACTCGTTCCGACACCATTTGTTCCTTTCGTTCTATTAGCCCCTGGTCCGTAGACCTCACACTTCGCCGCGCTATGACCATTTCTTTTACACTTGTTGCAAAATTTGGTGCAGAACCCCGAGTGATTCTTTTCACACCTTTGGCATAGCTGCTTCTGATTGTTGTTGTTGTTGCGGTTATTATTGTTGTTGGGATGATTGTTGTAGTTGCTGTTGTTGTTGTTGTTGTTGTTGTTGTTGGGCCGTTTGTTGTAGTTGCGATTGATGTTGCGATTGTTGGGATAATTGTTGCGATTATTGTTGTAATTACTGTTGTTGTTGTATTGGTGATTCTTATCACCGTTTTCCTCCCACTTTCTTTTGACTTGCTTCACATTGGCCTCTTCAGCAGTCTGTTCTTTAATTCTTTCTTCAATCTGGTTCACTAGTTTGTGAGCCATTCTACATGCCTGTTGTATGGAGGCGGGCTCGTGTGAACTTATATCTTCTTGGATTCTTTCTGGTAATCCTTTCACAAACGCGTCGATCTTCTCTTCCTCATCTTCGAATGCTCCCGGACACAATAGGCACAATTCTGTGAATCATCTTTCGTACGTGGTAATATCAAATCCTTGGGTTCGTAACCCTCTAAGTTCTGTCTTGAGCTTATTGACCTCGGTTCTGGGACGGTACTTCTCGTTCATCAAGTGCTTGAATGCTGACCACGGTAGTGCGTACGCATCATCTTGTCCCACTTGCTCTAGATAGGTATTCCACCATGTTAACGCAGAACCTGTGAAGGTATGCGTAGCGTACTTCACTTTGTCCTCTTCAGTACACTTACTTATGGCAAACACCGATTCAACCTTCTCGGTCCACCGTTTCAATCCGATCGGTCCTTCGGTTCCATCAAATTCCAAAGGTTTGCAGGCAGTGAATTCTTTGTAGGTGCATCCTACACGATTTCCTGTACTGCTAGATCCAAGGTTATTGTTGGTATGTAGCGCAGCCTGTACTGCGGCTATGTTTGAAGCTAGAAAAGTACGGAATTCCTCTTCATTCATATTCACGGTGTGTCGAGTAGTCGGTGCCATTTCCTTCAAAATAGTTAAATGGAACAAGTTAATCATACAGAATATTAAGAGTAGTTAATAGTATTTCGTAGCATAATATGAACTCATTTATAAAAGCTTTTTCTTCATATTAGCGTTTTATAAGTTTAAATTCGGGTAGTACCTACCCGTTAAGTTCATACTTAGTAGCTAATATACAATTCAACTACTACAATTCTATATGAAAAACTGATTGTAATAATATTTCGCGTTCAAACTTTTATACAATATTTTACAAACTTACAATACCGCTTATTTTACATAAAGCATGAAATATAGCACACAATAACTTTGATACAAGATAGTTGTGAAGACAATTCTAGCTAGTACACAAGTCGTTCGGCAAAGGCAATAAAGACACGTAATTCATACGTCCAGAAACAAGTCATGCATTCTGGTTTTACTAGGACTACTTCCCATCCTTGGTCTTGTGCAACATAACCGTTATGGCCGTTGATAAGACAGCGTGTTGTAACGTCATCAAAGGGACGAGGGTTACGTAATGTCCAACAGTCCCGTAATAATCTAAAAACCTCATTTCTTACCCCAATTACCGACTCCGTCACTTGTGGAAACGTTTTGTTTAATAGTTGTAGCCCGATGTTCTTGTTCTCACTTTGGTGAGAAGCGAACATTACTAATCCGTAAGCATAACATGCTTCTTTATGTTGCATGTTAGCCGCTTTTTCTAAATCACGAAGTCCAATATTCGGATATATTGAGTCAAAATAATTTCTTAACCCGTTGCGTAAAATAGCATTTGGGTTCCCCGCAATATATGCGTCAAAGTAAACACATCGTAACTTATGGGTTTCCCAATGTGATATCCCCCATCTTTCAAACGAAAGTCTCTTATAAACCAAGACATTCTTGGAACGTTCTTCGAATGTCTTACAAACTGATCTCGCCTTAAATAGTTGTGCCGAAGAATTCTGGCCGACTCTAGACAAGATTTCATCAATCATGTCTCCGGGTAGGTCTCTTAAAATATTGGGTTGTCTATCCATTTTGTGTTTTTAAACTGTAAAATAGACAAGAGTTAGTTTCATAAAAAAATACTTATTAATACAAGCAATTTTTACATATATCATAAAGCATAAGAACACTATATTACATATATTACACCACACGAATACAACTATCTTATTCCGACTCGCTCGTTTCTTCTTCTTCTTCGGTTTTGGTTCGTTTTGCCAAGTTTCTAGGGATATATGATGTTCCCCTAATACGAGCCGTCGTTGTCCACATTGGTTTAGAAAAACCTGGTGGTTTAGAGGTTCCCGGGTCATTGTTACAACTTAAGGACTTCGGGGGTTGACGATACATATAAAGTTTATCGGGGTTGGAATTAGATTTCTCTATTTTTATGCCCTTTCCCTTATTATTTTCTTTTGCCTTTTTAAATTCAGTTGGGGTAATTTCTATAACATCATCGGAATTCTCGTCGGAATCCGATTCATCGGAGAATTGGTAATCCTCCCAATATTTTGCTTCCTTGGCGGAAACACCATTGACCATAATTAACTTTGGTCGGTCGGTTGAGGATTTTCTTTTACTTAACCATTTTATTATTTCCCCCACCGGTTCTATTTCTTCATCCGGTTCCGATTCTTCTTCCGGTTCTGATTCTTTTTCCTGTTCCGACTCTTCTTCCGGTTCCTCTTCGGGAACTTGTGAATCAGTCCACAAATCATTCCAATTTACATTTGACTCTTCATTATTATTAGGTGAGTCAATGGGACTTGTTCTAGAGGTAGACATCTATCACATAATATCAAACACGTTAAGAGATTAATATATCACATAATATTCATATGTTAAAAATATATAGTTTCCAACAAAAATGTTAAGCAATCATTTTTAAAGAAAACACGGTCGAAGTCCAGACTCACTAATGCATCCTAACAAACTCGATAAGACACACTAATGCAAATTTTCTGGTTCTCTAAGACCAACGCTCGGATACCAACTGAAATGTCCCGTTCTTATTGATTAAAAACGTTCCATATTAATTGATTTCGTTGCGAGGTTTTGACCTCTATATGAGACGTTTTTCAAAGACTGCATTCATTTTTGAAACAAACCATAACCTTTATTTCATAAATAAAGGTTTAAAAAGCTTTACGTAGATTATCAAATAATGATAATCTACAATATCCTGTTTACACACGACCATTACATAATGGTTTACAATACAAATATGTTACATCGAAATCAGTTTCTTGAATGCAGTTTTTACACAATATCATACAAACATGGACTCCAAATCTTGTCCTTATTTTAGTATGCAACAGCGGAAGCTCTTAATATTCACCTGAGAATAAACATGCTTTAAACGTCAACAAAAATGTTGGTGAGTTATAGGTTTAACCTATATATATCAAATCGTAACAATAGACCACAAGATTTCATATTTCAATACACATCCCATACATAGAGATAAAAATCATTCATATGGTGAACACCTGGTAACCGACAATAACAAGATGCATATATAAGAATATCCCCATCATTCCGGGACACCCTTCGGATATGATATAAATTTCGAAGTACTAAAGCATCCGGTACTTTGGATGGGGTTTGTTAGGCCCAATAGATCTATCTTTAGGATTCGCGTCAATTAGGGTGTCTGTTCCCTAATTCTTAGATTACCAGACTTAATAAAAAGGGGCATATTCGATTTTGATAATTCAACCATAGAATGTAATTTCACGTACTTGTGTCTATTTTGTAAATCATTTATAAAACCTGCATGTATTCTCATCCCAAAAATATTAGATTTTAAAAGTGGGACTATAACTCACTTTCACAGATTTTTACTTCGTCGGGAAGTAAGACTTGGCCACTGTTGATTCACGAACCTATAACAATATATACATATATATTAAAGTATGTTCAAAATATATTTACAACACTTTTAATATATTTTGATGTTTTAAGTTTATTAAGTCAGCTGTCCTCGTTAGTAACCTATAACTAGTTGTCCACAGTTAGATGTACAGAAATAAATCGATAAATATTATCTTGAATCAATCCACGACCCAGTGTATACGTATCTCAGTATTGATCACAACTCAAACTATATATATTTTGGAATCAACCTCAACCCTGTATAGCTAACTCCAACATTCACATATAGAGTGTCTATGGTTGTTCCGAAATATATATAGATGTGTCGACATGATAGGTCGAAACATTGTATACGTGTCTATGGTATCTCAAGATTACATAATATACAATACAAGTTGATTAAGTTATGGTTGGAATAGATTTGTTACCAATTTTCACGTAGCTAAAATGAGAAAAATTATCCAATCTTGTTTTACCCATAACTTCTTCATTTTAAATCCGTTTTGAGTGAATCAAATTGCTATGATTTCATATTGAACTCTATTTTATGAATCTAAAAAGAAAAAGTATAGGTTTATAGTCGGAAAAATAAGTTACAAGTTGTTTTTGTAAAGGTAGTCATTTCAGTCGAAAGAACGACGTCTAGATGACCATTTTAGAAAACATACTTCCACTTTGAGTTTAACCATAATTTTTGGATATAGTTTCATGTTCATAATAAAAATCATTTTCTCAGAATAACAACTTTTAAATCAAAGTTTATCATAGTTTTTAATTAACTAACCCAAAACAGCCCGCGGTGTTACTACGACGGCGTAAATCCGGTTTTACGGTGTTTTTCGTGTTTCCAGGTTTTAAATCATTAAGTTAGCATATCATATAGATATAGAACATGTGTTTAGTTGATTTTAAAAGTCAAGTTAGAAGGATTAACTTTTGTTTGCGAACAAGTTTAGAATTAACTAAACTATGTTCTAGTGATTACAAGTTTAAACCTTCGAATAAGATAGCTTTATATGTATGAATCGAATGATGTTATGAACATCATTACTACCTTAATTTCCTTGGATAAACCTACTGGAAAAGAGAAAAATGGATCTAGCTTCAATGGATCCTTGGATGGCTCGAAGTTCTTGAAGCAGAATCATGACACGAAAACAAGTTCAAGTAAGATCATCACTTGAAATAAGATTATTATAGTTATAGAAATTGAACCAAAGTTTGAATATGATTATTACCTTGTATTAGAATGATAACCTACTGTAAGAAACAAAGATTTCTTGAGGTTGGATGATCACCTTACAAGATTGGAAGTGAGCTAGCAAACTTGAAAGTATTCTTGATTTTATGAAACTAGAACTTTTGGAATTTATGAAGAACACTTAGAACTTGAAGATAGAACTTGAGAGAGATCAATTAGATGAAGAAAATTGAAGAATGAAAGTGTTTGTAGGTGTTTTTGGTCGTTGGTGTATGGATTAGATATAAAGGATATGTAATTTTGTTTTCATGTAAATAAGTCATGAATGATTACTCATATTTTTGTAATTTTATGAGATATTTCATGCTAGTTGCCAAATGATGGTTCCCACATGTGTTAGGTGACTCACATGGGCTGCTAAGAGCTGATCATTGGAGTGTATATACCAATAGTACATACATCTAAAAGCTGTGTATTGTACGAGTACGAATACGGGTGCATACGAGTAGAATTGTTGATGAAACTGAACGAGGATGTAATTGTAAGCATTTTTGTTAAGTAGAAGTATTTTGATAAGTGTATTGAAGTCTTTCAAAAGTGTATAAATACATATTAAAACACTACATGTATATACATTTTAACTGAGTCGTTAAGTCATCGTTAGTCGTTACATGTAAGTGTTGTTTTGAAACCTTTAGGTTAACGATCTTGTTAAATGTTGTTAACTCAATGTTTATAATATCAAATGAGATTTTAAATTATTATATTATCATGATATTATCATGTATGAATATCTCTTAATATGATATATATACATTAAATGTCTTTACAACGATAATCGTTACATATATGTCTCGTTTAAAAATCATTAAGTTAGTAGTCTTGTTTTTACATATGTAGTTCATTGTTAATATACTTTATGATATGTTTTCTTATCATAGTATCATGTTAACTATATATATATATATCCATATATATGTCATCATATAGTTTTTACAAGTTTTAACGTTCGTGAATCACCGATCAACTTGGGTGGTCAATTGTCTATATGAAACATATTTCAATTAATCAAGTCTTAACAAGTTTGATTGCTTAACATGTTGGAAACATTTAATCATGTAAATATCAATCTCAATTAATATATATAAACATGGAAAAGTTCGGGTCACTACACAGACACCCTAATTGACGCGAATCCTAAAGATAGATCTATTGGGCTTAACAAACCCCATCCAAAGTACCGGATGCTTTAGTACTTAGAAATTTATATCATATCCGAAGGGTGTCCCGGAATGATGGGGATATTCTTATATATGCATCTTGTTAATGTCGGTTACCAGGTGTTCACCATATGAAAGATTTTTATCTCTATGTATGGGATGTGTATTGAAATATGAAATCTTGTGGTCTATTATTATGATTTGATATATATAGGTTAAACCTATAACTCACCAACATTTTTGTTGACGTTTTAAGCATGTTTATTCTCAGGTGATTATTAAGAGCTTCGACTGTCGCATACTTAAATAAGGACGAGATTTGGAGTCCATGCTTGTATGATATTGTGTAAAAACTGCATTCAAGAAATTTATTTTGTTGTAACATATTTGTATTGTAAACCATTATGTAATGGTTGTGTGTAAACAGGATATTTTAGATTATCATTATTTGATAATCTACGTAAAGCTTTTTTAAACCTTTATTGATGAAATAAAGGTTATGGTTTGTTTTAAAAATGAATGCAGTCTTTGAAAAACGTCTCATATAGAGGTCAAAACCTCGCAACGAAATCAATTAATATGGAACGTTTTTAATCAATAAGAACGGGACATTTCAGTTGGTATCCGAGCGTTGGTCTTAGAGAACCAGAATTTTGCATTAGTGTGTCTTATCGAGTTTGTTAGGATGCATTAGTGAGTCTGGACTTCGACCGTGTTTACTTGAAAGATGATTGCTTAACAAATTTTGTTGGAAACTATATATTTTTAACATGTGAATATTATGTGATATATTAATCTCTTAACGTGTTTGATATTATGTGATAGATGTCTACCTCTAGAACAAGTCCCATTGACTCACCTAATAATAATGAAGAGTCAAATGTAAATTGGAATGATTCGTGGACTGATTCACAAGTTCCCGAAGAGGAACCGGAAGAAGAGTCGGAACCAGAAGAAGAATCAGAACCGGAAGAAGAATCGGAACCAAATGAAGAAATAGAACTGGAGGGGGAAATAATAAAACGGTTAAGTAAAAGAAAATCCTCAACCAACCGACCAAGGTTAATTATGGTCAATGGTGTTTTCGCCAAGGAAGCAAAATATTGGGAGGATTACCAATTCTCCGATGAATCGGATTCCGACGAGAATTCCGATGATGTTATAGAAATTACCCCAACTGAATTTAAAAAGGCAAAAGAAAATAATAAGGGAAAGGGCATAAAAATAGAGAAATCTAATTCCAACCCCGATGAACTTTATATGTATCGTCAACCCCCGAAGTCCTTAAGTTGTAACAATGACCCGGGAACCTCTAAACCACCAGGTTTTTCTAAACCAATGTGGAAAATTACGGCTCGTATTAGGGGAACATCATATATCCCTAGAAACTTGGCAAAACGAACCAAAACTGAAGAAGAAGAAACAAGCGAGTCGGAATAAGATAGTTGTATTCGTGTGGTGTAATATATGTAATATAGTGTGCTTATGCTTTATGATATATGAAAAAATTGCTTGTATTAAATAAGTATTTTTTTTATGAAGCTAACTCTTGTCTATTTTACAGTATAAAAACACAAAATGGATAGATAACCCAATATTTTAAGAGACCTACCCGGAGACATGATTGATGAAATCTTGTCTAGAGTCGGTCAGAATTCTTCGGCACAACTATTTAAGGCGAGATCAGTTTGTAAGACATTCGAAGAACGTTCCAAGAATGCCTTGGTTTATAAAAGGCTTTCGTTCGAAAGATGGGGGATATCACATTGGGAAATCCATAAGTTACGATGTGTTTACTTTGACGCATATATTGCGGGGAACCCAAATGCTATTTTACGCAATGGGTTAAGAAATTATTTTGACTCAATATATCCGAATATTGGACTTCGTGATTTAGAAAAAGCGGCTAACATGCAACATAAAGAAGCATGTTATGCTTACGGATTAGTAATGTTCGCTTCTCACCAAAGTGAGAACAAGAACATCGGGCTACAACTATTAAACAAAACGTTCCCACAAGTGACGGAGTCGGTAATTGGGGTAAGAAATGAGGTTTTAGATTGTTACGGGACTGTTGGACATTACATAACCCTCGTCCCTTTGACGACGTTACAACACGCTGTCTTATCAACGGCCATAACGGTTATGTTCCACAAGACCAAGGATGGGAAGTAATCCTAGTAAAACCAGAATGCATGACTTGTTTCTGGATGTATGAATTACGTGTCTTTATTGCCTTTGCTGAACGACTTGTGTACTAGCTAGAATTATCTTCACAACCATCTTGTATCAAATTTATTGTGTGCTATATTTCATGCTATATGTAAAATAAGCAGTATTGTAAGTTTGTAAAATATTGTGTAAAAGTTTGAACGTGAAATATTATTATAATCAGTTTTTCATATAGAATTGTAGTAGTTGAATTGTATATTAGCTACTAAGTATGAACTTAACAGGTAGGTACTACCCGAATTTAAACTTATAAAACGCTAATATGAAGAAAAAGCTTTTATAAATGAGTTCATATTATGCTACGAAATACTATTAACTACTCTCAATATTCTGTATGATTAACTTGTTCCATTTGACTATTTTGAAGGAAATGGCACCGACTACTCGACACACCGTGAATATGAATGAAGAGGAATTCCGTACTTTTCTAGCTTCAAACATAGCCGCAGTACAGGCTGCGCTACATACCAACAATAACCTTGGATCTAGCAGTACAGGAAATCGTGTAGGATGCACCTACAAAGAATTCACTGCCTGCAAACCCTTGGAATTTGATGGAACCGAAGGACCGATCGGATTGAAACGGTGGACCGAGAAGGTCGAATCGGTGTTTGCCATAAGTAAGTGTACTGAAGAGGACAAAGTAAAGTACGCTACGCATACCTTCACAGGTTCTGCGTTAACATGGTGGAATACCTATCTAGAGCAAGTGGGACAAGACGATGCGTACGCACTACCGTGGTCAGCATTCAAGCACTTGATGAACGAGAAGTACCGTCCCAGAACCGAGGTCAATAAGCTCAAGACAGAACTTAGAGGGTTACGAACCCAAGGATTTGATATTACCACGTACGAAAGACGATTCACAGAATTGTGCCTATTGTGTCCGGGAGCATTCGAAGATGAGGAAGAGAAGATCGACGCGTTTGTGAAAGGATTACCGGAAAGAATCCAAGAAAATATAAGTTCACACGAGCCCGCCTCCATACAACAGGCATGTAGAATGGCTCACAAACTAGTGAACCAGATTGAAGAAAGGATTAAAGAACAGACTGCTGAAGAGGCCAATGTGAAGCAAGTCAAAAGAAAGTGGGAGGAAAACGGTGATAAGAATCACCAATACAACAACAACAGCAATTACAACAATAATCGCAACAATTATCCCAACAATCGCAACATCAATCGCAACTACAACAAATGGCCCAACAACAACAACAACAACAACAACAACAACAACAACAGCAACTACAACAATCATCCCAACAACAATAATAACCGCAACAACAACAACAACAATCAGAAGCAGCTATGCCAAAGGTGTGAAAAGTATCACTCGGGGTTCTGCACCAAATTTTGCAACAAGTGTAAAATAAATGGTCATAGCGTGGCGAAGTGTGAGGTCTACGGACCAGGGGTTAATAGAACGAAAGGAACAAATGGTGTCGGAACGAGTAATGGCGGAGCAAGTAGTGTCGGAGCAAGTTATGCCAATGTAGTTTGTTATAAATGTGGAAAACTGGGCCACATTATTAGAAATTGTCCGAACCAGGAGAACACGAATGGACAAGGCCGCGGAAGAGTTTTCAATATTAATGCGACAGAGGCACAGGAAGACCCGGAGCTTGTTACGGGTACGTTTCTTATTGACAATAAACCTGCTTACGTTTTATTTGATTCGGGTGCGGATAGAAGCTATATGAGTAGAGATTTTTGTGCTAAATTAAGTTGTCCATTGACGCCTTTGGATAGTAAATTTTTACTCGAATTAGCAAATGGTAAATTAATTTCAGCAGATAATATATGTCGGAATCGAGAAATTAAACTGGTTAGTGAAACATTTAAGATTGACTTGATACCAGTAGAGTTAGGGAGTTTTGATGTGATAATCGGTATGGACTGATTGAAAGAAGTGAAAGCAGAGATCGTTTGTTACAAAAATGCAATTCGCATTATACGAGAAAAAGGAAAACCCTTAATGGTGTACGGAGAAAAGGGCAACACGAAGCTACATCTTATTAGTAATTTGAAGGCACAAAAACTAATAAGAAAAGGTTGCTATGTTGTTCTAGCACACGTCGAGAAAGTACAAACTGAAGAAAAGAGCATCAATGATGTTCCCGTCGCAAAAGAATTTCCCGATGTATTTCCGAAAGAATTACCGGGATTACCCCCACATCGATCCGTTGAATTTCAAATAGATCTTGTACCAGGAGCTGCACCAATAGCTCGTGCTCCTTACAGACTCGCACCCAACGAGATGAAAGAACTGCAAAGCCAATTACAAGAACTTTTAGAGCGTGGTTTCATTCGACCAAGCACATCACCGTGGGGAGCTCCTGTTTTGTTTGTCAAGAAGAAAGATGGTACATTCAGGTTGTGTATCGACTACCGAGAGTTGAACAAACTTACCATCAAGAATCGCTACCCACTACCGAGAATCGACGACTTATTTGATCAACTACAAGGCTCGTCTGTTTATTCAAAGATTGACTTACGTTCCGGGTATCATCAAATGCGGGTGAAAGAAGATGATATTCCAAAGACTGCTTTCAGAACACGTTACGGTCATTACGAGTTTATGGTCATGCCGTTTAGTTTAACTAATGCACCAGCTGTGTTCATGGACCTTATGAACCGAGTGTGTGGACCATACCTTGACAAGTTTGTCATTGTTTTCATTGATGACATACTTATTTACTCAAAGAATGACCAAGAACACGGTGAACATTTGAGAAAGGTGTTAGAAGTATTGAGGAAGGAAGAATTGTACGCTAAGTTTACAAAGTGTGCATTTTGGTTGGAAGAAGTTCAATTCCTCGGTCACATAGTGAACAAAGAAGGTATTAAGGTGGATCCGGCAAAGATAGAAACTGTTGAAAAGTGGAAAACCCCGAAAACTCCGAAACACATACGCCAGTTTTTAGGACTAGCCGATTACTACAGAAGGTTCATCCAAGACTTTTCCAGAATAGCAAAACCCTTGACTGCATTAACGCATAAAGGGAAGAAATTTGAATGGAATGATGAACAAGAGAAAGCGTTTCAGTTATTGAAGAAAAAGCTAACTACGGCACCTATATTGTCATTGCCTGAAGGGAATGATGATTTTGTGATTTATTGTGACGCATCAAAGCAAGGTCTCGGTTGTGTATTAATGCAACGAACGAAGGTGATTGCTTATGCGTCTAGACAATTGAAGATTCACGAACAAAATTATACGACGCATGATTTGGAATTAGGCGCGGTTGTTTTTGCATTAAAGACTTGGAGGCACTACTTATATGGGGTCAAAAGTATTATATATACCGACCACAAAAGTCTTCAACACATATTTAATCAGAAACAACTGAATATGAGGCAGCGTAGGTGGATTGAATTGTTGAATGATTATGACTTTGAGATTCGTTACCACCCGGGGAAGGCAAATGTGGTAGCCGATGCCTTGAGCAGGAAGGACAGAGAACCCATTCGAGTAAAATCTATGAATATAATGATTTATAATGACCTTACTACTCAAATAAAGGAGGCGCAACAAGGAGTTTTAAAAGAGGGAAATTTAAAGGATGAAATACCCAAAGGATCGGAGAAGCATCTTAATATTCGGGAAGACGGAACCCGGTATAGGGCTGAAAGGATTTGGGTACCAAAATTTGGAGATATGAGAGAAATGGTACTTAGAGAAGCTCATAAAACCAGATACTCAATACATCCTGGAACGGGGAAGATGTACAAGGATCTCAAGAAACATTTTTGGTGGCCGGGTATGAAAGCCGATGTTGCTAAATACGTAGGAGAATGTTTGACGTGTTCTAAGGTCAAAGCTGAGCATCAGAAACCATCAGGTCTACTTCAACAACCCAAAATTCCAGAATGGAAATGGGAAAACATTACCATGGATTTCATCACTAAATTGCCAAGGACTGCAAGTGGTTTTGATACTATTTGGGTAATAGTTGATCGTCTCACCAAATCAGCACACTTCCTGCCAATAAGAGAAGATGACAAGATGGAGAAGTTAGCATGACTGTATTTGAAGGAAGTCATCTCCAGACATGGAATACCAATCTCTATTATCTCTGATAGGGATGGCAGATTTATTTCAAGATTCTGGCAGACATTACAACAAGCATTAGGAACTCGTCTAGACATGAGTACTGCCTATCATCCACAAACTGATGGGCAGAGCGAAAGGACGATACAAACGCTTGAAGACATGCTGTAACATCCCGCATTTTTCCGTTAAATTATTTTAACGCCCGTCTTTTTCTTTTTAAATAATACCCTTCGTATCTAGATTCGTATCCTTTGTTATGTGACATTTTAAATATTCTCGTTGTTGGAAGATAACGTCTCCCGTACTCTCGTGTAATTTAAAATATTCCGTTTAGGTATTTTCCGCACCCGACTACAAACTCGAGGGACTAAAATTGACACGGGGCAAACTAGTTGACTAGGTCACCTAGTCTACCCCAATTACCACCATTCAACCACCTCTCACTCTCTCTCTCTTTCTCTCTAGCAAGAACACACCCAATTTCCATATTCATTCATTCATCATCTAAATCCGGATTAGGGAGCTAGCAACCAAATAAATTACATATTCTTGATCCTCTCATCATCCTCTTCGATTTGATGCTAACTACTTCGATTTTGGGTAACATTTCTAAAACACTAGATTTCTTTAAATTTGTGTTCTTGACTTAAAAGTGTGTTAATTAGTGTCTATGGCTCATTGTGATGTCGTGTATGTAATTTGTATGCTCGATTTGTTGTTTTTGGTGTAACTAGCTTGAATATGAAAATTGCTTGCTTAATCTTTGATTTTGGATGATTAAAAGTTGTTTAATTGTTAAAGTTCATGTATTAAATGTGTTACTAGCATCATTAGCTTCAAATTGATGTGTAGGTTGATTAAGAAAACTTCAAAAACATGATTATTGATTTTGAGATGTTTGACTAGGGTTTGATAGTTCATGACATGAATTTTTGGATGCTTGAATGTCATGGAATGTAAATTGTTAGTGTTTAGTAGTAATGTATGCTTCATTACCTTCAAAACGGCATATCATATGTGTGAATTGGTTTCCCGAAACTCAAAATGCAATTGATGAACTTGAAACTTAGGAAATGGACTTTTATTGTTCGCTTGATGAGATTTCGGCTATTGTAAATGATGTTATTGTTGGACCATAAGTGCTTAGTTGTTTTCCTCGTCAAAATACCTTTCCAACGATATATGATAGGTATTATAAGTGTTTGCGGGTCAAGAGTTGGGTTGGAAAAGGTTTTGGTTCGTGCATACTTTGAAAAACTGGCCAGAATTCTCTGCCCAGATGGTGGCGCGGCGCGCCCCATACCCGCGCGGCGCGCAGATGTGCCTGGTCAGATTCTGACCTTCTCGTCCCATTTCACGTGAAATGTTTGATGACCTACGGACCTCCGATTCACATGAAACTTGTTTTAATATACTTGTATATGAATATTTAGCATAGAAAAATAGTCCGGGACCCGACCCGAACATGTTGACTTTTTCGTTGACTTTGACCAAGTTTGACTTTTTGTCAAACTTAACCAATTAATTATGCAATCTTTCTAACATGATTCTATACTTGTATCTTGCATGAAACTTGACAATTTGACTCACATGCTTCATAATCGAGTCGTAACGAGCCATAGGACTAATTGAACATCTTTGACCGTTTGTGTTTACCGTTATTGATACAACCTATATGATTAGGTCAAGACTAGCTTTGTCTTTGCACGCGTCTACGTGTTGAAGTACTTTATTAACTCTTGCACTCAAGGTGAGATCATAGTCCCACTTTTACTCTTTTTGAACTTATATTGGGATGAGAAAACATAAACGATTCTTTTGAACTAAGTGAACACAAGAACGGGAAAACAAACATTCTACATACGAGTTTAGAACAAAAATCCTCAATTCGATTATCATTAGTTACACTTGCCGGGTGTAAGCGAGAACTTATGTTATATGGCCATATGGGTTGACAACCCTCATCTTTGACGGTTCGCTACCGTCTACGGATGAAATATATTTTCGAGAATCAGTGTTTGTTCTAGCACTAAGTGGTGGGGTATACAATGGAAGGAATGTTAAGCTTTGATAATTGGGTGCTCGTGAAACAAACTTTTGGAATGTATTACTATTATTTCATTGATGCAAATCTTGTGGTTCACTTGTACTTACTTACTTAAACCTATGATTTCACCAACGTTTTCGTTGACAGATTTCTATGCTTTTCTCAGGTCTTGCACGATATGTGAAACATGCTTCCGCTTACTATTTGATACTTGCATCCGATGTCGAGTATACATGCATTTCATGGAGCGTCCTTTGTCTTTACTTTAAACCGTGTCGCCTAGATTTCAAGCGTACTTATAACGTTGTAACTTAACTTTTGGTTGAACAATTCTTGTAAACTTTGAAACAATCTGTATTTTGAAATGAAGGCGACATATTTTGGTCAAACGTTATCTTAAAGACTTATAATCAGGTAATGGGACCTAAGTAGACGGCGCCGTCAATGACGATTTGGTCGGGTCGCTACAGATGGTATCAGAGCCTTGGTTGTAGGGATTTAGAGTTCATTTGTGTCCACCCCGAGTCATAGGGTACATAGGTGAATCTAGACTACAACCGGCATATAGACTGAAGTAGGAATTACTTGACTATTTGTGCATTTATACTCGAACTCTTCTATCATATCTGACTTGTATTCGATCTCGATCTTACGTTGATAAATTTTGTTGACGCGCCACCTTGACTTTATAAAGTAATGTTAAATGCACATGTAAATCAGGGTAATATAATTTCCGGAATTATATTACGGTGATTCACATGGACGTTCCGACATTATGACGTAAAGAATTTAAGGCGAGTCAAGGAAAAATTTCCTCTATATCCTTATTCCATACTCCGGTTAGTATTGTTGAAAATACTAACCAACGATATTCTTGTGTCATGAAGGAACAATGGCTCACCAAGGTCAACACAATACTCCTCTCGAAACTCTAGGACAAGCTCTTCAACGAATGATAACCACCGCCGTGGGTACGGCCGTGGCCGATCACTTTTCCAACAACACCAATCATGGAACCGGTAATTCAAACGAAGGTTGCTCCTACAAGAACTTCATGAAGTACAATCCTCCCACTTTCGATGGAAACGGGGGACCGATTATTCTCACCCGATGGTTTGAACAAATGGAGACCGTTTTTGATACGAGCGGTTGTCGAAACCAAGATAAGGTCAAGTTTTCCACCCTCACTCTTACCGGTATCGCTCTCTCATGGTGGAACACGTATGTACAATCAGTGGGTATCGATGAAGCCCTTACACTCTCTTGGACCGAATTAAGAGAAAGGATGATCACCGAATACTTCCCGCGCGACGAGACTCGAAGGCTCGAACAGGGTCTAAGGAATTTAAAAACGGCCGGAAATGACCTCGAAGCTTATAATCAACGGTTTACCGAACTAGTCTCGATGTGTCCAAATCTCATGACTCCCGAATCCCTAAGAGTCGAACTTTACATGGATGGCCTCCCTAAGAGCATTCAACACAAGGTAATGACATCTCAACCCACTAACCTACAAGAGGCTTTAACAATGGCCCGCCAAGCCTTAGAAACGGTGAATGAAATGGAAGCACCGGCACCAATGGTCGAGAACCATCCGAGTAACAATAAAAGAACATGGGAAGCCTCTCAATCAAGCAACCACGACAATAACAACAACCTCGCCAAGAAGCCTTTTACCTCCAACGACAAGAAAGGCTATGCCGGAAAACTACCTTTTTGCAACAAATGCCACAAGCATCATTTTGGTGAATGTGGCAAGCTAATTTGCCATCGGTGCCAAGGTAGTGGTCATATTGCCAAGTATTGTGGAAGTACTGCCCCCATCACTCAAAAGGGGCCCGACGCACCAAAGCCGAGTATTTGCTACAAATGCGGCCAATCGGGTCATTTTAGGAATGAATGCCCAAAGAATAAAGCAAAAACCAACGCGCGCCGTTGAACTTACGACATCGACACCTAGGATGCCCGAGACGATGATGGACTAGTCACGGGTATGTTTCCTCACAACAAACCGTATGTTTCATACTTATTCGATTCGAGTACCGTTAGACGTTTTATAACCAAGGATTTGACTCGTGCTCTTTATATTCCACCTCTTTCCCCCAGATACTACTTAGACGATTTAAGTGACCGACGGAAAATATTGTGTGCCTATAAATTTTATTGGAGGATATACGTTAAGACTTTTGACTTGACACCTATAGAACTAGGGAGCTCGGAACCTATCAGTAAAAAAAAAAAAAAAAAAAAAAAAAAAAAATTTGTTTCCCCATCATCTTGTATAGATTATTGTGAACTGAGTAATTTTCGGTTGGAAACCGATACCCTCTCCCTCGCATCCATGACCTTATGATTATTTGCACGAATCCCGTATGTTCCAAATCGACCTCCGTTCCGGTTATCATCAATTGGGGGTTAAATGAGACGACGTCTCCTAAGCCACTTTCCGAACTCGCAACGTTAGTTGTAAAACTCTCTTAGTACCGTTTGATTCATTTAGGGCTCGCCCGTATCCATAAACCTCTTGAACCGCGTATGCAAATTCATATAGACTAATCTGTTATCGTATTTATAGATGACATCTTAACTTATTTAAGTAAAGAAGGAAAACGAACAACATCACCATCTTACGCTCGAACTTTTGAGAAAAGAGCAACTTTATACCAAATTCTCCGAGTGAGAATTTCTGTTGAACGAAGTCCAATTCTCTAGACCATGATGTTAATGGTCAAGGCATTACAATCAATCTCGAAATCAAGCCACATGTAATCAGGAAACTCTCCCAACTCAGACTTGTATTCGTAAAATCTTAGATCTCGCCTGTTATCACCGAAGATTCATTTCTGACTTTTCTCGTGTTACCCTACTTTTACACTCGTTAACTCACTAAGGGAAAACTTTAAACCTCTCCGTGTTCGAACCTTGAGCGTGATTCTTCACACCAACATTTCTAGTTAAAATCGTATAGCAACAGATGGAACTCAAACATGAAAATATTTCTACATGAACGCCGAAAGGCATACTCTCTCGACTCAAAATTAACGTAACTAAAATTCGTTATTTTGCACGAAGAATTCGAATATTAAACTGTAGATCCGATCAACTTTCTCGTCATCACGTACCACACACATACCTCTGTTATTTCACCGTTACTGTCTGATATTACTGGAAATTAAGATAACACACAATCCAACGATACTTCACTCTTCTTTGACTTAACGTCCTTGTGTTTCTGATAATCGGCCAACTATTATTCAACCCCGAACTATACAACTACATGTACTATCTTGTTTCTCTTCCAGACTTCAACTTTTGACAACTAGAGGCACGTTATGGCAACCTCGAGATGTAAGCTCATCCTATTCTAGGTCCTCATTTCACTCCTATCTTTATCGCTCGCATTTCCGTTTAAGGAAACTCCTTGTAACATTTCTCCATGGATAGAGAAACTCCTCATATTACATAAGTATTCGCCACGAGGGTGAATAGTCCTAACGAACATTTTTCGAACCCTAACTAACTTGTTCAAACGTATCTTAAGAGATTCTATTCCAACACGGTGTATCTTTGTCAATTATTCCGTATCGAAATACTCGTTTCACTTCTAGTTTTACAAGAAACCTTGAAGACCCGCTTAGACATGAGTACCGCGTACCACCCATAAACAGATGAACCGAACAAACAAACGATTTACGTCTTCGAAAAACATGTTTCAAACTTGCATGGTCGTTTTTAGTAGATCCCTCTTACAACAGTAGTTACCACTCGTGTGTTCACACGCACTTTCCGAAACCCTATATGACCGCTAATGTCATACCCCTATTCGTTGGACCAAAGCATGTGGCAAACAAAACACCGAATCTTAACTCATCCAAGAAACAACAATTGAGATAATCCAAGTCCGAGAAGGGCTCGAGACGACCCGTAGTCGCCCAAAAGAGTCATACCAAACTTAGATGAAAACCTCACAAATCCCAGTGTGTAACCGCGTAATATTGAGAAACCGCACCTTGGAAAGGTGTAATCCATTTTGGGAAATCGAGAAAGGCTATATCCGCAATATCGAACCTTTTGAAACCTTGGGGCGTATTGGAACCGCTTCCTATCGTTTAGAACTTCCGACTCAATTAAGTTTCCGTTTACCCTACATTTCGTGTAACAAACTTAGAAACGTGTCCTGCGGAACAGGAACGTGCAATCCTGCTAGATACATCAACTATCGATGACAACTTCTCTTCATAGGGAAAACCAGTTGAAACCGGGGATCGTAAAACCAAACCCAAATACAACGTAAAACCCTGACTATCCAACTCATGAGAACACTCAAGGACGTACTTTCACTTATTCATTGCATGGACAACGTAAAGTCTCGAGTAAGAGATATCGACTACTACTTCCAACTAAATTTCGGGACGAAATTTCTTTTGAGGTGTGGATAATGTAACATCCCGCATTTTTCCGTTAAATTATTTTAACGCCCGTCTTTTTCTTTTTAAATAATACCCTTCGTATCTAGATTCGTATCCTTTGTTATGTGACATTTTAAATATTCTCGTTGTTGGAAGATAACGTCTCCCGTACTCTCGTGTAATTTAAAATATTCCGTTTAGGTATTTTCCGCACCCGACTACAAACTCGAGGGACTAAAATTGACACGGGGAAAACTAGTTGACTAGGTCACCTAGTCTACCCCAATTACCACCATTCAACCACCTCTCACTCTCTCTCTCTTTCTCTCTAGCAAGAACACACCCAATTTCCATATTCATTCATTCATCATCTAAATCCGGATTAGGGAGCTAGCAACCAAATAAATTACATATTCTTGATCCTCTCATCATCCTCTTCGATTTGATGCTAACTACTTCGATTTTGGGTAACATTTCTAAAACACTAGATTTCTTTAAATTTGTGTTCTTGACTTAAAAGTGTGTTAATTAGTGTCTATGGCTCATTGTGATGTCGTGTATGTAATTTGTATGCTCGATTTGTTGTTTTTGGTGTAACTAGCTTGAATATGAAAATTGCTTGCTTAATCTTTGATTTTGGATGATTAAAAGTTGTTTAATTGTTAAAGTTCATGTATTAAATGTGTTACTAGCATCATTAGCTTCAAATTGATGTGTAGGTTGATTAAGAAAACTTCAAAAACATGATTATTGATTTTGAGATGTTTGACTAGGGTTTGATAGTTCATGACATGAATTTTTGGATGCTTGAATGTCATGGAATGTAAATTGTTAGTGTTTAGTAGTAATGTATGCTTCATTACCTTCAAAACGGCATATCATATGTGTGAATTGGTTTCCCGAAACTCAAAATGCAATTGATGAACTTGAAACTTAGGAAATGGACTTTTATTGTTCGCTTGATGAGATTTCGGCTATTGTAAATGATGTTATTGTTGGACCATAAGTGCTTAGTTGTTTTCCTCGTCAAAATACCTTTCCAACGATATATGATAGGTATTATAAGTGTTTGCGGGTCAAGAGTTGGGTTGGAAAAGGTTTTGGTTCGTGCATACTTTGAATAACTGGCCAGAATTCTCTGCCCAGATGGTGGCGCGGCGCGCCCCATACCCGCGCGGCGCGCAGATGTGCCTGGTCAGATTCTGACCTCCTCGTCCCATTTCACGTGAAATGTTTGATGACCTACGGACCTCCGATTCACATGAAACTTGTTTTAATATACTTGTATATGAATATTTAGCATAGAAAAATAGTCCGGGACCCGACCCGAACATGTTGACTTTTTCGTTGACTTTGACCAAGTTTGACTTTTTGTCAAACTTAACCAATTAATTATGCAATCTTTCTAACATGATTCTATACTTGTATCTTGCATGAAACTTGACAATTTGACTCACATGCTTCATAATCGAGTCGTAACGAGCCATAGGACTAATTGAACATCTTTGACCGTTTGTGTTTACCGTTATTGATACAACCTATATGATTAGGTCAAGACTAGCTTTGTCTTTGCACGCGTCTACGTGTTGAAGTACTTTATTAACTCTTGCACTCAAGGTGAGATCATAGTCCCACTTTTACTCTTTTTGAACTTATATTGGGATGAGAAAACATAAACGATTCTTTTGAACTAAGTGAACACAAGAACGGGAAAACAAACATTCTACATACGAGTTTAGAACAAAAATCCTCAATTCGATTATCATTAGTTACACTTGCCGGGTGTAAGCGAGAACTTATGTTATATGGCCATATGGGTTGACAACCCTCATCTTTGACGGTTCGCTACCGTCTACGGATGAAATATATTTTCGAGAATCAGTGTTTGTTCTAGCACTAAGTGGTGGGGTATACAATGGAAGGAATGTTAAGCTTTGATAATTGGGTGCTCGTGAAACAAACTTTTGGAATGTATTACTATTATTTCATTGATGCAAATCTTGTGGTTCACTTGTACTTACTTACTTAAACCTATGATTTCACCAACGTTTTCGTTGACAGATTTCTATGTTTTTCTCAGGTCTTGCACGATATGTGAAACATGCTTCCGCTTACTATTTGATACTTGCATCCGATGTCGAGTATACATGCATTTCATGGAGCGTCCTTTGTCTTTACTTTAAACCGTGTCGCCTAGATTTCAAGCGTACTTATAACGTTGTAACTTAACTTTTGGTTGAACAATTCTTGTAAACTTTGAAACAATCTGTATTTTGAAATGAAGGCGACATATTTTGGTCAAACGTTATCTTAAAGACTTATAATCAGGTAATGGGACCTAAGTAGACGGCGCCGTCAATGACGATTTGGTCGGGTCGCTACACATGCTACGAGCATGTGTTATTGATTTCGGAAACGGTTGGGATCGACATCTACCATTAGCAGAATTTTCCTACAACAACAGCTACCATTCAAGCATTGAGATGGCGCCGTTTGAAGCACTTTATGGTAGAAAGTGCAGGTCTCTGATTTGTTGGAGTGAAGTGGGGGATAGACAGATTACGGGTCCGGAGATTATACAAGAAACTACCGAGAAGATCATCCAAATTCAACAACGATTGAAAACCGCCCAAAGTCGACAAAAGAGCTACGCTGACATTAAAAGAAAAGATATAGAATTTAAAATTGGAGAGATGGTCATGCTTAAAGTTGCACCTTGGAAAGGCGTTGTTCGATTTGGTAAACGAGGGAAATTAAATCCATGGTATATTGGACCATTCAAGATTATTGATCGTGTCGGACCAGTAGCTTACCTACTTGAGTTACCTCAACAACTCGCGGCTGTACATAACACTTTCCACGTCTCGAATTTGAAGAAATGTTTTGCTAAAGAAGATCTCACTATTCCGTTAGATGAAATCCAAATCAACGAAAAACTTCAATTCATCGAAGAACCCGTCGAAATAATGGATCGTGAGGTTAAAAGACTTAAGCAAAACAAGATACCAATTGTTAAGGTTCGATGGAATGCTCGTAGAGGACCCGAGTTCACCTGGGAGCTTGAAGATCAGATGAAGAAGAAATACCCGCATCTATTTCCAGAAGATTCGTCAACACCTTCAACAGCTTAAAATTTCGGGACGAAATTTATTTAACGGGTAGGTACTGTAGTGACCCGAACTTTTCCATGTTTATATATATTAATTGAGATTGATATTTACATGATTAAATGTTTCCAACATGTTAAGCAATCAAACTTGTTAAGACTTGATTAATTGAAATATGTTTCATATAGACAATTGACCACCCAAGTTGACCGGTGATTCACGAACGTTAAAACTTGTAAAAACTATATGATGACATATATAT
The DNA here is from genome assembly GCF_046630445.1 of Rutidosis leptorrhynchoides. NCBI lineage: Eukaryota > Viridiplantae > Streptophyta > Magnoliopsida > Asterales > Asteraceae > Rutidosis > Rutidosis leptorrhynchoides. The sequence continues at coordinate 11,112,637 of NC_092339.1, forward strand.
GGATATATATATATATATATTTAACATGATACTATGATAAGTAAACATATCATTAAGTATATTAACAATGAACTACATATGTAAAAAACAAGACTACTAACTTAATGATTTTTAAACGAGACATATATGTAACGATTATCGTTGTAAAGACATTTAATGGATATATATCATATTAAGAGATATTCATACATGATAATATCATGATAATATAATAATTTAAAATCTCATTTGATATTATAAACATTGAGTTAACAACATTTAACAAGATCGTTAACCTAAAGGTTTCAAAACAACACTTACATGTAACGACTAACGATGACTTAACGACTCAGTTAAAATGTATATACATGTAGTGTTTTAATATGTATTTATACACTTTTGAAAGACTTCAATACACTTATCAAAATACTTCTACTTAACAAAAATGCTTACAATTACATCCTCGTTTAGTTTCATCAACAATTCTACTCGTATGCACCCGTATTCGTACTCGTACAATACACAGCTTTTAGATGTATGTACTATTGGTATATACACTCCAATGATCAGCTCTTAGCAGCCCATGTGAGTCACCTAACACATGTGGGAACCATCATTTGGCAACTAGCATGAAATATCTCATAAAATTACAAAAATATGAGTAATCATTCATGACTTATTTACATGAAAACAAAATTACATATCCTTTATATCTAATCCATACACCAATGACCAAAAACACCTACAAACACTTTCATTCTTCAATTTTATTCATCTAATTTATCTCTCTCAAGTTCTATCTTCAAGTTCTAAGTGTTCTTCATATATTCTACAAGTTCTAGTTACATAAAATCAAGAATACTTTCAAGTTTGCTAGCTCACTTCCAATCTTGTAAGGTGATCATCCAACCTCAAGAAATCTTTGTTTCTCATAGTAGGTTATCATTCTAATACAAGGTAATAATCATATTCAAACTTTGGTTCAATTTCTATAACTATAACAATCTTATTTCAAGTGATGATCTTACTTGAACTTGTTTTCGTGTCATGATTCTGCTTCAAGAACTTCGAGCCATCCAAGGATCCGTTGAAGCTAGATCCATTTTTCTATTTTCCAGTAGGTTTATCCAAGGAACTTAAGGTAGTAATGATGTTCATAACATCATTCGATTCATACATATAAAGCTATCTTATTCGAAGGTTTAAACTTGTAATCACTAGAACAAAGTTTAGTTAATTCTAAACTTGTTCGCAAACAAAAGTTAATCCTTCTAACTTGACTTTTAAAATCAACTAAACACATGTTCTATATCTATATGATATGCTAACTTAATGATTTAAAACCTGGAAACACGAAAAACACCGTAAAACCGGATTTACGCCGTCGTAGTAACACCGCGGGCTGTTTTGGGTTAGTTAATTAAAAACTATGATAAACTTTGATTTAAAAGTTGTTATTCTGAGAAATGATTTTTATTATGAACATGAAACTATATCCAAAAATTATGGTTAAACTCAAAGTGGAAGTATGTTTTCTAAAATGGTCATCTAGACGTCGATCTTTCGACTGAAATGACTACCTTTACAAAAACGACTTGTAACTTATTTTTCCGACTATAAACCTATAATTTTTCTGTTTAGATTCATAAAATAGAGTTCAATATGAAACCATAGCAATTTGATTCACTCAAAATGGATTTAAAATGAAGAAGTTATGGGTAAAACAAGATTGGATAATTTTTCTCATTTTAGCTACGTGAAAATTGGTAACAAATCTATTCCAACCATAACTTAATCAACTTGTATTGTATATTATGTAATCTTGAGATACCATAGACACGTATACAATGTTTCGACCTATCATGTCGACACATCTATATATATTTCGGAACAACCATAGACACTCTATATGTGAATGTTGGAGTTAGCTATACAGGGTTGAGGTTGATTCCAAAATATATATAGTTTGAGTTGTGATCAATACTGAGATACGTATACACTGGGTCGTGGATTGATTCAAGATAATATTTATCGATTTATTTCTGTACATCTAACTGTGGACAACTAGTTATAGGTTACTAACGAGGACAGCTGACTTAATAAACTTAAAACATTAAAATATATTAAAAGTGTTGTAAATATATTTTGAACATACTTTGATATATATGTATATATTGTTATAGGTTCGTGAATCAACCAGTGGCCAAGTCTTACTTCCCGACGAAGTAAAAATCTGTGAAAGTGAGTTATAGTCCCACTTTTAAAATCTAATATTTTTGGGATGAGAATACATGCAGGTTTTATAAATGATTTACAAAATAGACACAAGTACGTGAAACTACATTCTATGATTGAATTATCAAAATCGAATATGCCCCTTTTTATTAAGTCTGGTAATCTAAGAATTAGGGAACAGACACCCTAATTGACGCGAATCCTAAAGATAGATCTATTGGGCTTAACAAACCCCATCCAAAGTACCGGATGCTTTAGTACTTCGAAATTTATATCATATCCGAAGGGTGTCCCGGAATGATGGGGATATTCTTATATATGCATCTTGTTAATGTCGGTTACCAGGTGTTCACCATATGAATGATTTTTATCTCTATGTATGGGATGTGTATTGAAATATGAAATCTTGTGGTCTATTATTATGATTTGATATATATAGGTTAAACCTATAACTCACCAACATTTTTGTTGACGTTTTAAGCATGTTTATTCTCAGGTGATTATTAAGAGCTTCCGCTGTCGCATACTTAAATAAGGACGAGATTTGGAGTCCATGCTTGTATGATATTGTGTAAAAACTGCATTCAAGAAATTTATTTTGTTGTAACATATTTGTATTGTAAACCATTATGTAATGGTTGTGTGAAAACAGGATATTTTAGATTATCATTATTTGATAATCTACGTAAAGCTTTTTTAAACCTTTATTGATGAAATAAAGGTTATGGTTTGTTTTAAAAATGAATGCAGTCTTTGAAAAACGTCTCATATAGAGGTCAAAACCTCGCAACGAAATCAATTAATATGGAACGTTTTTAATCAATAAGAACGGGACATTTCAGATACGCTACCCAATTGTTTAATCAATCCAAAAGCGCGTCTTCTAAAGCACCTATGCGAGTCCACTAGTTCCCATGCTTACTCGAGCGACCGCCTCCGTGCGAATCTCGGGTATCAATTCACACAAGCTAGTAACATCAATCGTACAACTAGCATACACCTTAGCATATTTTCGCATATCATCGTAACAAAAGCTAGCATCATCAAAATTGTACAACTAGCGACATCATTAGCATAATAATCATAATAATAATTAAATGCTATCATCAACAATTTATAAACCATGGTTAACCAATATTGCAAGGGAATGCCTTTCGAACGAGTCATCGGTGGTCATAACAACCGTTAGCGCCCAAATCGGCTATGGTATGCTAACCCCGAGGTGTCCCCAAAAACGGCTATGGTATCACTCCCAAATTGTACGAAAAACGGCTATCGTAATACTTAATCATCGTATGAGTATAGACGAGCCTATACTCACACATTGTGCACAAAACTGCTATGTGCAAAATTATTAAATGTGGACAAAAATGGCTATGCCTCACATCAATGGTCACAAAACGGCTATGTGACTCATTGTCAAATAATAGCAATATAATAATAATATATCGCGTCCACCAACCTTAAGTCGCATGTAGTGCACAAACCCGGCTATTGTGACACTACTCCCAAAGGTGTCCATACGGCTATCGTTGCATCAATGTGCACCAAAACCCGTCTATCGTGCACATCGCGCACAAGCAAATAAATTATATACATACATGTATAATTATTCCACTCACCTTGAAGTCTTGAAGAAAGCAAGCCAAATCCGTTGATCCGCTTATGAAACGTACCTAATCCAATATCATAATATCAAACAACACACTTAGAGTGGATTTACAAACCAACTCAATTCGACACTTAGTGTAATTTCGACCAATTGCACTTCCAAGCACAAACAGCGCCCAAACTAACCAATAACCACTAATCACAAGTGAAAATGGTCTTATAAAGCCAATTTAACCATAACACAAGTATTTATACTTGTCTTCCCCAATTTGACTCATAAACCCTAATTTTGACTCATTTCAAAATTAATCTTTCAAATACACTAAAATGGGTTCCAACACTTCCATAATCACTAAACCTAGTGATTAATCCCAATTACAAGTCCTAAATCATGGCCAAGTCGGTTTCCAACCCAAAATCCACCAACAACAACAACAATAAACCCGCTTACTAGCAACACCAAACTCACTACATGAGTTTAAATGGGTTTCTCTACAAATCAAGTTCAAACCCTAACTTTGAACATCAAATCAAATAATGAAATTCGGAGTTAGAACTTACCACAACAACCAAAACGTAGCTAGGAACGAGGCGAACAACTTTAACACTCGATCTTTTGATCGATTCAAACTTCTTCTTCTCCAAAACTCAAATCTCTCTCTAGATATCTCTCTCTTAAGATAGTTGAGAGTGTTTGTGGATGTGAAAGTGATCCAAAATTGGATCCAAACCAGCTGATATGGCCTGAGATCCGTCCCCAAGTGAAAAGACCAAAAAGCCCCTCATTTTAATCTAATTGGAAAAAGTCAGAAATCTGTCGCAGGCCAGGTGCGCGGCGCGCTCCCATGGATGTGTGCGACGCGCACACTTGTTTGATCAGGTTCTGAGCTTTACTTCATACACTACGCTTCACACACTAAACGTACATCATTAATGCACTATGTACAAACAATATTAGGGTCTTACATCTTGCCCAAAAATGGCACCAAACTCTAATTTTGACCCATTTCAAAATTAGTCAACCAAATACCCAAAATGGGTTTCAACACTTCCATAATCACTAACACTAGTGATTATACCCATTATCAAAGCCTAAACATGGCCAAATCGTCAATCAACCCAAAACCCGCCAAGTGACAAGAATAACTAGTCACCGCAAACCCTCTTCATCATCTAAAAGGGTTTCACAACTAATCAAGCTCAAACCCTAACTTGAATATCAAATTAAACAAATGAAATTCGGAGTTTGAACTTACTAATACCACCACAACGTAGCCAGGAGCGAGATGAACAACTTTAGAACCCGAGCTTTAGCGAGAATCCGACTCCTTCCTCTCCAAATGGAGCTCTCTCTCTCTCTCTCTCTCTCTCTCTCTAAAGCTCCTCCTCTCTCTAGGGTTTGAAGATGAGAGTGTTTATGGGTGTAAAATGAGGATAAGATGAGGCTTGACCAGTTTTGTGGTCACCAAACCGGCATCCAAGTGAATTTTTAAAACGAGTTACACAGTTGGCACGTCAGAACATTTGGACGACGTCCCAAATCTTGGACGGCATCCCATCTTTCTTTGCTGGACGGCGTCCTCCAATCTGGACGGCGTCCCATTCTACTGAAAAAGACTGAAACAAGAATAGGGTCTTACACCGTGCTAGTAAACTGGTAAATAATGGGGTGACGTGTTTAGTGATGTGTCAAAATATGGTTGAAAGTTAGGTGAAAAAAAGAATAAAAAGTATTTAAAACATATTAAACAAATATTAAAATAAATATATAAATGTTACACGCCACAAAACTATATCAGTTTATATATGTTTGTAAACGAAAGGTCCAAATATATTACTTGTGTGAACTTTTTGTATTGTAAAAGAAATCGTCGATGATAATGTATATATATATATATATATATATATATATATATATATATATATATATATATATATATATATATATATATATAAACTAATACAACAACAATACTCAATCCCGCGCATGCAATGTATGAAGGAGGAGACACGTAGACAATCCTTCCTCTATCCTTGAACTAATAATAATTGATATATTGATATCATCAAAAAGGTTTTCAAGTTCAAACTTTACGAGTAGCATAATTTGTAGTAATCAAATAAATAGTCGAATTGAAAAAGTTCACAAAATAACTTTAGTTATTTTATTCCATGCCTGATTGGGATAAAAAAACTCAGTCGAGTCGATATTAAAAAAACTCAGTCTAGTCAATATGTATTTCAGACAGAAAATAGTGATGTTAAGTTGACATTATATATATATATATATATATATATATATATATATATATATATATATATATATATATATATATATATATATATATATATAGGGGCAGGATCAATGTGGGGAAGTAACCAATTGAGGGGAAGCGGGGGGAAACACATTTTTTTTTTCTTCATTTTTTTGGAATTTTTTTCTTCATGTTTTGTAGAGTAAAGCTATAGAACTAACTAATGTGCACATAAATACACTTGTGCACAATGGTGCACATCAAAAAAGATTTGTATTTGGGCACAAAAATACAGTTGTGCACAATAATGCACATTAAAAAGTTATGTATTGAACTTTTGGTTATATATATGGCAGGATAAATGGGGAAGTAACCAATCGGGAGAAGCGGGGGAGAAAATTTTTAATTTTTTTTTTCATTTTTTTTTTGGAATTTTTTTTTCCGGCATCAAGATCACACGAAAATATGAACATTTAGAAGAGACACTTTGTGATGAATGTTATTATTTAGGCGGGAAAACGATCGACAAAAATAACATTCAAGATAATATTGTTCGTGAAGAATATGAACGTTTTTTTTTTCATGTTTTGTGAAGTTAAATTTAGCCCGATTTAGAGTTTAGGGTTTAGGGTTTGGTGTTATGGGTTTATTCCATAAACCCAAAACACCAAACCCTAAACCCTAAATCCTAAACTCTAAACCGTTCGTGTTAAAAACTCAATCTAAATCCTAAATCTAAACCCTAAATCTAAACCCTAAACCCTAAATTTCTAAACCCTAATATCTAAACCCTGTAAACCCTAATATCTAAACTCTAATATCTAAACCCCAATAGCTAAAACCTCAACATACGCTCGAAAAACACGATAATTGTTATATATTACTTCTTCAAGCGTTTTCCTGCCAAAATTAAAACATTTATCACAAAGTGTCTCTACTAAATGTTCATATTTTCATCCCATCTATAATGTTCGTGAACAACGTTTTTTAAAAAACGAAAAGAAAAAAAAGTTTTTGCTTCCCCCCGATTGGTTCCTCTTGATCCTACCACTATATATATATATATATATATATATATATATATATATATATATATATATATATATATATATATATATATATATATATATATATATATATATATATATATGGGTAGGATCAACGGGGAAGTAAACAATTGGGGGAAAACGGGGGGAAGAAAAAAAAAATTCGTTTTTTTCCAAAAAAATTTCCAGGCATTATGATCACACGAAAATATGAACATTTAAAAAAGACACTCCGTGATGAATGTTATTAATTAGGCGGAAAACGATCGACAAAAATAACATTCAAGATAATATTGATCGTGAAGAATGTTAATCTTCAAACGTTTTTTTTCATATTTTGTGAAGTACTTTTTGTCAAAATTTAACCCGATTTAGAGTTTAGGGTTTAGTGTTTTGGATTTAGACCCTAAACCCAAAACTCTAAACTCTAAACCGTTCGTGTTAAAAATTCAATCTAAATCCTATATCTATAATTTCGTGAGCAAAGTTTTTTCAGAAAACAAAAAAAAGAATTTTTTTTTGCTCCCCCGCTTCCCCCAATTGGTTACTGAGTTGTGAGAAGGCGAACGATACATAGATAAATTTAATCAATTATTGATGACACAACTAAATTAAACAAGATATGTGTCACTACCTTGGTGAATTTTGTTCCTTATGTCGATTATTGTTGATGTCATTGAATAGTGATATGGGGTGTTGGACCTAATATTTGAAACATACTACTAAAACTAGGAGATAATTAATTAAAAATTGTTTCTAGCGTGGTGATAAATCCATCATTATTTTTAAAGTCTATGTAAGTTGATTATTTATTTGTACATCATACCCTCTAATGTCGTTCTTTGTGGATTTTTCAAATTTGATGGTGGAAAGATCCATCCATTTTCAATCGAAAAATTGTACTATTTTAAGTCGTACATATGTGATTGAGGATATACTTTGTGAGTTTGTTCACGATTATCCATAGACTTACAAGTACGGATGATAATTATTTTTAGGAATTAGGAAAGAGACTAAACAGAAAGAAAAAAAAAAGGTGGAAAGTAGTGTAATGGCGATTATGAGATGTCCATGTGATCCTTTAAACTCACTAGTCACTACCTAAATTGCCACCATTAATATGTAACAATTGAGTCATACCAATCCAACGACCATTCCAATCATCAACCAATAATTTTCTTCATCTAATGTTTTAACTACACTTTGGATTAGATTTTGATCAAGCAGATAGTTAAAAAATGAGTCGGGCTTTAACCCTTCGAAAAACACCCTAACCCAAAGATGAATATGTCGAGGCTTGATAGGGCAGTTAAATGTTGATCGTTCACCAGCGAATGAATCCGGATCATTCGCGGCAACACATGATAGAGCAGCCATATAAGCATGTTTGAGATCCCTTTTACGTTGGGTTAATTACCCCACTAATGCTCTATTTAAAAGAGCGAATCAGTTTAATTAATATCAATATAGGTTATGGATCAAGCACAAATGTAAGTCAGATAAATATAGGTATATCATCAGATATAATATCACTAATTAATAAAAATAAAATGTCCTATCATGCACTCAGTATATGGATTAATTAAAGTCGTAACTAAAAAAACTTAATATAAAAGAGATGGTTGGTTTTGGCAGTGTGAAAATGGAAGAAGGATAAATAGGTACTACAAGAAGTAAACGGGTAGGTGTATGTCTGTGTAGGAAGGCACGAAAAACAGATCTAATGAACTTATGCACTAAAGCTTATACTATTTATATAACAAAATACTACTACATAATAATGAAACACTCCAACTAGACATGATTATGAACGTGTGCCAGCACTTCCTTCCATGTGATTTATTCTCTTTATTTTTAACTCTTTTAATTCTTCTTCCAAGTTTCTAAGTTCGTGTTCCTTTTATTCCAAAAAATAAAATAAATAGATAATTGATGGAGAATAGAATTGCATACATCCATCAGGATTATAGGAATGTTAACCAACCTTTATAACTTAAACATATTATTAGATGTATGTATCGAACTTTTAATCTTTTATCAAAGGTAGGACCACTAAGATGCTAAACGGAATTTAGGTTTTCCAACTAAAAAAATCTGGTCAACTACGGAATATAAAACTATAACATATTTTTTGAGATCAAATTATATAGAAGGGCAACAAAGCTCTACAAATAGTCAATATCAATATAAAGATTTGAAGTTCATGCACAATTGGAAGTTTTTGTTGATCTTATATCAAAAACTTTAATGCACAGTAGACCAGTTCCGACCTTGTAATGCCCAGTAGAAATCATAAGTCCAATGCAACCCGGCCACATTGACTTGATAAAAACTCGAGAACAGTCCGAATGATAAAACTGAATGATTTAACGCTGAAATAATTTAGAATAATCATTTTATCTTATTAACGAGATGAAATAGGTAAACTTATTAATGTGTTACACGAATAAAAAATAGAAAATTTAAGTGTTTAAATTGTTTCAACTATGAATGGATTTAGCATTGGATGTTGAATCATTATCATCATATGTCTTTCAAAAGTCAGAAACAATACTGAATGGTTCAGCACTGAATGTTGAACCATTCAACATCATATATCAAAGGTCAAAACAAACGCACTGAATGTTAAATGGTTCAGCATCCGGTGATTAACCATTGAGTTAAGGGGTAAACAAATGCACCCTAACTCATCCTAGTAGCGAACTTCCAATCTTAACACCCGATAATTTTTTTTATAGGTGTAGCATAACTAGGATGACAAAATTGTTAAAGATGACCCAAACATAATAAGTATCGTAGCAACCATAACTTAGAAAGTAAACAAGGAATTAACAAGCATAATTCTTTTCCAAGTAAAAGAGCAAGAATCTGAAAATCACCCTCAAAAGTCAGATTTAAACAAAACCAAACTATCATAATCTGGAAAGTAGTCCCCCAACAAACAGTAATCAACACGGAATTATAAAACCCGATAATCCAGTCAAACAACCTATTTATCAGCCTTGGCAGCAGTGGCAGCAGCTTGACCTCTGAGACGACCCGTCCTTCTGGCAGCAATAAGACCAACCTTTTGACCAGGTGGTGCATCACGACGAACCGTACTAGCGTGACCAATATGTTGATGGTTACCACCACCATGGGGATGCTCCACTGGATTCATAGCCACACCACGAACCTTAGGCCAGCAGTTTCTCTTCACTCTGAACTTGTGATAAGCATTACCAGCTTTGAGCATAGGCTTCTCTGTCCTTCCTCCTCCCGCAACCTGACCAATCATAGCTCTGCATCCACTGGGAACAATTTTCTTGGCACCAGATGGAAGCTTGACCCTATAAAATATCAACATTAAGATTCAACTGAATTGTATAGTTTCAACAAGTGTTTGCAATTAGCAAAACAAGTATTATGATTTCATATTTATATAAATCAATATAAACAAATGTGAACAACAAGGTAAGTGGTAGTAGAATAGACTCTGCGTATTCACATAACAAGTTTAATATCACCTTGCACCAGCTTCAATCTAAATGTTAAAACAGAACCATCATCATCCCTAGCATGGAGCTAAACACTTTCAATTAAACGCGTAAAGTTTTGAAACGTGTAACATTTTTCAACCACATTAACATTAACATCTAGCTATAAACCATCGCTCAATTCAACAAAAGCACACCTTTAAAACTCTTTTCAGAACATTATAGAATCTCAAACTTACAAGATAGGCCAACAATATATAAACAATCTCAATCAAATTCAGACAAGCCATCGCAGAAAATTAATTAAACATATATAATATCAAAAGGAGCTAACAAACACAATTTATCAATCTTCAAATCAATAAATTAGAGAATGAAATGCGATTATACCTAGAAGTGCCGTTATCAGGATTATGACTAATAACAATCGCATAATCACCAGATGCTCTAGCAAATGAGCCACGATCACCAACATGATGTTCAACGTTACAAACAACTGCTCCTTCAGGAATAGATCTAAGCGGCAACACATTTCCTACCATTAAATTAGCTTTCTTACCGCAAAACACAAACTGTCCAGTATACATTCCTTCAGCCGCAACAAATAGTTCCTTCTGATGCTTGTAGCGGAACGGATGACGGAAGGTTACACGAGCGAGCGGCGCACCACGACCTGGATCGTGAATGATTTCGGTGATTACTCCTTTTAAGTAACCGTTTCGTTCGCCGAAATCGAGGCTGCGAAACCTCGCCGGACCTTTGCGGTGGTGCGTGTGTGATTTGAAGATGGAACCAGCTCCCTTACGCTGTGCTCGGATCACACGTCCCATTGCTTTTTCTCTCTCTAGGGTTTGGTGACGACGGCTGTGTTAAAAGAGAGTGATCATACTGATGTAGGGTTTTTGGAGGGATAGAACTATTGGGCTTTTTAAATGGGTTTATGCTATGATGTTCAAGGTCCACAAGAATCTGGGCCAGTTTTATTTAGAACTTATTGGGATTTTGGAAGTGGGCTTCATCACATACATTACATTACTTACCGGCTACATCTATAATTACGTTGTTCATGAAATTAAAAAGGGACTATCACCAAAAAGCTCATTTTTTTTGACCATTTTTGCGTGAGAGCCCAAAAAATAAAAAAATTGCCAATTTGCCCTCGCAAGGAGCAAGACGCCTTGCTCCCTTGCGTCCTTGCGACCTTGGTTTCACATGGGAGCAAGGAGCAAGGTGCCTCTTGCTCCCTTGCTTCCACCTGGGAGCAAGGACGCAAGGTGCCTCTTGCTCCCTTGCTTCCACCTGGGAGCAAGGACGCAAGGTGCATCTTGCTCCCTTGCTTCCACCTGGGAGCAAGAGGCACCTTGCGTCCTTGCTCCCAGGTGGAAGCAAGGGAGCAAGATGCACCTTGCGTCCTTGCTTCCACCTGGGAGCAAGGAGCAAGGTGACTTGCTCCTTGCTCCCCGATGGAAGCAAGGTCGCAAGGACGCAAGGCGCAAGGGAGCAAGGCACCTTGCTCCTTGCGAGGGCAAATTGGCAATTTTTATTTTTTTTGGGCTCTCAAGCAAGAAGGGTAAAAAAAAATGGGCTTTTTGGTGATAATTCCAATTAAAGAACATTTGATTAATAGCATAAATGTTGTAAGTTACTCCTTATAAGTTATCACTATATGTTTGTGATATATATATATATAAAGCTTCAATGTGCACACAAATATATGGATATTATAAGATTAAGATAAATGTATTATAAAACGTTTAACATATCTACATGTCATTAACTTCAACATAACGATGAGATTATGACTATATGCACATATATGTCTATATGTCGTTAACTACACCCTTCAACATTTCATTTTTAGGTAATCACATTTTTATACGATAATGGTGTTGTTAGCGATTTCAGTATGAAAGGTTCTTTTGCTCGCGGTTTATAGTGTCCATTCCAGCGTGAAATATTTTTTATTTCCGGTGAATATGTTAATATCATTATAGATATTGATGTGTAACAATAAAACTGACCTATGAATGTGAGGTGAAAAATGGTGATGGGTCTATGTGTTTCACGACTTATTATTTATGAATGTGAGGTGAAAAATGGTGATATCGGGCCTACGTGTTTCATGACTTATTATTTTATTTTTTAAATGAATCTTTGGGCTCTAATGATATATTTATAATTAGTTTGTAAATATTTATATTACATTTTGACCATTTTCACTAAATATATCTTAACTTAAATGTATTAAACTACACATTTAGATCAATCTTGATGCCCTAAGGATAATGAGTATGATGATTAATGAATGAGTTTTTTTTTTTTTTTGAATGATTGTCTTTTGGTAACATGAAATATGGATAGATTGATATAATAAAAACCTTGGCAGGCTAGTCAAAAGGTTGAACTTGACTATCTTTCTTGTCAAAGCAAGGCCGTTAGCCATTGGGAATTAATTACAGATTAGGATGCTCCTAATTTTGTCATATGAGGTTAACATAAAGAGATATTTTCTTAAAGACAAATATTTTTTTTTTTAAAAAGTTATAAAAGAAGCTAGCGATTAGACCACATGCAACCGAGCGTCACTTTTTTACGTCAGGTGAGGTGGATTTCAAGGTGGCAGGGTTCTGGGCTCAGACGCCTCAGACGCCTTTAATGGGGCGTCACCCCTAACGCTTTTGGAGCGTTAGTCGGTGAAGTGACGGAAGGGTGAAGCCAAGGCAGCCATTGAATGATTTTTTCAATTTAGTATTCATATATTTTTATATTAAATTTATTTTCTCATCCTCATTTCCAATCATATTTTACTACATCAACCCACCAATATTTGACACAAAAGCTTGACTTTTTAGGTTAATGAAGGCCAAATACTAACCTTGACACTACACCAAAATGTACACCGTTTGACTCTGACGTCACAGTCACAGTTAATGATGTTCTTAAGAGGTAACTCCTACCGACACAAATAATAAAATAACCATTTAAGGTTTATAATATCTAGAACAAAATGTACGTTTTATAGAGGTAACTCTTACCGACACAACACTATAACCTAAAGAACTCAAAATCATCAAAATCAACAATCTAAAGGATATCTATGAAATGCTAGATACAACCACAAAGATAAAAAACAAAAAACAAAAAAGTAAAGCGATATACACGGTGCAAACGATACTATTTGAAGCCTCAAACTATCAACCTCTAACCAAAGCAACACCCAACACAAACCCCTCTAGAAATCCAATTACAAGGATGAAAATTATGCGTCTTCATCATTGACATCGTCCTTGTCCTCCATCAAATTGGCAAGCGTAAATCGATGATACTATTTGAAAGGGCTTGTCGCTACAAAGTTTTTCTATCATTTTATTTTTATAATAATAATAATAATAATAATAATAATAATAATAATAATAATAATAATAATAATATAATAATACTCTAAAATTTTGAAGGAGAAAGATTCAACTTTTAATAAGTTAATTTTAATCACCGAAGATGTTTATTATTTATACAGCTTATTTCGTGAGCATACGCATTCCCATAACATTGACAGATTATCCAAATGACATACTATAGTCCAACTAACAATTAACAAAACATTATTTAAAAGGATAAGGTTAATATTAATTATTATCCAGCTACTAATTACATCATCCCACATGCCATTTCTAACTTAGAAACATTCTATTTCTCTCTCTTAAAAAAATAAATTATCAACTAAGTGACAAAAGAGATTGACATTTTTGTCAACTAATCGTATTTTTGGTAGAGCGTAACGTTTGTAAAGATGAAATCTTTTTGTTAATTATAAGTTTAGTTCTATAATTGACCCATTAACCATGATAATTCGGTTAACACTAATGAAATATATAATTGATCTAGTAATACGTTTTTAGTAGGATTTGATATGTATAACAACGTACAAACTTCATTTTCAAATAATTGATCTAATAAACAAAATGGCCTAATAGAGTGACCTACAGATCTACGATCCCTACAAGGAAAATAGAAACAATATGCAATTTTGTCAACACTAGCTTTTTTTAATGTTAAATGAGACGATTTTTAGAGGGTTAATAAAATAGAAGGACATTTATTTAACTTATAGCTAAAAATATAATATATATTCAATTGGATGCGAATATTTAAGTGATAAAATATATGTGCTGTCATCTTATAAAACTCTATTGATGGTACTAAAATGGTAGTAAGCAAATGAAAGAACTATTTAAATGGGCCAAGGCCCGACAAGAAAAAGCAATGCAGATATATCTCTATTGTGTGAAGGCCCAGTCTAATTAAAATATATATGTGAATTGCCACACGTGCCAGCTACCAGTCACATACGACATGAAGTGGATATCCACCGTCAACATATTTCACGTGTGGGTTTGAATCCGTCAGTACCACCCAAAATACAAAATAGAAGGAAATTGAAATTAGTAACAACATGGTGTATTACTCGCAATTATCGTGATTGGGTTCTGACTTTCTCATAATAAATCTAAAGTTTAAATCTCAATGTGATAAAAAAATGATAGAAATACACTTAGTAAAGATTACTACTCTATTATCCATTTGAAGATGTAAACTTTGTTGCTAAACGCATTGGATGTCAAGTCGGGAATTTGCCTTTCATGTACCTCGGATTGTCAATAGGTACTAAAATGACGAAGCTCAAGGATTGGAACCCTATCGTCGATAAAATTAAAAGTCGACTTTCGGATTGGAAAATGCGTTCGATGTCTTTTGGAGGAAGATTAGTGCTCATTAAATCGGTTCTTAATAGTCTACCATTGTACTACTTCTCGCTTTTTCGTGCCCCCCTTGTGTGTTGAAATTAATTGAGAGTGTGAGGCGCAAATTTTTTTGGGGCGGGTCGCTTTCGGTGTCAAATATTCATTGGGTTAAATGGGATAACATTATTACATCTTATGAGAATGGGGGGGTTAAATATTGGTTCGTTAAAAAGTAAAAACTTATCTCTCTTGGGAAAATGGTGGTGGAGGTTTAAAACCGAAACCGATGCTTTTTGGGTCAAAATTGTTCGTAGCATTTATGGTTCGAGTGGAGGCTTGGAGTTAGGGAGTGACAACAGTCATTCCATAGCTTCGGGGCTCTCGGGTTTGTGGCGTAATATTATTAATGCAGGTGCTGAGATCGATAGTTTAAATGTTCCCTTCCGGGGATCCTTTATCAAACACATAGGCAATGGGTCTTCCACCTCTTTTTGGGATGATCGGTGGCTTGGCGACTTCAAACTCCGGGACAAATTTCAGAGGCTGTTTAGATTGGCTCGAGACAAAGAGGCTGCGGTCAGTGAAAGGCTTATTATGCAGGATGATGGGTTGTCTACAAATTGGGATTGGTTACGTACTCCGTCGGGTCGAACTAACAGCGAGTTAACTGAACTAATGGAACTTCTAGCAGGGTTCAGACTGAAAAACGATGAACCAGACGGGTGGAGATGGGCTCTTAGCTCTAACAGCAGGTTCAATGTAAAAGACCTCACGAAAGCAATTGATGAATATGTGATCTCGGTCAGTGGTATCCCTCAAGAAACGATGCGAAACAACTTCGTGCCAAAGAAAGTCGAAATTTTTGTGTGGCGTGCGTTGAAGAATCGTCTTCCGGTGAAAATTGAACTCGACAAAAGAGGTATTGATTTGCACTCTGTTAGATGTCCTCTCTGTGATGATGATTTAGAGTCGGTAGACCATTCTTTAATTTTTTGCAAACACTCATCGGAACTATGGAATCGAGTATTTGGTTGGTGGAAATTAGGAAGCTTCTCAAATTATAGTGTTGGTGAAATACTTCGTGGTAATGCTCCGGTCTCAATGTCGGACGTTGGGAAAAAGATTTGGCAAGCGATCGAGTGGATTTGTGCGTATTATATATGGAAAAACCGAAACAACAAAATATTCCGTGATAAAACTTGGACAACTCCAATTTCGTTGAACGAAATCCAAATAAAATCCTTCGAGTGGATCTCTCAAAGATCGAAAGGAAGGAAATTAGATTGGCTAACGTGGTTGAGCGACCCCAATGTTTACCTTCATTCCTTGTAATTCATGTAAATCGTTTTAAAGTTCGGTTTGCATACTCGCGAACCTCTGTCTCACTGTTGTTTTCTGTTTGTAATTATGGGGGAATGGCCTGCCATCTCCAAACTGTGTAACTCTATTTGTGAGTAATATCATAGCCTTGCATTTCAAAAAAAAAAAAAAAAAAAAAAAAATTATCCATTTTCCCGTGTATTTTATCACAGTTTTCACTTACCATTTCTAATTTTGTGTCCCTTTATTTTTTTTCACCCTTAACAATTTGGAGAAGCGATATAAATAATTTATGTGTTGTTAGATGTTATAATTTTGATATGAATAATTAAGCATGTACATGTGAGATATTCTAAAGAGTAAATAATTTTTAAATAAATTTTTCTCTATTCTAATACTTTTACTCAAATAAATGGAGTCTAAACGAATAATCATGTGATTTTTTCCGATCATTTTCCTAACCAACTTTAATAATATAATGCTAGGAAGTTTGTATTTGAAATCTTTTGTAAGGATATCAGACCCCAAATATTCTCACAAGACATCTTTGTTAAAGTGTGAATCGATATATTACATTGCCTATCATACGAACATAAATCTAGAGTATATAAAACCCTACAGCCTAATGTTTGGCCCCGGATTCAACCGTTGTTAATGTTTAAACTTCATTAACAACACAATTTCAAGTGACCAAGTATAATGCGAGAAATAATCACATGATGACCATAATAGACTTATATATACAGTAAAAAACATGTCCTCCCCCTCCTACTATGTAACACCCGTATTTTCAAATATATATATATATATATATATATATATATATATATATATATATATATATATATATATATATATATAGTGGCGGAAGCAGGATTTTTCTTCACCGGGGGCGAAATTTTTTTTAAAACCGTAGCAACTTTTTTGGGCAAAATACGGAGTTTTTGGGACAAAAATTGGAGGTTTTTAGGCAAAATTGGAGGTTTTTAGGCAAAATTTTGAGGTTTTTGGATAAAATTTGAAGATTTGTGGACAAAATTTGAAGGTTTTGGCGCAAAATTTAGAGAATTGTGGGCAAAATTTGAAGGTTTTGAAGTAAAATATGTAGTTTTGGGGCAAATGGCTTTTGGGTTTGGGGCAAATGGTTGTTGTGTTTGGGGCAAAATAAAAAAAATCCAAATTTTTACACTAAAATTTCGAAATCGACTGGGGGCGGGCGCCCCCTGCCCCCCCTCTAAATTCGCCCATATATATATATATATATATATATATATATATATATATATATATATATATATATATATATATATATATATATATATATATATATATATATATGAGAATGCGGTACATTGGTTACTATCTCACACCAAATTGACCAAATGGATCGAGGGTTCAAATGGACAATGACACTTTCAATCTCATAAAACTCAAACAACCATCTTTTCCTATCAAAATTCGTAGTTTAATATATTTTACAAACGGCTATACTGGACTATAAACATGCTGAAAGTACTGACAAACAGATAAATTTGAGTCAAAATTATGAACGTTACATAGTAATGGGAATAGGGAAAATATTATCCGTTTAGTTATTAAATAATTTATTTTAAATGTTATGCAAATTCGTTAGAGCCAATGAGGGTGCGTTTGTCTACCTCTTAATTGAATGCCTCAACCATAAATGTTGAACTGTTTAACATTTAACGCGTTTGTTTCTGACATCTTAATGAAGTATGATATTGAATGATTCGACATTCAGTTTTGAACCAATAAAAGTTGAAACAGGTTCTTAACCGTTAAGCACATAAATATTCTCTAATATCATCCTCAAATTATATCCATAACATTTATCCAATAACTATAACTATATATAATTATAATATTTTATTAATATAAAAGTTTAATAGAGTAAATGTACCACATTTAGATTGTTCATTATAATTATAATTATAATTATAACTATATACTAATTTCCATGAGAATGGGTACTACTTATGGTGACAAATATGTAAATACCCCCAACTTTGGGGGTATTTTGGTAATTGAGTTTTTAATTTTTTTTTACCTTTTCTCAATATTTTTTCTACAACTTCTCCCACTTCTTTTTCCATTCATTTAATTTAAACGTTTAATTAATTAACTATCAACTTTTTTTAAAATGTTAAATTAGCTGACGGTTAACCGATCAAAGTCACCCCGTAGTGAAACTATTATACGAGTAACTTTTTTTCTACTTCCTTTTTTCCCGTCTTTTTTATTCCTTTATTTTTTAACGTTTAATTACTCGATCGTTAACCGATTTTTTAAACCCCTCAATTCACAGACCGTTAACTGAACAAAACCACCCCGCAGCAAAGCGCGGGTTTTTTTTATCCTCGTTTAGAACATTTGTCAAACGACTTATTGTTATTCATCACTAAGTTAATTAAAAACCTTTGAATTTTAAATAATAAACCATTAATCATTCCGTCTTATTAAACACTGTCTTAGTTTTTCATGTCTAATGATCGATTAGATGCAAAGTGGGACTTTTTTTATTTTCATCTATTAAATGATTGATGCACTTGAATTGTACGTAGGAGCATGCCATTTCCCATGAACTTCTTTTTACCAAAAAGGAGATGTTAGAACTTGACATATGTGACATTAGTGCTTTCAGTTTTTAACTTTACTACATATCAAATCAACTAAAAGGGGTAACATTATTATTTAATATTTATTTATTTATAATCTAAAACAAAATAAATTTATTTTATATTAATAGTACATCTTATTTATCCTATCCATTATGATGATGATGTTAATAAGAATAATAATAATGTTGTGTCATGATGCTTTATTTGGACTACTTTTGTATACTACATATATATTTCACTCAACTCCGCACACTGTGTTTTTATCAAAGTACTTGATTGTACTTTTCAGCTCTTTCCTGAATACCTTTTTTATTTTTTTTATTTTTGTATTATTAGTACTACGTAGTTTGAATTTTACTTCTTTATGTGTTTCTATAGAGTATTGACTGTCCTTTCCTTACATAATGATAAATATATCGTTGTATAACTTATATTGGTGTGAACATGTTTGTTGGATGATGAAATGATGCGCTACGTTAATAAAATTATACTCCTATCCTTTACTTTTTAAACACTATAAGAAACATACAACAAATGCACACCTTTGCTTCTTATGCTAAAAATGACATCACACAACAATTAAAATATAATCAATCACATATACTTTTTAAACTATTATTATGTTAGGATAACCCTATAGTTGCTTAAAGTAATTTCACACTTTGTGAGGTGAAGCAAGAGTTGACTCGTAGACTTGAATTGCACTTATATGGCTTAATTTGCTTTTTATCATTGTAAGTAGCCTTATTTCATTTAATTTATACGGAGTACTCATTCATTCCTCACTTTGACTTTCAATTGTAATTTTATTTTTCTTTTCGTTTTGTTTTGTTAAAAAAAACTTTTTAAACAAGGTAATTGATGATTAAATAGATAGATGGTTTGAAAATGAAGTAAAAGTTGTATAAAGAAAACCATAACTATAAGATCAATTAAGATCAATTATAATTATTATATTTTATATTAATGGAGTAATAAATAATAAAGTATAGTGTAGCTTACACAAAATAAATAAAATAGTTTTTAAAAACTGAATGATTTAGTTCTAATGATTTAGAAGTCTGAATAGTTCAAAGGCTCTGAACTATAATGGTTCTGAATAATAAATTAATGTTTGATAATACTTCTAAATCAACACTCTGAATGATGTAAAATTACCATCATAACCTTATTAATAATTTAGTGTTGATTTTGTTTAATTGGTTAAGAACTAAATTATGTAAGCATGTTATATTAATAGAGAAAGATAATATAATACTAATATTTAATATTTAGTATTTAATAATATAACAAATTGATATCTAGCTTAGAAAAATGAATATGCGTTACTCTATTTATTATTACCTTAACGATTATTATATTAATCAATTATTACTTCCAAATGATAAAAGGAAAACTATTAAATCTTTAAAATAGAAGAGTCAAGATTTGACCGGTTTGTAATTTTATTGATTGTATATATAAAATAAATATCACTCAATAACAAATTTTCAATGGACTTATATTGTTTACATTGTAGACGTTAAAGTTATTGACACAACCCAAAACAGCTTTTAAAATTTGTCAACACTACGAGATCTTAAATTCAAAAGAATAATTGTATGAAAAAATCAATTAATATTACACGATTATTTTACCCATCGTGCAACGCATGTGCTCTAACTTTTAAAATTGTCAACACGACGGGCTCCTAAACTTAAAAGAATTTTTAAAATTTGTCAATACCACGAGCTCTTAAATAATTCTTATACTTTTCATATTTTTTAGTATCACTATTTACATACTAATATAACTGCAAGTTACATTTTTGCACGATTTTTACACACCCGTGCAACGCACGGGCTCAAAAACCTAGTATAATTATATATTATATAATATTCATAAAATAAGGAGAAACAAGGAGAAACTTTCACTGACAAACATTAGTGAAATTGGGATCGTGGGTAACTTTGTAAATAAAAGCATTCTGAATGGTTAAGGGTTATATTTGTCTCTGAAGCATTCCGACCAATTGGTTCAATTCAGAGTACACAAATTTTATAAACAATCACCTATTGCTCTGACCGAATCAAATAATGTCCTCTGAACTTCATCATTCAGTGCCAAACAAACGCACACTTAGTGAATTTATTAATAAATTAAGTGAAAATATCATCACTCGTGCGTTTAACATGTGCCGAGACGCACACACCAACTTATGCAATTGCAACAATGTTAAACCGATTATTTAGCAAATATTAAACATGTAGTTAAAGGACAAGAAATGTGTTTGTACATAACTTAATTACTCGGAATTACCATTAAGAAACAAAATACCATAACATTTCAAGATGTTAAATGATATGATCTAAACAAACATCTTGTTCTACTTAATTAACTTCCTAATTCATTTAACTAAATACATAATCAATTAACATTGTTCCATTGCTTGTGGCCCGGAAACCATTTCGGGCACTTCGGGCTAAAATAATTCGACACAACCCTAGCGTTCAAGAGCTTCACGATCGGCTCGAATTTCACACACCTTGGAGTCTTGTACTGATTAATCGAAGCGCCTAAACTTATAGCGTAATCCATCAACTTATCGAACGTCCCATTTTCAACAATCTTGATCTCCAATGCACCTATCGATTTATCTGAAGCACGGCCCTGTCTGTAAACACTATTCAACGACTCTTCAATAGTGAGACAACAATCTTCATACACCGAAGCTGGAATTTGGGTTGACCCATTTTCGTTAACTTCCCAAAAGATTACATAATGACCCGGTATGCTGGTTGTGTCAGCGTAGCTTGTGTACTCGGTTAAAGTCGCACTAAATGGGACCAAATGGTTAACCGCATTTTCGACTGCTTTATGTAGCTCAACTTCGTCGGTTTTGTCCGAATCAATGCTCAATGCCACATTCTTTCTACAAATAAAACTGAATTGAGGAGCCTTGTTCTTGAATCCAACAACTCTAAGAACATCACCAACTCTATACCTATAAAGACCTGCATCAATAAAAATCAAAACTTTATATTAGACCAGTGTCAGATTGTAGATTTGTCTTTTTCTTAAGACAGATGATATATCCACCACTAATAGATTCACTCTCATTGTATATAATATACTTGTACAGTACACCATGCAATACATAATGTTAGTGGATCTATAAAAAATAATACTCCATAGTGGATATATCATTATTCTTTACTTAAAAACATAAAAGGCTTGGATCGAAACAAACCGGCATAAGTGGTGACAACTAGCTCGTATTCTTGGCCGAGTTTAACGTCCGCAAGATCAATCAATTGTTGCTTTTCCTTCTCATTTTTTGTCGCGACACCGTTGTTTCGATGAACGGGGAGAAACTCAAAGTAAGCCATAGTGGGTATAAGTGTGTAAGCAACCTCACTAGGATTACAAAGTGGGTTCAAATTGACACCAAAGTAACACTCAGACGAAGCATACATTGTGCACACTAAAGGTAGCCCATTGCTATAATAATCAAGAGTTGGTATGTATTGAGCCATGGACCCAGTTACTATAACATCAACATACTTTGTGTTTGGCCATAATCTCGTTATAATCCCTTGCCACGATTTCTTCGAGCACTCGAGCTCGATAAAATCTGCAAGATTCGGGTCGGGCTTCAATATTTTCATAACCGATTCCCTCACTGTTAAATCGGTGATAATCGAGTTTAAAGTACCCGTACGGATATCATGACTCAAAAGACTCCAATGCTTCTCTAAAAACCGAATAGCCCGAATAAACCCCGAAGCAAAAACCGCCCCGACCCGAAGAACTTCTTTGTTAAGGTACAACCCACAAAGCATTTGTGAATACATGCTTTGATATGAATCAGGGCATAGAATGGTTTCATTTGGGCTAGTGTAATTTGTATATGGGTCATAAGGTCTTTCTTTGAAATGAGAACTTTTGTAGTAACTAGTTAAAACGGGTCGGGCCACAAGCCCACCGGGCGTTTTAGCTTCTGATTTTATGAATAAAAAGTACATCCCTTTTCCTTTATCTAAACCGGGTACAAACTGGCTCATCACCGGCATTAAAAGACTATATAACAAAGACCTCCTTTTAAGCTCATCATCAATTGTGGGCATCAATTTCCTCTCCCCACCAGAAGTCCCGGAACTACAAATCAACAAATCATAAACCCATTAATTAATTATATAAACTTTAACTTATGATCATACCAAACTAAATATATACAGCATTTACAATATTACAATATATATGTAATACGTAATATAGTTATAGTTAATAAATAGAAAAGTAAGTGAATTTTTTTCCGTCTCATAAAAAGTGACCACGACATATAAATGAGAGAACCTTTCTAAAATGATAAAAGTCTCGTGTTTGAACCCTACTAGCAGCTTATCTTGAGGTGGGTAGAGAAAAATGTCTCAAATGGTCAAGGAAAACAATCCGATTAGACCATTTATCTAAATAAATATTACACCATTTTTTCGAACATAAAAAACATTATTTGTTTACTTGATAAGTAACTAAGAGATGGACTCTAATAAAGTATTTCTAGTTTTTTTAAGAAACACAACCCATGTACTATTAGTACTATGTACATGCCTCACATGAGGTATGAACGTACCCAGTGAGGCTCCACAAATACCTCTAGACCATAGACCTTTTTAGACCGTAAAAATATATTACCTAGTTAAGAATTCTGAAATGGGGTGGGAAGAAAGTATGGGTGATTTATCACCATTAGCGATACGTGTGATATCGCTATGAAGATCTTCATACGTAACAACAGGAATTATTTTCTTGAACGTCTCACGGTCAGTATGACCGGAGATATTGTGACGGTTAAGGTATTCGACGTTAGCATTTTGCGTCAGGATTTCGGATAAAACTTGTTGTTGGACGTTGTCCGGGTTAGAAGTGACATCTTCAATGAACTGGAGAGTGTTTTTGTTTTTCTCGATGAGGTGAGTGCAGTTCGCGGTGGCGGGACCATCATTGGGTGCCTCAGGCATGGTTAAGTTGTAAAACGATGTTTATAAAGAAATTGGAGGATGATGTTAAGAGGGAGAATTGAAATGGTGGTTTTGTTGTGGGGAGGAAAGAATAGAGACGGTAGTGTTTATATAGAGGAAAAATGGTGGTAAGGTTGTGAGTTTAATCCATTTAAGGTGCAAAATAACTGTGTATCAATATGAGTGGTCTCTAGTAAATTTGTGATAAGTTTATGGGCTATTTGTTTCGTTAATTTAATTATTGATTTATTTTTTAAATATTATTATTATATTATATTATATTATATATATTCTTATAATTATATAATATGATTGTGATACTAACTTTTAAGGAAAGTTTTACGACAAATTAACTAAAGGTCATTATAGACGTACCTCGATGATTACAGATAATAATGGATCGGATATGGATCGGATAATTTCATATTTACATTCATATCCATTTAATTTTTGCTCATCTATATTCATATTTATATCTATTTAATTTTTGTTCATCCGTCTATATCCATAATTAAGCGCGTTAATGAATATTCGTTGGATATTAAGTGAGATTTTAATCTGACGACGATTTTATCAATTTATACAAATGTAATACTTAATTTTGATGTTTTTGATTTGTTATATATGTTCTGATTGTAATTTGTCGCTAATTGTGAATTTAATTGAACATAGTACGTTATATATAAGTAAATATACGTTTAATTTAATCTAAATATGTAACTTTAAATATCAGTGACAATTTAATAATTGTGACTATTACAACCCTTATTTTCGTTAATAATTTAAAATTTTGTAGGTTATATGTATATGTATATCGATATTTTGACGTATATCCATATATTTTAGTACGTATATATGTATATATAGACGTATTTCGGGTGATAATGGATATATCCATGAATTATAAATTATGATACGATACACAAAATATTTAAATCATTAATATCCATATCCATATCCGTTAATCGTCCATATTCATTATAAATGTATAAGATCGAGTGAATATCCATAGATGAAACATCCATTGCCATCCATATCGGTGATGCATATATTATATATATTACCTATATTTGATTTCCTTAATTAATTAATTTATATAATGTATAAGGATGTATATCTCTTGAATAATTATATATATATATATATATATATATATATATATATATATATATATATATATATATATATATATATATATATATATATATATATATATATATAACAACAAAACCCAATACCACCTGAGTGGTGTATGGGGGAGGTGAGATGTAGACAATCCTTCTCCTACCCGAGAATAAAAACAAGTCCTTTCTCCACCCAGAAAAGTAGAGAAAGTCATCTCTCTCTTTATTCGACGGATAAAGAGATTGCTTCCGAGTGGACCTCCGGCCAAAAAGTAGGATTTTTTTAATAAAAAATAAAAAATCGTAAAATAAAATAAATAAAAAATAGTAAAATAAAATTAGAACGCCATGAAAATGGTAGAATCAGATTTTCATGGGTTTAAAATCCTGCCAGAAAATCAATTTAGGCTCTAAGCGACAGTCAAGACGCCACTTAATCGACGCTTGGTGTTGCCTCAATAAATAGAGCCAAGGGACCTTGAAAACAGAACTCGAAAGGCATGCCAGGTGGGAGTTGTTGCGCAAGCAAGGAGCCAACCACCCGTGTAATATCCTATAAAATTAAAACAATTTAAAAATGCATAACTAGTGTTTATTACTTATAAACTATAATAGATCAAACTAAATTAAATAAAATATATATGATTGATACTTAATAATAAGTGATAAATAGGTTAATTGGTAAATTAATGAACATAAACATCTTGATTAGTAAAGTAAGAACGTGAAATACAAGTATAGCAAACAAACATTTTGTATCATTTATTAGATGGAATTTGTTTGGCCAACATTTATTAAAAGAGTAGGTGATAAGTCTCTTAAGTTATATGTATTCCACTAATATCATCATTTGACACATTCTTGGTTAGAAATACAAATGAACCAACTGAAAAGAAATATCCACCTAGTTGATAGCCATGCACGACAATCCCAAATATTAAAAGGAAGGAAATAGAGACAATAGAGATATCAAAGAAGAAACGAAATACTTGCGTGCCTAGTCTCGATTCTAACACGATTTAAAGGTAACTACTAATCACCATCTTTGTTATAGATGTATAATTTGTTTATTGTTTTTTTTTACTCAGGTTACTAGTTTAGATTTACTACATATCACATGACTTATTATAGAGATGAGGTGTTAAGATTTTGAGTACAAAATGGGCATCTTTTGTGAATATTAATCTTAAACAAATTGTAGTCATATATTTAGTAATGGAGTATTGAAAATCTATATGAATCTAGAATATCAAAATTATAATATGGTGGAATTAAAGTGTACAAAATTTAAGGTTGTGACTCTGCTTTTTAAAGATTAATAATATAATATAATATGAGTACTTGTAAATTACAACTAGTAAGTATTGTGTTTTAGCCAAGAAAATGGACGGAGAGTTGATGCAATTATTAAACATGTATCATGTGTTAATCGATCGATAGTCATAACAAAATTATATTTACTGATCTATATCTTTTGTTGCAAATAATTACTCATTATAAGGAATATCGTTATTTTTACACATACATTCAACTGAATTGTTCATATATATATTATTACATTATTTGATGTAGTCTAATAGATCTTTTATCCTATTAGAATTAGAACTAATTTGATTAATTGAAATCTTGCTACAACAATAACGACATACAAAAATTCGAGTTGGTGCGTATTATAATTAATGGAGTATTTAAAACTTATGTGTAATATAGAAAAGTTGAAACAAACGCATAAGAATCATATGGTAACACTAATTAAATAAAGGATATTACATACTCCCTATTTGAATGCGTTTTGTACTCATACGTGTGTATTCATTAGATTTGGCTCGGTGATCGTCTCCTTTGGTGGTATTTTGTTGTCCTTGGAATTTCGTCATTCAACATAAGGTACGGATATTCTAGGTGGTTCTAGGATCGCTTCAGTAAATCTTTCCTCTCAAAACTTTGTTTCGAATTGTGTATATAAATCTTGTTGTATGACATGCTCATTTGAAAGGTTATTTTGTTTATTTAGTTTTTGAAGTGTATATGTTATAATGTCCCCTATTTTTGATGTACTAACGATATTGCTAATCACTTGTGTAAATTTGGGGAAATATAACATTTAGTATTGAGAAATTGTGTCAAAACCGTGTCTCGAAAACCCACCAAAAATGGCCCCGAAAACTGTCCCGAACAGCTGATGTTTCAGCCGTAAAAACAGCCCGTATGTGTCCCAAAAGCAGCCCCGAAAAGGTTGAAAACGTCCCGGTAAAGAACGGTGACGAGTGGTACGGTGATTCATATCGAGTGTCCCTCATTCCATGTGGCTTTACATGTCCCGTTTTGTCCCGTTTAAGTTGTTAATATGTAAAGGGCTAAAGTATTATGTAACATGACTCGTGACAAAAGGTAGACCGAATGGTTGGGTTGACACGTGATTTTAAAATAATACGACATGCAATGTTATATACATTTTAAGTGTTTGGTCAAGCGTAAAATATTTAAATCAACTCGTTAATTCTTTTTAAAACATATTTTAAAGTCCGTTAGTCACTTTAAAAATATTTGAAAATTTATAATTAATAAATCGGTTAAAACGTTTTCATAAAATATGCCTAAGAGTAACCTATCCATGGAGGTCCCATGGGCGCGTTATTGTGACACCGGTAACGTGGCATCGACCGTAGCGATGTATTTGTTATATCTACGGCGTCTTCTTTTGATTTTCCGGTGGTGGTACGAGCTCTTTATATTTGTTATTATATTTGTGATAGGAGGCGTATGGATCGATTCTAGGATTTTGTTTTGATGGTGTACGTTCATCGTAGTGTCATACGAAATGTCACCGATATGGATGATTAGTGGAGTAGCTACCCTATGATTTCATTTTGATACTTTGTACATATTTGTTTTGACTCTTAGTGCATTATTTTATGAAATTTGCATCATGACATATGGTATTGTGGATCTATACATATTCGCGCTTTATTTTGCAACTAAGTTATTTTGAAAATAAGTTCATTTTGAAATTAAATTTTTGCATGTCATACTACACTCCGTTATTCGTTATATCCGTTCACTGGGCTTTGGCTCAGTCGTATTCTTTGTTTTCCTTCTTATACGACAGGTAACTAAGGGGGCGTCGGGAATGAGGGAAGAGTGTAGAGTGGAGTGAACTTAGCACCTTGCCTTAGAGATTTCCTTCAAGATTTAGTAGCTTATTTTGGTTTAGTAGTACTTTTGAATAAGTTTGTCAACTTTGGTTTGAACTATGGTTTGAATTCGAATAAGAATAACGCTCACTTATCTTTTAAGTTACTTTTATTTATATGTTTTGGCATTCGTAAGATTAGGGTCTTTACAGATGGTATCAGAGCTTAGGTTCCCTCCTGTAGAAACTTTAGTCCTAAGTTATGGCCTGTGAGATTTGGGTAGACTTTTGGGTTAGGATTTTCCTTCCGCTATATTATTCTAATTCCACTTTGAATATTCTCTTTTATTCTTCGTACTAATCGTAACCGTTATATCCTCATTTCGTTCATAGATGGCACCGAAAAGAAAAGAAATGTCTGAGGAAGAAGTAGAAAACAAGATTAGCCAAACTATCACGAATTTGATACCCAACATTGTAGCTCAATCTATTGACGCGATGCGTAAGTAGGGTGGCGAGACTTTTAAACATGAAGAAGATGATGAATATAAGGAGGATAGAACTGTAACGGGAGATGCTATTCATGTTTGGCTAGGACGATTTCAAAAACACGTCCTTTGTCATTCAGCACTGCTAGTACTCCTGTTGAAGCTGAGAATTGGATCACTCACATTGAGAAGATTTACCGAGTGCTTGGTTGTGAAGAGAGATTTTAGGTTCCATTGGCTGTTTATAAACTAGAGGGGGATGCTCAGCGTTGGTGGATCGCTTTGAGACAAGCGAAAGGGGGTATCGATTTTGGGGATTCATTAGATTGGGCTGATTTCAAAGAATTGTTTTTCCGTCAGTACTTTTCTGAGGCGGAGAAAGAGGCTGTGATTCTGGAGTATGCGAATATTAAGCAAGGGAATGATGAGTCTATTAATGATTTCACTAAGAGATTTTTGAGGCTTGTGGGTTTGATTGGGGCTTCTGCTGGGTCTTCTGAGGACCAAGCCCGTAAGTACAAATGGGCTGTTCATGGGCGTTACCGCTCTAAAATGATTAATCTGAAATGTTTTGATGTCACTGAGGCAGCCGATTATGCTCCAAATTTGGAGTTGGAGCGAGCCGAGTATTTGGCTACTAAAAATGATGATGGTAAGAACAAGAGGGTTAAGATTGCACAACCACTACGATCTGTGCCTGCACCGACTACCAAACAGGGTCAACAATCTGGGAACCAAGGGTATCGTGGTAATAATTGGAATAATAGAGGAAATCAACAAAGGATTGACAACGGGCCAAATAATAATAACCGTGGTCAATTACAAGTGTACCGACCCCAAGGGCAGCAAAGGGGTAGTGGAACTGGTGGTGTTAATGCCAATGCACCGTGTGGGACTTGTGGAAAGAATCACCCGGGAAGAGTTTGTTATCGTAGTGCGGGTTCATGTTTTGCTTGTGGAGAGGTTGGTCACTTAGCTAAGGATTGCAAGAATCCCAGACCTGGGTTTGTTCCGAGGGTTCCGCCGCCAGCTCCTGGTGGACGCGTCTTTGCCATGACTGCTGCCCAGGCTGCTGACGCAACAGGTATATTCCGATCCCTTTTCATTTTAAAAATATTTCCTTTGAGTTATTTGTTCATTCATTCTTGATGTTATTAGGTACTATTACTGGTCATGTATTTGTACACCATCGCGCCCTCTTCGTTCTGTTTGATTCTGGCTCTACGCACTCGATTGTGTCTGTTAAGGGCTCGAAATATTTGAAAGTGTCTCCAACTTGGTTGACTACTCCATTTACGATCTCTACCCCAATGGGTAGTGTTGAAACTATAGATCGTGTGTATCAAAACTGTCGTTTGGAATTCAATGACTGCATGTTTCCTGCAAATCTCTTTCCTATGACCATGCATGACTTTGACATTATTCTTGGCATGGATTGGTTATCTCGCCATCATGCGAATATCGATTGTTATTCTAAGAGGATTTTGTTTGGAAATCATTCTATACCCGATTGTGTCTTTATGGTGATCTTCCCGTAAAGTCTATCAAGGTTATCTCAGCGCTTAAGGCGCAAAAGCTCATTTCACATGGTTGTGTTGGTTATTTAGCTTCGATTCAGAATTTTTCTATCGAGAGTCCTTCGCTCAAAAATGTTGAGGTTGTTCGAGAGTTTCCCGATGTATTTCCTGACGAATTGCAGGGTTTGCCTTCGGTCCGTGAAGTTGAATTTTTGATTGATTTGATTCCTGGTTCTCAACCAATATCAAAAGCTCCTTATCGTATGGCACCACTCGAGTTGCAAGAACTCAAGGAGCAATTGCAAGAACTGATAGATTGTGGTTTTATTCGACCAAGTGTGTCCCCTTGGGGTGCGCCGGTTTTGTTTGTCAAGAAGAAGGATGGTAGCATGAGACTTTGCATTGATTATCGCAAGTTAAATCGTATTACTATCCGAAACCGTTATCCGCTTCCGCGTATTGATGATTTGTTTGATCATGTGACAACCCGGAAATTTCCAACCAAATTTAAACTTTAATCTTTATATGTTTTTGACACGATAAGCAATATTTGTTAAGTTAAATTTCAAGAATTTTCAACTATGTTCATACATTCATTCAACCTCGACCAAGTTCCAACGATTCACGAACCATTAAACGAATATGATTATATATGTATATGTGTATATATATTATAACTTGAAACGTAAACAAAATATTAGATTAAATACTTTATATGATTGTATCTGTTTCAAAATGTTTATCAATGGAATTAGAAGATAAGATCAAATGATTGAATTATCAGATATATTGAATTATGATTACAAGTCTATGTTGAAAGGCACACGTTGATCTGAGAAATCTTTTCATTTTAACAATATTCGGAAAATGGTAAAGTGATTTATAAATAAGAACAAATTGTCAATCAATGAGAACTAGACAAAGGATAGTGGAAGATTGAATCTCATAAAGACTCGATTGATCTATTTAGTTTTAAACGTACAAAAACGTTTTTAGTTTAAAAAGAACTTTATTATTAAAACGTATATAACTTTTATAAATATCTAGAACCACTTTTGACAACTCATTACTTAACTAGTATGATAAAGATAACGATATTTATATTTTATTTTATTAGATATATATAACGATTTAAATTAATATTATATATATTTATACGCGTATTATACGTACATAATTTTATACTTTTACTATACTTAAACTTTACCTTTACTTTATTTTTACTTTACTTTAACTTTAATAATTTTATTTTAATAATTCATACTTTAATAATTCACTTTAATAATTCATACTTTAATAATTTATACTTTAATAATTCACTTTAATAATTCATATTTTAATAATTCATACTTTAATAATTCACTTTAATAATTCATACTTTAATAATTCACTTTAATAATTCAAAAATCTATTATAAATAGAATTCAATAGGTTTCATTATTTCATAGAAACTTGAAAATATTTTTCTCTAAACTCTCTCAATCGATTTACATATATATATTTACTCTGTATTATTTCAAGATATTATTAGTATACATAAAATATTATGACGGAGTGCTGTCCGAGTGATTTCGAAATTGTTTTTCGAGTGGGATAGGATTAAGGAAATTATGGGTTATAGCTATGGAGGTGATTGAGTATGGTTCATGGGTATGCTCGTGAGGTCAATATAGTGTTTATCATTTTCGTTGCGTCTACGTACCTTTCCTGCAATATTGAATCTCAATATTGATACGTGAGTACTCATAATTTAACTTTTACATACTAATAGTGTATCCCTGACTAGTGCTCGAATATTTAGGATTATGCATGCTTGTACTTTTGATATTGCCCTTAGACAGGTTAGGTTAAATCTTGAATTAGTTACACTTGCGGTTGAGATAAGGTATAAGATATGCATGTCCTTGGAAAGCTAACAAAAAATTAAGAACTTTTCCTTTAGATATCGAATGGTTTCGATGAACGGATTAGAAGTTATAATCAATTGAATTTTCGATATTTTTATTAAAAATGATTATTATTATCGTCGTTTTTATCGTCGTTCTAGTTTTATCTTATTATTATCATTATTATTATCTTTATCAATAAAAGGGATTTATCATTAAAAATTGTTATTTTTTTTATTATTACTATCGTTATTATCGTTAAAGTTATAATTAGTATTATTATTATTATCCAATTATTATTATTATTATTATTATTATTATTATTATTATTATTATTATTATTATTATTATTATTATTATTGGTATTATTATTATTATTATTATCATTATTAATATATATATCATTATTTAAAAATGGTTATTGTTATTATTATTATTATTACTATATTATCATTAAGATAATTATTAGTATTATCGTTAATAATGTTATAGTAACTATCATTATTAATATTAGTGTAATTAAAACAAATATTTATAACACCTAATTATTTTGATTACTATTATTATCATTATTATGAACACGATATAAAAGACGATTAAAAGCTATTAAACGAAACGATTAGGAAATAATGGGTAAGAGTATCATGATGAAATTAAAATATTATAAGATATTGATTTAGATAAAATTATCGTTCTTATTATTTTTATCATTACTATTATTATTAAAAGTATCATTAGTATTAAAACTATCATTTTAATAAAAAAATTATCATTTTAATAGAAATGTCATTGTTACTATAAAATATCATTATTATTATTATTTTAAATAGAATTATTATTTTAAAGATAATATTAAAAATTATCGTAAATATTAAAGTTATCATAATTAGAATTATCGTTTTATCATAATGTCATCTTAGTAATTATAAATATTGTTATTTTTATAATAATAATTATTATTACAACATAATACAACTTTTAGTTACTATCATTATAGATATCATTTTATCAAATAAATATGTGATACAAACATATTTTACTACGTGTAATAACTTACTTTAATAATACCTATCATATTATCTTTATGATATTAAATGAACCCTATAAATTTTATTACTTAATATATATAAAAGTATATTTTATTATATAAATTTAATATAAAATTTTATTTATTAATAAATAAATTATATTATTTACTCTAATAAATCTTTTAAAAATATTTAAAAATATAAAACGATGATATTTAAACTATATATTAATCATGTATAGATTTTTAGAAATTATTTTGAGTCAAATTTACTTTTTTGACTTTTGCATATTAGTCTCGAGCATTAAGATTGTGGTACACTATGACTTGACCTAATTTGTTAGACAAATATTGACCAACACATAAATATATATAATTAATTTAGGTTCGTGAATCCGAGGCCAACCTTGCACTTGTTCCATGACGTTATATGTATTTTTACTACGAAATACAGTATGGTGAGTTTCATTTGCCTTTTTACCCTTTATATTTTTGGGACTGAGAATACATGCGCTTTTATAAATGTTTGATGAAATAGACACAAGTAATTGAAACTACATTCTATGGTTGAATTATCGAAATCGAATATGCCCCTTTTTATTAAAGTCTGGTAATCTAAGAATTAGGGAACATACACCCTAATTGACGCGAATCCTAAAGATAGATCTATTGGGCCTAACAAACCCCATCCAAAGTATCGGATGCTTTAGTACTTCGAAATTTATATCATGTCCGAAGGAGGATCCCGGAATGATAGGGGATATTCTTATATGTATCTAGTTAATGTCGGTTACCAGGTGTTCACCATATGAATGATTATTTTTATCTCTATGCATGGGACGTATATTTATGAGAACTGGAAATGAAATTCTCGTGGTCTATTAAAATGATGGAAATAAATGATTATGATAAACTAGTGAACTCACCAACCATTTGGTTGATACTTTAAAGCATGTTTATTCTCAGGTGCTAAAGAAATCTTCCGCTGTGCATTTGCTCATTTTAAAGATATTACTTGGAGTCTTTCATAGCATATTTCGAAGAACGTTGCATTCGAGTCATTGAGTTCATCAAAGATTATTATTAAATCAATTTATAGTTGGATAGTGGATATTATGAAATGGTATGCATGCCTGTCAATTTTCGATGTAAAGAAAGATTGTCTTTTAAAAACGAAT
Source organism: Rutidosis leptorrhynchoides (assembly GCF_046630445.1). Taxonomy (NCBI): domain Eukaryota; kingdom Viridiplantae; phylum Streptophyta; class Magnoliopsida; order Asterales; family Asteraceae; genus Rutidosis; species Rutidosis leptorrhynchoides. The sequence continues at coordinate 11,147,293 of NC_092339.1, forward strand.
GCAATGTTTGTAAAATGTATCATATAGAGGTCAAATACCTCGCAATGTAATCAACTATTGTGAATCGTTTATAATGTATCTTTTCAGTTGGTATCAGAGCTGGTATAACGCCGTCCATGTGTGGCGGGTTAGTCGTAAAGGAGGTTCTCACAGTGTTACCTGTGACGAAGCATTGGTTCTTACTCCTTGCGATCCCTTACGAGGGTTGGCAGTAGCTGAGATGCAGGCCCTAAAATCAGTATTTGAGGTACACTCAGTGGTCACCAGGCGGTTAGCTGGGAAGGCACTGGGTGGGACGGTGGTTGTCCCCAACTGTATTTCAGTTGGTATCATAGCGGTGGTCTTAGCGAACCAGGTCTGCATTAGTGTGTCTAACTGATAAGTCGATACGATGCATTAGTGAGTCTGGACTTCGACCGTGTCTGTATGTCAAAAGTTTTGCTTATCATTTTGTGTCAAAAATTAACTACTTATCATCCTCAGGAAATTACCTGCTTATCATTTTTAGTCTAAGACACGTCTTGCTGCATTGATTGCATGAATAGTGTATAGACAAAAATTCATATCTTAGCATATCTGCTAGATCATATCTTATCGTATCTGTTACTTTAAACTTTTCCTGACATATCCCGCAAAGTCCTCCGTAATCTACGAAATATATATATATATATATATATATATATATATATATATATATATATATATATATATATATATATATATATATATATATATATAAATATTCTATGTAATTAGAATACCATCCGTTAGCCAAAATCATTTCATATCGAAAAAAGAAATCCTTTATCCAATCGTACGAAATGGAATTCGCCATCAGTTCAAGTCACTCAGATTCCGAAATGGAATCCCATTCAAGCTCCGAAAGCAGTGTGACCGAAATAGATCAACCAATCAGTCATCACCTATTCTCGATGAATTGGGGATGGGTTCGTAGCCTCCTCAATCATTAGAGACAAGAAGAAGGTGATCCCTTCCATCCACCACATTGCCCTCTTGACGAAGAACCTGAAGCACTTACCGGCGAACCTGTCCGAAACACCATGTTCTCGCTCATTTCCAGAGTATCTCGTCACGATTATATATTACATCAAATTTTAGATTTTATTTATCCGATCGTCCGAACCGACAATCACCCCGGTGTAATAGAAGAAGTCAACGAGCTTCGCGCTCGGGTAGTGGCTTTGGAGAATATGGTGCAGAGATTACAAACACCAGCAGCAGCATCAACAGTATAACCAGTACCACCATCATCAACGCCAACAGTACCATTACCACCTCCAACCACAACCGCGTCGTAAACCTCAACTTCACAATCTGTCCCACGAGCATCAACGTCATACGCACCATAGATACCAAGGAGTACCAACAACAATAACTGACGAAGTATTAATTCATAACTTCATTGGAGAAACATTCCGCGACGATTATGTAATCTCTAAAGTCTTAGAGATTATCTAATCTAGCCCTAACCATAAATCAGTTAAGCGAACTAAAATGATAGAAGGAAGAGTAGAAACCCTGACAAAAATGGTGTGTGATTAACAAGCTAAACTTGCTTTCCCAACAGCATCAACAGTACCGTCAGCGTTACCAGCATCGTCAGTACAGTCAACATCCGAATTAACAACACCGATAACATCACAAACTCCGTCAGTTCAAGAATCACTGTGGACATCATTACGAATCAATAACGTATATATTGTATCAACGAGTTATGAAGAATTAACTCATTCCCTCTGAAGAAATTATATGTATATTATATATATATATATATATATATATATATATATATATATATATATATATATATATATATATATATATATATAAATCTTTCCGTGCTAAGCTATTGTGTGTGAATCTTAACTACTCGGTTAATTCATATTACAAATATGCAATAATGTACGTCCTTCGGCCGCAACTTAACCAGCGTTAACTACAATCTCTGTCGCAATTCAACAAATTCCAATTCATAATAAATCAAGTATATATTTGATTTTACACTTTCATCATCGATGTACTCGAAACTTTTCAGATAACATCATTCGTACTTTGCGAAATTCACAAGAATTCCACGAACCGAACATCATACATCAACAAATAACGAAGTATTGATTCATAATTTCAATGTCATTAAAGAAATACTGCGTAAAAGCTATGTACTTTTTAAAGCCTTTAGGGATTATTCAATTCTAGTTTCAACCGTAAATCAAATGAGTTTAATTTAACATTAACTCATTAAATCTATGTTACATCTGAAGAAAATATACATATATATATTTTCATAAAGACTGTAATAAAATTCTTTTGTACAAAATATTAATTGTGAAATTTTTTTTAACGGGTAGGTAATACCCGAGAGATATATAAATTCACAAATAATATGTTACATTCTTCGAATCTGATTCAGCAAATCATCCATTATACTCCCTACTTTCACAACAATATACATTCTTTTATAGAAATCAAAACAACCATACTCATTCAAAATTTAATTACATATTCTGATTTTGAAATCTCAAAATTCAACTCGAGATATGACCAAAATCATCACTCTTAGATCCTTACATCTTTCACAAGCTATATTTTGACTTCAAAACTGTGTTAGAACATCAAATGTATGTTAACGATTACAATCTGTGTTCAAACCCTTCGAAAATTTCTGAAGACACTTCGAATGATGAGCAATCGAGATGATGATCCAACCACATGTTACCCACAGTTATGTACTCGAAAAACTCTTGAAACCAAAGTAAAAGTTTAAACAACGTATCCGCGTCAGATTCTTTGGCATTTATTAGCAAAAATAACTTTGCGACTCCTATTCAAAGTAGCCAGTTTTGTCACAGCTCCAGCAAGTCAACTTTAACTTTTCAGTCAGACTAACCTTATTATAACCTTGAGATATACACCATCGTTACCAGGGAACCTTTTACATTCCACCACATTATTAGCAGATGTACCAACAACTTCATTACCCTTTGACTTTAGCCTCTCCAAAAAGTCATTATAATTATTTATTGAAACCCCATCATTTACTCATTCGCATCTTGTAATGAGAATTTCCATACGAATCATTGGGAATTAGCAATCAGTATTTTGAAATCTCGCAGCATGTCTACGCCAACAGTTATATGTGTATATATAACATCTATCTTCTGGACTTAATTTGAATGTGAAGTTTCTGAAAAGCACTCCGAACTACGAATTGGTTCTCCGAAAATGGAAAAAATGCTGATGAAATAGCAAAAACTATAAACGACTTTAAACGGTAAAAGCTGGATGATAATGATGAAGTGTGCTGGCAAAGCGCAGAAAAAGAGAAGTTTTGGAACTGGAAAACGGATTGAGCAAAGTAGGAAGGAGGCTGTGGACAAATTACAAAGACTGAACCTGACTTCAAAGGATCCAAATGATTCAGTACCTGCTGAAGTCATTAACGAATACCTTGCTCCTGACTCTAAACCCCTGCAGACAATATTCTTCATCATCCTCTTATATTAGAAATTCTAAAATATCATCATATCTTTCATTATAAATATCCTCCATATTTCTGAAGATATTTTCTTAATTTTTCTTATTTGAAATCATTTACCTCTTCGCACTATCTGTATTACATCATAAAAGAAACTATTTTAGTTTCTAAATTCTGAAACATTCAAGTTTAAAATAGGAATATTTTGAAGTAGTGTTGGGAACTGAAGCATGAATTAGTATAATATAATGACACTTGATCAACGTGATTATATTACAGTAAGTCATGCTGAGTTTCTAAATGGAACGTGATGATTCACAGATCATAACATCATCATGTGCCATGTTATACGACTCTTGTATTCTATTTAACCTCTAAAATATCAAGAAAATATTTCTTAATGATTCGGCCTTTTCCAAGGTATTCTAGTAATTTGACAAGTCAAGATCGTGCCATCACAATTTACTTCCTAGAACATTAACAATGTTCATTTCAAAATTCATATCTGTGAATTCTGGACCATTACAAGCGGTGCTTAATCGCAAGAAGAAGAAACGAAAGGACAAAACTCCGAAATAGAAATTGGGGTATAAATTGCAGCAAATAAAAGAGAGCATTAACTGTGAATGATAATGATTATAGAAGACAGAAGCAGAGACTTTGAAATATAAATGAACATATAAAGCCCAACGATAAACCAGAAATTATAAACCATATATATCGATGCATATAGCAATATAAAGACACGGGAGAACTAGAAACACTATAAACCCAAGAGTATAGTAGAAGTAAATAGATTCTTCCGGTGGTAGATGAAAAAGAAGAATGACCGATATGAAAGTTAGAAGTATATCGAGAATCAGAACTGGATGGAGCATATTGATGAATACTTTTAAATATGAGTTGATTGGGAAAGAATAGAAGGTGATGAAACATGACTAGGAACTTAGAAATCAACAAATTTAACTCACACAATGGCAGAATAAGTGAATCAAACCCTCTAGTGAATAGGTTAAGTTTTTTTGTGTGATTAATTTAGTCAAACCACAACTAAATCAAGTGTGATTACATCAACACCTAGAGCTATTATTCACCACCTGGGTGATTTGGACTGAGAGAGAATCGGAGGAGCTCACTAGATCTGAGTGTGTGTAACAAATGAGAGGCTTAACCTAAAATGAAGAACATAAGACTTTATATACCCCTGCTGTTGACTCACCCATACGATTCATTCATCACACGTATGAGTTGGCTTCATCAGCCGTACGGGTGATCACTCACTCGTGTCTTCTCATTTAGGTTGTAATTGTGACTTAGCTCAGTATCAACCGTGCGTATGAGCCTCTCAGCCGTACTAGTGAGGCTTCACTCGTACGTCTGACTAAGTCTAACATAGTCAAACATCTAAATCTCGTTCCTGCAGTTCCTGTAAGCACATACAAACACGGATAGGATAATAACGAGCAATCATGGTGGCCTGTAAACTGTTGTACCTGCAATGGACGTGGGTAGATGTCTAGGGAATTGCATAAAATGCATCAACAGAAGGTGTGAGTTGTAAGGAAACGAAGGAGGTGAATTTATAAGAAAATCTCCGACAGAACAATTAAAATGGACGATCGCATTTAAAGAGGATCCTAATTCCCTTGATTACCGGAGAGTCAAATCTTATTAAGAAGATTTTCTTCAAATCACTTGAAATCTGGGAATCAATCATATCTACGTCAAATGATAAGATGAATCTACACTTACTCATTTCACTCTTCTATGTTAGCTTCATTCGTACTCTTCATATAAATGGATTATTTATCCAATTTATTCGTTGATGATAAAACTCTAATTTTCAGCCCGTATGCATCATGAAAACATACTTATTATCATTCACGACCTTTCCACTCAAATTTCGGGACGAAATTTCTTTAACGGGTAGGTACTGTGATAACCCGGAAATTTCCAACCAAATTTAAACTTTAATCTTTATATGTTTCCGACACGATAAGCAATATTTGTTAAGTTAAATTTCAAGAATTTTAAACTATGTTCATACATTCATTCAACCTCGACCAAGTTCCAACGATTCACGAACCATTAAACGAATATGATTATATATGTATATGTATATATATATTATAACTTGAAACGTAAACAAAATATTAGATTAAATACTTTATATGATTGTATCTGTTTCAAAATGTTTATCAATGGAATTAGAAGATATGATCAAATGATTAAATTATCAGATATATTGAATTATGATTACAAGTCTCTGTTGAAAGGCCCACGTTGATTTGAGAAATCTTTCCATTTTAATAATATTCAAAAAATGTTAAAGTGATTTATAAATAAGAACAAATTGTCAATCAATGAGAACTAGACAAAGGATAGTGAAAGATTGAATCTCATAAAGACTCGATTGATCTATTTAGTTTCAAACGTACAAAAACGTTTTCAGTTTAAAAAGAACTATATTATTAAAACGTATATAACTTTTATAAATATCTAGAACCACTTTTGACAACTCATTACTTAACTAGTATGATAAAGATAACGATATTTATATTTTATTTTATTAAATATATATAACGATTTAAATTAATATTATATATATTTATACGCGTATTATACGTACATAATTTTATTCTTTTACTATACTTAAACTTTACCTTTACTTTATTTTTACTTTACTTTAACTTTAATAATTCATACTTTAATAATTCACTTTAATAATTCATACTTTAATAATTCACTTTAATAATTCATACTTTAATAATTTACTTTAATAATTCATACTTTAATAATTCACTTTAATAATTCACTTTAATAATTCATACTTTAATAATTTACTTTAATAATTCAAAAATCTATTATAAATAGAATTCAATAGGTTTTATTATTTCATAGAAACTTAAAAATATTTTTCTCTAAACTCTCTCAATCGATTTACATATATATATATTTACTCCGTATTATTTCAAGATATTATTAGTATACATAAAATATTACGACGGAGTGCTGTTCGAGTGATTTTGAAATTGTTTTTCGAGTGGGATAGGATTAAGGAAATTATGGGTTATAGCTATGGAGGTGATTGAGTATGGTTCATGGGTATGCTCGTGAGGTCAATATAGTGTTTATCATTTCTGTTGCGTCTACGTACCTTTCCTGCAATATTGAATCTCAATATTGATACGTGAGTACTCATAATTTAACTTTTACATACTAATAGTGTATCCCTGACTAGTGCTCGAGTATTTAGGATTATGCATGCTTGTACTTTTGATATTGCCCTTAGACAGGTTAGGTTGAATCATGAATTAGTTACACTTGCGGTTGAGATAAGGTATAAGATATGCATGTCCTTGGAAAGCTAACGAAAAATTAAGAACTTTTCCTTTAGATATCGAATGGTTTCGATGAACGGATTAGAAGTTATAATCAATTGAATTTTCGATATTTTTATTAAAAATGATTATTATTATCGTCGTTTTTATCGTCGTTCTAGTTTTATCTTATTATTATCATTATTATTATCTTTATCAATAAAAGGGATTTATCATTAAAAATTGTTATTTTTTTTATTATTACTATCGTTATTATCGTTAAAGTTATAATTAGTATTATTATTATTATTATCCAATTATTATTATTATTATTATTATTATTATTATTATTATTGGTATTATTATTATTATTATCATTATTAATATATATATCATTATTTAAAAATGGTTATTGTTATTGTTATTATTATTATTACTATATTATCATTAAGATAATTATTAGTATTATCGTTAATAATGTTATAGTAACTATCATTATTAATATTAGTGTAATTAAAACAAATATTTGTAACACCTAATTATTTTGATTACTATTATTATCATTATTATGAACACGATATAAAAGACGATTAAAAGCTATTAAACGAAACGATTAAGAAATAATGGGTAAGAGTATCATGATAAAATTAAAATATTATAAGATATTGATTTAGATAAAATTATCGTTCTTATTATTTTTATCATTATTATTATTATTAAAAGTATCGTTAGTATTAAAACTATCATTTTAACAAAAAATTATCATTTTAATAGAAATGTCATTGTTACTATAAAATATCATTATTATTATTATTTTAAATAGAATTATTATTTTAAAGATAATATTAAAAATTATCGTAAATATTAAAGTTATCATAATTAGAATTATCGTTTTATCATAATGTCATCTTAGTAATTATAAATATTGATATTTTTATAATAATAATTATTATTACAACATAATACAACTTTTACTTACTATCATTATAGATATTATTTTATCAAATAAATATGTGATACAAACATATTTTACTACGTGTAATAACTTACTTTAATAATACATATCATATTATCTTTATGATATTAAATGAACCCTATAAATTTAATTACTTAATATATATAAAAGTATATTTTATTATATAAATTTAATATAAAATTTTATTTATTAATAAATAAATTATATTATTTACTCTAATAAATCTTTTAAAAATATTTAAAAATATAAAACTACGATATTAAACTATATATTAATCATGTATAGATTTTTGGAAATTATTTTGAGTCAAATTTACTTTTGTTGACTTTTGCATATTAGTCTCGAGCATTAGGATTGTGGTACACTATGACTTGACCTAATTTGTTAGACAAATATTGACCAACACATAAATATATATAATTAATTTAGGTTCGTGAATCTGAGGCCAACCTTGCACTTGTTCCATGACGTTATATGTATTTTTACTATGAAATACAGTATGGTGAGTTTCATTTGCCTTTTTACCCTTTATATTTTTAGGACTGAGAATACATGCGCTTTTATAAATGTTTGACGAAATAGACACAAGTAATTGAAACTACATTCTATGGTTGAATTATCGAAATCGAATATGCCCCTTTTTATTAAAGTCTGGTAATCTAAGAATTAGGGAACAGACACCCTAATTGACGCGAATCCTAAAGATAGATCTATTGGGCCTAACAAACCCCATCCAAAGTACCGGATGCTTTAATACTTCAAAATTTATATCATGTCCGAAGGAGGATCCCGAAATGATAGGGGATATCCTTATATGTATCTAGTTAATGTCGGTTACCAGGTGTTCACCATATGAATGATTATTTTTGTCTCTATGCATGGGACGTATATTTATGAGAACTGGAAATGAAATTCTTGTGGTCTATTAAAATGATGGAAATAAATGATTATGATAAACTAGTGAACTCACCAACCATTTTGTTGACACTTTAAAGCATGTTTATTCTCAGGTGTTAAAGAAATCTTCCGCTGTGCATTTGCTCATTTTAAAGATATTACTTGGAGTCTTTCATAGCATATTTCAAAGAACGTTGCATTCGAGTCCTTGAGTTCATCAAAGATTATTATTAAATCAATTTATAGTTGGATAGTGGATATTATGAAATGGTATGCATGTCTGTCAGTTTTCGATGAAAAGAAAGATTGTCTTTTAAAAACGAATGCAATGTTTGTAAAATGTATCATATAGAGGTCAAATACCTCGCAATGTAATCAACTATTGTGAATCGTTTATAATGTATATGAACGGGTCCTTTCAGATCAGCTTCAAGGTTCGAAGTATTTTTCTAAGATTGATCTTAGGTCTGGATATCATCAGCTCCGTGTTAAAGAAGAAGATATCCCTAAGACTGCTTTCCGCACTCGTTATGGGCACTATGAGTTTTTAGTGATGCCGTTTGGATTAACAAATGCCCCAGCGGTATTCATGGATTTAATGAACCGTGTGTTCCATGAGTATTTGGATAAGTTTGTGATCGTATTGATTGATGATATCTTGGTATTCTCAAAGAGTAAAGAAAAGCATGAGAATCATCTCCGTGTTGTACTGGAAACCCTCCGAAGTAAGAAATTGTTTGCGAAGTTCTCTAAATGTGAATTCTGGTTGCAACGAGTTGCCTTTCTAGGTCATGTTGTATCGGCTGAAGGTATAATGATGGATGGTCGAGACCTACTTCTGTTGTTGAGGTTCGAAGTTTTCTTGGTTTAGCTGGTTATTATCGAAGATTTGTTGAAGGTTTTTCAACGATTGCTTTGCCGCTTACCAAGTTGTTAAGGAAAGGGGAAAATTTTGTGTGGACCGAGGAACGACAAAAGAGTTTCGATGAGTTAAAGAAAAGACTTGTGTTAGCTCCTATTCTTGCATTGCCGTCAGGAAGTGGAGGTTTTCAAATCTATAGTGATGCTTCTAAGCATGGTTTAGGTTGTGTTTTGATGCAGCATGGTAAGGTAATTTCTTATGCCTCGAGGCAGTTGAAACCCTATGAGGTTAATTATCCTACTCATGATTTGGAGTTAGCTGCTGTGATTTTTGCGTTGAAAATATGGAGGTATTATCTTTATGGAGAAACTTGTGATATTTTCACCGATCACAAGAGTCTCAAATACATATTCACGTAAAAAGAGATAAATATGAGACAACGAAGGTGGCTTGAGTTATTAAAGGATTATGATGCAAACATTCAATACCATCCGGGTAAAGCGAATGTGGTAGCCGACGCTTTGAGTAGAAAGACATTTGGTAGTATCTCATGTTTGGTTACTCACATTCGAGAATTCGAAAGACTTGATATGGGATTGAGTAAGAGAGGAGCATCTGGTATGTTGGCAAATTTAAAACTCGAGTTCGATTTAATTTCAAGAATAAAAGAGGCTCAATTGGATGATGGGGATTTGTGGACAGTGTTTCAAAATTTGGAAGAGGGTAAAGTGAAAGAGTTCAGAGAAGATGATGATGGGGTTATTTGGTGTGGGAATCGATTGTGTGTTCCTAATGATGATGTTATTCGTGAGGCTCTATTGTCTGAGGCTCACAACTCACCTTTTTCTGTACATCCTGGTTCGACCAAAATGTATCAGGATTTGAAGCAGCACTTTTGGTGGAGTGGCATGAAGAAAGACGTTGCTAGATATGTTGGGAAGTGCCTTACTTGTCAACAAGTAAAGATCGAGCACCAACGTGCTAGTGGTTTGTTGCAGCCGTTGGACATCCCTGTGTGGAAGTGGGATGATATCTCAATGGATTTTGTCTGTGGGTTACCAAGGACTAGTAAAAGGAATGATGCTATTTGGGTGGTGATTGATAGATTAACCAAATCGGCACATTTCTTGCCTATTCGTATGGATTATTCGGTAAGTAAGCTATCCGAGCTTTTTCAGCAAGAAATTGTGAGATTACACGGGGTTCCTTCATCCATCGTATCCGATCGTGACCCCCGATTTACATCTAGATTTTGGAAGGGGTTACAGAAAGCTTGGGGTACGCGATTGAAGCTTAGTACTGCTTTCCATCCACAAACTGATGGACAGTCTGAGCGTAAGATACAGATTTTGGAAGATATGCTTCGAGCGTGTGCCCTAGATTGGAAGGGAAATTAGGATGAGTACTTATGTTTGGTGGAGTTTGCCTATAATAATAGTTGGCAGGCTAGTATCCGTATGGCGCCATTTGAGATGCTTTATGGTCGAAAGTGTAGAGTGCCAGTTTGTTGGAATGAAGCGGGTGAAAAATTGATTAAAGGACCTGAGTTGGTTAGAGTGACTAATGAAAAGGTCGCTATAGCTACGAATCAATTGAAGGAAGCCCAATCGAGACAGAAAGTGTATGCCGATAAACACCGACGTTCGTTAGAGTTTGTGGTGGGTGATAAGGTGTTTTACTACGAAATACTTATTATATTTTTACTACGAAATACTACAAAATACACAAGTTTTAAATATTTATTTACAGATGGAATATACCTAAACCTTGCTACAACACTTATAGGCAGTGTACCTAATCGTAGAGTAGTATAGTTTTTAGTAAGTCCGGTTCATTCCACAGGGAGACGACTTATTATACACTATATTTTAAACAACTATATTTGTACAAAATATATATTTATATATATAATAATAATATAAAAGGGGGTTTACCGTTTAATGACCGGTTTATCGATTTTATATTTTAAGTCACAATTAAAACCTAATGAAAAATATAAATGACGATAATTTAAGTGCGTAAAATAAAATGCGATAAGAAATAAGATAAAAGTATTATACTGATTTAAACTTCCGTAATCATGATGTTTGACTTTTTGATTTCTAATTAATTATCCTGGGTTAATTGTCCTTTGTCCTGGATTATTTGAAACCTATCTGGTTTTGCCCATAATAGTTCATCGGTTATAATTATAAAATGCTCGGCAAATTTAACCTTATACCCAAAGTCAAATATTCCAACTAATTGGGGATTCGAACTGTAACAAGGTCTTAATACTTTGTTTAATGAATACACCAGGTTATCGACTGTGTGTAATCCAAGATTTTAATACTTTATTAACAATTACACCAATTACCCTTGAATGTAATCCACCCATGTTTTAATGAGTCCAGTGACTATTAATTCATCCCCGTGTCCGGTCAAATGAACAATAATTCGTATTTATAAATATCCCGCCCATCGTATTCGATTAAGCGTATGTGGTTATATATAGATACATCAAATTGTAACCTTTATATTAAATTAACGAGGTATCGTTAATTTAATATAAAGCCCATTAATAGCCCATAGTCTAATTTCCACAAGTGTCGTTCTTTTGTCCAAACCCCAATTATGGTACAAAGCCCAATTACCCCATCTTTAATATTTAGCCCAACATCATGATTACTTCGATTTAAATAAGCATAATAATAACTTAGTTACAAGACATTAATTTAAAAAGGAGAACATAACTTACATTGAGTATTTATCGCGTAGCTTTACACAGACAGAACTTCGACTTTTAAACCCGTAAAATAACCTTTACATAACCAAAACTAATCTAATATAAAACTAAACTAATATATATTATATATATATATATAATATATATATATATATATATATATATATATATATATATATATATATATATATATATATATATATATATATATATATATATATATATATATATATATATATATATATATATATATATATATATATATATATATATATTACAGAGGGAGTATATGATATATGTGTGTTGAGAGTCGACTGAAACTGGCGAATTTATAGCACTTGGCCAACTTTTTCATGCCATGCGATCGTATGGAAATAAGGCAGCAGGGCCATGCTATCGCATCTCCAGCTGGATCCAGCCTACCTTGGTTTGTTTCCTAGCTTTTCGACGTTATTTAATATAATATATAAATAATTTATATAATTATTTAAATATAATATTATATTCTTGTGCATAGTAGACTTGTAATTTTTGGTCCGTTGCGTCGGGCGTTGATAGTTGGCTCAGGTCCCGGTTCCGGATTTTCGAACGTCCTTTCGTATAATTTAATATCTTGTACTTTGCGTTCCGCAACTTGTACTCTTGTCATTTTTAGACGTTTCTTATCAATAAATTGAACCACTTGGATTGTATCTTGTACATTTGAGCTTTTTGGACGTTTGCGTCTTCAAATCTTCTTTTTCGCCTTTTGTCTTCGCACTTATTTAATATAAACGATTACAACTTATAATAGAACAATGATGTGTAGCGAGGTGTATATAAAATAGTTATTATTTTTACTAGGAAATACTACAAAATACGATACAATTTTACACAAGATATTTATTTATTTATAGAATGGATATACTTAAACCTTGCTACAACACTTATAGGCAGTGTACCTAATCGTACAGTAGTGTAGTTTTTAGTAAGTCCGGTTCGTTCCACAGGGAAATCTTTAAACAAAGCTCAACGCTATATTAGTTTACTTTTATAAAAATACAAATATATATAAGTAATATTATTATTATAAAGGGGGGTTTTTACCGTTTAATGACCGGTTTGTCGATTTTATATTTTAGTCGCAGTTAAAACCTAATGTAAAATATAAAATAAATACTAGACTTAAATTAAAGCGTAAAGTAAATAACGATAATGAAATTGCGAATAATAAAAGTGCGATAAAATAAACTTGCGATAATTAAAAAGTACGATAATTAAAAGTGCGATAAAATAACAATAAATAAAAGTGCGATAATTAGAAGTGCAATTAAATATAAAATAAAGGAAATTAAATATGAAATAAAAGAATTATGCTTATTTAAACTTCCGTAATCATGATGTTTGACGTGTTGATTTTAGTTTTATGCCCATGGGTTAATTGTCCTTTGTCCTGGATTATTCAATATGTCCGTCTGGTTTTTGTCCATAACAGTCCATCAGTCATAAATATAAATTGCAAGTGTCCTTGTCAAATTATTATTATACCCGAAGATAAATATTCCAACTAATTGGGGATTCGAATTGTAACAAGGTTTTAATACTTTGTTTAATGAATACACCAGGTTATCGACTGCGTGTAAACCAAGGTTTTACTACTTTGTTAACAATTACACCAATTACCCTTGAATGTAATTTCACCCCTGTTTTAATTATTCTACTGGCTATTAATCCATTCCCGTGTCCGGTTAAATGAACGATTATTCGTACATATAAATACCCCGCCCATCATGTCCGATCGAGTGTATATGGTAATTTATAGGGACGCCCAATTGTAAATCTTTATATTAACATTAACAAACTTTCATTTAGTTAAACAAATATAAAGCCTATTAATAGCCCATAGTCTAGTTTCCACAAGTGTCGTTCTTTTATCCAAACCCCAATTATGGTACAAAGCCCAATTACCCAATTTTAGTAATTAGCCCAACATCATGATTACTTCGTTTTAAATAAGCATAATAATAACTTAGCTACGAGACATTAATGTAAAAAGGTTGAACATAACTTACAATGATTAAAAATAGCGTAGCGTTACACGGACAGAATTTCGACTTACACCCTTACAACATTCGCTAACATACCCTTATTATTAGGATTTAAAATTAAAATTAAAATTAAAATATAAATTATATATATATATATCGTATATATTGAGAGAGATAGAGAAATAAGATATGAAATTTGATCAGAATTCGGTTTGCTTTATAGCCAGACTTGATTTTTGGGGCTCCGCGACTCGCGGCAAAATGCCCTTCAAACTCCGCGAGTCGCGGAGATATATTTACAGCTCAAACCCTTGGAGTTTTCTCTGCCGACGGTTTTTAATATATATATATATAATATATATAATTAATATAATTAATTATATATTATATTATATTTATATACATAGTTAACTTGTAATTTTTAGTCCGTTGCGTCGAGCGTTAAGAGTTGACTCTGGTCCCGGTTCCGGATTTTCGAACGTCCTTGCGTACAATTTTATATCTTGTACTTTGCGTTTTGAATCTTGTACTTTTGTAATTTCGAGACGTTTCTTATCAATAATTGGAACCTTTTTGATTGTCTTTTGTACTTTTGAGCTTTTTGGTCGTTTGCGTCTTCAATTCGTCGAATCTGTCTTTTGTCTTCACCTTTTATTATTTAAACGAATATCTCTTGTAAATAGAACAATTGCAACTAAAAGCTTGTCTTTCTTGAGGAATAATGCTATGAAATATATGTTCGTTTTTAGCATTATCAAACAATTACAACTAAATACTTTACATATTGGAAGGATATTGATACTAAATATATGTTCATTTATAGCACTATCAAATATCCCCACACTTGAACGTTGCTTGTCCTCAAGCAATACAGAACTTGAAATTAAATCACACGAATCACTTCTTTATTCTTCACACTTTATACATAAGTGATTTTGATACGGTGGTATAAACAATGGTAGTAACGATGTGGTTTACAGTCCCACATGACTATGAAAATTTAGATCCTTTAAGGAAATTGGATCTTTATGAAAACATTTGATCTTTTGAAAATTCATTCTAGCTTTTACCCTAGATAAGTTTTTCGGAATAACCCTTCACCGGTATTTGCAAAATGTTTTTGTGGGTTTGGTGGGTTTCAGATTTTAAAATTTTAGCTCAAAACTTGCGGTTTTGTGTCACCCACTTGCTAACCTTGTATTAGGAAAGCAACACGTCCAGTATACTTGCTCCATATATTACCTTTCGGTAAACTACCGTCCGGTTGTAAAGGAAAGCGTTGAACAAGCAACTTTTAAGGCAATATCCCGTGACATGCAGATGTTCATGGTCTAAAACGTGTCGGATGCAATTACTATCCTTTGTAGGAGCAATAATAAAGATCACCCTATAGTTTTTCGGTCTGGCACAAGGTCCTATCTTCGACCATGCTATGCAACCACCGTTCTTACGGTTGACACCCAATTTGGTTCAGGTGACCTAATGAATTTCAGGTGAATTCTTAGGATTTTACGTTCAATGGTAATGAACGCATTGAAAATGGGTTTTCAGAAAACAAATTGGTTTGTAATTTGATCAAAATATTTTCTCGTTCAAGCTCGAGTTTAGATATCATCGAATTCCATGAGTTTGTAAATCCCAATCTTTAAGGTTAATCTCAAGGATTGAGTAATATCAGGCTTAAATGATGATTTTTGATCTTTAAGGAGATTATCCTTTCTGAGGGTCTGATTCATTAGTCTTATCAAGCTAATTTGCACGACGCCCTCCCCATTTTACGAGACAGATCCTCTCATGGTTAGGATAAGTCTGACCACTTAGCGACCCTGTTTGATGCTGAGGTCCGTGGATTTCCTGCTGATTTTAGAGATGACTTTTCTAGATTTTTCGTCAACCTACAGCTGGTCTGGATGACAACTTCTTGACCTAAATCAAGAAGCGCGTGTCTTTTTCGGAAGACTTTACTTTCTTTTAATGATGGAATTGATTCATCGTGTAGATTCATCTATTCTTTCAAAGGTATTACAATAAATCGGGTAAAACTAATTAGTTTAGTTCAAAGCAAAAGTACCTGCAATAATCTGTACAGAAACATGTGATAGATAGTTTTTAATTGAATAACTTGGTACATTCTCCCCACACTTGGCTTTTTTTCATGAGTCTTTTTATATCCTAATAAATAAATTCAAGCGTTTTAGTTGTTTCTCAATTTATGTCCTTTCCGAGGTAACAATAATTTCGGCATTAACACCTAGTTTTATCGTTCATAAATATGTATAAACATGCTTTTGAATTCATTTAGTTGAAAAATTTTAAAATTTTCACAATATTTAGAAAATAAGCCAAGTATAAACCCGAGAGAATTTATAACCCTTCCCCACACTTGAGATCATGCAATGCCCTCATTTGCATGAAATCAGACTCTAATTATAAATTCATGAGGGTGATTAGTGTAGAAAAGTGATTGAAAATACCCAGTTTGTAATTACAAAGCTCGTCGAATGATAGATGGCGCGCCTCATCATTCATTCCTTCTTGTTTTATCACACATGTTTTTCTTCAAAAACGGTTGATTTTCTGAACTGTTTGCTAATAGTTGAAAATGCGTCTTTTACCCTAACTCATCATGCATTTTTATTAACGAGTTATGCACTAACCCGAACCCCTAATTTAACGTTAAGTGGGGTTAGAATTCCCCACACTTAGCTGACGACATGTGAAGTCGGTAGAATAAGTTCCACGAATTAAAATAGTGAGCCAGTTATTTATATCTCGGGTGGTGTATGATATATCAATGGGTTTAAAGTTTAGACTCACCCGATCGTCACTACTTAATTCTTTTTTTAAGTGTAGCTTTTAGTAAATGGATATGTCTCTTTTCCGGTTCTTGGTCAAATGGATCGATATACACCGACATACATATTACAGGGTGGACAATTCCTAGCATTTCCTTCCTTTTATTCTCGGGATCAAAGTTTTCACCTCTATTACCCAATTGGGTGAAATCCGAGGTGTCATTATCTATTACAGCTCGTAGTTCATCTTCGGTAGATGACCCGTCTATTGAGAATATTGGGTTGGAAGGTTGTGGCTGGATTGAAGCAAATTCTTCTTCATTAACGGTCCTTATCGGTTCCTCCACTTTGGTCTCGGGGGTAAAATTTTCAACGTTATCGTTTTCCCAAGAGTACCAATTTGTCACCCTTACTTCTTCTTCATCCATTGATGGATCGATGATTTCGTCGGTAGAGGCTAATGTGTCGATATGTTGTGAAATGGGTAAGACTGAATAAAAAGTATCATCGGGATAGTTGGTGATTTCGGAGCTCTCGAATTCATCAAAATTCGATGATATGAGATTTTCTTGCACACGACTCCTCAGATCAACAAGTGTGTAATCTGATAGAGTTTCAGCTTGCCGATTTACAAACTCTCTCATTTGTTCATTTTGAGCATCAAGTTCTTCGAGTTTGATTTTCATATAATCTAAAGAATTTTCAGGCACATAATTTTTCTCGTCTTCTGGTTGTTGAGTTTGGATATATTCTTGGAAATAATCCCAATTAGAATTGTATTCCTCATAATCATTCCATTCAGGTTCCATGGGTGCATAATTTTCCATAGGAACGTAATAATAACATTCCCATGTTGAGTGATAATCTCCACAGATTTCACAACCAGTTATTGTTTCGTCATTCGTGATCCAAGATTGACCGAACGAATTATCATCAACACCCATTTGAGAGTATTGATTAAATTGATTTCGGATGTCATAAAGAGTTTCCAAAATATTCTCAAGATTATCCATAATGCGCTTATTACCAAATTTTAGCTACAATATGGTGCATTTACTAATTATCCTATTAGTTATAAATTATATAAGTTATTAAATTAATAGACTTTTCTAATTTTGCCCACGTTTCGAATAGCCAATAGATGCAGCAGGAAGCCAGGACCCTTTAAATCGGAAGCCCACAACTCGCCACTAACAAATCCAACTATTACTACGAACCAGAAAATTTGGATGTCTATCAATTTAACCGCTTAAAATAATTTTTCGTTTGGAATTTTAGAGAAGAAATAGAAAATCTGTGTCCTAAAAACTAGCGTGTCGAGAAATAAGAAAGAAAAAGATTACACGTCGAAAAAACGTCGAAAAATAAAAATAAGATAGTAGCGCGTCGTAACTTAAAAGGTACTAAAATTTATAAACAGCGTTACAAAATTCTAAAGCACCTAAATCTTAATCTAAAGAAAAGGCATTTAAGAGATTTTACGGCAAAGTCTAAAAATCTAGAAATATAAAATAAGCTATGGCAAAATACTAGTCTTAAAACTAATTACGAACGATAAAAATACAAATATTACGAATAAATGATAAAAATACAAATTGTAATTAAAATGATAAAAATACAAATTTTATAAAAATATTATTTTTATATTATATATTTTATAAAAGTATTAATTTTTTTATAATTATAAAACTAATTAAAACTTAAATTACAAGTTAAATTAAAACTAAAACTAAAACTAAATATTAAAATAAATAACCCTAAATAATAATAATAATAAATAATACCCCGTAATAAATGCTGAATAAGGGTTTCTGGCGTGTCAGATCAGGTCATGCGACCGCATGGTTTTAAGGCACCCGGCTCATGCGACCGCATGGGCCTGGGTTTCAGGTTTTTTTTTATATTGTTTTTCTAAAAATTATATATAAATATATTTACACAAATATATATTAAAAATATAGCGTTTCGTCGAGTTCCCCGGCAGCGGCGCCAAAAACTTGATGATGCAGCGGAGGGATACGAAATACTTATTATATTTTTACTACGAAATACTACAAAATACACAAGTTTTAAATATTTATTTACAGATGGAATATACCTAAACCTTGCTACAACACTTATAGGCAGTGTACCTAATCGTAGAGTAGTATAGTTTTTAGTAAGTCCGGTTCATTCCACAGGGAGACGACTTATTTTACACTATATTTTAAACAACTATATTTGTACAAAATATATATTTATATATATAATAATAATATAAAAGGGGGTTTACCGTTTAATGACCGGTTTGTCGATTTTATATTTTAAGTCACAATTAAAACCTAATGAAAAATATAAATGACGATAATTTAAGTGCGTAAAATAAAATGCGATAAGAAATAAGATAAAAGTATTATACTTATTTAAACTTCCGTAATCATGATGTTTGACTTTTTGATTTCTAATTAATTATCCTGGGTTAATTGTCCTTTGTCCTGGATTATTTGAAACCTATCTGGTTTTGCCCATAATAGTTCATCGGTTATAATTATAAAATGCTCGGCAAATTTAACCTTATACCCAAAGTCAAATATTCCAACTAATTGGGAATTTAAATAATTTATATGATTATTTAAATATTATATTATATTCTTGTGCATAGTAGACTTGTAATTTTTGGTCCGTTGCGTCGGGCGTTGATAGTTGGCTCAGGTCCAGGTTTCGGATTTTCGAACGTCCTTTCGTATAATTTAATATCTTGTACTTTGCGTTCCACAACTTGTACTCTTGTCATTTTTAGACGTTTCTTATCAATAAATTGAACCACTTGGATTGTATCTTGTACATTTGAGCTTTTTGGACGTTTGCGTCTTCAAATCTTCGTTTTCGCCTTTTGTCTTCGCACTTATTTAATATAAACGATTACAACTTAAAATAGAACAATTACAACTAAATACTTTACATATTGGAAGGATATTACTACTAAATATATGTTCATTTATAGCACTATCAAAGGGTATATGACGTTTTGGTTTGAAAGGAAAGCTCAATCCTCGATATATTGGACCGTTTGAGATATTGGATCGAGTTGGTGAAGTATCTTATCGTTTAGCATTACCGCCATAGTTATCTCATGTTCATAATGTATTTCATGTATCTCAGTTGCGGGGTTACAACTATCATCCATTGCACGTGGTGCAATATCCTTTTTCTGAAATTCGAGCTGATCTTTCTTATGTTGAGTAGCCCAAGGCTATCATAGAACGCGGGGAGAGAGTAACTCGTAAAATCTCAACCCCTTTCGTTATAGTTCAATGGAAGAATCATTCTGCTAGCAAGGCCACTTGGGAACTCGAGCAAACCATGTGGGTCGAGCACCCTCATTTGTTTGCTAATTGGTGCATTTCGATTCTATAACCTCTTTCAATTTCGAGGACGACATTTTTTTAAGTAGGTGGAGTTATAATATCCTATAAAATTAAAACAATTTAAAAATACATAACTAGTTTTTATTACTTATAAACTATAATAGATCAAACTAAATTAAATAAAATATATATGATTGATACTTAATTAATAAGTGATAAATAGATTAATTGGTAAATTAATGAACATAAAAATCTTGATTTGTAAAGTAAGAACGTGAAATACAAGTATAGCAAACAAACATTTTGTATCATTTATTAGATGGAATTTGTTTGGCCAACATTTATTAAAAGAGTAGGTGATAAGTCTCTTAAGTTATATGTATTCCACTAATATCATCATTTGACACATTCTTGGTTAGAAATACAAATAAACCAACTGAAAAGAAATATCCACCTAGTTGATAGCCATGCACGACAATCCCAAATATTGAAAGGAAGAAAATAGAGACAATAGAGATATCAAAGAAGAAACGAAATACTTGCGTGTCTAGTCTCGATTCTAACACGATTTAAAGGTAACTACTAATCACCATCTTTGTTATAGATGTATAATTTGTTTATTGTTTTTTTTAATCAAGTTACTAGTTTAGATTTACTACATATCACATGACTTATTATAGAGATGAGGTGTTACGATTTTGAGTACAAAATGGGCATCTTTTGTGAATATTAATCTTAAACAAATTGTAGTCATATATTTAGTAATGGAGTATTGAAAATCTATATGAATCTAGAATATCAAAATTATAATATGGTGGAATTAAAGTGTACAAAATTTAACGTTGTGACTCTGCTTTTTAAAGATTAATAATATAATATAATATGAGTACTTGTAAATTACAACTAGTAAGTATTGTGTTTTAGCCAAGAAAATGGACGGAGAGTTGATGCAATTATTAAACATGTATCATGTGTTAATCGATCGATAGTCGTAACAAAATTATATTTACTGATCTATATCTTTTGTTGCAAATAATTACTCATTATAAGGAATATCGTTATTTTTACACATACATTCAACTGAATTGTTCATATATATATTATTACATTATTTGATGTAGTCTAATAGATCTTTTATCCTATTAGAATTAGAACTAATTTGATTAATTGAAATCTTGCTACAACAATAACGACATACACAAATTCGAGTTGGTGCGTATTATAATTAATGGAGTATTTAAAACTTATGTGAAATATAGAAAAGTTGAAACAAACGCATAAGAATTATATGGTAACACTAATTATATAAAGGATATTACATACTCCCTATTTGAATGCGTTTTGTACTCATACGTGTGTATTCATTAGATTTGGCTCGGCGATCATCTCCTTTGGTGGTATTTTGTTGTCCTTGGAATTTCGTCATTCAACATAAGGTACGGATATTCTAGGTGGTTCTAGGATCGCTTCGGTAAATCTTTCCTCTCAAAACTTTGTTTCGAATTGTGTATATAAATCTTGTTGTATGACATGCTCATTTGAAAGGTTATTTTGTTTAATTAGTTTTTGAAGTGTATATGTTATAATGTCCCCTATTTTTGATGTACTAACGATATTGCTAATCACTTGTATAAATTTGGGGAAATATAACATTTAGTATTGAGAAATTGTGTCAAAACCGTGTCTCTAAAACCCACCAAAAATGGCCCCGAAAACTGTCCCGAACAGCTGATGTTTCAGCCGTAAAAACAGCCCGTATGTGTCCCAAAAGCAGCCCCGAAAAGGTTGGAAACGTCCTGGTGAAGAACGTGTGTGGGTGACGAGTGGTACGGTGATTCGTATCGAGTGTCCCTCATTCCACGTGGCTTTACATGTCCCGTTTAAGTTGTTAATATGTAAAGGGCTAAAGTATTATGTAACACGACTCGTGACAAAAGTTAGACCGAATGGTTGGGTTGAAACGTGATTTTAAAATAATACAACATGCAATGTTATATACATTTTAAGTGTTTGGTGAAGCGTAAAATATTTAAATCAACTCGTTAATTCTTTTTAAAACATATTTTAAAGTCCGTTAGTCACTTTAATAATATTTGAAAATTTATAATTAATAAATCGGTTAAAACGTTTTCATAAAATATGCCTAAGAGTAACCTATCCATGGAGGTCCCATGGGCGCATTATTGTGACACCGGTAACGTGGCATCGACCGTAGCATGTATTTGTTATATCTACGGCGTCTTCTTTTGATTTCCCGGTGGTGGTACGAGCTCTTTATATTTGTTATTATATTTGTGATAGGAGGCGTATGGATCGATTCTAGGATTTTGTTTTGATGGTGTACGTTCATCGTAGTGTCATACGAAACGTCACCGATATGGATGATTAGTGGAGTAGCTACCCTATGATTTCATTTTGATACTTTGTACATATTTGTTTTGACTCTTAGTGCATTATTTTATGAAATTTGCATCATGACATATGGTATTGTGGATCTATACATATTCGCGCTTTGTTTTGCAACTAAGTTATTTTGAAAATAAGTTCGTTTTGAAATTAAATTTTTGCATGTCATACTATACTCCGTTATTCGTTATACCTGCTCACTGGGCTTTGGCTCAGTCGTATTCTTTATTTTCCTTCTTATACGACAGGTAACTAAGGGGGCGTCGGGAACGAGGGAAGAGTGTAGAGTGGAATGAACTTAGCACCTTGCCTTAGAGATTTCCTTCAAGATTTAGTAGCTTATTTTGGTTTAGTAGTACTTTTGAATAAGTTTGTCAACTTTGGTTTGAACTATGGTTTGAATTTGAATAAGAATAACGCTCACTTAACTTTTAAGTTACCTTTATTTATATGTTTTGGCATTCGTAAGATTAGGGTCTTTACAACCCGTAACAAACCAAACACCACTCATGCATCTTTACGGTAGACATCCCCGAAGACACACAGCTAAAAGAATACCAATCAAGCTCAGGAGCAAAGAATGGTCGTCCTCAGCCATAATGACCCCAGGATGCACCAAACGATACGAGACTCACACACCCACCCACCACACACACACGCCCCCTCCTATATATATATATATATATATATATATATATATATATATATATATATATATATATATATATATATATATATATATGGTTTTTGAGCCAATGCGTTAGATGGATGTATAAAAATCGTGCAAAAAATTGTAATTTACAGTTCATATTAGTATGTAAATACCGATTCTAAAAAAGTAGGATAAATATAAGAATTTTCTAAGAGTCCGTGGTATTGACACATATTAAAAATTCTTTCAAGTTTAAGAATCTGTGATGTTGACAAATTTTAAAAGTGGTGTTAATAAATTAATGTCTACAATTTTTTTATTTCCCACAATTAATATCTTTTTAATTATATATAAATTATATACTTTGTAATATTTAGAGAAACTATGAATCCATTGAAAATTTGTCATAGAATATAACGTTAGTAAAGTTCAAGTTATATTATTTTACAATTATTATATACAATTATTTTTTGAATGAAAGTGTAACCCGCGAGTTTAATTTTAAAAAAAGTTGTTAGTCATTTCAGCAAATTAAGAGTACTCGGGAGAGTTGCATAATTAATATTATAATAGTCATATTTGCATGTTTATAAATATTTTAAGAACTTAAACTGTAAATTCAAATTACTTTCAATTTTATTGCTAAAACGAAATGCGCCATTGGTAGTGCATCGAAGCTCCGTGTCGAATACAATTTATTGCCTTTAGTTCATAAAATTATTTCGAATTGAACGGTGATGGCGGTGGAACCTAACTCGCGGCGAACATAAAGATAAATCCGTTTAAAATTTTTGGTAGGTTTTTTTTGTAGGTGTTTATTAAATAGTGTAATGACCCGTCCAAATCCATTTGGACGAATACATCATTCATCGATTTCACAGTGAGGTACTGACCTCTACATGATACGTTTTGTAAACATTGCATTCTTTTGAAAAGGCACACCATAATTGAATATCAAATTTCAAGGTTTTTGACGTTTGATGATTTCTACATATAGACAATCACCGTAAATAATAGTTAACAATACTACATCCGTTGATAATGCAGTCAAAATAAGATACATGGTGATTATTTTGTGAATGCAACATTTTCTCGAATAAAGCATGTATGACTCCATGCATATAGCTTGTATAACGTATAAGCAAACAACGGAAGACTTCTAGGAACCTAAGAATAAACATGCTTAAAAGTCTTAACACAAAGGTTGGTGAGTTCATAGTTTTAATGTTGCGCATAATCTGTATATAAAGGTGGATCACAAGATTTCAGTTGTTTCATCCAGAAGCATTTATCAAATTATTCTACAAGATTGAGCACCCGGGTAACTAAACTTTAACGTTATAATAAGTACCCCTGTTTTAACATACATGCAATCAACATGTATAATACACACAATCCAACGTGTACTAAACTCAAATAGCATACGTCTGTTTTATAGTTCAGGCTAGGGTTTCTATACCAGGAATAGACGGGGATGTCAAGCCCTAGGGATCCATATACCACTATTCGCGCCCACCAGTTCTTATAACCGGCAGTTACTAGTTACCAAAGCTAAGGGATTTTCGGTTCAAACTCGGTGTAGAATTTAGTATGTACTTGTATCCATTGCGTTTAAAATAAAATGCATGTATTCTGAGCCCAAAAATATAGATTGCAAAAGCAATTAAAAATGGAGCAAATGAAACTCACCTTAGCAGCACATAAGGTCATTCATCGAAATGTGACCGAAACTCGTAATGCCAAATAACCGTAGATCTCAACCTAGAGAACATATGTTGGTCAATACATGTCTAACAAGCTAGGTCGGGTCATAGTGTATCACAATCCTAATGCTCGAGACCGACATGCAGAAGTTAACAAAAGTCATCTCAAAATTTAACCTGACCCAATATGATCTTTAAATCTATACATGTTTATTAACATAGTATAAGTCTTGATAATTGAACGAATTTATAGTTTATCAAACTCAAAATATTATTTATTTCAGGAGCTATATTATATTTGAATTATCATGGCAATCGAACATGTTTTATTATTTCACATAGTTTTTCAATACTTGTAAAATCAGATTATAGTGTTTATAAAGCTTTAAAACATGATAAGACAGTCAACTTTGACAATTGATCAACAAAACAAAACGTGCCTTATATAGAAATTCATTTACTCGATTAGTAATATATAAAAATCTCATTTATCAATCTCATAGACAAGTTGTTTAAATATAAATTTACAGTTTCAAACACAATTTCAATTAACGTTAATCATAATTCAGTTGACCATATCTTTTAATCCGTTCATCGAAATCACGCGATTTCTAAATGAAAAGTTATTAATTTTTTGTCAGCTTTCCAATAACATGCGTATCATATACCTTATATCAGTAGTGTATGTATTAAATTCGTGATTCATCGTAAAACTATTTAACAACGAAATTTAGCATACACGCATGTATAAACATATATACTCGAGCACTAGACATGGATACACTATTAATATATAAAAGATAAGATATGAATGCTCACTTATCAATATTGTGATTCAATACTATGGGAAAGTACGTAGACGCGACGGAGATGATAAACACTAGTTTGACCTCACGAGCTATACCCCCGAGCTATACCCATAAACTCCATAGCTATAACCCATAATTTCCTTAGCTCTATCCCGCTCGTAAAACTCGTTTTAAAAACATGCGATCAGAACCTCATCGTAGTATTTTATGTATAATACTTAATAATAATAATAATACTAATAATAATAATAATAATAATAATAATAATAATAATAATAATAATAATAATAATAATAATAATAATACGATTAATAATAATAATATTAATCTTAATAATAATAATAATAATAATAATATTATTATTAATATATATATATATATATATATATATATATATATATATATATATATATAGTGTGTAGAGAGATTGAGAGAAAACAGATGAATGAATTTGGCTAGAAAACGTCGAGCTTTATAGTACTTGGCCTCAACAACCCTGCCATGCGATCGCATGGCATTATAGGCCATTCCCCATGCGATCGCATGGGGTGCCTTTCCAGCCCACACTCATTTGTTTTCTTGCTTGTCGACATATTAATATATATATATATATATATATATTATATTATATTCATGTGCATAGTTGACTTGTAATTTTAGGTCCGATAACTTATACGTTGACGCCCGACTTATGTCCCGGATCCGGTTTTTTCGAACGTCCTTTAGTACGCTTTAATAATTTGGCATTCTACGTTTCGTGACTCGTACCTTTGTCAATATATAGACTTACATTACCAATAACTATATTACCCGAAGTGTATCTTGCACGTTCAAGTGTTTTGGTCATTTGCTTCTATAAATGAACGTCTTAATATATAATAATATTATTTTAAATCAAAACGTTTTATATCTAATTTAATATTATATTTTATAACATTTGTAAAATATACATACATTTTCATTTTGAAATAGTGTTTAACTGTAGCAAAATGATTTTTACTGTAGCAAATAGTGGTTTTCGAAAATACTGTAGCTTTTCGGGTACTGTAGCAATTCGAAAATACTGTAGCAAATTAGTGTTTTACTTGTTCATCTTAAATGTTTTAGTTAACTTATCTAAATATCAATAAATGAATATTACTATCGTTTACTAAATACATGAAATTATATATATGTATATATCTTTATTTAATATACATAAATCAGTTTTTAAGTACACATTGCAAGTTATTTATAATTAATTTTAATAATTAACAACTTATTGTATATATATATATATATATATATATATATATATATATATATATATATATATATATATATATATATATATATATATATATATATCTATTTACAAATAGATGTTCGTGAATCGTCGGTCAATAGTCAAAGGTTAACTGAATATATAACATTAGTTCAAAAATTTGTAGAATCAATATTACAGACTTTGCTTATCTTGTCGAAAACATATAAATAAAGGTTTAAATTTGGTCGAAAATTTCTGAGTCGTCACATTACCTACCCGTTAAAGAAATTTCGTTCCGAAATTTGATCGAGGTCGTCATGGCTAACAACAAGTATGTTTTCATGACTAATACGAGTTGAAAATTAGAGTTTTATCATCAATGAGTAATATTGATAAAATAATTCGATTATGTGAAGAGTACGAGTGAAGCTACTGTAAAAGAATGAAATAAAGAAAATAGAGATTCGTCTTATCTTTTGATGTAGTAACGATTGATTTCCGGAATTCAGGGGATCTAGAAGAAATCTTCATAATCTTTATAAGATTTGATTCTTCGGTAATTAAGTAAATTACGATCCTCTTCGATCTAATGCGGTAATCTGTCTCGATTGCTATGTCTGATGTTTCGCCATAAATTAACCTCTTTCGTTTCATTATTTTCACCACTCCTATAATTCTTCTTCCTCAATTCATACTTCCAAAAGATTGTGAAAATTCTTAATCCAGTTCTGATCCTTGACCTCATTCTGACTATCCAACAATCCTCCTTCTATTCCAACTCCCACCGGAGGAATCTGTTTACTTCTACTTCGCTCTTGGGGTGGTGGTTTTCTTAATCCTTCTTTGCATCTGTCTTTCCATAATTATTGAAATCCACAGTTAATAGCCTTTCTCGTTTGCTGTGATTTATACTCCTATTTATGTTTTGAAGCTTCATACTTTTGTTTTCTCTTCTTAACTTTGAGTAAAGCAAGTAATAGTCCAGAATTCATAGCTATGCATTTAGAAATGAACATAGTTAATCTTCTAAGAAAGAAATTGTAATGACACGATCTTGATTTGTCAAATTAACAGAATTCAAAGGAAGAGATAAAACTGTCAAGAGAATATGTTCTTGATATGTTTATAGGTTAGATAGAATGTAAGAGTCGTGTAACAAGGCACATGATGATGGTATGGTCTGTGAACCATCATGTTCCATTAGAAACTCAGCATGACTTACTGTAATATAATCACGTTGATCAAGTGTCATTATATTATACTAACTCATGCTTCAGTTCCCAACACTACTTCAATAACATTCATAATTTAAGTTCAAACTTTTTAGAATTTTGAAACCAAAACAGTTTCCTCTCTGATGTAACACCAATATCTCGAAGAGATAAATGATTTCAGATAAGAATAGTTATGAAAATATCTTCATAAATATCGAGGATATTTATAATGAAAGATACGATGATATCTTAGAAATTTTAATATCGATGGATGATGTAGAAGATTTGTCCATAAAAGTTTAGAGTCAGGAGCAAGGTATTCGTTAATGACTTCAGCAAATACTGAATCATTTGGATTCTTTAAAGGCAGGTTTAGTCTTTGTGATTTGTCCACATCCTCCTTCATGGTTTGCTCAATCCATTTTCCAGTTTCAACTTTTCTGAGCTTTGCCACCTTTTATCATCAAACCTTCGACTGTTAAGGTCATTTACAGTTTTTGCTGCTTCTTTCAGCTTTTTCAACATTCAGAGTATTGATTCGTAGACTAGTGCTTTTCAGAATTTCAGAATGGAAGATCATAATTCTAAGAGATAAATGTTATATGTAGACATATAACTGTTGATGTAGAAATGTTGCGTGATTCAAAATACTGATTGCTGATTCCCGATAATTGGTATGGAAATTCTCGTTACAAGATGCGGATGAGTATATGATAGGGTTTTAATGAACAATTATAATGGTTTTTCGGAGAGACTTAAGCCAATGAGTAATGAAGTTGCTGGTAAGTTTACTGCTAATGTGGTGGGATATAAAAGGTTCCCCCGTAACGACGACGAAAGAGAAAATGTGTATGTTAAAGTTATAATGAGGCTTATTCGAATTCTTTATTTTCCTTCTTATACGACAGGTAACTAAGGGGGCGTCGGGAACGAGGGAAGAGTGTAGAGTGGAATGAACTTAGCACCTTGCCTTAGAGATTTCCTTCAAGATTTAGTAGCTTATTTTGGTTTAGTAGTACTTTTGAATAAGTTTGTCAACTTTGGTTTGAACTATGGTTTGAATTTGAATAAGAATAACGCTCACTTATCTTTTAAGTTACCTTTATTTATATGTTTTGGCATTCGTAAGATTAGGGTCTTTACAACCCGTAACAAACCAAACACCACTCATGCATCTTTACGGTAGACATCCCCGAAGACACACAGCTAAAAGAATACCAATCAAGCTCAAGAGCAAAGAATGGTCGTCCTCAGCCATAATGACCCCAGGATGCACCAAACGATACGAGACACACACACCCACACACCACACACACACGCCCCCTCCTATATATATATATATATATATATATATATATATATATATATATATATATATATATATATATATATATATATATATATATGGTTTTTGAGCCAATGCGTTAGATGGATGTATAAAAATCGTGCAAAAAATTGTAATTTACAGTTCATATTAGTATGTAAATACCGATTCTAAAAAAGTAGGATAAATATAAGAATTTTCTAAGAGTCCGTGGTATTGACACATATTAAAAATTCTTTCAAGTTTAAGAATCTGTGATGTTGACAAATTTTAAAAGTGGTGTTAATAAATTAATGTCTACAATTTTTTTATTTCCCACAATTAATATCTTTTTAATTATATATAAATTATATACTTTGTAATATTTAGAGAAACTATGAATCCATTGAAAATTTGTCATAGAATATAACGTTAGTAAAGTTCAAGTTATATTATTTTACAATTATTATATACAATTATTTTTTGAATGAAAGTGTAACCCGCGAGTTTAATTTTAAAAAAAAGTTGTTAGTCATTTCAGCAAATTAAGAGTACTCGGGAGAGTTGCATAATTAATATTATAATAGTCATATTTGCATGTTTATAAATATTTTAAGAACTTAAACTATAAATTCAAATTACTTTCAATTTTATTGCTAAAACGAAATGCGCCATTGGTAGTGCATCGAAGCTCCGTATCGAATACAATTTATTGCCTTTAGTTCATAAAATTATTTCGAATTGAACGGTGATGGCGGTGGAACCTAACTCGCGGCGAACATAAAGATAAATCCGTTTAAAATTTTTGGTAGGTTTTTTTTGTAGGTGTTTATTAAATAGTGTAATGACCCGTCCAAATCCATTTGGACGAATACATCATTCATCGATTTCACAGTGAGGTACTGACCTCTACATGATACGTTTTGTAAACATTGCATTCTTTTGAAAAGGCACACCATAATTGAATATCAAATTTCAAGGTTTTTGACGTTTGATGATTTCTACATATAGACAATCACCGTAAATAATAGTTAACAATACTACATCCGTTGATAATGCAGTCAAAATAAGATACATGGTGATTATTTTGTGAATGCAACATTTTCTCGAATAAAGCATGTATGACTCCATGCATATAGCTTGTATAACGTATAAGCAAACAACGGAAGACTTCTAGGAACCTAAGAATAAACATGCTTAAAAGTCTTAACACAAAGGTTGGTGAGTTCATAGTTTTAATGTTGCGCATAATCTGTATATAAAGGTGGATCACAAGATTTCAGTTGTTTCATCCAGAAGCATTTATCAAATTATTCTACAAGATTGAGCACCCGGGTAACTAAACTTTAACGTTATAATAAGTACCCCTGTTTTAACATACATGCAATCAACATGTATAATACACACAATCCAACGTGTACTAAACTCAAATAGCATACGTCTGTTTTATAGTTCAGGCTAGGGTTTCTATACCAGGAATAGACGGGGATGTCAAGCCCTAGGGATCCATATACCACTATTCGCGCCCACCAGTTCTTATAACCGGCAGTTACTAGTTACCAAAGCTAAGGGATTTTCGGTTCAAACTCGGTGTAGAATTTAGTATGTACTTGTATCCATTGCGTTTAAAATAAAATGCATGTATTCTGAGCCCAAAAATATAGATTGCAAAAGCAATTAAAAATGGAGCAAATGAAACTCACCTTAGCAGCACATAAGGTCATTCATCGAAATGTGACCGAAACTCGTAATGCCAAATAACCGTAGATCTCAACCTAGAGAACATATGTTGGTCAATACATGTCTAACAAGCTAGGTCGGGTCATAGTGTATCACAATCCTAATGCTCGAGACCGACATGCAGAAGTTAACAAAAGTCATCTCAAAATTTAACCTGACCCAATATGATCTTTAAATCTATACATGTTTATTAACATAGTATAAGTCTTGATAATTGAACGAATTTATAGTTTATCAAACTCAAAATATTATTTATTTCAGGAGCTATATTATATTTGAATTATCATGGCAATCGAACATGTTTTATTATTTCACATAGTTTTTCAATACTTGTAAAATCAGATTATAGTGTTTATAAAGCTTTAAAACATGATAAGACAGTCAACTTTGACAATTGATCAACAAAACAAAACGTGCCTTATATAGAAATTCATTTACTCGATTAGTAATATATAAAAATCTCATTTATCAATCTCATAGACAAGTTGTTTAAATATAAATTTACAGTTTCAAACACAATTTCAATTAACGTTAATCATAATTCAGTTGACCATATCTTTTAATCCGTTCATCGAAATCACGCGATTTCTAAATGAAAAGTTATTAATTTTTTGTCAGCTTTCCAATAACATGCGTATCATATACCTTATATCAGTAGTGTATGTATTAAATTCATGATTCATCGTAAAACTATTTAACAACGAAATTTAGCATACACGCATGTATAAACATATATACTCGAGCACTAGACATGGATACACTATTAATATATAAAAGATAAGATATGAATGCTCACTTATCAATATTGTGATTCAATACTATGGGAAAGTACGTAGACGCGACGGAGATGATAAACACTAGTTTGACCTCACGAGCTATACCCCCGAGCTATACCCATAAACTCCATAGCTATAACCCATAATTTCCTTAGCTCTATCCCGCTCGTAAAACTCGTTTTAAAAACATGCGATCAGAACCTCATCGTAGTATTTTATGTATAATACTTAATAATAATAATAATAATAATAATAATAATAATAATAATAATAATAATAATAATAATAATAATAATAATACGATTAATAATAATAATATTAATCTTAATAATAATAATAATAATAATAATAATAATAATAATATTATTAATATATATATATATATATATATATATATATATATATATATATATATATATATATATATATATATATATATATATATATATATAGTGTGTAGAGAGATTGAGAGAAAACAGATGAATGAATTTGGCTAGAAAACGTCGAGCTTTATAGTACTTGGCCTCAACAACCCTGCCATGCGATCGCATGGCATTATAGGACATTCCCCATGCGATCGCATGGGGTGCCTTTCCAGCCCACACTCATTTGTTTTCTTGCTTGTCGACATATTAATATATATATATATATATATTATATTATATTCATGTGCATAGTTGACTTGTAATTTTAGGTCCGATAACTTATACGTTGACGCTCGACTTATGTCCCGGATCCGGTTTTTTCGAACGTCCTTTAGTACTTTTTAATAATTTGGCATTCTACGTTTCGTGACTCGTACCTTTGTCAATATATAGACTTACATTACCAATAACTATATTACCCGAAGTGTATCTTGTACGTTCGAGTGTTTTGGTCATTTGCTTCTATAAATGAACGTCTTAATATATAATAATATTATTTTAAATCAAAACGTTTTATATCTAATTTAATATTATATTTTATAACATTTGTAAAATATACATACATTTTCATTTTGAAATAGTGTTTAACTGTAGCAAAATGATTTTTACTGTAGCAAATAGTGGTTTTCGAAAATACTGTAGCTTTTCGGGTACTGTAGCAATTCGAAAATACTGTAGCAAATTAGTGTTTTACTTGTTCATCTTAAATGTTTTAGTTAACTTATCTAAATATCAATAAATGAATATTACTATCGTTTACTAAATACATGAAATTATATATATGTATATATCTTTATTTAATATACATAAATCAGTTTTTAAGTACACATTGCAAGTTATTTATAATTAATTTTAATAATTAACAACTTATTGTATATATATATATATATATATATATATATATATATATATATATATATATATATATATATATCTATTTACAAATAGATGTTCGTGAATCGTCGGTCAATAGTCAAAGGTTAACTGAATATATAACATTAGTTCAAAAATTTGTAGAATCAATATTACAGACTTTGCTTATCTTGTCGAAAACATATAAATAAAGGTTTAAATTTGGTCGAAAATTTCTGAGTCGTCACAGTACCTACCCGTTAAAGAAATTTCGTTCCGAAATTTGATCGAGGTCGTCATGGCTAACAACAAGTATGTTTTCATGACTAATACGAGTTGAAAATTAGAGTTTTATCATCAATGAGTAATATTGATAAAATAATTCGATTATGTGAAGAGTACGAGTGAAGCTACTGTAAAAGAATGAAATAAAGAAAATAGAGATTCGTCTTATCTTTTGATGTAGTAACGATTGATTTCCGGAATTCAGGGGATCTAGAAGAAATCTTCATAATCTTTATAAGATTTGATTCTTCGGTAATTAAGTAAATTACGATCCTCTTCGATCTAATGCGGTAATCTGTCTCGATTGCTATGTCTGATGTTTCGCCATAAATTAACCTCTTTCGTTTCATTATTTTCACCACTCCTATAATTCTTCTTCCTCAATTCATACTTCCAAAAGATTGTGAAAATTCTTAATCCAGTTCTGATCCTTGACCTCATTCTGACTATCCAACAATCCTCCTTCTATTCCAACTCCCACCGGAGGAATCTGTTTACTTCTACTTCGCTCTTGGGGTGGTGGTTTTCTTAATCCTTCTTTGCATCTGTCTTTCCATAATTATTGAAATCCACAGTTAATAGCCTTTCTCGTTTGCTGTGATTTATACTCCTATTTATGTTTTGAAGCTTCATACTTTTGTTTTCTCTTCTTAACTTTGAGTAAAGCAAGTAATAGTCCAGAATTCATAGCTATGCATTTAGAAATGAACATAGTTAATCTTCTAAGAAAGAAATTGTAATGACACGATCTTGATTTGTCAAATTAACAGAATTCAAAGGAAGAGATAAAACTGTCAAGAGAATATGTTCTTGATATGTTTATAGGTTAGATAGAATGTAAGAGTCGTGTAACAAGGCACATGATGATGGTATGGTCTGTGAACCATCATGTTCCATTAGAAACTCAGCATGACTTACTGTAATATAATCACGTTGATCAAGTGTCATTATATTATACTAACTCATGCTTCAGTTCCCAACACTACTTCAATAACATTCATAATTTAAGTTCAAACTTTTTAGAATTTTGAAACCAAAACAGTTTCCTCTCTGATGTAACACCAATATCTCGAAGAGATAAATGATTTCAGATAAGAATAGTTATGAAAATATCTTCATAAATATCGAGGATATTTATAATGAAAGATACGATGATATCTTAGAAATTTTAATATCGATGGATGATGTAGAAGATTTGTCCATAAAAGTTTAGAGTCAGGAGCAAGGTATTCGTTAATGACTTCAGCAAATACTGAATCATTTGGATTCTTTAAAGGCAGGTTTAGTCTTTGTGATTTGTCCACATCCTCCTTCATGGTTTGCTCAATCCATTTTTCAGTTTCAACTTTTCTGAGCTTTGCCACCTTTTATCATCAAACCTTCGACTGTTAAGGTCATTTACAGTTTTTGCTACTTCTTTCAGCTTTTTCAACATTCAGAGTATTGATTCGTAGACTGGTGCTTTTCAGAATTTCAGAATGGAAGATCATAATTCTAAGAGATAAATGTTATATGAAGACATATAACTGTTGATGTAGAAATGTTGCGTGATTCAAAATACTGATTGCTGATTCCCGATAATTGGTATGGAAATTCTCGTTACAAGATGCGGATGAGTATATGATAGGGTTTTAATGAACAATTATAATGGTTTTTCGGAGAGACTTAAGCCAATGAGTAATGAAGTTGCTGGTAAGTTTACTGCTAATGTGGTGGGATATAAAAGGTTCCCCCGTAACGACGACGAAAGAGAAAATGTGTATGTTAAAGTTATAATGAGGCTTATTCGAATGAAAAATTGAAGTTGATTTGCTGGAGGTGTGACAAAATTGGCTACTTTGAAAAGGAATTGCAAAGTTATGTTCAGTAATAATAATGTCAAAGGATCTAGCATAGTTTTGAATTCAAAGTATGGTTTTGTAAGATGTGAAAATCTAATGGTGATATCTTCTATTAAATCTTGACTCGGATTCTGATCTGTCAACAATCAGAATGTGTAATCGAATTTGTATGAAAATGGTTGTTATGATTCTTATGGAAGAATGTATATCGCTGTGAATGTAGTGAGTATAGTTAATGATTCTTGAATCAAAATTGAATAATGTACAGTGTAACATATTAATTGTGAACTTATATAATTCCCGGGTATTACCTACCCATTAAAAATTTCACAAGTAATATTTTGTACAGAAGAATTTTACTACAGTCTTTATGAAAATATATATGTATATTTTCTTCGGATGTAATACGGATTTAATGAGTTAATATACTATTAAACTCATTTGATTTTCAGCTGGAACTAGAAGTAAATAATCTCTAAAACATTTAGAAACTACATATTCTCTGCAGAATATTTCTTCAATGAAGTGATGAATCGATACTTCATCGTTTATTGATGTTGGAACTCCTTGGTACCTATGGTGCGTATGATGTTGATGTTCGAAGTACAGATTTTAGATGTGATATTGAGGTGTGGGTTGCGGATGTGGTTGTTGGTGGTGGTAATGATACTGTTGGTATTGATGATGGTGGTACTGTTGATGCCAGTAATGCTGCTGGTGCTTGTGGTATTGAGGTTTGCGATGTAGATGTTGTTGGTGGTACTGGTGTTGTTGCTGTAGAAATTGTCGATCTTCCAAATTGTGTACTGTACCTTCCAGAAACTCCATTCTTTCTTCAAGCCTAGCACAAAGCTCTCTAACTTCTTCCACTAATCCTACTTGATTAGTAGTCGGGAGTAAGGCTGAATTACTAACATAATTCTATGAATGCGTTCTTCGAGGCGGAATATTCGGGCAAAGAGTGTGAAAACGGTATTGCAAATTGGTTGACCGGTGAGCGCTTCAAGTTCTCCGATATCGGGAGGTAAATTTGGTTCGTGGTAGGGTTCTCCCTCTTCATTTCTCCAGCGAGTGAGTATGTCTCGAACCCATCTCCATCTCCTCTAGAAAGAAGTGTAGTCAACTAGTTGAGGCACTTCGATCACACTACCTTCAGAGTCTTCATAATCGCCTTCGGAACTATATGAACTCGAATTTGGTACAGGATCCATATTACACGATCAGCTAAAGAATTTTCGATATGAAATGATTTTTGGATTCGGATGATATTCCAATTACATAGAATACCTATATATAGTCCAACAGATTCCGTAGATTACGGAGGAACTTTCGGAAGCTGTCAGGCAGAGTTTATAGTAACAGACTCGTTAAGATATGAATTTTGTCTATACACTATTCATGCAATTAATGCAGTAAGATGTGTCTTAGACTTAAGATGATAAACAGGTAATTTCCGACAAGAAATGATAATCAAAACTCGGTAAAAACAGATAAGGTCATAGTCCAGACTCACTAATGCATCCTAACAATTACCAGTTAAACACACTAATGCAAATTCTGGTTCCCTATTACCTCAAACTCTGATACCAACTGTGATGACCCGTCCAAATCCATTTGGACGAATACATCATTCATCGATTTCACAGTGAGGTACTGACCTCTACATGATATGTTTTGTAAACATTGCATTCTTTTGAAAAGGCACACCATAATTGAATATCAAATTCCAAGGTTTTTGACGTTTGATGATTTCTACATATAGACAATCACCGTAAATAATAGTTTACAATACTACATCCGTTGATAATGCAGTCAAAATAAGATACATGGTGATGATTTTGTGAATGCAACGTTTTCTCAAATAAAGCATGTATGACTCCATGCACATAGCTTGTATAACGTATAAGCAAATAGCGGAAGACTTCTAGGAACCTAAGAATAAACATGCTTAAAAGTGTCAACACAAAGGTTGGTGAGTTCATAGTTTTAATGTTGCGCATAATCTGTATATAAAGGTGGATCACAAGATTTCAGTTGTTTCATCCAGAAATGTTTATCAATTTATTCTACAAGATTGAGCACCCTGGTAACTAAACTTTAACGTTATAATAAGTACCCCTGTTTTAACATACATGCAACCAACATGTACAATACACACAATCTAACATGTACTAAACTCAAATAGATGTAACAACCCAAACCAAATCACAATCAAACCCGCTTAAAATATCACAACAAAAAAAAATTTCTTTGTTCAGCTAATGGCGCGGCACGCCATGACCCCGCGCGGCGCACCGATCTGGTCTGTCCAAAAGTTTCAAATGCGAAAAAGATTGACCACTTCCCGACATAATTAGACAAAACGCTTTTAACAACATATTCAAATATGTAAAACTAACACGATTCAAACATAAAATAAGTTTTACAAAGCGGGGTCCACATCAACCGTTTTACGAGTTTCATACATAACGAGAGTTTTGACCGCAAAAGTTTAAATACCAAACGACCCTACGAGCATGGTGTTTGGGGTTAAACTACTCAAGTCTTGGTCAAACCCCAAAAGATAATATCTCCAAAAGCATCCCCTAACACGACGGGATCTCTACTCCAAACAAACGCCCTTACCTTTGTCCATACCTGAGCCTATAAAAAGGTGAACAACGAGAGGGTAAGCAAAGCTTAGTGAATGCAATAATTACACACACATATATATAACTCATCTATTTGCAATCACATTCACCAAATACGTCATACGAACTTGTAACTCAATTAGCATGTCATCGTACCCAAAACACTTAACAAGTCGTACATTAACACAAGACCGCATTAGCATATACTCAACACAATGTATATATATAAACAATATGCTAAATAATCGACAATCTCAATATGGTTAACCATAAACGCTATGGTGCTACCGGCTCGTGGTTCACACCATACGCAATTGAGTCATACTCTTTTATAGTGCTACCGGCTCGTGGTTCACACTCGATGCTACCGGCTAGTGGTTCACATCTTATTTTATAGTGCTACCGGCTCGTGGTTCACACTCGATGCTACCGGCTCGTGGTTCACATCTAGTTTATAGTGCTACTGGCTCGTGGTTCACACTCGATGCTACCGGCTCGTGGTTCACATCTTATCGCATACATGTTATGGCACTACCGGCTCGATGGTTCATACCATAACACCCACAAATAAACACGTCATATACACATACGTATAATTACTCCACTCACCTCAAAATCTCTTGTGAAAGATAATCAAGCTCGGAAATCTTCAATGTAACGTACCTATTACATTATACATAATATCAATCACAAACTCAAGTTGGTCAACCAACTAAAACTCCATTCTAGTGTTATCTTGACCCATGGTGCAATTTCGACCCATTTACACCCTTAAACCTAATATTTGGGTTAACATCCCCAAAACCCTAATCATTAGCCAAGTTAGGTTTAAAACGCATTTCAACACAAGGTTTATGCATTACACAACAACATTAACTAACTTAGGTCCATTTTGACCCATTTAACCAAATTAAGGTCAACACACCCATTTCGGGTCATCCACCAACCCACATAAAGCCCATTTACTTATCTCTAGGTGTGCTAGTAATTAACTAACTAATTTAAGCTCATAAACATCAATTAATACTTTGAAAAAACCCTAGTTAATCATCTTTAGGTCTACATGACCCAAATTCACCCAAAACACCCAATTTACTAACAAAGTGGGTTTTAAGTTCACCATTAACCCTAACACTAACCCTTTCACAAAATTAAATTAGGAAATCAAGATTAGAGCATACCACTACAATCAAAATGTAGCTAGAGGATAGATGAACAACTTTAAAGCTTGCACTTAGACCCGAAATTGGCTTCTTCTTCCTTGATTTGAGTTCTCTCACTCTAGAAAACCCTTTCTCTCACTAAATTAATTTGGAAGAGGTGAAGTAGGTGAAAATTGTGTTATGAGGCTCACCAAACTGAATTCGGAGCCTTAAAGTTGGCCCTTTAGTGAATTTACCAGTTTGCCCTCAAAATATCTAATTAAAAGAGAAGGGTGAGCTGTCACAGCATATGGCGCGGCGTGCAGATAGCCTGGGCAGAATTCTTTTCTCTTTTTAAATTATACAAAGAAACCCCAAAATTCATTCAACCTAATTACACATATGAACAAGGAAATATTCGGGTCTTACAACTCTCCCCCACTTGAATCGGGTTTCTATACCAGGAACAAACGGGGATGTCAAGCCCTATGGATCTATATACCACTATTCGCGGCCACCAGTTCTTATAACCGGCAGTTACTAGTTACCAAAGCTAAGGGATTTTCGGTTCAAACTCGGTGTAGAATTTAGTATATACTTGTATCCATTGCATTTAAAATAAAATGCATGTATTCTCAGCCCAAAAATATAGATTACAAATGCAATTAAAAAGGGAGCAAATGAAACTCACCTTAGCAGCACATAAGGTCATTCACCGAAATGTGACCGAAACTCGTAATGCAAAATAACCATAGATCTCAACCTAGAGAACATATGTTGGTCAATACATGTCTAACAAGCTAGGTCGGGTCATAGTGTATCACAATCCTAATGCTCGAGACCGACATGCAGAATTTAACAAAAGTTATCTCAAAATTCAACCTGACCCAATATGATCTTTAAATCTATACATGTTTATTAACATAGTATAAGTCTTGATAATTGAACGAATTTATAGTTTATCAAACTCAAAATATTATTTATTTCAGGAGCTATATTATATTTGAATTATCATGGCAATCGAACATGTTTTATTATTTCACATAGTTTTCCAATACTTGTAAAATCAGATTATAGTGTTTATAAATCTTTAAAACATGATAAGATAGTCAACTTTGACAATTGATCAACAAAACAAAACGTGCCTTATATAGAAATTCATTTACACGATTAATAATATATAAAAATCCCATTTATCAATCTCATAGACAAGTTGTTTAAATATAAATTTACAGTTTCAAACACAATTTCAATTAACATTAATCATAATTCAGTTGACCATATCTTTTAATCCGTTTATCAAAGTCACGCGATTTCTAAATGAAAAGTTATTAATTTTTCACCAGCTTTCCAATAACATGCGTATCATATACCTTATATCAGTAGTATATGTATTAAATTCGTGATTCATCGTAAAACTATCTAACGACGAAATTTAGCATACAAGCATGTATAAACATATATACTCGAGCACTAGACATGGATACACTATTAATATATAAAAGATAAGATATGAATGCTCACGTATCAATATTATGATTCAATATTGTGGGAAAGTACGTAGACGCGACGGAGATGATAAACACTAGTTTGACCTCATGAGCTATACCCCCGAGCTATACCCATAAACTCCATAGCTATAACCCATAATTTCCTTAGCTCTATCCCGCTCGTAAAACTCGTTTTAAAAACATGCGAGCAGAACCTCGTCGTAGTATTTTATGTATAATACTTAATAATAATAATACGATTAATAATAATAATATTAATCTTAATAATATATATATATATATATATATATATATATATATATATATATATATATATATATATATATATATATATATATATATAGTGTAGAGAGATTGAGAGAAAAGAGATGAATGAATTCGGCCAGAAAATGTCGAGCTTTATAGTACTTGGCCTCAACAACCCTGCCATACGATCACATGGCATTATAGGCCATTCCCCATTCGATCGCATGGGGTGCCTTTCCAGCCCACACTCGTTTGTTTTCTTGCTTGTCGACATATTAATATATATATATATATATATATATATATATATATATATATATATATATATATATATATATATATATATATATATATATATATTATATTCATGTGCATAGTTGACTTGTAATTTTAGGTTCGATAACTTATACGTTGATGCTCGACTTATGTCCTGGTTCCGGTTTTTCGAACGTCCTTTCGTACGCTTTAATAATTTGGCATTCTATGTTTCGTGACTCGTACCTTTGTCAATATATAGACTTACATTACCAATAACTATATTACCCGAAGTGTATCTTGTACGTTCGAGTGTTTTGGTCATTTGCTTCTATAAATTAACGTCTTAATATATAATAATATTATTTTAAATCAAAATGTTTTATATCTATGTTAATATTATATTTTATAACATTTGTAAAATATACATACATTTTCATTTTGAAATAGTATTTTACTGTTGCAAATAGCGGTTTTCGAAAACACTGTAGCTTTTCGGGTACTGTAGCAATTCTAAAATACTGTAGCAAATTAGTGTTTTACTTGTTCATCTTAAACGTTTTAGTTAACTTATCTAAATATCAATCGAATCAATAAACGAATGTTACTATCATTTACTAAATACATGAAATTATATATATGTATATATCTTTATTTAATATACATAAATCAGTTTTTAAAAACACATTGCAAGTTATTTATAATTAATTTTAATAATTAATATTCCAACTTATTGTATATATATATTTATGTATATATATATATATATATATATATATATATATATATATATATATATATATATATATATATATCTATTTACAAATAGATGTTCGTGAATCGTCGGTCAATAGTCAAAGGTTAACTAAATATATAACATTAGTTCAAAAATTTTGAGAATCAATATTACAGACTTTGCTTATCTTGTCGAAATCATATAAAGATTAAGTTTAAATTTGGTCAAAAATTTCCGGGTCGTCACAAATAGTATATTTATCTTTTATACCCCTAAAATTATCTTTTATAGCCCTCATAAATTACAATTAGTACCCAAATGTGAGGGGAGTAAATTGTAAATTTGAAAGAAAACACAAAAAAACAAAAAGGAATTAAATTATATATATATATATATATATATATATATACACATACACACGGTGAGGATTCAGAGAGAACCTAGGGTAGGAGAGAACTCATAAACTAAACTCAATCTGCGTACAGATTGAGCTCAATATGTGTACAGATTGACATATGTATATAAATTGAGCTCAATATGTGGGTTTTTTTGGGGTCTCTCACACCTTTAGCTCTATCTGGATCTTTTCACTATATATATATATATATATATATATATATATATATATATATATATATATATATATATATATATATATATATATATGTAACGACCCGGGTTTTTTCGATCGTTTTATACTTATGAGATTAATATTTACATAAAATAAACCTTACCAACATGATAAGCAATCCAAACTGTTGAGACTTATGTTTTTGAAAAGAGTTTCACACAACGTTTGACCGTCCAATTTGACCGATGATATCACGAACTATATAACACACGATAATTATACGATTATGTATATGTACATATCTATACATATTTAACATGATTTAAGGATGGTTTAACATT
The DNA here is from genome assembly GCF_046630445.1 of Rutidosis leptorrhynchoides. Taxonomy (NCBI): domain Eukaryota; kingdom Viridiplantae; phylum Streptophyta; class Magnoliopsida; order Asterales; family Asteraceae; genus Rutidosis; species Rutidosis leptorrhynchoides. Next base: position 11,190,422 of record NC_092339.1, read on the forward strand.
TCATTGTGAACTAACAACAATGAGATATAAGTATACTTTGAGACCACTAACTTAAGTTATCAAAACGATAACTATATGTAACATTCTTTGACATATATAATTACAATATATAATGTGTTGGTGATCTATGTCACCAATATGATTGAAATGTAATGGGATTAATTTGTAACTAAAATAATCTTGATAAATATCGAACAAGTTTGGGGAAGTGTGGAGTGCACACTTGTTTGAACTTATCTTGATTATGACGGGGGTTCGGGGGCAGCACCCCCGATAAGCGGGGTCCAAGGGGTGGCAACCCCTGGCGGGGTCCAAGGGGCAGAGCCCCTGGCTTGGAAATTTTTTTTGGGCTAACATTGCTTTATTAAAAATGTCTTAAAATTTTAATTTGGCCCGGTTTGACCCAAAAATAAAAGCCCAGTTTTGAGACTCTTTTACAGTTATAAACCCGTCCATATTTGAATTCTCGTTCCGATTCCTCAAAATTTCTACAAGTATATCTAGGGTATATGTAACCGTATCATACCCAGCTTCTATACGTATTTACTATTGGTATATACCAACAATAAACTTCAATGATCAGCCACTAGACATGATGTTACATGTGGGAACCAGCCATTTAACCTCATGTGTGACTTTTGTGCAAGAAAACAAGCTAAATCTCCTATATATCCATCCCATAATCATGCTATTTTGCACACACACACATACAATTTCATTTCCAATTTTCTTTCAAGTTAATTCACTCCCTAATCTCTCTTTATTTACCTACTCAAGAACGTATCAATATAGTCATCCGATTTCAAGGAGATTACTTCCAATCTTTCAATCCCACTCCACCACTCTTTTGATTCCAAGATTTTTCTTACCTTTTCCAGTAGCTTTGTCCAAGTAACTTGAGGTAGTAACCTTATTCATAACCTTATTCGATTCATATTTATATAGCTATCTTATTTTGTGTTATAAAATTTTAACAACAAGAACATAGTTTGAGTGATTTCAAACTTGTTCGCAAACTAAATAGATCCTTCTAATTTGATTTTTAAAAACACTTCAAGACCTGTAATATATCATATTATGACAAAATCGGATTAATCATATCTTGGCTAATTAACATAATATTTAATATATATTTACTTATGATTTTATTTTATATATTTCAGGACCACCCATAAACAACACGAGAAGATTAATCATAAGACCTCATGATTGTACGCAACACGTCATTTGACAACACGGTACTTTATGTACGCAACACGTCATTTGACAACATGGTACCATGGGTCAAGATTAATTCTGATCAACACGAATACGATGGGGTCTTTATTTATTTTATTTAAGCAACTAATTGTGGACCACTAACATCGGACTGCTAACTACGGACTTAGAAAATATTAAAAGTATTAAAAGTATATATATATATATATATAACGATTACTTGAAAAGAAAATATGTTGATATATTATATATATGGTTAGGTTTCGTGATATCTATCGGAGACCAAGTCGAGTTAAATACCTTCAAGACAAAAGTGAGTATATAGTCCCACTTTTAAACTCTAAATATTTCGGGATGAGAATACATGCATTTTATGATTTACGTTATGGACACAAGTGATTAAAAATATATATTCTACGTTGAGTTGTACCACTGGCATACTTCCCTGTAACTTGGTAACTACTATTTACATGAGGTATTGTAAACGCGAATCCTGTTGATAGATCTATCGGGCCTGACAACCCCAACCGGACTGGACGACCAGTATTCAACGGTTGCACAGTACTTCGTTTCGGTGACTACACTTGGTACGGTGTAGTAAGATTTCATAATAAAGGGAATATGCGACGTTGATTAAATGTTAAGTATGGTTATCAAGTGCTCAACAACTTAGAATATTTTTATTAAAACGTTTATATATGAAATCTTGTGGTCTATATTCATAACGCTGCCGGCATTAAACCTATATCTCACCAACTTTATGTTGACGTTTTAAGCATGTTTATTCTCAGGTGATAACTAAAAGCTTCCCCTGTAACATGTTGAATTAAAGCAAGATCTTGAGTACGCATATTTGTGTCAAAAATAAAACTGCATATCGGAGGATTTGTAATGTAAAATATGTTGGAGGTCGTATTGTTATTATCACATGTAAAGTTTGTAAGTCTAAGATTATCGCTAAACGATAATCATTATTAAGTTGTTTAAACCTTGTATTTGTAATAAAAGCTATGGTTTGTATTGTAAAAACGAATGCAGTTTTTGAAAAATGTCGCATATAGAGGTCAATACCTCGCGATGAAATCATATGTTATTGTATTCGTCCTTATGGTTAAGGTCGGGTTATGACAATATATATATATATATATATATATATATATATATATATATATATATATATATATATATATATATATATATATATATATAGGGTAAAGATTCAGCGCTAAGTGGGTGTTGGTGGGATAAGGGGATAAGTGATTTTGTGATTTTTATATCTTTAGTTCTACAACTCTGATTTAAAAAAAAATTTCCAGTATCTATTTCACTGTGTAGATTCAAATTTTTTTTTAACTGGATCGTTAAATTGCATATGATGCATCTTAGCTGCTGTTTGATGCATTTTAACAGCTTTTTCATGCATCAGATGCATCTTAACAAAAAAAAGAAAAAAAGAAAAAATGACTTTTGATTAATAAAAAACAGTGTTTAGGGTTTAGTAATTAGGGTTTAGAAATTAGGGTTTAGAAAATAGGGTTAAGAACGAGTTTTAAATAGGAACGGTTTAGAGTTTAGTGTTTATGGGTTAGGGTTTTGGGTTTACGGAGTAAATTCTAAAAAAAAACTCAAAAAAAACCCTAAAAACACGTTAACATACATCACATGCATTTTAAGCTCCTGCTGAAAAAAAAATTATGAATCTACACAATGTCAGTTAATCACGCAATTTTTTTTTTTAAATCGGAGCTCTAATGTAAAAGATATAAAAATCAAAATTTACTTATCCCCTTATCCAAAAAATACTACTTATCCCTTGATCTCCCCTATATATATATATATATATATATATATATATATATATATATATATATATATATATATATATATATATATATATATATATATATATTACACTAGCTTTTGAGCCCGTGCGTTGCACGTTTACTCAAAATCCGTTTTAAATAAGTCAGTTATTTTCATTTTATGATGCTTGATCTACATTTTCAAACAATATTTGTGGTTGCGTTTAAGGGGCATGTCGACCCGATAGCTTAAGTGTGGTTAATTTGAGCCCGTACACTATTTTTAATAAGTCATAGCGATTACTATTTGAAACTTTATATAAACTAGTAATGGGTTTGATTAGTTGACCAGATCAAAAGGGTCAAAATTTAACCATTTTTTTTATTGATTCATTGAAATATTTTAAATGAGTCTTTCAAATAATATGTTACATCATATTTTGACTACCACAAATAATACAGAAGAATCAATAAGACTAAAATGGAATGGACAAAGAAGTGTTGGAACCGAGTTCATAATTTAGAGGTTAGAGAAGTATAGTCGGTCAAGTTCATACTTTGGAGGTTAGAGAAGGAACATACATATATTTTATGATGCAGATTTATAAACCACTCTTTTACAACTTTCTCTCTAACAAATCTATTTTTATCAATTTCTTCTTTGACGTTATATCTCCACAAATAAATTATGTACTCCATGCGTCCCAATTCTTTTCATTTTAATTACAATAAATAAATTAACAAATCTTTAAGTAATGGTTGTTCTTAGAAACAAAACCGTCCATGTATCACCATTTTCAATGTGCTTGGACGATCGCTGAAAGCTCTTAAAAAAGGACACATTTCTAGTATATTAGTATGTTCCGTAGACAAAACGGGACTATAAAATACATATATATTTCATAATGCGTGTAGTTGCAACAAAAAATAAATTTCTCAAGTTCTATCAGATTTAAGAAATCGGTTGAATCTAATTATGTAATGGTATAATTTTACTAATACAGAGTAATACATTACCATTCCCTCAAAATTAGTATTAAAAATTGTTCGGTAGTTTTTTTTTATTATTTTATATGAACAAATGTGTGTATGAATATACTATAATAATAGGACATATGTGTATGAACAAATGTCTGTAATTTTTATAATGATCGTAGATTCGTAGAAGTATATAGGAGTAGGGATGAAATAGGAATTAAATTGGAATTAAATTGTGTAAAATTGGGTTTTGTAAATTTTTTAAATTAAATAGGTACATATAGTAGTTTTAGTATTTAAATTGGGTATATATGATATTATATGATTGACTTGGTTAAATATGCGATTTAAAAGGTTGATAAGGGTATATATGAATAATTGTGACATGTAGAAATTACACTTGGCTTAATATGCAATATTTAAGGAGCTAATTACATGTAACCAAATTAAATCTCTCTCTTTATATAAATATATATATATATATATATATATATATATATATATATATATATATATATATATATATATATATATATATATATATATATATATATATATATATATATATATATATATATATATATATATATAGCGAATCCAAGGATCAGCATATTTAGGGGTACAAACCTGATAAGCAAAATCACATTTTTTTGCTTCTTTTTTTTAGAGTCATAAATCTGCTTCAAAATACTCTCCTAATCTATATTCTTATAAGGGAAAAACATTCAAAATTGTTCAAAAATCGATAATAAGTGATAATAATCGTGATGAGTAATTAATTTTATCATTCATCAAAACGAGTGATGAATGATAAATTAATCCTTTATTACGATTACTATCATTTTTCATCAAAACGAGATTGCGAAGAATGAGAACTCATATCCGACACCCGGATCTCCTGAAACAATCTCGCTGCAACGAAACCATCGATCCGACCTGTGACTCCGTAACCCTTCGTGGAAAAATATCGCCATCATGATATAATCAGCCTCCCAATTACAAAATAACCTTCAAGAACAGTTGCCCGAATCTCGATGTGATCAACTCTCCCAGATAGATAGACATATCCATGATTTCATCGCGAACAACTAAGTCATTTGGTCTCGATACATGTTGCAAACAAATCCCTAGAACCCGTCGTTAAAAAATAACTGAAAAATTCTGGCAGAAGCATCTCACGATCGCGACTAAAGGTCTCGCGGTCGTGAGTCCACCATCTTCAGCAAAACTCATTTTCTTTTTTTCAAAAAATCGCCATCGTGCCGGTAAATCTGAGCCTAAGCTCTGATACCACTTGTTAGAAATTCTAAAGACCCTAACAAGACAAGTTATCTAAACCGATCACTTACCCATGAACAATAAACGAATAATTAAAGCATAACGATAAATAAAAGCATACAAATGACATGGAATTTAACGTGGTTATATCTCAACTCCAAAATACGGAGAAGGGTTTATTCCGCAGGCGCAAACCTGAGACTTTTCACTATAATTTTCATGCACATTGCTATGGGTTACATAGACTCCTATTTATAGGCAAAAACAAACAAGGAAACAACTTTGAGAACATGTTTCCTTAATCTAGAAACTTCTGGCCGCCTAGCTCTCGCAATCGGGACTTGCCTCCCTTACAAAACTCACGAACGCGAGTTTTAGTCAGACATGAACTCCAACTTTGTTTTCATGTTGAATTTTTCTTCGCACTCAATAGAGTGTATATATTTTGTTCTTGAATACAACAACAATACCAATCTCATGAAAGTGAACACGTGGTAGATAAATGTAGATAGTTATTTATTTCAACCCTAGTTATACATAAAAGTCATTTCTCCACCCCTAAAGGAGACCCATTTGTTAGCTAGATTATTTATATTCATTATATTGGCCCGTGTTCTATAAGGGCCCATCTAATCCATTAGGTTTTGTATCCACCTATATTTATATGCATTGTAGCTCTCGGTCTTTAATCAATAAAATAAATCACTATACATTAAACCATCAATTAACATGGTATCAGACAGCCAGGCTCCAACCCTAACCAACCTGTTGTCCTAATCGATCTGCAGCTATCGTATCTGTTTACCATCGACATCATCTTCTTCTTCTTCAACATGACCACCAACAAATATGATAAATTATACATTGTTAATTCTATCCATCATCTTATCCCTATTAAACCAGATCTCACAAAAATCAACTACAATAACTGGAGCAGCCTCTTCATCAACCACTGCGCAGCCTTTAATGTCGACAACTTTCTCGAACTCTCATCCACATCAGATCCTCCATCCGATGAAACAAATAAAGTAGATGTCGTCATTCTTGGTTGGATTTACCTTACCATTTCCGAATCCTTATTAGAACGACTCCTAAATACATATTCGAAAACCTCATATGCTTCCTGGGAATTCCTCAAAAAAGTGTTCTTAGATAATAAGCACTCTAAAACAGTGGAGCTTACCGCTGCACTTCGATCACTTACCATTGGTGACAACTCTGCAGAAAAATATTTTCATAAGATTGACTCCATAGCCGCCATGCTTGCCAATCTGGATGCCAAGATGAAAGAGGAAGAAATCATCACCTATGCAATTAATGGGCTTAATGACCGATTCGCACACGCCACCCATATAATACTTTACTCGACCCCTTTTCCCGATCTTGAAACGGTTCGGTCAATGATAACCTTGGAAGAGATGCAACTCAATAGACAAAAACGCATCTCCAATGAATCACAAGGCACCCCATCCGCACCATCGGTTCTCATTGCATAGACCACCACTCCCACCGTTCACGCAACTCGTCCACCTCCAACTAACCCTCAGATATGCAGGAAATTTAATAGGGGGAGCTGCCGATTCGGTGAGCGGTGCAGGTACATTCGTCAGTTGCGAAACACCCCTGGGATCAAGCTGTGGGAATCGGCCAACATCCTTCGACTGGTCAAAATCGTATTGGTAACAGGCTCTTAATTCCAATTCACAGGCCCAATTATTGGGGATAATCGCAGCCCAACACCAATTCATTGCCCAACAGCATTTGAACCGGCCTAATATTAACATGTTTGACCAATTTGGGCTACGTACACCCCTTGCTCAGTTTGTTGAACCGCCGGGTTTTCCTCTTAGTAGGCCTCAAGCAAATTTTGTTGGCCAACCATCCTTGTCTGCTCACGGGGTATCCCAATACCCCTCCCAACAGCAGCTTAATGGGTCATCACAACCCATATTTGGTTCTTACATACCTACAGTAACCACTCAGGCCACTGGGCCTGCCACGGGTTACCCAGGCCCAACACCTGTTTCACCTTACAGCAATATTTCAGCACAATCACAGCCCACTCATGATACTTTGATGCCGCATGCATTTTCTACTACTACCCTTCCCGCCTATGGCAACTCGGGATGGACCATGGACACTGGTGCGTCTACACACCTTACATCTAGCATTAATAATCTTAGTACTATTTTTAATTATTGTATTTATCCTCATGTCATTGTTGGTGATGGTAATTCAATTCCTGTCACCAATACTGGCCATATCATTTTGCCTAACCCCAATCGACCCTTACACGTATCCAATGTCCTTGTTACACCCAACATTGTTAAAACTCTTATTTCTGTTCGCCGCTTTACACGCGATAATAAAGTATCTATTTCTTTTGACGAATTTGGTTTTTCTGTGAAGGATTACTGGACTCAACGCCTTCTACTCTGATGTGATTGCACCGGAGATCTCTACCCACTCACGCTCCCGACTCCTACACCAGCTCATCATGCTCTTGTCACCACACCTAGTATCTGGCATCAGTGGCTTGGATATCCTAGCTCCGAAACTTTTCGTCATCTTATTTCTAATAAATTTGTTTCATTTAATAATACGAAGCTTACCGCGCTTTACCATGCATGTCTACCTGGCAAACACGTGAGACTTCTCTTTAGTAGTTCTGATTCTCATGTTTCGGCATTATTTGATAATGTTCATCGGACTTATGGACTTCTCCTGTTCCGAGCCTTAGTGGTTATAAATATTATATTATCTTTTTGGATCATTATTCACACTATTTATGGGTGTTTCCTTTACGCAATAAATCAGATATCTTTAATATTTTCTTACAATTTCGCGCCTATGTTAAAACACAATTCAACTATGAAATTAAAGCCTTTCAATGTGACCTTGGTGGTGTATTCGATAATAATCGTATTCATCAACTATTTAAAACCAACGACATGCAAATACGCTTCTCGTGTCCCCAAACCTCACAACAAAATGGCAAATCCGAACGTATGATCAGAACCATTAATAATCTTATCCGTACTCTTCTATTCCAAGAAAACCTTCCTCCCAACTTCTGGTAGAAGCCCTTCACATTGCCACATATCTTCTAAATCTACTTCCATCATCCGCTATCAATCACGAAATACCCCACACTCGCCTATTCAAAACCACGCCTACTTACTTTACCTTGCGTGTTTTTGGTTACCTATGCGATCCAAACCTCAACACTCTTAACAAACTTGCCCCTTGCTCCGCACCATGCATCTTTCTTGGGTATCCATCCAACCACCATGGTTACCGATGTCTTGACCTAGCTACCCACAAAATTATTCTTTCCCGCCATGTTACCTTTGACGAAACTTCCTTTTCGTACACCTCCATCTCAAACACTCCTCCCACATATGACTTTGTTGATCCACCACCTAATACATACTCCTGAACCTTTCTCGGAACAAACCCTACCACTGCTAACACTCCAACACCACCTACCACCCAACAACCACCTACCACCCAACAACCACCACCCTCTCTACCCCCTAATCCTGCCTCACCACCTACTCCACCACCAAACCCTTCACCGCCAGAGCTACCCGTACCTACTAACTCTCCTTCGTCCACGGCCACACCCCGCCCTTCCATCACCACTTCTACTCATCCTATGATCACTCGACACCGTGTTGGCACCACCAACCTGTCCAACGACTTAATCTTCTCATCTCCACTCCTACACCAATCCCAAAATCTTACCCAGAAGCCTTTCGTGACCCTAACTGGAACAACACTATGACTGAGGAATTTAATGCTTTAATTAAAAATAGTACTTGGAACCTTGTGCCTCGCCCATCGGACACGAACATAGTTTGCTCTATGTGGCTGTTCAAGCACAAGTTTAATGCTGATGATTCTCTTAGCAGGTATAAGGCTCGGCTTGTCGCCAATGGTCGTAGCCAACAGGTCGGTATTGATTATGATGAGACCTTCAGCCCAGTTGTAAAACCAGCTACCATCAGGACTGTTCTTAGCTTAGCCACTTCTCGACACTAGCCCATTCATCTACTAGATGTTAAGAATGCTTTCCTTCATAGTCACCTCTGTTTATATGCACCAGTGATATCAGCTAAAAAGTCACATTTTCACCCCGGTATTAAGGCCCAAAAACAATAAAGATTCGAACTTTGTTAGCAAAATACCCTCTCCGTTAGTTAGAATTGAAGAATAAGTAATTACGAAGGCGGTGAAAAAAGAATCAAGAGAATCGGAGCTAAAACGAAGATTCTAGAGCAAAAACGGTGAAATCCAAGAAATCAAGTTACGATCCAGGAAATACAGCTGACCAGGCAAGCCAAACGGCCTGCCAAATGGCTTGCCTGGCTCACAAACGGCCTGACAAACTGCCAGGGCAAACGGCCCTTGCAAACGGCTTGGCTTGGCAAACGGCACCAGCAAACGGCCTGCCAAACGGCCTGCCAGCCGTTTGCAGGGAAAAACTTAGCTTATTTAAAGGGTCTTTGTCATTCATTCCAACACACACTTCAATTCACTTCTTTCTCTCTTTTGTACAATATTAGTCATACTTTTAAGGTCTTCGACTCCGTGTGTGAAACCTAGTACCCGGAGAAGAACGCCGAAGATTGTATTAGGAGCGGTCTGGAGTCTTGAAGTTGTCACTTTTGTATTCGAAACTTGTTTAATCTACTGGTACTTCTATCCCTTATCTTTATATAATGTCTTCTATCATTATGTTATGTGATATTTTTGCCATGATTAGCGAGTAGTTATCTTTAGTGTATGCTATGATGTAAGCAGTTATAATGCCGAAATAATGTTATGGTTTGTGTATGTCGTTGAAATGCTTTCCGATTATGCTTTAAACTCAATCTCTTTTCCAACTAATAGAACGTAGTTATTGGCTCTGTTATTGGGAAGTCACGAACCCCGATTCAGAGTACACTATCTGTGTCACCCCTTGGTAAGAGAAGTCTATCGAATACAACGTAAGATCGACTGAGGCACACCGGTTGTAGTAAGTCTATCGAGCTTTGGATTCCGACTGAGGACTCTTTCATAGTGAAACATCTGACTAGACCCTTAGTACATTTTCGGTCCCATACCATGCTAGTGTAGTCACCAAGCATATAAAATTCGTACGTGCACGCTGAAGCACCGCGGTTGTTGTAAGCTGCACCTCTGCTAAGTAAGGCCATGGAACTCGGTCAGTGTTGTTTAGTACACTGCACCATAACGCGGTCTCAAGCAGTGTACCCTGCTTGAGGGATTCTTAGTTAACTAAGGAACTGTTTGTTTAAACACATAAAGCATTGGACTGGTATGATAACCGAACGTGTTATTGGAAGTTAGCTTGACTTGGCCATGGTGTTCTTTATGGTTGAACCCTTTTTAAGGGCCTAACTATCTTTTAAAACCAATCATTAACGAAAGCATTGAAACACATCACATCTCTCGGATATGGTAAACCATGTATTCTATTATGCTTAAGAAAGTTCAGACCTTTGTGGAATGTTAATACGTCACCCAACCGAGTCGCTCAATTGGATGAGCTGTCTGAACGTATATGCCTGTAGTCAGACTGCAAGGGCGTCGGGGGTAAGGGACGTTGCTGTCTATTCAGAATCGTCAAGCCTAGCGCAGTACCCAGTGACATGTCTTATGACAGGGGCGTTTAGGACCAGTGTAATGAATACAAGGCCTCTGCCTATTCATGAGCCAGCATTCTATAATCTCGGCAAAGTAACAGATGAAATCATAGTATGCACTTACTTTAACCTTATCTGAATTACAAATTTTATCGAATTTACTTTATATGTCTTATAAATTAGAAAATCCCAAAAATTAAGTAACCACTACTCCTTCATAACTATCTTAGGCTTAAATATAGGTTTGATTCTACTGATATCTCAAAAATACGACTCTAGGTCATACTTCCCTTACTGGAAAAAGATTCCATCACGTCATGAACGGAGATGGCTACTAAATTCCTAACCAAATATTTCCCTCCTTCTAAACAAACCAAACTAAAGAATGACATCATTAACTTCAAACAAAGTTATGATGAATCTCTTTACACTGCATGGGAGCGATTCAAAACCCTGCTTAAGAAGTGCCCTAATCACCAGCTAGAATGGTCAGCCCAAATCTGTACCTTCTACAATGGTCTTACGGTAAATCATAGGACGACGATCGATGCAGCAGCTCAAGGAAATCTGATGAACCAAACCGCAGACGAAGCATGGGAATTGCTCGAGAACATGACAATGCATCATCGTGACTGGAATAGTGGTGAAACAACTTCATCATCTGCCCCCCTCTCTGCACTTAACAATCAAACGGAAGCCATCAAATCCCTCACGGATAAGATGGAATCTCTCGCTAAATAACTCGAAGAATTGAAGACGCAGCCGCAGCAGGTCAACCAAGCTCAGGCTTGTGTTAACTGTACCAACCCGCAACCCACTGAAGAATAACAAGTTGAGTACGAAAACCCTGACGGTTCAGCCTGTTACGTTCAATACCTAACTCGTCCACCAAATCCCGGATTCAATCAACAACCTAGGGTTAATCAATTCCAACGAAGCAATCAGCCTTTTCGCTATCGCTATCCACCTTATCCAGCCCAACAATCTCAATTGACCTACGATCAACCACTTCCACTCAATGGTCCACCAGTCGAGGAAAATTCCCCTACCACCCAGATTACAAAAGCAACTAACCCCACTCATGGAGCTGATGATCAATTTACTATGTCGTATCACGTTTACGTTTTTGAAATACTATATATATATAATATAAAGCTTTAATTGAATTCTTCTAATTCTATATAATCCTTTATAAATAACAGATTACAATACTTAGTTTTTGAAATCATTTTCATACGTTTGAAAATAGATCAGTCGAATATTATGAAATCCAGTTCTCCACTAACTTTTGTCTAACCCACGTCAATTGACACATTTGTTATTACTTGTAAATGACTTTACCATTTATTCCGAATACCGTTAAAAAGGAAAGGTTTCCTAAATCAAAGTGGACCTCTCAACAGAGACTCGTAATCATACAATGTATCTGATAAATCAATCATTTGATATTATCTTCTAATTCCACCGATAAACATATTGAAACAAGTACGTTCATGTAAAGTATTATACGTTTAATACTTTGTTAATATTCTCAAGTTATAATATATATATATATATATATATATATATATATATATATATATATATATATATATATATATATATATATATATATATATATATATATATATAGTGGTAGGATCAAGAGGGAAGTAACCATTCGGGGGGAAGCGGGGGGAAGTAAAAACTTTTTTTTTCCTTTTTTGAAAAAACTTTGTTCACGAACATTATAGATGAGATGAAAAATATGAACATTTAGTAGAGACACTTTGTGATAAATGTTTTAATTTTGGCGGAAAAACGCTCGAAGAAATAATATATAACAATTATCGTGTTTTTCGAGCGTATTTTGAGGTTTTAGCTATTGGGGTTTAGATATTAGGGTTTAGATATTAGGGTTTAGAAATTTAGGGTTTAGGGTTTAGATTTAGGGTTTAGATTGAGTTTTTAACACGAATGGTTTAGAGTTTAGGGTTTAGGGTTTAGGGTTTGGTGTTTTGGGTTTATGGAATAAACCCAAAACACCAAACCCTAAACTCTAAATCAGGCTAAATTTTACTTCACAAAACATGGAAAAAAAAGTTCATATTCTTCACGAACAATATTATCTTGAATGTTATTTTTGTCGATCGTTTTCCCACCTAAATAATAACATTCATCACGAAGTGTCTCTTCTAAATGTTCATATTTTTGTGTGATCTTGATGCCGGAAAAAAGTTTTCAAAAAAACGAAATTTTTTTTTTTGCTTCCCCCCGCTTCCCCCCGATTGGTTACTTCCCCATTGATCCTGCCCATATATATATATATATATATATATATATATATATATAATCATATTCATTTATATAATGGTTCGTGAATCGTCGTAATTTGGTCGAGGTTAAATGAATGTATGAACATAGTTTAAAATTTTTGAGATTCCACATTACAGACTTTGCTTATCGTGTCGGAAATATATAAAGATCAAGTTTAAATTTGGTCGGAAATTTCCGGGTTGTCACAGTACCTACCCGTTGAAGAAATTTCGTCCCGAAATTTGATCTAGGTCGTCATGCCTAACGATAAGAACGTTATTATGACGAATATGAGTTGATAAATATAGTTTTATCATCATTGAGTAATATGGATAAAACAATTTGATTATGTGAAGAGTACGAGTGAAGCTATCGCAAAAGAGTGAAATGAGAAACTAAAGTTTCGTCATATCTTTTGACGTTGATACGGTTGATTTCCAAAGTTAAAGGGATTTAAAGGAAATCTTTGTACTAAGATTTGATTTTTCGGAAATTATGGAAATTAGGATCCTCTTTAATTAAATTCGATAATCTGTTTTGATTGCTCTGTCGGATATTTCACTATAAATCCACCCCCTTCGTTTCCTTATAACTTACACCTTCTATTCTTTCTCCCTTATTTCATACTTTGAATCATTCGTCAACATGCTTCATCCAGTTCTGATTCTTGATATACTCCTAACTTTTATATCCGTCATTCTTATTTTTCATCTACCACCGGAGGATTTTATTTACTTTTACTATTACCTTGGGGTTATAGTAATTTTAATTCTCCCGTGCCTTTAAGTTTCAATACGTATTGATATGCACAGTTTGTAATTTATGTGTTGTTGTCAAGCTTTATATTTTCTTTTATATTCAAGAGTTCCATACATTTGTCTCCTCTTCCAGACTTCAAGTCACGCGAATAATGGTCTAGAATTCGTAGGTATGGATTTTGAAATGAGCATAGTTAATGTTCTAAGAAAGAAATTGTAATAGTACGATCTTGATTTGTCAAATTACCAGAATATCCTGGAAAAGATCGAATCATCAAGAAAAAATATTTTCTTGATATGTTTAGAGGCTAAGTAGAATACAGGAGTCGTGTAACATGGCACATGATGACATTATGAACTTTGAATCATCACGTTCCATTTAGAAACTCAGCATGACTTGCTGTCATATAATCACGTTGATCAAGTGTCATTATATTATACTAACTCATGCTTCAGTTCCCAACACTACTTCAAAACATTCTTATTTTAAACTCGAAGGTTTCAGAACTTAGAAACTAAAATAGTTTCTTTTATGATGTAACACAGATAGCGCGAATGGGTAAATGATTTTAGATAAGAATGGTTATGAAAATATCTTCAAAAATATGGAGGATATTTATAATGGAATATACGATGATATCTTTGAATATTAAAGATAAGAGGATGATGAAGAATATTGTCCGTAAGGGTTTTAGAGTAAGGAGCAAAGTATTCGCTAAAGACTTCAGCAGACACTGGATCATTTGGATTCTTTGAAGGCAGGTTTAGTCTTTGTGATTTGTCCACAGCCTCCTTCATAGTTTGCTCAATCCATTTTCCAATTCCAAACCTTCTCTTTTTCTGAGCTTTTCCAACACCTTAATCTTTATCATCAAACTATCGACTGTTAAGGTCTTTTACAGTTTTTGCTGCTTCATCAGCATTTTTCCAAAATTCGAAGAACTAGTTCGCAGTTTAGGGTGTTTTTCAGAAACTTCACATTCAAAGTATGTAAGTCTAGGGGATATATATATATATATATATATATATATATATATATATATATATATATATATATATATATATATATATATATATATATATATATATATATATATATATATATAAAACTGTTGGTGTAGAAATGCTGCGAGATTCAAAATACTGATTGCTGATTCCCGATAATTGGTATAGCAATTATTGTTACAAGATGTAGGTGAGTACATGATGAGGTTTCATGAATAATATTGAAATTTTTCAGAGAGACTAAAGCCGAAGTTGTTGGTACATCTGCTGATAATGTTGTGGAATATAAAAGGTTTCCCGGTAGCGATGACGAAAGGGCAACGTATATATCGGGGTTATAATAAGGTTAGTCCGACTGAAAAGTCGAAGTCGACTTGCTGGAGCTGTGACAAAACTGGCTAAATTCAAAAGGAATTGCAAAGTTATTTTAGCTAATAAATTCCAAAGGGTCTGACACAGATACATGTTAAACTATGACTTTGATTTCGAGGGTTTTTCAGGTACAAGACTGCAGGTAACATGTGGTTGGATCATCATCTCGAGTGTCTTCAGGAATTTCAAAGGGTTTGAACACAGATTGTAATCGTTAATATACATATGATGTTCTAGCACAGTTTTGAAGTCAAAGTATAGCTTTGAAAAATGTAGGAATCTAAGAGTGATGATACTGATTATATCTCGAATTAAATTCTGCGATTTCAAAATCAGAATATATAATTGAATTTGAATGAGTATGGTTGCTTTGATTTCTATGAAAGAATGTATATTGTTGTGAAAGTAGTGAGTATTGTTGATGATTTGCTTAATCAGAATCTAAAGATATAACATATTAATTATGAATTTTATATATCTCTCGGGTATTACCTACCCGTTAAAATATTTTCACCATTAACAGTTTGTACAAAAGAATTTTTAATTACTATCTTTATGAAAATATATATACATATGTATTTTCTTCAGACGTAATCATGAATTTAATGAGTTAATGTGATATTAACCTCATTTGATTTACCGTTAGAACAAGAATATATAATCTCAAACATTAGAGATTACATAATTACCATGTCGAATGAAGATAAATGATGTAGAACGTCATGTATAACGATGATTATGCTTGAGGTATAGATTGTGATGTTGAGGCTTGTGATGTTGAAACTTGGGTTGTTGGTGATACCGGTGTTGATATTGGTGGTACTGTTGGTGCTGGTGATGTTGTTGAAGCTGGTAAGTTTTGCACCATATTCTCCAAATTGATTACTCGAGCGCGAAACTCGTTGACTTCTTCCATTATTCCGGGATGATTGTCGGTCAGAACGAGCGGATGAATAAGGTTTAGAATTGTAGATAGAATATAATCGTGACGAGCTACCCTGGAAATGAGGCTAAAAATGGTGTATCGGATAGGTTCGCCGGTAAGTGCTTCAGGTTCTTCGTCAATTGGGCACTATGGTGGGTGGAAAGGATTACCTTCTTCTCACCTCCATTGATTAAGTCGACTACGAACCCATCCCCAATTCATCTAGAATTGATGATGGCTGATTGGTTGATCCATTCCGGCTACACTACTTTCGAAGCTCGAGTGGAAATCCATATCGAAATAGCTGTCGAAATCCGAGGAATTTGAACTAATTGCGACTTTCATCTTGTACGGTCGGATAAAGGATTTTTGATATGAAATGATTTTACTGATATCGGATGATATTCTAATTACATAGAATACCTATATATAATACAGGAGATCCCGTAGATTACGGAGGAACTTTCGGAAGCTGTCAGGCAATGTTTATAGTAACAGATATGCTAAGATATGAATCTGTCTATGCACTATCTATGCAATAAATGCAGTACGATGTGTCTAGACCTAGGAATGATAAGCAGGTAATTTTCGACACGAAATGATAAGCAAAACTTTTGACATGCAGACACGGTCGAAGTCCAGACTCACTAATGAATCTTAACAACTATCAGTTAGACACATTAATGCAAGACCTGGTTCGCTAAGACCACCGCTCTGATACCAATTGAAAGGACCCGTTCATATACATTATAAACGATTCACAATAGTTGATTACATCGCGAGGTATTTGACCTCTAAATGATACATTTTACAAACATTGCATTCGTTTTTAAAAGATAAACTTTCATTAAAACGAAAGTTGACAGGCATGCACACTATCCCATACTATATCCCAACTATGAATTACTTATTATCAATCTTGATGAACTCAATGACTCAAATGCAACGTCTTTTGAAATATACCATGAATGACTCCAAGTAATATCTCTAAAATGAGTAAATGCACAACGGAAGATTTCCTTAATACCTGAGAATAAACATGCTTTAAAGTGTCAACCAAAATGTTGGTGAGTTCATTAGTTTATCATAATAAATCATTTCCAATAATATAATAGACAACAAGATACCCGTATTTCGAAAACAATCTGTGCAGGTCTGTTCACTGCTGTAAATATCATTCATATGAAGAACACCGGAACCTTTCAAAACAAACTCACCAACGGTAGCTAATACGTCATGCAATGCAAAATCATCTCACCGTGGTAGTTAATACAATATAATTTCAATAATGGTAGCTAATGCATCGTGCAATGCAAAAATTTCTCACTGTAAATAATTTTACAGCGGTAGCTAATGCATCGTGCAATGCAAAAATTTCTCACCGTAAATAATTTTACAACGGTAGCTAATGCATCGTGCAATGAAAAAATTTCTCACCGAGGGTAGCTAAAATGGTAGCTAATGCGTCGTGCAATGCAAAATCATCTCACCGTTACTAACTACTAAATCGAACCATTTCGGTAGCTAATGCGTCGTGCAATGCAAAATTATCTCACCGAGGTAGCTAAAACGGTAGCTAATACGTCGTGCAATGCAAAATCATCTCACCGTTACTAACTAGTAAATCGAACCATTTCGGTAGCTAATACGTCGTGCAATGCAAAATCATCTCACTGATGGTCGATAATACAATCTTTATAGAAATCGAACCTCTGAATCCAAATAATTCTATCATAGAATGTAGTTTTGAATACTTGTGTCTATTTCATCAATCATTTATAAAAACAGTTCATATATTCTCAGTTCAAAATATATCTCAAAAGTATTTAATAAAAACATTTATAAAAACAGCGCATGTATTCTCAGTCCCAAAAATGTAAAGAGTAAAAGAGAATCAAATGAACTCACAATACTGTATTTTGTAGTAATTATGCATATGACAGTATTGAACAAGTGCAAGGTTGGCCTCGGATTCACGAACCTATATCAATTGTATATTTATTAAAACATATAATGGAAGTCTCATAATTTTATTTATTAATTATATAATATTTATGTGTGTAGTTTTATAAATTTTATACTAAATTTTATTTAATACATATACTTTATTTATGTGTATTATATCTTAAATTATATGTTATATATCTATTTTGTATATATACATTTAAAATAATTAATATTTATTCATTTAGTTATATATTAATATATCTATATGTATAAATATATGTTTAGTATTATATTTAAAAACCGATAGTTTGTAATATGTAAGTATTTATATAAATAATGTTCACAATAATAATACTAACTTAAATGAAATTTTTAATAAATATAATAACTAAAAAAAATGTTAATTTTTGATAAAAAGATAGTTTTAATAAAAATATTAGTAATAATCATATTAATAATAATAATGATGATATTACTAATAATACTTATGTTAATAATAATGTATATAATAATAATAATAATAATTTGATACTAATACTAATATTAATGATAATAGTAATAGTTTGTGTTATTTTTGTAATAACAATAATAATAATAATCATATTCATAATAATAATAATAATAATAATAATCATACTTATATCAAAAATAATAATAATACTGCTAATACTTAATGATATTACTTAATAATAACTAAAATGATAATATTAAAAAATCATATTACTAATATTAACATAACAATAACAATAATTAATAATGATCATAATATCAATAATAACACTAATAATGTTTATGATACTTATAATTATGATGATAATAATAATTATAATTATAATACTAGTAATAATTATAATACCAGTTGTAATAATAATAACTAATGATAATAACAATAATCCTAATAATAATAATAAATGATAAATAATACTAATAATAATAAAAATAAATGTGTATACCCTTAAAAGCTTTTTCTAAAAAGATTTGCCACGAACCGGGCTCGAACCCGTGACCTCCCGCTCACCCGCAACACCCTCTACCATTCGTATGTCTTGTTTTATCTGCCTAAACCCAAACCCGATATTATTTAACCTTCCTTTCCATCTCCTTTTTCTCCATCTTCTTCACATTGTAATTCGATCAGAGAACAACCAATTTTATAACAGTGAGTTTCAAATTTGATTTAGAACAGAACACAAATTGATGTGAAGGAATTGGAATCAACAGAGTTGAAAAAGAAATTTAAGTTACAGCTATACAAGCTCGATATCAAACTGTATGAACTCTAAACTTGATTCGAATTTCTAGACGTTTTCAGATTGAAATTATTACTCGAATTATGTCATAAACCATCCATATAAACTGTGTGAATCATCAGTTGATCCAAAATCATTAAAACGAACTCGAATTTTTACTATAAACACTTCAGTTGACTTTTAAAATCGAAACTTTGACTCAAAAATTCATCCTTGATTTCGAGATTTAAGATTTGAAAATTTGCAGATAGAATCACAACTCGATTTAAATCACTTCTGCATTTTTAGATTTTTCTAATTGATTCGGATTCGATCTTTTAATTGAAACATGGCACAACAGAGGTATCGAGCTGTATATGGTCTTTTTCTATTTAATTCTCGAATAACAGTAGCATCGATCTTATATCGTGCTAGTGAATGATTATTACTGCCACAAGATTTGATCGATTTGTTATTTAGTGCTGGTGGAGTTGATTATTGAGATCAGAGTAGAAGAGAAACGAAAATTGAAAAATGAGATAACGAAATAAAGGGGTCTGTTTGTACGGAGTATCTGATTATATAATATACTAATCATATATTAATAATAATATTAATAATAATAATAAATATATTAATAATAATAATAATAATAATAATAATAATAATAATAATAATAATAATAATGATAATGATAATGATAATGATAATGATAATCATAATAAATAATAAATATGATAATAATAATTATAAAAATAATAATAATATTAATAATATTAATAATAAATTGTATTATTTTTATAATAATAGTAATGATAATTATAATAATGATATTAATAATAACAATAATATTAATTTTAATAAATTTAATAATAATTAATGATAATGATAATGATAAAAATGTTAATAATAATAAAAGGTATTAGTTCTTAATAATAATATTAATTTATAATAACACTAATAATTCCTAATCATACTAATATCTAATAATACAAGTGATATAAAAGATATAGCAAGTTACATGCATTCTATTTTCATATTAGAATTATACATTTATATATAATATATATGTCTGAAATATTTATCTAATAATATAATATTTGGCTTTTCAAAACTAATTATATTTCAAAGATTATTATGTATAACCGTTTAAATAATAGAATTTACTATGTCGTATCACGTTTACGTTTTTGAAACACTATATATATATATAAATTTATATTATAAAGCTTTAATTGAATTCTTCTAATTCTATATAATCCTTTATAAAAAACAGATTACAATACTCAGTTTTTGAAATCATTTTCATACGTTTGAAAATAGATCAGTTGAATATTATGAAATCCAGTTCTCCACTAACATTTGTCTAACCCACATCAATTGAAACATTTGTTCTTACTTGTAAATGACTTTACCATTTATTCCGAATACCGTTAAAAAGGAAAGGTTTCCTAAATTAAAGTGGACCTCTCAACAGAGACTCGTAATCATACAATGTATCTGATAAATCAATCATTTGATATTATCTTCTAATTCCACCGATAAACATATTGAAACAAGTATGTTCATGTAAAGTATTATACGTTTAATACTTTGTTAATATTTTCAAGTTATAATATATATATATATATATATACATATATATATATACATATATATATATATATAATGGTTCGTGAATCTTCGGAATTTGGTCGAGGTTAAATGAATGTATGAACATAGTTTAAATTTTTTGAGATTCCACATTACAGACTTTGCTTATCGTGTCGGAAATATATCAAGATCAAGTTTAAATTTGGTCAGAAATTTCCAGGTTGTCACACAAACGATCTTTCTGGACAGGCAGAGAGGTTTGCTATTTCCACCAGACGGATCACTTACGATGACGAGTCTTCACCACCTGCCGATGATATCGAGATGGGTGTCGAATCACAGTTTGTAGATGACCCAGAAATGGAAGAAGAGGATCCCAGCGAAGAAATAGAGGAAGAGGAGGAATCTAAAGGGGAAGAGGAAATGGAAGACGTAAAAGAAACTGCGATAATACCCGCTATAAGCATTGAGCATCACGAAGAATTAATGAGGCTTGAGACGGAAGATCACAGTTTAATCATTCGATTCAAGAAGAAGACTAACAAGGCTGAAGTTAAGGATATAGAAATTGATCCTGCAAGTATCAAAGTGGAGAATCAGAATACTGAAGAAACCCGTTCATCAGACGCATCCTCAGAAGAACAATATATCGATGATGAAGAGGAAGGGCAACATGAAGACATTCTGAATAACTCACACTCTCCAACCGAACCAGATCAAGGGGAGCCGGACTCTTCTTCAGATCGGATTCCGGTCATATCCACACATGCAGACATGATAACCTTCATCAATGATACCGATGAATTTGAAGATATTCTTGAAGCCATCCGTAAATCAACAATTGATTTTACGCTACGCTTAACAGAACGAATTATGGCTATCCGAGAAGAATACAACCTTTATCTCCAAAAAGAAGACAATGATGTTGAAATCCTAGAAGAACGCATCCAAGACTTTATCAATACTCTTCGCGATCATATCTACCGAGAAGAAAGGCAGCGAGAGCATAATTCAGTGGTTCACACTATTCTTAAGACAAGATTTTGTCGAGATCAGAAGATCATTTGCTCTAAGGTCTATAACGCCTTATCCGGATCTGTACTTCCGTTCTCAGCAAACCAACGAGCACTACTGACTCTCATCCGGAAGCACATGGATCTTTCCACCAGACGCCCGACTTATCACTCTGATTTGCAAATGATCGAGGATATTCACAGCTTGTTCACTCTCCTGGAAAGAGATAATTTTAAGGCACACCAGATAGACTAGTGATTTACGTAACAATTGATCACCATGCTGATCTGATTATCAAAGAGTTACGAGACGCTGTTACAGAGGAAGTAAGGCGCAGCAATCCGTTCTCTCACCTTGAACCAGATCGAGTCAACATTGCCACCTATTTTACGAAGCAGATAACATGTATCTTCCATGAATCCACAGATCCAAGTTTCACATTTAAAGTCGGATGTCGGGAGATATACTCAAAGGCGGTGACATTAATGCTCGGGTTAGGATTGCTATTCACTTCTTTTCAGCTTCGTCTTTTAATAAATCTGTGCAAAGCTACAGACTCTTACTGTGAAGATCACCATTTTGAAGACTTCAAGATTCTAAAGATACAGTTTTTAACATTGTTTGAAGACCTCCGAAATGAGTATCCCATCAGAGAAACAATCACCACCAGCACTGCTTCTATGATTGACATTCATGGGTCAACTAGCAGAGTCGTGGATCATATTCTCATCGGACTTCAAGACTTATCACGAGCCGAAACTGCGCACTACTTATCTTTCAGAAGATCTTCAAGAGAAGTACCGGATCTTCTACCACTATTGGTCCGACACTTTCTAAGGATTTACCTGCCAAGACTCGCATTCCCTCAAGAAGACCAAGATTACAATCATCAGCGAGGAATGTTTGCTTTTTAAAGCGTCACTATGGTCGAGCCAACGACCTTAAACAAAAGCGCTTCCCGGGAGGCAACCTGTGCAATAAAGTAGAGTAGAAGAATAAAGGATGACAAATGAGCCGATCCATAAAAGAAGCAAGGATTCAAACCCAGCCGCATCTACTAGGGGTATTTTTTTCTTCCCGCTACTAGATCAAAATTCAAACTGTGCCACATCCTAGCTTATCACTAAGTGTGGGATTCCAACCCAATTAAGCACTAGACAAATACTCCTAAATCTTCAACTAAAACTCCCAAGTGTGGGATACACTAGGAACATTAGGACAATGTTCGTCTAAGTGTGGGATGTTGGTATAATCTTTTTATGCTATATTAAAATAACCCATTACGAAGATTCCAAGTTCTTAAGCCAAATTTCAAAATTTTTAACAAGAGAAAGCCTTTTCAAAAAATTATTTTTGAAAACCTGAAACGTTTGTCAATAAAAGTAAGGCTTAAGTAGGGTGGAAATCTTGTTAGGATGAACCAAATCTCTAATAGATCATTGCATGACTAAGGCATTATCAACCTAAATTGATTATGGTGAGGCACCCCAAATAAGAACAGCATTCATCTTTAATGCTTCACTATTTTCCGTTGTAAGTGCCGATGTCTGTGCTCAGAATCAGAACTTGCTTTAGATCTACATTTCCAAAGCAGCGAAACGTGATTCGATTATAATCAGAAGAGCTAGCCATTTGTCAAAATTAATCCTTCCGCACTTCCACCACTTCTACTCCACCACCACATCCACATCATCTTTACTATTACTCGAAAAATTCCGAAAATGAGATTCGTTCCGAAAACCCGATTTTATAAACCTCTCAAGTATCATGGCAATGGTCTTGAAAAAGTTTACCTGCAAAAAGTTTCTCGAGATGAAATCTCCAAAATAATAATAATAATAATAATAATAATAATAATAACAATAATAATAATAATAATAATAATAATAATAATAATAATAATAATAATAATAATAATAATAATAATAATAATAATAATAATAATAATAATAAATTTCTAAGTTTTGAGAAAAGGAGCAGAGCTTATTAAGAGAAACACCGAAGAAGAACTTGACCGAAAATGATTATCAAAGGAAGAAAAGTTCAAAAGTGCTTCTCAAACACTTCAGCACTCATAAAAGTCTATATAAAGTAGTTATCTTTAGTGTATGTTATGATGTAAGCAGTTATAATACGAAAATAATGTTATGGTTTGTGTATGTCGTTGAAATGCTTTTCGATTATGCTTTAAACTCAATCGCTTTTCCAACTAATAGAACGTAGTTATTGGCTCTGTTATTGGGAAGTCGCGAACCCCGATTCAGAGTACACTATCTGTGTCACCCCTTGGTAAGAGAAGTCTATCGGATACAATGTAAGATCGACTGAGGCACACCGGTTGTAGTAAGTCTATCGAGCTTTGGATTCCGACTGAGGACTCTTTCGTAGTGAAACATCTGACTAGACCCTTAGTACATTGTCGGTCCCAGACCATGCTAGTGTAGTCACCAAGCATATAAACTTCGTACGTGCACGCTGAAGCACAACGGTTGTTGTAAGCTACACCTCTGCTAAGTAAGGCCATGGAACCAGGTCAGTGTTGATTAGTACACTGCACCATAACGCGATCTCAAGCATTGCACCCCGCTTGAGGGATTCTTAGTTAATTAAGGAACTGTTTATTTAGACACATAAAGGATTGGACCGTTAGGATAACCGAACGTGTTCATGGAAGTCAGCTTGACTTGGCCATGGTGTTCTTTATGGTTGAACCCTTTTTAAGGGCCTAACTATCTTTTATAACCAATCATTAACGAAAGCATTGAAACACATCACGTCTCTTGGATATGGTAAACAATGTATTCTATTATGCTTAAGAAAGTTTAGACCTTTGTGGAATGTTAATATGTCACCCAACCGAGTCGCTCAATTGGATGAGCCGTCTGAACGTGTATGCCTGTAGTCAGACTGCACGGGCGTCGGGGGTAAGGGATGTTGCTGTCTATTCAGAATCTTCAAGAGTAGCGCAGTACCCAGTGACATGTCTTATGACAGGGGCGTTTAGGACCAGTGTAATGAATACAAGGCCCCTGCCTATTCATGAGCCAACATTCCATAATCTCGGCAAAGTAACTGATGAAATCATAGTATGCACTTACTTTAACCTTATCTGAATTACAAATTTTATCATATTTACTTTATCTGTCTTATAAATTAGAAAATCCCAAAAATTAACTAACCACTACTCCTTCATAACTATCTTAGGCTTAAATATAGGTTGGATTCTACTGATATCTTAAAAATACGACTCTAGGTCATACTTCCCTTACTCATACTAAGGAGTAGTACGATTTAGGCCCCGCTAAATATAAATTTAAAACAGTACCCCCTCTTGGTGGTTTATTCTGACGTGTTGCGACCTAACGACACCGCACAAATAAAACCGTCTGTTTCGGCCATATCAACCAGCCGCCTGGGTTCCGCGACCCTACTCACCCGGATCATGTATGCCTTCTGCAGAAGTCCTTATACGGACTAAAACAGGCTCCTCGTATATGGTTTCAGCACTTTGCCGGATATGCCCAACACATTAGTTTTCAGCACAGTCGATGCGATACATCACTATTTATTTATAGACAGAGCACTGACACCGCCTACTTACTTTTATATGTTGATGACATCATCCTGATAGGCTCTTCACCAGATCTTCTACAGCGGCTCATCTCCTCCTTACACATGGAATTTTCTATGACAGACTTAGGCCCGTTGAACTACTTCCTTGGCATCTCTGTCACTCGTACTTCTTTCGGGATTTTTCTCTCCCAAAAGAAGTATGCTGATGTTATGCGAGGTGTATATGAAATAGCTTATATTTTACTAGGAAAAACTATTAAATACGATACAATTTTACACAAGATATTTATTTATTTATAGAATGGATATACTTAAACCTTGCTACAACACTTATAGGCAGTGTACCTAATCGTACAGTAGTGTAGTTTTTAGTAAGTCCGGTTCGTTCCACAGGGAAAATCTTTAAATAAAGCTTAACGCTATATTAGCTTAATTTATAAAAATACAAATATATATATAAGTAATATTATTATTATAAAAGGGGGTTTTTACCGTTTAATGACCGGTTTGTCGATTTTAAAACTTTAGTTGCAGTTAAAACCTAATGTAAAATATTAAAAATAAATACAAGACTTAATTTAAAGCGTAAAGTAAATAACGATAATGAAATTGCGATAAATGAAAGTGCGATAAAATAAAAGTGCGATAATTAAAAAGTACGATAATTAAAAGTGCAATTAAATACAATAACAATAAATAAAAGTACGATAATTAGAAGTGCAATTAAATATAAAATAAAGGAAATTAAATATGAAATAAAAGAATTATGCTTATTTAAACTTCCGTAATCATGATGTTTGACGTGTTGATTTTAGTTTTATGCCCATGGGTTAATTGTCCTTTGTCCTGGATTATTTAATATGTCCGTCTGGTTTTTGTCCATAATAGTCTATCAGTCATAAATATAAAGTGCGAGTGTCCTCGTCAAATTATCCTTATACCCGAAGTCAAATATTTCAACTAATTGGGGACTTAAACTGTAACAAGATTTTAATACTTTGTTTAATAATTACACCAGGTTATCGACTGCGTGTAACCCAAGGTTTTAATACTTTGTTATCAATTATGCCAAGTGTCCTTGTACATAATTTCACCCCTGTTTTAATAATTCCATAGACTATTAATCCATTCCCGTGTCCGGTTAAATGAACGATTATTCGTACATATAAATACCCCTCCCATCGTGTCCGATCGAGTGTATATGGTTATTTATAGGGACGTTCAATTGTAAATCTTTATATTAAAATTAATAAACTATCATTTAGTTAAACAAATATAAAGCCCATTAATAGCCCATAGTCTAATTTCCACAAGTGTCGTTCTTTTGTCCAAACCCCAATTATGGTACAATGCCCAATTACCCAATTTTAGTAATTAGCCCAACATCATGATTACTTCGTTTTAAATAAGCATAATAATAACTTAGCTACGAGACATTAAATTAAAAAGGTTGAACATAACTTACAATGATTAAAAATAGCGTAGCGTTACACGGACAGAATTTCGACTTACACCCTTACAACATTCGCTAACATACCCTTATTATTAGAAATTAAAATAAAAATAAAAAAAAAATAAAAAAAAATATATATATATATATATATATATATATATATATATACGTTTAGATAGAGAGATTAAAGGATATTTAAAACGTTCAGAATGCGTGAGCTTTTATAGGCATTTTCAGAATTTGGGGCTCCGCGAGTCGCGGTATTTTTGCCCTTCAAACTCCGCAAGTCGCGGAGTTTGCTTTTACAGCTCATCCCTTTTTGGATCTTCTTTGCCGACGGTTTTAATATATAAATATAATTTATATATAATTTATATAATTAATTATATATTATATTATATTTATATACATAGTTAACTTGTAATTTTTAATCCGTTGCGTCGAGCGTTGAGAGTTGACTCTGGTCCCGGTTCCGGATTTTCGAACGTCCTTGCGTACAATTTAATATCTTGTACTTTGTGTTTTGAATCTTGTACTATTGTAATTCTGAGACGTTTCTTATCAATAATTGGAACCTCTTTGATTGTATTTTGTACTTTTGAGCTTTTTGGTCGTTTGCGTCTTCAATTCGTCGAATCTGTCTTTTGTCTTCACCTTTTATTATTTAAACGAATATCACTTGTAAATAGGACAATTGCAACTAAAAGCTTGTCTTTCTTGAGGGATAATGCTATGAAATATATGTTCGTTTTTAGCATTATCAAATATTCCCACACTTGAGCGTTGCTTGTCCTCAAGCAATATAGTCTTGAAATAAAAATACTTGAATCACTTCTTTATTCTTCACACTTTGTACATCAGTGATTTCAATACGGCGGTATGAACAATGATAGTAACGATGTGGTTTACAGTCCCACATGACTATAAAAATTTAGATCCATTAAGGAAATTGGATCTTTATGAAAACATTTGATCTTTTGAAAATTAAATCTAGCTTTTACCCTAGATAAGTTTTCCGGAATAACCCTTCACCGGTGTTTGCAAATTCTTTTTGTGGGTTTGGTGGGTTTCAGATTTGAAAAGTTTAGCTCAAAACTTGTGGTTTTGTGTCACCCACTTGCTAACCTTGTATTAGGAAAGCAACACGTCCAGTATACTTGCCCCGTATATTACCTTTCGGTAAACTACCGTCCGGTTGTAAAGGAAAGCGTTGAACAATCAACTGTTAAGGCAATGTCCCCTGATATACTTTTAATTATGGTCTATAACGTGTCGAACGCAATTACTATCCTTTGTAGGAGCAATAGTAAAGCTCACCCTTATAATTTTCTGGTCTGGCACAAGGTCATGTCTTTGACCATGCTATGCAACCACCGTTCTTACGGTTGACACCCGATTTGGTTCAGGTGACCTAATGAATTCCAGGTGAATTTCTAGGATTTTACGTTCAATGGTAATGAACGCATTGAAAATAGGTTTTTAGAAAACAAATCGGTTTTAATTTTTGATCAAAATATTTTCTCGTTCAAGCTCGAGTTTAGATATCATCGAATTCCATGAGTTTGTAATTCTCAATCTTTAAGGTCAATCTCTAGGATTGAGTAATATCAGTCTTAAAAGCTAATTTTTAATCTTTAAGGAGATTATCCTTTCTGGGGATCTGATTCATTAGTCTTATCAAGCTAATTTGCACGGCGTCCTCCCCATTTTACAAGACAGATCCTCTCATGGTTAGGATAAGTCTGACCACTTGGTGACCCTGTTTTATGCTGAGGTCCGTGGATTTCCTGCTGATTTTAGTGATGACTTTTCTAGATTTTTCGTCAACCTACAGCTGGTCTGGACGACAACTTCATGACCTAAATCAAGAAGCGCGTTTCTTTTTCGGAAGACTTTACTTCCTTTTAATGATGGAATTGATTTATCGTGTAGATCCATCTTTCTTACAGTAAATCGGGTAAAACTGTTTAGTTTAGTCCAAAGCAAAAGTATCTTCAATTATTTGTTACAGAAATATGTGACATATGTTTAAAATAACTTGGTAAATTTTCCCACACTTGGCTTTTATTTTCCTTTTTATTGTCCTCTATTCCATTTTAAATGAATTCTAACATTTTGGTTTGTTTCTCAATTTATGTCCTTTCCGAGGTAACAATAATTTCGGTGTTAACACCTAGTTTTATCGCTCATAAATATGTATAAACATGATTTTGAATTCATTTAGCTGAAATTTTTTTTAAAATTTTTTTTACTAGAAGTAGGTAGTCAGTATATAAGACTAGGGCTGTTCTTTATTATCAGAGAGCACTAGATTCTAATACAACTACTGCTTTACTAGTATTTCTAATGGTAACCAAGTGTATAAGTTAAAAATTTTAAAAATCCGAAAGAATTTAACCCCTTCCCACACTTAAGATCTTGCAATGCCGTCATTTGAAAGAAATCAGTAACAATTTAAATTATTGAGGGTGATTAGCGTAGAAAAATGATTAAATTTTACCAAAGTTTTCAAACATATTGGATTTTTTTTTCTTTTCTTTTTTTATAAAAACCTTAACTTATAAAACAATTAATTAATTAATTTTAAAATTTAGTTTCCCTTGTTATTTAGGACGAGGTCGTTTCGGAACGATGTCCTAGTCCGTCCCTCGACAAAATTTTAAAATTTGTCAATTTAAAGCGCGGTTTTAAAAGCAAAGATTTTTGGGTTTTTTAATGTTTTTGGCATACTTTAATTCAATAAGATTAAAAATAATGATAATAAAAGTTCTCGTCCCTCCCTCGGGTAAAGCAATTTCGGTTCAACGATCTAGTCTTCAACTTACGACGAATTTTTAAAAATCATATTTTTAACTTAGCAAAATAAAGTAAATTTTTGTTTTTAAATTCACATCAAACTTAAATTTAAAATGCATAAAATTAAAAATTCATATTATTAAAATTCACACCAAACTTAAATTATATTTTTGTTTTTATACATACAAACTTATATTAATTTTTCAAATATTTACAATTTTAAATAAGTTTACAATATTAAATTAATATTTATATATTAATTTTAAAAAAAAAACATGGTAAAAATAAAATTAAAAATCTTTTTGGTCTTTTATCCCACTTTAATCAATCAAATATTATCAAAAATATACGCCCCTCTTTTCGGTAAAGTAATTTCGGTTCCATGACCTAATTTAACTCATGACGAATTTTTGAAATATTTTGAGTTGATTGATTAAAGATATTTATACCTTAAGAATAAACGTTAAATTTCGCAGTGATGTAATAAATTTTTGTATGATATCAATAATTTCGGCCGCAAGAGCTAATTTTATTGAATACTAATTTAATACTTTATAGCGAACAAATTAGCGTTTATTATCAAAAGGTTAAAAATAAAAATAAAAATAAAAAAAACTGTACAGACTTACCTGTGAAATAGTATTCTTAGTGATATGCTCTAGCCCACTCATAAGATAGTCGGACTAATTGATTTTCCATGGCTACATAGGCGTAACCTCGAGCATTCAATGTTTTTTCTTCTAAACATATGAACGGTCCGTCTATGCATAAAGTAACAAATTCGGTATTTGAATAGGTTTGATTATTTGAACATTTACCTTCGTGTGACCATTTTCCGCATTTGTGACATTTTTCAAGGTGTCGTGCTCTTCTTTTCGCTGCGGATTTTGATTTTCCTTTACCAAATTGTAACTTATTATTTTCGCATCTGGATTCTTTTCTTACTCCGTCCAATTTTTCTCTGATTACTGATACCAGTTCACTCGGAAGTGTGTCATTATTACGTTTAGTGATCAAAGCGTGTAGCATTAGACCATGGTTTAGTTCACAGGAAGTCTTCATTTCGTAAAAACCTAAAAAAATAAAAATTCAGAATGGGGGGAGAAGACTAGTTCTTTAGGGTCTGCTAGGGAAAGACCATTCGGGTTCCATTTTCGAGAACTACACGAAAACAGAAAATCTAACTCTAACATAAATACATATTATCCTTTAAAGACTTGATTCTCTCTACACTTAGTTAGCTGTGGTATCGAAATTGTGATCAACTTCGTTGTCAACTTCCATTAGACTATCTATGTAATGTTTAACTCTGTGACCATTAACCTTAAATTCAATCCCATTTGAAGTTATTAATTCTACTGTTCCGTATGGGAAAACTCTTTTGACTATGAATGGTCCAGACCATCTTGATTTCAATTTTCCAGGAAATAGCTTGAATCGTGAATTGAAAAGAAGAACTCTATCTCCTTCTTTAAATTCTTTTGAACTTCTGATTCTTTTATCATGCCATTTCTTCGTTCTTTCTTTATAGATTAACGAATTTTCATATGCTTCATGTCTTAATTCTTCTAATTCGTTTAGTTGACTTAACCGTAGACGTCCAGTTTCATGTAAATCAAGATTACATGTCTTCAAAGCCCAAAATGCTTTGTGTTCAATTTCTACTGGAAGATGACATGCTTTTCCGTAAACGAGTCTAAAAGGTGTGGTTCCAATTGGATTTTTGTAGGCTGTTCTAAAAGCCCAGAGTGCATCCTTCAATTTTAAGGACCATTCCTTCGGATTTGATCCTACGGTTTTCTCTAGAATACGTTTTAAAGCTCGGTTGGTATTTTCAACTTGTCCACTTGTTTGTGGATGATATGCGCTGAAGATTTTATGAGTTACTCCATATCTTTTAAGAACTTTCTCAAGTTGATTATTACATAAATGAGTTCCCCGATCACTTATTAAAGCTTTCGGTGTTCCAAACCTTGCAAAAAGACGTTTTAAAAAGTTGACTACAACTCGTGCATCGTTAGTTGGGAGAGCTTGTGCTTTCGCCCATTTAGATACATAATCAATGGCTACGAGAATGTAGAGATTATTATGAGATTTCGGAAATGGACCCATAAAGTCAATACCCCAAATGTCAAATACTTCACATACTTGAATGACATTTTCTGGCATTTCATCACGTTGACTTATTTTTCCGGCCCTTTGACAAGCATCACAGGATTTTCAAAGAAGGTGCGCGTCTTTGTAAATTGTAGGCCAATAGAATCCAGCATCATAAACTTTTCTTGTTGTTAGTTGAGGCCCATAATGCCCTCATGTTGGTCCTGTGTGACAATGGTTTAAGATTTGATTGGCTTCATCTCCGAATACACATCGGCGTATTATTCCATCGGGACAACTTTTAAACAAATGTGGATATTCCCAGAAATAGTGTTTTATATCACTGAAGAATTTCTTTCGTTTTTGGAACGACAATCCTTTCTCAAGGAATCCACATACTAAGTAGTTTGCATAGTCTGCAAACCATGGTATTTCATTATAATCTATCTTCAATAGATATTCATCAGGAAAGTTGTCTTGTATGGCCGATTCATTTAGAACTTCTAATTCGGGATTTTTAAGACGAGAAAGATGATCAGCGGCGAGATTTTCAGCTCCTCTTTTATCTCGGATTTCAATATCGAATTCTTGTAAGAGTAAGATCCAACGAATTAATCTTGGTTTGGCATCTTGTTTCGAAAATAGGTACCTAAGAGCAGAATGGTCGGTATAGACCACCGTTTTAGCTAGAACGAGATATGAACGAAATTTGTCAAATGCAAAGACAATAACAAGGAGTTCTTTTTCAGTAGTTGTGTAGTTCGTTTGTGCTCCTTGTAACGTCTTACTAGCATAATATATAGGTTGAAATCGTTTTTCAATCCTTTGTCCTAAAACGGCTCCCATTGCAAAATCACTTGCATCGCACATAAGTTCAAATGGTAGATTCCAATTTGGAGTTATCATGATTGGCGCATTAGTGAGTTTTTCTTTAAGAATATTAAAAGATTTGATACATTCCTCTGAAAAGATGAATGGAGCATCCTTTTCTAGGAGTTTATTCATAGGAGTGGCAATTTTAGAGAAATCTTTTATAAAACGTCGGTAAAAACCGGCATGCCCTAGAAAACTCCTAACTCCTCTAACATTGGTGGGATGTAGAAGTTTAGCGATTACATCTACTTTAGCTCTATCCACTTCAATTCCTTCCTTTGAAATTTTATGACCAAGAACGATGCCTTCTTTAACCATGAAATGACATTTCTCCCAATTAAGAACTAGATTTGATTGTTCGCATCTAATAAGCATTCGTTCCAGATTAACTAGACATGTTTCAAATGTATCACCGAAGATTGAAAAGTCATCCATGAAAACTTCCATGCATTCTTCTATCATGTCGTGAAAAATCGCCATCATGCACCTTTGAAAGGTTGCAGGGGCGTTGCAAAGTCCAAATGGCATGCGTTTGTAAGAAAAAGTACCATAAGGGCACGTGAATGTGGTTTTCTCTTGGTCCTCGGGTGCTATTGGAATTTGAAAATATCCGGAAAAACCATCTAGAAAACAATAGTAACTGTTTCCGGCTAACCTTTCCAACATTTGATCAATGAAAGGTAAGGGAAAGTGATCTTTTCTGGTGGCGTCATTTAATTTTCTATAATCAATACACACACGCCATCCTGTTACAGTCCTAGTAGGAATAAGCTCATTTTTTTCATTTGTAATAACAGTCATGCCACCCTTCTTAGGCACGCATTGAACTGGGCTTACCCATGGACTATCAGAAATTGGATAAATTAAACCTGCATCAAGCAGTTTTAATAATTTCTTTTTTAACAACATCTTGCATATTAGGATTTAGTCTTCGTTGGCGTTGCACATACGTTTTATGACCTTATTCCATAAGGATTTTATGTGTGCAATACGAAGGACTTATTCCTTTTATATCATGAATCTTCCATGCAATAGCTGGTTTATGAGCTTTCAACACAGAAATGAGTTGAGATTTTTCATTTTCAGTAAGAGAAGACGATATTATTACAGGTAATTCAGATTCACCATATAAATAAGCGTATTCCAAATGGTTTGGAAGTGGCTTTAACTCTAATGTCGGTGGTTCTTCTATCGATGATTTGTATCGATATCCGTCTTCTTCTTTTAGCATTTGAATCTCTTCTGTTGTTGGTTCATATCCATTAGCTATTAGAGTAGCTAACATTTCAGTTTCATCAATTGGTTCAGTTCCTTCTCCTAAAGAACATTCTCCTGTTCCTTGTAATTCTGGAAATTCTTCTAACAATTCTGCATGTGAATCTATAGTTTGAATATAATAACATGTATCATCTGCAGATTGCGGTTGTTGCATAGCTCTATCAACTGAAAAGATAACACTCTCGTCCTCTATACTTAGGGTCAGTTTCTTACCAAACACGTCTATCATTGCTTTAGCCGTGTTTAAGAATGGTCTTCCTAATATGAGAGGAACTTGAGAATCTTCTTCCATGTCCAGAACAACAAAATCTACTGGAAATACTAAAGTACCAACTTTAACTAGCATGTTCTCCATTATCCCTCTAGGATATTTTATTGATCGATCAGCTAGTTGTATGCTTATTCGTGTTGGTTTCAATTCTCCAAGGTCTAGTTTAGTGTATAGTGAATACGGCATTAAATTTATACTAGCACTTAAGTCTGCCAATGCTTCTATTGAACTAAGACTACCCAGAAAACATGGAATTGTGAAACTTCCTGGATCAGATAATTTTTCTGGTATCTTATTCAACAGCACTGCTGAACAATTAGCATTCATAGTAACCGCCGAGAGTTCTTCCATTTTCTTTCTATTCGAGATTAGATCTTTCAGAAATTTAGCATATCTAGGCATTCCTGAAATCACATCAATGAAAGGAAGATTTACATTTATCTGTTTAAACATATCCAAGAATTTAGATTGCTCGGCTTCAAGTTTCTCTTTTTTCATTTTACTTTGGTAAGGAAGTGGTGGTTGGTATGGTTTAACATAAGGTTTAGCCTTAACTGTGTTATCTTCATTAACCTTTTCAACTACCGGTTCTTTTTCCTTATCTTGTTCAGGTTGTGGTTCTTGTGGAGTAGGAATAGCTTCATCAGAAATTACAGGTATTTCAGGTGGTTTAAGTGTTGTACCACTTCTTGTGGTAATGGCTTTAGCTGTTTCATTCTGGGGGTTAGCATTTGTATCACTAGGTAAACTTTCCGGTTTTCTTTCACCTATTAACCTTGCTAGGTTACTTACTTCTTGTTCCAGATTTTGAATAGAAGCTTGTTAATTTCTAAATGCTTGAGCATTTTGTTCATTGGTTTGTTTCTGAGATGTGAAAAACTGCGTTTGAATTTCAACTAGCTTCGTCATCATATCTTCTAAATTCGGCTTTTTATCATCGGGTTGTGGTGGTTTGTTTTGAAAATTAGGTCTTTGCTGATTGTAAGTATTATTGGATACTTGTTGATTACTAGGACCTTGTTGGTTGTTGTATGGAACATTTCGATTATAATTCTGGTTTTGATTGTAAATCGGTCTTGGCGGTTGATAATTATTCTGATAATTATTTCCAGGCCTTTGGTTTATGTATGAAATATTCTCTCTTTGTTCCATTGTTAGTTCAATACTGAGACAATCTTTTGTCAAATGTGGTCCTCCACACTGCTCACAACTAATTCGTATTGAGTGAATATCTTTAGTCATCTTTTCCATTCGTCTCTCGACAGCATCTATCTTTGCGGAAATGGAATCTAAGTCATGGCTAGAATCGGCTCTAGCTGCTTTAGATGATCTAACGATATCTTTTTCTTGGTGCCACTCATGTGAGTAGGAAGCAGTGTTATCAATAATTTTGTAAGCATCAGTTTCTGTTTTCTTCATAATAGAACCACCAGCTGCTATATCGATGTCTTTCCTTGTAGTGATGTCGCATCCTTGGTAGAATATTTGTACTATTTGACAAGTGTCTAAACCATGTTGCGGACATCCTCTTAATAACTTTCCAAATCTTGTCCACGCCTCATATAGAGTTTCATTCGGTTTCTGTGTGAACGTAACAATTTCTCCTTGAAGTCTTACGGCTTTAGATGCTGGAAAGAATTGTTTAAGAAAATTTTCAACTAAAACATCCCATGTATCAATCGCCCCTTCATGTAACGATTTCAACTAATCTTTGGCTTCTCCCTTTAAAGTCCAGGGAAATAACATGAGATATATCTGTTCATCCTCAACTTCTCTTATTTTAAATAGTGTACAGATCCTATTAAAGGTACGAAGATGTTCATTTGGATTTTCCTTCGGCGCACCACTAAATTGGCATTGATTAGTCACCATGTGTAGAATTTGTCCTTTGATTTCATAATCTGGCGCATTAATGTCTGGATGAGTAATTGCGTGACCTTGGCCAGTGCGTTTAGCTCTCATTCGGTCTTCCATACTTAAAGGTTCCAGATTCTTCATGATTGAATTTGTTGAATCTGAATCACTAGAGGATTCTAATTTAATGGTTCATTCCTCAACAATCTCTGTTTGAATGATTGGTGGTTGCGGAGGAAAAATTAATGGTTCAGGATCTATGAATTGTCCCTGAATATTCTCCGGATTCTCAATTGTGAGGTTGGGTTCAAAAAATGGATTATCGGAAATTTGAATTGGAGTACTTGGTCGACTGGATGACGATTCTAAAGAAAAATCAACGGCGACAATATTTGCTAGATGTCTTGATCGAGTTACAGGTGGTGAACGTACAAAAGGTGGTGAACGTCTTGCTCAGTGCATTCACTGAATATCCTATTAGTT
This sequence comes from Rutidosis leptorrhynchoides, assembly GCF_046630445.1. Classification (NCBI taxonomy): domain Eukaryota; kingdom Viridiplantae; phylum Streptophyta; class Magnoliopsida; order Asterales; family Asteraceae; genus Rutidosis; species Rutidosis leptorrhynchoides. Next base: position 11,227,168 of record NC_092339.1, read on the forward strand.
TTTTTAAAAGGAAAGAAAAATTATATAAGTTATCCAATTAATAGACTTTTCTGATTTTGCCCACGTTTCGAATAGCCAAAAGATGCAGCAGAGGGGCAGGATTCGTTTGGTCTCAACATAATTGAGTACTGTTTGGCTCCAATAACCCGGTCCACGTACAAATCTAACTATTACTACGAACCAGAAAATTTTGATGTCTATCAATTTAACCACTTAAAATAAATTTTCGTAATTTTAAGAAATTTAGATAAGAAATAGAAAAAAAATCTATGTCCTAAAAACTAGGATGGCGAGAAATAAGAAAGAAAAAGAGCGCGTCAAAAAAGGTTGAAAAAGAAAAGGGTAGAAAAATAAAAGGCGTCGAAAAAGAAAAAAATGACTATAAAACTTTAAAACACTCGACTAACCCAACCTTATTACTATCACTAACTTAAAATTAAAATTGCAAATTGAGATTACTAATTGGAGTGATAATTGATACATAGGTAAAAGGCGTCAAAAAATAAAAATAAGAAAGTAGTGCGTCGAAACTTAAAAAAAATGAACTAAAAACTAAGAATTAAAAGTTGCGTCTAAAAATATTAAAGCTTACAAGTAAAACTATATCCCAAATTGAAATGTCCCGTTCTTATTGATTAAAAACGTTCCATATTAATTGATTTCGTTGCGAGGTTTTGACCTCTATATGAGACGTTTTTCAAAGACTGCATTCATTTTAAAACAAACCATAACCTTTATTTCATAAATAAAGGTTTAAAAAGCTTTACGTAGATTATCAAATAATGATAATCTAAAATATCCTGTTTACACACGACCATTACATAATGGTTTACAATACAAATATGTTACATCGAAATCAGTTTCTTGAATGCAGTTTTTACACAATATCATACAAACATGGACTCCAAATCTTGTCCTTATTTTAGTATGCAACAGCGGAAGCTCTTAGTATTCACCTGAGAATTGAAGAATGAAAGTGTTTGTAGGTGTTTTTGGTCGTTGGTGTATGGATTAGATATAAAGGATATGTAATTTTGTTTTCATGTAAATAAGTCATGAATGATTACTCATATTTTTGTAATTTTATGAGATATTTCATGCTAGTTGCCAAATGATGGTTCCCACATGTGTTAGGTGACTCGCATGGGCTGCTAAGAGCTGATCATTGGAGTATATATACCAATAGTACATACATCTAAAAGCTGTGTATTGTACGAGTACGAATACGGGTGCATACGAGTAGAATTGTTGATGAAACTGAACGAGGATGTAATTGTAAGCATTTTTGTTAAGTAGAAGTATTTTGATAAGTGTCTTGAAGTCTTTCAAAAGTGTATGAATACATATTAAAACACTACATGTATATACATTTTAACTGAGTCGTTAAGTCATCGTTAGTCGTTACATGTAAGTGTTGTTTTGAAACCTTTAGGTTAAAGATCTTGTTAAGTGTTGTTAACCCAATGTTTATAATATCAAATGAGATTTTAAATTATTATATTATCATGATATTATGATTCATAAATATCTCTTAATATGATATATATACATTAAATGTCGTTACAACTATAATCGTTACATATATGTCTCGTTTCAAAATCATTAAGTTAGTAGTCTTATTTTTACATATGTAGTTCATTGTTAATATACTTAATGATATGTTTACTTATCATAATATCATGTTAACTATATATATATCCATATATATGTCATCATATAGTTTTTACAAGTTTTAACGTTCGTGAATCACCGGTCAACTTGGGTGGTCAATTGTCTATATGAAACCTATTTCAATTAATCAAGTCTTAACAAGTTTGATTGCTTAACATGTTGGAAACACTTAATCATGTAAATAACAATTTCATTTAATATATATATAAACATGGAAAAGTTCGGGTCACTACACGAATGACAATAACTTAAAAAAATACTAAAACTTAGATAGGCGTCGCAAAATTCTAAAGCACCTAAATCTTAGTCTAAAGAGAAAGCACTTAAGGAATTTTACGGCAAAGCCTAAAAATCTAGAAATAAAAAAAAACTAAGGCAAAAACTATGACTTAAAACTAATTACGAGCGAAAAATACAACAAATTACGCTAAAACAATTAAAAAAGGATAAAATATAAAAATATACTAAAAGTTGTAAAAAGTACAATTTTTAAAAAAATATTATTTTTATATTTTTTTTTATAAAACTATTAGTTTTGTAAATTAATTAAACTAATTAAACTAATTAAACAAAATAATAACTTAAATTAACTAATTAAAAACTAAAAACCTAATTAGGGTTTTAAATAAAATAATAATAATAATATTACTCCGTAATGATGCTGGTTAGGGTTTCTGTGTACGCGTGTCAGGGTGGCTCCGCGAGTCGCGGTGCCACGTACCAGAAAACTCCGCGAGTCGCGGAGGTTAAAATTTTAAATGCACAAATATCGTTCGACAGATTCTGTAGTTTTTTTAAATTATATTTTATATATTTTTCTGTTTTTAATAATTATATAAAATATAATAAATAAAAACTTATATTTTAAAAACTAAAATAAAAAATAGAAATACTTTATAATTTTATAAATAAAAATCTTAAAAATAGATTTATATATATATATATATTTTTTAATTTTATATTGATTTTTTTTATTTTAAATAAATACGAAATATTTAAATAAAACATATATTTTTTAACACTAAAATAAAAATAAAGAAACTTTATTAAACTTTTAACAAACTTTTAAAAATATATAAATTTTTGTTTTTCTTTTTATATTTTTGAATTTTTAAAACGTATTTTTACAAAAGCGTATTTTTTTATAAAAGTAAACTAAAAATAAAAATTCTTTTTTTATATATATATATAGCGTTGCGCTTCCGGCGTTTAAGCAAGAAATTGAGTTCCCCGGCAGCGGCGCCAAAAATACTTGATGTTATGCGAGGTGTATATGAAATAGCTTATATTTTACTAGGAAAAACTATTAAATACGATACAATTTTACACAAGATATTTATTTATTTATAGAATGGATATACTTAAACCTTGCTACCACACTTATAGGCAGTGTACCTAATCGTACAGTAGTGTAGTTTTTAGTAAGTCCGGTTCGTTCCACAGGGAAAATCTTTACACAAAGCTTAACGCTATATTAGCTTAATTTATAAAAATACAAATATATATATAAGTAATATTATTATTATAAAAGGGGGTTTTTACCGTTTAATGACCGGTTTGTCTATTTTAAAACTTTAGTTGCAGTTAAAACCTAATGTAAAATATTAAAAATAAATACAAGACTTAATTTAAAGCGTAAAGTAAATAACGATAATGAAATTGCGATAAATGAAAGTGCGATAAAATAAAAGTGCGATAATTAAAAAGTACGATAATTAAAAGTGCAATTAAATACAATAACAATAAATAAAAGTACGATAATTAGAAGTGCAATTAAATATAAAATAAAGGAAATTAAATATGAAATAAAAGAATTATGCTTATTTAAACTTCCGTAATCATGATGTTTGACGTGTTGATTTTAGTTTTATGCCCATGGGTTAATTGTCCTTTGTCCTGGATTATTTAATATGTCCGTCTGGTTTTTGTCCATAACAGTCCATCAGTCATAAATATAAAGTGCGAGTGTCCTCGTCAAATTATCCTTATACCCGAAGTCAAATATTCCAAATAATTGGAGACTTAAACTGTAACAAGATTTTAATAATTTGTTTAATAATTACACCAGGTTATCGACTGCGTGTAACCCAAGGTTTTAATACTTTGTTATCAATTATGCCAAGTGTCCTTGTACATAATTTCACCCATGTTTTAATAATTCCATAGACTATTAATCCATTCCCGTGTCCGGTTAAATGAACGATTATTCGTACATATAAATACCCATCCCATCGTGTCCGATTGAGTGTATATAGTTATTTATAGAGACGTCCAATTGTAAATATTTATATTAAAATTAATAAACTATCATTTAGTTAAACAAATATAAAGCCCATTAATAGCCCATAGTCTGATTTCCACAAGTGTCGTTCTTTTGTCCAAACCCCAATTATGGTACAAAGCCCAATTACCCAATTTTAGTAATTAGCCCAACATCATGATTACTTCGTTTTAAATAAGCATAATAATAACTTAGCTACGAGACATTAAATTAAAAAAGTTGAACATAACTTACAATGATTAAAAATAGCGTAGCGTTACACGGACAGAATTTCGACTTACACCCTTACAACATTCGCTAACATACCCTTATTATTAGAAATTAAAATTAAAATTAAAATTAAAATATAAATATATAAATATATATATATATATATATATATATATATATATATATATATATATATATATATATATATACGTTTAGATAGAGAGATTAAAGGATATTTAAAACGTTCAGAATGCGCAAGCTTTTATAGGCATTTTCAGAATTTGGGGCTCCGCGAGTCGCGGTATTTTTGCCCTTCAAAATCCGCAAGTCACGGAGTTTGCTTTTACAGCTCATCCCTTTTTGGATCTTCTTTGCCGACGGTTTTAATATATAAATATAATATATATATAATTTATATAATTAATTATATATTATATTATATTTATATACATAGTTAACTTGTAATTTTTAGTCCGTTGCGTCGAGCGTTGAGAGTTGACTCTGGTCCCGGTTCCGGATTTTCGAACGTCCTTGTGTACAATTTTATATCTTGTACTTTGCGTTTTGAATCTCGTACTCTTGTAATTCTGAGACGTTTCTTATCAATAATTGGAACCTCTTTGATTGTATTTTGTACTTTTGAGCTTTTTGGTCGTTTGCGTCTTCAATTCGTCGAATCTGTCTTTTGTCTTCACCTTTTATTATTTAAACGAATATCACTTGTAAATAGGACAATTGCAACTAAAAGCTTGTCTTTCTTGAGGGATAATGCTATGAAATATATGTTCGTTTTTAGCATTATCATATGCCTCTGAGATTCTTGAGCGGGCAGACACGATTGGATGCAACCCTAGCAGGACACCGGTTGATATTGGCACCAAACTCTTTCACACCGGCCCTCCGGTTAAGGATCTCACTCTATATCGCAGTCTTGCTGGTGCACTGTAGTATCTTACTTTCACCAGACCAGACATTTCCTATGCTGTACAGTAGATATGTTTGTTTATGCATGACCCTTGTGAGCCTCACATGGCGGCTCTCCGACGGATTATCAGATATGTTCAGGGCACACTTGACCTTGGTCTTCAGCTATATATCTCCTCCACCAGCTCTTTAGTTGTCTACTCTGATGCAGATTGGGCCGGATGCCCATCCACCAGACGATCCACCTCCGGTTACTGTGTGTTCTTAGGTAACAACCTTCTATCATGGTCTTCCAAGCGGCAACATACTCCATCACGCTCCAGTGCCGAAGCAGAGTATCGTGGCGTCGCTAATGCGGCGGCTGAAACATGTTGGATTCGTAATCTTTTACGTGAGCTTCACTGCCCACTTCTGTCAGCTACTCTTGTTTACTGCGACAACGTTAGTGCTGTCTATATGTCAGGTAACCCAGTCCAGCACCAGCGCACCAAACACATCGAGATAGACATTCTTATATATATATATATATATATATATATATATATATATATATATATATATATATATATATATATATATATATATATATATATATATATATATATATATATATATATATATATATATATATATATATATATGGGCAGGTTCAAACGAGAACCACAAAAATGACGAGAACTGCGAGAACTTTTTAAATTTCGTAGTTTTTCTGCATTTAAATGCAACAAATTATATGCAAATGTTAATTAATATTCATATTATCAACAAACATATGTTCATCACCACAAATTACATGTTAAATTGTTAATTATATAAAACTGTTCACATGTTCAGAAACAAATATGCACATGTGAAAGAGAAATTATATATTTGATTATATAGGTAAAATATAACTTTTTTCAAACTATTTTATGTTCATTTTTTACTTTCCATCAACATTTATGGGTGATTCAACCTAGTTACATGCGAAAATCTTTATAAATCCATAGTTCTCGCAGTTCTCGCCTTTTGTATAGTTCTCGTTTGAACTTTTGACTATATATATATATATATATATATATATATATATATATATATATATATATATATATATATATATATATTTTATCTAATATTTAATATTTAATAAAAATAAAATTGGGAAGGTTGGGTGAGAATTTTTGTCATGGTGTTACCTACGTGGTCATACAACCTTTAGTTCCACGTAACTATCCACTTGATTTAGTTTCCCGTTTTTGGGTGGTCTGTGCACCACACTTAAAAGACCACTTCTTACGTAGCGTGAAACAAGCCTTAAATTTCAACATGACGCAATTTAATGCACGTAATACCCCGTATGGAGCTTCTATTTACACGCCTCTTGGGCGATAGTTATGTTTGTAAGAGTATTGTCAAGTGTCAACGGCCTCGTGCTCAGGCTTGTTCTTGCCTTGTTTTTGAGGGTGTGTGATGAGGCTCGCCCTCAAAATGTCCTCCAACTTTGCCCTCCAACTTTTTTTCGAATCGCATAATCAAGCACGAATCTCTATCATACTTTGTAATATAATTATTTATAACTATAACTTAAACACTTGTAACATAGCTTATTTATTAATTTTGGTGGATTATGTGATGGGAATGTAGTATGTTTTGGTTGAGATTGGTATGTGCGATGGAGTGGAAATGAGGAGAAAAACTGATGTGACTTATATCATTGGGAGTTAGGGTATCATGATTGTGAGTGGTCTAACAAAAGGGCATTTATGCGTTCATTATTGGCTAGCTAATTATACAGTGACACATATACATCTCTTTTATTAATTGAAATATTTTACACCAAATTTTTAATCATATTATACCAACTCACCAAGACCGTTTCTATGCGAATTTAACACCCGCCGTAATATATCATTCAAATTTAACATTGTCATGTCACAGTCAATTTTCTCTCTCTTAGACTACATGTTATGCAGAACAACGATGGGAATTGTTGTGACGACCAATTATGGCACCGTTGTGCATTGCTTCGTTGTCGTGTTGTAGGTACGGACCACCATTCTGAAAACAAAGATTAATTTTGATTGATCATAATTTTTATTTCTTTATTTCATCAACTACTAATTATATTTTACTACGTCGCTCACAAGTTACAACAATCAACACCATAACAACACAACATTTATCGGAGTGTTCTCACAACAATGCTACGTTAACATTAATTCTCCTATAACACCACAACAATGCAAATTTGCGTAACAAATGGTTTTACAAAAAGTGTAAAATTTAACTCCATGCACGCATGTTACCACTAAAAAGTTTTAAGCTAACAAGTGATCTTATTTATTATGTGTACGTTCTTAATTACTTAATTACAAAAAAATTTACCCACTTTCACAATTACGTGTAAATAAAAGATAATAATTTCGTGTATATTAATTTCTTGTATTTGAATTTTTTTGGACGGAATAATATAAAAATATGGACGTCGTTTGAAGTAACGACTGGGTAGTTACCGTCTAAAGAAATTGTGCTGTTTGGTTGGGGAATGTATATAGGTCACCTAACTTCGTTTATAAGTTTGAACCTTGACATTCTTCTCCATAATTTTTTTCCCTTTGATTAATCTTCTATTTTTCTTCTTTAAGACGGCAACGAAAAATAAATAGTCGCCATGGAATAAAGTCGTTGTGGACAAATATATGTATACTTAATTATTAATGTACGTAGTTGTTGACATGCTTGTGCAACTAAATATATAAATTATAGTTGTGATTAATTTTATACGGAGTATGTTTTATTGTATGTTTTTTAAGCTAGTAACGATATACGTAATAAGTGTTTGATAAAAGGGACAAATTCGCCAAATTTTATCCATATTACTGCTTAAATCAATATCCACGTCGTAATATTTGACATTTACGACCCAAACTACAACATACGTGGCATAGATCAATTTCAACACCGATTAAAGACCTATAAAATTGGAATTTAACAAGATAGGTTTATACAAACTTTAGTGTAACTAGTTTAGTAGGTAGGATAACCATCCAGGCCTAGCCTGGGTGGCCACCAACACTTCCCATGAAGGTGGAGGTCTCGGGTTCAACTCCAAGGGGTGTCCGCATTTAATGACCAAAGCTGGAGGATGCTTTACCCGGTAGCGGTGGAGGGTTGGCTTGCCGTTTACCCGGGGTTTACCTGCGGTGGGGGGACCAATGTGCTCTGGTCCATAGTGGGGTTCCTCGTAAAAAAAAAAAAAAAAAGTTTAGTAGGTAGGTCCGCTTCTCTGTGGAGCGTAAAGATTTTTATTTGCAATTTCAAATTGTTTTTTCGTTTCAAGATAGTGTATCCAATTTTAAATCATGACAATTCAATTTTAATATGTAAAATTAATGATTATGCAATGGTAAATAATCTTCAAGTAGTGACAACCCAAAATTGAATTATCAATAGGCAATATCAAATTATGACTTTTTTATTTGGAATAACGGTATGCCAATTTTAAATAATAACATAATGGCTATGCAAATTATGTTTAAGTGTTCGGTTTGAAACTATGTGGTCATTATTTGGTATTTCATAACCGTATTTCGAAATTGCGTGATTATTGTAAAAATTGCATATCACTTTATATGAAATTGTGTAACCGTTATTCGAAATTGCTTATTTGAAATAATAGTAACAACAACAATAATAATATGTGAGGTGATTCTCACACACCACTTTTTGATCCATGTATACTTTTGTCTCGTAAAGTTACAGCTATATCCCTGGATTAATATAGAGAGTTAAACTTATACTATTATTCAAACTATAATTAAAGGTATAATATGTAATTAAGTATACATGGATTAAAAAGTGATATATGAGTATCACCTCCTTAATAATAATGATAATAATAACAACAATAATAATAGTAGTAGTAATAATAATAATAATAATAATAATAATAATAATAATAATAATAATAATAATAATAAAATACGGAGTAGTATAATAGACCAATCAAAATGAATGGCCTAAAAAATTGATCAATCAAGATAAGTGTTGATTTACACGTTTTAGAGTATATATTGATATTGATATTGATATTAATAGTAATTAGAAAATACATAATAAGCCTTCAACATTTAGTATATTGGGAAAGCTCCAAATAAACATTTTAAACTATATACAAATAAATATTTCACAAGAAGTTTGCTAAAATTAGCTCTAAAGACTAACACTTAAACATTCTAATTTTGTATTGATTCTCTTATTAATTAGTTATCACCGTATTAATGCAAGAATCCTAATTCCATTATTTATAAAAGTTAAAATGTCTCAATTAATATGTGTATAATTAATTCTCTTGACATTTTTTATTATTTTAATGGATATATAGAAAATAATACTCGTATAAGAAAGAATAATACGTATGCCTTGTGAGCAAGTTGAAATCAAAATAGAAATAGACGTTTTTGCTATATATCATGAGAAGTAGACTAGCTGTAATCGCAATTCAGCGGTCAATGTTAAGTGTAATCAAGTTGGACGGTTCTTTTCCGGGAACTGAACCGTCAGGGTCGGATATTGGGCCGTGCAACCCGTGCAGCCGCACAGGGCCCAATATCTATAGGGGTCCAAAAAATATATTCTACTGTTGCATACCTAGGCTCATTACCCATACATGAGTCCATTTGATAATTAATAATTTGAAAAACTAAAAAAGAAAACACATCATGCCACGTTTTCTATTGAATTTGATACTATGTTTTTCACGTCTGTTATTTTAATTGATGATATTAATTATGACTTTATTATTATTATTAAACTTTATTATTATGTAATTGAAAACTTTTTGTATACAAGGGCCCACTTTTATTTATGGCACGGTACCCATAAATTTGACAGGACGGTCCTGCAAACCGAAAATCATGGAATCGAACCGGACCGAACTGAAATTATTTGGTACGGTCCTCGGTACGACTTCATTCATTAATATGGGACTTGGGACGGACCGAACCGGATTAGTTTGGGACGGAACTGTACCATACAGAGGCCTATCTATGATTCAAGTCGAGGCATCAAAGTAAATTCAAAAGATTATTTTATTTATACGTATTTAAATTATATGAATAAATAAATAAATAATACTCCTTATCAAAGGTCGTGAAAGTGTTGTAGTAAAAGGTGAAGAAGACTACCCACACAAACAAAACAAGTAAAACCAACGCAAAAATCTATTACTTTACAGTTTTTGGTTCCTTTGGCTTATATTAACCATTTATTTTCTAGTTGATCACGTGAAATTGATGCATACGGGAAACGTACTGCATGTATTCATTAGAAACAACTAGTTTTCGAACCCTCGCTTCGCGCCAGGGGTTCAGTTTTCAATGTATTTCATTGCGTTTAGTTTGTAAAATTATTTTGTGGCTAACGATGATGTCGTTGAAGGGCAACTCGAATCGAACTAAAAGGTATAACCCGTGAAAGATTTAAATGTTAGTTTAAATTAACAATATATGTGCATCTCCGCGTTTCGCTATGGAATTGTCAACTTTTAAAAATTTAACGCAAAATCAACGTGTATGAAAAGTATCTCAAATATTTAGCGTTTTTAAAAAGAATCCGTTTTGCGTATAGTTAGTGACGTTGTGTTCGTAAAATTATTTCGAGTCTAACGATGATGCCGGAAAAATTTAACTTGTTGCGAGCGAGAAGATATGACCTGTTGAATATTTGGGTGAAATTTATTTAAGATTTTTTATGAAAATGTTGATTTGGCACTTTACCCCCCTATTTGGGGGGCCGGTTTTAATCTTTGAACCAGGGGGGGGAGGGGGGGGCAAAGTGGAAGTTAGTAAAAAAAAAAAAAGAGCGAAATGACGAAAATACTCATGTACTCTTTGTACTCTTTATTATTTTTGTCTAATAGTTAATATGGTAATATTATGAACACTATGCCACACCACATACGTACGCTAAAAATATTATTATTATAATAATAATAATAATAATAATAATAATAATAATAATAATAATAATAATAATAATAATAATAATAATAATAATAATAATAATAATAATAATAATAATAGTGTATCTATTTTTTTATAGAATACAGATCCAGAACTAAATGAGTATTTTTACCACTTAACCAATTTACCACTCAACCAATAATTCGGTGGTGGTTGTAGGTATTGAATATACCCAGCTAGGTTCAATCCTGAACGACCTCATTTATTTTCAGCCATATTTTTATAATTCGATTACGCTCACTCCCTACTTTTTTTCTTCATTGTCACCAACTTTCCCAATTTATTTAATTTTACCTTTTAAGCATAGCTTCTAGCTTTTTTATTGCTCCGTATAATTCTTCCCTTAATCTTTGTTGGAATCTTTTTACAACTTTTTTTGATTTTCTATACAATTTTTAATTTACATGAATTTTATTATTTAAAAAAAAGTATTCAAATTGTGTTGTTTTTTTTATTAGTTTGATTTGTGACCATCAAGTTAGATTGGTTTTGTATGTTTAATGAAGTATGGTCTTTTTGTTATTGGTTGTGTTAGGGTTATTAATGGAAAAATATTTTACTTTGAAACATATAATTGTATACAATGAAGAACTTCCAGCTCACAACATCGCGGATAAACCTCATGCTTGTTTTTTGTCACTAGTATTAGTATTATAGTAATATTAATCATGAACCAACGAAATCTTATGTGCATGGCCGTCCCATCAATTTCAATTTTTTATATGGGTCGTGTTCAATTAATAAAAATAGACTTTTTTTATATAAAAGTTTTAAATATACGTAAGACTAAGTTCAAGAAATAACAAAATAGTAGGTTAAGTACCAGTATAGTCATAACAATAATTTTTATAAATACGTTGGATTATAGGCTCCTCTAAATTACGGGCTGTGTGAAAACACCCGTGTTTCATGCCCTCAAATTCGCCCGTGTTAGGAGGGTGGGCGAAGAAAAGCGTATATATGTGGTAAAATCACTTTAAATTGAAGCATTTATTTGCATGCAGATATAATAAATAATGTTTATGAATTAATAGTAACATGGGTACAACCGTACAAGATCTAGTTCCATGAGTATGAGAGCATGCATGTATTTTTGTCATAATCATTACCATCAATTAAAACTTAATTACAGAACTATTTTAAACCTCTCTTAAATTGAAATCCTAATGAATTTAACTAGTGATCAAAAGTTCATAACTTCTTTATTACGGAGTACTAAAAATCATTTAAACTTTACTTTTTTTTTTTTTGAAAGGCAAGCAATTTTATTAATAATAAACTAGAGAAAGATTACACGAAGCGTGATAAATACAAGCATACATCAACCCGACCAAGGTTGCAAAGAGAGCAACCGTGAATCAAACTAACACGAAAGATAAGCGCTTGGACAACTAAGCCAAGTTAGCCAATCAAACTTTTTTCCCTTTGCACGAAGGGAAATCCATTCAAAAGACTTGACTTGGATTTCATTAAGTATCACCGAGGCGCTAGTTGCAACTCCACGAAAGACTTTATTGTTCCGAGATCTCCAAATAATATAAACACTAATCCATTCAATGGCTTGCCAAATTTTCCTCCCATACGTCGTCATCGGGACACCGGAGTTTCCATTTAGTAATTCGTGGAAACTTAGATTAGAGAAGGCACCTAAGCCCCACCAACGGAAAATCCGGCTCCAAATATCCATCGCATAAGAGCAAAAGATGAAAGCATGATCCGTTGATTCAATATCGTTATCGCAAAGAGGACATCGAACACTATTTAAGTCAACACCTCTTTTGTCTAACTCAATCAATACCGGAAGCCTTTACTTTAATGGATAACTTAAGGAAATAATTGAAGTAGAGCCCACGTAATACATTTATGGATTTTGATAAACGTAGCCCTAAGGGCTACGTTTAAGCTTACCATAAATAATTTTATAAACTTTGTTTAATTAATTACAAAGTATAAATATTCATTTTCTAATATCGACTTTTCTTATATAAATTTGATATTAATATTATTAATGGCAGACTTGAGTTATAAATATGGAATAAAATTATTTTTGGTATGGTTAAGTGTAGCTCTTAGGGCTACGTTTATCATTTTCCTATATTTTTACTAGTTTTACGAGCTCGTGCGTTGCACGCCATTTGTATAGATTAGTACAATCGATAACGTTATTGTTAATATTTATCAAATGTATAATATAATTACAATAAAAAAATCTTTTATTGCTGATACAATTTGTATCGAAAATATTAGTATTTAATACTAAACGTATAGATTATGAGCCCGTCCGTTGGAATCAGAGAGCCCCTAAAAAATTGTTTTAAAATCGACCGTTACGATAATATTTTATGTACATATTTAATTATATATGTTTTTAGTATAAACTAATTCCATTATGTCAAAATTTCAACAAAACAAGGTAGACATACATCTAAATATCTTAAAGATTATCAAATAATCATTTTAACTTTAATTGTCAAACATGAGACGTTCGTTTATATAATATTCGACATATATTATATTAACAGAATTTAAAAAATTTATTCGCAAACTGCAAATTAATTTTATATTATATAAAATAAAATATTATTTATAAATAATATTCTAACGTTAATAAAGATTAATATAAAGGATTATCTATTTTATAATTTTTATTATAATAAAAATCATTGTAAATGATTTTCCATATATTATCCATATATATAAATATTATCGATATTGATATTAAATTAATGTACCGTTTGAAACAATAGTATTATTATGACAATTTAAAATAATTTTATAATAATAATATAGTATATAAAATTATTAATATAATTATAACATATGTTAATATTCATATAATATTATATGGTAATATATAATAATATATTTTAGATAATAAAATCTGTATATTAAATTAAATTGGGAAATTTAATAATTCAATTAATATATATAAACTGACATTTGACAAAAATAAAGGAGGAGTTGACACGTGGCAATATTTAATCACGACTTGACACGTACGATTATTGTCACACGCTTTAAATAATGTATATATAGATTCTATACTACAACTAATATGATCAGGGGCGATAATATGAAGGGGCAAGCGGGGACGGCCGCCCCTAGTGAATTTGCAATTTTTAGTGCAAATTTTTTGCATTTTTTGATTTTGCTCCCGATGAATTTATTTTTTGCCCCAAAGCATTCATATTTTGCCCTAATACTTCTATATATTGCGACAAAAATTCATATTTTACCCAAAAATCTCCAAATTTTGTCCAAAAAACCTCGATAATTTACCCAAAAAACTCTATATTTTGCCCTCAAACCTCCATATTTTTCCCCAAAAAATTTGCTACGCTTTAAAAAAAATTCGCCCCCAGTAAAAAAAATTGTAGCTCCGCCACTGATTATAATGATCCATAACATTCTACGTCTCTCTAAAAATTTACCTTCTTAACCAGTAGTAACAAGTTTGTTAACTGAAATCTCATTAAACGTCACTCATTACAAGATGGACCGAACCTCTTAATTGTCATATTAGTGTCACGTAAGTACTAATACAAGACTAAACTTTGAGTATCATGACCACTGTTGTAAAAAACTTGATTACTCCCCGATTAATCTCTGATTACTTCTTTTTGAGAGCAGTCTGTTTCGATTTTTAAAAATCCGTTTAATTATTTGGTCAACGACTATTGATGAGTCAAAATCGAATTTTGTAATCAAAGTTAGTCAAAGTCAAAATTGATCAACATTTTAACATAAATTTAAACTATAAACTTTAAAGTTTGAACAAAATGACAATTGTAGGCAACTATATTGAAGTTTATGTTTATGTTTTTGCTTTTTTCTATATTTACACGTTTAAGTTTTAAAATTTAATATTTAAACATATAAAGTAAACTTCGATTAATCATTGATTAATCTCCGAAACCGATTAATTTATCAAAGTCTCGATCGATTAATCTCATAATAGTGAATTTTGCAAACCTTGATCATGACTCAAAGACACACATACGCAAAGATGGAAAGAGAGTTTCGCCTTAATATATACTCCGTAGGAAACTGGTGGGGAAGGACGGTGACTAATTAAAGAGGAATTGTGACTATACGAATTAATGAACCAAAGTTACAAAATTTTTACACCATTATTTGGTGCACATTTTTCTCGCCCACCATGATCTACCATTATTCCTTGCTTCGTGTTATCTTCTTTTGATAGTGGTACGGACGAATAAGAATCAGGGTTTTTCAATATTTGTCGTCTATCACTACATGATGTGGTTTTTCTTCTCAATTTATGTTTATTTCCTTTTTTTAAAAGACAAACAATAATTTTTATTAATCAACCCAATGAATACAACGAGAAAAATCCAAAAGAGATGGATCTAATATGTACACTCCTAAAACTAAACATTGGAATGACACGAACCAAATAGACTAAAATAACACACGAATTACTACACGTTATTACACGAGAAGAGGACCTCAATGAAATATTATACTAAGTTGAGATATACGACTGGAATTGCCAATATAACTTCTTGTTTCACAATTTATTTGAGATACAATCAAACGATATGGTTTGTATTTCATTGAAAGCAACCGGTGCCCTCCGTCCTATTTCTAATGTGCAGTATTCTATTTTGAAATGTTTCAAATTAATTGTTCACATTCAAAAATGAAAAAAAAAAAATGTGATAAAATCCCTTTGTGCCCCTACTTTAGATTTGTAAAACAAAAATATAGGTAAAAAGTAAATGGTAAGACTGGAAAGATAATAAAAAAGTACATGTAATAGGTACTTTTATTAAACTGTGTGTTTGTCGAGACAATAGATTTGAGACAGAAGGAGTAATTAATAAGATCATTTGTACAATGATTGGGTGTAAGAGTTTTTTTTTTTTTTTTTAATAATACGCGGGTGTGAGTTGAAAATGTAAAGTAATAGTTGTGTGAGGTTGAATGTTTAGGAGTTTTGTGATAATGTGATAAAATATAATTGAAAGTTGAGTAAAAAATACAAAAATAATTAAGTTAATAATAATGAAAAATTTTGATTTCAGCTGATCACAAACAAGTCACGCTCGAGACTTTCTACGTGACTTTACCACGACTTCCCTCCAACGCCCAAATCTACAGCATTGCTAACCCATTTTTTTTGCGTGGCTTTTGCCACATATGAAACCTACAGTGTGAGAAGAGGTAGTTACAAATTGTCTAATTAATTATAAAGTATAAAAATATATTCAAACCGGATGAGGATCAAATGTAATCCATGAATTAAATAATAAGTGTAGCATTATTTGAGGAGCCTTGCTCTCAAAGAGGTTGAGGTTCAAGTCTCGTCGTAAATATATTCGTGAATAAAATAAATTTCAAACTGGCTGAGGATAAAAAGTAATCCATGAATGAAACAATAGTCAAGTCTAGTTGAGGATAGAAAGTAATTCATGAATGAAACAATAATTAAGTGTAGTGGTATTTCAGGAGCAGTGGCGGATCTTGAACTATCTACTGAGAGGGCGGAAATACTTCCAACTAACGTAAATCAAAACCCCTAAAATAGACATATAAAGAGTTCATACATGTACCATGAACTAAGACAAATACATAGACGTTAAAGCAAAAAGAAATTACAATTCGGCTCGACGACCTTTCAAGTCTTTAAATTCACTTAGTACAGATTATAAACCTTAATAACCTATGAGAAGAGTCACGAGTACTAATATATACATCTGACCCCTACATGACTAGTAGTCTAATACTAATAATCAATAATTCTATAAACCTTAATAGTCTAGATATATTACAATTAAAATTTAAGAATCAATATTAAGATTAAATAGATGAATAATTTACTGATTTTATTAAGAAACAATAAAAGAAGTGTCTTGGGAAAAAAAAGCCTTACGGTGGAAAGCTTAATCGGAGTAAAATGAAGAGGCTTGTGACTTGTGAAGTTGTGAGATATACGCTAAGTTAGGTTTCCTTATCTGAGTTATTAGGTTTTTTTCCTGATTTTTTAAAAGGGTTAATTATAAAATTTTAGCAGGACTACTATATAAAAGTTTTAATTTTTAAACCTATATAATATTAATTTTCTACTAATTATGCAAAAGGTTGGAGGGCTATGTTGAGGAGCCTTGCAACTAAAGAGGTGGGGTTCAAGCTCCGCTGTGAGCATATTAGTGAATAAATTCGTATTAAGTTTGTGAGTTGTCGTTCTAAAAAAACAATAAGTCTAATCATTTTAAAAATAATGAAGTACATATAATATAAGAGAGGTAATCCTCACACACTACTTTTTAATCCATGTACACTTTTGTCTCATAAAGTTACATTTATGTCCTTAGATTAGTCTAGGGAGTTGAACTTATATTATTATTGTAAGTATAATTAAGGGCAAAATAGGTAATTAAGTGTACATAGATCAAAAAGTGGTTTGTGAGGATCACCTCCTATAATATAAGGGAGTTGATATTTCCAAAACTTGTTTTTGATAAATCCACCATAATATGATGCTATCCTTCAAAAATACCTTTTGAAATTTCATATCAAAAAGTTTGTTTATGACATGATTTAAGGGTGTTTTTGTTTAATCGTTTCAGGTCCACCAAACATGTACAACATATAAGCTTACCGACTATTTCTAATAATCCCCCCCTTAATCAGTTTATATGGGTTTCGTAGTACTTTAAAACCAATTGGTAATAGAAGAATGTCTTCCTAAAGTTATATGCATAAATTTGGTTTGTTTGTTATCCAATATGGGACTTGACTTGCACACTTTACTCGATTATCTCCAACAATTTTAGTAACTTTGAGTGGATCTATCAAAAAACGAGTTGGAAATATCAATTCTCATTATATATATATATATATATATATATATATATATATATATATATATATATATATATATATATATGAAGGATCAAATGTGAACTTTTTTGGATTGAGAACTCTGAGAACCAATAATCCGAACACAAAAAAAAGACGCGGGCGAACAAAAAAATTTGGTTGACGAACAAAAATTTTGAAGGGAGAACAAAAATTTCAGTTGCATGTTCTACAATTTTGTAGAACAACATGTTCTACATGTTGTTCTACAATTTCAGTTGCATGTTCTACATTTTGTAGAACATGCAGCTGAAATTTTTGCTCGAATACCTTTTTTTTGTCCGCCCGCCCGAATTTTTGTTCACCCTTCTGAATTTTGCCCCAATTCGAACGCATTTTCGTTCTACAATTTTGTAGGACCAAACAATAAATGTAGAACATGTGATAAAATGCACCTAAATTTTTGTTCGAATCACATGTTTTTGTTCGCCCGCGTGATTTTTTTGTTCGAATTCCATTGTTTTTGTTCGCCCGCCAAGTTTATTGTTCGAATTTCCTTGTTTTTGCTCGCCCGCCACCTTTTTTGCTCGAATTTTAGTGTTTTTAGAGACCTCAGGGTTCTCAACCAATTGAGTTCTCACTGATCATCTCCATATATATATATATATATATATATATATATATATATATATATATATATATATATATATATATATATATATATATCATTTACTATTATTATATTAAAACAAATGCTTAATAGACCAATTATTTAATTTGAGATTAATCCTCAACCACTGAATTAGCAAAATTACAATAAATATTCCTATAATCTAATCATCCATTAAATTTTTTTATTCTTATAGTTCTATAATTTAAAATTTATATTAATCCACCGAAAATATCCTTAAAATTAATTAATGGTAAAAAAAACAAATAAATTGATAATGATAATTACACGTAATAAATAAGTACACGTAAAAAAACTAATAAGTATACCCTTAAAACTAATTTATATTATATTAGTTGTTATATAATGATAAGTATACGTGATAAATAAATTAATGTGGAATTGAATTTTTACCTAAGAAACTCAAATTCAACTTCAATTCCTTTCTACATTATTATAACTATTAATTAATTAATTATTATTATGAGTTTTATTATTTAATTAAATTAATAGTTAATAGTTGTCATAAAAAAATATTATACATTAATATGAGTTGGGTAAAAATACGATGATGGTCATGAGTGTGTATACATTTATTTTATAAATACATGCAATTAAATCCGCGATATTGCGAGTTATAAACTACTATTATCATAATAACAAATTTAGTTTATTATTACGATTAATATTACTTAATTATATTAATAGTTAAATAGTTGATAGGTGTGATAAAAAAACATTATACATTGATACGAGTTGAGTAAAAATATTTATACGATAATGCCATGAGCGGGTATACATTTATTTTATAAATAAATGCAATTAAGTCCGCAATGTCGTGAGTTATAAACTTGTGTTATCATAATGAAAAATTCAGTTAGTTATTTTTTGTTTTAAACCCGTAAAAATATTTATACTATAATTCATGCTCGAGTGTTGCGGGTTTACGACAATCATGGTTGGTTTTTGCGCTCCTGTGTTAACTGTGATAAAGAATTGGTTGAAAGAGACTCGCTTGATAAAGAAGGGACTATGTGCTGGTGTACTCAATTCACTGATGAAGCGGCTTGGGTCCGAAAGTTAGTTTATTACTTTTTAAAATTAATGAACATATAATAAACTTATGGTACAATATTAACTATTATCGACGCAACCTTCTATAGGATACGTACTACAATGCGAGTAACTGATAAAAGTGGAAGGTGTGATATCCTACTGTTTGTCAAACTATTGTCCAAGTTGGCTGGAAAGAGTAAGGCTTGGCTTAATGCAAAGGAATGATCAGTAAGTTTTGAACTTATCAATAATATCTTACTTTCTATTGATACAAACCTATTTTACCGCTTTTTAGTAAACTAAATTGGCTACAATTCTTTTGAATTATGATGTACCTGTTGATGTTCCATCTGAGCTTGTGGATCTTAACAATCGAAAGTTTGTTTTCTTATCAAAGAAAACTGATAGTTACGTCAACAACAATTACAATAGTCACATTGTAGTTCTTGACGCTATAGATGACGCTGAAGTTTTGGAGGTGATTAACAAAAAAAACAACTTGAAAAAGTTGGGTCAGTCAACCTTCTAGATGAGGTCACTGTTTTCCAACCACCGACACCATATCAGGTGAAAACCATTATATACATTGGAAATCTGTAGTCAAATTCATACATTATAATTTAGACTTAACATATATACTAATTTATACAATTATTTTTTTGGATATGTATTTACGATTGATGATTTTATATTTAATTTGTCATTTCACAGAAAAAGAATTTTGTTCGACAATGTTTTTCGAATTCAAGTTCCGTTAGGCGTAAGAGTACAACCCCAAATAACCTTCTTGCTGAAGGCACACTAAGTCGACAAACATCTGATGCAGTTGCATCTCTCAAAATACCAAAGAATCAACCATTCTGATTTGATGCATTGTCAAATTTTTGAATAAATATAACATGTGTTTTTTCAACACGCAATACTCATGTTACAATAAACGTGGTCTGATTGTACAACCACACGAGGCAAACGCCTCAAACAAACTTTTTAATTTGTTTTTATGTTGCATTTCAATGACTACATTTCCTTTTAGATTTTTTATATAATAAATATGTTTTTGGTTTTCATTACCAATGCTTTTTATATGTCTACAATAACTGTTTAAGTATTTTATACTATGTTCAACTTTTAAAGTTTTTTACAGACATATATGGTTGGATTTTAAATTTCAAGTACATACATTGAATACAGAACAACTAACATAAATACTTACATTAAATACAATAATTATAAACATTATTTCTGTACAAACACTCACATAGCCCCTCGAATTCGCGGGTCCTCCACAAGTATGTATATATATTACGGAGTATTATACTTGAATAAAGATTCGATCATCTTAACACTGCTGTTGTAACAAAATTGCTAATTATCAATTGACACCTCTCTTACTCATGATTTGTTCAATAAACTATAAACTATGTTATATTATAGTATTTCTTATCTTAATTTAAAATTATTGTTTTTAAAAAAGAATTAATGGTTTTTTATACTGTCATGACTAGAAGTTTTTTCCAACTTTAACGTTCCAATATATGATCGATCGTAGTATACGCAAAAAAGGTACGCTCACTTTTTGTTTTGTTTTCTGTCGTGAACCGGGATCATGCATAAGTGAACGGTTGAATGATCGAAATAGAACACTATAAAATCTCTAATTGGTGTTGATCAATCTATCATCCCTTGCTCGTAATTACGTATAGTATAACATACAACATTAATTTGTTACGATGTTTGATACGAGACGAATTGAATATATCACTACTAGAAAAATGAGAACAGGGGATGCATACTTTTTGAGGCGCTCCAAAAGCGCCACTAAAGGCTCGCTAAACGACAAAATTTCAACGCTCGCTCAGTTTTGGTCAAACATTGTCTTTTGTGGCGCTTTTTGTGGCGCAATGAGCGCCACATTTGATTTAGTGATTTTATTTTAGATTTAAATAAACAAAGTGATCGAGAAAAACCCCGTCAACTCTTTTGCGGCGCATAAAATCGCCACTTAATGTATTTTCTTTTTCTTTTTTCCTTTTAATATTTTCCCTCCAAAAAAAAAAAATCCCGCCAAACGAAAAAAATCCCGCCAACTTTATTGTGGCGCTTCTTTACCCTTTTGTGGCGCACCAGCGCCACTAAAGGCTAAAAAAAAAAACAAGATTTAACTAGCAATATTATTTATTAGTATTGTGGCACACATCATCACACCATATTTTGTCACTTTTATTTATATTTTTATTAATGATCCGTCGAAAATTAATTATTATTAATATTACTAGTCGATTTCTATATTTTTTTGTTTTTACTTTAACTTTTTCATATACTAAATATTAAATATTCATTTAATTGAAAATAGTAATTAACTACGGCTGTGCAAAGTAACGGTTGAATTGTGTAATGTGAAATGTAACTGTAAACGTGGCGATTAAATGATGGTGTATAATGACAACAAAAAATGATAGTATTAAAAAATAACTACGATAAGTAATAAAATAAATACAAAAATTAATATTATTACTCCATCCGTTCCATATTAATAGTCCACAGACAAAAAACACATAGTTTATGGAAATGTCATTAAAGTACTGTACTTTCTGTTTACTTTTCAGTTTTACCTTTACCTTTTTCTTTATCCTTTAATCAAATCCACATACATTAAGGGCATAATAGAACTTAAACTTTTTATTATTTTCTATTTATGGAAGTGGACTATTAATTTGGGATATCCAAAAATTGAATACTGAACTATTAATATGGTACGGATGAAGTAATAAATAACGAATGTATAATAATATGATATTAAAAAAATAATAAATCTTATAAATAATGACGATATAATAATTTAATACTTATTATTATATTATAGTATAATAAAAATAATACGGAGTACTATGTAATACTATAATATATATGTATATGTATATATAATAAAAATAATAAATAAATACATAATTATGAATAAGTGGTGCTGGTTGTGGTGCAAAACATGCCACATTTTTATTTTCATGAAAATTTATATTTCCCTCCACCTAATTAATTGTTACTGCCAATTAGATGACCCCACCCATGTGACTAAAGCCTAACCTATTTTTCATGATAACCACACAACTTTTCACAAATATAACTCAAAAACACCTACTTTCTCTCAAGTTTTTGCAGTTTGAGTAAAACTTCGCGATTTTCTCGACTCTCTACCTCGAATCTCTTCATTAATCTTAAATAAGGTATCATTTACCTTCCTTTTCTCATAAAGTTTATATTTTTATGAAATTACAAGATAAATCCGAAAATTCTTGAATTTAATCGGCTTTTTCGTTTGCTTTATGTTAATATTGATACAAGCAATTGTTATACATGTTAGAATATGTTTAAATTTTGTGTTTTTGTTGGGGTTTTTGCTAAATCTGAAAATTATTTAAATTAAGTAAGATTTTGTTGGGGTTTTTACTTAATTTCGTTTGCTTTAAGTTAAGTAAGATTTTTGGTTACATTTAGGTTAATAATGATATAACTTGTTATACATGTTAGGATATGTTTATTCTTAGAATTGAGATACATAGTTAACTGATGTAAAGACTTTTGAAACTAAAATGTACTAATTAATGGGAACACATATGCTGTTCTAAAAAAAAATGGGAACACATAGTTAACTAGTAATTGCTAGGGGTGTTCATAATATCCGTATCCGTATCCGAATCCGCAATCCGAATTATCCGAAAATCCGATCCGAAATTATCCGAAAAATCGGATATCCGGATTTTCGAATATCCGAAAATCGGATATCCGATTTTTCGGATTCGGGTTTCGGATAGAACTTTTCAAAATTTTCGGATATTCGGATATCCGAATATCCGAAAATATATATTAATAATAAATAATATTTATAAAAGTAAAAGAAATGGGTATGTGAGCTGTGAGTGGTACAGTACAAGAACTCAAAAAGTAAAAAGAAAAGCAAAAAAGCCTAGATCTAAACATATCACTAATTCATTCTCTTTTAACCCTCACTGCCGTACAGTACAAGAAAGTTAGTACAGAACTAGAACTTTTCATGATAAATGTCATTGTTGTTATGTATCATGTATGTGTATATTTTGTATGATGCTAGTTTAGATATATGTTAATTCTCCCCCGTTTTATACCGTAGGTCACCTGTCCGAAATTAATTTAATAGAAATTAATTTCGGATTGTCCCCAGTTTTGGGACTGCTTTTTGAATGTTTTGTCTCATTTAGGATATGAGTGCGTATATTTGATTTACTATTTAAGAAATATTCGGTAATCATTTCCCCTTTGCTCCTACAAATATGTGTTTACTGCACATATTTGGGGGGCTTAGGGTAAATGTTGCCGAATTTTTCTTAAATAGTAAATCATATAAACGCATTCATATATGAGACCTACATTCAAAAGGTGGGTTAGGAGAGCCACCCTACTACAAAAAACTTACATTCTTTAGTATAGAATTTATTGCGTTAATATTTTATTTGTATTTGTGCATTCAATATGATTTTTTTTATTCGTGACAACAATATATGTACATTGAAGTGATTGTTAGTTGTAAATTTCGTAAGCGCAGTAAAATGTCGATCGATAAGAGTTGGACCACTTTAACAAATCGTTTTTCAAAAGAATTTTGGTCCGGTCTAAAAGAATTCATCAAGAGTTGTAAGGAATACCTAAATAAAGATGGCAAATGTCGTTGTCCATGTGAGAATTGTGATAACTTTGTATTTCATTCGCTCGAAATGGTTGAAACACACATACATAGTTATGGTTTTAGCCGACGTTATAAGACATGGAAGTGGCACGGTGAACAAGTCGTTAATCCACCGCCAATAGAACGTGTCATACCTTCCACAACAGACCAATTACATGATCTTCTTACCGATGTTCGTCAGGAGAGTCACTCGATGGATACTGATGAGATCACGAATGCACCGAGTGATACAGATGCACTGAGTGATACAGATGAGCTTGATGAATTATCTATACTTGAGCAAACCGAGCTATATCCTGGTTGTGATTCGATGTCTTCGTTTAATTTTTTGGCGAAGTTGATGCACGTGAAGGTTGCTAATAAATGGAGTAATACATCGTTTGACCAATTGCTTGCATTGCTTAAGTCCGCATTTCCGCATGCTAAAATCCCGTCATCACACTATGAAAGTAAGAAGACAATGAGAAAGATTGGGTTAGGATACGAATCTATTCATGTTTGTAAGAAAGATTGTGTTCGATAAGTATGTGTATGTGTGTATATATATTCCTGTATGGTAAGTATAACTTCATTTCACTTATATACAGCGGGACAAGACAACCGGGGAGTTAGAGAGCCCCATTGATCAATATAAACGGCTTAACTCCTATGAAATTACTAAAGAATTTCGTGAGCAGCTGCATGCCGATAATCATGTAAGTAATTGTGCTACTTAAACTATACATAAAAGTTTAGTATGTATATGTACATATATATACATAACATTATGTATATCAGTATATGTATGTACATATATATACATAACAGTAAGCATATATATATGCACATATATATGCATAACAGTATGTATGTATATGTAAATATATATACATAACATTTTATGTATACATATGTAAACTAGAAATAGGTGCCACGCGCTCCACTGCTATTTTAGCGATGTCGTTAAACAGTTGGTTATTTGTCTTCTGATGCAAACCTTGTTTTGATAGTAGCTAGGTTTACTTACATTTATGTTTTTGCAAAATATGCAACTGTAGCTGGATTATGATTGCTAGTACAAAGTATTTTGTTATACATTTTGGGTACACATTACGGCTAGAGAAAATAATATTGATAATAGACCTGCATTTACTTAAACATTAATGAATATCATTAGTAAAATCTTATAAATAGTATTTTGGTTCAGATAAAACTATGAAATTTGGTTTCTTTTTGTCTAACAAAAATCGAAAATAATTATTTGTAACAACTACATCAAGTAGAATGAAACGGCCTATATATGTCCATTACCTTTACACAATCAGACCCAAATTCTCTAAATAGCCCACTTATTCACTTTATTCTATGTGTTGCTTCCTTCTTTCGTGAATTGATATAAACAATAAACATCGGCTAATTTTTTGTAACCATGCAGGCCCGTATGGTAGAGTTGAGGAACAATCAGCGGAACGTGGAAAACCCCCTTACTGAAACTGAAATTTTAGAAGTGGTATTGCGTCCACGACATGGTTGGCTGCGTGGCATTGGCCCAAAAATTTCCACTCCGAATACGTCCATGGCATCCTCCTCTACTCAGACTAGCCAATCGAATGGACCGATGTACACTCAATTGCAAGTTGATAAAATGTTAGCTCGTTCAGAAGCTAAAATGCAAAAGAGGATATTTAAATCAACTGCACCACTATACAAACTATTGGGAAAAAAACCAATTGTGATAGAAGATAGTGAGGAGGAAGATGACGACGAGGAGGAAGATATTGGCAACGAGGAGGAAGATATTGGCTACGAGGAGGAAGATGAAAACTGAAAATTGGAAATGTTTGTGGCGATTGTCATCTTTTGAACAATTAGTGTTAACTCTTTAAGTCATCTTTTGAACAATTAGTGTTAATTCTTTAAACTTAATTTGTATGTTAGCGTTTGACATCTATTTAACGCTTTAAACTTTTTGTTGATGTTATATTATGTTGATATTGCGATTATTTAAAATGTTAAACAGGTTTTGATTTTGAGGGATGTAAGCCCGGAATTCTGGGCTGGCAGTCGCAAATACACCAAATTGCTGCCAATTTTTTTAACTCTTTAGCGGCGCTATGTGCGCCACAAACTAGCGCCACAAAAGGGTCAGCTTAATTATTATTTATATAAATATTTAAATAAAATAAAAATCAAAAGTGGCGCTTTTTTGCGCCACTAAAAGTTCGTCACATAATAATTTCTTTATAATTAATAATTATTTATATAAATTCAATTGTGGCGCTTGTTACGTCACAAATTTGCGCCGCTAAATGCTAATTTAATTTCTTTTATCTTTTAATAAAAAAGTTGTGGGTCCCACTAAAAGCGCCACTAAAAAGCGCCACAAAATATCTAAAGCGGCGAGGTTTAAGTAGCGTTCGCAAAAGCGCCACAAAAGCGCCACAATAGATCTACAGCAGCGCTTTCATACCCAAAAGTGGCGCTATTTGAGCGCCGCTAAAGGTGATATTTCCTGTAGTGTATTGATTCGACGCATACGTACGTAGAATTTAGTTGTTAAACGTTTATATGGCATGCTTAGGTGGGTGAATAATTGAGCATTGAGGGGTATCCCGCTTTTGACCCCATGGTGAGAAGGTGAGAGATTCACTTAACAAAATAATGAGTGCAACACGTTGAAAGTAATTGATATTTTCCAAGCATATTCAGTTATACGTAGTGTTGTAAATCACCCGAGATCTCCTCGAGATCTCTCCCGAGATCTCGTTTTTAGAAGGCAACCGAGACGAGATGTTCATCTCCCGAGATTTCTCAGTCAACGGGGTTAAACTTAGTCAAAGCCACTATTTTTCGGATTTTCTTGCTAATTTGTAAGATTTTCTTGTAGAATTCGTAATAACCTAGATTTTCTCGCTCATTTCTCGGATATTTTTGTAAAATTTCGTAAAAACGTATATAAATATACATATTTTTATGTTTTTATGTATATTTTTATTAAAAAAACTATAAAGTCAACATAAGTCAACGTCCGAGATCTCCCCGAGATTATTCCGAGATGCCGAGATCTCCCTAAAAAAGTCAAACGAGATCTCCCCGAGATCCGAATTCTCCAACCTTGGTTATACGGAGTATCATGTAATGTATAGTTTTAACTTTTAAGCTCATAATTATTACTTATGGCCGGTAATGGTAATGGTACTATATAATATGTTCAACACTTTACATTAAACAATTGTTAACTGTATAAGCTAGTTAGATATATCTAGTTTTCATTTTATAGATGGCAAATTGTGGCACAACAATTTACACATTTACACATCTAATGGTATCAGTAGTAAAATATGAAAAAAAAAAAAAAAATTAAATAAATAAATCACTACATCGTTTATTTCACTGGTAGCAGTAAATACAAAGCAAGTCTGTCCCTTCAGGCATAACCGCAAAACTACTTAAATTGTTAGTTTCGTTAGGGTTGTTTAATTCGTAGGTTTTCAGGTTTTGTTTCCGTTTTGACTCAGATATAGTTAGCTTGGTTTAATTTTAGTTGTTTTAGCTCGTTTACTTTCTGCGAGATTTAACGGTTGGTTGGATTGTATCGGATTATAGATTCTTTATTTATTGATAAAGGTATTCTTATTTTAATAATAATCGTTATTTTAGCAAAGAAAAAAAAGTAAAGCAGTTTCATGTAAGGGTAATAGTTCGTATGAGAGAAGAAAAGTAATATACGAATTCCTCCTCTAAATACATGGCTTATATATTTACCAACGTTTACAATGTGTACTTTGCACTTTTAATTACACTTAAACCTAAGTTTTTGAACTAGCTTAAGACTTATATTTAAGCTTGCAAATACAACCATTGCATTTTAGCCGTCAAGACTAAGATAAAGAATGAAAGTGAACACCCGATTTAGTAGAATTCACCGAATTCGTCCGGTTAATAATGAATATATATGAATAATCTAAATAGATACAATATTTTTGAAAGAATTTGATTTTAATCTGAAAACAATACCTAACTATAAAAACAGTTTATTATCATTCATTTCATTAAACATTAAGTACCTATAAGCTAAGTCTCTGATTATTGATATTAATCATCATTAAACTTTCACTAACTTTCCTCTTAGACAATTTGATGATCACGTTGGATTAGTTAAATTAACATATGCTATGTTAGTTTACATCATAGATTCAGTCATCACTTAAGATCGCACGATGTATCGGGTAATCAATTCAGTACAAGAATTTGTACATATATGTAAATTACATCGACGTACTTTCGATTTGATTGAACAGAAAGGTTCTCACGACACTTTGAATAACCCTGTCAGCTTTTTGCTTCTACCTTAAACCTATACTTTTCAATCCAGTTGACTCGGCAGATCTCAAAGTATGTCCGAATATATGAATGAACACATTACTTGCCGCGGGTATGTCAAAGTGCAATGACACACCTGATGACCAATCGCTATCAACCTCATACTTCATTTATTGTTAAAGTTATTTGAGGAAACAGAATTTGAAAGACCAAAGCTTTTTTTGGAGTGATTCATCAGAATACCTCTAAGAAAATATTTATCGCTATCTATGCCTTAATGGGCACAATCTCATACCACAGACAATAAGTGAAAAGTCCAGCTAAGAAATAGCATTACAGACATAATGATTTGAGTTCTCAAGTTATATATAAGTATATAAATATGTGTGTGTTAGGAATTGGGACCCAACCAAGACAAGTGATTTACAGCAATCACTAACCCACGAATGACAAACGAATCCATTACAAGAATAAATGATAAAAATAAAGCATAAGGACACAAGAATTTAACGTGGTTATATCCTAACTCCATACACAGAGAAGGGTTTACTCCACAGCCGCAAACCAGTGATTTCTTCTTATTAATTCAGGCACACAATCACAGGTTACAAAAATTTGTATTTATAGGACAAAACGAAATAAGAAAACTAAATTTTTTGACTTGGCTTGCAAAACAGAATCTTGCGTTTCGCGAGCTAAGCCTCGCGTTTCGCGAACCACTTCCTAACTCGAATTCTTGATTCCAAACGTGAGATTTCCAGCTTCCATCAAAGTTCGATCCCTACCAAATTTTTTGCATCTGAACATCCATCTCGCATTCCGCGAGATTTACTGCTTCTTCTCCTTTTCGTTTGCTTTAACCTCTCCACACTCAACAATTTCCCACTAGCAGGCTTTGAACAAAACCTACACCGATCACCATCTTGACTTCATTGAACCTACCCATATATACCGCCAAGAAAACTTCTTGGTGTAGCGACCCGACCAAATTATGTTTGACGGCGCCGACTACTTCGGACCCGTTGCGTGGTCATAAGTCTTTAACATGACGTTTGATCAAAATATGTCGCATCTATTTCATAAGAAAAAGGATGTTTCAAGTTTACAAATGTAGTTCAAAGACTAGTTACATTACAATGTTTAACGTACGTATGAAACCTATGCGACACAATTTAAAGTAGTCAAAAGACGCTCCAACTATGCATGTATACTTGACATCCAAGCAAGTATCAAAAAGAGCGTTGAAGCATGTATCAAGTAGCTTTTAAGGACCTGAGAAAAACATAGAAATCTGTCAACGAAAACGTTGGTGAAATCATAGGTTTGGGTAAATAAGTACAAGTGAACCACAAGATTTGCAACAATGAGATAATAGTAATACATTCCAAAAGTTTGTTTCACGAGCACCCAATTATCAATGCTTAACATTCCTTCCATAGAACCCCATCACAATAGTGTTAGAACATACACTGTTTCTCGAAAATACATTTCATTCGTAAACGGTAGCGAACCGTTTGAATGAGGGTTTGTCAAACCCATATGGCCATATAACATAAGTTCTCACTTACACCCGGCAAGTGTAACTAATGATAATCGAATTGAGGATTTTTGTTCAAACTCGTATGTAGAATGTTTGTTTTCCTGTACTTGTGTTCACTTAGTAAAAAGAAACGTTTATGTTTTCTCATCCCAAATGTAAGTGCAAAAGAGTAAAAGTGGGACTATGATCTCACCTTGAGCGGAAGAGTAAATAAGTACTTCAACAAGTAACGTGTGCAAAGAACAATGCTAGTCTTGACCTAAACAAATAGGTTGTATCAATAACGATAGTCACGATTGGTCAAAGATGTTCAATTAGTCCTATGGCTCGTTACGACTCGATTACGTAGCATGTGAATCATTTTGTCAAGTTTCATGCAAGATATAAGTATAGAAACAAGTTAGGAATGTTGCATAATCATTTGGTTAAGTTTGACAAAAAGTCAAACTTTGGTCGGTCAAAGTCAACGAAAAAGTCAACACGTTCGGGTCGGGTCCCGAACTATTTTTCTGAGGTTTTTAATCATATATGAGCATGTTAAAACAAGTTACATGTGAATCGGAGGTGCGTAGCATAGCAAACATTATTCGAAAATTGACAAAGTTGGACAGACCACTTTGGCGCGCCGCGCGGGTATATGGCGCGCCGCGCCATTACCTGTACAGAGAAATCTGGCAGTTTTTAAGTTTTATGCACGAACCTAACTTCAAACAATCACCATTTATGACCCGCAAACAACCAAAATATGTATCTTATATCATCGGAAAGGTATTTTGACAAGGAAAACAACTAAACACATTTCAACAATCACATTTACTTTTACAACAACCAAAATCACATTCAAGGCTCCTCATTAAATGCATTCTAGTTCATAAATGAAATTTGATGATTCGGCAACCAATTTACATGAATGATATGCCGTTTCGAAGGTGATCAAGCATACAATACAACCTAACACTTACAAATAACATTTCATGTCATTCAAAGCATTAAATGTTCACATTAAATTCTATCAAACCCTAACCAACAACATCAAAATCACTAATCATGTTTATGAAGTTTTCTAAAACAACCTACACATCAAATTGAAGCTAGTGATACTAGGAACACATTTAATACATGCATTTATCACTTTTAACAACATTCAAACAACCAAATCACCAAATCAAACACACCAAAGTTCATATTCAAACTAGTTACTTCAAATAACGAAATCGAACATATAAATCATATATTCATGTTAGACTTGAGCCATAGACACTAATTAACAACTTTATAAGTTAAAAACATCAAGAACACAAAATCTAGTGATTTTAGAAAGTTACCCAAACTTGATGAAATCGGTATGGAATCGAAGAGGAAGATGAGAGGATTCCGAATATGCAATTTGTTTAGATGGATGCTTGCTCGATTTGATTTGGATGATGAATCCTTGAAGTGGTGTTTGAGAGATTTGGTGAAAGTGTTAGAGAAAAAGGAAAAAGAAAAAGAATTAATGAATGGATGAGAGTGAAGGGTTGACTAGTTGACCTAGTCACCTCTTTGCTCTCTTGGCAACAATGGTCCCTCTAGTTCGGTTGCGGGTGCGTGAATTACCTAAACGAGATATTTTAAAACGCGTATTAACGAGGGATGTCATAATCATATAACGGACTTTAAATAGTTAAACGGAAAAGTAAACGGAAAAGTAAACGGAAAAAGGCGGGATGTTACATTACCTACTCCTTAAAAGAAATTTCGTCCCGAAATTTAAGTAGGCGTAGTAGTTGTTGTTTCTTCCTCGAAATTTTGCGTTTCCTGAATCGGGAATAAGTGAGGGTATTTCTTTTGCATTTGATCTTGCCTTTCCCAAGTAAACTCGGGTCCTCTTTTGGCATTCCAACGAACCTTGACAATCGGGATTCGGTTTTGTTTCAATGTCTTGACGGAGGTGTCCACAATTTCAACCGGTTCCTCCACAAAATGAAGTTTGTCATCAATAGTAAGTTCTTCGAGAGGGATGACGATATCGGGTTCGGCAAGACACTTTTTCAAGTTAGATACATGGAAGGTAGGATGAACGGAGTTCAATTGAGGCGGAAGATCTAAACGATAAGCAACGGTTCCAATACGCTCCAAGATTTCGAAAGGACCAATATACCGCGGATTTAGCTTCCCGCGTTTCCCAAAACGAATTACACCTTTCCAAGGTGCGACTTTTAACATTACTCGGTCACCGACTTGAAATTCGAGGTCGTTGCGTCGTTTGTCGGTATAACTCTTTTGACGACTCCGGGCCGTCCGAAGCCTATCTCGGATTTGAACGATCTTCTCGGTTGTTTCATGAATAAGTTCGAGACCGGTGATTTGTTTGTCGCCTACTTCGGCCCAACAAAGAGGAGAACGACATTTTCGGCCATATAATGCTTCGAATGGTGCGGCGTTAATACTCGCGTGATAACTATTGTTGTAGGAGAATTCGGCGAGAGGCAAGTGCTTATCCCAAGCTTTTCCAAAGTCGACAACGCAAGCTCGTAGCATGTCTTCCAAGGTTTGAATTGTGCGTTTGCTTTGTCCGTCGGTTTGTGGATGATATGCGGTGCTCATGTCTAAACGCGTTCCCAATGCTTCTTGCAAAGTACGCCAAAATCTAGAAACGAAACGGCCATCTCGGTCGGAGATAATCGATAAAGGTACACCGTGTCGGGCTACGATCTCCTTAATGTAAAGTTGTGCAAGTTTCTCCATTTTGTCCGTTTCTTTCATGGCAAGGAAGTGTGCGGATTTGGTGAGACGGTCAACAATAACCCAAATGGTAGCTTGGTGATAAAATCCATCGTTATCCTTTCCCACTTCCATTGCGGAATCTCGGGTTGTTGAAGTAGTCCGGACGGTCTTTGGTGTTCGGCTTTGACTTTGGAACATGTCAAACACTTGGAAACATAAGTAGCTACGTCCCTTTTGATGTTCGGCCACCAATATAGTTGTTTAAGGTCGTGATACATCTTATTGGCACCGGGGTGAATCGAGTATCGTGACTTATGGGCTTCATCTAAAATAAGGCTTCGTAGGTCCCCATAACTAGGCACCCAAATCCTTCCGGCGTAATATCGGAGTCCGGTCTCCCTAATTTCGAATCGAGAGACGAGAATGTTCAAGAGCTCGTGTGAAAGGTTTTCATCCTTGAGAGCCTCATCTTGGGCTACCCGAATTTGGTTATTAAGGTTTGTGTAGATGGTGATGTTTAAGGCTCAGACACGAAGAGGAACCGCTCTTTCTTTTCGACTTAAGGCATCGGCTACTACGTTTGCCTTCCCGGGATGGTAACGAAGCTCGCAATCATAATCGTTCAAAGTTTCAATCCACCGTCGTTACCTCATGTTTAGTTGCTTTTGATCGAAGATGTGTTGAAGGCTTTTGTGATCGGTGAAGATAATACTCTTGGTTCCATAAAGATAGTGTCTCCACATTTTAAGTGCAAAGACAACGGCTCCGAGTTCGAGATCATGAGTCGTGTAATTCCGTTCATGAATTTTTAGTTGTCGAGAGGCATAAGCAATGACTTTCTTCCGTTGCATCAATACACACCCAAAACCATGTTTCGAGGCATCGCAATATACAACAAAATCATCATTGCCTTCGGGAAGTGACAAGATAGGAGCGGTGGTTAGCTTTGTCTTCAAGATTTGAAACGCGGATTCTTGCTCAGTCGCCCAAATGAATTTCTTTCCCTTGTGAGTTAATGCGGTTAGAGGACGTGCAACCAAAGAGAAGTTTTCGATGAATCTACGATAGTACCCGGCGAGACCCAAGAATTGACGAATGTGAGTAGGAGTAGTAGGAGTCTCCCATTTACTAATGGCTTCGATTTTCGTGGGATCGACTTTAATACCTTGATCACTTACAACATGACCAAGAAATTGAACTTCCTTCAACCAAAATTCACACTTGGAGAATTTGGCATAAAGTCGTTCTTGTCTCAAGAGTTCAAGCACAAGTCGGAGATGTTGTTAGTGCTCTTCTTCTTTTTTAGAATAGATCAATATGTCATCGATGAACACAATAATGAATTTATCGAGATACGGTTTGCACACGCGGTTCATAAGATCCATGAACACCGCCGGTGCGTTAGTGAGACCAAATGGCATGACAAGGAATTCATAACTACCATAACGAGTCCGGAAAGCGGTTTTGGAGACATCTTCCCCCTTAACCCTCAATTGATGATAACCCGAGCGGAGATCGATTTTTGAATATACACAAGACCCTTGTAATTGATCAAAGAGGTCATCGATGCGAGGGAGAGGATATCGATTCTTAACCGTCAATTTGTTTAGTTCACGATAGTCAATGCACATTCGTAGGGATCCGTCTTTCTTTTTAACAAACAAAATCGGAGCGCCCCAAGGTGAATGGCTAGGTTGGATAAAACCACGATCAAGTAGTTCTTGGATTTGACTTTGCAATTCTTGCATTTTGGATGGAGCGAGTCTATATGGTGCACGTGCTACGGGTGCGGCTCCCGGAATAAGATCGATTTGGAATTCAACCGGTCGATGAGGTGGAAGACCCGGCAATTCATCGGGAAATACATCGGAATAGTCACTAACAATTGGCACATCATCGATGTGCTTCTCATCGGACTCGACTTTCTTAATGTGAGCAAGGATCGCAAAACAACCCTTACGGAGTAGTTTTCTAACTTTAATACACGAAACGAGGTTGAGTCCGGTGCAACTCTTATCGCCATAAACGATCAAAGGTTCACCATTCCCGATAGGGATTCGGATTGCGTTAAGATCACAAAGGATGTGAGATTTTGTTTTGGCTAGCCAATTCATACCGATTATTACATCGAAGCTCCCTAGTTCCATGGGTATCAAGTCAATTTCAAACTCATTACCCAAAATGTTTAATGTACACCCCCGGTAATATGTGTCGGCACTCAATAGTTTTCCGTTGGCAACTTCAATGGTATAAGTGGTATCTAGTGGACGTGGTGGAGTATTAAAAGAATGAGTCAAGGTCTTGGATACAAAACTCTTATCGACACCCGA
The DNA here is from genome assembly GCF_046630445.1 of Rutidosis leptorrhynchoides. Lineage (NCBI taxonomy): Eukaryota > Viridiplantae > Streptophyta > Magnoliopsida > Asterales > Asteraceae > Rutidosis > Rutidosis leptorrhynchoides. Next base: position 11,262,402 of record NC_092339.1, read on the forward strand.
ATCGAATAAACAAGTAACATAAGTGTTGTTGAGAAGAAACGTACCCGTGACCAATTCATTATCATCTCGGGCTTCCTCGGTGTTGATGTTGAAAGCTCGGCCGCGCATATTGGTGTTATCTTTCCTCTTCGGGCATGCATTTCTATAATGGCCCGTTTGGCCACATTCATAACAAGTGCCCGTTTTTGGTGCATTGGGCCCCTTTCGAGCGATGGGGGCAACACTTTTACACTCATTGGCCTTATGACCAACTCCTTGGCATCGGTGGCAAATTAACTTGCCACATTCACCAAAGTGATGTTTGTTGCATTTGTTACAAAGAGGTAGGTTCCCGGCATAACCCTTCTTGCCGTCGGAGGTGTAAGGCTTCTTAGCAAAGTTGTTGTTGCTTGATTGGGAGGGTTCCCACTTTCTTTTGTTGCCGCTCGATTTATCCTCAGCCTTAGGTGCCGGAACTACGATTTCGTCAACCGTTTCTATCAATTTGCGGGCCATGTTCAAGGCTTCTTGATGATTAGTGGGTTTGGATGACATTACTCCGTGTTTGATACTCTTTGGAAGGCCATCCATGTAAAGTTCAACCCTTAAAGCTTCGGGGTTCACAAGATTTGGGCACATCAAGGCTAGTTCGGAAAATCGTTGATTATAAGCCTTGAGATCATTTCCGATCGCCTTTAAAGTTCTTAGCTCTTGTTCGAGCCTTCGGGTTTCTTCACGAGGGAAATATTCAACAATCATCTTTTCCCTCAAGTCGGCCCAAGAGAGGGCGTGAGCTTCATCGGTACCCACCGATTGTACATAAGTATTCCACCATGTAAGAGCGACACCGACGAAGGTGTGAGTGGAGTATTTGACCTTGTCTTGGTCCCGACAACTGCTTATGCTAAAGACGGCTTCCGTTTGCTCAAACCATCGGGTGAGCACGACCGGTCCCCCGGTTCCATCAAAAGTGTGAGGTTTGCACCCCATGAAGGATTTGTAGGAGCACCCTTCGTTTGAGTTACCGGCTCCATTGTTGTTGTTGTTGTGATTGTTGTTATTGTTATTGTTGTTGGAAGAGTGACCGGCCATGGCCGCATCTACGGCGGTGGCTATCATTCGTTGTAGAGCTTGTTCGGGAGTTTCGGGAGGAGCGCGTCGACGAGCCATTGTTCCTTCAAGACACAAGAATATCGTTGGTTAGTATTCTCAATAATACCAACCGTGATATGGAATAAGGATAAAGATAAAATTTCCTTAACCAGCCTTAAATTCTTTATGTCATAATGTCGGAACGTCCATGTGAACCACCGTAATATAATCCCGGAAATTATATTACCCTGATTCACATGTGCATTTAACACTACTTCATAAAGTCAAGGTGGCGTGTCAATCAAATTTAACAACGTGATATCAAGATCGAATAAGAGTTAGATATGATAGGAGAGTTCGAGTATAATGCACAAATAGTCAAGTAGTTCCTACCTCAGTCTATACGCCGGTTGTAGTCTAGATTCACTAATGTACCCTATGACTCGAGGTCGACACCAATGAACTCTAAATCCCTACAACCAACGCTCTGATACCATCTGTAGCGACCCTGCAAGTAGCTACAGATGGGGTAGAAACCCACCCAGTGCCTTTCCAGCTAACCGCTTGGTGACCACTGAGTGTACCTCAAACACTGATTTTACGGCCCGCATTTCTGCCAAACTACCAACCCTCAAATTCCAAGGGATCGCAAGGGGTAAGAGCCAATGCTTCGTCACAGGTAACACTGTGAGAACCCCCTCTACGATTAACCCACCAAAAAGCATAGTCCGTATGGGTGCCCGGCCTGACAGCCGGCGCGCGTGACTACCTTTACGGCTAAGGTTAAACCAGCTCTGATACCATCTGTAGCGACCCGACCAAATTATGTTTGACGGCGCCGACTACTTCGGACCCGTTGCGTGGTCATAAGTCTTTAACATGACGTTTGACCAAAATATGTCGCATCTATTTCATAAGAAAAAGGATGTTTCAATTTTACAAATGTAGTTCGAAGACTAGTTACATTACAATGTTTAACGTACGTATGAAACCTATGCGACACAATTTAAAGTAGTTAAAAGACGCTCCAACTATGCATGTATACTCGACATCCAAGCAAGTATCAAAAAGAGTGCGGAAGCATGTATCAAGTAGCTTTCAAGGACCTGAGAAAAACATAGAAATCTGTCAACGAAAACGTTGGTGAAATCATAGGTTTGGGTAAATAAGTACAAGTGAACCACAAGATTTGCAACAATGAGATAATAGTAATACATTCCGAAAGTTTGTTTCACGAGCACCCAATTATCAATGCTTAACATTCCTTCCATAGAACCCCATCACAATAGTGTTAGAACATACACTGTTTCTCGAAAATACATTTCATTCGTAAACGGTAGCGAACCGTTTGAATGAGGGTTTGTCAAACCCATATGGCCATATAACATAAGTTCTCGCTTACACCCGGCAAGTGTAACTAATGATAATCGAATTGAGGATTTTTGTTCAAACTCGTATGTAGAATGTTTGTTTTCCTGTACTTGTGTTCACTTAGTAAAAAGAAACGTTTATGTTTTCTCATCCCAAATGTAAGTGCAAAAGAGTAAAAGTGGGACTATGATCTCACCTTGAGCGGAAGAGTAAATAAGTACTTCAACAAGTAACGTGTGCAAAGAACAATGCTAGTCTTGACCTAAACAAATAGGTTGTATCAATAACGATAGTCACGATTGGTCAAAGATGTTCAATTAGTCCTATGGCTCGTTACGACTCGATTACGTAGCATGTGAATCATTTTGTCAAGTTTCATGCAAGATATAAGTATAGAAACAAGTTAGGAATGTTGCATAATCATTTGGTTAAGTTTGACAAAAAGTCAAACTTTGGTCGGTCAAAGTCAACGAAAGAGTCAACACGTTCGGGTCGGGTCCCGAACTATTTTTCTGAGGTTTTTAATCATATATGAGCATGTTAAAACAAGTTACATGTGAATCGGAGGTGCGTAGCATAGCAAACATTATTCGAAAATTGACAAAGTTGGACAGACCACTTTGGCGCGCCGCGCGGGTATATGGCGCGCCGCGCCATTACCTGTACAGAGAAATCTGGCAGTTTTTAAGTTTTATGCACGAACCTAACTTCAAACAATCACCATTTATGACCCGCAAACAACCAAAATATGTATCTTATATCATCAGAAAGGTATTTTGACAAGGAAAACAACTAAACACATTTCAACAATCACATTTACTTTTACAACAACCAAAATCACATTCAAGGCTCCTCATTAAATGCATTCTAGTTCATAAATGAAATTTGATGATTCGGCAACCAATTTACATGAATGATATGCCGTTTCGAAGGTGATCAAGCATACAATACAACCTAACACTTACAAATAACATTTCATGTCATTCAAAGCATTAAATGTTCACATTAAATTCTATCAAACCCTAACCAACAACATCAAAATCACTAATCATGTTTATGAAGTTTTCTAAAACAACCTACACATCAAATTGAAGCTAGTGATACTAGGAACACATTTAATACATGCATTTATCACTTTTAACAACATTCAAACAACCAAATCACCAAATCAAACACACCAAAGTTCATATTCAAACTAGTTACTTCAAATAACGAAATCGAACATATAAATCATATATTCATGTTAGACTTGAGCCATAGACACTAATTAACAACTTTATAAGTTAAAAACATCAAGAACACAAAATCTAGTGATTTTAGAAAGTTACCCAAACTTGATGAAATCGGTATGGAATCGAAGAGGAAGATGAGAGGATTCCGAATATGCAATTTGTTTAGATGGATGCTTGCTCGATTTGATTTGGATGATGAATCCTTGAAGTGGTGTTTGAGAGATTTGGTGAAAGTGTTAGAGAAAAAGGAAAAAGAAAAAGAATTAATGAATGGATGAGAGTGAAGGGTTGACTAGTTGACCTAGTCACCTCTTTGCTCTCTTGGCAACAATGGTCCCTCTAGTTCGGTTGCGGGTGCGTGAATTACCTAAACGAGATATTTTAAAACGCGTATTAACGAGGGATGTCATAATCATATAACGGACTTTAAATAGTTAAACGGAAAAGTAAACGGAAAAAGGCGGGATGTTACACTTGGGATATGCACATTCCAACCCATCAAACTGATAAAGCTGGCAACTTTCGATAAGAAGCACTTCAAATGCACTCACCAAAACGTAATCAAACTCGCATGTCAATTATGTTTAAGCACCCACAATAACTCTAGATTACCTGATTATGGAACTGTATTTGAACACCGCTGAATAACCATCCGAGACACGCTGCTCTTCCAAGCCTTGGAAATGAAGACTTTCGACACTAAAACACCTGAGTGATAACTCAATCATCGTTGCTAGCTTGGGTCATCTCTTGGTTTTTGCACCACCATTAAAGTATGTGAAACTTCAATCACATTATTCAACAACAGACAAAAGCGTCTCAACTCGACACGCCCAACTCTGTCACTGACATATCAACGATCACCCTCGTATAGAATTCCCGTCTATTACTGATTTTCCATCCAAGCAATCAGAAAATCTAACAGACGCCCTCCGTAGACTCTTCATCAAGGCTAGTTAGAACTCAGTCACTACCTCAAAATCTATACCTTCAACTTTTCGCTTTTACACTGGTACACTGACCTATCTTCTCATCCTCAAGCACGCTCCCACTGGACGAGTAAGAATAAAACTGCGGCTACACGAGAAGAATCTGGTTCATACCACCAGTCAGTCGCATATTTCTTTTTCGTTGGAGGACAAACATGTACTCGAGTTCCCTACTGTTCCCTGAAATCAAACGCACTAACCCTACGGAAATTTGATACCCATGTCGCATAACCGTCTCCATAACTTCCACTAGTCGTTTAACTCCCACTACTTCGATACTTCCGTCAGTTACCAAACTCACACCGGGTTCCCAACACCCTCAAAAGTATCTTGAAAGCTTCAAGTACCGGGAATTACTAGATTATCCACTCCAACAATCACCTAAGGATTCCTAATTGGTCACCCTCAAATAAATCGCTCATTTTTGAACCAAAACATCACGCAAAACTTGAGCACCGGTCGAACGTGTTATATCGGACACCCTTCGTTAACTAATTACCTAGCGAGAGAAACTCAAACCCGCCGAAATATTCCAAATTTTATGGAATATCCGACCAAACAACCTTTTGTTATCCCTTTTCAAACCCGCAAGTTCCAAACTTCCCCGATAACTCCCATTGTCGATTTCAACCGAGATGTATCCCCATCGACCATCGTTACCCAAATGCCCAAACTTTGGAGAAACCGTCCTCGTGAGTTTCTGTGACAAACCAACATCCCAAATATATCCAGCTCGTATCGTTCGAAGTTTCCAAGACAAAACCATCACGCACTCACGTCTTCAAACCCGAAAAGTTTATCCTGAAAACTGCTCAAAATCGAAAATTTGTATATGAAAATCCAACGGCCCGACCAGCCTCAAAATTTTACTAAATGTAGAACCATGTGTCTGATACCGACAACCCAAAATTCAAGTCGATCCAACTACAAACGTAAACGATAAAAATAAATCATAACGACCCAAGAATTTAACGTGGTTATATCTCAACTTCAAACACGAAGAAGGGTTTACTCCAAGAGCGTAAACCATAGATTTTCTTCTTATTATCCGAGCACACAGTTACAGGTTACATAGGGTTGTATTTCAAAGACAAAAGGAAAAAATGAAACTAAATCAGTTGACTTGGCCTGCAATACAGAATCTCGTGTTTTGCGTGCCACTTCCAAACTAGTATTCTTGATTGCAAACGTGAGATTTGCAGCTTCCACCAACCTTCAATCTCTGCCAACTTTTTCACATTCTGGACATCCATCTCGCTTTTCGCGAGATTTAATGCTTCTTCTCCTTTCGTTTGTTTAAACCTCTCCATATATATATATATATATATATATATATATATATATATATATATATATATATATATATATATATATATATATATATATATATATATATATATATATATATATATATATATATATAACCCTAGCAATAGTAGAATTGTTTCTCTAACGTATGCAGAAATACTTCAAGGCGCATTTAATAAACTCATAATTTCTTTAATTATTAGAATTTGCATTTAATACATATACGAATATGGTAGTTGATATTGCTCATCCACGCTATGTTTCTCATGCAAATCTACCTCGTTTTACTCGGTTTTCGTTTCCAAAGTGCTCGAAAAACTATGATCTTGGGTTTCATCACGTTCAGAGTATTATTGCAGTTCTAAGTGTAAATTTGGTGTAAAATTGACCAAAGTGTGCAAAATGATCAAGAAAACTGCAAAGTGCTCATCTTGGCATCAAGAACGACGTTCCATTATCTAGGAACGCCGTTCCTTCAACAAGAACGACGTTCTAAAGCCAAGAACGACATTCTACCTGGGAAATTTACAAAAGAAAATAGGAACAGAAAAAGATGTCATTTCTAGAACGATTCAGGAACAACGTTCCTTTGAAAGAACGGCGTTCCACGTTTGTTCAAGAACGACATTCCATCAACAAGAATGGCGTTCCACTATACGAGTCAAGGAACGACGTTCCTAAAAGAGGAACGATGTTCCTTTGCGTTTTCTGGGCAGTTTTTGGAAGAGTATAAATAGAAAGAGATGTGGTTTTTTAAGATATGATTCACCCAATAGAATAGTTCGCGGTGGCTGATCAAAATTAGGGTTTAATAGCTATTTTATTAATGTTTTCATCAAGTTTCCATCATCCATTCCATTCTAAATCAATGATTTGAATATTGGATCAAGATCTAGGGCTTGTTCTTCATCTTCTTCATTTAGCACTTTTGTAATTTCTTAAGTTTGGTACAATCTACCCTTGTTTATTGCTTAATCATGTTTAGATTTACTTTATTTGCTTGTATTGATCTAGTTCTAGCAATGATTGGCTAGAATTTATTATGTACACTTGTTAATGAAGCTTGATAGCTAAGGGTTGTTCATATTGATGTTGATGATTGTGTTTAAATGAATTTATTAGTTTGATGATTGTGATTTGTCATTAGAATTAGTCAACAGATCCTTTATATGATTGTTTTGGACTTTACTTTGATTATATGAGTTGTGTAGCTTTCAAGGGGATTTGTTTAGTAAATCAATTTGTACTTCAACACTTAGGTGATCTAGACAATCAAATTTAGGCTTTCAAGGGATTGAGGTCTTGATTTGGATTGGTTTTGAATTGGTCCTTAGTCAACATAGTGAAGTTTGATTTTTTTTTTTTTAAGGATTTTGATTACCAAATGGTTTTGGGAGACTTTAACCTAGACTAAGTACTTGTGATAGTTGCATGATTCAACTAAGATTAATTGGTATAAGTTTATGGGAATTTGCAAGTATTGATTTGATCACAATAATACCTAGTAGGGATACTAGTCTAATGTTTGAGCACAATTAGATCTTAAGTGAATAAAAGAACAACCCGAATGCTTCAAGTGGATTAAGCAAGTGTACATGCCTTTAATATTGATATTTACTTAATCACTCTTAGTTTTTAGTTTAAATTACAATAGTTTTTCTTAATATCTAAAATTTAAACCCCCCAATCAAACAAACCTTAGGATGATTACGAGTTTTCATCGATTCAACTAGCATTCATCGCTCTCTTGGGACGAACCTTAAACGGAAAACTTACTAATTGTAACTACCGAGTAATTGTTTCTCGTATGCTTGTCACATAGTTGAGTCCACATTTAAGTATAAATTTTGAAGATAAATATATGTTTGTGAAATGAGCATCAAACTTCTTGGCACCGCTGCCGGGGAGCGGTTAGCTAGTTGTATCTTTGTTTTAAGCTTTTAATCGTTCGATCCCTTTGTAAGGATTTATCCTTGCAAAAGTTACTTTTCTGGTTTTTATATATTTTGTGTTTAGAAAACCGTTTGTGTTTCTGTTGTGATTGAAGGTTAGGTACTTTGGTGTATGAAAAGGAGATCCCAAAAGGATCAAGAGTTTGCACTTCCATTTCCTGATCCGGAAAAACACGTTCACGGGGTTTACAAGTGTAGAGAAGAAATGATATTAAGGAAATTTTTTGAGGTTTTTCCATTTTGTTTAGAAAAGATGGACGGTGATGGTCAACTAATTCACAATGAGGAGCATCCATTCGGTCATGGTTTTCCAAACAACCCACCGCCGGTTAATCAAGAACAACAAAATGATCCAAATGACACGCCGATGTGGAACGCTAGGTTGGTTGCACCTACGGTGGTGCCTCCGACTATTACTAAACCGCCTATCGGGGCCAATAATTGGAAGATGGAGGGTAGTTTCTTCACAATGATCAAAGATATGCTATTTCATGGGTTAATAGAAGAGAATCCTTTCGAACACCTTCAACAATTTAACGACATTTGTGATATCTATTAGAACAAAGATGTTACCGATGATGCTTATAAGTTAAGGGCATTCCCCTTTACTCTTCAAGGTGATGCGAAAACTTCGTTAAGGAATTTGCCTCCCAATTCGATTAGGACTTTTCAAGATTTAAGAGATGTTTTTATCAATCACTTCTTTCCACCATCAAAGGCGGAACAAATTAGGATGGAGATTAATGCATTCACTCAACAGAGTGATGAGTCTTTGTATGATGCATGGATACGTTTCAAGAAGATGCTAAGAGCTTGCCCACCACATGGTGTGACAAAGGAGTACATCAACACATTCTACCGCGGTACTACTCCTTTAACTAGACAACATCTTGATTCCTCCGTGGGAGGAGTGTTTATGTATAAATCACCAAATGCGGCTGAAACCTTATTAGAAGACATCTCGGTTAATACTTACGAATGGGCCCCTTACCTCGAGATTTACCAAGAAAAAGTGTAGCTCAAGTGGAGAGTGACAATGGTCAAATCATGCTTGCAAGCTTAAACAATTAATTTCAAATGTATGGGAAGGATTTGAAGAAGCTGCAACAATCGATAGTCACAATGCAAGTGGGTTGTGAAAGGTGCGATGACCCACATCTCACAAATAATTGTTCACAAATCAACAAATGCAACCATATTGATTTGGACGATATTCTCATGAATTCGGATGCTCATGTAAACTATGTGAGTAATCAAAGTTATCAAAGGGGTGGGTCATCAAACCAAGGCAACAATTCATATCAATCGAATCAAAGCTACTACAATCCTAACCAAAAGCAAGTCTCATTCAACTCTCAAACCAATCCACCACCCGAATTTACCAATCAAAATCGAAACCAAGGTTACAACCCAAACTATTTCCAAAACCGAAACAACAATTACCAATCAGAAAACCAACAACCTTTCAACAATCAACCTTATACCAACCAAGGAAATCAAAGCTATCAAAACTAAAGTTATTCCCAACAACAAAATAACCATGGTCACAATCAATAACCTCAACAAAACACTCAACAATCCCAACCTTCAAAGAGTCTAGAAGAGATGATGCAAAATTACATAAAGAAGGTGGAGACAACCGAAGCATTTTTAAGCAAAAATAATGAGTTCTTAAAGCAACAAATACGACACCAACTGTAACACCCCATCAAAATCCATTAACGGAATGTTAACTATGGTCCCAGTGCTCGGCTTGACTTCTACGTAACAGCAATGTTCTACAGCGGAAGCAACTAAAACCTGAGTTAAATCATGCAAAACGGGTCAACATAAAATTGAGTGAATCTACAGGTTTAAGTAATGTTCATCGTAAGTTTCATAAAACAGTTTCCATAAATCATTTGTCGAAAATTAGTTCTCAAAATCGTTTATCAGAATAAACCGCTAAGGTTTAATCCCAAAAATTTGCATATAGCAAATGCTAAGTAATAAACTATTTGTAAGACGTCAAGTTTTAACTGTGAGTGACATCAAAAAGTTCTTCTTGATTCATCTGCTTGTAGACATTACCATGTCTAGTTCTAATTTGTAAACATCAAGTTTAAGTAACATTCATCGTAAGTTAGGCCACGAGATTTCTGAAAAGCTTCGTAAAAGTATATATAATCATGAGCACTTGATTATAAAACTTTAACCTTTGCGGATAGCTAAAGCGTAGCGCCTTCCTTTTACCGTTTCTAAGCATACACCGATCAAATGTACAAGTAACAACAAAATAAGCACCAGTTATGTTGCGGTGAGGTTTGTCAAACCTAACGGTACCGTCTATATATGTCGAGCTTACATAAAGTAACTAATATAATCAAGCTAAGGGATTTTTGATCTGAACTCATATGTATATTCTAGTAAATTACTCGTGCCTAATATGTAAAATAGTTGTAAAAACAGTTTAAGAAATAGTTTTAAAAGTAACATGTATCTCATCCTAAAAATGTTGCTTAAAAAGGGACTGTAGACTCACCTTAGCAAAAGCACCTGAAATATCTTAGCAAAACGTACTGTAGTCGAACAATCTCAACCGAACAACGCAACCTAGTCAAATAGGTTATCTTAAGTATACACATATAGGTCATACTATGTCAACCCACAGTGTATGCAAAGTCCTAGTGCTCAGACTGACTCAACAAACAAGTAAAAGTCAACTAGTCCAAGCAAGTCAACCAAAGTCAAACCAAAATTCAAATCGGTCAAAGTGGTCAACTAAAGTCAAACATCTCAGTAGGTCATGCAAACATGGTCAACATGGCAAACCTAGGTCAAGTAACACTTTACAGTTCATAGTTAAGTAAATTGAACATTCACAGTTTAACGCATGCCTTTAAAATACGTACATCGTAGAAAGATACAACTATAACTCATATCACATAATTCATAAAATTATGACCAACTCCAGATCACAACTACTCAAAATCTATTCTAAAAATTCTACTCAACCCTCATACGATGTCTAAAAGTCAGATATCAGAAGAGGTCTAATTATGGTTTACTAAATCAGTTTCAGCACGCGCGTCATTTTTGAAACATTTCTCAAAACATATAGAAAATAGATTTTGACGAACGTCTAATTGGAGATTACTCCAGATATCCCATAGTTTTAGTGATAAAATAATCAAAGACATCTATTTATCCAATTCGTACAGTTTAGCAAATCTTTACAGACCTTTCAGTTTGAGTCAATAAATAAACACATCACTTAGTCGAGCATATATATCATGGCAAATCACGTTTTAGCAAGTTGGCATACAAATCAAAAATATCAAGGAATATATAAACTAACATATTCCAGAAGATCAAAGTCTCAATCAACTTCTAGTTCACTCTAGCAATTTTTGTTTAACTTTAAAAACAAATTCAGCTCACTTAACAACACGAATCTTCGTTTTGACATAACGGAAGCATTACAAAAGATTTTGATGCAAATCTTCTAACATGCATGATTTTTCGCAAGGAATACAATAGTACACTTTTCATTCACCAAATCACAAAATATTCAATTTTAGAATTATTGAAACGGTTTTTGTGTTAACGTTTGACCACCCAGTTTGTCCGATGATTCACGAACGTTATAACTTGTATATGACATGATATTATATATATAAACATATATATATATATATATATATATATATATATATATATATATATATATATATATATATATATGTTTAACATGATGAAATGATAAATAAAGTATCTCATTATGTATATTAACAATGAACCTTATATATAAAACAAGACTACTAACTTAAGAAATTCAAAACGATATCTATACGTAACGATTATCGTTGTAATAACGTCTTAATATTTATATATCATATTAAGATATATTAGTACATTATGTTATCATGATAATGTAATAATTTAACATCTCATTAAATATAATAACAATGGGATTAATTACATTTAACGAAATCGTTAACTTAATGGTTTCGAAACAACACTTACATGTAACAACTAACGATGACTTAACGGCTCAGTTAAAATGCGTATACATATAGTGTATTAAGATGTATTAGTACACTTTTGAAAGACTTCATGACACATATCAAATTACTTCTACTTAACAAAAATGCTTACAATTACATTCTCATTCATTTTCATCAACAATTCTACTCGTATGCACCCGTATTCGTACTCGTACAATACACAGCTCCTAGATGTACATACTATTGGTATATACACTTCAATGATCAGCTCTTAGTAGTCCTTAATGAGTCATCAAATATGTGGGAACCATTCTTTGTAATCTAGTATGAATTATTTAGCAAGATTACAAAAATATTATTAATCATTCATGACTTATTTACAAGAAAACAAACTTACATATCCTTTATATCTAATCCATATATCACGACCTAAAACACATAAAAACGCCTTAATTCTTCAATTTTCTTCATCTAATTTAACTCTCTCAAGTTCTATCTTCAAGTTCTAAGTGTTCTTCATAAATTCTATAAGTTCTAGTTTCATAAAATCAAGAAAACTTTCAAGTTTGCAAGTATACTTCCAAGCTTTCTAATCCATTCCAAGTAATCATCTACGATCAAGAAACCTTTGTTACTTATAGTAGGTTATCATTCTAATTCAAGGTAATACTCATATTCAAACTTTGATTCAATTTCTATAACTATAACTATCTTAATTCGAGTAGAAAATCTTACTTGAACTTGTTTTTGTGTCATGATTCTACTTCAAGAACTTCCAAGCCATCCAAGATCCTTTGAAGCTCTAGATCATTTCTTGTTATTTTCAGTAGGTTTACCTACTATACTTGAGGTAGTAATGATGTTCATAACATCATTCGATTCATATATATAAAATTATCTTATTCGAAGATTATAACATGTAATCACTAGAACATAGTTTAGTTAATTCTAAACTTGTTCGCAAACATACTTCCACTTTGAGTTTAACCATGATTTTTGGATATAGTTTCATGTTCATAAGAAAAATCATTTTCCCTGAAGAACAACTTTTAAATCAAAGTTTATCATAGTTTTTAATTATCTAACCCAAAACAGCCCTCCGGTTTTACTACGACGGCGTATGTCCGGTTTTACGGTGTTCTTCGTGTTTCCAGGTTTTAAATCATTAAGTTAGCATATCATATAGATATAGAACATGTGTTTAGTTGATTTTAAAAGTTAAGTTATAAGGATTAACTTTATTTGCGAACAAGTTTAGAATTAACTAAACTATGTTCTAGTGATTACATGTTATAATCTTCGAATAAGATAGTTTTATATATATGAATCGAATGATGTTATGAACATCATTAATACCTCAAGTATAGTAGGAAAACCTACTAGAAATAAAAATAAATGATCTAGAGCTTCAAAGGATCTTGGATGGCTTGGAAGTTCTTGAAGTAGAATCATGACACAAAAACAAGTTCAAGTAAGATTTTCTACTCGAATTAAGATAGTTATAGTTATAGAAATTGAATCAAAGTTTGAATATGAGTATTACCTTGAATTAGAATGATAACCTACTGTAAGTAACAAAGGTTTCTTGATCGTAGATGATTACTTAGAATGGATTAGAAAGCTTGGAAGTATATTTGCAAACTTGAAAGTATTCTTGATATTATGAAACTAGAACTTATAGAATTTATGAAGAACACTTAGAACTTGAAGATAGAACTTGAGAGAGTTCAATTAGATGAAGAAAATTGAAGAATGAAGGTATTTGTATGTGTTTTAGGTCGTGATATATGGATTAGATATAAAGGATATGTAAGTTTGTTTTCTTGTAAATAAGTCATGAATGATTAATAATATTTTTGTAATCTTGCTAAATAATTCATACTAGATTACAAAGAATGGTTCCCACATGTTTAATGACTCATTAAGGGCTGCTAAGAGCTGATCATTGAAGTATATATACTAATAGTATGTACATCTAGGAGCTGTGTATTGTACGAGTACGAATACGGGTGCATACGAGTAGAATTGTTGATGAAAATGAATGAGAATGTAATTGTAAGCATTTTTGTTAAGTAGAAGTAATTTGATATGTGTCATGAAGTCTTTCAAAAGTGTACTAATACATCTTAATACACTATATGTATATGCATTTTAACTGAGCCGTTAAGTCATCGTTAGTTGTTACATGTAAGTGTTGTTTCGAAACCATTAAGTTAATGATTTCGTTAAATGTAATTAATCCCATTGTTATTATATTTAATGAGATGTTAAATTATTACATTATCATAATAACATGATGTACTAATATATCTTAATATGATATATAAATATTAAGACGTTATTACAACGATAATCGTTACGTATAGATATCGTTTTGAATTTCTTAAGTTAGTAGTCTTGTTTTATATATAAGGTTTATTGTTAATATACATATTGAGATACTTTATTTATCATTTCATCATGTTAAAAATATATATATGTTTATATATATAATATCATGTCATATAGAAGTTATAACGTTCGTGAATCATCATGTAAACCCTAATGAAAACTTCGATTAAGCATATCTTGAGCATATGATAACGAAATCAAGCAAAATCAAAGTCCAAACTCAATAGTTTTTCGATACCTTTCCATCTATACACATTATATGATCAGTCCATAAGTCAATTTTATCAGATCATTAAAATACAAATTCGTTTTTCATGCAAACAACATCAATTGATCAATTAAACGATAAACAACAACTTAAAACATCATCAATTGAGCACTAGACTTGATTACACTATATAATTGAACAAAAATCTGAATTATAACAATTAGGGTTTGCAATTATACCTTTCTAGCACAATCAAAGCACAATACTAGATGTAGAACGATGTAACGAGCAACTTTGATGCACAAGACTTCGTCTAATTTTGAAGTTTGATGGTGGTGGTGGTGGTGATGTCGACGGCCAAAGGGGAGGGGGAAGAGAGCAAAAATTCGACTAAAACAAATAAGGGGATTGAGGGTTTCTAGTTACTTGCTAATTATTTATAGTTAGGGCCTTTAATTGATAAAGCTAATGACCCAAATAACCAAACTAGTCCACTAAGGGGATCCATGGGGGTATTCGGCCGAATGGCCCTCTAAGGGGTGTCCTGGGCTCGGTTTTTGATAAATACTCATAAGCGCATGGTCCGTTTCGTTGCCGTTAACCGTACCGGGTCTCCGAAACGTTAACTTGTCGTTGAACGCAATCACCGAATTTAATTCATTAAATAAATAATAAATTAAATTAGTTTTTCCGTAAAGTCAATAATTATTGAAAATAATTATTTTGTCATTTTTTTGAGTTCCGTAAACTGAAAAGTTTTCTAGGTGATTAACTTAATCGTAACATTTTCTAGTTATTTCACTATCCAAAATAAAATCATAAATTAATATAACATATTAATTCAAGTAATCCAATAGGATCAAATATGCATTTAATTCTGTTAAACACACAAAGTCTAAGTAAACACCGTTAAATACTTAACGGTCAAGTAATGATAGTAAACGGAAAAAGTTGGGTTGTTACACCAACAAGCTTCGTTTCAAAACCTTGAGAGCACCGTTGGAAGACTCTCAAACCAAGTTGCCAAAAGACCGCAAGGAGCTTTACCTTCAAACACTCAAGTTAACCCAAACAACAACTACAATAACAACTGGAGCAACCAACAATCTCAACAACACCAGCAAAACCAAAGCCACAACAACACAAGAGTTATCCCCATCGAGAGCAATACTACCAATCAAAACAACAACCAAGCGAGTTCATCAAATGCTACACCAAATAATAATTATGCTCAAGTGAACTCGATTGCTTCAATCAAAGAGGAGGATCAACCCGAATGTCCTCATGTTTTTACATTCGACGTTGAAGAGGACGAGTTTGATTTGGATGGAGAATTGGAAATCAACACAATGGATTATGGGGTATTTAAGTTTCTGGATGATTCGGAAGTGGCAAAGTTTATTCCATATCAAGTGAAAAGTGTAATGTCCATGGAGGCTACCGAGTCAACATGCAAGAAACTAGAGGGTAATTTTGAGAAAATCAAATTGAGAAAGGTTGAAAACGAGGCAAAGATCGAAAATGTCTTGAATGCAAAGGAGCAAAAGAACGAGGACGAGGTTCTTGCTACATCAACGAAGGCAAAATATGAGACACCGGTCTCATACCATCAATCATCACCTCCTACACATCTAAAAGATGTGGATTGTAAGTCAACCCTAACTGAGAATGAAAACATTTATGTTAAACTCCCCTTGGCGGAGGTGCTCGAAAATATGCCCAACTATGGAAAATTTTTGAAGTCACTCATGGCCAAGAAGGGAGAGGTTGAGAAAGCATCCACCACTTTTCTAAAAAAAAGAGTGTGATGGTATTTTACAGAAATGTAACCTACCATCAAAAATGGGTGATACGGGGCCTTTCCTCACCCCTGCAATGTGAACGGGTCAGAGACTTTTACATCTTTAGCCGACTCGGGGGGCTAGTATCAACTTTATGCCCTATTCTATCTATAAAAGGTTAGGCCTAGGTGACCTTTCACCTACAAAAGTGGGCGTAAAATTAATTGACCAATCCATTAACCCTAGTGTAGGGATCGCCGAAGACACAATAGTGAAAGTAGGTGAGATGGAGTTCTCAGCCAATTTTGTGATTGTTGATATAAAGGAAGACCCGATTGTGCCACTCGTATTAGGAAGACCATTTTTGGCAACCGCGGGTTCTTTCTTTGACTTTAGAACCGGAAAGTTGACTCTTAGGGACAAAAGGAAATGCATGAGCATTCGTAGTAAGTATACTAAATTGTCACCAATGCCCTTAACCATACCACAAATTGTTGCTAGTATGCAAAGCACTACAAGCATGCCTCAAGTTGGTTCACCAACTAATTGTGGTGGAGGGTTAACAAAGGAAACTCCAAGTAAACCAAGAGCTCAAATTGATATAGTAGACAAGTCCATGAGGAAGTTATATGGGCGGGTTCATCGTGCTTCATCTAAAAAGGATGAGCACTTGAGAAAACGCCTAGTATCTAATTTGTCAAAACATGAAAAATGAAAACTGAAAGAGTTGATTAATGAAACTAAGGAAGTGAACAATTGGTTGTTGTTAATGCTAGGAGATGGTAGTCATGGTGATTGTTCCCTTAGCTCAAAGGCAGGAGAGGTTTACCACCCCGGTGTTAGTTAAAACTTAAGTGAAATTGAGTCGGGTGATAGGCTCTTAAAACACTTTCCACAATTTTGTACATATTTCATTTAGTTTCATTTCATATAGACTTGTATGATATTGCTTTTCTTTAAAGTTGCATTAACATTTAGGTTGCATTTCATGCATATGGGTACGTTAGAAAATATCAAAAACAATTGATTAAGTTGTAGATTGTGTTTTCTGCTGAAAAAATTGCATTACACAGTAGCACTTTTTCATACAGTAACGAAGTTCTCTATCTCACACAGTAACAACGTGTGAGATCTATCTCACACACTAGCACTTTTTCATACAGTAACAACGTTCTCTATCTCACACAGTAGCACTTTTTCATACAGTAACGACGTTCTCTATCTCACACCTAAATAGTAGCACTTTCTAGGCATCTTCAGGAATGACGTTCCTTATTAAGAACGACGTTCCTTTTTAAGTTAGAACGACGTTATGTTTTTAAGAACCCCGTTCCCAATTCCTGGTAAATTCCTCGACCGGCGTTCTGCTTTATGGAACGACGTTCCTCTTTGAGGAACGACGTTCCTCCTTAAGGAATGATGTTCCATCATCTGATATAATGAATTATATGGCCAAGTTTTAAATCACTTTTTCATACCTCAACTCTTTCTTTTTCTCTCAAGGTCAAAACACACACCCAAAAACCCTAACTTTAACCTACTAATCACTCACAAATCATCAAGAATTTCACATAATCTTCAACAATGAACTTTCTAAGAGTATGATTCTTACTTCTTTCTTGTTTTATTACTTGATTATATGTAATGTTCATGCTTCAATTTCTCTATTTGCTTTATATGTTGATTATGTTTGATTTAGGTTGATAGTGATGAAATTGTTATTGAATCTAGACTACATTATTGTTGATTTACATGATTCTAGTGATTAATTGCATAAACTACAACTTTGAAAATCTAGGGTTCTTCAATTTGGGGCTTTTTGTATTCGGTCGATTGAGATGCAATTAGGTGTTGTCTAGGGTTAATTACTAGTCTACAATCACACTAATGTTATTTGTTCCTAAAAATTGGTGATTTTTCGTTAAGAACTTGCAAATTAGGGTTTATGATTTTAGGGTTTGACTAGTTTTGACTCTTTGACTTTTGAATTAGTTGATTTGAAGTATGAAGCATTATGGCCTATAGTTTTAATGTGTGTTCTCGATATGCTTGCAATGTTAATTAGGTTTGCTCAAATTACACCTATTTAATATGTCAGAATTAACCATTGTATTATCTTTGCACATTGACTATTTGGCCTAAGCATGGTAAAGTTGGATCTTTTATGTGATGAATTATGATGATTGATTGATAAGCTTAAATGTAGGGGTAACCTACCCCTTAGTTGAGTTGATTGTGGTATGCTAACACTAAGGATAACTTTATACAACCATGGTTTGTGTTGTTTCTATTGTTCTATTACAGGGAGGAGGTAAAGGCAAAAGCAAGGGGAAGGACAAACAAGTCGAGGGTGGCACATCACGCCAAAAGGCACTTAGGTCTAAGCGTGCTTGACAAGAATAACCATCTAATGACCTAAAACCCCCTGACTCACCACCTCATGACGAGGAGGGAGACCAAGGTCACTACCTACATCCATGGCTTCAAGCCATTTTTGACTTGGAAAAGGAGGATGTATGGCATAGGAGATTAATTACCGACTTGCCAAACTAGTTAATGTAGCAAAATACATTAATTGGGAACCCTTGCAAAGCATAGGCAAATACAACACCTTATTGAAATACATTGTAGTTTATCCGGAAGCAACAAATAGGGAAAAAACCATCAACCCTTGGTGGCCACTTTTCACCATGAAAGAAGTTACATGCCCAACTCTCACGAGATAGTTTCTCACGATGATGGACTTTAGACCATACTCGAGTTCTATTACGGAATATTAGTTATATGACCTTTCGTTTGGGGGGAATGGAGAGGAGTTTAAGCATGTTGGACTGGATTAGAATTTTGGGAATTTATCAAGAATACATTGACGACCCTGATTTGTTATGGGCCCATTTGCAAAATTTCCAAGTTATGCATTCCACCTTTGACTTTGAAAAAAAGTGGAACCTCATGGCCGAGGGACCCTTTAACCATGGAAAAAAATCTATGACAAACATAAAGTTCCTTGTCCGATGAATGATCCACATGGTCGTCTCAAGAGTGATAAATAGCCGAGCCGAAAATTATGAGAAAATGTCCTACCTTGATGTTTGGCTTAACAATTTCAACCATAATGGTTGGAATGCTCACATTCTAAACGTCATAACCTCTATCCTTCATGACGATGATGATACTAAGGCTTTAAAGCCTTCGAAGGGTGGCCATTACATGACTTTGGTAGCCAAATACTTGAACATCAATCTTGAGGGGTTAAGGAGTGAAAAGAAGGAGGCTAAGAAAACGAACATGAATGACTATCTTGGTTGTAATATTTTGAAAAAAGAGGGTGATAGATATGTTATGTTTAGAGGAGGAGCCACACCAAGCCAAACCCAAACAAAAACCCATGAGACCGACCCAACTCAAGCCGGGGGTAGTGGGAGTTCGAGTATACTGTAACGACCCGACTTTTTCGACTTACTTTTGTACTTGTTACTTTCTGCGAAACTGTGTATTTATGCGTACTGTGTTAGATTATATTCTGGGATCTTATTTCATGATTAATTACCTTTGTTAATACCATACAATGTGCCATTAAGTACTTAGTTACTTAACTTGATCCCCGAATGCTTTTATGACAGTTAGTGTCACTTGACGTTGAAAACGAGCTATGTATTTTGATACACGTTTGACTTTGGTCATAATTGGAATATTATGACTACGTAATACTAATTGTTATTTTCTAATAACAATTACTTGGGCTTTTGGTTGCTTAATTACGCTTAGTAATTTATTTATGCTCACTAGTTAGTCTTGTTGAACTTTCTACCATGTTGGACTCAAGCCCACCCTACTCTAGCTAATGGACTATTTAATTAGCCTAATTTTAATAAGTTTATGACCCATATAAATGTAAGACAAATTCCCATTTATTAAAGGGAACATACTAGCATTTTTGTTAACCATAATCACAATTGTTGCATGTGATCCCAACATAAGCACCAACTTTAGACAACCATTAACCAAAAAGCAAAAGTTGTCCCCTCCTTTGTCCCCCTTGAAAATCACGGCCAAGCACCCCTCTTCCCCTATAAATACCACACAGACCTCACCCATTTTACACTTGATCTCATTCACAAATTACACACACTTACTCTCTAATTCTCTCTCTAGTCTTTCTCACTCTAAAAAGTGTAAGTTTTAAATTTTCTTCTTCTTTTTCTCTTCTCAAAGTCGACATCATCATCATCATTAAAGGATCTAGCTTTTTAGCTTTTTGATCTTGTTATATATTGTAGATTCAAACTTGGGTTTGAATACTTCAAGAACATGAAAGATTCAAGCTTTCTAGCTTTGAATCTTCATTTACTTGTTAGATCTAGGTTTTCTAGCTTATGATTCTTTTATTTTGTTAAAAAGATCAAAACTTGCGTTTATGATCTTTATAAAGCTTGAAGATCTAGTCTTTTGCTTTAAGGATCTTCAAGAACATTAAAGATCCAACCTTTCTAGCTTAGGGTTTCATTATTTTGTTAAAGATCTTAGCTTTTTAGCTTATGGTCTCATTACTTTTACTAGATCTTAGCTTTCTAGCTTATGGTCTCATTAATCTTGTAAAGATCCAAGCTTTCTAGCTTAGGGTTTTCTTAATACTTAAGATCTAAGTTATCATTGTAGATCTCACTTACTTGGAACCTTTTTACGATTTTTGTGATGATAAAGATCAAGTCTTCATCATCTCATATGATGAAGATGCATAAACGTGTGTCAAAAGGACAAAGGTTGAAGCTTTATTGGGTTTATGCAATAAAGAGACAACCTTGATGTTCAAAACTTGTAGAATGTTAGCTTTTACTCTTAGTTGTGTGTTGATGGTTGAAACTTGGTCAAAGTGATGCTAAAACATCAAATAGTTGTACACTTGAAGCTTACACGCATCAAGGGTGAGAACCGTGATGAGCATCAAGCACCAAGAAACCCACCGGAGCACTTGTTTGCTATTTTTCAAGGTCTTATCAGACTCCTAGACATCTGGAAAATTGATTTTCAAATAGTTCATTTCGAGTAGATGAATTTTCGTTTAGGCCTCGCCTAAATCCGATATACGGTTTAGGATTTATAGCCTTCCGAAAGTCACTACGCCTCTGTAACGACGTGCTGAAAATTCTGACCTACAACAACAATGAAATGTCCCGTTCATATTGATTATAAACATTCCATATCAATTGATTTCGTTGCGAGGTTTTGATCTCTATATGAGACGTTTTTCAAAGACTGCATTCATTTTTAAAACAACCATAACCTTTATTTTATCAATAAAGGTTTCAAAAGCATTACGTAGATTATCAAATAATGATAATCTAAAATATACTGTTTACACACGACCATTACATAATGGTTTACAATAGAAATATATTACATCGACATATGTTTCTTGAATGTAGTTTTTACACAATATCATACAAACATGGACTCCAAATCTTGTCCTTATTTTACTATGCAACAGTGGAAGCTCTTAGTATTCACATGAGAATAAACATGCTTTAAACGTCAACAAAAATGTTGGTGAGTTATAGGTTTAACCTATATATATCAAATCGTAACAATAGACCACAAGATTTCATATTTCAATACACATCCCATACATAGAGATAAAAATCATTCATATGGTGAACACCTGGTAACCGACATTAACAAGATGCATATATAAGAATATCCCCATCATTCCAGGACACCCTTCGGATATGATATAAATTTCGAAGTACTAAAGCATCCGGTACTTTGGATGGGGTTTGTTAGGCCCAATAGATCTATCTTTAGGATTCGCGTCAATTAGGGTGTCTGTTCCCTAATTCTTAGATTACCAGACTTAATAAAAAGGGGCATATTCGATTTCAATAATTCAACCATAGAATGTAGTTTCACGTACTTGTGTCTATTTTGTAAATCATTTATAAAACCTGCATGTATTCTCATCCCAAAAATATTAGATTTTAAAAGTGGGACTATAACTCACTTTCACAGATATTTCCTTCCTCGGAAATAAGACTTGGCCACGGATCGATTCACGAACCTATACAAATATGTACATATATATCAAAGTATGATCAAAATATAATTACAATCATTTTTATTATGTTTTACTGATTTGAGTGTATTAAGTCAGCTGTCCTCGTTAGTAACCTACAACTAGTTGTCCACAGTTAGATTTACAGAAATAAATCGATATATATTATCTTGAATCAATCCATGACCCAGTGTATACATGTCTCAGGCTAGATCACAACTCAAAGTATATATATTTTTGGAATCAACCTCAACCCTATATAGCTAACACCAACATTACTGCATATAGAGTGTCTATGGTTGTTCCAAATAATATATATACATGGGTCGATATGATATGTCAAAACATTTGCATACGTGTCTATGGTATCCCAAGATTACATAATATATTAGAATACATGTATAATACAATATAAGTTAGCTAGGATATGATTTGTATAGATTTGTTAAACATTTCCCGTAGCTAAAAAGATCAAAAATATCCAATCTTGTTTTACCCATAACTTTTTCATTTTAAATCCGTTTTGAGTGAATCAAATTGCTATGGTTTCATATTGAACTCTAGTTTTAGAATATAAACAGAAAAAGTATAGGTTTATTGACGGAAATTTAAGTTACATGTCAATTACTAAAGAGGTAGTCATTTCCGTCGAAAGAACGACATCTTGATGACCATTTTGAAAAACATACTTTCACTTTGAGTTTAACCAAGATTTTTGGATATAGTTTCATGTTCATATGAAAAATCATTTTTACAGAAGAACAACTTTTAAATCAAAGTTTATCATAGTTTTTAATTATCCAAACCAAAACAGCCCCCGGTTTCACTACGACGGCGTATATCCGATTTTATGGTGTTCATCGTGTTTCCAGGTTTTAAATCATTAAGTTAGCATATCATATAGATATAGAACATGTTTTTAGTTGATTTTAAAAGTCAAGTTAGAAGGATTAACTTTTGTTTGCGAACAAGTTTAGAATTAACTAAACTATGTTCTAGTGATTTCAAGTTTAAACCTTCGAATAAGGTAGTTTTATATATATGAATCGAATGATGTTATGAACATCATTACTACCTCAGGTTTTGTGGATAAACCTACTGAAAATGAAAAAAATAGATCTAGCTTCAAAGGATCCTTGGATGGCTTGAAAGTTCTTGAAGCAGAATCATGACACGAAAACAGTTCAAGTAAGATTTTCACTCGAAATAAGATTGTTATAGTTGTAGAAATTGAATCAAAGTTTGAATATGAATATTACCTTGAATTAGAAAGATAACCTACTATAAATAACAAAGATTTCTTGATCTTAGATGAATACTTGGAATTGATTAGAAAGCTTGGAAGTAGACTTGCAAACTTGGAAGTATTCTTGATTTTTATGAAACTATACTTATGGAATTTATGAAGAACACTTAGAACTTGAAGATAGAACTTGAGAGAGATCAATTAGATGAATAAAATTGAAGAATGAAAGTATTTTTAGGTGTTTTTGGTCGTTGGTATATGGATTAGATATAAAGGATGTGTAATTTTGTTTACATGTAAATAAGTCATGAATGATTACTAATATTTTTGTAATTTTATGAGATATTTCATGGTAGTTGCCAAATGATGGTTCCCACATGTGTTAGGTGACTCACATGGGATGCTAAAATCTGATCATTGGAGTGTATATACCAATAGTACATACATCTAAAAGCTGTGTATTGTACGAGTACAAATACGGGTGCATACGAGTAGAATTGTTGATGAAACTGAACGAGGATGTAATTGTAAGCATTTTTGTTAAGTAGAAGTATTTTGATAAGTGTATTGAAGTCTTTCAAAAGTGTATGAATACATATTAAAACACTACATGTATATACATTTTAACTGAGTCGTTAAGTCATCGTTAGTCGTTACATGTAAATGTTGATTTGAAACCTTTAAGTTAACGATCTTGTTAAATGTTGTTAACCCAATGTTTATTATATCTAATGAGATGTTAAATTATTATATTATCATGATATTATGATATATTAATATATCTTAATATGATATATATACATTTAAATGTCGTTACAACGATAATCGTTACATATATGCATTCTGGTTTTACTAAGACGACTTCCCATCCTTGGTCTTGTGGAAAATAACCGTTATGACCATTGGCTAGGCAGCATGTTGTAATGTCGTCAAAAGGACGAGGGTTTCGTAATGCCCAACAGCCCCGTAACAATCTAAAAACCTTGTTTCTCATCTCAACTACCGAGTCCGTCACTTGTGGGAAAGTTTTATTTAAAAGCTGCAATCCGATGTTCTTTTTCTCACTTCGGTAAGAAGCGAACATCACTAACCCGTAAGCATAACATGCTTCTTTATGTTGCATGTTAGAAGCTCTTTTTAATTCACGAAATCCTATGTTGGGATATGTTGAGTCAAAATAGGTTCTTAACCCGTAGCATAAAATTGCATTTGGGTTCCCCGCATTTAACGCTTTAAAGAAAACACGGCGTAACTTAAAGTCTCCCCAATGTGATATACCCCACCTATCAAAGGAAAGCCTTTTATAAGCTAAGGCATTTCTGCAAAAGTCTTTCAAATGTTTGACAAGTTAATTTCGCCATAACTAAATGTGCTGATGAATTCTGACCGACTCTAGACAAGATTTCCTCAATCATATCCTCTGGTAGGTCTTCTAAAATATTCGGTTGTCTACCCTTAACGTCCATTTCTTTTTATATTGTAAAATAGACAAGGATTAGATTCGTAATAACAAACAATACAAGCAATTTTTACATAGAACATAAAAGTACAAGCACACTACAATACATTTATTACACAACATGCTCACACCCCTCTAATCTGAATCACTGGTTTCTTCTTCTTCGGACTTGGTTCTTTTTCCTAATTTTCTAGGGATATATGATGTTCCTCTAATACGAGCCTTCATTTTCCATATTGGTTTAGAAAAACCTGGTGGTTTAGAGGTTCCCGGGTTATTGTCACGATATTGAAAATACGGGAGTTGAAGGTACATATAAAGTTCATCGGGGTCGGAATCAGATTTCTCTATTTTGATGCCTTTTCCCTTATTATTTTCTTTTACCTCGTTAAATTGGGTCGGGGTAATTTCTATAACATCATCGGAATCCTCATCAGGATCTGATTCATCGGAAAATTGATAATTTTCCCAATATTTTGCTTCCTTAGCGGAAACACCATTGACCATTATTAACTTTGGTCCATTGGTTGAGGATTTTCTTCTAATTGACTGGTTTTCTGTGTTTCCTACTATTCCCCCCTCCGGAACCTCTTCTTCTTCTGGTTCCTCTTCTTCCGGTTCCTCTTCTTCCGGTTCCGTTTCCTCTTCTTCCGGTTCTTCGGGAACTTATGAATCTTGCCAATATATATTCGACTCTTCGTTATTATTAGGTGAGTCAATGGGATTTGTGCTAGAGGTAGACATCTATCACACAATATCAAACATGTTAAGAGATTAATATATCACATAATATTTACATGTTAATAATATATAGTTTCCAACAAAAATGTTAAGCAATCATTTTTTAAAGAGAACACGGTCGAAAGTCCAGACTCACTAATGCATCCTAACAAACTCGATAAGACACACTAATACAAATTTTCTGGTTCTCTAAGACCAATGCTCGGATACCAACTGAAATGTCCCGTTCATATTGATTATAAACGTTCCATATTAATTGATTTCGTTGTGAGGTTTTGACCTCTATATGAGACGTTTTTCAAAGACTGCATTCATTTTTAAAACAACCATAACCTTTATTTTATCAATAAAGGTTTCAAAAGCATTACGTAGATTATCAAATAATGATAATCTAAAATATACTGTTTACACACGACCATTACATAATGGTTTACAATAGAAATATATTACATCGACATATGTTTCTTGAATGCAGTTTTTACACAATATCATACAAACATGGACTCCAAATCTTGTCCTTATTTTAGCATGCAACAGCGGAAGCTCTTAGTATACACCTGAGAATAAACATGCTTTAAACGTCAACAAAAATGTTGGTGAGTTATAGGTTTAACCTATATATATCAAATCGTATCAATAGACCACAAGATTTCATATTTCAATACACATCCCATACATAGAGATAAAAATCATTCATATTGTGAACACCTGGTAACCGACATTAACAAGATGCATATATAAGAATATCCCCATCATTCCGGGACACCCTTCGGATATGATATAAATTTTGAAGTACTAAAGCATCCGGTACTTTGGATGGGGTTTGTTAGGCCCAATAGATCTATCTTTAGGATTCACGTCAATTAGGGTGTATGTTCCCTAATTCTAAGATTACCAGACTTAATAAAAAGGGGCATATTCAATTTCGATAATTCAACCATAGAATGTAGTTTCACGTACTTATGTCTATTTTGTAAATCATTTATAAAACCTGCATGTATTCTCATCCCAAAAATATTAGATTTTAAAAGTGGGACTATAACTCACTTTCACAGATATTTCCTTCCTCGAAAATAAGACTTGGCCACGGATCGATTCACGAACCTATACAAATATGTACATATATATCAAAGTATGATCAAAATATAATTACAACCATTTTTATTATGTTTTACAGATTTGAGTGTATTAAGTCAGCTGTCCTCGTTAGTAACCTACAACTAGTTGTCCACAGTTAGATGTACAGAAATAAATCGATATATATTATCTTGAATCAATCCATGACCCAGTGTATATATGTCTCAGGCTAGATCACAACTCAAAGTATATATATTTTTGGAATCAACCTCAACCCTGTATAGCTAACTCCAACATTACTGCATATAGAGTGTCTATGATTGTTCCAAATAATATATATACATGGGTCGATATGATATGTCAAAACATTTGCATACGTGTATATGGTATCCCAAGATTACATAATATATTAGAATACATGTATAATACAATATAAGTTAGCTAGGATATGATTTGTATAGATTTGTTAAACATTTCCCGTAGCTAAAAAGATCAAAAATATCCAATCTTGTTTTACCCATAACTTCTTCATTTTAAATCCGTTTTGAGTGAATCAAATTGCTATGGTTTCATTGAACTCTAATTTAAGAATCCAAATAGAAAAAGTATAGGTTTATAGTAAGAAATTTAAGTTACATGTCAATTACTAAAGAGGTAGTCATTTTCTTCTAAAGAACGACATCTTGATTACCATTTTTGAAAAACATACTTTCACTTTGAGTTTAACCAAGATTTTTGGATATAGTTTCATGTTCTTATGAAAAATCATTTTCCCAAAAGAATAACTTTTAAATCAAAGTTTATCATAGTTTTTAATTATCCAAACCAAAACAGCCCCCGGTTTCACTACGACGGCGTATATCCGATTTTATGGTGATCATCGTGTTTCCAAGTTTTAAATCATTAAGTTAGCATATCATATAGATATAGAATATGTGTTTAGTTGATTTTAAAAGTCAAGTTATAAGGATTAACTTTTGTTTGCGAACAAGTTTAGAATTAACTAAACTATGTTCTAGTGATTTCAAGTTTAAACCTTCGAATAAGGTAGTTTTATATATATGAATCGAATGATGTTATGAACATCATTACTACCTCAGGTTTTATGGATAAACCTACTGGAAATGAGAAAAATAGATCTAGCTTCAAAGAATCCTTGGATGGCTTGAAAGTTCTTGAAGCAGAATCATGACACGAAAACAGTTCAAGTAAGATTTTCACTCGAAATAAGATTGTTATAGTTGTAGAAATTGAATCAAAGTTTGAATATGAATATTACCTTGAATTAGAAAGATAACCTACTGTAAATAACAAAGGTTTCTTGATCTTAGATGATTACTTGGAATAGATTAGAAAGCTTGGAAGTAGACTTGCAAACTTGGAAGTATTCTTGATTTTTATGAAACTATACTTATGGAATTTATGAAGAACACTTAGAACTTGAAGATAGAACTTAAGAGAGATCAATTAGATGAATAAAATTGAAGAATGAAAGTGTTTTTAGGTGTTTTTGGTCGTTGGTATATGGATTAGATATAAAGGATGTGTAATTTTGTTTACATGTAAATAAGTCATGAATGATTACTAATATTTTTGTAATTTTATGAGATATTTCATGCTAGTTGCCAAATGACGGTTCCCACATGTGTTAGGTGACTCACATGGGCTGCTAAGATCTGATCATTGGAGTGTATATACCAATAGTACATACATCTAAAAGCTGTGTATTGTACGAGTACGAATACGGGTGCATACGAGTAGAATTGTTGATGAAACTGAACGAGGATGTAATTGTAAGCATTTTTGTTAAGTAGAAGTATTTTGATAAGTGTCTTGAAGTCTTTCAAAAGTGTATGAATACATATTAAAACACTACATGTATATACAATTTAACTGAGTCGTTAAGTCATCGTTAGTCGTTACATGTAAATGTTGATTTGAAACCTTTAAGTTAACGATCTTGTTAAATGTTGTTAACCCAATATTTATTATATCTAATGAGATGTTAAATTATTATATTATCATGATATTATGATATATTAATATATCTTAATATGATATATATACATTTAAATGTCGTTACAACGATAATCGTTACATATATGTCTCGTTTCGAAATCATTAAGTTAGTAGTCTTGTTTTTACATATGTAGTTCATTGTTAATATACTTAATGATATGTTTACTTATCATTTATCATGATTATATAATGTAACAATATCTTAAAATGATCCATATGTATTTAGTAAGACGTTGATATAACGATAATCGTTATATATATCGTAAAATCATGTTAACTATATATATATATATATATATATATATATATATATATATATATATATATATATATATATATATATATATATATATATCCATATATATTTCATCATATAGTTTTTACAAGTTTTAATGTTCGTGAATCACCGGTCATCGGGGTCGGAATCAGATTTCTCTATTTTGATGCCTTTTCCCTTATTATTTTCTTTTACCTCGTTAAATTGGGTCGGGGTAATTTCTATAACATCATCGGAATCCTCATCAGGATCCGATTCATCGGAAAATTGATAATTTTCCCAATATTTTGCTTCCTTAGCGGAAACACCATTGACCATTATTAACTTTGGTCCATTGGTTGAGGATTTTCTTCTAATTGACTGGTTTTCTGTGTTTCCTACTATTCCCCCCTCCGGAACCTCTTCTTCTTCTGGTTCCTCTTCTTCCGGTTCCTCTTCTTCCGGTTCCGTTTCCTCTTCTTCCGGTTCTTCGGGAACTTATGAATCTTGCCAATATATATTCGACTCTTCGTTATTATTAGGTGAGTCAATGGGATTTGTGCTAGAGGTAGACATCTATCACACAATATCAAACATGTTAAGAGATTAATATATCACATAATATTTACATGTTAATAATATATAGTTTCCAACAAAAATGTTAAGCAATCATTTTTTAAAGAGAACACGGTCGAAAGTCCAGACTCACTAATGCATCCTAACAAACTCGATAAGACACACTAATACAAATTTTCTGGTTCTCTAAGACCAACGCTCGGATACCAACTGAAATGTCCCGTTCATATTGATTATAAACGTTCCATATTAATTGATTTCGTTGCGAGGTTTTGACCTCTATATGAGACGTTTTTCAAAGACTGCATTCATTTTTAAAACAACCATAACCTTTATTTTATCAATAAAGGTTTCAAAAGCATTACGTAGATTATCAAATAATGATAATCTAAAATATACTGTTTACACACGACCATTACATAATGGTTTACAATAGAAATATATTACATCGACATATGTTTCTTGAATGCAGTTTTTACACAATATCATACAAACATGGACTCCAAATCTTGTCCTTATTTTAGCATGCAACAGCGGAAGCTCTTAGTATACACCTGAGAATAAACATGCTTTAAACGTCAACAAAAATGTTGGTGAGTTATAGGTTTAACCTATATATATCAAATCGTATCAATAGACCACAAGATTTCATATTTCAATACACATCCCATACATAGAGATAAAAATCATTCATATTGTGAACACCTGGTAACCGACATTAACAAGATGCATATATAAGAATATCCCCATCATTCCGGGACACCCTTCGGATATGATATAAATTTTGAAGTACTAAAGCATCCGGTACTTTGGATGGGGTTTGTTAGGCCCAATAGATCTATCTTTAGGATTCACGTCAATTAGGGTGTATGTTCCCTAATTCTAAGATTACCAGACTTAATAAAAAGGGGCATATTCAATTTCGATAATTCAACCATAGAATGTAGTTTCACGTACTTATGTCTATTTTGTAAATCATTTATAAAACCTGCATGTATTCTCATCCCAAAAATATTAGATTTTAAAAGTGGGACTATAACTCACTTTCACAGATATTTCCTTCCTCGGAAATAAGACTTGGCCACGGATCGATTCACGAACCTATACAAATATGTACATATATATCAAAGTATGATCAAAATATAATTACAACCATTTTTATTATGTTTTACAGATTTGAGTGTATTAAGTCAGCTGTCCTCGTTAGTAACCTACAACTAGTTGTCCACAGTTAGATGTACAGAAATAAATCGATATATATTATCTTGAATCAATCCATGACCCAGTGTATATATGTCTCAGGCTAGATCACAACTCAAAGTATATATATTTTTGGAATCAACCTCAACCCTGTATAGCTAACTCCAACATTACTGCATATAGAGTGTCTATGATTGTTCCAAATAATATATATACATGGGTCGATATGATATGTCAAAACATTTGCATACGTGTATATGGTATCCCAAGATTACATAATATATTAGAATACATGTATAATACAATATAAGTTAGCTAGGATATGATTTGTATAGATTTGTTAAACATTTCCCGTAGCTAAAAAGATCAAAAATATCCAATCTTGTTTTACCCATAACTTCTTCATTTTAAATCCGTTTTGAGTGAATCAAATTGCTATGGTTTCATTGAACTCTAATTTAAGAATCCAAACAGAAAAAGTATAGGTTTATAGTAAGAAATTTAAGTTACATGTCAATTACTAAAGAGGTAGTCATTTTCTTCGAAAGAACGACATCTTGATTACCATTTTTGAAAAACATACTTTCACTTTGAGTTTAACCAAGATTTTTAGATATAGTTTCATGTTCTTATGAAAAATCATTTTCCTAAAAGAATAACTTTTAAATCAAAGTTTATCATAGTTTTTAATTATCCAAACCAAAACAGCCCCCGGTTTCACTACGACAGCGTATATCCGATTTTATGGTGATCATCGTGTTTCCAAGTTTTAAATCATTAAGTTAGCATATCATATAGATATAGAATATGTGTTTAGTTGATTTTAAAAGTCAAGTTATAAGGATTAACTTTTGTTTGCGAACAAGTTTAGAATTAACTAAACTATGTCCTAGTGATTTCAAGTTTAAACCTTCGAATAAGGTAGTTTTATATATATGAATCGAATGATGTTATGAACATCATTACTACCTCAGGTTTTATGGATAAACCTACTGAAAATGAGAAAAATAGATCTAGCTTCAAAGAATCCTTGGATGGCTTGAAAGTTCTTGAAGCAGAATCATGACACGAAAACAGTTCAAGTAAGATTTTCACTCGAAATAAGATTGTTATACTTGTAGAAATTGAATCAAAGTTTGAATATGAATATTACCTTGAATTAGAAAGATAACCTACTGTAAATAACAAAGGTTTCTTGATCTTAGATGATTACTTGGAATAGATTAGAAAGCTTGGAAGTAGACTTGCAAACTTGGAAGTATTCTTGATTTTTATGAAACTATACTTATGGAATTTATGAAGAACACTTAGAACTTGAAGATAGAACTTAAGAGAGATCAATTAGATGAATAAAATTGAAGAATGAAAGTGTTTTTAGGTGTTTTTGGTCATTGGTATATGGATTAGATATAAAGGATGTGTAATTTTGTTTACATGTAAATAAGTCATGAATGATTACTAATATTTTTGTAATTTTATGAGATATTTCATGCTAGTTGCCAAATGATGGTTCCCACATGTGTTAGGTGACTCACATGGGCTGCTAAGATCTGATCATTGGAGTGTATATACCAATAGTACATACATTTAAAAGCTGTGTATTGTACGAGTACGAATACGGGTGCATACGAGTAGAATTGTTGATGAAACTGAACGAGGATGTAATTGTAAGCATTTTTGTTAAGTAGAAGTATTTTGATAAGTGTCTTGAAGTCTTTCAAAAGTGTATGAATACATATTAAAACACTACATGTATATACAATTTAACTGAGTCGTTAAGTCATCGTTAGTCGTTACATGTAAATGTTGATTTGAAACCTTTAAGTTAACGATCTTGTTAAATGTTGTTAACCCAATATTTATTATATCTAATGAGATGTTAAATTATTATATTATCATGATATTATGATATATTAATATATCTTAATATGATATATATACATTTAAATGTCGTTACAACGATAATCGTTACATATATGTCTCGTTTCGAAATCATTAAGTTAGTAGTCTTGTTTTTACATATGTAGTTCATTGTTAATATACTTAATGATATGTTTACTTATCATTTATCATGATTATATAATGTAACAATATCTTAAAATGATCCATATGTATTTAGTAAGACGTTGATATAACGATAATCGTTATATATATCGTAAAATCATGTTAACTATATATATATATATATATATATATATATATATATATATATATATATATATATATATATATATATATATATATATATATATATATATATATATATATATATATATATATATCCATATATATATAATCATATAGTTTTTACAAGTTTTAATGTTCGTGAATCACCGGTCAACTTGGGTGATCAATTGTCTATATAAAACCTATTTCAATTAATCAAGTCTTAACAAGTTTGATTGCTTAACATGTTGGAAACACTTAATCATGTGAATATCAATCTCAATTAATATATATAAACATGGAAAAGTTTGGGTCACTACAAACAACAACAAAACCCAATACCACATAAGTGGTGTATGTGGGAGGTGAGATGTAGACAATCCTTCCCCTATTCGAGAATAAAGATAAGTCATTTCTCCACCCAAAGTGAAAACACTCACAAAAGTAGAGAAAGCCATCCCTCTCTCTATTCGACGGATAGAGAGATTGCTTTCGAGTGGACCTCCGGCCAATAAGTTGGAAATTTAAAAAAAATAAAATTAAATTAAATTGAGACGCCATGAAAATGGTAAAATCAAATTTCCATGTGTTTTAAATCCTGCCTGAAATTTAATTTAGGCTCTAAGAGTCAGTCAAGTCGCTAATAAATCGATGCTTGCTGTCGACTCAATACTGAAAATTCTGACCTACTCGCACTTAAACCGTCTCTACAATCAAACGAAGACAAGTTAGGTTCTGAAAATTGGACAGCGGTTAGAGGACTCACATACGGAGCCTTGGCCACTGACCACACATCTTTTCGTCTTGTATAGAGGTCGTAGCAGCTGTCCGAAGTCAGCCTTTTGTTTCGATCTCTATTCTTGATGAAAACTTACTTTATCTTTTACGAATGATGATGACGATGATGATGTTTAGGACTTTACTTACGTACTTTTAAATCTTTTGGGACAATATACTTACTTAGTGACCTTTGACTTAGGTTGATGTAACATTCCGCCTTTTTCCATTTACTTTTCCGTTATACTAATTTAAACTCCGTTATATGTTTATAACATCTCCCGTTAATACGCGTTTTAAATTATCTCGTTTAGGTAATTCACGCACCCGAACGAAACTTGAGGGACTAAAATTGACACGGGGCAAACTAGTTGACTAGGTCAACTAGTCCACCCCAATCACCACCATTCAATCTTCTCCATCTCTCTCTCTTTCTCTCTAGCAAGAACACACACACATTTACCAAATTCATTCAATCATCATCTAAATTCGATCTAGGCGGCTTACAACAAAATAAATTACATATTCGTGATCCTCTCTTCATCCTCTTCATTTTGGTACCAACTTCATCTCGTTTGGGTAACATTTCTAAAACTCTAGATTTCTCTAAATTCGTGTTTTTGACTTAAAATGGTGTTAGTTAGTGTCTATGGCTCATTGTGAGGTCGTGTATGTAATTTGTATGCTCGATCTTGTTATTTGGTGTAACTAGCATGAACACTTGAAATGGGTTAGTTTAATCTTTGATTTTGATTGATTAAATGTTGTTAGATGTTAAACCCATTGTGTTAAAAGTGTTACTAGCATCGTTAGTTTTGTTTTGGTATGTTGGATGATATGAAAACCTTGCGTTAACATGATTATTGATTTTGTGATTCTTAATTAGGGTTTGATGAACCTTAAAATGAACTTTTGATGCATTGAATGCTTGTTAATGTTGTTAGTGAGTGTTTAGTTTCAATGTACATTTAATTACCTTCGAAACGGCATATCGTATGTGTAGATTGGACTACCGAATCATGAAATGAATTTGTGAACTTAAAACTTGGAAAACGAACTCTAAATGATCACTTGACGAGAATTCGGTTATTGTAAATGATAAACTCGATTGATGATATGTGGTTAGTTGTATCCTTTGTCAAAATACCTTTTCGATGATATAAGATACATGTTTTCGTTGTTTGTGGATCATAAAATGTATTAGTTTGGTTTTTGGTTCGTGTACTTGGAAGTTTACTGCATCAGACTGGAATACCAATCTGGACGCCGTCCAGACCCTTGGACGCCGTCCCAGATTTCAAAGCTGGACGCCGTCCAGATATTTGGACGCTGTCCCAGCCTTCAAAGCTGGACGCCGTCCAGAAAATCTGGACGCCGTCCAGATACACTGACAGACTATGTCTTCGTTGGTCATTTTACGAAAAATGTTTGCTATGCTACGGACCTCCGATTCACATGTAACTTGTTCTAATATGCTCATACATGATTAAAAACCTCAGAAAAATAGTTCGGGACCCGACCCGAACGTGTTGACTTTTTCGTTGACTTTGACCGACCAAAGTTTGACTTTTTGTCAAACTTAACCAAATGATTATGCAACCTTCCTAACTTGTTTCTATACTTGTATCTTGCATGAAACTTGACCATTTGATTTCACATGCTACATAATCGAGTCGTAACGAGCCGTAGGACTAATTGAACATCTTTGACCTATCGTGTTTACCGTTATTGATACGACCTATTTGTTTAGGTCAAGACTAGCATTGTTCTTTGCACACGTTACTTGTCGAAGTACTTATTTACTCTTCCGCTCAAGGTGAGATCATAGTCCCACTTTTACTCTTTTGCACTTACATTTGGGATGAGAAAACATAAACGTTTCTTTTTACTAAGTGAACACAAGTACAGGAAAACAAACATTCTACATACGAGTTTGAACAAAAATCCTCAATTCGATTATCATTAGTTACACTTTCCGGGTGTAAGCGAGAACTTATGTTATATGGCCATATGGGTTTGACAAACCCTCATTCAAACGGTTCGCTACCGTTTACGAATGAAATGTATTTTCGAGAAACAGTGTATGTTCTAACACTATTGTGATGGGGTTCTATGGAAGGAATGTTAAGCATTGATAATTGGGTGCTCGTGAAACAAACTTTTGGAATGTATTACTATTATCTCATTGTTGCAAATCTTGTGGTTCACCTGTACTTACTTACTCAAACCTATGATTTCACCAACGTTTTCGTTGACAGATTTCTATGTTTTTCTCAGGTCCTTGAACATTGTGTGATACATGCTTCTGCTCATTACTTTTGATACTTGCTTGGATGTCGTGTATACATGCATAGTTGGAGCACCTTTTGGCTACTTTAAATTGTCTCGCATAGGTTTCATTCATACGTTAAACATTGTAATGTAACTAGTCTTTTGAACTACATTTGTAAACTTGAAACATCCTTTTACTTATGAAATAAATGCGACATATTTTGGTCAAACGTCATGATAAAGACTTATGACTACGTAACGGGACCTAAGTAGTCGGCGCCGTCAAACATGATTTGGTCGGGTTGCTACAGATGGTATCAGAGCCTTGGTTGTAGGGATTTAGAGTTCATTGGTGTCGACCCCGAGTCATAGGGTACATTAGTGAATCTAGACTACAACTGGCATATAGACTGAAGTAGGAACTACTTGACTATTTGTGCATTATACTCGAACTCTCCTATCATATCTAACTCTTATTCGATCTTGATATCACGTTGTTAAATTTGATTGACACGCCACCTTGACTTTATGAAGTAGTGTTAAATGCACATGTGAATCAGGGTAATATAATTTCCGGGATTATATTACGGTGGTTCACATGGACGTTCCGGCATTATGACATAAAGAATTTAAGGCAGGTTAAGGAAATTTTATCTTTATCCTTATTCCATATCACGGTTGGTATTATTGAGAATACTAACCAACGATATTCTTGTGTCTTGAAGGAACAATGGCTCGTCGACGCGCTCCTCCCGAAACTCCCGAACAAGCTCTACAATGACGCGCTCCTCCCGAAACTCCCGAACAAGCTCTACAATGAATGATAGCCACCGCCGTGGATGCGGCCATGGCCGGTCACTCTTCCAACAACAATAATAATAACATCCACAACAACAACAACAACAACAACAACAACAACAACAACAACAATGGAGCCGGTAACTCAAACGAAGGGTGCTCCTATAAATCCTTCATGGGGTGCAAACCTCACACTTTTGATGGAACCGGGGGACCGGTCGTGCTCACCTGATGGTTTGAGCAAACGGAAGCCGTCTTTAGCATAAGCGGTTGTCGGGACCAAGACAAGGTCAAATACTCCACTCACACCTTCACCGGTGTCGCTCTTACATGGTGGAATACTTATGTACAATCGGTGGGTACCGATGAAGCTCACGCCCTCTATTGGGCCGACTTGAGGGAAAAGATGATTGTCGAATATTTCCCTTGTGAAGAAACCCGAAGGCTCGAACAAGAGCTAAGAACTTTAAAGGCGATCGGAAATGATCTCAAGGCTTATAATCAACGATTTTCCGAACTAGCCTTGATGTGCCCAAATCTTGTGAACCCCGAAGCTTTAATGGTTGAACTTTACATGGATGGTCTTCCAAAGAGTATCAAACACGGAGTAATGTCATGCAAACCCACTAATCATCAAGAAGCTTTGAACATGGCCCACAAATTGATAGAAGCAGTTGACGAAATCGTAGTTCCGGCACCTAAAGCCGAGGACAAGTCGGGTAACAACAAAAGAAAATGGGAAGCCACTCCATCAAGCAACTACAACAACAATACCTTCACCAAAAAGCCTTTCAACAACGACGGCAAGAAAGGTTATGCCGGAACTCAACCTTTTTGCAACAAATGTCACAAGCACCACTCGGGTGAATGCGGCAAGCTAATTTGCCACCGGTGCCAAGGAGTTGGTCATAAGGCCAACAATTGCACAAGCGCCGCCCCCATCGCTCGAAAGGGGCCCAATCCTCCAAAAACGGTCACTTGTTACGAATGTGGCCAAACGGGCCATTATAGAAATGCATGCCCGAAGAGGAAAGATAACCCCAATACGCGCGGCCGAGCTTTCAACATCAACATCGAGGAAGCCCGGGATGACACTGAACTAGTCACGGGTACGTTTCTTCTCAACAATTCTTATGTCTCTTGCTTATTCGATTCGGGTGCCGATAAATGCTTTGTATCCAAGACTTTGACTCATTCTTTTAGCACTCCACCTCTTCCGTTAGATACCACTTATACCATTGAAGTGGCTAACGGGAAACTATTAAGTGCCGACACATATTACCGGGGGTGTACGTTAAACATTTTGGGTAAGGAATTTGAAATTGACTTGATACCCACGGAACTAGGAAGCTTTGATGTAATAATCGGTATGAATTGGTTAGTCAAAACGAAATCTCACATCCTTTGTGATCTTAACGCAATCCGAATTCCTATCGAGAATGGTGAACCTTTGATTGTTTATGGCGATAAGAGTTGCACCAGACTCAACCTCGTTTCGTGCCTTAAAGTTAGAAAACTACTCCGTAAGGGTTGTTTTGCGATCCTTGCCCACGTTAAGAAAGTCGAGTCCGATGAGAAGCATATCGATGATGTGCCAATTGTTAGTGACTTTTCC
Source organism: Rutidosis leptorrhynchoides (assembly GCF_046630445.1). Lineage (NCBI taxonomy): Eukaryota > Viridiplantae > Streptophyta > Magnoliopsida > Asterales > Asteraceae > Rutidosis > Rutidosis leptorrhynchoides. The sequence continues at coordinate 11,300,941 of NC_092339.1, forward strand.
GATGTATTTCCCGACGAATTGCCGGGTCTTCCACCTCATCGATCGGTAGAATTCCAAATCGATCTTATTCCGGGAGCCGCACCCGTAGCACGTGCACCGTATAGACTTGCTCCATCCGAAATGCAAGAATTGCAAAGTCAAATCCAAGAACTACTTGACCGTGGTTTTATCCAACCTAGCCATTCACCACGGGGCGCTCCGATTTTGTTTGTTAAAAAGAAAGATGGATCCCTACGAATGTGCATTGATTATCGTGAACTAAATAAATTGACGGCTAAGAACCGATATCCTCTTCCTCGCATCGATGACCTCTTTGATCAACTACAAGGGTCTTGTGTATATTCGAAAATCGATCTCCGCTCGGGTTATCATCAATTAAGGGTTAAGGGGGAAGATGTCTCCAAAACCGCTTTCCGGACTCGTTATGGTAGTTATGAATTCCTTGTCATGCCATTTGGTCTCACTAACGCACCGGCGGTGTTCATGGATCTTATGAACCGCGTGTGCAAACCGTATCTCGATAAATTCGTTATTGTGTTCATCGATGACATATTGATCTATTCTAAAAATGAAGAAGAGCACGAACAACATCTTCGACTTGTGCTTGAACTCTTGAGACAAGAACGACTTTATGCCAAATTCTCCAAGTGTGAATTTTGGTTGAAGGAAGTTCAATTTCTTGGTCATGTTGTAAGTGATCAAGGTATTAAAGTCGATCCCACAAAAATCGAAGCCATTAGTAAATGGGAGACTCTTACTACTCCTACTCACATTCGTCAATTCTTGGGTCTCGCCGGGTACTATCGTAGATTCATCGAAAACTTCTCTTTGGTTGCACGTCCTCTAACCGCATTAACTTACAAGGGAAAGAAATTCATTTGGGCGACCGAGCAAGAATCCGCGTTTCAAATCTTGAAGACAAAGCTAACCACCGCTCCTATCTTGTCACTTCCCGAAGGCAATGATGATTTTGTTGTATATTGCGATGCCTCGAAACATGGTTTTGGGTGTGTATTGATGCAACGGAAGAAAGTCATTACTTATGCCTCTCGACAACTAAAAATTCATGAACGGAATTACACGACTCATGATCTCGAACTCGGAGCCGTTGTCTTTGCACTTAAAATGTGGAGACACTATCTTTATGGAACCAAGAGTACTATCTTCACCGATCACAAAAGCCTTCAACACATCTTCAATCAAAAGCAACTAAACATGAGACAACGACGGTGGATTGAAACTTTGAACGATTACGATTGCGAGCTTCGTTACCATCCCGGGAAGGCAAACGTAGTAGCCGATGCCTTAAGTCGAAAAGAAAGAGCGGTGCCTCTTCGTGTCCGAGCCTTAAACATCACCATCCACACAAACCTTAATAGCCAAATTTGGGTAGCCCAAGATGAGGCTCTCAAGGATGAAAACTTTTCACGCGAGCTCTTGAACATTCTCGTCTCTCGATTCGAAATTAGGGAGACCGGACTTCGATATTACGCCGGAAGGATTTGGGTGCCTAGTTATGGGGACCTACGAAGCCTTATTTTAGATGAAGCCCATAAGTCACGATACTCGATTCACCCCGGTGCCAATAAGATGTACCACGACCTTAAACAACTATATTGGTGGCCGAACATCAAAAGGGATGTAGCTACTTATGTTTCCAAGTGTTTGACATGTTCCAAAGTCAAAGCCGAACACCAAAGACCGTCCGGACTACTTCAACAACCCGAGATCCCGCAATGGAAGTGGGAAAGGATAACGATGGATTTTATCACCAAGCTACCAAAAACGACGGGCGGTTATGATACCACTTGGGTTATTGTTGACCTTCTCACCAAATCCGCACACTTCCTTGCCATGAAAGAAACGGACAAAATGGAGAAACTTGCACAACTCTACATCAAAGAAATCGTAGCCCGACACGGTGTACCCTTATCGATTATCTCCGACCGAGATGGCCGTTTTGTTTCTAGATTTTGGCGTACTTTGCAAGAAGCATTGGGAACGCGTTTAGACATGAGCACCGCATATCATCCACAAACCGACGGACAAAGCGAACGCACAATTCAAACCTTGGAAGACATGCTACGAGCTTGCGTTGTCGACTTTGGAAAAGCTTGGGATAAGCACTTACCTCTCGCCGAGTTCTCTTACAACAATAGTTATCACGCGAGTATTAAAGTCACACCTTTTGAAGCGCTATATGGCCGAAAGTGTCGTTCACCTCTTTGTTGGGCCGAAGTAGGTGACGTACAAATCACCGGACCCGAACTCATTCACGAAACCACCGAGAAGATCGTTCAAATCCGAGATAGGCTTCGGACGGCCCGGAGTCGTCAAAAGTGCTATACCGACAAAAGATGTAACGACCTTGAATTTCAAGTCGGTGACCGCGTCATGTTAAAAGTCGCACCTTGGAAGGGTGTAATCCGTTTTGGGAAACACGGGAAGCTAAATCCGCGGTATATTGGTCCTTTCGAAATCTTGGAGCGTATTGGAACCGTTGCTTATCGTTTAGATCTTCCGCCTCAATTGAACTCCGTTCATCCTACCTTCCATGTATCTAACTTGAAAAAGTGTCTTGCCGAACCCGATATCGTCATCCCTCTCGAGGAACTTACTATTGATGACAAACTTCATTTTGTGGAGGAACCGGTTGAAATTGTGGACACCTCCGTCAAGACATTGAAACAAAGCCGAATCCCGATTGTTAAAGTCCGTTGGAACGCCAAAAGGGGACCCGAGTTTACTTGGGAAAGACAAGATCAAATGCAAAGGAAGTATCCTCATCTATTCGTGAATTTGGAAATGCAAGATCTCGAGGAAGAAACAACGACTGCTACGCCTACTTAAATTTCGGGACGAAATTTCTTTTAAGGAGTAGGTAATGTAACATTCTGCCTTTTTCCATTTACTTTTCCGTTATACTAATTTAAACTCCGTTATATGTTTATAACATCTCCCGTTAATACGCGTTTTAAATTATCTCGTTTAGGTAATTCACGCACCCGAACGAAACTTGAGGGACTAAAATTGACACGGGGCAAACTAGTTGACTAGGTCAACTAGTCCACCCCAATCACCACCATTCAATCTTCTCCATCTCTCTCTCTTTCTCTCTAGCAAGAACACACACACATTTAACAAATTCATTCAATCATCATCTAAATTCGATCTAGGCGGCTTACAACAAAATAAATTACATATTCGTGATCCTCTCTTCATCCTCTTCATTTTGGTACCAACTTCATCTCGTTTGGGTAATATTTCTAAAACTCTAGATTTCTCTAAATTCGTGTTTTTGACTTGAAATGGTGTTAGTTAGTGTCTATGGCTCATTGTGAGGTCGTGTATGTAATTTGTATGCTCGATCTTGTTATTTGGTGTAACTAGCATGAACACTTGAAATGGGTTAGTTTAATCTTTGATTTTGATTGATTAAATGCTGTTAGATGTTAAACCCATTGTGTTAAAAGTGTTACTAGCATCGTTAGTTTCGTTTTGGTATGTTGGATGATATGAAAACCTTGCGTTAACATGATTATTGATTTTGTGATTCTTAATTAGGGTTTGATGAACCTTAAAATGAACTTTTGATTCATTGAATACTTGTTAATGTTGTTAGTAAGTGTTTAGTTGCAATGTACGTTTAATTACCTTCGAAACGGCATATCGTATGTGTAGATTGGACTACCGAATCATGAAATGAATTTGTGAACTTAAAACTTGGAAAACGAACTCTAAATGATCACTTGACGAGAATTCAGTTATTGTAAATGATAAACTCGATTGATGATATGTGGTTAGTTGTATCCTTTGTCAAAATACCTTTCCGATGATATAAGATACATGTTTTCGTTGTTTGCGGATCATAAAATGTATTAGTTTGGTTTTTGGTTCGTGTACTTGGAAGTTTACTGCATCAGACTGGAATACCAATCTGGACGCCGTCCAGACCCTTGGACGCCGTCCCAGATTTCAAAGCTGGACGCCGTCCAGATATTTGGACGCCATCCCAGCCTTCAAAGCTGGACGCCGTCCAGAAAATCTGGACGCCGTCCAGATACACTGACAGACTCTGTCTTCGTTGGTCATTTTACGAAAAATGTTTGCTATGCTATGGACTTCCGATTCACATGTAACTTGTTCTAACATGCTCATACATGATTAAAAACCTCAGAAAAATAGTTCGGGACCCGACCCGAACGTGTTGACTTTTTCGTTGACTTTGACCGACCAAAGTTTGACTTTTTGTCAAACTTAACCAAATGATTATGCAACCTTCCTAACTCGTTTCTATACTTGTATCTTGCATGAAACTTGACCATTTGATTTCACATGCTACATAATCGAGTCGTAACAAGCCGTAGGACTAATTGAACATCTTTGACCTATCGTGTTTACCGTTATTGATACGACCTATTTGTTTAGGTCAAGACAAGCATTGTTCTTTGCACACGTTACTTGTCGAAGTACTTATTTACCCTTCCGCTCAAGGTGAGATCATAGTCCCACTTTTACTCTTTTGCACTTACATTTGGGATGAGAAAACATAAACATTTCTTTTTACTAAGTGAACACAAGTACAGGAAAACAAACATTCTACATACGAGTTTGAACAAAAATCCTCAATTCGATTATCATTAGTTACACTTGCCGGGTGTAAGCGAGAACTTATGTTATATGGCCATATGGGTTTGACAAACCCTCATTCAAACGGTTCGCTACCGTTTACGAATGAAATGTATTTTCGAGAAACAGTGTATGTTCTAACACTATTGTGATGGGGTTCTATGGAAGGAATGTTAAGCATTGATAATTGGGTGCTCGTGAAACAAACTTTTGGAATGTATTACTATTATCTCATTGTTGCAAATCTTGTGGTTCACCTGTACTTACTTACTCAAACCTATGATTTCACCAACGTTTTCGTTGACAGATTTCTATGTTTTTCTCAGGTCCTTGAACATTGTGTGATACATGCTTCTGCTCATTACTTTTGATACTTGCTTGGATGTCGTGTATACATGCATAGTTGGAGCACCTTTTGGCTACTTTAAATTGTGTCGCATAGGTTTCATTCATACGTTAAACATTGTAATGTAACTAGTCTTTTAAACTACATTTGTAAACTTGAAACATCCTTTTACTTATGAAATAAATGCGACATATTTTGGTCAAACGTCATGATAAAGACTTATGACCACGTAACGGGACCTAAGTAGTCGGCGCCGTCAAACATGATTTGGTCGGGTTGCTACAGTTGACGACCTTTCGGACCAACTTACTACTTGCATACTTTTCATATCGACTTTACCACACATTCACTGTGAGTTATAGCTTCGCTTTTTTACTTTACTATTTTTGGGACTGAGAATAAATGCGCTTTTTATGTTTTACATACTAGACACGAGTACTTATATTTTACATATGTGTGGGTGATATAACGGCACAAAGATTCCCCTTAGCACGGTAACGTTTAATCATTGGTTTTTGAACCGGTGAACGCGAATATTAGATATGGATCCATAGGGTTTGACATCCCCACTCGGACTAGTCGCGCTAGCATTTAATGGGTGTTTGATACTTCGAGAACATACGCACTCGCCAAGTTTACTTTTAGGGGGTATTATTACTACGTTAAGTTAGTTACCGGGTGCCCACAGATAAGCATATACTTTATCATACTGATTTGAAACACTGGTTGAAGCACTGAAATCTCGTGGCTACATTACATTACTGATTACAAACAAACTATAGCTCACCAACATTCGTGTTGACTTTTTAAGCATGTATTTCTCAGGTGCTTAGACGTTGTTGCTTCCTCTGTTAGACTTGCTGTTATAGTCTTGGTATTATAGACTTGCTGTTACAGACTCATTATGTTAGACTTCCGCTGCATTGTTTAGAAATGTCTCAAGCATGGAACTTTTACTTTGCATTCGCAACTTATGTTCTTTTTAAACAATGGCTTTGTAATGACCTTAGTAGCATATACTCATGTTAATGTTTTCTATTCATCTTTTGTAAAACATTATCTTTTCATGAATGCAAAACTTGTTTTAAAACAGCATGTAGTATCATATAGTGTAATGGACCTGTTGTTGATGATCCGTATATGATGGTTTTGTACGGGGCGTCACATTTGGTATCAGAGCATTGGTTGTAGGAAATTAGGTTACATTAGTGAGTCTTGACCGAGTCGAGTAGGATTCGCTAATAGGACTAATCTACAACTTGCTCGTTTACTTGTCTCTGCGGAACTGCTGCATGCTACTGCTTACTTTTACTGCTATATGAACTTGCTGTATGCCACTGCTTATTCTCACTACTGCATGCTACCATCTGCTTTTTATTGCATGTTACTTCTGTTTGTTATTGCTATTATTGTCATGCTATGCACTGCTGTAGATGATCTAGGCTGCTGTAGTTATTATGCCTGATTACGTTCTTGCTACATGTCTGATTTTCGCTATACCGACTTGGAGAATATATCTTTCCTAGTTCAGATGTTTTTCTGAACCCTTTCCCACTCGTTTAATCCTAAGGACTAGTATTGTAATCCACCTGTTACTACCGTTCCACCGTCCCAGAGATCGAAACATTACTTCACGCGATTTAGGAGGAGTGCCCCTCGGATTACACGCCCACTAAAGCTGATCCTCGAAGGAGGAGATATGCGAGGACTGGTCGGAGTAACCGCACCCCTAAGCTCACCCTAATTAGCCACGTACAACGTATGAACTTTTGAAGGTTGTTCAGTTTCCGCAAGTTGACCCATATCCTGTACGCTTTCATGACCGTCACTTATCTCTTTCATCCTTCACCACTGCTCGACGATCTAATGACACTTCTGGACTTAGGTCCCTAACACTCTTAGGCATTGGAGAAGTCGGGAAGGCATCTCCTTCTACAAGGTCATAGTGTCTTCTACTGATGCTCAACCATACCCAAAGACTTGGGAGTCGCCTCAAGACACATCGTATTACTACTTGCTACACGTACAACTCGACACGAGAACCAGATTAAATTTCTAGAAAGAAACCTAACGACATTACCTGAACCCGAACATTTTGAAGAAATTTCAGGACATTTAGGCATTGATGCATAACCTTTGGAATCTACGCACCCACACCGAGAAATCGTGAAATTAATTATGTAGATTTTGTTTTGAGATAGCATAGATAAAGCACCGTTAGATGAAATTGAGTAGAACTTGAAGTGATCACGTTACATTGACCATATGGAGTGGTATTGGAATGAATGTACGATTTAGTACAATATAATGACGTCAGGCCAGCGTGATTATATTAAAGTAAATCATGCAGAAGTTCCAATGTTATTACATGAGGAATATGAAGTGATCCAAAGAAAACTTTGGTAGGAACCACTTGAGTATACGCATTATGGTCTGTTAGAGAGGAAATAACCACGTAGCCCAGATACTGTACAAGAAGGGCCTTGATTGCAAAATTGATAACCCGAAAATTTGTTATAGATATAGACACCCCGGACACTTAAGGAACAGTTCTCAAATAGGAAAAACTTTGGACTGACGTGCGGTAGAGCAATCGTTATCTCAGCTATGGAAAATCGCATGGATCCTGATTTTAGTTAGCGTACTTTTCATCACAACGTTTTATTGTCTCGAAGTTATTTAATACTAGAGCGATAGAAACCTTATATCTAAGAACCTTAGTGTTATGACTAATAAGCCATTAACAACCATGAGATTTAAGTATTCTATAGGACAAGCTAATGGTAAGCTGGCAGAGATTGAGGAATAATTTAAGGTAGTACCTTAAGATTAACAGGTGGGTCATTTGGAGATGACCTCATGTCGACAAAACTTGGAAATTTTAAAGTAATAGTTAGAAAGGATTAGTTACCTACGCACAAGCAGATGTTATTTGAGAAGATTGATAGAATTTTTCACGGTAGTATAATAAGATTTGGTTAGAATGAACCCTAAGATTAACCTAACACCCATCAATTTGGGAGGCTTGATGTAATAGTTGGAATGGACTTTGGGATTAACCTAATACTCATCAAGTTAGGAAGCTTTGATGAAATAGTTGGAATGGACTGGCTTTCAAGGATGAAAGCGAAGGTTATTTATAGTGAGAAGATTATTCGTATACCTCGCGAGAATGGTGAGCCATTAATAGTTTACGGGGAAAGGAGTAGCCCGAAGCTGAACCTTATTAGTTGCATGAAGGCACAAAAGGTCATGAGAAAAGGACATTCCTACTTATGTTGGGAAGTGTCTGACTTGTTCCAAGGTCAAAGCCGAACACCAAAAGCCATCTAGGTTACTTCAACAACCCGAAATCCCACAATGGAAATGGGAAGGAATAACAATGGAGCTCATCACGAAGCTATCGAAAATGGTAGGCGGTTAGGACACTATCTGGGTTATTGCTGATCGTCTCACCAAAACTGCTCACTTTCTAGCCATGAAAGAAACCGATGCAATGAATAAACTTACACAATGATACATAAAGGAAATTGTATCCCGTCACTTCAGCAATTCAAATTCTATATTAAAGACTACCCAAGAATCTTATTTGATACTCGTTCTTACGCGACCCTAAATCCTAACTTATTCCGAGAGAATTCTTATTTGATGATAATCACACCATCATCCTTCTTACTTCGATATTAGTCATATCAGTTTGAAATTTTTCTAAAATCAATGGGTGGTTAATTCTCATCCTCATACTCTCTCATTCGTATCTCACTTATAAGCAACAACTTCACACTTAAGCATTTTTGGTCGAAGGACTTATGCCCTACTAATAGTCATCAACCACATTTAAATTCAATAGTTTTTATTACCTCAAATATCACCCGGAATTTTCAAAATCTTTTACTCAATCCTCATAAATCTTTTTCCAACTTGTAACCTCCGAAATATGAAAAGTTATTTGCCAAAATTTTACACATACTATTTTACTGTGCGATCCTCTTAAGGTTTTATAAAAATAAATTTATTTTACTGCCATTCGTACAAATTTTAGAAACCATATATGTTATATATAACAAAGTAAATAATTACTTATTTTTGACTAGTACATATGAAATTTTACTTTCACTTTTACAAATCAATTCTCTTATTCAAAGGATATTTTACTTAGAATAGTACATGTTGTACATAACTCTAGTTTACTAAGAACTTCGTTTCCTTTCTTACATTTGTAACGACCCGGAAATTTCCGATCAAATTTAAACTCTAATCTCTATATGGTTCCGACACGATAAGCAAAAACCCTAAAGTTGACCCGCACTTTTTCGATCGTTCTATACTTATAAGATTAATATTTACATAAATTAAACCTTACCAACATGATAAGCAATCCAAATTGTTGAGACTTATGTTTTCGAAAAGAGTTTTACACAACGTTTGACCGTCTAGTTTGACCGATGATATCACGAACTATACAATATATGATAATTATACGTTTGTGTATATATATGTATATATACATATTTAACATGATCTAAGAATGTTTTAATATCTCATTTTGTATTAATAACAATAAGTTATAAGTATATTTTGAAACTACTAACTTAAGTTTTCAAAACGATAACCATACGTAACGTTATTTGACTTAAATACTTATGACCTATAATGTTTATACATATATCGTATAAGTAATGTATTTAATCACTTTTAAAGACTTAAATACATAAAACAATATAAGTATATTTACAAAAGATAGCTATATTTGAATCCTCGTTCCGTTTTCTCAAAGATTTCTATACGTATACCTAGGGTATATGTACCCGTATCATACGCAGCTTCTAGATGTATTTACTATTGGTATATACCAATAAAAATCTGCTCCTTAGCAGCCTTAAATGATTAAGAAACATGTGGAACCAACCATTTGTCAAGTAGCATGAATTATTTAGCAAGAAAACAAAGTTAGGTATCTTTTTTTTCCTTTATAACCTAAAAACATTTTTATGCATGCACACCATTTCTTCACCCCATTTTCTCATACTTACACTTCCATTTCTCTCTCAAAATACTCTTAACTTCATACTTGATCATCTCCAAGCATTTTCCCCATCATTTAGCTTCAAAAACCTTACTTAAACACCATAAGAAAACCATACAAAAACACTTCAAGAAATCCTTCCAAGAACACAAACTTACTTCCAATCTTTCATCCAATTCCATCACCCTTTTGGTTCTAGCTTTTTACTCCTCTTTTACAGCAACCTTGTCCAAGGAACTTGAGGTAGTATCTATGTTCATAACCTTATTCGATTCATATATATATAGCTATCATATTTTGTGGTATACAATTTTAACAACAAGAACATAGTTTGAAAGTTTTCAAACTTGTTTGCAAACTAAATAGATCCTTCTAACTTAACTTTTAAAATACTTCAAGGCCTGTAATATAACTTAAATATATGCTAACTTAACAAGGTATAACTTGGTTTTTTAAAGAATATCTTAAAAACTGTTTTTACGACGTCGGAGTGTAACCGGGGACTGTTTTGGGTTGGATAATTAAAAACTATCTTAAACTTTGAATTGGAGGTTTATGTTCTGGAAAAATGATTTTTACTATAAATATGTTAACACATAAAAATTTCATGATTTAATTCAAAGTATAAGTATTTTTAGAAAAATGGTCATTAAGTGTTATTTTTTTTGTAACAAAAATGTTTAACTTCATAAGTTTCACTAAAGTTTCACCTATGCCGTGTGATTTTGAATACAAACCAAGGTATTTTCAGTTCATAGTCTTAAATAGGGACTCGATCCAAGGAGATGGCAAGTTGAATCAACGAAAACGGATTTGTAACGAAGAAACTATGACCGAAACAAAATTGGTTATCCTAGACTTGTTTAACTTCGGGATTAATTGGGAAAAATTAAATAAATCGCATATTTCTAAGATAACATGATATTTTTATATATATGTACTTATAATTCAATTTTATATGGTTCAGGATCACCCGTAAACAACACGAGAAGATTAATCATAAGACCCCATGTTTGTACGCAACACGTCATTTGACAACACCGGTACTTTATGTACGCAACACGTCATTTGACAACACCGGTACCGTGGGTCAAGATTAATCTCGACCAATACATATACGATGGGGTTTTATTTATTTCGTTGGGGGTTTTATTTATTTCATTGCGGGTATATTAAACATCTAAAAATGAACCATTAAAATTGAATTACTAACAACGAGCTGCTAACTACGGACTATGGAATTATTCAAAGTATTAAAAGTATAACAAGTATATATATGTGACGTTTGTTTAAAAAGAAAAGGTATTGATATATTATATATGGATAGGTTCGTGATATCAACCGGAGACCAAGTCAAATTATATATATCTTCAAGACGAAAGTGAGTATATAGTCCCACTTTTAAACTCTAAATATTTCGGGATGAGAATACATGTATTTTATGTTTTACGTTATGGACACAAGTAACTGAAAAATATATTCTACGTTGAGTTGTACCACTGGCATACTTCCCTGTAGCTTGGTAACTAATATTTACAGCGGTATTGTAAACGCGAATCCTGTTGATAGATCTATCGGGCCTGACAACCCCAACCGGACTGGACGACCAGTATTCAACGGTTGCACAGTACTTCGTTTCGTGACTACACTTGGTACAGTGTAGTAAGATTTCATATTAAAGGGAATATGCGACGTGATTAATTGTTAAGTATGGTTACCAAGTGCTCAACCACTTAGAATATTTTTATTAAAATGTTTATATATGAAATCTTGTGGTCTATATTTATATCGCTGTCGACATTAAACCTATATCTCACCAACTTTATGTTGACATTTTAAAGCATGTTATTCTCAGGTATGAATTAAGTCTTCCGCTGTGCATTATCTCGTACTAAGGATACTACTTGAGGCCATTAAGGACTTATATCATAAGGCGTTGCATTCGAGTCATTGAAGTTCATAGAGACTATTATTAAGTAAATGGCGGTTTAGGTCATTTGAATATTATGAAATATCAGGCGAATATGTCAATTATGGATGTAACTATAGATTGCCTTTTAAGAATAAATGCAACGTTTGTAAGATGTATCATATAGAGGGCAAGTACCTCGCAATGTTATCAACTATTGTAATTCGTTTGTAATCAATATGGACAACGTCCAGATGATTAGTTTCGGATCCTTTCAGTTGGTATCAGAGCGTTGGTCTTAGCGAACCAGGCCTTGCATTAGTGTGTCTAACTAGTAGTTGTTAGGATACATTAAGTGAGTCTGGACTTTGACCGTGTCTGCCTGTCAAAAGTTTTGCTTATCAATCCTAGTCGGAAATCATTTGCTTATCATTCTTAGGGAACTGCCTGCTTATCATTCTTAAGTCTAGACACGTCTTACTGCATTTAGTGCATCGATAGTGTATAGACAAAATTCATATCCTAGCGTATCTGTTACGATAGACATTGCCTGACGTATTTCAAAGATTCTCCGTAATTCATGGGATTTTGATATTATATATACATATGTAAATTATGTATTGAAGAGTACCAAACCCAACTCCTATAATCTATTCCAAACCAAAAATTCATTTCTCCGACCATACAAGATGGATTCTTCATCCAGCTCAAATTCCTCCGACTTCGATAGCTTCGCTGATATGGATTTCCATTCGAGCTCTGAGAACAGCGTTACCGGAATGGATCAACCAATTTCCCATCATCTATTCTGGATGAATTGGGGATGGGTTCGTAATATACTAAATTTCTGGAGGCAAGAAGAAGGTGATCCATTCCATCCACCAAATTGTCCTCTTAACGATGAACCTGAAGCACTTACCGGCGAACCTATTCGAAACACCATTTTCTCGCTCATTTCTAGAGTATCTCGTCATGATTACATACTATCCCATATTTCAAATCTTGTTCATTCGCTCGTTCCAACCGTCAATCATCCCGGTATAATAGAAGAAGTCAACGAACTCCGTGCTCGGGTAGTGGTTTTGGAGAATATGGTGCGAAGGTTACAAACACCAACAGCAGCACCAGCAGCATAATCCGTACTACCATCGTCAACGCCGACAGTACCTTTATCACCCCAATCACAACCGTGCCTTAAATCTCAACATCACAATCTGTATCTCGAATATCAACATCACACGACTCAATATCTGTACTTCGAGTATGATCTTCGTTCTATATATCGTTCTACATCGATTATCTTCGCTTTACGTATCGTATGACGATTATGTAATTTCTAAAGTCTTAGAGATTATGTAATCTAGAATTAACGATAAATCAAATGAGTTTAATATCTTATTGACTCATTAAATCTATGATTATCTCTGAAGAAAATATATATGCAAGTATATTTTCATATAGATAGTAATTAAAAATTCCTTCGTACAAACTATTAATGATGAAAATATTTTAACGGGTGGGTAGTACCCGAGGAATATTTAGAATTCACATTAATAAGTTATATTGTACATTCTTGAATCTGATTCAACGGTTATCTATTATCTTACTTACAACCACCGATATTCGTATCCGCTCACCCCAGAATAACCATTTTCAATCAAATTTCATATTCGGATTTTGACCTACCAGAATCCAACAAGTGGCATAAAGAAGAAAACATTGGACAAAATAAAAAAAAAATTGTTAGATACACACGATTTAACTAATTAAAAATCTATTAAGGATTCCACGCTAACTGTTCCGGCTAACTCTGGACAATTAAAATGAATTAAAATGTTGATTGTAACATATGAAGCTAAACAATTCTTCAAGCTTGCCACTTGATTTTATCTTAAACCTCATTCGTAACTTGACGATTACAATTCGCATTCAAATCCTTGCATGATTCCTGAAAACACCTCGACCGAGAAGTTGAACCCGCCGCACCTCGCCTACGGAATGAAGATTTATACATACAGTTATACACCTGAAGAACTCTCGAACCCAAATTCATAATTTAACACATAACGTATTGAATCCTTTGCCATTTATTAGCAAGAACAACCCTACAATTCCTTTTCAAGAAGTTAATTTTGTCACAGCTCCACTTCGACTTTTCAGTGAGATTATTTCTATTATAATCATGATATTTATACTTTGTCCTTTCGCCGTCATTACCGAAAAACCTTTTATATCCCTCGACAACATCAACAGGTGCACCAGCAGATCGTTATCCTTTTGGCGAAATCAACAATCAGTATTTTGAAAATCTCGCGGAACTTCTTCCATCATATCTATAATGTCTATCCCTAAGAATTTCATAATCTGAACGTGAAGTTTCTGAAAAACACCCGGGACTATGAAATAGTTCTTGAAATGCTAACGAAGCAGCAAAAACTGTAAAGGACTTTAACGGTCAAAAGTTTGATGACAAAGAATAGTAAGGTGGTAAAGCTGGAAAAAAAAAAAAAAAAGTTTGGAACTAGAAAACGGATGAAGCAAAGTATGAAAGAGGCTGTGGATAAATCACAGGGACTGAACCTGCTCTCAAAGAATACAAATGATTCCGTACCTGCTGAAACCGTCAGTAAGAACCCTACTCTTTATTCAAAACCTTGCCCGGATGATATTTTTCATCATCATCTTATCTTAGATATTATAAGATATCTTCATATCATTCGTTATACATATTTTTCATATTTCTGGAGATATTTTTACAACTATTCCTATCTGCGATCATTTATCTCTCCGTAACATCTGCGTTACAATATAAAAGAAACTGTGTTAATTTCTAAATTCTGAAACCTCCGAGATTAAAATATAAATGATTTGAAGTAGTGTTGGGAACTGATGCATGAATTAGTATAATATAATGAAACTTGATCAACTTCATTATATTACAGTAAGTCATGTTAAGTTTCTAATGGAATGTGATGATTCACAGTACCGTCATCATGTGCCATGTTACACGGCTCTTACATTCTATCAAGTCTCCAAACATATTAGAACGTATCACCTTGATAGTTCTATTTTTCCGGAATATTCGAGTAATTTAACGAATCAAGATCGTGCCATTACAATTTCATTCTAAAACCAATAGCTAGGTTCATTCCAAATTTCCTACCTACGAATTTCGGATCATTGTTCGCTTGGCTCGAGGACGGGAAGAAGAAACGAAGGGACAAAACCTCAGAATAGAAATAGGAACATAAACCACAGCAAATAAGAGAGAGCATTAACTGTGGATGACAATGATTTTAAGGGACGGGAGTAGGAACATCGAAATATAAGGGAAGGTATAAAACCTAACAACAACCCCGAAACTACAAACCGTGCATATCAATACGTATTGCAACGTAAAGGCACGGGAGAATTAAAAACATTATAATTCCAAGGAAAGGATAAAAGAGAATAGATTCTTCTGGTGATAGATGAAAAAGAAGAATGAAAGATATGAAAGTTAGAAATATAACAAGGATTAGAATGGGATGGAGCATATTAGCGAATGTCTTAAAGTAGGAACTAAAGAGAAAGAATAGAAGATGTGGGAAGAAAGAAAGGGAAGGAGGTAAATTTATAGTGAAATATTCGACAAAGAAATCAAAACAGATTGCCACGTTAAATCAAAGAAGATCCTGATCGCCGCAAAACTAAATCTTATTACATAAGATTTTCTTTAAAACCCTTAAATCCCGGAAATCGATCATAATCACGTCATCGGTTACAACAATTCTATATTTACTCATTTCACTCTTTTGTGATATCTTCACTCGTGCGTCTCACATAACCGAATCGTTTTATCTAAATCTTTCAATAATGATAAAATTTCATTATTACCTCATATTCGTCATGAAAACATTCCTATTGTTATTTATGACAACCTCTACCAAATTTCGAGGACGAAATTTCTTTAACGGGTGGGTACTGTAACGACCCGGAAATTTCCGATCAAATTTAAACTCTAATCTCTATATGGTTCCGACACGATAAGCAAAAACCCTAAAGTTGACCCGCACTTTTTCGATCGTTCTATACTTATAAGATTAATATTTACATAAATTAAACCTTACCAACATGATAAGCAATCCAAATTGTTGAGACTTATGTTTTCGAAAAGAGTTTACACAACGTTTGACCGTCTAGTTTGACCGATGATATCACGAACTATACAATATATGATAATTATACGTTTGTGTATATATATGTATATATACATATTTAACATGATCTAAGAATGTTTTAATATCTCATTTTGTATTAATAACAATAAGTTATAAGTATATTTTGAAACTACTAACTTAAGTTTTCAAAACGATAACCATACGTAACGTTATTTGACTTAAATACTTATGACCTATAATGTTTATACATATATCGTATAAGTAATGTATTTAATCACTTTTAAAGACTTAAATACATAAAACAATATAAGTATATTTACAAAAGATAGCTATATTTGAATCCTCGTTCCGTTTTCTCAAAGATTTCTATACGTATACCTAGGGTATATGTACCCGTATCATACGCAGCTTCTAGATGTATTTACTATTGGTATATACCAATAAAAATCTGCTCCTTAGCAGCCTTAAATGATTAAGAAACATGTGGAACCAACCATTTGTCAAGTAGCATGAATTATTTAGCAAGAAAACAAAGTTAGGTATCTTTTTTTTCCTTTATAACCTAAAAACATTTTTATGCATGCACACCATTTCTTCACCCCATTTTCTCATACTTACACTTCCATTTCTCTCTCAAAATACTCTTAACTTCATACTTGATCATCTCCAAGCATTTTCCCCATCATTTAGCTTCAAAAACCTTACTTAAACACCATAAGAAAACCATACAAAAACACTTCAAGAAATCCTTCCAAGAACACAAACTTACTTCCAATCTTTCATCCAATTCCATCACCCTTTTGGTTCTAGCTTTTTACTCCTCTTTTACAGCAACCTTGTCCAAGGAACTTGAGGTAGTATCTATGTTCATAACCTTATTCGATTCATATATATATAGCTATCATATTTTGTGGTATACAATTTTAACAACAAGAACATAGTTTGAAAGTTTTCAAACTTGTTTGCAAACTAAATAGATCCTTCTAACTTAACTTTTAAAATACTTCAAGGCCTGTAATATAACTTAAATATATGCTAACTTAACAAGGTATAACTTGGTTTTTTAAAGAATATCTTAAAAACTGTTTTTACGACGTCGGAGTGTAACCGGGGACTGTTTTGGGTTGGATAATTAAAAACTATCTTAAACTTTGAATTGGAGGTTTATGTTCTGGAAAAATGATTTTTACTATAAATATGTTAACACATAAAAATTTCATGATTTAATTCAAAGTATAAGTATTTTTAGAAAAATGGTCATTAAGTGTTATTTTTTTTGTAACAAAAATGTTTAACTTCATAAGTTTCACTAAAGTTTCACCTATGCCGTGTGATTTTGAATACAAACCAAGGTATTTTCAGTTCATAGTCTTAAATAGGGACTCGATCCAAGGAGATGGCAAGTTGAATCAACGAAAACGGATTTGTAACGAAGAAACTATGACCGAAACAAAATTGGTTATCCTAGACTTGTTTAACTTCGGGATTAATTGGGAAAAATTAAATAAATCGCATATTTCTAAGATAACATGATATTTTTATATATATGTACTTATAATTCAATTTTATATGGTTCAGGATCACCCGTAAACAACACGAGAAGATTAATCATAAGACCCCATGTTTGTACGCAACACGTCATTTGACAACACCGGTACTTTATGTACGCAACACGTCATTTGACAACAACGGTACCGTGGGTCAAGATTAATCTCGACCAATACATATACGATGGGGTTTTATTTATTTCGTTGGGGGTTTTATTTATTTCATTGCGGGTATATTAAACATCTAAAAATGAACCATTAAAATTGAATTACTAACAACGAGCTGCTAACTACGGACTATGGAATTATTCAAAGTATTAAAAGTATAACAAGTATATATATGTGACGTTTGTTTAAAAAGAAAAGGTATTGATATATTATATATGGATAGGTTCGTGATATCAACCGGAGACCAAGTCAAATTATATATATCTTCAAGACGAAAGTGAGTATATAGTCCCACTTTTAAACTCTAAATATTTCGGGATGAGAATACATGTATTTTATGTTTTACGTTATGGACACAAGTAACTGAAAAATATATTCTACGTTGAGTTGTACCACTGGCATACTTCCCTGTAGCTTGGTAACTAATATTTACAGCGGTATTGTAAACGCGAATCCTGTTGATAGATCTATCGGGCCTGACAACCCCAACCGGACTGGACGACCAGTATTCAACGGTTGCACAGTACTTCGTTTCGTGACTACACTTGGTACAGTGTAGTAAGATTTCATATTAAAGGGAATATGCGACGTGATTAATTGTTAAGTATGGTTACCAAGTGCTCAACCACTTAGAATATTTTTATTAAAATGTTTATATATGAAATCTTGTGGTCTATATTTATATCGCTGTCGACATTAAACCTATATCTCACCAACTTTATGTTGACATTTTAAAGCATGTTATTCTCAGGTATGAATTAAGTCTTCCGCTGTGCATTATCTCGTACTAAGGATACTACTTGAGGCCATTAAGGACTTATATCATAAGGCGTTGCATTCGAGTCATTGAAGTTCATAGAGACTATTATTAAGTAAATGGCGGTTTAGGTCATTTGAATATTATGAAATATCAGGCGAATATGTCAATTATGGATGTAACTATAGATTGCCTTTTAAGAATAAATGCAACGTTTGTAAGATGTATCATATAGAGGGCAAGTACCTCGCAATGTTATCAACTATTGTAATTCGTTTGTAATCAATATGGACAACGTCCAGATGATTAGTTTCGGATCCTTTCAACATTGTCACCTAAAATGATTTCTATAAAATTTTCGTTGCTTATTATAATTTTTTTTCGTTGCTTATTCGTATCCAAGACATCATGAAGACTTTACAACTGTCGAAATCAAGAGATTCATGTGTGTGTGTATGTGTTGAAGACACTTACTGCCACGTCATGCAGAGCCTTTGGGCATCCACTAACACTTAAACCATTCAAAATTATTGCGTTACCCCAGGAATCTTATCTGCCACACCTGTTGGAGCGATACTCTTTCTTACATAACTCTAAGTCCTGACTTATTTCAAGGGATTCTCATTTAGTGATATTAACACCATCAGTATTCTGACTTTAATATTAGTCATAACCTGTTTGGCATTTTGGAAAGTCAAGAAGCGATTAACTTCTCATCCTCGTGCTCTATCCTTCATACCTCACTTTTTAGCAACAGCTTCGCACGTGAACATTCTTGGCCCAAAGACTTATGTCCTGATAATTATCAAAACTACATTTAATTCATTAGTTTTCATTACCTGGTAACATGTCACCCAATGATTCAAAGATTTTCACTCGATCTTTTTCAACCCTTAACCTCTGAAATACGAAAAACTATGTTTACTAAAATTTTTACACGTTTATTTGTGCGGTCCTCACGAGATTTATGGACAAATGAAAGTAATAAAAAAAATTTTCTGTCACTTATGCGATTTATAAAATCATATATGTATGTATATAATTAAGTTAATAAATTTACCCTTACTTATTTTGGTTAGTACATACTAAGTTATGCCTTCAAATTATTTAAAAATCGCTCATTTATTGAGTTGTTCAACTTAAGTCAAATAGTTTTGTGTAAAATGGTATACGTTGTACATACTTCTAAATTTACTAGGAACTTCGTTCCGTTTATGTTGTCACATCTGATATCGCATATTTTATACGCATTTTCCTTAGCGATATCGGGTACATTTTGGTCCTTTTGGATACGATTTGGAATTATTTCGGTGAAAGTTGTGAAAAGTTTGAGTTTCAAGACCAAGGAGGTTAATTTTGAAGTTATTTGATGGTTTTGGGTGATTTTCGATGTAAACGAGTGAAAGGGTTTGGTCCGATTCGGGTTTTGGTGTTTGTATTAAGTTTTTCAGCTCATTTCAGCAAAAGTGATATGGAGCGCCGCTCCAAAAGGTGGCGCGCCGCGCCATTACACATAAAATACAGTTCGAGCATTTTTTTAAAAGGCAGATTTAGCTCACCAGTTATTTGGCGCGCCGCGCGAGGAAATGGCGCGCCGCGCGAGTAAGGGCGCGCCGCGCAGTGTCTTAACCGGGTTCAGAATTTCACCTATTTAAAGCCCGAAAATTACCCTAATTGATGATTATCGTATCCAGACGAATTCCAGCAGCTTTTTGACGAACTTAGGTGATTTTTGGGGATTTCCAAGGTCAATCTAAGGTATCAATCATTCCGGAAACAAGTCTCGATTCGTTTATCTTTCAGGATTCAATCATTGATTAGGTTAATCTCTTGTCATAAACAATGAATTTCTCTATTACTTTATTTGTGATTTTTATTGTTGCCATGATTATTGGCTAAGTTCTTTAATGTTTGTCTAGATTTAATAACCTATGTATTGGATGCTACTTATCAGTTGTTTGATTAATTTATGATGATTTGACGTTTGGATTAAAGAACCATTCTTATTGAAGCTAGACTCTTCGATTCAATTGGTTGTGTACTTGTTTGATAGGACGAGAGTTCATTAATTTAGTGCATTAATTTACAATTGGTTTGTCTTAATTGATTGTTTGCTTACTCGGAGACGAGAGTAAATTGCATTCAAAAGGCTAGACGAAATAGGGGTGAATTATGCACAACGAGAGTTGGTTTGATTGTGATTTGAGTCTTCATCTCAGTTGAACTGTTTAGTCACAATTAGGAGGTCTTAGGCTACGGGGAATTCCGTGTCGTGTAATCTTAATTAAAGTGTTTGCGCTGGGGAATTCCAGGTGAACCGACTAGATAATTCACATAAGTTAGATAATAACTGGGGCTTAATCTAAATGTATCCAATACTAGCTGAAAAAGGTCTAGACAAGCATTCGTTTTTTTATTTGTTTATAACTATCTTATTTTACTCGTTTGTTTGCTTTAAAGCTTAAAACTAAAAACACCAAAAATATTGTTCAATCTTGTTATTAATTAAAGCTATCTTTGATTTTGGCTAATCGTTAAATAGCCAACCAAACAAATTATCTCGTAATTCAATTTTCTAGATTTAACTTAGTTTAATTCATTAGTTACAATCTTAATTTTCACGTCTAAACTGTCCTTGGAACGATCTTGGATTTACCAACTTTATACTATTGCACGATCGGGTACACTGCCCGTTAGTGTGTAGTAAATCTTTAAACCGGTTTTTCCCATTATAAATAATAGACGCGATTTCACACATCAAGTTTTTGGCGCCGCTGCCGGGGACAGTTGTGTCGAAGATTAAGATTGCTATCTAATTGTTCTTAGTTTAGTTTAGTTATAGATTATTATTTCTTTCCGTTATTCTCAAGTTGAATTGGTGCGTTTAATCGGTTGTTAGTGGTGATTTCGCAGGTAATAGGTAGTGCATGCCACATACGCGTTCTTCTAATTCTCCGATTTTTCAACCATTTGCAGAACCCGAAAGAGAGTTATTCAGAGCATTAAGTCACGAACAACAGTCTACAGTGGATTCATCTTTTTCTTCAAGTGCTAATATAATTAATTTGGGAAGTAGTTCTGAAACTGTGGTGCCCGACACACCACCTGAAATCAGAGAAGAAGAAGAATCTTACATTTCCTTAGATCTTTTCGAGACTGAAGATATGGCTGACCAAGAACAACCACCTCGTCCTCAGACTATGGCACAAAAGTTGAAGGCCACACGAGTGGGCCAAGGCAATTCGATTACTCAACCAGACATCACTCAGCCTTTTCAAATTACAGGGCCGATCCTGAATTTGATTTCTTCTGATTGCCGATTTTATGGCAAGGATACTGAGGATGCTAACGAGCATCTTCGTAATTTTAATGATGTTTGCAATTTGTTTAAGCTACATGAGGTTGCCGATACTTCAATCAAGACAAGGCTTTTCCCTTGGACTCTTAAGGGAGAAGCTAAGAGATGGTTAGATAAGCAACCAGAGGGCACGATTACCTCTTGGGAGACTTTGGAGGATAAGTTTTTGTCAAAGTTTTTCCCCGCGTCTCGAGCTGCTAGACTTCAAGCAGAAATTTCACAATTTAGACAAAAGAGCAGTGAGACATTATTTGATGCTTGGGACCGTTTTGCTACTTTGCTACGCTCGTGTCCGAAACACGGGTTGAATGATTTACAAAAGGTTCAGATTTTCTACAAAGGTTGTGACATTCCAACTCGTCAGAGTATTGATCAAGCAGCAGGTGGTACGTTAATGGATAAGACCGAAGAAGAGGCGTTAGAGATAATTGAAAAGCAAGCTGCTTACTCTCATGAATGGCATCAAGATCATGAGTCATCCCATTCAGCTTCAGTTAAGAGAACCGAGACCACTGGATTTTGGGTCTATCAGTGCTAAGTTGGATTCTTTTGGTAGAAATTTAGAGAAGATGAATAAGGATATTCATGGTATGAAGGTTGGTTGTGAATATTGTGAGGGTTTACATTTAGCTAAAGATTGTGATGCGGGGTTAACGATAGGTCAAAAGGAAGAGATAGCGTACATCAGTCAGCAAAATAATAATCAGTTTCAAGGGCGCGCTCAGTTCAACCGCAATTTTAATAATCCCTACAATCCTCAAGGTCGTCAGGGAGGTAGTAACAGTAATTATCAGAATTCGCCGGGTGGAGGATTTCAGCAACAAGCTCCTGGGTATTTTCAAAAGCCCCAAGCTGAAGAGAAAAAGTTGAATCTTGAAGCTATGATCGAAAAGCTTGTGATATCTCAAACTCAGCTTGTTACTACTGTTACTCAGAATAATGAGAAGAATGATCAGATGTTCCGGAATCAACAAGCCGCATTTCATAATTTGGAACAACAGATTGGTCAACTTGCTAATCAGAGAAATGAGAGAAAACCGGGGGAGTTACCAAGTAACACGGATGCTAACCCGAAAAATGGGCACGTTAATGCTATCACCACCCGAAGTGGTATAGCATATGATCCACCAAAGAAGCCTGCTGAGTATGATTTGCGAGTTCCATTGGTTAAAGATAGTGAACCGGTGGGGGATAAGGAGCCGGAACAGGTGATTGAGGAAGTTGAAAATATACCGGTAAAGGTTGCTGCTAAATCGGTAGCTAAGGAGTATCAACCACCGCTCCCATACCCGAGAAAACAGAGGTTAGAGTAGTTAGAGGCGGAAAAATCAAAGTTCATGGAGTTGATCAAGAAAGTGAATGTCAACTTACCTTTCATTGATGTTATTGCGGGGATGCCCAAGTATGCTCGGTTCATGAAGGATTTGCTTACCAACCGAAAGAAGATGGAAAGTGTTTCATCCGTGACGTTAAATGCAGCATGTACAGCGGTGGTGACAAACCAACTTCCCGAGAAGTTGGAAGATCCGGGTTGTTTTACTATTCCTTGTTTATTGGGGGATCTTGCTTGTATGAGGGCATTGGCTGATTTGGGTGCTAGTATTAATTTAATGCCCTACTCTATTTACCTTAAACTAGCACCTGTGGAACTTAGACCCACTCGTATGGCCATACAACTAGCGGACCGCTCTATTAAATACCCTCGTGGGATTATAGAGAACATGCTAGTTAAGACCGGGACATTAGTTTTCCCCGCCGACTTTGTAGTTCTAGACATGGAAGTGGATGAAAGGATTCCACTCATTTTGGGAAGGCCATTTTTGAATACCGCTAGATGTCTAATTGATGTTTATGGCCAACAGTTGACCCTTAGAATAGGTGACCAAAAGGTGTCCTTTGCTATTGATAAGGCATTAAAATACCCCGGTTACCTAGATGACACTTGTTTTTTTTTGCAAACCGTGGACACACATGTTGAGTTTTTGCAGGAGTTTCTAGAATTGCAGGGAACAGGGGAATGTGAAATAGCAAGTGATGAAGGGGATGTGTTAGATGAGGTGGATTTGATGACCACCCTAATGGCTGAAGGTTATGAGCCAACCGAAGAAGAGCATGAGAAGTTGGAGAAAGCAAATGCATACAGGAGCAAAACTTCAATTGAAGAGGCTCCTGAATTAGAGTTGAAACCACTCCCGGATAATTTGGAGTATGCTTTTCTTGGGGAGGAGTCTAAACTCCCGGTGATTATTGCTTTCGATCTTTCTGTAAGTCAAAAGTCTAAACTTGTCTCCATGTTAAAAGCCCACAAACCGGCTATTGCATGGAAAATTCAGGATATTAAGGGTATTAGTCCCTCTTATTGTACACACAAAATCCTAATGGAAGATAACTTCAAACCGTGTGTGCAACGACAAAGGCGACTAAACCCACATATGCAGGAAGTGGTTAAAAAGGAGATTGTTAAACTCCTTGATGCAGGTCTTATTTATCCTATCTCTGACAGTCCTTGGGTGAGTCCGGTTCAATGTGTGCCCAAAAAGGGTGGCATGACCGTGATCACAAATGAAAAGAATGAATTAATTTCTACCAGGACTGTCACGGGATGGCGGGTGTGCATTGACTATCGAAAATTAAATGATGCCACCCGAAAGGACCATTTTCCCCTACCCTTCATCGATCAAATGTTGGAGAAGTTGGCGGGAAAAAGTTTCTATTGTTTTCTTGATGGTTTTTCGGGATATTTCCAAATCCCTATTGCACCCGAAGACCAAGAGAAAACCACGTTCACGTGCCCGTATGGCACATTCTCTTATCGGCGTATGCTGTTCGGTTTATGTAACGCCCCTGCTACCTTTCAAAGGTGTATGGTGGCGATTTTCCATGATATGATCGAAGACTGCATGGAGGTGTTTATGAACGACTTTTCAGTCTACGGAGACACCTTCGAGTCATGTCTTCTTAATCTTGAGCGTATGTTGATTCGGTGCGAAAAATCCAGTCTTGTGCTCAACTGGGAGAAATGCCACTTTATGGTTCGTGAGGGCATCGTTCTCGGGCACAAGATTTCTAAAGTTGGAATTGAGGTAGATAAGGCAAAAATCAATGTTATCGCCGGGCTTAAAGCCCCTACCGATGTTAAAGGTGTTCGAAGTTTTCTTGGGCACGCCGGGTTTTACCGGCGGTTTATCAAGGATTTTTCCAAAATTGCCACGCCCTTAAATAAACTTCTTGAAAAGGACGCTCCGTTTGTTTTCTCGGAGGAGTGTCACAAAGCTTTCAATCTTCTTAAAGCAAAGCTCACTAATTCACCTATCCTTATTAGTCCGGATTGGTCTATGCCATTCGAACTTATGTATGATGCTAGTGACTTTGCAATCGGATCCGTCTTGGGGCAACGTGTTGGTAAACATTTCCAGCCCATTTACTATGCTATTAAGACATTGCAAGGAGCGCAACTAAATTATACCACCACCGAAAAGGAACTCCTAGCAATTGTTTTCTCTTTTGACAAATTTCGTGCGTATCTCATACTAGCAAAGACGATTGTGTATACGGACCACTCGGCCCTTAAGCATTTGCTCTCTAAACCCGATGCTAAACCGAGATTGATACGTTGGGTATTGCTTTTGCAAGAATTCGATGTAGAAATCCGGGATAAAAAGGGTGCTGAGAATTTAGCGGCCGATCACCTTTCACGTCTTGAGAACCCCTCCCGTGAGGTTCTCGATGAGACTTCTATTCATGATGGTTTTCCCGATGAATATCTCATGAAGGTGGAGGAGTGTGAAGACCCTTGGTTCGTTGATTTTGCGAATTATCTAGTTGGTGGATTCTTAGAGAAGGGTTGGTCACATCATAAACGTAACAAGTTCTTTAGTGACCTTAAGTATTATTTTTGGGAGGACCCTTATCTCTTTAGGCGGTGTTCCGATGGAATGATCCGCCGGTGTATTTCCGGAGAAGAATGCGAACGCATTCTTGTCCAATGTCATCATGGTCCGACAGGTGGGCATTATGGTCCCCAAGTTACGGGGCAGAAAGTCTTTGAGGCCGGGTTTTATTGTCCTACTATCTTCAAGGATGCCCACCGGATTTGTAAATCGTGCGATGCTTGTCAACGGGCGGGCCAAATCACCCAACGAGACGAGATGCCTCAAAATGTCATTCAAGTTTGTGAGGTTTTTGATATTTGGGGGATTGATTTCATGGGCCCATTCCCGAAGTCGAATAATAAGCTTTACATTCTTGTTGCTATCGATTATGTTTCAAAATGGGTTGAAGCACAAGCTTTGCCCACTAATGATGTACGGGTCGTAGTTTCATTCCTAAAGCAACTCTTTTCTCGGTTTGGTTCCCCGAAAGCTTTAATTAGTGATCGGGGAACTCACTTTTGTAATGCCCAACTCGAAAAGGTGTTGAAACGGTATGGGGTAACCCATAAAGTTTCGACATCCTACCATCCTCAAACGAATGGGCAAGTCGAAAACACCAACCGAGCTTTAAAGAGGATTCTTGAGAAAACTATTGGTTCTAATCCTAAGGAGTGGTCGTTTAAGCTAGATGATGCCTTATGGGCATTTAGAACGGCGTACAAAACGCCAACCGGAACCACTCCTTTTCGGTTACTTTATGGCAAAGCGTGTCATCTCCCGGTGGAGATTGAACACAAAGCTTATTGGGCTCTAAAAACGAGCAATCTTGATCTTAAGGAGGCGGGTCGCCTTCGGTTGAGTCAATTGAATGAGTTAGAAGAGCTAAGGCTCGATGCGTATGAGAACTCATTGATTAGTAAGGAAAGAACGAAGAAGTGGCACGATAGTCGCTTGAAGGATCCTAAAGAATTTAAGGAAGGGGATCGTGTGCTTCTTTTCAATTCGAGGTTTCGTTTGTTTCCCGGGAAGTTAAAATCTAAATGGTCGGGACCTTTTGTTGTTCGAAAGGTTTATTCTCATGGGGCGGTTGATTTGGTAAATTTGAAAGGGGAAGAGTTCAAGGTTAACGGTCATCGGTTAAAATACTATGTCGATAGACCGCAAGAGGTGGACGATGAGATTAAACTCATCTTTACCTCTAACGACGCGTAATAATCGTGGTTAAAACCATTGTTGTAGAGTTTGTATATTTTTGTGCTTGTTTGACATTATGTGCAATATAATCATGCTTGGATTTTTGTTGGGGTTAGTTTGGTGGTTTTAGGTTGAGAAAATGGGATTTAAAGGTTTAAAAATTCAAAATTCTGGTGTACCAGCACATGGAGCGCCGCTCCAGATCATGGCGCGCCGCGCCACTTTGAGACACCTGATGTACCAGGTATTGAAAAAAGCTCGACATGATTTTTCAGTTAAATGGAGCGTCGCGTGACACTTTGGAGCGCCGCGTGGATACCCTGTGCGCCGCGCCATTTCCTGTCGGCCAGCTGTTTACTTTTATAATTAAAATCAAACCCGAATTTTTACATCCACACAATTAGAAACGGGTTGGTGGCTGTATTTACCCCAATTCCTTTTATTCTTTTCACTCATAACATCTCTTTAACACTTCCAAACACTTTGATTTTCAAAACCCTAAATCTCAAAACTTTGATTTCTTGTTTCAATTAACTTCAATCTTTCAAGAATGGCTCCCACCAAGGTCCGAATTTGTTTCTTTCTAACTAATTTCATCTTATTATGTGTAATTGTTTGTTTAATTTTTGAGTATCATGATGAATTAGTGTGGGGTTGCTTTAATTTGGGTTATGTGATTCAATTAGTCATGGGTTTTGTTAGATTATCATTGTATGCTTTGATTTCATGATTATTTTGTGTTTTTGGAAAGTTTAACATGAACCTAGGGTTTGTAGGTTTAAAAATCCGAATTTTGTAAGTGAGAAAGGGGATATTTGCTTGAAGGTGTGGTAGTTCTTGAATTGTTCATGTGTTTTTGAGCTAGTGTGAGGTTGTGTCCATATGGGCGGGTCAAATTGTTTTGAATGACTTGAGCTATATTGTTCTAATTATGTGTAATGCCATGCTAGTAAGGATTAAACATATGATTTTGAATTGTGATGAAGATTTTGTTAATGGTTGTCGGAATTGGTAAAAGTTGCAAACATGATGAAGTTTATTGGATTGTTGGAATCTAAATGGGTGATAAGTAATCATGTTTGTCATGTTTTGGGTTATGTTGATGTATGATTATGGTTCATGAGTTATTTTGTTTTAAGGGATAATGTGGTTTGGTTGAGAGTGTAGTTTTTGACATGTTTTTTTTTAAGTATTATTTGTTAACTTGGAGATTGTTTTCAAAAGTGGATTGGCATGAAACATGATTTGGTTGTGAATGGTACTTGGTGTCTATTATTATGACTAACATTAACTTTTGAGTTTGTTGTTTTGTTTTCTTTACTTGTTTCATGAATGTAGAGATCAAGAGGATCCCAGGAACAACCAAGGCAACCACCGAATAATCCTGAATTATGGTTATCTCATATCTCGAATAATGAGGATTTGGAGGAAAGGTTCACCACAAATAGCGCTCGTCCGATTGAGCGAACTTATTATTTAGATTAGACGCATCTTTCATCAGCGGGTCCTAATATTGTTCGGGAGTTGCGTCGTTACTTGTGGGTAGTCTATGCGGGCAATGAGTTGAGACCTTATTAAAGGTTATTTGAGATTAATGAGGATATTTATGAGCAGATAACTATAGAGTTTTTCTCAACTGTTAGTTGTCGACCTCGAGTCTCTCCGACCGAGGCAGATTTCTTATCGTTTAGGCTTGGCAGGTTAGAGCGTCGTATGTCTAAGATTGAGTTGGCTTGGGCATTAGATCTATATCCTGAGTTGACTGATAATGATTTGAGGTGGCATTTGATGAATTGCAGAGTGTTTGGGGAGCAAGTTTTCAGTGAAAGTGATTATTGGCCGACTGTGGCAACTGCTAGTGCTGGTCCGTTTAGTTCGAGTCGAAGTGTTCAGTCGATGCTTAGACTTCATGAGGATCGAATAATTTTTAAGATGATAGCTACTATGTTTATGGCAAGGAGAAACGCAAACAAAATTCAGCGAAGGGATCTTTGGATCCTACAACAAATTAAGTTGAGGGAGCCGATCGATGTCCCATGTATGTTAGGGGTATGGTTGCAGGAAATTGGAATGGACAACCGCACGAAACGCCCATTGTTAGGTGGGCATTTTGTTACTAGGTTAGCTCGGGCGTTTTCGGTCCCGACGAGTCGATGTGATGTGGTGGGAGTTGAGGCGATGCCCACCAATATTCTGTTTTTCTCTAAGGCTGAGTTTATCCGTCGTGGTCCAGCAGGATGGGTTTTGTGGTCTGATGAAGTGCAACAGCAACAGCCAGGTGACGGTGCAGGTTGAGGACGTGGACGTGGAGCTAGTCGGTCCACGTATGAGGCTGGGGGCTCGAGTGGTGCGAACGTACAGGGTACGTGGTCAATGGGTGAAGAGAGTTGGAATTCTTTGGTGAACAGTGTGGACGGTCTTCATTTAGAGTACAGGGACAGCAGGTCAGCATATGATGCTCAGGTGGAGCATAATCAGCGGATGTTGGCAGAACAGCGTAGGCATAATGAGGATTTGATGACTTGGCACCAACAAAATTATGGGTCGATTAACACAACACTAGGACAGTTTGGAATAGAGTTGGGTCATTTGGGAGAGCGTGTTGACAGGGTTGAGTACGATGTTAGGGGAATTAGGGCCCACAATCAGTGGGAGATCCATCAGCGACAAATTCAGCGTCAGATGCGTCATAACCCGGAGGCGTATATTCTGACGCGAACTACCATTCCCGATTATACGTCTGTTACTCCTCCGAGACCGGATCCTACATATGACCCGTACCAAGCTTGTCAGGATACGTATGGTGTGAACTGGGACCCTACCAGAGATTTTTGGCCAGGAAGTGATTGATTGTTGCGCGTGATTATGTTGTAATTTGTTTTAAACTATTTCCGTTTCGTTGGTTTGTACTTGGATAATTTTTTTTTATTTTGCTTATGTACTGTGGATTTATTTAGGGACAAGGCGTTTCGGTACCGGGTGGTGCCACCTTGTCCCATTTATGTAGTTCGTGTGTTTTTCTTTTCTTAGGTATGTTGGTGAAACAAATTTATTTTCAAGTCTGGCATTAAGTTCAGCAAAACTACTTGTGATGATATTGGTGTGAGGATCGGGAATGGACGATGTTCTTATGCTGGCAATCAGTTCAGCGCCATCTGTCACTGTCATTCCATGATTAGTGGTTAAGCTCGATAAGTTTTTATTTTTCTTACCCTTTCGATTTTAATCCATTTTTTTTATCTTAAGTAATGGGGACATTACTTGATCTCAAGTGTGGGGTGGGGGATGTAAAATCTCTCGGGTTGGTTGTTAATAGAATCATCATTATTTTGGTTTTGATATCTAAAAGACTTGACGTCTCACGGGGTTTTGGTCGTAAAAAAAAAATTGAAAAATTTGGGAAAAAATGAAAAAATTAGTTAGCGAAAAAGAAAAAAAAATAGAAAAATAGTTAAAAATTCGACCAAAACCCTTGTTTAAGATTTGGCTTGGTATTTTTATTTTGTGAATTTGGAGAAGCCAAAAGTGTTCCACATGTTCATTTCCATTAAACATGAAATCCTACTAGTTCAAAGAACTCAATAGTAGGTCACCTGTACCAAAACGGGTGTAAACCGTGAGAGAGCGGTGATTGCATAGCGTGATTGTGACCGAATCACGTGCCAGATCAAAAACTTTTGGTTACTTGGTATAGCAGACTTCCGAAACTATATCATTTTATTATTGCATCATTTAATGATGTGATACTGTGGGAAGAGGAGCCTTGAGCTTCACCAGTGCTGTCCTTTTTAGGAGCAATAGCTACGTACTTGTGTTTGCTTAGACAACACAACCCATAGCCAAAAGCTATGGAACCCGAAGGTTTTCGGGATTTATCGGGAGTAAAGTCTTCATAAAGTTGTTTCAAAACCAGTGTCAATTGAAACAGATTGGCACTTCCGAGTGACTCAGATCCACTCATTAAGGAAGTAAAGTCTTCCGACCGTTCTACTTGGTACGTATACCTCTTAAGCGTGCCATTTCATTATCCATCATTTCACGATGAGGTACTGTTAGAGGAGAAAGTCTTGAACTTTCAAAACATGTTCATTATTTTGAATGTGAAATCCTACATGAACATAACAGTTCATACGTAGGTCATTTGTACAAAAACGGGTGTCAACCGTATGAACGGTGATTGGATCGTGTGGTCAAAACCGGGCCATGCGCTAGATCAAAAACTTAAAACAGGGCGGTCTTCATTGTTTCTCCTAACAAGGACAATGATGCGCCCGACCACCTAACATAACAACATAGGATGTATCCATTCCATCCTTAAGGGAGTCAAGTCTCCCGAACGACACACTTGCTGATTCATTTCAGAAGTTGTAGTCCAGACCAGTTGTAGGGTGACGAAAAGTCTTGAAAAGTCATTGCTAAAATCGACTGGAAATCTACCAGGCCTCAACGTCAAATAGGGAAACTGGTAGTCGAAGCTTATCTCAATGAGGGAGATTTGCTAGCCAAATGGGAAGCGCACCATGATACACAAAATGTCAGTGATTGATCAGATTCTCAGTGGATAACCTCCGGAAAGGTAAAATATCAGCTTTTAAGCCTGATGAACTTCAATCTTTATGATTGACTTAACGGATTAGATGATTACCTCATAATTGTCGATGATATCCGGACGTAATGTGTATCCTCCTAAGCACATTATTTTCTACCGACATATCGCGATGTTAGGTACTGTGGGAGGCTTGGCTTGACCAATTGCGGGGTAGCTCGTGCGTTCTCTTGGCACACATGTTCGATTGTTATATCTCTGGTGCTCGGTTCCCACTTGATTCCCGGTTCCATTGAAGACTTATGTTATGATTCGAGATTCTCTATTTCATCATTACGGTACGTTATCGAGATTATTTCGGTTACTATATTCATTCATATTGTTTGCGGTTGGGAAGTTACATCGGGGGAATGCAAGTGGGAACCATGGTTGTTATTTATTCCAAATCGTGCCCACGCTAGTTGCTTGTTTGGTTTCTCGTTCGTTTGGTTCTACATACATGTTTGAAGACATTATTATATGGTAGAAGATTATTATCGAGTTTATTTGCTTGAGGACAAGCAAAACTCTAGTGTCGGGTTGTTTGATATCGCATATTTTATACGCATTTTCCTTAGCGATATCGGGTACATTTTGGTCCTTTTGGATACGATTTGGAATTATTTCGGTGAAAGTTGTGAAAAGTTTGAGTTTCAAGACCAAGGAGGTTAATTTTGAAGTTATTTGATGGTTTTGGGTGATTTTCGATGTAAACGAGTAAAAGGGTTTGGTCCGATTCGAGTTTTGGTGTTTGTATTAAGTTTTTCAGCTCATTTCAGCAAAAGTGATATGGAGCGCCGCTCCAAAAGGTGGCGCGCCGCGCCATTACACATAAAATACAGTTCGAGCGTTTTTTTAAAAGGCAGATTTAGCTCACCAGTTATTTGGCGCGCCGCGCGAGGAAATGGCGCGCCGCGCGAGTAAGGGCGCGCCGCGCAGTGTCTTAACCGGGTTCAGAATTTCACCTATTTAAAGCCCGAAAATTACCCTAATTGATGATTATCGTATCCAGACGAATTCCAGCAGCTTTTTGACGAACTTAGGTGATTTTTGGGGATTTCCAAGGTCAATCTAAGGTATCAATCATTCCGGAAACAAGTCTCGATTCGTTTATCTTTCAGGATTCAATCATTGATTAGGTTAATCTCTTGTCATAAACAATGAATTTATCTATTACTTTATTTGTGATTTTTATTGTTGCCATGATTATTGGCTAAGTTCTTTAATGTTTGTCTAGATTTAATAACCTATGTATTGGATGCTACTTATCAGTTGTTTGATTAATTTATGATGATTTGACGTTTGGATTAAAGAACCATTCTTATTGAAGCTAGACTCTTCGATTCAATTGGTTGTGTACTTGTTTGATAGGACGAGAGTTCATTAATTTAGTGCATTAATTTACAATTGGTTTGTCTTAATTGATTGTTTGCTTACTCGGAGACGAGAGTAAATTGCATTCAAAAGGCTAGACGAAATAGGGGTGAATTATGCGCAACGAGAGTTGGTGTGATTGTGGTTTGAGTCTTCATCTCAGTTGAACTGTTTAGTCACAATTAGGAGGTCTTAGGCTACGGGGAATTCCGTGTCGTGTAATCTTAATTGAAGTGTTTGCGCTGGGGAATTCCAGGTGAACCGACTAGATAATTCACATAAGTTAGATAATAACTGGGGCGTAATCTAAATGTATCCAATACTAGGTGAAAAAGGTCTAGACAAGCATTCGTTTTTTTATTTGTTTATAACTATCTTATTTTACTCGTTTGTTTGCTTTAAAGCTTAAAACTAAAAACACCAAAAATATTGTTCAATCTTGTTATTAATTAAAGCTATCTTTGATTTTGGCTAATCGTTAAATAGCCAACCAAACAAATTATCTCGTAATTCAATTTTCTAGATTTAACTTAGTTTAATTCATTAGTTACAATCTTAATTTTCACGTCTAAACTGTCCTTGGAACGATCTTGGATTTACCAACTTTATACTATTGCACGATCGGGTACACTGCCCGTTAGTGTGTAGTAAATCTTTAAACCGGTTTTTCCCATTATAAATAATAGACGTGATTTCACACATCAAGTTTTTGGCGCCGCTGCCGGGGACAATTGTGTCGAAGATTAAGATTGCTATCTAATTGTTCTTAGTTTAGTTTAGTTATAGATTATTATTTCTTTCCGTTATTCTCAAGTTTAATTGGTGCATTTAATCGGTTGTTAGTGGTGATTTCGCAGGTAATAGGTAGTGCATGCCACATACGCGTTCTTCTAATTCTCCGATTTTTCAACCATTTGCAGAACCCGAAAGAGAGTTATTCAGAGCGTTAAGTCACGAACAACAGTCTACAGTGGATTCATCTTTTTCTTCAAGTGCTAATATAATTAATTTGGGAAGTAGTTCTGAAACTGTGGTGCCCGACACACCACCTAAAATCAGAGAAGAAGAAGAATCTTACATTTCCTTAGATCTTTTCGAGACTGAAGATATGGCTGACCAAGAACAACCACCTCGTCCTCAGACTATGGCACAAAAGTTGAAGGCCACACGAGGGGGCCAAGGCAATTCGATTACTCAACCAGACATCACTCAACCTTTTCAAATTACAGGGCCGATCCTGAATTTGATTTCTTCTGATTGCCGATTTTATGGCAAGGATACTGAGGATGCTAACGAGCATCTTCGTAATTTTAATGATGTTTGCAATTTGTTTAAGCTACATGAGGTTGCCGATACTTTAATCAAGACAAGGTTTTTCCCTTGCACTCTTAAGGGAGAAGCTAAGAGATGGTTAGATAAGCAACCAGAGGGCACGATTACCTCTTGGGAGACTTTGGAGGATAAGTTTTTGTCGAAGTTTTTCCCCGCGTCTCGAGCTGCTAGACTTCAAGCAGAAATTTCACAATTTAGACAAAAGAGCAGTGAGACATTATTTGATGCTTGGGACTGTTTTGCTACTTTGCTACGCTCGTGTCCGCAACACGGGTTGAATGATTTACAAAAGGTTCAGATTTTCTACAAAGGTTGTGACATTCCAACTCGTCAGAGTATTGATCAAGCAGCAGGTGGTACGTTAATGGATAAGACCGAAGAAGAGGCGTTAGAGATAATTGAAAAGCAAGCTGCTTACTCTCACGAATGGCATCAAGATCATGAGTCATCCCATTCAGCTTCAGTTAAGAGAACCGAGACCACTGGTGCGTATGATGATTTTGGGTCTATCAGTGCTAAGTTGGATTCTTTTGGTAGAAATTTAGAGAAGATGAATAAGGATATTCATGGTATGAAGGTTGGTTGTGAATATTGTGAGGGTTTACATTTAGCTAAAGATTGTGATGCGGGGTTAACGATTGGTCAAAAGGAAGAGATAGCGTACATCAGTCAGCAAAATAATAATCAGTTTCAAGGGCGCGCTCAGTTCAACCGCAATTTTAATAATCCCTACAATCCTCAAGGTCGTCAGGGAGGTAGTAACAGTAATTATCAGAATTCGTCGGATGGAGGATTTCAGCAACAAGCTCCTGGGTATTTTCAAAAGCCCCAAGCTGAAGAGAAAAAGTTGAATCTTGAAGCTATGATCGAAAAGCTTGTGATATCTCAAACTCAGCTTGTTACTACTGTTACTCAGAATAATGAGAAGAATGATCAGATGTTCCGGAATCAACAAGCCGCGATTCATAATTTGGAACAACAGATTGGTCAACTTGCTAATCAGAGAAATGAGAGAAAACCGGGGGAGTTACCAAGTAACACGGATGCTAACCCGAAAAATGGGCACGTTAATGCTATCACCACCCGAAGTGGTATAGCATATGATCCACCAAAGAAGCCTGCTGAGTATGATTTGCGAGTTCCATTGGTTAAAGATAGTGAACCGGTGGGGGATAAGGAGCCGGAACAGGTGATTGAGGAAGTTGAAAATATACCGGTAAAGGTTGCTGCTAAATCGGTAGCTAAGGAGTATCAACCACCGCTCCCATACCCGAGAAAATAGAGGTTAGAGAAGTTAGAGGCGGAAAAATCAAAGTTCATGGAGTTGATCAAGAAAGTGAATGTCAACTTACCTTTCATTGATGTTATTGCGGGGATGCCCAAGTATGCTCGGTTCATGAAGGATTTGCTTACCAACCGAAAGAAGATGGAAAGTGTTTCATCCGTGACGTTAAATGCAGCATGTACAGCGGTGGTGACAAACCAACTTCCCGAGAAGTTAGAAGATCCGGGTTGTTTTACTATTCCTTGTTTATTGGGGGATCTTGCTTGTATGAGGGCATTGGCTGATTTGGGTGCTAGTATTAATTTAATGCCCTACTCTATTTACCTTAAACTAGCACCTGGGGAACTTAGACCCACTCGTATGGCCATACAACTAGCGGACCGCTCTATTAAATACCCTCGTGGGATTATAGAGAACATGCTAGTTAAGACCGGGACATTAGTTTTCCCCGCCGACTTTGTAGTTCTAGACATGGAAGTGGATGAAAGGATTCCACTCATTTTGGGAAGGCCATTTTTGAATACCGCTAGATGTCTAATTGATGTTTATGGCCAACAGTTGACCCTTAGAATAGGTGACCAAAAGGTGTCCTT
This sequence comes from Rutidosis leptorrhynchoides, assembly GCF_046630445.1. Lineage (NCBI taxonomy): Eukaryota > Viridiplantae > Streptophyta > Magnoliopsida > Asterales > Asteraceae > Rutidosis > Rutidosis leptorrhynchoides. Next base: position 11,337,076 of record NC_092339.1, read on the forward strand.
TGCTATTGATAAGGCATTAAAATACCCCGGTTACCTAGATGACACTTGTTTTTTTTTTGCAAACCGTGGACACACATGTTGAGTTTTTGCAGGAGTTTCCAGAATTGCAGGGAACAGGGGAATGTGAAATAGCAAGTGATGAAGGGGATGTGTTAGATGAGGTGGATTTGATGACCACCCTAATGGCTGAAGGTTATGAGCCAACCGAAGAAGAGCATGAGAAGTTGGAGAAAGCAAATGCATACAGGAGCAAAACTTCAATTGAAGAGGCTCCTGAATTAGAGTTGAAACCACTCCCGGATAATTTGGAGTATGATTTTCTTGGGGAGGAGTCTAAACTCCCGGTGATTATTGCTTTCGATCTTTCTGTAAGTCAAAAGTCTAAACTTGTCTCCATGTTAAAAGCCCACAAACCGGCTATTGCATGGAAAATTCAGGATATTAAGGGTATTAGTCCCTCTTATTGTACACACAAAATCCTAATGGAAGATAACTTCAAACCGTGTGTGCAACGACAAAGGCGACTAAACCCACATATGCAGGAAGTGGTTAAAAAGGAGATTGTTAAACTCCTTGATGCAGGTCTTATTTATCCTATCTCTGACAGTCCTTGGGTGAGTCCGGTTCAATGTGTGCCCAAAAAGGGTGGCATGACCGTGATCACAAACGAAAAGAATGAATTAATTTCTACCAGGACTGTCACGGGATGGCGGGTGTGCATTGAGTATCGAAAATTAAATGATGCCACCCGAAAGGACCATTTTCCCCTACCCTTCATCGATCAAATGTTGGATAGGTTGGCGGGAAAAAGTTTCTATTGTTTTCTTGATGGTTTTTCGGGATATTTCCAAATCCCTATTGCACCCGAAGACCAAGAGAAAACCACGTTCACGTGCCCGTATGGCACATTCTCTTATCGGCGTATGCCGTTCGGTTTATGTAACGCCCCTGCTACCTTTCAAAGGTGTATGGTGGCGATTTTCCATGATATGATCGAAGACTGCATGGAGGTGTTTATGAACGACTTTTCAGTCTACGGAGACACCTTCGAGTCATGTCTTCTTAATCTTGAGCGTATGTTGATTCGGTGCGAAAAATCCAGTCTTGTGCTCAACTGGGAGAAATGCCACTTTATGGTTCGTGAGGGCATCGTTCTCGGGCACAAGATTTCTAAAGTTGGAATTGAGGTAGATAAGGCGAAAATCAATGTTCTCGCCGGGCTTAAAGCCCCTACCGATGTTAAAGGTGTTCGAAGTTTTCTTGGGCACGCCGGGTTTTACCGGCGGTTTATCAAGGATTTTTCCAAAATTGCCACGCCCTTAAATAAACTTCTTGAAAAGGACGCTCCGTTTGTTTTCTCGGAGGAGTGTCACAAAGCTTTCAATCTTCTTAAAGCAAAGCTCACTAATTCACCTATCCTTATTAGTCCGGATTGGTCTATGCCATTCGAACTTATGTGTGATGCTAGTGACTTTGCAATCGGATCCGTCTTGGGGCAACGTGTTGGTAAACATTTCCAGCCCATTTACTATGCTAGTAAGACATTGCAAGGAGCGCAACTAAATTATACCACCACCGAAAAGGAACTCCTAGCAATTGTTTTCTCTTTTGACAAATTTCGTGCGTATCTCATACTAGCAAAGACGATTGTGTATACGGACCACTCGGCCCTTAAGCATTTGCTCTCTAAACCCGATGCTAAACCGAGATTGATACGTTGGGTATTGCTTTTGCAAGAATTCGATGTAGAAATCCGGGATAAAAAGGGTGCTGAGAATTTAGCGGCCGATCACCTTTCACGTCTTGAGAACCCCTCCCGTGAGGTTCTCGATGAGACTTCTATTCATGATGGTTTTCCCGATGAATATCTCATGAAGGTGGAGGAGTGTGAAGACCCTTGGTTCGTTGATTTTGCGAATTATCTAGTTGGTGGATTCTTAGAGAAGGGTTGGTCACATCATAAACGTAACAAGTTCTTTAGTGACCTTAAGTATTATTTTTGGGAGGACCCTTATCTCTTTAGGCGGTGTTCCGATGGAATGATCCGCCGGTGTATTTCCGAAGAAGAATGCGAACGCATTCTTGTCCAATGTCATCATGGTCCGACAGGTGGGCATTATGGTCCCCAAGTTACGGGGCGGAAAGTCTTTGAGGCTGGGTTTTATTGTCCTACTATCTTCAAGGATGCCCACCGGATTTTGTAAATCGTGCGATGCTTGTCAACGGGCGGGCCAAATCACCCAACGAGACGAGATGCCTCAAAATGTCATTCAAGTTTGTGAGGTTTTTGATATTTAAGGGATTGATTTCATGGGCCCTTTCCCGAAGTTGAATAATAAGCTCTACATTCTTGTTGCTATCGATTATGTTTCAAAATGGGTTGAAGCACAAGCTTTGCCCACTAATGATGTACGGGTCGTAGTTTCATTCCTAAAGCAACTCTTTTCTCGGTTTGGTTCCCCGAAAGCTTTAATTAGTGATCGGGGAACTCACTTTTGTAATGCCCAACTCGAAAAGGTGTTGAAACGGTATGGGGTAACCCATAAAGTTTCGACATCCTACCATCCTCAAACGAATGGGCAAGTCGAAAACACCAACCGAGCTTTAAAGAGGATTCTTGAGAAAACTATTGGTTCTGATCCTAAGGAGTGGTCGTTTAAGCTAGATGATGCCTTAAGGGCATTTAGAACGGCGTACAAAACGCCAACCGGAACCACTCCTTTTCGGTTACTTTATGGCAAAGCGTGTCATCTCCCGGTGGAGATTGAACACAAAGCTTATTGGGCTCTAAAAACGAGCAATCTTGATCTTAAGGAGGCGGGTCGCCTTCGGTTGAGTCAATTGAATGAGTTAGAAGAGCTAAGGCTCGATGCGTATGAGAACTCATTGATTAGTAAGGAAAGAACGAAGAAGTGGCACGATAGTCGCTTGAAGGATCCTAAAGAATTTAAGGAAGGGGATCGTGTGCTTCTTTTCAATTCGAGGTTTCGTTTGTTTCCCGGGAAGTTAAAATCTAAATGGTCGGGACCTTTTGTTGTTCGAAAGGTTTATTCTCATGGGGCGGTTGATTTGGTAAATTTGAAAGGGGAAGAGTTCAAGGTTAACGGTCATCGGTTAAAACACTATGTCGATAGACCGCAAGAGGTGGACGATGAGATTAAACTCATCTTTACCTCTAACGACGCGTAATAATCGTGGTTAAAACCATTGTTGTAGAGTTTGTATATTTTTGTGCTTGTTTGACATTATGTGCAATATAATCATGCTTGGATTTTTGTTGGGGTTAGTTTGGTGGTTTTAGGTTGAGAAAATGGGATTTAAAGGTTTAAAAATTCAAAATTCTGGTGTACCAGCACATGGAGCGCCGCTCCAGATCATGGCGCGCCGCGCCACTTTGAGACACCTGATGTACCAGGTATTGAAAAAAGCTCGACATGATTTTTCAGTTAAATGGAGCGTCGCGCGACACTTTGGAGCGCCGCGCGGATACCCTGTGCGCCGCGCCATTTCCTGTCGGCTAGCTGTTTACTTTTATAATTAAAATCAAACCCAAATTTTTACATCCACACAATTAGAAACGGGTTGGTGGCTGTATTTACCCCAATTCCTTTTATTCTTTTCACTCATAACATCTCTTTAACACTTCCAAACACTTTGATTTTCAAAACCCTAAATCTCAAAACTTTGATTTCTTGTTTCAATTAACTTCAATCTTTCAAGAATGGCTCCCACCAAGGTCCGAATTTGTTTCTTTCTAACTAATTTCATCTTATTATGTGTAATTGTTTGTTTAATTTTTGAGTATCATGATGAATTAGTGTGGGGTTGCTTTAATTTGGGTTATGTGATTCAATTAGTCATGGGTTTTGTTAGATTATCATTGTATGCTTTGATTTCATGATTATTTTGTGTTTTTGGAAAGTTTAACATGAACCTAGGGTTTGTAGGTTTAAAAATCCGAATTTTGTAAGTGAGAAAGGGGATATTTGCTTGAAGGTGTGGTAGTTCTTGAATTGTTCATGTGTTTTTGAGCTAGTGTGGGGTTGTGTCCATATGGGCGGGTCAAATTGTTTTGAATGACTTGAGCTATATTGTTCTAATTATGTGTAATGCCATGCTAGTAAGGATTAAACATATGATTTTGAATTGTGATGAAGATTTTGTTAATGGTTGTCGGAATTGGTAAAAGTTGCAAACATGATGAAGTTTATTGGATTGTTGGAATCTAAATGGGTGATAAGTAATCATGTTTGTCATGTTTTGGGTTATGTTGATGTATGATTATGGTTCATGAGTTGTTTTGTTTTAAGGGATAATGTGGTTTGGTTGAGAGTGTAGTTTTTGACATGTTTTTTTTTAAGTATTATTTGTTAACTTGGAGATTGTTTTCAAAAGTGGATTGGCATGAAACATGATTTGGTTGTGAATGGTACTTGGTGTCTATTATTATGACTAACATTAACTTTTGAGTTTGTTGTTTTGTTTTCTTTACTTGTTTCATGAATGTAGAGATCAAGAGGATCCCAGGAACAGCCAAGGCAACCACCGAATAATCCTGAATTATGGTTATCTCATATCTCGAATAATGAGGATTTGGAGGAAAGGTTCATCACAAATAGCGCTCGTCCGATTGAGCGAACTTATTATTTAGATTGGACGCATCTTTCATCAGCGGGTCCTAATATTGTTCGGGAGTTGCGTCGTTACTTGTGGGTAGTCTATGCGGGCAATGAGTTGAGACCTTATTAAAGGTTATTTGAGATTAATGAGGATATTTATGAGCAGATAACTATAGAGTTTTTCTCAACTGTTAGTTGTCGACCTCGAGTCTCTCCGACCGAGGCAGATTTCTTATCGTTTAGGCTTGGCAGGTTAGAGCGTCGTATGTCTAAGATTGAGTTGGCTCGGGCATTAGATCTATATCCTGAGTTGACTGATAATGATTTGAGGTGGCATTTGATGAATTGCAGAGTGTTTGGGGAGCAAGTTTTCAGTGAAAGTGATTATTGGCCGACTGTGGCAACTGCTAGTACTGGTCCGTTTAGTTCGAGTCGAAGTGTTCAGTCGATGCTTAGACTTCATGAGGATCGAATAATTTTTAAGATGATAGCTACTATGTTTATGGCAAGGAGAAACGCAAACAAAATTCAGCGAAGGGATCTTTGGATCCTACAACAAATTAAGTTGAGGGAGCCGATCGATGTCCCATGTATGTTAGGGGTATGGTTGCAGGAAATTGGAATGGACAACCGCACGGAACGCCCATTGTTAGGTGGGCATTTTGTAACTAGGTTAGCTCGGGCGTTTTCGGTCCCGACGAGTCGATGTGATGTGGTGGGAGTTGAGGCGATGCCCACCAATATTCTGTTTTTCTCTAAGGCTGAGTTTATCCGTCGTGGTCCAGCAGGATGGGTTTTGTGGTCTGATGAAGAGCAACAGCAACAGCCAGGTGACGGTGCAGGTCGAGGACGTGGAGCTAGTCGGTCCACGTATGAGGCTGGGGGCTCGAGTGGTGCGAACGTACAGGGTACGTGGTCAATGGGTGAAGAGAGTTGGAATTCTTTGGTGAACAGTGTGGACGGTCTTCATTTAGAGTACAGGGACAGCAGGTCAGCATATGATGCTCAGGTGGAGCATAATCAGCGGATGTTGGCAGAACAGCGTAGGCATAATGAGGATTTGATGACTTGGCACCAACAAAATTATGGGTCGATTAACACAACACTAGGACAGTTTGGAACAGAGTTGGGTCATTTGGGAGAGCGTGTTGACAGGGTTGAGTACGATGTTAGGGGAATTAGGGCCCACAATCAGTGGGAGATCCATCAGCGACAAATTCAGCATCAGATGCGTCATAACCCGGAGGCGTATATTCCGACGCGAACTACCATTCCCGATTATACGTCTGTTACTCCTCCGAGACCGAATCCTTCATATGACCCGTACCAAGCTTGTCAGGATACGTATGGTGTGAACTGGGACCCTACCAGAGATTTTTGGCCAGGAAGTGATTGATTGTTGCGCGTGATTATGTTGTAATTTGTTTTAAACTATTTCCGTTTCGTTGGTTTGTACTTGGATAATTTTTTTTATTTTGCTTATGTACTGTGGATTTATTTAGGGACAAGGCGTTTCGGTACCGGGTGGTGCCACCTTGTCCCATTTATGTAGTTCTTGTGTTTTTCTTTTCTTAGGTATGTTGGTGAAACAAATTTATTTTCAAGTCTGGCATTAAGTTCAGCAAAACTACTTGTGATGATATTGGTGTGAGGATCGGGAATGGACGATGTTCTTATGCTGGCAGTCAGTTCAGCGCCATCTGTCACTGTCATTCCACGATTAGTGGTTAAGCTCGATAAGTTTTTATTTTTCTTACCCTTTCGATTTTAATCCATTTTTTTTATCTTAAGTAATGGGGACATTACTTGATCTCAAGTGTGGGGTGGGGGATGTAAAATCTCTCGGGTTGGTTGTTAATAGAATCATCATTATTTTGGTTTTGATATCTAAAAGACTTGACGTTTCACGGGGTTTTGGTCGTAAAAAAAAAAATTTGAAAAATTTAGGAAAAAATAAAAAAAAAATGAAAAAATTAGTTAGCGAAAAAGAAAAAAAAAAGAAAAATAGTTAAAAATTCGACCAAAACCCTTGTTTAAGATTTGGCTTGGTATTTTTATTTTGTGAATTTGGAGAAGCCAAAAGTGTTCCACATGTTCATTTCCATTGAACATGAAATCCTACTAGTTCAAAGAACTCAATAGTAGGTCACCTGTACCAAAACGGGTGTAAACCGTGAGAGAGCGGTGATTGCATAGCGTGATTGTGACCGAATCACGTGCCAGATCAAAAACTTTTGGTTACTTGGTATAGCAGACTTCCGAAACTATATCATTTTATTATTGCATCATTTAATGATGTGATACTGTGGGAAGAGGAGCCTTGAGCTTCACCAGTGCTGTCCTTTTTAGGAGCAATAGCTACGTGCTTGTGTTTGCTTAGACAACACAACCCATAGCCAAAAGCTATGGAACCCGAAGGTTTTCTGGATTTATCGGGAGTAAAGTCTTCCGAAAGTTTTTTAAAACCAGTGTCAATTGAAACAAATTGGCACTTCCGTGTGACTCAGATCCACTCATTAAGGAAGTAAAGTCTTCCGACCGTTCTACTTGGTACGTATACCTCTTAAGCGTGCCATTTCATTATCCATCATTTCACGATGAGGTACTCTTAGAGGAGAAAGTCTTGAACTTTCAAAACATGTTCATTATTTTGAATGTGAAATCCTACATGAACATAACAGTTCATACGTAGGTCACTTGTACAAAAACGGGTGTCAACCGTATGAACGGTGATTGGATCGTGTGGTCAAAAACGGGCCATGCGCTAGATCAAAAACTTAAAACAGGGCGGTCTTCATTGTTTCTCCTAACAAGGACAATGATGCGCCCGACCACCTAACATAACCACATAGGATGTATCCATTCCATCCTTAAGGGAGTCAAGTCTCCCGAACGACACACTTGCTGATTTATTTCAGAAGTTGTAGTCCAGACCAGTTGTAGGGTGACGAAAAGTCTTGAAAAGTCATTGCTAAAATTGACTGGAAATCTACCAGGCCTCAACGTCAAACAGGGAAACTGGTAGTCGAAGCTTATCTCAATGAGGGAGATTTGCTAGCCAAATGGGAAGCGCACCATGATACACAAAATGTCAGTGATTGATCAGATTCTCAGTGGATAACCTCCGAAAAGGTAAGATATCAGCTTTTAAGCCTGATGAACTTCAATCTTTATGATTGACTTAACGGATTAGATGATTACCTCATAATTGTCGATGATATCCGGACGTAATGTGTATCCTCCTAAGCACATTATTTTCTACCGACATCTCGCGATGTTAGGTACTGTGGGAGGCTTGGCTTGACCAATTGCGGGGTAGCTCGTGCGTTCTCTTGGCACACATGTTCGATTGTTATATCTCTGGTGCTCGGTTCCCACTTGATTCCCGGTTCCATTGAAGACTTATGTTATGATTCGAGATTCTCTATTTCATCATTACGGTACGTTATCGAGATTATTTTGGTTACTATATTCATTCATATTGTTTGCGGTTGGGAAGTTACATCGGGGGAATGCAAGTGGGAACCATGGTTGTTATTTATTCCAAATCGTGCCCACGCTAGTTGCTTGTTTGGTTTCTCGTTCGTTTGGTTCTACATATATGTTTGAAGACATTATTATATGGTAGAAGATTATTATCGAGTTTATTTGCTTGAGGACAAGCAAAACTCTAGTGTGGGGTTGTTTGATATCGCATATTTTATACGCATTTTCCTTAGCGATATCGGGTACATTTTGGTCCTTTTAGATACGATTTGGAATTATTTCGGTGAAAGTTGTGAAAAGTTTGAGTTTCAAGACCAAGGAGGTTAATTTTGAAGTTATTTGATGGTTTTGGGTGATTTTCGATGTAAACGAGTGAAAGGGTTTGGTCCGATTCGAGTTTTGGTGTTTGTATTAAGTTTTTCAGCTCATTTCAGCAAAAGTGATATGGAGCGCCGCTCCAAAAGGTGGCGCGCCGTGCCATTACACATAAAATACAGTTCGAGCGTTTTTTTAAAAGGCAGATTTAGCTCAGCAGTTATTTGGCGCGCCGCGCGAGGAAATGGCGCGCCGCGCGAATAAGGGCGCGCCGCGCAGTGTCTTAACCGGGTTCAGAATTTCACCTATTTAAAGCCCGAAAATTACCCTAATTAATGATTATCGTATCCAGACGAATTCCAGCAGCTTTTTGATGAACTTAGGTGATTTTTGGGGATTTCCAAGGTCAATCTAAGGTATCAATCATTCCGGAAACAAGTCTCGATTCGTTTATCTTTCAGGATTCAATCATTGGTTAGGTTAATCTCTTGTCATAAACAATGAATTTCTCTATTATTTTATTTGTGATTTTTATTGTTGCCATGATTATTGGCTAAGTTCTTTAATGTTTGTCTAGATTTAATAACCTATGTATTGGATGCTACTTATCAGTTGTTTGATTAATTTATGATGATTTGACGTTTGGATTAAAGAACCATTCTTATTGAAGCTAGACTCTTCGATTCAATTGGTTGTATACTTGTTTGATAGGACGAGAGTTCATTAATTTAGTGCATTAATTTACAATTGGTTTGTCTTAATTGATTGTTTGCTTACTCGGAGACGAGAGTAAATTGCATTCAAAAGGCTAGACGAAATAGGGGTGAATTATGCGCAACGAGAGTTGGTGTGATTGTGGTTTGAGTCTTCATCTCAGTTGAACTGTTTAGTCACAATTAGGAGGTCTTAGGCTACGGGGAATTCCGTGTCGTGTAATCTTAATTGAAGTGTTTGCGCTGGGGAATTCCAGGTGAACCGACTAGATAATTCACATAAGTTAGATAATAACTGGGGCGTAATCTAAATGTATCCAATACTAGGTGAAAAAGGTCTAGACAAGCATTCGTTTTTTTATTTGTTTATAACTATCTTATTTTACTCGTTTGTTTGCTTTAAAGCTTAAAACTAAAAACACCAAAAATATTGTTCAATCTTGTTATTAATTAAAGCTATCTTTGATTTTGGCTAATCGTTAAATAGCCAACCAAACAAATTATCTCGTAATTCAATTTTCTAGATTTAACTTAGTTTAATTCATTAGTTACAATCTTAATTTTCACGTCTAAACTGTCCTTGGAACGATCTTGGATTTACCAACTTTATACTATTGCACGATCGGGTACACTGCCCGTTAGTGTGTAGTAAATCTTTAAACCGGTTTTTCCCATTATAAATAATAGACGCGATTTCACACATCAACATCAAACGTTTAAAGGTTTTTCAAAACTTCCTTGGTCGATTTTATTAAAGGTTTTCGTATTAGACTACACCATGTATGGATCACACTTCTTCTCGTCCCCCGTTTAGGGATGAAGCTTACGATTAAGATCTTTGTTAAAAACTCTTGAGCCACTTTGGATGACAGTTTTATAAAATTTGTTAGGAAGTCTTTGCGCACATGAAGTGTTCCTTTTAAGGTTAGACATGGCAAAAACGTAGGCCGATAAATCAGTTTTCTGGGGTACACTCAGTGGTCACCCTATCGTAGGAAAGGCACTAGGTGGGTTTCTACTCTCAATGTTTCACGACTAATCGCAACACCCTCGTAAAAATTATCTCTATGAATCAGTATATTGAGGTCCAAGAAATCATTTTTGGAGATTCTTTTCACTTGCAGTAAACCATTCTTTACGACCTAGGGTTCACGTATCTTCTCATCCGCGCATTCCCTTAAATATAAGGATAAATTCAGAACAAAACCGCTCAAAGAGTTCACCCTGGTTCAAAGATCACACCTTACGTGCTATTTTATTTCGAAAATGTAATGTAAAATACTTTAGGAATCTATGAATCTTGTTACCCTCTTGGAAGAGACTGCTTAAAACGTCTATAACTATCACACCCCCAGTTAGGGGCTGGGTGAATGTGACATTAATATCAAAAATACCAACATATTATATAATGAGAACGACACTATATGATAAAAACAAACTTTATTGAGTACGCAGGGGAAAATAGAATGTCGTTACAAGAATTGAAATGATAAGAATGTAAATAAATGCATAAATAATAAATGTGACTCTTTCTTCAAGTCCTAGAGTCCAAGTAGCATCACATAGATAAGAGTAAGCTGATCAATCGTAACCTGAGACAAAACATGCTAAAGTGTCAACCAAAAAGGTTGAGTGAAGTTCATAGGTTTAACAAAATAGTTGACCGTTGCTTAGACCACAAGATTTTTATTTATAAAAGTACATCTCGCAGGGATCTAAAAGTAGTGCCAAGTTTGTGATATTTAGACTAAACAGTTTCAAAGGTTGCCCCGTGACAAGTTGTACTGTCCTTGTCGGTTTGAATCATTATTAAGTAATACAATGACTTGGTCAAATGTATCGGGGACGTTACTCTCGATAGGCCTACCCCCAATAATTAAGAATGCGTTATGTAAAAGCAATTAAAAATATCACAGTGGGGACTTGCAGGACATAGCCAGGTATAGCACAGTTTAATAGTTGGTACTTGTGTCTAAATTGTAAATATTAAAAGAAGCATGTGTCTCACCCCAATAAGTTTAAATAAATTGCGCAATAGTAAGTGGGGCTATGAAGTTCACCTTAGTAAGTAGGAGAAGAGTTTGTTATTCCTTGGATAAGAAGAGTTGGATGAATGTGAGCAGAAAGTCAACCTAATTACATTTAAGAGTAGTTAAATGTTTGTCCAAGTTTAAGTTTAAGTATGCAAGTGTGTAAGTGTAGTTCGTTTTACTAAGTTCCCATTCTTAGTAAGTTTTCCATTTTTAGTAAGTTTCTATGTTTAGTAAGTTAGTGTTAAACACTAGTGAGTTGTTCTTAATAAGTCCACCACTTATTAAGTGTGTAGGTGACTAGGTGTTGTTCACTTAGTGAGTGTATGATTACTATAGTCGGGTTTGATATTGTGCACCATTACCAAACATCTATGCCACTGCCGAGTCACTTGAATGATCTATTGTTACCGCTTGGCCCAGGATCGCTTGACCAGAATCTAAGTCTTGGCATTCGAGATCCACAAGCGTCCCATAATGGTACCAAGGATCACCCTAGGCCTTAAGTAGCATTGACGTTCGAGTAATTTCTCATTATCGTGAATGACTATTGTAATCGTATGTTATAATATTATAATACAAGTATTATAATATAAGTAGTATATTATATGTGTTAGTAATGGTACTCGTATTATTATAATATAAGTATTCAATATAAGTATATAGTTTAAGTATATGTGTTATATTATAAAAATGTTACTATGTAGTTATAATATAAGTGTTATATAATAAGTATAGGTTTAAGTGTTATTATATATTATAAATGTATAAGTGGTAAGTAATAATGATAATATTATTATTAGGGTGTTATTATTAAATGAGTAGGTGTAAGTAATGATTAATGATAAATGATTAGGTTATAATTAAATAAGTAGATTTAGTTAGTTAGGGTTAAGTAGTATTAAATATTTTAAATAATATTTAAGTAGTATTAGGTTTAGGGTTCAGTTAATTAGGGTTAAAGTATTTAATGTTTAAAAATGATTAGGATTTATGAATTAGGGTTTAGGTAGTTTAGGGTTTTATATTTTTTTATTAAATATATATGTATGTGCCGTATGTATATGTATATATACATATATATATTTTTTCCAATTAATAAACATGTGTGATAACATAATCATGATTAGGTTTTAGGGTTTTGAAGATCTAAACATTTTTTTCTAGCTATATGTATATATATTTATATGTTTATATTTTTTTATATGTATATGTATACGTGGTGTATGTATATGTATAGATGTTGTATAATTTAACAAGATCATGAGTATGAATGAACAAGATCATGAACATGAATGAATTAGATTATGAATTGAAAGAAAGATTTAAAAGTTTAAGATCTTGGATCATACCTTGTTAATGATGATGAAGATTAACAAGAAAACAAGAAAAAAAACTTGAAGATGAAGATCAAATCAACCCGAATAACAAGAACATGATGAATATCCTTGAAGAACACGATGAACACGCTTGAAGATCACCCAAAAAATAGAAGCAAATAACCAAAACTTTGAAGTGGTGATGGTGGTATTCGTTTTTGTTAAAAATCGAATGGTGGTTGTGGTGTTTTTGGCCGCCAACTTCAGGAGAGAAAGAGGAGAGGAGAGTGATTGTGAGGTGATTAGTGAGAATGTGAATGAATGATGAAAATGATCTCCTAAACACCTCCTTTTATACTTGAGTTAGGAAAGATCTAGAACTAGGGTTTAGTTAGGAGTGCTTAGGGAACAAGTTAGGGTTTAAGGTTTATGGTGGTTACTATGGCCGAATTTTTGGAGGGCAAAATGGTCTTTTTGCCTTCACCAAAAATCGGCTAGGGTTATGGATGTGAGGTTGGAACTTTTTCATTTTAGTCCTTGTACTTTTGGTTAGTTAAAATGGTTCATTAAATGTTCTAGTTTATTTGTTTGAATGCAACAAGTTTTTGAGTATTACATTTTGTTCACGAAAGTTAATTAGCTTATTATTTTCATCTTTTACTAACTTGTCAATTATTGCACAAAGTTAATTAATATGTTATTTAACTCTTAATGCTTATCAATTGTTGATTAAAGTTTAATCATTAAGTTTTAATTATATTGTTTGGGCATTTAATATTGAAAAAATATAGAATGGAAAAATGAGGGTCGTTATAGTACCTCCCCGTTATTAGAAAATTCGTCCTGAAGTTTTAAGTAGATTTCTCGTTTGCATCAGCAGTTGAGAAGATATGGGGATATTTCCGTATCATTTGGTCTTTGCGTTCCCATGTATATTCGGGGCCTCTACGCGAATTTCAACGGACTTTAACGATAGGTATGTTGCTTTTACGCGTTTGTTTGACCTCTTCATTCATGATTTCCATAGGTTCTTCAACGAAGTGCATTTGCTCATCCATGCGGACATCATCCAAAGGAATAACAAGTGTGTCATCAGCAAGACACCTTTTAAGATTCGAGACATGAAACACATCATGTACTTGGCTAAGTTCAGTTGGTAGTTCTAATCGGTACGCCACGGGATCGACTCTTTGAGTGATTGTGAAAGGTCCAACATATCGTGGACTGAGTTTACTTCGTTTACCAAAGCGGACAACACCTTTCCAAGGGGATACTTTCAACATGACTTTATCTCCAACTTGGAATTCTATATCCTTCCGATGCTTATCGGTAGAGCTCTTTTGTCGGCTGCGGGCAGTTTCTAATCGTTGCTTAATCTGGACTATCTTTTCGGTAGTTTCACAAATAATTTCAGGACCAGTTAAATGTCTGTCCACGAGTTCATCCCAACACAAAGGGGATCTACATTTCCGATCGTATAAAGCTTCAAAAGGTGCGGCTTTAATGCTAGAGTGATAACTGTTGTTATAGGAAAATTCAGCTAAAGGCAAGTGTCTATCCCAACCTTTGCCGAAATCGATTGCATAAGCACGTAGAATATCTTCCATGGTTTGAATGGTTCGTTCACTTTGACCATTGGTTTGCAGATGATAGGCTGTACTCATGTCAAGTTGAGTTCCAAGAGCAGATTGCAAAGTTTTCCAGAATCTAGAAACGAATCGACTGTTGTGATCAGAAAATTGAGATAGGAACTCCATGACGTGAGGCAATTTCTTTAATATAGAGCTGTGATAATTTCTCCATCTTGTCAGTTTCCTTGATTGGTAAGAAATGTGCAGATTTAGTAAGACGATCAACTATGATCCAAATAGTATCGTTACCGTTTGAAGTCTTAGGCAACTTAGTAACGAAATCCATAGTGATACATTATCACTTCCACTGTGGGATATCGGGTTGTGTCAACAGAGCAGAAGGCTTTTGACGTTCAGCCTTGACTTTCAAACAAGTGAGACACTTACTAACATAAGTAGCAATGTCGGCTTTCATGTTAGGCCACCAGTAGAATTCCTTCACATCGTGATACATCTTACTGGAACCGGGATGAATAGAGTACCTAGTCTTATGAGCTTCGTCCAAGACTAGGTCACGGAGATTACCGAAGCGAGGAACCCAAATTATGTTACCAAAGTACCGTGTACCATTAGCTTTCACTTGGAGTTGGTTCTCGAAACCGATAGGTCCTTCACCTTCGATAAGTGCTGGTTTAATAGCTTTAAGTCGAGCTTCACAGATTCGTGATATGAGATTCGATTTGATTTTCAGGTTTAAAGCACAAACACATCTAACATTGTCTTTTCGACTAAGGTCATGATAGCGAAGTTCACAATCGTAGACATTTAATAACTCAATCCAACGCCTTTGCCTCATGTTTAATTTCTTCTGGTCAAAGATATGCTGAAAACTTTTATGATCGGTATACACCATGATTCTAACCCCATAGAGGTAATGTCTCCACATCTTTAGTGCAAATACCACGGCTCCTAATTCCAGGTCATGTGTGGTATAGTTCTTCTCATGTTTCTTCAACTGTCTAGATGCATAGGCAATAACCTTTTCATGTTGCATTAAAACACAACCAAATCCTTGCTTTGAGGCATCGCAGTAAACAACAAAATCGTCAGGGCCTTCAGGTAAAGATAAAATCAGGGCTGTGGTCAATTTATCCTTCAGAATCTTGAAAGTAGATTCCTGTTCTTCGGACCACTCAAACTTCTTCCCTTTGTGAGTTAACTTTGTAAGGGGTTTAGCAATGATGGAAAAATCCTTTATGAATCTCCGGTAATAACCGGCAAGTCCCAAAAATTGACGAATATGCTTTGTAGTCTTTGGTATATCCCAGTTTTGAATAGCGGTAATCTTAGCTGGATCGACATGTATTCCGTTACTATCAACAACATGTCCTAGGAATTGTACGATTTTGAGCCAAAACTCGCACTTTGAAAACTTAGCGTAGAGTTGTTCCTTTCGTAAGAGTTCAAGAATCATGCGCAAATGCTGCTCATGTTCTTTCTCACTCTTTGAGTAGATTAAGATGTCGTCAATGAAAACAATGACAAATTTGTCGAGATATGGTTTGCAGACACGATTCATAAGATTCATGAACACGGCAGGAGCATTAGTTAAGCCAAAAGGCATGACACAAAATTCATAGTGTCCATAACGAGTACGAAAAGCAGTCTTAGGAATATCGGATTCCTTGACTCTAAGTTGGTGATAACCGGACCTCATATCAATATTTTAATAAACACTCGACCCTTGAAGTTGGTCAAATAGATCACCAATACATGGTAGTGGATATCGGTTCTTGATAGTAAGCTTGTTGAGTTCGCGGTAATCAATACACATCCTTAGCGTACCATCCTTCTGTAGTGACCCAAACTTTTCCATGTTTATATATATATTAAATGAAATTGTTATTTACATGATTAAGTGTTTCCAACATGTTAAGCAATCAAACTTGTTAAGACTTGATTAATTGAAATAGGTTTCATATAGACAATTGACCACCCAAGTTGACCGGTGATTCACGAACGTTAAAACTTGTAAAAACTATACGATGACATATATATGGTTATATATATAGTTAACATGATTTTATTATAAGTATGTATCTCATTAGGTATTTTAACAATGAGTTATATACATAAAAATGAGACTATTAATTTAAGAAACTCGAAAACGATATATATAACGATTATCGTTATAACAACGTCTTACTAGGTACATATGAATCATATTAAGATATTGATACACTTGGTTAATTATGTTAAATGATAAGTAAATATATTATTAAGTGTATTAACAATGAAATACATATGTAAAAATAAGACTACTAACTTAATGATTTCGAAACGAGACATATATGTAACGATTATCGTTGTAACGACATTTAACTGTATATATATCATACTAAGATATATTATATATCATAATATCATGATAATATAACAATTTAACATCTCATTTGTTATAATAAACAATGGGTTAACAACATTCAACAAGATCGTTAACCTAAAGGTTTCAAAACAACATTTACATGTAACGACTAACGATGACTTAACGACTCAGTTAAAATGTATATACATGTAGTGTTTTAATATGTATTCATACACTTTTTAAAGACTTCAAGACACTTATCAAAATACTTCTACTTAACAAAAATGCTTACAATTACATCCTCGTTCAGTTTCATCAACAATTCTACTCATATGCACCCGCATTCGTACTCGTACAATACACAGCTTTTAGATGTATGTACTATTGGTATATACACTCCAATAATCAGCTCTTAGCAGGCTATGTGAGTCACCTAACACATGTGGGAATCATCATTTGGTAACTAGCATGAAATATCTCATAAAATTACAAAAATATGAGTAATCATTCATGACTTATTTACATGAAAATAAAATTACATATCCTTTATATCTAATCCATACACCAACGACCAAAAACACCTAAAAACACTTTCATTCTTCAATTTTCTTCATCTAATTGATCTCTCTCAAGTTCTATCTTCAAGTTCTAAGTGTTCTTCATAAATTCCAAAAGTTCTAGTTTCATAAAATCAAGAATACTTCCAAGATTGCAAGTTTACTTCCAAGTTTTCTAAATCCATTCCAAGTAATCATCCAAGATCAAGAAACCTTTGTTACTTACAGTATGTTATCTTTCTAATACAAGGTAATAATCATATTCAAACTTTAATTCAATTTCTATAACTATAACAATCTTATTTCGAGTGGAAATCTTACTTGAAATTGTTTTCGTGTCATGATTCTGCTTCAAGAACTTTCAAGCCATCCAAGGATCCTTTGAAGCTAGATCCATTTTTTTCATTTCCAGTAGGTTTATCCAAGGAACTTGAGGTATTAATGATGTTCATAACATCATTCGATTCATACATATAAAGCTATCTTATTCGAAGGTTTAAACTTGTAATCACTAGAACATAGTTTAGTTAATTCTAAACTTGTTCGCAAATAAAAGTTAATCCTTCTAACTTGACTTTTAAAATCAACTAAACACATGTTCTATATCTATATGATATGCTAACTTAATAATTTAAAACCTGGAAACACGAAAAACACCGTAAAACCGGATTTACGCCGTCGTAGTAACACCGCGGGCTGTTTTGGGTTGGTTAATTAAAAACTATGATAAACTTTAATTTAAAAGTTGTTATTCTGGGAAAATGATTTTTATTATGAACATGAAACTATATCCAAAAATCATGGTTAAACTCAAAGTGGAAGTATGTTTTCTAAAATGGTCATCTAGACGTCGTTCTTCCGACTGAAATGACTACCTTTACAAAAACGACTTGTAACTTATTTTTCCGACTATAAACCTATACTTTTTCTGTTTAGATTCATACAATAGAGTTCAATATGAAACCATAGCAATTTGATTCACTCAAAACGGATTTAAAATGAAGAAGTTATGGGTAAAACAAGATTGGATAATTTTTCTCATTTTAGCTACGTGAAAATTGGTAACAAATCTATTCCAACCATAACTTAATCAACTTGTATTGTATATTATGTAATCTTGAGATACCATAGACACGTATACAATATTTCGACCTATCATGTCGACACATCTATATATATTTCAGAACAACCATAGACACTCTATATGTGAATGTTGGAGTTAGCTATACAGGGTTGAGGTTGATTCCAAAATATATATAGTTTGAGTTGTGATCAATACTGAGATACGTATACACTGGGTCGTGGATTGATTCAAGATAATATTTATCGATTTATTTCTGTACATCTAACTGTGGACAACTAGTTGTAGGTTACTAACGAGGACAGCTGACTTAATAAACTTAAAACATCAAAATGTATTAAAAATGTTGTAAATATATTTTGAACATACTTTGATATATATGTATATATTGTTATAGGTTCGTGAATCAACCAATGGTCAAGTCTTACTTCCCGACGAAGTAAAAATCTGTGAAAGTGAGTTATAGTCCCACTTTTAAAATCTAATATTTTTGGGATGAGAATACATGCAGGTTTTATAAATGATTTACAAAATCGACACAAGTACGTGAAACTACATTCTATGGTTGAATTATCGAAATCGAATATGCCCCTTTTTATTAAGTCTGGTAATCTAAGAATTAGGGAATAGACACCCTAATTGACGCGAATCCTAAAGATAGATCTATTGGGCTTAACAAACCCCATCCAAAGTACCGGATGCTTTAGTACTTCGAAATTTATATCATACCCGAAGGGTGTCCCGGAATGATGGGGATATTCTTATATATGCATATTGTTAATGTCGGTTACCAGGTGTTCACCATATGAATGATTTTTATCTCTATGTATGGGATGTGTATTGAAATATGAAATCTTGTGGTCTATTATTATGATTTGATAATATATAGGTTAAACCTATAACTCACCAACATTTTTGTTGACGTTTTAAGCATGTTTATTCTCAGGTGATTATTAAGAGCTTCCGCTGTCACATACTTAAATAAGGACGAGATTTGGAGTCCATGCTTGTATGATATTGTGTAAAAACTGTATTCAAGAAACTTATTTCATTGTAACATATTTGTATTGTAAACCATTATGTAATGGTCGCGTGTAAACAGGATATTTTAGATTATCATTATTTGATAATCTACGTAAAGCTTTTTAAACCTTTATTGATGAAATAAAGATTATGGTTTGTTTTAAAATGAATGCAGTCTTTGAAAAACATCTCATATAGAGGTCAAACCTCGCAACGAAATCAATTAATATGGAACGTTTTTAATCAATAAGAACGGGACATTTCACCTTCTTTTAACAAATAGAATAGGAGCTCCCCATGGGGACGAGCTTGGACGAATGAAACTTTTATCCAATAATTCTTGGAGCTGGTTGGAAAGTTCCTTCATTTTGGAAGGTGCGAAATGGTATGGTGCTTTAGCAACAGGAGCAGCACCAGGAGATAAATCAATCTGAAATTCGACTTGTCGAGGAGGTGGAAGACCATGAAGATCTTTAGGAAATACATCGGGATAATCTCTAACCACCGGCACATCATCAATAAGCTTTTCCTTTGGTTCGACTACCTTAACATGGGCTAATATAGCGGGATAACCTTTCATAAGGTATTTACGGGTTTTGATGCAAGAAATGATGTTGAGCTTGGAACCACTCTTGTCGCCTTGAATGACGAGAGTCTCTCCATTTATCAATGGAATGTTAACGGTTTTATCGAAACATAAGATTGCAGCATGTAATGGACGTAACCGGTCCATTCCGACTACGACATCGAAGCTTGCTAACTCGACCGACAAAAGGTCAATCTTAAATTCTTGGTCGGCTAGTTTTAGCTTACAGTTTTTATAGATGTGATCAACTTTCATAACTTTTGCGCACCTCTACTAGTCGTTTAGTTTCTAGGGATTGTGGTCTCTCAGTGAATAAGGTACAAAATTCATTAGACACGTAACTCTTATCGGCACCCGTATAGAATAAAATGTTTGCATAGCAATCATTGACAAGAAACGTACCCGTAATGACTTCATCTTCCTCACGGGCTTCCTCAGCTGTTATGACAAACGCACAGCTCTTCGCATTGGTGGTATTGGCTCCAGTAGCAGGGGTATCTTTCTTCTTCGGGCAGTGAGGACTAATATGCCCCTTCTCTTCACAGGTGTAACAACTAGGAGGAGCTTTAGCAGGAACAACAGCTTTATCTTTCGGAGGAGTCTTACAAGTCTTAGCTACATGTCCCACTTTCTTACATAAAGAACAAGTAGCGGTGCACTGCCCTGGGTGGTGCCTTTCACAACGAGCACAATAGGGCTTAGTCCCTATATAACCGGTCCTAGTGCTATCAGCAGGCTTCTTAGCAATATTCTGGTTTGAACCTTGAGACGACTCAAATTTCCTCTTACCATCACTACTCTTGGTATCAACTTGCTTACTAGCCAATGCTCTTCTTCTTTTGGCCATCATCAGATTTTGAGCCATGAGAATCACGGCATCAAGGGTAACTTTCTCAGCACCGATAACATTTCTGTGAACATCCTCAGGGAGACCTTCAATGTACATTTCGATCCTTCTCGGCTCAGTATAAAATATTTCGGGACACAAGGTAGAAAGCTCAAGAAAACGATTAGTGTAGCTTTCAATGTTGGTACCCTTAACTTTGAGTTCCCAAAACTCGGCTTCAAGCTTTTGGACTTGTCTTCTAGGACAAAAATTATTAACCATCATACCTTTAAGTTCATCCTATGGGGTTGCATTAGCATTATCGATCCCCACAGACTTAGCATAAAGCGGTCCACCAAGTCATAGCATTGCCAGTTAATGAACTAGTGACATATTTAACTCGGTCATTGTCCCCGCAGTTGTAGATGCGGAAGATAGACTCTAGTTTTTTGAACCATCAGACTAGTTCAATGGCCTCTTCACTTCCCTTGAAAGCGGGAGGATTGCAGTTCATAAAGTCCTTGTAAGAACAAGGTTTTGGTTGATTGTTAACATGATTAGGTTGGACGTTGCCTTGGGCGGCAGCAAGTAATTGTTGAAATTGTTCATTAGTCAACACAATGTTGTTAACGGTAGGTGTGCGAGCCATGATGCTTCACTACATAAAAGTGAACATAAGTTTGATAAGTTGACAAGTTATAAGTTTGAGCAATTACAAGTATGATAAAGATAAAGTATTGATGTCAACATGATATAGATGAAACACTTTATATTATTAGAAACGATGCATTAAATAAGCCTTTTTACTACACGAGTTAATTATAGAAATAGTCTTAGGCAAAGCCTTTACATAATTAGGAAATAAAAGAATGGAAAAACAAAACAAAACAAAACAAATGTCGGGTTCACTTCTTCTTCTCAGCCTCCTTCATAAACTTCTATACTTTCTCATTCTTCGCCTTTTGTTTCTCGTAAAGGAACTCGAGATTATCATAGAGATTAGTAACACTACTATTGACTACATTGCATTCGTAGTCTCTTAGAGCAAGTTGGTGTTTGACACGGTTTTCCTCCATCTTCAATCTAAAGTCGACATATTCTCTCAGATGAGCAAGAGATTGCTTCCCCCATCGGGCACTTCTTTCACTCTCATATTTCACCAGCTTTATCTCTTTCTTTAACTCGGCATTTTCCTCCAATAGTTTCTTGATCGCTAGGTGTTTTTCGTCCATTCAAACCTCGACCCTTGCAACATGGCGAAGCAAGCCATCAAAGTTCTTCTCGGTAGTCTTTCACAGATTCGTGATTTCACACATAGCGTTATAGTTATCGTAGGAAGGAGATCAGGCTCTTTTCTTAGACGGGCCTTCTTTTTCAAAATTAGCATGGCGTTTCCCTTTACTTTCTGATCTTGGAGTCGGGTGGTATTCGGGAGACTTAGATGAATCTTGGAGAGAGTTTTGGCTGTAGTTCAATGGTGGTGAGGCAGGACCATAAAGAGGGCTTCAGACTGGTCTTGCAGTTGAAGAGTATCCGGTATCTTCTTCGGCAGTAGATTTGAAGTGAGCCATTACTTCAGTTGGTTTGAAGAGAGTTGTTTTGTTTATTTGATTGAAGCTTGACATCCTAACATTAGGAAAGAGACTTTGATTAGAATTTTAAGCCAAGATTATTAAAGCAAAGTTTTTAAGATTATAAGGCAATCCTAAGTGCTTTAACTCTAAGGTAGGAAATGTTATAGTTTCCTAGATTGCTAAGGCACCCTAGCTAGCAAGTAAGACACACATAAAGATGCAATCCTGGTTCTCTATAAGAGCCTGGTTATGCTCTGATACCAATCTATCACACCCCCAGTTAGGGCCTGGGTGAATGTGACATTAATATCAAAAATACCAACATATTATATAATGAGAACGACACTATATGATAAAAACAAACTTTATTGAGTACGCAGAGGAAAATAGAATGTCGTTACAAGAATTGAAATTAAAAGAATGTAAATAAATGCATAAATAATAAATGTGACTATTTCTTCAAGTCCAAGAGTCC
Source organism: Rutidosis leptorrhynchoides (assembly GCF_046630445.1). Classification (NCBI taxonomy): domain Eukaryota; kingdom Viridiplantae; phylum Streptophyta; class Magnoliopsida; order Asterales; family Asteraceae; genus Rutidosis; species Rutidosis leptorrhynchoides. The sequence goes on from NC_092339.1 coordinate 11,359,616, forward strand.
AAGTAGCATCACATAGATAATAGTAAGCTGATCAATCGTAACCTGAGACAAAACATGCTAAAGTGTCAACCAAAAAGGTTGAGTGAAGTTCATAGATTTAATAAAATAGTTGACCGTTGCTTAGACCACAAGATTTTTATTTATAAAAGTAGATCTCGCAGGGATCTAAAAGTAGTGCCAAGTTTGTGATATTTAGACTAAACAGTTTGAAAGTTTGCCTCGTGACATGTTGTACTGTCCTTGTCGGTTTGAATCATTATTAAGTAATACAATGACTTGGTCAAATGTATCGGGGACGTTACTCCCGATAGGTCTACCCCCAATAATTAAGAATGCGTTATGTAAAAGCAATTAAAAATATCACAGTGGGGACTTGCAGGACATAGCTAGGTATAGCATAGTTTAATAGTTGGTACTTGCGTCTAAATTGTAAATATTAAAAGAAGCATGTGTCTCACCTCAATAAGTTTAAATAAATTGCGCAATAATAAGTGGGGCTATGAAGTTCACTTTAGTAAATAGGAGAAGAGTTTGTTATTCCTCGGATAAGAAGAGTTGGATGAATGTGAGCAGAAAGTCAACCTAATGACATTTAAGAGTAGTTAAATGTTTGCCCAAGTTTAAGTTTAAGTATGCAAGTGTGTAAGTGTAGTTCGTTTTACTAAGTTCCCATTCTTAGTAAGTTTTCCATTTTTAGTAAGTTTCTATGTTTAGTAAGTTAGTGTTAAACACTAGTGAGTTGTTCTTAATAAGTCCACCACTTATTAAGTGTGTAGGTGACTAGGTGTTGTTCACTTAGTGAGTGTATGATTACTATAGTCGGGTTTGATATTGTGCACCATACCCAAACATCTATGCCACTGCTGAGTCACTTAAATGATCTATTGTTACCGGTTGGCTCAGGATCTCGTAACCAGAATCTAAGTCTTGGCATTCGAGATCCACAAGCGTTCCATAATGGTACCAAGGATCACCCTAGGCTTTAAGTAGCATTGACGTTCGAGTAATTTCTCATTATCGTGAATGACTATTTTAATCGTATGTTATAATCTTATAATATAAGTATTATAATATAAGTAGTATATTATATGTGTTAGTAATAGTACTCGTATTATTATAATATAAGTATTCAATATAAGTATATAGTTTAAGTATATGTGTTATATTATAAAAATGTTACTATGTAGTTATAATATAAGTGTTATATAATAAGTATAGGTTTAAGTGTTATTATATATTATAAATGTATAAATGTATAAGTGGTAAGTAATAATGATAATATTATTATTAGGGTGTTATTATTAAATGAGTAGGTGTAAGTAATGTATAAGTGGTAAGTAATAATGATAATATTATTATTAGGGTGTTATTATTAAATGAGTAGGTGTAAATAATGATTAATGATAAGTAATGATTAATGATAAATGATTAGGTTATAATTAAATAAGTAGATTTAGTTAGTTAGGGTTAGGTAGTATTAAATGTTTTAAATAATATTTAAGTAGTATTAGGTTTAGGGTTTAAGTATTTAATGTTTGATAATTAAAAATGATTAGGTTTTATGAATTAGGGTTTAGGTAGTTTAGGGTTTTATATTTTTTTATTAAATATATATGTATGTGCCGTATGTATATGTATATATACATATATTTATTTTTTTACAATTAATAAACATGTGTGATAACATAATCATGATTAGGTTTTAGGGTTTTGAAGATCTAAACATTTTTTTCTAGCCGTATGTATGTATATGTATATGTTTTTTTTATATGTATATGTATACGTGGTGTATGTATATGTATAGATGTTGTATAATTTAACAAGATCATGAGTATGAATGAACAAGATCAAGAACATGAATGAATTAAATTATGAATTGAAAGAAAGATTTAAAAGTTTAAGATCTTGGATCATACCTTGTTAATGATGATGAAGATTAACAAGAAAACAAGAAGAAAACTTGAAGATGAAGATAAAATCAACCCGAATAACAAGAACATGATGAATATCCTTAAAGAACACGATGAACACGCTTGAAGATCACCCGAAAAATAGAAGCAAATAACCAAAACTTTGAAGTGGTGATGGTGGTATTCGGTTTTGTTAAAAACCGAATGGTGGTGGTGGTGTTTTTGGCCGCCAACATCAAGAGAGAAAGAGGATAGGAGAGTGATTGTGAGGTGATTAGTGAGAATGTGAATGAATGATGAAAATGATCTCCTAAACACCTCCTTTTATACTTGAGTTAGGAAAGATCAAGAATTAGGGTTTAGTTAGGAGTGCTTAGGGAACAAGTTAGGGTTCAAGGTTTATGGTGGTGAATATGGCCGAATTTTTGGAGGGCAAAATGGTCTTTTTGCCTTCACCAAAAATCGGCTAGGGTTATGGATGTGAGGACGGAACTTTTTCGTTTTAGTCCTTGTACTTTTGGTTAGTTAAAATGGCTCATTAAATGTTCTAGTTTATTTGTTTGAATGCAACAAGTTTTTGAGTATTACATTTTGTTCATGAAAGTTAATTAGCTTATTATTTTACTAACTTGTCAATTATTGCACAAAGTTAATTAATATGTTATATACCTCTTAATGCTTATCAATTGTTGATTAAAGTTTAATCATTATGTTTTAATTATATTGTTTGGGCTTTAATATTGAAAAAAATATAGAATGGAAAAACGAGGGTCGTTATAATAACACTGACGTGGTTACTCTATATATACCTTCCTTCATTGGTTGCAACTATATGTTGTTCTAGTTAATGTTAACCCTAACTTCAACATGTAACTGAAAGGATAAAGTTACATTGTGGAACTGTGCTTTCATTCCATCCAAGGATAAGCTCACACGCAGTATGTTGTGATCACCATGTTTTTCTATCTGTCAGCTTTGTATTGCGACATAAGCGATCAATGTTTTAGATGAGTTGGTAACATTCATGATGCATTTCATGCATCCAGTTTACTGAAGATGCCTGTAAGGCTAAAAACATCATCTTTCCTTTTGTGGGTATATATTCAGATGACATACTCATGTTAACCAGAAACGAAATCAATTTGTTGATCTGTTAGGACAAGAGACTTAATTAATGGTATATACCTATTCTTACTTTTATATGCCCAAGTACCTTTCAAGGTAAATAGTTCACTTCTGAGCCCACGAGTCTCTCGGAACTTTGATACGCTCCTTCTTCTTCAAATTCGGTACCGTTGTTAGTCACTCCTCAAAATTTCGGGACGAAATTTTCATTAACAGGTGGGTAATGTAACGAACCGACTTTTTTGACTTACTTTTGTGCTTGTTACTTTCTGCGAAACTGCATATTTATGCGTACTGTGTTAGATTATATTCTGGGATCTTATTTCGTATTAATTACCTTCGTTAATACCATACAACGTGCCATTAAGTACTTAGTTACTTAACTTGATCCCCGAATACTTTTATGACCGTTAGTGTCACTTGACGTTGAAAACGAGCTATGTATTTTGATACACGTTTGACTTTGGTCATAATTGGAATATTATGACTACGTAATACTAATTGTTATTTTCTAATAACAATTACTTGGCCTTTTGCTTGCTTAATTACGCTTAGTAATTTATTTATGCTCACTAGTTAGTCTTGTTGGACTTTCTACCTTGTTGGACTCAAGCCCACCCTACTCTAGCTAATGGACTATTTAATTAGCCCAATTTTAATAAGTTTATGACCCATATAAATGTAAGACAAATGCCCATTTATTAGAGGGAACATACTAGCATTTTTGTTAACCATAATCACAATTGTTGCATGGGATCCCAACATAAGCACCAACTTTAGACAACCATTAACCAAAAAGCAAAAGTTGTCCCCCCTTTGTCCCCCTTGAAAATCACGGCCAAGCACCCCTCTTCCCCCTATAAATACCACACAAACTTCACCCATTTTACACTTAATCTCATTCACAAATTACACACACTTACTCTCTAATTCTCTCTCTAGTCTTTCTCACTCTAAAAAGTGTAAGTTTTAAATTTTCTTCTTCTTCTTCTTCTTCTCTTCTCAAAGTCGACTTCATCATCATCATTAAAGGATCTAGCTTTTTAGCTTTTTGATCTTGTTATATCTTGTAGATTCAAACTTGGGTTTGAATCCTTCAAGAACATGAAAGATTCAAGCTTTCTAGCTTTGAATCTTCATTTACTTGTTAGATCTAGGTTTTCTAGCTTTTGATTCTTTTATTTTGTTAAAAAGATCATCCGATTTCTATTTTGATATTGAAAAAAGAATCTATTTCATTCAACGTTTGATTCAAAAAACATAAAGCTTGAATATCTAGTCTTTTGCTTTAAGGATCTTCAAGAACATTAAAGATCCAAGCTTTCTAGCTTAGGGTTTCATTATTTTGTTAAAGATCTTAGCTTTTTAGCTTATGGTCTCCTTACTTTTACTAGATCTTAGCTTTCTAACTTATGGTCTCATTAATCTTGTAAAGATCCAAGCTTTCTAGCTTAGGGTTTTCTTAATACTTGAGATCTAAGTTATCATTATAGATCTCACTTACTTGAAACCTTTTTGTGATTGTTGTTATGATAAATATCAAGTCTTCATCATCTCATATGATGAAGATGCATAAACTTGTGTCAAAAGGACAAAGGTTGAAGCTTTATTGGGTTTATGCAATAAAGAGACAACCTTGATGTTCAAAACTTGCAGAATGTTAGATTTTACTCTTAGTTGTGTGTTGATGGTTGAAACTTGGTCAAAGTGATGCTAAAACATCAAAGAGTTGTACACTTGAAGCTTACACGCATCAAGGATGAGAACCATGATGAGCATCAAGCACCAAGAAATCCACCGGAGCAATTGTTTGCTTTTTTCGGGATCTGATCAGACTCCTGGACTTCTGGAAAATTGATTTTCAGATAGTTCGTTTCGATTATATGACTTTTCATTTAGGCCTCGCCTAAATACGATATACGGTTTAGGATTTATAGCCTTCCGAAAGTCACTACGCCTCTGTAACGACGTGCTGCAAATTCTGACCTACTCGCACTTAAACCGTCTCCACAGTCAAATGAAGACAAGTTAGGTTCTGAAAATTGGACAGCGGTTAAAGGACTCACATACGGAGCCTTGGCTACTGACCACGCATCTTTTCATCTTGTATAGAGGTGGTAGCAGCTGTCCGAAGTCAGCCTTTTGTTTCGATCTCTATTCTTGATGAAAACTTACTTTATCTTTTACGAATGATGATGACGATGATGATGTTTAGGACTTTACTTACGTACTTTTAAACCTTTTGGGACAATATACTGACTTAGTGACCTTTGACTTAGGTTGACGACCTTTCGGACCAACTTACTACTAGCATACATTTAATATCGACTTTACCGCACATTCACTGTGAGTTATAGCTTCGCTTTTTACTTTACTATTTTTGGGACTGAGAATACATGCGCTTTTTATGTTTTACATACTAGACACGAGTACTTAAACTTTACATATGTGTGGGTGATATAACGGCACAAAGATTCCCCTTAGCACGGTAACGTTTAATCATTGGTTTTTGAACCGGTGAACGCGAATATTAGATATGGATCCATAGGGTTTGACATCCCCACTCGGACTAGTCGCGCTAGCATTTAACGGGTGTTTGATACTTCGAGAACATACGCACTCGCCAAATGTACTTTTAGGAGGTATTATTATTACGTTAAGTTAGTTACAGAGTGCCCACGGATAAGCATATACTTTATCATACTGATTTGAAACACTGGTTGAAGCACTGAAATCTTGTGGCTACATTACATTACTGATTACAAACAAACTATAGCTCACCAACATTCGTGTTAACTTTTTAAGCATGTATTTCTCAGGTGCTTAGACGTTGTTGCTTCTGCTGTTAGACTTGCTGTTATAGTCTTGGTGTTATTGACTTGCTATTACAGACTCGCTTTGTTAGACTTTCGCTGCATTGTTTAGAGATGTCTCAAGCATGGAACTTTTACTTTGCATTCGCAACTTTTGTTCTTTTTAAACAATGGATTTGTAATGACCTTAGTAGCATATACTCATGTTAATGTTTTCTATTCATCATTTGTAAAACGTTATCTTTTCATGAATGCAAAACTTGTTTTAAAACAGCATGTAGTATTATACCGTGTAATGGACCTGTTGTTGATGATCCGTACATGATGGTTTTGTACGGGGTGTCACATTTGGTATCAGAGCATTGGTTGTAGGGAATTAGGTTGCATTAGTGAGTCTTGACCGAGTCGAGTAGGATTCGCTAATAGGACTAATCTACAACGTGCTCGTTTGCTTGTTTCTGCGAAAATGCTGCATGCTACTGCTTACTTTTACTGCTATATGAACATGCTATATGCTACTGCTTATTCTCACTACTGCATGCTACCATCTGCTTTTTATTGCATGTTACTTCTGTTTGTTACTGCTATTATTGCCATGCTATGTACTGCTGTAGACGATCTAGGCTACTGTAGTTATTATGCCTGATTACGTTCTTACTACATGTCTGCTTTTCGCTGTACCGACTTGGAGAATTTATCTTTCCTAGTTCAAATGTTTTTCTGAACCCTTTTCCCACTCGTTTAATCCTAAGGACTAGTATTGTAATGCACAACAATGACGCCTAGATGAACGCGGCGTGAAAGACAACAGGAGGAGGAACAAAGGATGGCCGAAATTGGCGGTCAAAGTGAAGGTCCGAGCGGTTGGTCACATTGGAACTTATGGCAATGAAGGAAATGGTAACTAATGGTTGGTGTTTGGTTCTTATGATGACCCTCATTTTTCCATTTCTGTCTTTACTATTTTACTTTTAAGACTTTATGTTCTCGTAAACTTTATTTAACAACACGTTGATTAGATAGCAATTTTTGATCAACATTCCCTGTAAATATAAGTTTATGTATTATGTGATATATTATATATATAATCTCTATGAAGTAATTTAAATGTGACAATTATGTAGATTAAAATATTAAGAGAAGTAAATAAAATTTAACAAAAGGTCATGGACTAGTAAATAAAAAGATTAAATAAAGTTTATCCTAAATGAAGGAAACAATTAATAAAATTAAAATATATATATATATATATATATATATATATATATATAATATAAATAAATAACTAGCCGAATAAAAAAAATATAAATAAAATGTAACTACAAAATAAAATCGACCATGGTTTAAAAAAAAAGAAAAAGAAAAACTTAATAACCAAGTAACTACAATCCTAGCCTAATCCTAACTCTTGATCTTAATCCTAATCTAGTTCTAAGTCTCTACACTAATCTAAATCCTTAATCTCCAAGTCACCTTCTAGTAATCCTAATGTGATCATGACTCTTGCTAATACTCTATAAAAAGACCTCATGAGCTCTCATATTTTGCATCACAAAATTTAACTCAAAAATCCTCCCATCCTCTTTGTTTAGTCGACAGTTTTTCTGCAACCCACAACACCTACAATAGACTATCAATCACCTCTCCAAACCCCACTTAGTCGACACTTAAACTCACCCATAACAGCCCCTCAAATCGCCATATTTTTCCTGATGTTTCAGCCTGCCTGTCGCCACCTTTTCAGTCCAAAACAGCCACCTGCAGCTGCATTTTTGCAGCCATCATCACCGCCACCCACAGCAGTTTTTCTGCTGTCAAATCGCCACTCAAACACCTGCTTTTTCCTGCTGTAAGTTGACCACCAAAACAGCCCATTTTTCTGCTATTTTCTGCTATGATTCGTGATAAAAACAGCCCAAGATCGACTGCTTGTAGCTGCGTTTCTTTCCTGTCTGTTTCTGCTGGTCTGCGTGTTCAAACAAACCCAAAAACCCTCCTGTTTGGGTCGAGTTTTCTGCTGGATTTTCTGTTTCTATTCGAGTCATAGTTGCCACCTTCTTCTTGATCTTAATACTCCTAAGGTATACCTGAACCCTAACCTAATGTTACTTTCTAATCTATTATTTTTAAGTGTTATGTCTTAATTATGAAGTATGAATTTGAACTATGGTGTAACATAAAACTAGTTAATGAAGTTAAAAGATTATGGAAATAATATGGTTAATAAGATAAAGATTTATGAATATGAACTTGGAACATGTAAGTAAAATTATAAAGATATGGGATGAATGATGAATATTAGTATAATTAATGATTATGATATAGGCTACAAGATAGTAAAGATAATCAGAATGATGAATGTGAGGTATTATATTAATAAGTTGATTTTGAACTTGAAGTGGTAAATAAATAGGTTATGATTTTATGTGCATGATTAATGATAAATGAATCTTGCAAAAAAATAAATATACATGCATGCATGCATGCATGCATGCATGCGTGAGGTATATGTATATATATACACGGTTAGTGTATATATATATGTATATGTATACGCGTGTGTATGTATATATGTATATGTACTTGCGATTAATTAATGAATATGTATATGAAATTGGTAAATACAAAAAGTTGATAAGTAGTTATATGTATATATATATATATACCATCTTTATACTTATGTATATGTAACACATATATAATAAATACATATATATCATATATTTATAAATATAAACATATACATGTATGATAATAATAAAGAATATATGTATGTATCATGTAGGTGACTACATGTATGTAACACTTATAAAGATCATATTGTATATTTATGCGAAATATGATAAGATTATATAACGAAGGTTGATTAATTATAGGATAAATAGAGTAATAATATTACTACTATAACTTGTAAACTTATTTATATGGTAACACCTTAAGTATACTAAGTTATATTATCACATATATAATTATTAAGTACTTAATAGTATATTAATGAGTTGTATTTATACACCTATAACGTGAAGGTTATAATTAAAAGATAACTTACAAAGGCTACAAACTTCACCGCTACTTAAGGTCGTAAGAGGAAGATGAAGAGACCCGTTCATATACAATATAAATGATTCACAATAGTTGATTACATCGCGAGATATTTGACCACTATATGATACATTTTACAAACATTGCATTCGTTTTTAAAAGACAAACTTTCTTTACATCAAAAGTTGACAATATGCATACCATTTCATAATACGTCCAACTATAATTGACTTAATAATAATCTTGATGAACTCAACGACTCGAATGCAACGTCTTTCGAAATATGCCATGAATGACTCCAAATAATATCCTTATAATGAGCTAATGCACAGCGGAAGATTTCTTTAATACCTGAGAATAAACATGCTTTAAAGTGTCAACCAAAAGGTTGGTGAGTTCATAGGTTTATCCTAAACAATAAAATTCATCATTTTAATAGACCACAAGATTTTCTTTATTCAATAATCATATACTCGCAAGTGTTTAAAAGTCATTCATATGGATTGAACACCTGGTAACCGACATTCACAATATGCATATAGAATATCCTCATCATTCCGGGACAACTTCGGACATGATAAATTTGCCATCATTCCGGGAAAACTTCGGACATGATAAATTCGCCATCATTCCGGGAAAACTTCGAACATGATAAATTCGCCATCATTCTGGGAAAACTTGGGACATGATAAATTCGCCATCATTCCAGAAAAACTTCGAACATGATAAATTCGCCATCATTCAGGGAAAACTTCGGACATGATAAATTCGCCATCATTCCGGGAAAACTTCGGACATGATAAATTCGCCATCATTCCGGGAAAACTTCGGACATGATAAATTTGCCATCATTTCGGGAAAACTTCGGACATGATAAATTCGCCATCATTCCAGGAAAACTTCGGACATGATAAAAAGGGCATATTCGATTTCGATAATTCAACCATAGAATGTAGTTTCGATTACTTGTGTCTATTTCGTAAAACAGTTATAAAAGCATTTCATGTATTCGCAGTTCAAAAATATATTTCAAAAGCATTTAATAAAGCAGTTGTAAAAACAGCGCATGTATTCTCAGTCTCAAAAATGTAAAGAGTAAAAGGGAATCAAATGAACTCACGCATATAAATATTGTAAAACAGTTATTAAAACAGTGCATGTATTCTCAGCCCAAAAATGTAATGAGTAAAAGGGAGCAAATGAACTCACCATACTGTATTTTGTAGTAAAAATACATATGACGACATTGAACAATGTAGGGTTGGCCTCGAATTCACGAACCTATACCAAGTATGTATATTAACACATATAATAATATTCAAATATATATTTTGATTTTAGTAATATACTTGTGATATTAAATTTAATATTAATAATTACTTAAATATTTTTATTTTATATATTTTATTAAATTATTATATTATATACTTTATTAATATATTTTGAATAAATACCTAGTATTAATATTTTTAAATACTCATAATTTTTAATATGATAGTATTTTTAATGAATTCGAGTTATATTAAAACGTAAATGAACAAAAAGTATTTTATTAATAAAAGTAGTATACTTATTATATATACTTCTATATATTTAATGTTTGTATCTAACTTATAATATTTATCTTTTTAGTTTAAGATCTTAAAATATAGTTATATTTTATATATAAAATACATTCAAAACTAAAGTTATAGTTAGTAATGTTAATGTTAATAATAATAAGAATGATGTTAGAAGTAAAAATAATAATATTAATAATATAGTTATAATAATAATAATATAATAATAATAATAATAATAATAATAATAATAATAACAATAATAATAATAATAATAATAATAATAATAATAATAATAATAATAATAATAATAATAATAATAATAATAATAATAATAATAATAATAATAATAATGATGATATTTGTTGAAAAAAAATTGATAAAGATAATAATAATAATGTTGATATTAGTAATAATAATACTTATTTTAATAATAACAATAATAATAATAATAATAAATATAATAACAATAATAAATAATATTAATAAAAATGATGGTAAAATCAATAATAGTAATTTTTATGTTAAGTAAGAATGTTAATAATAATGATGATTAAAATATCAAAATAATAATAATAATAAGAATTTTATCCATAATAATGATATTTATTATTGATAATAAAATGATAATTTAAAAAAATAATAATAACTAACAATTCATTTAATCCTAACAAATTTTATAATTTTGATCATTCTTATAATATTTAATCTTTATACATTTTATATATATATTACAATATATAATAATAATTATGCATACCATTTATATATATATATATATATATATATATATATATATATATATATATATATATATATATATATATATATACATCTAATTATAAACTTTTGTTCGTGAATGGCCGAAGGTCAAATAATTTCATGGAAACAGTTCAAAAATTTTGTGACTCAACATTACAGACTTTGCTTATTGTGTCGAAATCATATAAGATCAAGTTTAAATTCGGTCGGAAATTTTCGGGTCGTTATAGTACCTACCCGTTAAAGAAATTTAGTCCCGAAATTTGAGTGAGGTGGTCATGGCTAACAATAAAAATATTTTCATGACGAATATGAGTTGGTAAATAGAGTTTTATCATCATTGATTAATATGGAAAGAACAATGTGATTACTCGAAGAGTACGAGTGAAGCTATCACAAAAGAGTGAAATGAGTAATTGTAGATTCGTCATATCTTTTGACGCAGACAGGATTGATTTTTCAGAGGTCAAGGGATTTGGAGATAATCTTTGTAATAAGATTTGGTTCTTCGATAATTAAGGTAATTAGAATCCCCTTTGGTTAAATGTGATGATCTGTCTAGATTTCTCTGTCTGATATTTCACTATAAATCTATTCTTTTCATTTCCTTTATATTTTGGAGTTGCATCCTTATGTTTTCTCTTCCCGACTTTAAGTCAAGCGAATATTGGTACAGAATTCGTAGGTATGAAGTTTCGAGTGATCATAATGTTTTAATCAGGAAGGAACGTAATAGTACGATTTGATTTGGTAAATTATCATACAGAAGATAGAACTATCATGAATATATTTTCTTAATATGTTCGGAGGTTAAGTTAGAATGAAAGAGTTATGTAACATGGCACATGATGATGGTATGATCTGTGAATCATCACGTTTCATTAGAACTATCAGCATGACTTACTGTAATATAATCACGTTGGCCAAGTGTCATTATATTATACTAACTCATGCTCAACTTCTTAACATTTCTCCAGAATCCATTCATAATTTACTTAGATTTTACAGAATATTGAAAGCTAAAACAGTTTTCAATATGATGTAATACAGATAGCGTGAAGAGGTATATAATTTTTGGACGAGAATAATTATGAAAATATATTCAGAAATATCGAAAATATTGATGATGATATTTTGGAATTTCAGAGTTTTGAAGGTTGATGAAGAAAGATTTTCCGCAAGATTTTAAAATGAATAAGGAGCAAGATATTCTCTAAAGATTTCATCGGATCCAGAATTATATGGATTCTTTGAATATAGGGTTTGGTCCTTGTATTTGCCCTTGGTCTCCTTCATGGTTAACTTAATCCATTTTTCAATACTAAATTTTCTATTGAGCGTTCCTAACATTTCATTCTTTATTATCAAACTTTTGGCCATTTAGACCATCTACAATTTTGTTGTTTCCTCTACATTTAATGCTACCATATCTGAATCATCGGTTATCAATCCGAGGTGGTTTCAAGAGAATTTGTGTTTTTAGATAACTAAACGCTGATGGTAATCATCAAGATACGAATGATTGTTTAGGATTAAATAAAGTTGCAAACTTATATATCAAAGTTATAATAAGGCTAATCCGAATGAAAGTCGAAGTTGATTTGCTGGAGCTGTGACAAAATTGGCTAATTTTTGGAAAGGTATTGTAAAGTTATTTTTGGTAATAGCACGCCTATGGATCTGGCACCGTTTTGAATTCAAAGTATGGTTTTGAACGATGTAGGACTCTAAAAGTGATGTCTTCTGTTAAATCTTGACTTGGATTTTGATCGGTCAAAATCCGAATATGAAATTAAATTTGAATGAAAATGGTTATTCTTTGGTGAACGGATACGTATATCTGTGGTTGTAAGTAGGATAGTAAATGATTGTTGAATCGAATTTGAAGAATATACAGTGTAACTTATTAATGTGAAATCTAAATATTCCTCGGGTATTACCTACCCGTTAAAATATTCACCATTAACAGTTTGTACAAAAGAACTTTTAATTACAGTCTTTATGAAAATATATATACATATATATTTTCTTCAGATTTAATCATGGATTTAATGAGTTAATAAGATATTAAACTCATATGATTTTCGGTTTGAGCTAGAATAAGTAATCTCTAAAACTATTAGGATCCACATATTCTTCGCAGAATATTAATGAAGTTATGGATCAATACTTCATCGTTCATTGTTGTTGGTACTCCTTGGTATCTATGGTGCGTATGATATTGTTGTTTGATGTACAGATTGTGATGTTGAGGTGTGTGATGTTGAAACTTGGGTTGTTGGTGAAACCGGTGTTGATGTTGGTGGTACTGTTGGTTTTGGTGATGTTGCTGAAGCTAGTAATTTTTGCACCGTAATTTCCAAAGCCACTACTCGAGCGCGAAACTTGTTGACTTCTTTTATTACTCCGGGATGATTGTTGGTCGGAATGAGCGGACGAATAAGATCTAGAATTCGAGATATTATATAATCATGACAAGATACTCTGGAAATGAGAGAGAAAATGGTATTTCGAACAGGTTCGCCGGTAAGTGCTTCAGGTTCTTTGCCAAGAGGGCAATAAGGTGGGTGAAAAGGATCGCCTTCTTCTTGTCTCCATTGATTTAGTAGACTACGAACCCATCAGATGATTTGATGATAGCTGTTTGGTGGATCCATCCCGGTCATACTGTTTTCGAAGCTCAGGTAGAAATCCATATCGGAATTCGAGGAACTTAAACTGGTTGTAGAATTCATCTTACACGGTTAGATAAAGGATTTTCGATATGAAATGATTCTTGAATATAGGTTGATATTCTATCTACATAGAATACCTATATATAGCACAGAAGATCCCGTAGATTATGGAGGGAATTTAGGAAATGTGTCAGACAAAGTTTAATGTGATGGTATATGAATTTGTCTATACACCGTCTACTCAATAATTTCAATAAGACGTGTCGAGACTGACAACGATAGATAGATATTTTTCGACAAGAAATGATAAGCAAAACTTTTTAACATGCAGACCAGGTTCAAGTCCAGACTTATTAATATATCCTAACAACTACTAGGTCGAAGTCCAGACTCATTAATGCATCCTAACAACTATATGTTTAGACACACTAATGCAAGACCTGGTTCGCTAAGACCACTGCTCTGATACCACACAAAAGAGACCCGTTCATATACAATATAAACGATTCACAATAGTTGATTACATCGTGAGGTATTTGACCTCTATATGATACATTTTACAAACATTGCATTCGTTTTTAAAAGACAAACTTTCTTTACATCGAAAGTTGACAATATGCATATCATTTCAAAATACGTCCAACTCTAATTGACTTAATAATAATCTTGATGAACTCAACAACTCGAATGCAACGTCTTTCGAAATATGCCATGAATGACTCCAAATAATATCCTTATAATGAGCTAATGCACAGCGGAAGATTCTTTAATACCTGAGAATAAACATGCTTTAAAGTGTCAACCAAAAGGTTGGTGAGTTCATAGGTTTATCCTAAACAATAAAATTCATCATTTTAATAGACCACAAGATTTCCTTTATTTAATAATCATACACTCGCAAGTGTTTAAAAGTCATTCATATGGATTGAACACCTGGTAACCGACATTCACAAGATGCATATACAATATCCTCATCATTCCGGGACAACTTCGGACATGATAAATTTTCCATCATTCCGGGAAAACTTCGGACATGATAAATTCGCCATCATTCCGAAAAAACTTCGAACATGATAAATTCGCCATCATTCCGGGAAAACTTCGGACATGATAAATTCGCCATCATTCCGGGAAAACTTCGGACATGATAAATTCGCCATCATTCCGGGAAAACTTCGGACATGATAAATTCGCCATCATTCCGGGAAAACTTCGGACATGATAAAAAGGGCATATTCGATTTCGATAATTCAACCATAGAATGTAGTTTCGATTACTTGTGTCTATTTCGTAAAACAGTTATAAAAGCATTTCATGTATTCGCAGTTCAAAAATATATTTCAAAAGCATTTAATAAAGCAGTTGTAAAAACAGCGCATGTATTCTCAGTCCCAAAAATGTAAAGAGTAAAAGGGAATCAAATGAACTCACGCATATAAATATTGTAAAACAGTTATTAAAACAGTGCATGTATTCTCAGCCCAAAAATTTAATGAGTAAAAGGGAGCAAATGAACTCACCATACTGTATTTTGTAGTAAAAATACATATGACGACATTGAACAATGTAGGGTTGGCCTCGGATTCACGAACCTATACCAAGTATGTATATTAACACATATAATAATATTCAAATATATATTTTGATTTTAGTAATATACTTGTGATATTAAATTTAATATTAATAATTACTTAAATATTTTTATTTTATATATTTTATTAAATTATTATATTATATACTTTATTAATATATTTTGAATAAATACCTAGTATTAATATTTTTAAATACTCATAATTTTTAATATGATAGTATTTTTAATGAATTCGAGTTATATTAAAACGTAAATGAACAAAAAGTATTTTATTAATAAAAGTAGTATACTTATTATATATATTTCTATATATTTAATGTTTGTATCTAACTTATAATATTTATCTTTTTAGTTTAAGATCTTAAAATATAGTTATATTTTATATATAAAATACATTCAAAAATAAAGTTATAGTTAGTAATGTTAATGTTAATAATAATAAGAATGATGTTAGTAGTAAAAATAATAATATTAATAATATAGTTGTAATAATAATAATAATAATAATGATATTTGTTAAAAAAAAATTGATAAAGATAATAATAATAATGTTGATATTAGTAATAATAATACTTATTTTAATAATAATAACAATAATAAATAATATTAATAAAAATGATGGTAAAATCAATAATAGTAATTTTTATGTTAAGTAAGAATGTTAATAATAATGATGATTAAAATATCAAAATAATAATAATAATAAGAATTTTATCCATAATAATGATATTTATTATTGATAATAAAATGATAATTTAAAAAAATAATAATAACTAACA
Organism: Rutidosis leptorrhynchoides; assembly: GCF_046630445.1. NCBI lineage: Eukaryota > Viridiplantae > Streptophyta > Magnoliopsida > Asterales > Asteraceae > Rutidosis > Rutidosis leptorrhynchoides. The sequence continues at coordinate 11,375,872 of NC_092339.1, forward strand.
ATTCATTTAATCCTAACAATTTTTATAATTTTGATCATTCTTATAATATTTAATCTTTATACATTTTATATATATATATATATATATTACAATATATAATAATAATTATGCATACCATATATATATATATATATATATATATATATATATATATATATATATATATATATAATCATAAACTTTTGTTCGTGAATCGTCGGGAATGGCCGAAGGTCAAATGATTTCATGGAAACAGTTCAAAAATTTTGTGACTCAACATTACAGACTTTGCTTATTGTGTCGAAATCATATAAGATCAAGTTTAAATTCGGTCGGAAATTTTCGGGTCGTCACAGATGATGTCTAGGTTGCAATTTATGGGGATAGCTTGTGGATCTCGAATGCCATGACTTAGATTTTAGTCAAGAGTCATGGGCCCCCGATTACATCTGGTCATCCCTGACTTACTTGATAGCAACGAAGTTTGGGTAAGATTGTACAACGTCTTTGTGAAGAATTATAACCCGAACTTCTCAAACTAGGAGCTTACTATAAGTGGAAGCTTTCCATAAATAGTAGGTTTTCGAAAATAGAAACTTTTGAGAAAAATGAACTTCTCTCGAAAACCGTCACTATTAATATAGTTGCTATATTAATAAACAAACTTTATGTCTGTTAGACATTATCTAATCAAAGGTTATATCTCTAGGTTGAGATCTCCGATCACTTACTCCGTTCATACTTCTTGCATGGAATAACTTACTTGCTACTAAGGTGAACTTCATAGCCCCACTTTTTTAACTTTCTTTATATACTTATTTTAAACTTTGGGGTGAGACACATGCTTGCTTTTAAAACTGTTTTACGCTTAGACACAAGTACTGAAAAACTGTTTAACTGTCCTACCATGCTTTGTTTCATGCTAAATCCCTACCATGATATCGTTAATTGCTTAGTGTAATGCAAACTTAGTTATTGTGAGTAGGACTACTGAGAGCAACGTCTCTAACCAGTTGACTATTGGTCTTTGGTTACAAAATAATGATTTCAACGACACTGACAGTTCAAGGTGTCATAGGGAAACTTTGTTTAGTTCGATATCATAACTTCAGCATTACTTTTGAACGATGTTGCTACATCAAATTTGATAACTAAATCTTATGGTCTAAAAACATGATTATTATTGATAAACCTATGTTGCTCACTCAACTATTTTTGGTTGACACTTTAAGCATGTTTTGTCTCAGGTGATGACTGCTAAAAGATTACTTGCTACTTGGACTATGCTGCTATGGAGTCCGCATTTTATATTTATGTTATTGCATTAGAACAATTACATTTACATCTTGGCTTCCTTTTGTAATGGAAATTTAGTTCCGCTGCTATAGTACTTTAAATTTTAATAAAAACGTCTCATTTAGAGTCGTTCTCGTTTTACACTTGTGTTTTGGCATTGGTTAGTCAAATATGACCCCCAGTTCCATTTAGGGGGTGTGACAGTTCTTGTTTTATGAAGCTTTAATGAATTCATGGTTTGTTAAACTTGTTTGAAACAATCGGTTTGTAATAATGGCGGGCGGATGGTTTGGGAAGTTGAAACAATTTGATGATGTTTGTGTTAATTTGGTTGCATTTAGCTTTTAGTTAATTATGGTTTAATGTTGGTAGTTATTTGTATCCGGAGGGTATTTGACTCCCGGATAAAAAATAATGCATTTGAACATGTTTTGTAATAATTTAAAACTTTTTAGGATTGTGGTGTTTATATTCATTCTTATGGTTGTGCATGTGTTGTTGATGATCATTACTATCTTATACTTGTTTGTTGAAGCATGAAGACTATCATTTGTTTGCGATTATGATGATTTGGTTGTTTGGTTAAGAAAGTTATTATCCTAGTGAATGTTTGAATTATTTTTGTGATGACGTTGGAACTTTTTGATTCTTTTGTGGGTGCACATACTCCCCCGAGTGTTGCCCCACACATTTTGTACCTTGTGAGCATACTTGAAATTGTAGGGAATGTCATATGCATTTAGCTCCTTCTTTTGGCTCAACAAGTGGTACAACAACATGCAAGCGATTTTGGCGACTAAGTTTTCCCAATTGATGACAACAAAAATCACTTGATCTACTCCGGTTTTTATTTCTTGTCTCTCTTCTATTCTATTTTCAAAATGCCCCTCATTTTTACTTATTTTATCTTTTCAATGCAATGAGGGCATTGCATCAAACTAAATGTAGGGGGAAGAGTTAAAATATCGGGCCATTTTAAACTTTTCGGGTTAAACTTGTCACATACACTACAAAGATTAAACTTGTAATGTTGATTAATTTTTGGAACAAGTTTTTAACCACTACATTAACCTATATCATAAACACCAAAATGGTTAAAACTTGTAAATTATTTCAACTTGAAGGAAGTAAAGTCTTCCTTTCATACTTGAAATTCTCGAGTGGGAGTAAAGTCTCCCACTTTCAAAAGATTTTTTGTGCTTTAAAGGATGAAATCAAAAAAAAATCGAAACTTTTGCATGGAAGTTAAAGTCTTCCATGTTGTGCACCAAAACTAAGTGTTTAAAGCCTCAAGCTTTAGCACTTCCGGATGACTCAAGTCCATCCATGATAGGGAGTCAAGTCTCCCGAATTTCGTTTTACTTGGTGTGGGAGACTTCCTAATCCACACCATTTTATATTGACATTGGCTGTCTCATCATTTCACGATATTTCAACCGATGTATCATACCGTGGGAAGAGGAGCCTCGAGCTTCACTGTGTGCTATCCTTTTTAGGAGCAATGGCTTCGTGCTAGTGTTGCTAGACAACACACGCCATAGCCAAAATCTATGGCACCCTTGTTCATTCAATGATGGAGGGGTAGTATCTACTTCCTACCCTTTCTCAACATAAGCATAAAAGCTTGTTATGTGGGAAGTAGTGAGTGAATAAAAGCTTTAAGCTTTGACACTCCCGGGAGAGTCGAGTCCTCCCATTTGTTGTTTTAGAAGTCAAGTCTTCCAAACTTGGAAGTAAAGTCTTCCAAGTTAATTCGTGTAACAAAAAGACCTAAGCTTGGAAGTAAAGTCTTCCAAGTATCGCCCAATGGACCCACCGCCAATCTTACACCCAAGGTAGTTGCTTTCTCATCGCTTCCGACACCGGGGGGTAGTACACTTCGGTTATATACCGGGAAAGTAGCTACCCGTGCGGCCGTCCCACCACCGGGGTGGCTTGTATGCACATCGCCTTTATGAGCCCAAGATTGTTAGTGTCTCATCTGTAGTGACCCGAACTTTTCCATGTTTATATATATTAATTGAGATTGATGTTTACATGATTAAATGTTTCCAACATGTTAAGCAATCAAACTTGTTAAGACTTGATTAATTGAAATAGGTTTCATATAGACAATTGACCACCCAAGTTGACCGGTGATTCACGAACGTTAAAACTTGTAAAAACGACATGATGATATATATATGGATATACATATGGTTAACATGAGATTATGATAAGTAAGTATCTCCATAAGTATATTAACAATGAGTTATATACATATAAACAAGACTACTAACTTAAGGATTTCGAAACAAGACATATATGTAACGATTATCGTTGTAACGACAGTTAAATGTATATATATCATATTAAGATATATTAATATATCATAATATCATGATAATATAATAATTTAACATCTCATTAGATATAATAAACAATGGGTTAACAACATTAATTGAGATCGTTAACTTAAAGGTTTCAAAACAACACTTACATGTAACGATTAACGATGACTTAACGACTCAGTTAAAATGTATATACATGTAGTGTATTTAGATGTATTTATTCACTTTTGAAAGACTTCAATACACTTATCAAAATACTTCTACTTAACAAAAATGCTTACAATTACATCCTCGTTCAGTTTCATCAACAATTCTACTCGTATGCACCCGTATTCGTACTCGTACAATACACAGCTTTTAGATGTATGTACTATTGGTATATACACTCCAATGATCAGCTCTTAGCAGCCCATGTGAGTCACCTAACACATGTGGGAACCATCATTTGGCAACTAGCATGAAATATCTCATAAGATTACAAAAATATGAGTAATCATTCATGACTTATTTACATGAAAACAAAATTACATATCCTTTATATCTAATCCATATACCAACGACCAAAAACACCTACAAACACTTTCATTCTTCAATTTTCTTCATCTAATTGATCTCTCTCAAGTTCTATCTTCAAGTTCTAAGTGTTCTTCATAAATTCCAAAAGTTCTAGTTTCATAAAATCAGGAATACTTTCAAGTTTGCTAGCTCACTTCCAATCTTGTAAGGTGATCATCCAACCTCAAGAAATCTTTGTTTCTTACAGTAGGTTATTATTCTAATACAAGGTAATAATCATATTCAAACTTTGGTTCAATTTCTATAACTATAACAATCTTATTTCAAGTGATGATCTTACTTGAACTTGTTTTCGTGTCATGATTTTGCTTCAAGAACTTTGAGCCATCCAAGGATCCATTGAAGCTAGATCCATTTTTCTCTTTTCCAGTAGGTTCATCCAAGGAACTTAAGGTAGTAATGATGTTCATAACATCATTCGATTCATACATATAAAGCTATCTTATTCGAAGGTTTAAACTTGTAATCACTAGAACATAGTTTAGTTAATTCTAAACTTGTTCGCAAACAAAAGTTAATCCTTCTAACTTGACTTTTAAAATCAACTAAACACATGTTCTATATCTATATGATATGCTAACTTAATGATTTAAAACCTGGAAACACGAAAAACACCGTAAAACCGGATTTACGCCGTCGTAGTAACACCGCGGGCTGTTTTGGGTTAGTTAATTAAAAACTATGATAAACTTTGATTTAAAAGTTGTTATTCTGAGAAAATGATTTTTATTATGAACATGAAACTATATCCAAAAATTATGGTTAAACTCAAAGTGGAAGTATGTTTTCTAAAATGGTCATCTAGACGTCGTTCTTTCGACTGAAATGACTACCTTTACAAAAACGACTTGTAACTTATTTTTCCAACTAGAAACCTATATTTTTTTTGTTTAGATTCATAAAATAGAGTTCAATATGAAACCATAGCAATTTGATTCACTCAAAACGGATTTAAAATGAAGAAGTTATGGGTAAAACAAGATTGGATAATTTTTCTCATTTTAGCTACGTGAAAATTGGTAACAAATCTATTCCAACCATAACTTAATCAACTTGTATTATATATTATGTAATCTTGAGATACCATAGACACGTATACAATGTTTCGACCTATCATGTCGACACATCTATATATATTTCGGAACAACCATAGACACTCTATATGTGAATGTTGGAGTTAGCTATACAGGGTTGAGGTTGATTCCAAAATATATATAGTTTGAGTTGTGATCAATACTGAGATACGTATACACTGGGTCGTGGATTGATTCAAGATAATATTTATCGATTTATTTCTGTACATCTAACTGTGGACAACTAGTTGTAGGTTACTAACGAGGACAGCTGACTTAATAAACTTAAAACATCAAAATATATTAAAAGTGTTGTAAATATATTTTGAACATACTTTGATATATATGTATATATTGTTATAGGTTCGTGAATCAACCAGTGGCCAAGTCTTACTTCCCGACGAAGTAAAAATCTGTGAAAGTGAGTTATAGTCCCACTTTTAAAATCTAATATTTTTGGGATGAGAATACATGCAGGTTTTATAAATGATTTACAAAATAGACACAAGTACGTGAAACTACATTCTATGGTTGAATTATCGAAATCGAATATGCCCCTTTTTATTAAGTCTGGTAATCTAAGAATTAGGGAACAGACACCCTAATTGACGCGAATCCTAAAGATAGATCTATTGGGCCTAACAAACCCCATCCAAAGTACCGGATGCTTTAGTACTTCGAAATTTATATCATATCCGAAGGGTGTCCCGGAATGATGGGGATATTCTTATATATGCATCTTGTTATTGTCGGTTACCAGGTGTTCACCATATGAATGATTTTTATCTCTATGTATGGGATGTGTATTGAAATATGAAATCTTGTGGTCTATTGTTACGATTTGATATATATAGGTTAAACCTATAACTCACCAACATTTTTGTTGACGTTTTAAGCATGTTTATTCTCAGGTGATTATTAAGAGCTTCCGCTGTCGCATACTTAAATAAGGACAAGATTTGGAGTCCATGCTTGTATGATATTGTGTAAAAACTGCATTCAAGAAACTTATTTTGTTGTAACATATTTGTATTGTAAACCATTATGTAATGGTCGTGTGTAAACAGGATATTTTAGATTATCATTATTTGATAATCTACGTAAAGCTTTTTAAACCTTTATTGATGAAATAAAGGTTATGGTTTGTTTAAAAATGAATGCAGTCTTTGAAAAACGTCTCATATAGAGGTCAAAACCTCGCAACGAAATCAATTAATATGGAACGTTTTTAATCAATAAGAACGGGACATTTCAGTTGGTATCCGAGCGTTGGTCTTAGAGAACCAGAAAATTTGCATTAGTGTGTCTTATCGAGTTTGTTAGGATGCATTAGTGAGTCTGGACTTCGACCGTGTTTTCTTTAAAAATGATTGCTTAACATTTTTGTTGGAAACTATATATTTTTAACATATGAATATTATGTGATATATTAATCTCTTAACGTGTTTGATATTATGTGATAGATGTCTACCTCTAGAACAAGTCCCATTGACTCACCTAATAATAATGAAGAGTCAAATGTAAATTGGAATGATTTGTGGACTGATTCACAAGTTCCCGAAGAGGAACCGGAAGAAGAGTCGGAACCGGAAGAAGAATCGGAACCGGAAGAAGAATCGGAACCGGATGAAGAAATAGAACTGGTGGGGGAAATAATAAAACGGTTAAGTAAAAGAAAATCCTCAACCAACCGACCAAAGTTAATTATGGTCAATGGTGTTTCCGCCAAGGAAGCAAAATATTGGGAGGATTACCAATTCTCCGATGAATCGGATTCCGACGAGAATTCCGATGATGTTATAGAAATTACCCCAACTGAATTTAAAAAGGCAAAAGAAAATAATAAGGGAAAGGGCATAAAAATAGAGAAATCTAATTCCAACCCCGATGAACTTTATATGTATCGTCAACCCCCGAAGTCCTTAAGTTGTAACAATGACCCGGGAACCTCTAAACCACCAGGTTTTTCTAAACCAATGTGGACAACGACGGCTCGTATTAGGGAAACATCATATATCCCTAGAAACTTGGCAAAACGAACCAAAACCGAAGAAGAAGAAACGAGCGAGTCGGAATAAGATAGTTATATTCGTGTGGTGTAATATATGGAATATAGTGTTCTTATGCTTTATGATATATGTAAAAATTGCTTGTATTAATAAGTATTTTTTTTATGAATCTAACTCTTGTCTATTTTACAGTTTAAAAACACAAAATGGATAGACAACCCAATATTTTAAGAGACCTACCCGGAGACATGATTGATGAAATCTTGTCTAGAGTCGGCCAGAATTCTTCGGCACAACTATTTAAGGCGAGATCAGTTTGTAAGACATTCGAAGAACGTTCCAAGAATGTCTTGGTTTATAAGAGACTTTCGTTTGAAAGATGGGGGATATCACATTGGGAAACCCATAAGTTACGATGTGTTTACTTTGACGCATATATTGCGGGGAACCCAAATGCTATTTTACGCAACGGGTTAAGAAATTATTTTGACTCAATATATCCGAATATTGGACTTCGTGATTTAGAAAAAGCGGCTAACATGCAACATAAAGAAGCATGTTATGCTTACGGATTAGTAATGTTCGCTTCTCACCAAAGTGAGAACAAGAACATCGGGCTACAACTATTAAACAAAACGTTTCCACAAGTGACGGAGTCGGTAATTGGGGTAAGAAATGAGGTTTTTAGATTATTACGGGACTGTTGGACATTACGTAACCCTCGTCCCTTTGACGACGTTACAACACGCTGTCTTATCAACGGCCATAACGGTTATGTTGCACAAGACCAAGGATGGGAAGTAGTCCTAGTAAAACCAGAATGCATGACTTGTTTCTGGACGTATGAATTACGTGTCTTTATTGCCTTTGCTGAACGACTTGTGTACTAGCTAGAATTATCTTCACAACTATCTTGTATCAAAGTTATTGTGTGCTATATTTCATGCTTTATGTAAAATAAGCGGTATTGTAAGTTTGTAAAATATTGTATAAAAGTTTGAACGCGAAATATTATTATAATCAGTTTTTCATATAGAATTGTAGTAGTTGAATTGTATATTAGCTACTAAGTATGAACTTAACGGGTAGGTACTACCCGAATTTAAACTTATAAAACGCTAATATGAAGAAAAAGCTTTTATAAATGAGTTCATATTATGCTACGAAATACTATTAACTACTCTTAATATTCTGTATGATTAACTTGTTCCATTTGACTATTTTGAAGGAAATGGCACCGACTACTCGACACACCGTGAATATGAATGAAGAGGAATTCCGTACTTTTCTAGCTTCAAACATAGCCGCAGTACAGGCTGCGCTACATACCAACAATAACCTTGGATCTAGCAGTACAGGAAATCGTGTAGGATGCACCTACAAAGAATTCACTGCCTGCAAACCTTTGGAATTTGATGGAACCGAAGGACCGATCGGATTGAAACGGTGGACCGAGAAGGTTGAATCGGTGTTTGCCATAAGTAAGTGTACTGAAGAGGACAAAGTGAAGTACGCTACGCATACCTTCACAGGTTCTGCGTTAACATGGTGGAATACCTATCTAGAGCAAGTGGGACAAGATGATGCGTACGCACTACCGTGGTCAGCATTCAAGCACTTGATGAACGAGAAGTACCGTCCCAGAACCGAGGTCAATAAGCTCAAGACAGAACTTAGAGGGTTACGAACTCAAGGATTTGATATTACCACGTACGAAAGACGATTCACAGAATTGTGCCTATTGTGTCCGGGAGCATTCGAAGATGAGGAAGAGAAGATCGACGCGTTTGTGAAAGGATTACCGGAAAGAATCCAAGAAGATATAAGTTCACACGAGCCCGCCTCCATACAACAGGCATGTAGAATGGCTCACAAACTAGTGAACCAGATTGAAGTAAGAATTAAAGAACAGACTGCTGAAGAGGCCAATGTGAAGCAAGTCAAAAGAAAGTGGGAGGAAAACGGTGATAAGAATCACCAATACAACAACAACAGCAATTACAACAATAATCGCAACAATTATCCCAACAATCGCAACATCAATCGCAACTACAACAAACGGCCCAACAACAACAACAACAACAACAACAACAGCAACTACAACAATCATCCCAACAACAATAATAACCGCAACAACAACAACAATCAGAAGCAGCTATGCCAAAGGTGTGAAAAGAATCACTCGGGGTTCTGCACCAAATTTTGCAACAAGTGTAAAAGAAATGGTCATAGCGCGGCGAAGTGTGAGGTCTATGGACCAGGGGTTAATAGAACGAAAGGAACAAATGGTGTCGGAACGAGTAATGGCGGAGCAAGTAGTGTCGGAGCAAGTTATGCCAATGTAGTTTGTTATAAATGTGGAAAACCGGGCCACATTATTAGAAATTGCCCGAACCAGGAGAACACGAATGGACAAGGCCGCGGAAGAGTTTTCAATATTAATGCGGCGGAGGCACAGGAAGACCCGGAGCTTGTTACGGGTACGTTTCTTATTGACAATAAATCTGCTTACGTTTTATTTGATTCGGGTGCGGATAGAAGCTATATGAGTAGAGATTTTTGTGCTAAATTAAGTTGTCCATTGACGCCTTTGGATAGTAAATTTTTACTCGAATTAGCAAATGGTAAATTAATTTCAGCAGATAATATATGTCGGAATCGAGAAATTAAACTGGTTAGCGAAACATTTAAGATTGATTTGATACCAGTAGAGTTAGGGAGTTTTGATGTAATAATTGGTATGGACTGGTTGAAAGAAGTGAAAGCAGAGATTGTCTGTTACAAAAATGCAATTCGCATTATACGAGAAAAAGGAAAACCCTTAATGGTGTACGGAGAAAAGGGCAACACGAAGCTACATCTTATTAGTAATTTGAAGGCACAAAAACTAATAAGAAAAGGTTGCTATGCTGTTCTAGCACACGTCGAGAAAGTACAAACTGAAGAAAAGAGCATCAATGATGTTCCCATTGCAAAAGAATTTCCCGATGTATTTCCGAAAGAATTACCGGGATTACCCCCACATCGATCCGTTGAATTTCAAATAGATCTTGTACCAGGAGCTGCACCAATAGCTCGTGCTCCTTACAGACTCGCACCCAGCGAGATGAAAGAACTGCAAAGCCAATTACAAGAACTTTTAGAGCGTGGTTTCATTCGACCAAGCACATCACCGTGGGGAGCTCCTGTTTTGTTTGTCAAGAAGAAAGATGGTACATTCAGGTTGTGTATCGACTACCGAGAGTTGAACAAACTTACCATCAAGAACCGCTACCCACTACCGAGAATCGACGACTTATTTGATCAACTACAAGGCTCGTCTGTTTATTCAAAGATTGACTTACGTTCCGGGTATCATCAAATGCGGGTGAAAGAAGATGATATTCCAAAGACTGCTTTCAGAACACGTTACGGTCATTACGAGTTTATGGTCATGCCGTTTGGTTTAACTAATGCACCAGCTGTGTTCATGGACCTTATGAACCGAGTGTGTGGACCATACCTTGACAAGTTTGTCATTGTTTTCATTGATGACATACTTATTTACTCAAAGAATGACCAAGAACACGGTGAACATTTGAGAAAGGTGTTAGAAGTATTGAGGAAGGAAGAATTGTACGCTAAGTTTTCAAAGTGTGCATTTTGGTTGGAAGAAGTTCAATTCCTCGGTCACATAGTGAACAAAGAAGGTATTAAGGTGGATCCGGCAAAGATAGAAACTGTTGAAAAGTGGGAAACCCCGAAAACTCCGAAACACATACGCCAGTTTTTAGGACTAGCTGGTTACTACAGAAGGTTCATCCAAGACTTTTCCAGAATAGCAAAACCCTTGACTGCATTAACGCATAAAGGGAAGAAATTTGAATGGAATGATGAACAAGAGAAAGCGTTTCAGTTATTGAAGAAAAAGCTAACTACGGCACCTATATTGTCATTGCCTGAAGGGAATGATGATTTTGTGATTTATTGTGACGCATCAAAGCAAGGTCTCGGTTGTGTATTAATGCAACGAACGAAGGTGATTGCTTATGCGTCTAGACAATTGAAGATTCACGAACAAAATTATACGACGCATGATTTGGAATTAGGCGCGGTTGTTTTTGCATTAAAGACTTGGAGGCACTACTTATATGGGGTCAAAAGTATTATATATACCGACCACAAAAGTCTTCAACACATATTTAATCAGAAACAACTGAATATGAGGCAGCGTAGGTGGATTGAATTATTGAATGATTACGATTTTGAGATTCGTTACCACCCGGGGAAGGCAAATGTGGTAGCCGATGCCTTGAGCAGGAAGGATAGAGAACCCATTCGAGTAAAATCTATGAATATAATGATTCATAATAACATTACTACTCAAATAAAGGAGGCGCAACAAGGAGTTTTAAAAGAGGGAAATTTAAAGGATGAAATACCCAAAGGATCGGAGAAGCATCTTAATATTCGGGAAGACGGAACCCGGTATAGGGCTGAAAGGATTTGGGTACCAAAATTTGGAGATATGAGAGAAATGGTACTTAGAGAAGCTCATAAAACCAGATACTCAATACATCCTGGAACGGGGAAGATGTACAAGGATCTCAAGAAACATTTTTGGTGGCCGGGTATGAAAGCCGATGTTGCTAAATACGTAGGAGAATGTTTGACGTGTTCTAAGGTCAAAGCTGAGCATCAGAAACCATCAGGTCTACTTCAACAACCCGAAATCCCGGAATGGAAATGGGAAAACATTACCATGGATTTCATCACTAAATTGCCAAGGACTGCAAGTGGTTTTGATACTATTTGGGTAATAGTTGATCGTCTCACCAAATCAGCACACTTCCTACCAATAAGAGAAGATGACAAGATGGAGAAGTTAGCACGACTGTATTTGAAGGAAGTCGTCTCCAGACATGGAATACCAATCTCTATTATCTCTGATAGGGATGGCAGATTTATTTCAAGATTCTGGCAGACATTACAGCAAGCATTAGGAACTCGTCTAGACATGAGTACTGCCTATCATCCACAAACTGATGGGCAGAGCGAAAGGACGATACAAACGCTTGAAGACATGCTACGAGCATGTGTTATTGATTTCGGAAACAGTTGGGATCGACATCTACCGTTAGCAGAATTTTCCTACAACAACAGCTACCATTCAAGCATTGAGATGGCGCCGTTTGAAGCACTTTATGGTAGAAAGTGCAGGTCTCCGATTTGTTGGAGTGAGGTGGGGGATAGACAGATTACGGGTCCGGAGATTATACAAGAAACTACCGAGAAGATCATCCAAATTCAACAACGGTTGAAAACCGCCCAAAGTCGACAAAAGAGCTACGCTGACATTAAAAGAAAAGATATAGAATTTGAAATTGGAGAGATGGTCATGCTTAAAGTTTCACCTTGGAAAGGCGTTGTTCGATTTGGTAAACGAGGGAAATTAAATCCAAGGTATATTGGACCATTCAAGATTATTGATCGTGTCGGACCAGTAGCTTACCGACTTGAGTTACCTCAACAACTCGCGGCTGTACATAACACTTTCCACGTCTCGAATTTGAAGAAATGTTTTGCTAAAGAAGATCTCACTATTCTGTTAGATGAAATCCAAATCAACGAAAAACTTCAATTCATCGAAGAACCCGTCGAAATAATGGATCGTGAGGTTAAAAGACTAAACAAAACAAGATACCAATTGTTAAGGTTCGATGGAATGCTCGTAGAGGACCCGAGTTCACCTGGGAGCGTGAAGATCAGATGAAGAAGAAATACCCGCATCTATTTCCAGAAGATTCGTCAACATCTTCAACAGCTTAAAATTTCGGGACGAAATTTATTTAACGGGTAGGTACTGTAGTGACCCGAACTTTTCCATGTTTATATATATTAATTGAGATTGATGTTTACATGATTAAATGTTTCCAACATGTTAAGCAATCAAACTTGTTAAGACTTGATTAATTGAAATAGGTTTCATATAGACAATTGACCACCCAAGTTGACCGGTGATTCACGAACGTTAAAACTTGTAAAAACGACATGATGATATATATATGGATATACATATGGTTAACATGAGATTATGATAAGTAAGTATCTCCATAAGTATATTAACAATGAGTTATATACATATAAACAAGACTACTAACTTAAGGATTTCGAAACAAGACATATATGTAACGATTATCGTTGTAACGACAGTTAAATGTATATATATCATATTAAGATATATTAATATATCATAATATCATGATAATATAATAATTTAACATCTCATTAGATATAATAAACAATGGGTTAACAACATTAATTGAGATCGTTAACTTAAAGGTTTCAAAACAACACTTACATGTAACGACTAACGATGACTTAACGACTCAGTTAAAATGTATATACATGTAGTGTATTTAGATGTATTTATTCACTTTTGAAAGACTTCAATACACTTATCAAAATACTTCTACTTAACAAAAATGCTTACAATTACATCCTCGTTCAGTTTCATCAACAATTCTACTCGTATGCACCCGTATTCGTACTCGTACAATACACAGCTTTTAGATGTATGTACTATTGGTATATACACTCCAATGATCAGCTCTTAGCAGCCCATGTGAGTCACCTAACACATGTGGGAACCATCATTTGGCAACTAGCATGAAATATCTCATAAGATTACAAAAATATGAGTAATCATTCATGACTTATTTACATGAAAACAAAATTACATATCCTTTATATCTAATCCATATACCAACGACCAAAAACACCTACAAACACTTTCATTCTTCAATTTTCTTCATCTAATTGATCTCTCTCAAGTTCTATCTTCAAGTTCTAAGTGTTCTTCATAAATTCCAAAAGTTCTAGTTTCATAAAATCAGGAATACTTTCAAGTTTGCTAGCTCACTTCCAATCTTGTAAGGTGATCATCCAACCTCAAGAAATCTTTGTTTCTTACAGTAGGTTATTATTCTAATACAAGGTAATAATCATATTCAAACTTTGGTTCAATTTCTATAACTATAACAATCTTATTTCAAGTGATGATCTTACTTGAACTTGTTTTCGTGTCATGATTTTGCTTCAAGAACTTTGAGCCATCCAAGGATCCATTGAAGCTAGATCCATTTTTCTCTTTTCCAGTAGGTTCATCCAAGGAACTTAAGGTAGTAATGATGTTCATAACATCATTCGATTCATACATATAAAGCTATCTTATTCGAAGGTTTAAACTTGTAATCACTAGAACATAGTTTAGTTAATTCTAAACTTGTTCGCAAACAAAAGTTAATCCTTCTAACTTGACTTTTAAAATCAACTAAACACATGTTCTATATCTATATGATATGCTAACTTAATGATTTAAAACCTGGAAACACGAAAAACACCGTAAAACCGGATTTACGCCGTCGTAGTAACACCGCGGGCTGTTTTGGGTTAGTTAATTAAAAACTATGATAAACTTTGATTTAAAAGTTGTTATTCTGAGAAAATGATTTTTATTATGAACATGAAACTATATCCAAAAATTATGGTTAAACTCAAAGTGGAAGTATGTTTTCTAAAATGGTCATCTAGACGTCGTTCTTTCGACTGAAATAACTACCTTTACAAAAACGACTTGTAACTTATTTTTCCAACTAGAAACCTATATTTTTTTTGTTTAGATTCATAAAATAGAGTTCAATATGAAACCATAGCAATTTGATTCACTCAAAACGGATTTAAAATGAAGAAGTTATGGGTAAAACAAGATTGGATAATTTTTCTCATTTTAGCTACGTGAAAATTGGTAACAAATCTATTCCAACCATAACTTAATCAACTTGTATTATATATTATGTAATCTTGAGATACCATAGACACGTATACAATGTTTCGACCTATCATGTCGACACATCTATATATATTTCGGAACAACCATAGACACTCTATATGTGAATGTTGGAGTTAGCTATACAGGGTTGAGGTTGATTCCAAAATATATATAGTTTGAGTTGTGATCAATACTGAGATACGTATACACTGGGTCGTGGATTGATTCAAGATAATATTTATCGATTTATTTCTGTACATCTAACTGTGGACAACTAGTTGTAGGTTACTAACGAGGACAGCTGACTTAATAAACTTAAAACATCAAAATATATTAAAAGTGTTGTAAATATATTTTGAACATACTTTGATATATATGTATATATTGTTATAGGTTCGTGAATCAACCAGTGGCCAAGTCTTACTTCCCGACGAAGTAAAAATCTGTGAAAGTGAGTTATAGTCCCACTTTTAAAATCTAATATTTTTGGGATGAGAATACATGCAGGTTTTATAAATGATTTACAAAATAGACACAAGTACGTGAAACTACATTCTATGGTTGAATTATCGAAATCGAATATGCCCCTTTTTATTAAGTCTGGTAATCTAAGAATTAGGGAACAGACACCCTAATTGACGCGAATCCTAAAGATAGATCTATTGGGCCTAACAAACCCCATCCAAAGTACCGGATGCTTTAGTACTTCGAAATTTATATCATATCCGAAGGGTGTCCCGGAATGATGGGGATATTCTTATATATGCATCTTGTTATTGTCGGTTACCAGGTGTTCACCATATGAATGATTTTTATCTCTATGTATGGGATGTGTATTGAAATATGAAATCTTGTGGTCTATTGTTACGATTTGATATATATAGGTTAAACCTATAACTCACCAACATTTTTGTTGACGTTTTAAGCATGTTTATTCTCAGGTGATTATTAAGAGCTTCCGCTGTCGCATACTTAAATAAGGACAAGATTTGGAGTCCATGCTTGTATGATATTGTGTAAAAACTGCATTCAAGAAACTTATTTTGTTGTAACATATTTGTATTGTAAACCATTATGTAATGGTCGTGTGTAAACAGGATATTTTAGATTATCATTATTTGATAATCTACGTAAAGCTTTTTAAACCTTTATTGATGAAATAAAGGTTATGGTTTGTTTAAAAATGAATGCAGTCTTTGAAAAACGTCTCATATAGAGGTCAAAACCTCGCAACGAAATCAATTAATATGGAACGTTTTTAATCAATAAGAACGGGACATTTCATCATCGCCTTCAATACAAGAAGGTAGTTCACTTCGGTGATATACCGGGGCATTAGCCATCCTTGCGGTTATCCCAAAACTGGGATGGCTTTGGGATGCACAAAGCTTTTAAACCATAAAATTTTTGGAAAACTTGTCTAGTTTCACAACTTGACTCGTTTTCCCTTTTTAAAAACAAAAATGGTTTTCTTAAAGCCTTGTCTTCCTTAAGGCTAAAACATTTTTCTTGGACGACTCATGTGACTTGGTGCTCCCTTGTACTAAAACGAAGCGTGCGGACAATCCTTGACTTGGTAGTGATAAATTTAGGGTGAAAAGGGTGAAGTCTTTGCTTGTAGTGATTTGTAGAATGCTCCTAGAAAGGTTTGCACTAAAAAGCTCGAATCTTGATATGTTTACTCTTAATTGCAAATCTTGTGGATATTTGAGCCTTTCTAGGAAGCATGTTGTTTGATAGTTTGTTTCAAGATGAATGAAGATGTATAAATGTTTAGCATAGGCTTGAATTTGTTTGATTTGAGGATGTTTAAAGACTTGGAGCTTGATTTTGAATAGTGGTGTGTAATTCTGAGGTTCAAATAAAGATTTGGTCAAGAATTCCCACCCCCACCATTGCCCATATGATTAATTATAGAGGTTTAAAACTTGATGTTTGAGTTTTTGCTAGTGTTTGGAAGAAGAAGATAAGATCAGAATGTGTTTGGTCCTAAGAGAATGCAAGTATTTGGAGATCACTCTAGCCATCGAAGTGCGTATTCATGAAGGTACCATTGTTGCCCAAACTTTTTGCACTTTGGCTTTGATCATCTTATCGCTCTTTATCTCCAAGACTTGTTCATTGTTATGCTTGCTTGAGGACAAGCAAGGTTCAAATGTCGAGGGGTTTGATATTGCTCATCCACGCTATATTTCTCACACAATATCTACCTCATTTTACTCGATTTTCATTTCCAAAGTGCTCGAAAAGCTATGATCTTCGATTTTATCGCGTTCAGAGTGTTATTGCAATTTTAAGTGTAAATTTGGTGTAAATTTGACCAAAGTGTGCAAAATGATCAAGAAAACTGCAAAGTGCTCATCCTGGCATCAAGAATGACGTTCCATTATCTAGGAACGCCGTTCCATCAACAAAAAAACGTTCTAAAGTCAAGAACGACGTTCTATTTGGGAAATTTACAAAGGAAATGGGAACAGAAAAAGATGGCATTTCTAGCACGATTCAGGAACGACGATCCTTTGAAAGAACGACATTTCACATTTGTTCAAGAACGATGTTCCATCAACAAGAACGGAGTTCCACTATACGAGTCAAAGAACGACGTTCCTAAAAGAGGAACGACGTTCCTAAAAGAGGAACGACGTTCCTCTGCGTTTACTAGGAGTTTTTGGAAGAGTATAAATAGAAAGAGATGAGGGTTTTCAAGATATGATTCACTCAATAGAATAGTTCGTGGTGGCTGATCAAAATTAGGGTTTAATAGTTATTTTATTAAGGTTTTCATCAAGCTTCCATCATCCATTCCATTCTACATCAAGGATTTGAAGATTAGATCAAGATCTAGGGCTTGTTCTTCATCTTCTTCATTTAGCACTTTTGTAATTTCTTAAGTTTAGTACAATCTACTCTTGTTTATTGCTTAATCATGTTTAGATTTACTTTATTTACTTGTGTTGATCTAGTTCTAACCATGATTGGCTAGATTTTATTATGTACACTTGTTAATGAATCTTGATAGTTAAGGGTTGTTCATATTGATGTTGATGATTGTGTTTAAATGAATCTATTAGTTTGATGATTATGATTTGTCATTAGAATTAGTCAAAAGATCCTTTGATATGATTGTTTTAGACTTTACTTTGATTATATGAGTTGTGTAGCTTTCAAAGGGATTTGTTTAGTAAAGCAATTTATACTTCAACACTTAGGTGATCTGGACAATCAAATTTAGGCTTTCAAGGGATTGGGGTCTTGATTTGGATTGGTTTTCAATTGGTCCTTAGTCAACATAGTGAAGTTTAGTTTTCTTAAGAGATTTTGATTACCAAAGGGTTTTAAGGGACTTTAACCTAGACTAAGTAATTGTGATAGTTGCATGATTCAACTAAGATCAATTGGTATAAGCTTATAGAAATTTGCAAGTATTGATTTGATCACAATAACACCTAGTAGGGATACTAGTAGGAATGGAAATGGATTGGATATGGATTGGGTGACGCCATATCCATATCCATATCCATATTCATTTAGGTTTTGTTCATCCATCCATATCCATATTTAGTGGATTAAGCAGGTTAATGGATATCCATTGGATATTCAAGAACGTGTTATTCTTTGTTGAAGATATAACATAATTTGTTAAATTTACTACTAAACATAGACTACGATAAATAAAATGTGTAATTTTTATATTTATTTTATAAGATATACGTGTTTTGTTGTAAAATATCATAGTTAATTCATTATATAGTTGCGAATAAAATGTTGTGCAATGGTAAATGTATTTGTAATGGTAAATGTGTTTGCATATTTCTACATTTATGTATTTATATACGTATTTCGGGTGATAATGGATATATCCATGGATAAGGATTTTTTTGGCCATATCCATATCCATATTCATTTAAGTTCTTCCATATCCGTATCCATATCCATTTAAATTATCCATATCCATCACGAATCGGGTGGATCGGGTGGATCGGGTGGATATCCGCTGGATCGGGTGGCCATTGTCATCCCTAGATACTAGTCTAGTGTTTGAGCACAATTAGACCTTAATTGAACAAAAGAACAACCTGAATGCTTCAAGTGGATTAAGCAAGTGTACAAGCGTTTAATATTGATATTTACTTAATCACTCTTAGTTTTCTAGTTTAAATTACAATCGTTTTTCTTAATATCTAAAATTCAAACATCCTCCCCCCCCCCCCCCCCCCAAATCAAACTTTAGGATGATTACGAGTTTTCATCGATTCAACTAGCATTCATCGCTCTCTTGGGACGAACCTTAAACGGAAAACTTACTAATTGCAACTACCGAGTAATTGTTTTTCGTATACTTGTCACATAGTTGAGTCCACGTTTAAGTGTAAATATTGAAGATAAATATATGTTTGTGAAACGAGCATCGGTAGTTATAGATTGAATTAATGTATTAAATGTGTATTTTAATATTTAAAAAAACTTTGACTTTAATAAAAGTGCCCTAACATTTGCTACATATGTTGGCAAAACCTATAATTAAAAGTGAGTTGATAAGCACTAACTTGCAAATGATACCCATTTTTTTTAACAGCAAAAAACTTTATTATATATTGAAATAAAAATATATGACATTTACCAGTACCATATTCTATCAAAACGAGAAATTACAAGGAAAACGATAAAAATTGGATCAAAACGGCTAAAAACGAAAGATAGAAACCCACCAGGTGTCGTAGGAAAACGCATTGGTCCGTTCATTATCATTAAGGAGGAGATTTTACTTGAAAAGACAAGCTGAAATGGAACGAAGCGTAGTGTTGACAATTCAACTACAAAGCACCCCGAACCATTCCAATTTTTCCCCTCCAAAACGACTATTCCAGGAGTGGGGCAAAAACCCTACATGGAGGGTATATCTATTAGCCAATAACGGATCCCTTAGATGGGAGAAATCAAATGTTTTTCAACCAATACCCGAGCTTTTGTTTTCTTCCACGTCAAGGGAGCGAGGGTTAGAAATCCAACGATCCCACTCGATTGTAGTCTTTTTCTGTCTGTTAGCAAATGATACCCATTTAATTTGTGACCCGTAAGTAATTGAAAGTTCACATACAGAAATAGAATAGAAAATTAGTGGGTTGACTATCGAGTAGCTAATAGTAGTAAACCTTTTTTCAATTTGATTAACTGTGTGTATTATATGAAAGTGTTTCTTTCTTTTCTTTTTTTCCTTTTTTTTTTTTGGGAGAAAAACAAGAAATTAAATAAATGAAAGGAGTAAAATTTTCATTAAAAAGATGGAAAAAACCTCTTTCGAGATTACAAGAGACTGAAGTCAAAGCGTAAATTATATGAAAGTATTTATATTTACTTTAATTATTAAATTATTAATTTTAATTACTATCATAAGAATGTGGATAGAAAATGATTAATTACTATCAAAGATGCATAATTGCTTTTGTCGCTTGTTGTCGGAGGAGCTTTCGGTTTAGATGAATTTTAATCTACCGTGTTTCGCTTTGATTGTTTTCCATCTTCTCCTTTGTTTTTCTTTGTCCTTGATCATTGTCCTTGTTGATTTTACGAGCATAGTTATAGTTTTTAGTTTAGTTAGTTCGGGTTTCTTTGTTTGTATGTTTAAAGGAGGTCTCATTTTTGATGAGCCATTCTTTTGTGTGTTATAATAGTTCTATCGTTTTTTGCCGAAAAAAAAAAAAATTAAATTAGAATGTCGATAGAAAATGATTAAGGTTGAATAAATGATGTTGTAGCCGATAAAAAAGGCTTTAATGAGCATAATAAGATACACTAACCAACAAATCAGTATCCAATAGTGGTGTTTCATTATACACCCATTTATTTATTAAGTTATTTATATTTAAGCGTAAATTCTACCAACTAGTTATTGAACCTCGCTTCGCGCCGGGAGTTCGATTTTTAATGTATTTTATTGCGTTTAGTAAAATTATTTTTTGGCTAACGATGATGTCGTTGAAGAGCAACCCGAGTCGAACTAAAAGGTATAACCCGTGAGAGATTTAAATGTTTTTTTAAATTAACAAGATGGTGTCGGAAAAATTTAACTCGTTGCGAGCGAGAAGATATGACCTGTTGAATATTTGAGTGGAGTTTATTTAAGATTTTTTATGAAAATGGTTATTTGACACGTTACCCCCTATTTGGGGGGTCGATTTGAATTTTTCAAAAAAGTGTGGGGGCCTTTGTTTTTAAAGTGAAATTTAGTTAAAATTTAATAAAATAAAAAGGTGAAAAGTCAAAAATGTCCATGATACTATTCATAACTTTTGTCTATTAGTTAATATGTAAATGTCCATGGTTTATATGAAATTATACCAACGATCTTTATTTCTTATTTTTTAAATTTACAATAATCGTCCATGTAGTTATAATGAAATTACATTAATCGTCTTTGTCTTTCATAAATTACAACGATCATCCACAACTTATATAAAAGCGTACGTTAATGGCATAGGGACTGTCACTATAATTTTCGGAACATAAGGAGGATTAAGGTAATTTCATATAAACTAGGACTATTGATACATCGAATACAAATGTAAAATTCACTCCCTATATTTCGCTCTTATATATAAGTTGAAATTATATATTATTAAACAAAGCTTTAAATGTAACATTCATAAATAGTTATAAACTCAAAACTCTATCTACATTTAATTTATTATAATTTATACCTTTTAAACATTAGTTATCTAAACTCTAATATCCAGGCTTGCCTGAGTGGCCACTGAGTTGCCCAATGAAGCACACCACTCGGGTTCAATCCTTGACTCTGCCAAATTGTTCAAAAATAGAGTATGACAAGAGGGTGCGCATAATGTGCAATTCAACCGGTACCAGGTCCCGCGCTCGAGGGGCTTGATTACCCGAAGTTTTACCTTCTATGGGGGAGCCAATGTGCTCGTTCATAGGAGGGTTTCCTTGTTTACCCAAAAAAATATAAATAAACATATAAACGTTAAAATACTATATACATTGAACAAATAACAGTGAACGAATCTAAACCAACTGTAGTCAATCTAATCAAACAATACAACAACGGAGTGCAAACACGTTTAACTAGGAAATAAGATAAAAGTAACACTAAAATCAAACCACAACAACCAAACAACGACGTCGGCCAGAAGAACGCATACCACCACCGCAATAAACACACAAACCGAAACCCCAGCCGCTACGAGATCACGCAAGTCGTCACGAAAGAGATTCAGTCTGCAAAAAACCAACGCCAACAACTAACTAAATAGGGTATTGATAATTGTACCACTCATTGGAATTATTTGTCTAAGGTTTGACCAAGTCAAAAGATAGAGAAAGAAGTTTATTAAATTGATGGTGGTTAAGCATGATAATATAATTTTTATATTTTTATTCTAAACTCAGTAATAAGGAATTATTGTGTTAAAATTAATACTTATATTACAATCTTATATTTATTTTTCCCTTATCTTATTATGTTATTTTATAAGTGTAGGTTTAGTGTCTATAATTGATTAAAGAAAAACTTGTTGCTGTTTATGGAAGCTGAAGTTTTATGCTTGATATACTGAAAATGGAGATATTTAGGGGGTAAAGTGAAAGTATTATGCTGATTAATATAAATGGCTTCTTAGGGTTTGAAATGAGCAGATTTTATCATTCTTTGTTTCAGCCGATTTGTTCATTCTCCTTCTTCTCCAATAGATATTCAGTTTTCTAAGAGTTTGATGAATATATCATCTTGATATAGTGAATTGAGTGTAATTGTTCACTATCTGTAGTGAAAATCTTGTGTCTGTTTCTGTTCTAAATTCATTTGACTAATTTGTGTTGATTTCAGTTTATTGCATTTAGTTCTTGATTGAAATATGTTGTTGTACTTCTGATTATCTTATGAATTTGTACAAGGTATCATAGTGATGGTGACTTGTTGATGATCTTTTGGTGATTCGATTTTCAGATTCCAAAGTTAAGGTTTGACGACTGTTGATATATTGTTCGAAATCTATTGATTTCTTCTGTTTGTGTTTTTTTATGCAGTTCGTGTTTGATTTGTGGGTAAAATTCAGGTTCATTGTATTATTTCAAGAAGAAAACCCTGATTTAAAAAATTAGGGTTAGGGTTTCGATTTATTGTTCTCTTGGCTGATCAAAAGAATGTAGGTGATTATCTTCGCCTTCCTAAGTATTCTGGAGTACTCTATAATACCTCTCATTTTTTCTTGTGTTGGTAGCAAGTTACCACACCAAGGAGTTATCTTGCTTAAGAGGATTAACTTCCCATTGGTGTTATACTTGGTCTATAGTAAAACTAGCTTTGCATTATTATTTATTTTCCTGCTCTCCGTGTTATATATGTTTCGTTTGTTTTTCATTCTTATGTGTTGATTACTTAGGTTGCCTAACTTTTCTTTGTAGAACGGAGAGAACTCCAAGAAAGACTTAGCTTGGTTGTCCTTTAGGATTATGCATTTTTAAGCATATGTGTGATCATTTTTTGTGTTTTATATTATCTGGTGTTATGGTTACTGAAACTGGTGATGGATCTAAGGTCACTCATGTGAGTGACCTTGACTTTGGAGATCCATTGAATCTGCATTTTAGTGATACTAGTACTACTGCCATTATTTCTATGAAATTGAAGAGATCTGAGAATTATAATATCTGGAGTAAGGCTATGCTTTTAGCTTTGCAAACCAAAACTAAAATTAGATTTATTGATGGTACTATTATTAAAAATAGCACTGATTATGTACTTTCTTTACAATGAGAAAGATGTAATTCTTTTGTTTTATCGTGGATTCTTAATTCTATGAGTGAAGAGTTATTTTCTGGTAAGGTTTTCTTTAAATATGCGAAAACTGTGTGAGATGAATTAAAAGAAACATATGATGAAACTAATGAATCCATTACATTTAATTTGCATAAGAAAATTAATACTATTTCACAAAATGGTGTGTAAGTAACTAGAGGGGGTGAATAGTTACTTAATGGTTTCTTAAAACTTTTTTGAAATCTTTAGCTATTAAAAGATAAGTTTTAAGTGCGGAAGCGTCCGTGTTTGTTAATGCAAGTATGTAAAGAATGTAAGTGCACAAACACGAGGATTTATAGTGGTTCGGGAGGATATTAACTAATCCTCCTTAATCCACTCCCCAATTCTAAAAATTGAGACTTTTCTTCACTATGATACCAAACCCGGTGGAGTATCCGGATACAACACTAGCTCCTTGATAAGCTGCTACTTATGAACCCTTACGTCCCTTTGAAGAATTCACAAACACCAAATGCTCTTACCACAAGATCCTAATGCTCTAGCCTAGTGAAATCACAACTATCCTCTAGATCCCTTTAAGAAGATAGCTCACAAGTAAACTTATAGCTAAGCTTACAATCACTCATAGTTCTTTAATAGGTTACACCAACATAATTCCCAATGGAATTGATCAACTTCCTAGATCCCTTTAAGAAAGTTGAATCATTAAGCAAGATGGTGTTTCTTATCATAAGAACGATCTAACTTCCTTGACCCCCTAACGAAGTTTCTTACAAAGTAAACTTAAAGATACAAATGATAAGTACAAAGTTTACATTTCAATTCTACTTAGTGTAAGTAGAATCTCTCTTTCCCTCTTATAATCTCTCCATAGATATGTGCTTGAGGCTTGGGAGATCAGTAGATATGACTTTGAAAGAATGTTGGAAAGGGGTAGTCTTCAAGTTTGGCAAAGGTTGGCATTTATAGGAAAGAAAAAAGTCTCTCAGATGGTGCACGGCTGACTCCACGATCAGCCGTGCTTCGACCTTGCTCCTATTGGACAACTTTTCAATATATCCGTTGGAGCTCTTTTTTCTTTTGAATTTTTGGCTTCTTTACCCAATATAAAGCTTTCAAAGATTCTTAATACACCTAGAAGTTAACTCCATTACCCCTTTAATCTTGGACATATGCATGGAGGTTGACATGTACTAGCTAAAGAGGAAAGTCCAATGTGCTTGACCATTGTCATTGATTTTCTAAAAAGGTAAATGCATCCAAACTTCATTGCCTAAGTCTTTAAACCCTTGTCTTCATCTTTGATGTAAGTATCTTGCTTCATTGGTGCTTGTTACAAGTCAATTGAATTTGTTTGAATCTAGTTAGGAATGCTTTGACTAGTTGCATTAATCATAAAGAGATAAACCACTACATTCCAAACCTTATACCCATGTCTTCACCAAATTTTCTTTTCTTTGATGGAAGTATCTTGCTCTTTAGAACCTTGTTACATCTTAATTGAACTAGTTTGAATCTAGTTGGAACTTAATGATCCTTGTTACAACCTTGACTAGCTTGAACTAATTACATTTACATACATACAATGCTACATAAAACTAATGGGATAGCACTTCTTTAATTGGAACTTTAATGACCATTATTAGTAATTTAGTATATTTAAATGACATTATGTAATAGGATAAAAGGATATAACACGTGTGTGTTTAATCTTATTTCAAGTTAAATTGTCATTAAGGTGTCATTAGGTGTGATTAATCAAGTTTAACATCTTTTGGTTCAAAACTCTTTTGAAAACAAAGAAGGCAACTATTCTAAGTATATTTAGAAAAGTTTTGTAAATTATAGATGCCTCAAAGTGGTCTAACTCAAAGTGAATGGATTTTGGTAACAGGAAGAACTGCGGTCGATCCACGATCGGCCGTGAGGTTGGTCATGGATCATATTTTCAAAAATCGTTTGAAAATGTTTGTACATGGCATCCACGGTCAGGCCTACGGTCGGCCGTGGATCAGCCATGTTTTATTTTTTCCAATTTTATTATTGTGAATTGATCTTTTGCTAGAGATAGTGTAGGCTTGTGAACTTGTGTTATTCTATACGTTGTTTAAGCACACAAGACTTGGTGTCGTCATCAAAACAAAGTGGTTAACATTTGAATATTAATATTGGATCACTAAAAAACATGGTGATTCATTATTTGATACTATCATAAGTTGAATGTTTTGTGGAAACAGTTTGATGCTCTTGTTAAATTGCCAACTTGAGGTTGTAATAATCCAGAATTTAAGAATCATAATGACTTGATTAAACTTATGCAGTTTTTGATGGGTCTTGATTAAAGCTATCATGTTGTTAGAAGCAATATACTGACTAGAGAAACATTACCAAGTGTGGAAACTGCTTTTTCTATTGTGTCTAGAGAGGAGTGTAACACACCGTTTTCCCCGTATATGATTTACAGGTGTATCGCGTATGTACGAGAGGTGTATGAAGGAATTGAGACATGTTCGTGCACTAAAGTTCTTGTATGCGAAAAGTGATCAGACCAAGTTAAAGGTCGCGGCGCGGAGGAGTGCGTCGCGGCGCGACATTACAAACAAATCAGAATCAGGAGGCATGGTAAGGAAGGCACCAGACCACGCCTTGGGTCGCGGCGCGGCATTTAGCTGATTTCAATTCCAGGAGGCATGTTAAGGCAACCACCAGAATACGTTATAGGTCGCGGCCCGACGATTAAGGCCGCGGCGCGGCATTCTGGGCGAGCTGGTACCAGATTTGTAATTTTAAAGGATGTTCGAGGGCATTTTGGTCATTTCGCGTATGTGCCAGATTTGGGATCTTAAATCCCATCCACTCATCTCATTTCCTTTTATGTTTTTCCTTTTCTTCTTCATTTTCTCTCAAAAACTCAAACACCCCAATTGATTCAAAGGGATTTTTGGAAAGGAAGAAGCGGGTTTTGATCGAAAGCGTAAGAGACAAGTTTGTTCTCCTCGTTCTTAGCTACAAGGTGATACTAGCGGTAAGCTCTAACTCCGAATTTCATTTTCGTGTTCATCATTCAAATTGGGGCTTTTGGCTTGTATGTTCATAGATGGAACCCATTTAGTTGTTAATTGAAGATTAACACCAAGGTTCGGGTTTATTGTTGTTATTGGCGGGTTTTGGGTTTGGTGAACAAGTGTAAGTTTGTAAGACTTGCAAATGGGTGTAATCACTAGTATTTAGTGATTATTGAGGTGTTGGAAGCCTTTAGGGTTCATGTGGTTGACTATTTTTGATTTGAATCAAAATTAGGATTTGGTGATGATTATGACCCAATTGTCGATTTAATAAGGTTTATAAACTTAAAATGAATTAAGTTGAAGTATAAACTCGAGTTAAATATGTTTTGGTGTCAAAAATTGTTCGTGGCGAAATGTTGACTTCTTATGGGTCTGGGCGATTTTGAGAATGATAAGTGTTTAACACTTATGTTTGGGTTTAATTGGTGTATTAGGACCATTGTCACTAGTGTTAGTGATTATTGGTTAGTTTGAGCGCGGTTTGTGCTCGGAGGTGCATTGGGTCGAAATTGTGCTAGTTGTCAATTTGGGTTGGTTTGTAAATCCACCCTAATTGTGTTATTTGTCATGTGATAATGGAATAGGTACGTTCCATTGGCGTTTGCGGATTTTGATTGGCATCCATCAAGACTTCAAGGTGAGCGTAAATTTACTATGCACATGTGTATGTGTAAAATAGGTGTTAGGGTGACCCTTGTTCGGGTTTACTCTATGTTCGTGTGGGAGAATGTACCTTATGCTTCGAGTCCATGTGATACGCTTATGCGTTGTGGGTTTTTACCCTTGGTATTGTGAATTGGCTAGCGTTTTGGATAGCCCTTTTTGCGATGGGTTGCTAGCATTTGTTGTTGAGGAAATGAATCTCTGTTAGTGCGGATTCATGATGACTCGGGTTGTGTCGGTCATCTTGGTGATGAGGTGGTGAATTTCGGGTTGTGCGAATTCACTAAGGTTTGGGTAGTTCGGCCAACCTCGGTTGTAGAAATGGTGAAGGAAATGAAACTCGGGTAGTGCGAATTCACTAAGGCTCAGGTAGTTCGGCCGACCTTCATGTAGTTTGGGTTAAGGGGTTAACCTTATCGTTATTGTTGATTATATTTGTTATATACGCGTATATACTTATTGTTGTGTTGTAGCTTGAAATGTCCCGTTCATATTGATTATAAATGTTCCATATTAATTGATTTCGTTGCGAGGTTTTGACCTCTATATGAGACGTTTTTCAAAGACTGCATTCATTTTTAAAATAACCATAACCTTTATTTTATCAATAAATGTTTTAAAAACATTACGTAGATTATCAAATAATGATAATCTAAAATATACTGTTTACACACGACCATTACATAATGGTTTACAATAGAAATATATTACATCGACATATGTTTCTTGAATGCAGTTTTTACACAATATCTTACAAACATGGACTCCAAATCTTGTCCTTATTTTAGTATACAACAGCGGAAGCTCTTAGTATTCACCTTAGAATAAACATGCTTTAAACGTCAACAAAAATGTTGGTGAGTTATAGGTTTAACCTATATATATCAAATTGTAACAATAGACCACAAGATTTCATTTTTCAATACACATCCCATACATAGAGATAAAAATCATTCATATGGTGAACACCTGATAACCGACATTAACAAGATGCATATATAAGAATATCCCCATCATTCCGGGATACCCTTCGGATATGATATAAATTTCGAAGTACTAAAGCAGACGGTACTTTAGATGGGGTTTGTTAGGCCCAATAGATCTATCTTTAAGATTCGCGTCAATTAGGGTGTCTGTTCCCTAATTCTTAGATTACCAGACTTAATAAAAAGGGGCATATTCGATTTCGATAATTCAACCATAGAATGTAGTTTCACGTACTTGTGTCTATTTTGTAAATCATTTATAAAACCTGCATGTATTCTCATCCGAAAAATATTAGATTTTAAAAGTGGGACTTGATAGTGCTCCAAATGAACATATATTTTGTAGCAATATCCTCCCAATATGTAAATTATTTAGTTGTAATTGTCTTATTTTAAGTTGTAATCGTTTATAATAAATAAGTGCGAAGACAAAAGGCGAAAACGAAGATTTGAAGACGCAAACGTCCAAAAAGCTCAAATGTACAAGATACAATCCAAGTGGTTCAATTTATTGGTAAGAAACGTCTAAAAATGACAAGAGTACAAGTTGCGGAATGCAAAGTACAAGATATTAAATTATACGAAAGGACGTTCGAAAATCCGGAAACGAGACCTGAGCCAACTATCAACGCCCGACACAACGGACTAAAAATTATGAGTCAACTATGCACAAGAATATAATATAATATTTAAATAATTATATAAATTATTTATATATTATATATATTTAAATAAAATGTCCACAAGCAAATGGCCAAAAATTGGTGAGCTGGATTCCTGACCTCCGCACTCGCGGAGCTGTGAAGGCTTAAACCTCCGCACTCGCGGAGCAGCCAAAATCAGAAATGTCCTATAAATACAACAAGCTTCTGCCGAGTTTAAAACACCAAAAAATAATAATAATAATAATACTCCTCTGTAATAATAATAAATATATATATTTTATATATATTTTATATATATATATATATATATATATATATATATATATATATATATATATATATATATATATATATATATATATAGTGTAGTTTATATTAGATTAGTTTTGGGTTATGCAAAGGTTATTTTACGGGTTTTAAAGTCGGAGCTCTGTCCGTGTAACACTACGCGATAAATAATCAATGTAAGTTATGTTCTCCTTTTTAAATTAATGTCTCATAACTAAGTTATTATTATGCTTATTTAATACCGAAGTAATCATGATGTTGGGCTAAATACTAAAATTGGGTAATTGGGCTTTGTACCATAATTGGGGTTTGGACAAAAGAACGACACTTGTGGAAATTAGACTATGGGCTATTAATGGGCTTTATATTTGTTTAACTAAATGATAGTTTGTTAATTTTAATATAAAGATTTACAATTGGACATACCTATAAATAACCATATACACTCAATCGGACACGATGAGCGGGGTATTTATATGTACGAATAATCGTTCATTTAACCGAACACGTGAATGGATTAACAGTCACTAGAATTATTAAAACAGGGGTGAAATTATATACAAGGACAATTGGTGTAATTGTTAACAAAGTATTAAAACCTTGGGTTACACGCAGTCGATATCCTGGTGTAATTATTAAACAAAGTATTAAGACCTTGTTACAGTTTAAGTCCCCAATTAGTTGGAATATCTGACTTCGGATATAAGGATAATTTGACGAGGACACTCGCACTTTATATTTATGACTGATGGACTGTTGTGGACAAAAACCAGACGGACATATTAAATAATTCAGGACAAAGAACAATTAACCCATGGGAATAAACTAAAATCAACACGTCAAACATCATGATTATGGAAGTTTAAATAAGCATAATTCTTTTATTTTCATATTTAATTGCACTTTTAATTATCGCATTTTTATTTATTGTCATTGTATTTAATTGCACTTTTAATTATCGCACTTTTTAATTATTGCAATTTTATTTTATCGCACTTTTATTTATCGCAATTTCATTATCGTTATTTACTTTACGCTTTAAATTAAGTCTTTTATTTATTTAATATTTTACATTAGGTTTAAACTGCGACTAAAGTTTTAAAAATCGACAAACCGGTCATTAAACGGTAAAAACCCCCCTTTATAATAATAATATTACTTATATATATATTTGTATTTTTATAAATTAAAACTAATATAGCGTTAAGCTTTGTTTAAAAGATTTCCATGTGGAACGAACCGGACTTACTAAAAACTACACTACTGTACGATTAGGTACACTGCCTATAAGTGTTGTAGCAAGGTTTAGGTATATCCATTCTATTAATAAATAAATATCTTGTGTAAAATTGTATCGTGTTTAATAGTTTTTCCTAGTAAAATATAAGCTATTTCATATACGCCTCGCTTCGCATCAAGTATTTTTGGCGCCGCTGCCGGGGAACATAAACGCCGAAAGCGCAACACTATATTAAAAAAAAAAGATAAAAGTGTTTATCAAGTTCTTTTTATAAAAATATAAGATTTTTAAAAAAAAAAAAAATCCGAACCTGCATAAAAATCGAACCTTTCTCAGCTGAAACTGAACCCTCCGCGACTCGCGA
Source organism: Rutidosis leptorrhynchoides (assembly GCF_046630445.1). Classification (NCBI taxonomy): domain Eukaryota; kingdom Viridiplantae; phylum Streptophyta; class Magnoliopsida; order Asterales; family Asteraceae; genus Rutidosis; species Rutidosis leptorrhynchoides. The sequence goes on from NC_092339.1 coordinate 11,406,998, forward strand.
AGTATTTGAACTGGGTTCATCCGCACTCGCGGAGGTACCCTGACACGCCTGATCAACCCTAGTTTCGCATTTATTACGGTGTATTATTATTTATTATAATTAAACCCTAATTAGGTTTTTAGTATTTTATTATTTAGTTTAGTTTTATTAATTAATTTGTATTTTTAAGTTTAATTAGTTTAAATAAATATATAAATTAATACTTTTATAAAATAAATAATATAAAAATTATAATTTTATAAACTTTAAGTTTATTTTTATATTTTGTATCTTTTTATTTGTTTTTGCATAATTTGTATTTTTTTATCGTTCGTACTTAGTTTTAAATATAGTATTTGCCATAGTTATTTTTATTTCTAGATTTTTAGGCTTTGCCGTAAAATCCCTTAAGTGCTTTTTCTTTAGATTAAGATTTAGGCACTTTAAAATTTTACGACGTCACTTATCGCTTTAGTATTTAATAAATTTTAGTACCTTTTTAAGTTATTGTCGTTTTGGATTTAGAATTCCTTCTAAGTTTTAATACCTTTAGACGCAAATTTTAATATTTAATTTTTTTAGAATTTTAAGTTTCGACGCGCTACTTTCTTATTTTATTTTTCAATTTTTTATTTTTCGACGTTTTTCGACGCTACTCTTTTTCTTTCTTATTTCTCGCCGCTCTAGTTTTTAGGACTTAGAATTTTCTCTATTTCTTCTCTAATAATTCAAAACGAAAAATTATTTTAAGCGGTTAAATTGATAGACATCCAAATTTTCTGCTTCGTAGTAATAGTTGGATTTGTTAGTGGCTGAGTTGTGAGCTTCCGATTTAAAGGGTTCTGGCTCCCTGCTACATCTATTGGCTATTCGAAACGTGGGCAAAAGCAGAAAAGTCTATTAATTTGATAACTTATATAATTTTTAGTTTATAACTAATATGATAATTAGTAAATGCACCACATTATAGCTAAAATTTGGTAATAAGTGTAGTATGAAAAATCTCGAAAATATTTTGGAAACTCTTTATGACATACGAAATCAATACTCTCAAACGGGTGTTGATGAAAATTCGTTCGGTCAATCTTGGCTCACGAATGACAAAACAATAACTGGTTGTGAAATCTGTGGAGATTATCATTCAACATGGGAATGTTATTATTATGTTCCTATGGAAAATTACGCACCCATGGAACCTGAATGGAATGATTATGAAGAATACAATTCAAATTGGGATTATTCCCAAGAATATATCCAAACTCAACAACCAGAGGACGAGGAAAATTATGTGTCTGAAAATTCTTTAGATTATATAAAAATCAAACTCGAAGAACTTGATGCTCAAAATGAACAAATGAGAGAGTTTGTAAATAGGGAAGCTGAAACTCTATCAGATTACACACCTGTTGATCTGAGGAGTATTGTGCAAGAAAATCTCATATCATTGAATTTTGTTGAATTCGAGAGCTCCGAAATCACCAATTATACCGATGATACTTTTTATTCAGCTTTACCAATTTCACGACATATCGACACATTAGCCTCTACCGATAATATCATCGATCCATCAATGGATGAAGAAGAAGTAAGGGTGACAAATTGGTACTCTTGGGAAAATGATAACGTTGAAAATTTTACCCTCGAGACAAAAGTGGTGGGACCGATAAGAACCGTTAATGAAGAAGAATCTACTTCGATCCCGAAATTCAAAATTCCACAACCTTCCAACCCAATATTCTCAATAGACGAGTCATCAACTGAAGATGAACTACGAGCTGTAATAGATAATGACACCTCGGATGTCACCCAATTGGGTAATAGAGGTGAAACCTTTGATCCCGAGAATGAACGGGAGGAAATGTTAGGAATTGTCCACCCTATAGTATGTATGTCGGTGTATATCGATCCATTTGACCAAGAACCAGAAAAGAGACATATCCATTTACTAAAAGCTACACTTAAAAAAGAATTAAGTAGTGACAATCGGGTGATTCTAAACTTTAAACCCATTGATATATTATACACCACCCGAGATGTAAATAACTGGCTCACTATTTTAATTCGTGGAACTTATTCTACCGACTTCACATATCGTCAGCTAAGTGTGGGGAAGTCTAACCCCACTTAACGTTAAATTAGGGGTTCGGGTTAGTGCATAACTCGTTAATAAAAATGCACGATTAGGGTAAAAGACGCATTTTCAAAAATTAGCAAACAGTTCAGAAAAGCAACCGTTTTTGAAGAAAAACATGTGTGATAAAACAAGAAGGAATGAACGATTAGGTGCGCCATCTATCATTCGACGAGCTTTGTAATTACAAACTGGGTATTTTCAATCACTTTTCTACACTAATCACCCTCATGAATTTATAATTAGAGTCTGATTTCATGCAAATGAGGGCATTGCATGATCTCAAGTGTGGGGAAGGGTTATAAATTCTCTCGGGTTTATACTTGGCTTATTTTCTAAATATTGTGAAAATTTTAAAATTTTTCAACTAAATGAATTCAAAATCATGTTTATACATATTTATGAACGATAAAACTAGGTGTTAATGCCGAAATTATTGTTACCTCGGAAAGAACATAAATTGAGAAACAACTAAAATGCTTGAATTTATTTATTAGGATATAAAAAGATGCATGAAAAAAGCCAAGTGTGGGGGCAAGTGTGGGGAGAATGGACCAAGTTATTCAATTAAAAACTATCTATCACATGTTTCTGTAAAGTTTAATGCAGGTGCTTTTGTTTTGGACTAAATTAACTGTTTTACCCGATTTATTGTAATACTTTAGAAAGAAAAGATGGATCTGCACGATGAATCAATTCCACCATTAAAAGGAAGTAAAGTCTTCCGAAAAAGACACGCGCTTCTTGATTTAGGTCAGGAAGTTGTCGTCCAGACCAGCTGTAGGTTGACGAAAAATCTAGAAAAGTCATCTCTAAAATCAGCAGGAAATCCACGGACCTCAGCATCAAACAGGGTCGCCAAGTGGTCAGACTTATCCTAACCATGAGAGGATCTGTCTCGTAAAATGGGGAGGGCGCCGTGCAAATTAGCTTGATAAGACTAATGAATCAGACCCCCAGAAAGGATAATCTCCTTAAAGATTAAAAATCAGCTTTTAAGCCTGATATTACTCAATCCTTGAGATTGACCTTAAAGATTGAGAATTCAAACTCATGGAATTCGATGATATCTAAACTCGAGCTTGAACGAGAAAATATTTTGTTCAAAATTACAAACCCATTTGTTTTCTAAAAACCCATTTTCAATACGTTCATTACCATTGAACGTAAAATCCCGAGAATTCACCTGGAATTCATTAGGTCACCTGAACCAAATCGGGTGTCAACCGTAAGAACGGTGGTTGCATAGCATGGTCAAAGACAGGACCTTGTGCCAGACCGAAAAACTATAGGGTGAGCTTTACTATTGCTCCTACAAAGGATAGTAATTGCATCCGACACGTTATAGACCATAATTAAAAGCATGACAGGGGACATTGCCTTAACAGTTGCTTGTTCAACGCTTTCCTGTACAACCGGACGGTAGTTTACCGAAAGGTAATATACGGGACAAGTAAACTGGACGTGTTGCTTTCCTAATACAAGGTTAGCAAGTGGGTAACACAAAACCGCAAGTGTTGAGCTAAAATTTTCAAATCTGAAACCCACAAAACCCACAAAAATATTTTGCAAACACCGGTGAAGGGTTATTCCAGAAAACTTATCTAGGGTAAAAGCTAGATTGAATTTTCAAAGAATCAAATGTTTTCATAAAGATCCAATTTCCTTAAGGATCTAAATTTTTATAGTCATGTGGGACTGTAAACCATACCGTTACTATCATTGTTTACCACCGTATCAAAATCACTGATGTATAAAGTGTGAAGAATAAAGAAGTGATTCGTGTAATTTAATTTCAAGTTCTGTATTGCTTGAGGACAAGCAACGTTCAAGTGTGGGGATATTTGATAGTGCTCCAAATGAACATATATTTTGTAGCAATATCCTCCCAATATGTAAATTATTTAGTTGTAATTGTCTTATTTTAAGTTGTAATCATTTATAATAAATAAGTGCGAAAACAAAAGGTGAAAACGAAGATTTGAAGACGCAAACGTCCAAAAAGCTCAAATGTACAAGATACAATCCAAGTGGTTCAATTTATTGGTAAGAAACGTCTAAAAATAACAAGAGTACAAGTTGCAGAACGCAAAGTACAAGATATTAAATTATACGAAAGGACGTTCGAAAATCCGGAACCGAGACCTGAGCCAACTATCAACGCCCGACGTAACGGACTAAAAATTATGAGTCAGCTATGCACAAGAATATAATATAATATTTAAATAATTATATAAATTATTTATATATTATATATATTTAAATAAAACGTCGACAAGCAAATGGCCAAAAATTGGTGAGCTGGATTCCTGACCTCCGCACTCGCGGAGCTGTGAAGGCTTAAACCTCCGCACTCGCGGAGCAGCCAAAATCAGAAATGTCCTATAAATACAACGAGCTTCTGCCGAGTTTAAAACACCAAAAAATAATAATAATAATACTCCTCTGTAATAATAATAAATATATATATATATATATAGTGTAGTTTTATATTAGATTTGTTTTGGGTTATGTAAAGGTTATTTTACGGGTTTTAAAGTCGGAGCTCTGTCCGTGTAACACTACGCGATAAATAATCAATGTAAGTTATGTTCTTCTTTTTAAATTAATGTCTCGTAACTAAGTTATTATTATGCTTATTTAATACCGAAGTAATCATGATGTTGGGCTTAATACTAAAATTGGGTAATTGGGCTTTGTACCATAATTGGGGTTTGGACAAAAGAACGACACTTGTGGAAATTAGACTATGGGCTATTAATGGGCTTTATATTTGTTTAACTAAATGATAGTTTGTTAATTTTAATATAAAGATTTACAATTGAACATACCTATAAATAACCATATACACTCAATCGGACACGATGGGCGGGGTATTTATATGTACGAATAATCGTTCATTTAACCGGACACGGGAATGGATTAATAGTCACTAGAATTATTAAAACAGGGGTGAAATTATATTCAAGGACACTTGGTGTAATTATTAACAAAGTATTAAAACCTTGGGTTACACGCAGTCGATATCCTGGTGTAATTATTAAACAAAGTATTAAGACCTTGTTACAGTTTAAGTCCCCAATTAGTTGGAATATTTGACTTCGGATATAAGGATAATTTGACGAGGACACTCGCACTTTATATTTATGACTGATGGACTGTTGTGGACAAAAACCAGACGGATATATTAAATATTCCAGGACAAAGAACAATTAACCCCGGCAGCGGCGCCAAAAATACTTGATGCGAAGCGAGGCGTATATGAAATAGCTTATATTTTACTAGGAAAAATTATTAAATACGATACAATTTTACACAAGATATTTATTTATTTATAGAATGGATATACCTAAACCTTGCTACAACACTTATAGGCAGTGTACCTAATCGTACAGTAGTGTAGTTTTTAGTAAGTCCGGTTCGTTCCACATGGAAATCTTTTAAACAAAGCTTAACGCTATATTAGTTTTAATTTATAAAAATACAAATATATATATAAGTAATATTATTATTATAAAGGGGGGTTTTTACCGTTTAATGACCGGTTTGTCGATTTTTAAAACTTTAGTCGCAGTTAAAACCTAATGTAAAATATTAAATAAATAAAAGACTTAATTTAAAGCGTAAAGTAAATAACGATAATGAAATTGCGATAAATAAAAGTGCGATAAAATAAAATTGCGATAATTAAAAAGTGCGATAATTAAAAGTGCAATTAAATACAATGACAATAAATAAAAATGCGATAATTAAAAGTGCAATTAAATATGAAAATAAAAGAATTATGCTTATTTAAACTTCCATAATCATGATGTTTGACGTGTTGATTTTAGTTTATTCCCATGGGTTAATTGTTCTTTGTCCTGGATTATTATAATATGTCCGTCTGGTTTTTGTCCACAACAGTCCATCAGTCATAAATATAAAGTGCGAGTGTCCTCGTCAAATTATCCTTATATCCGAAGTCAAATATTCCAACTAATTGGGGACTTAAACTGTAACAAGGTCTTAATACTTTGTTTAATAATTACACCAGGATATCGACTGCGTGTAACCCAAGGTTTTAATACTTTGTTAACAATTACACCAAGTGTCCTTGTATATAATTTCACCCCTGTTTTAATAATTCTAGTGACTATTAATCCATTCCCGTGTCCGGTTAAATGAACGATTATTCGTACATATAAATACCCCGCCCATCGTGTCCGATTGAGTGTATATGGTTATTTATAGGTATGTACAATTGTAAATCTTTATGTTAAAATTAACAAACTATCATTTAGTTAAACAAATATAAAGCCCATTAATAGCCCATAGTCTAATTTCCACAAGTGTCGTTCTTTTGTCCAAACTCCAATTATGGTACAAAGCCCAATTACCCAATTTTAGTATTTAGCCCAACATCATGATTACTTCGGTATTAAATAAGCATAATAATAACTTAGTTACGAGACATTAATTTAAAAAGGAGAACATAACTTACATTGATTATTTATCGCGTAGTGTTACACGGACAGAGCTCCGACTTTAAAACCCGTAAAATAACCTTTGCATAACCCAAAACTAATCTAATATAAAACTACACTATACTATATATATATATATATATATATATATATATATATATATATATATTATTATTATTACAGAGGAGTATTATTATTATTATTTTTTGGTGTTTTAAACTCGACAGAAGCTCGTTGTATTTATAGGACATTTCTGATTTTGGCTGCTCATTGAGTGCGGAGGTTTAAGCCTTCACATCTCCGCGAGTGCGGAGGTCAGGAATCCAGCTCACCAATTTTTGGCCATTTGCTTGTCGACGTTTTATTTAAATATATATAATATATAAATAATTTATATAATTATTTAAATATTATATTATATTCTTGTGCATAGTTGACTCATAATTTTTAGTCCGTTGCGTCGGGCGTTGATAGTTGGCTCAAGTCTCGGTTCCGGATTTTCGAACGTCCTTTCATATAATTTAATATCTTGTACTTTGCGTTCCACAACTTGTACTCTTGTCATTTTTAGACGTTTCTTACCAATAAATTGAACCACTTGGATTGTATCTTGTACATTTGAGCTTTTTGTACGTCTGCGTCTTCAAATCTTCATTTTCGCCTTTTGTCTTCGCACTTATTTATTATAAACGATTACAACTTAAAATAAGACAATTACAACTAAATAATTTACATATTGGGAGGATATTTCTACAAAATATATGTTCATTTGGAGCACTATCAGGACTATAATTCACTTTCACAGATATTTCCTTCCTCGAAAATAAGACTTGGCCACGGATCGATTCACGAACCTATACATATATATCAAAGTATGATCAAAATATAATTACAACCATTTTTATTATGTTTTAAATATTTGAGTGTATTAAGTCAGCTGTCCTCGTTAGTAACCTACAACTAGTTGTCCACAGTTAGATGTACAGAAATAAATCGATATATATTATCTTGAATCAATCCACGACCCAATGTATACACGTCTCAGGCTAGATCACAACTCAAAGTATATATATTTTTGGAATCAACCTCAACCCTGTATAGGTAACTCCAACATTACTGCATATAGAGTGTCTATGGTTGTTATAAATAATATATATACATGGGTCGATATGATATGTCAAAACATTTGTATACGTGTCTATGGTATCCCAAGATTACATAATATATTAGAATACATGTATAATACAATATAAGTTAGCTAAGATATGATTTGTATAGATTTGTTAAAGATTTTCCGTAGCTAAAAAGATCAAAAATATCCAATCTTGTTTTACCCATAACTTCTTCATTTTAAATCCGTTTTGAGTGAATCAAATTGCTATGGTTTCATATTGAACTCTAATTTAAGAATATAAACAGAAAAATTATAGGTTTATAGTCAGAAATTTAAGTTACATGTCAATTACTAAAGAGGTAGTCATTTTCGTCGAAAGAACGACATCTTGATGACCATTTTGAAAAACATACTTTCACTTTGAGTTTAACCAAGATTTTTGGATATAGTTTCATGTTCATATGAAAAATCATTTTCCCAGAAGAACAACTTTTAAATCAAAGTTTATCATAGTTTTTAATTATCCAAACCAAAACAGCCCCCGGTTTTACTACGACGGCGTATATCCGATTTTATGGTGTTCATCGTGTTTCCAGGTTTTAAATAATTAAGTTAGCATATCATATAGATATAGAACATGTATTTAGTTGATTTTAAAATTCAAGTTAGAAGGATTAACTTTTGTTTGCGAACAAGTTTAGAATTAACTAAACTATGTTCTAGTGATTACAAGTTTAAACCTTTGAATAAGATAGCTTTATATGTATGAATCGAATGATGTTATGAACATCATTACTACCTCAAGTTTTCTGGATAAAACTACTGGAAATGAGAAAAATGGATCTAGCTTCAAAGGATCCTTGGATGGCTTGAAAGTTCTTGAAGCAGAATCATGACACGAAAACAGTTCAAGTAAGATTTTCACTCGAAATAAGATTGTTATAGTTGTAGAAATTGAATCAAAGTTTGAATATGAATATTACCTTGAATTAGAAAGATAACCTACTGTAAATAACAAAGGTTCCTTGATCTTAGATGATTACTTGGAATGGATTAGAAAGCTTGGAAGTAGACTTGCAAACTTGGAAGTATTCTTGATTTTTATGAAACTATACTTATGGAATTTATGAAGAACACTTAGAACTTGAAGATGGAACTTGAAGATGGAACTTGAGAGAGATCAATTAGATGAATAAAATTGAAGAATGAAAGTGTTTGTAGGTGTTTTTGGTCATTGGTATATGGATTAGATATAAAGGATATGTAATTTTGTTTTCATGTAAATAAGTCATGAATGATTACTAATATTTTTGTAATTTTATGAGATATTTCATGCTAGTTGCCAAATGATGGTTCCCACATATGTTAGGTGACTCACATGGGCTGCTAAGATCTGATCATTGGAGTGTATATACCAATTATACATACATCTAAAAGCTGTGTATTGTACGAGTACGAATACGGGTGCATACGAGTAGAATTGTTGATGAAACTGAACGAGGATGTAATTGTAAGCATTTTTGTTAAGTAGAAGTACTTTGATATGTGTCTTGAAGTCTTTCAAAAGTGTAAGAATACATATCAAAACACAACATGTATATACATTCTAATGGAGTCGTTAAGTCTTCGTTAGTCGTTACATATAAGTGTTGTTCTGAAACCTTTAAGTTAACGATCTCAATTAATGTTGTTAACCCAATGTTTATTATATCAAATGAGATGTTAAATTATTATATTATCATGATATTATGATGTATGAATATCTTTTAATATGATATATATATTAAAATATTGTTACAACGATAATCGTTACATATAAGTCTCGTTTCGTAATTCTTGAGTTAGTAGTCTTGTTTTTACATATGTAGTTCATTGTTAACACACTTAATGATATATTTAAATATCATTTAATCATGTTAAATATAGTGTATCAATATCTTAATATGATACATATGTATTTAGTAGACGTTATCATAACGATAATCGTTATATATATCATTTCGAGTTTCTTAACTTAGTAATATCATTTCTTATGTATATCACATATTGTTAATATATTTAGTGAGATACTTACTCATCATAATCTTATGTCAACCATATATATATGTCTATATATACCACAACATGTAGTTTTTACAATTTTGTAACGTTCGTGAATCGCCGGTCAACTTGGGTGATCAATTGTCTATATGAAACTTATTTCATTTAATCAAGTCTTAACAAGTTTGATTGCTTAACACATTGGAAATATTTAGTCATGTAAATATCAATCTCAATTAATATATATAAACATGGAAAAGTTCGGGTCACTACAGTACCTACCCGTTAAATAAATTTCGTCCTGAAATTTTAAGCTGTTGAAGGTGTTGACGAATCTTCTGGAAATAGATGCGGGTATTTCTTCTTCATCTGATCTTCACGCTCCCAGGTGAACTCAGGTCCTCTACGAGCATTCCATCGAACCTTAACAATCGGTATCTTGTTTTGCTTAAGTCTCTTAACCTCACGATCCATTATTTCGACGGGTTCTTCAATGAATTGAAGTTTTTCATTGATTTGGATTTCGTCCAATGAAATAGTGAGATCTTCTTTAGCAAAACATTTCTTCAAATTCGAGACGTGGAAAGTGTTATGTACAGCCGCGAGTTGTTGAGGTAGCTCCAGTTGGTAAGCTACTAGTCCGACACGATCTATAATCTTGAATGGTCCAATGTAACTTGGATTTAGTTTCCCCCGTTTACCAAATCGAACAACGCCTTTCCAAGGTGAAACCTTAAGCATGACCATTTCTCCAATTTCAAACTCTATATCTTTTCTTTTACTGTCCGCGTAGCTCTTTTGTCGACTCTAGGCGGTTTTCAATCGTTGTTGAATTTGGATGATTTTCTCGGTAGTTTCTTGTATTATCTCCGGACCCGTAATCTGTCTATCCCCCACTTCATTCCAACAAATCGGAGACCTGCACTTTCTACCATAAAGTGCCTCAAACGGCGCCATCTCAATACTAGAATGATAACTGTTGTTGTAGGAAAATTCTGCTAACGGTAGGTATCGATCCCACCTGTTTCCGAAATCAATAACACATGCTCGTAGCATGTCTTTAAGCGTTTGTATCGTCCTTTCACTCTGCCCATCAGTTTGTAGATGATAGGCAGTACTCATGTCTAGACGAGTCCCCAATGCTTGTTACAACGTCTGCCAGAACCTTGAAACAAATCTACCATCCCTATCAGAGATAATAGAGATGGGTATTCCATGTCTGGAGACAGCCTCCTTCAAATACAATCGCGCCAACTTCTCCATTTTGTCATCTTCTCTAATTGGCAGGAAGTGTGCTGACTGTGAGACGATCAACTATTACCCAAATAGTATCATAACCACTTGCAGTCCTTGGCAATTTAGTAATGAAATCTATGGTAATGTTTTCCCATTTCCATTCCGGGATTTCAGGTTGGTGTAGTAGACCTGATGGTTTTTGATGTTCATCTTTGACCTTAGAATACGTCAAACATTCTCCTACATATTTAGCAATATCGGCTTTCATACCCGACCACCAAAAGTGTTTCTTGAGATCTTTATACATCTTCCCCGCTCCGGGATGTATTGAATATCTGGTATTATGTGCTTCTTTAAGTACCATTTTTCTCACATCTCCAAACCTTGGTACCCAAATTCTATCAGCCCTATATCGGGTTCCGTCTTCTCGAATATTAAGATGTTTCTCTGATCCTTTGGGTATCTCATTCTTCAACTTTCCTTCTTTTACAACCCCCTATTGGGCCTCCTTTATATGAGTAGTAAGGTTAGTACGAATAATTATATTCATAGCTTTTACCCGTATAGGTTCTCTGTCCTATCTACTCAAAGCATCAGCTACCACATTCGCCTTCCCCGGGTGGTATCGAATCTCAAAATCATAATCATTCAACAGTTCAATCCACCTGTGTTGTCTCATATTCAGTTGCTTCTGATTAAATATATGTTGGAGACTTTTGTGGTCGGTATATATAATACTTTTGACCCCATATAAATAATGCCTCCAAGTCTTTAATGCAAAAACAACAGCACCCAATTCCAAATCGTGAGTTGTATAATTTTGCTCGTGAATCTTCAATTGTCTAGACGCATAAGCAATCACCTTCGTTCGTTGCATTAATACACAACCGAGACCTTGCTTTGATGCGTCACAATAAATCACAAAATCATCATTCCCTTCAGGCAATGACAATATAAGTGCCGTAGTTAGCTTTTTCTTCAATAACTGAAACGCCTTCTCTTATTCATCCTTCCATTCAAATTTATTCCCTTTATGCGTTAATGCAGTCAAGGGTTTTGCTATTATGGAGAAATCTTGGATGATTCTTCTGTAGTAACCAGCCAATCCTAAAAATTGACGTATATGCTTCGGAGTTTTTGGGGTTTCCCACTTTTCAACGGTTTCGATCTTTGCCGGGTCCACCTGGATACCTTCTTTGTTCACTATGTGACAGAGGAATTGAACTTCTTCTAACCAAAATGCACACTTTGAAAACTTAGCGTACAGTTTTTCTTTCCTCAATACTTATAGCACTTTTCTCAAATGTTCTTCGTGCTCTTGATCATTCTTTGAGTAAATAAGTATGTCATCGATGAAAACAATGACAAACTTGTCCAGATATGGCCCACACACTCGGTTCATAAGGTTCATGAACACAGCTGGTGCGTTAGTCAATCCAAACGGCATAACCATAAACTCGTAAAGACCATAACGCGTCCTAAAAGCAATTTTTGGAATATCATCCTCCTTTACTCGCATTTGATGATATCCAGAACGTAAATCGATTTTTGAATAAACCGACGAGCCTTGTAGTTGATTAAATAAGTCGTTAATTCTCGACAGTGGATAACGGTTTTTGATGGTAAGTTTATTCAACTCTCTGTAGTCAATACATAACCTAAATGTACCATCCTTCTTCTTGACAAACAAAACAGGAGCTCCCCATGGTGATGTGCTTGGTCGAATGAAACCACGTTCTAGTAGTTCTTGCAGTTGGCTTTGCAGTTCTTTCATCTCGCTGGGTGCGAGTCTGTAAGGAGCACGAGCTATTGGTGTAGCTCCTGGTATAAGATCTATTTGAAATTCAACAGATCGATGTGGAGGTAGTCCCGGTAATTCTTTCGAAAATACATCGGGAAATTCTTTTGCGATGGGAACATCATTGATGCTCTTTTCTTCAGTTTGTACTTTCTCGATGTGTGCTAGAACAGCATAGCAACCTTTTCTTATTAGTTTCTGTGCCTTCAAATAACTAATAAGATGTAGCTTCGTGTTGCCCTTTTCTCTGTACACCATTAAGGGTTCTCCTTCTTCTCGTACAATGCGAATTGCATTTTTTTAACATACGATCTCTGCTTTCATCTCCTTCAGCCAGTCCATGCCAACTATTACATCAAAACTCGCTAACTCTACTGGTATCAAATCAATCTTAAATATTTCGCTACCCAGTTTAATTTCTCGATTTCGGCATATATAATATGCTGAAATTAATTTACCGTTTGCTAATTCGAGTAAAAATTTACTATCCAACGGTGTCAATGGACAACTTAATTTAGCACAAAAATCTCTACTCATATAGCTTCTATCCGCACCCGAATCAAATAAAACGTAAGCAGATTTATTGTCAATAAGAAACGTATCCGTAACAAGCTCCGGGTCTTCCTGTGCCTCTGCCGCATTAATATTGAAAACTCTTCCGCGGCCTTGTCCATTCATGTTCTCCTGGTTCGGGCAATTTCTAATAATGTGGCCCGATTTTCCACATTTATAACAAACTACGTTGGCATAACTTGCTCCGACACTACTTGCTACGCCATTACTCGTTCCGACACCATTTGTTCCTTTCGTTCTGTTAACCCCTGGTCCGTAGACCTCACACTTCGCCGCGCTATGACCATTTCTTTTACACTTGTTGCAAAATTTAGTGCAGAACCCCGAGTGATACTTTTCACACCTTTGGCATAGCTACTTCTGATTGTTGTTATTGCTGCGGTTGTTATTGTTGATGGGATGATTGTTGTAGTTGTTGTTGTTGTTGTTGTGCCTTTTGTTGTAGTTGCGATTTATGTTGCGATTGTTGGGATAGTTGTTGTTTTGGTGACTCTTATCACCGTTTTCCTCCCACTTTCTTTTGACTAACTTCACATTGGCCTCTTCGGCCGCCTGTTCTTTAATTCTTCCCTCAATCTGGTTCATTAGTTTGTGAGCCATTCTACATGCCTTTTGTATGGAGGCAGGCTCGTGTGAACTTATATCTTCTTGGATTCTCTCCGGTAACCCTTTCACAAACGCGTCGATCTTCTCTTCCTCATCTTCGAACGCTCTCAGACACAATAGGCACAATTCTGTGAATCGTCTTTCGTACGAAGTAATATCGAATCCCTGTGTTGTAACCCTCTAAGTTCTGACTTGAGCTTATTGACCTCGATTCTGGGATGGTACTTCTCGTTCATCAAGTGCTTGAATACTGACCACGGTAGCGCGTAAGCAGCATCTTGTCCCATTTGCTCTAGATAGGTATTCCACCATGTTAACGCAATACATGTGAAGGTATGCGTAGCGTACTTCACTTTGTCTCCTTCAGCACACTTACTTATGGCAAACACTGATTCAACTTTCTCGGTTCACCGTTTCAATCCGATTGTTCCTTCAGTCCCATCAAATTATGAAGGTTTGTAGGCAGTGAATTCCTTGTAGGAGCATCCTATACGATCTCTTGTGCCGTTAGCTGTATTGCTAGATTCAGAGTTATTGTTGGTATGTAGCGCAGCCTGTACTGTGGCTATGTTTGAAGCAAGAAAGGCACGAAATTCCTCTTCGCTCATATTCAAGGTGTGTCGAGTAGTCGGTGCCATTTCCTTCAAAATAGTCAAATGAAACAATTTAATCATACAGAATATTAAGAGTAGTCAATAGTATCTCGTATCATAATATGAACTCATTTATAAAAGCTTTTTCTTCATATTAGCATTTTATAATTTTAAATCCGGGTACTACCTACCCGTTAAGTTCATACTTAGTAGCTAATATACAATTCAACTACTACAATTCTATATGAAAAACTGATTATAATAATATATCACATACAAATATTCTTCAAACTTACAACTTCGCTATATTACATATAACATGAAAAATAGTACACTATGATACAGGATAGTTTTGAAGATAAATCTAGTTAATACGCAAGTTGTTCAGCAAAGAAAATAAAGACACGTAATTCATAAGTCCAGAAACAAGTCATGCATTCTGGTTTTACTAAGACGAGTTCCCATCCTTGGTCTTGTGGAAAATAACCGTTATGACCATTGGCTAGGCAGCATGTTGTAATGTCGTCAAAAGGACGAGGGTTTCGTAATGTCCAACAGCCCTGTAATACTCTAAAAACCTTGTTTCTCACCCCAACTACTGAATCCGTCACTTGTGGGAAAGTTTTATTTAAAAGCTGCAATCCGATGTTCTTTTTCTCACTTTGGTAAGAAGCGAACAACACTAACCCGTAAGCATAACATGCTTCTTTATGTTGCATGTTAGAAGCTCTTTCTAATTCACGAAATCCTATGTTGGGATATGTTGAGTCAAAATAGGTTCTTAACCCGTAGCGTAAAATTGCATTTGGGTTCACCGCATTTAACGCTTTAAAGAAAACACGGCGTAACTTAAAGTCTCCCCAATGTGATATACCCCACCTATCAAAGGAAAGCCTTTTTATAAACTAAGGCATTTCTAAAAAGTCTTTCAACTGTTTGACAAGTTAATTTCGCCATAACTAAATGTGCTGATGAATTCTGACCGACTCTAGACAAGATTTCCTCAATCATATCCTCTGGTAGGTCTTCTAAAATATTCGGTTGTCTACCCTTAACGTCCATTTTGTTTTTATACTGTAAAATAGACAAGGATTAGATTCGTAATAACAAATAATACAAGTAATTTTTACATAGAACATAAAAGTACAAGCACACTACAATACATTTATTACACAATATGCTCACACCCCTCTAATCTGAATCACGGGTTTCTTCTTCTTCGGACTTGGTTCTTTTTCCTAATCTTCTAGGGATATATGATGTTCCTCTAATACGAGTCGTCATTTTCCACATTGGTTTAGAAAAACCTGGTGGTTTAGAGGTTCCCGGGTTATTGTCATGATATTGAAAATACGGGTGTTGACGGTACATATAAAGTTCATCGAGGTCGGAATCAGATTTCTCTATTTTGATGCCTTTTCCCTTATTATTTTCTTTTGCCTCATTAAATTGGGTCGGGGTAATTTCTATAACATCATCAGAATCCTCATCAGGATCCGATTCATCGGAAAATTGGTAATTTTCCCAATATTTTGCTTCCTTAGCGGAAACACCATTGACCATTATTAACTTTGGTCCATTGGTTGAGGATTTTCTTTTATTTGACCGGTTTTCTATGGTTCCTACTATTCCCCCCTCCGGAATCTCTTCTTCTTCCGGTTCCTCTTCTTTTGGTTCCTCTTCTTCCGGTTCCTCTTCTTCCGGTTCTTCGGGAACTTGTGAATCTTACCAATATATATTCGACTCTTCATTATTATTAGGTGAGTCAATGGGATTTGTGCTAGAGATAGACATCTATCACACAATATCAAACATGTTAAGAGACTAATATATCACATAATATTTACATGTTAATAATATATAGTTTCCACCAAAAATGTTAAGCAATCATTTTTAAAGAAAACACGGTCGAAGTCCAGACTCACTAATGCATCCTAACAAACTCGATAAGACACACTAATGCAAATTTTTCTGGTTCTCTAAGACCAACGCTCTGATACCAACTGAAATGTCCCGTTCATATTGATTATAAATGTTCCATATTAATTTATTTCGTTACGAGGTTTTGACCTCTATATGAGACGTTTTTCAAAGACTGCATTCATTTTTAAAACAACCATAACCTTTATTTTATCAATAAAGGTTTTAAAAACATTACGTAGATTATCAAATAATGATAATCTAAAATATACTGTTTACACACTACCATTACATAATGGTTTACAATAGAAATATATTACATCGACATATGTTTCTTGAATGCAGTTTTTACACAATATCATACAAACATGGACTCTAAATCTTGTCCTTATTTTAGTATGCAACAGCGGAAGCTCTTAGTATTCACCTGAGAATAAACATGTTTTAAACGTCAACAAAAATGTTGGTGAGTTATAGGTTTAACCTATATATATCAAATCGTAACAATAGACCACAAGATTTCATATTTCAATACACATCCCATACATATAGATAAAAATCATTCATATGGTGAACACCTGGTAACCGACATTAACAAGATGCATATATAAGAATATCCCCATCATTCCGGGACACCCTTCGGATATGATATAAATTTCGAAGTACTAAAGCATCCGGTACTTTGGATGGGGTTTGTTAGGCCCAATAGATCTATCTTTAGGATTCGCGTCAATTAGGGTGTCTGTTCCCTAATTCTTAGATTACCAGACTTAATAAAAATTGGCATATTCGATTTCGATAATTCAACCATAGAATGTAGTTTCACGTATTTGTGTCTATTTTGTAAATCATTTATAAAACCTGCATGTATTCTCATCCCAAAAATATTAGATTTTAAAAGTGGGACTATAACTCACTTTCACAGATATTTCCTTCCTCGGAAATAAGACTTGGCCACGGATCAATTTACGAACCTATACAAATATGTACATATATATCAAAGTATGATCAAAATATAATCACAATCATTTTTATTACGTTTTAAAGATTTGAGTGTATTAAGTTAGCTGTCCTCGTTAGTAACCTACAACTAGTTGTCCACAGTTAGATGTACAGAAATAAATCAGTATATATTATCTTGAATCAATCCACGACCCAGTGCATACACGTCTTAGGCTAGATCACAACTCAAAGTATATATATTTTTGGAATCAACCTTAACCCTGTATAGCTAACTCCAACATTACTGCATATAGAGTGTCTATGGTTGTTCCAAATAATATATATACATGGGTCGATATGATATGTCAAAACATTTGCATACGTGTCTATGGTATCCCAAGATTACATAATATATTAGAATATATGTATAATACAATATAAGTTAGCTAAGATATGATTTGTATAGATTTGTTATGCATTTCCCGTAGCTAAAAAGATCAAAAATATCCAATCTTGTTTTACCCATAACTTCTTCATTTTAAATCCGTTTTGAGTGAATCAAATTGCTATGGTTTCATATTGAACTCTAATTTAAGAATCTAAATAGAAAAAGTATAGGTTTATAGTCGGAAATTTAAGTTACATGTCAATTACTAAAGAGGTAGTCATTTCCGTCGAAAGAACGAGATCTTGATGACCATTTTGAAAAACGTACTTTCACGTTGAGTTTAACCAAGATTTTTGGATATAGTTTCATGTTCATATGAAAAATTATTTTCTCAGAAGAACAACTTTTAAATCAAAGTTTATCATAGTTTTTAATTATCCAAACCAAACAGCCCCCGGTTTCACTACGACGGCGTATATCCGATTTTATGGTGTTCATCGTGTTTCCAGGTTTTAAATAATTAAGTTAGAATATCATATAGATATAGAACATGTGTTTAGTTGATTTTAAAATTCAAGTTAGAAGGATTAACTTTTGTTTGTGAACAAGTTTAGAATTAACTAAACTATGTTCTAGTGATTACAAGTTTAAACCTTCGAATAAGATAACTTTATATGTATGAATCGAATGATGTTATGAACATCATTACTACCTCAAGTTTTCTGGATAAAACTACTGGAAATGAGAAAAATAGATCTAGCTTCAAAGGATCCTTGGATGGCTTGAAAGTTCTTGAAGCAGAATCATGACACGAAAACAGTTCAAGTAAGATTTTCACTCGAAATAAGATTGTTATAGTTGTAGAAATTGAATCAAAGTTTGAATATGAATAGTATCTTGAATTAGAAAGATAACCTACTGTAAATAACAAAGGTTCCTTGATCTTAGATGATTACTTGGAATGGATTAGAAAGCTTGGAAGTAGACTTGCAAACTTGGAAGTATTCTTGATTTTTATGAAACTATACTTATGGAATTTATGAAGAACACTTAGAACTTGAAGATGGAACTTGAGAGAGATCAATTAGATGAAGAAAATTGAAGAATTAAAGTGTTTGTAGGTGTTTTTGGTCGTTGGTATATGGATTAGATATAAAGGATATGTAATTTTGTTTTCATGTAAATAAGTCATGAATGATTACTAATATTTTTGTAATTATATGAGATATTTCATGCTAGTTGCCAAATGATGGTTCCCACATGTGTTAGGTGACTCACATGATCTGCTAAGATCTAATCATTGGAGTGTATATACCAATAGTACATACATCTAAAAGCTGTGTATTGTACGAGTACGAATACGGGTGCATACGAGTAGAATTATTGATGAAACTGAACGAGGATGTAATTGTAAGCATTTTTGTTAAGTAGAAGTACTTTGATATGTGTCTTGAAGTCTTTCAAAAGTGTAAGAATACATATCAAAACACAACATGTATATACATTCTAATGGAGTCGTTAAGTCTTCGTTAGTCGTTACATGTAAGTGTTGTTTTGAAACCTTTAAGTTAACGATCTCAATTAATGTTGTTAACCCAATGTTTATTATATCAAATAAGATGTTAAATTATTATATTATCATGATATTATGATGTATGAATATCTTTTAATATGGTATATACATTAAAATATCGTTACAACGATAATCGTTACATATAAGTCTCGTTTCGTAATTCTTGAGTTAGTAGTCTTGTTTTTACATATGTAGTTCATTGTTAACACACTTAATGATATATTTAAATATCATTTTATCATATTAAATATAGTGTATCAATATCTTAATATGATACATATGTATTTAGTAGACGTTATCATAACAATAATCGTTATATATATCATTTCGAGTTTCTTAACTTAGTAATCTCATTTCTTATGTATATCACACATTGTTAATATATTTATTGAGAGATTTTCTCATCATAATCTTATGTCAACCATATATATATGTCTATATATACTACAACATGTAGTTTTTACAATTTTGTAACGTTCGTGAATCGTCGGTCAACTTGGGTGATCAATTGTCTATATGAAACTTTTTTCATTTAATCAAGTCTTAACAAGTTTGATTGCTTAACACATTGGAAATATTTAGTCATGTAAATATCAATCTCAATTAATATATATAAACATGGAAAAGTTCGGGTCACTACATAGCTAATCTTGTGACGTTAGTTTGGCGATTACGTAGCGTGTAGCTACTTTGTGTATTGTGCCCTTTTGTAGTTTGTTTACCATGCCGAGACGGTATGTGTTATTTTGATGCTTGGTGATGCGTAGCCATTTTATGCATATGTATGTGTGTATTATCCTTACATTCACTAAGCATTAGCATAACCTCTCGTTGTTGATATTTTTATAGGTTCGCATGGTGGCGGCTCGGGTAAGCGTGGGGATTAGAGATCTTGGCTAGATTGCTTTAGAAGCTCTTGCTTTTGGACTCGATTAGGATTTGGGTAGCGTAGTCCCAAATCACCATGCTCGGTTTTGTGTAAACGTAACTAGTCGGGTCATAATGATTATAACCGGTTTATGATTTAACTAGCGTATTATTGTATTAAGAAGTTTAACTTATTGTTGTACGTTTTTTTAAGTTCGTTGAACTTACTTTGATAAAAATACGTTTTGGAAATTGTGTATTGGGACCTAAATATTAATGTATTAACAAAAAAATTTACAGGCCGGTTTAAATACGGGTTGGGTTGTTTCAAGGAGTCTCATATAGAATCTCTTTCAATCAATGGGGGTTAGAAAATCACAACAATTTGTTTTTCTTGTTTCAGAGAATTTTGATACTAAAAAGAAATTTGGAAGGGGTCCTAATTCAAATCTAAAATGTACCAAGTGTAACATGAATAGACATACTATTAACATATGCTATGAAATAGCTGGGTATCCTCCACGTTGGGTAAAAAGAAACATTAATAATACAAGTAGGACTATTCCTAGTAACGATTATATGTCACCTTCGAACAGTCGTGGGGTTCCTTTTACTACATACTAAATAAAAAAGCTAATGAGTCTGATTAACGATTCTTCTGTGTCTAGAAATGTGCATGCTAATGTTACAGGTACTTTTAAAAACATGAATAGTCTGTTTAATTCAAATTTTAAAAGATTCTTAAATCCAATAATTCAGTTCATAGTTTAAATAATTATATTGGATGGATCATAGTTTCTAGAGAATCTTAACATATGACAGGTAGTCTTTATAACATGAAAAATGTTTTTGATGTCTCTTCATTAGGTATGACAATTGATCATTGATATCGGCTAAAAAGTCATGTTTTCACCCCCCGGTATTAAGACCCACAAACAAGAAAGTTTTGAACTTTGTCGAAAAAATACCCACTTCGTCGGTTAGAATTAAAGAACAAGTAAATACAAAGACGGTGCAAAAAGAATCAAGAGAATCGGAGCTAAAACGAAGATTCTAGAGCGAAAACGGTGAAAGACAAGAAATCAAGTTACGATCCAATGAATCAAGGCTGACCAGGCACAAAAACGGCTTGCCAGTATGGCAAACGGCCTGCCAAACTGTCAGGAAAACGGGCTCGATAAACGGCTTGCCTAGCAAACATCTTGCCAAATACGGCCTGCCAAACGGCTTGCCAGCCGTTTGCAGGCAAAATTCTTGTCTATTTAAAGGGTCTTTGTCATTCATTCCAACACACACTTCAATTCACTTCTTTCTCTCTCTTGTACAATATTAGTCATACTCTCAAGGCCTTCGACTCCGTGCGGGAAACCTAGTACCCGGAGAAGAACGCCGAAGATTGTATTAGGAGCGGTCTGGAGTCTTGAAGTTGTCACTTTTGTATTCAAAACTCGTTTAATCTACTGGTACTTCTATCTCTTATCTTTATATAATGTCTTCTATCATTATGTTATGTGATATTATTGCCATGATTAGCGAGTAGTTATCTTTAGTGTATGCTATGATGTAAGCAGTTATAATGCCGAAATAATATTATGGTTTGTGTATGCTGTTGAAATGCTTTCTGATTATGCTTTAAACTCAATCGCTTTTCCAACTAATAGAACGTAGCTATAGGCTCTTTTATTAGGAAGTCGCAAACCCCGATTCAGAGTACACTATCTGTGTTACCCCTTGGTAAGAGAAGTCTATTGGATACAACGTAAGATCGACTGAGGCACACCGGTTGTAGTAAGTCTGTCAAGCTTTAGATTCCGATTGAGGACTCTTTCGTAGTGAAACATCTGACTAGATCCTTAGTACATTGTCGGTCCCAGACCATGCTAGTGTAGTCACCAAGCATATAAACTTCGTACGTGCACGCTGAAGCACAGCGGTTGTTGTAAGCTGTACCTCTGCTAAGTAAGGCCATGGAACCCGATTAGTGTTGACTTGTACACTGCACCATAATGCGATCTCAAGCATTGCACCCCGCTTGAGGGATTCTTAGTTAATTAAGGAACTGTTTGTTTAGACACATAAAGGATTGGACAGTTAGGATAACCGAACGTGTTCATGGAAGTCAGCTTGACTTGGCCATGGTGTTCTTTATGGTTGAACTCTTTTTAAGGGCCTAACTATCTTTTAAAACCACTCATTAACGAAAGCATTGAAACACATCACGTCTCTCGGATATGGTAAATCATGTATTCTATTATGCTTAAGAAAGTTTAGACCATTGTGGAATGTTAATACGTCACCCAACCGAGTCGCTCAATTGGATGAGCCGTCTGAACGTGTATGCCTGTAGTCAGACTGCACGGGCATCGGGGGTAAGGGACGTTGCTGTCTATTCAGAATCTTCAAACCTAACGCAGTACCCCAGTGACATGTCTTATGACAGGGGCGTTTAGGACCAGTGTAATGAATACAAGGCCTCTGCCTATACATGAGCCAGCATTCCATAATCTCGGCTGAATAACTGATGAAGTCATAGTACGCACTCACTTTAACCTTATATGAATTACGAATTTTATCGCATTTACTTTATTTGTCTTATAAAATAGAAAATCCCAAAATTAAGTAACCACTACTCCTTCCTAACTATCTTAGGCTTAAATATAGGTTCGATTCTACTGATATCTCAAAAATACGACTCTAGGTCATAATTTCGTTACTTTTAAGGAGTAGTAAGATTTAGGCCCCGCTAAATATAAATTTAAAACAGTACCCCTCCCTCGAGTGGCTGATCCTGGCGCGCCGCGGCCCGACGACACCGCGCGAATAAAAACCGCCCGTTTCGGCCATATCAGGGGAGGAGCTAAGTTTTTGGCGCCGCTGCCGGGGAACTGGTATCAGGAAATACTACTCTCTATCAAACTTATTCACAAGCATTTAGTGGTGTTTAAGAAAGACAATTATACACGGACTTGGTTGTTGGATTTTTCGAACAGTCGCCAATTATATTGGGACCAAAAGTTTCCTGCCTCACCGTAGTCGGCCTGGCCACTTGGTTTGTTGAATAGTTCTTGCAGAGCTCTGTTACCGAAATACCAGGGAATCAGTAGCCAGAACCAAAAATATATTCAACCTTATGATAGTTAGTTAATTACCTTAGACTACCTTAGATTAAATTAAATTACCTTGGAATTAAATTACCTTAGAATAGTTTAGCTTACTTTATTTATTTGCTAAAAATTAAAAACAAAAAGGCATACCCAGTGTATGACCCAAACCCAATCTAGACCAGGGCCGTTGTTATTCGTACCTGATCCAGACGCAATAATCTCTAAAGCACGCAAGGAAGAACGAATCAAAAATCAAATGGTGTTACGCGTTACTTTAGCAGAAAATACCAAACCCTCGATTGAAGGTCGAGGAGGATCGATCAGATTTCCAGAGATTCAAGAACACTCGTTCGAGTTAAAACATCACATCATCCAGCTCATCTAGAATAGCTGTCAGTTTCATGGATTACCTAATGATGATCCTAATTCTCACCTTGATAAATTCATATCTCTTTCGAACTCCTACAAACAGCCAGGGATCGGACAAGATATAGTCCGGCTATACTTGTTTCCCTACTCTCTCACCCATCATGCTCAAACTTGGTTTGAAGGACTGGAAAAAGATTTCATCACGTCATGGACGGAGATGGCTACCAAATTCCTAACCAAATATTTCCCTCCTTCTAAACAAACCAAACTGAAGAATGACATCACTAACTTCAAACAAAGTTATGATGAATCTCTTTACACTGCATGTGAGCGATTCAAAACCCTACTGAAGAAATGCCCTAATCACCAGCTAGAACGGTCAACCCAGATCTGTACCTTCTACAATGGTCTTACGGAAAATCATAGGACGACGATCGATGTAGCAGCTCAAGGGAATCTGATGAACTAAACCGTAGACGAAGCATGGGAGTTGCTCGAGAACATGACAATGCATCATCATGACTGGAACAGTGGTGAAACAACTTCATCATTTGCTCCACTCTCAGCACTAAACAATCAAACGGAGGCCATCAAATCCCTCACGGATAAGATGGAATCTCTTGCTAAACAACTCGGAGAATTGAAGACGCAGCCGCAACAGGTTAACCAAGCTCAGGCTTGTGTTAATTGTACCAACCCGAAACCTACTGAAGAATATCAAGTCGAGTACGAAAACCCTGACGGTCCAGTCTGCTACGTCCAATACCCAGCTCGTCCACCAAATCCCGGATTCAATCAACCACCTAGGGTTAATCAATTTCAGCGAAGCAATTAACCTTTTCGTTATCGCTATCTACCTTATCTAGCTCAACAATCTCAATTGACCTACAATCAACCACTTCTACTCACTGGTTCACCAGTTGAGGAAAATTCCCCTACCACCCAGATTACAAAAGCAACTAACCCCACTCTCTGAGCTGATGATCAATTGATTCAGTTCATTCAAGGACAACAACAGCTAAATCAGAAAACTGCAGCCAGGCAAGATCAGACGGAGATACTAATGAGAAATCAATCATGAGTCTGGAAACGCAGCTCGGACAGTTATCACAATGCCTTGAGACCCGACCGCAGGGAAGGTTGCCAAGTAATACTATCCAAAATCCCCACATAGAAGAAGCAAAGCAAATGGATTCCGTAATCACATAGGAAGAACCACGGAGAAGGTCAGCCAGGCTCAAGAACAAATCAACATATACTCAGAAGCTGACCCCGGAAACTCCAGTTCGTATACCCTATCCTGAAAGGCTACAAGAAGAACCATCCAAGCTTGATTCCTTCAAACTTGATGGAAGATTCCTGGACATTATGTCCAAAGTTCCCAATCAGAAGAGATACATCCGAAGGCTTCTTTCTACAAAGTAGAAGATACCAGACTCTAACAAAATTCCACTGAGTGAAGAATGCTCTGCATTACTCAGAAACTCTCTACCACCAAAGCTAGGAGATACGGGCCGATTCGTTTTCCCATGTTCAATCTACCAATCTGGAACCATTCATGCGCTAGCAGATTTAGGAGCAAGTATCAACCTAATCCCCTACTCTCTCTACAAGAGATTAGAGTTAAGAGACATGTCACCAACTAAAATGATAATCTAACTTGCCGATCACACAATTCGATATCCTAAGGGCATAGTTGAGAACGTCTTGGTGAAGCTCGACAAATTCTTGTATCCTACGGATTTCGTAGTAATGGATATTATGGAAGACCTACACACACCAGTAGTGTTAGGAAGACCTTTCATGAATACGGCTAGGACTGTCATTGATGTGTACAATCAAACCTTGATCTTACGATCACATGGGGAGAGCGTTAATTTCAAAATTGACCGACCAACCGATCTTTCTGGACAGGCAGAGATGTTTGCTATTTCCACCAGACGGATCACTTCCGATGACGAGTCTTCACCACCAGCCGATGATATCAAGATGGGTGTCGAATCACAGTCTGTAGATGACCCAGAAATGGAATAAGAGGATCCCAGCGAAGAAATACAGGAAGAGGAGGAATCTGAAGAGGAGAAGGAAATGGAAGACGTAAAAGAGACTGCGACAATACCCGTTCCAAGCATTGAGCTTCATGAAGAAATAATGAGGCTTGAGACGGAAGATCACAGTTTAATCATTCGCTTCAAGAAGAAGACCGAAAAGGCTGAGGTTAAGGATATAGAAATTGATCCTGCAAATTTCAAAGTGAAGAATCAGAATACTGAAGAAACCCGTTCATCAGACGCATCCTCAGAAGAACAATACATCGATGATGATGATGATGATGATGAGGTAGAGCAACATGAAGACATTCTGAATAACTCACACTCTCCAACTGAACCAGATCAAGGGGAGCCGGACTCTTCTTCAGATCGGATTCCGGTCATATCCACACACGCAGCCATGATAACCTTCGTCAATGATACCGATGAATTTGAAGACATTCTCGAAGCCATCCGAAAATCAACCATTGATTTTTCGCTACGCTTAACAGAACGAATTATGGCTATCCGAGAACAACACAACCTCTATCTCTAAAGAGAAAACAATGATGTTGAAATCCTAGAAGAACGCATTCAAGACTTTATCAATTCTCTTCACGATCATATCTACCAAGAAGAAAGGCAACGAGAGCACAATTCAGTGGTTCGCACTATTCTCGAGACAAGATTCTGTCTAGATCAGAAGATCATTTACTCTAGGGTTTATAACGCCTTAGCCGGATCTGCACTTCCGTTCTCACGAAACCAACGACACTACTGACTCTCATCCGGAAGCATATGGATCTTTCCACCGGACGCCCGAATTATCACTCTGATTTGCAAATGATCGAGGATATTCACATCCTTTTCGCTCTCTTAGAAAGAGATAATTTCGAAAGCACACCAGACAGACTAGTGATTTACGTAACAATTGATCACCATGCTGAACTGATTATCAAAGAGTTACGAGACGCTGTTACGGAAGAAGCAAGACAAAACAATCTGTTCTCTCATCTTGAACCAGATCGAGTCAACATTGCCACATATGTTACGAAGCAGCTGTCACGTATCTTCCATGAATCCACAGATCTTAGTTTCACATTTAAAGTTGGATGTCAGGAGATATATTCAAAGACGGTGACATTAATGCTCGGGTCAGGATTGCTGTTTATGTCTTTTCAGCTTCATCTGTTAACTAATCTGTGCAAAGCTACAGACTCCTACTGTGGAGATCACCGTTCCGAAGACTTCGAAATTCTAAAGATACAGTTTCTGACATTGTTTGAAGACCTCCGAAATGAGCATCCCATCAGAGAAATAATCACCACCAGCACTGCTTCTATGATTGGCATTCATGGGTCAACCAGTAGAGCCGTTGATCATATTCTCATCGGAGTTCAAGACTTATCAACAGCCGAAACTGCGCACTACTTATCTTTCAGAAGATCTTCAAGAGAAGTACCGGATCTGCTACCACTATTGGTCCGACACTTTCTCAGAATTTATCCACCAAGACTCACATTCCCTCTAGAAGACCAAGATCACAACCATCAGCGAGGAATGTTTGCTTTTTAAAGCATCACTACGGTCGAGCCAACGACCTTAAACAAAAGCGCTTCTCGGGAGGCAACCCGTGCAATAAAGTAGAGTAGAAGAATAAAGGATGACAAATGAGCCAATAAAGACGCAAGGATTGGAAGTCATCAGCATCTGCTAGGGGTACTTCTTTCTTTTCGCTGCTAGCTCAAGATTCGAACTATGCCACATCCAAGCTTATCATTAAGTGTGGGATAACACCCGATTAAAACACTAGACAAATACTCCCAAGTCTTCAACTAAAACTCCTAAGTGTGAGATACACTAGGAACATTGAGGACAATGTTCGTCTAAGTGTGGGATGTTGGTATAATCTTTTTATGGTATATTAAAATAACCCATTACGAAGATTCTAAGTCCTTAAGCCAAATTTCAAAATTTTTGCAAAAAAAAACCCTTTTCGAAAAAGTATTTTTGAAAACCTAAAATGTTTGTCAATAAAAATAAGGCTTAAGTAAGGTGGAAATCTTGTTAGGTTGAACCAAATCTCTAATAGAGCATTGCATGACTAAGGCATTATCGACCTAAATTGATTATGGTGAGGCACCCCAAATAAGACCAGCATTCATCTTTAATACTTCACTATTTTCCGTTGAGAATGCCAATGTCTGTGCTCAGAATCAGAACTTGCTTTAGATCTACATCTCCAAGCAGCGAAACGTGATTCGGTTGTAATTAAAAGAGCTAGCCATTTGTCAAAAATAAGCCTTCCGCATCTCCACTACTTCTACTCCACCACCACATCCACATCATCTTTACTATTTACTCGAAAAATCCAGAAAACGAGATTCCTTTCGAAAACCCGATGTTATAAATCTCTCAAGTATCATGGCAAAAGGTCTTGAAAAAGTTTACCGGCAAAAAGTTTCTCGAGATGAAGTCTCTAAAAAAAATAACAATAATAATTTTGGTTCTGAAAAAAGGAGCAGAACTTAATAAGAGAAATGCCAAAGAAAACTCGACCAAAAATGATTATCAAATGAAGAAAAGTTCAAAAGTGCTTCTCAAAAAAATACTCCAGCACTCCTATCTATCCGAATAAAAGTCTGTATAAAGACTACAATACCCTTTTATCTCACCCCTCAAAAACAACTTCACTACCACTCCAAAATTCCTTTTCCATCATTGACAAATGACCTATACAGCTGAGATTACTACCGTTCTCGCATTAGCAGCAAGGATTTCAGTCTTTATCAAGCCTATGACGA
Organism: Rutidosis leptorrhynchoides; assembly: GCF_046630445.1. Lineage (NCBI taxonomy): Eukaryota > Viridiplantae > Streptophyta > Magnoliopsida > Asterales > Asteraceae > Rutidosis > Rutidosis leptorrhynchoides. The sequence continues at coordinate 11,435,531 of NC_092339.1, forward strand.
TGGGAGGAGCATGACTGGCTATGAATGTATTCATTTCTTAGATCTTTAGGGAAATCTAAATACTTGAGTGATTTGAGTGACCCGTGAAAGCTAGCCTATGTCATGTAACCTCCTCGCATGCTTGCAGAGATAATTTCAATCCTAACATAGATGACTCACCTTATCTTTTTGCTCTTATAATAAAAGCAAACCACTTAGGCTATTAGAAAAGAAACGCCGAAAAGATTCATAAGGAAATGAGAGTTTGCTTGAGGACTAGCAAAGTCTAAGTGTGGAATATTTGATATCGGCTAAAAAGTCACGTTTTCACCCCGGTATTAAGACCCAAAAACAAGAAAGATTCGAACTTTGTCAGAAAAATACCCACTTCGTCAGTTAGAATTGAAGAACAAGTAAATACGAAGATGGTACAAAAAGAATCAAGAGAATCGGAGCTAAAACAAAGATTCTAGAGTGAAAACGGTGAAAGACAAGAAATCAAGTTACGATCCAGTGAATCAAGGCTGACCAGGCACAAAAATGGCTTGCCAGTATGGCAAACGGCCTGCCAAGCGTTCAGGAAAACGGGCTCGATAAACAGCTTGCCTAGCAAACGGCTTGCCAAATACGGCCTGCCAAACAGCTTGCCAAACGGCTTGCCAGCCATTTGCAGGCAAAATTCTTGTTATTTAAAGGGTCTTTGTCATTCATTCCAACACACACTTCAATTCACTTCTTTCTCTCTCTTGTACAATATTAGTCATACTCTCAAGGCCTTCGACTCCGTGCAGGAAACCTAGTACCCGGAGAAGAACTGATGAAGTCATAGTATGCACTCACTTTAACCTTATCTGAATTACGAATTTTATCGCATTTACTTTATCTATCTTATAAATTAGAAAATCCCAAAATTAAGTAACCACTACTCCTTCCTAACTATCTTAGGCTTAAATATAGGTTCGATTCTACTGATATCTCAAAAATACGACTCTAGGTCATACTTCCGTTACTTATAAGGAGTAGTAAGATTTAGGCCCCGCTAAATATAAATTTAAAACAGTACCCCTCCATCGAGTGGTTGATCCTGGCGCGCCGCGGCCCGACGACACCGCTCAAATAAAAACCGTCCGTTTCGGCCATATCATCATCTTAATGGAACACAAGCAAAAATCATTAAATCGGAGATTTGGTTCTTAATAATAACATTACACTATCGAATGTGCTAGTTGTTCATGGCTATTATGTTATTTTGTTACATGTCCATAATCATTTAAAGAATTATATAATCTTTGTTGATTTTAATGACTCTAAGTGTTTCATTCAGAATTTGTTGGTAAAGAGGATTGTTGGGACTGGTAGTTTGAATTGTGGATTATGTATGTTTGATGGAATCAAGGTGATTTAAATAATTGTGTGTCCGAATGTTTTGTTTCTTTTAATCTATGACATTGAAGGCTTGGACATCCTACCAAGCCTATCTTAGATTTTTTTTTAAAAATAATTTAGGTTGGGATGTTGAATCTCGGACATCTGTTTGTGATACTTTTCATAAAGTAAAGCAAATAATGGAACCATTTCCTTAAGTGATCACAAATCTAATTCACTAGGTGATATTGTTCATTTAGATTTGTGGAGCCATATAGGATCACTTCCAGAGATGAATATAAATATTTTTTGACTATAGTTGATTACTTTACTAGAGTTGTGTGGTTTTATTTGATAAAATCTAAAAGGATGTGTTTGATACGTTTGAAAGTTTTATTAATCTACTCTAACCATTTAGTAAATCTGTAAAAATTATAAGATCAGATAATGGTACTGAGTTTGTGAATAATAAATTTGATCAGTTTTGTAATACTCAAGGCATTGTGTATGTTGCCCAATGAAGCAAACCACCCGGGTTCAATTCCTGACTATGCCAAATTGTTCAAAAAGGGAGTGTGACTAGAGGGTGCGCATAATGCGCAATTCACCCGGTACCAGGTCTCGCGCTCGGGGGGCTTGATTACCCAAGGTTTTACCATCTAAGGGGGAGACCATCTAAGGGGGAGCCAATGTACTCGTTCATAGAAGAGTTTTCTCGCTTACCGAAAAAAAATAGTTGTGCTTATACGCCTCAGTAAAATGGCATTGCTGAGAGAAAATACATACATTTAATTAATGTTTTCGGATCTTTACTGTTTCAAAGTGGTATTTCTCTTAATCTATGAGTTGTATGTATTTTAACAGCTGCTTATTTAATTAACAAGCTTCTTTCTTCCGTGCTCTCTGGAAAGTCTATATTTGAAATGATATTTTGTGAAAAACTTAATTTCTCTCATGTAAGGGCCTTTGGCTCCTTATGTTATGCAACCATTTTAAATAACAACGATAAATTTGAAAAAAAAAAGATCTAACAATGTGTTTTCTTGGGATACTCTTCTTTTAAAAAAGGTTACAAATTGTTGAATCTAGAGTAAAATGATGTTACGTTTTCTAGAGATATAAAAATTTATGAAAATGTTTTTTCATTTAATTTGAAATCTCAAAAACAAGATTTTACTAAAAACATAACTGATTGAACTCATTGGAATTTCTTTGATACTGTTTTTAAAAGCCCAAAAGTCCTAAGTTCCAATGTTGAGGAGAGAATAAATCCAGATGGTAAGAGAAGTGGTAATGATCACAATGTGATGACCCGGGAATTTCCGACCAAATTTAAACTTAATTTTTATATGGTTCCGACACGATAAGCAAAGTCTATAATGTTGAGTCTAAAAATGTTTGAAATTGTTTACATGAATGCAATTAACCTTTGACTGTACCCGACGATTCACGAACCAATGTTGTAAATAAAAATATTAATATATATATATATATATATATATATATATATATATATATATATATATATATATATATATATATATATATATATATATATAATTATTGAAAGTAATAAAATCAAATATGTAAAATAAGAATTAAGTGTAATTTAAAATGAAAATACATATATATGATTGCTATTAATAGTTACTATATTGTAATATATAAAAGATATAAATATTATGTGTTGAAATTAATAATATTTATTTCTATTATGAAATAAAATAATGTAGTAAATAGATAGATAATAATTATATATATGGAACATTATTAATATATTAATATATTCATATTTAAATATATAATATATGATGTAACTAATATGTAAACACAATTATATAATAACATATATATATATAATGTGTAAATATTAAATATTGAGTAGTTGTTATTTATTAATATATTATATTACATAATTAATAATAAATAATATTAAGATAACAAATTTAATTATAAATTAAAATATAGTTATTAAAGTAATAATGTTATTACTTTCAATATTAATATCAACATTAATATTTTTAATATCATTATGTTAAATATATAACATATAAACATGAAAGTTGGTGTATATAAATATTATTAATAATATTACTAATATCATTAATATAATTAGTATTATTAGTATTATTATCATTTTATTATTATTAATATTAATAGATTTATTATTATTAGTTTTATTAATTACTAATATTATTTATATAAATATAATGTTACAATTATGTTTCCTATCTCTTTCATACTGTAGAAAAAAATTGTGTGTTTATCCCAAATATTGAAACCAGTCGATTATTGTCAATACAATCCAAAAATTCTGTTACATGTATACATCAGTTTATTTTCTTTTATATATAATCGATTGATTTCAACCCTTGTACTTATTGTCTGTGATTTGTTAAACATCCATTTCATGTCTATATCACAAATCAATTAGAATCTAATTTAAACTATTAAATCATGTACTAAGCACATTATATAACACTAAACTTCACTGCAATTTAGGAATTTAAAACAGAAATAAAAAGAAATTGTATGTCGACCTTTGTTCTTGGATTTTTTTTGGCCAAAACTCAAATTCAAACACCATTTCAAAATCTGGATATGCAGTCTTGTTAGGAATTATCTAAGTAAACGATCTGTAAGTTTCCAACTCCCAATTCTTTCTATAAATTTCGAATTTGCGAGTCAAAGATTACTTTTAAAAAGTCAAAAATATGAACAAAGATCAAATTCAAGTTAGTTTTAATGTTTAAAGTTTAATTAACGATTTAAAAAGTTTCTATTAGTGATTTACTATACAATTCATGTGGAAATTATTATCTAAAACGCCCTAAAACTAAAAATGTGATTTAGTGTTCTTCGTGTTCTTGACTGTGGTGATCAATAACTTCAATTCACATAAATTTTAAAAATATGTTAATGAAGTGTTGTTAGGAATAGTCTGTAACACCCTGATTTTTTTTATTTTTTTTTAAATCACAACGGAAGTCTTAATTCGCATAAATACCCTTAGTTAATTACAAACATGATTATCACAAATCATTAGCTAGTTACTTATTGAAAACCACCGGTGTTACGTTAAACAACTAGTTACATATTTATAAAAGTTAAGACATCAGAGTTCGTCTTGTCAAACATATCTTCAAACAACCACTTCTATCCCGAAACCCGCTAACATCCAAAACCTGCAAGGGAGGAGGTGAGGGGGGTTAGCACAAGGCTAAGTGAATAGAATCATCTAATAGATCTAGCATACAGTACCAACTTGTATAACTACAGCAACTACAACAATCAATGACAGGCAACCGACAACTAACAACTGGCAACTATCAACTAGCAACTATCAACTAGCAACTATGCTCCAACTAGATACTCGATGGCTTCTACGAGCACACGACCACTAGCTGATCAGTCTAGCGTCTACCGAAAGTCCTTACTACTGAATCCCCAGTATAGTAAATCCACACGCAGGTGATGAGTCATTCAGCACTATACTCAACAAACAGTAGCCAAATGGACCCAACCACAACAAGGTTGACCTCTCTGAGCTGAACCTAACAACAATAGGTTCCAACAGGCAACTACAACTTGTGCACAAAGCTGTTAAGCAACTACCACTACGAACAACTGTCCCTACGACTAGCATGGCAACTCTACAATGATCATTATTACAACATATCTAATAAGCATAACAACTAAAACAGTATAACATAGTAGCACAACTTGCTACTCTATACTACACCCGGAGATAATCCCACTCACTGATTACCAGCAACAGAAGGCACTCAGAATTCTAATCTTACTGAGCCTTCTCTTAGTCCTTATCACCTGAGAATAGACATAACACAGTCAGTAATCATGTCTTGATAACAACCCGACAATAAGACAATAACACAACAATACTAAAACCAACACTTAATCACTTTACAACTGGTCTGTCAACTGTACGAGTAACACCATCACACGCACGTTTGAGAACACTCAACCGTGCGGTTGACAACTCACTCGTACGTTTGGTCTATGACCAAACATCCAACAATGACTCACCTGATCCGTACGCTTCACTACACGAGTGACCAGTGACTCGTACGAGTCACATCTCAACCGTACGTATCATCACAATCAAAACATAAGTTCCCATCACCACTCACTCACATGGTTCACCACACGGTTGACTACCTCAACCGTACGAGTGAAGGCTCACTCGTGCGAGTGATGAAGAACAGTAGCAACATCTATTTATATGGGTTTCAACTCAAAATCACAACATCAGACAATAATACATATACTAAATCAACACCTACAATATGTATTCACTAAATGATAAGTCTACATTATAATTTCAGCCCATAACGACACTCAAATGCGTGCAAAACAAGGTATAAACCCTAAAACCCCTTTTTCTGACCAAAATAAATTTGATCCAGTTTCTTAAAATTTTACCATTGGAAAGGATTTTTCATTATGATTCCAACGATACTTGATTCATCAAAAATGGAGCTACGGTTTGAAAGTTATGACCAAAATAAGTTTCCACAAAATCTGACCAGCTGTCACACGTGTGACTGAGGCCTCACTCGTGCGAGTGAGCCCTCACACGCGTGGTTAACCCTCAAAAGTGTGGTCACTCGTACAAGTGACCTGTCACTCGTATGAGTGACCTGTCACTCGTACGAGTGACCTGTCACTCGTGTGGGAGCTGAAGAACAGCTCCAGTACGCTATTTTCCGCGTTTTTGGCCCAAAAACTCGATTTTTGCAAGTTCTAACACCAAAACCACTTCAAATACATCATATAAACTATATAGCAACTATTTCTAACATCAATTAGCACTAACAAACACATTCAAACAAGAATCAAATCCAAAATCACACTTTTAAACTCATAAACCCAAAACTCAAATTTGACAAGATTAAAACATGAAATCAAAGCACAAACCTGAGAATAATGATTACTGTGATGTTAGAATTCAATCTCTAAGGCCACACAATCCAATTTCAAGCATAAATCAAATAGGGTTTCAAGGGAGTAAGAGTTTAGGTACGGAGTATATTTTCTAATTTGGGGAAAATGCAAGAAAAGTCTGGAAGCAGGCTTATAAATGGGTTAAAACCCACACCCCATAACACACGGGTATTTATCAGTTATCTGATATCTTTCGTACTTCGTTAGGAGGCTCTAACGGAGTCCAAATTCAACAAACGAACCTGTTCTGTGACCCTTTTCACAAACTGGTCTCAACTAAACAACCAAATAATTATAAACATATAATTATTAAAATCACTAATTACACCATACCCAAAGGTACAATGGTCATTTCAACTAGCCCCAAAACACGGGTGTTACAAATCTACCCTCCTTAAAAGAGATTCCGTCCTCAGAATCGGGTCAACTATGCTCAACAAACCCAAAAATTGTTACTCGAACCGCCAAAACACACGGTTAACTTTATCGAACTTATCCCCAATACCGACGATATCCACTACAATTGCATAGGGAAATGAGATTCTTGACGTCAATACACTCTCGATACAAAATAACTTGTCACAATCTTCATCGATCAACATCCGTTAATCCACTTAAGCCCACAAATTACACGATCAAGTCAAATAATCAGAGTCAAATTCATGTTTCTTCGCCATTTCGTATCATAAATTTCACAATCTGTCATCCAATTCAACTCTTTATACAGTCCACTTTTCCCAATTATCCAAAGCTTAGGCAATAGAATTAGTCATCATGCTAAAATCTATACCTATGTCCACGAAATTGTCTCATAAGTCAACAGAACTACACAGGTTATTCGTCTCATATTCAGTCACATCACAATCCAATATAGCACAGGCCACCTACTTTTCCTTCAGCTTCCCAGAAATTCCGTATGATTTATCACAATATACTTCTGTTGGCCGGACACAAGCATATTATCCTAAATCATACCTTCATTCTGAGTTGCTCAAAACGAAAAAATTCTACTGTCTCATTTACTAACTTATGTCCAATCAATTTCCTCGATAAGCATCGGTAATTAATTTAACTACTTTATGATTAATCGATTACACCATCTTTCCAATCACAGTTACTCAAAACATTATCCATCGAATGTTCAAATATAGTTTACCAACATCACTACATATCCAACAAGCATAGAAAATATCTGGTCAATAAGGTCCACCACCGACATATCACTCATACTCATGTCACTATCTAACAACTTCGTGTCATCCAAAAGTCCACTTCATAAAGATACCAAACACATCTCTATCCAAGTCACAGTCTTCAATCCCAAAAATTCAACCTAAGGGTTACCTTTACCCCCACAAAGCACACAAGGTCGCAACCAAACATAAACAACATAACCCAACAAAATAAATCTTACACTACAATCAAGATCTACTAATCTCCACACACATATATACACAATCATATACATATATATAACTAAACAATACGAGGATTTTGAAGCATACCTGTATTCACATCATATTCAACATCTGCATCTGCAACATCTGATAAGCTCTTGCTATTGACGTAGGTAGATTCTTTCTTTTCTGCCCAACTGGAGAACCAGAAGATCCACCTATTGATCCCGACTGCGCTCCTAGCCCCGCCCCAGAACCTGATCCTCTTACATACGGACACTGAGCTGACATATGCCCCACTTGATGACATCTCCAACATACATCCTCTTGGAACGAACACATCCGAATCTCGTGTCCCATAATACCACATCTCAAACATCTTTTGGTTGAATCTGAACAAGGACCACTATGAGATGATCTGCAACTATAGCACCAAGAATTCTGACTTGATGCTGACCCACTATGTTCTGACCCACTCTTCTATTTCAACTTAACAGACTTCTTCAACCTAGAGCCTGAATGACTCATCACCTGATCTTGTTGTGGCATCTCATAACCTACTATTCTATTCATTGCTGCTCTGACGTCATCCTCTACCATCTTTGCCATAACAAACGCTTGCGATAACGTCGTCGCCATCCTAACCATTATTCTGTACTCTGGTAAAATTATATAAACAAAGTGCTGAATTCTGGACTGCTCGTCTGGAACCCACTGTTGCACAAACCTTAATTTATCCATATACTGCTCAATCACCTCATCTATCGTCATCTGAGGTGTCATTTTCATTGCTAGAAATTCCATCTTAATTCGATTGAGGTCATAAGATGAACAATACTGCTCAAAAACTTTACTATAAAATTATTCCCAAGTAATCATGTTCACTTGCTCTTTTGGTATACTAGAAATAACCGTATCCCACCAAACCATTGCCCTATTCTTCAGCATACGACTAGCATAAATAACCTGCAATTCTAGTTTGCACTGACATGCCTCAAAAACCTTTTCTATCTCTCTTAACCAGTTAAGGGTTACCATTGGGTTAGAACTTCCTGAATACTCGAGTGGATTACACTTCAGAAACTGTTTGAATGTACATTTCTTTGGTTGTTGAAACATCGGCGTCTGATACGGACCCCACATCTAATTTGGGAACTGTTGATTAAACTGAGGTGGCATCTGATACTGTTGAGGAAACTGATACTGAGGTGGTAACCATTGCGGTTGTTGGAAAGCACTTCCAATTTGTTGATACATATTTGGCTTCACCGGATACCCATTAAACATTTGATTCGGTACGCTACCACTTGGATTCACTATTACCTGACTTTGTTCTAATTCCCTTATTCGATCATGTGCTTCCTTTAACTGACTTTCCAAATCTAGAATTTGTTCCTGCGGATCCTCTTCTGACACATATCCGTCTTCATCTGGGGCTCTGAATGTTCCGGGGGCTGACGGACCAGTTGCGTTTCCTGCATTATCTGCCATATCTGCACTACCACAACAACTCACACCAACGCTTAGTGGAAAACATGTTAGTACCTATCAACTAACGCATGTAATCCCTACATTCACTTAACCCGTCCCCTCAGATATGTTTGACACAACACAAGGTTTGGGAACATGACATTCAACACAATGTACATGCGGCAAAACCTATGCTCTGATACCAAGTTGTAACACCCTGATTTTTTTTTAAATCACAGCGGAAGTCTTAATTCGCATAAATACCCTTAGTTAATTACAAACATGATTATCACAAATAATTAGCTAGTTACTTATTGAAAACCACCGGTGTTACGTTAAACAACTAGTTACACATTTAAAAAAGTTAAGACATCAGAGTTCGTCTTGTCAAACATATCTGAAACCCGCTAACATCCAAAACCTGCAAGGTAGGAGGTGAGGGGGGTTAGCACAAGGCTAAGTGAATGGAATCATCTAACAGATCTAGCATACAGTACCAACTTGTACAACTACAGCAACTACAACAATCAATGACAGGCAACCGACAACTAACAACTGGCAACTATCAACTAGCAACTATCAACTAGCAACTATGCTCCAACTAGAGACTCGGCGGCTTGTACGAGCACACGACCACTAGCTGATCAGTCTAGCGTCTACCGAAAGTCCTTACTACCGAATCCCCAGTATAGTAAATGCACACGCAGGTGATGCGTCATTCAGCACTATACTCAACAAACAGTAGCCAACTGGACCCAACCACAACAAGGTTGGCCTCTCTGAGCTGAACCTAACAACAATAGGTTCTAACAGGCAACTACAACTTGTGCACACAACTGTTAAGCAACTACCACTACGAACAACTGTCCCTACGACTAGCATGGCAACTCTACAATGATCATTATTACAACATATCTACTAAGCATAATAACTAAAACAGTATAACATAGTAGCACAACTTGCTACTCTATACTACACCCGGAGATAATCCCACTCACCGATTACCAGCAACAGAAGGCACTCAGAATTTTAATCTTACTGAGCCTTCTCTTCGTCCTTATCACCTGAGAATAGACATAACACAGTCAGTAATCATGTCTTGATAACAACCCGACAACAAGACAATAACACAACAATACTAAAACCAACACTTAATCACTTTACAACTGTTCTATCAACTGTACGAGTAACACCATCACACGCACGTTTGAGAACACTCAACCGTGCGGTTGACAACTCACTCGTACGTTTGGTCTATGACCAAACATCCAACAATGACTCACCTGATCCGTACGGTTCACTACACGAGTGACCAGTGACTCGTACGAGTCACATCTCAACCGTATGTATCATCACAATCAAAACATAAGTTCCCATCACCACTCACTCGCACGGTTCACCACACGGTTGACTACCTCAACCGTACGAGTGAAGGCTCACACGTGCGAGTGATGAAGAACAGTAGCAACATCTATTTATATGGGTTTCAACTCAAAATCACAATATCAGACAATAATACATACACTAAATCAACACCTACATGATGTATTCACTAAATGATAAGTCTACATTATAATTTCAGCCCATAACGACACTCAAATGCGTGCAAAACAAGGCATAAACCCTAAAACCCCTTTTTCTGACCAAAATAAACTATGATCCAGTTTCTTAAAAGTTTACCATTGGAAAATATTTTTCATTACGATTCCAATGATACTTGATTCATCAAAAACGGAGCTACGGTTTGAAAGTTATGACCAAAACAAGTTTCCACAAAATCTGACCAGCTGTCACATGTGTGACTGAGGCCTCACTCGTGCGAGTGAGCCCTCACACACGTGGTTGACCCTCAAAAGTGTGGTCACTCGTACGAGTGACCTGTCACTCGTGTGGGAGCTGAAGAACAGCTCCTGCACGCTGTTTTCCGCGTTTTTGGCCAAAAAACTCGATTTTTGCAAGTTCTAACACCAAAACCACTTCAAATACATCATATAAACTATATAGCAACTATTTCTAACATCAATTAGTGTAACATCCCGCGTTTTTCCGTTAAATTTATTTTTAATACTATCTGTTTTTTTATAATATTTTTCGTTATTTATATTCGTAGATTCCGTTGACAAACGTTCATAATATTTCCGTTACTTAATTATAACATCACTCGTTTACTCGAGCGTTTTCAAAATATTCGTTCGGTAAAATCCCGCACCCGCTTCTAAACTCGAGGGACTAAAATTGACACGGGGCAAACTAGTTGACTAGGTCAACTAGTCCACCCCAATCACCACCATTCAATCATCTCCATCTCTCTCTCTTTCTCTCTAGCAAGAACACACACACATTTACCCAATTCAATCATTCATCATCTAAATTCGATCTAGGAGGCCAACATCAAAACAAATTACGTATTTGGAATCCTCTCTTCATCCTCTACAATTTGATACCAACTTCATCTCGTTTGGGTAACATTTCTAAAACTCTAGATTTCTCTAAATTCGTGTTTTTGATTTGAAATGGTGTTAGTTAGTGTCTATGGCTCGTGTCTAGCATGAATATATGATTTACTTGCTCGATTTGTTGTTTTGAGTAACTAGTTTGAACATTTGAAATGGGTTTGCTTAATCTTGCATTTTGGAAGATTAAATGTTGTTTGATTGTTAAAGTTCATGTTTTAATTGTGTTACTAGTATCACTAGCTTCGTTTTGATGCGTAGGTTGATTAAGAAAACTTCAAACACATGATTATTGATTTTTGTGAATTTTGGTTAGGGTTTGATAGACTTTGAAATGAACTTTTGATGCGTTGAATGCTTGTTAATGTTGTTAGTAAGTGTTTAGATGCAATGTATGCTTAATTACCTTTGAAACGGCATATCGTATGTGTAAATTGGATTCCCGAATCATAAAATACGTTTTACGAACTTGAAACTTTGAAAATAAACCTTTCTTGATCAATTGACGAGCTTTCGGTTATTGTAATTGATGTTTTTGCTTGTGAAAGGTAGTTAATTGTATTCCTTGTCAAAAGAGCTTTCCAATGATATAAGATGCGTATTCTAAGTGTTTACGGTTTGCGTTTTGTGCTAAATTGAATTTTGGATCAAGACTTGAACTTTTGAAACTGACCAGGTACCAGGCCACGCCTAATTTTGCGGCGCGACACCTCTGGCCGCGGCGCGGCAATAGCCGTGTTTGGGTTCTGACCTCTTTGGTCAAAATACGAAAAATGTTTGGCACACTATGGACCTCCGATTCACATGAGACTTGTTCTAACATGCTTATATATGAATAAAAACCTCAAAAAAAATAGTTCGGGACCCGACCCGATCCCGTTGACTTTTTCGTTGACTTTGACCAAGTTTGACTTTTAGTCAAACTTAACAAAACACTTATACAATCGTTCTAATCTTATTTTATACTTGATTCTTGCATGAAACTTGACAACGTGATTCACATGCTATATAATCGAGTCGTAATGAGCCATAGGACTAATTGAACACATTTTGCCCGACCTTGTGTCGTAACCGGTTAATTGATACAACTTACTTGTTTAGGTCAAGGCTAAGCAACAATCATGCACACGTTTACTTTGTGAAGTACTTTTATACTCGTGCACTCGAGGTGAGATCATAGTCCCATCTTTCAACAACTTTTATGCTTTAAACTATGGGATGAGAAACATATACGTATCATACTTTTACACTTGAACACAAGTACGAAAACGAACATTCCACGTACGGGTTTGAACAAAAAGCCTCAATTCAATTATCATTAGTTACACTTGCAGGGTGTAAACGTGAACTTATATTATGTGATCACATGGGCTTGACGAGCCTCATTCGGACGGTTCGCTACCGTTAGCGGATGAAATATATTTTCGGGTCTAGTGTATGTTCTAACACTACGCAAAGGGTGCAAAACAGTTAAGTTTGATAATTGGGTGCCCGGGATACAAACAACAACTTTGGAATGCAAATGATTTTGATAATCATCTTATACTAAATCTTGTGGTTCAAATACAACGTTTACTAAAACACCTATGATTTCACCAACGTTTTTCGTTGACGGTTTTCTATATGTTTCTCAGGTTCATACTTGGGTATTTGATACATGCTTCCGCGTACACTCATACTTGCTTGGAGTTAAGCATACATGCATACACTCTGATTTCTTGCTTGGGGTCAAGTATACATACATACATACGCTAGTGATAGCACCTTTGGATTCAAACATATCGTTTACATACTTACGCTATTTATAGCAACCGTGATTTTAAACTAATTATGTCGCAAGTTATCTCATTTATAATTTATACTTTTGAAAACTTGAAATTGTTGTCGAACGATTTTGTAAACTAAACTTTGCAAGCATGATACGTTTCAAAAGGACGCGACATAATTTTGGTCAAACGAGTCTCATATAGGGACTACGACCACGTAACGGGACCTAAGTTAGCGGCGCCGTCAATGACGATTTTGTCGGGTCGTTACAATTAGCACTAACAAACACATTCAAGCAAGAATCAAACCCAAAATCACACTTTTAAACTCATAAACCCAAAACTCAAATTTGACAAGATTAAAGCATGAAATCAAAGCATAAACCTGAGAATAGTGATTACTATGATGTTAGAATTCAATCTCTAAGGCCACACAATCCAATTTCAAGCATAAATCAAATAGGGTTTCAAGGGAGTAAGAGTTTATGTACGGAGTATAATTTCTAATTTGGGGAAAATGCAAGAAAAGTTTGGAAGCAGGCTTATAAATGGGTTAAAACCCATACCCCATAACACACGGGTATTTATCAGTTATCTGATATCTTTCGTACTTCGTTAGGAGGCCCTAACGGAGTCCAAATTCAATAAAAGAACCTGTTCTGTGACCCTTGTCACAAACTGGTCTCAACTAAACAATCAAATAATTATAAACATATAATTATTAAAATCACTAATTACACCATACCCAAGGGTACAATGGTCATTTCAACTAGCCCCAAAACGCGGGTGTTACATAGTCTATTCAATCTAACTGGAAGGTTTCAGTTTTCAATTCATCAAATTGAAATCAAATTTGTGAAGTCAAAGTTTCAAAAACCAAAAGTCAACAGTTTGTTCATGAAGAAATTCAAGTTTGTTTTTGAATTTCAGATTAAATTAATGATTCATAGAGGTTATATGGATGATATGAAACCTATTTTATGTTGTAAGTATTAATCAAAACGTTCTCAAAATGGGAAATAATTTTTTTTTTTAAAGTCACGAACAGCACAGATATCTGTTTCTGTTCTTCGTTTAAATTTTATTTATTTATTTATTTTGCTTTCTATTAACACAATTAAATATCAATGGATATATATATTTATATATATATATATATATATATATATATATATATATATATATATATATATATATATATATATATATATATATATATATTCCTAATAGATTAATCTAAACAAGATTAATAAACTGAATGAAGGTAATTCTATCCCTGGATGTTTCCCTCTGATCGACTGGTAAAAGGAGAATGTGGAAATAAAATTTCGCGTTATATACTTATGTTTATGGAATAAATCAGAATAAACGAATTGGACTAGATGGTTAAATATGCTTGCGGGTTTGCGGGAGGTCACAGGTTCGAGCCCGTGCCGGGACGTTTATTTTTTTTTTTTAGGCTTACTTCATTAAGGTAGCCCTTTTAATATTTTTATTATTATGTTATTGTTATTATTATTATTATTATTATTATTATTATTATTATTATTATTATTATTATTATTATTATTATTATTACAAATTATTATTATTACCATTATTATTGTTATAATGATTATTATAATAATTATTAACATTATTATTAATATGATTTTGATTATTATTGTTATTATTAGTATTAGTGTTATTATTATTATTAAGATTATGAATATTAGTATTATTGTAATTAAGTATTATTAAGTAATGTCATTATTGATAATATTATTATTATTAAATATTAATAATGTGTTTATCATTAATAATATTATCATTTAAGTATTGATATCATTATTATTATTATATTATGAATAATATTACTATTATGAAAATAATAAAACTTATTAGTATTTTTGGTAATAATAGTATTAGTATCATTTTAAAATTTTATTATTATCAATGTTGACGTAAGTATTAATATTAATATTAACACATTCGTTAACATGAATATCATTAACAAGTACTCTTATTATTGAAAATTAATACAATTATTATTAAAAGTATCATTACTTTAAATCTATATTTTTATAAAAATTATTATTAATACTATCATTTATATTATTAGTACTATGAAAATTATTATTATTATCAGTATAATTATTCTAAAGTTATTATAACCAGTATTTTGTAAACAAACGAGTAATTACACAAAAGTATATTTGATATACATAACTTAACTATATTAATATTGTATATACAAAATGAATACATTTAATTAAATAATGAAATATATATATAAGTTATTAATATAAAAATTATATCACTAATAATAATATATATATATATATTTATTCGATTACGATTATATATTAATGAATACACAAATGATATAGGTTCGTGAATCCGAGGCCAACCCTGCATTGTTCAGTATCGTCGTATCAATATTTTTACTACAAAATATTGTAGAGTGAGTTTCATTTGCCTTTTTACCCTTTATATTTTTGGGCTGAGAATACATGCACAATTTTTATAACTGTTTTACGAAATAGACACAAGTAATCGAAACTACATTATATGGTTGAATGATCGAAGCCGAATATGCACCTTTTTGCTTGGTAACCTAAGAATTAGTAAACCGATCTACTAATTGACGCGAATCCTAAAGATAGATCTATGGGCCCGACGAACCCCATCCAAAGTACCGGATGCTTTAGTACTTCGCTGTTGTTTTATATCATGTCCGAAGGATTTCCCGGAATGATAGGGGATATTCTTATATGCATCTTGTTAATGTCAGTTACCAGGTGTTCAATCCATATGAATGATATTTTTGTCTCTATGCATGGGACGTATATTTATGAGAAATGAAAATGAAAATCTTTTGGTCTATTAAAATGATGGAAATGATTATTTATGTTAAACTAATGAACTCACCAACCTTTTGGTTGACACTTTAAAGCATGTTTATTCTCAGGTATTAAAAAAATCTTCCGCTGTGCATTTGCTTATTTTAAAGATATTACTTGGAGTCATTCATGACATATTTCAAAAGACGTTGCATTCGAGTCGTTGAGTTCACCAAGAATATTATTAAGTCATTTATAGTTTGGATATATTATGAGATACTCCCTCCGTCCCATATTTATTGTCACCAGACAAAAAATACACAGTTTAAGAAAATCCCGCTAACTTCATTTCTCCACCAATGAAACATCTTCTCTCTCCAGATCCACCAATGAAATATCTTCTTTCCTTTCCATTTATGGAAGTGGACAATTAATTTGGGACATCCCAAAATAGAATAGTGGACAATAATATAGGGACGGAGGGAGTAGCATGCATGCCTGTCAATTTTCAATGTAAAGGAAGTTTGTCTTTTAAAAATAAATGTAATGTTTGTAAAATGTATCATATAGAGGTCAAATACCTCGCGAGGTAATCAACTGTTGTGAATCATTTATAATCGGTATGGACTTCGTCCTGATGGATTAGGACGGGTCGCTTCACACAACAACCATAAAGTCTCTTCATCTGGAGGTAGTGATGCCACTTCCTCACATGAAGAATAAACTTCATCTCCTGGGGGCATTTTTTTATGAAACTACATTGTTAATGATCAAACTGAGAGTATCAATACAGAAGGAAATGTTAGAAGGTAGGGGTGGTCAGTATTTGGTTTGAACCAAAAATCAAACCGAAACCAAATTGGAAAAAAGAACCAAATTTGGAAAACGATTTTTGGATCAAGTAAAATCGAAACCGAATTTGAATTCGATTTTATATTCAGTTTTTGGTTTTCGGTTTTGAGCATTATGAATTCGGTTAAACCGAAAACCGAATTCAAAAGCAAATTCAAAATTTTTAATATATTTAATTTGTATATTTATGTTTTGATATCATTATATTTTGGGATCCAATCATCTAAATAGGTTCTCACTCACATGACGATTTCGTATCCCACATTAATTATGTTACTCAAATTATTATGTTATTCTACTTAATAATGGAAGTAGTAAACGTCACAAATTAACTATAAATATTAACAAATCATCGAATATTTGAAAATTTAATAGTACATCATTGTATTAGGTTCTGAATAACTAAGACATCAATAACGTCACAATAAACTACCATGGTTATGATTTTTTTTCATGATTTTTGGTTTTAACCAAACCGAATCGAATTCAAATTCGGTTTTCAGTTTCAGTTCGGCTTCAGTTTTGAATTCGATTTTTGGTTCAGTTTTCGATTTTGCCCCAAAAAAATTTAAAACCAAATACACCCTACCGAACAAAATAAATAAACTGAAAACTGAACCGATGAACACCCCTATTAGAAGGTGTATGAGACCTAAAATGTTTCCTGCTAAGTTAAAATATCTTGTTGTTGATTTTAATGTTAAATACCCTCAAAATAATCATGTGTGTTATAAAGTTATAATCATGTGTGTTATAAAGTTAAGTACCCGGTGAATAACTATGTGTGCTATAACGATATGTCTTCTTATGTTAAGTGTTTCATTTCTTACTTAGATAAATATATATTGAACCCACATCTTATCATGAAGCATTTAAACACTAATGTTGGGTTGATGCTATGAATGATGAGATGGAGACTTTAAATATAAATAACACGTTGGTTATTTCCGATTTTCCAATTGGAAGAAAGCCAACTGGCCGTAAGTGGGTCTATAAGATTAAATACAAATCTAATGGAGAAACTGAAAGGTACAAGACATGACTTATTGCTAAAGGGTATAATTAAAAGGAGGGTATAGATTATGATGAGACATTTACACTAGTTGTTAAAATGGTGATTGTAAGGTGTATTTTAACTTTGGTTGTTAACAATAATTGGTTTTTATTTCAACTTGATATTAATAATGCTTTTTTATATGGGGATCTTGTTGAGGATGTGTATATGACACTTCCTGAAGGATACTTTTCTGGAAATGATTCCAGGGTATGTAAATTAACCAAATCATTATAAGGGTTAAAACAAGCCCCTAGATAACAGAATGAAAAATTAACTTCATTTCTTATTAAGTATGATTTTGGCGAAGTGTAAATGACTACTCCTTGTATACCTGGTCTGCTGGTTCTAATTTTATTGCTATTTTGGTATATGTTGATGATATAATTGTAACAGCAAATAGTTTAGTTAAAATTACAATAGTTAAAAATTTTCTTAAGTCTAAGTTTAAAATAAAAGACTTCGGAGAACTTAAGTACTTTCTTGGTATAGAAATTGTTAAAACCAATAATGGTATATGTATGAATAAAAGAAAATATTGTCTTGAGTTATTAAATGAGTTTGGTATGTTGGGATCTAAACCTATGGATACTCCTTTGAAGTCTAATTTTGTGTTGAATTCTGGTGAAACTGGAAATGATAAGAAGCTTACTTATATTTCTCAATATCAAGTGATTGGTAAACTAATTAAATCTGACTTTAACAAGACCAGATATATATTACTTCGTTCAATGTTGGAGTCAATATATGCATACTCCACTTCAATATGATACTAAAGTTGCATTTAGAGTATAAGATACTTAAAAGATAATCTTGGTGCTAGTGTTCAAATTCTTAAAAATCTTTATGCATATTCAGATGTAGATTGGAATAAATGTTTGCGCTCTAGAAGGTCAGTTTCTGGATACTGTTTATATATCCGTGGATCCCTCATTAGTTGGAAAAGTAAAAAACAGCCTACTATTTCAATATAGATCTTTAGCTGCGACAACTTGTGACATTTTATGGGTTGTGAAGTTGCCTTTTGACCTTAAAGTAAGTAAACTGCTACTTCTAAATTTGTTTTGCAATGATAAATATGCCTTACAAGCTGCTAATCTTGTTATTCATGAAATGTCAAAACATTTTGAAATTGATATTCATCTTGTTAGATAAAAATGTATGACAGGTGAATTAAAACTGGTTATATTGATACTACTTAACATGTAACTGACATTTTTACGAAGGTTTTAATTAATTCTTAGCATAAACAACTTAGTGACAAATTAGGAATTATCAATGCTACATTAATTCTTATATAAATATCTTATCTTTATTTTTCTACTTTTCTTATTATGTTATTTTATAAAATGTAGGTTTAGTGTATAAAGTTGAATAAAGGAAAGTTTGTCGTTGTTTATGAAAGTTGATGTTTTATGCAGATTAATATAAAGACTTTTTTTGTACCGTTGGTTCCTCTATTATACACTAAAAAGCTAACAGCGTCTCTTCGATTTTTTTTAGCTAACAGCACCCTTCCATTATCCCATTTAAACATAGCGGGTTCCTCTGTCAAACTTCTATTAAAATAATCCGTTAACACTTGTCATGTGCATTGCATGTGAGGGTAAAATGGACTTTTTACCCTTCTTCATCTGAATTTGAAGCCTGCACTTTCTCAACTTGTTCTTCTTCAAATTAAAAACCCTAATTTGAAAACTTGTTCATTCCCAAAATTAAAAACCCTAATTTACAAAAAAAAAATTAAAAAACAAAAGCATATATTCAATTTAAGTTCACTAAATTCGATTAGATTAATATTAATAATTAATAATACTATCCATAAACCACATACACAATACCTCGATTAGAAAAAGGGTATGTTTACTCCGGAATCAACAACGATGGGCTTCCAAAGACGACTTAATTCAGTTTCAAGGTCAATGATTGTTCTGCTGATGAGAGACTGAAGAGATCTTAGACTTAATCACAGATTCCAAATGCTGAAACGTTATAAACCATCTCATGAGCAAATTTTATATCTTTAAATTAATTCCATGCTTGTACATGTTACGGGAAGCTATAAATGAGAGATGATACATTAACAAGATGATAACAAGATAATCCAACTTCAGCAAAGACATTAAAAATGTAAACGTTCCTGAAGAAGATTAACTTACCCTTGAAAGAACTTTCCCTAGATACTCAGAACCCAATCTGTTAGTAAGATGTCTGTACTCGGGTGAAATAGCAAAGTACTCACGCTCTCTCCTTCGAGCATAAATCATATCGATGTTTTTATTAATATCAGCTTGAGATCGGTTAACGACACCAATCCAAGGGAATTTTAGCCTATGAGATCTTCCTTCCAAAATCTGCAAAACCTAAACTTTGTTAGAAACATGGACTAACGTGCATACTAAGGTCATTTTGTTAGAAAGAACGTAGTTTTCAAATTAGGGTTTTTAATTTGAGGAAGAACAAGTTGAGAAAGTGCATGCTTCAAATTCAGATGTTAACAAATTATTTTTAACGGAAGTTTGACGGAGGGACCCGGTATGTTTAGATGGGATAATGGAAGGATGTTGTTAGCTAAAAAAACCCGGAGGGACACTGTTAGATTTTTGGTGTATAATAGAGGGACCAACGGTACAAAAAAGTATAATATAAAAGGCTTTTTAGGGTTTGGAATGAGCAGGATTTATCATTTTTGTTTCAGCCAATTTGTTCATTCACCTTCTTCTCCAAGAGAAACTAAGTTTTCTATGAGTTTGATCATTATATCATCTTGACTTAGTGAACTGAATGATATTGTTCACTAACTGTGGTGACAATCTTGTGTCTGTTTCTGTTCTATATTCATTCATTCTTTCGACTGATATGTGTTGATTTCAGTTTATTGCATAAAGTTCTTATTGAATTATGTTGTTGTACTTCTTTTTATTTAATGAAATTGTACATATTCGACCAACATTTACATTTTTATAATAAAAAAAAAAATATCTTTAAGTTGTTAATTTTTACATTTTTTATTTATTAATTTGACTAAAAATAAAAATGTAGTTATTATAATATAAACATGAAACGTAAAAATTTCCTTTTATTTTTAAAGGAAAATTGTCGGCATCACCAAAAGGAGAATTAACTACCTTCGCGATCATTTTCCATGCACACACGCACTTTTGGAAGGAAACCCGAATCGCATTGTATGAATCCGATTCTTAAACCATCTCGAGGGACATACGAAGAGGGTTTGATTACTGAATCGATTCGGATGAAAACCCCCATCAGGGTCAATCTGGAGCCTCATATTTCAAGGAGATTAACTAAGAGGGTGAGCTGTGATCAAACTTTAACTTCTAGTTTAAGATTCGAGTGCTTATTTGAGAAAAAAAGTGATTGATAGATTTTTTTAACTACGACAATCATGCAAACCCGATCGAAATTTGGATTCACGAGTGCGCAAAATAATCAACCGGATTAAACCTGCTTAATAGGATTAAGCTGATTAATATCTAATGGGATTGAATTCCGAAGGCGACCATAATTCAATCGGGGTATAATTGACTGTAATTATCTAATGTTATGGTGATTTTCTCCTGCATAAATGAGTGACCCAAGGGGTCTATTTATAGGAGTCAAAGTTTGCTAGAGGGAATGATGACGTGGTATGTGTCCCTTTCATAATCATAACAAACTGGCGTAACAAACTTTCCTGAATTTTACGGGCTGTCGTGGCACAAACGCTCCACTCGTTTGCTATTGCCTAAATATTTTTGCATTCGGGTGCAAGCTACCGGATAGCCTCCACACTTAATCAAGTCTGAAGGGCTTATGTGTGAACACAGCCTAAATTCATCAAGTGTTTCTTCAAGGTTCTCTTTATCCGGATGACTTCTAGACGGCTTTTATGCTTGAGTTACGTTTGGTATTACCTAACCAGATGGCTTCTAGACGGCTTGTATGCTTGAGTTGTGCCCGACATTTCTCACCCGATGATTGGTTATGGTGCGGTCATATTTGTTTTCTGTGCTTCTTCTAGACGGATCCTGCTTCTAGCCGGTTTCTATTTGTGCCCTTTTGTTTGTTTTGTCTTGATGGATATTCACATGTTTTATACAATTAATGCTTATTTTGATATGGATCGGGTATGTGTATCATCGCTGAGTGAGACTCGAACTCATGACTTCAACCCTAGCCTCAAACACAAGGAATGAAGATACCACTCGCCTAGAAGCGCATTTATTGAGATTATTGAACCATTTATGCTTGAAGCGCGATTAGAAGCACGGTTTGTTGAACCATATATTGAGATTACTGGATCAAGGTTTGAATAAGTTAGATGGTTTGGTCAAATTATTAAACTAATACCCAGATAGATATTGGTATGCGTACTAATAGACAATAGTAATTTTTATATAATTTGCACTTTTATAAAGTTCAAGTACGAATTGATTTATAGTCACTGTTGTGATGCATAGTTTGTCTGTCTAGTGCTCCAAATAATATGGACTACGTTTTTCTTCAACTCTTTTATTTGTTTTCACTTATATCTGGGTTTCAAACAAAATCAATAGTATCCTAGGTAAGAGATAATGTTATAGCTAGGCAAGTATAGTATGTCTAGTTTGTTACTCCGTGCTATTATTCGGAATATGACTCGAAATTTACTAAAATTATAAGGAAAATTATAAATGGTCTTTCAGGTTTACTCATATTATTTGCAAAAAAAAAATGTGTATCTTTAAACTTTTAGTTTTCACCTTCTAATCGTTATGTTGGTAATAGAAAATAAGGAATTAACTTTTTGTTATATTTAGTCATTGACTCATTTCAAGTGGTGTTACAAGATAAAATAAATTATTTTGAACCACAGTAATCGTGGAAAAAAATCTTTGACTAACAACTTTCATAAATTTGTATTCAAATTTTCGTTTCTCGATAATTAAAAAAAAAATCTTTTTTAATTTTTGTAACCTAACTTTATGGTTAAAAAAGTGAAAGAAAATTTCGTTATCCATTGCTTTGGACTCGAATTAAAATTATTGGGTGAATAGGAGGAAATAAGCTTTAATTGTTATTGTTACGGAGTACTAAAGTTGGAAAAGGAAAACAAGATTAAATTATAAACACATGACTAGATGGATCATAATAATAATAAATAATATAATAAATGAAATGATTTGAGAAGCAAATAAAGATGCATGACTTTTTGCGATTCCAAAGTGGTTTAGATTATATTAGTAGCATTAGACCACCCTATAGTTAGTTACCCGCCCATTACCCGCTCATTATCCGTAACTAACCATAGACACCACTTAGTTACCCGCGTTAGTTACCCGCTTTCATTATAGATTTAACGGAAGAGTTATAGGAATTGCAGGTCTCAGTGCTTTTTATTGTTGGACTTAATGCTTTATTGCTTGTACGTTGTATATTAAGAGGAGTATTGTTTTAGCCATGATAGAGAGTGTTTAGTTATGAGTTAGTTATAGGATATTGGTGTTGATGTGGCGCTGATGTGGAAGGTTAAGAGGATGAATAGTTTAGTTACGATAGGGAGTAGCCTTAGTATGTGTTTAACCATTAATAAATTATTTTATAGTGTCTAATGTTCCCTAATCACACACAATGACACAATGAAAATTACTCGTAATATATATAGTATATATTATATTATGTATAGGGGTTGAGATAGTGTCATAGGTTTGTTAATTTTTAAGATTAATTAATCTATGTCACTAAAGAATTAGAACATTTGAAAATATTAGATTAGATTTGTTTTACAAAAGGTAAATGGAGTAAATAACAACCTCTCATCGGGTAAACCAAATCATTGACTTTGAGCTTTTCTAAAGCATCGCATCATATCATATCTTATCTATTTTAATAATAAGAGTCGAAGTCGATTTAACCACTGAAAAAATAACTTATATATTTTATACCAAACAATTGTCGTCATACTACAGCCGAAAATAGGACTCGCCTTATTTTTAGGATACTTTAGAATACAGAAATTAAAATATAGTAATAACTAGTTTTATGAGTCTGTACGTTGTACGACATTTGTATAAATTAATAATTGATAAATTCAATATTACTACTTATCAAATGTATAATACAATTACAATTACAATAATAAAATCTTTTTTAATTGATAACATTTGATCGAAAACATTAGTATTGAATACTAACGCATAGATTATGAGCTCGCCCGTTGAAATCATTTTAACTTCAATTGACAAATAATCGATAAAACACCGAATATGAGTCCCTAAAAGTTGTTTTAAAACCGATCGTTAAGAATAATATTTTATGTACATTTATAATCGTATATGTTTTTAGTACAAATTAATTTCATTATGTTAATATCTCAAACGAAGCAGAACATACATACATCAAAATATCTATATAAGTATTATAAAATAAACATTTTAACTTCAATTGACAAACACGATCTCGTGCATTTATATAATATTCTACAAATATTATATTAACACAATTTTTTAAATTTATGCGTAAAATTTTATATTATATAAAATAGCATTCATAAATAATATTAAAATGTTAATAAAGAAATATTTATGTTATAAGTTTTATTACAATAAAAATATTGTAAATGATTTTCTATATATGATCATTTATATATTTATATATATAAATATATCAATATTTATATTAAATTAATTTAATGTATTGTTTAAACACTACCACGTATTATTTATGACCATTTAAAATAATTTTATAATAATAATATGATATATAATATTATTAATATAATTATAATATATGTTAGTATTAATATAATATTATATGGTACTCCGTAATACAATATAGTATTTTAGGTAATGAAATCTGTATATTAAATTAATTTGAAAATCTAATAATTCAATTAATATATGAAAATAAGTGATAGACTGACATGTGTCAGAAATTAAGGAGGAGATGACAAGTGACAGGAATTAACCAGAAGTTGACACGTAGAATTATTATCACGCGCTTTATATAATGTATTGAAGATTCGCGTACACAACTGGTTTATATTCATACACCTTTAATTTAATTTATAAAGTCCTTATCTACAACAATATAAATCTAAGTTTAGTTTACAGATGAACCTCCCTTCGTGGCCCAAATGGTTCAATACCTTCAGTATTGGTCACGGTTAAGGTCAAGGGTTCGATCCTGGCTCTAAAAAGTTCGTGAGGAAAGTTTTACCGTCCTGTACGCAGGAATTCGACTCGATCCGCATGCCCGTATGGATTGATGGATCGGGTCCCTGTTATGCAGTTCGGATTTTTGCCCGAAACGCGAGAGTGGAAAATGATCGGCTAGGTCTCAGTGATTCTGAACCCAACTTTCAAAAAAAAAAAAAAAAGACAAAATTCTAGTATGCAGATGAAAATAAATGGTAATGTATAACTATTAAACGTTCATTGTTTTAACAATACATGAAATCGACACCAGTGTCACAACTAAGGTATGTTTAGACATATTTTGCAAGTCCGAATAAAAAAATATTACATAGACTATAATTATCTTAAAATAAGAAACTTGGTATGACATATCTCCATCAAATAACATTAGAACGAAGCTATGAATAATTTGAAAGATAAAATGCTCATATTTAGATTGCATGTGTAAGTTTTGTTAGAATAGCTAGTAAATTAATTATAAAAAAGATTATATTTCTTTAAGTGGTGGTGGTGGGAAGCTTTTAGGCCATCTTTTCATGTTGTGGGTGCAGCCGACAATGTGGGCCCAATTCGACCCATAGTCCGCTTGACCACTGACCACTAACCACTACTACTAGTCTTAGTCCACGCTTATTTCAACTAATACCAAAACTATTCTATACTCTACTTTATTTCACAATGCAAGGAAATTCACATAATGGTCTTGAAGAAAATGTAGATGATGATTAAAAAAGAAAGTAATTATAAATTTTAGTCAAACAAAATTACAACGCATTCTTTACACCGTTAACCAAACGCCCATAAAGGTTTCTATAAAGTTGGAGAACCTTGTCCTTAGTCATCCATCATCCATATCATCCATCATCCATATTGATTATAACATGTTTGAAATTGAAAATATAAACGGTGAGGTTTTACATGTTCATGTTACATGAGGAGGAAGGATTATTTCATGTAAGTGACATAAGCAGATTATTATGATCAACACTTTAACCTGACCACCTCAAAATGTATAATATATAAGTTATAATATATGAACATTTGTTGTTGATTGGCCATAGGCATGCGCTATTTTTGTTGTTAACTGCATGATTTCTTCTAAATAAGAGATCAAATTGATATACTTGTTATCCCCATGAAGTAGAATGTAGCTAAACTGACTATCCATATTAAACAAGATTGATGGAATGGTTAACATGATATTACTATTAATAACATTATTATTTGCTCCAAGGATGCATATAATTACTATATTAACTAATATAATTACTATATTACCTATTACACAAAAATGGTGAATAGTAATCAGGGGCATTTTCGTCCTTTCAAGTTTTTTTTTTAACTTTTCCCTTCCTTTTCCCAAATAAAGCCCCCCAACTTTGTTCAAAAAATAAAACCGACCCCCCAAACAGAGGGTAAAGTGTCAAATAACTATTTTCATAAAAAATATTAATTAAGCTCCACCCAAATATTCAACGGGTCATATCTTCTCGTTCGCAACGAGATAAATTTTTCCGACAACATCGTTAAACTCAAAATAATTTTAGGAACACAATGTCACTAACTATAGGCAAAACAGACGTTTTTTTAAAAACGATAAACATTTGAGGTACTTTTCATACACGTTGATTTTGCGTTAAATTTTTAAAAGTCGACAATTCCATAGCGAAACGCGGAGATGTAAAATAACATTTAAATCTTTAACATGTTATACCTTTTAGTTCGACTCGAGTTGCACTTCAACGACATGATCATTAACCACGAAATAATTTTACAAACTAAACACAATAAAATACATTGAAAATCAAAACCCCGACGCGAAGCGAGGGTTCGATAACTAGTTTAGACATATTATCATATAATTTTCATTTATCTGTTTAGCAGTCCTTTTCTATAAATAATTAGCATACATGCATAAGTAAATAAAGAAAGCCCATAAAAGAAAACAAATTTGACTTTGTTTCAGAAATGAGGGAGTAAAATAGATATTTGTTGGTCCCACCTACAAAAGAAACATAAAAATTAGTGGGAACCAGTATGTCATTTTATCCCTACAAGGCTACAAATAATATCAACACTCCATGATCCACATTTTGTTGATTCATCATTTCATCATTGGCCTCTTGCCCATAACTTAATGAATGCACAATAATGGAGTACTACTTATACCCAAATCAACATTCACAAACAAACAAACCATCCAGGCCAGGCCAGGCCTGGATGGCCACCAGCACTTTCAGTGAAGGGGAGGTCTCGGGTTCAATCCTAAGGGGTGCCCGCATTTAATGACCAAACTGGAGAATGCCTTACCTGGTAGCGGTGGAGGGCTGGCTTGCCGTTTACCCGGGGTTTACCTGCGGTGGGGGGTCAATGTGCTCTGGCCCATAGTGGGGTTCCTCGTAAAAAAAAAAAATAAATAAAAAATAAAAAACATTCACAAACAAGTTCTAAAAAAACACTATTTTCTTGACCCCCAAAATGCTTTTGCAGAAACTTGATCCAAGTCAGATAATATCAACCTTAGTTAAAAACTGACCCGCAAGTTATCAGTCTAGTTTATCGATTAGGGTTTAAGAAACCATCAATCTATTAATGTAGAAATTACTTCAAAACAAACTAATCTCTGCTCAGGCCCATCAAAATATGAGATAAGTAATTGACTGTTTGGAGCATTTAAGACAAGTCAGCCAAAAATTCGGCTATGTTTTCGGCTTTAAGTGTGTCAAACACTTCAGATAGGACCAACACACAAGCATGTTTCAATCAGGAATAATGCAAGTCATCAATAATATACCTGTGGGTCATTAGAGCTCGAATACGACATTTCATGATCTCAAATACTCCAGAAACAGAAGCATATCAGCCCAAACAAATGTTAACACGAGCCCACGTTCAAATCAACATTCATTGCTATTAATTTTTTTTGTCTGTAACAAACCAATCATAAAACATCCATTTTGTGTCATTCAAACACTGAGATTTCACCATTCCAACTGCACGAAGCAATTACGTTTGATAAGATGGGATGGAACACTACGTCTACACATGTTTGTTCATAAACTTTGATTTTCTTGATGAGCTGGCATGTTTTGGTATTATAGAAATAAATGCATCCATCTGAGGAACCTGAGGCCAGTTTTTTGCCATCTGGACTGAAATCGCACTTAATGGGAAACCCGGACACACCATGGCTTTCGTATCTCTTGTATTTATCGAGCCTAAACGGTGGTTTAGAAGAAAAAATTGCTATGTAGTTTCCGTTGGATTGTGCCACGAAATATGGATCGTATGGATGATGTCGTATACACGGGCAAGTATAAGCTTCAATATAGATCTGAAAATTATAGCATGGAATTTAGTTTCAGTTGTGCATTGTATCTATGCCTGGCAATTGAGACCATACTCTCAAATTTGGGTCAACTGGGTCAAGCTTTCGGGTAAACTGGGTCTTGAGAAAAATTATGCCTAGCAATGTAAACCAAAACTTAAAAAAAAAAAGGTCCAACGGATTTCCCTCCAACCTATTGGGTCCTATACAAAATACAAAGGAACATGTCAAGTGGGTATCAATTCCTAAAGCTCAATAAATACGGATAGGTCTAACAGGTCTTGTGAATGGGTCAAATGGGTCGAGCACAAAGATCATAACAACTTTCATCCGTCAAACGTAACACGTAAATATAAATGTGAAATTATAAACATAACATGTAAATACAAACGTAAAACGTAATCATAAATGTAAAAATCAAATGTAAAAGTATGACTCCTTTGGACCCATTTGACCTATGACCTGTTTTGACCCATTACCCAACCTGACCCATTTGGACCCGTTTAAAATCCGACCCGTTTGACCCATGACCCATTTCAACCCAATACCACTTTGACCTGTTACCCAAACCGACCCTACTTGACCCGTTTGCAAGGTATAATTGTATCTGACTCTACTGAAATACCACTAATATGGGTTGTGGGGGATAATATATTCACTTTTGACATATCAGGTAGTCAAATCAGGTTAGGTCGGGTCTTTCTAACCCAAACACATTTTCATTCTTGTTTTTAGACTTCTTATACAAAACTTCTTTATAAAAATGTAATAAACTATATAGTTACAAGCCAATCTAACTTATAAAGCAGTATATATATAATGTTTATATATGTCCGATCAGTTTCATATAATTTTTAACCCAGTTAACCTTAAAAGTTAAAGAATGTCAGTGGAGCATTTACCTGGTTTGATAGAGGAACCTGTCGCGAAACATCCCACACAATAATCGAATTCTCACTGATATTGCTTTTCGATTCATCACTAGAAGAAATAAACTGCCGAGTATCATTCGTAAACTCTAAATCAAGAATCGGACCAAGACCTCGAATATACCGATTAACAGCATTTCCATTTCTAATATCCCATAACTGAATAACGCCTTTTGATCCACCGGATAAAAAGAGGTTGGCATTATTTGGATGAAATTTAACAGCTCCAACTATCTGATCCTCCTTAAACACGTGAGTTTCTAACCCTTTTTCAACATCAAATAACCTTGAACAACAATCATACCCACAAGAGAGTAACGAAAGACTTTGTTCTGACCATTTAACGTCTTTGACTGCTGCAGTATGAGCGTTGAATACCCTTGCTTTCTTCTCTTTCGTGCTCCATACATTCCATACGTAAATCGAAGAATCCATACCAGCAGATGCAAGAAGATGAGCTGCAAACTATCTTTATTAAACACATCAGACTAGCAAACATCAATTTTGACTTCAAATCAGTAAAGAAACAAAAGCAAGAAATAACACATAAAACGGATTCAGCTATCTTTAATTTCCCTTAATTAAAACTATATGCATCATTGAGACACCAAACGAGGAATACGATTTTTAATCAGTATTCAAGATGAATCTTACAATGTGTTTTAGACCATTCTATCGCATTCACAGCCTTGGTATGCCCAATAAGATTTGTCGACATCCTCTCAGGTATGCAGCTAGAAAAATTTCTAGAGCCATCTGTCCGATTCCTCAACAAAGACACAATGTCTTTTCGTATGTACGAATCTGAAATGCTTCCTTGAACTAAAAATAAAATATAATCTCATTAATAATTCACTAACACACTTCATTGAATATATAGATAACGAAATAAGTATAATAGTCAAAAGAACTACATCACGAAATACAACTTCAGAAACAGGTGCCAATAATCATATAGTAGAATTCTTATATATTGAAAAAATCAGATAACAAACCAGTTGAACAAGCTGAAGAAGTTGGGGGTTCTGCATTGGAAGTTTGAGGAGCTGAGGCCGTAAGTGCCCGTTCTCTCTTCGATATGTATCTGCCTGAGATTGGAGCTTCATTTGAAATATTTCGTGATCGGTCAAGAGTAGCAGCAGGCAAACTTTTGCTAACTGTACGCGCAAAATCAGGTTTGGCCCGTTTGAATGGTGGAGGGGCATGTTTTTCTTGTTCTTCATCCTCATCGTCTGCATTAGCCGCATATGCATTGCGAAGTAGATCCATAATGAGTCAAAACTACAGCTGTGTAAACATTAGAAAATGAGTCACAACTGAACACATTACACATATATTAATATATATATATATAAACTGTCCATATACTAAGTATTTTGCTACCACCAAATTACTATATTTATCAACACTAGTACTAATATAAATTTGTGTGCATCGTTATGTAAAACAATAAGCTAAATAAAATAAATGCAATTGTATGTTACAAATAAACCCTTAGTAAGAGAATGATAATTTGCAGTAAAAGTATAAACATCCAAAGGTCAATAAGCATAAGATACACATAATTACATACTCAATCCGAAATTTTGAATGTATAGCTCACAAGTTTACTTGATTGCAGTAAATTTATTTATTATGAATTTTTGTAGTAGTATTAATATGATTATGACATAAAAATACAATAGAGAATAGATAGTGATAGTTTACTATACGTGATTTCCTATGAACAAGACAACGGGTCACATAGCGCAGGAGACAACAGTCAGCAATCGGAGTTCTTTTACAAGTTTAAAGGTAAAGCAATCTACACATCGTTTACGTAACCATTCATTTTGGGCTAATTGCAAACATGGGTTGGATACAATTGGGTTGGGATTTAATTTCCAATATATAAACTAACCTTATTTTTTAAAGAGTGAAATTAAGTTACTATATTTTTTTTTTTTACGGCGAAAAACATAATTTAAATCAAAATAAATCAAACCAATTCATCACCAGATTGACATATCATCAAACACTTGGTGTGCAATTATCAACTTTCAATCATATTAAACTTAATACCACTCTTTTAATATCATTAATATTGTAAAATCTTCCAACTAGCATGAAAATCACTAACAATACAGTTTAGTATCATAATTGACCACTTTCAATCATAACTTTTACTAAAACGTCATCTTTTAAATGAAACCCATTTGCAAAATTTCTACTTATTACATGTTCTTCATCCACAATTCGTTTTTAAGCATAATCATAGTGTAAATAACTCATAATACACTAACTAAACATGATAACCTCATCAATTTCATAACAATTTAACTAAAACTCATACCTTGGTTTCTAGGGTTCTACTATCCCCAATTTATCACTAAAGAGTGATGAGAATGATGAAATAATGGATTCCACTGAAGTTGAAATGATGTTAGACGTTCAATTTGTGATTGCATGTGAAGATTGGGTTTCGATATAGATCTGCCTCCCCTCTTGCTCGTTCACAGTTCACGCCACACACATCCTCTAATTTTCTGATTTTTAATGGAAATGAACAAGTTTCCAAATTTTTCCTTTTAAATACAATGTCCAATTTACAATTTCTACCATCATTTTACTTCCTATATTTCATAGAAAGTCCTTTTCTCAAATTTTCAGCTTTAGTCCTTTGTTAGTTTAACTAACTAACCCTGGTTTTTCTTAGCTTTAACGATCATATGGAAAAGGCCCAAATAAGTGTGGTTATTACCACAAGTATCATTAAATTAAACTTTTGGGGGCGTTACACACAAACTGCCGGAATCTTCCAAAACTGAACTAAAAATGCGGTGTGATCATGGTTGCAAAAATCGGGAGAACTCGGCGAGAACTCGGAATTTCATTCCTGGCGAGAACTCATTTTGAAATCGGTCAAAAATCGGTCAACGACCAAAAATCTGTCAAATCTCGGAAAAATCGGTAAAATCTCGGAAAAATCGGTCAAATCTCAGAAAAATCGGTCAAATCTCGGAAAAAACTAGATAAAATCTCAAAAGTCAACGAAAGTCAACCACCGATAACTCCCCGAGTTCTCCCCGAGTTCTCCGAGTTCTCGTTTTGGAGACCCTGCCGAGAACTCCCCGAGAACCGATTTCTGCAACCTTGGGTGTGATAAGAGAAGGTAACGAACCATACATGAAAGTGGACCATTTTATATGTGCTTTTCTACATATAAATGGAAAGGTGTTGATGAAGGAGTAATAGGGTCCATGATACGTGTTTTTTACCAAATGGTCTACAGAAACAAGTTAATTACAATCACCATCTTGTTTTTAGAACATACTCCATATATGGTACTGCGTATATTTGTGTTATAGTTTGATCAAATTTCGTCGATTCTTACATAATGATGACATGTAGTAGTAGTAGTAGTTTTTCAAACCACATTATATATTATATATTTAACATCTTATTGTCCATGACCATTGTATTTCATCATAACTTTTTCATACTACCGAGTTTTTGTCAAAACTCGATATTCAACATCGTTTTAGGCATGGGCAGTACATTCTGAGTTTTGAGTACATAAGTTGATGGCGTGGTTGATGCAATAATATTACGGATCATTGGCATTTGAATGTCGATCACTATAAGTTCATCATGTTATACTCTTTGTTGAAATTACAATGATTCAATATGTTAATATATTACAATTATTTGGTTATAGATAGATGGTAGATATACACCATTAATGGTTTCAAATTGCCACCTTAAATAGATTGAACTTATTTATAAGTTTTTCTTGAACAAACCTGTGAATTCACGGATCTTTTAACGAGTTTAACTTTTATATACCGTTTGTTATGACAACTCTCATAGAACCATAAATATATTTCATATTAATATTAACATACAACATGTACATTTGACCATTAGGTAATAATACATTCAAATAATATTGACATTCAATAATGATGTACTTGAAGATGCAATTATATGGTTGAGTATACATAAGATCATTTGTAACGATAAAGAGCTTTTTAGGGCTTTTGAAATTTTATAGGTGATCTGATACGATTGTGATAAGTTGTGCGAACAGATTGTAGTGATGGACTTTGCTAGCACTTTTTGAATAATGTGTCAAAGTAGTAATGGTTGAGAAGAATTAATTTAATAATACATATATACACATAGGGAGGTTCAATAGAGAACTAAAAAAAAAAAATAACCTACAGAACTAACAACTAGTGCGTATCATCTGTACAAAAGTTCACAATTGTATTAGTGTTTTTTGTAAACAGATCACAATAGAATAGTGGTAAAAAGCGTTACAATATTTATACTTTTGTAACAAAAAGTTCACATTAAGTGGTTCTTTATTTAACTATATATATATATATATATATATATATATATATATATATATATATATATATATATATATAGTGGTAAGATCAAGAGGGAAGTAACCATTCGGGAGGAAGCAAAAACTTTCTTTTTTTTTTCTTTTTTTGAAAAAACTTTGTTCACGAACATTATAGATGAGATGAAAATATGAACATTTAGTAGAGACACTTTGTGATAAATGTTTTTATTTTAGCGGAAAAACGCTCGAAAAAGTAATATATAACAATTATCGTGTTTTTCGAACGTATTTTGAGGTTTTAGCTATTGGGGTTTAGATATTAGAATTTAGATATTAGGGTTTATAGGGTTTAGATATTAGGGTTTAGAAATTTAGGGTTTAGGGTTTAGATTTAGGGTTTAGATTTAGGATTTAGATTGAGTTTTTAACACGAACGGTTTAGAGTTTAGGGTTTTTTTTTTTTTTTTTTGATTAGCCTGGGTTTCCTCCTCGCTATGCGAGTCGACTATATCCCAGGGCGACTACCCGCTTTGCGGGCAGCCCGGAGTCATCGCGGGTGAACCTCCGTGGCCAAGATGGGGTTTTTAAACCCAAAACACCAAACCCTAAACCCTAAACTCTAAATCGGGCTAAATTTTACTTCACAAAATATGAAAAAAAAACGTTCATATTCTTCACGAACAATATTATCTTGAATGTTATTTTTGTCGATCGTTTTCCCGCTTAAATAATAACATTCATCACGAGGTGTCTCTTCTAAATGTTCATATTTTCGTGTGATCTTGATGCTGAAAAAAAAAATTCAAAAAAAAACGAAATTTTTTTTTTTTGCTTCCCCCCGCTTGGTTACTTCCCCATTGATCCTGCTGCTATATATATATATATATATATATATATATATATATATATATATATATATATATATTGAGAAACCCCAAAAGTGATCTCATTCTCATAAATCTCCATTATTAAGTGTTATACGTTTAATCTTGGCCCGTTTCACTAATTCCATTTCTTTTTTCCTTTTTTTTTTTTTTTTTTTTTTTTTGTATTTTGTAAAATCTAAAGAGGTAATGTAGTACTCCGTAATAATCTCATAAGATATCCACCTGGCTATATCACTGTATGTATATTTTAATCACGACCCATTACTATATACCTCATTGCGTACGTTATGTACAATTTAATCTTCCACAAGTAGTTAACTTTGAGTAATATTGAAACCACAATGAAAGAAATCTTAGCAAAGCATAAATTAATCAAAAGCAAGAGTTGGTGTAGGAAAAGAAATGGAACAAAATTGGATCTTAGTAGAAAAATATGGGCGTTTTCTTTCATGCATGACTCAAGCCTCTGCAAAATTGATTTTTCAAGGCGTCTTCCAACTGCAAGAATATTAACGAAAGTAATCCTGCAACCAAATGACACGAGAATGGCTTTATTAACAATTCCATTTATAAAACCACCGTCAAATGATGTAGGTTTACATTTCAATTTCAATTTCATCTAAAATCTAAGATCTACTTTTGTTCATTAGTCTCTGGGCATCACTAAATTACAGATAAATGATAAATATATCATTTACAGAGTACATGTATATGCACAGTACCTGTGCTATAACTTTAAAGTGGTAATATCCTATTTTTATATGGGTCAAATGTTTTATCTGTAACGGGTCAACAAGGTAAAATGGAAAAAAAGAATAGTTATAGCTGGAAATGGGTCATCAGTTATGGAAAGTGTACGTTAGATGCATTAAAACCTCCACAATCATCTTACTAAAACAACTAGATTATTTGTTAAAATAATTCAGTATATGTATTTTGACATACCAATCGTAGGCCAACAAAACCTGACCCGTTTTGACCAAAATAAACAAGAGCTGCCCATTTTGAGACGTTATCCAGCTTGTTTTGCCATCTCAAATCTTAAGTTACACATGTGTATGTAAAATGTATAATAGAAGAAAAATGTGGTAGGTGATTAATGAGAATCTGTCAAGATACAAGCATACTTATTTAGATAACTAAATTATTACTTTTATTTTTCCATTCATATAGTATTTATTTCAACATTGTTATGTAATTTTAGGTATTAACATTAGTACTGCAAGTATCTAAATAGCGCATAATGCAAGAACAAAGAAAAAACCTGGCACGAAGCTTTCCCCGGGTTTTAAAGATCCTCTAACTAAAAGAGTGCCCGGAATCTGCTCAAAGACCTACAAAAAACGAAATATAATCACTAGCGAGTTCAACATAAACGCATCAATACAGCAAAATTACAATTGAGATCGTAAGCGTACTTACTGTTATACGGAACTTCAAATCACTTGAATAATCATCCAACTCAGTTTCCTGTAGATTCCTAGAATTATTCTCCAGGACTTGTTTGCAGTGAGACATGGTTGCGTGTATCTGATATTTCGTCAAATTATTACATTTCGGAAAAAGATAGAAGAGGTGTAAAAGAGAATAATGGTGTGAATTTATGAGTTATTGAGCAGTACATCAACGTGAAATGAGGCAGCATTTGATTTACAGGATGCACCACTCGTTTTGAAGAAGGTTTCAACTGATTGGAGAACATGAAATGCGTTGAACTGACGTTGGATTCCCTAAAGTACGAAACAAATAAGGTGCTGGTATTAGATTCAGGATATAAAGTGTAAACCAGATTTAAATTTACAAAGCAGTTTGTACAGAGGACTGCATACCGATACGAATGTGATCTTATTTACTAGTATCATTTATGTCAGTATCTATTTGCCATATATACTGATTGCATATGGATCGCGTAGGCATTACATGTTACCTTATACTATACCATATAGAATAAGTTGATGATGAGTTAATATTGATGACATAAACATAGTAAATAATGCATACAAGTTATGTTCAATTCTCAAAAACATGATTTACTTCACAGATAGTTGTTTTATACATAGTACACAACCTTATTATAACACTAACGTGTATTTTTAACTCTGAGGTACACGGCCAAACCGGAACAGTTCGTGACCGTTTCCCAAACCTTCCTGGCCACCCAGTTTTGAACCCACGACCTCTCGCAAGGAGTTCACAGGGCCCCAACCACTAGGCTATCTTGGGATGGTTATCATAAAACTATTAACTATTGAAAAAATAGGATAATAATCTTCTACGACAAGAGAATCGGATTTTGGTCTTTTTAGATATACATTTATCATGCAGATTCTTAGATATCCATTTTGAGCCCTATTTTATCACACTACAAACATGCATAGTTTTGTAAGTAACAACTGTAAATAACAAGTCATTAATATCCTGACCTCGAGCATGAACGTGAGTACATTTTGCGATGCCACATGAGATGATATTATTTTCTTAGTCGGAGGAATAAAAGACCATGCAATCCCCCATCGACACGTTTGACCTTGAACAAATTCAGTAGTCTTAACTACGGTAACTCCCACCTCACGAAGCTTCGATATCAAGCTTTTCATATTCGATTTCTTTCCAACCATCGATGTGTACCATCTATAAGACACACAAACGCCCAAATTAAGATAATTTATACATTGAAACATTGAAACCTGAATTATTAGTACCTGAAAGATTGTTTAAGTTGAATGCTATCTTGAATCATCCTACTGATAAAAGCTTGTTCTCCACCAACACAGACCATCTCTGCTGGGGTCCCACCACAAGAGGTGTTCGGATTAAGTCCCGCTTCCTCCATCGTCTCAAAGAACGGAGGATTACACATACAGAAGTCAAACTTTTCACCATCTTTGACCACACCTAAAAGTATCGGTGGCCCCTGGTAGCTGTTTTTTGCATCAGAATGTGTTTTAACTAATGACGGCGTTAAACGCTCCATGTGTTGGCTAATGTCCGTACAACTTTCGCCATTGTTTGCTTTTTCATCAGTCAACTCTTTCTCAAAGTCAACTTTTCGAATCACAATTAGATCGGAAATTTGTGGGTTATCCTTAACATTCTTCTCGGCCCATTGTAGTGCTACATCTGTCACGTCTGTTATTAATCAAACAACATTTATAGCTATTAAATTATCCATAACATTACAAATAATCAAATCAAAAACTAACAATAATAAATACAAGTTGAGTACCTGTTCCAACAAATCTCCAACCAAGAAGGGATGCACCAAGAAGAGGATAAATGCAATTGGCCCCAGTGCCGATATCAAGTCCTTTTACAAAATTACCCTCTCCATGAGAAGTAGGTATTATGTCAGACGATAAAAGGTCTTCGATCCAATGAATATAGTTAGATCTGTTAGGTACCGTGGGGCACAATTGTCCATCAGGAATCCACCTACACTTGTAAGTTCAGCTCATATCAATCACAAATCTTACTAAACAGAACAAGAACTCTAAGTAGTCATATGCAGCCTACATTTTCCATTTCAAATGTTAACATTAATTTGATGTTTACTAGTTCAAATTTTGTAATAACAAATATTATATCATCCTTATAATTTTCACAAGAAGGTTCAAACTTTAAGTTTATTTGATGTATAAGACTTTAATTTTGTGTTAGTACAGTGTAATTTTTCACAAAAGGTTCAAACTTTTAAAGTCCAAACAGATCAAATGAGTACCTAATCAGCTTAAACTCAAGTATGATAAAATTAATACTCAGTGAATACAAAGTTGCAAACTTTGAATCAAGAAATAGTAATAGTAATTTGACTAATAATAATTTCAGGTTCAGCTACATAAACATTAACTAATTTAGGAGACATACATACATACATACATACATACATACATACATACATACATACATACATACATACATACATACATACATACATACATACATACATACATACATACATACATACATACATACATACATACATACATACATACATACATACATACATACATACATACATACATACATACATACATACATACATACATACCAGGTGATGGAGTGATCATGAAGAAGTAAAACCCTAGTGAGCTCACGAGTGGCATTAAAGTCTTTCCAATCGATTTTAGGTTTTCCATCACGAGAATAAAAAACAAAGGATTGAAATGAAGGGTAAATGGATGCTAAAACAGCAAAATCGGGTGGGTTATCGGAGTATTTGTTTCGGGGATGTATTCTCCTTTCTTGTTTTTCACTCTCATTCTTTCTCTTTTTCCCCATAGTCTCTTTTGTTCAATGGATACTAAAACACTAAACCCCTTTCTAAACCCTAGTTTTTAATCCAAAAGAGGGTGAACCTCACACCCTAATTTATGATTCATCCACACCAAAATTATTATGCAAACTAACAGTTTTACAATTGAAGTGAAATTAACCCTCCGACAAGATTCCGTTGAATCGCCAATTACTGAATTTACCAATTATTTAACATCGACGATATCTGTTTATCTAACATCGACGATTTAATCGACGGCAGTGATGATCTAATTATTTAAAAGTTGTTAATACGATTATTAATTTAACTGAAACCCCAAACACTCCAGCTGCCTGCGATGGTGAGGTTATAGATCGAGCTGAAAACGCATTCAATTATCAATGGAAAAGCAATAAGATGAGTTGGAGATGTAGATCAGCTTTACAATTACAAATTATTTCATAGATATTTTATGTCGTTTGCAGCGAGCGGTATTTTTAGTTACCTTTTACTAAATTTGTTTACCTAATTAATAAAATGGTTTAGCACTGAATGATGAATCATTCAGCATTCAGTGCATTTATTTCTGACCTCTGAATAACATATGGTGCTGAATGGTTCAGAATTCAACTCTGAACCATTCAGAGATGAAACACTCTCTTAACCATTAAGAGCCTAAATTATCTATAATATCCCCCTCAAATCATATACTGATCACCTAACTAACAAGTATATTGTATTTTTATTCATGTCACACGTTAATAAGGTAGTTTTAGTCAGTTCATATCGTTAATTCTAAATGATTATCAAACAGCTTATTTTCATTCAGAACAAACATTATTCAGAGGCTCTAGACCATTCAGATTCTGAATCATTTAGCACTACATCATTCAGTGTTATCAAACGCACCCTAAGTGTTTGGTACACAGCTCCTTGAATAATTAGATCATCACTTACGAGAGGTTATGATTTTAATAAAAGTCATAAGCTAGGCATAAAAAGTGGAGTTTATGAAAATCATAAACTCGTAAAAAATAAGCTTAGCTTATGAAAAAAAGTAGAAATTATAAACTGAAAAATAAGCTCCAGCTAATTTACCAAACACTTATAAAAAATAATAAGTTCCAGCTATCAGCTTTAAAAATAAGTTCGAGCTCCAGCTATAGGGTGTGTTTAATTGAAACTAACTGGAACTGGAGTTTGTAGCTGGAGTTGGAGCTTATGGACTAGAGTTGGAGCTTATTTTTAAAGATAGTAGTTGGAGATTATTAATTTTTTATAAGTGTTTGGTAAACTAGCTAGAACTTATTTTTGAGTTCATAAGTACTTTTTTCCATAAGCTACTAGAAGTGGCTTATTTTTCTAAAGCTTATGATTTTCATAAGTTCTACTTTTTATGTCTACCAAACAAAGCTTATTACTTAGAGCTTATTAAAATAATAAGCTCAAGCTCCTATAAGCTTTCATAAGCTACTGTGCCAAACACACCCTTATAGTAGTTTATGAAAAAAAGTAGAGCATATGAACTGAAAAATCGAAATGATCATTATTAAAAAAAATGTAATCGGTTTGTAATTTTTGAATAGGTTTGTGGCCTATCTATTAATAACTTAATACGGAGTATATATTTAGTTGAAGTCAATATTCGATTAAATTTGAATTTAGATTTGTAAACCGACTGAAATTAAATGAAACATCAATTATGTTCAATTATGTTCGGTTTGATTATCATATTAAACGTTTTGAAACAAATGTTTTGACTTGGTGAATCTATCTATCTATAATCTATATCTATAATCTATAATCTATCTATAATTTCTATTAAAATGCTAAAATGATGATGTCATAAATAAGACTATTCTCTTCTTTAAAAAAAATAAAAAATTTGAGGACATCTAGATGATGTCATAAATAATAATTATTAAAATTACAAAACTAATAAAAAGGGAGTATGAATATATTGTTGTAAATTTAGTAGTTAAATATGGATGGTAATTAGTCAAATATGGATAGTAAAATTTGTACTATATATATGTGCATAATGTAAGTTACAAAAACACACATATACATTAAATACATCACACCTCTCTTCAACCTTTTTCTCTCCTATATCTTCTACAACACATCTCTCTTTTATTGGTTCTTTCAATTTGAATATATTGAACCAGGCCACTAAAGGTAGTTATAAGCCTACTGAAATATAACACGTTATCAGCACGAAGTGCTCCGTATAATCAAGGTTTATCTAAGCAAGCACACGTCACTAATCAAGGTAAGAAATTATCTAACTTTTATTAACTTCACTAACATTTATATTTATGTTATTTAAGTTATATATGGTCGGTTATACCGCCTGAATTATATTTCTGTAATCTAACTTTTATTAACTTCACTAACATTTATATTTATGTTATTTAAGTTATATATGGTCGGTTATACCGCCTGAATTATATTTCTGTAATCTAACTTTTATTAACTTCACTAACATTTATATTTATGTTATTTAAGTTATATATGGTCGGTTATACCGCCTGAATTATATTTTCTGCAATCTAACTCTTATTAACTTCACTAACATTTATATTTATGTTAATAAGACCTCATGATTGTACGCAACACGTCATTTGACAACACGGTACTTTATGTACGCAACACGTCATTTGACAACACGGTACCATGAGTCGAGATTAATTCCGATCAATACGAATACGATGGGGTCTTTATATGTTATCTAACATTTATGATTACTTATGCAATTAATCATTATTTATTTCATGCATACTAATGTTTATTCTTAAAAGTAAATCTTAAAAGTTAAAATAAGAAAAAATAGTTTATATTTTTATTAAAAGTAAATCTTAAAAGTTAAAATAAGAAAAAGTAGTTTGTATTTTTATTAAAAGTAAATTTTAAAAGTTAAAATAAGAAAAAGTAGTTTGTATTTTTATTAAAAGTAAATCTTAAAAGTTAAAATAAGAAGAAAAAAAATCTTGTCCTTTATATTACTCATACGCGTTTTGATATAGAGACTTTATTCGTTAATGTCAACTAACGACGTTACAACGGTCATATATACATAACGGTTGTTAACGTCAACTGACGACGTTACAACAACTATATTTTTCAAATATAAAATAAACATCTCCGTTTTCACATTTTCACAAATCAATCTTCATTTTTCAGATTACTACTCTCAAAAAGTTTTTGTAAAAATGATTCACACAAGGATGATTTTTCCTATTGTATTGGTCATATTAACTATCATCATTGTTGCTAATATACCACCGGGTGAACCTATATTCTATCCTGCCCTTGTGGTTTTATTATTTGTAATCATACCATTATTCTGTTGTTTGCTACTTATGAATTTAAAATGATTCTAATTTCATTTTATTATTTGTCTATGAATAGAAGTTGATTATGATTATGATTTATGTTATTCATCTTTTTGATAATAGAAAATGTCGAATTTGAAAAGGATTAAATTTGCTCATTTAGAACAAGTGGGAACAATTACTTAACATGGGTTATGAATGTAGAAAAACATCTCGAATCAAACGGTATTTTAGAAACCCTGAATGAAAATAACAATTATTCCGAACAAGAGAAAGCAATAGTAAGTATTTTTCTTAGCAAACATATTGACGAGTCCTTAGAATCTACATATTATATGATCGAAAATCCAAGTGTATTATTGAAAATACTCAAAGATAGATACGATATTAATTATCAAAAAAAAAATAAAAATATAATAACGGTGATCCATGAAAGAATAAAATTAAAGATATTAGTAGACGCTCTTATAAGAATTCCGGAGATTCTTATTAATGATCTGATAACGTGGATCATCAGTCTAGTATTTCTTGAATACATGAACATCTTGTTTAGCTCTACAAATAAGTCCCAAAAGAAAAGAAAACGAGAGTGAATCTGTTGACAAATCTTGATTAAATTAACCCTGAGCTACCTTGAGACTTGAATGGTTTGAATTTTCTAAGATGCCTAGTTTTTTTTTATGTATCACTCATAAATAAATGGTTTTAGACCATAACGCATATGTTTTATTAAGTGTTATCTTTTATGTACTTCAGATTATAACTTGTTTGCAGGTAATATAATTTGATTATCTTGCTGAAATATAACTCATTATTTGCTTATCTTATTTGAAGTTTTAGTATGAATCCTGCTGAAATACAACATCAATTAAATGGTAAAGACCTACGTATTGCAGATAGTAGTAACATACACACTATGATCAAATCTAAGAAATATTTCATTGATTTAAATCAAATGAAGGAATTATAAATACTATATCAGCTCTTGCAAACTTGATATAAGGAACGAAAAAGGCAAAATTTCATATTACCAAATGGTACGAATTTTTTGGTAAACAATGTCTTGTTTTCTCCCAAATCAAAGAGAAATTTGTTAAGTTTCTCTGATAT
Source organism: Rutidosis leptorrhynchoides (assembly GCF_046630445.1). NCBI lineage: Eukaryota > Viridiplantae > Streptophyta > Magnoliopsida > Asterales > Asteraceae > Rutidosis > Rutidosis leptorrhynchoides. The sequence continues at coordinate 11,479,006 of NC_092339.1, forward strand.
ATATCATAATGGATATGATTATCAGTCAATGATAATCGAAAATGAGAAATATCTATGTAGCACCGAAAAGCGCATATGATAAAAAGCGCATATGATGAAAAGCGCAGCGCATAGGATTAAAAGCGCATATGATAAAAAGCGCATATGATGAAAAGCGCAGCGCATATGATTAAAAGCGCATATGATAAAAAACGCATATGATGAAAAGCGCAGCGCATATAATTAAAAGCGCATATAATGAAAAGTGCATATGACGAAAAGCGCAGCACATATGATTAAAAGCGCATATGGTGAAAATGATATATGATGAAAAGCACATATGGTGATTAATGAAAATCACATATGGTGATTAATGAAAAGCACATATGGCGATTAATGAAAAGCACATTGAGAAATAATCACCAATGTTTCTTGAAAGAATTCAAGGGTATATATATGGACCAATTCATCCATCATGTGGCATGGTCTCATGTTTGTGTGTTATCAAGCCGTAATATGGCATTTGCAAAGTTTCTTGCACAAATTATTAAATTAAGAACACATTATTCTGATTACACCATTAAAAGGATGAGACTTGATAATGCTGGTGAGTTAACATCTCAAGCTTTTAATGATTATTATATGTCTACAAGGATTGTTGTTGAACATTGTGATGACCCGGAAATTTCTGACCAAATTTAAACTTAATCTTTGTATGATTAACATTTTCGACACGATAAGCAAAGTCTGTAAAAACTGAATCTCAAAATTTTTGAACTACTTTTATATATTTAAATACCTTTCGGTTGTTTTCGACGATTCGCGAACAATTATATGTAAATAGATACATATATACTATAACTTGAAAAGGTAACAATGTATTAATTATTTGATACCGTACATTAAACTTATTGGTTTAAATATCTATTTGAATATATATGATAAGTTGAAATATTTATTATTAAAATTTATTTATAAATAACTTCCAATGTGTATTTAAAAACTGATTTATATATATTAAAAAGATATATACATATATATAATTTCAAGTTATTTAGTAAACGATAGTAACATTTCAAATTGCTACAGTACCCAAAATGCTACAGTGTTTTTGAAAATCAATATTTGCTACAGTGAAATTGACTTTGCTACAGTGAATTGCTACAGTAAAAATTGACTTTGCTACAGTAACTTTGCTACAGTGGTATATTTTATGGATGATTTAAGACTATATTTTAACAAAGGTACGATTCACGAAACGTAAAAGTACAAGTTTTCTCAGCGTACGAAAGGGCGTTCGAAAAACCGGAACCGGGACATAAGTCGAGTGACAATGTACGACTTATCGGAACAAAAATTACAAGTCAACTATGCACGTGAATTTAATATAATATATAATTAATTAATTTAAATTATATATATTATATTTATAATTATTTTATATTATGTCGACAAGCTAGGAGCCAAAACAATGTGAGCTGTCCCTGGTCCTCATGCGAGTCGCATGGCCAGAAGGCCATTTCCATGCGAGTCGCATGACTCCAGATTTCAGGCCAAGTGCTATAAATTCTCGAGTTTTGGCCAGATAAATCACACACACACATATATTATTTTTACTCCGTATTTATTTATTTTATTATTATTATTATTATTATTATTATTATTATTAATAATAATAAGATTATTATTAATCTTATTATTTTTATTATTAGTGTTATTATTTTTGCGATACAAAAATAATAATGTACATAAAATATTACGACGGAGTGCTGTCCAAGTAATTTTTCAAAACGAGTTTTCGAGCAAGCTAGAGCTAAGGAAATTATGGGTTATTGCCAAGGAGGTTATGGGTAATGTTCGGGGGTATTTTTTTGTGAATCAAACCTCGTGTTTATCATCTCCGATGCGTCTACGTGCTTTCCTGCAATATTGTATATCAATATTAAACAGTGAGTTTCATATGATCCCTTTTACTCAATATATTTTTGGGTTGAGAATACATGCGCAGTTTTATAAATTGTTTTACTAAATGGATACAAATACTAAAACTGATTTTGTGTGAGTTTCATTGATCCCTTTTTAATTGCTTTTGCAATATATATTTTTGGGCTGAGAATACATGCACTTTATTTAAACGCAATGGATACAAGTACATACTAAATTCTACACCGAGTTTGAACCGAAAATCCCTTAGCTTTGGTAACTAGTAACTGCCGGTTATAAGAACTGGTGGGCGCGAGTAGTTGTATATGGATCCATAGGGCTTGATATCCCCGTCCGAGCTAGAGCACTAGCCTTTTAACGGACGTATGCTATTTGAGAAGCGTACGCGTTGGTTTACGTGTATTATTAAGATGATTATACAAAGGGTACAAATTATATATACGTTAAAGTTTAGTTACCAGGGTGCTCAATTTCGTAGAATATTTTGATAAACGTTTCTGGATGAAACAACTGAAATCTTGTGATCCACCTTTATATACAGATTATACGAAACATTAAAATTATGAACTCACCAATCTTTGTGTTGACACTTGTTAGCATGTTTATTCTCAGGTTCCCTAGAAGTCTTCCGCTGTTTGCTTACATGATATACAAGCTATGTGCATGGAGTCTTGCATGCTTTATTCAAGAAAACGTTGCATTCACAAAACCATCATCATGTATCTATTTTGACTGCATTGTCAACGGAAGTATTATTATTGTAAACTATTATTTACGGTGATTGTCTATATGTAGAAATCATCAGATGTCGAAAACCTTGGAATTAAATATTCATTTATGGTATGCCTTTTTAAAAGAATGCAATGTTTACAAAACGTATCATATAGAGGTCAAATACCTCGCAATGAAATCAATGAATGACGTGTTCGTCCATATGGATTTGGAGCGATCGTCACAGTTGGTATCAGAGCGTTGGTCCTAGCGAATCAGGTCTTGCATGAATGTGTCTAACTGATAGTTGTTAAGATGCATTAGTAAGTCTGGACTTCGACCGTGTCTGCAAGTTAAAAGTTTTGCTTATCATTTCTTATCGAAAATTACATGCTTATCATTCTTAAGTCTAGACACGTTTTCCTGCATTTATTGCATAAATAGTGTATAGACAAAAATTCATATCTTAGCGTATCTATTACTGTAAACTTTTCCTGATATCTTCCGAAAATTTCTCCGTGATTTATGGAATTTGGTATTATATATACATATGTAAATTATGTATTGAAGAATACCAAACTAAATTCTATAATCTAATTCATATAAAAAAAATCATCTCCCTATTTATACAAGATGGATCCCATATCTAGTTCAAACACTGACAGCTATTCCGATATGGATATTCACCTGAATTCCGAAGACAGTGTAACCGGAATGGATCAACCAATTAGCCATCATCTATTCTGGATGAATTGGGGATGGGTTCGTAGCCTACTTAATTATTGGAGACAAGAAGAAGGCGATCCCTTCCATCCACCACATTGCCCTCTTGGCGAAGAACCTGAAGCACTTACCGGCGAACCTGTTCGTGATACCATTTTCTCTCTCATCTCCAGAATATCTCGTCATGATCATATACTCTCTCAAATTCTGGATCTTATTCATCCGCTCGTCCGAACCGCCAATCATCCTGGTGTAGTAGAAGAAGTTAACGAGCTTCGCGCTCGAGTTGTGGCTTTAGAGAATATGATGCACAATTTGCAGGCATCACAGGCAGCACCGGTAGCATCACCAGTACCAGCAGCACAACCAACAACAATACCAGTACCACCAACAACAACATCCGCACCGTAAACCTTAACCTCACAATCTGCCCCACGAGTATCAACCTCATACGCACCGTAGGCACCGAAGAATACTAATAACCATAAACGATGAAGTATTGATTCATAACTTCATTGGAGAAAGATCCTGCGACGATTATGTAATCTTTAATATAGAAGAGAGTATTCGTTTCTAGTTCCAACCGAAAACCAAATGAGTTTAATAACTCATTAAATCTATATTACATCTGAAGGAAATATACATACATATATTTTCATAAAGATTGTAATTGAAAATCCTTTTGTACAAACTGTTAATGATGAGAATATTTTAACGGGTAGGTAATACCCTAGAAATATATAAATTCCGCATTAATATGTTACACTATACATTCTTCAATTCTGATTCAGCAATCATTAACTATACTGCTCAAACCTATAGATATACGTATCTGTTCATCGCAGAATAACCATTTTCATTCAATTTCATATTCTGATTTCGATAGATCAGAATCCAAGTCAAGATTAAACGAAAAACATCACTCTTAGATTCCTACATCTTTCAAAACCATGCTTCGAAACCCATGCTTTGAATTCAGAACAGTACTAGAACATCATATGATTATATTTTGCGTTCAAACCCATCGAAATTCTTGGAAACACTTCAACTAATGAACAAACGAGAAGACAAACCAACTACACGATATCTACGAGAAGAAAGATTTGTACTTATAATCATATATCTGGAAAGCTCTCGAAACCTAAGTAAAACTTTAACACGTATCTGTGATAAATCCTTCGGCATTATTATTACTGAAAGTAACCTTGCAATTCCTTTTTAAAAGTATCCAGTATTATCACCCATTCAACTAGTCAACGACGACCTTTCAGACTTATAACTTTGGCATATACGTTTTTGTTACTGGGGAACCTTTTATGTTCCACCATATTAGCAGTAAATGTACCAGCGACTCCGTCACTCTGCTATTTGAAACTCTCCGGAAATCACTATATATACATTGAAACCCTATCATGTACTCATCCACATCTTGTAACAATAGTTGCCATTCCAACTATCGGGAATTTGCAATCAGTATTTTGAAATCTTGCAGCACGTCTACGCCAACAGTTATATGTGTACATATAACGTCTACCTCCTCGAATTACATACTTCGAATGTGAAGTTTTTGAAAAACACCCCAAACTATGAAACTAGTTCTCTGAAATTGGAACAATGCTGATGAAGCAGCAAAAACTGTAAACGACCTTAACAGTCAAAAGTTTGATGATAAAGAATAGTATGGTGGTAAAGCAGAGAAAAAGAGAAGGTTTGGAATTGAAAAACGGATTGAGCAGACCATGAAGGAGGCTGTGGACAAATCACAAAGACTAAATCTACCTTCAAAGAATCCAAATGATTCAGAGTCTGCTGAAATCATTAAAGAATACCTTGCTCCTTACACTAAAACCTTTGCGGACAATATTCTTCATCATCATCTTATCTTAAATATTCTAAGATATCATCGTATCTCCCATTATAAATATCCTCCATATTTCTGAAGATATTTTTTGAAACCATTCTTATCTGAAATCATTACCTCTTCGCGCTATCTGTGTTACATTATAAAAGAAACTATTTTAATTTCTAAAATCTAAAAAATTCGAAAAAAATGGATGTTTTGAAGTAATGTTGGGAACTGAAGCTTGAGTTAGTATAATATAATGACACTTGATCAACGTGATTATTTTACAGTAAGTCATGTTGAGTTTCTAATGGAACGTGACAAAGGTTCACAGATCACACCCTCATCATAAACCATGTTACATAACTCTTTCATTCTATATAATCTCTAAATATATCAAGAAAATATATTTCTTGATGATTCGGTCTTTTCCGGATATTCTGGTAATTTGACAAGTCAGATTGTGCCATTACCGTTTCTTTCGTAGAACATTAATTATGTTTATTCTGAAATTCATACCTACGAATTCTGGACCATTATTCGCTTGACTTAAGGTCGGGAAGAGAAAACGAAAGCTTGAAGCTCCGAAATATAATGGAGAATATAAAGCCCGATAACAACCCCGAAATTACAAACCGTGTATATCAATGCGTATAGCAACATAAAGACACGGGAGAATGAAAAACACTATAACCCCAAGGTAATAGTAGAAGAAAATAACTTCCTCTGGTGGTAGATGAAAAAGAAGAATGAAGGATACGATAGCCAGGAAAATATCAAGAATCAGAACTGGATTAAGCATTTTCACAATCTGTTGGGATGTATGAAATAATAAAGAAGATTATAGGAGTGTTGAAAATAAATGAAACGGAAGAGGTCAATTTATAGCAAAATATCGGACGCAGCAATAGAGGCAGGTTACGCATTTAATCAAAGAAAATCCTAATTTCCGCAAATTCCGAAAAATCAAATCTTATTAAAATTATGAAGATTTTCTATTCCTTAAAATCCGGAAATCAATCGTTACTACATCAAGAGATAAGACGCATCTCTATTCTCCATTTCACTTGATTACGATAACTTCTCTCATACGCTTCGAGTAATTGGATTATTTTATCCATATTATTCAAACATAGATAAAACTCTATTATCAACTCATATTCGTCATTAAAACATTTTTATTGTTAGCCATGACGACCTCACTCAAATTTCGGGACGAAATTTCTTTAACGGGCAGGTACTGTGATGACCCGGAAATTTCTGACCAAATTTAAACTTAATCTTTGTATGATTAACATTTTCGACACGATAAGCAAAGTCTGTAAAAACTGAATCTCAAAATTTTTGAACTACTTTTATATATTTAAATACCTTTCGGTTGTTTTCGACGATTCGCGAACAATTATATGTAAATAGATACATATATACTATAACTTGAAAAGGTAACAATGTATTAATTATTTGATACCGTACATTAAACTTATTGATTTAAATATCTATTTGAATATATATGATAAGTTGAAATATTTATTATTAAAATTTATTTATAAATAACTTCCAATGTGTATTTAAAAACTGATTTATATATATTAAAAAGATATATACATATATATAATTTCAAGTTATTTAGTAAACGATAGTAACATTTCAAATTGCTACAGTACCCAAAATGCTACAGTGTTTTTGAAAATCAATATTTGCTACAGTGAAATTGACTTTGCTACAGTGAATTGCTACAGTAAAAATTGACTTTGCTACAGTAACTTTGCTACAGTGGTATATTTTATGGATGATTTAAGACTATATTTTAACAAAGGTACGATTCACGAAACGTAAAGTACAAGTTTTCTCAGCGTACGAAAGGGCGTTCGAAAAACCGGAACCGGGACATAAGTCGAGTGACAACGTACGACTTATCGGAACAAAAATTACAAGTCAACTATGCACGTGAATTTAATATAATATATAATTAATTAATTTAAATTATATATATTATATTTATAATTATTTTATATTATGTCGACAAGCTAGGAGCCAAAACAATGTGAGCTGTCCCTGGTCCTCATGCGAGTCGCATGGCCAGAAGGCCATTTCCATGCGAGTCGCATGACTCCAGATTTCAGGCCAAGTGCTATAAATTCTCGAGTTTTGGCCAGATAAATCACACACACACATATATTATTTTTACTCCGTATTTATTTATTTTATTATTATTATTATTATTATTATTATTATTATTATTAATAATAATAAGATTATTATTAATCTTATTATTTTTATTATTAGTGTTATTATTTTTGCGATACAAAAATAATAATGTACATAAAATATTACGACGGAGTGCTGTCCAAGTAATTTTTCAAAACGAGTTTTCGAGCAAGCTAAAGCTAAGGAAATTATGGGTTATTACCAAGGAGGTTATGGGTAATGTTCGGGGGTATTTTTTTGTGAATCAAACCTCGTGTTTATCATCTCCGATGCGTCTACGTGCTTTCCTGCAATATTGTATATCAATATTAAACAGTGAGTTTCATATGATCCCTTTTACTCAATATATTTTTGGGTTGAGAATACATGCGCAGTTTTATAAATTGTTTTACTAAATGGATACAAATACTAAAACTGATTTTGTGTGAGTTTCATTGATCCCTTTTTAATTGCTTTTGCAATATATATTTTTGGGCTGAGAATACATGCACTTTATTTAAACGCAATGGATACAAGTACATACTAAATTCTACACCGAGTTTGAACCGAAAATCCCTTAGCTTTGGTAACTAGTAACTGCCGGTTATAAGAACTGGTGGGCGCGAGTAGTTGTATATGGATCCATAGGGCTTGATATCCCCGTCCGAGCTAGAGCACTAGCCTTTTAACGGACGTATGCTATTTGAGAAGCGTACGCGTTGGTTTGCGTGTATTATTAAGATGATTATACAAAGGGTACAAATTATATATACGTTAAAGTTTAGTTACCAGGGTGCTCAATTTCGTAGAATATTTTGATAAACGTTTCTGGATGAAACAACTGAAATCTTGTGATCCACCTTTATATACAGATTATACGAAACATTAAAATTATGAACTCACCAATCTTTGTGTTGACACTTGTTAGCATGTTTATTCTCAGGTTCCCTAGAAGTCTTCCGCTGTTTGCTTACATGATATACAAGCTATGTGCATGGAGTCTTGCATGCTTTATTCAAGAAAACGTTGCATTCACAAAACCATCATCATGTATCTATTTTGACTGCATTGTCAACGGAAGTATTATTATTGTAAACTATTATTTACGGTGATTGTCTATATGTAGAAATCATCAGATGTCGAAAACCTTGGAATTAAATATTCATTTATGGTATGCCTTTTTAAAAGAATGCAATGTTTACAAAACGTATCATATAGAGGTCAAATACCTCGCAATGAAATCAATGAATGACGTGTTCGTCCATATGGATTTGGAGCGATCGTCACAAACATCCAGTTGCTCATGTGCATACACAAAATTGGTTTAGCTGAATCAATAGATAAACGCTTACAGCTAATAACTAGACAATTAGAAATGAGTACAAAACTCTCAATATTTATATGGGGACATGTAAATTTACATGATGTGACATTAATTCGCATTAAATCAAGTGCAAGTTATAAATATTCTCCATTACCAACTTAATTTTGGTGGAGACCAAATATTTTTCATCTTAGAACATTTGGTTGTGCAGTGTATTTTTAATTGAACAACCACAACAAATGGTTCCTCAAAGAAGGATTGAAATATATGTTAGATATGAAACATCTTCAATCATAAGATATATTGAACCCATGACGGGTGATGTTTTTACAGCAAGTTTTGTCGATTGTTACTTTAATGAAACATTGTTCCCTATATTAGGGGGAGAAATGAAATATAAATAAAATGATGTTTCATGGTGTGAACATCAATTAAGGAATATTGATCATCGCACAAAAGAATGCGAAAAGAAAGTTCAAATATAATGCATATGCAAGAACTTGCAAATTAATTACTTTATGCATTTAAAGATACAAAAAATAAGTGACTAAATCATATATACCAGCAGTAAATGCTTCAGCTAGAATTGAAATTACAAAAGTTGGCAATAATGTCACTCACGAGTCTTTGCTACAGCAGAAACGTGGGAGACCAATTGGTTTCAAAGATAAAAATCCTCGAAAAAGAAAATCAGCTGATAATGAGGTAAAAGAAAGTGTTCAAGAAGAACCACAAATCAATACTGCTTCTGCAGAGGATATTGATAAATGTAAATACATAAATTGCAATAAATTATGCAATATTATGAAACTGAAATGAAATGAAAAATCTTGATGAGATATTTTCATATAATGTTACAATGACATCATGAATAAAGATGATGATCTGGAACCAAAATCTGTCATTGAATATCAAAATAGACGTGATTGAACTCAACGGAAAGGAGCAATACGAGCTGAATTAGAATCGCTCAATAAAAGAAAAGTTTTTGGATCAATCGTTATCACTTTTAAAGATGTGAAACAATGGGATACAAATGAATTTTTATCCGAAAAGAAATGTGCAAATGAAGTTACAAGGCAAAACTAGACTTGTAACTCAAGATTTCTCACAAAGACCAGAAATGAATTAGGAGAAAAACTTATCCTCCTATAATGAATACAATTACTTATTAGATACTTAATCAACCTGGTAGTTATTTAAATGCATCTCATGGATGTTGTTACTACTTATCTGTATAGATCACTTAATAGTGATATATATATATATATATATATATATATATATATATATATATATATATATATATATATATATATATATATATATATGTATATATATATATATATATGTATATATATATATATATATATATATATATATATATATATATATATATATATATATATATATATATATATATATATATATGAATATACCTGAAGGGTTAAGGTATCATAAGCATCTAATGCAAAACCCAAGAGAATATATTCCATTAAATCACAAAGATTTCTAAATGGGTTTATACAATCGGGACGTATGTGGTATAATCGATTAAATTACTACTTGATAAGAAAAGGGTATACATATAAACTTATTTGCACGTGTGTTTTATAAAAACAATGTTCGGATATGTGATCATAGCTGTTTATATCAATTATCTTAAATAAAGAAATCTATGAAGCCATTCAACTTCTAAAGAAAGATTTAAAAAAAAAATCAAGTATTACGTTGATTTACATATTGAGCATATAACTAATAACTTACTTATACATTAAACAACTTATACCGAAAAGATTTTAAAATATTTTAATATGGACAAGACAAAAACCATTAAGTACTCATATGGTTGTTAGATCTTAATATTGATACTAATCCATTTCATCCTCTAGAAGATCATGAAGATCTTCTTGGTTCAGAAGTTCCATATTTTAGTGCAATTGGGGCTCTTATGTATCTTACAAATTATACAAGATCTGACATTTCTTTTGCAGTTAATTTGTTGACAAGGTTCAGCTCAGCCCCTACCAAAAGACATTGGAATGGGATCAAACAAATAGTTTGATACCTTCGGGGAACTACTGATTTATAATTATTTTATTCTAACAACTCGAAACAAGATTTGTTTGGTTATACAGATGCAGATTATTTATCTGATCTACATAAAGCTAAATCTCAAACTGGATATGTATTCCTAAATGGAGGCACCGCAATATCATGACGTTCTCAAAACAAACACTTGTTGCAACATCATCAAATCATGCCGAAGTGATTGCATTACATGAAGCTACTCAGGAATGATTTTAGTTAAGATCAATGATACAAATCATTATTGATTCTTGTGGACTATAACGCTATAAAAGCCCAACAACTATTTATGAAGATAATACAGCTTACATAGTACAAATGAAAGAAGAGTATCAAAAATGACAGAACAAAACATAAATGCTGATGAGGCGCTAAAGCTATAAACGGTCTTAACGGTCATAAGTTTGATGGAAAAGAATGGTATATTGGTAAGGCTCAGAAAAAGACTGAAAGGGAATAGGAATTGAAACAACAGTTTGAGCAAACCATGAAGGAGACTGTAGACAAATCACATGGGTCAAACTTGTACATAAAAGATTTAGATGATACAGTTTCAGATGAAAACCTCAGATTCTTCTCATATACTCAAGATCTCGTAAAAGACAACCAGATTAAAATGAGATACGTTCAATCAACAACTCTGCTGATCTTTATACCAAAGCACTGTCAATCGCTGTTTTCAAAACATACGTTCACAATATTGGCATGAGGCAAGTTCAAAAGATGTGACGACTCAGCGTTGTCTACTTGAGGGGGAGTCAACTCTATGCTGCACTCTTTTTCCCTTGGCTAAAGTTTTATCCCACTGGGTTTTCTTTAGCAAGGTTTTTAACGAGGCAGTATTAATTGCTCTTTAAAAAAATTACCATCCAAGGGGGAGTGTTGTAAATTTAGTAGTTAAATATGGATGGTAATTAGTCAAATATGGATAGTAAAATTTGTACTATATATATGTGCATAATGTAAGTTACAAAAACACACATATACATTAAATACATCACACCTCTCTTCAACCTCTTTCTCTCCTATATCTTCTACAACACCTCTCTTTTATTGGTTCTTTCAATTTGAATATATTGAACCAGGCCACTAAAGGTAGTTATAAGCCTACTGAAATATAACATATATCATATTATTGTATATATTCTCCGTATATTTTATTATGCAAGCATATATATATTGTATAGTGTTGGGAAAGGATACATTCCTTAAATATAGGATGTGATAGAATCGTGATATTGTGTATATTATACGGATGTCTATTCATGAATGAAGGCAAACCAGTTTTTATAAACTAATATGGTATTGAGCCAAATCACGTCTCTCTTTCTCTCAAACCGGATCTAATATTCGGTCTTCTCCTTCTTCTTCTACAATCACGTTCTGTTATTACTTAGATAGTTATAGTTATTACTTAGATAGCCGAGATTCTCACTTCGGTAAGTTACAAGGATGAATGCAAATAGCAAGGCGTTGTGCTGTGTGAAGTTAACTTGATTATCTTTGTTTTATTATTTAGTAACAACCAATGTTATGAGCTTAAAATGTAATTATTGTGATGTTTGAATCTTCGTGAGATTAAATCTTTGTGTAATGTTCAAATCACAAGTTTACACCAAAATTATCTGATAAACAATTTTTTTTATTATTACATATTCTCACTTGGCTAGGTTAAATGAAAGTACTAAAGATGACCATGGCAGGTTGTGCTATTTTGATTTAGTTTTTCAGGTATGAAAGGAAGGTTTCTTTTCAATTTGATATTAATTAATTAGTTGTAGATGATTTGTTATTCTATCTAATTCTATTTGTTCTTTACTTCACATCCCGTAATGTTACTCTTTTTAATTAGGTTGTGTTTTAAGAGTAATTACTTAACATGTAGATCCAAACTGAAAATTCAATACTTTTTAACTTGATGGTATGAAGAGATTGAAAAGAAAATCAAGTAATCATCATGGTTACATAATTAATTTATAGCTTGCAGACCCTTTATTTGTTAGTTTAAATTATATTAAATGTATAATTTGACACACTTTTATGTTGACAAACATCTACTGTAATATCTATATTAAATTTATAATTTATTAATTCTTTTGTAATGTATTTGAAGGTTCTTACTGTAATAATTGTCACGCACGATTGGTTTCAAATCAAAAGTTCAATACGCAATACTTTTATTTATATCGTTAACCTTTAAATTGAATACATTATACATCTAAACTATTCTATAGTTCAGGTTTGTCATTTTAGCATTTACATTCAGTTAATACCAACATATCATTAAATTGTTTCGTTTAAATAAACTCGTGGTTTCACGAGTCATTATACTAGTTATCATCTAAATACATACATTGGGCCCTAACTTTTGTATCCCAACCCAATGAATAGTATGTTCTTTGAAAACCCAAATTCAAATCAAATTTTAATTTTCAACCGACAAAAGCAAGATTTCAACGTCCAAACTTTTTTAAGGTGTGTTTAAATGAATCTAGTCCGAGTTGAACGTTACAGTAAGAGTCGAAGATAATAGTTGAAAGTGGGAGGTGATTCGTACACCACCTCCTTTTTGCCATACACCACCAATTACATTTCTTGGACCATTATGCCCTTCTTGATATTAAATTAAATCAAACTTTTATCCTACCAAAATTAAAACCCTTACCGAGAAATTGCTCTACCAAAAACTAAATCATCATATAAAATATAGCAAATCATCAAACATGCTGTGATATAAATTAACGAATAAGCATCAAGATATTGAAATAGAAAAATTAATGACATAATAACTGTGTTTTACTATGAAACAAGTATTAAATTAAATATTTAGATGTTGAGGAAGACGCATTAGGGATTTAGGGCTATCAATCAATATTCAATCATGAACAATAATAAAAAAGATAATGCAACTACTAAAAAACTATTGGATCAAAACAATTTCAACTACCACAGAGAACATCTACTTATTATATTATACTTATTGAAATATAAGTATGAACAAAATTTAGAAGCAAACTAGGGTAAAAATGATTATCTTTTCAACTTGAGTTTCATTCAGTAGTTTGAAACAAGAAGGTGTGAAGAAATATGGGGTTTATAACTTTTTTATGATTAATATGATTTTTATTGATCGGAAAAGTGGCAACATTTCTAATACAAGATGAGAAGGAGGTGCAAAGCAAGTGCTCGTGTTTTCCTTCTTATCTTAATCTTAATCTTAATCTTAATCTTAATCTAAGTTAAAAGAGTAAATGGTTTAGAAGGGCAAAATGGTCCAAAATTTTAATGTAGTGGTGTATGGCAAAAAAAAGGTGGTGTACGGATCACCTTCCTAGTTAAAACTTATTTTTGAAGTTAAAATTGGAGTTTTTATTTATAAATGTAAATTGACTAAAGACAACACTAATACGAAATAATATATAAAATAATTAAATGAAGGATTTTTTCATAAATTTAAATTACATAAGCTCTATATTTTGTAATAGATTGACGAACTTATTTTTCAAAAAACTTGTTACGGAGTACTTTTTAGTCCCAAACAAAACTTATACTCCATATAAACTTAAGCTCATTATTTTTAACTATCAAAGTCATGTGTACTTTGCTACTTGCAACAAGCTATACAATATTACAATGTCTAAGAAAAAATAGAAACGAAGCTAACTAGTGTAAACTCGTATTTTAAAAATAAAGATCAACACAATCTATGTTAATGAGGATTAAATTAGAAATTTCATTACAAGTAATTCTAGCATTCAAACTTCCTTCTCATCGTGCAAAGTCTGTTCTAATAGAAACCTAGATTCTTTCATCAAATCAGGGCTTAATCTAAACATAAGAACACAAAACTCCATTTGATTTAGAACACCATCACCATCATAATCACCTTCCTTCAACATACTCAACAAATCATCGTTCGTCAAATCTTCAAGTCCTAAAACGACTGCGTTCTTTTTCAAACTATCGAAAGTAATGACACGTTTGACGGGGTCCATTAACATTTGGAACCCGTTGCATAGCTCTTCCATAAAAAGCTCCCCGCCTAATTTATCCGCCATTATGGGCAACAAATCGTGGAACTCGCATTGGTTGTTAGATGCCATTGATGAATGTTATGAAATTATTATGAATTGCAAAAATTAATTGGAATGAAGCATATGTATATAGAAGAAACGCCGTATTTAGAAGGAGGAATATTTAGATGTACACACTACAATTACGTTGTATTTTCGGAGAAATAAGATTGAATGTTAGAAGGTTGAAATGGTCTTTTACATTTTAATTAATAAGTACAGTAATATTCTTTGCTTCATGTGATATGTTTGTTTTTTACTTTATATATATATATATATATATATATATATATATATATATATATATATATATATATATATATATATATATATATATATATATATATATATATATATAGGGGATATACATGAAGTAGCCTGAAGTTATTAGCTTATCTTAAATGTGCGAAGTTTCTAAGAAACTTTCATGTTTGCTTAGTATGTAACTACTGGAAACTATACTCGGGAAGATAACTTTAATAAAAGTATATTTTACTATGATCGGACAAGGAACGACGGGAATACTTATACGTAAAAAGTATTTTTTTTTTTAATCCGTAAAAAGTATTTTCTTCTACACTCTTTTTTATCCGTAACAGTCGCATTGTGACCGCGACAGACATTGCGACCGCGACAGACATTGCGACCGCGACAGGTGCATTGCGATCGCGATGGGTGAGCAGCGAAAGAAAGTTCTGGAACCAAGGGCATCACGGTCTTGATGGGGAGATCCCGACCGGCGACCGCGATGGTCATCTGTCTTGCTGAATAAGTTGTTTCCTTTTATCGTTTTGCACTATAAATACAAATCTATGTAACCTGTAATTGTGCAGACGAAAATAATAAAGAAAAATATTTGGTTTGCGCCCGTGGACTAAACCTTTCTCTATGTTTGAAGTTGGGATATAACCACGTTAATTCCTTGTGTCGTTTTATGCTTTTATTTATCGTTCTTATGCTTTAATTATTCGTTTGTCGTTCGTGGGTTTGGTGATTAGTTTAAATCACTTGTCTTGTTGGGTCTCAAATTCCTAACAAGTGGTATCAAGAGCTTCAAGATTATGAGTTCGGGCACGATGGCGAATTGAAAGCAAGTTTTTTCTAATAATGGTTGATGAATCAGTTTTTTCATCAAGGTTATTAAAACGACGGGCTTAAGGATTTTGTTTGCAACATGTATCAAGATCAGGTGAATTAGTTGGTCGCGATGAACTCATGGGTATGTCTATGTATCCGGGAGTGTTGATCACATCGGAATTCCGGTAACGATTCTTGAAAGTTGTTTTGTAATCGGGACGTTGATTGCATCATGATGGTGATTTTTTCGCGAAGGGTTACGGAGTCAGAGGTCGGGTCGATGGGTTCGTTGCGGAGAGATTTTTTTGGAAGATCCGGGTGTCGGATCTAAGTTCTCGTTCCTCGCGATATCGTGCGAAAGGATGTTTGAACTTTCAAATTCGGAGTTCCAGGAGCTGCTGTATAAGAAAATTCATAGCGGATTCGTTAACCATTGGATCGAATTGATTTTTTGGTTGTGGATAGAAGACTTGCTGATCTACACATGGTTAAAGTTTGAGATAAATCTGACCGTTGGATCATTAGATATGATTTTTGGAATCTGGTCAGTGTTCAGGATGAAATTTTTTGATTTGATGATGCGAGTGCGAGATGGTATTGTCTCGAAAACTTCGAGCGATACGAGCTGTATTTTCAGAGATGTGATTTGGTTACGGGAGCTTAAGAGGGTGTTTTTCTCTCAGTTTAGAGTGGTGAGGTAACGAACAAGATGCATCGGGTTGAAAGTCGATAGTGGGAGTTGTCATACCCCGTCCAAAATCTTCCGAACGAATACAATAACATATGGTACCATCGCGATGAACGGACCTCTATATGCCATGAACGACTCCATGTAATATGAGCAAATGCACAGCGGAAGGTTTCTTTCATACCTGAGAATAAACATGCTTTCAAGTGTCAACCAAAAGGTTGGTGAGTTTATTAGTTTATAGTAATCATTTCATTTTCATCATTTTAACAGACCACAAGATTTTTAAATATTATAAAACGTGCAGAAGTCCCATTCCAACTGCACAAAAATATCTTTCATATGAAGAACACCTGGTGAGGATTCAAAATATAATAGTAATCATCTGTGCCGGTCTTTCACCCCATGGCTGAATACATGTGCCTTCAAAATATAGAACCTCTGTGCCGGTCTTTACACCCCACGGCTGAACACATGTTTATAAAATATAGGACAACCGGTGCCAAAATGTCATAAATAATAAACCATCCACCCGGCTCGGGAGATCATACGCTCTAACGGAAACCGGGGGCTAATGCGTGTCATAATAATCAACCCCAATCCCAGATAATTCTATCATAGAATGCAGTTAAGGTACTTGTGTCTATTGCGTCAAACATTTATAAATACGCATGTATTCTCAGTCCCAAAAATGTAAAGAGTAAAAAGGGAATCAAATGAAACTCACCATACTGTATTTTGTAGTAAAAATACATATGACGTCATTTAACAAGTGTAGGGTTGACCTCGAATTCACGAACATATATTAGTCATATATTTATTAAAACATATACTAGTAATCGAACAAATATATATATATTATTATTATTATTAGTGATATACTCTTTATATCAATAACTTATATATTCCATTATATATTCATTATATATATATATATATATATATATATATATATATATATATATATATATATATATATATATATATATATATATATATATATATATATATATATATATATATATATATAATATAACTTTGTTAGGTTATATGTACTAAATACATTTTTATTTATATATCGTTTGTTTGTTAAAACAGTATTTTTTTAAATAACATTTAGATAATATTTGTAATGATAACAATAATGATAATGATAATAATAATATTAATATTAAAGATAATAACATTAATAATTCTATTAATGATAATACTAATGATAGTCTTAATATTAAATCTTATATTTATCTAAATACTTATCTTATTTAAGATCGTAAGATTTTTTATAATTTCCAAGTTTAGTTCATAAACGTATAACATACTTAATAATAATAATCATAGTTGTAACTATAATAATAATAATAATAAATGATAATTAATACTTATATTAATGATAAAGTTATATAATGATACTAGTATTAACAATAATGATAATAATAATAATATTTAATAATAATAATAATCATAATAATAATAATAATAATAATAATAATAATAATAATAATAATAATAATAATAATAATAATAATAATAATAATAATAATAATAATAAAAATAATGAGTAATAAGTAAACTACCTCAATGAAATAGCCCAAGAAAAATGCCCAAGTCCGGGTTTGAACCCGCGACGTCCCGCTAACCCGAAAACAATCCTAACCATTACGCCATTTGTGTTTTTCTAAAATAATCACCATCTTAATTTATTTTAACCCTTTTCTGTTTCTACTTCTTCTTCTTCTAAAAAAAAAATAAAATGCCAAAGCCAAGGCTTGAACCCGAGACCTATCAGTTAACACAAACAACACCAACCACTGATCCATCTTCTGTTTTCCTGATTATATTCTTAGTTTGTTTTCATTTAACCTGTAATCTATCATCTTCTTTTCTTCTTTTTAAACTCAATTAACAAAATCCAATTAGTAATAGTGTCACGACCCAGAAATTTTGACTAATTTTAAACCAAACTCTCGATACAATTTAATAGTTATGACACGATAAGAAAAGTCTGCTAGGTTGAGTCTCAAAATTTTTGAACTGTTCAATTGATCTTCGACCATTCCCGGCGGTTCACGAACAACTATTTGTAAATAGATACATGTATATATATAATAATTTGAAATTCTATTTGAAATAATATGTGAGTTAATTGTTGGAAATAAATATGTAAAATAATATGCGATATAATGAAAACTACTATTATAAATGTATATATATATATATATATATATATATATATATATATGTGTGTGTGTGTGTGTGTGTGTGTGTGTGTGTGTGTGTATATAAATATATAAATACTACTTGGAAATATATAAAATAATATTAAATCTATTTGTTTAAAAATATATAATATATAATTATGAGATAAAACTTGTTATTTAAAACTGATTTTATATAGAGGGAGAGTAAATGGAAAATGAATGGTTTCGAGCCTAATTAGTAAACGTCAGTAACACTCGGTTGACGTTTCGTAGGATTTAATATAGATATAATACATGCTCATGAATGATTAAGATAAAAGTTGGAATTTTTAGGAACACTTTTATACGTTAAGTATTTAGCAATGGACGTAATATAATATTCGGTGGAAAACTGTCGATAATATAAATACAAAACTTCTATGACTAACTGTTTTTGATTCCATTTCACTAACTGTTACTGAATTCATTTCAATCCACATGTTTATTATTATTATTATTATTCTAATCTGAAGTTACCAAGATATTTATATATACATTTACATACATTGAATGATTAACAAGAAACCCATTACTTCTATTTTATTTAATATTTCCTGTCAAATCCATTTGGCCACCACCCTTTTTAAACTGCTCGATAGCTATACTATGTGCAAATGAAGGTTACATATTTACTGTTTCTATTTGACTTACTTTCCTCACAGTTAATATATAAAGAGTATATATGTATACACATATACTTACACTACAACTTAAAAACACATTACTTCTCTTCTTGTTTTACCACCCTACAACCATATATCTATCTCCCTCGTTCTCTATCTCTCTCCTTCCCATTCTTACTCGAACTTCTCCTTCGTTTTCTGTTGTGAGCCACGATCACCATCTTTGTAACCTCCTGCTCAACAACCATCGAACAATCACCACCTTTGTTTCCCTGTTTCCTACTACTCAAACCACCATTTAAACCGCCCAATAACTCACCTGAAAATCGCTACAGTTGCATCAACCTCTCTGTTTATATTCAAGCCGAGAAACACCCACCATTGTTTGTTATTGTTAATTCCCGTTCATGTTACTGTTTTTATCTTGTTAAAACCACCACAATCTCCGCCACTTGACTGCTGCTATCTTGATGTTATTATTCGATCACCACCTCCCTCCACCACCTTCACGACACTTACATACGAGAATAACACCAAAACCATCTATCTTCACCACCAATTAAGCATCATCACTTTCTGTTTCTGTTTCTTGTCGAACAACCCACAACCCACATACATCATCATTATATTTGTCGATTATCATCATCAAAACCATCAAGGATTGAAGGTTTGTTGTCTACTACAACCTTTATTATACAAGATATATTTATTACTGTTTTTATTCGTTCGACTAACCACCAAACCTCACCATAAACCACTCACGAAATCACCAAAAACCACTCTACAAAACCACCATATCCATTCGCTGTTACTGTTTTCTTTTTCTGTCTCTTTCACCGGTTGAGAACTCTACCACAGAACCATAGCTATTGCAGAGGCAACTGCGATTGTATCTGCTTTCAATCGCCACCATTTGCACCTCTTGTTATTCGCTGCTATTGTTACACTAGAGTTTCTATTTCATCTTCTTTTTTCAAACGAGATCACCCATCAACCACCATAAATCGTACCACTTCGATATTACTATTATTCTTCTCGTGATTTCTGTTTACAACCGAATTCAACCACCTATATTTCACTTCCTCTCTTATTCTCTTTTTCAAGAAATACCATCATCAAACATCTCCGACAACCACGACTGTTAACAGTTACACCTACTGCAAATTTTATTTTATTTTATGTTTCTTTTTCTTCTCCTGCGTACCAAGAAAAGGACTACTACAGCTGTATTCTTTAATCGACTAAAAGGACTGCCACTTTCTTTCGGCCGACACACACGAAACCCTTAACCTCACTTGTTGTTATTTAATAGAATGGAAAATATAGCTGTACAAGATATTTAAGCCGTGACAGCAATCCCATTCCCTTTACTTGTTGGGCCAAATTAAATTACCTTTTAATTGGGTTGCCTGAACCCTTGGGCCTGTTGTGGACTAGAAACTTAATATGGGCCGAGAGATTGGGATGGAAGAAGGGAAGTGTCGGTTTAAAAAGATAAAACATGCGAAGTCTAACAGAATGGAACAGTTGGTGACATGGTTTGGTGTGTTTGTGCTTAAGTGAGAGGTCTCGGGTTCGAGTCCCGGCTCGAGCAGTTTATTTCCTTTTTAGCATTTTAAGGTAGTTTTTGTTATTTTTATTATTATTATTATTATTATTATTATTATTATTATTATTATTATTATTATTATTATTATTATTATTATTATTATTATCATTAAATCATTAAAATCATTATTATTGCTAAAATAAGTATTATTAGTATTAATATCATTATGAGTATCATTATTAGTAAAAGTATTATTATTATGGTTATTATTACTACTACTATTATTATGATCATTTTTATTTTCAAAAATATTAAAATTATCATTTTTATTATTGTTATCATTTTTCGTATTATTATTAGTATTAGAAAAATTATCATTTTTTTTTATCAAAATTATTATTATTAGTATTATTATTTTTAATCAAATACACCTTTTAATTATTATTATTAATGTTATTTTACCAAATAAATATTTGTTATATAAAAATATATTTAAACATATATGACTTAAATATATTAATATTCTTATAATAAATACTAATTATGTATCTAAAGTATATGGAATCAAAAAAGTTAATTAAGTTATTAATGAAACATATAAATTACTAAAATAACAAATACTATATAAATTCGTTTGATTACAATTATGTGTGTTAATATATATATAAATGATATAGGTTCGTGAATCCAAGGTCAACCCTATACTTGTTCAATGTCGTCCTATGTATTTTTACTACAAAATACATTAGGTGAGTTTCATTTGCTCTCTTTTTAATTGCTTTTGCAATATATATTTTTGGGCTGAGAATACATGCGCTGCTTTTATAAATGTTTACGAAATAGACACAAGTACTTAAAAATATATTCTACGTTGAGTTGTACCACTGGCATACTTCCCTGTAGCTTGGTAACTACTATTTACATGTGGTATTGTAAACGCGAATCCTGTTGATAGATCTATCGGGCCTGACAACCCCAACCGGACTGGATGACCAGTATTCAACGGTTGCACAGTACTTCGTTTCGGTGACTACACTTGGTACGGTGTAGTGAGATTTCATAATAAAGGGAATATGCGACGTGATTAAATGTTAAGTATGGTTACCAAGTGCTCAACCACTTAGAATGCTTTACATACACTTGCGAGTGTATTATGTTTATGATTATGAAATCTTGTGGTCTATTAAAATATTGAAATGATTGTTATGATAAACCTATGAACTCACCAACCTTTTGGTTGACACTTTTAAGCATGTTTATTCTCAGGTACGAATTAAGTCTTCCGCTGTGCATATGCTCATTTTAAGGACATTACTTGGAGTCGATCATCGCAATGGGACCAAATGTTGACGATTTCATCCAGGTGGATAAGGACGGGTCCTCAGAGGTGGTATCAGAGCGTTGGTCCTAGCGAACCAGGTCTTGCATTAGTGTGTCTAACTGATAGTGTTTAGATGCCTTAGTGAGTCCGAACTTCGACCGTGTCTGCATGTCAAAAGTTTTGCTTATCATTTTCAGTCAGAAATCATCTGATTATCATCCTTAGAAAATTACCTGCTTATCATTCTTAGTCTAGACATGTCTTACTGCCTCTATTGCATAGACGGTGTATAGACAAAATTCATATCTTAGTGTATCTGCTACTGTAGACTTTGCCTGACAGCTTCCTTAGATTCCTCCGTAACTTATGGAATTTTAGTATTATATATGCATATGTAAACTATGTATTGCAGGGTAATAATCTACATCCTATATTCTATTCCTTATCGAAAATCCTTCATCTAATCGTACGAGATGAATCCCTCAACCAGTTCGAGTCCCTCAGATTTCGATAGTTATTCCGATAGTTATCCCGACAGCTATTCCGACATGGATGTTCACCTAAACTCTGGAAGCAGCGTCACTAGAATGAATCAACTAATCAGCCATCCTCAATTCATCTGATGAGTTCGTAGTCGACTTAATCAATGGAAACGCGAAGAAGGCGATCCTTCTCACCAACCAAATTTACCTTTTGACGATGAACCTGAAACACTTATAAGCGAACCAGTCCGAAACACCATATTTACCCTCATTTCCAGGATACCTCGCAATGATTATATGATATCCAAAATCTCCAACCTTATTCATCCGCTCGTTTCGACCGAAAATCATCCCGGAATAACAGAATAAGTCAACGAACTTCGCGCTCGAGTAATCAATTTGGAGAATATGGTGCAAAATTTACCAGCTTCAACAACAGCACCTGCAACACCGGTACCACCAACAACAACATTCGCAACACAAGCCTCAACATTACACGCCTCAAACTCACATTCTTTACCTCTAGCATAATCATCATACTACATGATGTCCTACATCGAATATCTTCGTTCGACATGGCGATTATGTAATCTCTAATGTTTTAGAGATTATATATTCTGGTTCTAACGATAAATCAAATGAGTTTAATATCTTATTGACTCATTGAATCCATGATTACATCTGAAGAAAATATATATGTATGTAAATTTTCATAAAGATTGTAATTAAAAATTCTTTTGTACAAACTGTTAATGATGAGAATATTTTAACGGGTAGGTAATACCCGAGGAATATTTAGATTTCACATTAATAAGTTACACTGTACATTATTCGAATCTGATTCAACAGTCATTTACTATCCTATTTACAACCACCGATATACGTATCCGTTCACTGCAGAATAACCCTTTTCATTCAATTTCATATTGGATTTTGATCTATCAGAATCCAACAAGTGGCATAATGAAGAAAACATTGGACAAAATAAAATTTGTTAGAAACAAACAAATTAATTATGAGAAATTTTGTTAAGAATCCACGCTAACTGTTCCTAGCTAACTGATTACAATTTATTTATCGCAATTTATTTATCGCAATTTAATTATCGCAATTTACATTCTCGCAATTTTATTTATCGTCATTTAATTTATGTTATTTATTTTTACGCACTTTAAATATCGGGACACGTATACAAGGTTTTGACATATCATATCGACGCATCTATATATATTATTTGGAATAACCATAGACACTCTATATGCAGTAATGCGGGAGTTAGCTATACAAGGTTGAGGTTGATTCTACAATAATATATATAGTTTGAGTTGTGATCGAGTCTGAGACGTATACGGGTCACGAAACGTATTAATTAATTCGAATACTATATATTAAACTGTATACGAATCATTGGACTGTTGGACTATTGGACTGCTAACATTGGACAATTAAAATGAATTAAAATATTGATTATAACATATGAAACTAAACAACTCTCCAAGTTTGCCACTTGATTTCATCTTAAACCTCATTTGAATCTTGACGATTCCAATTCATGTTCAAATCTTTCATGATTCATGAAAACACCTCGACCGAGAGGATGAACCAGCCGCACCTCATCTACGGAAGAAAAGATTGATGCATATAGTTACGCACCTGAAAAATCTCGAAAACTGAGTAAACGTTTAATACGTAGCTGTGCTAATTCCTTTAGTGTTATTATTACCCAAAATAACTTTGCAGTTCTGTTTCAAAATAGCCAAATTTTGTCACAGCTCCAGCATGACAGCTTCGACTTTTCACTCAAAACAACCTTATTATAACCTTGAAATATATGCGTGCTCTTTTATTGTTACGAGGGAACCTTTTATATTCCACCATATTACCATCAGCGTTTAATCATCTAAAAACACAATTCTCTTGAAAACACCTCAGATTGCTAATCAATGAATTCAGATATGGCTGCATTAAATGCAGAGGAAACAGTAAAATGGTAGATGGTCTTAACGGCCAAGAGTTTGATGATAAAGAAAGGAGTGTTAGGAACGCTCGATAGAAAATTTGGTACTGAAAAATGAATTAAGCTAACCATGAAAGAGACCAAGGAAAAATACAAGGAGCAAACCCTATATTCGAAGAATCCAGGTAATTTTGGATCCGATGAAGTCTTTAGAAAATATCTTGCTCCGAAGTCATATTAAAATCTTGCGGAAAATTTTTCTTATCAACTTTCGAACTTAGAAATTCCAAAAGATCATCATAAAATATCTTCGATATTTCTGAAGATATTTTCATAAATATTCTTGTCCGAAAGTATCTACCTCTTTGTATTTCTGTATTCCATTATATTGGAAACTTCTGTAAAAATCTAAGTATAAATTATGAATGATCTCTAGAGAAGTGTTGGAACTGAAGCATGAGTTAGTATAATATAATGCGCTTGGCCAACGTGATTATATTAGAGTAATTCATTCTGAGTTCTAATGAAACATGATGATTCACAGACTATAACATCATCTTGTGCCATGTTACACGACTCTTTCATTCTACTTAATCTCTAAGTATATCATGGAAATATTTCCTTGATATTTCTGTTCTACCGTGATTCCAACAGTTTGCTAATCAATCATGCTATTACATTTTCTTTCTAATTAGAGGATTTCTTTAAATTCCTTGAATTCCAGAATTCAACAGTGACTACGTCAAAAGTTAAAACGAACCTCTATTTACTTCACTTCACTCTTTTGTGATAGCTTCATTCATACGCTTTGAATAACTCAATTATTTTATCAAAATTACTCAATGTTGATAAAACTCTATTTATCAGCTCATAATTGTCAGGAAAACAATCTTACTGTTAGCCATGACGATCTCGATCAAATTTCGAGGACGAAATTTCTTTAACGGGTGGGTACTGTCACGACTCGGAAATTTTGACTAATTTTAAACCAAACTATCGATACAATTTAATAGTTATGACACGATAAGAAAAGTCTGCTAGGTTGAGTCTCAAAATTTTTGAACTGTTCAATTGATCTTCGACCATTCTCGGCGATTCACGAACAACTATTTGTAAATAGATACATATATATATATATATATATATATATATATATATATATATATATATATATATATATATATATATATATATAATAATTTGAAATACTATTTGAAATAATATGTGAGTTAATTGTTGGAAATAAATATGTAAAATAATATGCGATATAATGAAAACTACTATTATAAATGTATATATATATGTGTGTGTGTGTGTGTGTGTATATAAATATATAAATACTACTTGGAAATATATAAAATAATATTAAATCTATTTGTTTAAAAATATATAATATATAATTATGAGATAAAACTTGTTATTTAAAACTGATTTTATATGGAGAGAGAGTAAATGGAAAATGAATGGTTTCGAGCCTAATTAGTAAACGTCAGTAACACTCGGTTGAAGTTTCATAGGATTTAATATAGATATAATACATGCTCATGAATGATTAAGATAAAAGTTGGAATTTTTAGGAACACTTTTATACGTTAAGTATTTAGCAATGGACGCAATATAATATTCGGTGGAAAACTGTCGATAATATAAATACAAAACTTCTATGGCTAACTGTTTTTGATTCCATTTCACTAACTGTTACTGAATTCATTTCAATCCACATGTTTATTATTATTATTCTAATCTAAAGTTACCAAGATATTTATATATACATTTACATACATTGAATGATTAACAAGAAACCCATTACTTCTATTTTATTTAATATTTCCTGTCAAATCCATTTGGCCACCACCCTTTTTAAACTGCTCGATAGCTATACTATGTGCAAATGAAGGTTACATATTTACTGTTTCTATTTGACTTACTTTCCTCATAGTTAATATATAAAGAGTATATATGTATACACATATACTTACACTACAACTTAAAAACACATTACTTCTCTTCTTGTTTTACCACCCTACAACCATATATCTATCTCCCTCGTTCTCTATCTCTCTCCCTCCCATTCTTACTCGAACTTCTCCTTCGTTTTCCGTTGTGAGCCACGATCACCATCTTCGTAACCTCCTGCTCAACAACCATCGAACAATCACCACCTTTGTTTCCCTGTTTCCTACTACTCAAACCACTATTTAAACCGCCCAATAACTCACTTACAAATCGCTACAGTTGCATCAACCTCTCTGTTTATATTCAAGCCGAGAAACACCCACCATTGTTTGTTATTGTTAATTCCCGTTCATGTTACTGTTTTTATCTTGTTAAAACCACCACAATCTCCGCCACTTGACTGCTGCTATCTTGATGTTATTATTCGATCACCATCTCCCTCCACCACCTTTACGACACTTACATACGAAAATCACACCAAACCCATCTATCTTCACCACCAATTAAGCATCATCACTTTCTGTTTCTGTTTCTTGTCGAACAACCCACAACCCACATACATCATCATTATATTTGTCGATTATCATCATCAAAACCATCAAGGATTGAAACCCATATGGTTGTTTATATATTGAAACAAGAAAAGGAGAAGCATATATTTGAATTTTCATTATCAGCACTCATCCTTATTATGATGTTATCACCCTCGTGACTTACCACAGAAACCTTCATCATCATTATCTTAAACGTTATTGTGATATCATCTTAATTATCCTCACTCTCATCGTTCTTGCTGTTAACAGAAAATAGAAACAGGAACGTGTAATAGCAGCAAAGAATAGTAGAAACAAGAAGGTGATGGTTCGTTTGTGTTTTAAAAAAAAATGAAAGGATGATGTTTCGGTGGTGTTATTCATCGTGGAAGAAACAGAAGGTAATTAGAAGTGAGATTGGGTTTGTGGTGTTTGTTCATGGAGAAAGAAACGAAAATGGAAGAAAGAAAGAAAAAGAAATATATGAGGTGGTGATTCTTTGAGAGTTTATTCGACCAACATTATATTGCAGTTAAAAGTGATTATGGTAGCAGATTCACTTGAAGAAGAATCAAGGTTCGGTGGTGGATTTCGATATGATGAGTTTTGGTTTTTGTTGTTCACGAAGAGAGAAACAAGGAAATAGCGTAGTTGTGGTGTTCGAGAGTGATTTGTGGTGGCGAAGTAGTTTTAGATTAATTTCTAAACTCATTCACTGTAAAAGGTATTTTGAATTTGTTAGTTGATAATATAAGGTCAATTGGTTCCCTTTAACTACTTGAATTGATCAGATTAATTAATATTTGAGTGTCGACAGGTTTACTCACTCGAGTACGAAAAGGAAGAAAAAGATAAAAGAAGAAAGGAACTCCTAACTGAATTTGGAATTGTTGAATCTGATTTGTACGAATTTTACTTTTAACAGACAAGAGGTACACAGGTAGCAATCAGAGGAAGAAAAAAAATATATAAAAGCAGGTGTCTAAATTTTAACAACTTCGTATGATTCAATTCTTGAGGGATTCAGTTAAGCATGTATAAACAAAATTTAGAAAAGTCGATGTGTAAGTGTAACAGAAATTGATTCCGTGTCTATATCAATATATATAATTATTTGGATTTATATGTATTTATATACATATTAATATTCGTATATCTGCTTTTATTTTTATCTCTGCATTTTGAATTTATAGATTTTAGTTAAACTTATTATGAAATATAAATCTAATAATATTATTATCAATAATAGTATTACAGATTTATAATAATATAATAGTAATAATAATATTGTTATCAATGATAATTACTATAAAATGTATAACCATAATATTATTAATAACAATAATACTAATTATAATAATACTAATTGTCATCATAATAACAATAATATTAATAATAATAATAATAATATATCAATTTATATATACCAACTTTCATATCTATATACTATTTACAGATAATAATATTTCTAACACTGATTTTTAATACAGATCATAATAATAACAATATTAATATTACTATTGGTACCATTAATATTATTAGTTATAAATTTATTATTTTTATTAATGATAAAAATAATATTGACAATATATCAACTTATACTTATCGAGTTTCCTATTTATATACTTTATATAATAATATTAATGATACAAATATTATAATAAAATAATGATAATAATATTAACATAGCAGTTAAAATTTCAACTTGTAATTACATATAATATATTACATTTTATTAACTATGTAATATTCATATAACATATTCACCATATACATAGTACATTAACTATGTACAAAAGTCGTATATATATATATTTGTTCACATTTTTATTTACAACAATTGTTCGTGAATCGTCGGGAATAGTCAAAGGTCAGATGATTTCATGAAATATAGATTTCAAAACTTTCGAGACTCAACATTACAGATTTTGCTTATCGTGTCGGAAACATATAAAGATTAAAGTTTAAATTTGATCGAAAATTTCTAGGTCATCACAGTACCTACCCGTTAAAGAAATTTTGTCCCGAAATTTGATCGAGGTCATCATGGCTAACTATAAAAATGTTTTCATGACGAATATGAGTTGATGAATAGAGTTTTATCATCATTGAGTAATATAGATAAAACAATTTGATTACGCGAAGAGTATAAGCGAAGCTATCGCAAGCAAATGAAATGAGTAAATGTAGAATCGTTTTAACCGATGATGTAGTTATGATTGATTTCCAGAATTCATGGGATTTAAGGAAAATCTTCGTAATACGATTTGGTTATTTGGCGATTTAGAAAATCAGGATCTTCTTTGATTAAATGTAATAATCTGTTTCGATTGCTCTGTCGGATGTTTCACTATAATTCCACCCCCTTCGTTTTCCTTATTTTCCACAACTCACACCTTCCATTCTTTCTCCCTTGATTCATACTTTAAAGCATTAGTTATTATGCTCCATCCAGTTCTGATTCTTGATATACTCCTAACTTTCATATCTGTCATTCTTCTCTTTCATCTGCCGCCAAAAGGATCTATTCATTTCTACTATTACCTTAGGGTTATAGTGTTTTTAATTCTCCCATGTCTTTACGTTGCAATACGTATTGATATACACGGTTTGTAATTCTGGGGTTGTTATCGGGCTTTATATTTTCCATTATATTTCGGAGCTTCATGCTTTCGTTTTCTCTTCCCGACCTTAAGTCAAGCGAATAATGGTCCAGAATTCGTAGATATGAAGATTTGGATGAACATAGTTAATGTTTTAAGAAGGGAATCGTAATGGCACGATCTTGATTTGGTAAATTACCAGAATATCCGAAAAGATAGAACTATCAATAAGATATGTTCTTAATATGTTTAGAGATTGGGTAGAATGTAAAAGTCGTGTAAATGGCACATGATGATGGTACTGTGAATCATTACATTCCATTAGTAACTCAGCATGAATTACTGTAATATAATCACGTTGATCAAGTGTCATTATATTATACTAACTCATGCATCAATTTCCAACACTTCTTCAAAACATTCCTATTTTAAATTCGAAAATTTACGGAATATAGAAACTAAAACAGTTTCCTTTTATGATATAACACAGATAGCGCGGAGAGATTATGAATATCGGACAAGAATATTTATGAAGATTTCTTCAGAAGTATTGAGGATATTTATAAGGAAAGATACGATAATATCGTAGAATTTTAGATTCAAAGTGTGATGAAGAAATTCATTCACAATGATTTAGAGCGGTTAAGGAGTAAGGTATTCGCTAAAGATTTCATCAGAAACAGAATCATCAGGATTCTTTATGAAATGTCCCGTTCATATTGATTATAAACGTTCCATATTAATTGATTTCGTTGCGAGGTTTTGACCTCTATATGAGACGTTTTTCAAAGACTGCATTCATTTTAAAAAACAACCATAACCTTTATATTATCAATAAAGGTTTTAAAAACATTACGTAGATTATCAAATAATGATAATCTAAAATATACTGTTTACACACGACCATTACATAATGGTTTACAATAGAAATATATTACATCAACATATGTTTCTTGAATGCAGTTTTTACACAATATCATACAAACATGGACTCCAAATCTTGTCCTTATTTTAGTATGCAACAGCGGAAGCTCTTAGTATTCACCTGAGAATAAACATGCTTTAAACGCCAACAAAAATGTTGGTGAGTTATAGGTTTAACCTATATATATCAAATCGTAATAATAGACCACAAGATTTCATATTTCAATACACATCCCATACATAGAGATAAAAATCATTCATATGGTGAACACCTGGTAACCGACATTTACAAGATGCATATATAAGAATATCCCCATCATTCCGGGACACCCTTCGGATATGATATAAATTTCGAAGTACTAAAGCATCCGGTACTTTGGATGGGGTTTGTTAGGCCCAATAGATCTATCTTTAGGATTCGCGTCAATTAGGGTGTCTGTTCCCTTATTCTTAGATTACCAGACTTAATAAAAAGGGGCATATTTGATTTCGATAATTCAACCATAGAATGTAGTTTCACGTACTTGTGTCTATTTTGTAAATTATTTATAAAACCTGCATGTATTCTCATCCCAAAATTATTAGATTTTAAAAGTGGGACTATAACTCACTTTCACAGATTTTTACTTCGTCGGGAAGTAAGACTTGACCACTGGTCGATTCACGAACCTATAACAAATATGTACATATATATCAAAGTATGTTCAAAATATATTTACAACACTTTTAATACATTTTGATGTTTTAAGTTTATTAAGTCAGCTGTCCTCGTTAGTAACCTACAACTAGTTATCCACAGTTAGATGTACAGAAATAAATCGATATATATTATCTTGAATCAATCCACGACCCAGTGTATACACGTCTCAGGCTAGATCACAACTCAAACTATATATATTTTTGGAATCAACCTCAACCCTGTATAGCTAACTCCAACATTACTGCATATAGAGTGTCTATGGTTGTTCCAAATAATATATATAGATGGGTCGATATGATATGTTCAAACATTTGCATACGTGTCTATGGTATCCCAAGATTACATAATATATTAGAATACATGTATAATACAATATAAGTTAGCTAGGATATGATTTGTATAGAATTGTTAATATTTCCCGTAGCTACAAAAATCAAAAAATATCCAATCTTGTTTTACCCATAACTTCTTCATTTTAAATCCGTTTTGAGTGAATCAAATTGCTATGGTTTCATATTGTACTCTATTTTATGAATCTAAACAGAAATAGTATAGGTTTATAGTCGGAAATATAAGTTACAAGTCGTTTTTGTAAGAGGTAGTCATTTCAGTCGAAAGAACGACTTCTTGATGACCATTTTGAAAAACATACTTCCACTTTGAGTTTAACCATGATTTTTGGATATAGTTTCATGTTCATAAGAAAAATCATTTTCTCAGAAGAACAACTTTTAAATCAAAGTTTATCATAGTTTTTAATTATCAAACCCAAAACAGCCCGCGTGTTACTACAACGGCGTATATCCGGTTTTACGGTGTTTTTCGTGTTTTTTGGTTTTAAATCATTAAGTTAGCATATCATATAGATATAGAACATGTGTTTAGTTGATTTTAAAAGTCAAGTTAGAAGGATTAACTTTTGTTTGCGAACAAGTTTAGAATTAACTAAACTATGTTCTAGTGATTTCAAGTTTAAATCTTCGAATAAGATAGCTTTATATGTATGAATCGAATGATGTTATGAACATCATTACTACCTCAAGTTTTGTGGATAAACCTACTGGAAAAGAAACAAATGGATCTAGCTTCAAAGGATCTTGGATGGCTTGAAAGTTCTTGAAGTAGAATCATGACACGAAAACAAGTTCAAGTAAGATTTCCACTCGAAATAAGATTGTTATAGTTATAGAAATTGAATCAAAGTTTGAATATGAGTATTATCTTGTATTAGAAAGATATCTTACTGTAAATAAGAAAGATTTCTTGCGGTTGGATGATCACTCTACAAGATTGGAAGTAAGCTAGTAAACTTGGAAGTATTCTTGATTTTATGAAACTAGAACTTGTAGAATTTATGAAGAACACTTAGAACTTGAAGATAGAACTTGAGAGAGATCAATTAGATGAAGAAAATTGAAGAATGAAAGTGTTTATAGGTGTTTTTAGTCGTTGGTATATGGATTAGATATAAAGGATATATAATTTTGTTTTCATGTAAATAAGTCATGAATGATTACTCATATTTTTGTAATTTTATGAGATATTTCATGCTAGTTACCAAATGATGGTTCCCACATGTGTTAGGTGACTCACATGGGCTACTAAGAGGTGATCATTGGAGTGTATATATTAATAGTACATACATCTAAAAGCTGTGCATTGTACGAGTACGAATACGGGTGCATACGAGTAGAATTGTTGATGAAACTGAACGAGGATGTAATTGTAAGCATTTTTGTTAAGTAGAAGTATTTTGATAAGTGTCTTGAAGTCTTTCAAAAATGTATGAATACATATTAAAACACTACATGTATATACATTTTAACTGAGTCGTTAAGTCATCGTTAGTCGTTACATGTAAATGTTGTTTTGAAACCTTTAGGTTAACGATCTTGTTAAATGTTGTTAACCCATTGTTTATTATATCAAATGAGATGTTAAATTGTTACATTATTATGATATTATGATATATAATATATCTTAGTATGATATATATACAGTTAAATGTCGTTACAACGATAATCGTTACATATATGTCTCGTTTCGAAATCATTAAGTTAGTAGTCTTATTTTTACATATGTAGTTCATTGTTAATACACTTAATGATATATTTACTTATCATTTAACATAATTAACCAAGTGTATCAATATCTTAATATGATTCATATGTACCTAGTAAGACGTTGTTATAACGATAATCGTTATATATATCGTTTTTGAGTTTCTTAATTTAATAGTCTCATTTTTATGTATATAACTCATTGTTAAAATACCTAATGAGATACTTACTTACAATAAAATCATGTTAACTATATATATAACCATATATATGTCATCGTATAGTTTTTACAAGTTTTAACGTTCGTGAATCACCGATCAACTTGGGTGGTCAATTGTCTATATGAAACCTATTTCAATTAATCAAGTCTTAACAAGTTTGATTGCTTAACATGTTGGAAATATTAAGTCATGTAAAAATCAATCTCAATTAATATATATAAACATGGAAAATTTCGGGTCACTACAGTACCTACCCGTTAAATAAATTTCGTCCCGAAATTTTAAGCTGTTGAAGGTGTTGATGAATCTTCTAGAAATAGATGTGGGTATTTCTTATTAATCTGATCTTCACGCTCCCAGGTGAACTCGGGTCCTCTACGAGCATTCCATCGAACTTTAACAATCGGTATCTTGTTTTGCTTAAGTCTCTTAACCTCACGATCCATTATTTCGACGGGTTCTTCAATGAACTGAAGTTTTTCATTGATTTAGATTTCGTCTAACGGAATAGTGAGATCTTCTTTAGAAAAAC
This sequence comes from Rutidosis leptorrhynchoides, assembly GCF_046630445.1. Taxonomy (NCBI): domain Eukaryota; kingdom Viridiplantae; phylum Streptophyta; class Magnoliopsida; order Asterales; family Asteraceae; genus Rutidosis; species Rutidosis leptorrhynchoides. Next base: position 11,513,341 of record NC_092339.1, read on the forward strand.
ATTTCTTCAAATTCGAGACGTGGAAAGTGTTATGTACAGCCGCGAGTTGTTGAGGTAACTCAAGTCGGTAAGCTACTGGTCCGACACGATCAATAACCTTGAATGGTCCAATATACCTTGGATTTAATTTCCCTCGTTTACCAAATCGAACAACGCCTTTCCAAGGTGCAACTTTAAGCATGACCATTTATCCAATTTCAAATTCTATATCTTTTCTTTTAATGTCAGCGTAGCTCTTTTGTCGACTTTGGGCAGTTTTCAACCGTTGTTGAATTTGGATGATCTTCTCGGTAGTTTCTTCTATTATCTCCGGACCTGTAATCTGTCTATCCCCCACTTCACTCTAAAAAATTGGAGACCTGCACTTTCTACCATAAAGTGCTTCAAACGGTGCCATCTCAAATGCTTGAATGGTAGTTGTTGTTGTAGGAAAATTCTGCTAACGGTAGATATCGATCCCAACTGTTTCCAAAATCAATAACACATGCTCGTAGCATGTCTTCAAACGTTTGTATCGTCCTTTTGCTCTGCCCATCAGTTTGTGGATGATAGGCAGTTCTCATGTCTAGACGAGTCCCCAATGCTTGTTGCAATGTCTGCCAGAACCTTGAAACAAATCTACCATCCCTATCAGAGATAATAGAGACGGATATTCCATGTCTGGAGACAACCTCCTTCAAATACAATCACGCCAACTTCTCCATTTTGTCATCTTCTCTCATTGGTAGGAAGTGTGCTGACTTGGTGAGACTATCAACTATTACCCAAATAGTATCATAACCACTTGCAGTCCTTGGCAATTTAGTAATGAAATCCATGGTAATGTTTTCCCATTTCCATTCCGGGATTTCAGGTTGTTGTAGTAGACCTGATGGTTTCTGATGTTCAGCTTTGACCTTAGAACACGTCAAATATTCTCCTACATATTTAGCAATATCGGATTTCATACCCGGCCACCAAAAGTGTTTCTTAAGATCTTTGTACATCTTCCCCGTTCCAGGATGTATTGAGTATCTGGTTTTATGAGCTTCTCTAAGTACCATTTCTCTCATATCTCCAAATTTTGATACCCAAATCCTTTCAGCCCTATACCGGGTTCCGTCTTCCCGAATATTAAGATGCTTCTCCGATCCTTTGGGTATTTCATCCTTTAAATTTCCCTCTTTTAAAACTCCTTGTTGCGCCTCCTTTATTTGAGTAGTAAGATTAGTATGAATCATTATATTCGTTGATTTTACACGAATGGGTTCTCTGTCCTTTCTGCTCAAGGCGTCGGCTACCACATTTTCCTTCCCTGGGTGGTAACGAATCTCAAAGTCGTAATCATTCAACAATTCAATCCACCTGCGCTGCCTCATGTTCAGTTGTTTCTGATTAAATATGTGTTGAAGACTTTTGTGGTCGGTATATATAATACTTTTGACCCCATATAAGTAGTGCCTCCAAGTCTTTAATGCAAAAACAACCGCGCCTAGTTCCAAATCATGCGTCGTATAATTCTGTTCGTGAATCTTCAATTGTCTAGACGCATAAGCAATTACTTTCGTTCGTTGCATTAATACACAACCGAGACCTTGCTTTGAGGCGTCACAATATATCACAAAATCATCATTCCCTTCAGGTAATGACAATATAGGTGCCGTAGTTAACTTTTTCTTTAACAATTGAAACGCTTTCTCTTGTTCATCTTTCCATTCAAATTTCTTCCCTTTATGCGTTAATACAGTCAAGGGTTTTGCTATTCTGGAAAAGTCTTGGATGAACCTTCTGTAGTAACCAGCTAGTCCTAAAAACTGGCGTATGTGTTTCGGAGTTTTCGGGGTTTCCCACTTTTCAACGGTTTCAATCTTTGCTGGATCCACCTGAATACCTTCTTTGTTCACTATGTGACCGAGGAATTGAACTTCTTCCAACCAAAATGCACACTTTGAAAACTTAGCGTACAATTTTTCTTTTCTCAGCAACTCTAGCACTTTTCTCAAATGTTCTTCGCGCTCTTGATCATTCTTCGAGTAAATAAGTATGTCATCGATGAAAACAATGACAAACTTGTCAAGATATGGCCCACACACTCGGTTCATGAGGTCCATGAACACAACTGGTGTGTTAGTCAATCCAAACGGCATAACCATAAACTCGTAATGACCGTAACGCGTCCTAAAAGCAGTCTTTGGAATATCATCCTCCTTCACCCGCATTTGATGATATCCAAAACGTAAATCGATCTTCGAATAAACAGACGAGCCTTGTAGTTGATCAAATAAGTCGTCGATTCTCGGTAGTGGGTAGCGGTTCTTGATAGTAAGTTTGTTTAACTCTCGGTAGTCGATACACAACCTGAATGTACCATCTTTCTTCTTGATAAACAAAATAGGAGCTCCCCACGGTGATGTGCTTGGTCGAATGAAACCACGCTCTAAAAGTTCTTGTAATTGGCTCTAAAGTTCCTTCATTTCGCTAGGTGCGAGTCTGTATGGAGCACGAGCTATTGGTGCAGCTCCTGGTACAAGGTCTATTTGAAATTCAACGGATCGGTGTGGAGGTAGTCCCGGTAATTCTTTCGGAAATACATCGGGAAATTCTTTCACGACGGGAATATTATTGATGTTCTTTTCTTCGGAATTGACTTTCTCAACGTGTGCTAGCACAGCATAGCAACCTTTTCTTATTAGTTTTTGTGCCTTCAAATTACTAATAAGATATAGCTTTGTGTTGCCCTTTTCTCCATACACCATTAAGGGTTCTCCTTCTTCTCGTACAATGCGAATTGCATTTTTGTAACATACGATCTCTGCATTCATCTCCTTTAGCCAGTCCATGCCAACTATTACATCAAAACTCCCTAACTCTACTGGTATCAAATCAATCTTAAATATTTCGCTACCCAGTTTAATTTCTCGATTCCGGCATATATAATCTGCTAAAATTAATTTACCGTTTGCTAATTCGAGTAAAAATTTATTATCCAAAGGTGTCAATGGGCAACTTAATTTAGCACAAAATTCTCTACTCATATAGCTTCTATCCGCACCCGAATCAAATAAAACATAAGCAGATTTATCGTCAATAAGAAACATACCCGTAACAAGCTCCGGGTCTTCCTGTGCTTCTGCCGCATTAATATTGAAAAATCTTCCACGGCCTTGCCCATTAGTATTCCCCTGATTCGGGAAATTTCTAATAATGTGGCTCGGTTTTCCACATTTATAACAAACATCGTTGGTATTACTTGCTCCGACACTATTCGTTTCGGTATTACTTGTTCCGGCATTATTTGCTCCCTTAGTTCTGTTAAACTTTGGTCCGTAGACCTCACACTTTGTCGCGCTATGACCATTTCTTTTACACCTGTTGCAAAATGTCGTGCAAAACCCCTGGTGATTTTCTTCACACCTATGACATGGCTGTTTTTGGTTTTTGTTGCCGTTGTTGTTATTGAGGTTGTTGTTGGGATTGTTATTGTTGTTGAAACGGTTGTTGTAGTTGTTGTTGTTGTTGGGATGTTTGTTGTAGTTATTGTTAGAATTGCGGCGATTGTTGTTGCGGTTGTTGGGATAGTTGTTGCTATTGTTGTTGTAATTGTTGTTGTTGTTGTTGTTGTTGTACTGGTGACTCTTGTCACCTTTTTCCTCCCACTTCCTCTTGAGTTGTTTCGTGTTGGCTTCTTCGGCCACCTGTTTTTTAATTCTTCCCTCAATTTGGTTCACTAGTTTGTGAGCCATTCTACATGCCTTTTATATGGAGGCAGGCTCGTGTGAACTTATATCTTCTTGGATTCTGTTCGGTAACCCTTTCACAAACGCGTCGATCTTCTCTTCCTCATCTTCGAACGCTCTCGAACACAATAGGCACAATTCTATGAATTGTATTTCGTAGGAAGTAATATCGAATCCCTGTGTTCGTAACCCTCTAAGTTCTGACTTGAGTTTATTGACCTCGGTTCTGGGACGGTACTTCTCGTTCATCAAGTGCTTGAATGCTGACCACGGTAGCGCGTAAGCAGCATCTTGTCCCACTTGCTCTAGATAGGTATTCCACCATGTTAACGCAATACCTGTGAGGGTATGCGTAGCGTACTTCACTTTGTCTCCTTCAGCACACTTATTTATGGCAAACACCGATTCAACTTTCTCGGTCCACCGTTTCAATCCGATTGGTCCTTCGGTCCCATCAAATTCCGAAGGTTTGCAGGCAGTGAATTCCTTGTAGGAGCATCCTACACGATTTCTTGCGCCGTTAGCTGTATTGCTAGATTCAGAGTTATTGTTGGTATGTAGCACGGCCTGTACTGCGGCTATGTTTGAAGCAAGAAAGGCACGAAATTCCTCTTCGCTCATATTCAAGGTGTGTCGAGTAGTCGGTGCCATTTCCTTCAAAATAGTCAAATGAAACAATTTAATCATACAGAATATTAAGAGTAGTCAATAGTATCTCGTAGCATAATATGAACTCATTTATAAAAGTTTTTTCTTCATATTAGCATTTTATAAGTTTAAATTTGGGTACTACCTACCTGTTAAGTTCATACTTAGTAGCTAATATACAATTCAACTACTACAATTCCATATGAAAAACTGATTATAATAATATATTACATACAAATATTCTTCAAACTTACAACTTCGCTATATTACATATAACATGAAATATAGTACACTATGATACAGGACAGTTTTGAAGATAAATCTAGTTAATACGCAAGTTGTTCAGCAAAGGAAATAAAGACACGTAATTCATAAGTCCAGAAACAAGTCATGCATTCTGGTTTTACTAAGACGACTTCCCATCCTTGGTCTTGTGGAAAATAACCGTTATGACCATTAGGTAGGCAGCATGTTGTAATGTCGTCAAAAGGACGAGGGTTTCGTAATGTCCAATAGCCCCGTAATAATCTAAAAACCTTGTTTCTCACCCCAATTACTGAATCCGTCACTTGTGGGAAGGTTTTATTTAAAAGTTGCAATCCGATGTTCTTTTTCTCAAATTGGTAAGAAGTGAACATCACTAACCCGTAAGCATAACATGCTTCTTTATGTTTCATGTTAGAAGCTCTTTCTAATTCACGAAATCCTATGTTGGGATATGTTGAGTCAAAATAGGTTCTTAACCCGTAGCGTAAAATTGCATTTGGGTTCCCCGCATTTAATGCTTTAAAGAAAACACGGCGTAACTTACGGTCTCCCCAATGTGATATACCTCACCTATCAAAGGAAAGCCTTTTATAAACTAAGGCATTTCCGAAAAGTCTTTCAAATGTTTGACAAGTTAATTTCGCCATAACTAAATGTGCTGATGAATTCTGACTGACTCTAGACAAGATTTCCTCAATCATATCCTCTGGTAGGTCTTCTAAAATATTCGGTTGTCTACCCTTAACATCCATTTTGTTTTTATACTGTAAAATAGACAAGGATTAGATTCGTAATAACAAACAATACAAGCAATTTTTACATAGAACATAAAAGTACAAGCACACTACAATACATTTATTACACAACATGCTCACACCCCTTTAATCTGAATCACTTGTTTCTTCTTCTTCTTTGAACTTGGTTCTTTTTCCTAATCTTCTAGGGGTATATGATGTTACTCTAATACGAGTCGTCGTTTTCCACATTGGTTTAGAAAAACCTGGTGGTTTAGAGGTTCCCGGGTTATTGTCACGATATTAAAAATACGGGTGTTGACGGTACATATAAAGTTCATCGGGGTCGGAATCAGATTTCTCTATTTTGATGCCTTTTCCCTAATTATTTTCTTTTGCTTCATTAAATTGGGTCGGGGTAATTTCTATAATATCATCAGAATCCTCATCAGGATCCGATTCATCGGAAAATTGGTAATTTTCCCAATATTTTGCTTCCTTAGCGGAAACACCATCGACCATTATTAACTTTGGTCCATTGGTTGAGGATTTTATTTTATTTGACCTGTTTTCTTTGGTTCCTAGTATTCCCCCCCTCCGGAACCTCTTCTTCTTCCGGTTCCTCTTCTTCTGGTTCCTCTTCTTTCGGTTCCTCTTCTTCCAGTTCCGTTTCCTCTTCTTCCGGTTCTTCGGGAACTTGTGAATCTTGCCAATATATATTCGACTCTTCGTTATTATTAGGTGAGTCAATGGAATTTGTGCTAGAGGTAGACATCTATCACACAATATTAAATATGTTAAGAGATTAATATATCACATAATATTTACATGTTAATAATATATAGTTTCCAACAAAAATGTTAAGCAATCATTTTTAAAGAAAATACGGTCGAAGTCCAGACTCACTAATGCATCCTAACAAACTCGATAAGACACACTAATGCAAATTTTCTGGTTCTCTAAGACCAACGCACGGATACCAACTGAAATGTCCCGTTCATATTGATTATAAACGTTCCATATTAATTGATTTCGTTGCGAGGTTTTGACCTCTATATGAGACGTTTTTCAAAGACTGCATTCATTTTTAAAAACAACCATAACCTTTATATTATTAATAAAGGTTTTAAAAACATTACGTAGATTATCAAATAATGATAATCTAAAATATACTGTTTACACACGACCATTACATAATGGTTTACAATAGAAATATATTACATCGACATAGGTTTCTTGAATGCAGTTTTTACACAATATCATACAAACATGGACTCCAAATCTTGTCCTTATTTTAGTATGCAATAGCGGAAGCTCTTAGTATTCACCTGAGAATAAACATGCTTTAAACGTCAACAAAAATGTTGGTGAGTTATAGGTTTAACCTATATATATCAAATCGTAACAATAGACCACAAGATTTCATATTTCAATACACATCCCATACATAGAGATAAAAATCATTCATATGGTGAACACCTGGTAACCGACATTAACAAGATGCATATATAAGAATATCCCCATCATTCCGGGACACCCTTCGGATATGATATAAATTTCGAAGTACTAAAGCATCTGGTACTTTGGATGGGGTTTGTTAGGCCCAATAGATCTATCTTTAGGATTCACGTCAATTAGGGTGTCTGTTCCCTAATTCTTAGATTACCAGACTTAATAAAAAGGGGCATATTCGATTTCGATAATTCAACCATAGAATGTAGTTTCACGTACTTGTGTCTATTTTGTAAATTATTTATAAAACCTGCATGTATTCTCATCCCAAAAATATTAGATTTTAAAAGTGGAACTATAACTCACTTTCACAGATTTTTACTTCGTCGGGAAGTAAGACTTGGCCACTGGTCGATTCACGAACCTATAACAAATATGTACATATATATCAAAGTATGTTCAAAATATATTTACAACACTTTTAATACATTTTGATGTTTTAAGTTTATTAAGTCAGCTGTCCTCGTTAGTAACCTACAACTAGTTGTCCACAGTTAGATGTACAGAAATAAATCGATATATATTATCTTGAATCAATCCACGACCCAGTGTATACACGTCTCAGGCTAGATTACAACTCAAACTATATATATTTTTGGAATCAACCTCAACCCTATATAGCTAACTCCAACATTACTGCATATAGAGTGTCTATGGTTGTTCCAAATAATATATACAGATGGGTCGATATGATATGTCAAAACATTTGCATACGTGTCTATGGTATCCCAAGATTACATAATATATTAGAATACATGTATAATACAATATAAGTTAGCTAGGATATGATTTGTATAGAATTGTTAATATTTCCCGTAGCTACAAAAATCAAAAAATATCCAATCTTGTTTTACCCATAACTTCTTCATTTTAAATCCGTTTTGAGTGAATCAAATTGCTATGGTTTCATATTGAACTCTATTTTATGAATATAAATAGAAAAAGTATAGGTTTATAGTCGGAAATATAAGTTAAAAGTCATTTTTGTAAGAGGTAGTCATTTCAGTCGAAAGAACGACGTCTTGATAACCATTTTGAAAAACATACTTCCACTTTGAGTTTAACCATGATTTTTGAATATAGTTTCATGTTCATAAGAAAAATCATTTTCCCAGAAGAACAACTTTTAAATCAAAGTTTATCATAGTTTTTAATTATCAAACCCAAAACAGCCCGCGTGTTACTACAACGGCGTATATCCGGTTTTACGGTGTTTTTCGTGTTTTCCGGTTTTAAATCATTAAGTTAGCATATCATATAGATATAGAACATGTGTTTAGTTGATTTTAAAAGTCAAGTTAGAAGGATTAACTTTTGTTTGCGAACAAGTTTAGAATTAACTAAACTATGTTCTAGTGATTTCAAGTTTAAACCTTCGAATAAGATAGCTTTATATGTATGAATCGAATGATGTTATGAACATCATTACTACCTCAAGTTTTGTGGATAATCCTACTAGAAAAGAGACAAATGGATCTAGCTTCAAAGGATCTTGGATGGCTTGAAAGTTCTTGAAGTAGAATCATGACACGAAAACAAGTTCAAGTAAGATTTCCACTTGAAATAAGATTGTTATAGTTATAGAAATTGAATCAAAGTTTGAATATGAGTATTACCTTGTATTAGAAAGATATCTTACTGTAAATAAGAAAGATTTCTTGAGGTTGGATGATCACTCTACAAGATTGAAAGTAAGCTAGTAAACTTGGAAGTATTCTTGATTTTATGAAACTAGAACTTGTAGAATTTATGAAGAACACTTAGAACTTGAAGATAGAACTTGAGAGAGATCAATTAGATGAAGAAAATTGAAGAATGAAAGTGTTTGTAGTTGTTTTTGTTCGTTGGTATATGGATTAGATATAAAGGATATGTAATTTTGTTTTCATGTAAATAAGTCATGAATGATTACTCATATTTTTGTAATTTTATGAGATATTTCATGCTAGTTGCCAAATGATGGTTCCCACATGTGTTAGGTGACTCACATGGGCTGCTAAGAGCTGATCATTGGAGTGTATATACCAATAGTACATACATCTAAAAGCTGAGTATTGTACGAGTACGAATACGGGTGCATACGAGTAGAATTGTTGATGAAACTGAACGAGGATGTAATTGTAAGCATTTTTGTTAAGTAGAATTATTTTGATAAGTGTCTTGAAGTCTTTCAAAAATGTATGAATACATATTAAAACACTACATATATATACATTTTAACTGAGTCGTTAAGTCATCGTTAGCCGTTACATGTAAATGTTGTTTTGAAACCTTTAGGTTAACGATGTTGTTAAATGTTGTTAACCCATTGTTTATTATATCAAATGAGATGTTAAATTGTTACATTATCATGATATTATGATATATAATATATCTTAGTATGATATATATACAGTTAAATGTCGTTACAACGATAATCGTTACATATATGTCTCGTTTCGAAATCATTAAGTTAGTAGTCTTATATTTACTATGTAGTTCATTGTTAATACACTTAATGATATATTTACTTATCATTTAACATAATTAACCAAGTGTATCAATATCTTAATATGATTCATATGTACCTAGTAAGACGTTGTTATAACGATAATCGTTATATATATCGTTTTTGAGTTTCTTAATTTAATAGTCTCATTTTTATGTATATAACTCATTGTTAAAATACCTAATGAGATACTTACTTACAATAAAATCATGTTAACTATATATATAACCATATATATATCATCGTATAGTTTTTACAAGTTTTAACGTTCGTGAATCACCGGTCAACTTGGGTGGTCAATTGTCTATATGAAACCTATTTCAATTAATCAAGTCTTAACAAGTTTGATTGCTTAACATGTTGGAAACATTAATTCATGTAAAAATCAATCTCAACTAATATATATAAACATGGAAAAGTTCAGGTCACTACACTTTAAATATAGGGTTTGGTCCTTGTATTTGTCCTTGGTCTCCTTCATGTTTGCTCGATTCATTTTTCAGAATTCAGAGATCTGATTCGTAAGCTAGGGTGCTTTTCAGAATTTCAGAATGAAAGTTCATAATTCTATGAGATAAATGTTATATGTATACATATAACTGTTGATGTAGAAATGCTACGAGATTCAAAATACTGATTGCTAATTTCCTGTAATTGGTATGACAATTCTCGTTATAAGATAGGGATGAGTATATGGTAAGGTTTTAATGAACAACCATAATGGTTCTTCAGAGAGACTTAAGTCAATGAGTAATGAAGTTGTTGGTAAGTTTACTACTAACGTGGTGGAATGTGAACGATTATTCGGTAATGATGACGAAAGGCAAACTCGTATATCAAGGTTATAATAAAGCTAATTCGAATAAAAATCGAAGTTGATTTGCTGAAGCTGTGACAAAATTGGCTAATTTGGAAAGAGATTGAAGAGTTATTTTCGGTAATATCACGCTAATGGACCTAGCACAGTTTTGAATTCAAGGTATGGCTTCGAAAAATGTAGAAATCTAAAAGTGATGTCTTTTGTTAAATCTTGACTTAGATTTTGATCGGTCAAAATCCGAATATGAAATTAAATTTGAATGAACATAGTTGTTCTTTGGTGAACGGATAAATATATGTGTGGTTGTAGGTAGGATAATAAATGACTGTTGAATCAGATTCAAAGAATGTACTGTGTAACTTATTAATGTGAAATCTAAATATTCCTCGGGTATTACCTATCCGTTAAAATATTTTCACCATTAACAGTTTGTACGAAAGAATTTTCAATCACAATCTTTATGAAAATATATATACATATATATTTTCTTCTGATGTAATTATGGATTCAAGGAGTCAATATAATATTAGTCTCATTTGATTTTCGGTTTGAGCTAGAATAAGTAATCCCTAAAACTATTAGGAACCACATATTCTTCGCAGAATATTAATGAAGTTATGGTCCAATACTTCATCATTACTTATTAGGATCCACATATTCTTCGCAGAATATTAATGAAGTTATTGTTCAATACTTCATTGTTAATTGCTGTTGGTACTCCTTGGTATCCATGGTACGTATGATGTTGATGTTCGTGGGACAGATTGTGAAATTTAGGCTTGGGATGCGGATGTTATTGTTGGCGATGGTGGTACTGTTGATGTTGCTGAAGCTGGTACATTTTGCACCATATTTTTCAAATTAATTATTCGAGCGCGAAGTTCGTTGACTTCTTCTATTACGCCGGGATGATTGGTTGTTTGAACAAGTGGATGAATTAGGTTTAGAATTGTAGATATTATGTAATCATTGCGAGATATCTTGGTGATGAGGGTGAAAATGGTGTTTTGGATAGGTTCGCCGGTAAGTGATTCAGGTTTCTTGCCAAGAGGTGAATGTGGTGGATGGAAGGGATCGCCTTCTTCTTGTCTCCAATGGTTAAGTAGATTACGAACCCATCAGATGAATTGGGGATGGCTGATTGATTGATTCACTCAGGTGACGCTGCCTTCGGAGCTGGAGTGGGACTCCATATCGGAATCCGAGGGACTTGAAGTAGTTGTGAGTTCCATTGCGTACGATTGAATAAAGGATTTTTCGATATGAAATGATTTTCGGATATCGGATGATATTCTAATTACATAGAATATCTATATATATAGAACAAAAGATTTCATAGATTACGGAGGAATTTACGAAATATATCAGGCATAGTTTATGGTAACAGATACGCTAAGATATGGATTAGCAGATACGCTAAGATATGAATTTTGTCTATACACTATTCATGCAGTCAATGCAGTAAGATGTGTTTAGACTAAGAATGATAAGCAGGAATTTTTTTTTTTGACAGAAAATGATAAGCGAAACTTTTGACATGCAGACCAGGTTCAAGTCCAGACTCATTAATATAACCTAACAACTACTAGGTCGAAGTCCAGACTTCACTAATGCATCCTAACAACTACCTGTTAGACACACTAATGCAGACCTGGTTCGCTAAGACCACCGCTCTGATACCACATATCATACCCCGTCCAAAATCTTCCGAACGAATACAATAACATATGGTACCATCGCGATGAACGGACCTCTATATGCCATGAACGACTCCATGTAATATGAGCAAATGCACAGCGGAAGGTTTCTTTCATACCTGAGAATAAACATGCTTTCAAGTGTCAACCAAAAGGTTGGTGAGTTCATTAGTTTATAGTAATCATTTCATTTTCATCATTTTAACAGACCACAAGATTTTTAAATATTATAAAACGTGCAGAAGTCCTATTCCAACTGCACAAAAATATCTTTCATATGAAGAACACCTGGTGAGGATTCAAAATATAATAGTAATCATCTGTGCCGGTCTTTCACCCCACGGCTGAATACATGTGCCTTCAAAATATAGAACCTCTGTGCCAGTCTTTACACCCCACGGCTGAACACATGTTTATAAAATATAGGACAACCGGTGCCAAAATGTCATAAATAATAAACCATCCACCCGGCTCGGGAGCTCATACGCTCTAACGGAAACCAGGGGCTAATGCGTGTCATAATAATCAACCCCAATCCCAGATAATTCTATCATAGAATGCAGTTAAGGTACTTGTGTCTATTGCGTCAAACATTTATAAATACGCATGTATTCTCAGTCCCAAAAATGTAAAGAGTAAAAAGGGAATCAAATGAAACTCACCATACTGTATTTTGTAGTAAAAATACATATGACGTCATTTAACAAGTGTAGGGTTGACCTCGAATTCACGAACCTATATTAGTCATATATTTATTAAAACATATACTAGTAATCGAACAAATATATATATATATTATTATTATTATTAGTGATATACTCTTTATATCAATAACTTATATATTCCATTATATATTAATTTTATATATATATAAAAATATAACTTTGTTAGGTTATATGTACTAAATACATTTTTATTTATATATCGTTTGTTTGTTAAAACAGTATTTTTTTAAATAACATTTAGATAATATTTGTAATGATAACAATAATGATAATGATAATAATAATATTAATATTAAAGATAATAACATTAATAATTCTATTAATGATAATACTAATGATAGTCTTAATATTAAATCTTATATTTATCTAAATAATTATCTTATTTAAGATCGTAAGATTTTTTATAATTTCCAAGTTTAGTTCATAAACGTATAACATACTTAATAATAATAATCATAGTTGTAACTATAATAATAATAATAATAATAAATGATAATTAATACTTATATTAATGATAAAGTTATATAATGATACTAGTATTAACAATAATGATAATAATAATATAATAATAATAATAATAATAATAATAATAATATTTAATAATAATAATAATCATAATAATAATAATAATAATAATAATAATAATAATAATAATAATAATAATAATAATAATAATAATAATAATAAAAATAATGAGTAATAAGTAAACTACCTCAATGAAGTAGCCCAAGAAAAATGCCCAAGTCCGGGTTTGAACCAGCGACGTCCCGCTAACCCGAAAACAATCCTAACCATTACGCCATTTGTGTTTTTCTAAAATAATCACCATCTTAATTTATTTTAACCCTTTTCTGTTTCTACTTCTTCTTCATCTAAAAAAAAAAATAAAATGCCAAAGCCAAGGCTTGAACCCGAGACCTCTCAGTTAACACAAACAACACCAACCACTGATCCATCTTCTATTTTCCTGATTATATTCTTAGTTTGTTTTCATTTAACCTGTAATCTGTCATCTTCTTTTCTTCTTTTTAAACTCAATTAACAAAATCCAATTAGTAATAGTAACAGTACGATGGATTCAGAATTTATATATACTCCGCAACAATCGAACAAAACCACTCAAGCTTTGTTACATCATCATCATCATTCATCGTCAAAAAAAAAAATGAAGTAGCTGCAGTCCAACACCAGCGTAAGTTTTACAATGTTGTGAGATGGTTTTTCGATAAGGTCCAATAACAGATAGTTCACAGCCCAAGAGACTATGATATCGGCCCTACTTTAATAATTGGAAATCCATCAAAACAAAAGCTTATGGTCCAATAAAGTATAAAAAGAATCCCGAACAGAATTGTTGGATTAAATTTGGAAGTTTTTGGCCACTATAGAAAAAGAAAAAAAAATATGATCGATGGATTTCCAGCTGGATACTACCGAATGGGTTACTATCAACCTCCTAAAATCACGCATAATGATCACAATTAGTGGGTGTGTTTTGTTGGAATCGGCCCACCACAGAAAAGCAATAAAATCATATGTTTGTTTATATATTGAAACAAGAAAAGGAGAAGCATATATTTGAATTTTCATTATCAGCACTCATCCTTATTATGATGTTATCACCCTCGTGACTTACCACAGAAACCTTCATCATCATTATCTTAAACGTTATTGTGATATCATCTTAATTATCCTCACTCTCATCGTTCTTGCTATTAACAGAAAATAGAAACAGGAACGTGTAATAGCAGCAAAGAATAGTAGAAACAAGAAGGTGATGGTTCGTTTGTGTTTTAAAAAAAAATGAAAGGATGATGTTTCGGTGGTGTTATTCATCGTGGAAGAAACAGAAGGTAATTAGAAGTGAGATTGGGTTTGTGGTGTTTGTTCATGGAGAAAGAAACAAAAATGGAAGAAAGAAAGAAAAAGAAATATATGAGGTGGTGATTCTTTGAGAGTTTATTCGACCAACATTATATAGCAGTTAAAAGTGATTATGGTAGCAGATTCACTTGAAGAATAATCAAGGTTCGGTGGTGGATTTCGATATGATGAGTTTTGGTTTTTGTTGTTCACGAGGAGAGAAACAAGGAAATAGCATAGTTGTGGTGTTCGAGAGTGATTTGTGGTGGCGAAGTAGTTTTAGATTAATTTCTAAACTCATTCGCTGTAAAAGGTATTTTGAATTTGTTAGTTGATAATATAAGGTCAATTGGTTCCCTTTAACTACTTGAATTGATCAGATTAATTAATATTTGAGTGTCGACAGGTTTACTCACTCGAGTACGAAAAGGAAGAAAAAGATAAAAGAAGAAAGGAACTCCTAACTGAATTTGGAATTGTTGAATCTGATTTGTACAAATTTTACTTTTAACAGACAAGAGGTACACAGGTAGCAATCAGAGGAAGAAAAAAAAATATAAAAGCAGGTGTCTAAATTTTAACAACTTCGTACGATTCAATTCTTGAGGGATTCAGTTAAGCATGTATAAATAAAATTTAGAAAAGTCGATGTGTAGGTGTAACAGAAATTGATTCCGTGTCTATATCAATATATATAATTATTTGGATTTATATGTATTTATATACATATTAATATTCGTATATCTGCTTTTATTTTTATCTCTGCATTTTGAATTTATAGATTTTAGTTAAACTTATTATTAAATATAAATCTAATAATATTATTATCAATAATAGTATTACAGATTTATAATAATATAATAGTAATAATAATATTGTTATCAATGATAATTACTATAAAATGTATAACCATAATATTATTAATAACAATAATACTAATTATAATAATACTAATTGTCATCATAATAACAATAATATTAATAATAATAATAATAATAATAATAATATATCAATTTATATATACCAACTTTCATATCTATATACTATTTACAAATAATAATATTTCTAACACTGATTTTTAATACAGATCATAATAATAACAATATTAATATTACTATTGGTACCATTAATATTATTAGTTATAAATTTATTATTTTTATTAATGATAAAAATAATATTGACAATATATCAACTTATACTTATAGAGTTTCCTATTTATATACTTTATATAATAATATTAATGATACAAATATTATAATAAAATAATGATAATAATATTAACGTAGCAGTTAAAATTTCAACTTGTAATTACATATAATATATTTCATTTTATTAACTATGTAATATTCATATAACATATTCACCATATACATAGTACATTAACTATGTACAAAAGTCGTATATATATATATATATATATATATATATATATATATATATATATATATATATATATATATATATATATATATATATATATATATATATATATATATATATATTTGTTCACATTTTTATTTACAACAATTGTTCGTGAATCGTCGGGAATAGTCAAAGGTCAGATGATTTCATGAAATATAGATTTCAAAACTTTCGAGACTCAACATTACAAATGTTGCTTATCGTGTCGGAAACATATAAAGATTAAAGTTTAAATTTGATCGGAAATTTCCGGGTCATCACAGGATTATCGGGGAAGTTTGGTGCGTTTGGTTTGAAAAGGGGATGACCAATGGTATTTGGTCAATATTCAAGTGATTATGGAATAGATGGGCAGATTAGAGCTTCTTGTCACTAAGGGTAATTGGTTATCGAAGGGTGTGATATGACCGAAATAGACTGTTTTATTTGTGCGGTGTCGTTAGGCTGCAGGGCATCAGAATTAGCTGATCAGAGTGGCGAACAGTGGTTTATTATTTATATTTTGAGGGGCCTAAATTTACTTTTAACTTTCTAATGGTAAAAGGTGTAAGTTAACCTAGGGTCCTATTTTTGAATGGTTTAAAGAATTGAATATCAAGTGGATAATTGTCTTTTATTTAAATTACATGGGTAAAGGTAGTAGTTAGTTTAAGCTAAAGGTCCTAATTGCGAAAAAGTAAATAAAGTGAAAGGATATCCGGAGTATGCAGATCAGGGAAATATTGAGCAATATATTAGTTTGGTCTAGGGAAAGGTAATTATGTTGATGTTAAACCTATGATTGGAATGGTGTCGATCTGGTTGGATGAGCCAATTACACAGACCTACTTATCTATAGACTCTCAGAGTTCTCGTTGAGTAGTGAAAAGTATGTCACTTGGTTGTATAATTGAAATGTAACTATATCTCGGAGGTTATCCTAAGTACAGCACTAGGTTTATTAGTGAGTTGAGTTCTAAACCTAACCCTCGTTATCAGTTTAGTTAACTGAATAACAACGTGCCGTGTTGATTGAACACTGATCACAAACGGAAGGAGTCCATCGAATTAAGTTGACAAAACCTTAAATGAGAACTAACAACCATTTCATCATACAAATGAGATCATACCAAATCAAACATTATACAGCATTACTGTAATGACCCGGAATTTTCCGACCAAATTATACTTATGAGATTAATATTTACATAAATTAAACCATACCAACATGATTGTAGCGACCCCGACAAATCATCAAATGACGGCGTCATCTACGTATGGTCCCATTACATGTGTTGTAGGTCTTTATAACAAAGTTTGACCTAAAATATGTCGCATTCATTTCATAAAAGGATGTTTCAATGTTTACAAAAGAAGTTCCCATAACGAGTACATAACAATGGTTAAAGTTTGTATGAAACACATGCGACACAATTTAAAGTAGCCAAAATACGCTCCACGCATGCAATATACTCGACATCCAATGCAAGTATCAAAAAGTATGTGCGGAAGCATGCATCACCTAAGTTCAAGGACCTGAGAAAACATAGAGAATCTGTCAACGAAAACGTTGGTAAAATCATAGTTGTATGCATAAAGTATATTTGTATCACAAGGTTTAGTATAAAACGTTTATCAAGCGTATACATCTTAAAAGATGTGTTTGTATCACGAGCACCCAATTATCAAGCTTAACTGAATCTTACCTCTGCATAATAGTGTTAGAACCTACACTATACATTGAAAGAACGTTTCATTCCTTCGAATGAGGGTTCGTTAAACCCGCATGGCCACACAACATAATTTCTCGCTTACACCCTACAAGTGTAACTAATGATAATTGGACTTGAGGCTTTTCATTCTAACTCGTATGTATCTTTGCTTTTGTATAGTATTCAAAACGTTAAAGTATGAAAAGTATGTGTAAGTATGTATTGTATATGTTTTCTCATCCCACGATTTTTAAAGTATAAAAGTGTTTGAAGAGTAGGCTATGATCTCACCTTTGATTGCAAGAGTGTAATAGTACTTCAACAAGTAAACGTGCAAAGAACAATGCTAGTCTCGACCTAAACAAATAGGTTGTATCAATAACGATAGTCACGAAGGGTCAAAGATGTTCAATTAGTCCTATGGCTCGACACGACTCGATTATGTAGCATGTGAAGCAAATTGTCAAGTTTCATGCAAGATACAAGTATAGAATCATGTTAGAAAGATTGCATAATTAATTGGTTAAGTTTGACAAAAAGTCAAATTTGGTAGGGGTAAAAGTCAACGAAAAAGTCAACATGTTCGGGTCGGGTCCCGGACTATTTTTCTATGCTAATTATTCATATACAAGTGTATTAAAACAAGTTTCATGTGAATCGGAGGTCAATAGCTAGTCAAACATTTCGCGTGAAATGGGACAATTTGAGCAGATTCTGGCCAGGCCTATTGGCGCGCCGCGCAGGTATAGGGGCGCGCCGCGCCACCCACTGGGTAGGTCTGTTTCTGCTTTTCCACAAGTATGCACGAGCCAAAACCAATTCTAACACAACACTTGACCCGCAAACACTTATAATGCCTATCATACATCGTTGGAAAGGTATTTTGATGAGGGATGCAACTAAACACATATCATCAATCAAATTTCCACTTACAACAACCAATAACCACAATTAATGTTCCTCATTCAATGCATACAAGTCATAAATGCCATTTAATGATTTGGTAACCAAATTACATGAACAATATGCCGTTTCGAAGGTAATTAAGCATACAACACAACCTAACACTTACAATTAGCATTTCGTGTCATTTAAAGCATCAAAAGTCCATTTCTAGTTCATGAAACCCTAACTCAAATTCACCAAATTTCATAATCAAGTTTAGAAGGTTTCTTTAACCAAACCATACATCATAACGAAGCTAGTAACACTAGGAATAAGATTAAAACATGAACTCTTAGCATCAAACAACATATGAACACTCAAAATTCAAGATTAAGCATGTGAACTTTCAATATGAACTAGTTACATCAAAATAGCAAGAACAAGCATACAAAACACATAATCATACTAGACTTGAGCCATAGACACTAATTAACAACCTTTTAACTCAAAAATCTCAAGAACACATAATATTAGTGATTTTAGAAAGTTACCCAAATTTGATGAAATCGGTATGGAATCGAAGAGGAGATCACGAGGAGTTCAAATATGTAATTTGTTTTGATCGAATCCTTCTTGAACGAATTTGGATGAGGAATTGCTTTTTGATGAATTTAAAGAATGGTGGAAGTATTAGATGAAAAGGAAAAATTAAATGAAGAAATGAGGTGGAAGAGTTTGACTAGTCAAGTGGCTAGTCACCACTTTGGTGTCTTGGCGAAACAAGTCCCTCAAGTTGCAATCGGGTGCGTTAAATTACCTAAAACAAGATAATTGAAACGCGTATTAACGGAAGATGTTATAAACATATAACGGAGTTTAAAATAGTTAAACGGAAAAGTTGACGGAAAAAGGCGGGATGTTACATTACCTACACCTTAAAAGAAATTTCGTCCCGAAATTTAGGTAGGCGTAGTGGTCGTTGTTTCTTCCTCGGAATCTGACGTTTCCGGAACCGGGAATAGATGAGGGTGTTTCTTTCGCATTTGATCTTCTCTTTCCCAAGTAAACTCGGGTCCCCTTTTGGCGTTCCAACGGACCTTAACAATCGGGATCCGGCTTTGTTTCAATTCCTTCTCGACGTAGTCCACAATTTCAACCGGTTCCTCCACAAAATGGAGTTTGTCATTAATAGTAAGTTCCTCGAGAGGAACGACGATATCGGGCTCGGCAAGACATTTCTTCAAGTTAGATACATGAAAAGTAGGATGGACGGAGCTTAGTTGAGGCGAAAGATCCAAACGATACGCAACGGTTCCAACACGCTCTAAGATTTCGAAAGGACCAACGTACCGCGGATTTAGTTTCCCACGTTTCCCAAAACGGATGACACCTTTCCAAGGTGCGACTTTTAACATGACGCGGTCACCGACTTGAAATTCGAGGTCTTTGCGTCTTTTGTCGGTATAGCATTTTTGACGACTCCGGGCCGTCCGAAGCCTATCTCGGATTTGAAGAATCTTCTCGGTGGTTTCGTGAATGAGTTTGGCCCCGAAAATTTGCACGTCACCCACTTCGGCCCAACAAAGAGGAGAGCGACATTTTCGACCATATAACGCTTCAAAAGGTGCGGCCTTAATACTCGCGTGATAACTATTGTTATAAGAGAACTCGGCGAGAGGTAAGTGCTTGTCCCAAGCTTTTCCAAAATCAACAACGCAGGCTCGTAACATATCCTCTAAGGTTTGTATTGTACGTTCACTTTGCCCATCGGTTTGGGGATGATATGCGGTGCTCATGTCCAAACGCGTTCCCAACGCTTCTTGTAACGTACGCCAAAATCTAGAAACGAAATGACCATCTCGGTCGGAGATAATCGATAACGGTACTCCGTGTCGGGCTACAATCTCTTTAATGTAAAGTCGTGCAAGTTTCTCCATTTTGTCGGTTTCTTTCATGGGGAGAAAGTGCGCGGATTTGGTGAGGCGGTCAACAATGATCCAAATTGTATCATAACCGCCCGACGTTTTCGGTAGTTTGGTGATAAAATCCATCGTGATCCTTTCCCACTTCTATTGCGGGATCTCGGGTTGTTGAAGTAACCCGGACGGTCTTTGGTGTTCGGCTTTGACTTTAGCGCAAGTCAAACATTTGGCGACGTATCTAGCAACCTCCTTTTTGATGTTCGGCCACCAATATTGTTCTTTAAGGTCATGGTACATCTTATTGGCGCCGGGATGAATCGAGTATCGCGATTTGTGGGCTTCGTCTAGGATGAGGTTTCGTAGATCGCCATATCTAGGCACCCAAATTTTTCCGGCGTAATATCGAAGTCCGGTCTCCTTAACTTCGAATCGGGAGACGAGAATGTTTAAAAGTTCGCGTGCGATGTTGTTGTCCTTAAGAGCTTCATCTTGGGCTACCCGAATTTGGCTATTAAGGTTGGAGTGGATGGTGATATTCAAAGCTCGGACACGAAGAGGCACCGCTCTTTCCTTTCGACTTAAGGCATCGGCCACTACATTTGCCTTCCCGGGGTGGTAACGAAGCTCGCAATTATAATCGTTCAAGGTCTCAATCCACCTTCGTTGTCTCATGTTTAGTTGCTTTTGATCGAAGATATGTTGGAGACTTTTGTGATCGGTAAAGATGGTACTCTTGGTACCAAGAAGATGATGTCTCCATAGCTTAAGTGCAAAGATGACGGCACCGAGTTCAAGAGCATGTGTCGTGTAGTTTCGTTCGTGAACCTTGAGTTGTCGAGAGGCATAAGCAATGACTTTCTTTCGTTGCATTAGTACACACCCATAATCGTTTTTTGAGGCATCACAATATACAACAAAATCATCATTGCCTTCGGGAAGTGACAAGATAGGAGCGGTGGTTAGCTTAGTTTTCAAGATTTGAAAAGCGGTTTCTTGTTTGGATGACCAAATGAACTTTCGGTCCTTGTGAGTTAACGCGGTTAAAGGGCGAGCGATTAAGGAAAAGTCCTTGATGAATTTACGATAGTATCCGGCGAGACCCAAGAATTGACGAATTTGAGTAGGAGTAGTAGGAGCCTCCCATTTACTAATGGCTTCGATTTTCGCGGGATCGACTTTAATGCCTTGATCACTTACAACATGACCGAGGAATTGAACTTCCTTCAACCAAAATTCACACTTGGAGAACTTGGCATAGAGTTGTTCTTTTCTCAAGAGTTCAAGCACGAGTCGGAGATGTTCTTTGTGTTCCTCTTCGCTTTTAGAATAGACCAAAATATCATCGATGAACACGATAACGAATTTGTCGAGGTAAGGTTTGCACACGCGGTTCATGAGATCCATGAACACCGCCGGTGCGTTAGTGAGACCGAAAGGCATGACAAGGAATTCATAACTACCATAACGAGTTCAAAAAGCGGTTTTGGAGACATCTTCCCCCTTAACCCTTAGTTGATGATAACCCGAACGGAGATCGATTTTTGAATATACACGAGAACCTTGTAGTTGATCAAAGAGATCATCGATGCGAGGAAGGGGATATCGGTTCTTAACCGTCAATTTGTTTAGTTCACGATAATCAATGCACATTCGTAGGGATCCGTCTTTCTTCTTGACGAACAAAATCGGAGCGCCCCATGGTGAATGGCTAGGTTGAATGAAACCACGGTCAAGTAGCTCTTGGATTTGACTTTGCAATTCTTGTAATTCAGATGGAGCGAGTCTATACGGTGCACGCGCTACGGGTGTGGCTCCTGGAATAAGATCGATTTGAAATTCAACCGGTCGATGAGGTGGAAGACCCGGTAATTCGTCGGGAAATACATCGGAAAAGTCACTAACAATCGGCGCATCATTGATGCGCTTTTCATCGGCCTCGACTTTCTTAACGTGAGCAAGAATTGCGAAACAACCCTTACGTAGTAGTTTTCTAACTTTAAGGCATGAAACGAGATTGAGTCCGGTGCAATTTTTGTCGCCATAGACAATCAATGGTTCACCATTCTCGATAGGAATTCGGATTGCGTGAAGATCGCAAAGAATGTGAGATTTATTTTTGACCATCCAATTCATACCGATTATTACATCAAAACTCCCTAGTTCCATGGGTATCAAGTCAATTTCAAATTCATTACCCAAAATGTTTAAAGTACACCCCCGGTAATATGTGTCGGCACTTAAGAGTTTTCCGTCGGCCACTTCGATGGAATAAGTAGTATCTAAGGGGTGTGGTGGAGTGCAAAGAGTAGGAGCCAAAGTCTTAGACACAAAACATTTATCGGCACCCGAATCGAATAAGCAAGTAACATAAGTGTTGTTGAGAAGAAACGTACCCGTGACTAGTTCATTGTCATCCCGGGCTTCCTCGGTGTTGATGTTGAAGGCTCGACCTCGGTTGTTGGGGTTGGCTTTCTTCTTTGGGCATGCATTTCTATAGTGACCCGGTTGGCCACATTCATAACAAACACCCGGTCTTGGTGCATTGGGTCCCTTTTGAGCAACGGGAGCGGTGTTTCTACATTCATGGGCCGAATGGCCACTCTTGTGACACTTGACGCAATACGGCCTTCCACACTCACCCAAATGATGTTTGTGGCACTTGTTGCAAAACGGTAAAGATCCGGAATAACCCTTCTTGCCGTCGTTGTTGTAAGGCTTCTTGGTGGAGGTGTTGTTGTAGTTGGTTGATGGAGTGGCTTCCCATTTCCTTTTGTTGCCACCCGACTTGTCCTCGGCCTTAGGAGCCGGCACTACGATTTCGTCAACCGTTTCGATTAATTGGCGGGCCATGTTCATAGCGGCTTGATGAGTAGCGGGTTTGGATGACATCACCCCTTGTTTGATG
The DNA here is from genome assembly GCF_046630445.1 of Rutidosis leptorrhynchoides. Lineage (NCBI taxonomy): Eukaryota > Viridiplantae > Streptophyta > Magnoliopsida > Asterales > Asteraceae > Rutidosis > Rutidosis leptorrhynchoides. Next base: position 11,536,636 of record NC_092339.1, read on the forward strand.
CTTTTTGGAAGACCGAGCATGTAGAGCTCAATCCTTTGAGATTCGGGGTTAACAAGATTAGGACACATCAAGGATAGTTCGGCGAAGCGTTGATTATAAGCTTTAAGATCGTTTCCGACCGCTTTCAAAGCTCTTAGTTCTTCCTCAAGCTTTCGGGTTTCTTCGCGCGGAAAATATTCAACAATCATCTTTTCCCTTAGATTGGCCCAAGAGAGGGCATGAGCTTCATCGGTACCCACCGATTGAACATAGGTGTTCCACCATGTTAGAGCAATTCCGGAGAAAGTGTGGGTGGAGTATTTGACCTTGTCTTGATCCCGACAACCGCTTATGCTAAAGACGGCCTCGGTTTGTTCAAACCAACGAGTAAGCACAACCGGTCCCCCGGTTCCATCATAAGTGTGGGGTTTGCACCCCATGAAAGCTTTGTAGGAGCACCCTTCGCTAGCGTTACCGGCTCCTTGGTTATTGTTGTTGTGGTTGTTGTTATTGTTGTTGTTAGACGAGTGACCGGCCATGGCCGCATCCACGGCGGTGGCTATCATGCGTTGCAAAGCTTGTTCGGGAGTTTCATTGCGTCGTACACGGCGAGGAGGCATTGTTCCTTCAAAACAAAAGAATACCGTTGGTTAGTATTCTAAATAATACTAACCGTGATATGGAATAAAGATAAAGAGAAAATTATCCTTGACTCGCCTTAAATTCTTTATGTCATAATGTCGGTATGTTCATATGAGTCACCGTAATATAATTTCCGGGAATTATATTACCCTAATTCATATGTGCATTCGACATTACATCATATAGTCAAGGTGGCGTGTCAATTAAATTATACAACGCAAGATTTAGATAGAATAAGAGTAGATATGAGTAGAAGAGTTAGAGTATAAATGCACAATTTGCCAAGTAATTCCTATGTCAAGTCTATATGCCGGTTGTAGTCTAGACTCACCAATGTACCCTATGACTCGGGGTCGACACCAATGAACTCTAAATCCCTACAACCAAGGCTCTGATACCACTTGTAGCGACCCCGACAAATCGTCAAATGACGGCGTCATCTACGTATGGTCCCATTACATGTGTCGTAGGTCTTTATAACAAAGTTTGACCGAAAATATGTCGCATTCATTTCATAAAAGGATGTTTCAATGTTTACAAAAGAAGTTCCCATAACGAGTACATAACAATGGTTAAAGTTTGTATGAAACACATGCGACACAATTTAAAGTAGCCAAAATACGCTCCACGCATGCAATATACTCGACATCCAATGCAAGTATCAAAAAGTATGTGCGGAAGCATGCATCACCTAAGTTCAAGGACCTGAGAAAACATAGAGAATCTGTCAACGAAAACGTTGGTGAAATCATAGTTGTATGCATAAAGTATATTTGTATCACAAGGTTTAGTATAAAACGTTTATCAAGCGTATACATCTCAAAAGATGTGTTTGTATTACGAGCACCCAATTATCAAGCTTAACTGAATCTTACCTCTGCATAATAGTGTTAGGACCTACACTATACATTGAAAGAACGTTTCATTCCTTCGAATGAGGGTTCGTTAAACCCGCATGGCCACACAACATAATTTCTCGCTTACACCCTACAAGTGTAACTAATGATAATTGGACTTGAGGCTTTTCGTTCTAACTCGTATGTATCTTTGCTTTTGTATAGTATTCAAAATGTTAAAGTATGAAAAGTATGTGTAAGTATGTATTGTATATGTTTTCTCATCCCACGATTTTTAAAGTATAAAAGTGTTTGAAGAGTGGGCTATGATCTCACCTTTGATTGCAAGAGTGTAATAGTACTTCAACAAGTAAACGTGCAAAGAACAATGCTAGTCTCGACCTAAACAAATAGGTTGTATAAATAACGATAGTCACGAAGGGTCAAAGATGTTCAATTAGTCCTATGGCTCGACACGACTCGATTATGTAGCATGTGAAGCAAATTGTCAAGTTTCATGCAAGATACAAGTATAGAATCATGTTAGAAAGATTGCATAATTAATTGGTTAAGTTTGACAAAAAGTCAAACTTGGTCGGGTCAAAGTCAACGAAAAAGTCAACATGTTCGGGTCGGGTCCCGGACTATTTTTCTATGCTAATTATTCATATACAAGTGTATTAAAACAAGTTTCATGTGAATCGGAGGTCAATAGCTAGTCAAACATTTCGCGTGAAATGGGACAATTTGAGCAGATTCTGGCCAGGCCTATTGGCGCGCCGCGCAGGTATAGGGGCGCGCCGCGCCACCCACTGGGCAGGTCTGTTTCTGCTTTTCCACAAGTATGCACGAGCCAAAACCAATTCTAACACAACACTTGACCCGCAAACACTTATAATGCCAATCATACATCGTTGAAAAGGTATTTTGACGAGGGATGCAACTAAACACATATCATCAATCAAATTTCCACTTACAACAACCAAAAACCACAATTAATGTTCCTCATTCAATGCATACAAGTCATAAATGCCATTTAATGATTTGGTAACCAAATTACATGAACAATATGCCGTTTCGAAGGTAATTAAGCATACAACACAACCTAACACTTACAATTAGCATTTCGTGTTATTTAAAGCATCAAAAGTCCATTTCTAGTTCATGAAACCCTAACTCAAATTCACCAAATTTCATAACCAAGTTTAGAAGGTTTCTTTAACCAAACCATACATCATAACGAAGCTAGTAACACTAGGAATAAGATTAAAACATGAACTCTTAGCATCAAACAACATATGAACACTCAAAATTCAAGATTAAGCATGTGAATTTTCAATATGAACTAGTTACATCAAAATAGCAAGAACAAGCATACAAAACACATAATCATACTAGACTTGAGCCATAGACACTAATTAACAACCTTTTAACTCAAAAATCTCAAGAACACATAATATTAGTGATTTTAGAAAGTTACCCAAATTTGATGAAATCGGTATGGAATCGAAGAGGAGATCACGAGGAGTTCAAATATGTAATTTGTTTTGATCGAATCCTTCTTGAACGAATTTGGATGAGGAATTGCTTTTTGATGAATTTAAAGAATGGTGGAAGTATTAGATGAAAAGGAAAAATTAAATGAAGAAATGAGGTGGAAGAGTTTGACTAGTCAAGTGGCTAGTCACCACTTTGGTGTCTTGGCAAAACAAGTCCCTCAAGTTGCAATCGGGTGCGTTAAATTACCTAAAACAAGATAATTGAAACGCGTATTAACGGAAGATGTTATAAACATATAACGGAGTTTAAAATAGTTAAACGGAAAAGTTGACGGAAAAAGGCGGGATGTTACAATGATAAGCAATCCAAATTATTGAGACTTGTGTTTTTGAAAAGAGTTTTACACAACGTTTGACCGTTTAATATGACCGATGATATCACGAACTATATAACATACGATAATTATACGTTTGTATATATATATATATGTATTTATATATATTTAACATGATCTAAGGATGGTTTAACATCTCATTGTGTACTAATGACAATAAGTTATAAGTATATTTTGAAACTACTAACTTTAGTTTTCAAAACGATAACTATACGTAACATTCTTTGATATATACTTATAATCTATAATGCTTATACATGTATCGTATATATAATGTATTTAATTACTTTTAAGGACTTAAATACATAAAACAATATAAGTATATTCACAAAAGATAGCTATATTTGAATTCTCGTTCCGTTTCCTCAAGATTTCTATACGTATATCTAGGCTATATGTACCCGTATCATACCCAGCTTATATACGTATTTACTATTGGTATATACACATCAAATCAACATCCTAATCAACATTATTACTGCCCTAGATATGAGGTAACTAGAATTTGTCAAGTAGTATGAATTATTAGTAAGAAAACAAAATTAGGAATCCTTTTCTTTCTTTATAAACTAAAAACATTTTTATAAATGAACACCATTTCTTCACTCCATTTTCTCATAACTACACCCTCATTTCTCTCTCAAAATACTCCTAACTTCATACTTGATCATCTCCAAGCATTTTCCCCATCATTTAGCTTCAATTACAAGCCTTAAACACCATAAGAAAACTCTTTCAAGAACATATCAAAATAACCACCCATTTGAAGAAGTTTACTTCCAACCTTTTGATCTAAATCCACCACTCTTTGATTCCAAGATTATTTCTTATCTTTTGCAGTAACTTTGTCCAAGTAACTTGAGGTAGTAACCTTGTTCATAATCTTATTCAATTCATATTCATATAGCTATCTTATTTTGTGGTATAAAATTTTAACAACAAGAACATAGTTTGAATGATTTCAAACTTGTTTGCAAACTAAATAGATCCTTCTAACTTGAATTTTAAAACACTTCAAGACCTGTAATATATCATAATGATATGCTAACCTAACAAGATATAACTTGGTTTTACAAAGAACATCTTAAAAACTGAATCTACGTCGTCAGAGTGCAACCGGGGGGCTGGTTTGGGTTGGATAATTAAAAACCATCTTGAACTTTGAATTGGAAGTTCATGTTCTGGAAAAATGATATTTCTTATGAATATGTTAACACATAAAAATTTCATGGTTTAACTCAAAGTGTAAGTATTTTTAGAAAAATGATCATTAAATGTTGTTTTTATGATGGAAAATGATCACTTTCATAAGTTTCACCAAAGTTTGACCTATAACCTATGATTTCGAATACAAATTAAGGTATTTTCAGTTCATATTCTTAAAATTTGACTCGATCCAAGGAAGTGGCAAGTTGAACCAACAAAAACGGAGTTGTAATGAAGAAACTACGACTAAAACAAGATTGGGTATTCAAAGCTAGTTTAGATACGAAAATATTTGGAGAAAAAGTAAATTAATCATATCTTTTCTAATTAATATGATATTTTATATATAATTACTTATGATTTGATTTTATATATTTCAGGACCACCCGTAAACAACACGAGAAGATTAATCATAAGACCTCATGATTGTACGCAACACGTCATTTGACAACACGGTGCTTTATGTACGCAACACGTCATTTGACAACATGGTACCATGGGTCGAGATTAATTCTGATCAATACGAATACGATGAGGTCTTTATTTATTTTATTTAAGCAACTAATTGTGGACCACTAACATCGGACTGCTAACTACGGACTAAGAAAATATTAAAAGTATTAAAAGTATATATATGTAACGATTACTTAAAAAGAAAATATGTTGATATATTATATATATGGTTAGGTTCGTGATATCTATCGGAGACCAAGTCGAATTAAATACCTTCAAGGCAAAAGTGAGTTTCATTACTCCCTTTTTATATATATTTTTAGGCTGAGAATACATGCACTGTTTTATAACTGTTTTACGAAATGGACACAAGTACTAAAAACATATTCTACGTTGAGTTGTACCACTTTGCATATTTTTCCCTAATAGCTTGGTAACTACCATTTACATGCGGTATTGTAAACGCGAATCCTGTTGATAGATCTATCGGGCCTGACAACCCCAACCAGACTGGACGACCAGTATTCAACGGTTGCACAGTACTTCGTTTTGGTGACTACACTTGGTACGGTGTAGTGAGATTTCATAATAAAGGGAATATGCGACGTTGATTAAATGTTAAGTATGGTTACCAAGTGCTCAACCACTTAGAATGCTTTACATACACTTGCGAGTGTATTATGTTTATGATTATGAAATCTTGTGGTCTATTAACATATTGAAATGATTGTTATGATAAACCTATGAACTCACCAACCTTTTGGTTGACACTTTAAAGCATGTTTATTCTCAGGTACGAATTAAGTCTTCCGCTGTGCATTTGCTCAATATAAGGACATTACTTGGAGCCGATCATCGCAATGGGACCAAATGTTGATGACTTCGTCCAGGTGGATTAGGACGGGTCCTTTCAGTTGGTATCAGAGAGGTGGTTGTAGCGAACCAGGTCTTGCATTAGTGTGTCTAACTAGTAGTTGTTAGGATGCATTAATGAGTCTGGACTTCGACCGTGTCTACATGTCAAAAGTTTTGCTTATCATTTCTAGTCGGAAATCATCTGTTTATCATCCTTAGGAAATTACCTGCTTATCATTCATAAGTCTAGACACATTTTACTGCATTTACTGCATTGAAAGTGTATAGACGAATTCTTATCTTAGCATATCTGTTATTGCGAACTTTGACTGATATCTTTTCAAAGATTCTCCGTAATTTACGGGATTTTGGTATTATATATACATATGTAAATTATGTATTGAAGAGTACCAAATCTAACTCCTATAATCTATTCCATACCAAAAATTCATTTTCGCCATTATACAAGATGGATTCCGCATCTAGTTCGAATTCTTCAGATTTCGACAGTTATGCCGATATGGATTTCCATTCGGGCTCCGAAAGCAGCGTCACCGGAATGGATCAACCAATTTCCCATCATCTATTCTGGATGAATTGGGGATGGGTTCGTAATAAACTAAATCACTGGAGACAAGAAAAAGGTGATCCATTCCATCTACCAAATTGCCCTCTTGGCGATGAACCTGAAGCACTTACCGGCGAACCTATTCGAAACACCATTTTCTCTCTCATTTCTAGAGTATCTCGTCACGATTATATACTATCCCATATTACAAATCTTGTTCATTCGCTCGTTCCAACCGCCAATCATCCCGGTGTACTAGCAGAAGTTAACGAACTTCGCGCTCGCGTGACGGCTTTGGAGAACATGGTGCGAAGGTTGCAAACACCAGCAGCAGCACCAGCAACATAATCAGCACCACCATCAATAACATCAACAATACCATCATCACCACTAACAAACAACATTCGCATCACACGTCTCGACATCATAATCTGTCCCACAAACATCAACATCATACGCACCATAGATACCAAGGAGTACCAACAATAATGAACGATGAAGTATTGATCCATAACTTCATTGATATTCTGCGAAGAATATGTGGTCTCAAAAAGTTTTAGAGATTTCTTATTCTAGCTTAAACCGAAAAGCAAATGAGATTAATATCATATTAACTCATTAAATTCATGATTTCATCTGAAGAAAATATATGTGTATATATGTTTTCATAAAGATTGTAATTAAAAGTTCTTTTGTACAAAATATTAATGGTGAAATTTTTTTTTAACGGGTAGGTAATACCCGAGGAATAATTAGATTTCATCTTAATAAGTTACATTGTACATTCGTCGAAGCTGTTTCACTAGTCATTTACTATCCTACTTACAACCACCAATATACGTATTCGTTTACCGCAGAATAACCATTTTCATTCAATTTCATATTTGGATTTTGACTTCCCAGAATCCAACAAGTGGCATATGAAGAAAACATATGACAAAATAAAATCTGTTAGAAACAAACAAATTAACTATGAAAAATTTTGTAAAGAATCCACGCTAACTGTTCCAGCTAACTGTTCCTAGCTAACTGATTACATTTTATTTATCGTAGTTTATTTATCACAATTTAATTATCGCACTTTTATTTATGGTCATTTAATTTCTGTAATTATTTTACGCACTTTAAATATCGGGACACGTATAAAATGTTTTGACATATCATATCGACGCATCTATATATATTATTTGGAATCACCATAGACACTCTATATGCAGTAATGATCGAGTTCTCTATACAGGGTTGAGGTTGATTCTACAATAATATATATAGTTTGAGTTGTGATCGAGTCTGAGAGGTATACGGGTCACGACACGTATTAATTAATTCATATATTATATATTAAACTATATATGAATTATTGGACTGTTACTGTGGATTATCGACTGTGGACTAATGACATTGGATAATTAAAATGAATTAAAATATTGATTATAACATATGAAACTAAACATTTCTTCAAGATTGCCACTTGATTTCATCTTAAACCTCATTGTATCTCAACGATTACAATCAGCGTTCAAATCTATCATGATTCTTAAAAACACCTCAATCGAGAGGATAAACCAACCGTACTTCATCTACGGAAGAAAAGATTGATGCATATAGTTATGCACCTGAAAAACCCTCGGAAACTGAGTAAACGTTTGACACGTATCTGTTCTAGTTCCTTTGACATTGTTATTACCGAAGATCGTTTTGCAATCCCTTTCCAAAGTAGCTAATTTTGTCACAGCTCCAGCAAGTCAACTCCGACTTTTCATCCAAAACAACTTTATTATAACCGCGATATATATGCGTACTCTTTATTGTTACTGGGGAACCTTTTATATTCCATAATATTACCATCAGCGATTGATCATTCTAAAAACACAATTCTCCTGAAACTACCTCGGTTTGATAACCGATGACCTAGATCAGTTAACTTTGAAAATGCTGACGAAGCAGCATGTTGTAGATGATCTTAATGGCCAAAAGTTTGATGATAAAGAAAGGAGTGTTAGGAACGCTCGATAGAAAATTTAGTACCAAAAATCGGATTATGTGAAACTATGAAGAAAGCCGTGGACAAATCACAAAGAATAAGTTTGCCTTCAAAGAATCCAAATGATTCTGTGCCTGCTGAAATCGTTAGCAAACATCTTATTTCTCATTCTAAACCTTCACAGACAAATCTTCTTCATCATCCATTAATATTAGAAATTCTAAGATATTCTCGTATGTTCTATTATAAATATCCTCCATATTTCTGGCGATATTTTCACAACTATTCTTATCTGAGATCATTTATCTCTCCGTAATATCTGCAACATAAAAGAAACTGTGTTAGTTTCTAAATTCTGAAACCTTCGAGTTTAAAATATGAATGTTTTGAAGTAGTGTTGGGAACTGAAGCATGGATTAGTATAATATAATGACACTTGATCAACGTCAATATATTACAGTAAGTCATGCTGAGTTTCTAATGAAACATGATGATTCACAGTACCGTCATCATGTGCCATTTACACGACTCTTACATTCTATCTAATCTCTAAACATATAAAGAGAATATTTTTCTGGATGACTCGGTCTTCTCCAGGGTATTCTGGTAATTTAACAAATCAAAATCATTCTATTACCATTTTCTTCTTAGAGCATTAGCTATGTTCATTCTGAATTTCATATCTACGAATTCCGGACCATTACTCGCTTGACTCGAAGTCGGGAAGAGAAAACTAAAGCATGAAGCTCCGAAAAATAATGAAGAATATAAACTTCGATAATAACTCTGAAATTACAAACCGTGTATATCGATACAGATAGCAATATAGAGACACGGGAGAATTAGAAACACTATAAACACAAGAGTATAGTAGAAGTAAATAGATTCTTCTGGTGGTAGATGAAAAAGAAGAATGACAGATATAAAAGTTAGGAGTATATCAAGAATCAGGACTGGATGGAGCATATTGATGAATGCTTTAAAGTAAGAATCAAGGGAGAAAGAATAGAAGGTGTGAGTCGTGGAAAATAAGGAAACGAATGGGTGAATTTATAGTGAAATATCCGACAGAGCAATCGAAACAGATTATTGCATATAATCAAAGAAGATCCTGATTTCCTTAATCACCAAAGAACCAAATCTTATTACGTAAGATTCTCTTTAAATCCCTTAAATCCCGGAAATCAATCATAACTACGTCATCGGTTAAGACGAATATATTTTACTCATCTCACTCTTTTACGATAGTCTCATTTATATTCTTCGCATAATCGAATCGTTTTATCTACATTACTCAATGATGATAAAACTCCATTATCACCTTATATTTGTCATGAAAACCTTTTTATTGTTATCCATAACAACCTCTATCAAATTTCGGGGACGAAATTTCTTTAACGGGTAGGTACTGTAATGACCCGGAATTTTCCGACCAAATTATACTTATGAGATTAATATTTACATAAATTAAACCATACCAACATGATAATCAATCCAAATTGTTGAGACTTGTGTTTTTGAAAAGAGTTTTACACAACGTTTGACCGTCAAATATGACCGATGATATCATGAACTATATAACATACGATAATTATACGTTAGTGTATATATATGTATTTATATATATTTAACATGATCTAAGGATGGTTTAACATCTCATTGTGTACTAATGACAATGAGTTATAAGTATATTTTGAAACTACTAACTTAAGTTTTCAAAACGATAACTATACGTAACATTCTTTGATATATATACTTATAATCTATAATGCTTATACATGTATCGTATATATAATGTATTTAATCACTTTTAAGGACTTAAATACATAAAACAATATAAGTATATTCACAAAAGATAGCTATATTTGAATTCTCGTTCCGTTTCCTCAAGATTTCTATACGTATATCTAGGCTATATGTACCCGTATCATACCCAGCTTCTATACGTATTTACTATTGGTATATACACATCAAATCAACATCCTAATCAACATTATTACTGCCCTAGATATGAGGTAACTAGAATTTGTCAAGTAGTATGAATTATTAGTAAGAAAATAAAATTAGGAATCCTTTTCTTTCTTTATAAACTAAAAATGTTTTTATAAATGAACACCATTTCTTCACTCCATTTTCTCATAACTACACCCTCATTTCTCTCTCAAAATACTCCTAACTTCATACTTGATCATCTCCAAGTTCCCCATCATTTAGCTTCAATTACAAGCCTTAAACAACATAAGAAAACTCTTTCAAGAACATATCAAAATAACCACCCATTTGAAGAAGTTTACTTCCAACCTTTTGATCTAACTCCACCACTCTTTGATTCCAAGATTATTTCTTATCTTTTGCAGTAACTTTTTCCAAGTAACTTGAGGTAATAACCTTGTTCATAATCTTATTCAATTCATATTCATATAGCTATCTTATTTTGTGGTATAAAATTTTAACAACAAGAACATAGTTTGAATGATTTCAAACTTGTTCGCAAACTAAATAGATCCTTCTAACTTGACTTTTAAAACACTTCAAGACCTGTAATATATTATAATGATATGCTAACCTAACAAGATATAACTTGGTTTTACAAAGAACATCTTAAAAACTGAATCTACGTCGTTAGAGTGCAACCGGGGGCTGGTTTGGGTTGGATAATTAAAAACCATCTTGAACTTTGAATTGGAAGTTCATGTTCTGGAAAAATGATATTTCTTATGAATATGTTAACACATAAAAATTTCATGGTTTAACTCAAAGTGTAAGTATTTTTAGAAAAATGATCATTAAATGTTGTTTTTATGATGGAAAATGATCACTTTCATAAGTTTCACCAAAGTTTGACGTATAACCTATGATTTCGAATACAAATTAAGGTATTTTCAGTTCATATTCTTAAAATTTGACTCGATCCAAGGAAGTGGCAAGTTGAACCAACAAAAATGGAGTTGTAATGAAGAAACTACGACTAAAACAAGATTGGGTATCCGAAGCTAGTTTAGCTACGAAAATATTTGGAGAAAAAGTAAATTAATCATATATTTTCTAATTAATATGATATTTATATATAATTACTTATGATTTGATTTTATATATTTCAGGACCACCCGTAAACATCACGAGAAGATTAATCATAAGACCTCATGATTGTACGCAACACGTCATTTGACAACACGGTGCTTTATGTACGCAACACGTCATTTGACAACATGGTACCATGGGTCGAGATTAATTCTGATCAATACGAATACGATGGGGTCTTTATTTATTTTATTTAAGCAACTAATTGTGGACCACTAACATCAGACTACTAACTACGGACTAAGAAAATATTAAAAGTATTAAAAGTATATATATATATGTAACGATTACTTAAAAAGAAAATATGTTGATATATTATATATATGGTTAGGTTCGTGATATCTATCGGAGACCAAGTCGAATTAAATACCTTCAAGGCAAAAGTGAGTTTCATTACTCCCTTTTTATATATATTTTTGGGCTGAGAATACATGCACTGTTTTATAACTGTTTTATGAAATGGACACAAGTACTAAAAACATATTCTACGTTGAGTTGTACCACTTTGCATATTTTTCCCTAATAGCTTGGTAACTACCATTTACATGCGGTATTGTAAACGCGAATCCTGTTGATAGATCTATCGGGCCTGACAACCCCAACCGGACTGGACGACCAGTATTCAACGGTTGCACAGTACTTCGTTTTGGTAACTACACTTGGTACGGTGTAGTGAGATTTCATAATAAATGGAATATGCGACGTTGATTAAATGTTAAGTATGGTTACCAAGTGCTCAACCACTTAGAATGCTTTACATACACTTGCGAGTGTATTATGTTTATGATTATGAAATCTTGTGGTCTATTAACATATTGAAATGATTGTTTTGATAAACCTATGAACTCACCAACCTTTTGGTTGACACTTTAAAGCATGTTTATTCTCAGGTACGAATTAAGTCTTCCGCTGTGCATTTGCTCAATATAAGGACATTACTTGGAGCCGATCATCGCAATGGGACCAAATGTTGATGACTTCGTCCAGGTGGATTAGGACGGGTCCTTTCAATTACAGTTGATATACTGAAAGTAAAGCAGATAGAAACCTAGCAGATACCTAAACAGTTGATATGACTTAATCCTAGGGCAACAATTAAACAAGAACATGCAATATGTTTGGGTCATACAGTCAAGGCACTAGCTAGATCTTAACAGCTCCTAAGAGGTCTCCTTGGAACAGTCAATAGGCATACTAGGTCATTCATGTCTAAATTCCTAAGTTCCGTGTCCTAAATGCGCATTAGATGCCTCTCGGGAACTTCGGCCATACCGAGTTCATAGAATCTTCAGATACAGTATAACCAGAGGTATTAATCCTATGAAGTAGCTAAGTTCATATAGATGGACAAGTCCTGATCACAACCTAGGTTGGTCAATCCTTAAAATGCTAGCATATAAATCTATCAGGCTCACAAGTTCAGCATAACAATAGTAACCGTACTAATTTAACATAACTACGCTAACCCAAACTTCTATCATGGCAACATACAGATTAATTAAGCTAACATGGTAATATCAGAACGCATTATTAAACATCAAAGGTAAGAATACATGTTAAATACAAAAGACAAGCGTTTCGGATAAAAACCTGAATAGGCTGAAGAAATCTGCCCGAGATCGCAGGGACTCGCCGGGATATCCTCCGGAAAATAATAAAGCTAAGATAGCTACTACTAAAAACTAACTAAAAAGCTTGAAGATATAAAATAAATTGTAAATTGAGTGTGTGTTGAAATGGATGGAAAGAGACCTTTAAATAGACTTAAATTTTGCCAGCAAACGGCTAGCAGGCCATTTGGCAGGCCGTTTGGCAAGTCGTTTATTGTACCTGTTTGATCAGATCAGCCGTTTGCTGTGCCCGTTTATGCTAGCCGTGTGGCAGGCCGTTTTCCATACAGGCAAGCCGTTTAGCAGCCCATTTGGTAGGCCGTTTGGCTTGCCTGGTCAGCTGAAATCACTGGATCGTAACTTGATTTCTTGTCTTTCACCGTTTTCGCTCTGGAATCTTCGTTTTAGCTCTGTTTTACTTGATTCTTGTTGCATCGCCTTCGTAATTACTTGATCTACAAAATCAACCGACAAAGCGATTATTTTTGCGATAAATTTTGGAACTTTATGGATTTAGGGTCAATATCGAGGGTAAAAATGTGACTTTTTGACCGATATTAGGGTGTCGGATAGAACGCATTCGATGGTTGCTCGATTTTGGTTGACGTTTCAAGAAAAGGAGTGGTTTTCTTCGAGGGTGATCAATTAAAAGTCTTTAGGTGATGGAAGAGGGGCGGATAATCATGTAAGTCCCAGAACTTGAGCTTTCTAGGATCGTTGAAGGTGTCGAGAACTCGACATGAGTTGTGTAACCCACGAAAGTTATCGAGCTAGTGAGAGTTATTCGTGGTAGAGATGATTATGCGGCGTCGTTCTCCAATGTTCTCAAGATTAGTGTAATGATTCTGGATAACACTAGGGCTTCGAGTACTTGCTATACTCTCCGATGGCAAAGAAATTTGCTACTGACTAGTGGTGCGAACCAAGTTTCTTCTCAAGTATCCGCAGTTTGTTTCTTACTCGTACAGTGGGAGCGTGCTTGGGATGAGAAGACGTGTTTGTGAAATTCATAGCTATGAGGAGGTCAGTGTACCAGTGAGAAAGTGAAAAGTTGAAAAGGTAGTAGACTTCGAGGTTGTGACTGCATTCTCATTTGAGCCTTGATGAAGAGTCTACGAGGGCGTCTGTTTGATTTTCTGATTGCTAGGAAGGAAAATCATAAATAGATGGTGAAATCCTGTACGAGGGTGATCGTTGACATGTGAGCTCAGGATTGAACATGTCTAGATCAATGTGTGAGGAGTTGTTGTCTCATGAAGAATCCTATAATTTAAGTGTTGCATACTTCAAATGGTCATCTAGTGTAAGAAGATCATCTTCTATGAAGATTGTGGTGAAAGAAATCAAGATGACCCAAACTAGTAACTAATAGATTGGATTAGCGCTCAGCGGTATTTTATTTTGTCGAAAGACTTCACTTGCTCGTGAGTTAACGAGTGAAGTGCGGCTTGATTCGGGTGTCTCATCCGGCGGTATCAAAAGGAGTTAATTAATCGGCTAATTTGGAGTTATTAAGGGTTGTATAAGCACAGTTTAGGTAGTTTAAATTTTCCGTTGAAAATCTGTATGGGGTTTTGTTTAACGTCTCTTCGAGTGGGAGATTGTTGAGTGCGAATCGAGTTACACAAAATTGAAGGATGCTGATAACAGCCGCATTGCGACCGCGACAGGTTCATTGCGACCATGACAGATGCATTGCGACTACAACAAGTGCGTTGCGACCGCTATGGGCGAGCGGCGAAAGAAAGTTCTGGAACCAAGGGCATCACGTCGCGATGGGGTAATCTCGACCGCGATGGTCATCTGTCTTGCTAAACAAGTTGTTTTCTTTTATCGTTTTGTACTAAGAATACAAACTTATGTAACCTGTAATTGTGTGCATGAAAATAATAAAGAAAAATCTCTGGTTTGTGCTCGTGGACTAAACCCTTCTCCGTGTTTGGAGTTGAGATATAACCACGTTAAATTCTTGTGTCTTTGTATGCTTTTATTTATCATTCTTATGCTTTAATTATTCGTTTGTCGTTCGTGAGTTTGGTGAATGATTTAAATCATCTGTCTTGTTAACTGTTGAGTCCCAAATTCCTAACACACTATAATCCCTCCTTATAAAAAGACGTTTCTAACAAAAACTTATAGGGATGTCTAATACTAATAACTAATTGTTCATAACAATTTGTTATAAATTTTATGACGACTAATGATTGATTACACCGTGTTGGAAATGACACCTATTGCTAAATACATTAAAAAAATACTCCGTACTAATTTAGTACTCTCTCTGTTCTAAATCTATAGTCCAGTATTGTAACACCGTCCATTTTTTTAATACACAGCGAAAACTTTATACATATAATAATTACATATTCATAATTAGGTTTTACAATACCACACGGTTATTAGAATTCATCTGGTGTTACGTTAAACAACTATTCTTATATTATACAAAAGATATCAGAGTTTGTTCTTCAAACATATCCAGCACAACAAGCTCCTCCCAAAACCCTGGCATATAAGCCTAACTGCAAGGGAGTAAGTGAGGGGGGTTAGCACAAGGCTAAGTAAATGGCACAGTCCTAACATGTATAAGCATATAGCATCAAGCTAGCCAATATACAAACAAGGTCTTGATAACAAGAGGATCGACGGCCTGGCCGGGCCCTTAACTTTAACTGATCAGGCTGGAGTATAACGACCCTCATTTTTCCATTCTATATTTTTTCCAATATTAAATACCCAAACGATATAATTAAAACTTAATGATTAAACTTTAATCAACAATTGTTAAGTGTTAAGAGTTATAAAACATATTAATTAACTTTGTGCAAAAATTAACAAGTTAATAAAAAGATGAAAATGAAAGCTTATTAACTTCCGTAAACAAAATGTAATAACTCAAAAATTAATGCTTTTAAACATGTAAACTTGAACTTATAAGGAACCATTTTAACCAAACCAAACTACAAGGTCAAAAATGAAAAAGTTCCACTTCCTTTAACCTAACCCTAGCCGTGAATGGGAGGAGGTAAAATTACCCCTTTACCCTCCAAAAACTCGGCCATAATCACCACCATAAACCTAAAACTAATCTTGACTTTGTCCCTAAGTTTTCCAAAACTACCCCTAGACCTAGAACCTTCCTAACTCAAGTATAAAAGGAGGTGTTTAGGTGACCATTTTCATCATCTCATTCATTTACAATTACCTCACAATCACCTCTCTTCTCTCTAATATTTTCGGCTACCACCTCCTCCGTACAACCACTAAAAACCGCCACCTTCACCACCATACCGCCACCAATCGGCAACCTCCAAAACACCACCACCACCTACGGTTTTCCCCAAAACCGAAACTACCCCAACACCATCTTGTTATCTTGGTTGATTGCTTCTAGTTTTCGGGTTAATCTTCAAGCGTGTTCTTCGTGTTCATCAAGATCTTCAAGCGTGTTCTTCTTTTCTTTTTGTTAATCTTCATCATACATCATCAAGGTATAACCCTAGAACCAAATCTTTTAAATTCTATCTTTCGATTTATGTTTATATTCATAATCATATTCATTCTTGATCTTAATATTCATATTGTTCATGTAAAAAAAATATAAATATACATATACATATATACCACACGACTAAAAAAATATATATATAAAAATTTTTTGATCTTTAAACCCTAATTATTTGGATCATTAACATGTATGTAATCTTGTTAAAAATATACAAAATATATATATACATATACCACGTATACATATACATATAAAAAAAATATAAACATATACATACACATACATATACGGCTACATATACATATATATAAAAAAACACTATATATACATACATATATACACGACATATACATACTACATATACATAAACATTAAATAATATAAAACCCTAATACTACTTAAACTCTAAACATTAATTATATAACCCTAATTATATAATAATCACTTCCTAATCATTATTAACCCTAATTTAACCTAAATCATTACCTAATCATTTCTTAATTATTAATCATTAATTACTTAAACCCTAATCATATAATAATAATTACTAAACCTAATCATTTAATCATTAAATCTAATCATTACTTTACTAAACCCTAAACCTAATACTACTTAAATACTATATAAAACATTTAATACTACTAAACCCTAATACTACTACATATACTACATACTACTACCTAACACTTATACACTTATACTACTACTAACACTTACAATGTACTACTTATATTATAATACTTATATTATAAGAATATAACATACGATTACAATAGTCATTCACGATAACGTGAGATTACTTGAACGTCTACGCTACTTGTGACCTAGGGTGATCCTTGGTACCATTATGGGACGCTTGTGAATCTCGAATGCCAAGACTTAGATTCTGGTCAAGAGATCCTGGTCCGCTCGGTAACAATAGATCATTCGAGTGACTTGCCGGTGGCATAGATGTTTGGGTATGGTGCACAATATCAAACCCGACTATAGTGATCATACACTCACTAAGTGAACAACACTTAGTCACTTACACACTTAATAAGTGGTGGACTTATTAAGAAAAACTCACTAGTGTTCAACACTAACTTACTAAACATGGAAACTTACTAAAAATGGAAAACTTACTAAGAATGGGAACTTAGTAAAATAAACTACACTTAAACACTTGCATACTTAAATTAAACTTGGGCAAACATTTAACTACTCTTAAATGTCATTAGGTTGATTTTCTGCTCACATTCATCCAACTCTTCTTATCCGAGGAATAACAAACTCTTCTCCTACTTACTAAGGTGAACTTCATTGCCCCACTTACTATTGCGCAATTTATTTAAATTTACTGGGGTGAGACACACGCTTCTTTTAAAATTTACAACTTAGACACAAGTACCAACAATTAAACTGTGCTATACCTGACTATGTCCTGCAAGTCTCCACTGTGATATTTTTAATTGCTTTTACATAATGCATTCTTAATTATTGGGGGTAGGCCTATCGGGAGTAACGTCCCCGATACATTTGACCAAGTCATTGTATTACTTAATAATGATTCAAACCGACAAGGACAATACAACTTGTCACGGGGCAAACTTTGAAACTGTTTAGTCTAAATATCACAAACTTGGCACTACTTTTAGATCCCTGCGAGATCTACTTTTATAAATAAAAATCTTGTGGTCTAAACAACGGTCAACTATTTTGTTAAACCTATGAACTTCACTCAACCTTTGGTTGACACTTTAGCATGTTTTGTCTCAGGTTACGATTTATCAGCTTACTCTTATCTGTGTGATGCTACTTGGACTCTAGGACTTGAAGAAAGAGTCACATTTATTATTTATACATTTATTTACATTCTTGCAATTTCAATTCTTGTAACGACATTCTATTTTCCGATGCGTACTCAATAAAGTTTATTTTTATCATATAGTGTCGTTCTCATTATATAATATGTTGGTAATTTTGATATTAATGTCACATCCACCCAGGCCCTAATTTAGGGTGTGATAGATTGGTATCAGAGCGTAACCAGGCTGTTATAGAGAACTAGGATTGCATCTTTATGTGTGCCTTACTTGCTAACTAGGGTGCCTTAGCAATCTAGGAAATTATAACCTTTCCTGCCTTAGACTTAAAGCACTTAGGATTGCCTTATAATCTTAACAACCTTGCTTTAATAATCTTGGCTTAAAATTCTAATCAAAGTCTCTTTCCTAATGTTAGGATATCAAGCGTTAATCAAACCAACAAAACAACTCTCTTCAAACCATCTGAAGTAATGGCTCACTTCAAACCTGCCACCGAAGAAGATGCTGGATACTCTTCATGTAACACCCCGACTAGTGGCCTAGATGAAATGGGTGTATTGTATTATATTATTATTATTATTATTATAATTTAAATATGATATTTAAATTTTGAGTAATTTGTAGGAATTAATTATAAGGAGTGAAATAATAAATTATGTGTTGATAATTTATTATGTGAACTTGTGAATGCGCTTGTGACGATGGTCACAGAAAATATATGTTTTTGTGATTTGGACTTCGTTGGGACTGCCTAACGAATACATTGTGTTTCAGATAACGGATAAAATACATGTATTTATTATGAAATGGTGACTAATTCCTTGATAAGTACACTTGCCTTCTTGTGGTTCTTTATCATATTAAACATACACATGAACAAACTTCTTGTTTTCTTTCTGATTCGCAAAAGCACACAAGAACTAACAAAATTAAAATATACTCCCTTGTGCTATCCATCTTCTATCTCTAATTCTTAGATTTAACTAAATTAAATGGTGGTATTTCTTGTGCTCGTAAACCACGGCAACAACAAATAAACAAGGTATATTGTGTTTATATCACTAAATTGATATGCTTGTAATTTGTAGTTTTGTTATATTTTTATGAAACTTGAGTTCATGCTTGAACCTTATCAAGTGTTAATTAGTTTATGAAATTAGTGTTGGTATTTATTTTGTTGGTGCCATCCAGAACCAAGTCACCCTTATTAACAAGTACTTTTGGCTAAATTTATATGAAATATGAATGATTGCGTGAATTTTGATGTATAATGCTTATTTGAACAAATTGATAATTCTATAAGCTTGGTTATATATAGGAGTAATGATCATTTTATAGCTATATGTTGTGTGTTGTTGAAATTGATGGTTGTTATAGATTAGTGTTGATTTATATATGCTTCTAGCATGATTTCTTTGTGTTGAACTGCTCAAAATCGTGATTTGGATATGAAACCCATTTTAAATGTTGCTACTGCTGTCCTTCAGCTCTCACATGAAACGACTCGTCCATATTACTATAAACGTGGTACGTTATTCATTGGTCCCATAGCGAGGTATTTGACTTCTATATGATACGTTTTAGAAAATATTGCATTCGTTTCATAAAAAACACACTATTATTATACATAATGCATGTTTTAAACAAGTGGGCGATTATTTAAGAAATAATCTCCAAAATACATCGGTTTCCAAATACTACACACGTGACATAACAGTCGAATATAATACATGACAAAGGTTTTATTGAATGCAACACTTTATTTAAATAAAAGTATGAGACTCCATGCACAGCTTGCTCGGATAATGCAATAACGAAAGACTTTCTTAAGGACCTGAGAATAAACATGCGTAAATAGTCAACACAAAGGTTGGTGAGATATATAGGTATATCATCGATATAAATATAGACCACAAGATTTCATAGTTATAAATATATGTAGACTCGCAAGTGTATAAAAGTATTCTATAAGTTGTTGAGCGCTTCGGTAACCATACTTAACCATTAATGTGGCATATTCCCTTTATTATGAAATCTCCCTACATTGTACCAAGTGTAGTAAAAACGAAGTACTATGCAACCGTTTACGATACTAGAGCGACTAGCCCGGTTGGGGTTGTCAAACCCGATAGATCTATCAATAGGATTCGCGTATACATTTTCTTACAGCATGTAAATATTAGTTACCAAGCTATTAGGGAAGATATGCAAAGTGGTATAACTCAACGTAGAATATATTTTAAGTACTTGTGTCTATGGCGTAAAACATAAAATGCATGTATTCTCATCCCAAAATATTTGTAGAGTTTAAAAATGGGACTATATACTCACGGTAGTAAAAGTATATTAATAATAAGTTTTCAACTTATTAAAAATATGGCTGTCGTCCTTGGATTCACGAACCTATAACAATAATAACGATTCAGATAATAATACATGTGAACAAAATTAATATAGCAAGTTCATATAATACTTGTATAATAATTTTTAACATTTTATGTTAGTAGTCCATTGTTAGTAGTCCAAAATAGTCCGAAAAGTCCAACAGTCCAATAATCGGTATATATATATATATATATATATATATATATATATATATATATATATATATATATATATAAAATCTTAGAATTACCCCACGACGTATTGTATACGTATTATCTTTGCATCAACCTAGAGACGCATTGTATACGTATTGTCTTAGAATTAACTAAGACGTATTGTGTACATATTGTCTTAGGATTTATCAAAACGTATTGTATACTTATTGTGTTAGGACGTACCAAGAATATTATTATACATATATATAATCACAGAATTAACCAAGATTATAATATTTTGTTATACTACTGATAACATATCTAAATATATATAGGATATAGGAAAAGTTAACAAAGATATGGTTAATATAGTTTTTATAATATAAATTTCATCCTTAAAACGTTAATTTTAGCAGATTTTGTTTTGCTCGCTAAATATTCATTACAACTCCGTTTAAAGTGAATAAAATTGCTATGGATTCATTAAGAAGTAAATTTTACAAAACCAATTCGAAAAGTTCTTCCCAAGTAGCAATTTTTAGAGCTTTACCCTCTTTTTGTGTCGGTGGACAGATTTGGAAAAATCCCTGCATCCACCCAATATATGATTTTTGATAAAATACTTCCACTTTGTCTAAAATCATAAAAAAAAAATATTGGAAGTCTTATTTACATATATTAATATATTTCCAAAGTATTAGCCTCGAAATCAAAGTCTAAGATAGGTTTTTCATTCCCAACCCAAAACATCCCGCTTTTTACCGAATGGAGATTAAAGGATATATGTTAAGTTTCAAGGTGTTCTTCATATGTACAAGTTATAAGTTCTTATATTAA
Source organism: Rutidosis leptorrhynchoides (assembly GCF_046630445.1). Taxonomy (NCBI): domain Eukaryota; kingdom Viridiplantae; phylum Streptophyta; class Magnoliopsida; order Asterales; family Asteraceae; genus Rutidosis; species Rutidosis leptorrhynchoides. The sequence continues at coordinate 11,558,437 of NC_092339.1, forward strand.
CTTAATATAATATCATAATACATATAAATAAGTGTTATTAGAGTTAATCTAGAAAGATTAGATTAGTTTTTCAAACAAGCTTGGTGTTCACCAAAACAAGTTCTAGTTTTTACAAGTTTTATAAGTATAATAAGATAGTAACTATACAAGGAATTGAACAAGGATTTTGAGAAGTATTTTACCTTGATTATGAAGAGGAAATTTTCTGAGATTAAAGTATGATATGAGAGCATTCAAGTGTGTATTTTTAGCTTAATAAAATGTGGAGTAAAAATGAGTTAAAATGGTCCTTATTTATAAGCTTATAATTTTGGCTTTTAGTGAAAATATCTAAGATAAGTTAAATTGTAATAAGTCATGCATGACATATTAAATTGATTAGGTCATGGATGACATAATACACAAATAATTGCAGATTTCTATTGGTATATACAAATAGTAAATACTTCTAGAAGCTGTGTATAATACGGGTAAAAATACCGTATGAATGCGAGTAGAATTCTTTGAGGAAATTGAACAGAAATACAAGCATAGCTATTCTTTATATGTATTGGTATATTATAAAGTGTATTCAATACTTGTAAGGATGTATTTACACTCGTAATTCATTATATGTAAATACATTTTAACATAAGTTAATTACGTCGTTTAAATAGTAACATATATATAGTTTGAAAACTCTTTAAATTAGTAGTATGAAAATATATATATAATACTTTGTTAATATACTTAATGAGATATTTAATTATCATATTTTCAAGTTAAATATATATAAATCCATATATATACACAATAATTAAACAATTAAATAATTAAATCAAGTTATGACGTTCGTGAATCGTCGGAATAAAAGGGTGACCAAAAGCTTGTGTAAAACTCTTTTTGAAGGTTCAAGATTTATTAAAATTCATTGCTTATCAAGTCGGAATTATATAAAGATTAAGTTTAAATTTGGTCGGAAATTTTCGGGACGTCACATCACACGAGTGACTTGTCACTCGTGAGGTTGAGCCTTGGAAATGGCACGATTGAGGCATACAAGTGCGAGTGAGGTCTCACCCCGTGCGAGTGAGCTCGCCCTTTGTTGTTGGCTGTTTCGTACGGATGACCCTCACTCATGCGAGTGAGTTGGTCAACCGTGTATATCTTATTGTTACTCGTACGAGTGAATGTTGTAATGTCTTAATGCTTAATTGTTGATCACTCATTCGAGTGAGATGACCACTCGTGTATATATATAGTTACTCGTACGAGTCAATATATGTTTGTGATGGTTGTTTAAGTGTGTTTCACATGCACGAGTCATATGTCACCCATGCGGGTGAAGTGACCCACTCGTGCGAGTGATGGTCAATTGTGCAGTTGATCTTGTAGAATTTTGTGGTGTTATAATATTTGTCTAATGATGACCACTCATGCGAGTGAACTATTACTCGCCCGGTTTAGGTGGGTCACACACGCGTGTGAGTCCACTTGTGCGTTTGACTTGACAAATTGTATGGAATTGTTGTGATACTGATTAGCTGAACAGTTTGTTGGTTTAATTTGTTTAGCTTGATAAAAATGACTGGAAGGTGTATACTGACTTGGTATGTATGATTCTCAGGTGATAAAGTGGAAGTGAAGACTCAGTAATATAAGACCACTGAGTTTTGCTGGTATCGGTGAGTTGGACTATCCTTTCGGATATTGTTATGTAGTGCTAAGACAGTGTATTGTCTTGTGCTATGATTAGTGATATGCTCCCAGTGGCCAGTGATATGTATGATTAGATTGTGCCTTTAGTCAGTGACCAATGACTGTGATATTATGTGATTATGTGTACACTCGGTGATCCCGTCGAGGTGTTGTGTGCGACGGAAGAGGTCAACCATTCCTAGCGGGGTGTCTTGTACGATAGGAATTGGGTTGGGTTCTTGTGTTACTGATGTGGTGGTATAGTGTGAATAACGAATGTGTCACGTCAGGAAGACTATACCAGTGTTTCAGTATTAAGGACTATCGGTAAACTCTAGCCCGATCAGCTAGTAGTTAATGGCCCGACCAGGCCGCCGGTCCTCTTGTGATCATTTCTGTGCTAGTGAGCTAGTAGCCTGTGACTTGTGACCTTAAGCTGTGCTTAGAGCTTATAGTGATATTCTATTTGATATTTCCATTCACTTAGCGGTGCACTAATTCCCCCACAGTGTCCTTTCCCTGCAGGTGACGTACAACACATTTTGGGATGGGTGTGGCAAGGATTGAAGTGATGTTTGACACACTTGATAACTCTGATGTTTTAGATAAACTGTTTTATATTATAGTCTGTAATTAAGTAACACCCATGTTTTGTATAATTATATATAATGTACATTCAATATATATGTGATGAGTTTTATAAAGCCTTCCGTTGTGTATAAAAAAAATCCAGGGTGTTAAACTTCAACTGCAAGACCAGTCCGAAGCCCTCTTTATGGTCCTGACTCACCACCATTGAACTACAGCCCAAACACCCTCCAAGATTCATCTAAGTCTCCCGAATACCACCCGACTCCAAGATCAGAAAGTAAGGGGAAACGTCCTGCTAATTTTAAAGAAGATGGACCGTCTAAGAAAAGATCCCGATCTCCTTCCGACGATAATTATGACGCTATGTGTGAAATCATGAATCTGCAAAAAACTACTGAGAAGAACTTGGATGGCTTGCTTCACCATGTTGCAAGGGTTGAGGTTCGAATGGATGAAAAAGACCTAGCGATCAAGAAACTATTGGAGGAAAATGCTGAGTTAAAGAAAGAGATAAAGTTGGTGAAATATGAAAGTGAAAGAAGTGCCCGATGGGCGAAGCAATCTCTCGCTTATCTGAGAGAAGATGTCGACTTTAGATTAAATATGGAGGAAAACTGTGTCAAACACCAACTTGCTCTAAGAGACTACGAATGCAATGTAGTCAATAGTAGTGTTACTAATCTCTATGATAATCTCGAGTTCCTTTACGAGAAACAAAAGGAGAAGAATGAGAAAGTAGAGAAGTTTATGAAGGAGGCTGAGAAGAAGAAGTGAACCCGACATTTATTTTGTTTTGTTTTGTTTTTCCATTATTTTATTTCCTAATTATGTAAAGGCTTTGCCTAAAACTATTTCTATATCCAACTCCTGTAATAAAAAGGCTTATATAATGCCTCGTTTCTAATAATATAAAGTGTTTCAGTTATATCATGTTGATATCAATACTTTATCTTTATCATACTTGTAATTGCTCAAACTTATAACTTGTCAACTTATCAAACTTATGTTCACTTTTATGTAGTGAAGCATCATAGCTCGCACTCCTACCGTTAGCAACATTGTGTTGACTAATGAGCAATTTCAACAATTACTTGCTGCCACCCAAGGCAACGTCCAACCTAATCACGTTAACAATCAACCAAAACCTTGTTCTTACAAGGACTTTATAAACTGCAATCATCCCGCTTTCAAGGGAAGTGAAGAGGCCGTTGAACTAGTCCGATGGTTCGAAACACTAGAGTCCATCTTCTGTGTCTGCAACTGCGGGGACAATGACCGAGTTAAATATCCACTAGTTAATTAGCTGGCAATGATAGGACTTGATGGACCGCTCATGCTAAGTCTGTGGGAATCGATAATGCTAATGCAACCCCAGGGGATGAACTTAAAGGCATGATGGTTAATAAGTTTTGTCCTAGAAGTCAAGTCCAAAAGCTTGAAGCTGAGTTCTGGGAACTCAAAATTAAGGGTACCGACTTTGAAAGCTACACTAATCGTTTTCTTGAGCTTTCTACCTTGTGTCCCGAGATGTTTCCTACTGAGCCGAGAAAGTTCGAAAGGTACATTGAAGGTCTCCCTGAGGATGTTCAGGGAAATGTTATCGCTGCTGAGAAAGTTACCCTTGATGCCGTGATTCTCATGGCTCAAAATCTGATGATGGCTAAAAGAAGAAGAGCTTTAGCTAGTAAGCAAGTTGATACTAAGAGTAGTGATGGTAAAAGGAAATTTGAGCCGTCTCAGGGTTCAAACTAGAATATTGCTAAGAAGCCTACTGATAGCACTAGGATCGGTTATATAGGTGAAAGGCACCACCCAGGGCGGTGCACTGCTACTTGTTCTTTATGTAAAAAGGTGGGACATGTTGCTAAGACTTGTAAGACTCCTCCGAAAGATAAAGCTGTTGTTCCTGCTAAAGCTCCTCCTACTTGTTACACCTGCGGAGAGAAGGGGCATATTAGTCCTCACTGCCCTAAGAAGAAAGATACCCCTGCTACTGGAGCCAATACCACCAATGCGAAGAGCTGTGCATTTGTCATAACGGCTGAGGAAGCCCGTGAGGATGATGAAGTCATTACGGGTACGTTTCTTGTCAATAATTACTACGCAAACCTTTTATTCGATACGGGTGCTGATAAGAGTTACGTGTCTAGTGAATTTTGTACCTTATTCACTAAGAAACCACAACCCCTAGAAACTAAATGACTGGTAGAGGTAGCAAACGGAAAAGTTATGAAAGTTGATCACATCTATAAAAACTGTAATCTAAAACTAGCTGACCAAGAATTTAAGATTGACCTTTTGCCGGTCGAGTTAGCAAGTTTCGATGTCGTAGTCGGAATGGACTGGTTACATCCATTGCATGCTGCAATCTTGTGTTTCGATAGGACTGTTAACATTCCGTTGGGAAATGGAGAGACTCTCGTCATTCAAGGCGACAAGAGTGGTTCCAAGCTCAACATCATTTCTTGCATCAAAACCCGTAAATACCTTATGAAAGGTTATCCAGCGATATTAGCCCATATTAAGATAGTGGAACCAAAGGAAAAGCTTATTGATGACGTGCCGGTGGTTAGAGATTACCCCGATGTATTTCCTGAAGATCTTCCTGGTCTTCCACCTCCTCGACAAGTCGAATTTCAGATTGATTTGTCTCCTGGTGTTGCTCATGTTGCTAAAGCACCATACCATTACGCACCTTCCGAAATGAAGGAACTTTCCAACCAACTCCAAGAACTATTGGATAAAGGTTTCATTCGTCCAAGCTCATCCCCATGGGGAGATCCTATTCTATTCGTTAAAAAGAAGGATGGTACGCTAAGGATGTGTATTGATTACCGCGAACTCAACAAGCTTACTATCAAGAACCGCTATCCATTACCGCGTATTGATGATCTATTTGACCAACTTCAAGGGTCGAGTGTTTATTCAAAAATTGATCTGAGGTCCGGTTATCACCAACTTAGGATCAAGGAATCCGATATTCCTAAGACTGCTTTTCGTACTCGTTATGGGCACTATGAATTTTGTGTCATGCCTTTTGGCTTAACTAATGCTCCTGCCGTGTTCATGGATCTTATGAATCATGTCTGCAAACCATATCTCGACAAATTTGTCATTGTTTTCATTGACGACATCTTAATCTACTCAAAGAGTGAGAAAGAACATGAGGAGCATTTGCGCATGATTCTTGAACTCTTACGAAAGGAATAACTCTACGCTAAGTTCTCAAATTGTGAGTTTTAGCTCAAGACCGTACAATTCCTTGGACATGTTGTTGATAGTAACGGAATACATGTCGATCCAGATAAGATTACCGCTATTCAGAACTGGGAGATACCAAAGACTGCAAAGCATATTCGTCAATTTTTGGGACTTTCCGGTTATTATCGAAGATTCATAAAAGATTTTTCCCTCCTTGCTAAACCCCTTACAAAGTTAACTCACAAAGGGAAGAAATTTGAGTGGTCCGAAGAACAGGAATCTGCATTTAAGGTTCTGAAGGAGAAATTGACCACAGCCCCGATTCTATCTTTACCTGAAGGCTCTGACGATTTTGTTTTTTACTGCGATGCCTCAAAGCAAGGCTTGGGTTGTGTTTTAATGCAACGTGAAAAGGTTATTGCCTATGCATCTAGACAGTTGAAGAAACATGAGAAGAACTATACCATACATGACCTAGAATTAGGAGCCGTGATATTTGCATTAAAGATATGGAGACATTATCTATATGGTATCAAGTTTACGGTGTACACTGATCATAAAAGTCTTCGACACATCTTTGACAGAAACAGCTAAATATGAGACAAAGTCGATGGCTCGAGTTATTGAACGATTATCACTGTGAGCTAAAATATCATCCTGGGAAGGCAAATGTGGTTGCCGATGCCCTTAGTCGAAAAGACGATGTTAGACATGTTCGTGCTTTAAACCTAAAAATCAAATCGAATCTTATATCACGAATCTGTGAAGCTCAACTTGAAGCTATTAAACCAACACTTATAGAAGATGAAGGACCTATTGGTTTCGAGAACCAACTCCAAGTGAAAGCTAATGGTACACGGTACTTTGGTAACAAAATTTGGGTTCCTCGCTTCGGTAATCTCCGTGATCTAGTCTTGGACGAAGCTCATAAGACTAGGTAATCTATTCATCCCGGTTCCAGTAAGATGTATCACGATGTGAAGGAATTCTACTAGTGGCCTAACATGAAAGCCGACATTTCTACTTATGTTAGTAAGTGTCTCACTTGTTTGAAAGTCAAGGCTGAACATCAAAAGCCTTCTGGTCTGTTGACACAACCCGATATCCCGCAGTGGAAGTGGGAATGTATCACTATGGATTTCATTACTAAGTTGCCTAAGACTTCAAACGGTAAGATACTATTTGGGTCATAGTTGATCGTCTTACTAAATCTGCACATTTCTTACCGATCAAGGAAAGCAACAAGATGGAGAAATTATCACAACTCTATATTAAAGAAATTATCTCACGTCATGGAGTTCCTATCTCAATTATTTCTGATCGCGACAGTCGATTCGTTTCTAGATTCTGGAAAACTTTACAATCTGCTCTTGGAACTCAACTCGACATGAGTACAGCCTATCATCCGAAAACTGATGGTCAAAGTGAACGAACCATCCAAACAATGGAAGATATGCTACGTGCTTGTGCAATCGATTTCGGCAAAGGTTGGGATAGGCACTTGCCTTTAGCTGAATTTTCTTATAACAACAGCTATCATTCAAGTATTAAGGCTGCACCTTTTGAAGCCTTATACGGACGAAAATGTAGATCCCCATTGTTCTAGGATGAATTAGAGGACAGAAGTTTAACTGGTCCTGAAATTATTCATGAAACTACCGAAAAGATCGTCCAGATTAAACAACGATTACAAACTGCCCGCAGCCAACAAAAGAGCTATGCTGATAAGCATCGGAAGGATATAGAATTCCAAGTTGGAGATAAAGTCATGTTGAAAGTATCCCCTTGGAAAGGTGTTGTCCGCTTCGGTAAACGAAGTAAACTCAGTCCACGATATGTTGGACCTTTCACAATCACTCAAAGAGTCGGTCCCGTGGCGTACCGATTAGAACTACCAACTGAAATTAGCCAAGTACATGATGTGTTTCATGTCTTGAATCTTAAAAAGTGTCTTGCTGATGACACACTTGTTATTCCTTTGGATGATATCCGCATTGATGAGAAAATGCACTTCGTTGAAGAACCTATAGAAATCATGAATGAAGAGGTCAAACAAACGCGTAAAAGCAATATGCCTATCATTAAAGTCCGTTGGAATTTGCGTAGAGGCCCCGAATATACATGGGAACGCAAAGACCAAATGATACGAAAATATCCCCATCTCTTCTCAAACGCTGATGCATCCGAGAAGTCTACCTAAAACTTCGGGACGAAGTTTCTAATAACGAGGAGGTACTATAACGACCCTCATTTTTCCATTCTATATTTTTCCAATATTAAATGCCCAAACGATATAATTAAAACTTAATGATTAAACTTTAATCAACAATTGTTAAGTGTTAAGAGTTATAAAACATATTAATTAACTTTGTGCAATAATTGACAAGTTAATAAAAAGATGAAAATGAAAGCTTAATAACTTCCGTGAACAAAATGTAATAACTCAAAAATTAAAGCTTTTAAACATGTAAACTTGAACTTATAAGGAACCATTTTAACCAAACCAAACTACAAGGTCAAAAATGAAAAAGTTCCACTTCCTTTAACCTAACCCTAGCCGTGAATGGGAGGGGGTAAAATTACACCTTTACCCTCCAAAAACTCGGCCATAATCACCACCATAAACCTAAACCTAATCTTGACTTTATCCCTAAGTTTTCCTAAACTACCCCGAGACCTAGAACCTTCCTAACTCAAGTATAAAAGGAGGTGTTTAGGTGACCATTTTCATCATCTCATTCATTTACAATTACCTCACAATCACCTGTCTTCTCTCTAATATTTTCGGCCACTTTAATGACCCGTCCTAATCCATCTGGACGAATACATTACATTTGGTTACATCGCGAGGTACTTAACCTCTATATGATACATTTTACAAACATTGCATTCGTTTTAAAAAGACAAACTTTCCTTACATCGAAAGTTGACGATATGCATACCATTTCATAATACATCCAACTATAATTGACTTAATAATAATCTTGATGAACTCAATGACTAGAATGCAACGTCTTTTGAAATATGTCATGAATGACTCCAAGTAATATCTCTAAAATGAGCAAATGCACAGCGGAAGATTTCTTTCATACATGAGAATAAACATGTTTTAAAGTGTCAACCAAAAGGTTGGTGAGTTCAAAAGTTTATCGTAAACAATAAAATTCATCATTTTAATAGACCACAAGATTTAAATACAGTACACCTATCTTGTGTACAAAACCATATTTCATAATGCTTAGCAGAGTAGGTTCGTATCTTTTTCTTCCCCGTAGGTTGCCTCGCGATTTTTAATAATTGTACATATATCTCGTGCACAAAAACTAATACACATAACCTGTGTATAAAAGTCATTCATACGAACTACAAACACCTGGTAATCGACCTTAACAAAATGCATCTAGAATATCTCCCGCATACCGGCATTTCGCACGGTCAAGCAAAAGCATACAATCAGGCCACTCTTTTAAATATGATGGTTGCGTACACTTCACAAATAGATCATATCTTTTAAAGCTGGCGGTTGTATACCTATTTCGAAGTACTAAAGCAGTTCAAATTCTCTGACTGGGGCTTGTTAGTGCCCATAGATATATCTTTAGGATTCGTGTCAATTTGGGGCTCGGTTCCCAAATTCTCAGATTACCAGACTAAAAGGGGTGATATCCGGTGTACTCATTACTCATTCGTAGAATGTTTTTAAGTGCTTGTGTCTATTTCATCAAACATTTATAAAAGCATTTCATGTATTCGCAGTTCAAAAATATATTTCAAAAGGATTTAATAAAGCAGTTGTAAAAACAGCGCATGTATTCTCAGTCCCAAAAATGTAAAGAGTAAAAGGGAATCAAATGAACTCACAATACTGTATTTTGTAGTAAAAATACATATGACGAAATTGAACAATGCAGGGTTGGCCTCGGATTCACGAACCTATATCATTTGTATATATATTAAAACATATACTTATAATCGAATAAATTTATATATTATTATTATTAGTAATATAATTTTTATCTTATTACTTATGTGTTTCTTTATTTAATTTAATATATTCATTTTATGTTTATATTAATATAGTTAAGTTAAATACATTTTTATATGAAGATCTTTTGTTTGTGAAATTAACAATTATGATAATACTAGTATTAGTAAAAAAAAATATTGATATTATACATTAATAATAATAAAAGTGATAGTTTTAATAAAATGATAACTTTGAAGATTTTTAGTTATAATGATACTTCTAATAGAAAGATTTAATAGTGATAATGATACTGATATTGGTGATAAATATAATAAATTGTTTTATGATAGTAATAATAAAACTAATAATACTTAGTGATAACAATAATAATAATACTAATTATTCTAATAATCATATTCTAATATTAGTTATAATAACGATGATTTTATTAATCATTTTTTTATACCAATGCTAATAATAATAATGGTAATACTAATAATAATAATAATAATAATAATAGTGATAGTAATAATAATAATAATGATAATATTTATAATAATACATATGTTACTAATAATAATAATAATAATGCTTATACTAGTAGTAAAATGATAACATTTATATTTTTAGGTGATAATAATAATATTAGTAATAACATTAATAATAATAAAAATCATATTTGTAATTATAATTTTAATATAATAATAAAATGAAATTTCTATCATGATACTTATATTTGTAATAATAATCTAATAATAATAACAATAATGATAATGATAATAATCATAACACTAGTAATAGTACTAATAACAACAATCATAATAATAACAATACCAATTACGATCATAACAATATCACTTATAATAATAACAATAATAATAATAATAATAATAATAATAATAATAATAATAATAATAATAATAATAATAATAATAATAATAATAATAATAATAATAATAATAATAATAATAATAATAATAATAATAATAATAATAATAATAGAATTTATACCTTAAAAGGAAAAGGTTTTTTTTTTTAAAACATGGCACCATGCAGGCTCGAACCCGCGACCTCTAGCTCACTCGCCAACACCCTAAACCAATCTACTAATCTTGTTTTTCTGATTAATACCAACACAACTGTATACAATACTCGCACTTTCTGTCCTCTATTTCTTCTTCTTCTACTTCTTCACAGAATTTCAAACGACATGAAATTATTTAATAATTAAATATTGAGTTTAAGGTTTGACTTAGGGTATGAAATTGAAATGGAATCGATCATTTGGGATTGAATTGGATTTATAGAAAGAAATTACACAGCAACAACATACCTCTGATGAACACGACTAGCTCACACATCAATTTTAAAATTTTGGACGTTTTAGATAATAATTTTAACATGAAATAGGTGTTAAATCCCTCCTAGAAACTTTATGATTCATCAATTGATCAAAAATCTTTAAAACGAAATCGAATTTTTACCAAGAACAAAACCTTTGACTTTTGGATTTTAAACTTTGACTCGTAAATTAGAACTTGATAGAACGAATTGGAACCTGAGATTTTGGAGATAGTTTAAGTGAAAGATTCCTAACGCAACTGCATTATTAGATTTTAAAATTGTTTCCGAATTCGAAGTGTTTGATAAAAAGTGTAAGAATAGAGGTAGCGACGGGTGTTCTTCAGTTTCTTTGGCTTAATTCGATCCAATAGAAGTAATAGATGCAATGTATAAGTTATAGTTGATGATAAAAAGTAATATGAATTAATTAACACTTAATTTGATCAATTATATAAAGGACGTGTGCATCAATTTCTCAATCAGACGAGAAAAATAGAAATTAAATAAAAAATAAAATAAAGTTAAATCTGATTAATATATGATTGGTACGATCGATTAAGATGGATAACGATTTAGGAGAATGAAGCCAAAAATCAGCTATAGTTCGATTGAGGTAAAAACAAATATTGATTCTGTAAACGTACGTAAGATTTTATATAATTAATATTTAATAATTATAATTAATTAAAATTTTAATAATATTAATAATATATTTTTAATAATAATAATATTAGTATTATCAAATAATACTAAAAATAATATTAATAATATTATTAATGATAAATATAATAAATTGTATCATTTTTTTAATAACTATAATAATAATTCTTATTAATAATAATTCTTAATGGTAATGGTAATAATATCTAATAATGATAACTATATCAATATTGATGATATTAATAATATTGATAAATGTAATAATAATAATAAATAATCAAAATTATAATAATAATGATATTAATAATAATAATAATAAATATTATTAGTGATACTAATAATAGTACTACTTATAATAATATTGATATTATTATGATATCAATAATAATAATAACAATATAACAATTTATACATCTTAAATTTCATATATGTATATATTATAATAATATTAACAATACAAATAATACTCATATCAATATTAATAATAATAATGAAAGTAATAATAGTAATATTAATATAACAATCCTATTTTTAACGTATACTTATATTTAACATATATTATATTATAATTGTATCACATATAACATATGTTGAACGTTATTTATTCATTTTAATATAAATACATTATACAATATGTGTTTGTATATTAAATATAATTGTCTTATATATTTATAAGTATTCTATCCATATATATTTACTTGATAAGTTATTTTCTTTTATTAATATAAATTTCGACATATAATATCTATAACTTTTATATATATATTCACATGCATATTTATTTACAACCAAATGTTTGTGAATCATCGGAAGTAATCAAAGGTCAAATGATTTCATGGAAACAGTTCAAAAAATTTTGAAACTCAACATTACAGACTTTGCTTACCTTGTCGAAATCAATTTAAGATTAAGTTTAAATTTGGTCGGAAATTTCTGGGTCGTCACAGTACCTACTAGTTAAAGAAATTTCGTTCCGAAATTTGATCGAGGTGGTCATGGCTAACAAAAAGAATGTTTTCATGATGCATACGAGCTAAAAATTAGAGTTTTATCATTAGTGAGTAATATGGATAAGACAATTCGATTTCGCGAATAGTATAAATGAAGCTATCACAAAAGATTGAGATAGGATTTGACTTTTGACCTAGTCACGGTGAATTTTCGAAATTCAAGGGATTTCGAGAAAATCTTTGAAATCTAAATAAGATCTGATTTCTCGGGATTAAGGAAATTAAGATCTCTCTAATTACATACGGAAATCTATCTTGATTTCCTTTATCAGATATTTCATTATAAATTAACTTCGTCCGTTCCATTACTTTTACCACTCCTATATTCGATTCCTAAATTTAAAAGATTATGAAATTTCTTAATCTAGTTCTGATCCTTGTCCTTATCCTGACTATCGCAACAATCATTCTCCTTTTCCAACTTCTACCAGAAGAATCTATTTACTTCTACTTCGTCCTTGGGTTTATAGTGTTTTTAATTCTCCCGTGTCTTTATGTTGCGATAAACATTGATATCCACGGTTTGTAATTTATGTTTTGTTATCGGGCTTTATATTTCCCCTTATATTTCGGAGCTCTTTGCCTTTTTATTCTCTTCTCAACTCTAAGTACAACAAGTAATGATCCAGACTTTGTAGGTATGGAGTTTCGAATGAACATAACTAATGTTTTTAAGAAATTGTAATGACACGATCTTGCTTGGTTAAATTACCAGAAGTTACCGAAAAGATAGAACTATTAAGAATATATGTTCTTGATTTGTTTAGAGATTAGGTAAAATGTAAGAGTAGTGTAACATGGCGCATGATGACGTTATGGTCTGTGAATCATCACGTTCCATTAGAAACTCAGCATGACTTACTGTAATATAATCACGTTGATCAAGTGTCATTGTATTATACTAACTCATACTTCAGTTCCCAACACTACTTCAAAAACATTCATATTTTAAATTCGAAGGTTTACATAATAAAGAAACTAAAACAGTTTCCTTTTATGATATAACACAGATAGCGCAGAGAGATAATTAATATCGAGCGAGAATATTTATGAAGATATCTTCAGAAATATTGATGATATTTATAATGAAAGATGCGATAATATCTTATAATTCTACAACTAAAATGTGATGAAGAAATTCATTCACAATGATTTAGAACAATTATGGAACAAGGTATTCGCTAAAGATTTTATCAGAAACAGAATCATCTGTATTCTTCATGTACAAGTTTAGTCCTTGTGATTTGTTCAGAGTCTCCTTCATGGTTTGCTCAATTCGTTTTTTTAGTATCAAAACTTTTGAGCTTTTTCAGCATGTCGCTCTTTATTATCAAACTTTTGACTGTTTAAACAGTCTTCAGTTTTCGCTGCTTCATCAGCTTCTTCAGATTTCGGAGATCTGATTCGTAAGGTAGAGTGCTTTTCAGGAATTCAGAATCGAAATTCGTAAATCCAGGAGATAGAAGTTATATATATATATATATATATATATATATATATATATATATATATATATATATATATATATATATATATATATATATAATTGTTGTTGTAGAATCGCTGAGAAATTCGAGATTATCGATTGATGCCTCCCGGTATTTGGTATGGTATTTATCTTTACAAGATGTCGATGAGTTCGTGATAAGAATTTAATAGATAAATATAGTGATTTATCGGAGAGATTTAAACCAAAGAGTAACGAGGTTGCTGGTACGTTTGCTGGTAATATAGTGGAATATAAAAGGTTCTCCATTAACAATAAAAGAGCACGCATATATATCAAGGTTATGATAAGGTTGTTTTGAACGAAAATTCAAAGTTGACTTGCTAGAGCTATGACAAAACTGGCTATCTCGAACAGGAGTTGCAAAGTTATTTTCGGTGATAATAACGCTAAAGGAATTAGCACAGCTATGTGTTACACGTTTACTCAGTTTCCGAGAGTTTTTCAGGTGCATAACTATATGCATAAATTTTTTCTTCCGTAGATGAGATGCAGTTGGTTCATTCTCTCAATTGAGGTGTTTTCAAGAATTATGAAAGGTTTGAACGCAGATTGTAATCGTCAAGATACAAATGAGGTTTAAGATGAAATCAAGTAAGAAACTTGAAGAAATGTTTAGTTTCATATGTTATAATCAATATTTTAATTCATTTTAATTGTCCAATATTGGTAGTCCACAGCTAGTAGTCCACAGTTAGTAATTCAATAATTCATATATAGTTTAAAATATAATATTCGAATTAATTAATACGTATTCGTGACCCATTGTATACATGTCTCAGACTCGATCACAACTCAAAGTATATATATTATTGTAGAATCAATCTCAACCCTGTATAGCTAACTCGATTATTACCGTATATAGAGTGTCTATGGTTATTCCAAATAATATATATAGATGCATCGATATGATATGTCAAAACCTTGTATACGTGTCCCGATATTTAAAGTGTGTAAAATAAAAAACAGAAATTAAATGACGATAAATAAAATTGCGAGTATTAAAATTACGATAATTAAATTGAGATAAATAAATGTAATAAGGAATTAACAGTTAGCTAGGAACAGTTAGCTAGGATTTTGTTAGCGTGGATTCTTAACAGAATTTCTCATAGTTAATTTGTTTGTTTCTAACAAATTTTATTTTGTCAAATGTTTTCTTCATTATGCCACTTGTTGGATTCTGATAATTCAAAATCCAAATATGAAATTGAATGAAAATGGTTATTCTGTGGTGAACGGATTCGTATATCTGTAGATGTAAGTAGGATAGTAAATGGCTGTTGAATCAGATTCAAAGAATGTACAGTGTAACTTATTAATGTGAAATCTAAATATTCCTCGGGTAATACCTACCCGTTAAAATATTTTCATCATTAACAGTTTGTACGAAAGAATTTTCAATTACAATCTTTATGAAAATATATATACATATATATTTTCTTCAGATGTAATCATGGATTTAATGAGTTAATATGATGTTAAACTCATATGATTTACGGTTAGAACTAGAGTACATAATCTCTAAAACATTAGAGATTACATAATCGTCATGAAGAACGAAGATAACCAATGTAGAATAAGATGTAGAACAAAGATTATGCTCGAGGTATAGATTGCGATGTTGAGGCATGTGATGTTGAAACTTGGGTTGTTGTGGTACTGGTGTTGATGTTGGTGAAGCTGATAAGTTTTGCACCATATTCTCCAAAATCATTACTCATGCGCGAAGCTCGTTGACTTCTTCGATTACTCCGGGACGATTGGTGATTCGAACGAGCGGATGAATAAGATCTAAAATGTGAGATAGTATATAATCGTGACGAAATACTCTGGAAATGAGAGAAAATGGTATTACGAACAGGTTCGCCGGTAAGTGCTTCAGGTTCTTCGCCAAGAGGTGAATTCAGTTGGTGGAAATGATCGCTTTCTTCTCGTCTCCAATGATTAAGTAGGCTACGAACCCATCCCCAATTCATCCAGAATAGATGATGGCTAATTTTTTGATCCATTCCGGTCACACTGCCTTCGGAGCTCGAGTGAAACTCCATATCGGAATCTGAGGAACTTGAACTAGTGGCGAGTTCCATTTCGTACGATTGAAAAAAGGGTTTTTCGATATGAAGTGATTTTCGGCTATCGGATGACATTCTAATTACACAGAATATCTATATATATAGAGTAAAAGATTTCGTAGATTACGGAGGAATTTACGGAATATGTGTTATGACCCAGAAAATTTGGACTAATTTAAACCAATTCTCTATATGATTTAATATTATGTATATATATATATATATATATATATATATATATATATATATATATATATATATATATATATATATATATATTATAAGATGTACAAGTAAAACACTAATTGCTACTGTAAAAACGACTTTGCTACAGTAAAATACTATTTGCTACAGTAAAATACTATTTGCTACAGTAAAACACTATTTGCTACAGTGAAACCGTATTTTGCTACAGTGCTACAGTGCTACAGTGATTTGCTACAGTAAACACTATTTCCTCTTGACAAAATACGAATCAATGATAAACTCCATTTTATCGAAGAACCTGTTGAAATCATGGACCGTGAGGTCAAACAATTAAAACAAAGCAAAATACCAATAGTTAGAGTTCGTTGGAACGCTACACGAGGACCCGAGTTTACTTGGGAACGTGAGGATCAAATGAAGCAAAAGTATCCACATTTGTTCACTGATATCGCTCATAAAACAGGTACTACTCAAAATTTCGGGACGAAATATTCTTTAACGGGGAGGTTATGTGATGACCCGGAAAATTTGGACTAAATTAAACCATTTCTCTATATGATTTAATATTATGTATATATATATATATATATATATATATATATATATATATATATTATAAGATGTACAAGTAAAACACTAATTGCTACTGTAAAAACGACTTTGCTACAGTAAAATACTATTTGCTACATTGAACACTATTTGATGCCGACAAACTAGCAAACAAAAATGGAAAAGGCGGCCATGCGATCGCATGGCAAAAACACTGAAAACTCATGCGATCGCATGAGCTACAGTAAATTGAAAAGTAACATAAATACGCCAGTTTTCTGCACGACTCAGCACACATTCACTTCTTTTATTCTTCTGTAAGAGTAAATGATAATTATAATTTATAATTTATAATTTATAATTTATAATTTAAATAATAATAAGGTATATACGAGGGTATTTTTAATTCGGGTTTTCAAATCGCTTTAAGCTAAAGAAATATTGGGTATTGTTCGGGGTATTGTTCTTGAATCCAAGGCCAACCATACAGTCATCTACCATCATTACGTCTACGCAATTTGCCTACAAAATTGAGTCTCAATATTGAACAGTGAGTTTATAGTCTCCCTTTTTAAATACTTTAAATATTTTTGGGCTGAGAATACATGCAATTTATTTAAACGCAATAAGACACAAGTACATACTAAATTCTACACTGAGTTAAACCGAAAATCCCTTAGCTTTGGTAACTAGTAGCTGCCAGTACATAGGATATGGACTGGTGGGCGCGAATAATTGTATATGGATCCATAGGGCTTGACATCCCCGTCCGAGCTAGAGCGCTAGCCTTTTAACGGACGTATGTTATTTGAGTTTAAGACACGTTGGTTTGCGTGTATTAAAACGAATGGGGTAATTATCACTATAGCGTTAAGTTTAGTTACCAGGGTGCTCTGTTACGTAGAATCTATTGATAAACTTTTGATGAAATCTTGTGGTCTATCTTTATATATGTTTATGACTCGAGCAATTAAACCTATAACTCACCAACATTCGTGTTGACTTTTTAGCATGTTTTATTCTCAGGTCCTTAGAATGCTTCCGCTGTGATGTGCTTGTTGCCTGCATGGAGTCTCTCATGCTTTGTACAAAGTTTATTGCATTCAAAATAAAACTGCGTTGTGTAATAAATAATTGGACTGTGATGTCAACCTGTAAATTAAAGACTTATGTATTTCGGGGTTTTGCTTATACCTAAGCACTCGCCCACATGTGTATAACTTTCTATGTTTAGAAAGTTACTTATTTTAATGAATGCAATATTTTATCAAAACGTATCATATAGAGGTCAAAACCTCACTGTGGAATCAACGATTAACGTGCCGCGTCAATAGCGATTTTGACGGGTCGTTACAATATGTCAGACAAAGTTTACAGTAACAGATACGCTAAGATATGAATTAGCAGATACGCTAAGATATGAGTTTTTTTGTCTATACACTATTCATGCAATCAATGCAATAAGATGTGTCTAGACTAAGAATGATAAGCAGGTAATTTCCTAAGGAATGATTTCCGACAAAAATGATAAGCAAAACTTTTGACATGCAGACACGGTCGAAGTCTAGACTCACTAATGCATCCTAACAACTATCAGTTAGACACACTAATGCAAGACCTGGTTCGCTAAGACCACCGCTCTGATACCAAATTTAATGACCCGTCCTAATCCATCTGGATAAATATATTACATTTGGTTACATCGCGAGGTACTTGATCTCTATATGGTACATTTTACAAACATTGAATTCGTTTTGAAAAGACAAACTTTCCTTACATCGAAAGTTGACGATATGCATACCATTTCATAATACATCCAACTATAATTGACTTAATAATAATCTTGATGAACTCAACGACTCGAATGCAACGTCATTTGAAATATGTCATGAATGACTCCAAGTAATATCTCTAAAATGAGCAAATGCACAGCGGAAGATTTCTTTCATACCTGAGAATAAACATGCTTTAAAGTGTCAACTAAAAGGTTGGTGAGTTCATAAGTTTATCGTAAACAATAAAATTCATCATTTTAATAGACCGCAAGATTTAAATACAGTACACCTATCTCGTGTACGAAACCATATTTCATAATGCTTAGCAGAGTAGGTTCGTATCCTTTTCTCCCCCGTAGGTTGCCTCGCGATTTTTAATAATCGTACACATATCTCGTGCACAAAAACTAATACATATAACCTGTGTATAAAAGTCATTCATATGAACTACAAACACCTGGTAATCGACCTTAACAAAATGCATCTAGAATATCCCCCGCATACCGGTATTCTGCACGGTCATGCAAAAGCATACAATCAGGCCACTCTTTTAAATATGATGGTTGTGTACACCTCACAAACAGATCATATCTTTTAAAGCTGGCGGTTGTATACCTATTTCGAAGTACTAAAGCAGTTCAAATTCTCTGACTGGGACTTGTTAGTGCCCAAAGATCTATCTTTAGGATTCGCGTCAATTTGGGGCTCGGTTCCCAAATTCTCAGATTACCAGACTAAAAGGGGTGATATCCGGTGTACTCGTTACTCATTCGTAGAATGTTTTTAAATGCTTGTGTCTATTTCGTCAAACATTTATAAAAGCATTTCATGTATTCGCAGTTCAAAAATATATTTCAAAAACATTTAATAAAGCAGTTGTAAATACGGCGCATGTATTCTCAGTCCTAAAAATGTAAAGAGTAAAAGGGAATTAAATGAACTCACAATACTGTATTTTGTAGTAAAAATACATATGACGAAACTGAACAATGCAGGGTTGGCCTCGGATTCACGAACCTATATCATTTGTATATATATTAAAACATATACTTATAATCGAATAAATTTATATATTATTATTAGTAATATAATTTTTATCTTATTACTTATGTGTTTCTTCATTTAATTTAATATATTCGTTTTATGTTTATATTAATATAGTTAAGTTAAATACATTTTTATATGAAGATATTTTGTTTGTGAAATTAACAATTATGATAATATTAGTATTAGTAAAAAAAATATTGATATTATACATTAATAATAATAAAAGTGATAGTTCTAATAAAATGATAACTTTGAAGATTTTTAGTTATAATGATACTTCTAATAGAAAGATTTAACAGTGATAATGATACTAATATTGGTGATAAATATAATAAATTGTTTTATGATAGTAATAATAAAACTAATAATACTTGGTGATAACAATAATAATAATACTAATTATTCTAATAATCATATTCTAATATTAGTTATAATAACGATGATTTTATTAATCATTTTTTTATACTAATGCTAATAATAATAATGGTAATAATAATAATAATAATTATAGTGATAGTAATAATAATAATAATGATAATATTTATAATAATACTTATGTTACTAATAATAATAATAATGCTTATACTAGTAGTAAAATGATAACATTTATATTTTTAGGTGATAATAATAATATTAGTAATAACATTAATAATAATAATAAAAAACATATTTGTAATTATAATTTTAATATAATAATAAAATGAAATTTCTATCATGATACTTATATTTGTAATAATAATCTAATAATAATAACAATAATGATAATGACAATAATCATAATACTAGTAATAGTAATAATAACAACAATCATAATAATAACAATAACAATTATGATCATAACAATATCACTTATAATAATAATATAATAATAATAATAATAATAATAATAATAATAATAATAATAATAATAATAATAATCATAATAATAATAATAATAATAATAATAATAATAATAATAATAATAATAATAATAATAATAATAATAATAATAATAATAATAATAATAATAATAATAATAATAATAGAATTTATACCTTAAAAGGAAAAAGTTTTTAAAAAAAAAAATGGCACCATGCAGGCTCGAACCCGCGACCTCTAGCTCACCCGCCAACACCCTAAACCAATCGATTGATCTTGTTTTTCTGATTAATACCACCACAACTATATATAATACCCGCACTTTCTGTCCTCTATTTCTTCTTCTTCTTCTTCACAGAATTTCAAATGACCAGAAATTATTTAACAATTAAATATGGAGTTTAAGGTTTGACTTAGGGTATGAAATTGAAATGGAATCGATCATTTGGGATTGAATTGGATTTATAGAAAGAAATTACACAGCAACAACATACTTCTGATGAACACGACTAGCTCACACATCAATTTTAAAATTTTGGACGTTTTAGATAATAATTTTAACATGAAATAGGTGTTAAATCCCTCCTAGAAACTTTATGATTCATCAATTGATCAAAAATCTTTAAAACGAAATCAAATTTTTACCAAGAACAAAACCTTTGACTTTTGGATTTTAAACTTTGACTCGTAAATTAGAACTTGATAGAACGAATTGGAACCTGAGATTTTGGAGATAGTTTAAGTGAAAGATTCCTAACGTAACTGCATTATTAGATTTTAAAATTGTTTTCGAATTCGAAGTGTTTGATAAAAAGTGTAAGAACGGAGGTAGCGACGGGTGTTCTTCAGTTTCTTTGGCTTAATTCGAGCCAATAGAAGTAATAGATGCAATGTATAAGTTATAGTTATTGATAAAAAGTAATATGAATTAATTAACACTTAATTTGATCAATTATATAAAGGACGTGTGCATCAATTTCTCAATCAGACGAGAAAAACAAAAAATTAAATAAAAAACAAAATAAAGTCGAATCTGATTAATATATGATTGGTACGATCGATTAAGATGGATAACGATTTAGGAGACTGAAGCCAAAAATCAGCTATAGTTCGATTGAGGTAAAAACAAATATTGATTCTGTAAACATACGTAAGATTTTATATAATTAATATTTAATAATTATAATTATTTAAAATTTTAATAATATTAATAATAGATTTAATAATAATAATATTAGTATTATCAAATAATACTAAAAATAATATTTATAATATTATTAATGATAAATATAATAAATTGTATCATTTTTTTTAATAACTATAATAATAATTCTTATTAATAATAATTCTTAATGGTAATGGTAATAATATCTAATAATGATAACTATATCAATATTGATGATATTAATAATATTGATAGATGTAATAATAATAATAAATAATCAAAATTATAATAATAATGATATTAATAATAATAATAAATATTATTAGTGATACTAATAATAGTACTACTTATAATAATATTGATATTATTATGATATCAATAATAATAATAATAACAATATTGAAATGTCCCGTTCTTATTGATTAAAAACGTTCCATATTAATTGATTTCGTTGCGAGGTTTTGACCTCTATATGAGACGTTTTTCAAAGACTGCATTCATTTTAAAACAAACCATAACCTTTATTTCATAAATAAAGGTTTAAAAAGCTTTACGTAGATTATCAAATAATGATAATCTAAAATATCCTGTTTACACACGACCATTACATAATGGTTTACAATACAAATATGTTACATCGAAATCAGTTTCTTGAATGCAGTTTTTACACAATATCATACAAACATGGACTCCAAATCTTGTCCTTATTTTAGTATGCAATAGCGGAAGCTCTTAGTATTCACCTGAGAATAAACATGCTTTAAACATCAACAAAAATGTTGGTGAGTTATAGGTTTAACCTATATATATATCAAATCATAACAATAGACCACAAGATTTCATATTTCAATACACATCCCATACATAGAGATAAAAATCATTCATATGGTGAACACCTGGTAACCGACATTAACAAGATGCATATATAAGAATATCCCCATCATTCCGGGACACCCTTCGGATATGATATAAATTTCGAAGTACTAAAGCATCCGGTACTTTGGATGGGGTTTGTTAGGCCCAATAGATCTATCTTTAGGATTCGCGTCAATTAGGGTGTCTGTTCCCTAATTCTTAGATTACCAGACTTAATAAAAAGGGGCATATTCGATTTTGATAATTCAACCATAGAATGTAGTTTCACGTACTTGTGTCTATTTTGTAAATCATTTATAAAACCTGCATATATTCTCATCCCAAAAATATTAGATTTTAAAAGTGGGACTATAACTCACTTTCACATATTTTTACTTCGTCGGGAAGTAAGACTTGGCCACTGGTTGATTCACGAACCTATAATAATATATACATATATATATCAAAGTATGTTCAAAATATAATTACAATACTTTTAATACATTTTGATGTTTTAAGTTTATTAAGTCAGTTGTCCTCGTTAGTAACCTACAACTAGTTGTCCACAGTTAGATGTACAAAAATAAATCGATAAATATTATCTTAAATCAATCCACGACCCAGTGTATACGTATCTCAGTATTGATCACAACTCAAACTATATATATATTTTGGAATCAACCTCAACCCTGTATAGCTAACTCCAACATTCACATATAGAGTGTCTATGGTTGTTCCGCAATATATATATAGATGGGTCGACATGATAGGTCGAAACATTGTATACGTGTCTATGGTATCTCAAGATTACATAATATACAATATAAGTTGATTAGGTTATGGTTGGAATAGATTTATTACTAACTTTCACGTAGGTAAAATGAGTAGTTTTTATCAATCTTGTTTTACTCGCCATTTCTTCGTTTCTAATCCGTTTTGAGTGATTCAAGTGGCCACGGTTTCGTATTGAACTTAACTTTATGAATCTAAATATAAAAAGTATAAGTTTATTGTCGGAAATACAAGTTACAAGTCGTTTTTGAAAGAGGTAGTCATTTCCATCGAAAGAACGACATCTTGATGACCATTTTGAAAAACATACTTTCACTTTGAGTTTAACCATGATTTTTGGATATAGTTTCATGTTCATAAGAAAAATCATTTTTCTAGAAGTATAGCTTTTAAATCAAAGTTCTTCTTAGCTTTTAATTATCCCAACCAAAACAGCCCCCGGTTTTACTACGACGGCGTATATCCAGTTTTATGGTGTTTATCGTGTTTCCGGATTTTAAATCATTAAGTCAGCATATCATATAGATATATAACATGTGTTTAGTTGATTTTAAAAGTCTAGTTAGAAGGATTAACTTTATTTGCAAACAAGTTTAGAATTAACTAAACTATGTTCTAGTGATTACAAGTTTATAACGTTGAATAAGATAGCTTTTTATGTATGAATCGAATGATGTTATGAACATCATTACTACCTCAAGTTCCTTGGATAAACCTACTGGAAATGAGAAAAATGGATCTAGCTTCAAAGGATCCTTGGATGGCTTGAAAGTTCTTGAAGCAGAATCATGACACGAAAACAATTTCAAGTAAGATTTCCACTCGAAATAAGATTGTTATAGTTATAGAAATTGAATTAAAGTTTGAATATGATTATTACCTTGTATTAGAAAGATAACCTACTATAAGTAACAAAGGTTTCTTGATCTTGGATGATTACTTGGAATGGATTTAGAAAACTTGGAAGTAAACTTGCAATCTTGGAAGTATTCTTGATTTTATGAAACTAGAACTTTTGGAATTTATGAAGAACACTTAGAACTTGAAGATAGAACTTGAGAGAGATCAATTAGATGAAGAAAATTTAAGAATGAAAGTGTTTGTAGGTGTTTTTGGTCGTTGGTGTATGGATTAGATATAAAGGATATGTAATTTTGTTTTCATGTAAATAAGTCATGAATGATTACTCATATTTTTGTAATTTTATGAGATATTTCATGCTAGTTGCCAAATGATGGTTCCCACATGTGTTAGGTGACTCGCATGGGCTGCTAAGAGCTGATCATTGTAGTGTATATACCAATAGTACATACATCTAAAAGCTGTGTATTGTACGAGTACGAATACGGGTGCATACGAGTAGAATTGTTGATGAAACTGAACAAGGATGTAATTGTAAGCATTTTTGTTAAGTAGAAGTATTTTGATAAGTGTATTGAAGTCTTTCAAAAGTGTATGAATACATATTAAAACACTACATGTATATACATTTTAACTGAGTCGTTAAGTCATCGTTAGTCGTTACATGTAAGTGTTGTTTTGAAACCTTTAGGTTAACGATCTTGTTAAGTGTTGTTAACCCAATTTTTATAATATCAAATGAGATTTTAAATTACTATATTATCATGATATTATGATGTATAAATATCTCTTAATATGATATATATACATTAAATGTCGTTACAACGATAATCGTTACATATATATCTCGTTTCAAAATCATTAAGTTAGTAGTCTTGTTTTTACATATGTAGTTCATTGTTAATATACTTAATGATATGTTTACTTATCATAATATCATGTTAACTATATATATATATATATATATATCCATATATATATATCATCATATAGTTTTTACAAGTTTTAACGTTCGTGAATCACCGGTCAACTTGGGTGGTCAATTGTCTATATGAAACCTATTTCAATTAATCAAGTCTTAACAAGTTTGATTGCTTAACATGTTGGAAACACTTAATCATGTAAATAACAATTTCATTTAATATATATATATATAAACATGGAAAAGTTCGGGTCACTACAGTACCTACCCGTTAAATAAATTTCGTCCCGAAATTTTAAGCAGTTGGAGGTGTTGACGTATCTTCTGGAAATAAATACGGGTATTTCTTCTTCATCTGATCTTCTCATTCCCAGGTGAACTCGGGTCCTCTACGAGCATTCCATCGAACCTTAACAATTGGGATCTTGTTTTGCTTAAGTCTTTTAACCTCACGATCCATTATTTCGACGGGTTCTTCGATGAATTGAAGTTTTTCATTGATTTGGATTTCATCTAATGGAATAGTGAGATCTTCTTTAGCAAAATATTTCTTCAAATTCGAGACGTGGAAAGTGTTATGTACAGCCGCTAGTTGTTGAGGTAATTCAAGTCGGTAAGCTAATGGTCCGACACGATCAATAATCTTGAATGGTCCAATATACCTTGGATTTAATTTCCCTCGTTTACCAAATCGAACAACGCCTTTCCAAGGTGCAACTTTAAGCATGACCATCTCTCCAATTTCAAATTCTATATCTTTTCTTTTAATGTCAGCGTAGCTCTTTTGTCGACTTTGGGCTGTTTTCAACCGTTGTTGAATTTGGATGATCTTCTCGGTAGTTTCTTGTATTATCTCCGGACCCGTAATCTGTCTATCCCCCACTTCACTCCAACAAATCAGAGACCTGCACTTTCTACCATAAAGTGCTTCAAACGGTGCCATCTCAATGCTTGAATGGTAGCTGTTGTTGTAGGAAAATTCTGCTAACGGTAGATGTCGATCCCAACTGTTTCCAAAATCAATAACACATGCTCGTAGCATATCTTCAAGCGTTTGTATCGTCCTTTCACTATGCCCATCAGTTTGTGGATGATAGGCAGTACTCATGTCTAGACGAGTTCCTAATGCTTGCTGTAATGTCTGCCAGAATCTTGAAATAAATCTGCCATCCCTATCAGAGATAATAGAGATTGGTATTCCATGTCTGAAGACGACTTCCTTCAAATACAGTCGTGCTAACTTCTCCATCTTGTCATCTTCTCTTATTGGCAGGAAGTGTGCTGATTTGGTGAGACGATCAACTATTACCCAAATAGTATAAAAACCACTTGCAGTCCTTGGCAATTTAGTGATGAAATCTATGGTAATGTTTTCCCATTTCCATTCCGGGATTTCGGGTTGTTGAAGTAGACCTGATGGTTTCTGATGCTCAGCTTTGACCTTAGAACACGTCAAACATTCTCCTACGTATTTAGCAACATCGACTTTCATACCCGGCCACCAAAAATGTTTCTTGAGATCCTTATACATCTTCCTCGTTCCAGGATGTATTGAGTATCTAGTTTTATGAGCTTCTCTAAGTACCATTTCTCTCATATCTCCAAATTTTGGTACCCAAATCCTTTCAGCCCTATACCGGGTTCCGTCTTCCCGAATATTAAGATGCTTCTCCGATCCTTTGGGTATTTTATCCTTTAAATTTCCCTCTTGTAAAACTCCTTGTTGCGCCTCCTTTATTTGAGTAGTAAGGTTATTGTGAATCATTATATTCATAGATTTTACTCGAATGGGTTCTCTGTCCTTCCTGCTCAAGGCGTCGGCTACCACATTTGCCTTCCCCGGGTGGTAACGAATCTCAAAGTCGTAATCATTCAACAATTCAATCCACCTACGCTGCCTCATATTCAGTTGTTTCTGATTAAATATGTGCTGAAGACTTTTGTGGTCGGTATATATAATACTTTTGACCCCATATAAGTAGTGCCTCCAAGTCTTTAATGCAAAAACAACCGCGCCTAATTCTAAATCATGCATCGTATAATTTTGTTCGTGAATCTTCAATTGTCTAGACGCATAAGCAATCACCTTCGTTCGTTGCATTAATACACAACCGAGACCTTGCTTTGATGCGTCACAATAAATCACAAAATCATCATTCCCTTCAGGCAATGACAATATAGGTACCGTAGTTAGCTTTTTCTTCAATAACTAAAACGCTTTCTCTTGTTCATCCTTCCATTCAAATTTCTTCCCTTTATGCGTTAATGCAGTCAAGGGTTTTGCTATTCTGGAAAAGTCTTGGATGAACCTTCTATAGTAACCAACTAGTCCTAAAAACTGGCGTATGTGTTTCGGAGTTTTCGGGGTTTCCCACTTTTCAACAGTTTCTATCTTTGCCGGATCCACCTTAATACCTTCTTTGTTCACTATGTGACCGAGGAATTGAACTTCTTCCAACCAAAATGCACACTTTGAAAATTTAGCGTACAATTCTTCCTTCCTCAATACTTCTAACACCTTTCTCAAATGTTCACCGTGTTCTTGGTCATTATTTGAGTAAATAAGTATGTCATCAATGAAAACAATGACAAACTTGTCAAGGTATGGTCCACACACTCGGTTCATAAGGTCTATGAACATAGCTGGTGCATTAGTTAAACCAAACGGCATGACCATAAACTCGTAATGACCGTAACGTGTTCTGAAAGCAGTCTTTGGAATATCATCTTCTTTCACCCGCATTTGATGATACCCGGAACGTAAGTCAATCTTTGAATAAACAGACGAGCCTTGTAGTTGATCAAATAAGTCGTCGATTCTCGGTATTGGGTAGCGGTTCTTGATGGTGAGTTTGTTCAACTCTCGGTAGTCGATACACAACCTGAATGTACCATCTTTCTTCTTGACAAACAAAACAGGAGCTCCCCACGGTGATGTGCTTGGTCGAATGAAACCACGCTCTAAAAGTTCTTGTAATTGGCTTTGCAGTTCTTTCATCTCGCTGGGTGCGAGTCTGTAAGGAGCACGAGCTATTGGTGAAGCTCCTGGTACAAGATCTATTTGAAATTCAACGGATCGATGTGGGGGTAATCCCGGTAATTCTTTCGGAAATACATCGGGAAATTCTTTTGCGACGGGAACATCATTGATGCTCTTTTCTTCAGTTTGTACTTTCTCGACGTGTGCTAGAACAGCATAGCAACCTTTTCTTATTAGTTTTTGTGCCTTCAAATTATTAATAAGATGTAGCTTCGTGTTGCCCTTTTCTCCGTACACCATTAAGGGTTTTCCTTTTTCCCGTATAATGCGAATTGCATTTTTGTAACAAACGATCTCTACTTTCACTTCTTTCAACCAGTCCATACCGATTATCACATCAAAACTCCCTAACTCTACTGGTATCAAGTCAATCTTAAATATTTCGCTACCCAGTTTAATTTCTCGATTCCGGCATATATTATCTGCTGAAATTAATTTACCGTTTGCTAATTCGAGTAAAAATTTACTATCCAACGGCGTCAATGGACAACTTAATTTAGCACAAAAATCTCTACTCATATAGCTTCTATCCGCACCCGAATCAAATAAAACGTAAGCAGATTTATTGTCAATAAGAAACGTACCCGTAACAAGCTCCGGGTCTTCCTGTGCCTCTGCCGAATTAATATTGAAAACTCTTTCGCGGCCTTGTCCATTCGTGTCCTCCTGGTTCGGGCAATTTCTAATAATGTGGCCCGGTTTTCCACATTTATAACAAACTACATTGGCATAACTTGCTCCGACACTACTTGCTCCGCCATTACTCATTCCGATACCATATGTTCCTTTCGTTCTGTTAACCCCTGGTCCGTAGACCTCACACTTCGCCGCGCTATGACCATTTATTTTACACTTGTTGCAAAATTTGGTGCAGAACCCCGAGTGATACTTTTCACACCTTTGGCATAGCTGCTTCTGATTGTTGTTGTTGTTGTGGTTGTTATTGTTATTGGGATGATTGTTGTAGTTGCTGTTGTTGTTGTTGTTGTTGTTGTTGTTGGGCCGTTTGTTGTAGTTACGATTGATGTTGCGATTGTTTGGATAATTGTTGCGATTATTGTTGTAATTGCTGTTGTTGTTGTATTGGTGATTCTTATCACCGTTTTCCTCCCACTTTCTTTTGACTTGCTTCACATTGGCCTCTTCAGCAGTCTGTTCTTTAATTCTTTCTTCAATCTGGTTCACTAGTTTGTGAGCCATTCTACATGCCTGTTGTATGGAGGCGGGCTCGTGTGAACTTATATCTTCTTGGATTCTTTCCGGTAATCCTTTCACAAACGCGTCGATCTTCTCTTCCTCATCTTCGAACACTCCCGGACACAATAGGCATAATTCTGTGAATCGTCTTTCATACGTGGTAATATCAAATCCTTGGGTTCGTAACCCTCTAAGTTCTGTCTTGAGCTTATTGACCTCGGTTCTGGGACGGTACTTCTCGTTCATCAAGTGCTTGAATGCTGACCACGGTAGTGCGTAAGCATCATCTTGTCCCACTTGCTCTAGATAGGTATTCCACCATGTTAACGCAGAACCTGTGAAGGTATGTGTAGCGTACTTCACTTTGTCCTCTTCAGTACACTTACTTATGGCAAACACTGATTCGACCTTCTCGGTCCACCGTTTCAATCCGATCGGTCCTTCGGTTCCATCAAATTCCAAAGGTTTGCAGGCAGTGAATTCTTTGTAGGTACATCCTACACGATTTCCTGTACTGCTAGATCCAAGGTTATTGTTGGTATGTAGCGCAGCCTGTACTGCGGCTATGTTTGAAGCTAGAAAAGTACGGAATTCCTCTTCATTCATATTCAAGGTGTGTCGAGTAGTCGGTGCCATTTCCTTCAAAATAGTCAAATGGAACAAGTTAATCATACAGAATATTAAGAGTAGTTAATAGTATTTCGTAGCATAATATGAACTCATTTATAAAAGCTTTTTCTTCATATTAGCATTTTATAAGTTTAAATTCGGGTAGTACCTACCCGTTAAGTTCATACTTAGTAGCTAATATACAATTCAACTACTACAATTCTATATGAAAAACTGATTATAATAATATTTCGCGTTCAAACTTTTATACAATATTTTACAAACTTACAATACCGCTTATTTTACATAAAGCATGAAATATAGCACACAATAACTTTGATACAAGATAGTTGTGAAGATAATTCTAGCTAGTACACAAGTCATTCAGCAAAGGCAATAAAGACACGTAATTCATACGTCCAGAAACAAGTCATGCATTCTGGTTTTACTAGGACTACTTCCCATCCTTGGTCTTGTGGAACATAACCGTTATGGCCATTGATAAGACAGCCTGTTGTAACGTCGTCAAAGGGACGAGGGTTACGTAATGTCCAACAGTCCCGTAACAATCTAAAAACCTTGTTTCTCACCCCAACTACTGAGTCCGTTACTTGTGGAAATGTTTTGTTTAATAGTTGTAGCCCGATGTTCTTGTTCTCACTTTGATGAGAAGCGAACATTACTAACCCGTAAGCATAACATGCTTCTTTATGTTGCATGTTAGCCGCATTTTCTAAATCATGAAGTCCTATGTTCGGATACATTGAGTCAAAATAATTTCTTAACGCGTTGCGTAAAATAGCACTTGGGTTCCCCGCAATATATGCGTCAAAGTAAACACATCGTAACTTATGGGTTTCCCAATGTGATATCCCCCATCTTTCAAACGAAAGTCTCTTATAAACCAAGGCATTCTTGGAACGTTCTTCGAAGGTCTTACAAACTGATTTCGCCGTAAATAGTTGTGCCGAAGAATTCTGACCGACTCTAGACAAGATTTCATCAATCATGTCTCCGGGTAGGTCTCTTAAAATATTGGGTTGTCTACCCATTTTGTGTTTTTACACTGTAAAATAGACAAGTGTTAGATTCAAAAAAATAAAAATACTTATTAATACAAGCAATTTTTACATATATCATAAAGCATAAGCACACTATATTACATATATTACACCATACGAATACAACTATCTTATTCCGACTCGCTCGTTTCTTCTTCTTCGGTTTTGGTTCGTTTTGCCAAGTTTCTAGGGATATATGATGTTCCCCTAATACTAACTGTCGTTTTCCACAACGGTTTAGAAAAACCTGGTGGTTTAGAGGTTCCTGGGTCATTGTTACAACTTAAGGACTTCGGGGGTTGACGATACATATAAAGTTCATCGGGGTTGGATTTAGATTTCTCTATTTTTATGCCCTTTCCCTTATTATTTTCTTTTGCCTTTTTAAATTCAGTTGGGGTAATTTCTATAACATCATCGGAATTCTCGTCGGAATCCGATTCATCGGAGAATTGGTAATCCTCCCAATATTTTGCTTCCTTGGCGGAAACACCATTGACCAAAATTAACCTTGGTCGGTTGGTTGAGGATTTTCTTTTACTTAACTGTTTTATTATTCCCCCACCGGTTCTATTTCCTCCTCCGGTTCCTCCTCTTCCGGTTCTGATTCTTCTTCCGGTTCTGATTCTTCTTTCGGTTCCTCTTCGGGAACTTGTGAATCAGTCCAATATATATTCGACTCTTCGTTATTATTAGGTGAGTCAATGGGATTTGTGCTAGAGGTAGACATCTATCACACAATATCAAACATGTTAAGAGATTAATATATCACATAATATATACATGTTAATAATATATAGTTTCCAACAAAAATGTTAAGCAATCATTTTTAAAGAAAACACGGTCGAAGTCCAGACTCACTAATGCATCCTAACAAACTCGATAAGACACACTAATGCAAATTTTCTGGTTCTCTAAGACCAACGCTCGGATACCAACTGAAATGTCCCGTTCTTATTGATTAAAAACGTTCCATATTAATTGATTTCGTTGCGAGGTTTTGACCTCTATATGAGACGTTTTTCAAAGACTGCATTCATTTTAAAACAAACCATAACCTTTATTTCATAAATAAAGGTTTAAAAAGCTTTACGTAGATTATCAAATAATGATAATCTAAAATATCCTGTTTACACACGACCATTACATAATGGTTTACAATACAAATATGTTACATCGAAATCAGTTTCTTGAATGCAGTTTTTACACAATATCATACAAACATGGACTCCAAATCTTGTCCTTATTTTAGTATGCAATAGCGGAAGCTCTTAGTATTCACCTGAGAATAAACATGCTTTAAACGTCAACAAAAATGTTGGTGAGTTATAGGTTTAACCTATATATATCAAATCGTAACAATAGACCACAAGATTTCATATCTCAATACACATCCCATACATAGAGATAAAAATCATTCATATGGTGAACACCTGGTAACCGACATTAACAAGATGCATATATAAGAATATCCCCATCATTCCGGGACACCCTTCGGATATGATATAAATTTCGAAGTACTAAAGCATCCGGTACTTTGGATGGGGTTTGTTAGGCCCAATAGATCTATCTTTAGGATTCACGTCAATTAGGGTGTCTGTTCCCTAATTCTTAGATTACCAGACTTAATAAAAAGGGGCATATTCGATTTCGATAATTCAACCATAGAATGTAGTTTCACGTACTTGTGTCTATTTTGTAAATCATTTATAAAACCTGCATATATTCTCATCCCAAAAATATTAGATTTTAAAAGTGGGACTATAACTCACTTTCACAGATTTTTACTTCGTCGGGAAGTAAGACTTGGCCACTGGTTGATTCACGAACCTATAATAATATATACATATATATCAAAGTATATTCAAAATATAATTACAATACTTTTAATACATTTTGATGTTTTAAGTTTATTAAGTCAGCTGTCCTCGTTAGTAACCTACAACTAGTTGTCCACAGTTAGATGTACAGAAATAAATCGATAAATATTATCTTGAATCAATCCACGACCCAGTGTATACGTATCTCAGTATTGATCACAACTCAAACTATATATATATTTTGGAATCAACCTCAACCCTGTATAGCTAACTCCAACATTCACATATAGAGTGTCTATGGTTGTTCCGCAATATATATATAGATGGGTCGACATGATAGGTCGAAACATTGTATACGTGTCTATGGTATCTCAAGATTACATAATATACAATATAAGTTGATTAGGTTATGGTTGGAATAGATTTATTACTAACTTTCACGTAGGTAAAATGAGTAGTTTTTATCAATCTTGTTTTACTCGCCATTTCTTCGTTTCTAATCCGTTTTGAGTGATTCCAGTGGCCACGGTTTCGTATTGAACTTAACTTTATGAATCTAAATAGAAAAAGTATAAGTTTATAGTCGGAAATACAAGTTACAAGTCATTTTTGAAAGAGGTAGTCATTTACGTCGAAAGAACGACATCTTGATGACCATTTTGAAAAACATACTTTCACTTTGAGTTTAACCATGATTTTTGGATATAGTTTCATGTTCATAAGAAAAATCATTTTTATAGAAGTATAGCTTTTAAATCAAAGTTCTTCTTAGCTTTTAATTATCCCAACCAAAACAGCCCCCGGTTTTACTACGACGGCGTATATCCAGTTTTATGGTGTTTATCGTGTTTTCGGATTTTAAATCATTAAGTCAGCATATCATATAGATATATAACATGTGTTTAGTTGATTTTAAAAGTCTAGTTAGAAGGATTAACTTTATTTGCGAACAAGTTTAGAATTAACTAAACTATGTTCTAGTGATTACAAGTTTATAACGTTGAATAAGATAGCTTTTTATGTATGAATCGAATGATGTTATGAACATCATTACTACCTCAAGTTCCTTGGTTAAACCTACTGGAAATTATAAAAATGGATCTAGCTTCAAAGGATCCTTGGATGGCTTGAAAGTTCTTGAAGCAGAATCATGACACGAAAACAATTTCAAGTAAGATTTCCACTCGAAATAAGATTGTTATAGTTATAGAAATTGAATTAAAGTTTGAATATAATTATTACCTTGTATTAGAAAGATAACCTACTATAAGTAACAAAGGTTTCTTGATCTTGGATGATTACTAGGAATGGATTTAGAAAACTTGGAAGTAAACTTGCAATCTTGGAAGTATTCTTGATTTTATGAAACTAGAACTTTTGGAATTTATGAAGAACACTTAGAACTTGAAGATAGAACTTGAGAGAGATCAATTAGATGAAGAAAATTTAAGAATGAAAGTGTTTGTAGGTGTTTTTGGTCGTTGGTGTATGGATTAGATATAAAGGATATGTAATTTTGTTTTCATGTAAATAAGTCATGAATGATTACTCATATTTTTGTAATTTTATGAGATATTTCATGCTAGTTGCCAAATGATGGTTCCCACATGTGTTAGGTGACTCGCATGGGCTGCTAAGAGTTGATCATTGGAGTGTATATACCAATAGTACATACATCTAAAAGCTGTGTATTGTACGAGTACGAATACGGGTGCATACGAGTAGAATTGTTGATGAAACTGAACGAGGATGTAATTGTAAGCATTTTTGTTAAGTAGAAGTATTTTGATAAGTGTATTGAAGTCTTTCAAAAGTGTATGAATACATATTAAAACACTACATGTATATACATTTTAACTGAGTCGTTAAGTCATCGTTAGTCGTTACATGTAAGTGTTGTTTTGAAACCTTTAGGTTAACGATCTTGTTAAGTGTTGTTAACCCAATTTTTATAATATCAAATGAGATTTTAAATTACTATATTATCATGATATTATGATGTATAAATATCTCTTAATATGATATATATACATTAAATATCGTTACAACGATAATCGTTACATATATATCTCGTTTCAAAATCATTAAGTTAGTAGTCTTGTTTTTACATATGTAGTTCATTGTTAATATACTTAATGATATGTTTACTTATCATAATATCATGTTAACTATATATATATATATATATATATATATATATATATATATATATATATATATATATATATATATATATATATATATATATATATATATATATATATATATATATATATATATATATCCATATATATGTCATCATATAGTTTTTACAAGTTTTAACGTTCGTGAATCACCGGTCAACTTGGGTGGTCAATTGTCTATATGAAACCTATTTCAATTAATCAAGTCTTAACAAGTTTGATTGCTTAACATGTTGGAAACACTTAATCATGTAAATAACAATTTCATTTAATATATATATATAAACATGGAAAAGTTCGGGTCACTACAAATATAACAATTTATACATCTTAAATTTCATATCTGTATATATTATAATAATATTAACAATACAAATAATATTCATATCAATATTAATAATAATAATGAAAGTAATAATAGTAATATTAATATAACAACCCTATTTTTAATGTATACTTATATTTAACATATATATATTATAATTGTATCACATATAACATATGTTGAACGTTATTTATTCATTTTAATATAAATACATTATACAATATGTGTTTGTATATTAAATATAATTGTCTTATATATTTATA
The DNA here is from genome assembly GCF_046630445.1 of Rutidosis leptorrhynchoides. Taxonomy (NCBI): domain Eukaryota; kingdom Viridiplantae; phylum Streptophyta; class Magnoliopsida; order Asterales; family Asteraceae; genus Rutidosis; species Rutidosis leptorrhynchoides. The sequence goes on from NC_092339.1 coordinate 11,593,998, forward strand.
AGTATTATATCTATATATATTTACTTGATAAGTTATTTTCTTTTATTAATATAAATTTCGACATATAATATCTATAACTTTTATATATATATTCACATGCATATTTATTTACAACCAAATGTTCGTGAATCGTCGGAAGTAATCAAAGGTCAAATGATTTCATGGAAACAGTTCAAAAAATTTTGAGACTCAATATTACAGACTTTGCTTACCTTGTCAAAATCAATTTAAGATTAAGTTTAAATTTGGTCAGAAATTTCCGGGTCGTCACAGCTACCACCTCCTCCATACAACCACTAAAAACCGCCACCTTCACCACCACACCACCACCAATCGGCAACCTCCAAAACACCACCACCACCTACGGTTTTCACTAAAACTGAAACCACCCCAACACCATCTTGTTATCTTGGTTGATTGCTTCTAGTTTTTGGGTTAATCTTCAAGTGTGTTCTTCGTGTTCATCAAGATCTTCAAGCATGTTCTTCGTTATTCGGGTTATTTGATCTTCATCTTCAAGTTTTCTTCTTTTCTTTTTGTTAATCTTCATCATACATCATCAAGGTATAACCCTAGATCCAAATCTTTTAAATTCTATCTTTCGATTTATGTTTATATTCGTAATCATATTCATTCTTGATCTTAATATTCATATTGTTCATGTAAAAAAAAATATAAATATACATATACATATATACCACACAACTAAAAAAATATATATATAAAATTTGTTTGATCTTTAAACCCTAATTATTTGGATCATTAACATGTATGTAATCTTGTTAAAAATATACAAAATATATATACATATACCACGTATACATATACATATAAAAAAAATATAAACATATACATACACATACATATACGACTACATATACATATATATAAAAAACACTATATATACATACATATATACACGACATATACATACTACATATACATAAACATTAAATAATATAAAACCCTAATACTACTTAAACTCTAAACATTAATTATATAACCCTAATTATATAATAATCACTTTCTAATCATTATTAACCCTAATTTAACCTAAATCATTACCTAATCATTTCTTAATTATTAATCATTAATTACTTAAACCCTAATCATATAATAATAATTACTAAACCTAATCATTAAATCTAATCATTACTTTACTAAACCCTAAACCTAATACTACTTAAATACTATTTAAAACATTTAATACTACTAAACCCTAATACTACTACATATACTACATACTACTACTAACACTTATAATGTACTACTTATATTATAATACTTATATTATAAGAATATAACATACGATTACAATAGTCATTCACGATAACGTGAGATTACTTGAACGTCTACGCTACTTGTGGCCTAGGGTGATATTTGGTACCATTATGGGACGCTTGTGGATCTCGAATGCCAAGACTTAGATTCTGGTCAAGAGATCCTGGGCCGCTTGGTAACAATAGATCATTCGAGTGACTTGCCGGTGGCATAGATGTTTGGGTATGGTGCACAATATCAAACCCGACTATAGTGATCATACACTCACTAAGTGAACAACACTTAGTCACTTACACACTTAATAAGTGGTGGACTTATTAAGAACAACTCACTAGTGTTCAACACTAACTTACTAAACATGGAAACTTACTAAAAATGGAAATAAGAATGGGAACTTAGTAAAACAAACTACACTTAAACACTTGCATACTTAACTTAAATTTGGGCAAATATTTAACTACTCTTAAATGTCATTAGGTTGATTTTCTGCTCACATTCATCCAACTCTTCTTATCCAAGGAATAACAAACTCTTCTCCTACTTACTAAGGTGAACTTCATAGCCCCACTTACTATTGCGCAATTTATTTAAACTTACCGGGGTGAGACACATGCTTCTTTTAAAATTTACAACTTAGACACAAGTACCAACAATTAAACTGTGCTATACCTGACTATGTCCTGCAAGTCCCCACTGTGATATTTTTAATTGCTTTTACATAACGCATTCTTAATTATTGGGGGTAGGCCTATCGGGAGTAACGTCCCCGATACATTTGACCAAGTCATTGTATTACTTAATAATGATTCAAACCGACAAGGACAATACAACTTGTCACGGGGAAAACTTTGAAACTGTTTAGTCTAAATATCACAAACATGGCACTACTTTTAGATCCCTGCGAGATCTACTTTTATAAATAAAAATCTTGTGGTCTAAACAACGGTCAACTATTTTTTTAAACCTATGAACTTCACTCAACCTTTTTGGTTGACACTTTAGCATGTTTTGTCTCAGGTTACGATTGATCAGCTTACTCTTATCTGTGGGATGCTACTTGGACTCTAGGACTTGAAGAAAGAGTCACATTTATTATTTATGCATTTATTTACATTCTTGCAATTTCAATTCTTGTAAAGACATTCTATTTTCCGTTGCGTACTCAATAAAGTTTGTTTTTATCATATAGTGTCGTTCTTATTATATAATATGTTGGTAATTTTGATATTAATGTCACATCCACCCAGGCCCTAATTGGGGGTGTGATATGGAGTATACCGATAATTCAGTTACTGTCTCCCTCGCATAGTATTCCGATGCAGGGGATGCATCGTTCATCTGTACTACGCGAACAGTAACTCCCGAACCAGAAAGACTCATTTCTGCCTTTTGCCCAACTTACAAATTTGGCATAACTACAAAACCATAGCTGCCCTACATGTAAGCCAGTTGCCGCTACAAAACCCGCAATCGACAATATACCTACCAGACTACTAACCCGTAGTCGGCATCCAGGGTGGCCACAACAAGTCACATAATATAGCACAATATATCATATACTAATTATTCAGGTGAATAAGCCAAGGTAATAGTAGCATAATCCGCTACTAAACACTTATAAACATTAAGATAGTCCCACTCACCTGGAAATACAAGAACTCAGTAGTCTTATTTCACTGAGCATTCACCTTTTCCTTTATCACCTGAGAATATCATTTCTCTAGTTAGTACCCATTTTAATCAGGCTACACATCAGAAGAAATAAACATATCAATATAGTAAATGGGTTAGAATTGCACTTGATGCAAACATACAAACACTGTCACTCGCACGGGTGGAGTCTCACTCGTGCGACTGACTAGTTCACTCGTACGACTGAGTATCCTCACTCGCAAGACTGAAAACCTACTCCCACGAGTGACTTTAAAGTTCACTCGCACGATTAAGTAACTTACACGCACGGGTGGACGCCTCACCCGTACGGGTGTGTAACACCGGCCATTTTTTTTATACGTTATTACAAAACATTATTTAAACAAAAGTCCACATCAGAGTAGGGTTGTCAAACATGTCTTCTACATCAGCACCCACCCTGACTAGCAGTACCTAAACCTGCAAGGGGAGAATATGTAGGGAATTAGTGCACTGCTAAGTGAATAGAATCTATCTAACAGATATAGCTTAAGCTACACACAAGCTGTATACTAACAACAATACTTTCTAACTACCAACTAGCATACAATAAGACAATACGAGGATCGGTGGCTTGTACGAGCACACGACTCTCATCTGATCGGGCATGAGTCTATCGATAGTCCCTGCTACTCAGTTAACAGTATAGTTATCCAGATGCAGGGGATGCATCATTCACACTATACTCCACAATCAGTAGCATATGGACCCAAACTTCCCACAACCTTTATGCACAAACAATAACAAATTGAACCAATTTTGACATCAAAACCACTTTCATAAAACTTAACTAAAACACCCATTTTGACATCGATTTAATCACGAAATCAAACAAACTTTACCTTGATAGAATCACAACAACACAAGGAACTATTTGACACCAAAATCGAGATTCAATTCGAGATCAAATGATTTAGGGTTGTTTGAGATGATGAAGATGAGGTTAGGTGAGAGTGAGTGATTAAATGAATTTTCTAGAGAAAATGAGAAAGTGGAAGCTGGTATAACACTTAATTGTGTTATATCACAATACCCCTCAACACACGGGTATTTACTAGTTATCTGATATCTTTCGCACAAGATTAGGTAACCCAAACGAGGTCCAAATAAAATAAACAAACCTGTTCTGGGACCCTTGTCACAAACTGGTCACAACACAAATATAATAAAACACTAATAAAATAATTAAAATAAAAGTACTTAAGACTAAGCACAAACCCTAAGGGCAAAATAGGCAACTTACAACTAGCCCGGGTTTCAGTCTGTTACAAATTCACCCCCTTTAAGAAGATTCCGTCCTCGGAATCTGGTCTTGGTCAAACAAACGAAGGTAGCGGGTTCTCATCAACTCTTCTGTCTTCCAAGTAAGATTAGAACCCAAACTGTGCTTCCACTCAATCAACACCATCGGAATCTCTTTCATTCTCAGCTTAGTCACCTTTCGGTCAACTACACGGACTGGCTCTTTCACCAATTTCTTATTCAAATCGATGCTTAAATCTTTTAAAGGAAGAAATTGCGTTTCATCTTCGACTTTACACTTACGAAGATAACATACGTTAAATGTATTATGAATACCGGCTAACTTTGGCTGAAGATCTAACACCACAGTCTGATCATTCAACACTTCACTGATCGGAAACGGACCAATATATCTCGGTGCTAACTTACCACGTTTACCGAATCTGATAACCCCTTTCCACGGTGAAACTTTCAGAGACACTCGTTCACCCACACTAAAGGTTACCGAACGTCTACGCAGATCAGCATACATTTTCTGCCTGTCTCTAGTGGCTTTCAACTTTTCTCGCGCAATTACAACTTTTTCGACTGTCATTTGAACAATTTCAGGACCTGCAAACTGTTTCTCCCCAGCTTCTAACCAACAAGTCGGAGTTTTTCAACGATGACCGTACAACATTTCATAGGGCGGCATCCCTATACTCGAATGATATGAATTATTATACGCGAATTTGACCAATGGCAAATGTGTATCCCACGAACCACCGTATTCTAACACACAAGCCCTTAACATATCTTCTAGAGTCTGTATCGTTCTCTCACTCTGACCGTCTGTCTGAGGATGATAAGCTGTACTTAAATTCATATGTGTACCCAGATTCTGTTGAAGACTATTTCAAAAATTCGACACAAATCTGGAATCTCTGTCTGAAACGATCGATAATGGCACACCATGTCGACTAACTATTTCTTTCACATACAATTCGGCTAACTCACTTAACGAAGCTGTTTCACGAGTAGCAAGAAAATGATCACTTTTAGTTAGACGATCCACTATTACCCAAATAATATCATGTCTTTTCTGAGTTCGAGGTAATTTGGTCACAAAATCCATCGTTATATGTTCCCATTTCCACTCTGGATTCTGTAACTGACGTAACGAACCATAAGGTTTCTGATGTTCTGCCTTCACTTGAGCACATATATGACACTTTTCAACATAATGGGCGATATCTGTTTTCATTGTCGGCCACCAATACACTGTTTTCAAATCATGATACATCTTATTACTACTCGGATGTACTGTCAATCTGGATTTGTGAGCTTCTGTCATGATTAAATCCCTCAAATCTCCAAGTTTAGGCACTCAAACACGATTGTTTAAGGTCTTTAGTCCACGTGAGTCATCAATTAAGTCCACTTTTTGTTTGATCATTTGTTCAGATTTAATATGTTCATCCTCTAAAGCACAGGCCTGAACGGTTCTTAAGCTGTTAATCAAATCTGAATTTATATTCAAACGAAGGAATTTCATATTTTCACCTGAATTTTTACGACTTAGCGCATCTGCAACCACATTTGCCTTACCTGGATGGTATTTAATTTCACAATCATAATCTTTGATCAACTCTTGCCACCGTCTCTATCGCATATTCAATTCTTTCTATGAGAAGATATACTGCAAACTCTTGTGATCTGTACAAATAAAATAATGGGTTCCATACAAATAGTGTCTCCATAGTTTCAAAGCAAACACTGCTGCAGCCATTTCAAGATCATGTACTGGATAATTCTTCTCATGAATTTTCAACTGTCACGAGGCGTAGGCGATTACTTTATCTCTTTGCATTAATACACAACCCAACCCAGCAAATGACGCATCACAGTATACTACGAAGTCGTCTGAACCTTCTGGTAAAGCTAACACTAATGCCTGACACAGTAGCTGTTTAAAAATCTGAAAAAGCCTTTTCCTGTTCATCAGTCCATCGAAAGGCTACATCTTTACGAGTCAACTTAGTCAACGGACCTGCTATTTTAGAAACATCTTTGATAAACCTGCGATAATAACCAGCCAATCCCAGAAAACTCTTAATCTCAGTCGGACTCTTCAGAGAATTCCAATTCATTACCGCTTCTATTTTTATCGGATCAACCTTTATACCTTAGGAACAAATCACATGACCCAAAAACTGTACTTCACGTAACCAAAATTCACATTTTGAAAATTCTGCAAATAGTTGCTCACGTTTCAACAAGTTCAAAACCTGTCTCAGATGTTCAGGATGTTCACTCTCTGTCTTTGAATACACTAGTATATCGTCTATAAATACAATCACAAACTTATCTAAGAACGGACGACACACTCTATTCATTAGATCCATGAAGACTGCTGGCGCATTCGTCAACCCAAACGGCATAACAAGAAATTCATAATGACCATACCTTGTTCTGAACGTTGTTTTCAGTATATCTGATTCAGCAACCCGAACCTGGTGACATCCGAATCGTAAAGCTATCTTAGAGAAGAATGAAGCACCCTGTAACTGATCGAACAAGTCGTCTATTCGAGGTAACAGATACTTATTCTTCACTGTTCTTTTGTTCAATTCACGATAATCAATACACATACGCATTGACCCGTCCTTCTTTTTAACAAACAATACCGGAGCACCCCACGGTGACGAACTCGGTCGGATAAACCCATGATCTAATAACTTTTGAATCTGTGACATCATTTCACGGATTTTAGACGGCGCTAATCGGTATGGAGCTTTTGCAACTGGAGTTGTTCCAGGAACCAACTCAATCTTGTATTCGACTTCCCTTACCGGTGACAGACCTGGTAACTCATCCGCGAACACTTCAGGAAATTCTAATACTATTGGAATATCGGCCACTGTTTTCTTTTCTTTCTTCGCATCAATCACATATGCAAGAAATGATTCACAACCCTTTACCATCGACTTTTTCGCTTTCATCATGGTTATCAACGGAAAATTATACCCGCCCTACTCCCCTCGGTCCAGACCACGGGTTCCATCGGTCGAACGAAAGGTAATCATTTTCCTATCACACTTAATATTAGCCATAAGCGAGCTCAGCCAATCCATTCCTAATACTACATCAAAGCTAGGAATAGGTAACACTAAACAATTCACCGGGAAAGACTTCCCTTTGATCTCTATACAAACCCCATACACATATGTTGTGACGGGTGTGGTTTACCATCGGCTACTTCTACACTAACCGGCTTGGGTAACACAGTAGCTGGTAAATTCAACTTAGCACAGAATTCTAGGGACATAAAACACCTATTGGCACCACAATCAAACAATACGTGAGCAGGTATTGAGTTGATTAGAAAAAAAATATCACTTCGTCGGTTACCACAACATTCTCAACCGACATCTGAAAAGCTCTAGGCTCTGCTGTTGGAGGGTTCTTCCTCTTCTGCCCACTCGAGGCAGTTAACCCTCCGGCTGATGCCGAACGCGCCCCTGACCCTGCCCCGGAACTACCACACTTCGACGGACAACTAACTGCACGATGCCCTGGTTTGTGACAACTCCAACACACACTATTCGGATACGGGCATGCTGAAAACTCATGCCCAACAACACCACACTTTAAGCATCTTCTTGTAGCATCAGAACATGACCACTATGAGAAGATCGACACGTGTGACACCAATTCCCTTTACCTGATCCAGTCCCAGTACTACTCTGACCACTTTTACCCTTCGATTTAAACCCACTAGACTTCTTAGATTTAGATCCTGTTTGACCAGATACTTGCCCACCTTGTTGTAGCACATTACCAAATATTCTGTTTCTGGCGGCCTGAAAATCACTTTCTACCATCTTAGCCATCACAACAGCTTGAGACAATGATGTAGCTGTTCTAACAAAAGTTCGGTACTCTGGCAGAATGATATTAACAAAATGCTGGATACGAGACGCTTCATCTGGCACCCACTATTGTACAAACCTCAGCTTCCATACAAATAGTGTCGAATCAACCTTTATACCTTCAGCACAAATCACATGACCTAAAAACTGCACTTCACGTAACCAAAATTCACATTTTGAAAATTTTGCAAATAGTTGCTCACGTTTTAACAAGTTCAAAACCCGTCTCAGATGTTAAGCATGTTCACTCTCTGTCTTTGAATACACTAGTATATCATCTATAAACACAATCACAAACTTATCTAAGAACGGACGACACACTCTATTCATTAGATCCATGAAGACTGCTGGCGCATTCGTCAACCCAAACGGCATGACAAGAAATTCATAATGACCATACCTTGTTCTGAACGCTGTTTTCGGTATATCTGATTCAGCAACACGAACCTGGTGATATCCGGATCGTAAATCTATCTTAGAAAAGAATGAAGCACCCTGTAACTGATCGAACAAGTCGTCTATTCGAGGTAACAAATACTTATTCTTCACTGTTCTTTTGTTCAATTCACGATAATCAATACACATACGCATTGACCAATATTTCTTTTTAACGAACAATACCGGAGCACCCTACGGTGAAGAACTCTGTCGGATAAACCTACGATCTAATAACTCTTGAATCCGTGACATCATTTCACAGAATTCAGACGGTGCTAATCGGTATGGAGCTGTTGCAACTGGAGTTCTTCCAGGAACTAATTCAATCTTATATTCGACTTCCCTTACCGGCGGTAGACCTGGTAACTCATCCGGGAACACTTCAGGAAATTCTGATACTATTGGAATATCGGCCACTGTTTTCTTTTCTTTCTTCGCATCAATCACATATGCAAGAAATGATTCACAACCCTTTGCCATCGAATTTTTCGCTTTCATCATGGTTATCAACTGAAAATTATACCCGCCCCGCTCCCCTCAGGCCACAACACGGGTTCCATCGGTCGAACGAAAGGTAATCATTTTCATATCACACTTAATATTAGCCCTAAGCGAGCTCAGCCAATCCATTCCTAATACTACATCAAATCTAGGAATAGGTAACACTAAACAATTCACCGGGAAAGACTTCCCTTTGATCTCTATACAAACCCCAGACATATATGTTGTGACGGGTGTGGTTTACCATCGGCTACTTCTACACTAACCGGCTTGAGTAACACAGTAGCTGGTAAATTCAGCTTAGTACAGAAATCTAGGGACATAAAACACCTATTGGCACCACAATCAAACAATACGCGAGCAGGTATTGAGTTGATTAGAAACATACTGGTGATCACTTCGTCGGTTGCCACAACATTCTCAACCGACATCTGAAAAGCTCTAGGCTCTGCTGTTGGAGGGTTCTTCCTCTTCTGCCCACTCGAGGCAGTTAACCCTCCGGCTGATGCCGAATGCGCCCCTGACCCTGCCCCAGAACTACCACACTTCGACGGACAACTAACTGCACGATGCCCTGGTTTGTGACAACTCTAACACACACTATTCGGATACAGGCATGCTGAAAACTCATGCCCAACAACACCACACTTTAAGAATCTTCTTGTAGCATTAGAACATGACCACTGTGAGAAGATCGACACGTGTGACACCAATTCTCTTTACCTGATCCAGTCCCAGTCCTACTCTGACCACTTTTACCCTTCGATTTAAACCCACTAGACTTCTTAGATTTAGATCCTGTTTGACCAGATACTTGCCCACCTTGTTGTAGCACATTACTAAACATTCTATTTCTAGCGGCCTGCACATCACTTTCTACCATCTTAGCCATCACAACAGCTTGAGACAATGATGTAGCTGTTCTAACAAAAGTTCGGTACTCTGGCAGAATGATATTAACAAAATGCTAGATACGAGACGCTTCATCTGGCACCCACTGTTGTACAAACCTCAGTTTATCCATATACTTCTCTGCTACCTCATCGATCGTCATTTTAGGTGTCATCTTCATTTCAAGAAACTCAGTCTTGATTCAGTTGATATCAAATGAATTACAATATTGTTCACACACCTTCCCATGAAACTACTCCCATGTGATCATACTAACTTGCTCTTTCGGTATATTGGAAATCAAAGAATCCCACCAAATCATAGCCCTACCTTTCAACAGTCGACTAGCATATGTTACTTTTAGCTCAGGTTCACACTGGCACAATTCAAATACCCTTTCAATTTCTCGCAACCAATTAAGAGTTACAGTCAGATCAGTACTTCCAGAAAACTCGGAGGGTTTGCAATCACAGAAGTTCTTATAAGTACACCTTTTAGGTGGTTGCATGTAAGGTTGTTGAAACATTTGCATTTGGTATGGGTTCATCATCATTGGATTTTGGTAAGTAAAAGTGTTTTGCAGTGGCATATAGTATTGGTTAGGTATTTGATTCTGAAACTAGTTCTGGTGCACATTAGGTATTGTTTGGGATTGCGCGGTTAGGAATCCAGGTGGTGTATCATCATTTCCAGAATGCCTCGCCAACTCAAGCTCATTAAGTTTGTCTTCAGCCTCTTTTAGCTTGCTTTCTAACTGAAGGATGTAACTATTCTGATCATCATCAGACTCAGCACCCTCTTCTGGTGCTCTGAATGTTTCGGGTTGGATGGGCCAGTTGCGTTTCTATCAGCCATATCTGTGCTACAAAACAGCTCACACAAAAGCTTAGTAGATACCAGTTAGTTCAATCACACTAACACACACATATATCCTATTTTCACTTAACCCCCACTCCCACGGACATGTTTGACTTGCCTCAAGGTTTGAGAACAAAACACGCGCACGTATTTGCTGCCAAACCATGCTCTGATACCAACTTGTAACACCGGCAATTTTTTTTATACACAGCGGAAGACTTTACTAATAAACACAATATAAGTTATGTCATTACATTAATCCATGTAATTAAGTTTAAGTTTACACAACGGTGTTACGTTATTACAAAACATTATTTAAACAAAAGTCCACATCAGAGTAGAGTTGTCAAACATGTCTTCTACATCAGCACCCACCCCGACTATCAGTACCTAAACCTGCAAGGGGAGAATATGTGGGGAATTAGCGCACCGCCTTAAATGTCCCGTTCATATTGATTATAAATGTTCCATATTAATTGATTTCGTTGTGAGGTTTTGACCTCTATATGAGACGTTTTTCAAAGACTGCATTTGTTTTTAAAACAAACCACAACCTTTATTTTATCGACAAGGTTAAAAGGACACCACCTAGATTATCAGAAATGATAATCTAAAAATATCACACTTACACACTACCAATACATATTGGTTTACAATATTAAGATGTTACAACAAAGTAAATCTCGAATGCAGTTTTAAACAATATTATACAAGCATGCTGACACCAAGTCTTGTCCATATATTAGCATGCAACAGCGGAAGCTCTTAATAATCACCTGAGAATAAACATACTTTAAACGTCAACAAAAATATTAGTGAGTTATAGGTTTAACCTATATATTATCAAATTAATATAATAGACCACAAGATTTCATTTATTCAATAATCCTACACTCGCAAGTGTATAAAAATCATTCTATGATGAACACCTGGTAACCGACATTAACATAATGCATATAGAATATCCCCGCATACTCGCAAGTACGTCATAAATTGGCAATCGCAATCACTATATAAATCGAAGTATTAAATCATTCCAAATTCCAGAATGGGGTTTGTTAGGCCCATAGATCTATCTTTAGGATTCGCGTTAATTAGGGGTCATATCCCTAATTCTTAGGCTACCAGACTTGAAGGGGCAATATTCAGTTTAATAATTCAACCATAGAATGTAGTTTCGCGTACTTGTGTCTATTTTGTAAAACATTTAGAAAACTGCATGTATTCTCATCCCAAAAATATTAGATTTTAAAAGTGGGACTATAACTCACTTTCACATATTTTTACTTCGTCGGGAATTAAGACTTGGCCACTGGTCGATTCACGAACCTATAACAAATATGTACATATATATCAAAGTATGTTCAAAATATATTTACAACATTTTTAATACGTTTTACTGTTTTAAATTCATTAAGTCAGCTGTCCTCGTTAGTAACCTACTACTAGTTGTCCACAGTTAGATGTACAGAAATAAATCGATATATATTATCTTGAATTAATCCACGACCCAGTGTATACACGTCTCAGGCTAGATCACAACTCAAAGTATATATATTTTTGGAATCAACCTCAACCCTGTATAGCTAACTCCAACATTACTGCATATAGAGTGTCTATGGTTGTTCCAAATAATATATATACATGGGTCGATATGATATGTCAAAACATTTGCATACGTGTCTATGGTATCCCAAGATTACATAATATATTATAATACATATATAATACAATATAAGTTAGCTAGGATATGATTTGTATAGATTTGTTACAAATTTCACGTAGCTACAACAAGCAAAATTATCCAATCTTGTTTTACCCATAACTTCTTCGTTTTAAATCCGTTTTGAGTGATTCAAGTTGCTATGGTTTCATATTGAACTTAAGTTTATGAATCTAAACAGAAAAAGTATAATTTTATAGTCGGAAATACAGGTTACAAGTCATTTTTGTAAAGGTAGTCATTTCAGTCGAAAGAACGACGTCTAGATGACCATTTTGGAAAACATACTTCCACTTTGAGTTTAACCATGATTTTTGGATATAGTTTCATGTTCATAAGAAAAATAATTTTCCCAGAAGAACAACTTTTAAATCAAAGTTTATCATAGTTTTTAATTAACTAACCCAAAACAGCCCGCGGTGTTACTACGACGGCGTATATCCGGTTTTACGGTGTTTTTCGTGCTTTCATATTTTAAATCATTAAGTTAGAATATCATATAGATATAGAACATGTGTTTAGTTGATTTTAAAAGTCAAGTTAGAAGGATTAACTTTTGTTTGTGAACAAGTTTAGAATTAACTAAACTATGTTCTAGTGATTACAAGTTTAAACCTTCGAATAAGGTAGTTTTATATATATGAATCAAATGATGTTATGAACATCATTACTACCTCAGGTTTTGTGGATAAACCTACTGGAAATGAGAAAAATAGATCTAGCTTCAAAGGATCCTTGGATGGCTTGAAAGTTCTTGAAGCAAAATCATGACACGAAAACAAGTTCAAGTAAGATTTCCACTCGAAATAAGATTGTTATAGTTATAGAAATTGAATCAAAGTTTGAATATGAGTATTGCCTTGTATTAGAAAGATATCTTACTATAAATAAGAAAGATTTCTTAAGGTTGGATGATCACTCAAAGTGGATTTGCAAGATTGGAAGTAATTTCTTGATAGATGTTAAATGATGGTTCCCACATGGTTAGGTAACTCACATGGGCTGATAAGAGCTAATCATTAGAGTGTATATATTAATAGTAAATACATTTAGAAGTTGTGTATTGTACGAGTACAAATACGAGTGCATACGAGTAGAATTGTTGATGAAAATGAATGAGGATGTAATTGTAAGCATTTTTGTTAAGTAGAAGTACTTTAATAAGTGTCTTAAAGTCTTTCAAAAGTGTATGAATATATATTAAAACACAACATGTATATATATTTTAACTGAGTCGTTAAGTCATCGTTAGTCGTTACATGAAAGTGTTGTTTTGAAACCTTTAAGTTTAACGATCTTGTTAAATGTTGTTAACCCATTGATTATTATATCTAATGAGATATTAAATCATTAAATTATCATGATATTATGATGTATTAATATATCTTAATATGATATATATACATTTAAATGTTGTTACAACGATAATAGTTACATGTATGTCTCGTTTCGAAATCCTTAAGTTAGTAGTCTTGTTTTTACATATGTAGCTCATTGTTAATATACTTAATGAGATACATACTTATCATAATATCATGTTAACTATATATATATCCATATATATGTCATCATATAGTTTTTACAAGTTTTAACGTTCGTGAATCGCCGGTCAACTTGGGTGGTCAATTGTCTATATAAAACCTATTTCAATTAATCAAGTCTTAACAAGTTCGACTGCTTAACATGTTGGAAACACTTAATCATGTAAATATCAATTTCATTTAATATATATAAACATGGAAAAGTTCGGGTCACTACAGTGCTAAGTGAATGGAATCTATCTAACAGATATAGCTTAAGCCACACACAAGCTATATACTAACAACAATACTTGCTAACTACCAATTAGCATACAATAAGACAATACGAGGATCGGTGGCTTGTACGAGCACACGACTCTCAGCTGATCGGGCCTGAGTGTACCGATAATCCAGGCTACTCAATTCACAATATAGTTATCCAGATGCAGGGATGCATCATTCACACTATACTCCACAATCAGTAGCCTATGGACCCAACCTCCCCTAGGCATGGTTGACCTCATACGGACTCTAACCTCTCCTAGGCACAGTCTCGAGTCCCCAGTCTCCCTAGGCCCGACTGGTGTCATTCACACAGTGTACACATAATTCACACACAGCATCAGGCATACTATATTATTCTAACATGGCAATTCCCTGCACTATGCATGGTAAAATAGTCAACCACAGTAGCATGATATGCCACTTAAACTCTATCTGGAGATAGACCCACTCACCAATTACCAGCAACTGCTCAGTTATTATTTCTGAGCTTCCTCCGTGTTCTTATCTCCTGAGAACAACAAAAACCAAGTTAGAATAGTGTTCCCATCAAAATTAGACACACTGACAGCACATTTCAGCAAATTAGTAAAAAAAAGCGTTCGCTTTATGCATTTTCAAAATTTACATCCTAAAAATCATAAAAACACGCGGGCAGCATAATGGCTATAAATCAACACTTAGTAAAATTTCACTGCCTAAGACCATCGGCCGACCGACCAAGACAATCGGCCGACTGTCTTCACACCATCGGCCGAGGGTCTCTTCTACAGACCGAACGACTAAAGAAATTTCACCAACTGAAGGACTCCCACCATCGGTCGATGGTCAACGACCATTGGACGGTTGTCAGTCACCATCAGTCGATGGTCAAAGACCATCGGCCGTAGGTAGTTCATCAGCTGCAGCAGCAGCAAAGTGATGGGTTTCAACCCAAAATCACCAAATCTCGACTTTGGTCACTTTTTTAACCTCAAAACTGAACACATCTTGTACACAAAACATTCAGAAACATAAACCCACAACCTTTATGCACAAACAACAACAAATTGAACCAATTTTGACATCAAAACCACTTTCATAAAACTTAACTAAAACACCCATTTTGACACCGATTTGATCACGAAATCAAACAAACTTTACCTTGATAGAATCACAACAACACAAGGAACGATTTGACAACAAAATCGAGCTTCAATTCGAGATCAAATGATTTATGGTTGTTTGAGATGATGAAGATGATGTTAGGTGAGAGTGAGTGATTAAATGAATTTTCTAGAGAAAATGAGAAAGTGGCAGCTGGTATAACACTTAATTGTGTTATATCACAGTACCCCTCGACACACGGGTATTTACCAGTTATCTGATATCTTTCACACAAGAATAGGTAACCCAAACGAGGTCCAAATAAAATAAACAAACCTGTTCTGGGACCCTTGTCACAAACTGGTCACAACACAAATATAATAAAACACTAATAAAATAATTAAAATAAAAGTACTTAAGACTAAGTACAAACCCTAAGGAAAAAATAGGCAACTTACAACTAGCCCGGGTTTAAGTCTGTTACAGGGTGAGTGCCTCACTCGCACGGTTGAGTAAGAACATCAGCATAACTGTAATTCGAGCTTTTTACACCCAATCTAAAGTTTGATTTATTGTTTTAAAACTTTATCATTGGAAAGTATACCTCAAGACGATTCCAACGATAATTTATTTGTCGAAAACAGAGCTACGGTTTGAAAGTTACACCCTTTTCAATTTTACCAAAAGCTGACCACTGCTCAACCGTGTGGTTGAGCCCTTAACTGTACGGTTGAGTCCTCAACCACGTGGTTGAGCCCTCAAAAGTGTGCTCAACCGCGTGGTTGATCTGTCAAAAGTGTGGGAGCTGAAAAATAGCTCAAACTCACTGTTTTCGCGTTTTTAACACCCAAAACTCGATTTCGGCTTGTTTTGGTCAATCTCATGCATCAAGAATACCACATAACACATATAGAAACTACTTCTAACATCAATCAATCATAACAAACACATACCATCAAGAACCAAACCTAAAAATTATCAAAACCCATTTTTACCCAAACCCACTTTTAAATTCACCAAATTTAGTGATGTTTAACTTATTTTGATCCTTGAAAACACTTAAATCTGATAAACGAAATCACAAGCTTTGATCTTGCACTTTTGATTTTATGAATTTAAGGAGCTATAGGTGTTTTTGGGTTTGAACTTTCTAAAAACGGTAAGATGATAAGCGTACATGAGTATATATTAATTTAGGGGTTTCTTCACTATGAGGAAACCTCTTCCATCTAAAACACGAGTATTTTTCAGTTACCTAAAACACAATGTACCTCATTAGGTGGCTCTAACGAGATCCAATTCACATAACGAAACCAGTTCTGTGACCCTTGTCACAAAACGCACACAACTAACTAATCAAATAATTATTAACCCATAATTATTAAAATCACCAATATTAATAAATTAATATTAACTAAGGGTAAAAAGGTCATTTACCGCTAGGCCCGATTCGAGGTTGTTACAAGTATTTCATTTTGGAATGTCCTAAGTTAATTGTCCATGTGACGACCCGAAAAATTTCGATCAATTTTAAATCAAACTTTCGATACGATTTAATATCCTGGACACGATAAGCAAAGTCTGATAGGTTGAGTCTCAAAATTGTTGAACTGTTTATATGGATTCAGTTAACCTTCGACTATTCTCAACGATTCACGAACAATTATTTTTAAATAAATGTGTATATATATATATATATATATATATGAATTCTATACATAAATAGTATTGTAATCAATAACAATTAAAGATTCAATATATTAATTACTAAACAGGATAAAATTAATAAATTGTATTACGAGTTTGAATATAAATATTATATTAATATTATATTCATTACTTTCATTATTATTATTATTAATATTAATATTAATAGTGTATCATTAATATTATTATATAAAATATATATACATATATATAAATTTGATATATATACAAATTGTTATAGTATTGTTGTTACTAATATTATTATTATCATTAATAATATTAGAATTAGTACAATTAGTATTATTATTAATATTAATATCAGTATTAGTAATATTATTATTTCCAATATACAATATATAAATATGAAAATTTGATATGTATGATTTGTTATATTTATTAATTATTATTAAACTTATCCTTTTAATTATAAATCCTTAATAATATTATCTATTGTTATTATTAATAATATTATTAACGCTATTATTAACAATTATCAATATACTAGATATTAAGAATTTGTATTATTAATTTTAGTATTATTTATAATATTAGAAGTAATTATTATTATTAATTTACTTTTATATTTATTTAATTACATAAAATATATAAAGAAATTAACAGATGGTATGATATTGTTACACATAACTATCATACTATATCTGATTTACAAAATTTGTACAATCACGGATCCAATCACTGAACGCATCCAAATTCTGTTAGCTATCAACTTCCCCTTTTAATTTTCTAATATATTTCGGTACTGAGCGAATGATTCTTGTCGATTTTGTTAAGCTACAAAACAAATGGGTCGTATCATCTTTACAGCTTCAAATATTCGATTACAATACATAATGTTAACCATTACTGAAATTTGAATGGATGAGGAGAAGAATAAAACAAATGAATACAAAATTTATTACCTATCAATATCAGTAAATCGTACGAATCTGTTTCCAATCTCTTTCTACTTTTATTTCTTTGTTTCCTTCTTCATGGATTGATTCCATCTGTCGAACACACTTTCTTTATATAACATACGTTGGCCTCAAATTGTGGAGGAAGTTATTCGATTTCTCCATCACCACCTTCAATCTATTATCTGTTAATTGTTCGATTACAATACCCTGAGTACCATAACATCACCATAAACACCTCACCACCTTTCACTACCCAAATCGTCACTCACAATTACTCTTCCCTATATATATATATATATATATATATATATATATATATATATATATATATATATATATATATATATATATATATATATATATATATATATATATATATATATATATATATATATATTACATTTACAAATGCATATAGAAACAATTATACACTAAACCATCATAGACTCACCTTTAACCACCCGTAACCATCATCACCAAAGATAAATTGCAACTGCTATAATCTTCTGTTACGCTATTATTTCTGTTGTACAGCTGCTCCTACTACTCGATTAAATATATCTGATTAGATCAGCTGAAACCAAACTAGATCACCACCCCACCATGAAAACCTAACCCACCATCTTACATTACTTTTATTCGTTCTTCTCCTTCCACCTGCAAAACACCACACAAACAATCACTCGGTCATGATTAAATTAACCTGTTGCTGCAGTCATCACCAAATAAACATTACTGTTACTGCTTCATTTGATGTTTCTGTTTCGACCAGACAGCCCAAATCCACCACCATGAAACCAGCTATCTGTCTTTGTTTCGAACACCATAAATCGCCACTCACTCCCTCTATATCTCACTCTCCCTCTATTTCTTCTTTTACGAATAACAGCCATCAAACCCCTTGTATATTGTTACTGCTATGAGTCCTATTCTAGCTGCAAATTTGCCACATATTAAGCTGATACAATCACTGCAATGTTTCTGCCTCTTTACTCGACAATTGTTATTGAAAGGTAAAAAATATATATACTCCTTGTATGTTTACTGTGGGAGAGACCCACTCAAAAGAGAATGGATGATTGAAAGAATGAGTGGAGCAATTAAGAATAAGACTTTTGGTGCCCACTCTCACCTCCACTAGCATATGAAATCGATTATTTAGATCCCCTATTTCTTTATTTAAGCCAAACAGTTGGTGGTATTAGTAGATATTTTTTTGTGTTCTATTTGTTGATGTGGCCGACCAACGAGAACCCCACAAACCATATTAAAATTTATACATGACCAAGAACTAAATGATTATGGGTCTACTTATTTTTTTTTCTTATTCAAATCGAATAGAGGATAACATGATATCACGAATGATGATAATGTTGTTACGAACATGAGATGATGAATTGAGTTATGCATACAAGGAGAAGATGCCACGCATCTGGATGTGTCACCAAAGTTGGGATATTTGCAAGTAAACAAGGAGAGTAAATAAATGGATGGTGGGTCGTGGTAAAATAAATAAATAAATTAAAAAGGTGTCGAGTTGATTACTTGTTTGGTGAGCCGACAAAAAGAATCACAAGGTGATAGTGGTACGTTCATAATTAACTAATGCATGTATTTGCTTAATTTCAATGAAGCATCTTGTGGAAATAGAATGGGCCACAAAAAGAAATTTAGTAGGTTTATTAGATTGCAAAGTGGGCTATTAAATCAATTTCTATATTGGGCTGAAATCCTTTTTGTGTTGGACCGAGAGTGATTATGATAAGTGAGGAGAGATGATTAAGTTGATGATGATGATAAAAGATTTTGGGGTTTATGATAAACTAGGATTATGATAAAGATAATAATCCGAATGATGGTAATGATCATATAATGTTATGATGATATTTAAAGGAGTAGAAGAAAAAGGAAATAGAATATACGGGTTAAATAAAATTGGCCTGTGATATATAACAGAAAAGCAGAAACAGAAGGATGGTCTAGGGTATTTTCGGGTTAGCGGAACGTCACAGGTTCAAACCCGAACTTGAGCATTTTCTTTTAGGACTACATCCTTGAGGTAGTTTACCTATTACTCATTATTATTATTATTATTGTTATTATTATTATTATTATTATTATTATTATTATTATTATTATTATTATTATTATTATTATTATTATTATTATCATTATTATCACTATTATGGTTATTATTACAAATAAATATTATTTTAAAAAAATACATTACAAATATATTAATATTAAATATTACTTAATTTTTATACTAAGTAAGCTATATATATAAAATATATTAATATATATATATATATATATATATATATATATATATATATATATATATATATATATATATATATATATATATATATATATATATTCTTATCATATATAAGTCTTGAAATAAATTTCTATTTTAATGTATTATGATAAATGATAAATATTATATTATTAAACTACTTCAATAAGTATTTATTATATTAATATTAATAAATGTATTATAGAAATAAATATTTACTACTTAAAGTATATAGGATAAATATAACTTAATATGATATGTAAATTATTAATATATAAACTTATTAGTTGATATTATATGTGTTAATATATATATAAATGATATAGGTTCGTGAATCCGAGGCCAACCCTGCATTGTTCAGCATCGTCGTATGCATATTTTTACTACAAAATATCGTATCCTGAGTTCATATGCTCCCTTTTACTCTTTATATTTTTGGGACTGAGAATACATGCGCTGTTTTTATAACTGCTTTATTAAATGCTTTTTAAATATATTTTGAACTGAGAATACATGAAATGCTTTTGTAAATGTTTGACGAGATAGACACAAGCAAAACATTCCTCGAATGAATTATTATGCAGACAGAAGTTCTGTGGATTATTATTGAATTAGTTGGACGTTATAATTGCGACTAATTATTGTGAATATTTTCCCCTGATTATTATTGCTTGGTAACCTAAGAATTAGAATCGGGTATGGCCCTAATTCACGCGAATCCTAAAGGTAGCTACCGGGTTAAACACCCCCACCCAGAATGTTCACTAGACAGAAGAGCTAGTGGGCCTGGTGTTTAGTACTTCGAGGTTTATATATTTTTACAGACGAGATGTTCTGTTTTGGGGATATTATTGATGCGCATTATATGTTAAGGTCGGTTACCAAGCCAAGCAATGAATGTAAAGTGAATTTTATGTATCGAGAGAATAATTTGATACACAGGTTATGTGTATGTTATTTTTGTGCACGAGATATGTGTACGGTTATTTAAAAATCGCGAGGCAACCTATGGGGGAGAAAAGGATACGAACCTACTCTGCTAAGCATTATGAAAAATGGTTTCGTACACGAGATAGGTGTATTGTATTTAAAATCTTCTATCAAAATGAGGAATTTTATTGTTTACGATAAACATATGAACTCACCAACCTTTTGGTTGACACTTGAAAGCATGTTTATTCTCAGATATGAAAGAAATCTTCCGCTGTACATTTGCTCATTTTAAAGATATTACCTGGAGTCATTCAGGGCATATTTCAAAAGATGTTGCATTCGAGTCGTTGAGTTCATCAAGATTATTAATAAGTCAATTATAGTTGGATATATTATGAAATGGTATGCATGCCGTCAACTTTCGATTTAAAGAAAGTTTGTCTTTTAAAAACGAATGCAATGTTTGTAAAATGTATCATATAGAGGTCAAATACCTCACGATGTAATCAACTATTGTGAATCATTTATAATGTATATGAATGGGTCCTTTCAGTTGGTATCAGAGCGGTGGTCTTAGCGAACCAGGTCTTGCATTAGTGTGTCTAACTGATAGTTGTTTAGATGCATTAGTGGGTCTGGACTTCGACCGTGTCTGCATGTCAAAAGTTTTGCTTATCATTTCATGTCGAAAAGTACCTGCTTATCATCCTTAGGAAATTACCTGCTCATTATTCTTAGTCTAGACACATCTTACTGCATTGACTGTATGATTAGTGTATAGACAAAACTCATATCTTAGCGTATCTGTTACTGTAAAACTTTGCCTGACATATTCCGTAAATTCCTCCGTAATCTACGAAATCTTTTGTTCTATATATACTTATATTCTATGTAATTAGAATATCATCCGATATCCGAGAATCATTTCCTATTGAAAATCTTTTATCTAACCGTGTAAGATGAATTCTGCAATCAGTTCAAGTTCCTCGGATTCCGACAGCTATTCCGATATGGATTTTCACTTAAGCTCCGAAAGCAGTGTCACCAGAATGAATCAACCAATCAGCCATCCCCAATTCATCTGATGGGTTCGTAGTCTACTAAATCATTGGAGACGAGAAGAAGACGATCCCTTCCACCCACCTTATTGCCCTCTTGGCAAAGAACCTGAAGCACTTACCGGCGAACCTATTCGAAATACCATTTTCTCTCTCATTTTCAGAGTATATTTTCATGATTATATACTATCTCAAATTCTAGATCTTATTCATCTGCTCGTTCTGACCGAAAATCAACCCGGGGTAATAGCATAAGCCAATGAGCTCCGCGCCTGAGTTGTAGCTTTGGAAAATATGGTGCAAAACGTACCAGCTTCAGCAACGTCACCAGCATTAACAGTACCATTACCACTAACAACAACATCCGCATCACACGTCTCGACATCACAATCTATACCTCGAACATCAACATCATACGCACCATAGATACCAAGGAGTACCAAAAACAATGAACGATGAAGTATTGATCCATAACTTCATTTCTGCGAAGAATATGTGGTTCCTAATAGTTAACGATGAAGTATTGATCCATAACTTCATTGAAGAAATATTCTGCGAAGAATATGTGGTTCCTAATAGTTTTAGAGATTACTTATTCTAGCTCAAACCGAAAATCATATGAGTTTAATATCATATTAACTCATTAAATCCATGATTAAATCTGAAGAAAATATATATGTAAATATATTTTCATAAAGATGGTAATTAAAAGTTCTCTTGTACAAACTATTAATGATGAGAATATTTTAACGGGTAGGTGATAATGCTAAAAACGAACATATATTTCATAGCATTATTCCTCAAGAAAGACAAGCTTTTAGTTGCAATTGTTCTATTTACAAGTGATATTCGTTTAAATAATAAAAGGTGAAGACAAAAGACAGATTCGACGATTTGAAGACGCAAACGACCAAAAAGCTCAAAAGAACAAAAGACAATCAAAAAGGTTCCAATTATTGATAAGAAACGTCTCAAAATCACAAGAGTACAAGATTCAAAACGCAAAGTACAAGATATTAAATTGTACGCGAGGACGTTCGAAAATCCGGAACCGGGACCAGAGTCAACTCTTAACGCTCGACGCAACGGACTAAAAATTACAAGTTAACTATGTATATAAATATAATATAATATATAATTAATTATATTAATTATATATATATTATATATATATATTAAAAACTATCGGCAGCCAGAAACTCCAAGGGTGTAAAGTGAAAATACCTCTCCGCGACTCGCGGAGTTTGAAGGCTATTTGGCCGCGAGTCGCGGAGCCCCAAAATTCATTTCTGGCTATAAAGCCAACCGAATTCTGATCGAATTTTACATCATCATTTTTAATCTCTCTCTCAATATATACGAGTTATATATATTTATATTTATAATTTATATTTTAATTTTAATTATAATTCTAATAATAAGGGTATGTTAGCAAATGTTGTAAGGGTGTAAGTCGAAATTCTGTCCGTGTAACGCTACGCTATTTTTAATCATTGTAAGTTATGTTCAACCTTTTTATATTAATGTCTCGTAGCTAAGTTATTATTATGCTTGTTTAAAACGAAGTAATCATGATGTTGGGCTAATTACTAAAATTGGGTAATTGGGCTTTGTACCATAATTGGGGTTTGGACAAAAGAACGACACTTGTGGAAACTAGACTATGGGTTATTAATGGGCTTTATATTTGTTTAACTAAATGAAAGTTTGTTAATGTTAATATAAAGATTTACAATTGGGCGTCCCTATAAATTACCATATACACTCGATCGGACACGATGGGCGGGGTATTTATATGTACGAATAATCGTTCATTTAACCGGACACGGGAATGGATTAATAGCCACTAGAATAATTAAAACAGGGGTGAAATTACATTCAAGGGTAATTGGTGTAATTGTTAACAAAGTAGTAAAACCTTGGTTTACACGCAGTCGATAACCTGGTGTATTCATTAAACAAAGTATTAAAACCTTGTTACAATTCGAATCCCCAATTAGTTGGAATATTTATCTTCGGGTATAATAATAATTTGACAAGGACACTTGCAATTTATATTTATGACTGATGGACTGTTATGGACAAAAACCAGACGGACATATTGAATAATCCAGGACAAAGGACAATTAACCCATGGGCATAAAACTAAAATCAACACGTCAAACATCATGATTACGGAAGTTTAAATAAGCATAATTCTTTTATTTCATATTTAATTTCCTTTATTTTATATTTAATTGCACTTCTAATTATCACACTTTTATTTATTGTTATTTTATTTTATCGCACTTTTAATTATCGTACTTTTAATTATCACAATTTTATTTTATCGCATTTTTATTATTCGCAATTTCATTATCGTTATTTATTTTAAGCTTTAATTTAAGTCTTGTATTTATTTTATATTTTACATTAGGTTTTAACTGCGACTAAAGTTTTAAAATCGACAAACCGGTCATTAAACGGTAAAAACCCCCCTTTATAATAATAATATTACTTATATATATATTTGTATTTTTATAAAAGTAAACTAATATAGCGTTGAGCTTTGTTTAAAGATTTCCCTGTGGAACGAACCGGACTTACTAAAAACTACACTACTGTACGATTAGGTACACTGCCTATAAGTGTTGTAGCAAGGTTTAAGTATATCCATTCTATAAATAAATAAATATCTTGTGTAAAATTGTATCGTATTTAATAGTATTTTCTGCGTAAAATATAAGCTATTTTATATACACCTCGTTCGACATCAAGTATTTTTGGCGCCGCTGCCGGGGAACTTATCTTAAAAGCCGGAAGCGCAACGCTAATATAAAAAAAAAAAAAAGATTTTTATCTACTTTTATTAAAAGTCGTTTTTGTAAAAATTACGTTTTAATTATTCAAAAATATAAAAAGAAAAAAAACAAAAATATAAGTATTTTTAGGATTTTGTTAAATATTTAAGTTTTATAAGTTTCTTTATCTTTATTTTAATTTATAAAAATATAAATTTTATTAAAAATCGTTTATTTAAACTAAAAACAGAAAAAAGAAAATAAAAAAAAAAAAAAATAAAGAAAAACGCGTAAAAAGTGAAACCTGTCAACTGTTTTTCTGAACCCCGCGACTCGCGGGGTTTTCCTCTTTAATTGCCGCGACTCGCGGAGGTCCTCTGACACACGGACAAAACCCTAATCACGGGTTTTAATTTATTATTATTATTATTAATTACTTAATTATTATTATTATTATTAATTTTAGTTTTATTTTTACTTTTTACTTTATATTTATGTATTTTGTTTAATTAGTTTTATTAAAATTGTAAAATTAGTAGTTTTAATTAAATAAATAATATAAAAATAATATTTTTATAAAAATTGTACTTTTTACAACTTTTTGTATATTTTTATATATTGTACCTTTTTAATCGTTGTAGCGTAATATTTGTATTTTTTAGCTCATATTTAATTTTAAAATTAGTTTTTACTATAGTTATTTTTACTCCTAGATTTTTAGGCTTTGCCGTAGACTTCCTTAAGTGCTTTTTCTTTAGACTAAGATTTAGGTGCTTTAGAATTTTGCGACGCCTTTTTAAGTTTTAGTTTCTTTTTAAGTTATTTCCATTTGGGATTTAGTTTCTCTTGTAAGCTTTAATATTTTTAGAGACCTTTTACTATGTACCAATTATCATTCCAATTAGTAATTTCAATTTGCGATTATAATTTTAAGTTAGTTGTAGTAATAAGGTTAAATTAGTTAAGTATTTTTAAGTTTTTATAAGTTTCTTTTATTTTTCCGTCACCTTTTATTTTTCAACCATTTATTTTTCTTTTTCGACATTTTTCGACGCGCAATCTTTTTCTCTCTTATTTCTCGCTATTCTAGTTTTTAGGACTTAGAATTTTATTCTACTTCTTATCTTAATTTCTTAAAATTACGAAAATTTA
Source organism: Rutidosis leptorrhynchoides (assembly GCF_046630445.1). Classification (NCBI taxonomy): domain Eukaryota; kingdom Viridiplantae; phylum Streptophyta; class Magnoliopsida; order Asterales; family Asteraceae; genus Rutidosis; species Rutidosis leptorrhynchoides. Next base: position 11,620,269 of record NC_092339.1, read on the forward strand.
TTTTAAGTGGTTAAATTAATAGACATCAAAATTTTCTGGTTCGTAGTAATAGTTGGATTTGTACGTGGACCGGGTTATTGGAGCCAAACAGTCCTCAATTATATTGAGACCAAACGAATCCTGCCCCTCTGCTGCATCTTTTGGCTATTCGAAACGTGGGCAAAATCAGAAAAGTCTATTGATTGGATAACTTATTATAATTTTTCTTTCCTTTTAAAAACTAATAGGATATTCAGTGAATGCACCGAGCAAGACGTTCATCACCTTTTGTACGTTCACCACCTGTAACTCGATCAAGACATCGTTTAACAAATATAACCGCCGTTGATTTTTCTTTAGAATCGTCATCCAGTCGACCAAGTACTTCAGTTCAAATTTCCGATAATCCAGTTTTTGAAACAAACCTCACAATTGAGAATCCAGAAAATATTCAGGAACGGTTCGTAGATCCTGAACCATTAAACTTTCCTCCGGAACCACCAATCATTCAAACAGAGATTGTTGAGGAACGAACTATTAAATCAGAATCATCTAGTGATACCGATTCAACAAATTCAATTATGGAGAATCTGGAACCTTTAAGTATGGAAGACCGAATGAGAGCTAAACGCACTGGCCAAGGTCACGCAATTACTCATCCAGACATTAATGCGCCAGATTATGAAATCAAAGGACAAATTCTACACATGGTGACTAATCAATGCCAATTTAGTGGTGCGCCGAAGGAAGATCCAAATGAACATCTACGTACCTTTAATAGGATCTGCACACTATTTAAAATACGAGAAGTGGAGGATGAACAAATATATCTCATGTTATTTCCCTGGACTTTAAAGGGAGAAGCCAAAGATTGGTTGGAATCATTACCTGAAGGGGCGATTGATACATGGGATGTTTTAATTGATAAATTTCTTAAACAATTTTTTCCTGCATCTAAAGCCGTAAGACTTCAAGCAGAAATTGTTACGTTCACACAGAAGCCAAATGAAACTCTATATGAGGCGTGGACAAGATATGGAAAGTTGTTAAGAGGATGTCCGCAACATGGTTTAGACACCTGTCAAATAGTACAAATATTTTACCGAGGATGCGACATCACTACAAGAAAAGACATAGATATAGCAGCTGGTGGTTCTATTATGAAGAAAACCGAAACTGATGCTTACAAAATTATTGATAATACTGCTTCCCACTCACATGAGTGGCACCAAGAAAAAGATATCATTAGATCATCTAAAGCAGCTAGAGCCGATTCTAGCCATGACTTAGATTCCATTTCCGCAAAGATAGATGCTTTCGAGAGACGAATGGAAAAGATGACTAAAGATATTCATGCTATACGAATTAGTTGTGAGCAGTGTGGAGGACCACATTTGACAAAAGATTGTCTCAGTATTGAATTAACAATGGAACAAAGAGAGAATATTTCATACATAAACCAAAGGCCTGGAAATAATTATCAGAATAATTATCAACCGCCAAGACCGATTTACAATCAAAACCAGAATTATAACCGAAATATTCCATACAACAACCAACAAGGTCCTAGCAATCAACAAGTATCCAATAATACTTACAATCAGCAAAGACCAAATTTTCAAAACAAACCACCACAACAAACCGATGATAAAAAGCCGAATTTAGAAGATATGATGACGAAGCTAGTTGAAACTCAAACGCAGTTTTTCACATCTCAAAAACAAACCAATGAACAAAATGCTCAAGCATTTAGAAATCAACAAGCTTCTATTCAAAATCTAGAACAAGAAGTAAGTAACCTAGCAAGGTTAATAGGTGAAAGAAAACCGGGAAGTTTACCAAGCGATACAAATGCTAACCCCCGGAATGAAACAGCTAAAGCTATTACCACAAGAAGTGGTACAACACTTAAACCACCTGAAATACCTATAACTTCTGATGAAACTATTCCTACTACACAAGAACCACAACCTGATCAAGATAAGGAAAAAGAACCGGTAGTTGAAAAGGTTAATGAAGATAACACAGTTAAGGATAAACCTTATGTTAAACCATACCAACCACCACTTCCTTACCCAAGTAAAATGAAGAAAGAGAAACTTGAAGCCGAGCAATCCAAATTCTTGGATATGTTTAAACAGATAAATGTAAATCTTCCTTTCATTGATGTGATTTCAGGAATGCCAAGGTATGCTAAATTCTTGAAAGATCTAATCACGAATAGAAAGAAAATGGAAGAACTCTCGGCTGTTACTATGAATGCTAATTGTTCAGCAGTGCTGTTGAATAAGATACCAGAAAAACTATCTGATCCAGGAAGTTTCACAATTCCATGTTTTCTGGGTAGTCTTAGTTCAATAGAAGCATTAGCAGATTTAGGTGCTAGTATAAATTTAATGCCGTATTCACTATACGCTAAACTAGACCTTGGAGAATTGAAACCAACCAGAATAAGCATACAACTAGCCGATAGATCAATAAAATATCCTAGAGGGATAATGGAGAACATGCTAGTTAAAGTTGGTACTTTAGTATTTCCAGTAGATTTTGTTGTTCTAGACATGGAAGAAGATTCTCAAGTTCCTCTCATATTAGGAAGACCATTCTTAAACACGGCTAAAGCAATGATAGACGTGTTCGGTAAGAAACTGACCCTAAGTATAGAGGATGAGAGTGTTACCTTTTCAGTTGATAAAGCAATGCAACAACCACAATCTGCAGATGATACATGTTATTATATTAAAACTAGAGATGCACATGCAGAATTATTAGAAGAATTTCCAGAATTACAAGGAACAGGAGAATGTTCTTTAGGAGAAGGTAATGAACCAATTGATGAAGCTGAAATGTTAGCTACACTTATAGCTAATGGATATGAACCAACAACAGAAGAAATTCAAATGCTAAAAGAAGAAGACAGATATCGATATAAATCATCGATAGAAGAACCTCCGAAATTAGAGTTAAAGCCACTTCCAAATCATTTGGAATACGCTTATTTACATGGTGAATCTGAATTACCTGTAATAATATCGTCTTCTCTTACTGAAAATGAGAAATCACAACTCATTTCTGTGTTGAAAGCTCATAAACCAGCCATTGCATGGAAGATTCATGATATTAAAGGAATAAGTCCTTCGTATTGCACACATAAAATCCTTATGGAAGAAGGTCATAAAACTTATGTGCAACGCCAACGAAGACTAAATCCTAATATGCAAGATGTAGTCAAGAAAGAAATTATTAAACTGCTAGATGCAGGTTTGATATATCCAATCTCTGATAGTCCATGGGTAAGCCCAGTTCAATGCGTACCTAAAAAGGGTGGCATGACTGTTATCACAAATGAGAAAAATGAGCTTATTCCTACTAGGACTGTAACAGGATGGCGTGTATGTATTGATTATAGAAAATTAAATGACGCCACCAGAAAAGATCACTTTCCCTTACCTTTCATAGATCAAATGTTGGAAAGATTAGCCGGAAATAGTTACTATTGTTTTCTAGATGGATTTTCCGGATATTTTCAAATTCCAATAGCACCCGAGGATCAAGAGAAAACCACATTCACGTGCCCTTATGGTACTTTTGCTTACAAACGCATGCCATTTGGACTTTGTAACGCCCCTGCAACCTTTCAAAGGTGCATGATGGCGATTTTTCATGACATGATAGAAGAATGCATGGAAGTATTCATGGATGACTTTTCAGTCTTCGGTGATACATTTAAATCATGTCTAGTTAATCTGGAACGAATGCTAATTAGATGCGAAAAATCAAATCTAGTACTTAATTGGGAGAAATGCCATTTCATGGTTAAAGAAGGCATCGTTCTTGGACATAAAATTTCAAAAGAAGGAATTGAAGTGGATAGAGCTAAAGTAGATGTAATTGCTAAACTTCCACATCCCACAAATGTTAGAGGAGTTAGGAGTTTTCTAGGGCATGCCGGTTTTTACCGACGTTTCATAAAAGATTTTTCTAAAATTGCCACTCCTATGAATAAACTCCTAGAAAAGGATGCGCCATTCATCTTTTCAGATGAATGTATCAAATCTTTTAATATTCTTAAAGAAAAACTCACTAATGCACCAATCATGATAACACCAAATTGGAATCTACCATTTGAACTAATGTGCGATGCAAGTGATTTTGCAATGGGAGCCGTTTTAGGACAAAGGATTGAAAAACGATTTCAACCTATATATTATGCTAGTAAGACATTACAAGGAGCACAAACGAACTATACAACTACTGAAAAAGAACTCCTTGCTATTGTCTTTGCTTTTGACAAATTTCGATCATATCTCGTTCTAGCAAAAACGGTGGTCTATACCGACCATTCTGCTCTTAGATACCTATTTTCAAAACAAGATGCTAAACCAAGATTAATCCGTTGGATCTTACTCTTACAAGAGTTTGATATTGAAATCCGAGAAAAAAAAGGAGCAGAAAATCTCGCCGCTGATCATCTTTCTCGTCTTGAAAATCCCGAATTAGAAGTTCTGAATGAATCGGCCATACAAGACAACTTTCCTGATGAATATCTATTGAAGATAGATTATAAAGAAATCCCATGGTTTGCAGACTATGCAAACTACTTAGTTTGTGGATTCCTTGAAAAAGGATTATCGTACCAAAGACGAAAGAAATTCTTCAGTGATATAAAACACTATTTCTGGGAAGATCCACATCTGTTTAAAAGTTGTCCCGATGGAATAATACGCCGATGTGTATTTGGAGATGAAGCTAGTAAAATTTTAAACCATTGTCACACAGGACCAACAGGAGGGCATTATGGGCCTCAACTAACAGCAAGAAAAGTTTATGAAGCTGGATTCTATTGGCCTACAATTTACAAAGACGCACACCTTCTTTGCAAATCCTGTGATGCATGTCAAAGGGCCGGAAAAATAAGTCAACGTGATGAAATGCCACAAAATGTCATCCAAGTATGTGAAGTATTTGACATTTGGGGTATTGACTTTATGGGTCCATTTCCAAAATCTCATAATAATTTATATATACTCGTAGCCATTGATTATGTATCTAAATGGGCGGAAGCACAAGCTCTCCCAACTAACGATGCACGAGTTGTAGTCAACTTTTTAAAACGTCTTTTTGCAAGGTTTGGAACACCGAAAGCTTTAATAAGTGATCGGGGTACTCATTTCTGTAATAATCAACTTGAGAAAGTTCTTAAAAGATATGGAGTAACTCATAAAATCTCCACCGCATATCATCCACAAACAAGTGGACAAGTTGAAAATACCAACCGAGCTTTAAAACGTATTCTAGAGAAAACCGTAGGATCAAATTCGAAGGAATGGTCCATTAAATTGGAGGATGCACTCTGGGCTTTTAGAACAGCCTACAAAACTCCAATTGGAACCACACCTTTTAGACTTGTTTATGGAAAAGCATGTCATCTTCCAGTAGAAATTGAACACAAAGCATTTTGGGCTTTGAAGACATGTAATCTTGATTTACATGAAGCCGGACGTCTACGATTAAGTCAACTAAACGAATTAGAAGAATTAAGACATGAAGCATACGAAAATTCGTTAATCTATAAAGAAAGAACGAAGAAATGGCATGATAAAAGAATCAGAAGTTCAAAAGAATTTAAAGAAGGAGACAGAGTTCTTCTTTTCAATTCACGATTCAAGCTATTTCCTGGAAAATTGAAATCAAGATGGTCTGGACCATTCATAGTCAAAAGAGTTTTCCCATACGGAACGATAGAATTAATAAATTCAAATGGGATTGAATTTAAAGTTAATGGTCACAGAGTTAAACATTACATACAGGGTCCGATGGAAGTCGACAACGAAGTTAATCACAATTTCGATACCACAGCTAACTAAGTGTGGGGAGAATCAAGTCTTTAAAGGATAAATATGTATTTCTGTTAGAGTTAGATTGTCTGTTTTCGTGTAGTTCTCGAAAATGGAACACGTATGGTCTTTCCCTAGCAGACCCTAAAGAACTAGTCTTCTCCCCCCATTCTGAATTTTTATTTTTTTTAGGTTTTTACGAAATGAAGACTGCCTGTGAACTAAACCATGGTCTAATGCTACACGCTTTGATCACTAAACGTAATAATGACATACTACCGAGTGAATTAGTATCAGTAATCAGAGAAAGAATGGACGGAGTTAGAAAAGGATCCAGATGCGAAGATAATAAGTTACAATTTGGTAAAGGAAAATCAAAATCCGCAGCGAAAAGAAGAGCACGACACCTAGAAAAATGTCATAAATGCGGAAAATGGTCACATGGAGGTAAATGTTCAAATAATCAAACCTATTCAAATACCGAATTTGTTACTTTATGCAGAGACGGACCGTTCATATGTTTAGAAGAAAAGACAATGAATGCTCGAGGTTACGCCTATGCAGCCATGGAAAACCAATTAAACCGACTATCTTATGAATATAATAGATCATATAACTAAGAAATCTATTTCACAGGTATGTCTGTATAGTTTTTATTTTTATTTTTATTTTTAACCTTTTGATAATAAACGCTAATTTGTTCGCTAAAAAGTATTAAATTGGTATTAAATAAAATTAGGTTTGGCGACCGAAATTATTGATATCGTTCAAAAAAATTTATTACATCACTGCGAAATTTAACGTTTATTCTTAAGGTATAAATATCTTTAATCAATCAACCCAAAATATTTCAAAAATTCGTCATGAGTTAAATTAGGTCTTGGAACCGAAATTACTTTACCGAAAAGAGGGGCGCATATTTTTGATAATATTTGACTGATTAAAGTGGGATAAAAAGACAAAAAGATTTTTAAATTTATTTTTACCATATTTTTAATCTTAATATTTAAATCTTAAATTAATATTGTAAACTTTGTAAAAACAATATATTTAAAATTGTAAATATTTGAAAAATTAATATAAGTTTGATATGAATTTATAAATTTTTAAATTTTAAGTTTGGTGTGAATTTTTAATTTTTAAAATATTAAATTTTAATTTTATGCAATTCAAATTTTAAGTTTGGTGTGAATTTTTAATTTTTAATTTTTAATTTTGAATTTTATATTTATGTTGTGTGAATTTAAAAACAAAAAATTTACTTTATCTCATTAAGTTAAGAATATGATTTTTAAAATTCGTCGTAAGTTGAAGACTAGGTCTTTGAACCGAAATTGCTTTACCCGAGGGAGGGACGAGAACTTTTATTATCATTATTTTTAATCTTATTGATTTAAAGTATGCCAAAAACATTAAAAAACCCAAAAATCTTAGCTTTTAAAACAATCGCTACAAAAAGACAAATTTTAAAAAATTTTGTCGAGGAACGGACTAGGACATCGATCCGAAACGACCTCGTCCTAAATAACAAGGGAAACAAAATTTTAAAATTAATTTCTTAATTGTTTATAAGTTAAAGTTTATAAAAAAAAAAAAAAAAAAAAAAAAAAAAAAAAAATAACTCCGCGACTCGCGGAGTTTTAAGTACAAACCTCCGCGACTCGCGGAGGGACAAAATTACAGAAAAAAAATAAAACTAGCTGCTCGAACTGATCACTCTCACACACACATAAACACCCACATACAGCTCGAAAAAACCCGAGAAAACCCACGAAAATCATCCCAAAAACTCGATTTTTCACCGTTAATCTTCAAATTTTTCACTACAATCATGTTGAGAAGGATGATATCTAGGAACTACTCAAGAAAACAGGTACAATTACACCCCAAATCACCTTTAAATCCGAATTTTAGTGTGTTCTTGAGCATATTTTCATAATTTGAATTTTGTTAATTTCTAGTGTAATTAGTGTTAAATTGTTAGTATATTATGCATGTATAACCTAGATTGATGCTTGTTAACATGATTTGAAGCCAAAAACTTCAAAATCTTTAGAATCTAGGGTTTGTGTTCTTGAGCAATTTGGGGCTTTTTGATATAAACAGGTTATGGCCGATTTTTGTCATGAATTGTTGCTAAATTGAGTAGTGTAACATGTCTAGGTAGTTAAATGATCCAAACTTTGAGCCTAAACATGATTTTGAGAATTAAAGTGGACTTTTTCAAGTCCAAAATTCATGAACTTGATTTTTGAAAGATAATGCCATTTGAGACTTGTTTATTTGCTAGTAATGATTATTTTGACATGTTATTTGAGTTGAATGCTTATGAACTTGGTGAAAATTTTCGTATATGCTTATTTGAAAAAGTGTAGATTTGATAAAAATGTGAAAATAAGCTTAAGTTTGATATAAATTGATAATGTCATTGTAATTATTTTGATTGATGATTTTGCTGACACTAATGCATATTTGGATGCACAAAATTTGTGTTTGATGTGTTTTGCAGACTGAAAGGGGTGAATCTTCATCCCAAGCCCGTCACGCTCCTGCTGAGAACTTGGAACAACAGGAGGTAGATAACTACTACAAGCAGGATGTACCTCATCCAGTCATGACCTTTTCAGATATGCACTTGGAACAGTTGCACCCGAACTTGCGATTTGACAGACTTTGGATAGATTATCCAAAATATCAACGGGGATTGCATACTCTTCATTCCAAGGTTGTTGAGGTACCGAGGGTCATAGAATGGGGACCCTTGGAAGCTGTAGAATTGGCCGGGCCAATTAGGGAATTACTGGTACAGAGGTATGGTAATTCTTCTTTTAATGACTGGATATGTTTATTCACCATACGCAGACCTGTATATAAAGTATGGTGTGAAGAGTTGTTATGTAGTATAGAGTTGAATGATCGGGTAGCCAGTTTAACCGATCGTTCTTTTGTTAGATTTTTGTTAGGCGGTTCGATGCGCCACATGTCTTTACTGGACATGGCTCAGGCTTTACGTATATATACGCCTGAGGAATTAGCGTCTGCCGATTGTAGAGGATTGATACTAAACGGTAGGAAAATAGATGAGAATTTTGATACACACGGTGTGTGGAGTCAAATGACAAGCCACCACCGTTTCAAAGGGGGAAACTACTCTTATTTGGATATAGATAGAGCCGAATTAAGAGTAATACATAGGTTTTTAGCTAATTCGATTACACAAAGGGGTAAAAACAAAGAAAAGGTAAATGAACAAGATTTGTTTTACCATATGTGTATTCGAGACCCACACAGCGCTGTAAGTATACCATATTGTGTGGGTTATTATTTATCAGCTATGGTTCGAGGGATGCGTCCACATAGCATAATAGGAGGTGGTATTTTTATTACTTTGATTGGTGAATATCTCGGTGTGGATATAAGTCGGGGGGGATTATTAGTAGAAGAGCCGGAACCCCGCGACACTATAGGTTTAAATGTATACCATGGTGCGAAAGTGTTGAAGCGGCGAAATAACGCCGCAGTACGATACAATGGTAGACATCCACAGGTAGAGAGAAACCAAGAACAAGGTAATGTAGGAGGGGGGAACCAGATGCAAGAAATGCAAAGGTTTATAGCTTCTCAGGAATACGAAAATGCTAGACAGAGAGCATTTGAAGATTGGCAAGTTCATCAGAACCAGATCATAGCGCATTGCCAAAATATAGGTAGAAACTATATTCCTACACCGAAACCCGTCTTCCCTCCTTGGTCGATAGAGATGCAGCCACCATATCCTACGTATGACCCTGCCGAAGCATTCTATAGCACTTATGGTTATGCGTGGAACCCCTATTGGTACCAATATCATCCTTAGTTTACTTATTTTTATTTTTATTTTGTAATTTGTAATTATTGATATGTTTAATATTTTTTGTTAATATTGTAATCATTTTTATAATTATCTAACTTTTATTCTTAGATTTTAATAATTTTTGAATGTGGGGTAATAAACCAAACTTCAAAAATATGTATATATGTTTGCAGTTTATCTTATGTACACAACAGGGTAAAACAACGCATTTTCAAAGACTGGCATTAAGTTCAGCAAAAGCAAGTAATTTTGACGACAATGATGCAAAATATATGTGAAATAACAACAAGACGGAATGAACAAATGACGTGCACCATTTATCATTCAGCAAACAAACGCCAATATATTTGGAAACTTTGGTAAAAATTTAATCATTTTCACACAAATCACCCTCAATAATTTAAATTGTTACTGATTTCTTGCAAATGAGGGCATTGCAAGATCTTAAGTGTGGGAAGGGGTTAAATTCTTTCGGATTTTAAAAATTTTTATATTAAACACTTGGTTACCATTAAAAATACTAGTAAAGCAGTAGTTGTATTAGAATCTAGTGCTCTCTGATAAAAAAGAACAGCCCTAGTCTTATATACTGACTACCCAATTCTAGTAAAATTTTTCAAAATTTTCAATTAAATGAATTAAAATCATGTTTATACATATTTATGAACGATAAAACTAGGTTTCAAACACCGAAATTATTGTTACCTCGGAAAGGACATAAATTGAGAAACAAACTAAAATGTTAAAATTCATTTAAAATGGAATAGAGGACGATAAAAAGAAAAATAAAAAGCCAAGTGTGGGAAAATTTACCAAGTTATTTTAAACATATGTCACATATATTTGTAACAAATAACTGAAAATACTTTTGTTTTGAACTAAACTAAACTGTTTTACCCAATGAAAGAAAAGAAGAGATGGATCTACACGATGAATCAATTCCATCATTAAAAGGAAGTAAAGTCTTCCGAAAAAGACACGCGCTTCTTGATTTAGGTCATGAAGTTGTCGTTCAGACCAGCTGTAGGTTGACGAAAAATCTAGAAAAGTCATCACTAAAATCAGCAGGAAATCCACGGACCTCAGCATTAAACAGGGTCGCCAAGTGGTCAGATTTATCCTAACCATGAGAAGGATTTATCTCGTACAATGGGGGGGCACTATGCAAATTAGCTGGATAAGACTAATGAATCAGATCCCCAGAAAGGATAATCTCCTTAAAGATTAAAAATCAGCTTTTAAGCCTGATATTACTCAATCCTTGAGATTGACCTTAAAGATTGAGAAATTCAAACTCATGGAATTCAATGATATCTAAACTCGAGCTTGAACGAGAAAATATTTTGATCAAAATTATAAACCGATTTGTTTTCTGAAAACCCTATTTTCAATGCGTTCATTACCATTGAACGTAAAATCCTAGGAATTCACCTGGAATTCATTAGGTCACCTGAACCAAATCGGGTGTCAACCGTAAGAACGGTGGTTGCATAGCATGGTCAAAGACAGGACCTTGTGCCAGACCGACAAATTATAAGGGTGAGCTTTACTATTGCTCCTACCAAGGATAGTAATTGCATCCGACACGTTATAGACCACAATCAAAAGCATGTCACGGGACATTGCCTTAAACAGTTGCTTGTTCAACGCTTTCCTTTACAACCGGACGGTAGTTTGCCGAAAGGTAATATACGGGACAAGTAAACTGGACGTGTTGCTTTCCAAATACAAGGTTAGCAAGTGGGTGACACAAAACCGCAAGTTTTGAGCTAAAATTTTCAAATCTGAAACCCACCAAACCCACAAATATTTTGCAAACACCGGTAAAGGGTTATTCCGGAAAACTTATCTAGGGTAAAAACTAGATTTAATTTTCAAAAAGATCAAATGTTTTCATAAAGATCCAATTTCCTTAATGGATCTAAATTTTTATAGTCATGTGGGACTGTAAACCATATCGTTACTACCATTGTTTATACCGCCGTATAGAAATCACTGATGTACAAAGTGTGAAGAATAAAGAAGTGATTCTAGTATTTCAAGACGATATTGCTTGAGGACAAGCAACGCTCAAGTGTGGGAATATTTGATAATGCTAAAAACGAACATATATTTCATAGCATTATTCCTCAAGAAAGACAAGCTTTTAGTTGCAATTGTTCTATTTACAAGTGATATTCGTTTAAATAATAAAAGGTGAAGACAAAAGACAGATTCGACGATTTGAAGACGCAAACGACCAAAAAGCTCAAAAGAACAAAAGACAATCAAAAAGGTTCCAATTATTGATAAGAAACGTCTCAAAATCACAAGAGTACAAGATTCAAAACGCAAAGTACAAGATATTAAATTGTACGCGAGGACGTTCGAAAATCCGGAACCGGGACCAGAGTCAACTCTTAACGCTCGACGCAACGGACTAAAAATTACAAGTTAACTATGTATATAAATATAATATAATATATAATTAATTATATTAATTATATATATATTATATATATATATTAAAAACTATCGGCAGCCAGAAACTCCAAGGGTGTAAAGTGAAAATACCTCTCCGCGACTCGCGGAGTTTGAAGGCTATTTGGCCGCGAGTCGCGGAGCCCCAAAATTCATTTCTGGCTATAAAGCCAACCGAATTCTGATCGAATTTTACATCATCATTTTTAATCTCTCTCTCAATATATACGAGTTATATATATTTATATTTATAATTTATATTTTAATTTTAATTATAATTCTAATAATAAGGGTATGTTAGCAAATGTTGTAAGGGTGTAAGTCGAAATTCTGTCCGTGTTACGCTACGCTATTTTTAATCATTGTAAGTTATGTTCAACCTTTTTATATTAATGTCTCGTAGCTAAGTTATTATTATGCTTGTTTAAAACGAAGTAATCATGATGTTGGGCTAATTACTAAAATTGGGTAATTGGGCTTTGTACCATAATTGGGGTTTGGACAAAAGAACGACACTTGTGGAAACTAGACTATGGGTTATTAATGGGCTTTATATTTGTTTAACTAAATGAAAGTTTGTTAATGTTAATATAAAGATTTACAATTGGGCGTCCCTATAAATTACCATATACACTCGATCGGACACGATGGGCGGGGTATTTATATGTACGAATAATCGTTCATTTAACCGGACACGGGAATGGATTAATAGCCACTAGAATAATTAAAACAGGGGTGAAATTACATTCAAGGGTAATTGGTGTAATTGTTAACAAAGTAGTAAAACCTTGGTTTACACGCAGTCGATAACCTGGTGTATTCATTAAACAAAGTATTAAAACCTTGTTACAATTCGAATCCCCAATTAGTTGGAATATTTATCTTCGGGTATAATAATAATTTGACAAGGACACTTGCAATTTATATTTATGACTGATGGACTGTTATGGACAAAAACCAGACGGACATATTGAATAATCCAGGACAAAGGACAATTAACCCATGGGCATAAAACTAAAATCAACACGTCAAACATCATGATTACGGAAGTTTAAATAAGCATAATTCTTTTATTTCATATTTAATTTCCTTTATTTTATATTTAATTGCACTTCTAATTATCACACTTTTATTTATTGTTATTTTATTTTATCGCACTTTTAATTATCGTACTTTTAATTATCACAATTTTATTTTATCGCATTTTTATTATTCGCAATTTCATTATCGTTATTTATTTTAAGCTTTAATTTAAGTCTTGTATTTATTTTATATTTTACATTAGGTTTTAACTGCGACTAAAGTTTTAAAATCGACAAACCGGTCATTAAACGGTAAAAACCCCCCTTTATAATAATAATATTACTTATATATATATTTGTATTTTTATAAAAGTAAACTAATATAGCGTTGAGCTTTGTTTAAAGATTTCCCTGTGGAACGAACCGGACTTACTAAAAACTACACTACTGTACGATTAGGTACACTGCCTATAAGTGTTGTAGCAAGGTTTAAGTATATCCATTCTATAAATAAATAAATATCTTGTGTAAAATTGTATCGTATTTAATAGTATTTTCTGCGTAAAATATAAGCTATTTTATATACACCTCGCGAAACATCAGTAGGTAATACCCTAGAAATATTTAAATTTCACATTAATAAGTTACACTGAACATTCTTCAAATCCAATTCAACAATCATTTACTGTCCTACTTACAACCACATATATACGTATCCGTTCACCAAAGAATAACCATTTTCATTCAAATTTAATTTCATATTCGGATTTTGACCGATCAAAATTCAAGTCAAGATTTAACAGAAGACAACACTTTTAGATTCCTACATTTTTCAAAGCCATACTTTGAATTCAAAACTGTGCCAGATTCATTAGCGTGTTATTACCGAAAATAATTTTACAATACCTTTCCAAAATTAGGGAATTTTGTCACAGCTCCAGCAAATCAACTTCGACTTTCATTTGGAGTAGCCTTATTATAACTTAACATATAAGTTTGCCACTTGATTTCATCCTAAACAATCATTCGTATCTTGACGATTACCATCAGCGTTTAATCATCTAAAAACACAATTCTCTTGAAACCACCTCGGATTGATAACCGATGATTCAGATATGGTAGCATTAAATGCAGAGGAAACAACAAAAGTGTAGATGGTCTAAATGGCCAAGATTTTGATGATAAAGAATGGAGTATTAGGAACGCTCGATAGAAAATTTGGTACTGAAAAACGATTGAGCTAACCATGAAAGAGACCAAGGACTAATACAAGGACCAAACTCTATATTCAAAGAATCCAGGTAATTCTGGATCCGATGAAATCTTTAGAGAATATCTTGCTCCGAAGTCATGTTAAGATCTTGCGAAAAAAATTTCTTCATCAACCTTCGAACTTAGAAATTCCAAAATATCATCATAAATATCTTCGATATTTCTGAGGATATTTTCATAAATATTCTTGTCCGAAATTATCTACCTCTTCGTGTTTTCTGTATTCCATTATATTGGAAACTTCTGTAAAATCTAAATATAAATTATGAATGAATTGTGGAGAAGTGTTGGGAATTGAAGCATGGGTTAGTATAATATAATGACGCCCGGCCAACGTGATTATATTACAGTAAGTAATGCTGAGTTTCTAATGGAACGTGATGATTCACAGATGATAACGTCATCATGTACTATGTTACACGACTCTTACATTATATCTAATCTGTAAACATATCAAGAACATATTTTCTTGTAGTTCTATCTTTTCTCTTGAATTCTGGCAATTTAATCAATCAATATCGTGCTATTACAATCTCTCTCTTGAAACATTAGTCATGTTCATTCGAAACTTCATACCTACGAATTCTGGACCATTATTCGCTTGACTTAAAGTCGGGAAGAGAAAACAAAAGGATGGAACTCCAAAATATAAAGGAAACAAAGAGAGTAGATTTATAGTGAAATGTCCGACAGAGCAATCAAAACAGATTATCGCATTTAACCAAAGAAGATCTTAATTTCCTTATTCACCGAAGAATCAAATATTTTAGATTTCAAAGATTTTCTTTTAAATCCCTTGAATTTCGGAAATCAACCTTGTCTACGTCAAAAGATATGATGAAACTTTACCCTTCTCATTTCACTCTTTTGTGATAGCTTCACTCGTACTCTTCGAGTAATCGAATTGTCTTATTCATATTACCCTATGGTGATAAAACTCTATTTATCGACTCATATTCGTCACGAAAACATTCTTTTTGTTATCCATGATCATCCCACTCAAATTTCGAAACAAAATTTCTTTAACGGGTAGGTACTGTGACGACCCAGAAAATTTTGACCAATTTTAAATCAAACTTTCGATATGATTTAATATCCTGGACACGATAAGCAAAGTTTGATAGGTAGAGCCTCAAAATTTTTGAACTGTTTATATGGATTCAGTTAACCTTCGACTATTCTCGATGATTCATGAATAATTATTTTTAAATAAATGTGTGTATATATATATATATGAATTCTATACATAAATAGTATTGTAATCAATAACAATTAAAGATTCAATATATTAATTACTAAACAGGATAAAATTAATAAATTGTATTACGAGTTTGAATATAAATGTTATATTAATATTATATTCATTACTTTCATTATTATTATTATTATTATTAATATTAATATTAATAGTGTATCATTAATATTATTATGTAAAATATATATACATATATATAAATTTGATATATATACAAATTGTTATAGTATTGTTATTATTAATATTATTATTATCATTAATAATATTAGAAACAGTACAATCAGTATTATTATTAATATTAATATCAGTATTAGTAATATTATTATTTCCAATATACAATATACAATATATAAATATGAAAATTTGATATGTATGATTTGTTATATTTATTAATTATTATTAAACTTATCCTTTTAATTATAAATCCTTAATAATATTATCTATTATTATTATTAATAATATTATTAACGCTATTATTAACAATTATCAATATACTTGATATTAAAAATTTGTATTATTAATTTTAGTATTATTTATAATATTAGAAGTAATTATTATTATTAATTTACTTTTATATTTATTTAATTACATAAAATATATAAAGAAATTAACAGATGGTACGATATTGTTACACATAACTATCATACTATATCTGATTTACAAAATTCGTACAATCAATGATCCAATCACTGAACGCATCCAAATTCTGTTAGCTATCAACTTCCCCTTTTAATTTTCTAATATATTTCGGTATTGAGCGAATGATTCTTGTCGAGTTTGTTAAGCTACAAAACAAACGGGTCGTATCATCTTTACAGCTTCAAATATTCGATTACAAAACATAATGTTAACCATTACTGAAATTTGAATGGAGGAGGAGAAGAATCAAACAAATGAATACAAAATTTGTTACTTATCAATATCAGTAAATCGTACGAATCTGTTTCCAATGTCTTTCTACTTTTATTTCTTTGTTTCCGTCTTCATGGATTGATTCCATCTGTCGAACACACTTTATTTATATAACATACGTTGGCCTCAAATTGTGGAGGAAGTTATTCGATTTCTCCATCACCACCTTCAATCTATTATTTGTTAATTGTTCGATTACAATACCCTGAGTACCATAACATCACCATAAACACCTCACCACCTTTCACTACCCAAATCGTCACTCACAATTACTCTTATATATATATATATATATATATATATATATATATATATATATATATATATATATGTATATATATATATATATGTATATATATATATATATATGTATATATATATATATATATATATATATATATATATATATATATATATATATATATATATATATATATATATATATATATATATATATATATATATATTATACATTTACAAATTCATATAGAAACAATTATACACTAAACCATCATAGACTCACCTTTAACCACCCGTAACCATCATCACCAAAGATAAATTGCAACTGCTATAATCTTCTGTTACGCTATTATTTCTGTTGTGCAGCTGCTCCTACTACTCGATTAAATATGTCTGATTAGATCAGCTGAAACCAAACTAGATCACCACCCACCTTGAAAACCTAACCCACCATCTTACATTACTTTTATTCGTTCTTCTCCTTCCACCTGCAAAACACCACACAAACAATTACTCGGTCATGATTAAACTAACCTATTGCTGCAGCCATCACCAAATAAACATTACTGTTGCTGCTTCATTTGATGTTTCTGTTTCGACCAGACAGCCCAAATCCACCACCATGAAACCAGCTATCTGTCTTTGTTTCGAACACCATAAACCGCCACTCACTCCCTCTATATCTCACTCTCCCTCTATTTCTTCTTTTACGAATAACAGCCATCAAACCCCTTGTATATTATTGCTGCTATGAGTCCTATTCTAGCTGCAAATTCGCTACATATTAAGCTGATACAATCACTGCAATGTTTCTGCCTCTTTACTAGACAATTGTTATTGAAAGGTAAAAAATATATATACTCCTTGTATGTTTACTGTTGGAGAGACCCACTCAAAAGAGAATGGATGATTGAAAGAATGAGTGGAGCAATTAAGAATAAGACTTTCGGTGCCCACTCTCACCTCCACTAGCATATGAAATCGATTATTTGGATCCCCTATTTCTTTATTTAAGCCAAACACTTGGTGGTATTAGTAGATATTTTTTTGTGTTCAATTTGTTGATGTGGCCAACCAACGAGAACCCCACAAACCATATTAAAATTTATACATGACCAAGAACTAAATGATTATGGGTGTACTTATTTTTTTTTCTCTTTCAAATCGAATAGTGGATAACATGATATCACGAATGATGATAATGTTGTTACCAACATGAGATGATGAATTGAGTTATGTATACAAGGAGAAGATGCCACGCATCTGGATGTGTCACCAAAGTTGGGATATTTGCAAGTAAACAAGGAGAGTAAATAAATGGATGGTGGATCGTGGTAAAATAAATAAATAAATAAAAAAGGTGTCGAGTTGATTACTTGTTTGGTGAGCCGACAAAAAGAATCACAAGGTGATAGTGGCACGTTCATAATTAACTAATGCATGTATTTGCTTAATTTTGATGAAGCATCTTGTGGAAATAGAATATGCCACAAAAAGAAATTTATTAGGTTTATTAGATTGCTAAGTGGGCTATTAAATCGATTTCTATATTGGGCTGAAATCCTTTTTGTGTTGGACCGAGAGTGATTATGATAAGTGAGGAGAGATGATTAAGTTGATGATGATGACAAAAGATTATGGGGTTTATGATAAACTAGGATTATGATAAAGATGATAATCCGAATGATGGTAATGATCATATAATGTTATGATGATGTTTAAAGGAGTAGAAAAAAAGGAAATAGAATATACGGGTTAAATAAAATTGGCATGTGATATATATCAAAAAAGTAGAAACAGAAGGATGGTCTAGGGTATTATCGGGTTAGCGGGACGTCACGGGTTCAAACCCGGACTTGAGCATTTTCTTTTAGGACTACATCCTTGAGGTAGTTTACCTATTACTCATTATTATTATTATTATTATTATTATTATTATTGTTATTATTATTATTATTATTATTATTATTATTATTATTATTATTATCACTATTATGGTTATTATTACAAATAAATATTATTTAAAAAAATACATTACAAATATATTAATATTAAATATTACTAAATTTTTATACTAAGTAAGCTATATATATAAAATATATTAATAATATATATATATAAGTCTTGAAATAAATTTCTATTTTAATGTATTATGATAAATGATAAATATTATATTATTAAACTACTTTAATAAGTATTTATTATATTAATATTAATAAATGTGTTATAGAAATAAATATTTACTACTTAAAGTATATAGGATAAATATAACTTAATATGATATGTAAATTATTAATATATAAACTTATTAGTTGATATTATATGTGTTAATATATATATATATATATATATATATAAATGATATAGATTCGTGAATCCGAGGCCAACCCTGCATTGTTCAGTATCGTCGTATGCATATTTTTACTACAAAATATCGTATCGTGAGTTCATTTGCTCCATTTTACTCTTTATATTTTTGGGACTGAGAATACATGCGTTGTTTTTATAACTGCTTTATTAAATGCTTTTGAAATATATTATGAACTGAGAATACATGAAATGCTTTTGTAAATGTCTGACGAGATAGACACAAGCAAAACATTCCTCGAATGAATTATTATGCAGATAGAAATTCTGTGGATTATTATTGAATTAGTTGGACATTATAATTGCCACTAATTGTTGTGAATATTTTTCCCTGATTATTATTGCTTGGTAACCTAAGAATTAGAATCGGGTATGACCCTAATTCACGCGAATCCTAAAGGTAGCTACCGGATTTAACACCCCCACCCAGAATGTTCACTAGACAGAAGAGCTAGTGGACGTGGTGTTTAGTACTTAGAGGTTTATATATTTATACAGACGAGATGTTCTGTTTTGGGGATATTATTGATGCGCATTATATGTTAAGGTCGGTTACCAAGCCAAGCAATGAATGTAAAGTGAATGTTATGTATCGAGAGAATGATTTTATACATAGATTATGTGTATGTTATTTTTGTGCATGAGATATGTGTACGGTTATTTAAAAATCGCGAGGCAACCTACGGGGGAGAAAAGGATACGAACCTACTCTGCTAAGCATTATGAAAAATGGTTTCGTACACGAGATAGGTGTACTGTATTTAAAATCTTGTGGTCTATCAAAATGAGGAATTTTATTGTTTAGGATAAACCTATGAACTCACCAACCTTTTGGTTGACACTTGAAAGCATGTTTATTCTCAGGTATGAAAGAAATCTTCCGCTGTGCATTTGCTCATTTTAAAGATATTACTTGGAGTCATTCATGACATATTTCAAAAGACGTTGCATTCGAGTCGTTGAGTTCATCAAGATTATTAATAAGTCAATTATAGTTGGATATATTATGAAATGGTATGCATGCCGTCAACTTTCGATTTAAAGAAAGTTTGTCTTTTAAAAACGAATGCAATGTTTGTAAAATGTATCATATAAAGGTCAAATACCTCGCGATGTAATCAACTATTGTGAATCGTTTATAATGTATATGAACGGGTTCTTTCAGTCCACATCCATAAATGGAAAAGAATAATGTGATATAAGTCTTTAGTGCTCTTACTTTATTCACGTAAGACAAAAATATTGGTAAAAAGTAGGGGGTAAGACTGGAAAGTAAACAGAAAAGTAAATGTGACAGGTATTTTTTTCTTAAACTGTGTGTTTTTTGTCTGGAGACAATAGATTTGAGAAGTAGAGAGTACTTTTTTAGATTTATTTATGTAACAAAGAGCAAACGTTGAGTTGAGTTGGGCCAGTGAAGTTGAATTAGGCTTAAAGATGATGTTTGCATTTGTTTGCAATGGCCATTTATTTATATATCTTAAACATGATCTTGTATGTTAATGAAACGGTCATGTGAGCAATTAAATTAAAATATTAATGAGACAATATTCTAAATTAATGATACTTCACTTCAGGGCGAAACTTGAAAACATTTGTAAGTGGGCGAAAATCATCCTCACATAAATGTGTAGTACTTTTTGTATGAATTTTTCCAACCACACGCACTCGTTAATGTGATTATTAGACGTATGATGTCTAGATTATTAAATATATTTTTAGTATTAGTTAGTATTGACTGAAATTAATATTGACAAGATTATAGATATATTGACCTTAATCTAGTGGGCATGAGCAGAGAAGATATATCTTTAAGCTTTAACCAATTAATCTTGAGTTCCAACGTTTATTTTACAAGGGCGGCGATAAAAAATGTCATGTAGTTTTCATATACTACTATTAAAAGGCTAACTACAACTCCAGTAGGGGCGACCGTCCCCTTTTGTCTTAAAGAAGCTCCGTCTCTGCTTCACTTATAGTTTTTATTTTTAATGATTTGAAAGTTCTAATTGAAAATAATTCCGAACTACAATAACTTATTTGATAATTATTCTGAACAAAATCTAAAATGATGTAAACTTAATGTATTCGTTTAAATGAATAAATAAAATTTTAATTGCGTGATAAATGTTTATGAATATAGTTTAAGGATGACATCAAGATAATGAATGTATTTTTTTTTAAAAGCAAACACATATACACACCATTTTGTCTACGACGGAACTCGGACTCGAACTCATCACTACAAGGTTGATGAGTTTATTTGCCCCAAGGGATGATGTCAATACGCATAAAATACTCGTACATTCACTTAACCATCATTATAAAATTAATAAAACAATCACGTGGTATCATACCAGTATATTAAGGGTGTTAACGATATCCATAGAGTTGCAGTTAACAAAATCTTTTAATGATTATTAAAAATTTAAATGGATATCACATGAGTAATAATACGTGCACATTTTTTAAAAATATAACAAGTATATTACCCTTTTCTTTTACAAAAAGTTTTAACCAGTACGGATCTATAAACAGAATAAATTCTAAACATAAGACTAATGCCAGCGTTCGCGTAATGTGCCATCACTCCGTCCTTCACCTTTCCCATTAGGGCGCTAATGTCATTGCTATGCCCTCGTTTTGCCCTCATAGCCTCGTGCCGAGTTTTTTTCTTCAAATAACATATTTTAGGACAAAGCAAGGAGTAATATATTCTGGTACATACAGCTTTATAAGACATGTAAATTGAGTTGTTTAATTAGTGAGGTCATGTCCTCTGGTAAGAAAGTATGTTATGGTTGGGAGTACTTGTGATGGGGAGGTAATGAAAAGAAAATGCTAATGTGACGCTGATGTGGTGGTGTGTAATGAGAGGAATAGCGTCATTGTTGAAATTTTCTATTATAGAGTAGTATTTTTCTCTTATTTGATCGATTATTTGTTGACCTTTTAGTTTCAAATTTAGTTATGAACACTTTCCTCAAAGTTATACTCAACATATCTATATCTATCTATATATAATATAAAACTGACTCCCATTGCCATAAATGAGCCACCTGAAACCTTATAATTTAATGTTAAAACCTTATAATTTAATGTTTTAAAAGTTTAAAAAATTATTTCTCCTTATCTATTATATAATAATTACTAAATAATTAAATGATTAGAAAATTTAATAATAATAATAATAATAATAATAATAATAATAATAATAATAATAATAATAATAATAATAATAAAGAAATATAAGATGATGACAATCTATTGAGTTATCTCATAATATGATTAACCGTTTAATATCTCATATATAATATATATAGATATAGATGTGAATTTATTGACATTGAATTAAATTAACTTAACTTACATATATTCTTTCATTTGCCCTCATCATAGAATATGATAAAGAGGTTTTAATATAAAACTGACTCCCATTGCCATAAATGAGCCACCTAAAACCTTATAATTTAATGTTAAAACCTTATAATTTAATGTTTTAAAAGTTAAAAAAATTATTTCTCCTTATCTATTATATAATAATTACTAAATAATTAAATGATTAGAAAATTTATTATTAATAATAATAATAATAAAGAAATATAAGATGATGACAATCTATTGAATTATCTCATAATACGATTAACCGTTTAATATCTCATATATAATATATATAGATATAGATGTAAATTTATTGACATTGAATTAAATTAACTTAACTTACATATATTCTTTCATTTGCCCTCATCATAGAATATGATAAAGAGGTTTTACCCAAATAATGATTTTATCAATCTACCCGAGTATATAAATATTATTTAATAATGAAGGCATTAGATAGTTATCGATTCCGTGCATTTATAATTTAAACGAGTTGGATTATCATGTACTATCCCATAACAAATGGAATACAAAACATCACCATGTAACACCGGCCATTTTTTTATTTTTTAAAACACAGCGGAAGACTTATTAACAAACACACTATAGGTCACGACATTATATTAAACTGAGTAATTAAGTTTACACAACGGTGTTACGTTATTACAAAACATGATTTATACAAAAGTCCACATCAGAGTTGGGTTGTCAAACATGTCATCTGCTGTATCACCCATCCCGACTAGCAGTACCTAAACCTGCAAGGGGGAAAACATGTGGGGGATTAGCGCACCACTAAGTGAATGGAATCTATCTAACAGATATAGCTTAAGTCACACACAAGCTATATACATCAACAATACCTGCTAACTACCAACTAGCATACAAAAGACAATACGAGGATCGGCGGCTTGTACGAGCACACGACTCCCAGCTGATCGGGCCTGAGTCTACCGATAGTCCCTGCTACTCAATTCACAGTATAGTTATCCAGATGCAGGGGATGCATCATTCACACTATACTCTACAATCAGTAGCCTATGGACCCAACCTCCCCTAGGCACGGTTGACCTCATACGGACTCTAACCTCTCCTAGGCACGGTCTCGAGTCCCCAGTCTCCCTAGGCCCGACTGGTGCCATTCACACGGATTTCACGGATTTCAGACGGCGCTAATCGGTATGGAGCTTTTGCAACTGGAGTTGTTCCAGGAACCATCTCAATCTTATATTCGACTTCCCTTACCGGCGGCAGACCTGGTAACTCATCTGGGAACACTTCGGGAAATTCTGATACTACTGGAATATCGGCCACTGTTCTCTTTTCTTTCTTCGCATCAATCACATACGCAAGAAACGAATCACAACCCTTTTCCATCGACTTTTTCGCTTTCATCATGGTTATCAACGGAAAATTATACCCGTCCCGCTCCCCTCGGGCCACAACACGGGTTCCATCGGTCGAACGAAAGGTAATCATTTTCCTATCACACTTAATATTAGCCCTAAGCGAGCTCAACCAATCCATTCCTAGTACTACATCAAAGCTAGGAATAGGTAACACTAAACAAGTCACCGGGAAAGACTTCCCTTCAATCTCTATACAAACCCCAGACACATATGTTGTGACTGGTGTGATCTTACCATCAGCTACTTCTACACTAACCGGCTTGGGTAACACAGTAGCTGGTAAATTCAACTTAGCACAGAAATCTAGGGACATAAAACACCTATTGGCACCACAATCAAACAATACGCGAGCAGGTATTGAGTTGATTAGAAACATACCGGTGATTACTTCGTCGGTTGCCACAGCATTTTCCACAGACATCTGAAAAGCTCTAGCCTCTGCTGTTGGAGGGTTCTTCCTCTTTTGCCCACTCGAGGCAGTTGACCCTCCGGCTGATGCTGAACGCGCCCCTGACCCTGACCCTGCCCCGGAACTACCACTCTTCGACGGACAACTAATTGCACGATGCCCTGGTTTGTGACAACTCCAACATACACTATTCGGATACGGGCATGCTGAAGACTCATGCCCAACAACACAACACTTTAAGCATCTTCTTGTAGCCTCAGAACACTGACCACTGTGAGAAGATCGACACGTGTGACACCAATTCCCTTTACCTGATCCAGATCCAGAACTATTCTGACCACTTTTACTCTTCGATTTAAACCCACTAGACTTCTTGGATTTAGATCCTGATTGACCAGATACTTGTCCACCTTGTTGTAGCACATTACCAAACATTCTGTTTCTAGCAGCCTGAACATCACTTTCTACCATCTTAGCCATCACAACAGCTTGAGACAATGATGTAGCTGTTCTAACAAAAGTTCTGTACTCAGGCAGAATGATATTAACAAAATGCTGGATACGAGACGCTTTGTCTGGCACCCATTGTTGTACAAACCTCAGTTTATCCATAAACTTCTCTACTACCTCATCGATCGTCATTTGAGGTGTCATCTTCATTTCAAGAAACTCAGTCTTGATTCGGTTCATATCAAATGGATTACAATATTGTTCACACACCTTCCCATGAAACTGCTCCCATGTGATCATACTCACTTGCTCTTTTGGTATACTAGAAATCAAAGAATCCCACCAAATCATAGCCCTACCTTTCAACAGTCTACTAGCATATGTTACCTTCAGCTCGGGTTCACACTGACACGCTTCAAATACCCTTTCAACTTCTCGCAACCAATTGAGAGTTACAGTCGGATCAGTACTTCCAGAGAACTCAGAGGGTTTGCAATCACGGAAGTTCTTATAAGTACGCTTTTTGGGTGGTTGCATGTAAGGTTGTTGAAACATTTGCATTTGGTACGGGTTCATCATCATGGGATTTTGGTAAGTAAAAGTGTTTTGCGGTGGCATATAATATTGGTTAGGTATTTGATTCTGAAACTGGTTCTGGTGCACATTAGGTATCGTTTGGGATTGCGCGGTTGGGAATCCAGGTGGTGTATCTTCATTTCCAGAATGCCTTGCCAATTCAAGCTCATTAATTTTGTCCTCAGCCTCTTTTAGCTTACTTTCTAATTGAAGGATGTAACTACTCTGATCATCATCAGACTCAACACCCTCTTCTGGTGCTCTGAATGTTCCGGGGTTAGATGGGCCAGTTGTGTTTCTATCAGCCATACCTGTGCTACAAAACAGCTTACACAAAAGCTTAGTGGATAACAGTTAGTTCAATCACAACTAACACACGTATATCCTATTTTCACTTAGCCCCCACTCCCACAGACATGTTTGACTTGCCTCAGGGTTTGGGAACAAAATACGCGCACGTATTTGCCGCCAAACCATGCTCTGATACCAACTTGTAACACCGGCCATTTTTATTTTTTTTTTAATACACAGCGGAAGACTTTATTAACAAACACAATATAAGTCACGTCATTACGTTTAAGTTTACACAACGGTGTTACGTTATCATAAAACATTATTTATACAAAAGTCCACATCAGAGTTGGGTTGTCAAACATGTCATCTGCTGTATCACCCATCCCGACTAGCAGTACCTAAACCTGCAAGGGGGAAAACATGTGGGGGATTAGCGCACCGCTAAGTGAATGGAATCTATCTAACAGATATAGCTTAAGTCACACACAAGCTATATACATCAACAATACCTGCTAACTACCAACTAGCATACAAAAGACAATACGAGGATCGGCGGCTTGTACGAGCACACGACTCCCAGCTGATCGGGCCTGAGTCTACCGATAGTCCCTGCTACTCAATTCACAGTATAGTTATCCAGATGCAGGGGATGCATCATTCACACTATACTCTACAATCAGTAGCCTATGGACCCAACCTCCCCTAGGCACGGTTGACCTCATACGGACTCTAACCTCTCCTAGGCACGGTCTCGAGTCCCCAGTCTCCCTAGGCCCGACTGGTGCCATTCACACAGTGTACACATAATTCACATACAACATCAGGCAAACGATATTATTCTATCATGGCAATTCCTACACTATGCATGGTAAAAGAGTCAACCACAGTAGCATGATATGCTACTTAAACTCTATCCGTAGATAGACCCACTCACCAATTACCAGCAACTGCTCAGTTATTATTTCTGAGCTTCTTCCTTGTCCTTACCTCCTGAGAACAGCAAAAACCAAGTTAGAATAGTGTTCCCATCAAGATTAGACACACTGACAGCGAATTATAGCAAATTAGTAAAAATTTGCGTCCGCTAAAATTTTCATGCTTAACACTTATGCACTTTCAAAATTTACATCCTGAACACCAAAATACAAACGGGCAGCATAACGGCTAGAATTCCACACTTAGTAAGAATTTCACTGCCTAAGACCATCGGTCGATGGTCCCATCCATCGGCCGATCGTCAACACACCATCGGTCGATGGTCTCCCCCAATCGGTCGATCGTCAAAATTACATCCGCTGGTCAGAAATCATACACCATCGGTCGATGGTCTCGTCCATCGGCCGATCGTCCTCACCATCGGTCGATGGTCAACGACCATCGGCCGAAGGTAGTTCATCAGCTGCAACAGCAGCAAAGTGACGGGTTTCAACCCAAAATCACCAAATCTCAACTTTGGACACGTTTTTGACCTCAAAACTGGTTACATCTTTTACACTAGACATTTAGAAACATAAACCCACAACTTTTATGCACAAACAACAACAAATTGAACCAATTTTACACAAAACCCCATTTTAACAAAAACTAACTTAAAAACCCGTTTAATCATAGATTTGATCATGAAATCTTACAAACCTTACCTTGTTAGAATCACAACAACATAAGGAACGATTTGACACCAAAATCAAGCTTCAATTCGAGATCAAATGATTTAGGGTTGTTTGAAGGAGGTGAAGTTAGGTGAGAGTGAGTGAGAGGAAGGTTCAGGAGCAATTGAGAGGAAATTAGCTGGTCTCACACTTAATTTGGGGTTAAAACCTCATACCCCACAACACACGGGTATTTACCAGTTATCTGATATCTTTCGCACAAGATTAGGTAATCCAAACGAAGTCCAAATAAAATAAACAAACCTGTTCTGGGACCCTTATCACAAACTGGACACAACACAAATATAATAAAACACTAATTAAATAATTAAAATAAAAGCACTTAAGACTAAGCACAAACCCTTAGGGCAAAATAGTCCACTTACAACTAGCCCGGGTTTCGGTCTGTTACACACCATGCCTTTAAGAAAAAAAGAAAAGAAAGAATACTCATGAATATGACAAATTTATTTAGTATCTTTTCATTTGCTTGAGTAAATGAAATGTGGTAACCCTCACATGTAAAGATAATTAATACTCCGTAATTAATAAATTAATAAATAATAGTAATCTCAAAAGGTTTTAGCAAATATATATTTATACTCACCTACCGTATGTCTAACCAATGTGATATTCAAATGGGTAGAAATCATATGTCAAAACATTCATAAGAACATCTAACGTTTCTTATCTTTGATCGAGAGAAATGTATCGTCAATCTTGTTGTACTCTCATTGCACCGATGATACGTTGAATATGCTATATACATGTATGAGACATGTAACTTCATTCAAGTTATTCTTTGGAACTTAGATTGGCCACATTCCATAACAACCATTAAACGTACACTTTTAAATTCTCAACTTAATTACCCGGTAAACCTTTTACTCATGATAGGATGTGAAAGACGTACAATGAAGCTAATGTTGAAGTTGTGAGCGGTTTTCACTTCACTTATTATATGAGGTTTTTGGGCATATGTATAAAAAAGGTATGTACATGTGACGTTAAATCCTTTCACTTTTGAATCATGTGACGGTTTTAGGTTTGTTTTTGTTAGGTAAATTTATTTTACTTTAAGGTTTTTAGTTAATCATATTGAATGTAATTTTTGTTGTTGATATTTTTATCTTGAAAATAGTGTACCATAATTTTCGTTATAATTTTCAATATTCATATTAGTAACTTAATATTCTTTTTCTGTACATTTATTTTAGTTTAGATTTTGAGTTATTCTATAATTATTGTATTGGATTGTATTGTATTTTATTTTTGTTGTTGAAAATGTTTATTTGAAATGATTGTATCTTAATTTGTTGATAATATATTAATGATCATGAGTCTCCATGATTCCATATTATATCTTCTTCTTTTTATTTTGAAAGCACGTATATTATATATTTCATTTATAGAATGTTTTTCTATTGTCATGTAATATTTTTTATCTTCGTTCATATATGTTTTATTTTCATTTATAGATATAGCTTTTGTTTGCATGCAACTTAATTTATTTTTAAGTTTTGAGTATTTATGTTTGGTGTTTCTTTTTATAATACATTAATCGGTTTGTATGTCATCTATGTAATTTATACTCAATAGTTTTATCCTTCACCAATTTTAATATAAGTTATATAAGTTAGTTGTTAAACTTAGACAATATAATGATACACGAAGCCAAAAAAATGGTTGAAACATCTAATCTAATAGATAAGATAATAAAACCGTACGATAGATATGAAATTATTAGCTTAGTAAAATACATAGAAGTAGATAAACATGAATGCATAATACTCCGTAGTTCTTAAATGTGTAAACTTGATACTGTGAATCTTTGACAAGCAAAAAAGACATCTATATATGTATTTTTTATTATTATTATTATGAGTTTTCTTTGAGAATGCCTAAAACCCTAATTAAACGTAGTACACTTGATATATGATGTTTGGAGTTTTATTTTTAAGTATCAATTGTAAGACATAAAAGAAACATCAACACATAAGATTATTAGTCAAACATCAATTACCATTTATCCCACAATTAAAAATGTGCAAGATGTCATACGCACAACTCAAACCTCTGCCCCATCATGAATTAGAAAATATATATTAAGTCTTCGTTACAAAATTCTTTATTGGAAAGTGTGTTTATTTACGTTTGCAAGATATCGAGAATTTAACCATATGTATTACGCACCAGCTCTTTTACATTTACGTGTTCATTGTTGTTTTTTTGAACGTGACACTCTTTCTACACTTTTGGTAAACGTATTTCAAATCCTACAGTTCCAATTACTTAACGATTGGAGAAAGTTCATGTTTATTATGCCAATTATTCAGCCTGCAACAATATCAGACTTTGTCAAGACACTTCAATGCCTCCACCAATCACTGTAACGTCCCCCATGTCCAAGTTGCAGGTCACTAAACCATGAACCATACATTCTTCGTGCAACGCACGAGCAATACACATAGTTAAATTTAAGATTGAACCTTAACAAGTATACTAATGCATTCATTAACACCGACTTGTTTACCGTTGTCGATTGAGGCAACTTTTGGAATCGAATATTACACGCAAAACCGAATTACACGCTATTATATCTCTTTTAAATGATTTACTAAACAAAGATGGCACGTTGCACTTTGCAAGAACTAGTAATAAACGTCATACAGTAATATCTTCATATGCATCATATGCGCTTGATGAGGTTACCTTATTATTTGGCATTGACGTGATGAGGTTTTTATCAAGTTCTTAGAAATATATTTTTTAAAGACGATTAATTATTTAGATAAATATTACATTTAACAAGAAGCCTCTGAAAATACTTTATCACGAAAGAGACCCACCTAATGTGATAAGACTCAACCTAGCCCAATACCACAATAACACTAAACGAGTTACACTCCAAAAATCTCTCAAACCCCGCCAACAATCACAAACCAAATGATTAAGGATAAATACCTAAGTTGCAAATTTACAAATATTCCCGAAGCATCAATTACATCAAGATCCAAATATAGACTTCTACGTGTCCGAATATGATAATAAAAAATCGTTTTTAGTATCATCATCACCCTCTTCCAACTTGGTCGTATCAACGAGAAAAACCTTTTTTATTACATGTTTACGCTTTAAATGTTTTTCTCCTAAAATGTAATTTGCAATATGAATATGATATGATGTTTGTTAGGTCTCCGTGTTACGAAAACACCGTACTTATAAATAAAATATCGTGAAACATTATTGCGGTCTCATCATGGAAAATATGTGCGAATTAAATTTACCGATCGTCATCGTCAATAATTTTTCATGGTGGAGCAGTTATATATGTTGTGTCATTACGAGTTAAATAGGAAGATGGATACAAACTACAAAGACTAAAGCGACTAGTTGATTACTTTATTATATTTTTAAAAATAAAAAGTTAACCTTATGACAAACAAAAGTCTACCAAACATCTACTCTTAATAAAATATACAAACAAAAGTCTACCAAACATCTACTCTTAATAAAATATACCCATGTATCACACTAAACACAACAACACTAAAGTGAACATAAACGACTTAACGAACACAACTCAAATTAGTTTCATTTAGCTGAATAGATACTGCGCGCTCATATGAGTGCCAGTGAGGTCTTGAGTTCGAATCTAAGTAATACAATTTGCTTCGCGCGCAGTTGGTTATGAAGTCCTCTGGAGCCTGGAAGCATTGCTATCTGAGCTTGTTATATGTCAGTTGTTCACGGGGTGTTTCCAGAAGCATCAGTATATCCAATGACATTTATTCACGAGGTGCTTCCCAATGATAACTACACGCAGAGCCTGTCATATACAGTTGTTCGATGGAACATTCTTGACACGTGGAACGGATATGATCGGGTAGTGAGAACTCCTTTAGTGGCGACCGTCAGTGATTCCAACCTCGTGTACAAAAAAAAAAAAAAAAAAAAAAAAATTCTCTCGCAATTTTGTTAATTTTTTGATTTAAGTTGGGAGATAATTTACACACTACAGAAACAGAAAGTTTGATTGTACACAACTAAAATACGGTATACGGTTGACCAGTAGATGGTTTAACACGCTTTTCAAAAAAAAAAGTAGATGGTTTAACACGGAATATATATTTTGATAGTCTATAGCTAAATCTTTTTGGAGTTGTTGTAATCGGTCACATACATTACGACTTCAATGTTTTGAGGGTCATTTCTTTCTATTAAAGTAAATAGTTTATGATATAATTCTAACTGTATATATTTTATATACTAAGTTAAAATTAGATTAAATATAGATATTAATGTTAATGTTAATATTACTAGCAAGCAATGTCTAAATGAGCAAATAATTTATGATATATTTAACTACAGTATATACTAATAAGTACGGAGTAAAAAGGATATTTAGGTCATGCTTGGTTGGGGTTAATACACACTTAGGAATGGGTATGATAATAATAATGGTTGCCTGGTTATCTACACTGGGATTCCCCATTACCCAAAACAAGTTAATCACCATTATGCACTAAATTGGGAGGAATGCATTCCCTTCCATAAAAATATACGCCAATTGTTATTTTCTGCTAATTTTTTTCTTCTCGTTTTTAGCACCCTCTCTCCCTCTTTTTAGCCCATCTTTAACACTCACCAGAAAAACTTTTTCATCCATGGGAGTACGTTACACGAAACCAAAACTAAAGAATAATTCCCGGTTACAAGTATATATTATTTTATTAATTATTAATAATAATTTGGTTTGTGGATTTCAACGCATCAAATGATCATTTGCATCACATTTTCTAGATTAAATGTTATATGAAAATTTTCAAGTAATTGAAGTGCATGTTTGTTTCTTATCTTTTTCAATGATTAAATTTGCAACAGTAGATCGACTTTATTGGTGTTTACATAAAAGGTATGGTTATAGTTATAAAATGCTCAAATCCTGCGTAAGAATTTTTTTATCTTGTTATTTTTCATTCTCATAACAAAAAAGAATAAGAATAATGATTTATTCCCAAGCATCAACCAAGCAACATCAATAAAATGATAATAGATTATAGTATTCCATTATATTCCTATTGCCTTCAGTGGCGGCACTTGAACCCGGATACAGATGGGGCGAGTATAAAAATCTAATAAATTTTTCAAAGTCAACAAGGGTAAACACTAAAAAAAACTTTATTTTTTGTTAAAAAAAATTTTTTTGGTGTAAATTTTTTTTCCTCGTTAAATCCAGGTGGGGCGGATGCCCCTTTTATAACACATGAAGTACCGCCCCTAATTGCCTTTCCAATTCATATTCCCCCATTCGAACCAACACACCCTTAGTTTAAAACAGATATAGTTTTCATCGTTGTATTGTATATAGAGATTTTAGTTAATAGTTAGTTCATCATCATAAGACAAAATTAAGTGGAAATTTTTTATGGTTTGTTCAAAAGTTTTAACCGGATCCATAAGTATTACGTAGTAGTAGTAGTAACTTGGGAAATCCTGTAGTATACTAACGTTTTAATGGATGTCAAAACCACTAACATCTATAAAACACACATGAACTGTATTTTGTATTCAACTTTAGAATTAAACATCTATATTCTAGACACAATAACATTCTAGACTCGACGGCCATAATAGCGGTAATCCATACATGGACCGAGGAATAGAATCCCTTTTAGGTTACTAGGTATGAATTTGAATATTATGCGCTTGAATTTGAATAATTGGTAAATGAAAATATAGTCGTAGTATATAGTAATAGGTTAGTGGCCTTTTCAACGCCTATTATACATGGCTATTTCATTTTATGGTGCCTAATTTTGTTCTATGTGTTAATTTATATTATATATATAAATATAAATAAATATATGTAAATATAAATATATAAAGGGTTATCAAGTACTTTTTTGTAGGAAATAATTTTATTACTTTCGTTTTTTTAAAGATATTCTTTTCTTTTTTTTCACAAACATTGAGATTGAATGAAAATATAAACATTGAAAAAAGACACTTTGTAATAAATGTTACTCTGTATTATTTTGAACAGAAAACACTCGAATAAATAAATTCATCGATAAATGTTATTCCTGATAACATTCATCGTGATACATGTTATTCTTCGAACATTTTTTTCTTCATCTTCTATGAAGTTTTTTTTTCAAAATTTAGCCCAATTTAGAGTTTAAGATTTTGGGTTTAAGGACCCCTAAACTCAAAACCCTAAACCATAAACTCTAAATATTTCGTGTTAAAAACTCAATCTAAATCTTAAATCTAAACCCTAAACCCTAATTTCTAAATCCTAAAAAAAACGATCGAAGAATAACATGCATCACGATGTAAGGAATAACATTTATAGATAAATATTATTTCTTCGAGCGTTTTCTGGTCAAAATAACAACATTTATCACAAATTGTTTTTTTAAGTGTTCATATTTTCACGTGATCTTAATGTTTATAAAAAAATTCAAGAAAATAAGAAAAAAAAAATTACTTCGTTGTTCACTTCAAATAAGTGTTCCTCTCTTGATTAAATCTGCATATATAAATATATAAATAAAGAAAAAGCTTTTTCTATTGCATATATGATCGTATATGACATGTTCAACTTCTTTTTCAAAATCAACATTTGAAAAGTTGGTACATGTATACATTATTTAACGAAAACATAGAAACATTTGAATAGCCACCTAAGATAGTCTGATAATGAAAATTTTTGATTGATTTTTTTTTTTTGAAATATCAAGAAAACTTTATTAATAATAAGAAAATTACAGAGTGACATAAAAGCCAAGATTACATACACGAGAATAAAGAAACAAAGAACTACCTGAGACTAACATCTAGAGATATGACGACTATATTTACATAAGAGGTCTTCAGCTCAAACAAGCTGGAGCGCCGCTCCACATAAAGGGATTTGAATCCCGAGAGCAAATTGAGAACTGGGCATCTGGCGTAGTGAGATGGAGCGCCGCTCCAATGGCCTGTGCCACCCTGCCAGGTGACTGTCTAAAAAAAAAAAAAAAATGACGTTGATTTTCGGTATCGGGCTGGGGTCGTTTGTGATCACTAAATAGAGAGTAAAATGTTGTCATGATAATTCTGTGATATTACATATACGATATATCTTAATAAATTTATATTCGCTCTTGTTAGATATTTTGAAATAAAATATAAAAACATTTAAATATTTGTCATTAGTCATACCAATTGACATTAGAATAGCAAAAGGGTGATTCATCGTTTTGAGAGAAACTTTATTTGAGGTTGGCATTATAAATTGTAGCATTGTGACAAGTTTGTAATTTTTTCATTGTTTTAAAAGTGAAACTTCCTTTGAGGTTGGCATTATAAATTGTAGCATTGTGACAAATTTGTAATTTTTTTTATATAAACTATTAATATAACGTGACTTTTATTTCACTTGGTCGTTTTATTTAAATGTGTTTGTCAATTTTTAATTTTCTTTTTGCTATGTTAGTTTAGGATGTAGATTTTAAGCTTTGATAATCGCATCATCTTCTGAATTTTCCTAACGACAATTCAGAGTGTTATCGTTAACGTGCAAAAGCGGTGGTACATGACGATTATTATTGACTCATACTTGACAGTTATTCTTTTGCACAATTATTTTAAGCACTTTTACAACTGCCCTTACGGTTATTCTATCGACAAAAAAAATGATAATGAGTTTGATTAGTTTAAATTATGTGGATTTGGTACGTTAAATCTGTTTATTCATTTTTTATTTGTGAAGTACCTACTGGTAAAACATTTTAACGAAACATATAGTTTTGTACAACAATAAACATCACGACTGTAGTAACGTGCGACTAACATTGTACTACTTAACAATTTAACATCAACAATATATGTTGAACGCAAGATATATAGCTGCAAAATGTTGGCGTATTAGCGGTGACTTGAATTTCCATAGGAAATGTCAGACTTTCGACTCTCATGAGTTGTAAAAATATGTCCGTTGTTGTTACCCACCCATTTCATGGGCTCGGAGGTGCCAGATCTCTATGTGTTCGAGCCTCATTCGAGTGGTTTTACCACATGCAATGCCCGTATGGATTCATCGTGAAGGTTTGCGTTGGGATGGTTAGCATTGTAATGGTTTGTCCAAAAAATAATCGGGTGAATGAGTTTCAAAATCGCGTTAGGCCGTGACAATGACTTTAACTACCATTTAGAAAAGAAAAAATATAAAATATTGACAAGAATAGTGTTTAACAACTCAAATTCACGCGCCACGACCAAATTTGCGACTTTAAAATTGATTTGGGGTCGAAATTGAAATTAGTTTCAACTTTTTCCTAAATTCCCTTTCCTTAATTCTCTCTTTGTTTTGAATCAAAACAAAATCAACTTAATTAATACCTCTATTCGTTCCGATCATCTTCCCTTTTCACATTTCCCCCCTTCTTTTATCGAAATAAAAGACACAATTTAGTTTCGCATTCTTATCTTATTCTTATTATATATAATCGGAATCGGAATCGGAATATAGTTATAAAGGTTATTAAGTTATATTCGTATCGATTGAGTGAGCAATTGGTTTTTCTTTTTCAGTTATATCTACAGTTTTACTTGCATGCAGGTATGTCTCACCTTTACTTTTGTTAATTTTGAATATTCTTCCACTTTTATTTATGTAATATAAATATATACTACGTTCTTATATGTATATTTATTATATATTATATATTCATATATATTTAAATTAATACGTAATCGAGAGAATATTGATGCATTTGCTGTTCCATGGGATATATTCGCTTTATCGGCGCAGTTTTCAGAGTAATGGCGAAGGATTTTAAGGTCGAATCTAAAAGGTAATGCAGTTTATATATATGCAAAATTGATGATTTAGGGTTTCAGATGTATATGTTAATTTTGATTTTATTAACAGTTTTTCTGTTAGATTACAGTTTTTTTAGGAGATTTAAGTATGCTATATATGTGATTAATTCATGTAGAAAAAATTCTATTTCTGCGCGATCATCACGAAAATCGGGAACTCTCATTGGTGGACTTCAAGCGTGATGATAAATAATTTTGGATGAAAATTGACAGAGCATAAGTTGATTAATGATATTTTTTATTTATTATTTATTATCCATGCAACTAGTTTTGATTAAAGAATATATTCTTGTATATCTCTGTTAAGATACATTTTTCTATTTACTTGTATTAAAGGATTACCACTACATAATGCATCATATGGTTCTAGGCCGTTTTTTCTTTTAAATTCATTGTTTTTGGTAAATATTGTGTTAAAATTGAACCGGATGTTGACTTGACCTTATTCAACCAGTTAAGACTTTCTATTTACTTGTGTTAAAGGATCACCACCACATAATTTCATCATATCATATATCATATATTCATATAATTTGAGGGCATTTTTTTGTGTTTGTAGTAAATAATTTGTTGAGGTTGAATCAAAAGTTTAAGTGGATATTATGCAACTAATTAAGTATTCTTGCAGTAATGGAACAGTACCGTGTGATTCTGAAGCTGAAAATTTGAAGGACTTTTGGATACCTGATTACATACTGTTACGTGGATCAGAAGGCGAAAAACCGTCGCATGTCCCTGCTTCTCCGGTGATAGTATTTGTTAATTCAAGAAGTGGTGGTCAGTTAGGTGGAGAACTTTTAGTCAGCTACCAAACTCTTCTAAACAAAAATCAGGTTTATTTTAATTTTTTTATTTATTACCACAGGGATTGAATTTTAACCTG
Organism: Rutidosis leptorrhynchoides; assembly: GCF_046630445.1. Lineage (NCBI taxonomy): Eukaryota > Viridiplantae > Streptophyta > Magnoliopsida > Asterales > Asteraceae > Rutidosis > Rutidosis leptorrhynchoides. The sequence goes on from NC_092339.1 coordinate 11,657,388, forward strand.
ATTGGACTTGGTTCTGAATCGAGTTAATGTTGGTTGTATTTTAGGTATTTGACTTGAATGAAGAAGCTCCTGATAAGGTTTTACATCAACTGTTTTTTAATCTTGAGAAGCATAAGCATAATGGTGATTCTTTTGCATCTGAAATCCAGACAAGATTGAGAATTATAGTAAGTATAATAAGTATTTATTGATTATATTATATCTGCTTTTGTTATTAGCTTCATTTAGGAGTTATGAACGTGTATTAGGTTGCAGGCGGGGATGGAACTGCTGGATGGATCCTTGGGGTGATCTCTGATCTCAATTTAGTGCACCCGCCGCCAGTAGCCACGGTGCCGCTAGGAACCGGAAACAATCTTCCGTTTGCATTTGGTTGGGTAAGATTAGGTTCTATCTTTGTACTTCATTCATGGTGGGTATGTTTTATTAATATAGTGGACATTGTTTAAATTAAATTGGTATGAATGAGAAGCATAACTCTGTTTATGCTGATTTGCAGGGAAAGAAAAACCCTGAAACTGACCTTGAATCTGTGAAGATGTTTTTGGGTCAAGTAAGAGATGCTAAGGAGATGAAAGTTGATAGGTAAATTGTTATATTTCATGATGTATAAGGAACGCAAAATCTACTTGATATTTGGTAGCAGTAGCACAATAAATGTTCTAAATTTTTTTAAGATTTGAACTAAACCGGCCTATTGAATCAGAAAGCATTTATGCTAAAACTCTGTATAGAATTAATTCTTCTCGTAAAGGAAAAAAAGAAGATTTTTATGTTGAATTTGATCCGTTAAATCCATCTTTGTTAATCCAGTTTGCAGATTTTACTATAAATGCTGAGTAGAAGGTTTACACTAATTTTTGTTTTATAGTGGTTTTATAATTTTACAGATAGAATAGAATGTAATAATAATTATGACAAATTTTAGTATGCAGCACGTTTAGTCTCTTGTATAGGTTGTACTTGCTCCAAATATGTTGCACCATTGATGTTCTTTTATCTATATTAGATTAGATTAGATACATTATTAAAACTTGAAATGTATTATTGAGCCTTTATAATAATTTAGATCAATTGTGTTGTAGCTGGCATGTATTAATGCGGATGAAAGTTCCAAGAGGAGACGGGTCTTGTGATCCCATTGCACCTTTGGACCTGCCACACTCTTTGCATGCGGTCAAACGTGTCTCCCAACCAGATGCATTGGAGGAGGTATCGGCTTCACTTTTTTTTTTTTTTCCCTTTCAGTTACCTATTTTCTTAATATCGTGCAAAATCTATATAAATTTGCATTGATTAGTTGAAAAATTTGTCTGCTATATTACATATTTCCTCCGTATGACATTTTTTGTCTTTACAGGAAGGGTACCATACATTTCGTGGAGGATTTTGGAACTACTTTAGTATGGGTGAGGATACTAATATTTTGGAACTACTAAATATACAATTATTTTATTTATTTATTAATTTTTTTCAGGAATGGATGCTCAAGTGTCATATGGATTTCATACCGAAAGAAAATTACACCCAGAAAAATTCAAAAATCAGTCATCTAACCAGGTGCTGATTGGCCTGCTTTAGTATTTATCTATCCCCGTTGAATATCATTTCATTACATTTTTTTTTCCTGTGTCATTTACTTATTCTTGTTGTATTACTTTCTATCTTGGTTAGAGTCAATATGCAAAGCTCACCTGCTCACAGGGATGGTTCTGGGCTTCACTTTCTCATCCATCTTCACGGTAAGAATTTAGATTTAAAGAATTGTTTAAAAACTGTCAGAATGTTTAGTTGTAAGAACTGATTAAGTAAACTATGTTAAAGCTATTATTTATGTTTTTTTTTTTTTTTCAAGATTAAAGTTCTTTCATGCAGCTTTCGGTGACTGATACAATGTGCTGTTTCTTTTTTGTTGTTCTACTTTAAAAAACTGGCATGTTACTTTCTGAAGTTTTAGAATAAATTATTCTTAAAAACTAAAAAAAAAGCATCCTTTCATGTTACTTCTGTTGGCTCATGTGATGATTTCTTATTTGTAGCCTATGTAGAAAATCAAATTTATAATTTATACTTTATTGAACTTGACATTAGAATGTATATTATTAATTTGTATCATATTGTCTTACTGGATATCAGGGGAAGTTTGGATGTCCATTTTGAAACTGATTATTTGATTTTGAGCAATTAGAATTGAACCAGCAGTAATTATATAAACCACTGCTGGCTGTAGCGTTTTTATCTACTTTTGCTCCTTGAAAGTGTGATTTCAGATAATTAATTGCTTGTTTGGGTATATTTCATAAATTCTATACGTTTTCAGTAGCTGCAAAAATTTTAGTAGAACATACAAAGTTTTCTTTTTTCTTAAAAAAAATAAATAATAATAATCACATTACATGTGCTTCTTTGCCAGGAACATAGGACAACTGTCAAAAGTTTGGATCATGAAAAAGCCGGGTCAATGGGAAGTCCTCATCATACCAACAACGTAAGTATTTTTATCTGCTAATTTGAATCCATATTGTATAGTTAAATTGCTTCTCGAATATCACATGTTCGTTTAGGCTGAATTGACTAATAGCTATTTGTTTGTTTTTTTAGCATAAGGTCAATCATTTGCCTCAACTTGCCTAGTTTTTCCGGTGGACTCAATCCTTGGGGCATACCAAGCAGAAGGAGAATTCGCACGGTTAGCCTTTGACTTTGACTTTTTTATTCAACACCTGCTATTTTAGTTTCCTTGTTCATAATACTTGCGTACATGTATTCAACAGAAAGAATGGACTCCTCCTTATGTTGACGATGGGTTTCTAGAGGTTGTCGGATTCCGAAACGCTTGGCACGGTGCTGTTTTATATGCTCCAAGTGGGCATGGGACCCGTCTTGCACAGGTAATGTGTTATATTTAAAAAGTAATGTATATGTCACCCAAATATTGAGTTTGTGTACTTTTTTTTTACAGGCAAGAGGTATTCGTTTTGAATTTCATAAGGGTGCAGCTGATCATACGTTCATGAGGATGGACGGGGAGCCATGGAAACAACCTTTACCGAAAGAAAACGACACTGTTACAATCGAGATCTCTCGTTTTGGTCAAGTCAACATGTTAGCCGCTGCAAACCACCCATCCAAAAGTGTAAACGACCCGTTGACCCCTCGTACTCCCAAAGACAGTGAGTACGATAGTGATGAAGAAGATGAAGAAACAAGTGAAGAAAGAAGAAAGTTCGGTGCAGCTGAAAGCTTCCAATTACCGGAAGATTTTAACTTATCTGAAGTGAGTTAGCTATGCACAGCCTGGTTTGAAATTTATTCGTTCTTTGGGTCCAAATACTTAATTAGAACTACAAAAAGTGCTTGATTTGTTTATATGACAGTTGATTTTTAAGTTTGAGGAGCTAGACTAGTGCTGTACATTTTTAGGGGAGCCAATATCTTAACTGGTTATGAAAGAGGCCCTTTTTATGGGATTTTACGTGTTTTTTTTTTTAATATATTATAATCACAGACAAATTTTTTTATTTATCATAATATTTAATAATCATAGCAACAATAAAGGGAAATTCATGAACATACCCTTCAAGATTTTTAGCAATTGCCATTTGCCACTTTAAAAAGCTGCAATTTTTTACCTACTCGTTTGCACAAATCCATATAACGTGTATGTGGTGTGCAGGGGACATGAATATTTGGTCATGACTTAGTCGCGACATAGAATTCTCGGACAACTCAGGACTGGGTCATGACTGGGTCGTTGCTCGGTCACTGCACAACGCATACCACAATACGGTCACTGTTTTGATGTGATGTGTTCGTTGTGTGGTGACTGAGCAACAACTTAAATTTATCGGTCATGTCCCGGTCTTGAATGTGAAATGGAGTCACGTTCATTACTTTCTCGCTAACTGGGAACTTGTGCGTCATGACCATAAATACATATTCAGTAGATGTGGTAGCAATAAGCTATTCGGCTCAAATGTCGTGTTATTTGTAGTATAAAGTATAAAACAAGAATATATTAAAATTATTGTGATTCGATTTTTTGTCTCTAAAATGAAGTGAAATTAAGAATCATTCTGATTGCATGAAACGAAAGGAAAGAAAATTGTTTGATTTACAATAAAGATAAAAAAATATGTAAATATAAATAGAGGCCCAAAATAACTTGGAAAAGAATTTACTAAACCCCTAGTGCTACATATTTATACATAGAAGGCTAAAACCCTAATAATTTCATTTTAATATTCCAATTTCCTTCATTTTTCCTTAATCATAATCACATATATCTACTGGAATCGAACATGAACAGCGGATCAACAACGTTTAAAGTTTGGCTTGTGGTGACTAGCATTAGTCTAGCACGATGCAACGGGCCTATTCGGGGACTTCATAATCAGGCAAAATCAAAGACAGTTTCTTCCTATAACAAAACTATTGCCGATCGATCTAATACTAATACTCGATCAGTAATCGTTGGTTCCGATGTGACGACAGCAAAGTACAGATCGAAGAAAACAAAAGCAGAGTCGATGAAGAAGGTGATGGATATGAACTGTTTTGGTCCCAATACTATCAGATTTTAGGTACTTAATTATTATTTTATATAAGCGGATATTGATGAATTTATTTGTAATATGATATAATTTTTATGAAGATTTTAATTGAAATCATAAGGTGTACGATGTATGTTTGTGTAAATGGTTAACGGTCTGGTTCTTTTTGGTGGGCCGATGCAATCATCTTCTCTTTTTTCATATGTTTTTTCCCTTCTTCATTTTTCTCTTTTAGCTGTTAATTTTTTTGATGATGATCGATGGAGGTCGTTAGGTTATACAGATTGACTAAGGTAGTAGTAGAGTGGGGAATTTGTTTTAGGTTTTAGGATTTTAGACTTTTATTTAGGCTCAGTTTTAGAGGGGTGTGAACGGTTTTGGAAAACCGAGTAACCGGATCGAAAATGCTGAACCAAGCGAATCCCTAACCTACCGAACCGAACTATTTTGGTCCGGTCCTCGATCCACATTATGACTATTTGGTCCGGACCAAACTAGATTGAACCTGAAAATAAAATCAAACATAATCGAACCGAACCAGACCACCAAACCCGGTCCAAATTTTACTACAAATTGGAACTCGGGACAGAACCAAACCAAACCGAACTAGTTTGATCTGTTTCTGTTTCTGTACCATGCACACCCTACTCAGTTTTAATAAAATAATAATACCTATAACTCCCATTACATGTACGTGAATATCTTTGTTTCTAGGTTTACTATGTACTCGATGTAGGGCAGTCGAGGTCACATGCTTCAGGTGACCAGAATTATTCTTCAGTGTAAGTATATTTTGTAGGAAAATTGTATACGAAATTGAAACAATTATACATATTATCACAAACATAATAATCAAATAGAAAATATGTATAATAAATACTCATAATAAGAACTAAAAGATAAGAATGATCTAACCAAGTAATGAACCGGGCTTGTGTTTGACACAATTCCCTTAAACAGATTCGACGTCTGTTCCCAGGATACACCGGTCCGAAGCAGCGTACTGCCGGACTCAGAGGCGGAGGAAGCAGGGTAGCTTAGGGGTGTTCAGCTACCCTCAAGTTTACCACCTTCACCATATTTGTTTGTAATTTTTGTTAATTAACAGTGAGCATCCCCTATAATTGAAGTCCAAGTCTTGAATTATTTAGTCCAAATAAACATGGGCCACCACACTAAATCCCTTTCATACTTTGTTTAGTTATTTTAAGAGGCCCACAACCCACTAATATTATAGAGTCCAAAACCTCATTTTCTAAAGAAAACAAGCGTAAATAGCAAGATAGATACTGAAGCGTTGCTTTACCTTTACCCTATACTAAGCGTTGCGCTGGAATTTTGCCTTATGCGGTCGTAAGTACGAAGAAGATTGAATCTCTAATTCTTGTGAGTTTAATTCCATTTTGACCTTTTTTGTTTTCAATTTTCTTTAGATCATCAAATATGTATTGTTCTTATTAGTAGTTAGTAGTTGGAGTTATAAATGTTATTGTTATGCTAAATTTTTATTCGAATTTTAATTATTAATTGTGTTTAAGTTAGAAAACTACTTACATGAAAATTGTTAAAATAAGGCTTCGTAGCAGCATGGGTGACGATTTTCTCAAAAACTGTTTGATTTTTTACATTGAAAGGGATATTGTAGGGAACCTTTCTATAGATGAGGTAATAGATGATTTCGCTGTCAAGAAACGTAGACGTGTTCAACTTCAAATGCCAAAGGTACAATATTAAAAAACTAACTTTTAGTGTATGTTTTATACATATTTAACTTATACAATTATTATGATTATTTTATAGGTTACTCAATGAAACAACGGATCGACGGACGATAGATATTAATCTATTCTTTTGATGATTTATTTCAGAAAACTTATGTTTTTTTTATTTGAAAATGGTTGTCGTTATTCGTAATGCTACATTGACATTATATCTGAATGGAGTTGTTATCATTGATCGTTGATTATGCAAAGAATGTTTATTATTGATTGAGTGATTATGTTAGATTTTTTTATATTGCGTAAGCATCCCCTATCCTAAAATCCTAGCTTCGCCTCTGGCCGGACTTGACCAATTGCCTGAAAGGAAACCGGAACGGGGAGACCTTGTTGCGGCTGAGAGGAAACTCTAATCATATAAGAATGCTTATATGATATTTGGTGTCGCTTTATTCAAAGCCCAAGGCCTTTATTTATAGTGGAGACCATAGCCTTAGGTTTGTTCCCACAACCGATGTGGGACAAAATACTAAAACTTCTAAATTTTGCACCAAACTAAAAACTTTGAGATTCGATATCTTATTCACCTTTAATCCGTTTGGGACACTCATATTAAAGCCCTCGTCAAGGACTACAAAACTCACTAAATAGTTACTATTATACGTTACTCGAACATATAATTATTTTTGTCCAAAGTTTGGTGAAAACATAAGTTTTTATCAAGTTTTTCCAACAATCCCCCACATGAATGGAGATCGATCTCAGAAACAACAATATTCCGATTAAGTTTCATCGGTTGAATCTTGCATACGATAAGTAGTTGTTACCCTTTGAACTTTCGCTTGTGAAAACGCACTTAGTCTACTGGCTCTGAGTAGACGGCGATGTCTTTGAACTCATCTACCGTTTGTGTAGGTGAAAATACGCTTCACACAAGACTCTTCTTGACAACGTCAAGTCCTCATAGTTATGTTCGTTTTGGTCATTAACAATAGCATGGTTCTGCGAGAGCTTATCAAGTATTGTGCCCCAACAATACCCTTCGAAGCGACCCCACTTCTCTCTCACATAGGTGATTCACCACCGAATGGCTAATGATTAACCACGCATTGTTATTTCAGTTGAATCATTAAAAGCCATAGGCTTATCCTCTTACATGTCACTTTTAGGAATGGACTAGGAAGTCTACTCTTAATTAGTAAACTCCATTTAAAAGTGTAGGGGTTGCTAGTTTAGTAATTTTCTCCCCCACAGTGACCGTTGCCAGTTCATACAAGTAGGTTGTCCTATTGAACTCAGATCATGGGATCTTCAGTCAACTGAGTTAGGTTTTCTTTCATATAAACTTAGCTTTTCAAGGGCTTCAGTCCCATTCCCACGCACGACTCATACACTAACTCGCTGCTTAAGCCTTTTTTCTGCGGATCCGCAACATTATCCTTTGACTTCACATAGTTAATAGTGATAATTCCTTTAGAGATTAGTTGTCATACTTTATTATGTATACATCTCATATGTTTATTCATACCATTACACATTGTAATATGAGCTCTACCAATCACAAATTGGTTATCACAATGTATACATATAGCCAACACCGGCTTAGTCCATCTGGTATTTCTTTAACGGATTGATGTAGCCATTCTACCTCTTCACCAGCTTTATCTAAAGCGATGAATTCTGATTCCATCGTGGATCTAGCAATAATCGCTTGTTTAAACGATTTTCACGATATAGTCACACCTCCAAGTGTGAATACATACCCACTTGTCGCTCTGGAATCATTCGTATTAGAAATTTAGTTTGCATCACAGTGTCCCTTGATCACTGCAGGATATCTGTTACTGACTTATCTCTAATGAGATGCACTTGGATTACTCTTGCATATACTTAACTTGCTTACAGCATATATGCTAAGTCGGATCCAGTACAAACTCATTAGATACATTAGAACGTGTTATCATGTATCATGTTCTTGATATCAAATACAAGACACCCCCACATTTTAAAGTTATTGTGTTCATTTTACACAACTAACTAGGGTTACTTCTCATCCTTTTTAAAGCTTCCCCCACATATCTTGCAACTTGATATCATAATCATATATATCTAATATGATTTTAATCAATGAAGCCTTCAAATGCCACAGATAAGATTTACATCTTTTGTGATCTATATTTTAACACATTTGAACAATTCTTAGCCATATTTTAGGTTTGACCTAGAGACGTCGAATTTAGAAAACTTAACAAAGTTCTCGCACTCAAATTATATTTTCACATCTGAATTCTGATTAGGTAATTCAAATATCATGATAATAATATAATAAAGATTAACATCTTTATATAATAAGTATCTCCAATATCATAATTCACAAAACATGCGAATAATTCACATCATCAATGATGTTCACAATATACCAAATCCTTCTATTACTGAATGAAAGCAATTTTATCTTTAAATATATTCAACACAATGAAATATTAGTTGTTAATTGATCTCCGCAGATGATCATCATTAACAACTCCAAGTCTAGTCCTCCATAGACTTTATGTTCAAAGCATTACAATAAAAGTCGCATCATTCATATTCTTCATAGCTTTTCTCACAAGAAATGTCATTCCATATCTCTTGTATCATGACAAAATCGAGGTCATATACTTAAACACAACCTTAAATATACTATTTAAGAGGGTTTAAGATATCATGTATATCTTTTCATACATTCAGTATTAATTCCTCTATAAGCATAATGTGTATGCCATTTATCAAGGAAATTCCTTTAATTCTTTATAAATAGAATTTTCCATAGAAATCCCTCGTGTCCATATCAAATAATTCAGTTTATTATCACAAAATAAATATTTGATGGCATCTCTTCACTGATATCCTTCCGAGGAAGTTTTTCATATCTACTAGTTCCTCTTGAACTAGCTCATTAGGTGTCTTATCTTGAACACCTTCATTGTCTATCGTAGACGAATTTCCACTTTTATTTTTAATGTATGGAAATACAATTTCAAAGAATGAAACGTTTCTCTATTCCATTTTCAGGCCCTTGTCTATATCCGGAATATTGGATTCATACATAAGGAAGCGAAAACTATGTTCAGCATATCCGATAACTATGCAGTCAACAGTCTTTGATCCTTTCTTTTGTGCCTTAGGTAATGGAAAATCTACCTTTGCTAGGCACACCCACACTTTGAGGTATTCATAGAAAGGTTTCTTTTCCACCATAACTCGTATGAGGTTTCTTCCCGTTTCCTCTAGGGTATCTTATTAAAAAAAATAATCTGCCGAAAGAATGACTTCCCCCCACATGTTCTGATTTACACCAGAATACACTAACATGGCAATCGCCATTTATTTCAAGGTTCTATTATTTCGTTCAATAGTCTCATTGATTGACGTAAGTAAGGAGTAGTGGATTCATGTCTAATGCCATATTGTGAACAAAATTCAGCAAAAAATGTGACATATTCACCAGGTACTCCATCTGGCAGCGCATACTAATGATTTAAAAAAAGTGTTTAATGAAGTGACATTAGATTCAATTTTATATGTTATACATAATTACATTGCGAGTGAAATAATAGACCTTGAAACGATATATACCATGTTAAGTCATGCATACACAAAACTAATAATACGATATAAATTGAAAACATTCAAAGAGAACATTAAAAATGAGTAAAATAGATTTTTTCGGCATCATGACGTCCTCGAATGTCAAGACACTATACAAGAGTCTTGATGTTAGGGTCGTTTTAGGGTGATCTCGCGAATATCAGCACTTATGCGCCGCCAAATGGTACTCCATCTCGCGGCGCATATTAATGATTTAACAAAGCGTGTTTAATGAAGTGACATTAGATTCATATTTATATGCGTTATACATAATTACATTCTAGTAAAATAATAGGCCTTAAAACAATATAATATGTACCATGATAAGTCATGCATACACAAAGAAATAATATGAATGAAATTTAAAACGGTCAAAATCGAAAGGCAAATTTGAAGGCTTTAGAGGTATCGTTTTGAAAAATATTTGGGACAAACCACCTACGGCAGTATCCCAATGGATAGATCCCGAAAAACGCACGATTTGAAAAAAAACGGTGACTAAATCAGAGCTACGAGTCAAAAGATACGATAGATCTAACAGTTTGGCCAAAGACACAAAACACCAAGCACCACGAACCGTCGGTGGTGTTTGGTGCATGGTGTGATTTTGCGAGCTAAGATGTCTTTTTCAGAATCTAGACGACCTCGAATGGCAAGTATGTTCAGAGAGTCTTGCTCGTTCCGCTGTTTTAGGGTAATCTTGAAAATTTCAGCACAATCTGAAACCGAAGGTTACGCGCCGCCAAATGATACTCCATCTGGCGGCACATACTAATGATTTAAAAACGTGTTTAAAGAAGTGACATTAGATTCAAATTTATATCCATTAAACATAATTATATTGCGTGTGAAATAACAGACGTTAAAACGATATATTCCATGCTAAGGCATGCATACACAAAACTAATAATACGATATAAATTGAAAACGTTCAAAGAGAACATTAAAAATGAGTAAAATGTCTTTTTTCGGCATCCTGACGACCTCGAATGTCAAGACACTATCCATGAGTTTTGATGTTAGGGTCGTTTTAGGGTGATCTCGAGAATTTTAACACAATTTGAAAGCGAAGGTAATGCGCCGCCAAAGGTACTCCATCTGGCGGCGCATATTAATGATTTAAAAAAGCATGTTTAATGAAGTGACATTAGATTCAAATTTATATGCGTTATACAAAATACATTCGAGTGAAATAATAGGCCTTAAAACAATATGTACCTTGCTAAGTCATGCATACACAAAGGAATAATATGAATGAAATTCAAAACGGTTAAAATCAAAAGGAAAATTTAAAGGCTTTCGAGGTCTCGTTTTGAAAATATTTAGGAGAAACCGCCTACGGAAGTTTACCAACGGATAGATCCAGAAAAAATACACGATTTGAAAAACGGTGACTAAATCGAAGCTACGAGTCAAAAGATACGATGGATCTAACATTTTGACCAAAGACACAAAACACCAAGCACCACGAACCGTCGGTGATGTTTGGTGCGTGGTGAGACTTTACGAGGAAAGATGTCTTTTTCAGAATCTAGACGACCTCGAATGGCAAGCACGTTCAGAGAGTCTTGCTCATTCGGTCATTTTTGGGTGATCTTGAGAATTTCAGCACAATCTGAAACCAAAGGTTATGCGCCGCCAAATGGTAATAATAATGATTTAAAAAACGTGTTTAATGAAGTGACGTTAGATTCAAATTTATATCCGTTATACATAATTACATTGCGAGAGAAATAATAGGCGTTAAAACGATATATACCATGCTAAGTCATGCACACACAAAACTAATAATACGATATAAATTGAAAACGTTCAAAGAGAACATTAAAAATGAGTAAAATGTATTTTTTTGGGCATCCTGACAACCTCGAATGTCAAGACACTATCCAGGAGTCTTAATGTTAGGGTCATTTTAGGGTGATCTCAAGAATTTCAGCACAATTTGAAACCGAAGGTTATGCGCTGCCAAATGGTACTCCATCTGGCGGCGCATATTAATGATTTAAAAAACGTGTTTAATGAAGTGATATTAAAATTTATTTGTGTTATACATAATTACATTGCGAGTGAAATAATAGGCCTTAAAACAATATGTACCATGCTAAGTCATGCATACACAAAACAAATAATATGAATGAAATTCAAAACGGTTAAAATTGAAAAAAGACAAAATTGAAGGCTTTTAGGGCCTCGTTTCAAAAAATATTTGGGACAAACCTCCTACGACGGTTTGTCAACGGATAGATCCCGAAAAATACACGATTTGAAAAAAAACGTGACTAAATCGGAGCTACGACTCAAAAGATACGATAGATCTAACATTTTGGCCAAAGACACAAAACACCAAGCACCACGAACTGTCGGTGGTGTTTGGTGCGTGGTGCGATTTTACGAGGAAAGATACCTTTTTTCGGAATCTAGACGACCTCGAATGGCAAGCACGTTCAGAGAGTATTGTTCGTTCGGCCGTTTTAGGGCGATTTTGAGAATTTCAGCACAATCTCAACCGAAGGTTATGCGCCGCCAAAATGTACTCCATCTGGCGGCGCATACTAATGATTTAAAAAACATGTTTAATGAAGTGACATTGGATTCAAATTTATATCCGTTATACATAATTACATTGCGAGTGAAATAATAGTCGTTAAAACGATATATACCATGCTAAGTCACGCATACACAAAACTAATAATATGATATAAATTGAAAACGTTTAAAGAGAACATTAAAAATGAGTAAAATGTCTTTTTTCGGGACCTCGAATGTCAAGACATTATCCAGGAGTCTTGATGTTGGGATCGTTTTAGGGTGATCTCGAGAATTTCAGCACAATCCGAAACCAAAGGTTATGCGCCGCCAAATGGTACTCCATCTGGCGGCGCATATTAATGATTAAAAAAACGTGTTTAATGAAGTGACATTAGATTCAAATTTATATGCGTTATACATAATTATATTGCGAGTGAAATAATAGGCCTTAAAACAATATGTATCATGCTAAGTCATGCATACACAAAAGGAATAATATGAATGAAATTCAAAACGGTCAAAATCGAAAAAGGCAAAATTGAGGGCTTTTGAGGCCTAGTTTCGAAAAATATTTGGGACATACCTCCTACGGCGGTTTGTTAACGGATAGATCCCGAAAAAATACACGATTTGAAAAAAAAATGTGACTAAATCGGAGCTACGAGTCATAAGATACGATAGATCTAACATTTTAGCCAAAGACACAAAACACCAGGCACCACGAACCATCGGTGGTGTTTGGTGCGTGGTGCGATTTTGCGAGGAAAGATGTCTTTTTTGAAATCTAGACGACCTCGAATGGCAAGCACGTTCAGAGAGTCTTGCTAGTTCGGCCGTTTTAGGGTGATCTTGAGAATTTCAGCAAAATCTGAATCGAAGGTTATCCGCCGCCAAATGGTACTCAATCTGGCGGCGCATATTAATGATTTAAAAAAGTATGTTTAATGAAGTGACATTAGATTCAAATTTATATGCATTATGCATAATTACATTCGAGTGAAATAATAGGCGTTAAAACAATATGTACCATGCTAAGTCATGCATACACAAAACTAATAATACGATATATATTAAAAACGTTCAAAGAGAACATTAAACATGAGTAAAATGTATTTTTTCGGCATCCTGACAATCTCGAATGTCAAGACACTATCCAGGAGTCTCTATGTTAGGTTCGTTTTAGGGTGATCTCGAGAATTTCAGCACGATTTGAAACCGAAGGTTATGCGCCGCCAAATGGTACTCCATCTGGTGGCGCATACTAATGATTTAAAAAACGTGTTTATGAAGTGACATTAGATTCAAATTTATATCCGTTATACATAATTACATTGCGAGCGAAATAATAGTCGTTAAAACAATATATACCATGCTAATTTCATGCATACACAAAACTAATAATATGATATAAATTGAAAACGTTCAAAGAGAACATTAAAAATGAGTAAAATGTCTTTTTTCGGCATCATGACGACCTCGAATGTCAAGATATTATCCAGGAGTCTTGATGTTGGGATCATTTTAGGGTGATCTCGAGAATTTCAGCACAATCTGAAACCATAGATTATGCGCTGCCAAATGGTACTCCATCTAGCGGGGCATATTAATGATTAAAAAAAACGTGTTTAATGAAGTGACATTAGATTCAAATTTATATGCGTTATACATAATTACATTGTGAGTGAAATAATAGGCCTTAAAACAATATGTACCATGCTAAGTCATGCATACACAAAAGGAATAATATGAATGAAATTCAAAAAGGTCAAAATCGAAAAAAGGCAAAACTGAAGGCTTTTGAGGCCTCGTTTCAAAAAATATTTGGGACAAACCGCCTACGGCAGTTGGCAAACGGATAGATCCCGAAAAAATACACGATTTGAAAAAAACGGTGAATAAATCGGAGCTACGAGTCAAAAGATACGATAGATCTAACATTTTGTCCAAAGACACCAAAACACCAAGCACCACGAACCGTCGGTGGTGTTTGGTGCGTGGTGCGATTTTGCGAGGAAAGATGTCTTTTTTGGAATCTAGACGACCTCGAATGGCAAGCACATTCAGTGAGTCTTCCTCATTCGGCCGTTTTAGGGTGATCTTGAGAATTTCAGCATAATTTGAAACCGAAGATTATGCGCCGCCAAATGGTACTCCATCTGGCGGCGCATATTAATGATTTAAAAAATGTGTTTAATGAAGTGACATTAAAATTTATTTGCGTTATACATAATTACATTGAGAGTGAAATAATAAGCCTTAAAACAATATGTACCATGCTAAGTCATGCATAGACAAAACAATTAATATGAATGAAATTCAAAACGGTTAAAATCGAAAAAAGACAAAATTGAAGGCTTTTAGGGCCTCGTTTCGAAAAATATTTGGGACAAACCTCCTATGAAGGTTTGCCAACGGATAGATCCCCAAAAAATACACGATTTGAAAAAAAAACGTGACTAAATCGGAGCTACGAGTTAAAAGATACGATAGATCTAACATTTTGGCCAAAGACACAAAACACCAAGCACCACGAACCGTCGGTGGTGTTTCTTGCGTGGTGTGATTTTGCGAGGAAAGATATCTTTTTCGGAATCTAGACAACCTCGAATGGCAAGCACGTTCAGAGAGTCTTACTCTATCGGCCGTTTTAGGGTGATCTTTAGAATTTCAGCATAATCTGAACCGAAGGTTATCCACCGCCAAATGGTACTCCATCTGGTGGCGCATACTAATGATTTAAAACACGTGTTTAATGAAGTGACATTAGATTCAAATTTATATCCGTTACACATCATTACATTGCGAGTGAAATAATAAGCGTTAAAACGATATATACCATGCTAAGTCATGCATACACAAAACTAATAATACGATATAAATTGAAAACGTTCAAAGAGAACATTAAAAATGAGTAAAATGTATTTTTTAGGCATCATGACGACCTCGAATGTCAAGACATTATCCAGGAGTCTTGATGTTAGGACTGTTTTAGGGAGATCTCGAGAATTTCAGCACAATCTGAAACCAAAGGTTATGCGCCGCCAAATGGTACTCCATCTGGCGGCGCATATTAATGATTTAAGAAAACGTGTTTAATGAAGTGACATTAGATTCAAATTTATATGCTTATACATAATTAAATTGCGAGTGAAATAATAGGCCTTAAAACAATATGTACCATTCTAAGTCATGCATACACAAAAGGAATAATATGAATGAAATTCAAAATGGTCAAAATCGAAAAAGGCAAAATTGAAGGCTTTTGAGGCCTCATTTCGAAAAATATTCGGGACAAACCGCCTACGGCAGTTAGCAAACGGATAGATCCCGAAAAATACACGATTTGTAAAAAATGATGACTAAATCAGAGCTACGAGTCAAAAGATAAAATAGATCTAACATTTTGGCCAAAGACACCAAAACACCAAGCAACACGAACCGTCGGTGGTGTTTGGTGCGTGGTGCGATTTTGCGAGAAAAGATGTCTTTTTCGGAATCTAGACGACCTCGAATGGCAAGCACGTTCAGTGAGTCTTCCTCATTCGGCCGTTTTAGGGTGATCTTGAGAATTTCAGCACAATTTGAAACCGAAGATTATACGCCGCCAAATGGTACTCCATCTGGCGACGCATATTAATGATTTAAAAAATGTGTTTAATGAAGTGACATTAAAATTTATTTGCGTTATACATAATTACATTGCGAGTGAAATAATAGGCCTTAAAACAATATGTACCATGCTAAGTCATGCATATACAAAACAAATAATATGAATGAAATTCAAAACGGTTACAATCGAAAAAAAGACAAAATTGAATCCTTTTAGGGCCTCGTTTCGAAAAATATTTGGGACAAACCTCCTACGACGGTTTGCCAACGGATAGATCCCCAAAAAATACACGATTTGAAAAAAAAAACGTGACTAAATCGGAGCTACGAGTCAAAAGATACGATAGATCTAACATTTTGGCTAAAGACACAAAACACCAAGCACCACGAACCGTCGGTGGTGTTTGTTGCGTGGTGCGATTTTGCGAGGAAAGATATCTTTTTCGGAATCTAGATGACCTCGAATGGCAAGCACGTTCAGAGAGTCTTACTCGTTCGGCCGTTTTAGGGTGATCTTTAGAATTTCAGCACAATCTGAACCGAAGGTTATCCGCCGCCAAATGGTACTCCATCTGGCGGCGCATACTAATGATTTAAAACACGTGTTTAATGAAGTGACATTAGATTCAAATTTATATCCGTTACACATCATTACATTGCGAGTGAATTAATAAGCGTTAAAACGATATATACCATGCTAAGTCATGCATACACAAAACTAATAATACGATATAAATTGAAAACGTTCAAAGAGAACATTAAAAATGAGTAAAATGTATTTTTTAGGCATCATGACGACCTCGAATGTCAAGACATTATCTAGGAGTCTTGATGTTAGGGCCGTTTTAGGGTGATCTCTAGAATTTCAGCACAATCTGAAACCAAAGGTTATGCGCCGCCAAATGGTACTCCATCTGGCGGCGCATATTAATGATTTAAGAAAACATGTTTAATGAAGTGACATTAGATTCAAATTTATATTCCGTTATACATAATTACATTGCGAGTGAAATAATAGGAATTAAAACAATATGTACCATGCTAAGTCATGCATACACAAAAGGAATAATATGAATGAAATTCAAAACGGCCAAAGTCAAAAAAGGCAAAATTGAAGGCTTTTGAGGCCTCGTTTCGAAAAATATCTGGGACAAACCACCTACGGCAGTTGGCAAACGGATAGATCCCGAAAAATACACGATTTGAAAAAAACGATGACTAAATCGGAGCTACGAGTCAAAATATACGATAGATCTAACATTTTGGCCAAAGACACCAAAACACCAAGCACCACGAACCGTCGGTAGTGTTTGGTGCGTGGTGCGATTTTGCGAGGAAAGATGTCTTTTGCGGAATCTAGACGACCTCGAATGGCAAGCACGTTCAGTGAGTCTTCCTCATTCGGCCATTTTAGGGTGATCTTGACAATTTCGGCACAATTTGAAACCGAAGATTATGCGCCGCCAAATGGTACTCCATCTGGCGGCGCATACTAATGAATTAAAAAACGTGTTTAATGAAGTGACATTAGATTCAACTTTATATCCGTTATACATAATTACATTGCGAGATAAATAATAGGAGTTAAAACGATATATATCATGCTAAGTTATGCATACACAAAACTAATAATACGATATAAATTGAAAACGTTCAAAGAGAACATTTAAAATGAGTAAAATGTATTTTTTCGGCATCATGACGATGTCGAATGTCAAGACATTATCCAGGAGTCTTTATGTTAGGGTCGTTTTAGGGTGATCTCGAGAATTTCAGCACAATCTGAAACCAAAGGTTATGCGCCGCCAAATGGTACTCCATCTAGCGGCGCATATTAATGATTAAAAAAAACTTGTTTAATGAAGTGACATTAGATTCAAATTTATATGCGTTATACATAATTACATTGCGAGTGAAATAATAGGCCTTAAAAAAATATGTACAATGCTAAGTCATGCATACACAAAAGGAATAATATAAATGAAATTCAAAACGGTCAAAATCGAAAAAAGGCAAAATTGAAGGCTTTTGAGGCCTCGTTTTGAAAAATATTTGGGACAAACCTCCTACGGAAGTTTGCCAACGGATAGATCCCGAAAAAATACACGATTTGAAAAAAAACGGTGACTAAATCGGAGCTACGAGTCAAAAGATACGATGGATCGAACATTTTGGCCAAAGACACCAAAACACCTAGCACCACGAACCGTCAATGGTGTTTGGTGCGTGGTGCGATTTTGCGAAGAAAGATGTCTTTTTTTGGAATCTATACGACCTCAAATGGCAAGCACATTCAGAGAGTCTTGCTCGTTCGGCCGTTTTAGGGTGATCTTGAGAATTTCAGCACAATCTGAACTGAAGGTTATGTGTCGGCACATACTAATGATTTAAAAAACGTGTTTAATGAAGTGACATTAAATTCAAATTTATATATGATATACAACATTACATTTCGAGTGAAATAATAAGCGTTAAAACGATATATACCATGCTAAGTCATGCATTCACAAAACTAATAATAAGATATAAATTGAAAACGCTCAAAGAGAACATTAAAAATGAGTAAAATGTATTTTTTTGGCATCATGACGAGCTCGAATGTTAAGACATTATCCAGGATTCTTGATGTTAGGGTCGATTTAGGGTGATCTCGAGAATTTCAGCACAATCTGAAATCAAAGGTTATGCGCCGCCAAATGGTACTCCATCTGGCGGCGCATATTAATGATTTAAAAAAACGTGTTTAATGAAGTGACATTAGATTCAAATTTATATCGTTATACATAATTATATTGCGAGTGAAATAATAGTCCTTAAAACAATATGTACCATGCTAAGTCATGCATACACAAAAGGAATAATATGAATGAAATTCAAAAAGGTCAAAATTGAAAAAAGGAAAAATTGAAGGCTTTTGAGGCCTCATTTCGAAAAATATTTGGAACAAACCTCCTACGGCAGTTGGAAAATGGATAGATCCCGAAAAAATACACGATTTGAAAAAAACGGTGACTAAATCGGAGCTACGAGTCAAAAGATACGATAGATCTAACATTTTGGCCAAAGACACCAAAACACCAAGCACCACGAACCGTCGGTGGTGTTTGGTGCGTGGTGCGATTTTGCGAGGATGTCTTTTTCGGAATCTTGACGACCTCGAATGGCAAGCACATTCAGAGGGTCTTGCTCGTTCGGCCGTTTTAGGGTGATCTTGAGATTTTCAGCACAATTTGAAACCGAAGGTTATGCGCCGCCAAATGGTACTCCATCTGGCGGTGCATACTAATGATTTAAAAAACGTGTTTAATGAAGTGACATTAGATTCAAATTTATATCCGTTATACATAAATTACATTGCGAGAGAAATAATAGGCGTTAAAACGATATATACCATGCTAAGTCATGCATACACAAAACTAATAATACGATATAAATTGAAAACGTTCAAAGAGAACATTAAAAATGAGTAAAATGTATTTTTTTTGGCATTATGACGACCTCGAATGTCAAGACATTATCCAAGAGTCTTTATGTTAGGGTCGGTTTAGGGTGATCTCGAGAATTTCAGCACAATCTAAAACCAAAACGAACGACGCCTTTCCAAGAGGATACCTTCAACATGACTTTATCACCAACTTGAAATTATAAATCTTTCCGACGATTTTCAGCATAGCTCTTCTATCGGATGCGGGCAGTTTCTAATCGTTTCTTAATCTGAACGATCTTTTCTGTAGTTTCATGAATGATTTCAGGACCAGTTATCTGTCTGTCATCTAATTCATCTCAGCAAAGTGGAGATCTACATTTTCGTCTGTATAATGCTTTAAAAGGTGCAACCTTAATACTTGAGTGATAGCTGTTATTGTAAGAAAATTCAGCCAAAGGCAAATGTCTATCCCATCCTTTGCCAAAATCTATAACACAAGCGCGTAGCATATCTTGCAACGTTTGAATGGTTCATTCACTCTGACCATTGGTTTATGGATGATAAGCAGTACTCATTTCGAGTTGAGCCCCAAGAGCAGATTGTAAAGATCTCTAAAATCTAGAGGTAAATCGACTGTCGCGATCAGAAATGATAGAGATAGGGACTCCATGACGAGAGACAATCTCTTTGATGTAAAGTTGTGATAATTTCTCCATTTTGTCGGTTTCTTTGATCGGTAAGAAATTTACAGATTTAGTAAGACGATCCACTATGACCCAAATAGTATCATTGCCACTAGAAGTCTTGGGCAACTTAGTAATAAAGTTCATAGTGATGCATTCCCACTTCCACTGCGGAATATCCTGCCGTTGAAGTAATCCAGACGGCTTTTGATGTTCGGCCTTGACTTTCAAACAAGTAAGACACTTGCTTACATAATCAACAATATCAGATTTCAGATTAGGCCACCAATAAAACTTCTTCTCATCGTGATACATTTTACTAGAACCTGGGTGAATAGAATATCTAGTCTTTTGCGCTTCATCCAAGACAAGTTCTCGAAGATTTCTGAAGATTGGGACCCAGATTCGATTATTGAAATACCTTGTTCTGTTTCCCTTGAGTTCAAGTTGCTTTTCGAGACTTTTAAGTCCCTCGAGTTGGACATTCTCTTCCTTCAATGCCTCAAGTTGTGCTTCACAGATTTGAGATGTTAGATTCGTACGAATACTTATATTTAAAGCTCGGAATCGGATTGGTTTGGCACGATCCTTTCTACTAAGGGCATCAGTAACTACATTCGCCTTACCAGGATGATACTTAAGCTCACAGTCGTAGTCATTTAATAACTCGACCCAACGCCTTTGTCTCATATTCAACTGCTTCTAGTCAAAGATATGTTGAAGACTTTTATGATCGGTAAATACCGTGAATATAACCCCATAAAGGTAATGTCTCCACATCTTCAATGCAAATACCATGGCTCCTAATTCCATTTCATGTGTGGTATAGTTCTTCTCATGTTTCTTCAACTGTCTAGATGTATAGGTGATGACCTTTTTACATTGCATCAAAACACATCCAAAACATTGATTTGAGGCATCACAATAGACTACAAAGTCATTGGTGCCATCAGGTAGTGATAGAATCGGGGCTGTGGTCAATTTATCCTTTAGAATCTTAAATGCAGATTCCTATTCTTCGGACCACACAAACTTCTTCCCCTTATGAGTTAGCTTGGTGAGGGGTTTGGCTAGAATAGAAAAATCTTTGATAAATCTTCTGTAATAACCTGCAAGTCCCAAAAATTGGTGAATATGTTTCGCACTCTTAGGCACTTCCCAGCTTTGAATAGCGGTGATTTTTGCAGGATCGACATGTATTCCTTCATTATCAACTACATGCCCGAGAAATTGTACGGTTCGTAGCCAGAATTCACACTTGAAGAACTTAGCATACAGTTGTTCCTTCTTTAAGAGCTCTAGAATCAATCGCAGATGTTGCTCATGCTCTTTCTCGCTCTTGGAATAGATTAAGATGTCATCGATAAAAACTATCACGAATTGGTCAGGATATGGTTTGCATACACGATTCATAAGATCCATGAATACAGCAGGAGCATTGGTTAAACCAAAAGGGATGACAAAAAACTCATAGTATCCATAACGAGTTCTGAAAGCAGTCATAGAAACATAAGCTTCCTTGACTCTCAATTGATGATAACCCGACCTAAGATCAATCTTCGAATAGATACTTGACCCTTGCAATTGGTCAAACAGTTCATCAATACGCGGGAGTGGATAACGATTCTTGATGGTTAGCTTGTTGAGTTCTCGGTAATCAATACACATCCTCAACGTGCCATCTTACTTATTAACGAAGAAAACAGGTGCACCCCACGGAGACGAGCTAGGACGAATGAAACCTTTGTCCAAAAGTTCCTGGAGTTGGTTGGATAATTCCTTCATCTCAGGTGGAGCTAAGCGGTATGGTGCCTTTGCAATTAGTGCAGCACCAGGGATCAAATAGATCTGAAACTCAACCTGTCGTTGGGGAGAGAGACCAGGGAGTTCTTCAGGAAATATTTCGGGAAAATCTCTAACCACCGGTACATCTTCCATGCGTTTATCTTCCGGTTTGACTTCCTTAACATGAGCCAATATAGCTTGATATCCCTTCATTAGATACTTGCGGGTTTTAATGCATGAAATGATATTGAGTTTGGAACCACTCTACCTTCAATGACTAGAGTTTCACCATTCTCTAGAGGAATACTAATAGTTTTATCGAAGCATAGGATTCTCGCTCTCAATGGGGCTAAACAATCCATTATAAATACATCGAAACTTCATAACTTGATCGGAAGTACGTTAATATACTCATAAGTATGAGGTAGTTTGGTTAAAACGAGTTATTCATATATCTTCAAATCAGATGATGATTATCCTTCATGTAATCACATGGAGATTTTTGAATAAGTGGCTTGGAAATTTTCCTTTGATTCACTTTCTATTCCATATGTCGTGATATTGGAATATCTATATGAATTACCATAACATAATCACGTTGATCAGGCGTCATTATGTTTCACTAATTCACACTTCCATTCCAAGGTCACTTCATAGGGTCAGGATATGTGATCAACTACAGAATTTTTATTTATTAAAAAAAACTTTCTAGGGACTTAAAGTTCAATTGCCGTTTAAAGAGTTCATAACCTAAAGCGTTTCCCAATGCACTAAAGATTGTACGAAGAGAATCTTCATGAGTCTAGAAGGACATTTTCTGGTTCGCAAACCAAGGCATCAAGGTATGTATTATAATAATAATGTTATGCACATGACCGTAATAAATGACATGGAAAATGTCGTGAAATTTAGAAGTCATAAATGACATCCTTAGGAAAGAAAGCAGGGTATCGAGAAGGATGCTAAGGAAAGATACAAGGGCAGGATATAAAGAAACATACAATAAGGAAGCACTAAAAACTAAGGCAGGAATATGAACAAGTAAAGGCACTTAAAACTAAGGAAAGAATATAGACAAATAAGAAAGGCATTTAGGCCAAGCCAGTAAAGGTTATAGTCTTAAAGATTGCTAAGGAACCCTAACTAACATGTAAGGCACACATAATATGCAATCTTGGTTCTCTATAACAAACCTGGCTCTGATACCAATCTGTCACACCCCCTAAATGGGACCGAGGGTCATATGTGACTAACCAATATCATAACACAAGTGTAAAGCGAGAACGACTCTAAATGAGACGTTTTTAATAAAAACCAATGTATTTAAAGCAGCGGAAAGTAATAAGTCATTACAATTTTAAATCCAATATGTATTCATAAATGTTTTAATGCAATAATATGAATATAAAAATGCGGATTCCAAAAGCAGCAAAGTCCAAATAGCAAACAAATCTCTAGCAATCTTCACCTAAGACAAAACATGCTTAAAGTGTCAACCAAAAATGATTGAGTGAACAACATAGGTTTATAATTATTTTAGACCACGAGATTTAGTTATCAAAAGTAGTGCCGAAGTTATGATATTGAAACTAAACAAAGTTACCCCAGGACACCTTGAACTGTCAGTGTCGTTTTAATCATTATTATGTAACCAAAGACCAACGGTCAACTGGTTAGAGACGTCACTCTCAATAGGCCTACTCACAATAACTAAGTTTGCGTTTATACGTAGCAATTAACGATATCATGGCAGGGATTTAGCATGAAACAAAGCATGTCAGCACAGTTAATCAGTTTTCGGGTGTAACAACCCGACTTTTTCCGTTTACTATCGTTAGTTGTCCGTTAAGTATTTAACGGTGGTTACTTAGACTTGTGTGTTTAATTAAATTAAATTCACACTTAATAGAGAAATGTTTGAATTAATATGTTATATTAATTTATGATTTATTTCGGATAGCGAAAGAACTAGAAAACGTTACGATTAAGTTTATCGTCTAGAAGACTTTTCAGTTAACGGAACTCAGAAAAATGACACAATAATTATTTTCGATAATTATTGACTTTAAGAAAATTATTTTTAATTTATTATTTGTTTAATGAATTAAACTCGGTGATTGCGTTTCAACGACTAGTTAACGTTCCGGAGACCCGGTACGGTTAACGGCACTCGAAACGAACCACGCGCGTACCAAGAGTTAAACAAAAACGAGCCCGAACACCCCTAGAAGGGCCATTCGGCCGACCCCCCCTGGACACCTTAGTGGACTTGTTTGATTAAGTGGGTCATTAGTTTAATTAATTTAGGCCCTAAATTCAAGGTTTAAAAGGCTAGAGCTCTTAAGGAAACCCTCATTCCTTATTTTTTTTGGCCGATTGCTTTCCCCCTCCCCTCTCTTTGTCGTCGATCACCAACCATACCACCATAGCCATCAAAACTCAAAATTAGAAGAAAGCTTGCATACGAACGTTGTTCGAATCGTCGTTCTCTACGCGATAGTATAAGCAATTTGATTGTTTGAGATATAATTGTTAACCCTAATTTCATTAATTCAGTTTTTTTATCAATTACATGGGGTATTAGAGTCTAGTGCTCAATTAATGGTGTCTAGTATTGCTAATTGTTGATTGATTGCGAAATTAACGTTGCATGATTGAAAAACGAATTTGTTTATTGATGATCTGATTAAATTGATATGAGATCTGAATTTGTAATATGTTTAATTAGAAAGATATCGAAAAGTTATTAATTTTAGACTCCGATTTTGCGTGATTTCGTTATCGTGTGCTCAAGATATACGTAATCGAAGTTTACGTTAGGGTTTGCATGAAATCCGAATTTTCTGAGTTGCATGCTATGTGTTTTAGCTTATGAAAGTTGTACTAATGTATTCCTTGTGAAAAGTTATGCAATTTAGACTAAAGATTTGCGTTAAAAGGTTATGTAATGCTTCCGATATGATTAAACGAAGTTTTGGTTCGTAAAGAATGCTGAATCTGTTTTTAAGTTTACATAAAAATTGCTAGAATGAACTAGGAATTGTTTTAGACTTTGAACTTCTGGAATATGTTACTTTAGATGTTCCTTGACATGTTTCATTTGTATGCGAACTTGCGAGAACGTGATTTTCCATGAGATAAATGCTCGTCCAAATGATATGTTCGATTGATGGTCAAAAACTGATGAGTCTGTAATGTTTTGTATATCTGTACGAATTGGCTAAAGAAATGCTTCTGATTATTTTATCACTTAAATTTTGAGATGTCTTGAGATGATACCAATTAGCTGTTCATTAAAATCTATTTTCTATATTTTATGAAAAATGTTTAAAAACTGATGCACGAGCAGAATTTTCTGTAATGAACCTGAACTTGAGCCTTTCTGATATTGGACTTTTATTTATCGTATGAGGCCCTGGACAGAATTTTTGGAATCTATTTTAAGTCTAGTTAAGATCTGGATTTGATCATAATTTTATGAATTATGTGCTATGCGCTATGAGTGTATTTCTTTATGACGTATGATTTTCGAAGGTTTACTTTAGGATGTGGAAAATGCGATTTACTAAATTATGAGCGATAACATGTTATATGACTTAAGTATGATTCGTTGACTATGTTTGCATGACTTACTGAGATGTTTGACTTTAGTTGACCTATTTGACCGAGTTGACTTTTGGTTTGACTTTGGTTGACTTTCGTTGACTTGCTTGGATTAGTTGACTTTTACATGTTTGTTGAGTCAGTCTGAGCACTAGGAATTTACGTACACTATGGATTGACTAAGTTTGACCTATTAGTGTATACTTAAGATGATTTACTTATTTAGGTTGCGTTGTTCAGTCGAGAGTGTTCGACTACAGTACAGTTTGCTAAGATCTTTACGAGTGCTTTTGCTAAGGTGAGTCTATAGTCCCTACTACATTTTTACAGGGATGAGATGCATGCTTTTTACAAATGTTTTACGTGTTTGGCACAAGTAACTTACTAAGATTATACATATGAGTTCAGATCAAAAATCCCTTAGCTTGATTATATTAATTACTTTGTAAGCTTGACTTATAGGGACGGTACCGTTAGGTTTGACAAACCTCACCGCAACATTAAACAGGTGCTTATGTAGTTGTTACACGTATACTTGATCGGTGTATCGCCAGTATAGGGTAAACGAAAGATGTGGGCTCGGCCTACGCAAATGTTAAAGTTTTATAATCAAGTGCTCATGATAATGTATACTTTTCCTATGATGTTTTCCAAGAAAATCTTATGGCCTAACTTACGAAATGATTTACTAAACCTGTAGATTCGCTCAACGTTTTTCGTTGACGTTTTGCATGTTTCATCTCAGGTACATAGAGCTAGTGCTTTCGCTTTATTTGAAGTTATGTGCTGTTTGCTGCTAGAACTGGACGGCATCCAGTATGATTTCTATTTTTATTTCAAGAACAAATATTCGCATTCAAACAATTTTCTCTGATGTTTTGGGTTCATATACTTTAGTCATTGATGTCAAAAGTTTCCAGTTACATTTTCTTAAATAAATGACTTGTTTTCATGATTAATGCGAATACTTTTCAGAAACGTCTCATATAGAGGGCGTGACCGCTAAACTGTGGGACCAGGAGTTAATATTCCGTTAGTGGATTCTGACGGGGTATTACATTTGGTATCAGAGCAGATCGGTTACCTAGGACTAGGCTGCATTAGAGAGTCGAACGTTAGGACAACTAGTGCGTCTAGACTGTAACCGTAGACTCGTTAAGTTGCATGAACCCTAATAAATGAACTTGCTATGATTACTTGGTATCTAATATGATATGATTACTAAGTGACTAACTTTGTGTTTTCTTTGAGTGCTAGATGACTTCTTCTAATCCTATCATTCTTACTGACTCCGACACGGAATCCGAGGAAACCGTGCAAGCGCAAGGAAACACGATACTCGCGTTTGTGGATGATACCGAATTGGAACCCGAGATGGAGACCAAGCATGAGAATGAACCTAAAGGAAAGGAACCTGCAGAGGATTCCGGAGAAGAATCGGAATCCGAATTCGAATCCGAACCTGATGTACCCGATTCACCCCAAACACCTTTTGTTAAACCCGATTATGTTAACCCCTATGGACCGAGAGGCCACCGTAGGATACCGAAAGGACCTGCTCAGCGTAATAAGCCATTTTATAAGAGTTTTCGTTATGATAATCAGTCACTTGAGATGTGTCGCCGTTTTCATCCCTATGATGCTTCTACGTCTACTCCTAAGCCTAGTACCTCCACTGCTACTACTAATGACAACAACCCAAATGATCTCACCGTGCGAGTTGAAAATTTGGAGAAAATGGTCGAGTACTTGTTGAAGGAACTCTAGAGACGCAAATAGAGACCGCTCGACTAGATTGTTCCACGCAATCAAACATTATTTGATTATTACTGTTTATTATATGATGTTCACACATACATTATTAGTTGTGGCTTTGCTTATGTGGTTTTACTTATGACATGAGGAATATGTTACTTTTACTGGTTATGCATGAATTTTGGAACACGAAGTTTATTTTTTAAGTGTTGGTTTACTAATGGCAATTTGTGTTAGTGATAATGTTACTAGTGTACATTGTTCTTACTACTGCTACTACTAAATGTTACGTATCGCTATTATATATCACCAGTGCTACTAGAATCGCTACGATTTAATATTAGTTACTATGCATCGTTCCATTGCTAGTATATTTTATATGTCGATTTCATTGACACTAACCGAATATGTTATCTTGACCAGAAAGATAATGCCGCCCAAGCCAGTTTCCTAAGCTGATGTTCGTCGGTGGATTTCCGAAGGAATAACCGAAGCTGTGGCAGAACTCCGAAACGGAACTAATAGTAACAATGTGAACGCTACAAATCAGCGAAATCAAGATACAACTAATACTCAAAACAATGGACAAGTAGGGTGTACGTACAAGACTTTCTTGAGTTGTGAACCACACTCGTTTAATGGCACCGAAGGTCTAGTTGGTTTGACTCCTTAGTTTGAGAAGCTTGAGTCAGTTTTCCGTATCAGTGGTTGTAGAGAGGCGGATAAAATGAAGTTTGCGTCTAGTAACCTATCTGATGGTGCGTTGACATGGTGGAATACCTATGAAAACTCAGTAGGTATGGATCAAGTATTTGAGACCTCATGGGAGGATTTGAAACGACGAATGATCATAGAGTATTATCCCTACGCCGAAACCGTTAAGATGGAGCGAGAACTCCGAAACCTGAAGCTAGTGGGTACTAATTTGACTAGTTACAATAAGAGATTCTTTGAACTTGCCCTTATGTGTCCACATATGGTTACTCCCGAACGTGCAAGATCACTCTTTATGCGAACGGTTTGACCGAGAAGATTCAAAGTGGTGTAACTACTTCGAAGTCGAGAACTATACAAGAAGCTGTTGAGATGGCTAGTGAGTTAATCGATTAGGCCGAACAGCGAGGAAAGACTCCTGCCTCAAATGAGACTAAAACTCATGATAACAAGAGGAAATGGAATAATAACAATAACTCAGGGAAGAATTACAATCAGCAGCCCTTTAAGAAACAAGATACTGCTAAGAGTAATGCTGCAATCCCAAATTCTAATTCTGGTTATAAAGAAAAGTTTCCATTGTGTGCTAAGTGTAATAGGTATCATCCTGGGGATTGTTTGAAAAAGTGTGATAAGTGTAAGAGGAATGGACATTTGGCTGCCAAGTGTAAGACTGGTACGAATATGTGTTATGGGTGCCAAAAAGAAGGTCATTTCCGAAAGGATTGCCCAACTGCTAGTAAGACTAATGAACCTGCAAGAGGAAGGGCTTTCAACATTAACTCCAGTGAAGCTCGTGATGATCCTAAGCTAGTCACGGGTACGTTTCTTCTCAATAATCAACATGTTTATGTACTTTTCGATTCCGGAGCTGATAGAAGCTTTGTGTCTAGAGATTTTTTCCATAATCTTAAAAATACTGTATCGTCATTAGAAAATTTATATTCTATATAACTAGGAAATGGTAATCTAATGAGTGCGGATAAGGTTTACCGTGATTGTACTTTGACTTTGGCTGGAATGTCATTTAAGATAGATGTGATACCTATTAAGCTAGGAAGTTTCGACCTTGTGGTTGGAATGGATTGGTTAGCCGAGAATAGAGCCAACATTTTCTGTCATCATAAAGCAATTCGTATTCCTGTTGTTGAAGGTGAACCTTTAATGGTGTATGGAGAGCGAAGAAATACGCCGTTACATTTTATTAATTGTTTGAAGGTGCAAAAACACATGAGGAAGGGTTGTCTTGCTATGTTAGTTCATGTAAGTAAAAACTGAATCTGAAGGCAAGAAAGTCGAAGATGTGGCCATTGTTAGAGAATTTCCCGATGTTTTTCCAGATGAGTTACCCGGATTACCTCCGCATAGAGACGTAGAGTTCCAGATTGATTTAGTTCCCGGAGCGGCACCAGTAGTGCGTGCGCCGTATAGACTTGCACCACCCGAATTACAAGAATTGTCTAGTCAACTACAAGAGCTTTTAGATAAAGGATTCATTCGACCAAGCTCATCACCGTGGGGAGCTCCAGTATTGTTTGTGAAGAAGAAGGATGGATCTATGAGACTCTGTATTGATTATAGAGAGTTGAATAAGTTGACTATCAAGAATAGATATCCGTTACCGAGGATTGATGACTTGTTTGATCAATTGCAAGGATCAGCATGTTATTCTAAGATCGATCTAAGGTCAGTTATCATCAAATGAGAGTGAAGAAATCAGATATACCGAAGACAACGTTTAGGACACGCTATGGTCATCATGAATTTACAGTAATGCTGTTTGGATTGACGAACGCACCGGCTGTGTTCATGGATCTCATGAACCGTGTGTGTAAGCCATATCTAGACAAGTTTGTTATAGTATTTATCGATGATATATTGGTATATTCTAAAAGTGAGAAAGAACATGAACAACATCTCCGTTTGTTATTAGAGATGCTCAGGAAGGAGCAGTTATACGCGAAGTTTTCAAAATGTGACTTTTGGTTGCGAGAAGTGCAATTCTTGGGTCATATTGTAGGTGTCAATGGTATTCAAGTTGATCCTGCAAAGAAAGAGACAGTGAAGAAATGGGAGACTCCTAAGTCGCCAACTCAGATACGACAATTTTTAGGTCTTGCTGGTTACTATAGGAGATTCATTGAGGGATTTTCTACTATTGCCCGACCGTTAACAGCTTTGACTCATAAGGGTAAGAAGTATGAGTGGACAGAATTGCATGAAGCTGCATTTCAGTTGTTAAAGGAGAAGTTAACGACTGCGCCGATTTTGTCTTTACCCGAAGGAACCGAGGATTTCGTAGTTTACTGCAATGCTTCACAGCAAGGTTATGGTTGTGTGTTAATGCAACGAACGAAAGTTATTGCATATCCCGACAATTGAAGATACACGAATTGAATTATACGACTCATGATCTAGAACTTGGTGTTGTAGTTTTTGCATTGAAGATGTGGAGACACTATTTGTATGGTATGAAGTTCACTGTATTCACGGATCACAAGAGTTTGCAACATATTTTCAATCAGAAACAGCTTAATATGAGACAGAGACGTTGGATTGAGTTGTTAAATGATTACGACTGCAACATTAGCTATCATCCTGGTAAGGCTAATGTAGTGGCAGATACTTTGAGTAGGAAGGAGAGAATTAAGCCTATTCGAGTTAGAGCATTGAACTTGACTATTTGAAGGAACCTTACTTCCCAGATACGTGATGCACAGCTAGAAGCGTTGAAAGAAGAGAATGTTGCTACCGAATCACTTCGAGAAATTGATAAGAAGTTTATCACTCGAGATGATGGAACCCGGTATTTTATCGACAGAATATAGGTACCGAAATTTGGCAGATTAAGGGAGCTAGTGCTAGAAGAGGCACATAAGACAAGGTATTCTATTCATCCTAGATCCGACAAGATGTACCAAGATCTTAAGGCACTGTATTGGTGGCCTAATATGAAAGCTGAAATCGTTACTTATGTTGGTAAGTGCTTGACTTGTGCTAAAGTTAAGGCAGAGCATCAAAAGCCGTCAGGACTAATGACATAACCAGAGATTCCCCAATGGAAGTGGGAGAATATTACGATGGACTTTATCACTAAGTTGCCTAAAACGGTAGGAGGTTATGACACGATATGGGTTATCGTGGATCGTATTACGAAGTCTGCTCATTTTCTACCGATTAAGGTAACGGATACGATGGAGAGGTTGGTACAGATTTACATAAAGCAAGTAGTTTCACGACATGGAGTGCCGCTATCTATTATTTCCGACAGAGACAGTAGATTTACATCCAGATTTTGGCAATCTTTGCAAGAAGCTATGGGAACTCGTTTAGACATGAGTACTGCATACCATCCTTAGACTGATGGTCAAAGTGAGAGAACGATTCAGACACTAGAGGACATGTTAAGAGTTTGTGTGATTGACTTTGGAATTGGATGGGATAGACATCTACCGTTAGTAGAGTTTTCTTATAACAATAGTTATCATGCGAGTATAAAGGCAGCGCCTTTTGAAGCACTGTATGGCAGAAAGTGTAGATCGCCTTTATGTTGGACTGAGTTAGGAGATAGTCAGTTAACTGGTCTGGAGATTGTACATGAAACGACTGAGAAAATCGTGCAGATTCGAGAAAGAATGAAAATAACACGAGATCGTCAAAAGAGCTATGCAGATCTTAAAAGGAAAGATTTGGAATTTCAGGTTGGAGACAAGGTTATGCTTAAAGTGTCACCCTGGAAAGGTGTAGTGTGCTTTGGAAAAAGAGGAAAGTTAAGTCCGAGGTATATTGGACCGTTTGAGATTACCGAACGAATTAGACCGGTAGCGTATATATTGAAACTACCGCAGGAACTTAGAGAGGTTCACGATACTTTTCATGTTTCCAATTTGAAGAGATACTTTTCAGATGAAAGTTTAGTGATTCCATTAGATGAAGTGCAAGTAGATCCTTAGCTTAATTTCATTGAAGAACTTGCAGAGATTATGGATCGCGAGATTAAGCAACTAAAGCAAAGCAGAATTCCATTGGTTAAGGTTAGATGTAATGCCCGAAGAGGACCAGAATTCACGTAGGAGCGTGAAGATCAGATGAGGCTTAAGTATCCGTAACTATTTCCCGAGGAGACGACTACGGCGGATGACTACTAAAATTTCGGGACGAAATTTTTTATAACATGTGGGTAATGTAACAACCCGACTTTTTCCGTTTACTATCGTTGGTTATCCGTTAAGTATATAACGGTGGTTACTTAGACTTGTGTGTTTAATTAAATTAAATACATACTTAATAGAGAAATGTTTGAATTAATATGTTATATTAATTTACGATTTATTTCAGATAGCGAAAGAACTAGAAAACGTTACGATTAAGTTTATCGTCTAGAAGACTTTTCAGTTTACGGAACTCAGAAAAATGACACAATAATTATTTTCGATAATTATTGACTTTAAGAAAATTATTTTTAATTTATTATTTGTTTAATGAATTAAACTCGGTGATTGCGTTTCAACGACTAGTTAACGTTCCGGAGACCCGGTACGGTTAACGACACTCGAAACGAACCACGCGCGTACCAAGAGTTAAGAAAAAACAAGCCCAAACACCCCTAGAAGGGCCATTCGGCCGACCCCCCCCCATGGACACCTTAGTGGACTTGTTTGATTATGTGGGTCATTAGTTTAATTAATTTAGGCCCTAAATTCAAGGTATAAAAGGCTAGAGCTCTTAAGGAAACCCTCATTCCTTATTTTTTTTTGCCGATTGCTTTCCCCCTCCCCTCTCTTTGTCGTCGATCACCAACCATACCACCATAGCCATCAAAACTCAAAATTAGAAGAAAGCTTGCATACGAACGTTGTTCGAATCGTCGTTCTCTACGCGATAGTATAAGCAATTTGATTGTTTGAGGTATAATTATTAACCCTAATTTCATTAATTCAGTTTTTTGATCAATTACATGGTGTATTAGAGTCTAGTGCTCAATTAATGGTGTCTAGTATTGCTAATTGTTGATTGATTGAGAAATTAACGTTGCATGATTGAAAAACGAATTTGTTTATTGATGATCTGATTAAATTGATATGAGATCTGACTTTTCAATATGTTTAATTAGAAATATATCGAAAAGTTATTAATTTTAGACTCCGATTTTGCGTGATTTCGTTATCGTATGCTCAAGATATGCGTAATCGAAGTTTACGTTAGGGTTTGCATGAAATCCGAATTTTATGAGTTGCATGCTATGTGTTTTAGCTTATGAAAGTTGTGCTAATTTATTCCTTGTGAAAAGTTATGCAATTTAGACTAAAGATTTGCGTTAAAAGGTTATGTAATGCTTCCGATATGATTAAACGAAGTTTTGGTTAGTAAAGAATGCTGAATCTGTTTTTAAGTTTACATAAAAATTGCTAGAATGAACTAGGAATTGTTTTAGACTTTGAGCTTCTGGAATATGTTACTTTAGATGTTCCTTGACATGTTTAATTTGTATGAGAACTTGCGAGAACTTGATTTTCCATGAGATAAATGCTCGTCTAAATGATATGTTCGATTGATGGTCAAAAACTGATGAGTCTGTAATGTTTTTCAAATCTGTAAGAATTGGCTAAAGCAATGCTTCTGATTATTTTATCACTTAAATTTTGAGATGTCTTGAGATGACACCAATTGGCCGTTCATTAAAATCTATTTTCCATATTTTATGAAAAATGTTTAAAAAACTGACACGCGAGAAGAATTTTCTGTAATGAACCTGAACTTGAGCCTTTCTGAATCGTATGAGGCCCTGGCCGGACTTCTTGGAATCGATTTTAAGTCTAGTTAAGATCTGGAGTTGATCATAATTTTATGAATTTTGTGCTATGCGCTATGAGTGTATTTCTTTATGACGTATGATTTTCGAAGGTTTACTTTAGGATGTGGAAAATGTGATTTACTAAATTACGAGCGATAACATGTTATATGACTTAAGTATGATTCGTTGACTATGTTTGCATGACTTACTGAGATGTTTGACTTTAGTTGACCTATTTGACTGAGTTGACTTTTGGTTTGACTTTGGTTGACTTGCTTGGATTAGTTGACTTTTACATGTTTGTTGAGTCAGTCTGAGCACTAGGACTTTACGTACACTATGGGTTGACTAAGTTTGACCTATTAGTGTATACTTAAGATGATTTACTTATTTAGGTTGCGTTGTTCAGTCGATAGTGTTCGACTACAGTACAGTTTGCTAAGATCTTTACGAGTACTTTTGCTAAGGTGAGTCTATAGTCCCTACTACGTTTTTACAGGGATGAGATGCATGCTTTTTACAAATGTTTTACGTGTTTGGCATAAGTAACTTACTAAGATTATACATATGAGTTCAGATCAAAAATCCCTTAGCTTGATTATATTAATTACTTTGTAAGCTCGACTTATAGGGACGGTACCGTTAGGTTTGACAAACCTCACCGCAATGTTAAACAGGTGCTTATGTAGTTGTTACACGTACACTTGATCGGTGTATCGCCAGTATAGGGTAAATGAAAGATGTTGGCTCGGCCTACGCAAATGTTAAAGTTTTATAATCAAGTGCTCATGATAATGTATACTTTTCCTATGATGTTTTCCAAGAAAATCTTGTGGCCTAACTTACAAAATGATTTACTAAACCTGTAGATTCACTCAACGTTTTTCGTTGACGTTTTGCATGTTTCATCTTAGGTACATAGAGCTAGTGCTTTCGCTTTATTTGAAGTTATGTACTGTTTGCTGCTAGAACTGGACGGCGTCCAGCATGATTTCTATTTTTATTTCAAGAACAAATATTCGCATTTAAACAGTTTTCTCTGATGTTTTGGGTTCATATGCTTTAGTCATTGATGTCAAATATTTCCAGTTACATTTTCTTAAATAAATGACTTGTTTTCATGATTAATGCGAATACTTTTTGGAAACGTCTCATATAGAGGGCGTGACCGCTAAACTGTGGGACCAGGAGTTAATATTCCGTTAGTGGATTCTGACGGGGTATTACATCGGGTACTTGTGTCTAAGCGTAATACAGTTTGAAATCAAGTATGTGTCTCACCCCAAAAGTTCAAAATAAGTAAATAAAGCAAGTTAAAAAGCGGGGCTATGAAGTTCACCTTAATAGCATAGAAGAGTTAATCCACAAAAGAATGAATTGAACGGAACGGACGTGATCGAGATCTCAACCTAGAGATAGAATGTATGATCAGATATTGCCTAACAGTCAAAAAGTAAATAATAACTATACTAATGATGATGGTTTTCTAAAAGAATTTCCATTTTTGAAAGGTTACTATTTATGAAAAGTTTCTACTTATAATAACTTTCCAATTATAGAAAGTTCGGGTTAATATTTAGCATGACGTTGTAGAACTTTACTTAAACTTCGTAGCTATCAAATAAGTCAGAAATGACCAGATGTAACCGAGGGCCCAGGACTCTTGACCAGAATCTAAGTCATGGCATTCGAGATCCACAAGCTATCCCCATAAATGGAA
This sequence comes from Rutidosis leptorrhynchoides, assembly GCF_046630445.1. Taxonomy (NCBI): domain Eukaryota; kingdom Viridiplantae; phylum Streptophyta; class Magnoliopsida; order Asterales; family Asteraceae; genus Rutidosis; species Rutidosis leptorrhynchoides. Next base: position 11,692,908 of record NC_092339.1, read on the forward strand.
ACCTAGACATCATTCACTTACGACCGTGAGCTGCGGTGAAGTTTGCATAAGTCATACGTTATCTTTGATTAACCTTCACTTTAGGTTTAGGTCATATTATATAATCATATATATTATACTCGTATGTATAAGAATTATTTTGCTTATATATTTGGTAGTATATTAGTACGTGATAGTTGTATATAATTCATGTGTATACATTACTTTATGTATTAAGAGTAATAATATATATATTAAGTATTTAAGTATATTTGTTATAAGTAAATTATATTACAACAATACTTTTGGTGAAGTTTAAATCTTTATATACTTATCTATACGTGTGCACAAGTATATATGAATTTACTGGTTAAACATTATAACGCAATTTTTTATGATTTATAACTAACTTATAATACTTAACAAATTTTAATTCATAAAACTTAACAATAAATAATTTTAAATGATTATAATTATAATTATAGCAATAGTAATATATGCATATATTTAAAGTATAAATTTATATTTTAATTCATAAAACTTATTTATATTTGATTTGTAAATTTGATTTAAGTAAAAGGGCTAGATATGTAAATTACAAAATCAAATCTCAATTTATGTGGTCCATCTCATCTCATACGTACAAGCATGTTTTTTTTATATTGTCCGATTTATTTATAATAATATGTATTTATATAATTTTTTTTCTTCTTCCAAACACTAAAAGTTAAATACACGTGTTGACCAAATTATGGCGGGGTCATTGGCCATTTACTAGTAATGAATTTGTGGATATGAGATGTCCAACGTATGTGTTTTAGGTGGAAAAAGTTGGTGGATCACTTGATAGCTTTTAGTACATAAGAGATGTATATGTATATGTGCAGAGAACAAAAACATACTATTTGGTCATCACTAAACACAGACGTCGATTATTATTATTACTTCTTTCTTCTTTTTTTTATAGCAAGATGGTAGTTACTTGATATAGCATGTTTTAACAAAGTATGAAAGTAAAAAGCTTGGATTATGGTTTATACCTTCGGGTTGAACAATACAACGAGACGATCGAGTGTGGTCGTGGGCTTCAGCTCGGTAGCAGAAACAGCAGCAACAACAGATCGGTAACAGCAGGTAATCGACCAGAAATCGATGGTTTGGGTATGGCTTGGGTTTCGAGCGGCAGAGGAGTTGATTTTGTGATACAATCGACTAAATTTGATGGTGTGAGTTTGTTGTGGGTCGACAACAGAAAGCAACAGTGAGGGATTATTTTTGTGATGATTGAATGGTGATGTTGAGGTATATTTATAGGTAGAAAGTTGGATTTTGAGTTGGGTTCAAACTCCTCAAATTTTGGGATTGAGTTCAAGTTAGTTTAGGATAGGAATTGAGTTTGTTTTTAGGATAGCAAAATTTAAGATCAAATGATAATGTGATGTACAACAGCTTGGCCGATTGATGCATACTTCAAATTCATTTTTTTTATTGATGAAATAATGTGGTTGTAAAATATTCCTAATTAGTTTTCATATTAAAATTATTAATTTAAAAACTTATGTATAGTGGGTCATGGGATGGGATTACTATTTTTTTTTCAATCGGATGTACATGTACATATATATATATATATATATATATATATATATATATATATATATATATATATATATATATATATATGTATGTATATATATATATATATATATATGTATGTATGTATATATATATATATATATATATATATATATATATATATATATATATATATATATATATATATATTTCTTTTATTTATCTTATTTAAATTAGTATGTGATAAATATTATTCTCCTTTTTAATTAGTCCACAACTTTGGTTTATTTTATTTAGTTCACAAAAGTTTTCTTATTTATATAAATGTCTCATTTTATTATTTATATAAGGTTTAATATTTATATAACACAGAAATGCATAAACTTTAATTGACAGAGAGTGTCGACCAAAAGTTTACTATATGGACAACGTTTTGTTAATCAAAGTTTATGAACACATAAGGGTCCTAAGGCAATTTAGTAAAAGTAGAAATGGAAAAATGAGGGTCGTTATAATCGGAGTTACGAGTCAAAAGATACGATAGATCTAACATTTTGGCCAAAGACACAAAACACCAAGAACCACGAACAGTCGGTGGTGTTTGGTGCGTGGTGCGAGTTTGCGAGGAAAGATGTCTTTTTTAGAATCTAGACGACCTCGAATGGAAAGCACGTTCAGAAAGTCTCGCTCGTTCGGCCGTTTTAGGTGATCTTGAGAATTTCAGCACAATTTGAAACCGAAGGTTATACGCCGCCAAATGGTACTCCATCTGGCGGCGCATACTAATGATTTAAAAAACGTGTTTAATGAAGTGACATTAGATTCAAATTTATATCCGTTATACATAAATTACATTACGAGAGAAATAATAGGCGTTAAAACGATATATACCATGCTAAGTCATGCATACACAAAACTAATAATACGATATAAATTGAAAACGTTCAAAGAGAACATTAAAATGAGTAAAATGTATTTTTTCGGCATAATGATGACCTCGAATGTCAAGACATTATACATGAGTCTTTATGTTAGGGTCGTTTTAGGGTGATCTCAAGATTCAGCACAATCTGAAACCAAAGGTTATGCGCCGCCAAATGGTACTCCATCTCGCGGCGCATATTAATGATTTAAATAAAGTGTTTAATGAAGTGACATTAGATTCAAATTTACAGGCATTATACATAATTACATTGCGAGTGAAATACTAGGACTTAAAACAATATGTACCATTTTAAGTCATGCATACACAAAAGGAATAATATGAATGAAATTCAAAACGATTAAAATCAAAAAAGGCAAAATTGAAGGCTTTTGAGGCCTCGTTTTGAAAAATATTTGGGAAAAACTGCCAATGGCAGTTTGCTAACGGATAGATCCCAAAAAAACACGATTTGAAAAAAAAAACGGTGACTAAATCGGAGCTACGAGTAAAAAGATATGATAGATCTAACATTTTGGCCAAAGACACAAAACACCAAGCACCACGAACCGTCGGTGGTGTTTGGTGCGTGGTGCGATTTTGTAAGGAAAGATGTCTTTTTCGAAATCTAGATGATCTCAATGGAAAGCACGTTCAGATTGTCTTGCTCGTTCGACCGTTTTAGGGTGATCTTGAGAATTTCAGCACAATTTGAAACCGAAAGTTATGCGCCGCCAAATGGTACTCCATCTGGCGGCGCATACTAATGATTTAAAAAACGTGTTAAATGAAGTGACATTAGATTCAAATTTATATCTGTTATACATAATTACATTGCGAGAGAAATAATAGGCGTTAAAACGATATATACCATGCTAAGTCATGCATACACAAAACTAATAATACGATATAAATTGAAAACGTTCAAAGAGAACATTAAAAATGAGTAAAAAGTATTTTTTTGGGAATTATGACGACCTCGAATGTCAAGACATTATCCAGGAGTCTTTATGTTAGGGTCGGTTTAGGGTGATCTCGAGAATTTCAGCACAATCTGAAACAAAAGGTTATGCGCCGCCAAAAAAATGTGTTTAATGAAGTGACATTAGATTCAAATTTACATGCGTTATACATACTTACATTGCGAGTGAAATAATAGGAGTTAAAACAATATGTACCATGGTAAGTCATGCATACACAAAAGGAATAATATGAATGAAATTCAAAACGGTCAAAATCAAAAAAAGGCAAAATTGAAGGCTTTTGAGGTCTCGTTTTGAAACATATTTGGGACAAACCGCCTACGGAAGATTGCCAACAGATAGATCCCGAAAAAATAAACGATTTGAGAAAAAATGGTGACTAAATCGGAGCTACGAGTCAAAAGATACGATAGATCTAACATTTTGGCCAAAGACACCAAAACACCAAGCACCACGAACCATCGGTGGTGTTTGGTGCGTGGTGCAATTTTGTGAGGAAAGATGTCTTTTTCGGAATCTAGACGACCTCGAATGACAAACACATTAAGAGAGTCTTGCTCGTTCGGCCGTTTTAGGGTGATCTTGAGAATTTCAGCACAATCTGAACCAAAGGTTATGCGTCGCCAAATGGTACTCCATCTGGCGGCGCATTCTAATGATTAAAAAATGTGTTTAATGAAGTAACATTAGATTCAAATTTATATCCGTTATACATAATTACATTGAGAGTGAAATAATAGGCGTTAAAACGATATATACCATGCTAAGTCATGCATATACAAAACTAATAATACGATATAAATTAAAAACGTTCAAAGAGAACATTAAAAATGAGTAAATACATTGTTTCGGCATAATGACGACCTCGAATGTCAAGACATTATCCAGGAATCTTGATGTTAGGGTCGTTTTAGGGTGATCTCGAGAATTTCGACACAATCTGAAACCAAAGGTTATGCGCCGCCAAATGGTACTCCATCTGGCGGCGCATATTAAAGATTTAAAAAAACATATTTAATGAATTGACATTAGATTCAAATTTATATGCGTTATACATAACTACATTGCGAGTGAAATAATAGGCCTTAAAACAATATGTACCATGCTAAGTCATGCATAAAAAAAGGAATAATATGAATGAAATTTAAAACGGTCAAAATCGAAAAAGGCAAAATTGAATGCTTTTGAGGCCTCGTTTCGAAAAATATTTGGGACAAACCGCCTACGACAGTTTCCCAACGGATAGATCCCCCAAAAATACACGATTTAAAAAAAACGGTGACTAAATCGGATTTAAGAGTCAAAGGATACGATAGATCTAACATTTTGGCCAAAGACATCAAAACACCAAGCACCACGAACCGTCGGTGGTGTTTGGTGCGTGGTGCGATTTTGCGAGGAAAGATGTCCTTTTGGAATCTAGACGACCTCGAATGGCAAGCACGTTCAGAGAGTCTTGCTCGTTCGGCCTTTTTAGGGCGATCTTGAGAATTTCAGCACAATCTGAACCGAAGGTTATGCGCCGCCAAATGGTACTCCATCTTGCGACACACACTAATGATTCAAAAAACGCGTTTAATGAAGTGACATTAGATTCAAATTTATATCCGTTATAAATAATTACATTGCGAGTGAAATAATAGGCTTTAAAACAATATATACCATGCTAAGTCATGCATACACAAAATTAATAATACGATATAAATTGAAAACGTTTAAAGAGAACATTAAATATTGAGTAAAATGTATTTTTTTCAGCATCATGACGACCTCAAATGTCAAGACATTATCCAGGAGTCTTGATGTTAGGGACATTTTAGGGTGATCTCGAGAATTTCAGCACAATCTGAAACCAAAGGTTATGTGACGCCTAATGGTACTCCATATGGCGGCTCATATTAATGACTTAAAAAAACGTGTTTAATGAAGTGACATTAGATTCAAATTTACATGCGTTATACATAATTACATTGCGAGTGAAATAAGAGGCCTTAAAAAAATATGTACCATGCTAATTCATGCATACACAAAAGGAATAATATGAATGAAATTCAAAACGGTTAAAATCGAAAAAAGACAAAATTGAAGGTTTTGAGGCCTCGTTTCGAAAAATATTTGGGACAAACTGCCAACGGCAGTTTTCCAACAGATAGATACCAAAAAAATACACGATTTAAAAAAAAGTAGTGACTAAATCAGAGTTACGAGTCAAAAGATACGATAGATCTAACATTTTGGCCAAAGTCACCAAAACACCAAGCACCACGAACCGTCTGTGGTGTTTAGTGCGTGGTGCGATTTTTTGAGGAAAGATGTCTTTTTTGGAATCTAGACGACCTCGAATGGCAAGCACGTTCAGAGAGTCTTGCTCGTTAGGCCGTTTTAGGGTGATCTTGAGAATTTCAGCACAATCTGAACCGAAGGTTATGCGCCGCCAAATGGTACTGCATCTGGCGGCGCATACTAATGATTTAAAAAACGTGTTTAATGAAGTGACATTAGATTCAAATTTATATCCGTTATACATAATTACATTGCGAGTGAAATAATAGGCATTAAAACGATATATACCATGCTAAGTCATGCATACACAAAACTAATAATATAATATAAATTGAGAACGTTCAAAGAGAACATTAAAAATCAGTAAAATGTATTTTTTCGGCATCATGATGACCTCGAATGTCAAGAAATTATCCAGGAGTCTTGATGTTAGGGTTATTTTAGGGTGATCTCGAGAATTTCAGCACAATCTGAAACCATAGGTTATGCGCCGCAAAATGGTACTCCATCTGGCGACGCATAGTAATGATTAAAAAAACGTGTTTAATGAAGTGATATTAGATTCAAATTTATATGCGTTATACATAATTACATTGCGAGTGAAATAATAGGCCTTAAAACAATATGTACCATGCTAAGTCATGCATACACAAAAGGAATAATATGAATGAAATTCAAAACGGTCAAAATTGAAAATGGCAAAATTAAAGGCTTTAAGGCCTCGTTTCGAAAAATATTTGGGACAAACCGCCTACGGCAGTTTGCCAATGGATAGATTCCGAAAAAAATACACGATTTTGAAAAAAAGTTGACTAAATTGGAGCTACGAGTCAAAAGATACGATAGATCTAACATTTTGGCCAAAGACCCCAAAACACCAAGCACCACGAACCGTCGGTGGTGTTTGGTACGTGGTGCGATTTTGCGAGGAAAGATGTCTTTTCCGGAATCTAGACGACCTCGAATGGCAAGCACGTTCAGAGAGTCTTGCTCGTTCGGCCGTTTAAGGGTGATCTTGAGAATTTCAGCACAATCTGAACCGAAGGTTATGCGCCGCCAAATGGTACTCCATCTGGCGGCGCATACTAATGATTTAAAAAACGTGTTTAATGAAGTGACATTAGATTCAAATTTATATTCGTTATACATAATTACATTACGAGTGAAATAATCGGCGTTAAAACGATATATACCATGCTAAGTCATGCATACACAAAACTAATAATACGATATAAATTGAAAACGTTCAAAGAGAACATTAAAAATGAGTAAATACATTTTTTCGGCATAATGACGACCTCGAATGTCCAGACATTATTCAGGAATCTTGATGTTAGGGTCGTTTTAGGGTGATCTCGAGAATTTCGGCACAATCTGAAACCAAAGGTTATGCGCCGCAAAATGGTACTCCATCTGGCGGCGCATATTAAAGATTTAAAAAAAACATATTTAATGAATTGACATTAGATTCAAATTTATATGCGGTATACATAATTACATTGCGAGTGAAATAATAGGCCTTAAAACAATATGTACCATGCTAAGTCATGCATAAAAAAAGGAATAATATGAATGAAATTCAAAACGGTCAAAATCGAAAAAGGCAAAATTGAATGCTTTTGAGGCCTCGTTTCGAAAAATATTTGGGACAAACCGCCTACGACAATTTTCCAATGGATAGATCCCCCAAAAATACACGATTTGAAAAACATGGTGACTAAATCGGAGCTAAGAGTCAAAGGATACGATAGATCTAACATTTTGGCCAAAGACATCAAAACACCAAGCACCACGAACAGTCGGTGGTGTTTGGTGCGTGGTGCGATTTTGCGAGGAAATATGTCGTTTTGGAATCTAGATGACCTCTAATGGTAAACACGTTCAGAGAGTCTTGCTCGTTCGGCCTTTTTAGGGCGATCTTGAGAATTTCAGCACAATCTGAACCGAAGGTTATGCGCCGCCAAATGGTACTCCATCTTGCGGCACACACTAATGATTCAAAAAACGTGTTTAATGAAGTGACATTAGATTCAAATATATATCCGTTATAAATAATTACATTGCGAGTGAAATAATAGGCGTTAAAATGATATATACCATGCTAAGTCATGCATACACAAAATTAATAATACGATATAAATTGAAAACGTTTAAGGAGAACATTAAAAATGAGTAAAATATATTTTTTTCAGCATCATGACGACCTCAAATGTCAAGACATTATCCAGGAGTCTTGATGTTAGGGAAGTTTTAGGGTGATCTCGAGAATTTCAGCACAATCCGAAACCAAAGGTTATGCGACGCCTAATGGTACTCCATATGGAGGCTCATATTAATGACTTAAAAAAACGTGTTTAATGAAGTGACATTAGATTCAAATTTACATGCGTTATACGTAATTACATTGCGAGTGAAATAAGAGGCCTTAAAACAATATGTACCATGCTAATTCATGCATACACAAAAGGAATAATATGAATGAAATTCAAAACGGTTAAAATCGAAAAAAGACAAAATTGAAGGCTTTTGAGGCCTCGTTTCAAAAAATATTTGGGACAAACCGCCAATGACAGTTTTCCAACAGATAAATACCAAAAAAATACACGATTTGAAAAAAAATAGTGACTAAATCGGAGTTACGAGTCAAAAGATACGATAGATCTAACATTTTGGCCAAAGTCACCAAAACACCAAGCACCACGAACCGTCGGTGGTGTTTAGTGCGTGGTGCGATTTTTCGAGAAAAGATGTCTTTTTCGGAATCTAGACGACCTCGAATGGCAAGCACGTTCAGAGAGTCTTGCTCATTAGGCCGTTTTAGGGTGATCTTGAGAATTTCAGCACAATCTGAACCGAAGGTTATGCGCCGCCAAATGGTACTGCATCTGGCGGCGCATACTAATGATTTAAAAAACGTGTTTAATGAAGTGACATTAGATTCAAATTTATATCCGTTATACATAATTACATTGCGAGTGAAATAATAGGCGTTAAAACGATATATACCATGATAAGTCATGCATACACAAAACTAATAATATAATATAAATTGAAAACGTTCAAAGAGAACATTAAAAATCAGTAAAATGTATTTTTTCGGCATCATGATGACCTCGAATGTCAAGAAATTATCCAGGAGTCTTGATGTTAGGGTTATTTTAGGGTGATCTCAAGAATTTCACCACAATCTGAAACCATAGGTTATGCGCCGCAAAATGGTACTCCATCTGGCGGCGCATAGTAGTGATTTAAAAAAACGTGTTTAATGAAGTGATATTAGATTCAAATTTATATGCGTTATACATAATTACATTGCGAGTGAAATAATAGGCCTTAAAACAATATGTACCAAGCTAAGTCATAATTACACAAAAGGAATAATATGAATGAAATTCAAAACAGTCAAAATCGAAAAAGGCAAAATTAAAGGCTTTAAGGCCTCGTTTCAAAAAATATTTGGGACAAACCGCCTACAGCAGTTTGCCAATGGATAGATTCCGAAAAAAATACACGATTTGGTAAAAAACGGTGACTAAATTGGGGCTACGAGTCAAAAGATACGATAGATCTAACATTTTGGCCAAAGACACCAAAACACCAAGCACCATGAACCGTCGGTGGTGTTTGGTGCGTGGTGCCATTTTGCGAGGAAAGATGTCTTTTCCGAAATCTAGACGACCTCAAATGGCAAGCACGTTCAGAGAGTCTTGCTCGTTCGGCCGTTTAAGGGAGATCTTGAGAATTTCAGCACAATCTGAACCGAAGGTTATGCGTCGCCAAATGGTACTCCATCTGGCAGCGCATACTAATGATTTAAAAAATGTGTTTAATGAAGTGACATTAGATTCAAATTTATATTCGTTATACATAATTACATTACGAGTGAAATAATAGGCGTTAAAACGATATATACCATGCTAAGTCATGCATACACAAAACTAATAATACGATATAAATTGAAAACGTTCAAAGAGAACATTAAAAATGAGTAAAATGTATTTTTTCGGCATCACAACGACCTCGAATATCAAGACATTATCCAGGAGTCTTGATGTTAGGGTCGTTTTAGGGTGATCTTGAGAATTTCAGCACAATCTGAAACCTAAGGTTATGCGCCGCCAAATGGAGTAACATTTGGCGGCGCATATTAATGATTTAAATAAAGTGTTTAATGAAGTGACATTAGATTCAAATTTACATGCGTGATAGATAATTACATTGCGAGTGAAATAATAGACCTTAAAACAATATGTACCATGCTAAGTCATGCATACACAAAAGGAATAATATGATTGAAATTCAAAACGGTCAAAATAAAAAAAAAAGAAAAAAATTGAAGGCTTTTGAGGCCTCTTTTCGAAAAATATTTGGGATAAATAAACCTACGGCAGTTTGCCAATGTATAGATCTCGAAAAAATACACGATTTGAAAAAAAATGGTGACTAAATCGGAGCTACGAGTCAAAAGATACGATAGATCTAACATTTTGGCCAAAGACACCAAAATACACCAAGCACCACGAACCGTCGGTGGTGTTTGGTGTGTGGTGCAATTTTGCGAGGAAAGATGTCTTATCAGAAATCTAGACGACCTCGAATGGCAAGCACGTTCAGAGAGAACATTAAAAATGAGTAAAATGTATTTTTTCGGCATCATGACGCACTCGAATGTCAAGACATTATCCAGGAGTCTTGATGTTAGGGTCGTAATAGGGTGATCTCGAGAATTTCAACACAATCTGAAACCCAAGGTTATGCGCGGCCAAATGGTACTCCATCTGATGGCGCATATTAATGATTTAAATAAAGTGTTTAATGAAGTGACAATAGATTCAAATTTACATGCGTTATACATAATTACATTGCGAGTGAAATAATAGGAGTTAAAACAATATGTACCATGGTAAGTCATGCATACACAAAAGGAATAATATGAATGAAATTCAAAACGGTCAAAATCAAAAAAGGCAAAATTGAAGGCTTTTGAGGCTTCGTTTCGATAAATATTTGGGAAAAACCGCCTACGGCAATTTGCCAACGGATAGAACCAAAAACAAATACACGATTTGAAAAAAAAATGGTGACTAAATCGGAGCTACGAGTAAAAAGATATGATAGATCTAACATTTTGGCCAAAGACACAAAATACCAAGCACCATGAACCGTCGGTGGTGTTTGGTGCGTGGTGCGATTTTGTGAGGAAAGATGTCTTTTTCGGAATCTAGACAACCTCGAATGGAAAGCATGTTCAGATTGTCTTGCTCGTTCGGCCGTTTTAGGGTGATCTTGAGAATTTCAGCACAATTTGAAACCGAAGGTTATGCGCCGCCAAATGGTACTCTATTTGACGGCGCATACCAATGATTTAAAAAATGTTTTTAATGAAGTGACATTAGATTCAAATTTATATCTGTTATACATAATTACATTGCGAGTGAAATAATAGGCGTTAAAACGATATATACCATGCTAAGTCATGCATACACAAAACTAATAATACAATATAAATTGAAAACGTTCAAAGAGAACATTAAAAATGAGTAAAATGTCTTTTTTCGGCATCATGACGACCTCGAATGTCAAGACATTATCCAGGAGTCTTGATATTAGAGTTGTTTTAGGGTGATCTCGAGAATTTCAGCATAATCTGAAACCAAAGGTTATACGCCGCCAAATGGTACTCCATCTGGCGGCGCATATTAATGATTTAAATAAAGTGTTTAATGAAGTGACATTAGTGATGTTTCGCGAGGGGTATATAAAATACTTATTAATTTTAGCAGAAAATACTATTAAATATGATACAATTTTACACAAGATATTTATTTATTTATAGAATGAATATACTTAAACCTTGCTACAACACTTATAGGCAGTGTACCTAATCGTACAGTAGTGTAGTTTTTAGTAAGTCCGGTTCGTTCCACAGGGAATCTTTTTTAAACAAAGCTCAACGCTATATTAGTTTACTTTTATAAAAATACAAACATATATATAAGTAATATTATTATTATAAAGGGGGGTTTTTACCGTTTAATGACCGGTTTGTCGATTTTAAAACTTTAGTCGCAGTTAAAACCTAATGTAAAATATTAAATAAATAAAAGACTTAATTTAAAGCGTAAAATAAATAACGATAATGAAATTGCAATAAAAGTGCGATAAAATAAAATTGCGATAATTAAAAAGTACGATAATTAAAAGTGCGATTAAATAACAATAAATAAAAGTGCGATAATTAGAAGTGCAATTAAATATAAAATAAAGGAAATTAAATATGAAATAAAAGAATTATGCTTATTTAAACTTCCGTAATCATGATGTTTGACGTGTTGATTTTAGTTTTATGCCCATGGGTTAATTGTCCTTTGTCCTGGATTATTTAATATGTCCGTCTGGTTTTTGTCCATAACAGTCCATCAGTCATAAATATAAAGTGCGAGTGTCCTCGTCAAATTATCCTTATACCCGAAGTTAAATATTCCAACTATTTGGGGATTTAAACTGTAACAAGATTTTAATAATTTGTTTAATAATTACACCAGGATGTCGACTGAGTGTAACCCAATGTTTTAATATTTTGTTATCAATTATACCAAGTGTCCTTTGTACATAATTTCACCCCTGTTTTAATTATTCTAGTGGCTATTAATCCATTCCCGTGTCCGGTTAAATGAACGATTATTCGTACATATAAATACCCCGCCCATCGTGTCCGATTGAATGTATATGGTAATTTATAGGGACGCCCAATTGTAAATCTTTATATTAACATTAACAAACTATCATTTAGTTAAACAAATATAAAGCCCATTAATAGCCCATAGTCTAATTTCCACAAGTGTCATTCTTTTGTCCAAACTCCAATTATGGTACAAAGCCCAATTACCCAATTTTAGTAATTAGCCCAACATCATGATTACTTCGTTTTAAATAAGCATAATAATAACTTAGCTACGAGACATTAATATAAAAAGGTTGAACATAACTTACAATGATTAAAAATAGCGTAGCGTTACACGGACAGAATTTCGACTTACACCCTTACAACATTCGCTAACATACCCTTATTATTAGAATTATAATTAAAATTAAAATATAAATTATAAATATATATATATATTTTACGTATGAGGAGAAGAAGAAAAAGATGATGAAAATGATCAGATTTCGGTTTGCTTTATAGGGAGTTTCAAAACTGGGGGCTCCGCGACTCGCGGCCATTTTAGCCTTCAAACTCCGCGAGTCGCGGAGAATGAAATTACAGCTCACAACTTTGGAGTCATTCTCTGCCGACGGTTTTTATTTATAAATATAATATATATATAATTAATATAATTAATTATATATTATATTATATTTATATACATAGTTAACTTGTAATTTTTAGTCCATTGCGTCGAGCGTTAAGAGTTGACTCTGGTCCCGGTTCCGGATTTTCGAACGTCCTTGCGTACAATTTAATATCTTGTACTTTGCGTTTTGAATCTTGTACTCTTGTAATTTCGAGACGTTTCTTATCAATAATTGGAACCTCTTTGATTGTCTTTTGTACTTTTGAGCTTTTTGGTCGTTTGCGTCTTCAATTCGTCGAATCTGTCTTTTGTCTTCACCTTTTATTATTTAAACGAATATCACTTGTAAATAGAACAATTGCAACTAAAAGCTTGTCTTTCTTGAGGAATAATGCTATGAAATATATATTCGTTTTTAGCATTATCAAATATTCCCACACTTGAGCGTTGCTTATCCTCAAGCAATATCGTCTTGAAATACTAGAATCACTTCTTTATTCTTCACACTTTGTACATCAGTGATTTTCTATACGACGGTATAAACAATGGTAGTAACGATATGGTTTACAGTCCCACATGACTATAAAAATTTAGATCCATTAAGGAAATTGGATCTTTATGAAAACATTTGATCTTTTGAAAATTAAATCTAGTTTTTACCCTAGATAAGTTTTCCGGAATAACCCTTTACCGGTGTTTGCAAAATATTTTTGTGGATTTGGTGGGTTTCAGATTTGAAAATTTTAGCTCAAAACTTATGGTTTTGTGTCACCCATTTGCTAACCTTGTATTTGGAAAGCAACACGTCCAGTTTACTTGTCCTGTATATTACCTTTCGGCAAACTACCGTCCGGTTGTAAAGGAAAGCGTTGAACAAGCAACTGTTAAGGCAATGTCCCGTGACATGCTTTTGATTATGGTCTATAACGTGTCGGACGCAATTACTATCCTTTGTAGGAGCAATAGTAAAGCTCACCCTTATAATTTTTCAGTCTGGCACACGGTCCTGTCTTCGACCATGCTATGCAACCACCGTTCTTACGGTTGACACCCGATTTAGTTCAGGTGACCTAATGAATTCCAGGTGAATTCCTAGGATTTTACGTTCAATGGTAATGAACGCATTGAAAATAGGGTTTTCAGAAAACAAATCGGTTTGTAATTTTTATCAAAATATTTTCTCGTTCAAGCTCGAGTTTAGATATCATTGAATTCCATGAGTTTGAATTCTCAATCTTTAAGGTCAATCTCAAGGATTGAGTAATATCAGGCTTAAAAGCTGATTTTTAATCTTTTAAGGAGATTATCCTTTCTGGAGATCTGATTCATTAGTCTTATCAAGCTAATTTTCATGGTGCCCCCCCATTGTACAAGATAAATCCTTCTCATGGTTAGGATAAATCTGACCACTTGGCGACCCTGTTTGATGCTGAGGTCCGTGGATTTCCTGCTGATTTTAGAGATGACTTTTCTAGATTTTTCGTCAACCTACAGCTGGTCTGGACGACAACTTCATGACCTAAATCAAGAAGCGCGTTTCTTTTTCGGAAGACTTTACTTCCTTTTAATGATGGAATTGATTCATCGTGTAGATCCATCTTTCTTTTCTTTCATCGGGTAAAACAGTTTAGTTTAGTCCAAAGCAAAAGTATTTTCAGTTATTTGTTACAGATATATGTGACATATGTTTAAGATAACTTGGTAAATTTTCCCACACTTGGCTTTTATTTTCCTTTTTATCGTCCTCTATTCCATTTTAAATGAATTTTAACATTTTAGTTTGTTTCTCAATTTATGTCCTTTCCGAGGTAACAATAATTTCGGTGTTAACACCTAGTTTTATCGTTCATAAATATGTATAAACATGATTTTGAGTTCATTTAATTGAAAATTTTGAAAATTTTTACTAGAATTGGGTAGTCAGTATATAAGACTAGGGCTGTTCTTTATTATCAGAGAGCACTAGATTCTAATACAACTACTGCTTTACTAGTATTTTTAATGGTAACCAAGTGTATAAAGTAAAAAATTTTAAAATCCGAAAGAATTTAACCCCTTCCCACACTTAAGATCTTGCAATGCCCTCATTTGCAAGAAATCAGGAATAATTTAAATTATTGAGGGTGATTTGTGTGAAAATGATTAAATTTTTACCAAAGTTTCCAAATATATTGGCGTTTGTTTGCTGAATGATAAATGGTGCACATCATTTGTTCATTTCGTCTTGTTGTTATTTCACATATATTTTGCATCTTGTCGTCAAAATTAGTTGCTTTTGCTGAACTTAATGCCAGTCTTTGAAAATGCGTTGTTTTACCCTGTTGTGTACATAAGATAAACTGCAAACATATATACATATTTTTGAAGTTTGGTATATTACCCCACATTCAAAAATTATTAAAATCTAAGAATAAAAGTTAGATAATTATAAAAATGATTACAATATTAACAAAAGTATTAAACGTATCAATAATTACAAATTACAAAATAAATAAAACTAAGTATACTAGGGATGATACTGGTACCAATAGGGGTTCCAGGCATAACCATAGGTGCTATAGAATGCTTCGGCAGGGTCATACGTAGGATATGGTGGCTGCATCTCTATAGACCAGGGAGGGAAGATGGGTTTCGGTGTAGGAATATAGTTTCTACCTATATGTTGGCAATGAGCTATGATTTGGTTATGATGAACTTGCCAATCTTCAAATGCTCTCTGTCTAGCATTTTCGTATTCCTGAGAAGCTATAAACCTTTGCATTTCTTGCATCTCATTCCCCCCTCCTACATTACCTTGCTGTTGGTTTCTCTCCACCTGTGGATGTCTACCATGGTATTGTACTGCGGCGTTATTTCGCCTCTTCAAAACTTTCGCACCATGGTATACATTTAAACCTATAGTATCGCGGGGTTCCGGTTCTTCTACTAATAATCCCCCCCGACTTATATCCACACCGAGATATTCACCAATCAAAGTAATAAAAATACCACCTCCTATTATGCTATGCGGTCGCATCCCCCGAACCATAGCTAATAAATAATAACCCACACAATACGGTATACTTACAGCGCTTTGTGGGTCTCGAATACACATATGGTAAAACAAATCCTGTTCATTTACTTTTTCCTTGTTCTTACCCCTTTGTGTAATCGAATTAGCTAAAAACCTATGTATCACTCTTAATTCGGCTCTATCTATATCCAAATAAGAGTAATTTCCCCCTTTGAAACGGTGATGGCTTGTCATTTGACTCCACACACCGTGTGTATCAAAATTTTCATCTATCTTTCTACCGTTTAGTATCAATCCTCTACAATCGGCAGACGCTAACTCCTCAGGCGTATATATACGTAAAGCCTGAGCCATGTCCAGTAAAGACATGTGGCGCATCGAACCGCCTAACAAAAATCTAATAAAAGAACGATCGGTTAAACTAGCTACCCGATCATTCAACTCTATACTACACAACAATTCTTCACACCATACTTTATATACAGGTCTACGCATGGTGAATAAACGTACCCAGTCATTAAAAGTGGAATTACCATACCTCTGTACAAGTAATTCTCTAATTGGCCCGGCCAATTCTACAGCTTCTAAGGGTCCCCATTCTATGACCCTCGGTACCTCAACAACCTTAGAATGAAGAGTATGCAAACTCCTTTGATATTTTGGATAATCTATCCAAAATCTGTCAAATCTCAGGTTCGGGTGCAACTCTTTCAAGTGCATAATCTATCCACCTCCTGTTGTTCCACATTCTCAGCAGGAGCATTGCGGGCTTGGGATGAAGATTCACCCCTTTCAGTCTGCAAAACACATCAAACACAAATTTTGTGCATCCAAATATGCATTAGTGTCAGCAAAATCATCAATCAAAATAATTACAATGACATTATCAATTTATATCAAACTTAAGCTCATTTTCATATTTTCATCAAATCTACACTTTTTCAAATAAGCATATACGAAAATGTTCGCCAAGTTCATAAGCATTCAACTCAAATAACATGTCAAAATAATCATTACCAGCAATTAAATAAGTCTCAAATGGCATTATCTTTCAAAAATCAAGTTCATGAATTTTAGACTTGAAAAAGTCCACTTTAATTCTCAAAATCATGTTTAGGCTCAAAGTTTGGATCATTTAACTACCTAAACATGTTACACTACTTAATTTAGCAACAATTCATGACAAAAATCGGCCATAACCTGTTTATATCAAAAAGCCCCAAATTGCTCAAGAATACAAACCCTAGATTATTCAAAATTTGAAGTTTAAGGCTTCTAATCATGTTAAACAGCATCAATCTAGGTTATACAAGCATAATACATAAACAATTTAAGCCTAATTACACTAAAAAGCATCAAAATCAAATTGGGGAAAAAATTGCTCAAGAACACCAAATTTCGGATTAAATGGTGTTTAGGTGTAGAAATTTACCCTTTTTCTTGAGTAATTCCTAGATAGCATCCTTCGCAACATGATTTTAGTAAAAAATTTGGTGATTAACGGTTAAAAATTGTGATTTTGGGGTGTATTTTTCGGGTTTTTTCGTGGGTTTTCGCAGCTGTTTTTTTGTTTGTGGTGTGTGAAACTGATCAGTTGCAGCTCTTTATTTTTTTTCTGTAATCCGGTTCTCCCGCGACTCGCGGCATTTAAGCCTTCAAACTCCGCGAGTCGCGGAGTTTGCTATTTTTTTTTTTTTTTTTTTATAATCATTAACTTATGAAACAATTAAGTACTTAATTTTAAAATTTTGTTTCCCTTGTTATTTAGGATGAGGTCGTTTCGGATCGATGTCCTAGTCCGTCCCTCGACAAAATTTTAAAATTTGTCTTTTTGTAGCGATTGTTTTAAAAGCTAAGATTTTTTGGGTTTTTTCAATGTTTTTGGCATACTTTAATTCAATAAGATTAAAAATAATGATAATAAAAGTTCTCGTCCCTCCCTCGGGTAAAGCAATTTCGGTTCAAAGACCTAGTCTTCAACTTACGACGAATTTTAAAAATCATATTCTTAACTTAATGAGATAAAGTAAATTTTTGTTTTTAAATTCACACAACTTAAATATAAAATTCAAAATTTATATTAAAAATTCACACCAAACTTAAAATTTGAAATGCATAAAATTAAAAATTTATATTTTAAAAATTAAAAATTCACACCAAACTTAATTTAAAAATTCATATTATAAATTCATACCAAACTTATATTAATTTTTCAAATATTTACAATTTTAAAAATATTGTTTTTACAAAGTTTACAATATTAATTTAAGATTTAAATATTAATTTTAAAAAACATGGTAAAAATAAAATTAAAAATCTTTTTGGCTTTTTATCCCACTTTAATCAATCAAATATTATCAAAAATATGCGCCCCTCTTTTTGGTAAAGTAATTTCGGTTCCAAGACCTAATTTAACTCATGACGAATTTTTGAAATATTTTGGGTTGATTGTTTAAAGATATTTATACCTTAAGAATAAACGTTAAATTTCGCAGTGATGTAATAAATTTTTGAATGATATCAATAATTTCGGTCGCCAAACCTAATTTTATTCAATACCAATTTAATACTTTTTAGCGAACAAATTAGCGTTTATTATCAAAAGGTTAAAAATAAAAAAAATAAAAATAAAAACTGTACAGACATACCTGTGAAATAGATTTCTTAGTTATATGATCTATCCCATTCATAAGATAGTCGGTTTAATTGGTTTTCCATGGCTACATAGGCGTAACCTCGAGCATTCAGTGTCTTTTCTTCTAAACATATGAACGGTCCGTCTCTGCATAAAGTAACAAATTCGGTATTTGAATAGGTTTGATTATTTGAACATTTACCTCCATGTGACCATTTTCCGCATTTGTGACATCTTTCTAGGTGTCGTGCTCTTCTTTTTGCTGCGGATTTTGATTTTCCTTTACCAAATTGTAACTTATTATCTTCGCATCTGGATTCTTTTCTAACTCCGTCCATTCTTTCTCTGATTACTGATACTATTTCACTTGGTAGTATGTCATTATTTCTTTTAGTGATCAAAGCGTGTAGCATTAGCCATGGTTTAGTTCACAGGCAGTCTTCATTTTGTAAAAACCTAAAAAAAATAAAAATTCAGAATGGGGGGAGAAGACTAGTTCTTTAGGGTCTGCTAGGGAAAGACCATTCGGGTTTCATTTTCGAGAACTATACGAAAACAGACAATCTAACTCTAACAGAAATACATATTATCCTTTAAAGACTTGATTCTCCTCACACTTAGTTAGCTGTGGTGTCGAAATTGTGATTAACTTCGTTGTCGACTTCCATCGGACCATGTATGTAATGTTTAACTCGGTGACCATTAACTTTAAATTCAATCCCATTTGAATTTATTAATTCTATCGTTCCGTATGGGAAAACTCTTTTGACTATGAATGGTCCAGACCATCTTGATTTCAATTTTCCAGGAAATAGCTTGAATCGTGAATTGAAAAGTAGAACTCTGTCTCCTTCTTTAAATTCTTTTGAACTTCTGATTCTTTTATCATGCCATTTCTTCGTTCTTTCTTTATAGATTAACGAATTTTCGTATGCTTCATGTCTTAATTCTTCTAATTCGTTTAGTTGACTTAATCGTAGACGTCCGGCTTCATGTAAATCAAGATTACATGTCTTCAAAGCCCAAAATGCTTTGTGTTCAATTTCTACTGGAAGATGACATGCTTTTCCATAAACAAGTATAAAAGGTGTGGTTCCAATTGGAGTTTTGTAGGCTGTTCTAAAAGCCCAGAGTGCATCCTCCAATTTAATGGACCATTCCTTCGGATTTGATCCTACGGTTTTCTCTAGAATACGTTTTAAAGCTCGGTTGGTATTTTCAACTTGTCCACTTGTTTGTGGATGATATGCGGTGGAGATTTTATGAGTTACTCCATATCTTTTAAGAACTTTCTCAAGTTGATTATTACAGAAATGAGTACCCCGATCACTTATTAAAGCTTTCGGTGTTCCAAACCTTGCAAAAAGACGTTTTAAAAAGTTGACTACAACTCGTGCATCGTTAGTTGGGAGAGCTTGTGCTTCCGCCCATTTAGATACATAATCAATGGCTACGAGTATATATAGATTATTATGAGATTTTGGAAATGGACCCATAAAGTCAATACCCCAAATGTCAAATACTTCACATACTTGGATGACATTTTGTGGCATTTCATCACGTTGACTTATTTTTCCGGCCCTTTGACATGCATCACAGGATTTGCAAAGAAGATGTGCGTCTTTGTAAATTGTAGGCCAATAGAATCCAGCTTCATAAACTTTTCTTGCTGTTAGTTGAGGCCCATAATGCCCTCCTGTTGGTCCTGTGTGACAATGATTTAATATTTTACTAGCTTCATCTCCAAATACACATCGGCGTATTATTCCATCGGGACAACTTTTAAACAGATGTGGATCTTCCCAGAAATAGTGTTTTATATCACTGAAGAATTTCTTTCGTCTTTGGTACGATAATCCTTTTTCAAGGAATCCACAAACTAAGTAGTTTTCATAGTCTGCAAACCATGGGATTTCTTTATAATCTATTTTCAATAGATATTCATCAGGAAAGTTGTCTTGTATGGCTGATTCATTTAGAACTTCTAATTCGGGATTTTCAAGACGAGAAAGATGATCAGCGGCGAGATTTTTTGCTCCTCTTTTATCTCGGATTTCAATATCAAACTCTTGTAAGAGTAAGATCCAACGGATTAATCTTGGTTTAGCATCTTGTTTTGAGAATAGGTATCTAAGAGCAGAATGGTCGGTATAGACCACCGTTTTTGCTAGAACGAGATATGATCGAAATTTGTCAAAAGCAAAGACAATAGCAAGGAGTTCTTTTTCAGTAATTGTATAGTTCGTTTGTGCTCCTTGTAACGTCTTACTAGCATAATATATAGGTTGAAATCGTTTTTTAATCCTTTGTCCTAAAACGGCTCCCATTGCAAAATCACTTGCATCGCACATTAGTTCAAATGGTAGATTCCAATTTGGCGTTATCATGATCGGTGCATTAGTGAGTTTCTCTTTAAGAATATTAAAAGATTTGATACACTCATCTGAAAAGATGAATGGCGCATCCTTTTCTAAGAGTTTATTCATAGGAGTGGTAATTTTAGAAAAATCTTTTATGAAACGTCGGTAAAAACCGGCATGCCCTAGAAAACTCCTAACTCCTCTAACATTGGTGGGATGTGGAAGTTTAGCAATTACATCTACTTTAGCTCTATCCACTTCAATTCCTTCTTTTGAAATTTTATGTCCAAGAACGATGCCTTCTTTAACCATGAAATGACATTTCTTCCAATTAAGAACTAGATTTGATTTTTCGCATCTAATTAGCATTCGTTCCAGATTAACTAGACATGATTTAAATGTATTACCGAAGACTGAAAAGTCATCCATGAATACTTCCATGCATTCTTCTATCATGTCGTGAAAAATCGCCATCATACACCTTTGAAAGGTTGCAGGGGCGTTACAAAGTCCAAATGGCATGCGTTTGTAAGCAAAAGTACCATAAGGGCACGTGAATGTGGTTTTCTCTTGATCTTCGGGTGCTATTGGAATTTGAAAATATCCGGAAAATCCATCTAGAAAACAATAGTAACTATTTCCGGCTAATCTTTCCAACATTTGATCTATGAAAGGTAAGGGAAAGTGATCTTTTCTGGTGGCGTCATTTAATTTTCTATAATCGATACACACACGCCATCCTGTTACAGTCCTAGTAGGAATAAGCTCATCTTTTTCATTTGTGATGACAGTCATGCCACCCTTCTTAGGCACGCATTGAACTGGGCTTACCCATGGACTATCAGAGATTGGATAAATTAAACCTGCATCTAGCAGTTTAATAATCTCTTTCTTAACTACATCTTGCATATTAGGATTTAGTCTTCGTTGGCGTTGCACATACGTTTTATGACCTTCTTCCATAAAGATTTTATGTGTGCAATACGAAGGACTTATTCCTTTAATATCATGAATCTTCCATGCAATGGCTGGTTTATGAGCTTTCAACACAGAAATGAGTTGTGATTTCTCATTTTCAGTAAGAGAAGACGATATTATTACAGGTAATTCAGATTCACCATGTAAATAAGCGTATTCCAAATGGTTTGGAAGTGGTTTTAACTCTAATTTCGGAGGTTCTTCTATCGATGATTTGTATCGATATCTGTCTTCTTCTTTTAGCATTTGAATTTCTTCTGTTGTTGGTTCATATCCATTAGCTATAAGTGTAGCTAACATTTCAGCTTCATCAATTGGTTCATTACCTTCTCCTAAAGAACATTCTCCTGTTCCTTGTAATTCTGGAAATTCTTCTAATAATTCTGCATGTGCATCTATAGTTTGAATATAATAACATGTATCATCTGCAGATTGTGGTTGTTGCATTGCTCTATCAACTGAAAAGGTAACACTCTCATCCTCTATACTTAGGGTCAGTTTCTTACCGAACACGTCTATCATTGCTTTAGCCGTGTTTAAGAATGGTCTTCCTAATATGAGAGGAACTTGAGAATCTTCTTCCATGTCCAAAACAACAAAATCTACTGGAAATACTAAAGTACCAACTTTAACTAGCATGTTCTCCATTATCCCTCTAGGATATTTTATTGATCTATCGGCTAGTTGTATGCTTATTCTGGTTGGTTTCAATTCTTCAAGGTCTAGTTTAGTGTATAGTGAATACGGCATTAGATTTATACTAGCACCTAAGTCTGCCAATGCTTCTATTGAACTAAGACTACCCAGAAAACATGGAATTGTGAAACTTCCTGGATCAGATAATTTTTCTGGTATCTTATTCAACAGCACTGCTGAACAATTAGCATTCATAGTAACAGCCGAGAGTTCTTCCATTTTCTTTCTATTTGAGATTAGATCTTTCAAGAATTTAGCATATCTAGGCATTCCTGAAATCACATCAATGAAAGGAAGATTTACATTTATCTGTTTAAACATATAAAAGAATTTGGATTGCTCGGCTTCAAGTTTCTCTTTCTTCATTTTGCTCGGGTAAGGAAGTGGTGGTTGGTATGGTTTAACATAAAGTTTATCCTTAACTGTGTTATCTTCATTAACCTTTTCAACTACCGGTTCTTTTTCCTTATCTTGATCAGGTTGTGGTTCTTGTGGAGTAGGAATGGCTTCATCAGAAGTTACAGGTATTTCAGGTGGTTTAAGTGTTGTACCACTTCTTGTGGTAATGGCTTTAGCTGTTTCACTCCGGGGGTTAGCATTTGTATCACTAGGTAGACTTCCCGGTTTTCTTTCACCTATTAACCTTGCTAGGTTACTCACTTCTTATTCCAGATTTTGAATAGAAGCTTGTTGATTTCTAAATGCTTGAGCATTTTGTTCATTGGTTTGTTTCTGAGATGTGAAAAACTGCGTTTGAGTTTCAACTAGCTTCGTCATCATATCTTCTAAATTCGGCTTTTTATCATCGGTTTGTTGTGGTGGTTTGTTTTGAAAATTAGGTCTTTGCTGATTATAAGTATTATTGGATACTTGTTGATTGCTAGGACCTTGTTGGTTGTTGTATGGAATATTTCTGTTATAATTCTGGTTTTGATTGTAAATCGGTCTTGGCGGTTGATAATTATTTTGATAATTATTTCCAGGCCTTTGGTTTATGTATGAAATATTCTCTCTTTGTTCCATTGTTAATTCAATACTGAGACAATCTTTTGTTAAATGTGGTCCTCCACACTACTCACAACTAATTCGTATTGAGTGAATATCCTTAGTCATCTTTTCCATTCGTCTCTCCACAGCATCTATCTTTGCGGAAATGGAATCTAAGTCATGGCTAGAATCGGCTCTAGCTGCTTTAGATGATCTAACGATGTCTTTTTCTTGGTGCCACTCATGTGAGTGGGAAGCAGTATTATCAATAATTTTGTAAGCATCAGTTTCGGTTTTCTTCATAATAGAACCACCAGCTGCTATATCTATGTCTTTTCTTGTAGTGATGTCGCATCCTTGGTAGAATATTTGTACTATTTGACAGGTGTCTAAACCATGTTGCGGACATCCTCTTAACAACTTTCCATATCTTGTCCATGCCTCATATAGAGTTTCATTCGGTTTTTGTGTGAACGTAACAATTTCTGCTTGAAGTCTTACGGCTTTAGATGCAGGAAAGAATTGTTTAAGAAATTTGTCAACTAAAACGTCCCATGTATCAATCGCCCCTTCAGGTAACGATTCCAACCAATCTTTGGCTTCTCCCTTTAAAGTCCAGGGAAATAACATGAGATATATCTGTTCATCCTCAACTTCTCGGATTTTAAATAGTGTGAAGATCCTATTAAAGGTACGTAGATGTTCATTTGGATCTTCCTTCGGCGCACCACTAAATTGGCATTGATTAGTCACCATGTGTAGAATTTGTCCTTTGATTTCATAATCTGGCGCATTAATGTCTGGATGAGTAATTGCGTGACCTTGGCCAGTGCGTTTAGCTCTCATTCGGTCTTCCATACTTAAAGGTTCCAGATTCTCCATAATTGAATTTGTTGAATCGGTATCACTAGATGATTCTGATTTAATGGTTCGTTCCTCAACAATCTCTGTTTGAATGATTGGTGGCTCCGGAGGAAAGTTTAATGGTTCAGGATCTACGAACCGTTCCTGAATATTCTTCGGATTCTCAATTGTGAGGTCGGGTTAAAAAAATGGATTATCGGAAATTTGAACTGAAGTACTTGGTCGACTGGATGATGATTCTAAAGAAAAATCAACGGCGGTTATATTTGCTAAATGTCTTGATCTAGTTACAGGTGGTGAACGTACAAAAGGTGGTGAACGTCTTGCTCGGTGCATTCACTGAATATCCTATTAGTTTTTAAAAGGAAAGAAAAATTATAATAAGTTATCCAATCAATAGACTTTTCTGATTTTGCCCACGTTTCGAATAGCCAAAAGATGCAGCAGAGGGGCAGGATTCGTTTGGTCTCAATATAATTGAGGACTGTTTGACTCCAATAACCCGGTCCACGTACAAATCCAACTATTACTACGAACCAGAAAATTTTGATGTCTATCAATTTAACCACTTAAAATAAATTTTCGTAATTTTAAGAAATTTAGATAAGAAGTAGAATAAAAATCTATGTCCTAAAACTAGAATAGCGAGAAATAAGAAAGAAAAAGAGTTCGTCGAAAAAGGTCGAAAAAGAAAAATGGTTGAAAAATAAAAGGTGACGAAAAAAATAAAAGAAACTTATAAAACTTAAAAATATTTGACTAACCTAACCTTATTACTACAACTAACTTAAAATTATAACCGCAAATTGAAATTACTAATTGGAATGATAATTGATACATAGGTAAAAGTCGTCTAAAAATATTAAAGCTTACAGGAAAAACTAAATCCCAAATGGAAATAACTTAAAAAGAAACTAAAACTTAAAAAGGCGTCGCAAAATTCTAAAGTACCTAAATCTTAATCTAAGAAAAAGCACTTAAGGAATTCTACGGCAAAGCCTAAAAATCTAGGAGTAAAAATAACTATAGCAAAAACTAAGTTTAAAATTAAATATGAGCGAAAAATACAAATATTACGTTAAAACGATTGAAAAGGGACAAAATATAAAAATATACAAAAAGTGGTAAAAAGTACAATTTTTATAAAAATATTATTTTTATATTATTTATTTTATTAAACTATTAATTTTACAATTTAATTAAACTTAATAAACTAAAATATAAATTAAATAAAACTAATTATAATAATAATAATAATTAGGGTTTATAATAGTAATTAATTAATAATTACTCCGTGATTAATTGCAGTAGGGTTTCTGTCGGTGTCAGAATTACTCCGCGAGTCGCGGTATTTCAAACAACAAACCCCGCGAGTCGCGGGGTTTCAAAATTCAACCCTGGAACAGTTTAAAACTCGACGTTTTTTTTTCTTTCTGTTTTTATATTTTCTGTTTATATTATCTTATTAAAATATTTATGTAATCTAAATAAAACTTATCTTTAATAACTAAGATAAAAATAAAATACTTTATAACAATAAAAAAAATAGATTTATATATATATATATTTTTTTCTTTTTTTTTCGGTTTTTTATATTTATAAAATATATTTATAAAATAAATTAAATAAAACTCATATTTTTACAAAATAAAACTTATATTTATCAAACTCCTAAAAATACATAAATTTTTGTTTTTCTTTTTATATTTTCGAATAATTAAAACGTATTTTTACAAAAACGAATTTTAATAAAAGTTAACTAAATTTTTGTTTTTTTTATATTAGTGTTGCGCTTCCGGCTTTTAAGAGATTTCCCCGGCAGCGGCGCCAAAAATACTTGATGTTTCGCGA
The DNA here is from genome assembly GCF_046630445.1 of Rutidosis leptorrhynchoides. Lineage (NCBI taxonomy): Eukaryota > Viridiplantae > Streptophyta > Magnoliopsida > Asterales > Asteraceae > Rutidosis > Rutidosis leptorrhynchoides. The sequence goes on from NC_092339.1 coordinate 11,719,329, forward strand.
GGGGTATATAAAATACTTATTAATTTTAGCAGAAAATACTATTAAATATGATACAATTTTACACAAGATATTTATTTATTTATAGAATGGATATACTTAAATCTTGCTACAACACCTATAGGCAGTGTACCTAATCGTACAGTAGTGTAGTTTTTAGTAAGTCCGGTTCGTTCCACAGGGAATCTTTTTTAAACAAAGCTCAACGCTATATTAGTTTACTTTTATAAAAATACAAACATATATATAAGTAATATTATTATTATAAAGGGGGGTTTTTACCGTTTAATGACCGGTTTGTCGATTTTAAAACTTTAGTCGCAGTTAAAACCTAATCTAAAATATTAAATAAATAAAAGACTTAATTTAAAGCGTAAAATAAATAACGATAATGAAATTGCAATAAAAGTGTGATAAAATAAAATTGCGATAATTAAAAAGTACGATAATTAAAAGTGCGATTAAATAACAATAAATAAAAGTGCGATAATTAGAAGTGCAATTAAATATAAAATAAAGGAAATTAAATATGAAATAAAAGAATTATGCTTATTTAAACTTCCGTAATCATGATGTTTGACGTGTTGATTTTAGTTTTATGCCCATGGGTTAATTGTCCTTTGTCCTGGATTATTTAATATGTCCGTCTGGTTTTTGTCCATAACAGTCCATCAGTCATAAATATAAAGTGCGAGTGTCCTCGTCAAATTATCCTTATACCCGAAGTTAAATATTCCAACTATTTGGGGATTTAAACTGTAACAAGATTTTAATACTTTGTTTAATAATTACACCAGGATGTCGACTGAGTGTAACCCAAGGTTTTAATATTTTGTTATCAATTATACCAAGTGTCCTTTGTACATAATTTCACCCCTATTTTAATTATTCTAGTGGCTATTAATCCATTCCCGTGTCCGGTTAAATGAACGATTATTCGTACATATAAATACCCCGCCCATCGTGTCCGATTGAATGTATATGGTAATTTATAGGGACGCCCAATTGTAAATCTTTATATTAACATTAACAAACTATCATTTAGTTAAACAAATATAAATCCCATTAATAGCCCACAGTCTAATTTCCACAAGTGTCGTTCTTTTGTCCAAACCCCAATTATGGTACAAAGCCCAATTACCCAATTTTAGTAATTAGCCCAACATCATGATTACTTCGTTTTAAATAAGCATAATAATAACTTAGCTACGAGACATTAATATAAAAAGGTTGAACATAACTTACAATGATTAAAAATAGCGTAGCGTTACACGGACAGAATTTCGACTTACACCCTTACAACATTCGCTAACATACCCTTATTATTAGAATTATAATTAAAATTAAAATATAAATTATAAATATATATATATATTTTACGTATGAGGAGAAGAAGAAAAAGATGATGAAAATGATCAGATTTCGGTTTGCTTTATAGGGAGTTTCAAAACTGGGGGCTCCGCGACTCGCGGCCATTTTGGCCTTCAAACTCCGCGAGTCGCGGAGAATGAAATTACAGCTCACAACTTTGGAGTCATTCTCTGCCGACGGTTTTTATTTATAAATATAATATATATATAATTAATATAATTAATTATATATTATATTATATTTATATACATAGTTAACTTGTAATTTTTAGTCCGTTGCGTCGAGCGTTAAGAGTTGACTCTGGTCCCGGTTCCGGATTTTCGAACGTCCTTGCGTACAATTTAATATCTTGTACTTTGCGTTTTGAATCTTGTACTCTTGTAATTTCGAGACGTTTCTTATCAATAATTGGAACCTCTTTGATTGTCTTTTGTACTTTTGAGCTTTTTGGTCGTTTGCGTCTTCAATTCGTCGAATCTGTCTTTTGTCTTCGCCTTTTATTATTTAAACGAATATCACTTGTAAATAGAACAATTGCAACTAAAAGCTTGTCTTTCTTGAGGAATAATGCTATGAAATATATGTTCGTTTTTAGCATTATCAATTAGATTCAAATTTACATGCGTTATACATAATTTCATTGCGAATTAAATAATAGGACTTAAAACAATATGTACCATGCTAAGTCATGCACACACATAAGGAATAATATGAATGAAATTCAAAACGGTCAAAATCAAAAAAAGGTAAAATTGAAGGCTTTTGAGGCCTTGTTTCGAAAACTATTTGGGACAAACCGCCAATGGCAGTTTGCCAACAGATAGATCCCAAAAAAATACACGATTTAAAAAAACGGTGACTAAATCGGTGTACGAGTCAAAAGATATGATAGATCTAACCTTTTGGCCAAAGACACAAAACACCAAGCACCACGAACCGTCGGTGGTGTTTGGTGCGTGGTGCAATTTTGCGAGGAAAGATGTCTTTTTCGGAATCTTGATGACCTCGAATGGCAAGCACGTTCAGAGAGTCTTGCTCATTCGCACGTTTTAGGGTGATCTTGAGAATTTCAGCACAATCTGAACCTAAGGTTATGCGCCACCAAATGGTACTCCATCTGGCGACGCATACTAATGATTTAAAAAACGTGTTTAACGAAGTGACATTAAATTCTAATTTATATCTGTTATACATAATTACATTGTGAAAGAAATAACAGGCGTTAAAACGATATATACCATGCTAAGTCATGCATACACAAAACTAATAATACGATATAAATTGAAAACGTTCAAAGAGAACATTAAAAATGAGTAAAATGTCTTTTTTCGGCATCATGACGACCTCGTATGTCAAGACATTATCCAGGATTCTTGATGTTAGGGTCGTTTTAGGGTGATCTCGAGAATTTCAGCACAATCTGAAACCAAAGGTTATGCGCGGCCAATTGGTACTCCATCTGACGGCGCATATTAATGATTTAAATTAAGTGTTTAATGAAGTGACATTAGATTCAAATTTACATGCGTTATACATACTTACATTGCGAGTGAAATAATAGGAGTTAAAACAATATGTTCCATGGTAAGTCATGCATACACAAAAGGAATAATATGAATGAAATTCAAAACGGTCAAAATCAAAAAAGGCAAAATTGAAGGCTTTTGAGGATTCGTTTCGATCAATATTTGGGACAAACCGCCTACGGCAGTTTGCCAACGAATAGAACCAAAAACAAATACACGATTTGAAAAAAAATGGTGACTAAATCGGAGCTACGAGTCAAAAGATATGATAGATCTAACATTTTGGCCAAAGACACAAAATACCAAGCACCATGAACCGTCGGTGGTGTTTGGTGCGTGGTGCGATTTTGTGAGGAAAGATGTCTTTTTCGGAATCTAGACGACCTCGAATGGAAAGCACATTTAGATTGTCTTGCCCGTTCGGCCATTTTAGGGTGATTTTGAGAATTTTAGCACAATTTGAAACCGAAGGTTATGCGCCGCCAAATGGTACTCCATCTGGCGGCGCATACTAATGATTTAAAAAATGTTTTTAATGAAGTGAGATTAGATTCAAATTTATATCCGTTATACATAATTACATTGCGAGTGAAATAATAGGCGTTAAAACGTTATATACCATGCTAAGTCATGCATACACAAAACTAATAATACGATATAAATTGAAAACGTTCAAAGAGAACATTAAAAATGAGTAAAATGTCTTTTTTCGGCATCATGACGACCTCTAATGTCAAGACATTATCCAGGAGTCTTGATGTTAGGGTCGTTTTAGGGTGATCTCGAGAATTTCAGCACAATCTGAAGCCAAAGGTTATGCGCCGCCAAATGGTGCTCCATCTGGCGGCGTATATTAATGATTTAAATAAAGTGTTTACTGAAGTGACATTAGATTCAAATTTACATGCGTTATACATAATTACATTGCGAGCGAAATAATAGGACTTAAAACAATATGTACCATGCTTAGTCATGCATAAACAAATGGAATAATATGAATGCAATTCAAAACGGTCAAAATTAAAAAAGGCAAAATTGAAGGCTTATGAGGCCTCGTTTCGAAAAATATTTGGGACAAACCGCGAACGACAGTTTGCCAACAGATAGATCCCAAAAAAATACATGATTTGAAAAAAACGGTGACTAAATCGGAGCTACGAGTCAAAAGATATGATAGATCTAACATTTTGGCCAAAGACACAAAACACCAAGCACCACGAACCGTCGGTGGTGTTTGGTGCGTGGTGCAATTTTGTGAGGAAAGATGTCTTTTTCGAAATCTAGATGACCTTGAATGGAAAGCACGTTCAGATTGTCTTGCTTGTTCGGCCATTTTAGGGTGATCTTGAGAATTTCAGCACAATTTGAAACCGAAGGTTATGCGCCGCCAAATGGTACTCCATCTGGCGGCGCATACTAATGATTTAACAAAACGTGTTTAATGAAGTGACATTAGATTCAAATTTATATCCGTTATACATAATTACATTGCGAGAGAAATAATAGGCATTAAAACGATATATACCATGCTAAGTCATGCATACATAAAACTAATAATACAATATAAATCGAAAACGTTCAAAGAGAACATTAAAAATGAGTAAAATATCTTTTTTCGGCATCATGATGACCTCGAATGTTAAGACATTATCCAGGAGTCTTCATGATAGGGTTGTTTTAGGGTGATCTCGAGAATTTCAGCACAATCTGAAACCAAAGGTTATGCGCCGCCAAATGGTACTCCATCTGGCGGCACATATTAATGATTTTAAGAAAGTGTTTAATGAAGTGACATTAGATTCAAATTTACATGCGTTATACATAATTACATTGCGAGTGAAATAATAGGCCTTAAAACAATATGTACCATGCTAAGTCATGCACACACAAAAGGAATAATATGAATGAAATTCAGAACGGTCAAAATCGAAATAAGGCAAAATTGAAGGCTTTTGAGGCCTCGTTTTGAAAAATATTTGGGACAAACCACCTACGGAAGTTTGCCAACGGATAGATTCCGAAAAAAATACACGATTTGAAAAAAACGGTGACTAAATCGGAGCTACGAGTCAAAAGATACGATAGATCTAACATTTCTGCCAAAGACACCAAAACACCAAGCACCACGAACCGTTGGTGGTGTTTGCTGCGTGGTGCGATTTTGCGAGGAAAGATGTCTTTTTTGGAATCTTGACGACCTCAAATGGCAAGCACGTTCAGAGAGTCTTGCTCGTTCGCACGTTTTAGGGTGATCTTGAGAATTTCAGCACAATCTGAACCGAAGGTTACGCGCCACCAAATGGTACTCCTTCTGGCGACGCATACTAATGATTTAAAACACGTGTTTAATGAAGTGACATTAAATTCTAATTTATATCTGTTATACATAATTACATTGTGAAAGAAATAACAGGCGTTAAAACGATATATACAATGCTAAGTCATGCATACACAAAACTAATAATACGATATAAATTGAAAACGTTTAAAGAGAACATTAAAAATGAGTAAAATGTATTTTTTCGGCATCCTGATAACCTCGTATGTGAAGACATTATCAGGAGTCTTGATGTTAGGGTCATTTTAGGGTGATCTCGAGAATTTCAGCACAATCTGAAACCAAAGGTTATGCGCCGCCAAATGGTACTCCATCTGGCGGCGCATATTAATGATTTAAAAAAACATGTTTAATGAAGTGACATTAGATTCAAATTTATATGCGTTATACATAATTACATTGCAAGTGAAATAATAGGCCTTAAAACAATATGTACCATGCTAAGTCATGCATACACAAAGGGAATAATATGAATGAAATTCAAAACGGTCAAAAACAAAAAAGGCAAAATTTAAGGCTTTTGAGGCCTCGTTTCGAAAAATATTTGGGACAAACCGCCTACGTCAGTTTGCCAATGGATAGATTCCGAAAAATACACGATTTGAAAAAAATGGCAACTAAATCGGAGCTACGAGTCAAAAGATACGATAGATCTAACATTTTGGCCAAAGACACCAAAACACCAAGCACCACGAACCGTCGGTGGTGTTTGGTGCGTGGTGCGATTTTGCAAGGAAAGATGTCCTTTTCGGAATCTAGATGACCTCGAATGGTAAGCACGTTCAGAGAGTCTTGCTCGTTCGGCAGTTTAAGGGTGATCTTGAGAATTTCTGCACAATCTGAACCGAAGGTTAAGCGCCGCCAAATGGTACTCCATCTGGCGGCGCATACTAATGATTTAAAAAACGTGTTTAGTGAAGTGACATTAGATTCAAATTTATATCCGTTATACATAATTACATTGCGAGTGAAATAATAGGCGTTAAAACGATATATACCATGCCAATTCATGCATACACAAAACTAATAATACGATATAAATTGAAAACGTTCAAAGAGAACATTAAAAATGAGTAAAATGTCTTTTTTCGGCATCATGATAACCTCGAATGTCAAGACATTATCAAGAGACTTGATGTTAGGGTCGTTTTAGGGTGATCTCGAGAATTTCAGCACAATCTCAAACCAAAGGTTATGCTCCGCCAAATGGTACTCCATCTGGCGGCGCATATTAATGATTTAAAAAAACATGTTTAATGAGGTGACATTAGATTCAAATTTATATGCGTTATACATAATTACATTGCAAGTGAAATAATAGGCCTTAAAACAATATGTACCATGCTAAGTCATGCATACACAAAGGGAATAATATGAATGAAATTCAAAACGGTCAAAAACAAAAAAGGCAAAATTGAAGGCTTTTGAGGCATCGTTTCGAAACATATTTGGGACAAACCGCCTACGGCAGTTTGCCAACGGATAGATTCCGAAAAATACACGATTTGAAAAAAATGGTAACTAAATCGGAGCTACAAGACAAAAGATATGATAGATCTAACATTTTGGCCAAAGACACAAAATACCAAGCACCACGAACCGTCGGTGGTGTTTGGTGCGTGGTGCGATTTTGTGAGGAAAGATGTCTTTTTTGGAATTCAGACGATCTCGAATGGAAAGCACGTTCAGATTGTCTTGCTTTTTCGGCCGTTTTAGGGTGATTTTGAGAATTTCAGCACAATTTGAAACCTAAGGTTATGCGCCGCCAAATGGTACTCCATCTGGCGGCGCATACTAATGATTTAAAAAACGTTTTTAATGAAGTGACATTAGATTCAAATTTATATCCGTTATACATTATTACATTGCGAGTGAAATAATAGGCGTTAAAACGTTATATACCATGCTAAGTCATGCATACACAAAACTAATAATACGATATAAATTGAAAACGTTCAAAAAGAACATTAAAAATGAGTAAAATGTCTTTTTTCGGCATCATGACGACCTCGAATGTCAAGACATTATCCAGGAGTCTTGATGTTAGGGTCGTTTTAGGATGATCTCGAGAATTTCAGCACAATCTGAAACCAAAGGTTATGCGCCGCCAAATGGTACTCCATCTGGCGGCGCATATTAATGATTTAGATAAAGTGTTTAATGAAGTGACATTAGATTCAAATTTACATGCGTTATACATAATTTCATTGCGAGTTAAATAATAGGACTTAAAACAATATGTACCATACTAAGTCATGCACAGACAAAAGGAATAATATGAATGAAATTCAAAATGGTCAAAATCAAAAAAAGGCAAAATTTAAGGCTTTTGAGGCCTCGTTTCGAAAAATATTTGGGACAAACTGCCAACGGCAGTTTGCCAACGGATAGATCCCAAAAAAATACACGATTTGAAAAAAACGGTGACTAAATCAGAGTACGAGTCAAAAGATATGATAGATCTAACATTTTGGCCAAAGACACAAAACACCAAGCACCACGAACCGTCGGTGGTGTTTGGTGCATGGTGTGATTTTGCGAGGAAAGATGTCTTTTTCGGAATCTAGACAACCTCGAATGGAAAGCACGTTCAGATTGTCTTGCTCGTTCGGCCATTTTAGGGTGATCTTGAGAATTTCAGCACAATTTGAAACCGAAGGTTATGCGCCGCCAAATGGTACTCCATTTGGCGACGCATACTAACGATTTAAAAAATGTTTTTATTGAAGTGACACTAGATTCAAATTTATATCCGTTATACATAATTACATTGCGAGTGAAATAATAGGCGATAAAACGATATATACCATGCTAAGTTATACATACACAAAACTAATAATACGATATAAATTGAAAACGTTCAAAGAGAATATTAAAAATGAGTAAAATGTCTTTTTTCGGTATCATGACGACCTCGTATGTCAAGACATTATCCAGGATTCTTGATGTTAGGGTCGTTTTAGGGTGATCTCGAGAATTTCAGCACAATCTGAAACCAAAGGTTATGCGCGGCCAATTGGTACTCCATCTGACGGCGCATATTAATGATTTAAATAAAGTGTTTAATGAAGTGACATTAGATTCAAATTTACAAGCGTTATACATACTTACATTGCGAGTGAAATAATAGAAGTTAAAACAATATGTTCCATGGTAAGTCATGCATACACAAAAGGAATAATATGAATGAAATTCAAAACGGTCAAAATCAAAAAAGGCAAAATTGAAGGCTTTTAAGGCTTCGTTTCGATAAATATTTGGGAAAAACCGCCAACGACAATTTGCCAACGGATAGAACCAAAAACAAATACACGATTTGAAAAAAAAATGGTGACTAAATCGGAGCTACGAGTCAAAAGATATGATAGATCTAACATTTTGGCCAAAGACACAAAATACCAAGCACCATGAACCGTCATTGGTGTTTGGTGCGTGGTGCGATTTTGTAAGGAAAGATGTCTTTTTCGGAATCTAGACGACCTCGAATGGAAAGCACGTTCAGATTGTCTTGCTCGTTCGGTCGTTTTAGGGTGATTTTGAGAATTTTAGCACAATTTGAAACCGAAGGTTATGCGCCGCCAAATGGTACTCCATCTGGCGGCGCATACTAATGATTTAAAAAACGTTTTTAATGAAGTGACATTAGATTCAAATTTATATCCGTTATACATAATTACATTGCGAGTGAAATAATAGGCGTTAAAACGATATATACCATGCTAAGTCATGCATACACAAAACTAATAATACGTTATAAATTGAAAATGTTCAATGAGAACATTAAAAATGAGTAAAATGTCTTTTTTTGGCATCATGACGACCTCGAATGTCAAGACATTATCCAGGATTCTTGATGTTAGGGTCGTTTTAGGGTGATCTCGAGAATTTCAGCACAATCTGAAACCAAAGGTTATGCGCGGCCAAATGGTACTCCATCTGATGGCGCATATTAATGATTTAAATAAAGTGTTTAATGAAGTGACATTAGATTCAAATTTACATGCGTTATACATACTTACATTGCGAGTGAAATAATAGGAGTTAAAACAATATGTACCATGGTAAGTTATGCATACAAAAAAGGAATAATATGAATGAAATTCAAAACGGTCAAAATCAAAAAAGGCAAAATTGAAGGCTTTTGAGGCTTCGTTTTGATAAATATTTGGGAAAAATTGCCAACGGCAATTTGCCAACGGATAGAACCAAAAACAAATACACGATTTAAAAAAAATGGTGACTAAATCGGAGCTACGAGTAAAAAGATATGATAGATCTAACATTTTGGCCAAAGACAAAAAATACCAAGCACCATGAACCGTCGGTGGTGTTTGGTGCGTGGTGCGATTTTGTGAGGAAAGATGTCTTTTTCGAGATCTAGATGACCTCGAATGGAAAGCACGTTCAGATTGTCTTGCTCGTTCGGCCGTTTTAGGGTGATTTTGAGAATTTCAGCACAATTTGAAACCGAAGGTTATACGCCGCCAAATGGCAGTCCATCTGGCGGCGCATACTAATGATTTAAAAAATGTTTTTAATGAAGTGTCATTAGATTCAAATTTATATCCGTTATACATAATTACATTGCGAGTGAAATAACAGGCGTTAAAACGTTATATACCATGCTAAGTCATGCATACACAAAACTAATAATACGATATAAATTGAAAACGTTCAAAGAGAACATTAAAAATGAGTAAAATGTCTTTTTTCGGCATCATGACGACCTCGAATGTCAAGACATTATCCAGGAGTATTGATGTTAGGGTCGTTTTAGGGTGATCTCGAGAATTTCAGCACAATCTGAAGCCAAAGGTTATGCGCCGCCAAATGGTGCTACATCTGGCGGCGTATATTAATGATTTAAATAAAGTGTTTAATGAAGTGACCTTAGATTCAAATTTACATGCGTTATACATAATTACATTGCGAGTGAAATAATAGGACTTAAAACAATATGTACCATGCTTAGTCATGCATACACAAATGGAATAATATGAATGCAATTCAAAACGGTCAAAATTAAAAAAGGCAAAATTGAAGGCTTATGAGGCCTCGTTTCGAAAAATATTTGGGACAAACCGCGAACGATAGTTTGCCAACAGATAGATCCCAAAAAAATACATGATTTGAAAAAAACGGTGACTAAATCGGAGCTACGAGTCAAAAGATATGATAGATCTAACATTTTGGCCAAAGACACAAAACACCAAGCACCACGAACCGTCGATGGTGTTTGGTGCGTGGTGCAATTTTGTGAGGAAAGATTTCTTTTTCGGAATCTAGACGACCTTGAATGGAAAGCACGTTCAGATTGTCTTGCTTGTTCGGCCATTTTAGGGTGATCTTGAGAATTTCAGCACAATTTGAAACCGAAGGTTATGCGCCGCCAAATGGTACTCCATCTGGCGGCGCATACTAATGATTTAACAAAACATGTTTAATGAAGTGACATTAGATTCAAATTTATATCCGTTATACATAATTACATTGCGAGAGAAATAATAGGCATTAAAACGATATATACCATGCTAAGTCATGCATACATAAAACTAATAATACAATATAAATTGAAAACGTTCAAAGAGAACATTAAAAATGAGTAAAATGTCTTTTTTCGGCATCATGATGACCTCGAATGTCAAGACATTATCCAGGAGTCTTCATGATAGGGTTGTTTTAGGGTGATCTCGAGAATTTCAGCACAATCTGAAACCAAAGGTTATGCGCCGCCAAATGGTACTCCATCTGGCGGCACATATTAATGATTTTAAGAAAGTGTTTAATGAAGTGACATTAGATTCAAATTTACATGCGTTATACATAATTACATTGCGAGTGAATAAATAGGCCTTAAAACAATATGTACCATGCTAACTCATGCACACACAAAAGGAATAATATGAATGAAATTCAAAACGGTCAAAATCAAAATAAGGCAAAATTGAAGGCTTTTGAGGCCTCGTTTTCAAAAATATTTGGGATAAACCGCCTACGGCAGTTTGCCAACGAATAGATTCTGAAAAAAATACACGATTTGAAAAAAACGGTGACTAAATCGGAGCTACGAGTCAAAAGATACGATAGATCTAACATTTCTGCCAAAGACACCAAAACACCAAGCACCACGAACCGTTGGTGGTGTTTGGTGCGTGGTGCGATTTTGCGAGGAAAGATGTCTTTTTCGGAATCTTGACGACCTCGAATGGCAAGCACGTTCAGAGAGTCTTGCTCGTTCGCACGTTTTAGGGTGATCTTGAGAATTTCAGCACAATCTGAACCGAAGGTTATGCGCCACCAAATGGTACTCCTTCTGGCGACGCATACTAATGATTTAAAACACGTGTTTAACGAAGTGACATTAAATTCTAATTTATATCCGCTATACATAATTACATTGTGAAAGAAATAACAGGCGTTAAAACGATATATACAATGCTAAGTCATGCATACACAAAACTAATAATACGATATAAATTGAAAACGTTTAAAGAGAACATTAAAAATGAGTAAAATGTATCTTTTTGGCATCCTGATAACCTCGAATGTGAAGACATTATCAGGAGTCTTGATGTTAGGGTCATTTAAGGGTGATCTCGAGAATTTTAGCACAATCTGAAACCAAAGGTTATGCGCCGCCAAATGGTACTCCATCTGGCGGCGCATATTAATGATTTAAAAAAACATGTTTAATGAAGTGACATTAGATTCAAATTTATATGCGTTATACATAATTACATTGCAAGTGAAATAATAGGCCTTAAAACAATATGTACCATGCTAAGTCATGCATACACAAAGGGAATAATATGAATGAAATTCAAAAGGGTCAAAAATAAAAAAGCCAAAATTGAAGGCTTTTGAGGCCTCTTTTCGAAAAATATTTGGGACAAACTGCCTACGTCAGTTTGCCAACGGATAGATTCCGAAAAATACACGATTTGAAAAAAACGGTAACTAAATCGGAGCTACGAGTCAAAAGATACGATAGATCTAACATTTTGGCCAAAGACACCAAAACACCAAGCACCACGAACCGTCGGTGGTGTTTGGTGCGTGGTGCGATTTTGCAAGGAAATATGTCCTTTTCGGAATCTAGATGACCTCGAATGGTAAGCACGTTTAGAGAGTCTTGCTCGTTCGGTAGTTTAAGGGTGATCTTGAGAATTTCTGCACAATCTGAACCGAAGGTTAAGTGCCGCCAAATGGTACTCCATCTGGCGGCGCATACTAATGATTTAAAAAACGTGTTTAGTGAAGTGACATTAGATTTAAATTTATATCCGTTATACATAATTACATTGCGAGTGAAATAATAGGCGTTAAAACGATATATACCATGCCAATTCATGCATACACAAAACTAATAATACGATATAAATTGAAAACGTTCAAAGAGAACATTAAAAATGAGTAAAATGTCTTTTTTCGGCATCATGACAACCTCGAATGTCAAGACATTATCAAGAGACTTGATGTTAGGGTCGTTTTAGGGTGATCTCGAGAATTTCAGCACAATCTGAAACCAAAGGTTATGCTCCGCCAAATGGTACTCCATCTGGCGGCGCATATTAATGATTTAAAAAAACATGTTTAATGAAGTGACATTAGATTCAATTTTATATGCGTTATACATAATTACATTGCAAGTGAAATAATAGGCCTTAAAACAATATGTACCATGCTAAGTCATGCATACACAAAGGGAATAATATGAATGAAATTCAAAACGGTCAAAAACAAAAAAGGCAAAATTGAAGGCTTTTGAGGCCTCGTTTCGAAAAATATTTGGGACAAACCGCCTACGGCAGTTTGCTAACGGATAGATTCCAAAAAAATACACGATTTGAAAAAAACGGTAACTAAATCGGAGCTACGAGACAAAAGATATGATAGATCTAACATTTTGGCCAAAGACACAAAATACCAAGCACCACGAACCGTCGGTGGTGTTTGGTGCGTGGTGCGATTTTGTGTGGAAAGATGTCTTTTTTAGAATCTAGACGATCTCGAATGGAAAGCACGTTCAGATTGTCTTGCTTTTTCGGCCGTTTTAGGGTGATTTTGAGAATTTCAGCACAATTTGAAACTCGAAGGTTATGCGCTGCCAAATGGTACTCAATCTGGCGGCGCATACTAATGATTTAAAAAACGTTTTTAATGAAGTGACATTAGATTCAAATTTATATCCGTTATACATTATTACATTGTGAGTGAAATAATAGGCGTTAAAACGTTATATACCATGCTAAGTCATGCATACACAAAACTAATAATACGATATAAATTGAAAACGTTCAAAGAGAACATTAAAAATGAGTAAAATGTATTTTTTCGGCATCATGACGACCTCGAATATCAAGACATTATCCAGGATTCTTGATGTTAGGGTCGTTTTAGGGTGATCTCGAGAATTTCAGCACAATCTGAAACCAAAGGTTATGCGCGGCCAATTGGTACTCCATCTGACGGCGCATATTAATGATTTAAATAAAGTGTTTAATGAAGTGACATTAGATTCAAATTTACATGCGTTATAGATAATTACATTGCGAGTGAAATAATAGGCCTTAAAACAATATGTACCATGCTAAGTCATGCATACACAAAAGGAATAATATGAATGAAATTTAAAACGGTCAAAATAAAAAAAAAGAAAAAAATTGAAGGCTTTTGAGGCCTCTTTTCGAAAAATATTTGGGTCAAACCGCCTACGGCAGTTTGCCAACGCATAGATCTCGAAAAAAATACACGATTTGAAAAAAAACGGTGACTAAATCGGAGCTACGAGTCAAAAGATACGATAGATCTAACATTTTGGCCAAAGACACCAAAACACACCAAGCACCACGAACCGTCGGTGGTGTTTGGTGTGTGGTGCGATTTTGCGAGGAAAGATGTCTTATCAGAAATCTAGACGACCTCGAATGGCAAGCACGTTCAGAGAGAACATTAAAAATGAGTAAAATGTATTTTTTCGGCATCATGACGACCTCGAATGGCAAGACATTATCTAGGAGTCCTGATGTTAGCGTCGTTTTAGGGTAATCTCGAGAATTTCAACACAATCTGAAACCAAAGGTTATGCGCCGCCTAATGGTACTCCATCTGGCGGCGCATATTAATTATTTTAAAAAAACGTGTTTAATGAAGTGACATTAGATTCAAATTTACATGCGTTATACATAATTACATTGCGAGTGAAATAACAGGCCTTAAAACAATATGTACCATGCTAAGTCATGTATACACAAAAGGAATAATATGAATGAAATTCAAAACGGTCAAAATCAAAAAAGGCAAAATTGAAGGCTTTTGAGGCCTCGTTTCAAAAAATATTTGGGACAAACCACCTACGGCAGTTTGCCAACGCATAGATCCCTAAAAAAATACACGATTTGAAAAAAAAAACGGTGACTAAATCGGAGCTACGAGTTAAAAGATACGATAGATCTAACATTTTGGCCAAAGACACCAAAACACCAAGCACCACGAACCGTCGGTGGTGTTTGGTGCGTGGTGCGATTTTGCGAGGAAAGATGTCTTTTTTGGAATCTAGACGACCTCGAATGGCAAGCACGTTCAGAGAGTCTTGATCGTTCAGCCGTTTAAGGGTGATCTTGAGAATTTCAGCACAATCTGAACCGAAGGTTATGCGCCGCCAAATGGTACTCTATTTGACGGCGCATACCAATGATTTAAAAAACGTGCTTAATGAAGTGACATTAGATTCAAATTTATATCCGTTATACATAATTACATTGCGAGTGAAATAATAGGCGTTAAAACGATATATACCATGCTAAGTCATGCATACACAAAACTAATAATACAATATAAATTGAAAACGTTCAAAGAGAACATTAAAAATGAGTAAAATGTCTTTTTTCGGCATCATGATGACTTCGAATGTCAAGACATTATCCAGGAGTCTTGATATTAGAGTCGTTTTAGGGTGATCTCGAGAATTTCAGCACAATCTGAAACCAAAGGTTATACGCCACCAAATGGTACTCCATCTGGCGGCGCATATTAATGATTTAAATAAAGTGTTTAATGAAGTGACATTAGATTCAAATTTACATGCGTTATACATAATTTCATTGCGAATTAAATAATAGGACTTAAAACAATATGTACCATGCTAAGTCATGCACACACATAAGGAATAATATGAATGAAATTCAAAACGGTCAAAATCAAAAAAAGGCAAAATTGAAGGCTTTTGAGGCCTCGTTTCGAAAACTACTTGGGACAAACCGCCAATGGCAGTTTGCTAATGGATAGATCCCAAAAAAATACACGATTTAAAAAAACGGTGACTAAATCGGAGTACGAGTCAAAAGATATGATAGATCTAACATTTTGGCCAAAGACACAAAACACCAAGCACCACGAACCGTCGGTGGTGTTTGGTGCGTGGTGCAATTTTGCGAGGAAAGATGTCTTTTTCGGAATCTTGATGACCTCGAATGGCAAGCACGTTCAGAGAGTCTTGCTCATTCGCACGTTTTAGGATGATCTTGAGAATTTCAGCACAATCTGAACCGAAGGTTATGCGCCACCAAATGGTACTCCATCTGGCGACGCATACTAATGATTTAAAAAACATGTTTAACGAAGTGACATTAAATTCTAATTTATATCTTTTATACATAATTACATTGTGAAAGAAATAACAGGCGTTAAAACGATATATACAATGCTAAGTCATGCATACACAAAACTAATAATATGATATAAATTGAAAACGTTCAAAGTGAACATTAAAAATGAGTAAAATGTATTTTTTCAGCATCCTGACAACCTCGAATGTGAAGACATTATCAGGAGTCTTGATGTTAGGGTCTTTTTAGGGTGATCTCGAGAATTTCAGCACAATCTGAAACCAAAGGTTATGCGCCGCCAAATAGTACTCCATCTGGCGGCGCATATTAATGATTTAAAAAAACATGTTTAATGAAGTGACATTAGATTCAAATTTATATGCGTTATACATAATTACATTGCAAGTGAAATAATAGGCCTTAAAACAATATGTACCATGCTAAGTCATGCATACACAAAGGGAATAATATGAATGAAATTCAAAACGGTCAAAAACAAAAAAGGCAAAATTGAAGGCTTTTGAGGCCTCGTTTCGAAAAACATTTGGGACAAACCACCTACGGCAGTTTGCCAACGGATAGATTCCGAAAAAATACACGATTTGAAAAAAACGGTAACTAAATCGGAGCTACGAGACAAAAGATATGATAGATCTAACATTTTGGCCAAAGACACAAAATACCAAGCACCACGAACCGTCGGTGGTGTTTGGTGCGTGGTGTGATTTTGCGAGGAAAGATGTCTTTTTCGGAATCTAGACGACCTCGAATGGAAAGCACGTTCAGATTGTCTTGCTCGTTCGGCCGTTTTAGGGTGATCTTGAGAATTTCAGCACAATTTGAAACCGAAGGTTATGCGCCGCCAAATGGTACTCCATCTGGCGACGCATACTAACGATTTAAAAAACATTTTTAATGAAGTGACATTAGATTCAAATTTATATCCGTTATACATAATTACATTGCGAGTGAAATAATAGGCGTTAAAATGATATATACCATGCTAAGTCATGCATACACAAAACTAATAATACGATATAAATTGAAAACGTTCAAAGAGAACATTAAAAATGAGTAAAATGTCTTTTTTCGGCATCATGACGACCTCGTATGTCAAGATGTTATCCAGGATTCTTGATGTTAGGGTCGTTTTAGGGTGATCTCGAGAATTTCAGCACAATCTGAAACCAAAGGTTATGCGCGGCCAATTGGTACTCCATCTGACGGCGCATATTAATGATTTAAATAAAGTGTTTAATGAAGTGACATTAGATTCAAATTTACATGCGTTATACATACTTACATTGCGAGTGAAATAATAGGAGTTAAAACAATATGTTCCATGGTAAGTCATGCATACACAAAAGGAATAATATGAATGAAATTCAAAACGGTCAAAATCAAAAAAGGCAAAATTGAAGGCTTTTGAGGCTTTGTTTCGATAAATATTTGGGAAAAAATGCCAACGACAATTTGCCAACGGATAGAACCAAAAACAACTACACGATTTGAAAAAAATGGTGACTAAATCGGAGCTACGAGTCAAAAGATATGATAGATCTAACATTTTGGCCAAAGACACAAAATACCAAGCACCATGAACCGTCGGTGGTGTTTGGTGCGTGGTGCGATTTTGTGAGGAAAGATGTCTTTTTCGGAATCTAGACGACCTCGAATGGAAAGTACGTTTAGATTGTCTTGCTCGTTCGGCCGTTTTAGGGTGATTTTGAGAATTTTAGCACAATTTGAAACCGAAGGTTATGCGCCGCCAAATGGTACTCCCTCTGGCGGCGCATACTAATGATTTAAAAAACATTTTTAATGAAGTGACATTAGATTCAAATTTATATCCGTTATACATAATTACATTGCGAGTGAAATAATAGGCGTTAAAACGATACATACCATGCTAAGTCATGCATACACAAAACTAGTAATACGATATAAATTGAAAATGTTCAAAGAGAACATTAAAAATGAGTAAAATGTCTTTTTTTGGCATCATGACGACCTCGAATGTCAAGACATTATCCAAGATTCTTGATGTTAGGGTCGTTTTAGGGTGATCTCGAGAATTTCAGCACAATCTGAAACCAAAGGTTATGCGCGGCCAAATGGTACTCCATCTGATGGCGCATATTAATGATTTAAATAAAGTGTTTAATGAAGTGACATTAGATTCAAATTTACATGCGTTATACATACTTACATTGCGAGTGAAATAATAGGAGTTAAAACAATATGTACCATGGTAAGTCATGCATACACAAAAGGAATAATATGAATGAAATTCAAAACGGTCAAAATCAAAAAAGGCAAAATTGAAGGCTTTTGAGGGTTCGTTTCGATAAATATTTGGGAAAAACCGCCAACGGCAATTTGCCAACGGATAGAACCAAAAACAAATACACGATTTGAAAAAAAATGGTGACTAAATCGGAGCTACGAGTAAAAAGATATGATAGATCTAACATTTTGAAATGTCCCGTTCTTATTGATTAAAAACGTTCCATATTAATTGATTTCGTTGCGAAGTTTTGACCTCTATATGAGACGTTTTTCAAAGACTGCATTCATTTTTAAAACAAACCATAACCTTTATTTCATAGATAAAGGTTTAAAAAGCTTTACGTAGATTATCAAATAATGATAATCTAAAATATTCTGTTTACACACGACCATTACATAATGGTTTACAATACAAATATGTTACATCGAAATCAGTTTCTTGAATGCAGTTTTTACACAATATCATACAAACATGGACTCCAAATCTTGTCCTTATTTTAGTATGCAACAGCGGAAGCTCTTAGTATTCACCTGAGAATAAACATGCTTTAAACGTCAACAAAAATGTTGGTGAGTTATAGGTTTAACCTATATATATCAAATCGTAACAATAGACCACAAGATTTCATATTTCAATACACATCCCATACATAGAGATAAAAATCATTCATATGGTGAACACCTGGTAACCGACATTAACAAGATGCATATATAAGAATATCCCCATCATTCCGGGACACCCTTCGGATATGATATAAATTTCGAAGTATTAAAGCATCCGGTACTTTAGATGGGGTTTGTTAGGCCCAATAGATCTATCTTTAGGATTCGCGTCAATTAGGGTGTCTGTTCCCTAATTCTTAGATTACCAGACTTAATAAAAAGGGGCATATTTGATTTCGATAATTCAACCATAGAATGTAGTTTCACGTACTTGTGTCTATTTTGTAAATCATTTATAAAACCTGCATGTATTCTCATCCCAAAAATATTAGATTTTAAAAGTGGGACTATAACTCACTTTCACAGATTTTTACTTCGTCGGGAAGTAAGACTTGGCCACTGGTTGATTCACGAACCTATAACAATATATACATATATATCAAAGTATGTTCAAAATATATTTACAACACTTTTAATATATTTTGATGTTTTAAGTTTATTAAGTCAGTTGTCCTCGTTAGTAACCTACAACTAGTTGTCCACAGTTAGATGTACAGAAATAAATTGATAAATATTATCTTGAATCAATCCACGACCCAGTATATACGTATCTCAGTATTGATCACAACTCAAACTATATATATTTTGGAATCAACCTCAACCCTGTATAGCTAACTCCAACATTCACATATAGAGTGTCTATGGTTGTTCCGAAATATATATAGATGTGTCGACATGATAGGTCGAAACATTGTATACGTGTTTATGGTATCTCAAGATTATATAATATACAATACAAGTTGATTAAGTTATGGTTGGAATAGATTTGTTACCAATTTTCACGTAGCTAAAATGAGAAAAATTATCCAATCTTGTTTTACCCATAACTTCTTCATTTTAAATCCGTTTTGAGTGAATCAAATTGCTATGGTTTCATATTGAACTCTATTTTATGAATCTAAAAAGAAAAAGTATAGGTTTATTGTCGGAAAAATAAGTTACAAGTCATTTTTGTAAAGGTAGTCATTTCAGTCGAAAGAACGACGTCTAGATGACCATTTTAGAAAACATACTTCCACTTTGAGTTTAACCATAATTTTTGGATATAGTTTCATGTTCATAATAAAAATCATTTTCTCAAAATAACAACTTTTAAATCAAAGTTTATCATAGTTTTTAATTAACTAACCCAAAACAGCCCGCGGTGTTACTACGACGGCGTAAATCCGGTTTTACGGTGTTTTTCGTGTTTCCAGGTTTTAAATCATTAAGTTAGCATATCATATAGATATAGAACATGTGTTTAGTTGATTTTAAAATTCAAGTTAGAAGGATTAACTTTTGTTTGCGAACAAGTTTAGAATTAACTAAACTATGTTCTAGTGATTACAAGTTTAAACCTTCGAATAAGATAGCTTTATATGTATGAATCGAATGATGTTATGAACATCATTACTACCTTAAGTTCCTTGGATAAACTTACTGGAAAAGAGAAAAATGGATCTAGCTTCAACGGATCCTTGGATGGCTCGAAGTTCTTGAAGCAGAATCATGACACGAAAACAAGTTCAAGTAAGATCATCACTTGAAATAAGATTGTTATAGTTATAGAAATTGAACCAAAGTTTGAATATGATTATTACCTTGTATTAGAATGATAACCTACTGTAAGAAATAAAGATTTCTTGAGGTTGGATGATCACCTTACAAGATTGGAAGTGAGCTAGCAAACTTGAAAGTATTCTTGATTTTATGTAACTAGAACTTGTAAAATATATGAAGAACACTTAGAACTTGAAGATAGAACTTGAGAGAGATCAATTAGATGAAGAAAATTGAAGAATGAAAGTGTTTGTAGGTGTTTTTGGTCGTTGGTGTATGGATTAGATATAAAGGATATGTAATTTTGTTTTCATGTAAATAAGTCATGAATGATTACTCATATTTTTGTAATTTTATGAGATATTTCATGCTAGTTGCCAAATGATGGTTCCCACATGTGTTAGGTGACTCACATGGGCTGCTAAGAGCTGATCATTGGAGTGTATATACCAATAGTACATACATCTAAAAGCTGTGTATTGTACGAGTACGAATACGGGTGCATACGAGTAGAATTGTTGATGAAACTGAACGAGGATGTAATTGTAAGCATTTTTGTTAAGTAGAAGTATTTTGATAAGTGTCTTGAAGTCTTTCAAAAGTGTATGAATACATATTAAAACACTACATGTATATACATTTTAACTGAGTCGTTAAGTCATCGTTAGTCGTTACATGTAAATGTTGTTTTGAAACCTTTAGGTTAATGATCTTGTTGAATGTTGTTAACCCATTGTTTATTATAACAAATGAGATGTTAAATTGTTATATTATCATGATATTATGATATATAATATATCTCAGTATGATGTATATACAGTTAAATGTCGTTACAACGATAATCGTTACATATATGTCTCGTTTCGAAATCATTAAGTTAGTAGTCTTATTTTTACATATGTATTTCATTGTTAATACACTTAATAATATATTTACTTATCATTTAACATAATTAACCAAGTGTATCAATATCTTAATATGATTCATATGTACCTAGTAAGACGTTGTTATAACGATAATCGTTATATATATCGTTTTCGAGTTTCTTAAATTAATAGTCTCATTTTTATGTATATAACTCATTGTTAAAATACCTAATGAGATACATACTTATAATAAAAACATGTTAACTATATATATAACCATATATATGTCATCGTATAGTTTTTACAAGTTTTAACGTTCGTGAATCACCGGTCAACTTGGGTGGTCAATTGTCTATATGAAACATATTTCAATTAATCAAGTCTTAGCAAGTTTGATTGCTTAACATGTTGGAAACATTTAATCATGTAAATATCAATCTCAATTAATATATATAAACATGGAAAAGTTCGGGTCACTACAGTACCTACCCGTTAAATAAATTTCATCCCGAAATTTTAAGCTGTTGAAGGTGTTGACGAATCTTCTGGAAATAGATGCGGGTATTTCTTCTTCATCTGATCTTCACGCTCCCAGGTGAACTCGGGTCCTCTACGAGCATTCCATCGAACCTTAACAATTGGTATCTTGTTTTGCTTAAGTCTTTTAACCTCACGATCCATTATTTCGACGGGTTCTTCGATGAATTGAAGTTTTTCGTTGATTTGGATTTCATCTAACGGAATAGTGAGATATTCTTTAGCAAAACATTTCTTCAAATTCGAGACGTGGAAAGTGTTATGTACAGTCGTGAGTTGTTGAGGTAACTCAAGTCGGTAAGCTACTGGTCCGACACGATCAATAATCTTGAATGGTCCAATATACCTTGGATTTAATTTCCCTCGTTTACCAAATCGAACAACGCCTTTCCAAGGTGCAACTTTAAGCATGACCATCTCTCCAATTTCAAATTCTATATCTTTTCTTTTAATGTCAGCGTAGCTCTTTTGTCGACTTTGGGCGGTTTTCAACCGTTGTTGAATTTGGATGATCTTCTCGGTAGTTTCTTGTATAATCTCCGGACCCGTAATCTGTCTATCCCCCACTTCACTCCAACAAATCGGAGACCTGCACTTTCTACCATAAAGTGCTTCAAACGGCGCCATCTCAATGCTTGAATGGTAGCTGCTGTTGTAGGAAAATTCTGCTAACGGTAGATGTCGATCCCAACTGTTTCCGAAATCAATAACACATGCTCGTAGCATGTCTTCAAGCGTTTGTATCGTCCTTTCACTCTGCCCATCAGTTTGTGGATGATAGGCAGTACTCATGTCTAGACGAGTTCCTAATGCTTGCTGTAATGTCTGCCAGAATCTTGAAATAAATCTGCCATCCCTATCAGAGATAATAGAGATTGGTATTCCATGTCTGGAGACGACTTCCTTCAAATACAGTCGTGCTAACTTCTCCATCTTGTCATCTTCTCTTATTGGCAGGAAGTGTGCTGATTTGGTGAGACGATCAACTATTACCCAAATAGTATCAAAACCACTTGCAGTCCTTGGCAATTTAGTAATGAAATCCATGGTAATGTTTTTCCATTTCCATTCCGGGATTTCAGGTTGTTGTAGTAGACCTGATGGTTTCTGATGTTCAGCTTTGACCTTAGAACACGTCAAACATTCTCCTACATATTTAGCAATATCGGCTTTCATACCTGGCCACTAAAAATGTTTCTTGAGATCCTTGTACATCTTCCCCGTTCCAGGATGTATTGAGTATCTGGTTTTATGAGCTTCTCTAAGTACCATTTCTCTCATATCTCCAAATTTTGGTACCCAAATCCTTTCAGCCCTATACCGGGTTCCGTCTTCCCGAATATTAAGATTCTTCTCCGATCCTTTGGGTATTTCATCCTTTAAATTTCCCTCTTTTAAAACTCCTTATTGCGCCTCCTTTATTTGAGTAGTAAGGTTATTGTGAATCATTATATTCATAGATTTTACTCGAATGGGTTCTCTGTCCTTCCTGCTCAAGGCATCGGCTACCACATTTGCCTTCCCCGGGTGGTAACGAATCTCAAAGTCGTAATCATTCAACAATTCAATCCACCTACGCTACCTCATATTCAGTTGTTTCTGATTAAATATGTGTTGAAGACTTTTGTGGTCGGTATATATAATACTTTTGACCCCATATAAGTAGTGCCTCCAAGTCTTTAATGCAAAAACAACCGCGCCTAATTCCAAATCATGCGTCGTATAATTTTGCTCGTGAATCTTCAATTGTCTAGACGTATAAGCAATCACCTTCGTTCGTTGCATTAATACACAACTGAGACCTTGCTTTGATGCGTCACAATACATCACAAAATCATCATTCCCTTCAGGCAATGACAATATAGGTGCCGTAGTTAGCTTTTTCTTCAATAACTGAAACGCTTTCTATTGTTCATCATTCCATTCAAATTTCTTCCCTTTATGCGTTAATGCAGTCAAGGGTTTTACTATTCTGGAAAAGTCTTGGATGAACCTTCTGTAGTAACCAGCTAGTCCTAAAAACTGGCGTATGTGTTTCGGAGTTTTCGGAGTTTCCCACTTTTCAACAGTTTCTATCTTTGCCGGATCCACCTTAATACCTTCTTTGTTCACTATGTGACCGAGGAATTGAACTTCTTCCAACCAAAATGCACACTTTGAAAACTTAGCGTACAATTCTTCCTTCCTCAATACTTCTAACACCTTTCTCAAATGTTCACCGTGTTCTTGGTCATTCTTTGAGTAAATAAGTATG
The DNA here is from genome assembly GCF_046630445.1 of Rutidosis leptorrhynchoides. NCBI lineage: Eukaryota > Viridiplantae > Streptophyta > Magnoliopsida > Asterales > Asteraceae > Rutidosis > Rutidosis leptorrhynchoides. Next base: position 11,743,379 of record NC_092339.1, read on the forward strand.
TCATCAATGAAAACAATGACAAACTTGTCAAGGTATGGTCCACACACTCGGTTCATAAGGTCCATGAACACAGCTGGTGCATTAGTTAAACTAAACGGCATGACCATAAACTCGTAATGACCGTAACGTGTTCTGAAAGCAGTCTTTGGAATATCATCTTCTTTCACCCGCATTTGATGATACCCGGAACGTAAGTCAATCTTTGAATAAACAGACGAGCCTTGTAGTTGATCAAATAAGTCGTCGATTCTTGGTAGTGGGTAGCGGTTCTTGATGGTAAGTTTGTTCAACTCTCGGTAGTCGATACACAACCTGAATGTACCATCTTTCTTCTTGACAAACAAAACAGGAGCTCCCCACGGTGATGTGCTTGGTCGAATGAAACCACGCTCTAAAAGTTCTTGTAATTGGCTTTGCAGTTCTTTCATCTCGCTGGGTGCGAGTCTGTAAGGAGCACGAGCTATTGGTGCAGCTCCTGGTACAAGATCTATTTGAAATTCAACGGATCGATGTGGGGGTAATCCCGGTAATTCTTTCGAAAATACATCGGGAAATTCTTTTGCAATGGGAACATCATTGATGCTCTTTTCTTCAGTTTGTACTTTCTCGACGTGTGCTAGAACAGCATAGCAACCTTTTCTTATTAGTTTTTGTGCCTTCAAATTACTAATAAGATGTAGCTTCGTGTTGCCCTTTTCTCAGTACACCATCAAGGGTTTTCCTTTTTCTCGTATAATGCGAATTGCATTTTTGTAACAGACGATCTCTGCTTTCACTTCTTTCAACCAGTCCATACCGATTATCACATCAAAACTCCCTAACTCTACTGGTATCAAATCAATCTTAAATGTTTCGCTAACCAGTTTAATTTCTCGATTCCGACATATATTATCTGCTGAAATTAATTTACAATTTGCTAATTCGAGTAAAAATTTACTATCCAAAGGCGTCAATGGACAACTTAATTTAGCACAAAAATCTCTACTCATATAGCTTCTATCCGCACCAGAATCAAATAAAACGTAAGCAGATTTATTGTCAATAAGAAACGTACCCGTAACAAGCTCCGGGTCTTCCTGTGCCTCTGCCGTATTAATATTGAAAACTCTTCCGCGGCCTTGTCCATTCGTGTTCTCCTGGTTCGGGCAATTTCTAATAACGTGGCCCGGTTTTCCACATTTATAACAAACTACATTGGCATAACTTGCTCCGACACTACTTGCTCCGCCATTACTCGTTTCGACACCATTTGTTCCTTTCGTTCTATTAACCCCTGGTCCGTAGACCTCACACTTCGCCGCGCTATGACCATTTCTTTTACACTTGTTGCAAAATTTGGTGCAGAACCCCGAGTGATACTTTTCACACCTTTGGCATAGCAGCTTCTGATTATTGTTGTTGTTGCGGTTATTATTGTTGTTGGGATGATTGTTGTAATTGCTGTTGTTGTTGTTGTTGTTGTTGTTGTTGTTGTTGTTGTTGTTGTTGTTGTTGGGCCGTTTGTTGTAGTTGCGATTGATGTTGCGATTGTTGGGATAATTGTTGCGATTATTGTTGTAATTGCTGTTGTTGTTGTATTGGTGATTCTTATCACCGTTTTCCTCCCACTTTCTTTTAACTTGCTTCACATTGGCCTCTTCAGCAGTCTGTTCTTTAATTCTTTCTTCAATCTGGTTCACTAGTTTGTGAGCCATTCTACATGCCTGTTGTATGGAGGCGGGCTCGTGTGAACTTATATCTTCTTGGATTCTTTCCGGTAATCCTTTCCCAAACGCGTCGATCTTCTCTTCCTCATCTTCGAATGCTCCCGGACACAATAGGCACAATTCTGTGAATCGTCTTTCTTACGTGGTAATATCAAATCCTTGGGTTCGTAACCCTTTAAGTTCTGTCTTGAGCTTATTGACCTCGGTTCTGGGACGGTACTTCTCGTTCATCAAGTGCTTGAATGCTGACCACGGTAGTGCGTACGCATCATCTTGTCCCACTTGCTCTAGATAGGTATTCCACCATGTTAACACAGAACCTGTGAAGGTATGCGTAGCGTACTTCACTTTGTCCTCTTCAGTACACTTACTTATGGCAAACACCAATTCGACCTTCTCGGTCCACCGTTTCAATCCGATCGGTCCTTCGGTTCTATCAAATTCCAAAGGTTTGCAGGCAATGAATTCTTTGTAGGTGCATCCTACATGATTTCCTGTACTGCTAGATCCAAGGTTATTGTTGGTATGTAGCACAGCCTGTACTGCGACTATGTTTGAAGCTAGAAAAGTACGGAATTCCTCTTCATTCATATTCACGGTGTGTCGAGTAGTCGGTGCCATTTCCTTCAAAATAGTCAAATGGAACAAGTTAATCATACAGAATATTAAGAGTAGTTAATAGTATTTCGTAGCATAATATGAACTCATTTATAAAAGCTTTTTCTTCATATTAGCGTTTTATAAGTTTAAATTCGGGTAGTACCTACCCGTTAAGTTCATACTTAGTAGCTAATATACAATTCAACTACTACAATTCTATATGAAAAACTGATTATAATAATATTTCGCTTTCAAACTTTTATACAATATTTTACAAACTTACAATACCGCTTATTTTACATAAAGCATGAAATATAGCACACAATAACTTTGATACAAGATAGTTGTGAAGATAATTCTAGCTAGTACACAAGTCGTTCAGCAAAGGCAATAAAGACACGTAATTCATACGTCCAGAAACAAGTCATGCATTCTGGTTTTACTAGGACTACTTCCCATCCTTGGTCTTGTGGAACATAACCGTTATGGCCGTTGATAAGACAGCGTGTTGTAACGTCGTCAAAGGGACGAGGGTTACGTAATGTCCAACAGTCCCGTAATAATCTAAAAACCTCATTTCTTACCCCAATTACCGACTCCGTCACTTGTGGAAATGTTTTGTTTAATAGTTGTAGCCCGATGTTCTTGTTCTCACTTTGGTGAGAAGCGAACATTACTAATCCGTAAGCATAACATGCTTCTTTATGTTGCATGTTAGCCGCTTTTTCTAAATCACGAAGTCCAATATTCAGATATATTGAGTCAAAATAATTTCTTAACCCGTTGCGTAAAATAGCATTTGGGTTCCCCGCAATATATGCGTCAAAGTAAACACATCGTAACTTATGGGTTTCCCAATGTGATATCCCCCATCTTTCAAACAAAAGTCTCTTATAAACCAAGACATTCTTGGAATGTTCTTCGAATGTCTTACAAACTGATTTCGCCTTAAATAGTTGTGCTGAGGAATTCTGACCGACTCTAGACAAGATTTCATCAATCATGTCTCCGGGTAGGTCTCTTAAAATATTGGGTTGTCTATCCATTTTGTGTTTTTAAACTGTAAAATAGAAAAGAGTTAGATTCATAAAAAAAATTACTTTTTAATACAAGCAATTTTTACATATATCATAAAGCATAAGCACACTATATTACATATATTACACCACACGAATACAACTATCTTATTCCGACTCGCTCGTTTCTTCTTCTTCGGTTTTGGTTCGTTTTGCCAAGTTTCTATGGATATATGATGTTCCCCTAATACGAGCCGTCGTTTTCCACATTGGTTTAGAAAAACTGGTGGTTTAGAGGTTCCCGGGTCATTATTATAACTTAAGGGCTTCGGGGGTTGACGATACATATAAAGTTCATCGGGGTTGGAATTAGATTTCTCTATTTTTATGCTCTTTCCCTTATTATCTTCTTTTACCTTTTTAAATTCAGTTGGGGTAATTTCTATAACATCATCGGAATTCTCGTCGGAATCCGATTCATCGAAGAATTGGTAATCCTCCCAATATTTTGCTTCCTTGGCGGAAACACCATTGACCATAATTAACCTTGGTCGGTTGGTTGAGAATTTTCTTTTACTTAACCGTTTTATTATTTCCCCCACTGGTTCTATTTCCTCCTCCGGTTCCTCCTCTTCTGGTTCTGATTCTTCTTCCGGTTCCGACTCTTCTTCCGGTTCCTCTTCGGGAACTTGTGAATCAGTCCACGAATCATTCCAATTTACATTTGACTCTTCATTATTATTAGGTGAATCAATGGGACTTGTTCTAGAGGTAGACATCTATCACATAATATCAAACGCGTTAAGAGATTAATATATCACATAATATTCACATGTTAAAAATATATAGTTTCCAACAAAATTTGTTAAGCAATCATTTTTCAAGTAAACACGGTCGAAGTCCAGACTCACTAATGCATCCTAACAAACTCGATAAGACACACTAATCCAAAATTCTGGTTCTCTAAGACCAACGCTCTGATACCAACTGAAATGTCCCGTTCTTATTGATTAAAAACGTTCCATATTAATTGATTTCGTTGCGAAGTTTTGACCTCTATATGAGACGTTTTTCAAAGACTGCATTCATTTTTAAAACAAACCATAACCTTTATTTCATAGATAAAGGTTTAAAAAGCTTTACGTAGATTATCAAATAATGATAATCTAAAATATCCTGTTTACACACGACCATTACATAATGGTTTACAATACAAATATGTTACATCGAAATCAGTTTCTTGAATGCAGTTTTTACACAATATCATACAAACATGGACTCCAAATCTTGTCCTTATTTTAGTATGCAACAGCGGAAGCTCTTAGTATTCACCTGAGAATAAACATGCTTTAAACGTCAACAAAAATGTTGGTGAGTTATAGGTTTAACCTATATATATCAAATCGTAACAATAGACCACAAGATTTCATATTTCAATACACATCCCATACATAGAGATAAAAATCATTCATATGGTGAACACCTGGTAACCGACATTAACAAGATGCATATATAAGAATATCCCCATCATTCCGGGACACCCTTCGGATATGATATAAATTTCAAAGTACTAAAGCATCCGGTACTTTAGATGGGGTTTGTTAGGCCCAATAGATCTATCTTTAGGATTCGCGTCAATTAGGGTGTCTGTTCCCTAATTCTTAGATTACCAGACTTAATAAAAAGGGGCATATTTGATTTCGATAATTCAACCATAGAATGTAGTTTTACGTACTTGTGTCTATTTTGTAAATCATTTATAAAACCTGCATGTATTCTCATCCCAAAAATATTAGATTTTAAAAGTGGGACTATAACTCACTTTCACAGATTTTTACTTCGTCGGGAAGTAAGACTTGGCCACTGGTTGATTCACGAACCTATAACAATATATACATATATATCAAAGTATGTTCAAAATATATTTACAACACTTTTAATATATTTTGATGTTTTAAGTTTATTAAGTCAGTTGTCCTCGTTAGTAACCTACAACTAGTTGTCCACAGTTAGATGTACAGAAATAAATTGATAAATATTATCTTGAATCAATCCACGACCCAGTGTATACGTATCTCAGTATTGATCACAACTCAAACTATATATATTTTGGAATCAACCTCAACCCTGTATAGCTAACTCCAACATTCACATATAGAGTGTCTATGGTTGTTCCGAAATATATATAGATGTGTCGACATGATAGGTCGAAACATTGTATACGTGTCTATGGTATCTCAAGATTACATAATATACAATAAAGTTGATTAAGTTATGGTTGGAATAGGTTTGTTACCAATTTTCACGTAGCTAAAATGAGAAAAATTATCCAATCTTGTTTTACCCATAACTTCTTCATTTTAAATCCGTTTTGAGTGAATCAAATTGATATGGTTTCATATTGAACTCTATTTTATGAATCTAAACATAAAAAGTATAGGTTTATAGTCAGAAAAATAAGTTACAAGTCGTTTTTGTAAAGGTAGTCATTTCAGTCGAAAGAACGACGTCTAGATGACCATTTTAGAAAACATATTTCCACTTTGAGTTTAACCATAATTTTTGGATATAGTTTCATGTTCATAATAAAAATCATTTTCTCAGAATAACAAATTTTAAATCAAAGTTTATCATAGTTTTTAATTACCTAACCCAAAACAGCCCGCGGTGTTACTACGACGGCGTAAATCCGGTTTTACGGTGTTTTTCGTGTTTCCAGGTTTTAAATCATTAAGTTAGCATATCATATAGATATAGAACATGTGTTTAGTTGATTTTAAAATTCAAGTTAGAAGGATTAACTTTTGTTTGCGAACAAGTTTAGAATTAACTAAACTATGTTCTAGTGATTACAAGTTTAAACCTTCGAATAAGATAGCTTTATATGTATGAATCGAATGATGTTATGAACATCATTACTACCTTAAGTTCCTTGAATAAACTTACTGGAAAAGAGAAAAATGGATCTAGCTTCAATGGATCCTTGGATGGCTCGAAGTTCTTGAAGCAGAATCATGACACGAAAACAAGTTCAAGTAAGATCATCACTTGAAATAAGATTGTTATAGTTATAGAAATTGAACCAAAGTTTGAATATGATTATTACCTTGTATTAGAATGATAACCTACTATAAGAAACAAAGATTTCTTGAGGTTGGATGATCACCTTACAAGATTGGAAGTGAGCTAGCAAACTTGAAAGTATTCTTGATTTTATGTAACTAGAACTTGTAAAATATATGAAGAACACTTAGAACTTGAAGATAGAACTTGAGAAAGATCAATTAGATGAAGAAAATTGAAGAATGAAAGTGTTTGTAGGTGTTTTTGGTCGTTGGTGTATGGATTAGATATAAAGGATATGTAATTTTGTTTTCATGTAAATAAGTCATGAATGATTACTCATATTTTTGTAATTTTATGAGATATTTAATGCTAGTTGCCAAATGATGGTTCCCACATGTGTTAGGTGACTCACATGGGCTGCTAAGAGCTGATCATTGGAGTGTATATACCAATAGTACATACATCTAAAAGCTGTGTATTGTACGAGTACGAATACGGGTGCATACGAGTAGAATTGTTGATGAAACTGAACGAGGATGTAATTGTAAGCATTTTTGTTAAGTAGAAGTATTTTGATAAGTGTCTTGAAGTCTTTCAAAAGTGTATGAATACATATTAAAACACTACATGTATATACATTTTAACTGAGTCGTTAAGTCATCGTTAGTCGTTACATGTAAATGTTGTTTTGAAACCTTTAGGTTAATGATCTTGTTGAATGTTGTTAACCCATTGTTTATTATAACAAATGAGATGTTAAATTGTTATATTATCATGATATTATGATATATAATATATCTCAGTATGATGTATATACAGTTAAATGTCGTTACAACGATAATCGTTACATATATGTCTCGTATCGAAATCATTAAGTTAGTAGTCTTATTTTTACATATGTATTTCATTGTTAATACACTTAATAATATATTTACTTATCATTTAACAAAATTAACCAAGTGTATCAATATCTTAATATGATTCATATGTACCTAGTAAGACGTTGTTATAACGATAATCGTTATATATATCGTTTTCGAGTTTCTTAAATTAACAGTCTCATTTTTATGTATATAACTCATTGTTAAAATACCTAATGAGATACATACTTATAATAAAAACATGTTAACTATATATATAACCATATATATGTCATCGTATAGTTTTTACAAGTTTTAACGTTCGTGAATCACCGGTCAACTTGGGTGGTCAATTGTCTATATGAAACATATTTCAATTAATCAAGTCTTAACAAGTTTGATTGCTTAACATGTTGGAAACATTTAATCATGTAAATATCAATCTCAATTAATATATATAAACAAGGAAAAGTTCGGGTCACTACAGTACCTACCCGTTAAATAAATTTCGTCCCGAAATTTTAAGCTGTTGAAGGTGTTGACGAATCTTCTGGAAATAGATGCGGGTATTTCTTCTTCATCTGATCTTCACGCTCCCAGGTGAACTCGGGTCCTCTACGAGCATTCCATCGAACCTTAACAATTGGTATCTTGTTTTGCTTAAGTCTTTTAACCTCACGATCCATTATTTCGACGGGTTCTTCGATGAATTGAAGTTTTTCGTTGATTTGGATTTCATCTAACGGAATAGTGAGATATTCTTTAGCAAAACATTTCTTCAAATTCGGGACGTGGAAAGTGTTATGTACAGCCGTGAGTTGTTGAGGTAACTCAAGTCGGTAAGCTACTGGTCCGACACGATCAATAATCTTGAATGGTCCAATATACCTTGGATTTAATTTCCCTCGTTTACCAAATCGAACAACGCCTTTCCAAGGTGCAACTTTAAGCATGACCATCTCTCCAATTTCAAATTCTATATCTTTTCTTTTAATGTCAGCGTAGCTCTTTTGTCGACTTTGGGCGGTTTTCAACCGTTGTTGAATTTGGATGATCTTCTCGGTAGTTTCTTGTATAATCTCCGGACCCGTAATCTGTCTATCCCCCACTTCACTCCAACAAATCGGAGACCTGCACTTTCTACCATAAAGTGCTTCAAACGGCGCCATCTCAATGCTTGATTGGTAGCTGTTGTTGTAGGAAAATTCTGCTAACGGTAGATGTCGATCCCAACTGTTTCCGAAATCAATAACACATGCTCGTAGCATGTCTTCAAGCGTTTGTATCGTCCTTTCACTCTGCCCATCAGTTTGTGGATGATAGGCAGTACTCATGTCTAGACGAGTTCCTAATGCTTGCTGTAATGTCTGCCAGAATCTTGAAATAAATCTGCCATCCCTATCAGAGATAATAGAGATTGGTATTCCATGTCTGGAGACGACTTCCTTCAAATACAGTCGTGCTAACTTCTCCATCTTGTCATCTTCTCTTATTGGCAGGAAGTGTGCTGATTTGGTGAGACGATCAACTATTACCCAAATAGTATCAAAACCACTTGCAGTCCTTGGCAATTTAGTAATGAAATCCATGGTAATGTTTTCCCATTTCCATTCCGGGATTTCAGGTTGTTGTAGTAGACCTGATGGTTTCTGATGTTCAGCTTTGACCTTAGAACACGTCAAACATTCTCCTACATATTTAGCAATATCGGCTTTCATACCTGGCCAATAAAAATGTTTCTTGAGATCCTTGTACATCTTCCCCGTTCGAGGATGTATTGAGTATCTGGTTTTATGAGCTTCTCTAAGTACCATTTCTCTCATATCTCCAAATTTTGGTACCCAAATCCTTTCAGCCCTATACCGGGTTCCGTCTTCCCGAATATTAAGATGCTTCTCCGATCCTTTGGGTATTTCATCCTTTAAATTTCCCTCTTTTAAAACTCCTTATTGCGCCTCCTTTATTTGAGTAGTAAGGTTATTGTGAATCATTATATTCATAGATTTTACTCGAATGGGTTCTCTGTCCTTCCTGCTCAAGGCATCGGCTACCACATTTGCCTTCCCCGGGTGGTAACGAATCTCAAAGTCGTAATCATTCAACAATTCAATCCACCTACGCTGCCTCATATTCAGTTGTTTCTGATTAAATATGTGTTGAAGACTTTTGTGGTCGGTATATATAATACTTTTGACCCCATATAAGTGGTACCTCCAAGTCTTTAATGCAAAAACAACCGCGCCTAATTCCAAATCATGCATCGTATAATTTTGCTCGTGAATCTTCAATTGTCTAGACGCATAAGCAATCACCTTCGTTCATTGCATTAATACACAACCGAGACCTTGCTTTGATGCGTCACAATACATCACAAAATCATCATTCCCTTCAGGCAATGACAATATAGGTGCCGTAGTTAGCTTTTTCTTCAATAACTGAAACGCTTTCTCTTGTTCATCATTCCATTCAAATTTCTTCCCTTTATGCGTTAATGCAGTCAAGGGTTTTGCTATTCTAGAAAAGTCTTGGATGAACCTTCTGTAGTAACCAGCTAGTCCTAAAAATTGGCGTATGTGTTTCGGAGTTTTCGGAGTTTCCCACTTTTCAACAGTTTCTATCTTTGCCGGATCCACCTTAATACCTTCTTTGTTCACTATGTGACCGAGGAATTGAACTTCTTCCAGCCAAAATGCACACTTTGAAAACTTAGCGTACAATTCTTCCTTCCTCAATACTTCTAACACCTTTCTCAAATGTTCACCGTGTTCTTGGTCATTCTTTGAGTAAATAAGTATGTCATCAATGAAAACAATGACAAACTTGTCAAGGTATGGTCCACACACTCGGTTCATAAGGTCCATGAACACAGCTGGTGCATTAGTTAAACCAAACGGCATGACCATAAACTCGTAATGACCGTAACGTGTTCTGAAAGCAGTCTTTGGAATATCATCTTCTTTCACCCGCATTTGATGATACCCGGAACGTAAGTCAATCTTTGAATAAACAGACGAGCCTTGTAGTTGATCAAATAAGTCGTCGATTCTTGGTAGTGGGTAGCAGTTCTTGATGGTAAGTTTGTTCAACTCTCGGTAGTCGATACACAACCTGAATGTACCATCTTTCTTCTTGACAAACAAAACAGGAGCTCCCCACGGTGATGTGCTTGGTCGAATGAAACCACGCTCTAAAAGTTCTTGTAATTGGCTTTGCAGTTCTTTCATCTCGCTGGGTGCGAGTCTGTAAAGAGCACGAACTATTGGTGCAGCTCCTGGTACAAGATCTATTTGAAATTCAACGGATCGATGTGGGGGTAATCCCGGTAATTCTTTCGGAAATACATCGGGAAATTCTTTTGCAATGGGAACATCATTGATGCTCTTTTCTTCAGTTTGTACTTTCTCGACGTGTGCTAGAACAGCATAGCAACCTTTTCTTATTAGTTTTTGTGCCTTCAAATTACTAATAAGATGTAGCTTCGTGTTGCCCTTTTCTCCGTACACCATTAAGGGTTTTCCTTTTTCTCGTATAATGCGAATTGCATTTTTGTAACAGACGATCTCTGCTTTCACTTCTTTCAACCAGTCCATACCGATTATCACATCAAAACTCCCTAACTCTACTGGTATCAAATCAATCTTAAATGTTTCGCTAACCAGTTTAATTTCTCGATTCCGACATATATTATCTGCTGAAATTAATTTACCATTTGCTAATTCGAGTAAAAATTTACTATCCAAAAGCGTCAATGGACAACTTAATTTAGCACAAAAATCTCTACTCATATAGCTTCTATCTGCACCCGAATCAAATAAAATGTAAGCAGATTTATTGTCAATAAGAAACGTACCCGTAACAAGCTCCGGGTCTTCCTGTGCCTCTGCCGCATTAATATTGAAAACTCTTCCGCGGCCTTGTCCATTTGTGTTCTCCTGGTTCGGGCAATTTCTAATAACGTGGCCCGGTTTTCCACATTTATAACAAACTACATTGGCATAACTTGCTCCGACACTACTTGCTCCGCCATTACTCGTTTCGACACCATTTGTTCCTTTCGTTCTATTAACCCCTGGTCCGTAGACCTCACACTTCACCGCGCTATGACCATTTCTTTTACACTTGTTGCAAAATTTGGTGCAGAACCCCGAGTGATACTTTTCACACCTTTGGCATAGCTGCTTATGATTGTTGTTGTTGTTGCGGTTATTATTGTTGTTGGGATGATTGTTGTAGTTGCTGATGTTGTTGTTGTTGTTGTTGTTGTTGTTGTTGTTGTTGTTGGGTCGTTTGTTGTAGTTGCGATTGATGTTGCGATTGTTGGGATAATTGTTGCGATTATTGTTGTAATTGCTGTTGTTGTTGTATTGGTGATTCTTATCACCGTTTTCCTCCCACTTTCTTTTGACTTGCTTCACATTGGCCTCTTCAGCAGTCTGTTCTTTAATTCTTTCTTCAATCTGGTTCACTAGTTTGTGAGCCATTCTACATGCCTGTTGTATGGAGGCGGGCTCGTGTGAACTTATATCTTCTTGGATTCTTTCCGGTAATCCTTTCCCAAATGCGTCGATCTTCTCTTCCTCATCTTCGAATGCTCCCGAACACAATAGGCACAATTCTGTGAATCGTCTTTCGTACGTGGTAATATCAAATCCTTGGGTTCGTAACCCTTTAAGTTCTGTCTTGAGCTTATTGACCTCGGTTCTGGGACGGTACTTCTCGTTCATCAAGTGCTTGAATGCTGACCACGGTAGTGCGTACGCATCATCTTGTCCCACTTGCTCTGGATAGGTATTCCACCATGTTAACGCAGAACCTGTGAAGGTATGCGTAGCGTACTTCACTTTGTCCTCTTCAGTACACTTACTTATGGCAAACACCGATTCGACCTTCTCGGTCCACCGTTTCAATCCGATCGGTCCTTCGGTTCTATCAAATTCCAAAGGTTTGCAGGCAGTGAATTCTTTGTAGGTGCATCCTACACGATTTCCTGTACTGCTAGATCCAAGGTTATTGTTGGTATGTAGCGCAGCCTGTACTGCGGCTATGTTTGAAGCTAGAAAAGTACGGAATTCCTCTTCATTCATATTCACGGTCTGTCGAGTAGTCGGTGCCATTTCCTTCAAAATAGTCAAATGGAACAAGTTAATCATACAGAATATTAAGAGTAGTTAATAGTATTTCGTAGCATAATATGAACTCATTTATAAAAGCTTTTTCTTCATATTAGCGTTTTATAAGTTTAAATTCGGGTATTACCTACCCGTTAAGTTCATACTTAGTAGCTAATATACAATTCAACTACTACAATTCTATATGAAAAACTGATTATAATAATATTTCGCGTTCAAACTTTTATACAATATTTTACAAACTTACAATACCGCTTATTTTACATAAAGCATGAAATATAGCACACAATAACTTTGATACAAGATAGTTGTGAAGATAATTCTAGCTAGTACACAAGTCGTTCAGCAAAGGCAATAAAGACACGTAATTCATACGTCCAGAAACAAGTCTTGCATTCTGGTTTTACTAGGACTACTTTCCATCCTTGGTCTTGTGGAACATAACCGTTATGGCCGTTGATAAGACAGCGTGTTGTAACGTCGTCAAAGGGACGAGGGTTACGTAATGTCCAACAGTCCCGTAATAATCTAAAAACCTCATTTCTTACCCCAATTACCGACTCCGTCACTTGTGGAAACGTTTTGTTTAATAGTTGTAGCCCGATGTTCTTGTTCTCACTTTGGTGAGAAGCGAACATTACTAATCCGTAAGCATAACATGCTTCTTTATGTTGCATGTTAGCCGCTTTTTCTAAATCACGAAGTCCAATATTCGGATATATTGAGTCAAAATAATTTCTTAACCCGTTGCGTAAAATAGCATTTGGGTTCCCCGCAATATATGCGTCAAAGTAAACACATCGTAACTTATGGGTTTTCCAATGTGATATCCCCCATCTTTCAAACAAAAGTCTCTTATAAACCAAGACATTCTTGGAACGTTCTTCGAATGTCTTACAAACTGATTTCGCCTTAAATAGTTGTGCCGAGGAATTCTGACCGACTCTAGATAAGATTTCATCAATCATGTCTCCGGGTAGGTCTCTTAAAATATTAGGTTGTCTATCCATTTTGTGTTTTTAAACTGTAAAATAGAAAAGAGTTAGATTCATAAAAAAAATTACTTATTAATACAAGCAATTTTTACATATATCATAAAGCATAAGCACACTATATTACATATATTACACCACACGAATACAACTATCTTATTCCGACTCGCTCGTTTCTTCTTCTTCGGTTTTGGTTCGTTTTGCCAAGTTTCTAGGGATATATGATGTTCCCCTAATACGAGCCGTCGTTTTCCACATTGGTTTAGAAAAACCTGGTGGTTTAGAGGTTCCCGGGTCATTATTATAACTTAAGGGCTTCGGGGGTTGACGATACATATAAAGTTCATCGGGGTTGGAATTAGATTTCTCTATTTTTATGCCCTTTCCCTTATTATTTTCTTTTACCTTTTTAAATTCAGTTGGGGTAATTTCTATAACATCATCGGAATTCTGGTCGGAATCCGATTCATCGAAGAATTGGTAATCCTCCCAATATTTTGCTTCCTTGGCGGAAACACCATTGACCATAATTAACCTTGGTCGGTTGGTTGAGAATTTTCTTTTACTTAACCGTTTTATTATTTCCCCCACTGGTTCTATTTCCTCCTCCGGTTCCTCCTCTTCCGGTTCTGATTCTTCTTCCAGTTCCGACTCTTCTTCCGGTTCCTCTTCGGGAACTTGTGAATCAGTCTACGAATCATTTCAATTTACATTTGACTCTTCATTATTATTAGGTGAATCAATGGGACTTGTTCTAGAGGTAGACATCTATCACATAATATCAAACGCGTTAAGAGATTAATATATCACATAATATTCACATGTTAAAAATATATAGTTTCCAACAAAATTTGTTAACAATCATTTTTCAAGTAAACACGCTCGAAGTCCAGACTCACTAATGCATCCTAACAAACTCGATAAGACACACTAATGTAAAATTCTGGTTCTCTAAAACCAACGCTCTGATACCAACTGAAATGTCCCGTTCTTATTGATTAAAAACGTTCCATATTAATTGATTTCGTTGCGAAGTTTTGACCTCTATATGAGACGTTTTTCAAAGACTGCATTCATTTTTAAAACAAACCATAACCTTTATTTCATAGATAATGGTTTAAAAAGCTTTACGTAGATTATCAAATAATGATAATCTAAAATATCCTGTTTACACACGACCATTACATAATGGATTACAATACAAATATGTTACATCGAAATCAGTTTCTTGAATGCAGTTTTTACACAATATCATACAAACATGGACTCCAAATCTTGTCCTTATTTTAGTATGCAACAGCGGAAGCTCTTAGTATTCACCTGAGAATAAACATGCTTTAAACGTCAACAAAAATGTTGGTGAGTTATAGGTTTAACCTATATATATCAAATCGTAACAATAGACCACAAGATTTCATATTTCAATACACATCCCATACATAGAGATAAAAATCATTCATATGGTGAACACCTGGTAACCGACATTAACAAGATGCATATATAAGAATATCCCCATCATTCCGGGACACCCTTCGGATATGATATAAATTTCGAAGTACTAAAGCATCCGGTACTTTAGATGGGGTTTGTTAGGCCCAATAGATCTATCTTTAGGATTCGCGTCAATTAGGGTGTCTGTTCCCTAATTCTTAGATTACCAGACTTAATAAAAAGGGGCATATTTGATTTCGATAATTCAACCATAGAATGTAGTTTCACGTACTTGTGTCTATTTTGTAAATCATTTATAAAACCTGCATGTATTCTCATCCCAAAAATATTAGATTTTAAAAGTGAGACTATAACTCACTTTCACAGATTTTTACTTCGTCGGGAAGTAAGACTTGGCCACTGGTTGATTCACGAACCTATAACAATATATACATATATATCAAAGTATGTTCAAAATATATTTACAACACTTTTAATATATTTTGATGTTTTAAGTTTATTAAGTCAGTTGTCCTCGTTAGTAACCTACAACTAGTTGTCCACAGTTAGATGTACAGAAATAAATTGATAAATATTATCTTGAATCAATCCACGACCCAGTGTATACGTATCTCAGTATTGATCACAACTCAAACTATATATATTTTGGAATCAACCTCAACCATGTATAGCTAACTCCAACATTCACATATAGAGTGTCTATGGTTGTTCCGAAATATATATAGATGTGTCGACATGATAGGTCGAAACATTGTATACGTGTCTATGGTATCTCAAGATTACATAATATACAATACAAGTTGATTAAGTTATGGTTGGAATAGATTTGTTACCAATTTTCACGTAGCTAAAATGAGAAAAATTATCCAATCTTGTTTTACCAATAACTTCTTCATTTTAAATCCGTTTTGAGTGAATCAAATTGCTATGGTTTCATATTGAACTCTATTTTATGAATCTAAACATAAAAAGTATAGGTTTATTGTCGGAAAAATAAGTTACAAGTCGTTTTTGTAAAGGTAGTCATTTCAGTCGAAAGAACGACGTCTAGATGACCATTTTAGAAAACATACTTCCACTTTGAGTTTAACCATAATTTTTGGATATAGTTTCATGTTCATAATAAAAATCATTTTCTCAGAATAACAACTTTTAAATCAAAGTTTATCATAGTTTTTAATTAACTAACCCAAAACAGCCCGCGGTGTTACTACGACGGCGTAAATCCGGTTTTACGGTGTTTTTCGTGTTTCCAGGTTTTAAATCATTAAGTTAGCATATCATATAGATATAGAACATGTGTTTAGTTGATTTTAAAATTCAAGTTAGAAGGATTAACTTTTGTTTGCGAACAAGTTTAGAATTAACTAAACTATGTTCTAGTGATTACAAGTTTAAACCTTCGAATAAGATAGCTTTATATGTATGAATCGAATGATGTTATGAACATCATTACTACCTTAAGTTCCTTGGATAAACTTACTGGAAAAGAGAAAAATGGATCTAGCTTCAACGGATCCTTGGATGGCTCGAAGTTCTTGAAGCAGAATCATGACACGAAAACAAGTTCAAGTAAGATCATCACTTGAAATAAGATTGTTATAGTTATAGAAATTGAACCAAAGTTTGAATATGATTATTACCTTGTATTAGAATGATAACCTACTGTAAGAAACAAAGATTTCTTGAGGTTGGATGATCACCTTACAAGATTGGAAGTGAGCTAGCAAACTTGAAAGTATTCTTGATTTTATGTAACTAGAACTTGTAAAATATATGAAGAACACTTAAAACTTGAAGATAGAACTTGAGAGAGATCAATTAGATGAAGAAAATTGAAGAATGAAAGTATTTGTAGGTGTTTTTGGTCGTTGGTGTATGGATTAGATATAAAGGATATGTAATTTTGTTTTCATGTAAATAAATCATGAATGATTACTCATATTTTTGTAATTTTATGAGATATTTCATGCTAGTTGCCAAATGATGGTTCCCACATGTGTTAGGTGACTCACATGGGCTGCTAAGAGCTGATCATTGGAGTGTATATACCAATAGTACATACATCTAAAAGCTGTGTATTGTACGAGTACGAATACGGGTGCATACGAGTAGAATTGTTGATGAAACTGAACGAGGATGTAATTGTAAGCATTTTTGTTAAGTAGAAGTATTTTGATAAGTGTCTAGAAGTCTTTCAAAAGTGTATGAATACATATTAAAACACTACATGTATATACATTTTAACTGAGTCGTTAAGTCATCGTTAGTCGTTACATGTAAATGTTGTTTTGAAACCTTTAGGTTAATGATCTTGTTGAATGTTGTTAACCCATTGTTTATTATAACAAATGAGATGTTAAATTGTTATATTATCATGATATTATGATATATAATATATCTCAGTATGATGTATATACAGTTAAATGTCGTTACAACGATAATCGTTACATATATGTCTCGTTTCGAAATCATTAAGTTAGTAGTCTTATTTTTACATATGTATTTCATTGTTAATACACTTAATAATATATTTACTTATCATTTAACAAAATTAACCAAGTGTATCAATATCTTAATATGATTCATATGTACCTAGTAAGACGTTGTTATAACGATAATCGTTATATATATCGTTTTCGAGTTTCTTAAATTAACAGTCTCATTTTTATGTATATAACTCATTGTTAAAATACCTAATGAGATACATACTTATAATAAAAACATGTTAACTATATATATAACCATATATATGTCATCGTATAGTTTTTACAAGTTTTAACGTTCGTGAATCACCGGTCAACTTGGGTGGTCAATTGTCTATATGAAACATATTTCGATTAATCAAGTCTTAACAAGTTTGATTGCTTAACATGTTGGAAACATTTAATCATGTAAATATAAATCTCAATTAATATATATAAACATGGAAAAGTTCGGGTCACTACACATTTTGGCCAAAGACACAAAATACCAAGCACCATGAACCGTCGGTGGTGTTTGGTGCGTGGTGCGATTTTGTGAGGAAATATGTCTTTTTCGGAATCTAGACAACCTCGAATGGAAAGCATGTTCAGATTGTCTTGCTCGTTCGGCCGTTTTAGGGTGATTTTGAGAATTTCAGCACAATTTGAAACCGAAGGTTATGCGCCGCCAAATGGTACTCCATCTGGCGGCGCATACTAATGATTTAAAAAATGTTTTTAATGAAGTGACATTAGATTCAAATTTATATCCGTTATACATAATTACATTGCGAGTGAAATAATAGGCGTTAAAACGTTATATACCATGCTAAGTCATGCATACACAAAACTAATAATACGATATAAATTGAAAACGTTCAAAGAGAACATTAAAAATGAGTAAAATGTCTTTTTTCGGCATCATGACGACCTCGAATGTCAAGACATTATCCAGGAGTCTTGATGTTAGGGTCGTTTTAGGGTGATCTCGAGAATTTCAGCACAATCTGAAGCCAAAGGTTATGCGCCGCCAAATGGTGCTCCATCTGGCGGCGTATATTAATGATTTAAATAAAGTGTTTAATGAAGTGACATTAGATTCAAATTTACATGCGTTATACATAATTACATTGCGAGTGAAATAATAGGACTTAAAACAATATGTACCATGCTTAGTCATGCATACACAAATGGAATAATATGAATGCAATTCAAAACGGTCAAAATTAAAAAAGGCAAAATTGAAGGCTTATGAGGCCTCGTTTCGAAAAATATTTGGGACAAACCGCGAACGACAGTTTGTCAACAGATAGATCCCAAAAATATACATGATTTGAAAAAAACGGTGACTAAATCGGAGCTACGAGTCAAAAGATATGATAGATCTAACATTTTGGCCAAAGTCACAAAACACCAAGCACCACGAACCGTCGGTGGTGTTTGGTGCGTGGTGCAATTTTGTGAGGAAAGATGTCTTTTTTCGGAATCTAGACGACCTTGAATGGAAATCACGTTCAGATTATCTTGCTTGTTAGGCCATTTTAGGGTGATCTTGAGAATTTCAGCACAATTTGAAATCGAAGGTTATGCGCCGCCAAATGGTACTCCATCTGGCGGCGCATACTAATGATTTAACAAAACGTGTTTAATGAAGTGACATTAGATTCAAATTTATATCCGTTATACATAATTACATTGCGATAGAAATAATAGGCATTAAAACGATATATACCATGCTAAGTCATGCATACATAAAACTAATAATACAATATAAATTGAAAACGTTCAAAGAGAACATTAAAAATGAGTAAAATGTCTTTTTTCGACATCATGATGACCTCGAATGTCAAGACATTATCCAGGAGTCTTCATGATAGGGTTGTTTTAGGGTGATCTCGAGAATTTCAGCACAATCTGAAACCAAAGGTTATGCGCCGCCAAATGGTACTCCATCTGGCGGCACATATTAATGATTTTAAGAAAGTGTTTAATGAAGTGACATTAGATTCAAATTTACATGCGTTATACATAATTACATTGCGAGTGAAATAATAGGCCTTAAAACAATATGTACCATGCTAAGTCATGCACACACAAAAGGAATAATATGAATGAAATTCAAAACGGTCAAAATCGAAATAACGCAAAATTGAAGGCTTTTGAGGCCTCGTTTTGAAAAATATTTGGGACAAACTGTAGTGACCCGAACTTTTCCATGTTTATATATATTAATTGAGATTGATATTTACATGATTAAATGTTTCCAACATGTTAAGCAATCAAACTTGTTAAGACATGATTAATTGAAATAGGTTTCATATAGACAATTGACCACCCAAGTTGACCGGTGATTCACGAACGTTAAAACTTGTAAAAACTATACGATGACATATATATGGTTATATATATAGTTAACATGATTTTATTATAAGTATGTATCTCATTAGGTATTTTAACAATGAGTTATATACATAAAAATGAGACTATTAATTTAAGAAACTCGAAAACGATATATATAACGATTATCGTTATAACAACGTCTTACTAGGTACATATGAATCATATTAAGATATTGATACACTTGGTTAATTATGTTAAATGATAAGTAAATATATTATTAAGTGTATTAACAATGAAATACATATGTAAAGATAAGACTACTAACTTAATGACTTCGAAACGAGACATATATGTAACGATTATCGTTGTAACGACATTTAACTGTATATAAATCATACTAAGATATATTATATATCATAATATCATTATAATATAACAATTTAACATCTCATTTGTTATAATAAACAATGGGTTAACAACATTCAACAAGATCGTTAACCTAAAGGTTTCAAAACAACATTTACATGTAACGACTAACGATGACTTAACGACTCAGTTAAAATGTATATACATGTAGTGTTTTAATATGTATTCATACACTTTTGAAAGACTTCAAGACACATATCAAAATACTTCTACTTAACAAAAATGCTTACAATTACATCCTCGTTCAGTTTCATCAACAATTCTACTCGTATGCACCCGTATTCGTACTCGTACAATACACAGCTTTTAGATGTATGTACTATTGGTATATACACTCCAATGATCAGCTCTTAGCAGCCCATGTGAGTCACCTAACACATGTGGGAACCATCATTTGGCAACTAGCATGAAATATCTCATAAAATTACAAAAATATGAGTAATCATTCATGACTTATTTACATGAAAACAAAATTACATATCCTTTATATCTAATCCATACACCAATGACCAAAAACACCTAAAAACACTTTCATTCTTCAATTTTCTTCATCTAATTGATCTCTCTCAAGTTCTATCTTCAATTTCTAAGTGTTCTTCATAAATTCCAAAAGTTCTAGTTTCATAAAATAAAGAATACTTTCAAGATTGCAAGTTTACTTCCAAGTTTTCTAAATCCATTCCAAGTAATCATCCAAGATCAAGAAACCTTTGTTACTTACAGTAGGTTATCTTTCTAATACAATGTAATAATCATATTCAAACTTTAATTCAATTTCTATTACTATAATAATCTTATTTCGAGTGGAAATCTTACTTGAAATTGTTTTCGTGTCATGATTCTGCTTCAAGAACTTTCAAGCCATCCAAGGATCCTTTAAAGCTAGATCTATTTTTCTCATTTCCAGCAGGTTTATCCAAGGATCTTGAGGTAGTAATGATATTCATAACATCATTCGATTCATACATATAAAGCTATCTTATTCGAAGGTTTAAACTTGTAATCACTAGAACATAGTTTAGTTAATTCTAAACTTGTTCGCAAATAAAAGTTAATCCTTCTAACTTGACTTTTAAAATCAACTAAACACATGTTCTATATCTATATGATATGCTAACTTAATGATTTAAAACCTGGAAACACGAAAAACACCGTAAAACCGGATTTACGCCGTCGTAGTAACACCGCGGGCTGTTTTGGGTTAGTTAATTAAAAACTATGATAAACTTTGATTTCAAAGTTGTTATTCTGAGAAAATGATTTTTATTATGAACATGAAACTATATCCAAAAATTATGGTTAAACTCAAAGTGGAAGTATGTTTTCTAAAATGGTCATCTAGACGTCGTTCTTTCGACTGAAATAACTACCTTTACAAAAACGACTTGTAACTTATTTTTCTGACGATAAACCTATACTTTTTCTATTTAGATTCATAAAATAGAGTTCAATATGAAACCATTGCAATTTGATTCACTCAAAACGGATTTAAAATGAAGAAGTTATGGGTAAAACAAGATTGGATAATTTTTTCTCATTTTAGCTACGTTAAAATTGGTAACAAATTTATTCCAACCATAACTTAATCAACTTGTATTGTATATTATGTAATCTTGAGATACCATAGACACGTATACAATGTTTCGACCTATCATGTCAACACATCTATATATATTTCGGAACAACCATAGACACTCTATATGTGAATGTTGGAGTTAGCTATACAGGGTTGAGGTTGATTCTAAAATATATATAGTTTGAGTTGTGATCAATACTGAGATACGTATACACTGGGTCGTGGATTGATTCAAGATAATATTTATCGATTTATTTCTGTACATCTAACTGTGGACAACTAGTTGTAGGTTACTAACGAGGACAGCTGACTTAATAAACTTAAAACATCAAAATATATTAAAAGTGTTGTAAATATATTTTGAACATACTTTGATATATATGTATATATTGTTATAGGTTCGTGAATCAACCAGTGGCCAAGTCTTACTTCCCGACGAAGTAAAAATCTGTGAAAGTGAGTTATAGTCCCACTTTTAAAATCTAATATTTTTGGGATGAGAATACATGCAGGTTTTATAAATGATTTACAAAATAGACACAAGTACGTGAAACTACATTCTATGGTTGAATTATCGAAATCGAATATGCCCCTTTTTATTAAGTCTGGTAATCTAAGAATTAGGGAACAGACACCCTAATTGACGCGAATCCTAAAGATAGATCTATTGGGCCTAACAAACCCCATCCAAAGTACCGGATGCTTTAGTACTTCGAAATTTATATCATATCCGAAGGGTGTCCCGGAATGATGGAGATATTCTTATGTATGCATCTTGTTAATGTCGGTTACCAGGTGTTCACCATATGAATGATTTTTATCTCTATGTATGGGATGTGTATTGAAATATGAAATCTTGTGGTCTATTATTATGATTTGATATATATAGGTTAAACCTATAACTCACCAATATTTTTGTTGACGTTTTAAGCATGTTTATTCTCAGGTGATTATTAAGAGCTTCCGCTGTCGCATACTTAAATAAGGACGAGATTTGGAGTCCATGAAATGTCCCGTTCTTATTGATTAAAAATGTTCCATATTAATTGATTTCGTTGCGAGGTTTTGACCTCTATATGAGACGTTTTTCAAAGACTGCATTCATTTTTAAAACAAACCATAACCTTTATTTCATAAATAAAGGTTTAAAAAGCTTTACGTAGATTATCAAATAATGATAATCTAAAATATCATGTTTACACACGACCATTACATAATGGTTTACAATACAAATATGTTACATCGAAATCAGTTTCTTGAATGCAGTTTTTACACAATATCATACAAACATGGACTCCAAATCTTGTCCTTATTTTAGTATGCAACAGCAGAAGCTCTTAGTATTCACCTGAGAATAAACATGCTTTAAACGTCAACAAAAATGTTGGTGAGTTATAGGTTTAACCTATATATATCAAATCGTAACAATAGACCACAAGATTTCATATTTCAATACACATCCCATACATAGAGATAAAAATCATTCATATGGTGAACACCTGGTAACCGACATTAACAAGATTCATATATATAAGAATATCCCCATCATTCCGGGACACCCTTCGAATATGATATAAATTTCGAAGTACTAAAGCATCCGGTACTTTGGATGGGGTTTGTTAGGCCCAATAGATCTATCTTTAGGATTCGCGTCAATTAGGGTGTCTGTTCCCTAATTCTTAGAATACCAGACTTAATAAAAAGGGGCATATTCGATTTCGATAATTCAACCATAGAATGTAGTTTCACGTACTTGTGTCTATTTTGTAAATCATTTATAAAACCTGCATGTATTCTCATCCCAAAAATATTAGATTTTAAAAGTGGGACTATAACTCACTTTCACAGATTTTTACTTCGTCGGGAAGTAAGACTTGGCCACTGGTTGATTCACGAACCTATAACAATATATACATATATATCAAAGTATGTTTATAATATATTTACAACACTTTTAATATATTTTGATGTTTTAAGTTTATTAAGTCAGCTGTCCTCGTTAGTTACCTACAACTAGTTGTCCACAGTTAGATGTACAGAAATAAATCGATAAATATTATCTTGACTCAATCCACGACCCAGTGTATACGTATCTCAGTATTGATCACAACTCAAACTATATATATTTTGGAATCAACCTCAACCCTGTATAGCTAACTCCAACATTCACATATAGAGTGTCTATGGTTGTTCCGAAATATATATAGATGTGTCAACATGATAGGTCGAAACATTGTATACGTGTCTATGGTATCTCAAGATTACATAATATACAATACAAGTTGATTAAGTTATGGTTGGAATAGATTTGTTACCAATTTTCACGTAGCTAAAATGAGAAAAATTATCCAATCTTGTTTTACACATAACTTCTTCATTTTAAATCCGTTTTGAGTGAATCAAATTGCTATGGTTTCATATTGAACTCTATTTTATGAATCTAAACAGAAAAGTATAGGTTTATAGTTGGAAAAATAAGTTACAAGTCGTTTTTGTAAAGGTAATCATTTCAGTCGAAAGAACGACGTCTAGATGACCATTTTAGAAAACATACTTCCACTTTGAGTTTAACCATAATTTTTGGATATAGTTTCATGTTCATAATAAAAATAATTTTCTCAAAATAAAAACTTTTAAATCAAAGTTTATCATAGTTTTTAATTGACTAACCCAAAACAGCCCGCGGTGTTACTACGACGGCGTAAATCCGGTTTTACGGTGTTTTTCGTGTTTCCAGGTTTTAAATCATTAAGTTAGCATATCATATAGATATAGAACATGTGTGTAGTTAATTTTAAAAGTCAAGTTAGAAGGATTAACTTTTGTTTGCGAACAAGTTTAGAATTAACTAAACTATGTTCTAGTGATTACGAGTTTAAATCTTCGAATAAGATAGTTTTATATATATGAATCGAATGATGTTATGAACATCATTACTACCTCAAGTTTAGTAGGTAAACCTACTGGAAGTGACAAGAAATGATCTAGCTTCAAAGGATCTTGGATGGCTTGAAAGTTCTTGAAGTAGGATCATGACACAAAAACAAGTTCAAGTAAGATTTTTACTCGAATTAAGATAGTTTATAGTTATAGAAATTGAATCAAAGTTTGAATATGAATATTACCTTGAATAAGAAAGATAACCTACTGTATATAACAAAGGTTTCTTGATCTTAGATGATTACTTGGAATGGATTAGAAAGCTTGGAAGTAAATTAGTAAACTTGAAGGGATTTTTGAAGTGTTCTTGAAGTGTTCTTCCTATGATGATTATAGCTTGATTCTTGAAGTGATTTTTGATGAAGATGATGATTAACTACTGGAAAAATACGTTCATAATAGTGTGTGTGTGTGTGTGTGTTGAGAGAGAATTAGAAAGAGAATTGGAAGTGAAATGGAGTGAATGATGAGTGGTAATTGGTGAGTGGTGAGTGGGGTTAAAAGGAGTTCTAGTTAGTTGACTAGCTCATGGTAGAAGTTAAAATTGATTAGTCATACATGACATAATCAAGAGTGGAATCCCATGCTAGTTCCTATTGGTATATACTCATAGTAAGTACGTTTTGAAGCTGTGTATAATACGGGTAAGAATACGACTAGAATTCTTGATGAAAGAAAAGAATGGAAAAGTAACTGTAACCATTTTCGTTAAGTATGAGTGTTTTGATATATGTCTTGAAGTCTTCCAAAAGTATTTTAATACATCTAAATACACTACATGTATATACATTTTAACTGAGTCGTTAAGTCATCGTTAGTCGTTACATGTAAGTGTTGTTTTGAAACCTTTAAGTTAACGATCTCAATTAATGTTGTTAACCCATTGTTTATTATATCTAATGAGATGTTAAATTATTATATTATCATGATATTATGATATATTAATATTTCTTAATATGATATATATACATTTAAATGTCGTTACAACGATAATCGTTACATATATGTCTCGTTTCGAAATCCTTAAGTTAGTAGTCTTGTTTATATGTATATAACTCATTGTTAATATACTTATGGAGATACTTACTTATCATAATCTCATGTTAACCATATGTATATCCATATATATATATATCGTCATGTCGTTTTTACAAGTTTTAACGTTCGTGAATCGCCGGTCAACTTGGGTGGTCAATTGTCTATATGAAACATATTTCAATTAATCAAGTATTAACAAGTTTGATTGCTTAACATGTTGGAAATATTTAATCATGTAAATATCAATCTCAATTAATATATATAAACATGGAAAAGTTCGGGTCACTACAGTACCTACCCGTTAAATAAATTTCGTCCCGAAATTTTAAGCTGTTGAAGGTGTTGACGAATCTTCTGGAAATAGATGCGGGTATTTCTTCTTTATCTGATCTTCATGCTCCCAGGTGAACTCGGGTCCTCTACGAGCATTCCATCGAACCTTAACAATTGGTATCTTGTTTTGCTTAAGTCTTTTAACCTCACGATCCATTATTTCGACGGGTTCTTCGATGAATTGGAGTTTTTCGTTGATTTGGATTTCATCTAACGGAATAGTGAGATCTTCTTTAGCAAAACATTTCTTCAAATTCGAGACGTGGAAAGTGTTATGTACAGCCGCGAGTTGTTGAGGTAACTCAAGTCGGTAAGCTACTGGTCCGACACGATCAATAATCTTGAATGGTCCAATATACCTTGGATTTAATTTCCCTCGTTTACCAAATCGAACAACGCCTTTCCAAGGTGCAACTTTAAGCATGACCATCTCTCCAATTTCAAATTCTATATCTTTTCTTTTAATGTCAGCGTAGCTCTTTTGTCGACTTTGGGCGGTTTTCAACCGTTGTTGAATTTGGATGATCTTCTCGGTAGTTTCTTGTATAATCTCCGGACCCGTAATCTGTCTATCCCCCAGTTCACTCCAACAAATCAGAGACCTGCACTTTCTACCATAAAGTGCTTCAAACGGCGCCATCTCAATGCTTGAATGGTAGCTGTTGTTGTAGGAAAATTATGCTAATGGTAGATGTCGATCCCAACTGTTTCCGAAATCAATAACACATGCTCGTAGCATGTCTTCAAGCGTTTGTATCGTCCTTTCGCTCTGCCCATCAGTTTGTGGGTGATAGGCAGTACTCATGTCTAGACGAGTTCCTAATGCTTGCTGTAATGTCTGCCAGAATCTTGAAATAAATCTGCCATCCCTATCAGAGATAATAGAGATTGGTATTCCATGTCTGGAGACGACTTCCTTCAAATACAGTCGTGCTAACTTCTCCATCTTGTCATCTTCTCTTATTGGCAGGAAATGTGCTGATTTGGTGAGATGATCAACTATTACCCAAATAGTATCAAAACCACTTGCAGTCCTTGGCAATTTAGTGATGAAATACATGGTAATGTTTTCCCATTTCCATTCCGGGATTTCGGGTTGTTGAAGTAGACCTGATGGTTTCTGATGCTCAGCTTTGAGCTTAGAACACGTCAAACATTCTCCTACGTATTTAGCAACATCGGCTTTCATACCCGGCCACCAAAAATATTTCCTGAGATCCTTGTACATCTTCCCCGTTCCAGGATGTATTGAGTATCTGGTTTTATGAGCTTCTCTAAGTACCATTTCTCTCATATCTCCAAATTTTGGTACCCAAATCCTTTCAGCCCTATACCGGGTTCCGTCTTCCCGAATATTAAGATGTTTCTCCGATCCTTTGGGTATTTCATTCTTTAAATTTCCCTCTTTTAAAACTCCTTGTTGCGCCTCCTTTATTTGAGTAGTAAGGTTATTATGAATCATTATATTCATAGATTTTACTCGAATGGGTTCTCTGTCCTTCCTGCTCAAGGCATCGACTACCACATTTGCCTTCCCCGGGTGGTAACGAATCTCAAAGTCGTAATCATTCAATAATTCAATCCACCTACGCTGCCTCATATTCAGTTTTTCTGATTAAATATGTGTTGAAGACTTTTGTGGTCGGTATATATAATACTTTTGACCCCATATAAGTAGTGCCTCCAAGTCTTTAATGCAAAAACAACCGCGCCTAATTCCAAATCATGCGTCGTATAATTTTGTTCGTGAATCTTCAATTGTCTAGATGCATAAGCAATCACCTTCGTTCGTTGCATTAATACACAATCGAGACCTTGCTTTGATGCATCACAATAAATCACAAAATCATCATTCCCTTCAGGCAATGACAATATAGGTGCCGTAGTTAGCTTTTTCTTCAATAACTGAAACGCTTTCTCTTGTTCATCATTCCATTCAAATTTCTTCCCTTTATGCGTTAATGCGGTCAAGGGTTTTACTATTCTGGAAAAGTCTTGGATGAACCTTCTGTAGTAACCAGCTAGTCCTGAAAACTGGCGTATGTGTTTCGGAGTTTTCGGGGTTTCCCACTTTTCAACAGTTTCTATCTTTGCCGGATCCACCTTAATACCTTCTTTGTTCACTATGTGACCGAGGAATTGAACTTCTTCCAACCAAAATGCACACTTTGAAAACTTAGCGTACAATTCTTCCTTCCTCAATACTTCTAACACCTTTCTCAAATGTTCACCGTGTTCTTGGTCATTCTTTGAGTAAATAAGTATGTCATCAATGAAAACAATGACAAACTTATCAAGGTATGGTCCACACACTCGGTTCATAAGGTCCATGAACACAGCTGGTGCATTAGTTAAACCAAACGGCATGACCATAAACTCGTAATGACCGTAACGTGTTCTGAAAGCAGTCTTTGGAATATCATCTTCTTTCACCCGCATTTGATGATACCCGGAACGTAAGTCAATCTTTGAATAAACAGACGAGCCTTGTAGTTGATCAAATAAGTCGTCGATTCTCGGTAGTGGGTAGCGGTTCTTGATGGTAAGTTTGTTCAACTCTCGGTAGTCGATACACAACCTGAATGTACCATCTTTCTTCTTGACAAACAAAACAGGAGCTCCCCACGGTGATGTGCTTGGTCGAATGAAACCACGCTCTAAAAGTTCTTGTAATTGGCTTTGCAGCTCTTTCATCTCGCTGGGTGCGAGTCTGTAAGGAGCACGAGCTATTGGTGCAGCTCCTGGTACAAGATCTATTTGAAATTCAACGGATCGATGTGGGGGTAATCCCGGTAATTCTTTCGGAAATACATCGGGAAATTCTTTTGCAATGGGAACATCATTGATGCTCATTTCTTCAGTTTGTACTTTCTCGACGTGTGCGAGAACAGCATTGCAACCTTTTCTTATTAGTTTTTGTGCCTTCAAATTACTAATAATATGTAGCTTCGTGTTGCCCATTTCTCCGTACACCATTAAGGGTTTTCCTTTTTCTCGTATAATGCGAATTGAATTTTTGTAACAAACGATCTCTGCTTTCACTTCTTTCAACCAGTCCATACCGATTATCACATCAAAACTCCCTAACTCTACTGGTATCAAATCAATCTTAAATGTTTCGCTAACCAGTTTAATATCTCGATTCCGACATATATTATCTGCTGAAATTAATTTACCATTTGCTAATTAGAGTAAAAATTTACTATCCAAAGGCGTCAATGGAAAACTTAATTTAGCACAAAAATCTCTACTCATATAGCTTCTATCTGCACCCGAATCAAATAAAACGTAAGCAGATTTATTGTCAATAAGAAACGTACCCGTAACAAGCTCCGGGTCTTCCTGTGCCTCTGCCGCATTAATATTGAAAACTCTTCCGCGGCCTTGTCCATTCGTGTTCTCCTGGTTTGGGCAATTTCTAATAATGTGGCCCGGTTTTCCACATTTATAACAAACTACATTGGCATAACTTGCTCCGACACTACTTGCTCCGACACCATTTGTTCCTTTCGTTCTATTAACCCCTGGTCCGTAGACCTCACACTTCGCCGCGCTATGACCATTTCTTTTACACTTGTTCCAAAATTTGGTGCAGAACCCCGAGTGATACTTTTCACACCTTTGGCATAGCTGCTTCTGATTGTTGTTATTGTTACGGTTATTATTGTAGTTGGGATGATTGTTGTAGTTGTTGTTGTTGTTGTTGTTGTTGTTGTTGTTGTTGTTGTTGTTGTTGTTGTTGTTGTTGTTGTTGGGCCGTTTGTTGTAGTTGCGATTGATGTTGCGATTGTTGGGATAATTGTTGCGATTATTGTTGTAATTGCTGTTGTTGTTGTTGTATTGGTGATTCTTATCACCGTTTTCCTCCCACTTTCTTTTGACTTGCTTCACATTGGCCTCTTCAGCAGTCTGTTCTTTAATTCTTTCTTCAATCTAGTTCACTAGTTTGTGAGCCGTTCTACATGCCTGTTGTATGGAGGCGGGCTCGTGTGAACTTATATCTTCTTGGATTCTTTCCGGTAATCCTTTCACAAA
Source organism: Rutidosis leptorrhynchoides (assembly GCF_046630445.1). Taxonomy (NCBI): domain Eukaryota; kingdom Viridiplantae; phylum Streptophyta; class Magnoliopsida; order Asterales; family Asteraceae; genus Rutidosis; species Rutidosis leptorrhynchoides. Next base: position 11,773,353 of record NC_092339.1, read on the forward strand.
CGCGTCGATCTTCTCTTCCTCATCTTCGAATGCTCCCGGACACAATAGGCACAATTCTGTGAATCGTCTTTCGTACGTGGTAATATCAAATCCTTGGGTTCGTAACCCTCTAAGTTCTGTCTTGAGCTTATTGACCTCGGTTCTGGGACGGTACTTCTCGTTCATCAAGTGCTTGAATGCTGACCACGGTAGTGCGTACGCATCATCTTGTCCCACTTGTTCTAGATAGGTATTCCACCATGTTAACGCAGAACCTGTGAAGTTATGCGTAGCGTACTTCACTTTGTCCTCTTCAGTACACTTACTTATGGCAAACACCGATTCGACCTTCTCGGTCCACCGTTTCAATCCGATCGGTGCTTCGGTTCCATCAAATTCCAAAGGTTTGCAGATAATGAATTCTTTGTAGGTGCATCCTACACGATTTCCTGTACTGCCAGATCCAAGGTTATTGTTGTTATGTAGCGCAGCCTATACTGCGGCTATGTTTGAAGCTAGAAAAGTACGGAATTCCTCTTCATTCATATTCACGGTGTGTCGCGTAGTCGGTGCCATTTCCTTCAAAATAGTCAAATGGAACAAGTTAATCATACAGAATATTAAGAGTAGTTAATAGTATTTCGTAGCATAATATGAACTCATTTATAAAAGCTTTTTCTTCATATTAGCGTTTTATAAGTTTAAATTCGGGTAGTACCTACCCGTTAAGTTCATACTTAGTAGCTAATATACAATTCAACTACTACAATTCTATATGAAAAACTGATTGTAATAATATTTCGCGTTCAAACTTTTATACAATATTTTACAAACTTACAATACCGCTTATTTTACATAAAGCATGAAATATAGCACACAATAACTTTGATACAAGATAGTTGTGAAGATAATTCTAGCTAGTACACAAGTCGTTCAGCAAAGGCAATAAAGACACGTAATTCATACGTCCAGAAACAAGTCATGCATTCTGGTTTTACTAGGACTACTTCCCATCCTTGGTCTTATGGAACATAACCGTTATGGCCGTTGATAAGACAGCGTGTTGTAACGTCGTCAAAGGGACGAGGGTTACGTAATGACCAACAGTCTCGTAATAACCTAAAAACCTCATTTCTTACCCCAATTACCGACTCCGTCACTTGTGGGAACGTTTTGTTTAATAGTTGTAGCCCGATGTTCTTGTTCTCACTTTGGTGAGAAGCAAACATTACTAACCCGTAAGCATAACATGCTTCTTTATGTTGCATGTTAGCCGCTTTTTCTAAATCACGAAGTCCTATATTCGGATATACTGAGTCAAAATAATTTCTTAACCCATTGCATAAAATAGCATTTGGGTTCCCCGCAATATATGCGTCAAAGTAAACACATCGTAACTTATGGATTTCCCAATGTGATATCCCCCATCTTTCGAACGAAAGCCTTTTTATAAACCAAGGCATTCTTGGAACGTTCTTCGAATGTCTTACAAACTGATCTCGCCTTAAATAGTTGTGCTGAGGAATTCTGACCGACTCTAGACAAGATTTCATCAATCATGTCTCCGGGTAGGTCTCTTAAAATATTGGGTTGTCTATCCATTTTGTGTTTTTATACTGTAAAATAGACAAGAGTTAGATTCATAAAAAAAATACTTATTAATACAAGCAATTTTTACATATATCATAAAGCATAAGCACACTATATTACATATATTACACCACACGAATACAACTATCTTATTCCGACTCGCTAGTTTCTTCTTGTTCGGTTTTGGTTCGTTTTGCCAAGTTTCTAGGGATATATGATGTTCCCCTAATACGAGCCGTCGTTGTCCACATTGGTTTAGAAAAACCTGGTGGTTTAGAGGTTCCCGGGTCATTGTTACAACTTAAGGACTTCGGGGGTTGACGATACATATAAAGTTCATCGGGGTTGGAATTAGATTTCTCTATTTTTATGCCCTTTCCCTTATTATTTTCTTTTGCCTTTTTAAATTCAGTTGGGGTAATTTCTATAACATCATCGAAATTCTCGTCGGAATCCAATTCATCGGAGAATTGGTAATCCTCCCAATATTTTGCTTCCTTGGCGGAAACACCATTGACCATAATTAACCTTGGTCAGTTGCTTGAGGATTCTCTTTTACTTAACCGTTTTATTATTTCCCCCACCGGTTCTATTTCTTCTTCCGGTTCCGATTCTTCTTCCGGTTCCGATTCTTCTTCCGGTTCCGACTCTTCTTCCGGTTCCTCTTCGGGAACTTGTGAATCAGTCCACGAATCATTCCAATTTACATTTGACTCTTCATTATTATTAGGTGAGTCAATGGGACTTATTCTAGAGGTAGACATCTATCACATAATATCAAACACGTTAAGAGATTAATATATCACATAATATTCATATGTTAAAAATATATAGTTTCCAACAAAAATGTTAAGCAATCATTTTTAAAGAAAACACGGTCGAAGTCCAGACTCACTAATGCATCCTAACAAACTCGATAAGACACACTAATGCAAAATTCTGGTTCTCTAAGAACAACGCTCGGATACCAACTGAAATGTCCCGTTCTTATTGATTAAAAACGTTCCATATTAATTGATTTCGTTGCGAGGTTTTGACCTCTATATGAGACGTTTTTCAAAGACTGCATTCATTTTTAAAACAAACCATAACCTTTATTTCATAAATAAAGGTTTAAAAAGCTTTACGTAGATTATCAAATAATGATAATCTAAAATATCATGTTTACACACGACCATTACATAATGGTTTACAATACAAATATGTTACATCGAAATCAGTTTCTTGAATGCAGTTTTTACACAATATCATACAAACATGGACTCCAAATCTTGTCCTTATTTTAGTATGCAACAGCGGAAGCTCTTAGTATTCACCTGAGAATAAACATGCTTTAAACGTCAACAAAAATGTTGGTGAGTTATAGGTTTAACCTATATATATCAAATCGTAACAATAGACCACAAGATTTCATATTTCAATACACATCCCATACATAGAGATAAAAATCATTCATATGGTGAACACCTGGTAACCGACATTAACAAGATGCATATATATAAGAATATCCCCATCATTCCGGGACACCCTTCGGATATGATATAAATTTCGAACTACTAAAGCATCCGGTACTTTGGATGTGGTTTGTTAGGCCCAATAGATCTATCTTTAGGATTCGCGTCAATTAGGGTGTCTGTTCCCTAATTCTTAGATTACCAGACTTAATAAAAAGGGGCATATTTGATTTCGATAATTCAACCATAGAATGTAGTTTCACGTACTTGTGTCTATTTTGTAAATCATTTATAAAACCTGCATGTATTCTCATCCCAAAAATATTAGATTTTAAAAGTGGGACTATAACTCACTTTCACAGATTTTTACTTCGTCGGGAAGTAAGACTTGGCCACTGGTTGATTCACGAACCTATAACAATATATACATATATATCATAGTATGTTTAAAATATATTTACAACACTTTTAATATATTTTGATGTTTTAAGTTTATTAAGTCAGCTGTCCTCGTTAGTAACCTACAACTAGTTGTCCACAGTTAGATGTACAGAAATAAATCAATAAATATTATCTTGAATCAATCCACGACCCAGTGTATACGTATCTCAGTATTGATCACAACTCAAACTATATATATTTTGGAATCAACCTCAACCCTGTATAGCTAACTCCAACATTCACATATAGAGTGTCTATGGTTGTTCAGAAATATATATAGATGTGTCAACATGATAGGTCGAAACATTGTATACGTGTCTATGGTATCTCAAGATTACATAATATACAATACAAGTTGATTAAGTTATGGTTGGAATAGATTTGTTACCAATTTTCACGTAGCTAAAATGAGAAAAATTATCCAATCTTGTTTTACCCATAACTTCTTCATTTTAAATCCGTTTTGAGTGAATCAAATTGCTATGGTTTCATATTGAACTCTATTTTATGAATCTAAACAGAAAAGTATAGGTTTATAGTCGGAAAAATAAGTTACAAGTCGTTTTTGTAAAGGTAGTCATTTCAGTCGAAAGAACGACGTCTAGATGACCATTTTAGAAAACATACTTCCACTTTGAGTTTAACCATAATTTTTGGATATAGTTTCATGTTTATAATAAAAATCATTTTCTCAGAATAACAACTTTTAAATCAAAGTTTATCATAGTTTTTAATTAACTAACCCAAAACAGCCCGCGGTGTTACTACGACGGCGTAAATCCGGTTTTACGGTGTTTTTCGTGTTTCCAGGTTTTAAATCATTAAGTTAGCATATCTTATAGATATAGAACATGTGTGTAGTTAATTTTAAAAGTCAAGTTAGAAGGATTAACTTTTGTTTGATAACAAGTTTAGAATTAACTAAACTATGTTCTAGTGATTACGAGTTTAAATCTTTGAATAAGATAGTTTTATATATATGAATCGAATGATGTTATGAACATCATTACTACCTCAAGTTTAGTAGGTAAACCTACTGGAAGTGACAAGAAATGATCTAGCTTCAAAGGATCTTGGATGGCTTGAAAGTTCTTGAAGTAGGATCATGACACAAAAACAAGTTCAAGTAAGATTTTTACTCGAATTAAGATAGTTTATAGTTATAGAAATTGAATCAAAGTTTGAATATGAATATTACCTTGAATAAGAAAGATAACCTACTGTATATAACAAAGGTTTCTGGATCTTAGATGATTACTTGGAATGGATTAGAAAGCTTGGAAGGAAATTAGTAAACTTGAAGGGATTTTTGAAGTGTTCTTGAAGTGTTCTTCCTATGATGATTATAGCTTGATTCTTGAAGTGATTTTTGATGAAGATGATGATTAACTACTAGAAAAATACGTTCATAATAGTGTGTGTGTGTTGAGAGAGAATTAGAAAGAGAATTGGAAGTGAAATGGAGTAAATGATGAGTGGTAATTGGTGAGTGGTGAGTGGGGTTAAAAGGAGTTCTAGTTAGTTGACTAGCTCATGGTAGAAGTTAAAATTGATTAGTCATACATTACATAATCAAGAGTGGAATCCCATGCTAGTTCCTATTGGTATATACTCATAGTAAGTACGTTTTGAAGCTGTGTATAATACGGGTAAGAATACGACTAGAATTCTTGATGAAAGAAAAGAATGGAAAAGTAACTGTAACCATTTTCGTTAAGTATGAGTGTTTTGATATATGTCTTGAAGTCTTCCAAAAGTATTTTAATACATCTAAATACACTACATGTATATACATTTTAACTGAGTCGTTAAGTCATTGTTAGTCGTTACATGTAAGTGTTGTTTTGAAACCTTTAAGTTAACGATCTCAATTAATGTTGTTAACCCATTGTTTATTATATCTAATGAGATGTTAAATTATTATATTATCATGATATTATGATATATTAATATATCTTAATATGATATATATACATTTAAATGTCGTTACAACGATAATCGTTACATATATGTCTCGTTTCGAAATCCTTATGTTAGTAGTCTTGTTTATATGTATATAACTCATTGTTAATATACTTATGGAGATACTTACTTATCATAATCTCATGTTAACCATATGTATATCCATATATATATATCGTCATGTCGTTTTTACAAGTTTTAACGTTCGTGAATCGCCGGTCAACTTGGGTGGTCAATTGTCTATATGAAACATATTTCAATTAATCAAGTCTTAACAAGTTTGATTGCTTAACATGTTGGAAACATTTAATCATGTAAATATCAATCTCAATTAATATATATAAACATGGAAAAGTTCGGGTCACTACAGTCCATGCTTGTATGATATTGTGTAAAAACTGTATTCAAGAAACTTATTTTGTTGTAACATATTTGTACCGTAAACCATTATGTAATGGTCGTGGGTAAACAGGATATTTTAGATTATCATTATTTGATAATCTACGTAAAGCTTTTTAAACCTTTATTGATTAAATAAAGGTTATGGTTTGTTTTAAAATGAATGCAGTCTTTGAAAAATGTCTCATATAGAGGTCAAATCCTCGCAATGAAATCAATTAATATGGAACGTTTTTAATCAATAAGAACGGGACATTTCAGTTAGTATCAGAGCGTTGTTCTTAGAGAACCAGAAAATTTGCATTAGTGTGTCTTATCGAGTTTGTTAGGATGCATTAGTGTGTCTGGACTTCGACCGTGTTTTCTTTAAAAATGATTGCTTAACATTTTTGTTGGAAACTATATATTATTAACATGTATATATTATGTGATATATTAATCTCTTAACATGTTTGATATTGTGTGATAGATGTCTACCTCTAGCACAAATCCCATTGACTCACCTAATAATAACGAAGAGTTGAATATATATTGGACTGATTCACAAGTTCCCGAAGAGGAACCGGAAGAAGAATCAGAACCGGAAGAAGAATCAGAACTGGAAGAGGAGGAACCGGAGGAGGAAATAGAACCGGTGGGGGAAATAATAAAACGGTTAAGTAAAAGAAAATCCTCAACCAACCGACCAAGGTTAATTATGGTCAATGGTGTTTCCGCCAAGGAAGCAAAATATTGGGAGGATTACCAATTCTCCGATGAATCGGATTCCGACGAGAATTCCGATGATGTTATAGAAATTACCCCAACTGAATTTAAAAAAGCAAAAGAAAATAATAAGGGAAAGGGCATAAAAATGGAGAAATCTAATTCCAACCCCGATGAACTTTATATGTATCGTCAACCCCCGAAGTCCTTAAGTTGTAACAATGACCCGGGAACCTCTAAACCACCAGGTTTTTTCTAAACTGTTGTGGAAAATGATAGCTAGTATTAGGGGAACATCATATATTCCTAGAAACTTGGCAAAACGAACCAAAACCGAAGAAGAAGAAATGAGCGAGTCGGAATAAGATAGTTGAATTCGTGTGGTGTAATATATGTAATATTGTGTGCTTATGCTTTATGATATATGTAAAAATTGCTTGTATTAATAAGTATTTTTTTATGAATCTAACTCTTGTCTATTTTACAGTTTAAAAACACAAAATGGATAGACAACCCAATATTTTAAGAGACCTACCCGGAGACATGATTGATGAAATCTTGTCTAGAGTCGGTCAGAATTCTTCGACACAACTATTTAAGGCGAGATCAGTTTGTAAGACATTCGAAGAACGTTCCAAGAATGCCTTGGTTTATAAAAGGCTTTCGTTCGAAAGATGGGGGATATCACATTGGGAAATCCATAAGTTACGATGTGTTTACTTTGACGCATATATTGCGGGGAACCCAAATGCTATTTTACGCAATGGGTTAAGAAATTATTTTGACTCAATATATCCGAATATTGGACTTCGTGATTTAGAAAAAGCGGCTAACATGCAACATAAAGAAGCATGTTATGCTTACGGATTAGTAATGTTCGCTTCTCACCAAAGTGAGAACAAGAACATCGGGCTACAACTATTAAACAAAACGTTCCCACAAGTGACGGAGTCGGTAATTGGGGTAAGAAATAAGGTTTTTAGATTGTTACGGGACTGTTGGACATTACGTAACCCTCGTCCCTTTGACGAAGTTACAACACGATGTCTTATCAATGGCCATAACGGTTATGTTCCACAAGACCAAGGATGGGAAGTAATCCTAGTAAAACCAGAATGCATGACTTGTTTCTGGACGTATGAATTACGTGTCTTTATTGCCTTTGCTGAACGACTTGTGGACTAGCTAGAATTATCTTCACAACCATTTGTATCAAATTTATTGTGTGCTATATTTCATGCTATATGTAAAATAAGCGGTATTGTAAGTTTGTAAAATATTGTGTAAAAGTTTGAACGTGAAATATTATTATAATCAGTTTTTCATATAGAATTGTAGTAGTTGAATTGTATATTAGCTACTAAGTATGAACTTAACGGGTAGGTACTACCCGAATTTAAACTTATAAAACGCTAATATGAAGAAAAAGCTTTTATAAATGAGTTCATATTATGCTACAAAATACTATTAACAACTCTTAATATTCTGTATGATTAACTTGTTCCATTTGACTATTTTGAAGGAAATGGCACCGACTACTCGACACACCGTGAATATGAATGAAGAGGAATTCCGTACTTTTCTAGCTTCAAACATAGCCGCAGTACAGGCTGCGCTACATACCAACAATAACCTTGGATCTAGCAGTACAGGAAATCGTGTAGGATGCACCTACAAAGAATTCACTGCCTGCAAATCTTTGGAATTTGATGGAACCGAAGGACCGATCGGATTGAAACGGTGGACCGAGAAGGTCGAATCGGTGTTTGCCATAAGTAAGTGTACTGAAGAGGACAAAGTGAAGTACGCTACGCATACCTTCACAGGTTATGCGTTAACATGGTGGAATTCCTATCTAGAGCAAGTGGGACAAGATGATGCGTACACACAACCGTGGTCAGCATTCAAGCACTTGATGAACGAGAAGTACCGTCCCAGAACCGAGGTCAATAAGCTCAAGACAGAACTTAGAGGGTTACGAACCCAAGGATTTGATATTACCACGTACGAAAGACGATTCACAGAATTGTGCCTATTGTGTCCGGGAGCATTTGAAGATGAGGAAGAGAAGATCGACGCGTTTGTGAAAGGATTACCGGAAAGAATCTAAGAAGATATAAGTTCACACGAGCCCGCCTCCATACAACAGGTATGTAGAATGGCTCCCAAACTAGTGAACCAGATTGAAGAAAGAATTAAAGAACAGACTGCTGAAGAGGCCAATGTGAAGCAAGTCAAAAGAAAGTGGGAGGAAAACGGTGATAAGAATCACCAATACAACAACAACAGCAATTACAACAATAATCGCAACAATTATCCCAACAATCGCAACATCAATCTCAACTACAACAAACGGCCCAACAACAACAACAACAACAGCAGCAACTACAACAATCATCCCAACAACAATAATAATCACAACAACAACAACAATCAGAAGCAGCTATGCTAAAGGTGTGAAAAGTATCACTCGGGGTTCTGCACCAAATTTTGCAACAAGTGTAAAAGAAAGGGTCATAGCACGGCGAAGTGTGAGGTCTACGGACCAGGGGTTAATAGAACGAAAGGAACAAATGGTGTCGGAACGAGTAATGGCGGAGCAAGTAGTGTCGGAGCAAGTTATGCCAATGTAGTTTGTTATAAATGTGGAAAACCGGGCCACATTATTAGAAATTGCCCGAACCAGGAGTACACGAATGGACAAGGCCGCGGAAGAGTTTTCAATATTAATGCGGCAGAGGCACAGGAAGACCCGGAGCTTGTTACGGGTACGTTTCTTATTGACAATAAATCTGCTTACGTTTTATTTGATTCGGGTGTGGATAGAAGCTATATGAGTAGAGATTTTTGTGCTAAATTAAGTTGTCCATTGACGCCTTTGGATAGTAAATTTTTACTCGAATTAACAAATGGTAAATTAATTTCAGCAGATAATATATGTCGGATTCAAGAAATTAAACTGGTTAGCGAAACATTTAAGATTGATTTGATACCAGTATAGTTAGGGAGTTTTGATGTGATAATCGGTATGGACTGGTTGAAAGAAGTGAAATAAGAGATCGTTTGTTACAAAAATGCAATTCGCATTATACGAGAAAAAGAAAAACCCTTAATGGTGTACGGAGAAAAGGGCAACACAAAGCTACATCTTATTAGTAATTTGAAGGCACAAAAACTAATAAGAAAAGGTTGCTATGCTGTTCTAGCACACGTCGAGAAAGTACAAACTGAAGAAAAGAGCATCAATGATGTTCCCGTCGCAAAAGAATTTCCCGATGTATTTTCGAAAGAATTACCGGGATTACCCCCACATCGATCCGTTGAATTTCAAATATATCTTGTACCAGGAGCTGCACCAATAGCTCGTGCTCCTTACAGACTCACACCCAGCGAGATGAAAGAACTGCAAAGCCAATTACAAGAACTTTTAGAGCGTGGTTTCATTCGATCAAGCACATCACCGTGGGGGGCTCCTGTTTTGTTTGTCAAGAAGAAAGATGGTACATTCAGGTTGTGTATCGACTACCGAGAGTTGAACAAACTTACCATCAAGAACCGCTACCCACTACCGAGAATCGACGACTTATTTGATCAACTACAAGGCTCGTCTATTTATTCAAAGATTGACTTACGTTCCGGGTATCATCAAATGCGGGTGAAAGAAGATGATATTCCAAAGACTGCTTTCAGAACACGTTACGGTCATTACGAGTTTATGGTCATGCCGTTTGGTTTAACTAATGCACCAGCTGTGTTCATGGACCTTATGAACCGAGTGTGTGGACCATACCTTGACAAGTTTGTCATTGTTTTCATTGATGACATACTTATTTACTCAAAGAATGACCAAGAACACGGTGAACATTTGAGAAAGGTGTTAGAAGTATTGAGGAAGGAAGAATTGTACGTTAGGTTTTCAAAGTGTGCATTTTGGTTGGAAGAAGTTCAATTCCTCGGTCACATAGTGAACAAAGAAGGTATTAAGGTGGATCCGGCAAAGATAGAAACTGTTGAAAAGTGGGAAACCCCGAAAACTCCGAAACACATACGCCAGTTTTTAGGACTAGCTGGTTACTACAGAAGGTTCATCCAAGACTTTTCCAGAATAGCAAAACCCTTGACTGCATTAACACATAAAGGGAAGAAATTTGAATGAAATGATGAACAAGAGAAAGCGTTTCAATTATTGAAGAAAAAACTAACTACAGCACCTATATTATCATTGCCTGAATGGAATGATGATTTTGTGATTTATTGTGACGCATCAAAGCAAGGTCTCGGTTGTGTATTAATGCAACGAACGAAGGTGATTGCTTATGCGTCTAGACAGTTGAAGATTCACGAACAAAATTATACGACGCATGATTTGGAATTAGGTGCGGTTTTTTTTGCGTTAAAGACTTGGAGGCACTACTTATATGGGGTCAAAAGTATTATATATACCGACCACAAAAGTCTTCAACACATATTTAATCAGAAACAACTGAATATGAGGCAGCGTAGGTGGATTGAATTGTTGAATGATTACGACTTTGAGATTCGTTACCACCCGAGGAAGGCAAATGTGGTAGCCGACGCCTTGAGCAGGAAGGACAGAGAACCCATTCGAGTAAAATCTATGAATATAATGATTCACAATAACCTTACTACTCAAATAAAGGAGGCGCAACAAGGAGTTTTAAAAGAGGGAAATTTAAAGGATGAAATACCCAAAGGATCGGAGAAGCATCTTAATATTCGGGAAGACGGAACCCGGTATAGGGCTGAAAGGATTTGGGTACCAAAATTTGGAGATATGAGAGAAATGGTACTTAGAGAAGCTCATAAAACCTGATACTCAATACATCCTGGAACGGGGAAGATGTACAAGGATCTCAAGAAACATTTTTGGTGGCCGGGTATGAAAGCCGATGTTTCTAAATACGTAGGAGAATGTTTGACGTGTTCTAAGGTCAAAGCTGAGCATCAAAAACCATCAGGTCTACTTCAACAACCCGAAATCCCGGAATGGAAATGGGAAAACATTACCATGGATTTCATCACTAAATTGCCAAGGACTGCAAGTGGTTTTGATACTATTTGGGTAATAGTTGATCGTCTCACCAAATCAGCACACTTCCTGCCAATAAGAGAAGATGACAAGATGGAGAAGTTAGCACGACTGTATTTGAAGGAAGTCGTCTCCAGACATGGAATACCAATCTCTATTATCTCTGATAGGGATGGCAGATTTATTTCAAGATTCTGGCAGACATTACAGCAAGCATTAGGAACTCGTCTAGACATGAGTACTGCCTATCATCTACAAACTGATGGGCAGAGCGAAAGGACGATACAAACACTTGAAGACATGCTACGAGCATGTGTTATTGATTTCGAAAACAGTTGGGATCGACATCTACCGTTAGCAGAATTTTCCTACAACAACAGCTACCATTCAAGCATTGAGATGGCGCCGTTTGAAGCACTTTATGGTAGAAAGTGCAGGTCTCTGATTTGTTGGAGTGAAGTGGGGGATAGACAGATTACGGGTCCGGAGATTATACAAGAAACTACCGAGAAGATCATCCAAATTCAACAACGGTTGAAAACCGCCCAAAGTCGACAAAAGAGCTACGCTGACATTAAAAGAAAAGATATAGAATTTGAAATTGGAGAGATGGTCATGCTTAAAGTTGCACCTTGGAAAGGCGTTGTTCGATTTGGTAGACGAGGGAAATTAAATCCAAGGTATATTGGACCATTCAAGATTATTGATCGTGTCGGACCAGTAGCTTACCGACTTGAGTTACCTCAACAACTCGCGGCTGTACATAACACTTTCCACGTCTCGAATTTGAAGAAATGTTTTGCTAAAGAAGATCTCACAATTCCGTTAGATGAAATCCAAATCAACGAAAAACTCCAATTCATCGAAGAACCCGTCGAAATAATGGATCGTGAGGTTAAAAGACTTAAGCAACACAAGATACCAATTGTTAAGGTTCGATGGAATGCTCGTAGAGGACCTAAGTTCACCTGGGAGCGTGAAGATCAGATGAAGAAGAAATACCCGCATCTATTTCCCAAAGATTCGTCAACACCTTCAACAGCTTAAAATTTCGGGACGAAATTTATTTAACGGGTAGGTACTGTAGTGACCCGAACTTTTCCATATTTATATATATTAATTGAGATTGATATTTACATGATTAAATGTTTCCAACATGTTAAGCAATCAAACTTGTTCAGACATGATTAATTGAAATAGGTTTCATATAGACAATTGACCACCCAAGTTGACCGGTGATTCACGAACGTTAAAACTTGTAAAAACTATACGATGACATATATATAGTTAACATGATTTTATTATAAGTATGTATCTCATTAGGTATTTTAACAATGAGTTATATACATAAAAATGAGACTATTAATTTAAGAAACTCGAAAACGATATATATAACGATTATCGTTATAACAACGTCTTACTAGGTACATATGAATCATATTAAGATATTGATACACTTGGTTAATTATGTTAAATGATAAGTAAATATATTATTAAGTGTATTAACAATGAAATACATATGTAAAGATAAGACTACTAACTTAATGACTTCGAAACGAGACATATATGTAACGATTATCGTTGTAACGACATTTAACTGTATATACATCATACTAAGATATATTATATATCATAATATCATGATAATATAACAATTTAACATCTCATTTATTATAATAAACAATGGGTTAACAACATTCAACAAGATCGTTAACCTAAAGGTTTCAAAACAACATTTACATGTAACGACTAACGATGACTTAACGACTCAGTTAAAATGTATATACATGTAGTGTTTTAATATGTATTCATACACTTTTGAAAGACTTCAAGACACTTATCAAAATACTTCTACTTAACAAAAATGCTTACAATTATATCCTCGTTCAGTTTCATCAACAATTCTACTCGTATGCACCCGTATTCGTACTCGTACAATACACAGCTTTTAGATGTATGTACTATTGGTATATACACTCCAATGATCAGCTCTTAGCAGCCCATGTGAGTCACCTAACACATGTGGGAACCATCATTTGGCAACTAGCATGAAATATCTCATAAAATTACAAAAATATGAGTAATCATTCATGACTTATTTACATGAAAACAAAATTACATATCCTTTATATCTAATCCATACACCAATGACCAAAAACACCTACAAACACTTTCATTCTTCAATTTTCTTCATCTAATTGATCTCTCTCAAGTTCTATCTTCAATTTCTAAGTGTTCTTCATAAATTCCAAAAGTTCTAGTTTCATAAAATCAAGAATACTTTCAAGATTGCAAGTTTACTTCCAAGTTTTCTAAATCCATTCCAAGTAATCATCCAAGATCAAGAAACCTTTGTTACTTACAGTAGGTTATCTTTCTAATACAAGGTAATAATCATATTCAAACTTTAATTCAATTTCTATTACTATAATAATCTTATTTCGAGTGGAAATCTTACTTGAAATTATTTTCGTGTCATGATTCTGCTTCAAGAACTTTCAAGCCATCCAAGGATCCTTTAAAGCTAGATCTATTTTTCTCATTTCCAGCAGGTTTATCCAAGGATCTTGAGGTAGTAATGATGTTCATAACATCATTCGATTCATACATATAAAGCTATCTTATTCGAAGGTTTAAACTTGTAATCACTAGAACATAGTTTAGTTAATTCTAAACTTGTTCGCAAATAAAAGTTAATCCTTCTAACTTGACTTTTATAATCAACTAAAAACATATTCTATATCTATATTATATGCTAACTTAATGATTTAAAACCTGGAAACACGAAAAACACCGTAAAACCGGATTTACGCCGTCGTAGTAACACCGCGGGCTGTTTTGGGTTAGTTAATTAAAAACTATGAGAAACTTTGATTTTAAAGTTGTTATTCTGAGAAAATGATTTTTATTATGAACATGAAACTATATCCAAAAATTATGGTTAAACTCAAAGTGAAAGTATGTTTTCTAAAATGGTCATCTAAACGTCGTTCTTTCGACTGAAATGACTACCTTTACAAAAACGACTTGCAACTTATTTTTCTGACTATAAACCTATACTTTTTCTGTTTAGATTCATAAAATAGAGTTCAATATGAAACCATAGCAATTTGATTCACTCAAAACGGATTTAAAATGAAGAAGTTATGGGTAAAACAAGATTGGATAATTTTTCTCATTTTAGCTACGTGAAAATTGGTAACAAATTTATTCCAACCATAACTTAATCAACTTGTATTGTATATTATGTAATCTTGAGATACCATAGACACGTATACAATGTTTCGACCTATCATGTCGACACATCTATATATATTTCGGAACAACCATAGACACTCTATATGTGAATGTTGGAGTTAGCTATACAGGGTTGAGGTTGATTCTAAAATATATATAGTTTGAGTTGTGATCAATACTGAGATACGTATACACTGGGTCGTGGATTGATTCAAGATAATATTTATCGATTTATTTCTGTACATCTAACTGTGGACAACTAGTTGTAGGTTACTAACGAGGACAGCTGACTTAATAAACTTAAAATATCAAAATATATTAAAAGTGTTGTAAATATATTTTGAACATACTTTGATATATATGTATATATTGTTATAGGTTCGTGAATCAACCAGTGGCCAAGTCTTACTTCCCGACGAAGTAAAAATCTGTGAAAGTGAGTTATAGTCCCACTTTTAAAATCTAATATTTTTGGGATGAGAATACATGCAGGTTTTATAAATGATTTAGAAAATAGACACAAGTACGTGAAACTACATTCTATGGTTGAATTATCGAAATCGAATATGCCCCTTTTTATTAAGTCTGGTAATCTAAGAATTAGGGAACAGACACCCTAATTGACGCGAATCCTAAAGATAGATCTATTGGGCCTAACAAACCCCATCCAAAGTACCGGATGCTTTAGTACTTCGAAATTTATATCATATCCGAAGGGTGTCCCGGAATGATGGGGATATTCTTATGTATGCATCTTGTTAATGTCGGTTACCAGGTGTTCACCATATGAATGATTTTTATCTCTATGTATGGGATGTGTATTGAAATATGAAATCTTGTGGTCTATTATTATGATTTGATATATATAGGTTAAACCTATAACTCACCAATATTTTTGTTGACGTTTTAAGCATGTTTATTCTCAGGTGATTATTAAGAGCTTCCGCTGTCGCATACTTAAATAAGGACGAGATTTGGAGTCCATGCTTGTATGATATTGTGTAAAAACTGCATTCATGAAACTTATTTTGTTGTAACATATTTGTACTGTAAACCATTATGTAATGGTCGTGTGTAAACAGGATATTTTAGATTATCATTATTTGATAATCTACGTAAAGCTTTTTAAACCTTTATTGATTAAATAAAGGTTATGGTTTGTTTTAAAATGAATGCAGTCTTTGAAAAACGTCTCATATAGAGGTCAAATCCTCGCAACGAAATCAATTAATATGGAACGTTTTTAATCAATAAGAACGGGACATTTCACAAACCGCCTACGGCAGTTTGCCAACGGATAGATTCCAAAAAAAATACACGATTTGAAAAAAACGGTGACTAAATCGGAGCTACGAGTCAAAAGATACGATAGATCTAACATTTCTGCCAAAGACACCAAAACACCAAGCACCACGAACCGTTGGTGGTGTTTGGTGCGTGGTGCGATTTTGCGAGGAAAGATGTCTTTTCCGGAATCTTGACGACCTCGAATGGCAAGCACGTTCAGAGAGTCTTGCTCGTTCGCACGTTTTAGGGTGATCTTGAGAATTTCAGCACAATCTGAACCGAAGGTTTTGCGCCACCAAATGGTACTCCTTCTGGCGACGCATACTAATAATTTAAAACACGAGTTTAATGAAGTGACATTAAATTCTAATTCATATCTGTTATACATAATTACATTGTGAAAGAAATAACAGGCGTTAAAACGATATATACAATGCTAAGTCATGCATATACAAAACTAATAATACGATATAAATTGAAAACGTTTAAAGAGAACATTAAAAATGAGTAAAATGTATTTTTTAGGCATCCTGATAACCTCGAATATGAAGACATTATCAGGAGTCTTGATGTTAGGGTCATTTTAGGGTGATCTCGAGAATTTCAGCACAATCTGAAACCAAAGGTTATGCGCCGCCAAATGGTACTCCATCTGGCGGCGCATATTAATGATTTAAAAAAACATGTTTAATGAAGTGACATTAGATTCAAATTTATATGCGTTATACATAATTACATTGCAAGTGAAATAATAGGCCTTAAAACAATATGTACCATGCTAAGTCATGCATACACAAAGGGAATAATATGAATGAAATTCAAAACGGTCAAAAACAAAAAAGGAAAAATTGAAGGCTTTTGAGGCCTCGTTTCGAAAAATATTTGGGACAAACCGCCTACGTCAGTTTGCCAACGGATAGATTCTGAAAAATACACGATTTGAAAAAAACGGTAACTAAATCGGAGCTACGAGTCAAAAGATACGATAGATCTAACATTTTGGCCAAAGACACCAAAACACCAAGCACCACGAACCGTCGGTGGTGTTTGGTGCGTGGTGCGATTTTGCAAGGAAAGATGTCCTTTTCGGAATCCAGATGACCTCGAATGGTAAGCACGTTCAGAGAGTCTTGCTCGTTCAACAGTTTAAGGGTGATCTTGAGAATTTCTGCACAATCTGAACCGAAGGTTAAGCGCCGCCAAATGGTACTCCATCTGGCGGCGCATACTAATGATTTAAAAAACGTGTTTAGTGAAGTGACATTAGATTCAAATTTATATCCGTTATACATAATTACATTGCGAGTGAAATAATAGGCGTTAAAATGATATATACCATGCCAATTCATGCATACACAAAACTAATAATACGATATAAATTGAAAACGTTCAAAGAGAACATTAAAAATGAGTAAAATGTCTTTTTTCGGCATCATGACAACCTCGAATGTCAAGACATTATCAAGAGACTTGATGTTAGGGTCGTTTTAGGGTGATCTCGAGAATTTCAGCACAATCTGAAACCAAAGGTTATGCTCCGCCAAATGGTACTCCATCTGGCGGCGCATATTAATGATTTAAAAAAACATGTTTAATGAAGTGACATTAGATTCAAATTTATATGCGTTATACATAATTACATTGCAAGTGAAATAATAGGCCTTAAAACAATATGTACCATGCTAAGTCATGCATACACAAAGGGAATAATATGAATGAAATTCAAAACGGTCAAAAACAAAAAAGGCAAAATTGAAGGCTTTTGAGGCCTCGTTTCGAAAAATATTTGGGACAAACCGCCAACGGCAGTTTGCCAACGGATAGATCCCAAAAAAATACACGATTTAAAAAAACGGTGACTAAATCGGAGTACGAGTCAAAAGATATGATAGATCTAACATTTTGGCCAAAGACACAAAACACCAAGCACCACGAACCGTCGGTGGTGTTTGGTGCATGGTGTGATTTTGCGAGGAAAGATGTCTTTTTCGGAATCTAGACAACCTCAAATGGAAAGCATGTTCAGATTGTCTTGCTCGTTCAGCCATTTTAGGGTGATCTTGAGAATTTCAGCACAATTTGAAACCGAAGGTTATGCGCCGCCAAATGGTACTCCATCTGGCGACGCATACTAACGATTTAAAAAACGTTTTTAATGAAGTGACATTAGATTCAAATTTATATCCGTTATACATAATTACATTGCGAGTGAAATAATATGCGTTAAAACGATATATACCATGCTAAGTCATGCATACACAAAACTAATAATACGATATAAATTGAAAACGTTCAAAGAGAACATTAAAAATGAGTAAAATGTCTTTTTTCGGTATCATGATGACCTCGTATGTCAAGACATTATCCAGGATTCTTGATGTTAGGGTCATTTTAGGGTGATCTCGAGAATTTCAGCACAATCTGAAACCAAAGGTTATGCGCGGCCAATTGATACTCCATCTGACGGCGCATATTAATGATTTAAATAAAGTGTTTAATGAAGGGACATTAGATTCAAATTTACATGCGTTATACATACTTACATTGCGAGTGAAATAATAGGAGTTAAAACAATATGTTCCATGTAAAGTCATGCATACACAAAAGGAATAATATGAATGAAATTCAAAACGGTCAAAATCAAAAAAGGCAAAATTGAAGGCTTTTGAGGCTTCGTTTCGATAAATATTTGGGAAAAACCGCCAACGACAATTTGCCAACGGATAGAACCAAAAACAAATACACGATTTGAAAAAAAAATGGTGACTAAATCGGAGCTACGAGTCAAAAGATATGATAGATCTAACATTTTGGCCAAAGACACAAAATACCAAGCACCATGAACCGTCGTTGGTGTTTGGCTCGTGGTGCGATTTTGTGAGGAAAGATGTCTTTTTCGGAATCTAGACGACCTCGAATGGAAAGCACGTTCAGATTGTCTTGTTCGTTCGGTCGTTTTAGGGTGATTTTGAGAATTTTAGCACAATTTGAAACCGAAGGTTATGCGCCGCCAAATGGTACTCCATCTGGCGGCGCATATTAATGATTTAAAAAACGTTTTTAATGAAGTGACATTAGATTCAAATTTATATCTGTTATACATAATTACATTGCGAGTGAAATAATAGGCGTTAAAACGATATATACCATGCTAAGTCATGCATACACAAAACTAATAATACGATATAAATTGGAAATGTTCAAAGAGAACATTAAAAATGAGTAAAATGTCTTTTTTTGGCATCATGACGACCTCGAATGTCAAGACATTATCCAGGATTCTTGATGTTAGGGTCGTTTTAGGGTGATCTCAAGAATTTCAGCACAATCTGAAACCAAAGGTTATGCGCGGCCAAATGGTATGTAGCGACCCGACAAAATCGTCATTGACGGCGCCGTCTACTTAGGTCCTGTTACGTGGTCATAAGTCTTTAAAACAACGTTTGACCAAAAGATATGTCGCATTCATTTCAAATATAATGATTGTTCAAAGTTTACAAGAATAGTTCCACCACAAGTTACGTTACAAAGTTATAAGTACAAATTAAACTTATGCGACACAATTTAAAAGTAGCCAAAAGACGCTACATGTATGCATATATACTCGACATCTAATGCAAGTATCAAAATAATGATCGGAAGCATGTATCATGTATCGTTCAAGGACCTGAGAAAAACATAGAAATCTGTCAACGAAAACGTTGGTGAAATCATAGGTTTAAGTAAGTAAGTATAAATGAACCACAAGATTTATAACATTACAATAATAGTTAACCATTCCAAAAATTTGTTATCACGAGCACCCAATTATCAATGCTTAACATTCCTTCCATAGAACCCCATCACCTTAGTGCTAGAACATACACTGTTTCTCAAAAATATATTTCATTCGTAAACAGTAGCGAACCGTTTGAATGAGGGTTTGTCAAACCCATATGGCCATATAACATAAGTTCTCGCTTACACCCGGCAAGTGTAACTAATGATAATCGAATTGAGGATTTTTGTTCTAAACTCGTATGTAGAATGTTTGTTTTCCTGTACTTGTGTTCACTTAGTTAAAAAGGAACGTTTATGTTTTCTCATCCCAAATGTAAGTTTCAAAAGAGTAAAAGTGGGACTATGATCTCACCTTGAGTGCACGAGTAGTAAAGTACTTCAACAAGTAAACGTATGCAAAGAACAATGCTAGTCTTGACCTAAACAATAGGTTGTATCAATAATGGTAAACACGATAGGTCAAAGATGTTCAATTAGTCCTATGGCTCGTTACGACTCGAATACTACAACATGTGAGTCAAATTGTCATGTTTCATGCAAGATACGAGTATAAAAGCATGTTAGAACGATTTGCAAAAACATTTGGTTAAGTTTGATTAAAAGTCAACTTGGTCGGGTCAAAGTCAACGAAAAAGTCAACACGTTCGGGTCGGGTCCCGAACTATTTCTATGAGGTTTTAATCATATATGAGCACGTTAGAACAAGTTACATGTGAATCGGAGGTGCGTAGCATAGTAAACATTTTTCGAAAAATGGTAAAACGAAACAGAAACTTCAAGTGTAACTGGACGGCGTCCAGATTTTCTGGACGGCGTCCAGTATTAAAGGACTGGACGGCGTCCCAATATCTGGACGGCGTCCAGTATCGAAGAACTGGACGGCGTCCTAATATCTGGACGGCGTCCAGATTAGTATTCAGGTTCTGTTTGCTGAAAGTCTCAAGTGCACGAACCAAAATCCAAACAAACACAATTTATGATCCGCAAACAATCAAGACAGGTATCTTATACCGTTGGGAAGGTAATTTGACGAGGAAAACAACTAAACACATTTCATCAATCAATCTACCTATTACAACAACCAAAACCGCATCTAATGCTTAACATTAACCGCATACAAGTTCATAAATGCAATTCAATGATTCGGGCAACCAATTTACATGAATGATATGCCGTTTCGAAGGTAATCAAGCATACAATCCAACTAAACACTTACCAATAATAAACCATGGCATTCAATGCATCAAAAGTCCATTTCAATTTCATCAAACCCTAACCCAAATTCACCAAAATCAAGTTCATGAACTTTTCTAAAGCAACCTACACATTAAATTGAAGCTAGTGATACTAGGAACACAATTAGAACATGAACTTTTAACATCTAACAACATATGATCATCCAAAACTCAAGAACAACACACCAAAATTCAAGTTCATGCTAGTTACTTCAAAACAACAAGATCGAGCATACAATTCATATATTCATGTTAGACTTGAGCCATAGACACTAATTAACACTTTTATAAGTTAAAAACATCAAGAACACAAAATTTAGTGATTTTAGAAAGTTACCCAAATGTAATGAAATCGGTATAGAATCGAAGAGGAAGATGCAAGGATCACGAATTTGTAATTTGTTTTGTTGCTAACTTCCTAATCCGAATTTAGATGATGAATTCTTGTTGGTGTTTTTGAGAGAAAAAGAAGAAGAAGAAAGATGGAGAAGATGAAATGAATGGATGAGAGGAGTTTGACTCCTTTGACCTAGTCTCCATTTTGGAATTTTGGCAAGTTTAGTCCCTCAAGTTTGAATCGGGTGCGTGAATTACCTAATCGAGATAATTTAAAACGCGTATTAACGAAAGATGTTATAAATATATAACGGACTTTAAAATAGTTAAACGGAAAGTAACCGGAAAAAGGCGGGATGTTACATTACCTACTCCTTAAAAGAAATTTCGTCCCGAAATTTAAGTAGGCGTAGTAGTCGTTGTTTCTTCCTCGAGATCTTGCGTTTCCGAATTCACGAATAGATGAGGATACTTCCTTTGCATTTGATCTTGTCTTTTCCAAGTAAACTCGGGTCCCCTTTTGGCATTCCAACGGACCTTGACAATTGGAATTCGGCTTTGTTTTAACGTTTTGACGGAGGTGTCCACAATTTCAACCGGTTCCTCCACAAAATGAAGTTTGTCATCGATAGTAAGCTCCTCGAGAGGGATGACGAGTTCGGGTTCGGCTAAACACTTTTTCAAGTTAGATACATGGAAAGTAGGATGAACGGAACTCAGTTGAGGCGGAAGATCTAAACGATAAGCAACGGTTCCAACACGCTCCAAGATTTCGAAAGGACCAATATACCGCGGATTTAGCTTCCCGCGTTTCCCGAAACGAATTACACCTTTCCAAGGTGCGACTTTTAACATTACACAATCACCGACTTGGAATTCGAGGTCGTTGCGTTTAGTGTCGGTATAGCTCTTTTGACGACTACGGGCCGTCCTAAGCCTATCTCGGATTTGAACGATCTTCTCGGTTGTTTCATGAATAAGTTCAGGACCGGTGATTTGTTTGTCGCCTACTTCGGCCCAACAAAGAGGAGAACGACATTTTCGGCCATATAATGCTTCGAATGGTGCGGCGTTAATACTCGCGTGATAACTATTGTTGTAGGAGAATTCGGCGAGAGGCAAGTGCTTATCCCAAGCTTTTCCAAAGTCGACAACGCAAGCTCGTAGCATGTCTTCCAAGGTTTGAATTGTGCATTCGCTTTGTCCGTCGGTTTGTGGATGATATACGGTGCTCATGTCTAAACGCGTTCCCAATGCTTCTTGCAAAGTACGCCAAAATCTAGAAACAAAACGGCCATCTCGGTCGGAGATAATCGATAAGGGTACACTGTGTCGGGCTACGATTTCTTTGATGTAGAGTTATGCGAGTTTCTCCATGTTGTCGGTTTCCTTCATGGCTAGGAAGTGCGTGGATTTGGTGAGTCGGTCAACAATGACCCAAATAGTATCATAACCGCCAACCGTCTTTGGTAGTTTGGTGATAAAATCCATCATTATCCATTCCCATTTCCATTGCGGGATTTCGGGTTGTTGAAGTAGTCCGGACGGTCTTTGATGTTCGGCTTTGACTTTGGAGCAAGTTAGGCACTTTCCAACATAAGTAGCGACGTCCCTTTTAATGTTCGGCCACCAATATTGTTCTTTGAGGTCGTGGTACATCTTATTGGCACCGGGGTGAATCGAATATCTTGACTTATGGGCTTCGTCTAAAATAAGGCTTCGCAAGTCCCCATAACTAGGTACCCAAATTCTTCCGGCGAAATATCGGAGTCCGGTTTCTTTAACTTCGAATCGAGAGGTGAGGACGTTCAAGTGTTCGAGAGAGATGTTTTCATCCTTGAGAGCTTCGTCTTGGGCTACACAAATTTGACTATTGAGGTTGGTGTGAATGGTGATGTTTAAAGCTCGGACACGAAGAGGCACCGCTCTTTCTTTTCGACTTAAGGCATCGGCTACTACGTTTGCCTTCCCGGGATGGTAACGAAGCTCGCAATCGTAATCGTTCAAAGTTTCAATCCACCGTCGTTGTCTCATGTTTAGTTGCTTTTGATCGAAGATGTGTTGAAGGCTTTTGTGATCGGTGAAGATAGTACTCTTGGTTCCATAAAGATAGTGTCTCCACATTTTAAGTGCAAAGACAACGGCTCCGAGTTCGAGATCATGAGTCGTGTAATTCCGTTCATGAATTTTTAGTTGTCGAGAGGCATAAGCAATGACTTTCTTCCGTTGCATCAATACACACCCAAAACCATGTTTCGAGGCATCGCAATATACAACAAAATCATCATTGCCTTCGGGAAGTGACAAGATAGGAGCAGTGGTTAGCTTTGTCTTCAAGATTTGAAACGCGGATTCTTACTCGGTCGCCCAAATGAATTTCTTTCCCTTGTGAGTTAATGCAGTTAGAGGACATGCAACCAAAGAGAAGTTTTCGATGAATCTACGATAGTACCCGGCGAGACCCAAGAATTGACGAATGTGAGTAGGAGTAGTAGGAGTCTCCCATTTACTAATGGCTTCGATTTTTGTGGGATCGACTTTAATACCTTGATCACTTACAACATGACCAAGAAATTGAACTTCCTTCAACCAAAATTCACACTTGGAGAATTTGGCATAAAGTCGTTCTTGTCTCAAGAGTTCAAGCACAAGTCAGAGATGTTGTTCGTGCTCTTCTTCATTTTTAGAATAGATCAATATGTCATCGATGAACACAATAACGAATTTATCGAGATACGGTTTGCACACGCGGTTCATAAGATCCATGAACACCGCCGGTGCGTTAGTGAGACCAAATGGCATGACAAGGAATTCATAACTACCATAACGAGTCCGAAAAGCGGTTTTGGAGACATCTTCCCCCTTAACCCTTAATTGATGATAACCCGAGCGGAGATAGATTTTCAAATATACACAAGACCCTTGTAGTTGATCAAAGAGGTCATCGATGCGAGGAAGAGGATATCGGTTCTTAACCGTCAATTTATTTAGTTCACGAAAATCAATGCACATTCGTAGGGATCCGTCTTTCTTTTTAACAAACAAAATCGGAGCGCCCCATGGTGAATGGCTAGGTTGGATAAAACCACGGTCAAGTAGTTCTTGGATTTGACTTTGCAATTCTTGCATTTCGGATGGAGCAAGTCTATACGGTGCACGTGCTACGGGTGCGGCTCCCGGAATAAGATCGATTTGGAATTCTACCGGTCGATGAGGTGGAAGACCCGGCAATTCGTCGGGAAATACATCGGAAAAGTCACTAACAATTGGCACATCATCGATATGCTTCTCATCGGACTCGACTTTCTTAACGTGGGCAAGGATCGCAAAACAACCCTTACGGAGTAGTTTTCTAACTTTAAGGCACGAAACGAGGTTGAGTCTGGTGCAACTCTTATCGCCATAAACAATCAAAGGTTCACCATTCTCGATAGGAATTCGGATTGCGTTAAGATCACAAAGGATGTGAGATTTCGTTTTGACTAACCAATTCATACCGATTATTACATCAAAGCTTCCTAGTTCCATGGGTATCAAGTCAATTTCAAATTCCTTACCCAAAATGTTTAACGTACACCCCCGGTAATATGTGTCGGCACTTAATAATTTCCCATTAGCCACTTCAATGGTATAAGTGGTATCTAATGGAAGAGGTGGAGTGCTAAAAGAATGAGTCAAAGTCTTGGATACAAAGCATTTATCAGCACCCGAATTGAATAAGCAAGAGACATAAGAATTGTTGAGAAGAAACGTACCCGTGACTAGTTCAGTGTCATCTCGGGCTTCCTCGGTGTTGATGTTGAAAGCTCGGCTGCGCGTGTTGGGGTTATCTTTCTTCTTTGGGCATGCATTTCTATAATGACCCGTTTGGCCACATTCGTAACAAGTGCCCGTCTTTGGTGCATTGGGCCACTTTCGAGGAGTGGCACTTTTACAATCGTTGGCCTTATGACCAATTCCTTGGCACCGATGGCAAATTAGCTTACTACATTCGCCAAAGTGATGTTTGTTGCATTTGTTGCAAAGAGGTAGATTTCCGGCATAACCCTTCTTGCCGTCGGAGGTGAAAGATTTCTTGGCAAAGTTATTGTCGCTTGATTGGGGAGCTTCCGATTTTCTTTTGTTGTTACCCGACTTGTCCTCGGCTTTAGGTGCCGGTACTACGATTTCGTCCACCGTCTCTATCAATTTGCGGGCCATGTTCAAAGCTTCTTGATGATTAGGGGGTTTGGATGACATTACTCTGTGTTTGATGCTCTTTGGAAGACCATCCATGTAAAGTTCAACCCTTAAAGACTCGGGGTTCACAAGGTTTGGGCACATCAAGGCTAGTTCAGAAAATCGTTGATTATAGGCCTTGAGATCGTTTCCGACCGCTTTTAGAGTTCTTAGCTCTTGTTCGAGCTTTCGGGTTTCCTCGCGTGGAAAGTATTCGGTGATCATCTTTCCTTTCAAATCGGACCAAGAGAGAGCGTGGGCTTCATCGGTACCCACCGATTGTACATAGGTGTTCCACCAAGTGAGAGTGACGCCGGAGAAAGTGTGAGTGGAGTACTTGACCTTGTCTTGGTCCCGACAACCGCTTATGCTAAAAACGGCTTCCGTTTGCTCAAACCATCGAGTGAGAGCAACCGGTCCTCCGGTTCCATCGAAAGTGTGAGGTTTGCACCCCATGAAAGCTTTATAGGAGCATCCCTCGTTTGAGTTACCGGCTCCATTGTTGTTGTTGTTGTTGTTGTTGTTGTTGTGGTTGTTATTATTATTGTTGTTGGATGAGTGACCGGCCATGGCCGCATCTACGGCGGTGGCTATCATGCGTTGTAGAGCTTGTTCGGGAGTTTAACGGCGTGGCGCACGGCGAGGAGGCATTGTTCCTTCAAAACAAAAGAATACCGTCGGTTAGTATTCTAAATAATACTAACCGTGATATGGAATAAAGATAGAGAGAAAAATTTCCTTGACTCGCCTTAAATTCTTTATGCCACAATGTCGGAACGTTCATATGAGTCACCGTAATATAATCCCGAAAATTATATTACCCTGATTCATATGTGCATTCGACATCATTTCATATAGTCAAGGTGGCGTGTCAATCAAATTAAACAACGTGAGATTAAGATGAACTAAGAGTAGATATGAGTAGAAGCGTTCGAGTATAAATGCACAAGTAGTCAAGTAATTCCTACTTCAAGTCTATAAGCCGGTTGTAGTCTAGACTCACCAATGTACCCTATGACTCGAGGTTGACACCAATGAACTCTAAATCCCTACAACCAACGCTCTGATACCATCTGTAGCGACCCGACAAAATCGTCATTGACGGCGCCGTCTACTTAGGTCCCGTTACGTGGTCATAAGTCTTTAAAACAACGTTTGACCAAAAGATATGTCGCATTCATTTCAAATGTAAAGATTGTTCAAAGTTTACAAGAATAGTTCCACCACAAGTTACGTTACAAAGTTATAAGTACAAATGAAACTTATGTGACACAATTTAAAAGTAGCCAAAAGACGCTCCATGTATGCATATATACTCGACATCCAATGCAAGTATCAAAATAATGAGCGGAAGCATGTATCATGTATCGTTCAAGGACCTGAGAAAAACATAGAAATCTGTCAACGAAAATGTTGGTGAAATCATAGGTTTAAGTAAGTAAGTACAAATGAACCACAAGATTTATAACATTTCAATAATAGTTAACCATTCCAAAAATTTGTTATCACGAGCACCCAATTATCAATGCTTAACATTCCTTCCATAGAACCCCATCACCTTAGTGCTAGAACATACACTGTTTCTCGAAAATATATTTCATTCGTAAACGGTAGCGAACCGTTTGAATGAGGGTTTGTCAAACCCATATGGCCATATAACATAAGTTCTCGCTTACACCCGGCAAGTGTAACTAATGATAATCGAATTGAGGATTTTTGTTCTAAACTCGTATGTAGAATGTTTGTTTTCCTGTAATTGTGTTCACTTAGTTAAAAAGGAACGTTTATGTTTTCTCATCCCAAATGTAAGTTTCAAAAGAGTAAAAGTGGGACTATGATCTCACCTTGAGTGCACGAGTAGTAAAGTACTTCAACAAGTAAACGTGTGCAAAGAACAATGCTAGTCTTGACCTAAACAATAGGTTGTATCAATAACGGTAAACACGATAGGTCAAAGATGTTCAATTAGTCCTATGGCTCGTTACGACTCGAATACTACAACATGTGAGTCAAATTGTCATGTATCATGCAAGATACGAGTATAAAAGCATGTTAGAACGATTTGCACAAACATTTGGTTAAGTTTGATTAAAACTCAACTTGGTCGGGTCAAAGTCAACGAAAAAGTCAACATGTTCGGGTCGGGTCCCGAACTATTTCTCTGAGGTTTTTAATCATATATGAGCACGTTAGAACAAGTTACATGTGAATCGGAGGTGCGTAGCATAGTAAACATTTTACGAAAAATGGTAAAACGAAACAGAAATTTCAAGTGTAACTGGACGGCGTCCAGATTTTCTGGACGGCGTCCAGTATTAAAGGACTGGACGGCGTCCCAATATCTGGACGGCGTCCAGATTAGTATTCAGGTTCTGTTTGCTGAAAGTCTCAAGTGCACGAACCAAAATCCAAACAAACACAATTTATGATCCGCAAACAATCAAGACAAGTATCTAATACCATTGGGAAGGTAATTTGACGAGGAAAACAACTAAACACATTTCATCAATCAATCTACCTATTACAACAACCAAAATCGCATCTAATACTTAACATTAACCGCATACAAGTTCATAAATGCAATTCAATGATTCGGGCAACCAATTTACATGAATGATATGCCGTTTCGAAGGTAATCAAGCATACAATCCAACTAAACACTTACCAATAATAATCCATGGCA
The DNA here is from genome assembly GCF_046630445.1 of Rutidosis leptorrhynchoides. Taxonomy (NCBI): domain Eukaryota; kingdom Viridiplantae; phylum Streptophyta; class Magnoliopsida; order Asterales; family Asteraceae; genus Rutidosis; species Rutidosis leptorrhynchoides. Next base: position 11,801,709 of record NC_092339.1, read on the forward strand.
TTCAATGCATCAAAAGTCCATTTCAAGTTCATCAAACCCTAACCCAAATTCACCAAAATCATAAATCAAGTTCATGAACTTTTCTAAAGCAACCTACACATCAAATTGAAGCTAGTGATACTAGGAACACAATTAGAACATGAACTTTTAACATCTAACAACATATGATCATCCAAAACTCAAGAACAACACACCAAAATTCAAGTTCATGCTAGTTACTTCAAAACAACAAGATCGAGCATACAATTCATATATTCATGTTAGACTTGAGCCATAGACACTAATTAACACTTTTATAAGTTAAAAATATCAAGAACACAAAATCTAGTGATTTTAAAAAGTTACCCAAATGTAATTAAATCGGTATGGAATCGAAGAGGAAGATGCAAGGATCACAAATTTGTAATTTGTTTTGTTGCTAACTTCCTAATCCGAATTTAGATGATGAATTATTGTTGGTGTTTTTGAGAGAAAAAGAAGAAGAAGAAAGATGGAGAAGATGAAATGAATGGATGAGAGGAGTTTGACTCCTTTGACCTAGTCACCATTTTGGAATTTTGGCAAGTTTAGTCCCTCAAGTTTGAATCGGGTGCGTGAATTACCTAATTGAGATAATTTAAAACGCGTATTAACGAAAGATGTTATAAATATATAACGGACTTTAAAATAGTTAAACGGAAAGTAACCGGAAAAAGGCGGGATGTTACATGGTACTCCATCTGATGGCGCATATTAATGATTTAAATAAAGTGTTTAATGAAGTGACATTAGATTCAAATTTACATGCGTTATACATACTTACATTGCGAGTGAAATAATAGGAGTCAAAACAATATGTACAATGGTAAGTCATGCATACAAAAAAGGAATAATATGAATGAAATTCAAAACGTTCAAAATCAAAAAAGGCAAAATTAAAGGCTTTTGAGGCTTCGTTTCGATAAATATTTGGGAAAAACTACCAACGGCAATTTGCCAACGGATAGAACCAAAAACAAATACACAATTTAAAAAAAAATGGTGACTAAATCGGTGCTACGAGTAAAAAGATATGATAGATCTAACATTTTGGCCAAAGACACAAAATACCAAGCACCATGAACCGTCGGTGGTGTTTGGTGCGTGGTGCGATTTTGTGAGGAAAGATGTCTTTTTCGAAATCTAGACGACCTCGAATGGAAAGCACGTTCAGATTGTCTTGCTCGTTCGACCGTTTTAGGGTGATTTTGAGAATTTCAGCACAATTTGAAACCGAAGGTTATGCGCCGCCAAATGGTACTCTATCTGGCGGCACATACTAATGATTTAAAAAATGTTTTTAATGAAGTGACATTAGATTCAAATTTATATCCGTTATACATAATTACATTGCGAGTGAAATAATAGGCGTTAAAACGTTATATACCATGCTAAGTCATGCATACACAAAACTAATAATACGATATAAATTGAAAACGTTCAAAGAGAACATTAAAAATGAGTAAAATGTCTTTTTTCGGCATCATGACGACCTCGAATGTCAAGACATTATCCAGGAGTCTTGATGCTAGGGTCGTTTTAGGGTGATCGCGAGAATTTCAGCACAATCTGAAGCCAAAGGTTATGCGCCGCCAAATGGTGCTACATCTGGCGGCGTATATTAATGATTTAAATAAAGTGTTTAGTGAAGTGACATTAGATTCAAATTTACATGCGTTATACATAATTACACTGCGAGTGAAATAATAGGACTTAAAACAATATGTACCATGCTTAGTCATGCATACACAAATGGAATAATATGAATGCAATTCAAAACGGTCAAAATTAAAAAAGGCAAAATTGAAGGCTTATGAGGCCTCGTTTCGAAAAATATTTGGGACAAACCGCAAACGACAGTTTGCCAACAGATAGATCCCAAAAAAATACATGATTTGAAAAAAACGGTGACTAAATCGGAGCTACGAGTCAAAAGATATGACAGATCTAACATTTTGGCCAAAGACACAAAACACCAAGCACCACGAACCGTCGGTGGTGTTTGGTGCGTGGTGCAATTTTGTGAGGAAAGATGTCTTTTTCGGAATCTAGACGACCTTGAATGGAAAGCACGTTCAGATTGTCTTGCTTGTTCGGCCATTTTAGGGTGATCTTGAGAATTTCAGCACAATTTGAAACCGAAGGTTATACGCCGCCAAATGGTACTCCATCTGGCGGCGCATACTAATGATTTAACAAAATGTGTTTAATGAAGTGACATTAGATTCAAATTTATATCCGTTATACATAATTACATTGCGAGAGAAATAATAGGCATTAAAACGATATATACCATGCTAAGTCATGCATACATAAAACTAATAATACAATATAAATTGAAAACGTTCAAAGAGAACATTAAAAATGAGTAAAATGTCTTTTTTCGGCATCATGATGACCTCGAATGTCAAGACATTATCCAGAGTCTTCATGATAGGGTTGTTTTAGGGTGATCTCGAGAATTTCAGCACAATCTGAAACCAAAGGTTATGCGCCGCCAAATGGTACTCCATCTGGCGGCACATATTAATGATTTTAAGAAAGTGTTTAATGAAGTGACATTAGATTCAAATTTACATGCGTTATACATAATTACATTGCGAGTGAATAAATAGGCCTTAAAACAATATGTACCATGCTAAGTCATGCACACACAAAAGGAATAATATGAATGAAATTCAAAACGGTCAAAATCGAAATAAGGCAAAATTGAAGGCTTTTGAGGCCTCGTTTTGAAAAATATTTGGGATAAACCGCCTACGGCAGTTTGCCAACGGATAGATTCCGAAAAAAATATACGATTTGAAAAAAACGGTGACTAAATCGGAGCTACGAGTCAAAAGATACGATAGATCTAACATTTCTGCCAAAGACACCAAAACACCAAGCACCACGAACCGTTGGTGGTGTTTGGTGCGTGGTTCGATTTGGCGAGGAAAGATGTCTTTTTCGGAATCTTGACGACCTCGAATGGCAAGCACGTTCAGAGAGTCTTGCTCGTTCGCACGTTTTAGGGTGATCTTGAGAATTTCAGCACAATCTGAATCGAAGGTTATGCGCCACCAAATGGTACTCCTTCTGGCGACGCATACTAATGATTTAAAACACGTGTTTAACGAAGTGACATTAATATCTAATTTATATCTGTTATTCATAATTACATTGTGAAAGAAATAATAGGCGTTAAAACGATATATACAATGCTAAGTCATGCATACACAAAACTAATAATACGATATAAATTGAAAACGTTTAAAGAGAACATTAAAAATGAGTAAAATGTATTTTTTCGGCATCCTGATAACCTCGAATGTGAAGACATTATCAGGAGTCTTGATGTTAGGGTCATTTTAGGGTGATCTCGAGAATTTCAGCACAATCTGAAACCAAAGGTTATGCGCCGCCAAATGGTACTCCATCTGGCGGCGCATATTAATGATTTAAAAAAACATGTTTAATGAAGTTACATTAGATTCAAATTTATATGCGTTATACATAATTACATTGCAAGTGAAATAATAGGCCTTAAAACAATATGTACCATGCTAAGTCATGCATACACAAAGGGAATAATATGAATGAAATTCAAAACGGTCAAAAACAAAAAAGGAAAAATTGAAGGCTTTTGAGGCCTCGTTTCGAAAAATATTTGGGACAAACCGCCTACGTCAGTTTGCCAACGGATAGATTCCGAAAAATACACGATTTGAAAAAAATGGTAACTAAATCGGAGCTACGAGTCAAAAGATACGATAGATCTAACATTTTGGCCAAAGACACCAAAACACAAACGGTGGTGTTTGGTGCGTGGTGCGATTTTGCAAGGAAAGATGTCCTTTTCGGAATCTAGATGACCTCGAATGGTAAGCACGTTCAGAGAGTCTTGCTCGTTCGGCAGTTTAAGGGTGATCTTGAGAATTTCTGCACAATCTGAACCGAAGGTTAAGCGCCGCCAAATGGTACTCCATCTGGCGGCGCATACTAATGATTTAAAAAACGTGTTTAGTGAAGTGACATTAGATTCAAATTTATATCCGTTATACATAATTACATTGTGAGTGAAATAATAGGCGTTAAAACGATATATACCATGCCAATTCATGCATACACAAAACTAATAATACGATATAAATTGAAAATGTTCAAAGAGAACATTAAAAATGAGTAAAATGTCTTTTTTCGGCATCATGACAACCTCGAATGTCAAGACAATATCAAGAGACTTGATGTTAGGGTCGTTTTAGGGTGATCTCTAGAATTTCAGCACAATCTGAAACCAAAGGTTATGCTCCGCCAAATGGTACTCCATCTGGCGGCGCATATTAATGATTTAAAAAAATATGTTTAATGAAGTGACATTAGATTCAAATTTATATGCATTATACATAATTACATTGCAAGTGAAATAATAGGCCTTAAAACAATATGTACCATGCTAAGTCATGCATACACAAAGGGAATAATATGAATGAAATTCAAAACGGTCAAAAACAAAAAAGGCAAAATTGAAGGCTTTTGAGGCCTCGTTTCGAAAAATATTTGGGACAAACCGCCTACGGCAGTTTGCCAACGGATAGATTCCGAAAAAATACACGATTTGAAAAAAACGGTAACTAAATCGGAGCTACGAGACAAAAGATATGATAGATCTAACATTTTGGCCAAAGACACAAAATACCAAGCACCACGAACCGTCGGTGGTGTTTGGTGCGTGGTGTGATTTTGTGAGGAAAGATGTCTTTTTTTGGAATCTAGACGATCTCGAATGGAAAGCACGTTCAGATTGTCTTGCTTTTTCGGCCGTTTTAGGGTGATTTTGAGAATCTCAGCACAATTTGAAACTGAAGGTTATGCGCCGCCAAATGGTACTCCATCTGGCGGCGCATACTAATGATTTAAAAAACGTTTTTAATGAAGTGACATTAGATTCAAATTTATATCCGTTATACATTATTATATTGCGAGTGAAATAATAGGCGTTAAAACGTTATATACCATGCTAAGTTGTGCATACACAAAACTAATAATACGATATAAATTGAAAACGTTCAAAAAGAACATTAAAAATGAGTAAAATGTCTTTTTTCGGCATCATGATGACCTCAAATGTCAAGACATTATCCAGGAGTCTTGATGTTAGGGTCGTTTTAGGATGATCTCGAGAATTTCAGCACAATCTGAAACCAAAGGTTATGCGCCGCCAAATGGTACTCCATCTGGCGGCGCATATTAATGATTTAAATAAAGTGTTTAATGAAGTGACATTAGATTCAAATTTACATGCGTTATACATAATTTCATTGCGAGTTAAATAATAGGACTTAAAACAATATGTACCATACTAAGTCATGCACACACAAAAGGAATAATATGAATGAAATTCAAAATGGTCAAAATCAAAAAAAGGCAAAATTGAAGGCTTTTGAGGCCTCGTTTCGAAAAATATTTGGGACAAACCGCCAACGGCGGTTTGCCAACGGATAGATCCCAAAAAAATACACGATTTAAAAAACAGTGACTAAATCGGAGTACGAGTCAAAAGATATGATAGATCTAACATTTTGGCCAAAGATACAAAACATCAAGCACCACGAACCGTCGGTGGTGTTTGGTGCATGGTGTGATTTTGAAAGGAAAGATGTCTTTTTCGGAATCTAGACAACCTCGAATGGAAAGCACGTTTAGATTGTCTTGCTCGTTCGGCCATTTTAGGGTGATCTTGAGAATTTCAGCACACTTTGAAACCGAAGGTTATGCGCCGCCAAATGGTACTCCATCTGGCGACTCATACTAACGATTTAAAAAACGTTTTTAATGAAGTGACATTAGATTCAAATTTATATCCGTTATACATAATTAAATTGCGAGTGAAATAATAGGCGTTAAAACGATATATACCATGCTAAGTCATGCATACACAAAAGTAATAATACGATATAAACTGAAAACGTTCAAAGAGAACATTAAAAATGAGTAAAATGTCTTTTTTCGGCATCATGACGACCTCGTATGTCAAGACATTATCCAGGATTCTTGATGTTAGGGTCGTTTTAGGGTGATCTCGAGAATTTCAGCACAATCTGAAACCAAAGGTTATGCGCGGCCAATTGGTACTCCATCTGACGGAGCATATTAATGATTGAAATAAAGTGTTTAATGAAGTGACATTAGATTCAAATTTACATGCGTTATACATACTTACATTGCGAGTGAAATAATAGGAGTTAAAACAATATGTTCCATGGTAAGCCATGCATACACAAAAGGAATAATATGAATGAAATTCAAAACGGTCAAAATCAAAAAAGGAAAAATTGAAGGCTTTTGAGGCTTCGTTTCGATAAATATTTGGGAAAAACCGCCAACGACAATTTGACAACGGATAGAACAAAAAAAAAAATACACGATTTGAAAAAAAAATGGTGACTAAATCGGAGCTACGAGTCAAAAGATATGATAGATCTAACATTTTGGCCAAAGACACAAAATACCAAGCACCATGAACCGTCAGTGGTGTTTGGTGCGTGGTGCGATTTTGTGAGGAAAGATGTCTTTTTCGGAATCTAGACGACCTCGAATGGAAAGCACGTTCAGATTGTCTTGCTCGTTCGGTCGTTTTAGGGTGATTTTGAGAATTTTAGCACAATTTGAAACCGGAGGTTATGCGCCGCCAAATGGTACTCCATCTGGCGGCACATACTAATGATTTAAAAAACGTTTTTAATGAAGTGACATTAGATTCAAATTTATATCCGTTATACATAATTACATTGCGAGTGAAATAATAGGCGTTAAAACGATATATACCATGCTAAGTCATGCATACACAAAACTAATAATACGATATAAATTGAAAATGTTCAAAGAGAACATTAAAAATGAGTAAAATGTCTTTTTTGGCATCATGACGACCTCGAATGTCAAGACATTATCCAGGATTCTTGATGTTAGGGTCGTTTTAGGGTGATCTCGAGAATTTCAGCACAATCTGAAACCAAAGGTTATGCGCGGCCAAATGGTACTCCATCTGATGGCGCATATTAATGATTTAAATAAAGTGTTTAATGAAGTGACATTAGATTCAAATTTACATGCGTTATACATACTTACATTGTGAGTGAAATAATAGGAGTTAAAACAATATGTACCATGGTAAATCATGCATACAAAAAAGGAATAATATGAATGAAATTCAAAACGGTCAAAATCAAAAAAAGGCAAAATTGAAGGCTTTTGAGGCTTCATTTCGATAAATATTTGGGAAAAACTGCCAACGGCAATTTACCAACGGATAGAACCAAAAACAAATACACGATTTGAAAAAAAATGGTGACTAAATCGGAGCTACGAGTAAAAAGATATGATAGATCTAACATTTTGGCCAAAGACACAAAATACCAAGCACCATGAACCGTCGGTGGTGTTTGGTGCGTGGTGCGATTTTGTGAGGAAAGATGTCTTTTTCGAAATCTAGACGACCTCGAATGGAAAGCACGTTCAGATTTTCTTGCTCGTTCGGTCGTTTTAGGGTGATTTTGAGAATTTTAGCACAATTTGAAACCGGAGGTTATGCGCCGCCAAATGGTACTCCATCTGGCAGCGCATACTAATGATTTAAAAAACATTTTTAATGAAGTGACATTAGATTCAAATTTATATCCGTTATACATAATTACATTGCGAGTGAAATAATAGGCGTTAAAATGATATATACCATGCTAAGTCATGCATACACAAAACTAATAATACGATATAAATTGAAAATGTTCAAAGAGAACATTAAAAATGAGTAAAATGTTTTTTTTTGGCATCATGACGACCTCGAATGTCAAGACATTATCCAGGATTCTTGATGTTAGGGTCGTTTTAGGGTGATCTCGAGAATTTCAGCACAATCTGAAACCAAAGGTTATGCGCGGCCAAATGGTACTCCATCTGATGGCGCATATTAATGATTTAAATAAAGTGTTTAATGAAGTGACATTAGATTCAAATTTACATGCGTTATACATACTTACATTGCGAGTGAAATAATAGGAGTTAAAACAATATGTACCATGGTAAGTCATGCATACAAAAAAGGAATAATATGAATGAAATTCAAAACGGTCAAAATCAAAAAAGGCAAAATTGAAGGCTTTTGAGGCTTCATTTCGATAAATATTTGGGAAAAACTGCCAACGGCAATTTGCCAACGGATAGAACCAAAAACAAATACACGATTTGAAAAAAAATGGTGACTAAATCGGAGCTACGAGTAAAAAGATATGATAGATCTAACATTTTGGCCAAAGACACAAAATACCAAGCACCATGAACCGTCGGTGGTGTTTGGTGCGTGGTGCGATTTTGTGAGGAAAGATGTCTTTTTCGAAATCTAGACGACCTCGAATGGAAAGCACGTTCAGATTGTCTTGCTCGTTCGGCCGTTTTAGGGTGATTTTGAGAATTTCAGCACAATTTGAAACCGAAGGTTATGCGCCGCCAAATGGTACTCCATCTGGCGGCGCATACTAATGATTTAAAAAATGTTTTTAATGAAGTGACATTAGATTCAAATTTATATCCGTTATACATAATTACATTGCGATTGAAATAATAGGCGTTAAAACGTTATATACCATGCTAAGTCATGCATACACAAAACTAATAATACGATATAAATTGAAAACGTTCAAAGAGAACATTAAAAATGAGTAAAATGTCTTTTTTCGACATCATGACGACCTCGAATGTCAAGACATTATCCGGGAGTCTTGATGTTAGGGTCGTTTTAGGGTGATCTCGAGAATTTTAGCACAATCTGAAGCCAAAGGTTATGCGCCACCAAATGGTGCTACATCTGGCGGCGTATATTAATGATTTAAATAAAGTGTTTAATGAAGTGACGTTAGATTCAAATTTACATGCGTTATACATAATTACATTGCGAGTGAAATAATAGGACTTAAAACAATATGTATCATGATTAGTCATGCATACACAAATGGAATAATATGAATGCAATTCAAAACGATCAAAATTAAAAAAGGCAAAATTGAAGGCTTATGAGGCCTCGTTTCGAAAAATATTTGGGACAAACCGCGAACGACAGTTTGCCAACAGATAGATCCCAAAAAAATACACGATTTGAAAAAAAACGGTGACTAAATCGGAGCTACGAGTCAAAAGATATGATAGATCTAACATTTTGGCCAAAGACATAAAATACCAAGCACCATGAACCGTCGGTGGTATGATAGATCTAACATTTTGGCCAAAGACATAAAATACCAAGCACCATGAACCGTCGGTGGTGTTTGGTGCGTGGTGCAATTTTGTGAGGAAAGATGTCTTTTTCGGAATCTAGACGACCTTGAATGGAAAGCACGTTCAGATTGTCTTGCTTGTTCGGCCGTTTTAGGGTGATCTTGAGAATTTCAGCACAATTTGAAACCGAAAGTTATGCGCCGCCAAATGGTACTCCATCTGGCGGCGCATACTAATGATTTAACAAAACGTGTTTAATGAAGTGACATTAGATTCAAATTTATATCCGTTATACATAATTACATTGCGAGAGAAATAATAGGCATTAAAACGATATATACCATGCTAAGTCATGCATACATAAAACTAATAATAGAGTATAAATTGAAAACGTTCAAAGAGAACATTAAAAATGAGTAAAATGTCTTTTTTGGCATCATGATGACTTCGAATGTCAAGACATTATCCAGGAGTCTTCATGATAGGGTTCTTTTAGGGTGATAAATAAACTGCGATAAAATAAAATGTGATACAGAATTAACAGTTAGCTAGGAACAGTTAGCTAGGATCTTGTTAGCGTGGTTTCTTAACAAAATTTTGTATTGTTAATTAGTCTGTTTCTAATCAATTTTTATTGTGTCCATTATTTCTTCATTACGCCACTTGTTGGATTCTGATAGGTCAAAATCCAAATATGAAATTGAATTTGAATGAAAATAGTTATTCGGTGAGGAACGGATTCGTACTTATGTGGTTGTAAGTAGGATAGTAAATGACTATTGAATCAGAATCGAAGAATGTACAGTGTAACTTATTAATGTGAAATCTAAATATTTCTAGGGTATTACCTACCCGTTAAAATATTTTCACCATTAACAGTTTGTACAGAGGAATTTTTAATTACAATCTTTATGAAAACATATATACATATATATTTTCTTCAGATATAATTATGGATTTAATGAGTCAATATGATATTAAACTCATTTGTTTTACCGTTAGAACAGAATATATAATCTCTAAAACATTAGAGATTACATATTCGCCATGTTGAACGCAGATAAATGATGCAGAACGATTCGTAGAATGATGATTATGCCCGAAGTACAGAATGAGATGTTGAGGCATGTGACGTTGAAACTTGGGTTGTTGGTGGTAATGGTATTGATGTTAGTGGTACTGTTGGTGCCGGTGATTTTGTTGAAGCTGGTACGTTTTGCACCATATTTTCCAGGGCTACAACTCGGACGCGAAGCTCGTTGATTTCTTATATTATCCCGGGATGATTGTTGGTAGGAACGAGCGAATGAATAAAGTTTAGAATTGTAGATAGAATATAATTATGACGAGACAATTTCGAAATGTGAGAGAAAATGGTGTCTCAAACAGGTTCGCCGGTAAGTGCTTCAGGTTCATCGTCAAGAGGAGAATGTGGTGGTTGGAAAGGATCGCCTTCTTCGCATCTCCATTGATTAAGTCGACTACGAACTTACCCCAATTTATCCAGGATAGATGATGGCTAATTGGTTGATCCATTCCGGTTACACTACTTTCGGAGCTCAGGTGAATATTCATATCGGAATAGTTGTATAACTATCAGAATAGCTATCGGAATCCGGGGGACTCGATCTGATTGAGGGATTCATCTCGTACGATCAGATGAAGGATTTTCGATAAAAAATAGATTATAGGATGTAGATTAGTACCCTGCAACACATAATTTACATATGTATATTTAATACTAAAATCCCATAAGTTACGGAGGAATCTACGGAATTTTTCAGGCAATGTTACAGTAACAGATACGCTAAGATATAAGGTAGCAGATATGCTAAGATATAAATTTTGTCTATACACTATTCATGCAATCAGTGCAGTAAAATGTGTCTAGACTAAGAGTGATAAGCAAGTGATTCCCTAAGAATGATAAACAGGTAATTTTTGACACAAAATGATAAGCAAAACTTTTGACATGCAGACACGGTCGAAGTCCAGACTCACTAATGCATCCTAACAACTTATCAGTTATACACACTAATACAGACCTGGTTCGCTAAGACCACCGCTCTGATACCAACTGAAATGCCCCGTCCTAATCCATTTGGATGAAGTCATCAACATTTGATCCCAGAGCGATGATCGACTCCAAGTAATGTCCTTAAAATGAGCAAATGCACAGCGGAAGATTTCTTTCACACCTGAGAATAAACATGCTTTCAAGTGTCAACCAAAAAGTTGGTGAGTTCATTGGTTTATCTTAAAACAATAAAATTCATCATTTTGATAGACCACAAAATTTAAATCCTGCATGGTACAAATGGGCCCGAATCCTATACCCACCTGTAATGTACATGCTATATCTTTTAAATACAGTACATCTTTCTCGTGTACGAAACCATTTTCATAAATCATAGTAACCGTACACATATCGTGTTCACAAAAATAACATACACATAACCTGTGTATAAAATCATTCTCTCGATATATAACATTCACATCAACTGGTGACAATTTTCATGTCCACATAATTCAATGGTGGCAATTATCATGTCCACATAATTCAATGATGGCAATTATCATGTCCACATAATTCAATAATAATCCGCAGAACTTCTGTCTGCATAATAATTCATTCGAGGAATGTTTTGCTTGTGTCTATCTCGTCAAACGTTTATAAAAGCATTTCATGTATTCGCACTTCAAATATATTTCAAAAGCATTTAATAAAGCATTTAGCAAAACAGCGCATGTATTCTCAGTCCCAAAATATATATTGCAAAAGCATTTAAAAAGGGAGTAAATGAAATATTATTATAGTATATATTATAATAAAATGGTCGCACTGATTGTATGAATAGTGTATAGACAAAATTTATATCTTAGCGTATCTGCTACCTTATATCTTAGTGTATCTGTTACTGTAACTTTGCCTGAAATATTCCGTAGATTCCTCCGTAACTTATGGGATTTTAGTATTAAATATACATATGTAAATTATGTATTGCAGGGTACTAATCTACATCCTATAATCTATTTTTTATCGAAAATCCTTCATCTGATCGTACGAGATGAATCCCTCAATCAGATCGAGTCCCCCGAATTCCGATAGCTATTCTGATAGTTATACAACTATTTCGATATGAATATTCGCCTGAGCTTCGAAAGTAGTGTAACCGGAATGGATCAACCAATTAGCCATCATCTATCCTGGATGAATTGGGGTAAGTTCGTAGTTGACTTAATCAATGGAGACGCGAAGAAGGCGATCCTTTCCAACCACCACATTCTCCTCTTGACGATGAACCTGAAGCACTTACCGGCGATCCTGTTTGAGACACCATTTTCTCTCACATTTCGAAAGTGTCTCGTCAAAATTATATTCTATCCACAATTCTAAACCTTATTCATTCGCTCGTTCCTACCAACAATCATCCCGAGATAATATAAGAAATCAACGAGCTTCGCGTCCGAGTTGTAGCCCTGGAAAATATGGTGCAAAACGTACCAGCTTCAACAAAATCACCGGCACCAATAGTGCCACTAACATCAATACCATTACCACCAAAAACCCAAGTTTCAACGTCACATGCCTCAACATCTCATTCTGTACTTCGGGCATAATCATCGTTCTACGAATCGTTCTACATCATTTATCTGCGTTCAACATGGCGAATATGTAATCTCTAATGTTTTAGAGATTATATATTCTGTTCTAACGGTAAAACAAATGAGTTTAATATCATATTGACTCATTAAATCCATAATTATATCTGAAGAAAATATATATGTATATATGTTTTCATAAAGATTGTAATTAAAAATTCCTCTGTACAAACTGTTAATGGTGAAAATATTTTAACGGGTAGGTAATACCCTAGAAATATTTAGATTTCACATTAATAAGTTACACTGTACATTCTTTGATTCTGATTCAATAGTCATTTACTATCCTACTTACAACCACATAAGTACGAATCCGTTCCTCACCGAATAACTATTTTCATTCAAATTCAATTTCATATTTGGATTTTGACCTATCAGAATCCAACAAGTGGCGTAATGAAGAAATAATGGACACAATAAAAATTGATTAGAAACAGACTAATTAACAATACAAAATTTTGTTAAGAAACCACGCTAACAAGATCCTAGCTAACTGTTCCTAGCTAACTGTTAATTCTGTATCACATTTTATTTTATCGCAGTTTATTTATCGCAATTTATATACTCGCAATTTTATTTATCGTCATTTAATTTCTGTTATTTACTTTACACACTTTATTTATCGTTATTTAATTTCTGCTATTTACTTTACGCACTTTATTTATCGTTATTTAATTTCTGTTATTTATTTTACGCACTTAAAATATCGGGACCCGTATACAAGGTTTTGACATATCATATCGACGCATTTATATATATTATTTGGAATAACCATAGACACTCTATATACAGTAATGATCGAGTTCTATATACAGGGTTGAGGTTAATTCTACAATAATATATATAATTTGAGTTGTGATCGAGTTTGAGACATGTACACGGGTCACGATACGTATTAATTAATTCGAATATTATATATTAAACTATATATGAATTATTGGACTGTTAACTGTGGACTATCGACTATGGACTAATAACATTGAACAATTAAAATGAATTAAAATATTGATTATAACATATGAAACTAAACAATTCTTCAAGTTTGCCACTTGATTTCATCTTAAACTTCATTTGTATCTTGACGATTATAATCTGCATTCAAACCTTTCATGATTCTCGAAAATACCTCAATCGAGAGGATAAACCAACCGCACTTCATCTATGGGAAGGAAAGATTGATGCATATAGTTATGCACCTGAAAACTCTCGGAAACTGAGTAAACGTTTAACGCGCAACTGTGCAAATTCCTTTCACGTTATTATTACCGAAAATAACTTTTCAAATCTCTTTTCAAATAACCAACTTTGTCACAGCTCCAGCAAGTCAACTTCGACTTTTCGTTCGAAACAACCTTATTATAACCTTGATATATATGCGTACTCTTTTATTGTTACCGGGAAACCTTTTATATTCCATAATATTACCAGCAGACGTACCAGCAACCTCGTTGCTACTTGGTTTAAATCTCTCTGACAAATCACTATATTTATCTATTGAAGTCTCATCATGTACTCATCCGCATCTTGTAACGAGAACTGACATACCAATTACCGGGGATCAGCAATCAGTACTTTGAAAACTCACAGCATATCTACATCAACAGTTATATGTATAACATTCATCTCTTAGAATTATGATCTTTCATCTGAAATCCTGAAAAGCACTCAGTCTACAAATCAATACTCTGAATGTTGAAAAAGCTGAATGAAGCAGCAGAAACTCTAGGCAACTGTAAACGACCTTAAATTGTCGGAAGTTTGATGATAAAGAATAGTATGTTGGAAAAGCTCAGAAAAGTTTGAAATTGAAAAACTGATTGAGCAAACTACGAAGGAGTCTCTGAACCAATCACAAGGACTAAACTTGTACATTAAGAATCCTGATGATTATGTTTCTGATGAAATCTTTAGCGAATACCTTGCTTCAGACTCCAAACTCTTGCGAACAAAATTTCTTCACCATCCTTCGATATTAGAAATTCCAAGATATCATCGTATCTTTCATTATAAATATCCTCAATATTTCTGAAGATATTTTCATAAATATTCTCGTTCGATATTAATTATCTCTTCGTGCTATCAGTGTTACATCATATAGAAACTGTTAGTTTCTATATTCTGTAAACTTTCGAGCTTGAAATATGAATGTTATTGAAGTAATGTTGGGAACTGATGCATGAGTTAGTATAATATAATGACACTTGATCAACATGATTATATTACAGTAAGTCATGCGAAAGTTCTAATGGAACGTGATGATGGTAATGCTTGATCGACCTTACCATCACCACGAACTGTATTACTTGACTTGTATTCATCATGAACCATGTTACTTGATTCGAATTCATTATGAACCCGAACTCGACCCGAGTAGGGCATTCATAAAACTATCTGCGTATCTATCTCGAAGAAATCTTTACATTTCCTTTGATGAAACATTCTTAGACGACAAAAATCTTTCTATTAAGAATCTGAGTTCAAATATGATACTAAAACATTCTCGATTTCAATTCCAACTGTCACCACTCAAATTTCGGGACGAAATTTCTTTAACGGGTAGGTACTGTAGTGACCCGGAAATTTTCGTCTAATTTTAAACCAAACCCTTGACACGATTTAATATATTTTGACACGATAAGCTAAGTCTGTTATTCTGAGTCTCAAAATTTTTGAACTATTTCTATACATTCATTGGACCTTCGACTGTTCCCGATGATTCACGAACAAATATTGTAAATATATATGTATATATATATATATATATATATATATATATATATATATATATATATATATATATATATATATATATTATATATATATATAAATATATTTATATAATAAATGTTAATAATCATTTGTATGAAATTATTGTTAAAAATAAAAATGTAAAAAAATATATAGAATAGAAAAGTTGTTATTAGAATAAATATATATGTATGACTTCTATAATATATGTATATTGTATTATACGTAAAACATATAAAAATTAAATATTCAAATATATTAATATATAACATAAGTATTACATAATTAATAATGTGTAAGATTATTATATGAAATTTTATTACAAGTTAAAAATATAGTTGTTATAGTAATATTATTATTACCTTCATTACTATTATTAATATAAATATTAAATACTAATATCAGTATTATTAATATTATTATATATAATATGTAGTAATATAAAATTTGATACATTTGATTATTTATATTATTATTAGCACTAATATTATTGTTATCATTACTAATAACCATATTATTATAATTAGAAGTAAAATTATAACTTTAGTTATTATTATGATTATTATTATTATTATTACTAAAAATTATTATTTTTAATTTTTATTATTAGCATTATTATTTTATTTTTATCCTTATTCTTATTATTATTTAGATATTATTATTTCTATTATTATTATTAGTATTTTTTATTATTATGAATAATATTAAAAGTATTGTTATTAAATGTCTTTGCATTTATATTTATTAATATCAAATATGATAGATAAATAACTACACGAATCTGTTAGCAACCCTTTCAACCTTTATATAATTTTGTTTCTGTCTGCAATCTGTTACCTGTAGAATTCATATCACAATACATCCAAAATCAGTTTAAGATCAATTTCAACTTTATAATTTTTATTAATATTATCTGCTTTAAATCTTCTGCTACTGCACAAATTAGATTCCTGTCTGTAATTTGTTATACGTCCACTTCACAAATCATTTGGAATTTACCTAAAGTCTTCAATCCCTCTATATGTGTTACTGACTACAAAATTGAATGAAAAGAAAGAAGAAAAGAAAAGACAGATACAAAATTTGTTATACATTCAATTCAATCGTACAAATAAGATCCCTACCAATATCAATCAAGCGTACGAATTCGTTACAAGTCATAATCTACTTCATATCTTTCTTTGTTTTCTTCTCCTGGCTCAAATATTTCTGACAACATTCTCAATCTGTTTCCTTTTATTATTTTGTTGGTTTCTCTTTGGATTGATTCATCGTGTTGACACATTCTTTAATATAAAACAAATCGATCGTCCTTTGAGTTCTATTTTCAATCACTCAAAAACACAAAATAATATATTCGCTATTGAAATGATAAAAAGGAAAAATAGAAACATTTAAGATACATATACATATATTACTTACACTCAAACTTTTACTGAGAGATATTTAAGAATCACCATCCAAGACAACCATCTAACTTCCAAATTATTTTCTTTACAATCACTTACCGAGAGCCACAATCACAAATCATCTCTTGAGCTTCCATCATCATGAACTACTATTATCACTTCCTCTTCATGAAACCGTCACCTTTGAATCACCATTCTTGCCTTCGGTTGTCGAGCTTTAAAACCAAATCATTTGGTTGCTAACCTGCTATTGTTACTATCATAAACCACATGTTAATTGCCACTGTTTTTGGTTGAAACCTTAAATCATTCACAATCAGGATCACCCCACACAAACCCACCATTTTTTTTTCTCGATCATCCATTTAAACACCACCATGTGTTCCTATATTGATTCCCTTTACACTTCCTGTTGCAACTAATATTACCACAAACCACCATTTTTGATATACGTTTACT
The DNA here is from genome assembly GCF_046630445.1 of Rutidosis leptorrhynchoides. Taxonomy (NCBI): domain Eukaryota; kingdom Viridiplantae; phylum Streptophyta; class Magnoliopsida; order Asterales; family Asteraceae; genus Rutidosis; species Rutidosis leptorrhynchoides. Next base: position 11,819,255 of record NC_092339.1, read on the forward strand.
GCTGATATGAATATTCTTTTTGTTACAGCTTCCATATTATTTTTCTTTGTTTGCGAAATGATCAAACACGCCACCTTGATTTCTTCTCCATTACAAACAGCCTGCTATTGCTTATTTATTTCAGTTCACTGCAAATTGCAGCTCTTTATTTTCTTTTTCTGTTACGAAAATAATAGAAGTGAGTGGGAGGTGAAACCATTTTATTATGGGCATAATGATGATGATTATGAAAACAAAAGAAACTATCGCATGGCAGACAATCACTAGTGTGTTGTGATTTTAATTCCAGACTACCCCACCCACTATGTTCTTAATTCGGTGCTTTAGACAGAATCTGGAAATCACATGTATTCATTAAACCAAATCTTGGGCTGACCATTATTATCTTCACTTGGGCCACAAGAGTTCTTGGGCTTCTTGACCCAATAATCAAAACAACCATGGATCATCGAAGTACACACTTTTTCTATTTTTTTCTATTCGATAACTGCTAATGCTCGATGATTTCTGTTTCTTTTCAAAACCACAACCCACGATCCATAATGATCAAGGTGATATGGATGATGATATCGTGAGTCATGATGATTATGATCATGATAAAATCAATGATGATTGATACGTTGTGTTTCTATTCCCAGACCTACCTCCTGCTACGCTGCTATTTCCTGTTTACAATTCCTGTTCGGTTTGCTACTACTCGTACATACTTCTGAAACCTGCAACAGTGAAGACGAATGACGATGGGGTGGCCACACAAGGAAAAGAAAACGTTTAGGATTTAGATGATTAAGAAATATGATAGTGATGATGAGTTGATATAAATAAAGATTTCATATATGATTTAGATGGTAATTAAGATAAAGTCGAGGGTAGCGATATAAATGATGATACGAATGCAATAACAAATGATAATGATGATTGAGAAACGAAGGATAATGATGAGTTGGTGAAGAACCAAAGTCGTCCTATTTTTTTTGCTGCTTCCGGTTATAGTGGGGATCAGAAACGCATAGGGTTAGTACTTGGCCGAGTTCCCTTTATTGTTGGGCCATGATTTAAACGGGACCGAAATATTAGATGGGTTTTGCTTGTGAAAACAACAAGTAATAACAGGTTAAAACAAATAAACGAGGTTATGATGTACGAGTGAGAGGTCCTAGGTTCAATCCCGATTTGGGCCATTTCTTTTTAGTGGAAAACTTTAAAGGTAGTATACTTATTAACATTATTCTTATTATTACTATTATTTTTATTATCATTATTATTATTATTATTATTATTATTATTATTATTATTATTATTATTATTATTATTATTATTATTATTATTATTATTATTATTATTATTACTAAAGGTGTCATTATTTTAATTTTATTATTGTTATTAAAAATTAATATTATCATTACAGCTAACCTTTTATTAAAATTATCATTTTTATTATTAAATTATCATTTTTATTATTATTAGAGCTTTTAATGATATTTATCATAATTAGTATTATTTTTATCATTATTATTATTATAATTAATATTACTAGCCACAACTTTAGTTTTAAATGTATTTTGGATATAAAATATAACTATATTTTTCTTGAATCTTAAACTAATAGATATTATAAGTTAGATAAAACATTAGATATATAGAAGTATAGGTAATAAGTATACTACTTTTACTAAAAAAATATATTTTTTATATAACTCGAATTTATTAAAAATATTATCATATTAAAAATTATGAGTATTTAAAAATATGGATACTAAATATTTATTCTAAATATATTAATAAAGTATACAATATATTATTATCATAACCTAATGAAATATATAAAATAGAAATATTTAAGTAACTATAAGTATTAAATTTAATATCACAAGTATATTACTAATATCAAGATATGTATATTTATTTGAATATTATTATATGTGTTAATATACATACGTGATATAGGTTCGTGAATCCGAGGCCAACCCTGCATTGTTCAATATCGTCATATGTATTTTTACTATAAAATATAGTATGGTGAGTTCATTTGATTCTCTTTTTCTCTTTACATTTTTGGGACTGAGAATACATGCGATGTTTTGCTAAATGCTTTATTAAATGCTTTTGAAATATATTTGAATTGCAAATACATGAAATGCTTTTATAAATGTTTGACGAGATAGACACAAGCAAAATATTCCTCGAATGAATTATTATGCAGACAGAAGTTCTGCGAATTATTATTGAATTATGTGGACATGATAATTGCCACCATTGAATTATGTGGACATAATAATTGCCACCATTGAATTATGTGGACATGATAATTGTCACCAGTTGATGTGAATGTTATATATCGAGAGAATGATTTTATATACAGGTTATGTGTATGTTATTTTTGTGCACACGATATGTGTACGGTTACTATGATTTATGAAAATGGTTTCGTACAGGAGAAAGATGTACTGTATTTAAAAGATATAGCATGTACATTACAGGTGGGTATAGGATTCGGGCTCATTTGTACCATGCAGGATTTAAATTTTGTGGTCTATCAAAATGATGAATTTTATTGTTTTAAGATAAACCAATGAACTCACCAACCTTTTGGTTGACACTTGAAAGCATGTTTATTCTCAGGTGTGAAAGAAATCTTCCGCTGTGCATTTGCTCATTTTAAGGACATTACTTGGAGTCGATCATCGCTCTGGGATCAAATGTTGATGACTTCGTCCAGATGGATTAGGACGGGTCCTTATTTTAGTATGCAACAGCGGAAGCTCTTAGTATTCACCTGAGAATAAACATGCTTTAAATGTCAACAAAAATGTTAGTGAGTTATAGGTTTAACCTATGTATATCAAATCGTAATAGGAGACCACAAGATTTCATATTTCAATACACATCCCATACATAGAGATAAAAATCATTCATATGGTGAACACCTGGTAGCCGACATTAACAAGATGCATATATAAGAATATCCCCATCATTCCGGGACACCCTTCGGATATGATATAAATTTCGAAGTACTAAAGCATCCGGTACTTTGGATGGGGTTTGTTAGGCCCAATAGATCTATCTTTAGGATTCGCGTCAATTAGGGTGTCTGTTCCCTAATTCTTAGATTACCAGACTTAATAAAAGGGGCATATTCGATTTCGATAATTCAACCATAGAATGTAGTTTCACGTACTTGTGTCTATTTTGTAAATCATTTATAAAACCTACATGTATTCTCATCCCAAAAATATTAGATTTTAAAAGTGGGACTATAACTCACTTTCACAGATTTTTATTCAAAAATAAATAATATATTTTGATATTTATGAAACATAAACTAATTAATTATATATACTATTTAATAATTATTATATATATATTAATATATACAGGGTTGAGGTTGATTTCAAATAATATATATAGATGTGTCGATATGATATGTCAAAACCTTGTATACGTGTCCCGATTTTTAAAGTGCATAAAATAAATAACAGAAATTAAATGACGATAAATAAAATTGCGATAATTAAATTGTGATGAATAAACTACGATAAATAAAATATAATCAGTTAGCTAGGAACAGTTAGCTGGAAACAGTTAGCATGGATTCTTAACAAAATTTTTCATAGTTAATTTGTTTGTTTCTATCAAATTTTTATTTCGTCAAATGTGTTCTTCATTATGCCACTTGTTGAATTCTGATAGATTAAAATCCAATTATGAAATTGAATGAAAATGGTTATTCCGTGGTGAATCAGATTCGTATATCTGTGGATGTAAGTAGGATGGTAATTGACCTTTGAATCAGATTCGAAGAATGTACAGTGTAACTTATTAATGTGAAATCTAAATATTCCTCGGGTATTACCTACCCGTTAAAATATTTTCATCATTAACAGTTTGTACAAAAGAATTTTTTTTTAATTACAATCTTTATGAAAATATATATACATATATATTTTCTTCAGATATAATCATGGATTTAATGAGTTAATATGATATTAAACTCATTTGGTTTACCATTAGAACTAGAATACATAATCTCTAAAACATTTAGAGATTTCTTAATCGTCATGAAGAACGAAGATAATCGATGTAGAACGATACGTAGAACGATGATTATACTCGAGGTACATAATGAGATGTTGAGGCGTGTTTTGTTAAAACTTGAGTTGTTGGTGGTACTGGTATTGATGTTGGTGGTACTGTTGGTGCTAGTGATGTTGCTGAAGCTGATACATTTTGTACCATATTTTCCAAAATGATTACTAAAGCGCGACGTTCGTTGATTGCTTCTATTATTCCGGGATGATGGTCGGTCAGAATGAGCGGATGGATAAGGTTTAGAATTTTAGATAGAATATAATCGTGGCGAGATATTTGGGAAATGAGGGTGAAAATGGTGTTTTGAATGAGTTCGCTGGTAAGTGCTTCAGGTTCATCGCCAAGAGTGCAAGTTGGTGGGTGGAAGGGATCGCCTTCTTCTCGTCTCCATCAGTTAAGTCGACTACGAACTCATCAGATGAATTGGGGGTGGATGATTGGTTGATTCATTCTGGTGACACTGCTTTCGGAGCTTAGGTGAACATCCATATCGGAATAGCTGTCGGAATAACTATCGGGATAGCTATCGAAATCTGAGGGACTCGAACTGGTTGAGCGATTCATCTCGTACGATCAGATGAAGAAATAGATTATAGGGTGTAGATTAGTATCCTGCAATACATAATTTACATATGCATATATAATACTAAAATCCCATAAGTTACGGAGAAATCTATGGAAGCTGTCAGGCAAAGGTAACAATAACAGATACGCTAAGATATGAATTTATCTATACACTGTCTATGCAATAGAGGCAGTAAGACATGTCTAGACTAAGAATGATAAGCAGGTAACTTCCTAAGGATGATAAGCAGATGATTTTTGACTAGAAATGATAAGTAAAACTTTTGACATGCAGACACGGTCGAAGTCCAGACTCACTAGTGTATCCTAACGACTATCAATTAGACACACTAATGCAAGACCTGGTTCGCTAAGACCACCGCTCTGATACCACATGTCATACCCCGTCCTAATCCGTCTGGATGAAGTCACCAACATCTGGTTCCATTGCGATGATCGACTCCAAATAATGTCTTTACAATGAGCAAATGCACAGCAGAAGATTTCTTTCATACCTGAGAATAAACATGCTTTCAAGTGTCAACCAAAAGGTTGGTGAGTTCATAGGTTTATCTTAAAACAATAAAATTCATCATTTTGATAGACCACAAGATTTAAATGCTGCATGGTACAAATGGGCCCGAATCCTATACCCACCTGTAATGTACATGCGATATCTTTTAAATACAGTACACATTTCTCGTGTACGAAATCTATTTTCATAAATCATAGTAACCGTACACATATCCGTGTACAAAAATAACATACACATAACCTGTGTATAAAACCATTCTCTCGATACATAACATTCATATCAATTGGTGGCAATTATCATGTCCACATAATTCAATGGTGGCAATTATCATGTCCACATAATTCAATGGTGGCAATTATCATGTCCACATAATTCAATAATAATCCGCAGAACTTCTGTGTGCATAATAATTCATTCGAGGAATGTTTTGCTTATGTCTATCTCATCAAACATTTATAAAAGCATTTCATGTATTCGCAGTTCAAAACATATTTCAAGAGCATTTAATAAAGCAGTTGTAAAAATAGCGCATGTATTCTCAGTCCCAAAAATGTAAAGAGTAAAAGGGAATCAAATGAACTCACGCATATAAATATTGTAAAACAGTTAATAAAGTATTTGCACGTATTCTCAGCCCAAAAACGTAAAGAGTAAAAAGAGAGCAAATGAACTCACTATAATGTATTTTGTAGTAAAAATACATATGACGATACTGAACAATGCAGGGTTGGCCTCGGATTCACGAACCTATATCATTTATATATATTAAAACATATAATAACAACTAACCAGATTATATATTAATAAGTTACATATCGTATTACTAAATAAGTTATATTTATCCTATATACTTTAGGTAGTTAATATTTATTTATATAATACATTTATTAATATAGTAAATAACTAATAGAGTAGTTTAATAATATAATATTTATCATTTATTAAAAATAGAAATTTTTTTCAAGGTTATATGTGGTAAGAATATATATATATATATATATATATATATTCATATTATTTAATATATTCTATATATAGCTTACTAAATGTCATTTTTTTATAATAAAAATCTAGTAATATGTAATCTTAATATATTTGTAATGTATTTTGTAAAATAATATTTACTTGTAATAATTTCAATAATAGTGATAATAATAATAATAATAATAATAATAATAATAATAATAATAATAATAATAATAATAATAATAATAATAATAATAATAATAAAAGAGTACAACCTTTGAAGGAAACAAGCTAAAAAAATAAAATGCCATTGCCCGGATTCAAACCCACGACCTCCCGCTCACCCAACACCACTCTCAACCATTACACTGCTGCTACTTTTCTGTTTTAATTCATCCCATAATTCAATTTAACCCGATTTTTTGTACAAGCCCAAAAGCAATTAAGGCCCAATACTAATACTTGGATCACGACCCAACTTGTTAGATTAAGTGATAAATCGGCCCAACTAGTAATCCAATTAACAGAATCAATTAACAGGGTGATTTGACTTTCGGTTTAATCAGCAAAAGGAAGAAAGAAAAAAAAATATAATCATCAACATTATTCCATTATTATCGACAGGTATGTACCCTCATATCATCATCATCATCATGACTTCCTCAACGAGTCATCATCATCGTTGTAAACATCATCACCATCATCACTACATAAAATCACGGCTCATAATCATCTTCATTAATAACGGATCACCATCATCATCCATCTTTTTCCTGTAATCATAACTCATCGTGTACCTCATAATACATCATCAATATCACGATCACCTTCAACACTTTCATGGTCAATATCATCGTTGTCATTCTACTGCATCATTATCATCATATACGTAAGGCATCACCATCATCAAACGAATCATATCATTATCTCATCCATTCCATCGTCTTATAATATTTTACTCATTATCCTCTTAAGTGTAATTACCTCAAAAAGTAATGACCATCACTTTTGGTGGCCCTTTCTTGGTCGACCATTATGATTTAAAAACATCCCCATGTTATATTACTTTGGTATATCCCAACACCTCTACGGCCCCATCCAAAAAGAATAAGTCCACATGTAACCAACTAGTGGGTTATGGTTTGAATGAATACCGGTCATTATATAAAGAAAAGAATAAAGGTGCGCTAGTATCTTGAGTTATTTAAATCGAATATAGCAATATAAGGGATTAACAGTGGCGGTTTTTGCAGGTTATCAAATTGAATCAGAAAAGAAAAAAAATGGAAGTACAGAATCATGACGTGTTGGCGTTTGTGTAATGGTTATGGTGATGGTCACGATATGGTCTTGGTTTGAAATGGGTGGTGATAATGGGTGTTGTGGTGGCTTTTTGGTTCAACACAGGAAACAAAACAGAAAAATGGAGATGGTTTGGTGTTGGTTGTTAAAAGAGAAAAAGTGGTGATGTGTGTTCGGTTTAAATTGATCAGAAGAAGAAAAAATAAACAACTGCAGCAGCTGCTACTGCACAGAACCACTCCACTATGGCAGCAACCATGGTGGTCCTTTGGATGTGCAAGAGAGAGAAAAAGAACTAGCAAGATAAAGGATGTGAGTGAAGATAACTTACTGTAAAAAGAACTATGTCCTCGTTTAATCTAATACGTTACAATTCATCTTCGTTTGCTAATACCTTTAACGAGTTAACACCGAGAATAAAGGTATACGTTACATTAATAGCAGGGGTGGTTTGAGGTTCGCAAAAAAAAAAAAAAAGAAGGAAAGAGGAGGAAAACACAGCAGTAGGTTTTCATGGTGAAGGTGATAGATAAGGGGTGGTTAACAAGGGTAGTGGCCGATGGCTATCCAACGGTGGTTTAAATGGTGGCGGTTTCTAGTGGTGATAAGGTGAGGAAGAAGAAGCTAAAGTGAGTGCGTGATGATTCGGGCTAGATTATGAATGCATCTCCATATGTATATATATATATATATATATATATATATATATATATATATATATATATATATATATATATATATATATAATATGTAAAAGTTCTGCATATGCCTATATATTATATATTATTATTTATTATAACAATAATACAGTAAACTCAATTAATAATATCATGGACTGTTAATTCACGGATAGACATTCACGGATAGACATATAGATAAATATATATGATATAGATCATATATTATATAATAAAATAATAATTATAATATAATATAAAATAAAGAAAACGTGTACGTAATAATATCAATAACATTAGCAGTCATCACATTGAAGTTATCTGCCGACACTTTTATTATGATATTATATTGTACCCGGTTGTTAAATCAGTGGCGGATAAAAAGGTCTTAGAAAAATTCTAAACTTTTAAATTAAATGTCTTTATTTATTTAGGTCATTATGGTATAAAATTTAGTCATTAATTTAATAAATAAAAAGTACATCAACTGTCCCTCTCAATTATGAGTAAAATATAAAAAGTGTTAAAATTAAATAATTAGATCCTAAATATACTTTTAATAAGACTATAACTTATATAACTCATTTTTGGATCACCGTTTATTTTAAAATCATATAAGTTTGAATTAAACTTGCTTAATATCAATCGGGACATCAAACGAGTATTACAATCATTAAATATTTATTTTCAACATACATTATTTGTATATATAGATATATTTTAAATAATAATTATTATAATACCCTATTTTTATTTTATTAATTTTTAATAACAACAACATATAATACCTCAAATTATATTTCGAATTATTATTTATATATACATACACACATATCTATTTACAATTAATTGTTCGTGAATCGTCGAGAGCAGTCGAAGGTCAATTGAAAATATGAACATCGTTCCAATGTTTTCTAGACTCATCATTACATACTTTGCTTATTGTATCGAAATCATATAAAGATTAAGTTTAAATTTGGTCAGAAATTCCCGGGTCATCACAATAGATAATTACATTGCAAGAGAAATAACAGACGTTAAAACGATATATACCATGCTAAGTCATGCATTGATAATGATAAAAACGAACATATATTTTATAGCATTATTCCTCAAGAAAGACAAGCTTTTAGTTGAAATTGTTCTATTTACAAGTGATATTCGTTTAAATAATAAAAGGTGAAGACAAAAGATAGATTCGACGAATTGAAGACGCAAACGACCAAAAAGCTCAAAAGTACAAAATATAATCAATGAGGTTCCAATTATTGATAAGAAACGTCTCAAAATTACAAGAGTACAAGATTCAAAACGCAAAGTATAAGATATTAAATTATTCGCAAGGACGTTCGAAAATCCGGAACCAGGACCAGAGTCAACTCTCAACGCTCGACGCAACGGACTAAAAATTACAAGTCAACTATGCACATAAATAAAATATAATATTTAAATAATTACTAAAATTATTTATATATTATATTTATTTATATAATCGTCGGCAAACAAAGAGCCAAAGTTGAGTGAGCTGTAAAATGTAACTCCGCGACTCGCGGAGCCCCCAATTTTGAAACAGCCTATAAAAGCAACGCAGTTCGACGAGTAAAAATATCGATAAAATCAATCTCTCTTTCAATATATACGTAATATATATATATATATTTATATTTTAATTTTAATTTTAATTTTAAATCCTAATAATAAGGGTATGTTAGCGAATGTTGTAAGGGTGTAAGTCGAAATTCTGTCCGTGTAACGCTACGCTATTTTTAATCATTGTAAGTTATGTTCAACCTTTTTAATTTAATGTCTCGTAGCTAAGTTATTATTATGCTTATTTAATCCGAAGTAATCATGATGTTGGGATAATTATTAAAATTGGGTAATTGGGCTTTGTATCATAATTGAGGTTTGGACAAAAGAACGACACTTGTGGAAATTATACTATGGGCTATTAATGGACTTTATATTTGTTTAACTAAATGATAGTTTGTTAATTTTAATATAAAGATTTACAATTGGACGTCCCTATAAATAACCATATACACTCAATCGGACACGATGGGCGGGGTATTTATATGTACGAATAATCGTTCATTTAACCGGACACGGGAATGGATTAATAGCCACTAGAATTATTAAAACAGGCTTAAAATTATGTATAAGGACACTTGGTATAATTGTTAACAAAGTATTAAAACCTTGGGTTACACTTAGTCGACATCCTGGTGTAATTATTAAACAAAGTATTAAAATCTTGTTACAGTTTAAGTTCCCAATTAGTTGGAATATTTGACTTCGGGTATAAGGATAATTTGATTAGGACACTCACACTTTATATTTATGACTGATGGACTGTTATGGACAAAAACCAGACGGACATATTAAATAATCCAGGACAAAGGACAATTAAACCATGGGCATAAAACTAAAATCAACACGTCAAACATCATGATTACGGAAGTTTAAATAAGCATAATTCTTTTATTTCATATTTAATTTCCTTTATTTTATATTTAATTGCACTTCTAATTATCGCATTTTTATTTATTGTTATTGTATTTAATTGCACTTTTAATTATCGTACTTTTTAATTATCGCAAGTTTATTTTATCACACTTTTATTATTCGCAATTTCATTATCGTTATTTACTTTACGCTTTAAATTAAGTCTTTTATCTATTTAATATTTTACATTTGGTTTTAACTGCGACTAAAGTTTTAAAATCGACAAACCGGTCATTAAACGGTAAAAATCCCCCTTTATAATAATAATATTACTTATATATATATATGTATTTTTATAAATTAAACTAATATAGCGTTAAGCTTTGATTAAAAGATTTTCCCTGTGGAACGAACCGAACTTACTAAAAACTACACTACTGTACGATTAGGTACACTGCCTATAAGTGTTGTAGCAAAGTTTAAGTATATCCATTCTCTAAATAAATAAATATCTTGTGTAAAATTGTATCGTATTTAATAGTATTTCCTTGTAAAATTTAATAGTATTTTATACCCCTTAGCTTTGACATCAAGTATTTTTGGCGCCGCTGCCGGGGAACATCTAGCTTAAAAGCCGGAAGCGCAACGCTAATATAAAAAAAAATTATTTTTTACTAATATAAAAAATACGCTTTTGTAAAAATACGTTTTAAATATTCAAAAATATAAAAAGAAAAACAAAAATATAAATATTTTTAAGAGTTTATTAAATATTTAAGTTTTATAAAGTTTCTTTATTTTTATTTTATAAAAAATATAAGTTTTATTTAAATATTTTGTGTTTATTTAAAATATAAAAAAATTTTAAAAAAAACCAAAAAAAAATAAATATATATATATATATCTATTTTTTTAGATTGTTATTTTTATAAAATTATAAAGTATTTCTATTTTTATTTTAGTTTTTAAAACATAAGTTTTATTTAGTTTTTATAAATATTTTATTTAAATATTTAAATAGAAAATATAAAAAAAAACTGAAACGAACGATTTTTGGCCTGCACCTAATCTGAAATTTCGAACCCCGTGACTTGCGGAGTTTTTCAGCTTCTAGAACCGCGACTCGCGGAGCCACTCTGACACGGGTACACAGAACCCTAATCAGGCATTAATTACGGTGTAATTATTATTATTAATAATTAAAAACCCTAATTAGGTTTTACTTTTTAATTAATTAAGTTTAGTTTATTTAATTGTTTAGTTATTTATTTAATTTATATATTTAGTTTAATTAAATTGTAAAATTAATAGTTTTATAAAATAAATAATATAAAAATAATATTTTTATAAAAATTGTACTTTTTACAACTTTTAGTATATTTTTATATTTTGTCCCTTTTTTAATTATTTTAGCGTAATATTTGTATTTTTTACTCGTATTTAGTTTTAAACTTAGTTTTTGCATTGTTATTTTTATTTATAGATTTTTAGGCCTTGCCGTATCCCTTAAGTGCTTTTTCTTTAGACTAAGATTTAGGTGCTTTAGAATTTTGCGACGCCTTTTTAAGTTTTAGTTTCTTTTTAAGTTATTGCCATTTGGGATATAGTTTTACTTGTAAGCTTTAATATTTTTAGAAGCAACTTTTAATTTTTAGTTTTTAGTGCCTTTTTAAGTTTCAACGCGCTACTTTCTTATTTTTATTTTTCGACGCCTTTTACCTATGTATCAATTATCATTCCAATTAGTAATCTCAATTTGTGATTATAATTTTAAGTTAGTGATAGTAATAAGGTTGGGTTAGTCAAGTATTTTTAAGTTTTATAAGTCACTCTTTTTCTTTCTTATTTTTCGACGCCTTTTATTTTTTGACCTTTTTCGACGCGCTCTTTTTCTTTCTTATTTCTCGCTATTCTAGTTTTAGGACATAGATTTTTTTTTCTTTCTACTTCTTATCTATACTTCTTAAAATTACGAAAATTTATTTTAAGTGGTTAAATTGATAGACATCAAAATTTTCTGGTTCGTAGTAATAGTTGAATTTGTACGTGGACCGGGTTATTGGAGCCAAACAGTCCTCAATTATATTGAGACCAAACGAATCCTGCCCCTCTGCTGCATCTTTTGGCTATTCGAAACGTGGACAAAATCAGAAAAGTCTATTAATTGGATAACTTATATAATTTTTCTTTCCTTTTAAAAACTAATAGGATATTCGGTGAATGCACCGAGCAAGACGTTCACCACCTTTTGTATGTTCACCACCTGTAACTCGATCAAGACATCTAGCTAATATTGTCGCCGTTGATAATCCATTTTTTGAAACCGACCTCACAATTGAGAATCCGGAGAATAATCAGGGACGATTCATAGATCCTGAACCATTAATTTTTCCTCCGGAACCACCAATCATTCAAACAGAGATTGTTGAGGAACGAACCATTAAATCAGAATCTTCTAGTGATTCCGATTCAACAAATTCAATTATGGAGAATCTAGAACCTTTAAGTATGGAAGACCGAATGAGAGCTAAACGCACTGGCCAAGGTCACACAATTACTCATCCAGACATTAATGCGCCAGATTATGAAATCAAAGGACAAATTCTACACATGGTGACTAATCAATGCCAATTTAGTGGTGCACCGAAGGAAGATCCAAATGAACATCTTCGTACCTTTAATAGGATCTGCACTCTATTTAAAATCCGAGAAGTGGAAGATGAACAGATATTTCTCATGTTATTTCCTTGGACTTTAAAAGGAGAAGCCAAAGATTGGTTGGAATCGTTACCTGAAGGGGAGATTGATACATGGGACGTTTTAGTTGAAAAATTTCTTAAACAATTCTTTCCGGCATCTAAAGCCGTAAGACTTCAAGGAGAAATTGTTACGTTTACACAGAAACCGAATGAAACTCTATATGAGGCGTGGATAAGATTTGGAAAGTTATTAAGAGGATGTCCGCAACATGGTTTAGACACCTGTCAAATAGTACAAATATTCTACCAAGGATGCGACATCACTACAAGAAAAGACATCGATATAGCAGCTGGTGGTTCCATTATGAATAAAACCGAAACTGATGCTTACAAAATTATTGATAACACTACTTCCCACTCACATGAGTGGCACCAAGAAAAAGATATCGTTAGATCATCTAAAGCAGCTAGAGCCGATTCTAGCCATGACTTAGATTCCATTTCCGCAAAGATAGATGCTGTCGAGAGATGAATGGAAAAGATGACTAAAGATATACACTCAATACGAATTAGTTGTGAGCAGTGTGGAGGACCACATTTGACAAAAGATTGTCTTAGTATTGAATTAACAATGGAACAAAGAGAGAATATTTCATATCTAAACCAAAGGCCTGGAAATAATTATCAGAATAATTATCAACAACCAAGACCGATTTACAATCAAAATCAGAATTATAACCGAAATATTCCATACAACAACCAACAAGGTCCTAGCAATCAACAAGTATCCAACAATACTTACAACCAGCAAAGACCTAATTTTCAAAACAAACCACCACAAACCGATGATAAAAAGCCGAATTTAGAAGATATGATGACGAAGCTAGTTGAAACTCAAACGCAATTTTTCACATCTCAAAAACAAACGAATGAACAAAATGCTCAAGCATTTAGAAATCAACAAGCTTCTATTCAAAATTTGGAACAAGAAGTAAGTAACCTAGCAAGGTTAATAGGTGAAAGAAAACCGGGAAGTTTACCTAGTGATACAAATACTAACCCCCGGAATGAAACAGCTAAAGCCATTACCACAAGAAGTGGTACAACACTTAAACCACCTGAAATACCTGTAACTTCTGATGAAGCTATTCCTACTCCACAAGAACCACAACCTGATCAAGATAAGGAAAAAGAACCGGTAGTTGAAAAGGTTAATGAAGATAACACAGTTAAGGCTAAACCTTATGTTAAACCATACCAACCACCACTTCCTTACCCGAGTAAAATGAAGAAAGAGAAACTTGAAGCCGAGCAATCCAAATTCTTGGATATGTTTAAACAGATAAATGTAAATCTTTCTTTCATTGATGTGATTTCAGGAATGCCTAGATATGCTAAATTCTTGAAAGATCTGATCACGAATAGAAAGAAAATGGAAGAACTCTCGGCTGTTACTATGAACGCTAATTGTTCAGCAGTGCTGTTGAATAAGATACCAGAAAAATTATCTGATCCAGGAAGTTTCACAATTCCATGTTTTCTGGGTAGTCTTAGTTCAATAGAAGCATTGGCAGACTTAGGTGCTAGTATAAATTTAATGCCGTATTCACTATACGCTAAACTAGACCTTGGAGAATTGAAACCAACAAGAATAAGCATACAACTAGCCGATCGATCAATAAATATCCCAGAGGGATAATGGAGAACATGCTAGTTAAAGTTGGTACTTTAGTATTTCCAGTATATTTTGTTGTTCTGGACATGGAAGAAGATTCTCAAGTTCCTCTCATATTAGGAAGACCATTCTTAAACACGGCTAAAGCAATGATAGACGTGTTTGGTAAGAAATTGACCCTAAGTATAGAGGACGAGAGTGTTACCTTTTCAGTTGATAGAGCAATACAACAACCGTAATCTGCAGATGATACATGTTATTATATTCAAACTATAGATTCACATGCAGAATTGTTGGAGGAATTTCCAGAATTACAAGGAACAGGAGAATGTTCTTTAGGAGAAGGTAATGAACCAATTGATGAAGCTGAAATGTTAGCTACACTTATAGCTAATGGATATGAATCAACAACAGAAGAAATTCAAATGCTAAAAGAAGAAGACAGATATCGATATAAATCATCAATAGAAGAACCACCGAAATTAGAGTTAAATCCACTTCCAAACCATTTGGAATACGCTTATTTACATGGTGAATCTGAATTACCTGTAATAATATCGTCTTCTCTTACTGAAAATGAGAAATCACAACTCATTTCTGTGTTGAAAGCTCATAAACCAGCCATTGCATGGAAGATTCATGATATTAAAGGAATAAGTCCTTCGTATTGCACACATAAAATCCTTATGGAAGAAGGTCATAAAACGTATGTGCAACGCCAACGAAGACTAAATCCGAATATGCAAGATGTAATTAAAAAAGAAATTATTAAACTGCTAGATGCAGGTTTAATTTATCCAATTTCTGATAGTCCATGGGTAAGCCCAGTTCAATGCGTGCCTAAGAAGGGTGGCATGACTGTCATTACAAATAAGATAAATGAGCTTATTCCTACTAGAACTGTAACAGGATGGCGTGTTTGTATTGATTATAGAAAATTAAATGACGCCACCAGAAAAGATCACTTTCCCTTACCTTTCATTGATCAAATGTTGGAAAGATTAGCCGGAAATAGTTACTATTGCTTTATTGATGGTTTTTCCGGATATTTTCAAATTCCAATAGCACCCGAAGATCAATAGAAAACAACATTCACGTGCCCTTATGGTACTTTTGCTTACAAGCGCATGCCATTTGGACTTTGCAACGCCCCTGCAACCTTTCAAAGGTGTATGATGGCGATTTTTCACGACATGATAGAAGAATGCATGGAAGTTTTCATGGATGACTTTTCAGTCTTCGGTGATACATTTCAATCATGTCTAGCTAATCTTGAACGAATGCTTATTAGATGTGAACAATTAAATCTAGTTCTTAATTGGGAGAAATGCCATTTCATGGTTAAAGAAGGCATTGTTCTTGGACATAAAATCTCAAAGGAAGGAATTGAAGTGGATAGAGCTAAAGTAGATGTAATTGCTAAACTTCCACATCCCACCAATGTTAGAGGAGTTAGGAGTTTTCTAGGGCATGCCGGTTTTTACCGACGTTTCATAAAAGATTTTTCTAAAATTGCCACTCCTATGAATAAACTCCTAGAAAAGGATGCTCCATTCATCTTTTCAGATGAATGTATCAAATCTTTTAATATTCTTAAAGAGAAACTCACTAATGCGCCGATCATGATAACACCAAATTGGAATCTACCGTTTGAACTAATGTGCGATGCAAGTGATTTTGCAATGGGAGCCATTTTAGGAAAAAGGATTGAAAAACGATTTCAACCTATATATTATGCTAGTAAGACGTTACAAGGAGCACAAACAAATTACACAACTACTGAAAAAGAACTCCTTGCTATTGTCTTTGCTTTTGACAAATTTCGATCATATCTCGTTCTAGCAAAAACGGTGGTCTATACCGACCATTCTGCTCTTAGATACCTATTTTCGAAACAAGATGCTAAACCAAGATTAATCCGTTGGATCTTACTCTTACAAGAGTTTGATATTGAAATCCGAGATAAAAGAGGAGCAGAAAATCTCGCCGCTGATCATCTTTCTCGTCTTGAAAATCCCGAATTAGAAGTTCTAAATGAATCGGCCATACAAGACAACTTTCCTAATGCATATCTATTGAAGATAGATTATAATGAAATTCCATGGTTTGCAGACTATGCAAACTACTTAGTTTGTGGATTCCTTGAAAAAGGATTGTCGTACCAAAAACGAAAGAAATTCTTTAGTGATATAAAACACTATTTCTGGGAAGATCCACATCTGTTTAAAAGTTGTCCAGATGGAATAATACGCCGATGTGTATTTGGAGATGAAGCTAGCAAAATTTTAAACCATTGTCACACAGGACCAACAGGAGGGCATTATGGGCCTCAACTAACAGCAATAAAAATTTATGAAGCTGGATTCTATTGGCCTACAATTTACAAAGATGCACACCTTCTTTGCAAATCCTGTGATGCTTGTCAAAGGGCCGAAAAAATAAGTCAACGTGATGAAATGCCACAAAATGTCATTCAAGTATGCGAAGTATTTGACATTTGGGGTATTGACTTTATGGGTCCATTTCCAAAATCTCATAATAATCTCTATATTCTCGTAGCCATTGATTATGTATCTAAATGGGCGGAAGCACAAGCTCTCCCAACTAACGATGCACGAGTTGTATTCAACTTTTTAAAACGTCTTTTTGTAAGGTTTGGAACACCGAAAGCTTTAATAAGTGATCGGGGAACTCATTTTTGTAATAATCAACTTGAGAAAGTTCTCAAAAGATATGGAGTAACTCATAAAATCTCCACCGCATATCATCCACAAACAAGTGGACAAGTTGAAAATACCAACCGAGCTTTAAAGCATATTCTAGAGAAAACCGTAGGATCAAATCCGAAGGAATGGTCCATTAAATTGGAGGATGCACTCTGGGCTTTTAGAACAGCCTACAAAACTCTAATTGGAACCACACCTTTTAAACTCGTCTACGGAAAAGCATGTCATCTTCCAGTAGAAATTGAACACAAAGCATTTTAGGCTTTGAAGACATGTAATCTTGATTTACATGAAGCTGGACGTCTACGGTTAAGTCAACTAAACGAATTAGAAGAATTAAGACATGAAGCATACGAAAATTCGTTAATCTATAAGGAAAGAACGAAGAAATGGCATGATAAAAGAATCAGAAGTTCAAAAGAATTCAAAGAAGGAGACAGAGTTCTTCTTTTCAATTCACGATTCAAGCTATTTCCTAGAAAATTGAAATCAAGATGGTCTGGACCATTCATAGTCAAAAGAGTTTTCCCATACGGAATGATAGAATTAATAAATTCAAATGGGATTGAATTTAAGGTTAATGGTCACAGAGTTAAACAGTACATAGATAGTCCAATGGAAGTTGACAATGAAGTTAATCACAATTTCGATACCACAACTAACTAAGTGTGGGGAGAATCAAGTCTTTAAAGGATAATATGTATTTCTGTTAGAGTTAGATTGTCTGTTTTCGTATAGTTCTCGAAAATGGAACCCGAATGGTCTTTCCCTAGCAGACCCTAAAGAACTAGTCTTCTCCCCCCATTCTGAATTTTTATTTTTTTTAGGTTTTTACGAAATGAAGACTGCCTGTGAACTAAACCATGGTCTAATGCTACACGCTTTGATCACTAAACGTAATAATGACACACTTTCGAGTGAAATAGTATCAGTAATCAGAGAAAGATTGGACGGAGTAAGAAAAGAATCCAGATGCGAAGATAATAAGTTACAATTTGGTAAAGGAAAATCAAAATCCGCAGTGAAAAGAAGAGCACGACACCTAGAAAGATGTCACAAATGCGGAAAATGGTCACATGGAGGTAAATGTTCAAATAATCAAACCTATTCAAACACCGAATTTGTTACTTTATGCAGAGACGGACCGTTCATATGTTTAGAAGAAAAAACACTGAATGCTCGAGGTTACGCCTATGTAGCCATGGAAAACCAATTAAACCGACTATCTTATGAATGGGATAGATCATATAACTAAGAATACTATCTCACAGGTAAGTCTGTACAGTTTTTATTTTTTAATTTTTAATTTTTAATTTTTAACCTTTTGATAATAAACGCTAATTTGTTCGCTATAAAGTATTAAATTGGTATTGAATAAAATTAGGTTTGACGACCGAAATTATTGATATCATTCAAAAATTTATTACATCACTGCGAAATTTAACGTTTATTCTTAAGGTATAAATATCTTTAATCAATCAACCCAAAATATTTCAAAAATTCGTCATGAGTTAAATTAGGTCATGGAACCGAAATTACTTTACCGAAAAGAGGGGCGCATATTTTTGATAATATCTGATTAATTAAAGTGGGATAAAAGCCAAAAAGATTTTTAATTTTATTTTTACCATGTTTTTAAAATTAATATAAAAATCTAAAATTGATATTGTAAACTTTGTAAAATCAATATATTTAAGTTTGTCAATATTTGAAAAATTAATATTTTTAATATAAGTTTGTATGTAAAAAAATAAAATTTAAATTAAGTTTGGTGTGAATTTTATTTTTATGCATTTTAAATTTTAAGTTTGGTGTGAATTTTATTTTTATGCATTTTAAATTTTAAGTTTGGTGTGAATTTTTAATATTAATTTTGAATTTTATGCATTTTTTTAAATTTAAGTTTGGTGTGAATTTAAAAACAAAAATTTACTTTATGTCGCTAAGTTAAAAATATGATTTTTTAAATTCGTCTTAAGTTGAAGACTAGGTCTTTGAACCGAAATTTCTTTACCCGAGGGAGGGACGAGAACTTTTATTATCATTATTTTTAATCTTATTGAATTAAAGTATGCCAAAAACATTAAAAAACCCAAAAATCTTAGCTTTTAAAACAATCGGTACAAAAAGACAAATTTTAAAATTTTGTCGAAGGACGGACTAGGACATCGATCCGAAACGACCTCGTCCTAAAATAAAGGAAAACAAAATTTTAAATTTATTTTATATTTGTTTTATCAGTTAAGATTTATAAATAAAAAAAAAGCACCGCGACTCGCGGAGTTTGATGGGCAAAATCACCGCGACTCGCGGAGAGACCAAAATCCAGAAAAAAATAAAACGGCCAGAACAGATCAGTCAACACACCCAACCCAAAATTACTGCGAAAATACACACGAAAAACACACACAAAAACCTCCGAAATTCACAATTTTTCACCATTTTTCATCACATTTTTTACTAAAATCATGTTGAGAAGGATGCTATCAAGGAATTACTCAAGAAAAACGGTAAATTTCTACACCTAAACACCATTTAATCCGAAAATTAGTGTTCTTGAGCAATTTTTTCCCCAATTCGATTTTAATGCTTATTAGTGTAATTATGCTTAAATTGCTTGTGTATTATGCTTGTATAACCTAGATTGATGCTATTTAACATGATTAGAAGCATTAAACTTCAAATTTTGAGTAATCTAGGGTTTATGTTCTTGAGCAAATTTGGGGCTTTTTGATATAAACAGGTTATGGCCGATTTTTGTCATGAATTATTGCTAAATTAAGTAGTGTAACATGTTTAGGTAGTTAAATGATCCAAACCTTGAGCCTAAACATGATTTTGAGAATTAAAGTGGACTTTTTCAAGTCTAAAATTCATGAACTTGATTTTTGAGAGATAATGCCATTTGAAACTTGTTTAATTGCTAGTAATGATTATTTTGACATGTTATTTGAGTTGAATGCTTATGAACTTGGCGAACATTTTCGTATATGCTTATTTGAAAAAGTGTAGATTTGATAAAAATATGAAAATGAGCATAAGTTTGATATAAATTGATCATGTCATTGTAATTATTTTGATTAATGATTTTGCTGACACTAATGCATATTTGGATGCACAAAAATTGTGTTTGATGTGTTTTGCAGACTGAAAGGGGTGAATCTTCATCCCAAGCTCGCAATGCTCCTGCTGAGAATGCGGAACAACAGGAGGTGGATAACTACTACAAACAAGATATACCTCATCCAGTTATGACATTTTCAGATATGCACTTGGAAGATTTGCACCCGAACCTGAGATTTGACAGACTTTGGATAGATTATCCAAAATACCAAAGGGGCTTGCATACTCTTCATTCTAAAGCTGTTGAAGTACCTAGGGTAATAGAATGGGAACCGTTAGAAGCTGTAGAATTGGTCGGGCCAATTAGAGAATTACTTACACAGAGGTATGGTAATTCTACTTTTAACGATTGGGTACGATTATTCAGCATGCGTAGACCTGTATATAAAGTATGGTGTGAAGAATTATTGTGTAGTATAGAAATAAATGATCGGGTAGTTAGTTTAACCGATCGATCTTTTATTAGATTTTTGTTAGGAGGTTCGATGCGCCACATGTCTCTACTAGACATGGCTCAGGCCTTACGTATATATACGCCTGAGGAGTTAGCATCTGCCGATTGTAGAGGGTTGATATTAAATGGTAGAAAGATTGATGAAAATTTTGATACGCATGGTGTATGGAGTCAAATGACTAGCCATCACCGATTTAAAGGGGGAAATTACTCTTATTTGGATATAGATAGAGCAGAGTTTAGAGTAATTCATAGGTTTTTAGCTAATTCGATTACACAAAGAGGTAAGAATAAGGAAAAGGTAAATGAACAGGATTTGTTTTACCACATGTGTATTCGAGACCCACAAAGCGCTGTAAGTATACCTTATTGTGTGGGTTATTATTTATCAGCTATGGTTAGGGGGATGAGACCGCATAGCATAATAGGAGGTGGTATATTTATTACTTTGATTGCTGAGTATCTCGATGTGGATATAAGTCGGGGGGGATTATTAATCGAAGAACCAGAACCCCACGATACAATTGGTTTAAATTTATACCATGGTGCTAAAGTTTTGAAGAGGCGAAATAATGCCGCAGTACGTTATAATGGTAGACATCCACAGGTTGAGAGAAACCAACAGCCAGGTAATGTGGGAGGAGGAAATGAAATGACAGAAATGCAAAGGTTTATAGCTTCACAAGAGTATGAAAATGCTAGACATAGAGCATTTGAAGATTGGCAAGTTCATCAAAACCAAATCATAGCTTATTGCCAACATATAGGTAGAAACTATATTCCTACTCCAACGCCCATATTTCGTCCCTGGTCTATAGAGATGCAACCACCGTATCCTACGTATAACCCAGCCGAAGCATTCTATAACACATACGGTTATGCATGGAACTCCTACTGGTATCAGTATCATCCCTAGTCTACTTAGTTTTATTTATTTTATTATTTGTAATACATTTAATACTTATGTTAATATTGTAATAGTTTTTATAATTTTCTAACTTTTATTATTAGATTTTAATAATTTTTGATTGTGGGGTAATATACCAAACTTC
This sequence comes from Rutidosis leptorrhynchoides, assembly GCF_046630445.1. NCBI lineage: Eukaryota > Viridiplantae > Streptophyta > Magnoliopsida > Asterales > Asteraceae > Rutidosis > Rutidosis leptorrhynchoides. Next base: position 11,841,562 of record NC_092339.1, read on the forward strand.
AAAAAATATGTATATATGTTTGCAGTTTATCTTATGTACACAACAGGGTAAAACAACGCATTTTCAAAGACTGGCATTAAGTTCAGCAAAAGCAACTAATTTTGACGACAAGATGCAAAATATATGTGAAATAACAACAAGACGGAATGAACAAATGATGTGCACCATTTATCATTCAACACAAACACAAATATGTTTGGAAACTTTGGTAAAATTTAATCATTTCTACGCTAATTACCCTCAATAATTTAAATTGTTACTGATTTCTTGCAAATGAAGGCATTGCAAGATCTTAAGTGTGGGAAGGGGTTAAATTCTTTCGGATTTTTAAATTTTTTTATCTTAAACACTTGGTTACCATTAAAAATACTAGTAAAGCAGTAGTTGTATTAGAATCTAGTGCTCTCTGATAATAAAGAACAGCCCTAGTCTTATATACTGACTACCTAATTATAGTAAAATTTTTCAAAATTTTCAACTAAATGAACTCAAAATCATGTTTATACATATTTATGAACGATAAAACTAGGTGTTAACACCGAAATTATTGTTACCTCGGAAAGGACATAAATTGAGAAACAAACCAAAATGTTAGAATTCATTTAAGAATGGAATAGAGGAGAACAAAAAGGAAAAATAAAAGCCAAGTTTGGGAAAATTCTCCAAGTTATTCAAAACATATGTCACATACTTTTGTACAAATAACTGAAAATACTTTTCCTTTGGACTAAACTAAAAAGTTTTACCTGATTTACTGTAAGAAAGATGGATCTACACGATGAATCAATTCCATCATTAAAAGGAAGTAAAGTCTTCCGAAAAAGAAACGCACTTCTTGATTTAGGTCATGAAGTTGTCGTCCAGACCAGCTGTAGGTTGACGAAAAATTTAGAAAAGTCATCACTAAAATCAGCAGGAAATCCATGGACCTCAGCATTAAACGGGGTCGTCAAGTGGTCAGACTTATCCTAACCATGAGAGGATCTGTCTTGTAAAATGGGGAGGGCGCCGTGCAAATTAGCTGGATAAGACTAATGAATCAGATCTCCAGAAAGGATAATCTCCTTAAAGATCAAAAATCAGCTTTTAAGACTGATATTATTCAATCCTAGAGATTGACCTTAAAGATTGAGAAATTCAAACTCGTGGAATTCAATGATATCTAAACTCGAGCTTGAACGAGAAAATATTTTGATCAAATTATAAACCGATTTGTTTTCTGAAAACCCATTTTAAATGCGTTCATTACCATTGAACGTAAAATCCTAGGAATTCACCTGGAATTCATTAGGTCACCTGAACCAAATCGGGTGTCAACCGTAAGAACGGTGGTTGCATAGCATGGTCGAAGACAGGACCTTGTGCCAGACCGGAAAATTATAAGGGTGAGCTTTACTATTGCTCCTACAAAAGGATGGTAATTGCGTCTGACACGTTATACACCATAATTAAAAGCATGTCAGGGGACATTGCATTAACAGTTGCTTGTTCAACGCTTTCCTTTACAACCGGACGGTAGTTTATCGAAAGGTAATATTCGGAGCAAGTATACTGGACGTGTTGCTTTCCCAATACAAGGTTAGCAAGTGGGTGACACAAAACCACAAGTTTTGAGCTAAAGTTTTCAAATCTGAAACCCACCAAACCCACAAAAATAATTTGCAAACACCGGTGAAGGGTTATTCTGGAAAACTTATCTAGGGTAAAAACTAGATTTAATTTTTAAAAGATCAAATGTTTTCATAAAGATCCAATTTCTTAAAGGATCTAAATTTTTATAGTCATGTGGGACTGTAAACCACATCGTTACTACCATTGTTTATACCGCCGTAAAGAAATCACTAATGTACAAAGTGTGAAGAATAAAGAAGTGATTCTAGTATTTCAAGACTATATTGCTTGAGGACAAGCAACGCTCAAGTGTGGGAATATTTGATGATGCTAAAAACGAACATATATTTCATAGCATTATTCCTCAAGAAAGACAAGCTTTTAGTTGCAATTGTTCTATTTACAAGTGATATTCGTTTAAATAATAAAAGGTGAAGACAAAAGATAGATTCGATGAATTGAAGACGCAAACGACCAAAAAGCTCAAAAGTACAAAATACAATCAATGAGGTTCCAATTATTGATAAGAAACGTCTCAAAATTACAAGAGTACAAGATTCAAAACGCAAAGTACAAGATATTAAATTATTCGCAAGGACGTTCAAAAATCCGGAACCGGGACCAGAGTCAACTCTCAACGCTCGACGCAACGGACTAAAAATTACAAGTCAACTATGCACATAAATATAATATAATATTTATATAATTACTAAAATTATTTATATATTATATTTATTTATATAATCGTCGGCAAACAAAGAGCCAAAGTTGAGTGAGCTGTAAAATGGAACTCCGCGACTTGCGGAGTTCGAAGACCAAATGGGCCGCGACTCGCGAAGCCCCCAATTTTGAAACAGCCTATAAAAGCAACGCAGTTCGACGAGTAAAAATATCCATAAAATCAATCTCTCTTTCAATATATACGTAATATATATATATTTATATTTTAATTTTAATTTTAATTTTAAATCCTAATAATAAGGGTATGTTAGCGAATGTTGTAAGGGTGTAAGTCGAAATTATGTCCGTGTAACGCTACGCTATTTTTAATCATTGTAAGTTATGTTCAACCTTTTTAATTTAATGTCTCGTAGCTAAGTTATTATTATGCTTATTTAATCCGAAGTAATCATGATGTTGGGCTAATTATTAAAATTGGGTAATTGGGCTTTGTACCATAATTGGGGTTTGGACAAAAGAACGACACTTGTGGAAATTAGACTATGGGCTATTAATGGGCTTTATATTTGTTTAACTAAATGATAGTTTGTTAATTTTAATATAAAGATTTACAATTGGACGTCCCTATAAATAACCATATACACTCAATCGGACACGATTTATATGTAACCATTTACAATTGGGCGGGGTATTTATATGTACGAATAATCGTTCATTTAACCAGACACGGGAATGGATTAATAGCCACTAGAATTATTAAAACAGGGGTGAAATTATGTACAAGGACACTTGGCATAATTGTTAACAAAGTATTAAAACCTTGGGTTACACTCAGTCGACATCCTGGTGTAATTATTAAACAAAGTATTAAAATCTTGTTACAGTTTAAGTCCCCAATTAGTTGGAATATTTGACTTCGGGTATAAGGATAATTTGACGAGGACACTCGCACTTTATATTTATGACTGATGGACTGTTATGGACAAAAATCAGACGGACATATTAAATAATCCAGGACAAAGGACAATTAAACCATGGGCATAAAACTAAAATCAACACGTCAAACATCATGATTACGGAAGTTTAAATAAGCATAATTCATTTATTTCATATTTAATTTCCTTTATTTTATATTTAATTGCACTTCTAATTATCGCATTTTTATTTATTGTTATTGTATTTAATTGCATTTTTAATTATCGTACTTTTTAATTATCGCAAGTTTATTTTATCGCACTTTTATTATTCGCAATTTCATTATCGTTATTTACTTTACGCTTTAAATTAAGTCTTTTATTTATTTAATATTTTACATTTGGTTTTAACTGCGACTAAAGTTTTAAAATCGACAAACCGGTCATTAAACGGTAAAAATCCCCCTTTATAATAATAATATTACTTATATATATATTTGTATTTTTATAAATTAAACTAATATAGCGTTAAGCTTTGATTAAAAGATTTTCCCTGTGGAACGAACCGGACTTACTAAAAACTACACTACTGTACGATTAGGTACACTGCCTATAAGTGTTGTAGCAAGGTTTAAGTATATCCATTCTCTAATAAATAAATATCTTGTGTAAAATTGTATCGTATTTATTAGTATTTCCTTGTAAAATTTAATAGTATTTTATACCCCTTAGCTTTGACATCATGCATACACAAAACTAATAATACAATATAAATTGAAAACGTTCAAAGAGAACATTAAAAATGAGTAAAGTGTCTTTTTTCGGCTTCTTGACGACCTCGAATGTCAAGACACTATACAGGAGTCTTTATGTTAGGGTCGTTTTAGGGTGATCTCGAGAATTACCGCACAATTTGAAACCGAAGGTTATGCGCCGCCAAATGGTACTCGATCTGGCGGCGCATATTAATGATTTAAAAAAGCGTGTTTAATGAAGTGAAATTAGTTTCAAATTTATATGCGTTATATATAATTACATTCGAGTGAAATAATAGGCCTTAAAACAATATGTACCATGCTAAGTCATGCATACACAAAGGAATAATATGAATGAAATTCAAAACGCTCAAAATCGAAAGGCAAATTTGAAGGTTTTCGAGGCTTCGTTTCGAAAAATATTTAGGACAAACCGCCTACGGAAGTTTGCCAACAGATAGATCCCAAAAAATACACGATTTGAAAAAAGCGGTGACTAAATCGGAGCTAGGAGTCAAAAGATACGATAGATCTAACATTTTGGCCAAAACACAAAACACCAAGCACCACTAACCGTCGGTGGTGTTTGGTGCGTGGTGCAATTTTGCGAGAAAAGATGTCTTTTTCGAAATCTAGACAACCTCGAATGGCAAGCACGTTCAGAGAGTCTTGCTCGTTCGGCCGTTTTAGGGTGATCTTGAGAATTTTAGCACAATTTAAAACCGAAGGTTACGCGCCGCCAAATGGTAGTCCATCTGGCGGCGCATACTAATGATTTAAAAAACGTTTTTAATGAAGTGATATTAGATTCAGATTTATATCCGTTATAGATTATTACATTGCTAGAGAAATAACAGGCGTTAAAACGATATATACAATGCTAGGTCATTCATATACAAAACTAATAATACAATATAAATTGAAAACGTTCAAAGAGAACATTAAAAATGAGTAAAATGTCTTTTTCGGCTTCTTGACGACCTCGAATGTCAAGACACTATCCAGGAGTCTTTATGTTAGGGTCGTTTTAGGGTGCTCTCGAGAATTACTGCACAATTTGAAACCGAAGGTTATGCGCCGCCAAATGGTACTTGATCTGGCGGCGCATATTAATGATTTAAAAAGCGTGTTTAATGAAGTGACATTAGTTTCAAATTTATATGCGTTATACATAATTACATTCGAGTGAAATAATAGGCCTTAAAACAATATGTACCATGCTAAGTCATGCATACATAAAGGAATAATATGAATGAAATTCAAAAAGCTCAAAATCGAAAGGCAAATTTGAAGGTTTTCGAGGCCTCGTTTCGATAAATATTTGGGACAAACCGCCTACGGCAGTTTGCCAACAGATAGATCCCAAAAAAATACACGATTTGAAAATAAATGGTAACTAAATCGGAGCTACTAGTCAAAAGATACGATATATCTAACATTTTGGCCAAAGACATAAAACACCAAGCACCACGAACCGTCGGTGGTGTTTGGTGCGTGGTGCGTGGTGCCATTTTGCGAGAAAAGATGTCATTTTCAGAATCTAGACAACCTTGAATGGCAAGCACGTTCAGAGAGTCTTGCTCGTTCGGCCGTTTTAGGGTGATCTTGATCATTTCAGCACAATTTAAAACCAAAGGTTACACGCCGCCAAATGGTAGTCCATCTGGCGGCGCATACTAATGATTTAAAAACCTTTTTAACGAAGTGACATTAGATTCAGATTTATATCCGTTATAGATAATTACATTGCGAGAGAAATAACAGGCGTTAAAACGATATATACTATACAATATAAATGGAAAACGTTCAAAGAGAACATTAAAAATGAGTAAAATGTCTTTTTTTAGCTTCTTGACGACCTCGAATGTCAAGACACTATCCAGGAGTCCTTATGTTAGGTTCGTTTTAGGGTGATCTCGAGAATTTTAGCACAATTTGAAATCGAAGGTTATGCGCCGCCAAATGGTACTCCATCTGGCGGAGCATATTAATGATTTAAAAAAGTGTGTTTAATGAAGTGACATTAGATTCAAATTTATATGCGTTATACATAATTACATTCGAGTGAAATAATAGGCCTTAAAACAATATGTACCATGCTAAGTCATGCATACACAAAGGAATAATATGAATGAAATTCAAAACGCTCAAAATCGAAATGCAAATTTGAAGGTTTTCGAGGCTCGTTTCGAAAAATATTTGGGACAAACCACCTACGGCAGTTTGCCAACGGATAGTTCTCGAAAAAATACCTGATTTGAAAAAAACGGTGACTAAATTGGAGCTACGAGTCAAAAGATACGATAGATCTAACATTTTGGCCAAAGACACAAAACACCAAGAACCACTAACCGTCGGTGGTGTTTTGTGCGTGGTGCGATTTTTCAAGAAAAGATGTCATTTTCAGAATCTAGACAACCTCGAATGGCATGCACATTCAGAGAGTCTTGCTCGTTCGGCCGTTTTAGGGTGATCTTGATAATTTCAGCACAATTTAAAACCAAAGGTTACGCGCCGCCAAATGGTAGTCCATCTGGCGGCGCATACTAATGATTTAAAAACATTTTTAATGAAGTTACATTAGATTCAGATTTATATCCGTTATAGATAATTACATTGCGAGAGAAATAACAGGCGTTAAAACGATATATACCATACAATATAAATGGAAAACGTTCAAAGAGAACATTAAAAATGAGTAAAATGTCTTTTTTCAGCTTCTTGACGACCTCGAATGTCAAGACACTATCCAGGAGTCTTTATGTTAGGTTCGTTTTAGGGTGATCTCGAGAATTTCAGCACAATTTGAAACTGAAGGTTATGCGCCGCTAAATGGTACTCCATCTGACGGCGCATATTAATGATTTAAAAAAGCGTGTTTACTGAAGTGACATTAGATTCAAATTTATATGCGTTATACATAATTACATTCGAGTGAAATAATAGGCCTTAAAACAATATGTACCATGCTAAGTCATGCATACACAAAGGAATAATATGAATGAAATTCAAAACGCTCAAAATTGAAAGGAAAATTTGAAGGTTTTCGAGGCCTTGTTTCGAAAAATATTTGGGACAAACCGCCTACGGCAATTTTCCAATGGATAGATCTCGAAAAAAATACACGATTTGAAAAAATCGGTGACTAAATCGGAGCTACAAGTCAAAAGATACGATCTAACATTTTGGCCAAAGACACAAAACACCAAGCACCACTAACCGTCGGTGGTGTTTGGTGCGTGGTGCGATTTTGCGAGAAAAGATGTCATTTTCAGAACCTAGACAATCTCGAATGGCAAGCACGTTCAGAGAGTCTTACTCGTTCGGCCGTTTTAGGGTGATCTTGATAATTTCAGCACAATTTAAAACCAAAGGTTACGCGCCGCCAAATGGTAGTCCATCTGGCGGCGCATACTAATGATTTAAAAACGTTTTTAATGAAGTGACATTAGATTCAGATTTATATCCGTTATAGATAATTACATTGCGAGAGAAATAACAGGCGTTAAAACGATATATACCATACAATATAAATGGAAAACATTCAAAGAGAACATTAAAAATGAGTAAAATGTCTTTTTTCAGTTTCTTGACGACCTCGAATGTCAAGACACTATCCAGGAGTCTTAATGTTAGGTTCTTTTTAGGGTGATCTCGAGAATTTCAGCACAGTTTGAAACCGAAGGTTATGCGCCGCCAAATGGTACTCCATCTGGCGGCGCATATTAATGATTTAAAAAAGCGTGTTTAATGAAGTGACATTAGATTCAAATTTATATGCGTTATACATAATTACATTCGAGTGAAATAATAGGCCTTAAAACAATATGTACCATGATAAGTCATGCATACACAAAGGAATAATATGAATGAAATTCAAAACGCTCAAAATCGAAAGGCAAATTTGAAGGTTTTCGAGGCCTCGTTTCAAAAAATATTTGGGACAAACCGCCTTCGGCAGTTTGCAAACGGATAGATCTCGAAAAAATACACGATTTTAAAAAAACGGTGACTAAATCGGAGCTACGAGTCAAAAGATACGATAGATCTAACATTTTGGCCAAAGACACAAAACACCAAGCACCACTAACCGTCGGTGGTGTTTGGTGCGTGGTACGATTTTGCGAGAAAAGATGTCTTTTTCGGAATCTTGACAACCTCGAATGGCAAGCACGTTCAGAGAGTCTTGCTCGTTCGGCCATTTTAGGGTGATCTTGAGAATTTCATCACAATTTAAAACTGAAGGTTACTCGCCGCCAAATGGTAGTCCATCTGGCGGCACATTCTAATGATTTAAAAAACGTTTTTAATGAAGTGACATTAGATTCAGATTTATATCCGTTATAGATAATTACATTGCAAGAGAAATAACAGGCGTTAAAACGATATATACCATGCTAAGTCATGCATACACAAAACTAATAATACAATATAAATTGAAAACGTTCAAAGAGAACATTAAAAATGAGTAAAGTGTCTTTTTTCGGCTTCTTGACGATCTCGAATGTCAAGACACTATACAGGAGTCTTTATGTTAGGGTCGTTTTTGGGTGATCTCGAGAATTACCGCAAAATTTGAAACCGAAGGTTATGCGCCGCCAAATGGTACTCGATCTGGCGGCGCATATTAATGATTTAAAAAAGCGTGTTTAATGAAGTGAAATTAGTTTCAAATTTATATGCGTTATACATAATTACATTCGAGTGAAATAATAGGCCTTAAAACAATATGTACCATGCTAAGTCATGCATACACAAAGGAATAATATGAATGAAATTCAAAATGCTCAAAATCGAAAGGCAAATTTGAAGATTTTCGAAGCTTCGTTTCGAAATATATTTAGGACAAACTGCCTACGGAAGTTTGCCAATGGATAGATCCCGAAAAAATACACTATTTGAAAAAAAGCGGTGACTAAATTGGAGCTAGGAGTCAAAAGATACGATAGATCTAACATTTTGGCCAAAACACAAAACACCAAGCACTACGAACTGTCGGTGGTGTTTGGTGCGTGGTGCGATTTTGCGAGAAAAGATGTCTTTTTCGGAATCTAGACAACCTCGAATGGCAAGCACGTTCAGAGAGTCTTGCTCGTTTGGCCGTTTTAGGGTGATCTTGAGAATTTCAGCACAATTTAAAACCGAAGGTTACGCGCCGCCAAATGGTAGTCCATCTGGCGGCGCATACTAATGATTTAAAAAACGTTTTTAATGAAGTGACATTAGATTCAGATTTATATCCGTTATAGATAATTACATTGCGAGAGAAATAACAGGCGTTAAAACGATATATACCATGCTAAGTCATGCATACACAAAACTAATAATACAATATAAATGGAAAACGTTCAAAGAGAACATTAAAAATGAGTAAAATGTCTTTTTTCGGTTTCTTGACGACCTCGAATGTCAAGACAATATCCAAAAGTCTTTATGTTAGGTTCGTTTTAGGGTGATCTCGAGAATTTCAGCACAATTTTAAATCGAAGGTTATGCGCCGCCAAATGGTACTCCATCTGGCGGCGCGTATTAATGATTTAAAAAAATGTGTTTAATGAAGTGACATTAGATTCAAATTTATATGCGTTATACATAATTACATTCGAGTGAAATAATAGGCCTTAAAACTATATGTACCATGCTAAGTCGTGCATAAACAAAGGAATAATATGAATGAAATTGAAAATGCTCAAAATCGAAAGGCAAATTTGAAGGTTTTCGAGGCTTCGTTTCAAAAAATATTTGGGACAAACCGACTAGGGAAGTTTGCCAACGGATAGATCTCGAAAAAATACACGATTTGAAAAAAACGGTGACTAAATCGGAGCTACGAGTCAAAAGATACGATAGATCTAAAATTTTGGCCAAAGACACAAAACACCAAGCACCACTAACCGTCGGTGGTGTTTGGTGCGTGGTGCGATTTTGCGAGAAAAGATGTCTTTTTCGGAATCTAGACAACCTCGAATGGCAAGCACGTTCAGAGAGTCTTGCTCGTTCGGCCATTTTAGGGTGATCTTGAGAATTTCATCACAATTTAAAACTGATGGTTACGCGCCGCCAAATGGTAGTCCATCTGGCGGCACATACTAATGATGTAAAAAACGTTTTTAATGAAGTGACGTTAGATTAAGATTTATATCCGTTATAGATAATTACATTGCAAGAGAAATAACAGGCGTTAAAACGATATATACCATGCTAAGTCATGCATACACAAAACTAATAATACAATATAAATTGAAAACGTTCAAAGAGAACATTAAAAATGAGTAAAGTGTCTTTTTCGGCTTTATTGACGACCTCGAATGTCAAGACACTATACAGGAGTCTTTATGTTAGGGTCATTTTAGGGTGATCTCGAGAATTACCGCACAATTTGAAACCGAAGGTTATGCGCTGCCAAATGGTACTCGATCTGGCGGCGCATATTAATGATTTAAAAAAGCGTGTTTAATGAAGTGAAATTAGTTTTAAATTTATATGCGTTATAAATAATTACATTCGAGTGAAATAATAGGCCTTAAAACAATATGTACCATGCTAAGTCATGCATACACAAAGGAATAATATGAATGAAATTCAAAACGCTCAAAATCGAAAGGCAAATTTGAAGGTTTTCGAGGCTTCGTTTCGAAAAATATTTAGGACAAACCGCCTACGGAAGTTTGCCAACGGATAGATCCTGAAAAATACACGATTTGAAAAAAAGCGGTGACTAAATCGGAGCTAGGAGTCAAAAGATACGATAGATCTAACATTTTGGCCAAAACACAAAACACCAAGCACCACGAACCGTCGGTGGTGTTTGGTGCGTGGTGCGATTTTGCGAGAAAAGATGTCTTTTTCGGAATCTAGACAACCTCGAATGGCAAGCACGTTCAGAGAGTCTTGCTCGTTCGGCCGTTTTAGGGTGATCTTGAGAATTTCAGTACAATTTAAAACGAAGGTTACGCGCCGCCAAATGGTAGTCCATCTGGCGCGCATACTAATGATTTAAAATACGTTTTTAATGAAGTGACATTAGATTCAGATTTATATCCATTATAGATAATTACATTGCTAGAGAAATAACAGGCGTTAAAACGATATATACCATGCTAAGTCATTCATATACAAAACTAATAATACAATATAAATTGAAAACGTTCAAAGAGAATATTAAAAATGAGTAAAATGTCTTTTTCGGCTTCTTGACGACCTCGAATGTCAAGACACTATCCATGAGTCTTTATGTTAGGGCCGTTTTAGGGTGCTCTCGAGAATTACCACGCAATTTGAAACCGAAGGTTATGCGCCGCCAAATGGTACTCGATCTGGCGGCGCATATTAATGATTTAAAAAAGCGTGTTTAATGAAGTGACATTAGTTTCAAATTTATATGCGTTATACATAATTACATTAGAGTGAAATAATAGGCCTTAAAACAATATGTACCATGCTAAGTCATGCATACACAAAGGAATAATATGAATGAAATTCAAAACGATCAAAATCGAAAGGCAAATTTGAAGGTTTTTGAGGCCTCGTTTCGAAAAATATTTGGGACAAACCGCCTATTGCAGTTTGCCAACAGATAGATCCCAAAAAAATACACGATTTGAAAAAAAATGGTGACTAAATCGGAGCTACGAGTCAAAAGATACGATAGATCTAACATTTTGGCCAAAGACACAAAACACCAAGCACCACTAACCGTCGGTGGTGTTTGGTGCGTGGTGCGATTTTGCGAGAAAAGATGTCTTTTTCAGAATCTAGACAACCTCGAATGGCAACCACGTTCAGAGAGTCTTGCTCGTTCGGCCGTTTTAGGGTGATCTTGAGAATTTCATCACAATTTAAAACTGAAGGTTACGCGCCGCCAAATGGTAGTCCATCTGGCGGCGCATACTAATGATTTAAAAAACGTTTTTAATGAAGTGACATTAGATTCAGATTTATATCCGTTATAGATAATTACATTGCAAGAGAAATAACAGGCGTTAAAATGATATATACCATGCTAAGTCATGCATACACAAAACTAATAATACAGTATAAATTGAAAACGTTCAAAGAGAACATTAAAAATGAGTAAAGTGTCTTTTTCGGCTTCTTGACGACCTCGAATGTCAAGACACTATACAGGAGTCTTTATGTTAGGGTCGTTTTAGGGTGATCTCGAGAATTACCGCACAATTTGAAACCAAAGGTTATGCGCCGCCAAATGGTACTCGATCTGGCGGCGCATATTAATGATTTAAAAAAGCGTGTTTAATGAGATGAAATTAGTTTCAAATTTATATGCGTTATACATAATTACATTCGAGTGAAATAATAGGCCTTAAAACAATATGTACCATGCTAAGTCATGCATACACAAAGGAATAATATGAATGAAATTCAAAACGCTCAAAATCGAAAGGCAAATTTGAAGGTTTTCGAGGCTTCGTTTCAAAAAATATTAAGGACAAACCGCCTACGGAAGTTTGCCAACGGATAGATCCCGAAAAAATACACGATTTGAAAAAAAGCGGTGACTAAATCGGAGCTAGGAGTCAAAAGATACGATAGATCTAACATTTTGGCCAAAACACAAAACACCAAGCACCACGAACCGTCGGTGGTGTTTGGTGCGTGGTGCGATTTTGTGAGAAAAGATGTCTTTTTCAGAATCTAGACAACCTCGAATGGCAAGCACGTTCATAGAGTCTTGCTCGTTCGGCCGTTTTAGGGTGATCTTGAGAATTTCAGCACAATTTAAAACCGAAGTTTACGCGCCGCCAAATGGTAGTCCATCTGGCGGCGCATACTAATGATTTAAAAAACGTTTTTAATGAAGTGACATTAGATTCAGATTTATATCCGTTATAGATAATTACATTGCTAGAGAAATAACAGGCTTTAAAACGATATATACCATGCTAAGTCATTCATATACAAAACTAATAATACAATATAAATTGAAAACGTTCAAAGAGAACATTAAAAATGAGTAAAATGTCTTTTTCGGATTTTTGACGACCTCGAATGTCAACACACTATCCAGGAGTCTTTATGTTAGGGTCGTTTTAGGGTGCTCTCAAGAATTACCGCACAATTTGAAACCGAAGGTTATGCGCCGCCAAATGGTACTCGATCTGGCGGCGCATATTAATGATTTAAAAAAGCGTGTTTAATGAAGTGATATTAGTTTCAAATTTATAAGCATTATACATAATTACATTCGAGTGAAACAATAGGCCTTAAAACAATATGTACCATAATAAGTCATGCATACACAAAGGAATAATATGAATGAAATTCAAAACGCTCAAAATCGAAAAGCAAATTTGAAGGTTTTCGAGGCTTCGTTTAGAAAAATATTTGGAACAAACCTCCTACGGCAGTTTGCCAACGGATAGATCCCAAAAAAATACATGATTTTAAAAAAACGGTGACTAAATCGGAGCTACGAGTCAAAAGATACGATAGATCTAACATTTTGGCCAAAGACACAAAACACCAAGCACCACAAACCGTCGGTGGTGTTTGGTGCGTGGTTCGATTTTGCGAGAAAAGATGTCTTTTTCGGAATCTAGACAACCTCGAATGGCAAGCACGCTCAGAGAGACTTGCTCGTTCGGCCATTTTAGGGTGATCTTGGGAATTTCATCTCAATTTAAAACTGAAGGTTACGCGCCGCCAAATGGTAGTCCATCTGGCGGCACATACTAATGATTTAAAAAACATTTTTAATGAAGTGGCATTAGATTCAGATTTATATCCGTTATAGATAATTACATTGCAAGAAAACATTAAAAATGAGTGAAATGTCTTTTTTCAGCTTCTTGAAGACCTTGAATGTCAAGACACTATCCAGGAGTCTTTATGTTAGGTTAATTTTAGGGTGATCTCGAGAATTTCAGCACAATTTGAAACCGAAGGTTATGCGCCGCCAAATGGTACTCCATCTGGCGGCGCATATTAATGATTTAAAAAAGCGTGTTTAATGAAGTGACATTAGATTCAAATTTATATGCGTTATACATAATTACATTCGAGTGAAATAATAGGCCTTAAAACAATATGTACCATGCTAAGTCATGCATACACAAAGGAATAATATGAATGAAATTCAAAACGCTCAAAATCGAAAGGCAAATTTGAAGGTTTTCGAGGCCTCGTTTCAAAATATATTTGGGACAAACCACCTACGGAAGTTTGCCAACGGATAGATCTCGAAAAAATACCCAATTTGAAAACAACGGTGACTAAATCGGAGCTACGAGTCAAAAGATACGATAGATCTAACATTTTGGCCAAAGAAACAAAACACCAAGCACCACTAACCGTCGGTGGTGTTTGGTGCGTGGTGAGATTTTGCAAGAAAAGATGTCATTTTCAGAATCTAGACAACCTCGAATGGCAAGCAAGTTCAGAGAGTCTTGCTCGTTCGGCCGTTTTAGGGTGATTATAATTTCAGCACAATTTAAAACCAAAGGTTACGCGCCGCCAAATGGTAGTCCATCTGGCGGCGCATACTAATGATTTAAAAACTTTTTAATGAAGTGACATTAGATTCAAATTTATATCCATTATAGATAATTACATTGCCAGAGAAATAACAGGCTTTAAAACGATATATACCACACAATATAAATGGAAAACGTTCAAAGAGAACATTAAAAATGAGTAAAATGTCTTTTTTCAACTTCTTGACGACCTCGAATGTCAAGACACTATCCAGGAGTCTTTATGTTAGGTTCTTTTTAGGGTGATCTCGAGAATTTCCGCACAATTTGAAACCGAAGGTTATGCGCCGCCAAATGGTACTCCATCGGGCGGCGCATATTAATGATTTATAAAAGCGTGTTTAAGGAAGTGACATTAGATTCAAATTTATATGCGTTATACATAATTACGTTCGAGTGAAATAATAGCCCTTAAAACAATATGTACCATGCTAAGTCATGCATACACAAAGGAATAATATGAATGAAATTCAAAACGCTCAAAATCGAAAGGCAAATTTGAAGGTTTTCGAGGCCTCGTTTCGAAAAATATTTGGGACAAACCGCCTACGGCAGTTTGCCAACGGATAGATCTCGAAAAAATACACGATTTGAAAAAAACGGTGACTAAATCGGAGCTACGAGTCAAAAGATACGATAGATCTAACATTTTGGCCAAAGACACAAAACACCAAGCACCACTAACTGTCGGTGGTGTTTAGCGCGTGGTGCGATTTTGCGAGAAAAGATGTCTTTTTCGGAATCTAGACAACCTCGAATGGCAAGCACATTCAGAGAGTCTTGCTCGTTCGGCCATTTTAGGGTGATCTTGAGAATTTCATCACAATTTAAAACTGAAGGTTACGCGCCGCCAAATGGTAGTCCATCTGGCGGCACATACTAATGATTTAAAAAACGTTTTTAATGGAGTGACATTAGATTCAGATTTATATCCGTTATAGATAATTACATTGCAAGATAAATAACAGGCGTTAAAACGATATATACCATGCTAAGTCATGCATACACAAAACTAATAATACAATATAAATTGAAAACGTTCAAAGAGAATATTAAAAATGAGTAAAGTGTCTTTTTTCGGCTTCTTGACGACCTCGAATGTCAAGACACTATACATGAGTCTTTATTTTAGGGTCGTTTTAGGGAGATCTCGAGAATTACCGCACAATTTGAAACCGAAGGTTATGCGCCGCCAAATGGTACTCGATCAGGCGACGCATATTAATGATTTAAAAAAGCGTATTTAATGAAGTGACATTAGTTTCAAATTTATAAGCGTTATACATAATTACATTCGAGTGAAATAATAGGCCATAAAACAATATGTACCATGCTAAGTCATGCATACACAAAGGAATAATATGAATGAAATTCAAAACGCTCAAAATCGAAAGGCAAATTTGAAGGTTTTCGAGGCTTCGTTTGGAAAAATATTTGGAACAAACCTCCTACGGCAGTTTTCCAATGGATAGATCCCAAAAAAATACACGATTTGAAAAAAACGGTGACTAAATCGGAGCTACGAGTCAAAAGATACGATAGATCTAACATTTTGGCCAAAGACACAAAACACCAAGCACCACAAACCGTCGGTGGTGTTTGGTGCGTGGTTCGATTTTGCGAGAAAAGATGTCTTTTTCAGAATCTAGACAACCTCGAATGGCAAGCACGTTCAGAGAGACTTGCTCGTTCGGCCATTTTAGGGTGATCTTGGGAATTTCATCACAATTTAAAACTGAAGGTTACGCGCCGCCAAATGGTAGTCCATCTGGCGGCACATACTAATGATTTAAAAAACGTTTTTAATGAAGTGACATTAGATTCAGATTTATATCCGTTATAGATAATTACATTGCAAGAGAAATAACATGCGTTAAAACGATATATACCATGCTAAGTCATGCATATACAAAACTAATAATACAATATAAATTGAAAACGTTCAAAGAGAACATTAAAAATGAGTAAAGTGTCTTTTTTCGGCTTCTTGACGACCTGGAATGTCAAGACACTATCCAGGAGTCTTTATGTTTGGGTCGTTTTAGGGTGCTCTCGAGAATTACCGCACAATTTGAAACCGAAGGTTATGCGCCGCCAAATGGTACTCGATCTGGCGGCGCATATTAATGATTTAAAAAAGCGTGTTTAATGAAGTGACATTAGTTTCAAATTTATATGCGTTATACATAATTACATTCGAGTGAAATAATAGGCCTTAAAACAATATGTACCATGCTAAGTCATGCATACACAAAGGAATAATATGAATGAAATTGAAAACGCTCAAAATCGAAAGGCAAATTTGAAGGTTTTCGAGGCTTCGTTTCGAAAAATATTTGGGACAAACCGCCTACGGCAGTTTGCCAATGGATAGATCCCGAAAAATACACGATTTGAAAAAAAGCGGTGACTAAATCGGAGCTACGAGTCAAAAGATACGATAGATCTAACATTTTGGCCAAAGACACAAAACACCAAGCACCACTAACCGTCGGTGGTGTTTGGCGCGTGGTGCGATTTTGCGAGAAAAGATGTCTTTTTCACAATCTAGACAACCTCGAATGGCAAGCACATTCAGTGAGTCTTGCTCGTTCGGGCATTTTAGGGTGATCTTGAGAATTTCATCACAATTTAAAACTGAAGGTTACGCGCCGCCAAATGGTAGTCCATCTGGCGGCACATACTAATGATTTAAAAAACGTTTTTAATGGAGTGACATTAGATTTAGATTTATATCCGTTATAGATAATTACATTGCAAGAGAAATAACAGGCGTTAAAACGATATATACCATGCTAAGTCATGCATACACAAAACTAATAATACAATATAAATTGAAAACGTTCAAAGAGAACATTAAAAATGAGTAAAGTGTCTTTTTTCGGCTTCTTGACGACCTCGAATGTCAAGACACTATACATGAGTCTTTATGTTAGGGTCGTTTTAGGGTGATCTCGAGAATTACCGCACAATTTGAAACCGAAGGTTATGCGCCGCCAAATGGTACTCGATCTGGCGGCGCATATTAATGATTTAAAAAAGCGTGTTTAATGAAGTGACATTAGTTTCAAATTTATAAGCGTTATACATAATTACATTCGAGTGAAATAATAGGCCTTAAAACAATATGTACCATGCTAAGTCATGCATACACAAGGAATAATATGAATGAAATTCAAAACGCTCAAAATCGAAAGGCAAATTAGAAGGTTTTCGAGGCTTCGTTTGGAAAAATATTTGGAACAAACCTCCTACGGCAGTTTTCCAACGGATAGATCCCAAAAAAATACACGATTTGAAAAAAACGGTGACTAAATCGGAGCTACGAGTCAAAAGATACGATAGATCTAACATTTTGGCCAAAGACACAAAACACCAAGCACCAAAACCGTAGGTGGTATTTGGTGCGTGGTTCGATTTTGCGAGAAAAGATGTCTTTTTCGGAATCTAGACAACCTCGAATGGCAAGCACGTTCAGAGAGACTTGCTCGTTCGGCCATTTTAGGGTGATCTTGGGAATTTCATCACAATTTAAAACTGAAGGTTACGCTCCTCCAAATGGTAGTCCATCTGGTGGCACATACTAATGATTTAAAAAATGTTTTTAATGAAGTGACATTAGATTCAGATTTATATCCGTTATAGATAATTACATTGCAAGAGAAATAACAGGCGTTAAAACGATATATACCATGCTAAGTCTTGCATATACAAAACTAATAATACAATATAAATTGAAAACGTTCAAAGAGAACATTAAAAATGAGTAAAGTGTCTTTTTTCGGCTTCTTGACGACCTGGAATGTCAAGACACTATCCAGGAGTCTTTATGTTAGGGTCGTTTTAGGGTGCTCTCGAGAATTACCGCACAATTTGAAACCGAAGGTTATGCGCCGCCAAATGGTACTCGATCTGGCGGCGCATATTAATGATTTAAAAAAGCGTGTTTAATGAAGTGACATTAGTTTCAAATTTATATGCGTTATACATAATTACATTCGAGTGAAATAATAAGCCTTAAAACAATATGTACCATGCTAAGTCATGCATACACAAAGGAATAATATGAATGAAATTGAAAACGCTCAAAATCGAAAGGCAAATTTGAAGGTTTTCGAGGCTTCGTTTCGAAAAATATTTGGGACAAACCCCCTAAGGCAGTTTGCCAACGGATAGATCCCGAAAAAATACACTATTTGAAAAAAAACGGTGACTAAATCGGAGCTACGAGTCAAAAGATACGATAGATCTAACATTTTGTCCAAAGACACAAAACACCAAGCACCACGAACCGTCGGTGTTGTTTGGTGTGTGGTGCGATTTTGCGAGAAAAGATGTCTTTTTTGGAATCTAGACAACCTCGAATGGCAAGCACGTTCAGAGAGTTTTGCTCGTTCGGCCGTTTTAGGGTGATCTTGAGAATTTCAGCACAATTTAAAACCGAAGATTACGCGCCGCCAAATGGTAGTCCATCTGGCGGCGCATACTAATGATTTAAAAAACATTTTTAATGAAGTGACATTAGATTCAGATTTATATCCGTTATATATAATTACATTGCGAGAGAAATAACAGGCGTTAAAACGATATATACCATGCTAAGTCATGCATACACAAAACTAATAATACAATATAAATGGAAAACGTTCAAAGAGAACATTAAAAATGAGTAAAATGTCTTTTTTTGGCTTCTTGATGACCTCGAATGTCAAGACACTATCCAAAAGTCTTTATGTTAGGTTCGTTTTGAATTTCAGCACAATTTGAAATCGAAGGTTATGCGCCGCCAAATGGTACTCCATCTGGCGGCGCATATTAATGATTTAAAAAAACGTGTTTAATGAAGTGACATAAGATTCAAATTTATATGCGTTATACATAATTACATTCGAATGAAATAATAGGCCTTAAAAGAATATGTACCATGCTAAGTCATGCATACACAAAGGAATAATATGAATGAAATTCAAAACGCTCAAAATCGAAAGGCAAATTTGAAGGTTTTTGAGGCTTCGTTTTGAAAAATATTTGGGAAAAACCCCCTACCTCAGTTTGCTAACGTGTAGATCCCAAAAAAATACACGATTTGAAAAAAATCGGTGACTAAATCGGAGCTACGAGTCAAAAGATACGATAGATCTAACATTTTGGCCAAAGACACAAAACACCAAGCACCACGAACCGTCGGTGGTGTTTGGTGCGTGGTGCGATTTTGTGAGAAAAGATGTCTTTTTCGGAATCTAGACAACCTCGAATGGCAAGCACGTTCAGAGAATCTTGCTCGTTCGGCCGTTTTTGGGTGATCTTGATAAATTCAGCACAATTTAAAACCAAAGGTTACGCGCCGCCAAATGGTAGTCCTTCTGGCGGCGCATACTAATGATTTAAAAACGTTTTTAATAAAGTGACATTAGATTTAGATTTATATCCGTTATAGATAATTACATTGCGAGAGAAATAACAGGCGTTAAAACGTTATATACCATACAATATAAATGGAAAATGTTCAAAGAGAACATTAAAAATGAGTAAAATGTCTTTTTTCAGCTTCTTGACGACCTCGAATGTCAAGACACTATCTAGGAGTCTTTATGTTAGGTTCGTTTTAGGGTGATCTCGAGAATTTTAGCACAATTTGAAACCGAAGGTTATGCGCCGCCAAATGGTACTCCATCTGGCGGCGCATATTAATGATTTAAAAAAGCGTGTTTAATGAAGTGACATTAGAGTCAAATTTATATGCGTTATACATAATTACATTCGAGTGAAATAATAGGCCTTAAAACAATATGTACCATCCTAAGTCATGCATACAAAAAGGAATAATATGAATGAAATTCAAAACGCTCAAAATCGAAAGGCAAATTTGAAGGTTTTCGAGGCCTCGTTTTGAAAAATATTTGGGACAAACAGCCTACGGCAGTTTGCCAAGGGATAGATCTCGAAACAAATACACGATTTGAAAAAAACGGTGACTAAATCGGAGCTACTAGTCAAAAGATACGATAGATCTAACATTTTGGCCCAAGACACAAAACACCAAGCACCACTAACCGTCGGTGGTGTTTGGTGCATGGTGCGATTTTGTGAGAAAAGATGTGTTTTTCGAAATCTAGACAACCTCGAATGGCGTTCAGAGAGTCTTGCTCGTTCGACCATTTTAGGGTGATCTTGAGAATTTCATCACAATTTAAAACTGAAGGTTACGCGCCGCCAAATGGTAGTCCATCTAGCGGCACATACTAATGATTTAAAAAACGTTTTTAATGAAGTGACATTAGATTCAGATTTATATCCGTTATAGATAATTACATTGCAAGAGAAATAACAGGCGTTAAAAACGATATATACCATGCTAAGTCATGCATACACAAAACTAATAATAAAATATAAATTGAAGACGTTCAAAGAGAACATTAAAAATGAGTAAAGTGTCTTTTTTCGGCTTCTTGACGACCTCGAATGTCAAGACACTTTCCAGGAGTCTTTATGTTAGGGTCGTTTTAGGGTGATCTCGATAATTACCGCACAATTTGAAACCGAAGGTTATGCGCCGCCAAATGGTACTCGATTTGGCGGCGCATATTAATGATTTAAAAAAGCGTGTTTAATGAAGTGACATTAGTTTCAAATTTACATGCATTATACATAATTACATTCGAGTGAAATAATAGGCCTTAAAACAATATGTACCGTGCTAAGTCATGCATACACAAAGGAATAATATGAATGAAATTCAAAACGCTCAAAATGGAAAGGCAAATTTGAAGGTTTTCGAGGCTCCGTTTCGGAGCTACGAGTCAAAAGATACGATAGATCTAACATTTTGGCCAAAGACACAAAACACCAATCACCACTAACCGTCGGTGGTGTTTGGCGCGTGGTGCGATTTTGCGAGAAAAGATGTCTTTTTCGGAATCTAGACAACCTCGAATGGCAAGCACATTCAGAGAGTCTTGCTCGTTCGGCCATTTTAGGGTGATCTTGAGAATTTCATCACAATTTAAAACTGAAGGTTACGCGCCGCCAAATGGTAGTCCATCTTTCGGCACATACTAATGATTTAAAAAACGTTTTTAATGGAGTGACATTAGATTCAGATTTATATCCGTTATAGATAATTACATTGCAAGAGAAATAACAGGCGTTAAAATGATATATACCATGCTAAGTCATGCATACACAAAACTAATAATACAATATAAATTGAAAACGTTCAAAGAGAACATTAAAAATGAGTAAAGTGTCTTTTTTCGGCTTCTTGACGACCTCGAATGTCAAGATACTATACATGAGTCTTTATGTTAGGGTCGTTTTAGGGTGATCTCGAGAATTACCGCACAATTTGAAACCGAAGGTTATGCGCCGCCAAATGGTACTCGATCTGGCGGCGCATATTAATGATTTAAAAAAGCGTGTTTAATGAAGTGACATTAGTTTCAAATTTATAAGCGTTATACATAATTACATTCGAGTGAAATAATAGGCCTTAAAACAATATGTACCATGCTAAGTCATGCATACACAAAGGAATAATATGAATGAAATTCAAAACGCTCAAAATCGAAAGGCAAATTTGAAGGTTTTCGAGGCTTCGTTTGGAAAAATATTTGGAACAAAACTCCTACGGCAGTTTGCCAACGGATAGATCCCAATAAAATACACGATTTGAAAAAAACGGTGACTAAATCGGAGCTACGAGTCAAAAGATACGATAGATCTAACATTTTGGCCAAAGACACAAAACACCAAGCACCACAAACCGTCGGTGGTATTTGGTGCGTGGTTCGATTTTGCGAGAAAAGATGTCTTTTTCGGAATCTAGACAACCTCGAATGGCAAGCACGTTCAGAGAGACTTGCTCGTTCAGCCATTTTAGGGTGATCTTGGGAATTTCATCACAATTTAAAACTGAAGGTTACGCGCCTCCAAATGGTAGTCCATCTGGTGGCACATACTAATGATTTAAAAAACGTTTTTAATGAAGTGACATTAGATTCAGATTTATATCCGTTATAGATAATTACATTGCAAGAGAAATAACAGACGTTAAAACGATATATACCATGCTAAGTCATGCATATACAAAACTAATAATACAATATAAATTGAAAACGTTCAAAGAGAACATTAAAAATGAGTAAAGTGTCTTTTTTCGGCTTCTTGACGACCTGGAATGTCAAGACACTATCCAGGAGTCTTTATGTTAGGGTCGTTTTAGGGTGCTCTCGAGAATTACCGCACAATTTGAAACCGAAGGTTATGCGCCGCCAAATGGTACTCGATCTGGCGGCGCATATTAATGATTTAAAAAAGCGTGTTTAATGAAGTGACATTAGTTTCAAATTTATATGCGTTATACATAATTACATTCGAGTGAAATAATAGGCCTTAAAACAATATTTACCATGCTAAGTCATGCATACACAAAGGAATAATATGAATGAAATTGAAAACGCTCAAAATCGAAAGGCAAATTTGAAGGTTTTCGAGGCTTCGTTTCAAAAAATATTTGGGACAAACCGCCTACGGCAGTTTTCCAACGGATAGGTCCCAAAAAAATACACGATTTGAAAAAAAGCGGTGACTAAATCGGAGCTACGAGTCAAAAGATACGATAGATCTAACATTTTGGCCAAAACACAAAACACCAAGCACCACGAACCGTCGGTGGTGTTTGGTGCGTGGTGCGATTTTGCGAGAAAAGATGTCTTTTTCGGAATCTAAACAACCTCGAATGGCAAGCACGTTCAGAGAGACTTGCTCGTTCGGCCGTTTTAGCGTGATCTTGAGAATTTCAGCACAATTTAAAACCGAAGGTTACGCGCCGCCAAATGGTAGTCCATCTGGCGGCGCATACTAATGATTTAAAAAACGTTTTTAATGAAGTGACATTAGATTCAGATTTATATCCGTTATAGATAATTACATTGCTAGAGAAATAACAGGCGTTAAAACGATATATACCATGCTAAGTCATGCATACACAAAACTAATAATACAATATAAATTGAAAACGTTCAAAGAGAACATTAAAAATGAGTAAAATGTCTTTTTTCGGCTTCTTGACGACCTCAAATGTCAAGACACTATCCAGGGTCTTTATGTTAGGGTCGTTTTAGGGTGCTCTCGTGAATTACCGCACAATTTGAAACCGAAGGTTATGCGCCGCCAAATGGTACTCGATCTGGCGGCGCATATTAATGATTTAAAAAAGCGTGTTTAATGAAGTGACATTAGTTTCAAATTTATATGCGTTATACATAATTACATTCGAGTGAAATAATAGGCCTTAAAACAATATGTACCATGCTAAGTCATGCATACACAAAGGAATAATATGAATGAAATTCAAAACGCTCAAAATCGAAAGGTAAATTTGAAGGTTTTCAAGGCTTCGTTTAGAAAAATATTTGGGAAAACCGCCTACGGCAGTTTGCCAACGGATAGATCCCGAAAAAATACACGATTTGAAAAATAGCGGTAACTAAATTGGAGCTACGAGTCAAAAGATACGATAGATCTAACATTTTAGCCAAAACACAAAACACCAAGCACCACGAACCGTCGGTGGTGTTTGGTGCGTGGTGCGAATTTGCGAGCAAAGATTTCTTTTTCGGAATCTAGATAACCTCAAATGGCAAGCACGTTCAGAGGGTCTTACTCGTTCGGCCGTTTTAGGGTGATCATGAGAATTTCATCACAATTTAAAACCGAAGGTTACGCGCCGCCAAATGGTAGTCCATCTGGCGGCGCATACTAATGATTTAAAAAACATTTTTAATAAAGTGACATTAGATTCAGATTTATATCCGTTATAGATAATTACATTGCGAGAGAAATAACAGGCGTTAAAATGATATATACCATGCTAAGTCATGTACACACAAAACTAATAATACAATATAGATGGAAAACGTTCAAAGAGAACATTAAAAATGAGTAAAATGTCTTTTTTTGGCTTCTTGACGACCTCGAATGTCAAGACACTATCCAAAAGTCTTTATGTTAGGTTCGTTTTAGGGTGATCTCGAGAATTTTAGCACAATTTGAAATCGAAGGTTATGCGCCGTCAAATGGTACTCCATCTGGCGGCGCATATTGATGATTTAAAAAAGCGTGTTTAATGAAGTGACATTAGATTCAAATTTATATGCGTTATACATAATTACATTCGAGTGAAATAATAGGCCTTAAAACTATATGTACAATGCTAAGTCATGCATACACAAAGGAATAATATGAATGAAATTCAAAAGGCTCAAAATCGAAAGGCAAATTTGAAGGTTTTCGAGGCTTCGTTTCGAAAAATATTTGGGACAACCCGCCTTCGGCAGTTTGCTAACAGATAGATCCCAAAAAAATACACGATTTGAAAAAAAATAGTGACTAAATCGGAGCTACGAGTCAAAAGATACGATAGATCTAACATTTTGACCAAAGACATAAAACACCAAGCACCACGAACCGTCGGTGGTGTTTGGTGCGTGGTACGATTTTGTGAGAAAAGATGTCATTTTCAGAATCTAGACAACCTCGAATGGCAAGCACGTTCAGAGAGTCTTGCTCGTTCGGCCGTTTTAGGGTGATCTTGATAATTTCAGCACAATTTAAAACCAAAGGTTACGCGCCGCCAAATGGTAGTCCATCTGGCGGCGCATACTAATGATTTAAAAACCTTTTTAACGAAGTGACATTAGATTCAGATTTATATCCATTATAGATAATTACATTGCGAGAGAAATAACAGGCGTTAAAACGATATATACCATACAATATAAATGGAAAACGTTCAAAGAAAACATTAAAAATGAGTGAAATTTCTTTTATCAGCTTCTTGAAGACCTCGAATGTCAAGACACTATCCAAGAGTCTTTATGTTAGGTTAATTTTAGGGTGATCTTGAGAATTTCAGCACAATTTGAAACCGAAGGTTATGCGCCGCCAAATGGTACTCCATCTGGCGGTGCATATTAATGATTTAAAAAAGCGTGTTTAAGGAAGTGTTAAACATAATTACATTCGAGTGAAATAATAGGCCTTAAAACAATATGTACCATGCTAAGTCATGCATACACAAAGGAATAATATGAATGAAATTCAAAACGCTCAAAATCGAAAGGCAAATTTGAAGGTTTTCGAGGCCTCGTTTAGAAAAATATTTGGGAGAAACTGCCTACGGCAGTTTGCCAACAGATAGATCTCGAAAAAATACCCGATTTGAAAAAAACGGTGACTAAATCGGAGCTACGAGTCAAAAGATACGATAGATCTAACTTTTTGGCCAAAGACACAAAACACCAAGCACCACTAACCGTCGGTGGTGTTTGGTGCGTGGTGCGATTTTGTGAGAAAAGATGTCATTTTCAGAATCTAGACAACCTCGAATGGCAAGCACGTTCAGAGAGTCTTGCTCGTTCGGCCGTTTTAGGGTGATGATAATTTCAGCACAATTTAAAACCAAAGGTTACGCGCCGCCAAATGGTAGTCCATCTGGCGGCGCATACTAATGATTTAAAAACTTTTTTAATGAAGTGACATTAGATTCAGATTTATATCCATTATAGATAATTACATTGCCAGAGAAATGACAGGCGTTAAAACGATATATACCACACAATATAAATGGAAAACGTTCAAAGAGAACATTAAAAATGAGTAAAATGTCTTTTTTCAACTTCTTGACGACCTCGAATGTCAAGACACTATCCAGGAGTCTTTATGTTAGGTTCGTTTTAGGGTGCTCTCAAGAATTACCGCACAATTTGAAACCGAAGGTTATGCGCCGCCAAATGGTACTCCATCGGGCGGCGCATATTAATGATTTAAAAAACCGTGTTTAAGGAAGTGACATTAGATTCAAATTTATATGCGTTATACATAATTACGTTCGAGTGAAATAATAGGCCTTAAAACAATATGTACCATGCTAAGTCATGCATACTCAAAGGAATAATATGAATGAAATTCAAAACGCTCAAAATCGAAAGGCAAATTTGAAGGTTTTCGAGGCCTCGTTTCGAAAAATATTTGGGACAAACCGCCTACGGCATTTGCCAACGGATAGATCTCGAAGAAATACACGATTTGAAAAAAACGGTGACTAAATCGGAGCTACGAGTCAAAAGATACGATAGATCTAACATTTTGGCCAAACACACAAAACACCAAGCACCACTAACCGTCGGTGGTGTTTGGCGCGTGGTGCGATTTTGCGAGAAAAGATGTCTTTTTCGGAATCTAGACAACCTCGAATGGCAAGCACATTCAGAGAGTCTTGCTCGTTCGGCCATTTTAAGGTGATCTTGAGAATTTCATCACAATTTAAAACTGAAGGTTACGCGCCGCCAAATGGTAGTCCATCTGGCGGCACATACTAATGATATAAAAAACGTTTTTAATGAAGTGACATTAGATTCAGATTTATATCCGTTATAGATAATTACATTGCAAGAGAAATAACAGGCGTTAAAACGATATATACCATGCTAAGTCATGCATATACAAAACTAATAATACAATATAAATTGAAAACGTTCAAAGAGAACATTAAAAATGAGTAAAGTGTCTTTTTTCAGCTTCTTGACGACCTCGAATGTCAAGACACTAGACAGGAGTCTTTATGTTAGGGTCATTTTAGGGTGATCTCGAGAATTACCGCACAATTTGAAACCGAAGGTTATGCGCCGCCAAATGGTACTCGATCTGGCGGCGCATATTAATGATTTAAAAAAGCGTGTTTAATGAGATGAAATTAGTTTCAAATTTATATGCGTTATACATAATTACATTCGAGTGAAATAATAAGCCTTAAAACAATATGTACCATGCTAAGTCATGCATACACAAAGGAATAATATGAATGAAATTCAAAACGCTCAAAATCGAAAGGCAAATTTGAAGGTTTTCGAGGCTTCGTTTCGAAAAATATTTAGGACAAACCGCCTACGAAAGTTTGCCAACG
Organism: Rutidosis leptorrhynchoides; assembly: GCF_046630445.1. Classification (NCBI taxonomy): domain Eukaryota; kingdom Viridiplantae; phylum Streptophyta; class Magnoliopsida; order Asterales; family Asteraceae; genus Rutidosis; species Rutidosis leptorrhynchoides. Next base: position 11,868,980 of record NC_092339.1, read on the forward strand.
GACAGATCCCGAAAAAATACACAATTTTAAAAAAAGCGGTGACTAAATCGGAGCTAGGAGTTAAAAGATACGATAGATCTAACATTTTTGCCAAAACACAAAACACCAAGCACCACGAACCGTCGGTGGTGTTTGGTGCGTGGTGCGATTTTGTGAGAAAATATGTCTTTTTCGGAATCTAGACAACCTCGAATGGCAAGCACGTTCAGAGAGTCTTGCTCGTTCGGCCGTTTTAGGGTGATCTTGGGAATTTCATCACAATTTAAAACTGAAGGTTACGCGCCGCCAAATGGTAGTCCATCTGGCGGCACATACTAATGATTTAAAAAATGTTTTTAATGGAGTGACATTAGATTCAGATTTATATCCGTTATAGATAATTACATTGCAAGAGAAATAACAGGCGTTAAAACGATATATACCATGCTAAGTCATGCATACACAAAACTAATAATACAATATAAATTGAAAATGTTCAAAGAGAACATTAAAAATGAGTAAAGTGTCTTTTTTCAGCTTCTTGACGACCTCGAATGTCAAGACACTATACAGGAGTCTTTATGTTAGGGTCGTTTTAGGGTGATCTCGAGAATTACCGCACTATTTGAAAACGAAGGTTATGCGCCGCCAAATGGTACTCGATCTGGCGGCGCATATTAATGATTTAAAAAAGCGTGTTTAATGAAGTGAAATTAGTTTCAAATTTATATGCGTTATACATAATTACATTCGAGTGAAATAATAGGCCTTAAAACAATATGTACCATGCTAAGTCATGCATACACAAAGGAATAATATGAATGAAATTCAAAACGCTCAAAATCAAAAGGCAAATTTGAAGGTTTTCGAGGCTTCGTTTTGAAAAATATTTAGGACAAACCGCCTACGGAAGTTTGCCAACGGATAGATCCCAAAAAATACACGATTTGAAAAAAAGCGGTGACTAAATCGGAGCTAGGAGTCAAAAGATACGATAGATCTAACATTTTGGCCAAAACACAAAACACCAAGCACCACGAACCGTCGGTGGTGTTTGGTGCGTGGTGCGATTTTGCGAGAAAAGATGTCTTTTTCGGAATCTAGACAACCTCGAATGGCAAGCACGTTCAGAGTGTCTTGCTCGTTCGGCCGTTTTAGGGTGATCTTGAGAATTTCAGCACAATTTAAAACCGAAGGTTACGCGCCGCCAAATGGTTGTCCATCTGCCGGCGCATACTAATGATTTAAAAAACATTTTTAATGAAGTGACATTAGATTCAGATTTATATCCGTTATAGATAATTACATTGCTAGAGAAATAACAGGCGTTAAAACGATATATACCATGCTAAGTCATTCATATACAAAACTAATAATACAATATAAATTGACAACGTTCAAAGAGAACATTTAAAATGAGTAAAATGTCTTTTTCGGCTTCTTGATGACCTCGAATGTCAAGACACTATCCAGGAGTCTTTATGTTAGGGTTATTTTAGGGTGCTCTCGAGAATTACCGCACAATTTGAAACCGAAGGTTATGCGCCGCCAAATGGTACACGATCTGGCGGTGCATATTAATGATTTAAAAAAGCGTGTTTAATGAAGTGACATTAGTTTCAAATTTATATGCGTTATACATAATTACATTCGAGTGAAATAACAGGCCTTAAAACAATATGTACCATGCTAAGTCTTGCATACACAAAGGAATAATATGAATGAAATTCAAAACGCTCAAAATCGAAATGCAAATTTGAAGGTTTTCGAGGCCTCGTTTTGAAAAATATTTGGGACAAACCGCCTACGACAGTTTGCCAACGGATAGATCTCGAAAAAATACACGATTTGAAAAAAACGGTGACTAAATCGGAGCTACGAGTCAAAAGATACGATAGATCTAACATTTTGGCCAAAGACACAAAACACCAAGCACCACTAACCGTCGGTGGTGTTTGATGCGTGGTTCAATTTTGCGAGAAAAGATGTCTTTTTCGGAATCTAGACAACCTCGAATGGCAAGCACGTTCAGAGAGTCTTGCTCGATCGGCCGTTTTAGTGTGATCTTGAGAATTTCATCACAATTTAAAACTGAAGGTTACGCGCCGCCAAATGGTAGTCTATCTGGCGGCGCATACTAATGATTTAAAAAACGTTTTTAATGAAGTGACATTAAATTCAGATTTATATCCGTTATAGATAATTACATTGCAAGAGAAATAACAGGCGTTAAAATGATATATACCATGCTAAGTCATGCATACACAAAACTAATAATACAATATAAATTGAAAACGTTCAAAGGGAACATTAAAAATGAGTAAAGAGTCTTTTTTCGGCTTCTTGACGACCTCGAATGTCAAGACACTATACAGGAGTCTTTATGTTAGGGTCGTTTTAGGGTGATCTCGATAATTACCGCACAATTTGAAACCGAAGGTTATGCGCCGCCAAATGTTACTCGATCTGGCGGCGCATATTAATGATTTAAAAAAGCGTGTTTAATGAGATGAAATTAGTTTCAAATTTATATGCGTTTTACATAATTACATTCGAGTGAAATAATAAGCCTTAAAACAATATGTACCATGCTAAGTCATGCATACACAAAGGAATAATATGAATGAAATTCAAAACGCTCAAAATCGAAAGGCAAATTTGAAGGTTTTCGAGGCTTTGTTTCGAAAAATATTTAGGACAAACCGCCTACGAAAGTTTGCCAACGGACAGATCCCGAAAAAATACACGATTTTAAAAAAAGCGGTGACTAAATCGGAGCTAGGAGTCAAAAGATACGATAGATCTAACATTTTGGCCAAAACACAAAACACCAAGCACCACGAACCGTCGGTGGTGTTTGGTGCGTGGTGCGATTTTGTGAGAAAAGATGTCTTTTTCGAAATCTAGACAACCTCGAATGGCAAGCACGTTAAGAGAGTCTTGCTCGTTCGGCCGTTTTAGGGTGATCTTTAGAATTTCAGCACAATTTAAAACCGAAGGTTACGCGCCGCCAAATGGTAGTCCATCTGGCGGTGCATACTAATGATTTAAAAAACGTTTTTAATGAAGTGACATTAGATTCACATATATATCCGTTATAGATAATTACATTGCTAGAGAAATAACAGGCGTTAAAATGATATATACCATGCTAAGTCATTCATATACAAAACTAATAATACAATATAAATTGAAAACGTTCAAAGAGAACATTAAAAATGAGTAAAATGTCTTTTTCGGCTTCTTGACGACCTCGAATATCAAGACACTATCCAGGAGTCTTTATGTTAGGGTCGTTTTAGGGTGCTCTCAAGAATTACCGCACAATTTAAAACCGAAGGTTATGCGCCGCCAAATGGTACTCGATCTGGCGGCGCATATTAATGATTTAAAAAAGTGTGTTTAATGAAGTGACATTAGTTTCAAATTTATATGCGTTATACATAATTACATTCGAGTGAAATAATAGGCCTTAAAACAATATGTACCATGCTAAGTCATGCATACACAAAGGAATAATATGAATGAAATTCAAAACGCTCAATATCGAAAGGCAAATTTGAAGGTTTTCGAGGCTTCGTTTAGAAAAATATTTGGAACAAACCGCCTACGGCAGTTTGCCAACGGATAGATCCCGAAAAAATACATGATTTGAAAAAAACGGTGACTAAATCGGAGATACGAGTCAAAAGATACGATAGATCTAACATTTTGGCCAAAGACACAAAACACCAAGCACCACTAACCGTCGGTGGTGTTTGATGCGTGGTGCGATTCTGCGAGAAAAGATGTCTTTTTCGGAATCTAGACAACCTCGAATGGCAAGCACGTTCAGAGAGTCTTGCTCGATCGGCCGTTTTAGGGTGATCTTGAGAATTTCATCACAATTTAAAACTGAAGGTTACGCGCCGCCAAATGGTAGTCCAACTGGCGGCGCATACTAATGATTTAAAAAACGTTTTTAATGAAGTGACATTAGATTCAGATTTATATCCGTTATAGATAATTACATTGCAAGAGAAATAACAGACGTTAAAATGATATATACCATGCTACGTCATGCATAAACAAAACTAATAATACAATATAAATTGAAAACGTTCAAAGAGAACATTAAAAATGAGTAAAGGGTCTTTTTTTGGCTTCTTGACGACCTCGAATGTCAAGACACTATACAGGAGTCTTTATGTTAGGGTCGTTTTAGGGTGATCTCGAGAATTACCGCACAATTTGAAACCGAAGGTTATGCGCCGCCAAATGTTACTCGATCTGGCGGCGTATATTAATGATTTAAAAAAGTGTGTTTAACGAGATGAAATTAGTTTCAAATTTATATGCGTTATACATAATTACATTCGAGTGAAATAATAAGCCTTAAAACAATATGTACCATGCTAAGTCATGCATACACAAAGGAATAATATGAATGAAATTCAAAACGCTCAAAATCGAAAGGCAAATTTGAAGGTTTTCGAGGCTTCGTTTCGAAAAATATTTAGGAAAAACCGCCTACGAAAGTTTGCCAACGGACAGATCCTGAAAAAATACACGATTTTAAAAAAAGCGGTGACTAAATCGGAGCTAGGAGTCAAAAGATACGATAGATCTAACATTTTGGCCAAAACACAAAACACCAAGCACCACGAACCATCAGCGGTGTTTGGTGCGTGGTGCGATTTTGTGAGAAAAGATGTCTTTTTCGAAATCTAGACAACCTCGAATGGCAAGCACGTTTAGAGAGTCTTGCTCGTTCGGCCGTTTTAGGGTGATCTTGAGAATTTCAGCACAATTTAAAGCCGAAGGTTACGCGCCGCCAAATGGTAGTCCATCTGGCGGCGCATACTAATGATTTAAAAAACGTTTTTAATGAAGTGACATTAGATTCACATATATATGCGTTATAGATAATTACATTGCTAGAGAAATAACAGGCGTTAAGACGATATATACCATGCTAAGTCATTCATATACAAAACTAATAATACAATATAAATTGAAAACGTTCAAAGAGAACATTAAAAATGAGTAAAATGTCTTTTTCGGCTTCTTGACGACCTCGAATGTCAAGACACTATCCAGGAGTCTTTATGTTAGGGTCGTTTTAGGGTGATCTCAAGAATTACCGTACAATTTGAAACCGAAGGTTATGCGCCGCCAAATGGTACTCGATCTGGCGGCGCATATTAATGATTTAAAAAAGCGTGTTTAATGAAGTGACATTAGTTTCAAATTTATATGCGTTATACATAATTACATTCGAGTGAAATAATAGGCCTTAAAACAATATGTACCATGCTAAGTCATGCATACACAAAGGAATAATATGAATGAAATTCAAAACGCTCAAAATCGAAAGGCAAATTTGAAGGTTTTCGAGGCTTCGTTTAGAAAAATATTTGGAACAAACCGCCTACGGCAGTTTGCCAACGGATAGATCCCGAAAAAATACACGATTTTAAAAAACGGTGACTAAATCGGAGCTACGAGTCAAAAGATACGATAGATCTAACATTTTGGCCAAAGACACAAAACACCAAGCACCACTAACCGTCGGTGGTGTTTGATGCGTGGTGCGATTTTGCGAGAAAAGATGTCTTTTTTGGAATCTAGACAACCTCGAATGGCAAGCATATTCAGAGAGTCTTGCTCGATCGGCCGTTTTAGGGTGATCTTGAGAATTTCATCACAATTTAAAACTGAACGTTACGCGCCGCCAAATGGTAGTCCATCTGGCGGCGCATACTAATGATTTAAAAAACGTTTTTAATGAAGTGACATTAGATTCAGATTTATATCCGTTATAGATAATTACATTGCAAGAGAAATAACAGGCGTTAAAATGATATATACCATGCTAAGTCATGCATACACAAAACTAATAATACAATATAAATTGAAAACGTTCAAAGGGAACATTAAAAATGAGTAAAGAGTCTTTTTCGGCTTCTTGACGACCTCGAATGTCAAGACACTATACAGGAGTCTTTATGTTAGGGTCGTTTTAGGGTGATCTCGAGAATTACCGCACAATTTGAAACCGAAGGTTATGCGCCGCCAAATGTTACTCGATCTGGCGGCACATATTAATGATTTAAAAAAGCGTGTTTAATGAGATGAAATTAGTTTCAAATTTATATGCGTTATACATAATTACATTCGAGTGAAATAATAAGCCTTAAATCAATATGTACCATGCTAAGTCATGCATACACAAAGGAATAATATGAATTAAATTCAAAACGCTCAAAATCGAAAGGCAAATTTGAAGGTTTTCGAGGCTTCGTTTCGAAAAATATTTAGGACAAACCGCCTACAAAAGTTTGCCAACTGACAGATCCCGAAAAAATACACGATTTTAAAAAAAGCGGTGACTAAATCGGAGCTAGGAGTCAAAAGATACGATAGATCTAACATTTTGGCCAAAACACAAAACACCAAGCACCAGGAACCGTCGGTGGTGTTTGGTGCGTGGTGCGATTTTGTGAGAAAAGATGTCTTTTTCGAAATCTAGACAACCTCGAATGGCAAGCAAGTTCAGAGAGTCTTGCTCGTTCGGCCGTTTTAGGGTGATCTTGAGAATTTCAGCACAATTTAAAACCGAAGGTTACGCGCCGCCAAATGGTAGTCCATCTGGCGGCGCATACTAATGATTTAAAAAACGTTTTTAATGAAGTGACATTAGATTCACATATATATCCGTTATAGATAATTACATTGCTAGAGAAATAACAGGCGTTAAAACGATATATACCATGCTAAGTCATTCATATACAAAACTAATAATACAATATAAATTGAAAACGTTCAAAGAGAATATTAAAAATGAGTAAAATGTCTTTTTCGGCTTCTTGACGACCTCGAATGTCAAGACACTATCCAGGAGTCTTTATGTTAGGGTCGTTTTAGGGTGCTCTCAAGAATTACCGCACAATTTGAAACCGAAGGTTATGCGCCGCCAAATGGTACTCGATTTGGCGGCGCATATTAATGATTTAAAAAAGCGTGTTTAATGAAGTGACATTAGTTTCAAATTTATATACGTTATACATAATTACATTCGAGTGAAATAATAGGCCTTAAAACAATATGTACCATGCTAAGTCATGCATACACAAAGGAATAATATGAATGAAATTCAAAACGCTCAAAATCGAAAGGCACATTTGAAGGTTTTCGAGGCTTCGTTTAGAAAAATATTTGGAACAAACCGCCTACGGCAGTTTGCCAACGGATAGATCTCGAAAAAATACACGATTTTAAAAAAACGGTGACTAAATCGGAGCTACGAGTCAAAAGATACGATAGATCTAACATTTTGGCCAAAGATACAAAACACCAAGCACCACTAACCGTCGGTGGTGTTTGATGCGTGGTGCGATTTTGCGAGAAAAGATGTCTTTTTCGGAATCTAGACAACCTCGAATGGCAAGCACGTTCAGAGAGTCTTGCTCGATCGGGCGTTTTAGGGTGATCTTGAGAATTTCATCACAATTTAAAACTGAAGGTTACGCGCCGCCAAATGGTAGTCCATCTGGCGGCGCATACTAATGATTTAAAAAACGTTTTTAATGAAGTGACATTAGATTCAGATTTATATCCGTTATAGATAATTACATTGCAAGAGAAATAACAGGCGTTAAAATGATATATACCATGCTAAGTCATGCATACACAAAACTAATAATACAATATAAATTGAAAACGTTCAAAGGGAACATTAAAAATGAGTAAAGAGTCTTTTTTCGGCTTCTTGACGACCTCGAATGTCAAGACACTATACAGGAGTCTTTATGTTAGGGTCGTTTTAGGTTGATCTCGAAAATTACCGCACAATTTGAAACCGAAGGTTATGCGCCGCCAAATGTTACTCGATCTGGCGGCGCATATTAATGATTTAAAAAAGCGTGTTTAATGAGATGAAATTAGTTTCAAATTTATATGCATTATACATAATTACATTCGAGTGAAATAATAAGCCTTAAAACAATATGTACCATGCTAAGTCATGCATACACAAAGGAATAATATGAATTAAATTCAAAACGCTCAAAATCGAAAGGCAAATTTGAAGGTTTTTTAGGCTTCGTTTCCAAAAATATTTAGGAAAAACCGCCTACGAAAGTTTGCCAACGGACAGATCCCTAAAAAATACACGATTTTAAAAAAAGCGGTGACTAAATCGGAGCTAGAAGTCAAAAGATACGATAGATCTAACATTTTGGCCAAAACACAAAACACCAAGCACCACGAACCGTCGGTGGTGTTTGGTGCGTGGTGCGATTTTGTGAGAAAAGATGTCTTTTTCGAAATCTAGACAACCTCGAATGGCAGGCACGTTCAGAGAGTCTTGCTCGTTCGGCCGTTTTAGGGTGATCTTGAGAATTTCAGCACAATTTAAAACCGAAGGTTACGCGCCGCCAAATGGTAGTCCATCTGGCGGCGCATACTAATGATTTAAAAAACGTTTTTAATGAAGTGACATTAGATTCACATATATATCCGTTATAGATAATTACATTGCTAGAGAAATAACAGGCGTTAAAATGATATATACCATGCTAAGTCATTCATATACAAAACTAATAATACAATATAAATTGAAAACGTTCAAAGAGAACATGAAAAATGAGTAAAATGTCTTTTTCGGCTTCTTGACGACCTCGAATGTCAAGACACTATCCAGGAGTCTTTATGTTAGGGTCGTTTTAGGGTGCTCTCAAGAATTACCGCACAATTTGAAACCGAAGGTTATGCGCCGCCAAATGGTACTCGATCTGGCGGCGCATATTAATGATTTAAAAAAGCGTGTTTAATGAAGTGACATTAGTTTCAAATTTATATGCGTTATACATAATTACATTCGAGTGAAATAATAGGCCTTAAAACAATATGTACCATGCTAAGTCATGCATACACAAAGGAATAATATGAATGAAATTCAAAACGCTCAAAATCGAAAGGCAAATTTGAAGGTTTTCGAGGCTTCGTTTAGAAAAATATTTGGAACAAACCGCCTACGGCAGTTTGCCAACGGATAGATCCCGAAAAAATACATGATTTGAAAAAAACGGTGACTAAATCGGAGCTACGAGTCAAAAGATACGATAGATCTAACATTTTGGCCAAAGACACAAAACACCAAGAACCACTAACCGTCGGTGGTGTTTGATGCGTGGTGCGATTTTGCGAGAAAAGATGTCTTTTTCGGAATCTAGACAACCTCGAATGGCAAGCACGTTCAGAGAGTCTTGCTCGATCGGCCGTTTTAGGGTGATCTTGAGAATTTCATCACAATTTAAAACTGAAGGTTACGCGCCGCCAAATGGTAGTCCATCTGGCGGCGCATACTAATGATTTAAAAAACGTTTTTAATGAAGTGACATTAGATTCAGATTTATATCCGTTATAGATAATTACATTGCAAGAGAAATAACAGGCGTTAAAATGATATATACCATGCTACGTCATGCATACACAAAACTAATAATACAATATAAATTGAAAACGTTCAAAGGGAACATTAAAAATGAGTAAAGAGTCTTTTTTCGGCTTCTTGACGACCTCGAATGTCAAGACACTATACAGGAGTCTTTATGTTAGGGTCGTTTTAGGGTGATCTCGAGAATTACCGCACAATTTGAAACCGAAGGTTATGCGCCGCCAAATTTTACTCGATCTGGCGGCGCATATTAATGATTTAAAAAAGCGTGTTTAATGAGATGAAATTAGTTTCAAATTTATATGCGTTATACATAATTACATTCGAGTGAAATAATAAGCCTTAAAACAATATGTACCATGCTAAGTCATGCATACATAAAGGAATAATATGAATGAAATTCAAAACGCTCAAAATCGAAAGGCAAATTTGAAGGTTTTCGAGGCTTCGTTTCGAAAAATATTTAGGACAAACCGCCTACGAAAGTTTGCCAACGGACAGATCCCAAAAAAATACACGATTTTAAAAAAAGCGGTGACTAAATCGGAGCTAGGAGTCAAAAGATACGATAGATCTAACATTTTGGCCAAAACACAAAACACCAAGCACCACGAACCGTCGGTGGTGTTTGGTGCGTGGTGCGATTTTGTGAGAAAAGATGTCTTTTTTGAAATCTAGACAACCTCGAATGGCAAGCACGTTCAGAGAGTCTTGCTCGTTCGGCCGTTTTAGGGTGATCTTGAGAATTTCAGCACAATTTAAAACCGAAGGTTACGCGCCGCCAAATGGTAGTCCATCTGGCGGCGCATACTAATGATTTAAAAAATGTTTTTAATGAAGTGACATTAGATTCACATATATATCCGTTATAGATAATTACATTGCTAGAGAAATAACAGGCGTTAAAACGATATATACCATGCTAAGTCATTCATATACAAAACTAATAATACAATATAAATTGAAAACGTTCAAAGAGAACATTAAAAATGATTAAAATGTCTTTTTCGGCTTCTTGACGACCTCGAATGTCAAGACACTATCCAGGAGTCTTTATGTTAGGGTCGTTTTAGGGTGCTCTCAAGAATTACCGCACAATTTGAAACCAAAGGTTATGCGCCGCCAAATGGTACTCGATCTGGCGGCGCATATTAATGATTTAAAAAAGCGTGTTTAATGAAGTGACATTAGTTTCAAATTTATATGCGTTATACATAATTACATTCGAGTGAAATAATAGGCCTTAAAACAATATGTACCATGCTAAGTCATGCATACACAAAGGAATAATATGAATCAAATTCAAAACGCTCAAAATCGAAAGGCAAATTTGAAGGTTTTTGAGGCTTCGTTTAGAAAAATATTTGGAACAAACCGCCTACGGCAGTTTGCCAACGGATAGATCCCGAAAAAATACACGATTTGAAAAAAACGGTGACTAAATCGGAGCTACGAGTCAAAAGATACGATAGATCTAACATTTTGGCCAAAGACACAAAACACCAAGCACCACTAACCGTCGGTGGTGTTTGATGCGTGGTGCGATTTTGCGAGAAAAGATGTCTTTTTCGGAATCTAGACAACCTCGAATAGCAAGCACGTTCAGAGAGTCTTGCTCGATCGGCCGTTTTAGGGTGATCTTGAGAATTTCATCACAATTTAAAACTGAAGGTTACGCGCCGCCAAATGGTAGTCCATCTGGCGGCGCATACTAATGATTTAAAAAACGTTTTTAATGAAGTGACATTAGATTCAGATTTATATCCGTTATAGATAATTACATTGCAAGAGAAATAACAGGCGTTAAAATGATATATACTATGCTAAGTCATGCATACACAAAACTAATAATACAATATAAATTGAAAACGTTCAAAGGGAACATTAAAAATGAGTAAAGAGTCTTTTTTCGGCTTCTTGACGACCTCGAATGTCAAGACACTATACAGGAGTCTTTATGTTAGGGTCGTTTTAGGGTGATCTCGAGAATTACCGCACAATTTGAAACCGAAGGTTATGCGCCGCCAAATGTTACTCGATCTGGCGGCGCATATTAATGATTTAAAAAAGCGTGTTTAATGAGATGAAATTAGTTTCAAATTTATATGTGTTATACATAATTACATTCGAGTGAAATAATAAGACTTAAAACAATATGTACCATGCTAAGTCATGCATACACAAAGGAATAATATGAATGAAATTCAAAACGCTCAAAATCGAAAGGCAAATTTGAAGGTTTCAAGGCTTCGTTTCGAAAAATATTTAGGACAAACTGCCTACGAAAGTTTTCCAACGGACAGATCCCGAAAAAATACACGATTTTAAAAAAAGCGGTGACTAAATCGGAGCTAGGAGTCAAAAGATACGATAGATCTAACATTTTGGCCAAAACACAAAACACCAAGCACCACGAACCGTCGGTGGTGTTTGGTGCGTGGTGCGATTTTGTGAGAAAAGATGTCTTTTTCGAAATCTAGACAATCTCGAATGGCAAGCACGTTCAGAGAGTCTTGCTCGTTCGGCCGTTTTAGGGTGATCTTGAGAATTTCAGCACAATTTAAAACCGAAGGTTACGCGCCGCCAAATGGTAGTCCATCTGGCGGCGCATACTAATGATTTAAAAAATGTTTTTAATGAAGTGACATTAGATTCACATATATATCCGTTATAGATAATTACATTGCCAGAGAAATAACAGGCGTTAAAACGATATATACCATGCTAAGTCATTCATATACAAAACTAATAATACAATATAAATTGAAAACGTTCAAAGAGAACATTAAAAATGAGTAAAATGTCTTTTTCGGCTTCTTGACGACCTCGAATGTCAAGACGCTATCCAGGAGTCTTTATGTTAGGGTCGTTTTAGGGTGCTCTCAAGAATTACCGCACAATTTGAAACCGAAGGTTATCCGCCGCCAAATGGTACTCGATCTGGCGGCGCATATTAATGATTTAAAAAATCGTGTTTAATGAAGTGACATTAGTTTCAAATTTATATGCATTATACATAATTACATTCGAGTGAAATAATAGGCCTTAAAACAATATGTACCATGCTAAGTCATGCATACACAAAGGAATAATATGAATGAAATTCAAAACGCTCAAAATCGAAAGGCAAATTTGAAGGTTTTCGAGGTTTCGTTTAGAAAAATATTTGGAACAACGGCAGTTTGCCAACGGATAGATCTCGAAAAAATACACGATTTTAAAAAAACGGTGACTAAATCGGAGCTACGAGTCAAAAGATACGATAGATCTAACATTTTGGCCAAAGACACAAAACACCAAGCACCACTAACCGTCGGTGATGTTTGATACGTGGTGCGATTTTGCGAGAAAAGATGTCTTTTTCGGAATCTAGACAACCTCGAATGGCAAGCACGTTCAGAGAGTCTTGCTCGATCGGCCGTTTTAGGGTGATCTTGAGAATTTCATCACAATTTAAAACTGAAGGTTACGCGCCGCCAAATGGTAGTCCATCTGGCGGCGCATACTAATGATTTAAAAAACGTTTTTAATGAAGTGACATTAGATTCAGATTTATATCCGTGATAGATAATTACATTGCAAGAGAAATAACAGGCGTTAAAATGATATATACCATGCTAAGTCATGCATACACAAAACTAATAATACAATATAAATTGAAAACGTTCAAAGAGAACATTAAAAATGAGTAACGAGTCTTTTTTCGGCTTCTTGACGACCTCGAATGTCAAGACACTATACAGGAGTCTTTATGTTAGGGTCATTTTAGGGTGATCTCGATAATTACCGCACAATTTGAAACCGAAGGTTATGCGCCGCCAAATGTTACTCGATCTGGCGGCGCATATTAATGATTTAAAAAAGCGTGTTTAATGAGATGAAATTAGTTTCAAATTTATATGCGTTATACATAATTACATTCGAGTGAAATAATAAGCCTTAAAACAATATGTACCATGCTAAGTCATGCAAACACAAAGGAATAATATGAATGAAATTCAAAACGCTCAAAATCGAAAGGCAAATTTGAAGGTTTTCGAGGCTTCGTTTCGAAAAATATTTAGGACAAACCGCCTACGAAAGTTTTCCAACAGACAGATCCCGAAAAAATACACGATTTTAAAAAAAGCGGTGACTAAATCGGAGCTAGGAGTCAAAAGATACGATAGATCTAACATTTTGGCCAAAACACAAAACACCAAGCACCACGAACCGTCGGTGGTGTTTGGTGCGTGGTGCGATTTTGTGAGAAAAGATGTCTTTTTCGAAATCTAGACAACCTCGAATGGCAAGCACGTTCAGAGAGTCTTGCTCGTTCGGCCATTTTAGGGTGATCTTGAGAATTTCAGCACAATTTAAAACCGAAGGTTACGCGCCGCCAAATGGTAGTCCATCTGGCGGCGCATACTAATGATTTAAAAAACGTTTTTAATGAAGTGACATTAGATTCACATATATATCTGTTATAGATAATTACATTGCTAGAGAAATAACAGGCGTTAAAACGATATATACCATGCTAAGTCATTCATATACAAAACTAATAATACAATATAAATTGAAAACGTTCATAGAGAACATTAAAAATGAGTAAAATGTCTTTTTCGGCTTCTTGACGACCTCGAATGTCAAGACACTATCCAGGAGTCTTTATGTTAGGGTCGTTTTAGGGTGATCTCGAGAATTACCGCACAATTTGAAACCGAAGGTTATGCGCCGCCAAATTTTACTCGATCTGGCGGCGCATATTAATGATTTAAAAAAGCGTGTTTAATGAGATGAAATTAGTTTCAAATTTATATGCGTTATACATAATTACATTCGAGTGAAATAATAAGCCTTAAAACAATATGTACCATGCTAAGTCATGCATACATAAAGGAATAATATGAATGAAATTCAAAACGCTCAAAATCGAAAGGCAAATTTGAAGGTTTTCGAGGCTTCGTTTCGAAAAATATTTAGGACAAACCGCCTACGAAAGTTTGCCAACGGACAGATCCCAAAAAAATACACGATTTTAAAAAAAGCGGTGACTAAATCGGAGCTAGGAGTCAAAAGATACGATAGATCTAACATTTTGGCCAAAACACAAAACACCAAGCACCACGAACCGTCGGTGGTGTTTGGTGCGTGGTGCGATTTTGTGAGAAAAGATGTCTTTTTTGAAATCTAGACAACCTCGAATGGCAAGCACGTTCAGAGAGTCTTGCTCGTTCGGCCGTTTTAGGGTGATCTTGAGAATTTCAGCACAATTTAAAACCGAAGGTTACGCGCCGCCAAATGGTAGTCCATCTGGCGGCGCATACTAATGATTTAAAAAATGTTTTTAATGAAGTGACATTAGATTCACATATATATCCGTTATAGATAATTACATTGCTAGAGAAATAACAGGCGTTAAAACGATATATACCATGCTAAGTCATTCATATACAAAACTAATAATACAATATAAATTGAAAACGTTCAAAGAGAACATTAAAAATGATTAAAATGTCTTTTTCGGCTTCTTGACGACCTCGAATGTCAAGACACTATCCAGGAGTCTTTATGTTAGGGTCGTTTTAGGGTGCTCTCAAGAATTACCGCACAATTTGAAACCAAAGGTTATGCGCCGCCAAATGGTACTCGATCTGGCGGCGCATATTAATGATTTAAAAAAGCGTGTTTAATGAAGTGACATTAGTTTCAAATTTATATGCGTTATACATAATTACATTCGAGTGAAATAATAGGCCTTAAAACAATATGTACCATGCTAAGTCATGCATACACAAAGGAATAATATGAATCAAATTCAAAACGCTCAAAATCGAAAGGCAAATTTGAAGGTTTTTGAGGCTTCGTTTAGAAAAATATTTGGAACAAACCGCCTACGGCAGTTTGCCAACGGATAGATCCCGAAAAAATACACGATTTGAAAAAAACGGTGACTAAATCGGAGCTACGAGTCAAAAGATACGATAGATCTAACATTTTGGCCAAAGACACAAAACACCAAGCACCACTAACCGTCGGTGGTGTTTGGTGCGTGGTTCGATTTTGCGAGAAAAGATGTCTTTTTCGGAATCTAGACAATCTCGAATGGCAAGCACGTTCAGAGAGACTTGCTCGTTCGGCCATTTTAGGGTGATCTTGGGAATTTCATCACAATTTAAAACTGAAGGTTACGCGCCGCCAAATGGTAGTCCATCTGGCGGCACATACTAATGATTTAAAAAACGTTTTTAATGAAGTGACAGTAGATTCAGATTTATATCCGTTATAGATAATTACATTGCAAGAAAAATAACAGGCGTTAAAACGATATATACCATGCTAAGTCATGCATATACAAAACGAATAATACAATATAAATTGAAAACGTTCAAAGAGAACATTAAAAATGAGTAAAGTGTCTTTTTTCGGCTTCTTGACGACCTGGAATGTCAAGACACTATCCAAGAGTCTTTATGTTAGGGTCGTTTTAGGGTGCTCTCGAGAATTACCGCACAATTTGAAACCGAAGGTTATGCGCCGCCAAATGGTACTCGATCTGGCGGCGCATATTAATGATTTTAAAAAGCGTGTTTAATGAAGTGACATTAGTTTCAAATTTATATGCGTTATACATAATTACATTCGAGTGAAATAATAGGCCTTAAAACAATATGTACCATGCTAAGTCATGCATACACAAAGGAATAATATGAATGAAATTGAAAACGCTCAAAATCGAAAGGCAAATTTGAAGGATTTCGAGGCTTCGTTTCGAAAAATATTTGGGACAAACCGCCTACGGAAGTTTGCCAACAGACAGATCCCGAAAAAATACACGATTTTAAAAAAAGCGGTGACTAAATCGGAGCTAGGAGTCAAAAGATACGATAGATCTAACATTTTGGCCAAAACACAAAACACCAAGCACCACGAACCGTCGGTGGTGTTTGGTGCGTGGTGCGATTTTGTGAGAAAAGATGTATTTTTCGAAATCTAGACAACCTCGAATGGCAAGCACGTTCAGAGAGTCTTGCTCGTTCGGCCATTTTAGGGTGATCTTGAGAATTTCAGCACAATTTAAAATCGAAGGTTACGCGCCGCCAATTGGTAGTCCATCTGGCGGCGCATACTAATGATTTAAAAAATGTTTTTAATGAAGTGACATTAGATTCAGATTTATATCCGTTATAGATAATTACATTGCTAGAGAAATAACAGGCGTTAAAACGATATATACCATGCTAAGTCATGCATACACAAAACTAATAATACAATATAAATTGAAAACGTTCAAAGAGAACATTAAAAATGAGTAAAATGTCTTTTTTCGGCTTCTTGACGACCTCGAATGTCAAGACACTATCCAGGGTCTTTATGTTAGGGTCGTTTTAGGGTGCTCTCGAGAATTACCGCACAATTTGAAACCGAAGGTTATGCACCGCCAAATGGTACTCGATCTGGCGGCGCATATTAATGATTTAAAAAAGCGTGTTTAATGAAATGACATTAGTTTCAAATTTATATGCGTTATACATAATTACATTCGAGTGAAATAATAAACCTTAAAACAATATGTACCATGCTAAGTCATGCATACACAAAGGAATAATATGAATGAAATTCAAAACGCTCAAAATTGAAAGGCAAATTTGAAGGTTTTCGATGCTTCGTTTAGAAAAATATTTGGGACAAACCACCTACGGCAGTTTGCCAACGGATAGATCCCGAAAAAATACACGATTTGAAAAAAGCGGTGACTAAATTGGAGCTACGAGTCAAAAGATACGACAGATCTAACATTTTGGCCAAAACACAAAACACCAAGCACCACGAACCGTCGGTGGTGTTTGGTGCGTGGTTCGATTTTGCGAGAAAAGATGTCTTTTTACGAATCTAGACAATCTCGAATGGCAAGCACGTTCAGAGAGACTTGCTCGTTCGGCCATTTTAGGGTGATCTTGGGAATTTCATCACAATTTAAAACTGAAGGTTACGCGCCGCCAAATGGTAGTCCATCTGGCGGCACATACTAATGATTTAAAAAACGTTTTTAATGAAGTGACATTAGATTCAGATTTATATCCGTTATAGATATTTACATTGCAAGAAAAATAACAGGCGTTAAAACGATATATACCATGCTAAGTCATGCATATACAAAACTAATAATACAATATAAATTGAAAACGTTCAAAGAGAACATTAAAAATGAGTAAAGTGTCTTTTTCGGCTTCTTGACGACCTGGAATGTCAAGACACTATCCAGGAGTCTTTATGTTAGGGTCGTTTTAGGGTGCTCTCGAGAATTACCGCACAATTTGAAACCGAAGGTTATGCGCCGCCAAATGGTACTCGATCTGGCGGCGCATATTAATGATTTAAAAAAGCGTGTTTAATGAATTGACATTAGTTTCAAATTTATATGCATTATACATAATTACATTCGAGTGAAATAATAGGCCTTAAAACAATATGTACCATGCTAAGTCATGCATACACAAAGGAATAATATGAATGAAATTGAAAACGCTCAAAATCGAAAGGCAAATTTGAAGGTTTTCGAGGCTTCGTTTCGAAAAATATTTGGGACAAACCGCCTACGGAAGTTTGCTAATGGATAGATCCCGAAAAAAATACACGATTTGAAAAAAATCGGTGACTAAATCGGAGCTACCAGTCAAAAGATACGATAGATCTAACATTTTGGCCAAAACACAAAACACCAAGCACGACGAACCGTCGGTGGTGTTTGGTGCGTGGTGCGATTTTGCGAGAAAAGATGTCTTTTTGGGAATCTAAACAACCTCGAATGGCAAGCACGTTCAGAGAGTCTTGCTCGTTCGGCAGTTTTAGGGTGATCTTGAGAATTTCAGCACAATTTAAAACCGAAGGTTACGCGCCGCCAAATGGTAGTCCATCTGGCGGCGCATACTAATGATTTAAAAAATGTTTTTAATGAAGTGACATTAGATTCAGATTTATATCCGTTATAGATAATTACATTGCTAGAGAAATAACAGGCGTTAAAACGATATATACCATGCCAAGTCATGCATACACAAAACTAATAATACAATATAAATTGAAAACGTTCAAAGAGAACATTAAAAATGAGTAAAATGTCTTTTTTCGGCTTCTTGACGACCTCGAATGTCAAGACACTATCCAGGGTCTTTATGTTAGGGTCGTTTTAGGGTGCTCTCGAGAATTACCGCACAATTTGAAACCGAAGGTTATGCACCGCCAAATGGTACTCGATCTGGCGGCGCATATTAATGATTTAAAAAAGCGTGTTTAATGAAATGACATTAGTTTCAAATTTATATGCGTTATACATAATTACATTCGAGTGAAATAATAGGACTTAAAACAATATGTACCATGCTAAGTCATGCATACACAAAGGAATAATATGAATGAAATTCAAAACGCTCAAAATTGAAAGGCAAATTTGAAGGTTTTCGAGGCTTCGTTTAGAAGAATATTTGGGACAAACCACCTACGGTAGTTTGCCAATGGATAGATCCAGAAAAAATACACGATTTGAAAAAAGCGGTGACTAAATCGGAGCTACGAGTCAAAAGATACGACAGATCTAACATTTTGGCCAAAACACAAAACACCAAGCATCACGAACCGTGGGTGGTGTTTGGTGCATGGTGCGAATTTGCGAGAAAAGATTTCTTTTTTGGAATCTAGACAACCTCGAATGGCAAGCACATTCAGAGGGTCTTGCTCGTTCGGCCGTTTTAGGTGATCTTGAGAATTTCAGCACAATTTAAAACCGAAACCATCTGGCGGCGCATACTAATGTTTAAAAAACGTTTTTAATGAAGTGACATTAGATTCAGATTTATATCCGTTATAGATAATTACATTGCGAGAGAAATAACAGGCGTTAAAATGATATATACCATGCTAAATCATGCATACACAAAACTAATAATACAATATAGATGGAAAACGTTCAAAGAGAACATTAAAAATGAGTAAAATGACTTTTTTGGCTTCTTGACGACCTCGAATGTCAAGACACTATCCAAAAGTCTTTATGTTAGGTTCATTTTAGGGTGATCTCGAGAATTTCAGCACAATTTAAAATCGAAGGTTATGCGCCGCCAAATGGTACTCCATCTGGCGGCGCATATTAATGATTTAAAAAAGCGTGTTTAATGAAGTGACATTAGATTCAAATTTATATGCGTTATACATAATTACATTTGAGTGAAATAATAGGCCTTAAAACTATATGTACCATGCTAAGTCATGCATACACAAAGGAATAATATGAATGAAATTCAAAAGGCTCAAAATCGAAAAATATTTGGGACAAACCTCCTACGGCAGTTTTCCAACAGATAGATCCCGAAAAAAATAAACGATTTGAAAAAAAATGGTGACTAAATCGGAGCTACGAGTCAAAAGATATGATAGATCTAACAGTTTGGCCAAAGACATAAAACACCAAGCACCATGAACCGTCGGTGGTGTTTGGTGTGTGGTGCGATTTTGCAAGAAAAGATGTCATTTTCAGAATCTAGACAACCTCGAATGGAAAGCATGTTCAGAGTGTCATGCTCGTTCGGCCATTTTAGGGTGATCTTGATAATTTTAGCACAATTTAAAACCAAAGGTTACACGCCGCCAAATGGTAGTCCATCTGGCGGCGCATACTAATGATTTAAAAACCTTTTTAACGAAGTGACATTAGATTCAGATTTATATCCGTTATAGATAATTACATTGCGAGAGAAATAATAGGCGTTAAAACGATATATACCATACAATATAAATGGAAAACGTTCAAAGAGAACATTAAAAATGAGTAAAATGTCTTTTTTCAGATCTTGATGACCTCGAATGTCAAGACACTATCCAGGAGTCTTTATGTTAGGTTTGTTTTAGGGTGATCTCAAGAATTTCAGCACAATTTGAAACCGAAGGTTATGCGCCGCCAAATGGTACTCCATCTGGCGGCGCATATTAATGATTTAAAAAAGCGTGTTTAATGAAGTGACATTAGATTCAAATTTATATGCGTTATACATAATTACATTCGAGTGAAATAATAGGCCTTAAAACAATATGTACCATGCTAAGTCATGCATACACAAAGGAATAATATGAATGAAATTCAAAACGCTCAAAATTGAAAGGAAAATTTGAAGGTTTTCGAGGCCTCGTTTCGAAAAATATTTCGGACAAACTGCCTACGACAGTTTGCCAACGGATAGATCTCGAAAATATACCCGATTTGAAAAAAACGGTGACTAAATCGGAGCTACGAGTCAAAAGATACGATAGATCTAACATTTTGGCAAAAGACACAAAACACCAAGCACCACTAACCGTCGGTGGTGTTTGGTCCGTGGTGCGATTTTACGAGAAAAGATGTCATTTTCAGAATCTAGACAACCTCGAATGGCAAGCACGTTCAGAGAGTCTTGCTCGTTCGGCCGTTTTAGGGTGATCTTGTTAATTTCAGCACAATTTAAAACCAAAGGTTACGCGCCGCCAAATGGTAGTCCATCTGGCGGCGCATACTAATGATTTAAAAACGTTTTTAATGAAGTGACATTAGATTCAGATTTATATCCATTATAGATAATTACATTGCGAGAGAAATA
Source organism: Rutidosis leptorrhynchoides (assembly GCF_046630445.1). NCBI lineage: Eukaryota > Viridiplantae > Streptophyta > Magnoliopsida > Asterales > Asteraceae > Rutidosis > Rutidosis leptorrhynchoides. Next base: position 11,890,007 of record NC_092339.1, read on the forward strand.
ACAGGCGTTAAAACGATATATACCATACAATATAAATGGAAAACGTTCAAAGAGAACATTAAAAATGAGTAAAATATCTTTTTTCAGCTTCTTGACGACCTCGAATGTCAAGACACTATCCAGGAGTCTTTATGTTAGGTTCGTTTTAGGGTGATCTCGAGAATTTCAGCACAATTTGAAACCGAAGGTTATGCGCCGCCAAATGGTACTCCATCTGGCGGCGCATATTAATGATTTAAAAAAGCGTGTTTAATGAAGTGACATTAGATTCAAATTTATATGCATTATACATAATTACATTCGAGTGAAATAATAGGCTTTAAAACAATATGTACCATGCTAAGTCATGCATACACAAAGGAATAATATGAATGAAATTCAAAACGCTCAAAATCGAAAGGCAAATTTGAAGGTTTTCGAGGCCTCGTTTCGAAAAATATTTGGGACAAACCGCCTACAGCAGTTTTCCAACGGATAGATCTTGAAAAAATACCCGATTTGAAAAAAACGATGACTAAATCGGAGCTACGAGTCAAAAGATACGATAGATCTAACATTTTGGCCAAAGACACAAAACACCAAGCGCCACTAACCGTCGGTGGTGTTTGGTGCGTGGTGCGATTTTGCGAGAAAAGATGTCATTTTCAGAATCTAGACAACCTCGAATGGCAAGCACGTTCAGAGAGTCTTGCTCGTTCGGCCGTTTTAGGTTGATCTTGATAATTTCAGCACAATTTAAAACCAAAGGTTACGCGCCGCCAAATGGTAGTCCATCTGGCAGCGTATACTAATGATTTAAAAACTTTTTTAATGAAGTGACATTAGATTCAGATTTATATCCGTTATAGATAATTACATTGCGAGAGAAATAACAGGCGTTAAAAAGATATATACCACACAATATAAATGGAAAATGTTCAAAGAGAACATTAAAAATAAGTAAAATGTCTTTTTTCAACTTCTTGATGACCTCGAATGTCAAGCCACTATCCAGGAGTCTTTATGTTAGGTTCGTTTTAGGGTGATCTCGAGAATTTCAGCACAATTTGAAACCGAAGGTTATGCACCGCCAAATGGTACTCCATCGGGCGGCGCATATTAATGATTTAAAAAAGCGTGTTTAATGAAGTGACATTAGATTCAAATTTATATGCGTTATACATAATTACATTCGAGTGAAATAATAGGCCTTAAAACAATATGTATCATGCTAAGTCATGCATACACAAAGGAATAATATGAATGAAATTCAAAACGCTCAAAATTGAAAGGCAAATTTGAAGGTTACACGCCGCCAAATGGTAGTCCATCTGGCGGCGCATACTAATGATTTAAAAACCTTTTTAACGAAGTGACATTAGATTCAGATTTATATCCGTTATAGATAATTACATTGCGAGAGAAATAATAGGCGTTAAAACGATATATACCATACAATATAAATGGAAAACGTTCAAAGAGAACATTAAAAATGAGTAAAATGTCTTTTTTTAGATCTTGATGACCTTGAATGTCAAGACACTATCCAGGAGTCTTTATGTTAGGTTTGTTTTAGGGTGATCTCAAGAATTTCAGCACAATTTGAAACCGAAGGTTATGCGCCGCCAAATGGTACTCCATCTGGCGGCGCATATTAATGATTTAAAAAAGCGTGTTTAATGAAGTGACATTAGATTCAAATTTATATGCGTTATACATAATTACATTCGAGTGAAATAATAGGCCTTAAAACAATATGTACCATGCTAAGTCATGCATACACAAAGGAATAATATGAATGAAATTCAAAACGCTCAAAATCGAAAGGCAAATTTGAAGGTTTTCGAGGCCTCGTTTCGAAAAATATTTCGGACAAACTGCCTACGGCAGTTTGCCAATGGATAGATCTCGAAAATATACCCGATTTGAAAAAAACGGTGACTAAATCGGAGCTACGAGTCAAAAGATACGATAGATCTAACATTTTGGCCAAAGACACAAAACACCAAGCACCACTAACCGTCGGTGGTGTTTGGTCCGTGGTGCGATTTTACGAGAAAAGATGTCATTTTCAGAATCTAGACAACCTCGAATGGCAAGCACGTTCAGAGAGTCTTGCTCGTTCGGCCGTTTTAGGGTGATCTTGTTAATTTCAGCACAATTTAAAACCAAAGGTTACGCGCCGCCAAATGGTAGTCCATCTGGCGGCGCATACTAATGATTTAAAAAAGTTTTTAATGAAGTGACATTAGATTCAGATTTATATCCATTATAGATAATTACATTGCGAGAGAAATAACAGGCGTTAAAACGTTATATACCATACAATATAAATGGAAAACGTTCAAAGAGAACATTAAAAATGAGTAAAATATCTTTTTTCAGCTTCTTGACGACCTCGAATGTCAAGACACTATCCAGGAGTCTTTATGTTAGGTTCGTTTTAGGGTGATCTCGAGAATTTCAGCACAATTTGAAACCGAAGGTTATGCGCCGCCAAATGGTACTCCATCTGGCGGCGCATATTAATGATTTAAAAAAGCGTGTTTAATGAAGTGACATTAGATTCAAATTTATATGCATTATACATAATTACATTCGAGTGAAATAATAGGCTTTAAAACAATATGTACCATGCTAAGTCATGCATACACAAAGGAATAATATGAATGAAATTCAAAACGTTCAAAATCGAAAGGCAAATTTGAAGGTTTTTCGAGGCCTCGTTTCGAAAAATATTTGGGACAAACCGCCTATGGCAGTTTTCCAACGGATAGATCTTGAAAAAATACCCGATTTGAAAAAAACGATAACTAAATCGGAGCTACGAGTCAAAAGATACGATAGATCTAACATTTTGGCCAAAGACACAAAACACCAAGCACCACTAACCGTCGGTGGTGTTTGGTGCGTGGTGCGATTTTGCGAGAAAAGAAGTCATTTTCAGAATCTAGACAATCTCGAATGGCAAGCACGTTCAGAGAGTCTTGCTCGTTCGGCCGTTTTAGGTTGATCTTGATAATTTCAGCACAATTTAAAACCAAAGGTTACGCGCCGCCAAATGGTAGTCCATCTGGCGGCGCATACTAATGATTTAAAAACTTTTTTAATGAAGTGACATTAGATTCAGATTTATATTCGTTATAGATAATTACATTGCGAGAGAAATAACAGGCGTTAAAAAGATATATACCACACAATATAAATGGAAAATGTTCAAAGAGAACATTAAAAATAAGTAAAATGTCTTTTTTCAACTTCTTGATGACCTCGAATGTCAAGCCACTATCCAGGAGTCTTTATGTTAGGTTCGTTTTAGGGTGCTCTCGAGAATTACCGCACAATTTGAAACCGAAGGTTATGCACCGCCAAATGGTACTCCATCGGGCGGCGCATATTAATGATTTAAAAAAGCGTGTTTAATGAAGTGACATTAGATTCAAATTTATATGCGTTATACATAATTACATTCGAGTGAAATAATAGGCCTTAATGTAGTGACCCGAACTTTTCCATGTTTATATATATTAATTGAGATTGATATTTACATGATTAAATGTTTCCAACATGTTAAGCAATCAAACTTGTTAAGACTTGATTAATTGAAATATGTTTCATATAGACAATTGACCACCCAAGTTGACCGGTGATTCACGAACGTTAAAACTTGTAAAAACTATATGATGACATATATATGGATATATATATATAGTTAATATGATACTATGATAAGTAAACATATCATTAAGTATATTAACAATGAACTACATATGTAAAAACAAGACTACTAACTTAATGATTTTTAAACGAGACATATATGTAACGATTATCGTTGTAAAGACATTTAATGTATATATATCATATTAAGAGATATTCATACATGATAATATCATGATAATATAATAATTTAAAATCTCATTTGATATTATAAACATTGGGTTAACAACATTTAACAAGATCGTTAACCTAAAGGTTTCAAAACAACACTTACATGTAACGACTAACGATGACTTAACGACTCAGTTAAAATGTATATACATGTAGTGTTTTAATATGTATTTATACACTTTTGAAAGACTTCAATACACTTATCAAAATACTTCTACTTAACAAAAATGCTTACAATTACATCCTCGTTCAGTTTCATCAACAATTCTACTCGTATGCACCCGTATTCGTACTCGTACAATACACAGCTTTTAGATGTATGTACTATTGGTATATACACTCCAATGATCAGCTCTTAGCAGCCCATGTGAGTCACCTAACACATGTGGGAACCATCATTTGGCAACTAGCATGAAATATCTCATAAAATTACAAAAATATGAGTAATCATTCATGACTTATTTACATGAAAACAAAATTACATATCCTTTATATCTAATCCATACACCAACGACCAAAAACACCTACAAACACTTTCATTCTTCAATTTTCTTCATCTAATTGATCTCTCTCAAGTTCTATCTTCAAGTTCTAAGTGTTCTTCATAAATTCCAAAAGTTCTAGTTTCATAAAATCAAGAATACTTTCAAGTTTGCTAGCTCACTTCCAATCTTGTAAGGTGATCATCCAACCTCAAGAAATCTTTGTTTCTTACAGTAGGTTATCATTCTAATACAAGGTAATAATCATATTCAAACTTTGGTTCAATTTCTATAACTATAACAATTTAATTTCAAGTGATGATCTTACTTGAACTTGTTTTCGTGTCATGATTCTGCTTCAAGAACTTCGAGCCATCCAAGGATCCATTGAAGCTAGATCCATTTTTCTATTTTCCAGTAGGTTTATCCAAGGAACTTAAGGTAGTAATGATGTTCATAACATCATTCGATTCATACATATAAAGCTATCTTATTCGAAGGTTTAAACTTGTAATCACTAGAACATAGTTTAGTTAATTCTAAACTTGTTCGCAAATAAAAGTTAATCCTTCTAACTTGACTTTTAAAATCAACTAAACACATGTTCTATATCTATATGATATGCTAACTTAATGATTTAAAACCTGGAAACACGAAAAACACCGTAAAACCGGATTTACGCCGTCGTAGTAACACCGCGGGCTGTTTTGGGTTAGTTAATTAAAAAATATGATAAACTTTGATTTTAAAGTTGTTATTCTGAGAAAATGATTTTTATTATGAACATGAAACTATATCCAAAAATTATGATTAAACTCAAAGTGGAAGTATGTTTTCTAAAATGGTCATCTAGACGTCGTTCTTTCGACTGAAATGACTACCTTTACAAAAACGACTTGTAACTTATTTTTCGGACTATAAACCTACACTTTTCTGTTTAGATTCATAAAATAGAGTTCAATATGAAACCATAGCAATTTGATTCACTCAAAACGGATTTAAAATGAAGAAGTTATGGGTAAAACAAGATTGGATAATTTTTTTCATTTTAGCTACGTGAAAATTGGTAACAAATCTATTCCAACCATAACTTAATCAACTTGTATTGTATATTATGTAATCTTGAGATACCATAGACACGTATACAATGTTTCGACCTATCATGTCGACACATCTATATATATTCGGAACAACCATAGACACTCTATATGTGAATGTTGGAGTTAGCTATACAGGGTTGAGGTTGATTCCAAAATATATATAGTTTGAGTTGTGATCAATACTGAGATACGTATACACTGGATCGTGGATTGATTCAAGATAATATTTATCGATTTATTTCTGTACATCTAACTGTGGACAACTAGTGTAGGTTACTAACGAGGACAGCTGACTTAATAAACTTAAAACATCAAAATATATTAAAAGTGTTGTAAATATATTTTGAACATACTTTGATATATATGTATATATTGTTATAGGTTCGTGAATCAACCAGTGGCCAAGTCTTACTTCCCGACGAAGTAAAAATCTGTGAAAGTGAGTTATAGTCCCACTTTTAAAATCTAATATTTTTGGGATGAGAATACATGCAGGTTTTATAAATGATTTACAAAATAGACACAAGTACGTGAAACTACATTCTATGGTTGAATTATCGAAATCGAATATGCCCCCTTTTTTATTAAGTCTGGTAATCTAAGAATTAGGGAACAGACACCCTAATTGACGCGAATCCTAAAGATAGATCTATTGGGCCTAACAAACCCCATCCAAAGTACCGGATGCTTTAGTACTTCGAAATTTATATCATATCCGAAGGGTGTCCCGGAATGATGGGGATATTCTTATATATGCATCTTGTTAATGTCGGTTACCAGGTGTTCACCATATGAATGATTTTTATCTCTATGTATGGGATGTGTATTGAAATATGAAATCTTGTGGTCTATTGTTACGATTTGATATATATAGGTTAAACCTATAACTCACCAACATTTTTGTTGACGTTTAAAGCATGTTTATTCTCAGGTGAATATTAAGAGCTTCCGCTGTTGCATACTAAAATAAGGACAAGATTTGGAGTCCATGTTTGTATGATATTGTGTAAAAACTGCATTCAAGAAACTGATTTCGATGTAACATATTTGTATTGTAAACCATTATGTAATGGTCGTGTGTAAACAGGATATTTTAGATTATCATTATTTGATAATCTACGTAAAGCTTTTTAAACCTTTATTTATGAAATAAAGGTTATGGTTTGTTTTAAAAATGAATGCAGTCTTTGAAAAACGTCTCATATAGAGGTCAAAACCTCGCAACGAAATCAATTAATATGGAACGTTTTTAATCAATAAGAACGGGACATTTCAGTTGGTATCAGAGCATTGGTCTTAGAGAACCAGAATTTTGCATTAGTGTGTCTTATCGAGTTTGTTAGGATGCATTAGTGAGTCTGGACTTCGACCGTGTTTACTTGAAAAATGATTGCTTAACAAATTTTGTTGGAAACTATATATTTTTAACATGTGAATATTATGTGATATATTAATCTCTACTCGATCTGGCGGCGCATATTAACGATTTAAAAAAGCGTGTTTAATGAAGTGACATTAGTTTCAAATTTATATGCGTTATACATAATTACATTCGAGTGAAATTATAGGCCTTAAAACAATATGTACCATGCTAAGTCATGCATACACAAAGGAATAATATGAATGAAATTAAAAACGCTCAAAATTGAAAGACAAATTTGAAAGTTTTCGAGGCTTCGTTTAGAAAAATATTTGGGACAAACCGCCTACGGCAGTTTGCCAACGGATAGATCCCGAAAAAATACACGATTTGAAAAAAAAGCGGTGACTAAATTGGAGCTACGAGTCAAAAGATACGATAGATCTAACATTTTGGCCAAAACACAAAACACCAAGCACCACGAACCGTCGGTGGTGTTTGGTGCATGGTGCGAATTTGCGAGAAAAGATTTCTTTTTCGGAATCTAGACAACCTCGAATGGCAAGCACATTCATAGGGTCTTGCTCGTTCGGCCGTTTTAGGTGATCTTGAGAATTTCAGCACAATTTAAAACCGAAGGTTACGCGCCGCCAAATGGTAGTCCATCTGGCGGCGCATACTAATGTTTAAAAAACGTTTTTAATGAAGTGACATTAGATTCAGATTTATATCCGTTATAGATAATTACATTGCGAGAGAAATAACAGGCGTTAAAATGATATATACCATGCTAAATCATGCATACACAAAACTAATAATACAATATAGATGGAAAACGTTCAAAGAGAACATTAAAAATGAGTAAAATGTCTTTTTTGGCTTCTTGACGACCTCGAATGTCAAGACACTATCCAAAAGTCTTTATGTTAGGTTCGTTTTAGGGTGATCTCGAGAATTTCAGCACAATTTGAAATCGAAGGTTATTATCCGCCAAATGGTACTCCATCTGGCGGCGCATATTAATGATTTAAAAAAAGCGTGTTTAATGAAGTGACATTAGATTCAAATTTATATGCGTTATACATAATTACATTTGAGTGAAATAATAGGCCTTAAAACTATATGTACCATGCTAAGTCATGCATACACAAAGGAATAATATGAATGAAATTCAAAAGGCTCAAAATCGAAAGGCAAATTTGAAGGTTTTCGAGGCTTCGTTTCGAAAAATATTTGGGACAAACTGCCTACGGTAGTTTTCCAACAGATAGATCCCGAAAAAAATACACGATTTGAAAAAAATGGTGACTAAATCGGAGCTACGAGTCAAAAGATACGATAGATCTAACAGTTTGGCCAAAGACATAAAACACCAAGCACCATGAACCGTCGGTGGTGTTTGGTGTGTGGTGCGATTTTGCAAGAAAAGATGTCATTTTCAGAATCTAGACAAGCTCGAATGGAAAGCATGTTCAGAGAGTCTTGCTCGTTCGGCCGTTTTAGGGTGATCTTGTTAATTTCAGCACAATTTAAAACCAAAGGTTACGCGCCGCCAAATGGTAGTCCATCTGGCGGCGCATACTAATGATTTAAAAACGTTTTTAATGAAGTGACATTAGATTCAGATTTATATCCATTATAGATAATTACATTGCGAGAGAAATAACAGGCGTTAAAACGATATATACCATACAATATAAATGGAAAACGTTCAAAGAGAACATTAAAAATGAGTAAAATATCTTTTTTCAGCTTCTAGACGACCTCGAATGTCAAGACACTATCCAGGAGTCTTTATGTTAGGTTCGTTTTAGGGTGATCTCGAGAATTTCAGCACAATCTGAAACCGAAGGTTATGCGCCGCCAAATGGTACTCCATCTGGCGGCGCATATTAATGATTTAAAAAAGCGTGTTTAATGAAGTGACATTAGATTCAAATTTATATGCCTTATACATAATTACATTCGAGTGAAATAATAGGCTTTAAAACAATATGTACCATGCTAAGTCATGCATACACTAAGTAATAATATGAATGAAATTCAAAACGCTCAAAATCGAAAGGCAAATTTGAAGGTTTTCGAGGCCTCGTTTCGAAAAATATTTGGGACAAACAGCCTACGGCAGTTTTCCAACGGATAGATCTTGAAAAAATACCCGATTTGAAAAAAACGATGACTAAATCGGAGCTACGAGTCAAAAGATACGATAGATCTAACATTTTGGCCAAAGACACAAAACACCAAGCACCACGAACCGTCGGTGGTGTTTGGTGCGTGGTGCGATTTTGCGAGAAAAGATGTCTTTTTGGGAATCAAAACAACCTCGAATGGCAAGCACGTTCAGAGAGTCTTGCTCGTTCGGGCGTTTTAGGGTGATCTTGAGAATTTCAGCACAATTTAAAACCGAAGGTTACGCGCCGCCAAATGGTAGTCCATCTGGCGGTGCATACTAATGATTTAAAAAATGTTTTTAATGAAGTGACATTAGATTCAGATTTATATCCGTTATAGATAATTACATTGCTAGAGAAATAACAGGCGTTAAAACGATATATATACCATACAATATAAATGGAAAACATTCAAAGAGAACATTAAAAATGAGTAAAATATCTTTTTTCAGCTTCTTGACGACCTCGAATGTCAAGACACTATCCAGGAGTCTTTTTGTTAGGTTCGTTTTAGGGTGATCTCGAGAATTTCAGCACAATATGAAACCGAAGGTTATGCGCCGCCAAATGGTACTCCATCTGACGGCGCATATTAATGATTTAAAAAAGCGTGTTTAATGAAGTGACATTAGATTCAAATTTATATGCGTTATACATAATTACATTCGAGTGAAATAATAGGCTTTAAAACAATATGTACCATGCTAAGTCATGCATACACAAAGTAATAATATGAATGAAATTCAAAACGCTCAAAATCAAAAAGCAAATTTGAAGGTTTTCGAGGCCTCGTTTCGAAAAATGTTTGGGACAAACCGCCTACGGCAGTTTTCCAACAGATAGATCTTGAAAAAATACCCGATTTGAAAAAAACGATGACTAAATCGGAGCTACGAGTCAAAAGATACGATAGATCTAACATTTTGGCCGAAGACACAAAACACCAAGTACCACTAACCGTCGGTGGTGTTTGGTGCGTGGTGCGATTTTGCGAGAAAAGATGTCATTTTCAGAATCTAGACAACCTCGAATGGCAAGCACGTTCAGAGAGTCTTGCTCGTTCGGCCGTTTTAGGTTGATCTTGATAATTTCTGCACAATTTAAAACCAAAGGTTACGCGCCGCCAAATGGTAGTCCATCTGGCGGCGCATACTAATGATTTAAAAACTTTTTTAATGAAGTGACATTAGATTCAGATTTATATCCATTATAGATAATTACATTGCGAGAGAAATAACAGGCGTTAAAACGATATATACCACACAATATAAATGGAAAATGTTCAAAGAGAACATTAAAAATAAGTAAAATGTCTTTTTTCAACTTCTTGATGACCTCGAATGTCAAGCCACTATCCATGAGTCTTTATGTTAGGTTCGTTTTAGGGTGATCTCGAGAATTTCAGCACAATTTGAAACCGAAGGTTATGCGCCGCCAAATGGTACTCCATCGGGCGGCGCATATTAATGATTTAAAAAAGCGTGTTTAATGAAGTGACATTAGATTCAAATTTATATGCGTTATACATAATTACATTCGAGTGAAATAATAGGCCTTAAAACAATATGTACCATGCTAAGTCATGCACATACAAAGGAATAATATGAATGAAATTCAAAACGCTCAAAATTGAAACGCAAATTTGAAGGTTTTCGAGGCCTCGTTTCGAAAAATATTTGGGACAAACCGCCTACAGCAGTTTGCCAACGGATAGATCCCGAAAAAATACACGATTTGAAAAAAACGGTGACTAAATCGGAGCTACGAGTCAAAAGATACGATAGATCTAACATTTTGGCCAAAGACACAAAACACCAAGCACCACAAACCGTCGGTGGTGTTTGGTGCGTGGTTAGATTTTGCGAGAAAAGATGTCCTTTTCGGAATCTAGACAATCTCGAATGGCAAGCACGTTCAGAGAGACTTGCTCGTTTGGACATTTTAGGGTGATCTTGGGAATTTCATCACAATTTAAAACTGAAGGTTACGCGCCGCCAAATGGTAGTCCATCTGGCGGCACATACTAATGATTTAAAAAATGTTTTTAATAAAGTGACATTAGATTCAGATTTATATCCGTTATAGATAATTACAATGCAAGAGAAATAACAGGCGTTAAAACGATATATACCATGCTAAGTCATGCATATACAAAACTAATAATACAATATAAATTGAAAACGTTCAAAGAGAACATTAAAAATGAGTAAAGTGTCTTTTTTCGGCTTCTTGACGACCTGGAATGTCAAGACACTATTCAGGAGTCTTTATGTTAGGGTCGTTTTAGGGTGCTCTCGAGAATTACCGCACAATTTGAAACCGAAGGTTATGCGCCGCCAAATAGTACTCGATCTGGCGGCGCATATTAATGATTTAAAAAAGCGTGTTTAATGAAGTGACATTAGTTTCAAATTTATATGCGTTATACATAATTACATTCGAGTGAAATAATAGGCCTTAAAACAATATGTACCATGCTAAGTCATGCATACACAAAGGAATAATATGAATGAAATTGAAAACGCTCAAAATCGAAAGGCAAATTTGAAGGTTTTCGAGTCTTCGTTTCGAAAAATATTTGGGACAAACCGCCTATGGCGGTTTGCCAACGGATAGATCCCGAAAAAATACACGATTTGAAAAAAAAGCGGTGACTAAATCGGAGCTACGAGTCAAAAGATACGATAGATCTAACATTTTGGCCAAAACACAAAACACCAAGCACCACGAACCGTCGGTGGTGTTTGGTGCGTGGTGCGATTTTGCCAGAAAAGATGTCTTTTTGGGAATCTAAACAACCTCGAATGGCAAGCACGTTCAGAGAGTCTTGCTCGTTCGGCCGTTTTAGGGTGATCTTGAGAATTTCAGCACAATTTAAAACCGAAGGTTACGCGCCGCCAAATGGTAGTCCATCTGGCGGCGCATACTAATGATTTAAAAAATGTTTTTCATGAAGTGACATTAGATTCAGATTTATATCCGGTATAGATAATTACATTGCTAGAGAAATAACCGGCGTTAAAACGATATATACCATGCTAAGTCATGCATACACAAAACTAATAATACAATATAAATTGAAAACGTTCAAAGAGAACATTAAAAATGAGTAAAATGTCTTTTTTCGGCTTCTTGACGACCTCGAATGTCAAGACACTATCCAGGGTCTTTATGTTAGGGTCGTTTTAGGGTGCTCTCGAGAATTACCGCACAATTTGAAACCGAAGGTTATGCGCCGCCAAATGGTACTCGATCTGGCGGCGCATATTAATGATTTAAAAAAGCGTGTTTAATGAAATGACATTAGTTTCAAATTTATATGCGTTATACATAATTACATTCGAGTGAAATAATAGGCCTTAAAACAATATGTACCATGCTAAGTCATGCATACACAAAGGAATAATATGAATGAAATTCAAAACGCTCAAAATTGAAAGGCAAATTTGAAGGTTTTCGAGGCTTCGTTTAGATAAATATTTGGGACAAACCGCCTACGGCAGTTTGCCAGCGGATAGATCCCGAAAAAATACACGATTTGAAAAAAAGCAGTGACTAAATTGGAGCTACGAGTCAAAAGATACGATAGATCTAACATTTTGGCCAAAACACAAAACACCAAGCACCACGAACCGTCGGTGGTGTTTGGTGCATGGTGCGAATTTGCGAGAAAAGATTTCTTTTTCGGAATCTAGACAACCTCGAATGGCAAGCACATTCAGAGGGTCTTGCTCGTTCGGCCGTTTTAGGTGATCTTGAGAATTTCAGCATAATTTAAAACCGAAGGTTACGCGCCGCCAAATGGTAGTCCATCTGGCGGCGCATACTAATGTTTAAAAAACGTTTTTAATGAAGTGACATTAGATTCAGATTTATATCCGTTATAGATAATTACATTGCGAGAGAAATAACAGGTGTTAAAATGATATATACCATGCTAAATCATGCATACACAAAACTAATAATACAATATAAATGAAAAATGTTCAAAGAGAACATTAAAAAAAAGTAAAATGTCTTTTTTCAACTTCTTGATGACCTCGAATGTCAAGCCACTATCCAGGAGTCTTTATGTTAGGTTCGTTTTAGGGTGATCTAGAGAATTTCAGCACAATTTGAAACCGAAGGTTATGCGCCGCCAAATGGTACTCCATTGGGCGGCGCATATTAATGATTTAAAAAAGCGTGTTTAATGAAGTGACATTAGATTCAAATTTATATGCGTTATACATAATTACATTCGAGTGAAATAATGGGCCTTAAAACAATATGTATCATGCTAAGTCATGCATACACAAAGGAATAATATGAATGAAATTCAAAACGCTCAAAATTGAAAGGCAAATTTGAAGGTTTTCGAGGCCTCGTTTCGAAAAATATTTGGGACAAACCGCCTACGGCAGTTTGCCAACGGATAGATCCCGAAAAAATACACGATTTGAAAAAAACGGTGACTAAATCGGAGCTACGAGTCAAAAGATACGATAGATCTAACATTTTGGCCAAAGACACAAAACACCAAGCACCACAAACCGTCGGTGGTGTTTGGTGCGTGGTTCGATTTTGCGAGAAAAGATGTCCTTTTCGGAATCTAGACAATCTCGAATGGCAAGCACGTTCAGAGAGACTTGCTCGTTCGGCCATTTTAGGGTGATCTTGGGAATTTCATCACAATTTAAAACTGAAGGTTACGCGCCGCCAAATGGTAGTCCATCTGGCGGCACATACTAATGATTTAAAAAACGTTTTTAATAAAGTGACATTAGATTCAGATTTATATCCGTTATAGATAATTACATTACAAGAGAAATAACAGGCGTTAAAACGATATATACCATGCTAAGTCATGCATATACAAAACTAATAATACAATATAAATTGAAAACGTTCAAAGAGAACATTAAAAATGAGTAAAGTGTCTTTTTTCGGCTTCTTGACGACCTGGAATGTCAATACACTATCCAGGAGTCTTTATGTTAGGGTCGTTTTAGGGTGCTCTCGAGAATTACCGCACAATTTGAAACCGAAGGTTATGCGCCGCCAAATGGTACTCGATCTGGCGGCGCATATTAATGATTTAAAAAAGCGTGTATAATGAAGTGACATTAGTTTCAAATTTATATGCGTTATACATAATTACATTCGAGTGAAATAATAGGCCTTAAAACAATATGTACCATGCTAAGTCATGCATACACAAAGGAATAATATGAATGAAATTGAAAACGCTCAAAATCGAAAGGCAAATTTGAAGGTTTTCGAGGCTTCGTTTCGAAAAATATTTAGGACAAACCGCCTACGGAAGTTTACCAACGGATAGATCCCGAAAAAATACACGATTTGGAAAAAAGCGGTGACTAAATCGGAGCTACGAGTCAAAAGATACGATAGATCTAACATTTTCGCCAAAACACAAAACACCAAGCACCACGAACCGTCGGTGGTGTTTGGTGCGTGGTGCGATTTTGCGAGAAAAGATGTCTTTTTGGGAATCTAAACAACCTCGAATGGCAAGCACGTTCAGAGAGTCTTGCTCGTTCGGCCGTTTTAGGATGATCTTGAGAATTTCAGCACAATTTAAAACCGAAGGTTACGCGCCGCCAAATGGTAGTCCATCTGGCGGCGCATACTAATGATTTAAATTTTTTTTTTAATGAAGTGACATTAGATTCAGATTTATATCCGTTATAATTACATTGCTAGAGAAATAACAGGCGTTAAAACGATATATACCATGCTAAGTCATGCATACACAAAACTAATAATACAATATAAATTGAAAACGTTCAAAGAGAACATTAAAAATGAGTAAAATGTCTTTTTTCGGCTTCTTGATGACCTCGAATGTCAAGACACTATCCAGGGTCTTTATGTTAGGGTCGTTTTAGGGTGCTCTCGAGAATTACCGCACAATTTGAAATCGAAGGTTATGCGCCGCCAAATGGTACTCGATCTGGCGGCGCATATTAATGATTTAAAAAAGCGTGTTTAATGAAATGACATTAGTTTCAAATTTATATGCATTATACATAATTACATTCAAGTGAAATAATAGGCCTTAAAACAATATGTACCATGCTAAGTCATGCATACACAAAGGAATAATATGAATGAAATTCAAAACGCTCAAAATTGAAAGGCAAATTTGAAGGTTTTCGAGGCTTCGTTTGGAAAAATATTTGGGACAAACCGCCTACGGCAGTTTTCCAACGGATAGATCTCGAAAAAATACACGATTTGAAAAAAAGCGGTGACTAAATTGGAGCTACGAGTCAAAAGATACGATAGATCTAACATTTTGGCCAAAACACAAAACACCAAGCACCACGAACCGTCGGTGGTGTTTGGTGCATGGTGCGAATTTGTGAGAAAAGATTTCTTTTTCGGAATCTAGACAACCTCGAATGGCAAGCACATTCAGAGGGTCTTGCTCGTTTGGCCGTTTTAGGTGATCTTGAGAATTTCAGCACAATTTAAAACCGAAGGTTACGCGCAGCCAAATGGTAGTCCATCTGGCGGCGCATACTAATGTTTAAAAAACATTTTTAATGAAGTGACATTAGATTCAGATTTATATCCGTTATAGATAATTACATTGCGAGAGAAATAACAGGTGTTAAAATGATATATACCATGCTAAATCATGCATACACAAAACTAATAATACAATATAGATGGAAAACGTTCAAAGAGAACATTAAAAATGAGTAAAATGTCTTTTTTGGCTTCTTGACGACCTCGAATGTCAAGACACTATCCAAAAGTCTTTATGTTAGGTTCGTTTTAGGGTGATCTCGAGAATTTCAGCACAATTTGAAATCGAAGGTTATGCGCCGCCAAATGGTACTCCATCTGGCGGCGCATATTAATGATTTAAAAAAGCGTGTTTAATGAAGTGACATTACATTCAAATTTATATGCGTTATACATAATTACATTTGAGTGAAATAATAGGCCTTAAAACTATATGTACCATGCTAAGTCATGCATACACAAAGGAATAATATGAATGAAATTTAAAAGGCTCAAAATCGAAAGGCAAATTTGAAGGTTTTCGAGGCTTCATTTCAAAAATTATTTGGGACAAACCGCCTACGGCAGTTTTCCAACAGATAGATCCCGAAAAAAATACACGATTTGAAAAAAAATGGTGACTAAATCGGAGCTACGAGTCAAAAGATACGATAGATCTAACAGTTTGGCCAAAGACATAAAACACCAAGCACCATGAACCGTCGGTGGTGTTTGGTGTGTGGTGCGATTTTGCAAGAAAAGATGTCATTTTAAGAATCTAGACAACCTCGAATGGAAAGCGTGTTCAGAGAGTCTTGCTCGTTCGGCCGTTTTAGGGTGATCTTGATAATTTCAGCACAATTTAAAACCAAAGGTTACACGCCGCCAAATGGTAGTCCATCTGGCAGCGCATACTAATGATTTAAAAACCTTTTTAACGAAGTGACATTAGATTCAGATTTATATCCGTTATAGATAATTACATTGCGAGAGAAATAATAGGCGTTAAAACGATATATACCATACAATATAAATGGAAAACGTTCAAAGAGAACATTAAAAATGAGTAAAATGTCTTTTTCAGATCTTGACGACCTCGAATGTCAAGACAATATCCAGGAGTCTTTATGTTAGGTTCATTTTAGGGTGATCTCAAGAATTTCAGCACAATTTGAAACCGAAGGTTATGCGCCGCCAAATGGTACTCCATCTGGCGGCGCATATTAATGATTTAAAAAAGCGTGTTTAATGAAGTGACATTTGATTCAAATTTATATGCGTTATACATAATTACATTTCGAGTGAAATAATAGGCCTTAAAACAATATGTACCATGCTAAGTCATGCATACACAAAGGAATAATATGAATGAAATTCAAAACGCTCAAAATCGAAAGGCAAATTTGAAGGTTTTCGAGGCCTCGTTTGCCAACGGATAGATCTCGAAAAAATACCCGATTTGAAAAAAAGGGTGACTAAATCGGAGCTACGAGTCAAAAGATACGATAGATATAACATTTTGGCCAAAACACAAAACACCAAGCACCACGAACCGTCGGTGGTGTTTGGTGCGTGGTGCGATTTTGTGAGAAAAGATGTCATTTTCAGAATCTAGACATCCTCGAATGGCAAGCACGTTCAGAGAGTCTTGCTCGTTCGGCCGTTTTAGGATGATCTTGTTAATTTCAGCACAATTTAAAACCAAAGGTTACGCGCCGCCAAATGGTAGTCCATCTGGCGGCACATACTAATGATTTAAAAACGTTTTTAATGAAGTGACATTAGATTCAGATTTATATCCATTATAGATAATTACATTGCGAGAGAAATAACAGGCGTTAAAACGATATATACCATACAATATAAATGGAAAACGTTCAAAGAGAACATTAAAAATGAGTAAAATATCTTTTTTCAGCTTCTTGACGACCTCGAATGTCAAGACACTATCCATGAGTCTTTATGTTAGGTTCGTTTTAGGGTGATCTCAAGAATTTCAGCACAATTTGAAACCGAAGGTTATGCGCCGCCAAATGGTACTCCATCTGGCGGCGCATATTAATGATTTAAAAAGCGTGTTTAATGAAGTGACATTAGATTCAAATTTATATGCGTTATACATAATTACATTCGAGTGAAATAATAGGCTTTAAAACAATATGTACCATGCTAAGTCATGCATACACAAAGGAATAATATGAATGAAATTCAAAACGCTCAAAATCGAAAGGCAAATTTGAAGGTTTTCGAGGCCTCGTTTCGAAAAATATTTGGGACAAACCGCCTATGGTAGTTTTCCAACGGATAGATCTTGAAAAAATACCCTATTTGAAAAAAATGATGACTAAATCGGAGCTACGAGTCAAAAGATACGATAGATCTAACATTTTGGCCAAAGACACAAAACACCAAGCACCACTAACAGTCGGTGGTGTTTGGTGCGTGGTGGGATTTTGCGAGAAAAGATGTCATTTTCAGAATCTAGACAACCTCGAATGGCAAGCACGTTCAGAGAGTCTTGCTCGTTCGGCCGTTTTAGGTTGATCTTGATAATTTCAGCACAATTTAAAACCAAAGGTTACGCGCCGCCAAATGGTAGTCCATCTGGCGGCGCATACTAATGATTTAAAAACTTTTTTAATGAAGTGACATTAGATTCAGATTTATATCCATTATAGATAATTACATTGCGAGAGAAATAACAGGCGTTAAAACGATATATACCACACAATATAAATGGAAAATGTTCAAAGAGAACATTAAAAATAAGTAAAATGTCTTTTTTCAACTTCTTGATGACCTCGAATGTCAAGCCACTATCCAGGAGTCTTTATGTTAGGTTCGTTTTAGGGTGATCTCGAGAATTTCAGCACAATTTGAAACCGAAGGTTATGCGCCGCCAAATGGTACTCCATCGGGCGGCGCATATTAATGATTTAAAAAAGCGTGTTTAATGAAGTGACATTAGATTCAAATTTATATGCGTTATACATAATTACATTCGAGTGAAATAATAGGCCTTAAAACAATATGTACCATGCTAAGTCATGCATACACAAAGGAATAATAAGAATGAAATTCAAAACGCTCAAAATTGAAAGGCAAATTTGAAGGTTTTCGAGGCCTCATTTTGAAAAATATTTGGGACAAACCGCCTACGGTAGTTTGCCAACGGATAGATCTCGAAAAAATACACAATTTGAAAAAATCGGTGACTAAATCAGAGCTACGAGTCAAAAGATACGATCTAACATTTTGGCCAAAGACACAAAATACCAAGCACCACTAACCGTCAGTGGTGTTTGGTGCGTGGTGCGATTTTACTAGAAAAGATGTCATTTTCAGAATCTAGACAACCTCGAATGGAAAGCACGTTCAGAGAGTCTTGCTCGTTCGGCCATTTTAGGGTGATCTTGATAATTTCAGCACAATTTAAAACCAAAGGTTATGCGCCGCCAAATGGTAGTCCATCTGGCGGCGCATACTAATGATTTAAAAATGTTTTTAATGAAGTGACATTAGATTCAGATTTATATCCGTTATAGATAATTACATTGTGAGAGAAATAACAGGCGTTAAAACGATATATACCATACAATATAAATGGAAAACGTTCAAAGAGAACATTAAAAATGAGTAAAATGTCTTTTTTCAGTTTCTTGACGACCTCGAATGTCAAGACACTATCCAGGAGTATTTATGTTAGGTTCGTTTTAGGGTGATCTCGAGAATTTCAGCATAATTTGAAACCGAAGGTTATGCGCCGCCAAATGGTACTCCATCTGGCGGCGCATATTAATGATTTAAAAAAGCGTGTTTAATGAAGTGACATTAGATTCAAATTTATATACGTTATAGATAATTACGTTCGAGTGAAATAATAGGAATTAAAACAATATGTACCATGCTAAGTCATGCATACATAAAGGAATAATATGAATGAAATTCAAAACGCTCAAAATCGAAAGGCAAATTTGAAGGTTTTCGAGGCCTCGTTTCGAAAAATATTTTGGACAAACCACCTACGGAAGTTTCCCAACGGATAGATCTCGAAAAAATACACGATTTGAAAAAAACGGTGACTAAATCGGAGCTACGAGTCAAAAGATATGATAGATCTAACATTTTGGCCAAAGACACAAAACACCAAGCACCACTAACCGTCGGTGGTGTTTGGTGCGTGGTGCGATTTTGCGAGAAAAGATGTCTTTTTCGAAATCTAGACAACCTCGAATGGCAAGCACATTCAGAGAGTCGTGCTCGTTCGGCCATTTTAGGGTGATCTTGAGAATTTCATCACAATTTAAAACTGAAGGTTACGCACCGCCAAATGGTAGTCCATCTGGCGGCACATACTAATGATTTAAAAAACGTTTTTAATGGAGTGACATTAGATTCAGATTTATATCCGTTATAGATAATTACATTGCAAGAGAAATAACAGGCGTTAAAATGATATATACCATGCTAAGTCATGCATACACAAAACTAATAATACAATATAAATTGAAAACGTTCAAAGAGAACATTAAAAATGAGTAAAGAGTCTTTTTTCGGCTTCTTGATGACCTCGAATGTCAAGACACTATACAGGAGTCTTTATGTTAGGGTCGTTTTAGGGTGCTCTCGAGAATTACCGCACAATTTGAAACCGAAGGTTATGCGCCGCCAAATGGTACTCGATCTGGCGGAACATATTAATGATTTAAAAAAGCATGTTTAATGAAGTGAAATTAGTTTCAAATTTATATGCGTTATACATAATTACATTCGAGTGAAATAATAGGCCTTAAAACAATATGTACCATGCTAAGTCATGCATACACAAAGGAATAATATGAATGAAATTCAAAACGTTCAAAATCGAAAGGCAAATTTGAAGGTTTTCGAGGCTTCGTTTCGAAAAATATTTAGGACAAACCGCCTACAGAAGTTTGCCAATGGATAGATCCCGAAAAATACAAGATTTGAAAAAAAGCGGTGACTAAATCGGAGCTAGGAGTCAAAAGATACGATAGATCTAACATTTTGGCCAAAACACAAAACACCAAGCACCACGAACCATCGGTGGTGTTTGGTGCGTGGTGCGATTTTGCGAGAAAAGATGTCTTTTTTGGAATCTAGACAACCTCGAATGGCAAGCATGTTCAGAGAGTCTTGCTCGTTCGGTCGTTTTTGGGTGATCTTGAGAATTTCAGCACAATTTAAACCGAAGGTTACGCGCCGCCAAATGGTAGTCCATCTGGTGGCGCATACTAATGATTTAAAAAACGTTTTTAATGAAGTGACATTAGATTCAGATTTATATCCGTTATAGATAATTACATTGCTAGAGAAATAACAGGCGTTAAAATGATATATACCATGCTAAGTCATGCATACACAAAACTAATAATACAATATAAATGGAAAATGTTCAAAGAGAACATTAAAAATGAGTAAAATGTCTTTTTTCGGCTTCTTGACGACCTCGAATGTCAAGACACTATCCAAAAGTCTCTATGTTAGGTTCGTTTTAGGGTGATCACAAGAATTTCAGCACATTTTGAAATCGAAGGTTATGCGCCGCCAAATGGTACTCCATCTGGCGGCGCATATTAATGATTTAAAAAACGTGTTTAATGAAGTGACATTAGATTCAAATTTATATGCGTTATACATAATTACATTCGAGTGAAATAATAGGCCTTAAAACTATATGTACCATGCTAAGTCATGCATACACAAAGGAATAATATGAATGAAATTCAAAATGCTCAAAATCGAAAGGCAAATTTGAAGGTTTTCGAGGCTTTGTTTCGAAAAATATTTGGGACAAACCGCCTACGGAAGTTTGCCAACGGATAGATCCCGAAAAAATACACGATTTGAAAAAAAACGATGACTAAATCGGAGCTAGGAGTCAAAAGATACGATAGATCTAACATTTTGGCCAATGAAACAAAACACCAAGCACCACGAACCGTCGGTGGTGTTTGGTACGTGGTGCGATTTTGCGAGAAAAGATGTCATTTTCGAAATCTAGACAACCTTGAATGGCAAGCACGTTCAGAGAGTCTTGCTCGTTCGGCCGTTTTTGGGTGATCTTGAGAATTTCAGCACAATTTAAAACCGAAGGTTACGCGCCGCCAAATGGTAGTCCATATGGCGGAGCATACTATTGATTTAAAAACGTTTTTAATGAAGTGACATTAGATTCAGATTTATATCAGTTATAGATAATTACATTGCGAGAGAAATAACAGGCGTTAAAACGATATATACCATGCTTAGTCATTCATACACCAAACTAATAATACAATATAAATTGAAAACGTTCAAAGAGAACATTAAAAATGAGTAAAATGTCTTTTTTGGCTTCTTGACGACCTCGAATATCAAGACACAATCCAGGAGTCTTTATGTTAGGGTCGTTTTAGGGTGCTCTCGAGAATTACCGCACAATTTGAAACCGAAGGTTATGCGCCGCCAAATGGTACTCGATCTGGCGGCGCATATTAATGATTTAAAAAAGCGTGTTTAATGAAGTGACATTAGTTTCAAATTTATATGCGTTATACATAATTACATTCGAGTGAAATAATAGGCCTTAAAACAATATGTACCATGCTAAGTCATGCATACACAAAGGAATAATATGAATGAAATTGAAAACGCTCAAAATCGAAAGGCAAATTTGAAGGTTTTCGAGGCTTCGTTTCGAAAAATATTTAGGAAAAACCGCCTACGGAAGTTTACCAACGGATAGATCCCGAAAAAATACACGATTTGGAAAAAAGCGGTGACTAAATCGGAGCTACGAGTCAAAAGATACGATAGATCTAACATTTTGGCCAAAACACAAAACACCAAGCACCACGAACCGTCGGTGGTGTTTGGTGCGTGGTGCGATTTTGCGAGAAAAGATGTCTTTTTGGGAATCTAAACAACCTCGAATGGCAAGCACGTTCAGAGAGTCTTGCTCGTTCGGCCGTTTTAGGATGATCTTGAGAATTTCAGCACAATTTAAAACCGAAGGTTACGCGCCGCCAAATGGTAGTCCATCTGGCGGCGCATACTAATGATTTAAAATTTTTTTTAATGAAGTGACATTATATTCAGATTTATATCCGTTATCGATAATTACATTGCGAGAGAAATAACAGGCGTTAAAACGATATATACCATGCTAAGTCATGCATACACAAAACTAATAATACAATATAAATGGAAAATGTTCAAAGAGAACATTAAAAATAAGTAAAATGTCTTTTTTCAACTTCTTGATGACCTCGAATGTCAAGCCACTATCCAGGAGTCTTTATGTTAGGTTCGTTTTAGGGTGATCTCGAGAATTTCAGCACAATTTGAAACCGAAGGTTATGCGCCGCCAAATGGTACTCCATCGGGCGGCGCATATTAATGATTTAAAAAAGCGTGTTTAATGAAATGACATTAGTTTCAAATTTATATGCGTTATACATAATTACATTCGAGTGAAATAATAGGCCTTAAAACAATATGTACCATGCTAAGTCATGCATACACAAAGGAATAATATGAAGGAAATTCAAAACGCTCAAAATTGAAAGGCAAATTTGAAGGTTTTCGAGGCTTCGTTTAGAAAAATATTTGGGACAAACCGCCTACGGCAGTTTGCCAACGGATAGATCCCGAAAAAATACACGATTTGAAAAAAAGCGGTGACTAAATTGGAGCTACGAGTCAAAAGATACGATAGATCTAACATTTTGGCCAAAACACAAAACACCAAGCACCACGAACCGTCGGTGGTGTTTGGTGCATGGTGCGAATTTGCGAGAAAAGATTTCTTTTTCGGAATCTAGACAACCTCGAATGGCAAGCACATTCAGAGGGTCTTGCTCGTTCGGCCGTTTTAGGTGATCTTGAGAATTTCAGCACAATTTAAAACCGAAGGTTACGCGCCGCCAAATGGTAGTCCATCTGGCGGCGCATACTAATGTTTAAAAAATGTTTTTAATGAAGTGACATTAGATTCAGATTTATATCCGTTATAGATAATTACATTGCGAGAGAAATAACAGGTGTTAAAATGATATATACCATGCTAAATCATGCATACACAAAACTAATAATACAATATAAATGAAAAATGTTCAAAGAGAACATTAAAAATAAGTAAAATGTCTTTTTTCAACTTCTTGATGACCTCGAATGTCAAGCCACTATCCAGGAGTCTTTATGTTAGGTTCGTTTTAGGGTGATCTAGAGAATTTCAGTACAATTTGAAACCGAAGGTTATGCGCCGCCAAATGGTACTCCATCGGGCGGCGCATATTAATGATTTAAAAAAGCGTGTTTAATGAAGTGACATTAGATTCAAATTTATATGCGTTATACATAATTACATTCGAGTGAAATAATGGGCCTTAAAACAATATGTACCATGCTAAGTCATGCATACACAAAGGAATAATATGAATGAAATTCAAAACGCTCAAAATTGAAAGGCAAATTTGAAGGTTTTCGAGGCCTCGTTTCGAAAAATATTTGGGACAAACCGCCTACGGCAGTTTGCCAACGGATAGATCCCGAAAAAATACACGATTTGAAAAAAACGGTGACTAAATCGGAGCTACGAGTCAAAAGATACGATAGATCTAACATTTTGGCCAAAGACACAAAACATCAAGCACCACAAACCGTCGGTGATGTTTGGTGCGTGGTTCGATTTTGCGAGAAAAGATGTCCTTTTCAGAATCTAGACAATCTCGAATGGCAAGCACGTTTAGAGAGACTTGCTCGTTCGGCCATTTTAGGGTGATCTTGGGAATTTCATCACAATTTAAAACTGAAGGTTACGCGCCGCCAAATGGTAGTCCATCTGGCGGCACATACTAATGATTTAAAAAACGTTTTTAATAAAGTGACATTAGATTCAGATTTATATCCGTTATAGATAATTACATTGCAAGAGAAATAACAGGCGTTAAAACGATATATACCATGCTAAGTCATGCATATACAAAACTAATAATAGAATATAAATTGAAAACGTTCAAAGAGAACATTAAAAATGATTAAAGTGTCTTTTTTCGGCTTCTTGACGACCTGGAATGTCAAGACACTATCCAGGAGTCTTTATGTTAGGGTCGTTTTAGGGTGCTCTCGAGAATTACCGCACAATTTGAAACCGCAGGTTATGCGCCGCCAAATGGTACTCGATCTGGCGGCGCATATTAATGATTTAAAAAAGCGTGTTTAATGAAGTGACATTAGTTTCAAATTTATATGCGTTATACATAATTACATTCGAGTGAAATAATAGGCCTTAAAACAATATGTACCATGCTAAGTCATGCATACACAAAGGAATAATATGAATGAAATTGAAAACGCTCAAAATCGAAAGGCAAATTTGAAGGTTTTCGAGGCTTCGTTTCGAAAAATATTTAGGACAAACCGCCTACGGAAGTTTGCCAACGGATAGATCCCGAAAAAATACACGATTTGGAAAAAAGCGGTGACTAAATCGGAGCTACCAGTCAAAAGATACGATAGATCTAACATTTTGGCCAAAACACAAAACACCAAGCACCACGAACCGTCGGTGGTGTTTGGTGCGTGGTGCGATTTTGCAAGAAAAGATGTCTTTTTGGGAATCTAAACAACCTCGAATGGCAAGCACGTTCAGAGAGTCTTGCTCGTTCGGCCGTTTTAGGATGATCTTGAGAATTTCAGCACAATTTAAAACCGAAGGTTACGCGCCGCCAAATGGTAGTCCATCTGGCGGCGCATACTAATGATTTAAAAATTTTTTTTAATGAAGTGACATTAAATTCAGATTTATATCCGTTATAGATAATTACATTGCTAGAGAAATAACAGGCGTTAAAACGATATATACCATGCTAAGTCATGCATACACAAAACTAATAATACAATATAAATTGAAAACGTTCAAAGAGAACATTAAAAATGAGTAAAATGTCTTTTTTCGGCTTCTTGACGACCTCGAATGCCAAGACACTATCCAGGGTCTTTATGTTAGGGTCGTTTTAGGGTGCTCTCGAGAATTACCGCACAATTTGAAACCGAAGGTTATGCGCCGCCAAATGGTACTCGATCTGGCGGCGCATATTAATGATTTAAAAAAGCGTGTTTAATGAAATGACATTAGTTTCAAATTTATATGCGTTATACATAATTACATTCGAGTGAAATAGTAGGCCTTAAAACAATATGTACCATGCTAAGTCATGCATACACAAAGGAATAATATGAATGAAATTCAAAACGCTCAAAATTGAAAGGCAAATTTGAAGGTTTTCGAGGCTTCGTTTGGAAAAATATTTGGGACAAACCGCCTACGGCAGTTTTCCAACGGATAGATCCCGAAAAAATACACGATTTGAAAAAAGCGGTGACTAAATTGGAGCTACGAGTCAAAAGATACGATAGATCTAACATTTTGGCCAAAACACAAAACACCAAGCACCACGAACCGTCGGTGGTGTTTGGTGCATGGTGCGAATTTGCGAGAAAAGATTTCTTTTTCGGAATCTAGACAACCTCGAATGGCAAGCACATTCAGAGGGTCTTGCGCGTTCGGCCGTTTTAGGTGATCTTGAGAATTTCAGCACAATTTAAAACCGAAGGTTACGCGCCGCCAAATGGTAGTCCATCTGGCGGCGCATACTAATGTTTAAAAAACGTTTTTAATGAAGTGACATTAGATTCAGATTTATATCCGTTATAGATAATTACATTGCGAGAGAAATAACAGGTGTTAAAATGATATATACCATGCTAAATCATGCATACACAAAACTAATAATACAATATAGATGGAAAACGTTCAAAGAGAACATTAAAAATGAGTAAAATGTCTTTTTTGGCTTCTTGACGACCTCGAATGTCAAGACACTATCCAAAAGTCTTTATGTTAGGTTCGTTTTAGGGTGATCTCGAGAATTTTAGCACAATTTGAAATCGAAGGTTATGCGCCGCCAAATGGTACTCCATCTGGCGGCGCATATTAATGATTTAAAAAAGCGTGTTTAATGAAGTGACATTAGATTCAAATTTATATGCGTTATACATAATTACATTTGAGTGAAATAATAGGCCTTAAAACTATATGTACCATGCTAAGTCATGCATACACAAAGGAATAATATGAATGAAATTCAAAAGGCTCAAAATCGAAAGGCAAATTTGAAGGTTTTCGAGGCTTCATTTCGAAAATTATTTGGGACAAACCGCCTACGGCAGTTTTCCAACAGATAGATCCCGAAAAAAATACACGATTTGAAAAAAAATGGTGACTAAATCGGAGCTACGAGTCAAAAGATACGATAGATCTAACAGTTTGGCCAAAGACATAAAACACCAAGCACCATGAACCGTCGGTGGTGTTTGGTGTGTGGTGCGATTTTGCAAGAAAAGATGTCATTTTCAGAATCTAGACAACCTCGAATGGAAAGCGTGTTCAGAGAGTCTTGCTCGTTCGACCGTTTTAGGGTGATCTTGATAATTTCAGCACAATTTTAAACCAAAGGTTACACGCCGCCAAATGGTAGTCCATCTGGCGGCGCATACTAATGATTTAAAAACCTTTTTAACGAAGTGACATTAGATTCAGATTTATATCCGTTATAGATAATTACATTGCGAGAGAAATAATAGGCGTTAAAACGATATATACCATACAATATAAATGGAAAACGTTCAAAGAGAACATTAAAAATGAGTAAAATGTCTTTTTTCAGATCTTGACGACCTCGAATGTCAAGACACTATCCAGGAGTCTTTATGTTAGGTTCATTTTAGGGTGATCTCAAGAATTTCAGCACAATTTGAAACCGAAGGTTATGCGCCGCCAAATGGTACTCCATCTGGCGCATATTAATGATTTAAAAAAGCGTGTTTAATGAAGTGACATTAGATTCAAATTTATATGCGTTATACATAATTACATTCGAGTGAAATAATAGGCCTTAAAACAATATGTACCATGCTAAGTCATGCATACACAAAGGAATAATATGAATGAAATTCAAAACGCTCAAAATCGAAAGGCAAATTTGAAGGTTTTTGAGGCCTCGTTTTGAAAAATATTTCGGAAAAACTGCCTATGGCAGTTTGCCAACGGATAGATCTCGAAAAAATGCCCGATTTGAAAAAAACGGTGACTAAATCGGAGCTACGAGTCAAAAGATACGATAGATATAACATTTTGGCCAAAGACACAAAACACCAAGCACCACTAACCGTCGGTGGTGTTTGGTCCGTGGTGCGATTTTGCGAGAAAAGATGTCATTTTCAGAATCTAGACAACCTCGAATGGCAAGCACGTTCAGAGAGTCTTGCTCGTTCGGCCGTTTTAGGGTGATCTTGTTAATTTCAGCACAATTTAAAACCAAAGGTTACGCGCCGCCAATTGGTAGTCCATCTGGCGGCGCATACTAATGATTTAAAAACGTTTTTAATGAAGTGACATTAGATTCAGATTTATATACATTATAGATAATTACATTGCGAGAGAAATAACAGGCGTTAAAACGATATATACCATACAATATAAATGGAAAACGTTCAAAGAGAACATTAAAAATGAGTAAAATATCTTTTTTCAGCTTCTTGACGACCTCGAATGTTAAGACACTATCCATGAGTCTTTATGTTAGGTTCGTTTTAGGGTGATCTCAAGAATTTCAGCACAATTTGAAATCGAAGGTTATGCGCCGCCAAATGGTACTCCATCTGGCGGCGCATATTAATGATTTAAAAAGCGTGTTTAATGAAGTGACATTAGATTCAAATTTATATGCATTATACATAATTACATTCGAGTGAAATAATAGGCTTTAAAACAATATGTACCATGCTAAGTCATGCATACACAAAGGAATAATATGAATGAAATTCAAAATGCTCAAAATCGAAAGGCAAATTTGAAGGTTTTTGAGGCCTCGTTTCGAAAAATATTTGGGACAAACCGCCTATGGTAGTTTTCCAACGGATAGATCTCGAAAAAATACCCGATTTGAAAAAAACGGTGACTAAATTGGAGCTACGAGTCAAAAGATACGATAGATCTAACATTTTGGCCAAAACACAAAACACCAAGCACCACGAACCGTCGGTGGTGTTTGGTGCAAGGTGCAAATTTGCGAGAAAAGATTTCTTTTTCGGAATCTAGACAACCTCGAATGGCAAGCACGTTCAGAGAGTCTTGCTCGTTCGGCCGTTTTAGGTTGATCTTGATAATTTCAGCACAATTTAAAACCAAAGGTTACGCGCCGCCAAATGGTAGTCCATCTGGCGGCGCATACTAATGATTTAAAAACTTTTTTAATGAAGTGACATTAGATTCAGATTTATATCCATTATAGATAATTACATTGCGAGAGAAATAACAGGCGTTAAAACGATATATACCACACAATATAAATGGAAAATGTTCAAAGAGAACATTAAAAATAAGTAAAATGTCTTTTTTCAACTTCTTGATGACCTCGAATGTCAAGCCACTATCCAGGAGTCTTTATGTTTGGTTCGTTTTAGGGTGATCTCGAGAATTTCAGCACAATTTGAAACCGAAGGTTATGCGCCGCCAAATGGTACTCCATCGGGCGGCGCATATTATTGATTTAAAAAAACGTGTTTAATGAAGTGACATTAGATTCAAATTTATATGCGTTATACATAATTACATTCGAGTGAAATAATAGGCCTTAAAACAATATGTACCATGCTAAGTCATGCATACACAAAGGAATAATATGAATGAAATTCAAAACGCTCAAAATTGAAAGGCAAATTTGAAGGTTTTCGAGGCCTCGTTTTGAAAAATATTTGGGACAAACCGCCTACGGTAGTTTGCCAACGGATAGATCTCGAAAAAATACACAATTTGAAAAAATCGGTGACTAAATCGGAGCTACGAGTCAAAAGATACGATCTAACATTTTGGCCAAAGACACAAAATACCAAGCACCACTAACAGTCAGTGGTGTTTGGTGCGTGGTGCGATTTTACTAGAAAAGATGTCATTTTCAGAATCTAGACAACCTCGAATGGAAAGCACGTTCAGAGAATCTTGCTCGTTCGGCCATTATAGGGTGATCTTGATAATTTCAGCACAATTTAAAACCAAAGGTTATGCGCCGCCAAATGGTAGTCCATCTGGCGGCGCATACTAATGATTTAAAAACGTTTTTAATGAAGTGACATTAGATTCAGATTTATATCCGTTATAGATAATTACATTGCGAGAGAAATAACAGGCGTTAAAACGATATATACCATACAATATAAATGGAAAACGTTCAAAGAGAACATTAAAAATGAGTAAAATATCTTTTTTCAGCTTCTTGACGACCTCGAATGTTAAGACACTATCCATGAGTCTTTATGTTAGGTTCGTTTTAGGGTGATCTCAAGAATTTCAGCACAATTTGAAATCGAAGGTTATGCGCCGCCAAATGGTACTCCATCTGGCGGCGCATATTAATGATTTAAAAAGCGTGTTTAATGAAGTGACATTAGATTCAAATTTATATGCATTATACATAATTACATTCGAGTGAAATAATAGGCTTTAAAACAATATGTACCATGCTAAGTCATGCATACACAAAGGAATAATATGAATGAAATTCAAAATGCTCAAAATCGAAAGGCAAATTTGAAGGTTTTTGAGGCCTCGTTTCGAAAAATATTTGGGACAAACCGCCTATGGTAGTTTTCCAACGGATAGATCTCGAAAAAATACCCGATTTGAAAAAAACGGTGACTAAATTGGAGCTACGAGTCAAAAGATACGATAGATCTAACATTTTGGCCAAAACACAAAACACCAAGCACCACGAACCGTCGGTGGTGTTTGGTGCAAGGTGCAAATTTGCGAGAAAAGATTTCTTTTTCGGAATCTAGACAACCTCGAATGGCAAGCACGTTCAGAGAGTCTTGCTCGTTCGGCCGTTTTAGGTTGATCTTGATAATTTCAGCACAATTTAAAACCAAAGGTTACGCGCCGCCAAATGGTAGTCCATCTGGCGGCGCATACTAATGATTTAAAAACTTTTTTAATGAAGTGACATTAGATTCAGATTTATATCCATTATAGATAATTACATTGCGAGAGAAATAACAGGCGTTAAAACGATATATACCACACAATATAAATGGAAAATGTTCAAAGAGAACATTAAAAATAAGTAAAATGTCTTTTTTCAACTTCTTGATGACCTCGAATGTCAAGCCACTATCCAGGAGTCTTTATGTTTGGTTCGTTTTAGGGTGATCTCGAGAATTTCAGCACAATTTGAAACCGAAGGTTATGCGCCGCCAAATGGTACTCCATCGGGCGGCGCATATTATTGATTTAAAAAAACGTGTTTAATGAAGTGACATTAGATTCAAATTTATATGCGTTATACATAATTACATTCGAGTGAAATAATAGGCCTTAAAACAATATGTACCATGCTAAGTCATGCATACACAAAGGAATAATATGAATGAAATTCAAAACGCTCAAAATTGAAAGGCAAATTTGAAGGTTTTCGAGGCCTCGTTTTGAAAAATATTTGGGACAAACCGCCTACGGTAGTTTGCCAACGGATAGATCTCGAAAAAATACACAATTTGAAAAAATCGGTGACTAAATCGGAGCTACGAGTCAAAAGATACGATCTAACATTTTGGCCAAAGACACAAAATACCAAGCACCACTAACAGTCAGTGGTGTTTGGTGCGTGGTGCGATTTTACTAGAAAAGATGTCATTTTCAGAATCTAGACAACCTCGAATGGAAAGCACGTTCAGAGAATCTTGCTCGTTCGGCCATTTTAGGGTGATCTTGATAATTTCAGCACAATTTAAAACCAAAGGTTATGCGCCGCCAAATGGTAGTCCATCTGGCGGCGCATACTAATGATTTAAAAACGTTTTTAATGAAGTGACATTAGATTCAGATTTATATCCGTTATAGATAATTACATTGCGAGAGAAATAACAGGCGTTAAAACGATATATACCATACAATATAAATGGAAAACGTTCAAAGAGAACATTAAAAATGAGTAAAATGTCTTTTTTCAGTTTCTTGACGACCTCGAATGTCAAGACACTATCCAGGAGTCTTTATGTTAGGTTCGTTTTAGGGTGATCTCGAGAATTTCAGCATAATTTGAAACCGAAGGTTATGCGCCGCCAAATGGTACTCCATCTGGCGGCGCATATTAATGATTTAAAAAAGCGTGTTTAATGAAGTGACATTAGATTCAAATTTATATGCGTTATAGATAATTACGTTCGAGTGAAATAATAGGCCTTAAAACAATATGTACCATGCTAAGTCATGCATACATAAAGGAATAATATGAATGAAATTCAAAACGCTCAAAATCGAAAGGCAAATTTGAAGGTTTTCGAGGCCTCGTTTCGAAAAATATTTTGGACAAACCACCTACGGCAGTTTCCCAACGGATAGATCTCGAAAAAATACACGATTTGAAAAAAACGGTGACTAAATCGGAGCTACGAGTCAAAAGATATGATAGATCTAACATTTTGGCCAAAGACACAAAACACCAAGCACCACTAACCGTCGGTGGTGTTTGGTGCGTGGTGCGATTTTGCGAGAAAAGATGTCTTTTTCGAAATCTAGACAACCTCGAATGGCAAGCACATTCAGAGAGTCGTGCTCGTTCGGCCATTTTAGGGTGATCTTGAGAATTTCATCACAATTTAAAACTGAAGGTTACGCACCGCCAAATGGTAGTCCATCTGGCGGCACATACTAATGATTTAAAAAACGTTTTTAATGGAGTGACATTAGATTCAGATTTATATCCGTTATAGATAATTACATTGCAAGAGAAATAACAGGCGTTAAAACGATATATACCATGCTAAGTCATGCATACACAAAACTAATAATACAATATAAATTGAAAACGTTCAAAGAGAACATTGAAAATGAGTAAAGAGTCTTTTTTCGGCTTCTTGATGACCTCCAATGTCAAGACACTATACAGGAGTCTTTATGTTAGGGTCGTTTTAGGGTGCTCTCGAGAATTACCGCACAATTTGAAACCGAAGGTTATGCGCCGCCAAATGGTACTCGATCTGGCGGAACATATTAATGATTTAAAAAAGCGTGTTTAATGAAGTGAAATTAGTTTCAAATTTATATGCGTTATACATAATTACATTCGAGTGAAATAATAGACCTTAAAACAATATGTACCATGCTAAGTCATGCATACACAAAGGAATAATATGAATGAAATTCAAAACGTTCAAAATCGAAAGGCAAATTTGAAGGTTTTCGAGGCTTCGTTTCGAAAAATATTTAGGACAAACCGCCTACAGAAGTTTGCCAATGGATAGATCCCGAAAAATAAACGATTTGAAAAAAAGCGGTGACTAAATCGGAGCTAGGAGTCAAAAGATACGATAGATCTAACATTTTGGCCAAAACACAAAACACCAAGCACCACGAACCGTCGGTGGTGTTTGGTGCGTGGTGCGATTTTGCGAGAAAAGATGTCTTTTTTGGAATCTAGACAACCTCGAATGGCAAGCACGTTCAGAGAGTCTTGCTCGTTCGGTCGTTTTTGGGTGATCTTGAGAATTTCAGCACAATTTAAAACCGAAGGTTACGCGCCGCCAAATGGTAGTCCATCTGGTGGCGCATACTAATGATTTAAAAAACATTTTTAATGAAGTGACATTAGATTCAGATTTATATCCGTTATAGATAATTACATTGCTAGAGAAATAACAGGCGTTAAAATGATATATACCATGCTAAGTCATGCATACACAAAACTAATAATACAAGAATTTCAGCACATTTTGAAATCGAAGGTTATGCGCCGCCAAATGGTACTCCATCTGGCGGCGCATATTAATGATTTAAAAAACGTGTTTAATGAAGTGACATTAGATTCAAATTTATATGCGTTATACATAATTACATTCGAGTGAAATAATAGGCCTTAAAACTATATGTACCATGCTAAGTCATGCATACACAAAGGAATAATATGAATGAAATTCAAAATGCTCAAAATCGAAAGGCAAATTTGAAGGTTTTCGAGGCTTCGTTTCGAAAAATATTTGGGAAAAACCGCCTACGGAAGTTTTCCAACGGATAGATCCCGAAAAAATACACGATTTGAAAAAAAACGATGACTAAATCGGAGCTAGGAATCAAAAGATACGATAGATCTAACATTTTGGCCAATGAAACAAAACACCAAGCACCACGAACCGTCGGTGGTGTTTGGTGCGTGGTGCGATTTTGCGAGAAAAGATGTCATTTTCGAAATCTAGACAACCTCGAATGGCAAGCACGTTCAGAGAGTCTTGCTCGTTCGGCCGTTTTAGGGTGATCTTGAGAATTTCAGCACAATTTAAAACCGAAGGTTACGCGCCGCCAAATGGTAGTCCATATGGCGGAGCATACTATTGATTTAAAAACGTTTTTAATGAAGTGACATTAGATTCAGATTTATATCAGTTATAGATAATTACATTGCGAGAGAAATAACAGGCGTTAAAACGATATATACCATGCTAAGTCATTCATACACCAAACTAATAATACAATATAAATTGAAAACGTTCAAAGAGAACATTAAAAATGAGTAAAATGTCTTTTTTGGCTTCTTGACGACCTCGAATGTCAAGACACAATCCAGGAGTCTTTATGTTAGGGTCGTTTTAGGGTGCTCTCGAGAATTAACGCACAATTTGAAACCGAAGGTTATGCGCCGCCAAATGGTACTCGATCTGGCGGCGCATATTAATGATTTATAAAAGCGTGTTTAATAAAGTGACATTAGTTTCAAATTTATATGCGTTATACATAATTACATTCGAGTAAAATAATAGGCCTTAAAACAATATGTACCATGCTAAGTCATGCATACACAAAACTAATAATACAATATAAATTGAAAACGTTCAAAGAGAACATTAAAAATGAGTAAAATGTCTTTTTTCGGCTTCTTGACGACCTCGAATGTCAAGACACTATCCAGGAGTCTTTATGTTAGGGTCGTTTTAGGGTGATCTCGAGAATTACCGCACAATTTGAAACCGAAGGTTATGCGCCGCCAAATGGTACTCCATCTGGCGGCGCATATTAATGATTTAAAAAAGCGTGTTTAATGAAGTGACATTAGTTTCAAATTTATATGCGTTATACATAATTACATTCAAGTGAAATAATAGGCCTTAAAATAATATGTACCATGCTAAGTCATGCATACACAAAGGAAAAATATGAATGAAATTCAAAACGCTCAAAATCGAAAGGCAAATTTAAAGGTTTTCGAGGCTTCGTTTCGAAAAATATTTGGGACAAACCGCCTACGGCGGTTTGCCAACGGATAGATCCCAAAAAAATACACGATTTGAAAAAAAGTGGTGACTAAATCGGTGCTACGAGTCAAAAGATACGATAGATCTAACATATTGGCCAAAACACCAAACACCAAGCACCACGAACCGTCGGTGGTGTTTGGTGCGTGGTGCTATTTTGCGAGAAAAGATGTCTTTTTCAGAATCTAGACAACCTCGAATGATAAGCACGTTCAGAGAGTCTTGCGCGTTCGGCCGTTTTAGGGTGATCTTGAGAATTTCAGCACAATTTAAAACCGAAGGTTATGCGCCGCCAAATGGTAGTCCATCTGGCGGCGCATTCTAATGATTTAAAAAACGTTTTTAATGAAGTGACATTAGATTCAAATTTAAATTCGTAATAGATAATTACATTGCGAGAGAAATAACAGGCGTTAAAACGATATATACCATACAATATAAATGGAAAATATTCAAAGAGAACATTAAAAATGAGTAAAATGTCTTTTTTCAGCTTCTTGATGACCTCGAATGTCAACACACTATCCATGAGTCTTTATGTTAGGTTCGTTTTAGGGTGATCTCAAGAATTTCAGCACAATTTGAAACCGAAGGTTATGCGCCGCCAAATGGTACTCTATCTGGCGGCGCATATTAATGATTTTAAAAAGCGTGTTTAATGAAGTGACATTAGATTCAAATTTATATGCATTATACATAATTACATTCGAGTGAAATAATAGGCCTTAAAACAATATGTACCATGCTAAGTCATGCATACACAAAGGAATAATATGAATGAAATTCAAAACGCTCAAAATCGAAAGGCAAATTTGAAAGTTTTCGAGGCCTCGTTTCGAAAAAAATTTCGGCGGTTTGCAAACGGATAAATCCCGAAAAAATACACGACTTGAAAAAAAGCGGTGACTAAATCGGAGCTACGAGTCAAAAGATATGATAGATCTAACATTTTGGCCAAAACACAAAACACCAAGCACCACGAACCGTCGGTGGTGTTTGGTGCGTGGTGTGATTTTGCGAGAAAAGATGTCTTTTTTGGAATCTAGACAACCTCGAATGGCAAGCACGTTCAGGGAGTCTTGCTCGTTCGGCTGTTTTAGGGTGATCTTCAGAATTACAGCACAATTTAAAACCGAAAGTTACGCGCCGCCAAATGGTAGTCCATCTGGCGGCGCACTCTAATGATTTAAAAAACGTTTTTAATGAAGTGACATTAGATTCAGATTTATAGTTGTTATAGATAATTACATTGCGAGAGAAATAACAGGCGTTAAAACGATATATACCATGCTAAGTCATGCATACACAAAACTAATAATACAATATAAATTGAAAACGTTCAAAGAGAACATTAAAAATGAGTAAAATGTCTTTTTTCGGCTTCTTAACGACCTCGAATGTCAAGACACTATCCAGGAGTCTTTATGTTAGGGTCGTTTTAGGGTGATCTCGAGAATTACCGCACAATTTGAAACCGAAGGTTATGCGCCGCCAAATGGTACTCCATCTGGCGGCGCATATTAATGATTTAAAAAAGCGTGTTTAATGAAGTGACATTAGTTTCAAATTTATATGCGTTATACATAATTACATTCGAGTGAAATAATAGGCCTTAAAATAATATGTACCATGCTAAGTCATGCATACACAAAGGAAAAATATGAATGAAATTCAAAACGCTCAAAATCGAAAGGCAAATTTAGAGGTTTTCGAGGCTTCGTTTCGAAAAATATTTGGGACAAACCGCCTACGGCGGTTTGCCAACGGATAGATCCCGAAAAAATACACGATTTGAAAAAAAGTGGTGACTAAATCGGTGCTACGAGTCAAAAGATACGATAGATCTAACATTTTGGCCAAAACACAAAACACCAAGCACCACGAACCGTCGGTGGTGTTTGGTGCGTGGTGCTATTTTGTGAGAAAAGATGTTTTTTTCGGAATCTATACAACCTCGAATGATAAGCACGTTCAGAGAGTCTTGCGCGTTCGGCCATTTTTGGGTGATCTTGAGAATTTCAGCACAATTTAAAACCGAAGGTTATGCGCCGCCAAATGGTAGTCCATCTGGCGGCGCATACTAATGATTTAAAAAACGTTTTTAATGAAGTGACATTAGATTCAGATTTACATCCGTTATAGATAATTACATTGCGAGAGAAATAACAGGCGTTAAAACGATATATACCATGCTAAGTCATGCATACCCAAAACTAATAATACAATATAAATTGAAAACGTTCAAAGAGAACCTTAAAAATGAGTAAAGTGTCTTTTTTCGGCTTCTTGACGACCTCGAATGTCAAGACACTATCCAGGAGTCTTTATGTTAGGTTCGTTTTAGGGTAATCTCTAGAATTTCAGCACAATTTGAAACCGAAGGTTATGCGCCGCCAAATGCTACTCGATCTGGTG
This sequence comes from Rutidosis leptorrhynchoides, assembly GCF_046630445.1. NCBI lineage: Eukaryota > Viridiplantae > Streptophyta > Magnoliopsida > Asterales > Asteraceae > Rutidosis > Rutidosis leptorrhynchoides. The sequence goes on from NC_092339.1 coordinate 11,927,283, forward strand.
GCGCATATTAATGATTTAAAAAAGCGTGTTTAATGAAGTGACATTAGTTTCGAATTTATATGCGTTATACATAATTACATTCGAGTGAAATAATAGGCCTTAAAACAACATGTACCATGCTAAGTCATGCATACACAAAGGAATAATATGAATGAAATTCAAAACGCTCAAAATCGAAAGGGAAATTTGAAGGTTTTCGAGGCTTCATTTCGAAAAATATTTCGACGGTTTTCCAACGGATAGATCCCGTAAAAATACACGATTTGAAAAAAAGCGGTGACTAAATCGGAGCTACGAGTCAAAAGATACGATAGATCTAACATTTTGGCCAAAAAAACCAAAACACCAAGCACCACGAACCGTCGGTGGTGTTTGGTGCGTGGTGCAATTTTGCGAGAAAAGATGTCTTTTTCGGAATCTAGACAACCTCGAATGGCAAGCACGTTCAGAGAGTCTTGCTCGTTCGGCCGTTTTAGGGTGATCTTGAGAATTCAGCACAATTTAAAACCGAAGGTTACGCGCTGCCAAATGGTAGTTCATCTGGCGGCGCATACTAATGATTTAAAAAATGTTTTTAATGAAGTGACATTAGATTCAGATTTATATCCATTATAGATAATTACATTGCGAGAGAAATAACAGGCGTTAAAACGATATATACCATGCTAAGTCATGCATACACAAAACTAATAATACAATATAAATTGAAAATGTTCAAAGAGAACATTAAAAATGAGTAAAATGTCTTTTTCGGCTTCTTGACGACCTCGAATGTCAAGACACTATCCAGGAGTCTTTATGTTAGGTTCGTTTTAGGGTGATCTCGAGAATTTCAGCACAATTTGAAAACGAAGGTTATGCGCCGCCAAATGGTACTCCATCTGGCGGCGCATATTAATGATTTAAAAAAGCATGTTTAATGAAGTGACATTAGTTTCAAATTTATATGCGTTATACATAATTACATTCGAGTGAAATAATATGCCTTAAAACAATATGTACCATGCTAAGTCATGCATACACAAAGGAAAAATATGAATGAAATTCAAAACGCTCAAAATCGAAAGGCAAATTTGAAGGTTTTTGAGGCTTCGTTTCAAAAATTATTTGGATAAACTGCCTACGGGAGTTTGCCAACGGATAGATCCCGAAAAAATACACGATTTGAAAAAAACGGTGACTAAATCGGAGCTACGAGTCAAAAGATACGATAGATCTAACATTTTGGCCAAAGACACAAAACACCAAGCACCACGAACCGTCGGTGGTGTTTGGTGCGTGGTGCGATTTTGCGAGAAAAGATGTCTTTTTCGGAATCTAGACAACCTCGAATGGCAAGCACGTTCAGAGAGTCTTGCTCGTTCGTCCGTTTTAGGGTGATTTTGATAATTTCAGCACAATTTAAAACCAAAGGTTACGCGCCGCCAAATGGTAGTCCATCTGGCGGCGCATACTAATGATTTAAAAACGTTTTTAATGAAGTGACATTAGATTCAGATTTATATCCATTATAGATAATTACATTGCGAGAGAAATAACAGGCGTTAAAACGATATATACCATACAATATAATTGGAAAATGTTCAAAGAGAACATTAAAAATGAGTATAATGTCTTTTTTCAGCTTCTTGACGACCTCGAATGTCAAGACACTATCCAGGAGTCTTTATGTTAGGTTCGTTTTAGGGTGATCTCGAGAATTTCAGCACAATTTGAAAACGAAGGTTATGCGCCGCCAAATGGTACTCCATCTGGCGGCGCATATTAATGATTTAAAAAAGCGTGTTTAATGAAGTGACATTAGATTCAAATTTATATGCGTTATACATAATTACATTCGAGTGAAATAATAGGCCTTAAAACAATATGTACCATGCTAAGTCATGCATACACAAAGGAATAATATGAATGAAATTTAAAAAGCTCAAAATTGAAAGGCAAATTTGAAGGTTTTCGAGGCCTCGTTTCAAAAAATATTTGAATCAAACCGCCTACGGCAGTTTGCCAATGGATAGATCTCGAAAAAATACACGATTTGAAAAAAACGGTGACTAAATCGGAGCTACGAGTCAAAAGATACGATAGATCTAACATTTTGACCAAAGACACAAAACACCAAGCACCACTAACCGTCGGTGGTGTTTGCTGCGTGGTGCGATTTTGCGAGAAAAGATGTCTTTTTCGGAATCTAGACAACCTCAAATGGCAAGCACGTTCAGAGAGTCTTGCTCGTTCGGCCGTTTTAGGGTGATCTTGAGAATTTCATCACAATTTAAAACTGAAGGTTACGCGCCGCCAAATGGTAGTCCATCTGGCGACGCATACTAATGATTTAAAAAACGTTTTTAATGAAGTGACATTAGATTCAGATTTATATCCGTTATAGATAATTACATTGCAAGAGAAATAACAGGCGTTAAAACGATATATACCATGCTAAGTCATGCATACACAAAACTAATAATACAATATAAATTGAAAACGTTCAAAGAGAACATTAAAAATGAGTAAAGTGTCTTTTTCGGCTTCTTGACGACCTCGAATGTCAAGACACTATCCCGGAGTCTTTATGTCAGGGTCATTTTAGGGTGATCTCGAGAATTACTGCACAATTTGAAACCGAAGGTTATGCGCCGCCAAATGGTACTCCATCTGGCGGCGCATATTAATGATTTAAAAAAGCGTGTTTAATGAAGTGACATTAGTTTCAAATTTATACGCGTTATACATAATTACATTCTAGTGAAATAATAGACCTTAAAACAATATGTACCGTGCTAAGTCATGCATACACAAAGGAAAAATATGAATGAAATTCAAAACGCTCAAAATCGAAAGGCAAATTTGAAGGTTTTCGAGGCTTCGTTTCGAAAAATATTTGGGACAAACTACCTACAGCAGTTTGCCAATGGATAGATCCCGAAAAAATACACGATTTGAAAAAAAACGGTGACTAAATCGGAGCTACGAGTCAAAAGATACGATAGATCTAACATTTTGGCCAAAGACACAAAACACCAAGCACCACGAACCGTCGGTGGTGTTTGGTGCGTGGTGCGATTTTGCGAGAAAAGATGTCTTTTTCGAAATCTAGACAACCTCGAATGGCAAGCACGTTCAGATAGTCTTGCTCGTTCGGCCGTTTTAGGGTGATCATGAGAATTTCAGCACAATTTAAAACCGAAGGTTACGCGCCGCCAAATGGTAGTCCATCTGGCGACGCATACTAATGATTTAAAAAACGTTTTTAATGAAGTGACATTAGATTCAGATTTATATCCATTATGGATAATTACATTGCGAGAGAAATAACAGGCGTTAAAACGATATATACCATGCTAAGTCATGCATACACAAAACTAATAATACAATATAAATGGAAAACGTTCAAAGAGAACATTAAAAATGAGTAACATGTCTTTTTCGGCTTCTTGACGACCTCAAATGTTAAGACACTATCCAAGAGTCTTTATGTTAGTTTCATTTTAGGGTGATCTCGAGAGTTTCAGCACAATTTGAAATCGAAGGTTAAGCGCAGCCAAATGGTACTCCATCTTGCGGCGCATATTAATGATTTAAAAAAGTGTGTTTAATGAAGTGACATTAGATTCAAATTTATATGCGTTATACATAATTACATTCGAGTGAAATAATAGGCGTTAAAACAATATGTACCATGCTAAGTCATGCATACACAAAGGAATAATATGAATGAAATTCAAAACGCTCAAAATCGAAAGGCAAATTTGAAGGTTTTCGAGGCTTCGTTTCGAAAAATATTTGGGATAAACCCCCTACGGCAGTTTGCCAACGGATAGATCCCGAAAAAATACACGATTTGAAAAAAACGGTGACTAAATCGGAGCTACGAGTCAAGAGATACGATAGATCTTACATTTTGGCCAAAGACACAAAACACCAAGCACCACGAACCGTCAGTGGTGTTTGGTGTGTGGTGCGATTTTCTGAGAAAAGATGTCTTTTTCGGAATCTAGACAACCTCGAATGGCAAGCACGTTTAGAGAGTCTTGCTCGTTCGGCCGTTTTAGGGTGATCTTGATAATTTCAGCACAATATAAAACCAAAGGTTACGCGCCGCCAAATGGTAGTCCATCTGGTGATGCATACTAATGATTTAAAAACGTTTTTAATGAAGTGACATTAGATTCAGATTTATATCAGTTATAGATAATTACATTGCGAGAGAAATAACAGGCGTTAAAACGATATATACCATACAATATAAATGGAAAACGTTCAAAGAGAACATTAAAAATGAGTAAAATGTCTTTTTTAGCTTCTTGACGACCTCGAATGTCAAGACACTATCCAGGAGTCTTTATGTTAGGTTCATTTTATGGTGATCTCGAGAATTTCAGCACAATTTGAAACCGAAGGTTATGCGCCGCCAAATGGTACTCCATCTGGCGGCGCATATTAATGATTTAAAAAAGCGTGTTTAATGAAGTGACATTAGATTCAAATTTATATGCGTTATACATAATTACATTCGAGTGAAATAATAGGCCTTAAAACAATATGTACCATGCTAAGTCATGCATACACAAAGGAATAATATGAATGAAATTCAAAACGCTCAAAATCGAAAGGCAAATTTGAAGGTTTTCGAGGCCTCGTTTCGAAAAATATTTGGGACAAACCGCCTACGGCAGTTTGCCAACGGATAGATCTCGAAAAAATACACGATTTGAAAAAAACGGTGACTAAATCGGAGCTACGAGTGAAAAGATACGATAGATCTAACATTTTGGCCAAAGACAAAAAACACCAAGCACCACTAACCCTCGGTGGTGTTTGGTGCGTGGTATTATTTTGTGAGAAAAGATGTCTTTTTCGAAATCTAGAAAACCTCGAATGGCAAGCACATTCAGAGAGTCTTGCTCGTTCGGCCATTTAAGGGTGATCTTGAGAATTTCATCACAATTTAAAACTGAAGGTTACGCGCCGCCAAATGGTAGTCCATCTGGCGGCACATACTAATGATTTAAAAAACGTTTTTAATGAAGTGACATTAGATTCAGATTTATATCCGTTATAGATAATTACATTGCAAGAGAAATAATAGGCGTTAAAACGATATATACCATGCTAAGTCATGCATACACAAAACTAATAATACAATATAAATTGAAAACGTTCAAAGAGAACATTAAAAATAAGTAAAGTGTCTTTTTTCGGCTTCTTGACGACCTCGAATGTCAAGACACTATCCAGGAGTCTTTATGTTAGGGTCGTTTTAGGGTGATCTCGAGAATTACCGCACAATTTGAAACCGAAGGTTATGCGACGCCAAATTGTCCTCCATCTGGCGGCGCATATTAATGATTTAAAAAAGCGTGTTTAATGAAGTGACATTAGTTTCAAATTTATATGCGTTATACATAATCACATTCGAGTGAAATAATAGGCCTTAAAACAATATGTACCATGCTAAGTCATGCATACACAAAGGAAAAATATGAATGAAATTCAAAACGCTCAAAATTGAAAGGCAAATTTGAAGGTTTTCGAGGCTTCGTTTCGAAAATTAATTGGGACAAACCGCCTACTGCAGTTTGCCAACGGATAGATCCCGAAAAAAATACACGATTTGAAAAAAAACGATGACTAAATCGGAGCTACGAGTCAAAAGATAAAATAGATCTAACATTTTGGCCAAGACACAAAACACCAAGCACCACGAACCGTCGGTGGTGTTTGGTGCGTGGTGCGATTTTACGAGAAAAGATGTCTTTTTCGGAATCTAGATAACCTCGAATGGCAAGCACGTTCAGAGAGTCTTGCTCGTTTGGCCGTTTTAGGGTGATCTTGTGAATTTCAGCACAATTTAAAACCGAAGGTTACGCGCCGCCAAATGGTAGTCCATCTGGCGGCGCATACTAATGATTTAAAAAACGTTTTTAATGAAGTGACATTAGATTCAGATTTATATCTGTTATAGATAATTACATTGCGAGAGAAATAACAAGCATTAAAACGATATATACCATGCTAAGTCATGCATACACAAAACTAATAATACAATATAAATGGAAAACGTTCAAAGAGAACATTAAAAATGAGTAAAATGTCTTTTTTCGGCTTCTTAACGACCTCGAATGTCAAGACACTATCCAGGAGTCTTTATGTTACGGTCATTTTAAGGTGATCTTGAGAATTACTGCACAATTTGAAACCGAAGGTTTTGCGCCGCCAAATGGTACTCCATCTGGCGGCGCATATTAATGATTTAAAAAAGCGTGTTTAATGAAGTGACATTAGTTTCAAATTTATATGCGTTATACATAATTACATTCAAGTGAAATAATAGGCCTTAAAACAATATGTACCATGCTAAGTCATGCATACACAAAGGGAAAATATGAATGAAATTCAAAACGCTCAAAATCGAAAGGCAAATTTGAAGGTTTTCGGGGCTTCGTTTCGAAAAATATTTGGGACACACCGCCTACGGCTGTTTGCCAACGGATAGATCCCGAAAAAATACACGATTTTAAAAAAAACGGTGACTAAATCGGAGCTACGACTCAAAAGATACGATAGATCTAACATTTTGGCCAAAGACACAAAACACCAAGCACCACGAACCGTCGGTGGTGTTTGGTGCGTGGTGCGATTTTGCGAGAAAAGATGTCTTTTTCGGAATCTAGATAACCTTGAATGGCAAGCACGTTCAGAGAGTCTTGCTCGTTTGGCCGTTTTAGGGTGATCTTGAGAATTTCAGCACAATTTAAAACCGAAGGTTACGCGCCGCCAAATGGTAGTCCATCTGGCGGCACATACTAATGATTTAAAAAACGTTTTTAATGAAGTGACATTAGATTCAGATTTATATCTGTTATAGATAATTACATTGCGAGAGAAATAACAAGCATTAAAAGGATATATACCATGCTAAGTCATGCATACACAAAACTAATAATAAAATATAAATGGAAAACGTTCAAAGAGAACATTAAAAATGAGTAAAATGTATTTTTTCGGCTTCTTGATGACCTCAAATGTCAAGACACTATCCAAGAGTCTTTATGTTAGGTTCGTTTTAGGGTGATCTCGAGAATTACCGCACAATTTGAAACCGAAGGTTATGCGCCGCCAAATTGTCCTCCATCTGGCGGCGCATATTAATGATTTAAAAAATCGTGTTTAATGAAGTGACATTAGTTTCAAATTTATATGCGTTATACATAATTACATTCGAGTGAAATAATATGCCTTAAAAGAATATGTACCATGCTAAGTCATGCATACACAAAGGAAAAATATGAATGAAATTCAAAACGCTCAAAATTGAAAGGCAAATTTGAAGGTTTTCGAGGCTTCGTTTCGAAAATTATTTGGGACAAACCGCCTACTGTAGTTTTCCAACGGATAGATCCCGAAAAAATACACGATTTGAAAAAAAAACGATGACTAAATCGGAGCTACGAGTCAAAAGATATGATAGATCTAACATTTTGGCCAAAGACACAAAACACCAAGCACCACGAACCGTCGGTGGTGTTTGGTGCGTGGTGCGATTTAGCGAGAAAATATATCTTTTTTGGAATCTAGATAACCTCGAATGGCAAGCATGTTCAGAGAGTTTTGCTCGTTTTGCTCGTTCGGCCGTTTTAGGGTGATCTTGAGAATTTCAGCACAAATTAAAACCGAAGGTTACGCGCCGCCAAATGGTAGTCCATCTGGCGGCGCATACTAATGATTTAAAAAACTTTTTAAAAGAAGTGACATTAGATTCAGATTTATATCCGTTATAGATAATTACATTGCGAGAGAAATAACAGGCGTTAAAACGATATATACCATGCTAAGTCATGCATACACAAAACTAATAATACAATATAAATGGAAAACGTTCAAAGAGAACATTAAAAATGAGTAAAATGTCTTTTTTTGGCTTCTTGACGACCTTGAATGTCAAGACACTATCCAAAAGTCTTTATGTTAGGTTCGTTTTAGGGTGATCTCGAGAATTTCAGCACAATTTGAAATCGAAGGTTATGCGCCGCCAAATGGTACTCCATCTGGCGGCGCATATTAATGATTTAAAAAAATGTGTTTAATGAAGTGACATTAGATTCAAATTTATATGCGTTATACATAATTACATTCGAGTGAAATAATAGGCCTTAAAAGAATATGTACCATGCTAAGTCATGCATACACAAAGGAATAATATGAATGAAATTCAAAACGCTCAAAATCGAAAGGCAAATTTGAAGGTTTTTGAGGATTTGTTTTGAAAAATATTTGGGATAAACCCCCTACGGCAGTTTGCCAACGGATAGATCCCGAAAAAGTACACGATTTTAAAAAAAACGGTGACTAAATCGGAGCTACGAGTCAAGAGATACGATAGATCTAACATTTTGGCCAAAGACACAAAACACCAAGCACCACGAACCGTCGGTGGTGTTTGGTGCGTGGTGCGATTTTGTGAGAAAAGATGTCTTTTTCGGAATCTAGACAACCTCGAATGGCAAGCACGTTAGAGAGTCTAGCTCGTTCGGCCGTTTTAGGGTGATCTTGATAATTTCAGCACAATTTAAAACCAAAGGTTACGCGCCGCCAAATGGTAGTCCATCTGGTGACGCATACTAATGATTTAAAAACGTTTTTAATGAAGTGACATTAGATTCAGATTTATATCCGTTATAGATAATTACATTGCGAGAGAAATAACATGCGTTAAAACGATATATACCATACAATATAAATGGAAAACGTTCAAAGAGAACATTAAAAATGAGTAAAATGTCTTTTTTAGCTTCTTGACGACCTCAAATGTCAAGACACTATCCAGGAGTCTTTATGTTAGGTTCATTTTAGGGTGATCTCGAGAATTTCAGCACAATTTGAAACCGAAGGTTATGCGCCGCCAAATGGTACTCCATCTGGCGGCGCATATTAATGATTTAAAAAAGCGTGTTTAATGAAGTGACATTAGATTCAAATTTATATGCGTTATACATAATTACATTCGAGTGAAATAATAGGCCTTAAAACAATATGTACCATGCTAAGTCATGCATACACAAAGGAAAAATATGAATGAAATTCAAAACGCTCAAAATCGAAAGGCAAATTTAAAGGTTTTCGAGGCTTCGTTTCGAAAAATATTTGGGATAAACCGCCTACGGAGGTTTGCCAACGGATAGATCCCGAAAAAATACACGATTTGAAAAAAAGTGTTGACTAAATCGGTGCTACGAGTCAAAAGATACGATAGATCTAACATTTTGGCCAAAACACAAAACACCAAGCACCACGAACCGTCGGTGGTGTTTGGTGCGTGGTGCTATTTTGCGAGAAAATATGTCTTTTTCGGAATCTATACAACCTCGAATGATAAGCACGTTCAGAGAGTCTTGCGCGTTCGGCCGTTTTAGGGTGATCTTGAGAATTTCAGCACAATTTAAAACCGAAGGTTATGCGCCGCCAAATGGTAGTCCATCTGGCGGCGCATACTAACGATTTAAAAAACGTTTTTAATGAAGTGACATTAGATTCAGATTTACATCCGTTATAGATAATTACATTGCGAGAGAAATAACAGGCGTTAAAACGATATATACCATGCTAAGTCATGCATACCCAAAACTAATAATACAATATAAATTGAAAACGTTCAAAGAGAACATTAAAAATGAGTAAAGTGTCTTTTTTCGGCTTCTTGACGACCTCGAATGTCAAGACACTATCCAGGAGTCTTTATGTTAGGTTCGTTTTAGGGTGATCTCTAGAATTTCAGCACAATTTGAAACCGAAGGTTATGCGCCGCCAAATGCTACTCGATCTGGCGGCGCATATTAATGATTTAAAAAAGCGTGTTTAATGAAGTGACATTAGTTTCAAATTTATATGCGTTATACATAATTACATTCGAGTGAAATAATAGGCCTTAAAACAATATGTACCATGCTAAGTCATGCATACACAAAGGAATAATATGAATGAAATTCAAAACGCTCAAAATCGAAAGGGAAATTTGAAGGTTTTCGAGGCTTCGTTTCGAAAAATATTTCGGCGGTTTTCCAACGAATAGATCCCGAAAAAATACACGATTTGAAAAAAAGCGGTGACTAAATCGGAGCTACGAGTCAAAAGATACGATAGATCTAACATTTTGGCCAAAAAACCAAAACACGAAGCACCACGAACCGTCGGTGGTGTTTGGTGCATGGTGCAATTTTGCGAGAAAAGATGTCTTTTTTGGAATCTATACAACCTCGAATGGCAAGCACGTTCAGAGAGTCTTGCTCGTTCGGCCGTTTTAGGGTGATCTTGAGAATTTCAGCACAATTTAAAACCGAAGGTTACGCGCTGCCAAATGGTAGTCTATCTGGCGGCGCATACTAATGATTTAAAAAATGTTTTTAATGAAGTGACATTAGATTCAGATTTATATCCATTATAGATAATTACATTGCGAGAGAAATAACAGGCGTTAAAACGATATATACCATGCTAAGTCATGCATACACAAAACTAATAATACAATATAAATTGAAAATGTTCAAAGAGAACATTAAAAATGAGTAAAATGTCTTTTTCGGCTTCTTGACGACCTCGAATGTCAAGACACTATCCAGGAGTCTTTATGTTAGGTTCGTTTTAGGGTGATCTCGAGAATTTTAGCACAATTTGAAAACGAAGGTTATGCGCCGCCAAATGGTACTCCATCTGGCGGCGCATATTAATGATTTAAAAAAGCATGTTTAATGAAGTGACATTAGTTTCAAATTTATATGCGTTATACATAATTACATTCGAGTGAAATAATATGCCTTAAAACAATATGTACCATGCTAAGTCATGCATACACAAAGGAAAAATATGAATGAAATTCAAAACGCTCAAAATCGAAAGGCAAATTTGAAGGTTTTTGAGGCTTCGTTTCAAAAATTATTTGGGATAAACTGCCTACGGGAGTTTGCCAACGGATAGATCCCGAAAAATTACACGATTTGAAAAAAAACGGTGACTAAATCGGAGCTATGAGTCAAAAGATACGATAGATCTAACATTTTGGCCAAAGACACAAAACACCAAGCACCACGAACCGTCGGTGGTGTTTGGTGCGTGGTGCGATTTTGCGAGAAAAGATGTCTTTTTCGGAGTCTAGACAACCTCGAATGGCAAGCACGTTCAGAGAGTCTTGCTCGTTCGTCCGTTTTAGGGTGATTTTGATAATTTCAGCACAATTTAAAACCAAAGGTTACGCGCCGCCAAATGGTAGTCCATCTGGCGGCGCATACTAATGATTTAAAAACGTTTTTAATGAAGTGACATTAGATTCAGATTTATATCCGTTATAGATAATTACATTGCGAGAGAAATAACAGGCGTTAAAACGATATATACCATACAATATAATTGGAAAACGTTAACATTAAAAATGAGTAAAATGTCTTTTTTCAGCTTCTTGACGACCTCGAATGTCAAGACACTATCCAGGAGTCCTTATGTTAGGTTCGTTTTAGGGTGATCTCAAGAATTTCAGCACAATTTGAAAACGAATGTTATGCGCCGCCAAATGGTACTCCATCTGGCGGCGCATATTAATGATTTAAAAAAGCGTGTTTAATGAAGTGACATTAGATTCAAATTTATATGCATTATACATAATTACATTCGAGTGAAATAATAGGCCTTAAAACAATATGTACCATGCTAAGTCATGCATACACAAAGGAATAATAAGAATGAAATTTAAAACGCTCAAAATTGAAAGGCAAATTTGAAGGTTTTCGAGGCCTCGTTTCGAAAAATATTTGAAACAAACCGCCTACGGCAGTTTTCCAACGGATAGATCTCGAAAAAATACACGATTTGAAAAAAACGGTGACTAAATCGGAGCTACGAGTCAAAAGATACGATAGATCTAACATTTTGACCAAAGACACAAAACACCAAGCACCACTAACCGTCGGTGGTGTTTGCTGCGTGGTGCGATTTTGCGAGAAAAGATGTCTTTTTCGGAATCTAGACAACCTCGAATGGCAAGCACGTTCTGAGATTCTTGCTCGTTCGGCCGTTTTAGGGTGATCTTGAGAATTTCATCACAATTTAAAACTGAAGGTTACGCGCCGCCAAATGGTAGTCCATCTGGCGACGCATACTAATGATTTAAAAAACGTTTTTAATGAAGTGACATTAGATTCAGATTTATATCCGTTATAGATAATTACATTGCAAGAGAAATAACAGGCGTTAAAACGATATATACCATGCTAAGTCATGCATACACAAAACTAATAATACAATATAAATTGAAAACGTTCAAAGAGAACATTAAAAATGAGTAAAGTGTCTTTTTTCGGCTTCTTGACTACCTCGAATGTCAAGACACTATCCAGGAGTCTTTATGTTAGGGTCATTTTAGGGTGATCTCGAGAATTACCGCACAATTTGAAACCGAAGGTTATGCGCCGCCAAATGGTACTCCATCTGGCGGCGCATATTAATGATTTAAAAAAGCGTGTTTAATGAAGTGACATTAGTTTCAAATTTATATGCGTTATACATAATTACATTCGAGTGAAATAATAGGCCTTAAAACAATATGTACCGTGCTAAGTCATGCATACACAAAGGAAAAATATGAATGAAATTCAAAACGCTCAAAATCGAAAGGCAAATTTGAAGGTTTTCGAGGCTTCGTTTCGAAAAATATTTGGGACAAACTGCCTACAGCAGTTTTCCAATGGATAGATCCCGAAAAAATACACGATTTGAAAAAAAACGGTGACTAAATTGGAGCTACGAGTCAAAAGATACGATAGATCTAACATTTTGGCCAAAGACACAAAACACCAAGCACCACGAACCGTCGGTGGTGTTTGGTGCGTGGTGCGATTTTGCGAGAAAAGATGTCTTTTTCGAAATCTAGACAACCTCGAATGGCAAGCACGTTCAGATAGTCTTGCTCGTTCTGCCGTTTTAGGGTGATTATGAGAATTTCAGCAAAATTTAAAACCGAAGGTTACGCGCTGCCAAATGGTAGTCCATCTGGCGACGCATACTAATGATTTCAAAAACGTTTTTAATGAAGTGACATTAGATTCAGATTTATATCCATTATAGATAATTACATTGCGAGAGAAATAACAGGCGTTAAAACGATATATACCATGCTAAGTCATGCATACACAAAACTAATAATACAATATAAATGGAAAACGTTCAAAGAGAACATTAAAAATGAGTAACATGTCTTTTTTCGGCTTCTTGACGACCTCAAATGTTAAGACACTATCCAAGAGTCTTTATGTTAGGTTCGTTTTAGGGTGATCTCGAGAATTTCAGCACAATTTGAAATTGAAGGTTAAGCGCCGCCAAATGGTACTCCATCTTGCGGCGCATATTAATGATTTAAAAAAGTGTGTTTAATGAAGTGACATTAGATTCAAATTTATATGCGTTATACATAATTACATTCGAGTGAAATAATAGGCGTTAAAACAATATGTACCATGCTAAGTCATGCATACACAAAGGAATAATATGAATGAAATTCAAAACGCTCAAAATCGAAAGGCAAATTTGAAGGTTTTCGAGGCTTCGTTTCGAAAAATATTTGGGATAAACCCCCTACGGCAGTTTTCCACCGGATAGATCCCGAAAAAATACACGATTTGAAAAAAAACGGTGACTAAATCGGAGCTACGAGTCAAGAGATACGATAGATCTAACATTTTGGCCAAAGACACAAAACACCAAGCACCACGAACCGTCGGTGGTGTTTGGTGCGTGGTGCGATTTTGTGAGAAAAGATGTCTTTTTCGGAATCTAGACAACCTCGAATGGCAAGCACGTTTAGAGAGTCTTGCTCGTTCGGCCGTTTTAGGGTGATCTTGATAATTTCAGCACAATTTAAAACCAAAGGTTACGCGCCGCCAAATGGTAGTCCATCTGGTGATGCATACTAATGATTTAAAAACGTTTTTAATGAAGTGACATTAGATTCAGATTTATATCCGTTATAGATAATTACATTGCGAGAGAAATAACAGGCGTTAAAACGATATATACCATACAATATAAATGGAAAACGTTCAAAGAGAACATTAAAAATGAGTAAAATGTATTTTTTAGCTTCTTGACGACCTCGAATGTCAAGACACTATCCAGGAGTCTTTATGTTAGGTTCATTTTAGGGTGATCTCGAGAATTTCAGCACAATTTGAAACCGAAGGTTATGCGCCGCCAAATGGTACTCCATCTGGCGGCGCATATTAATGATTTAAAAAAGCGTGTTTAATGAAGTGACATTAGATTCAAATTTATATGCGTTATACATATTTACATTCGAGTGAAATAATAGGCCTTAAAACAATATGTACCATGCTAAGTCATGCATACACAAAGGAATAATATGAATGAAATTCAAAACGCTCAAAATCGAAAGGCAAATTTGAAGGTTTTCGAGGCCTCGTTTCGAAAAATATTTGGGACAAACCGCCTACGGCAGTTTGCCAACGGATACATCTCAAAAAAATACACGATTTGAAAAAAACGGTGACTAAATCAGAGCTACGAGTGAAAAGATACGATAGATCTAACATTTTGGCCAAAGACAAAAAACACCAAGCACCACTAACCGTCGGTGGTGTTTGGTGCGTGGTATTATTTTGTGAGAAAAGATGTCTTTTTCGAAATCTAGACAACCTCGAATGGCAAGCACGTTCAGAGAGTCTTGCTCGTTGGGCCATTTTAGGGTGATCTTGAGAATTTCATCACAATTTAAAACTGAAGGTTACGCGCCGCCAAATGGTAGTCCATCTGGCGGCACATACTAATGATTTAAAAAACGTTTTTAATGAAGTGACATTAGATTCAAATTTATATCCATTATAGATAATTACATTGCAAGAGAAATAACAGGCGTTAAAACGATATATACCATGCTAAGTCATGCATACACAAAACTAATAATACAATATAAATTGAAAACGTTCAAAGAGAACATTAAAAATAAGTAAAGTGTCTTTTTTCGGCTTCTTGACGACCTCGAATGTCAAGACACTATCCAGGAGTCTTTATGTTAGGGTCGTTTTAGGGTGATCTAGAGAATTACCGCACAATTTGAAACCGAAGGTTTTGCGACGCCAAATTGTCCTCCATCTGGCGGCGCATATTAATGATTTAAAAAAGCGTGTTTAATGAAGTGACATTAGTTTCAAATTTATATGCGTTATACATAATTACATTCGAGTGAAATAATAGGCCTTAAAACAATATGTACCATGCTAAGTCATGCATACACAAAGGAAAAATATGAATGAAATTCAAAACGCTCAAAATTGAAAGGCAAATTTGAAGGTTTTCGAGGCTTCGTTTCGAAAATTATTTGGGACAAACCGCCTACTGCAGTTTGCCAACGGATAGATCCCGAAAAAAAATACACGATTTGAAAAAAAAAACGGTGACTAAATCGGAGCTACGAGTCAAAAGATACGATAGATCTAACATTTTGGCCAAAGACACAAAACACCAAGCACCACGAACCGTCGGTGGTGTTTGGTGCGTGGTGCGATTTTGCGAGAAAAGATGTCTTTTTCGAAATCTAGACAACCTCGAATGGCAAGCACGTTCAGATAGTCTTGCTCATTCGGCCGTTTTAGGGTGATCTTGAGAATTTCAGCACAATTTAAAACCGAAGGTTACGCGCCGCCAAATGGTAGTCCATCTGGCGGCGCATACTAATGATTTAAAAAACGTTTTTAATGAAGTGACATTAGATTCAGATTTATATATGTTATAGATAATTACATTGCGAGAGAAATAACAAGCATTAAAACGATATATACCATGCTAAGTCATGCATACACAAAACTAATAATACAATATAAATGGAAAACGTTCAAAGAGAACATTAAAAATGAGTAAAATGTCTTTTTTCGGCTTCTTAACGACCTCGAATGTCAAGACACTATCCAGGAGTCTTTATGTTAAGGTCGTTTTAAGGTGATCTTGAGAATTACTGCACAATTTGAAACCGAAGGTTTTGCGCCGCCAAATGGTACTCCATCTGGCGGCGCATATTAATGATTTAAAAAAGCGTGTTTAATGAAGTGACATTAGTTTCAAATTTATATGCTTTATACATAATTACATTCGAGTGAAATAATAGGCCTTAAAACAATATGTACCATGCTAAGTCATGCATACACAAAGGGAAAATATGAATGAAATTCAAAACGCTCAAAATCGAAAGGCAAATTTAAAGGTTTTCGGGGCTTCGTTTCGAAAAATATTTGGGACACACCGCCTACGGCTATTTTCCAACGGATAGATCCCGAAAAAATACACGATTTTAAAAAAACGATGACTAAATCGGAACTACGAGTCAAAAGATACGATAGATCTAACATTTTGGCCAAAGACACAAAACACCAAGCACCACGAACCGTCGGTGGTGTTTGGTGCGTGGTGCGATTTTGCGAGAAAAGATGTCTTTTTCGGAATCTAGATAACCTCGAATGGCAAGCACGTTCAGTGAGTCTTGCTCGTTTGGCCGTTTTAGGGTGATCTTGAGAATTTCAGCACAATTTGAAACCGAAGGTTACGCGCCGCCAAATGGTAGTCCATCCGGCGGCACATACTAATGATTTAAAAAACGTTTTTAATGAAGTGACATTAGATTCAGATTTATATCTGTTATAGATAATTACATTGCGAGAGAAATAACAAGAATTAAAACGATATATACCATGCTAAGTCATGCATACACAAAACTAATAATACAATATAAATGGAAAACGTTCAAAGAGAACATTAAAAATGAGTAAAATGTCTTTTTTCGGCTTCTTGATGACCTCGAATGTCAAGACACAATCCAAGAGTCTTTATGTTAGGTTCGTTTTAGGGTGATCTCGAGAATTACCGCACAATTTGAAACCGAAGGTTATGCGCCGCCAAATTGTCCTCCATCTGGCGGCGCATATTAATGATTTAAAAAAGCGTGTTTAATGAAGTGACATTAGTTTCAAATTTATATGCGTTATACATAATTACATTCGAGTGAAATAATAGGCCTTAAAACAATATGTACCATGCTAAGTCATGCATACACAAAGGAAAAATATGAATGAAATTCAAAACGCTCAAAATTGAAAGGCAAATTTGAAGGTTTTCGAGGCTTCGTTTCGAAAATTATTTGGGACAAACCGCCTACTGTAGTTTTCCAACGGATAGATCTCGAAAAAATACACGATTTGAAAAAAAACGATGACTAAATCGGAGCTACGAGTCAAAAGATACGATAGATCTAACATTTTGGCCAAAGACACAAAACACCAAGCACCACGAACCGTCGGTGGTGTTTGGTGCGTGGTGCGATTTAGCGAGAAAATATGTCTTTTTTGGAATCTAGATAACCTCGAATGGCAAGCACGTTCAGAGAGTTTTGCTCGTTTTGCTCGTTCGGCCGTTTTAGGGTGATCATGAGAATTTCAGCAC
Source organism: Rutidosis leptorrhynchoides (assembly GCF_046630445.1). NCBI lineage: Eukaryota > Viridiplantae > Streptophyta > Magnoliopsida > Asterales > Asteraceae > Rutidosis > Rutidosis leptorrhynchoides. The sequence continues at coordinate 11,944,767 of NC_092339.1, forward strand.
AAATTAAAACCGAAGGTTACGCGCCGCCAAATGGTAGTCCATCTGGCGGCGCATACTAATGATTTAAAAAACTTTTTTAATGAAGTGACATTAGATTCAGATTTATATCCGTTATAGATAATTACATTGCGAGAGAAATAACAGGCGTTAAAACGATATATACCATGCTAAGTCTTGCATACACAAAACTAATAATACAATATAAATGGAAAACGTTCAAAGAGAACATTAAAAATGAGTAACATGTCTTTTTTCGGCTTCTTGACGACCTTGAATGTCAAGACACTATCCAAAAGTCTTTATGTTAGGTTCGTTTTAGGGTGATCTCGAGAATTTCAGCACAATTTGAAATCGAAGGTTATGCGCCGCCAAATGGTACTCCATCTGGCGGCGCATATTAATGATTTAAAAAACTGTGTTTAATGAAGTGACATTAGATTCAAATTTATATGCGTTATACATAATTACATTCTAGTGAAATAATAGGCGTTAAAACAATATGTACCATGCTAAGTCATGCATACACAAAGGAATAATATGAATGAAATTCAAAACGCTCAAAATTGAAAGGCAAATTTGAAGGTTTTTGAGGCTTCGTTTCGAAAAATATTTGGGATAAACCCCCTACGGCAGTTTTCCAACGGATAGATCCCGAAAAAATACACGATTTGAAAAAAAACAGTGACTAAATCGGAGCTACGAGTCAAGATATACGATAGATCTAACATTTTGGCCAAAGACACAAAACACCAAGCACCACGAACTGTAAGAATCCGAAACTAATCCTCCCGGACGACGTCTTCAACAGTTGGTCCCATCGCGATGATCGACTCCAAGTAAGGTCCTTATCATAAGCAAATGCACAGCGGAAGACTTAATTCGTACCTGAGAATAACATGCTTTAAAAGGTCAACATAAAGTTGGTGAGATATATAGGTTTGATGCTAACAGCGTTTTAACTATGGACCACAAGATTTCATATATAAAAATATAATACACTCGCAAGTGTATAAAAAGCATTCCAAGCAATGGGCACCCGGTAACTAGCCTTAACAATAGTGTGTACCCCTGAGTTATAATAATATGTACACCGAATCAAGTGCGTTCCGTTAACCTCGAAGTACTAAACACCCGTTCTTCTAGTTTACTAGAACAACATCTGGGTGGGGGTGTAAAACCCGATAGATCTATCTTTAGGATTCGCGCCTACCAGTTCATAAACCAATAGTTAAAGTTACCAAGCTAGGGGATTTTTGATTCAAACCCATGTAGAACGTAATTTTAGTCACTTGTGTCCATAACGTAAATCATTTATAAAAAAAATAGCGCATGTATTCTCAGCCCAAAAATATTTAAAGTTCAAAAAGGGACTATATACTCACCATACTGTATTTTGTAGTAAAAACACATATAACATCATTGGACAAATGTAGGGTTGGCCTCGGATTCACGAACCTATATCATTTATATATATATTAACACATATAGTAGTAATCGAACAAATTCAGATATTATTATTAATTGTTATTTTATTAATTTGCACATTTTATTAATAACTAAATAAACTATATTTATTTTTATATTCATTAAATAGATAATTAATATAATATAGCTTTATTAATATATTTTTATATAACTAACTTTTATTCTAATAATAATAATGATACTAATAGTAAATAATTTTAATAAAAATGATATCTTTAATGATAATGATAAAATAATAATTTTAATAAAAATGATACTAACAAATCCCAAATTTTATTGATGATAATAATAATATTAATAACCTTTGTAATAATAATGATATCGATAATATTAGTAATAACAATAAAACTAGTAATAATAATAATAATAAGATTGAAAATAATAATAATTATAATAATAATAATTTTCCTACTAATAATAATAATGATTAATATATCCATTAATACCTTTGGAAGGTTAAAAAGAATTAATCTGCCTGGAACGGGACTTGAACCCGCGACCTCCCACATATCCAACACCCTCCCTAACCACTCTTCTATTTGCCACTTTTCTGTTTTATTACACACAGCTAAAAACATAACCCGAATTCCAGTGTCATCTTCAATACGTTTTGATTAAAAACGTAAACTGGATCTTGGCCCAACAACACAGCCCAATATCGAAACTAGCTATTATCGGCCCAACTATCAATTGTATTAACCTGATTATAAGAATTCAAAGACCCATCAACAAGTTTTAATTAAATACCGATGGTGAGTGGATCCCGATCAGAAACAGATAAAAAAATATAGCAGCCGACACTTTACAGCTTCACTTCCATTATAATTATAAAGGGTAACGGATGGTATCGGTTTGTGAGGGTTTTTGTTTTGTTTTGTTTTTAATTCAACAACGTATCATTATTATTCTAATCCCTATCCTATCGTTGTCTTTATCTGTTCACAGACTCGTTTAGCAACCGGTTATCATCAATTCTTCGTTGCTGTATCAGTAAAAGAAAATCGAAGAGATAGAGAGAAAGGAAACGAAAGGGCTGATGAGAGAGAGGAGATATGGAGGCTTACAAAGGTGCGAATGATGGTTGTAGTATGGTGATATGATGATGGTTCGGTTGATGGTGAAAGGTGGGTTTGATATGAGTGGTTTTGGGTTTATGGTTTCGATCAACAACTTAAAAACAGTTGCAGGTGTCGATATGTTTCTAGGCTGCCAAACAGCATCACATAAGTGATTTCAAAGATGAAGATAGTGATGGTTGAGGTGGGTGTTCAAGGTGGTCTGAGTTGTCTTTGGTGATTATTGTGTCGAACACAGAAATACGATAGTAGCAATTAAAGATCAAGGGTTTTAGTTTTCTCGTCAGTCAGTGAACACAAAGAAAGAGAACAGGCATGGTGAAAGTCGGATGTAGGTGGTGCTTGGGTGGTTAAATGGGTGCTAGTCCGTGGTTGGTTACAAGAGTGATTTTATGTAAGTTTTGTATGTGACGGTTTTAAGGATGGTTGTGGAGTGTTATTAGTCGAACACTGGTAGTTTATTCGAATTAACCAGAATGATAAGTGGGTTCATAGTGCTCCGGTGGATGAAAGTGGAAGGTTGTAGCAGGAGGTGGCGGTTCTATATAAAATTTCTGTTTAATTCTCTTCTGTTTTCAATCGCATAATATTAATAGGCGGATATGTAGAGGGACAGCTGTTATTATATCTAAAGTGACAAAATTGTTAGGTAATGATTCAGTCGAATGAATTGAATCCAAAGAGAAGACTACAAACATAGAAACTAACAAAATTTAAAAAAAAAGAAAAGACTGCTACTGATTGTACTATGTGATCAATTAGCTACAGCAGAAGAAAACGATCCCAATCTTTTTTTTAAAACAGGCGTAAATATATATACATACATTATATTTTAATTATTGTTAATTGTCATTAATAATATATAGAAATACTAGTTAATAATAATAATTTTATTTATAACCTAAATACTGGTTTTGAATATATATCTACATATATCTAGCTGTAGTAATATTTTTATTTGTATACCCTTTTATTTATTTATTTTTATAGATTAAGCTTATTAAATATAGTAGTAATAATAATATTATTACTATATAAAACGTGTAACAATAATATTATCAATGACAATAATACTGATAATACTAATAATAACAATAATATTTTGATAATAAAACTGTATCAATTTATATATCTAATTTATATCTATAAGTTGTATTTTTACATAATATTACTAACACTAGTACAGATATTGATATTGGAATAAATAACAATATTATTATAACAATTATATATATATATATATTTATTATAACAATTATATATATATATATTTATTTATTTACATTTCTATTTACACACAAATATTCGTGAATCGTCAGGCATGGTCAAAAGAGTAACTAATCATCCAAATATAGATTTCAAACTTCCTAGACTCAAAATTAAGGTTTTTGCTTATCGTGTCGGAAACATATAGAGATTAGAGTTTAAATTTGGTCGGAAATTTCCGGGTCGTTACAGTACCCACCCGTTAAAGAAATTTCGTCCCCGAAATTTGGTAGAGGTTGTCATAAATAACATTAGGAATGTTTTCATGACGAATGTGAGATAATAATAGAGTTTTATCATTATTGGAGGATATGGATAAAACGATTCGATCATGTGGTGCGCACGAGTGAAGTTATCACAAAAGAATGAAATGAGTAATATGGAATCGTTTTGACCAATGTCATAGTCATGATTGATTTCTGGATTTTAAGGGATTTAAAGAAAATCTTACGTAATAAGATTTGGTTCTTCGGCGATCAAGATCTTCTTTGAGTTAATGCAGAAAATCGATTTTGATTTCTTTGTCAGATATTTTACTATAAAAATTCCCCCTTCGTTTCCTTGCGTTTAAGCGTCTTTTGTAATGGTCCGGAATTCGTAGGTAAGAGATTTGAAATGAGCATTGCTAATGTTCTAAGAAAGAAATGGTATTGGTACGATTTTGATTTGTTAAATTACCAGAATACCCTGAAAAAGATGGAACTATCAAGATGATATTTTCCTAATATGTTTGGGGATTGGATAGCGTGTAAGAGCCGTGTAACATGGCACATGATGACGGTACTGTGAATCATCACATTCCATTAGAAACTTAACATGACTTACTGTAATATAATGAAGTTGATCAAGTTTCATTATATTATACTAATTCATGCATCAGTTCCCAACACTGCTTCAGTACATTCTTATTTTAAACTCGAAGGTTTCAGAATTTAGAAACTATCACAGTTTCTTTTATTTTATAACACAGATATTATGGAGAGGTACATGATCGCAGATAGGAATAGTTGTGAAAATATCTCCAGAAATATGGAGAATATGTATAACAGAAGATATGAAGATATCTTATAATATCTAAGATAAGATGATAATGAAGAATATCAGCTGGAAAGGTTTAGAATAAGGAGTAGGGTTCTTACTAACGGTTTCAACAGGCACTGAATCATTTGGATTCTTTGAGGGCAGGTTCAGTCCTTGTATTTGTTCTTTGTTTCCTTCACAGTTAGCTCAATCCATTTTTAAGTACCAAATTTTCTATCGAGCGTTCCTAACATTCCCTTCTTTATCATCAAACTTTTGGCCTTTAAGACCATCTACAACATGCTGCTTCGTCAGCATTTTCAAAGTTAACGGATCTGGGTCATCGGTTATCAAACTGAGGTGGTTTCAGGAGAATTGTGTTTTTAGATGATTAAACGCTGATGGTGATGTGGTGGAATATAAAAGGATCTCCGGTAACGACGACGAAAGAATAACGTATATATATATCGAGACTAACCTTTCTGAGAAGTCGAGGTTAACTTGCTGGAGTTGTGACAAAATTGGCTACTTTGGAAAAAGGATTGCAAAGTTATTTTGAGTAATAATAACACTAAAGAAATTAACACTGGTGCGTGTTAAACGTTGACTCAGTCTCCGAGAGTTTTTGAGTGCATAACTATATGTAAAAATCTTTTCTTCCAGGGATGAGGTGCGGTTGGTTCATTCTCTCGAGCGAAATGTTTTCAAGAATTATGAAAGGTTTGAACGCGAATTGTAATTGTCGAGGTACAAATGAGGTTTAGAATGAAATCAAGTGGCAAACTTGAAGAATTGTTTAGTTTCATATGTTATAATCGATATTTTAATTCATTTTAATTGTCCAAAGTTAGCAGTTCAATAGTCCAATATATTCATATATAAATTAATATATACTATTCGAATTAATTAATACGTATCGTGACCCGTGTACCGGTCTCGGTGTCGATCACAACTCAAAGTATATATATATTTTGGAATCCACCTCAACCCTGTATAGTCAACTATAGAGTGTCTATGGTCGTTCCGAAATATATATATAGATGGGTCGATATGATAGGTCGAAACCTTGTATACGTGTCCCGTTATTTATAATGCGTAAAATAAATAACAAAAATTAAATGACGATAAATAAAATTGCGAGAATGTAAATTGCGATAAATTAAATGTAAATCAGTTAGCTGGGAACAGTTAGCCGGAACAGTTAGCGTGAAATCCTTAACAGATTTTTTTTTTTTTTTTATTAGTTAATTCGTGTGTTTCTAACAATTTTTAATTTGTCCAATATTTCTTCTTTATGCCACTTGTTGGATTCGGGTAGGAAAAATCCAAATATGAAATTTAAATGGAAATGATTAATCTGGGATAAACGGATACGTATATCGGTGATTGTAAGTAGGATAGCAAATGATCGTTGAATCAGATTCGAAGAATGTACAGTGTAACTTATTAATGTGAATTCTAAATATTCCTCGGGTACTACCCACCCGTTAAAATATTTTCATCATTAACAGTTCGTACGAAAGAATTTTTAATTACGATCTTTATGAAAATATACTTGCATATATATTTTCTCTAGATGTAATTATGGATTTAATGAGTCAATAAGATTTTATACTCATTTGATTCATTATTAGCACTTGATTACATGATCTCTAAAACTTTAGAGATTACATAATTGCCATGTCGAACGAATGTAAAATGAGGTGGAATGATACGTAAAGCGAAGATAATCGATGTAGATCGATGTGTAGAACGAAGTTCATACTCGAAGTACAGATGGTGATATTGAGACGTGTAATGTTTGATATTCGAGGTACATATTGTGATGTTGAGAGTTTCGGCGAGGTTAAGATTTAGGGATGATAAGGGTACTGTCGACGTTGATGATGGTGGTACATATTATGCTGCTGGTGTTTGTAACCTTCGTACCATGTTCTCTAAAGCCGTCACACGAGCGCGTAGTTCGTTAACTTTTTCTAGTACACCGGGATGATTGGCGGTTGGAGCGAGCGAATGAACAAGATTCGAAATATGGAAAGTATATAATCATGACGAAATATTCTGGAAATGAAAGAAAAATTGGTTTCTCGAACAGGTTCGCCGGTAAGTGTTTCAGGTTCTCGTCGAGAGGGCAATTTGATGGATGGAAAAGATCTTCGATGTGAAATGATTTTCGGATATCGGATGATATTCTAGCTATATAGAATATCTATATATATAATACTAAAGATTTTGTAGACTACAGAGGAACCTACGGCATATTGTCAGGCAAGTCTACAGATGTGCTAAGATATGAATTTTGTCTATACACTACCGATGCAGTAAATGCAGTAAGACGTGTCTAGACTTAAGCAGACAATTCCCTAAGGATGATAAGCAGATGGTTTCCGACTAGAAATGATAAGCAAAACTTTTTGACAAATAGGCATGGTCAAAGTCCAGACTCATTAATGTATCCTAACAACTATCAGTCAGACACACTAATGCAAGGCCTGGTTCACTAAGACCAACGCTCTGATACCAACTGTAAGAATCCGAAACTAATCCTCCCGGACGACGTCTTCAACAGTTGGTCCCATCGCGATGATCGACTCCAAGTAAGGTCCTTATCATAAGCAAATGCACAGCGGAAGACTTAATTCGTACCTGAGAATAACATGCTTTAAAAGGTCAACATAAAGTTGGTGAGATATATAGGTTTGATGCTAACAGCGTTTTAACTATGGACCACAAGATTTCATATATAAAAATATAATACACTCGCAAGTGTATAAAAAGCATTCCAAGCAATGGGCACCCGGTAACTAGCCTTAACAATAGTGTGTACCCCTGAGTTATAATAATATGTACACCGAATCAAGTGCGTTCCGTTAACCTCGAAGTACTAAACACCCGTTCTTCTAGTTTACTAGAACAACATCTGGGTGGGGGTGTAAAACCCGATAGATCTATCTTTAGGATTCGCGCCTACCAGTTCATAAACCAATAGTTAAAGTTACCAAGCTAGGGGATTTTTGATTCAAACCCATGTAGAACTTAATTTTAGTCACTTGTGTCCATAACGTAAATCATTTATAAAAAAAATAGCGCATGTATTCTCAGCCCAAAAATATTTAAAGTTCAAAAAGGGACTATATACTCACCATACTGTATTTTGTAGTAAAAACACATATAACATCATTGGACAAATGTAGGGTTGGCCTCGGATTCACGAACCTATATCATTTATATATATATTAACACATATAGTAGTAATCGAACAAATTCAGATATTATTATTAATTGTTATTTTATTAATTTGCACATTTTATTAATAACTAAATAAACTATATTTATTTTTATATTCATTAAATAGATAATTAATATAATATAGCTTTATTAATATATTTTTATATAACTAACTTTTATTCTAATAATAATAATGATACTAATAGTAAATAATTTTAATAAAAATGATATCTTTAATGATAATGATAAAATAATAATTTTAATAAAAATGATACTAACAAATCCCAAATTTTATTGATGATAATAATAATATTAATAACCTTTGTAATAATAATGATATCGATAATATTAGTAATAACAATAAAACTAGTAATAATAATAATAATAAGATTGAAAATAATAATAATTATAATAATAATAATTTTCCTACTAATAATAATAATGATTAATATATCCATTAATACCTTTGGAAGGTTAAAAAGAATTAATCTGCCTGGAACGGGACTTGAACCCGCGACCTCCCACATATCCAACACCCTCCCTAACCACTCTTCTATTCGCCACTTTTCTGTTTTATTACACACAGCTAAAAACATAACCCGAATTCCATTGTCATCTTCAATACGTTTTGATTAAAAACGTAAACTGGATCTTGGCCCAACAACACAGCCCAATATCGAAACTAGCTATTATCGGCCCAACTATCAATTGTATTAACCTGATTATAAGAATTCAAAGACCCATCAACAAGTTTTAATTAAATACCGATGGTGAGTGGATCCCGATCAGAAACAGATAAAAAAATATAGCAGCCGACACTTTACAGCTTCACTTCCATTATAATTATAAAGGGTAACGGATGGTATCGGTTTGTGAGGGTTTTTGTTTTGTTTTGTTTTTAATTCAACAACGTATCATTATTATTCTAATCCCTATCCTATCGTTGTCTTTATCTGTTCACAGACTCGTTTAGCAACCGGTCATCATCAATTCTTCGTTGCTGTATCAGTAAAAGAAAATCGAAGAGATAAAGAGAAAGGAAACGAAAGGGCTGATGAGAGAGAGGAGATATGGAGGCTTACAAAGGTGCGAATGATGGTTGTAGTATGGTGATATGATGATGGTTCGGTTGATGGTGAAAGGTGGGTTTGATATGAGTGGTTTTGGGTTTATGGTTTCGATCAACAACTTAAAAACAGTTGCAGGTGTCGATATGTTTCTAGGCTGCCAAACAGCATCACATAAGTGATTTCAAAGATGAAGATAGTGATGGTTGAGGTGGGTGTTCAAGGTGGTCTGAGTTGTCTTTGGTGATTATTGTGTCGAACACAGAAATACGATAGTAGCAATTAAAGATCAAGGGTTTTAGTTTTCTCGTCGGTCAGTGAACACAAAGAAAGAGAACAGGCATGGTGAAAGTCGGATGTAGGTGGTGCTTGGGTGGTTAAATGGGTGCTAGTCCGTGGTTGGTTACAAGAGTGATTTTATGTAAGTTTTGTATGTGACGGTTTTAAGGATGGTTGTGGAGTGTTATTAGTCGAACACTGGTAGTTTATTCGAATTAACCAGAATGATAAGTGGGTTCATAGTGCTCCGGTGGATGAAAGTGGAAGGTTGTAGCAGGAGGTGGCGGTTCTATATAAAATTTCTGTTTAATTCTCTTCTGTTTTCAATCGCATAATATTAATAGGCGGATATGTAGAGGGACAGCTGTTATTATATCTAAAGTGACAAAATTGTTAGGTAATGATTCAGTCGAATGAATTGAATCCAAAGAGAAGACTACAAACACAGAAACTAACAAAATTTAAAAAAAAAGAAAACACTGCTACTGATTGTACTATGTGATCAATTAGCTACAGCAGAAGAAAACGATCCCAATCTTTTTTTTAAAACAGGCGTAAATATATATACATACATTATATTTTAATTATTGTTAATTGTCATTAATAATATATAGAAATACTAGTTAATAATAATAATTTTATTTATAACCTAAATACTGGTTTTGAATATATATCTACATATATCTAGCTGTAGTAATATTTTTATTTGTATACCCTTTTATTTATTTATTTTTATAGATTAAGCTTATTAAATATAGTAGTAATAATAATATTATTACTATATAAAACGTGTAACAATAATATTATCAATGACAATAATACTGATAATACTAATAATAACAATAATATTTTGATAATAAAACTGTATCAATTTATATATCTAATTTATATCTATAAGTTGTATTTTTACATAATATTACTAACACTAGTACAGATATTGATATTGGAATAAATAACAATATTATTATAACAATTATATATATATATATTTATTATAACAATTATATATATATATATTTATTTATTTACATTTCTATTTACACACAAATATTCGTGAATCGTCAGCCATGGTCAAAAGAGTAACTAATCATCCAAATATAGATTTCAAACTTCCTAGACTCAAAATTAAGGTTTTTGCTTATCGTGTCGGAAACATATAGAGATTAGAGTTTAAATTTGGTCGGAAATTTCCGGGTCGTTACACGAACCGTCGGTGGTGTTTGGTGCGTGGTGCGATTTTGTGAGAAAAGATGTCTTTTTCGGAATCTAGACAACCTCGAATGGCAAGCACATTTAGAGAGTCTTGCTCGTTCGGCCGTTTTAGGGTGATCTTGATAATTTCAGCACAATTTAAAACCAAAGGTTATGCGCCGCCAAATGGTAGTCCATCTGGTGACGCATACTAATGATTTAAAAACATTTTTAATGAAGTGACATTAGATTTAGATTTATATCCGTTATAGATAATTACATTGCGAGAGAAATAACAGGCGTTAAAATGATATATACCATACAATATAAATGGAAAACGTTCAAAGAGAACATTAAAAATGAGTAAAATGTCTTTTTTAGCTTCTTGACGACCTCGAATGTCAAGACACTATCCAGGAGTCTTTATGTTAGGTTCATTTTAGGGTGATCTCGAGAATTTCAGCACAATTTGAAACCGAAGGTTATGCGCCGCCAAATGGTACTCCATCTGGCGGCGCATATTAATGATTAAAAAAAGCGTGTTTAATGAAGTGACATTAGATTCAAATTTATATGCGTTATACATAATTACATTCAAGTGAAATAATAGGCCTTAAAACAATATGTACCATGCTAAGTCATGCATACACAAAGGAATAATATGAATGAAATTCAAAACGCTCAAAATCGAAAGGCAAATTTGAAGGTTTTCGAGGCCTCGTTTCGAAAAATATTTGGGACAAACCGCCTACGGCTGTTTGCCAACGGATACATCTCGAAAAAATACACGATTTAAAAAAAACGGTGACTAAATCGGAGCTACGAGTGAAAAGATACGATAGATCTAACATTTTGGCCAAAGACAAAAAACACCAAGCACCACTAACCGTCAGTGGTGTTTGGTGCGTGGTATTATTTTGTGAGAAAAGATGTCTTTTTCGAAATCTAGACAACCTCAAATGGCAAGCACGTTCAGAGAGTCTTGCTCGTTCGGCCATTTTAGGGTGATCTTGAGAATTTCATCACAATTTAAAACTGAAGGTTACGCGCCGCCAAATGGTAGTCCATCTGGCGGCACATACTAATGATTTAAAAAACGTTTTTAATGAAGTGACATTAGATTCAGATTTATATCCGTTATAGATAATTACATTGCAAGAGAAATAACAGGCGTTAAAACGATATATACCATGCTAAGTCATGCATACACAAAACTAATAATACAATATAAATTGAAAACGTTCAAAGAGAACATTAAAAATAAGTAAAGTGTCTTTTTTCGGCTTCTTGACGACCTCGAATGTCAAGAAACTATCCAGGAGTCTTTATGTTAGGGTCGTTTTAGGGTGATCTCGAGAATTACCCCACAATTTGAAACCGAAGGTTATGCGACACCAAATGGTACTCGATCTGGCGGCGCATATTAATGATTTAAAAAAGCGTGTTTAATGAAGTGACATTAATTTCAAATTTATATGCGTTATACATAATTACATTCGAGTGAAATAATAGGCCTTAAAACAATATGTACCATGCTAAGTCATGCATACACAAAGGAATAATATGAATGAAATTCTAAATGCTCAAAATCGAAAGGCAAATTTGAAGGTTTTCGAGGCTTCGTTTCGAAAAATATTTGGGACAAACCGCCTACAGAAGTTTGCCAACGGATAGATCTCGAAAAAATACACGATTTTAAAAAAAGCGGTGACTAAATCGGAGCTACGAGTCAAAAGATACGATAGATCTAACATTTTGGCCAAAACACAAAACACCAAGCACCACGAACCGTCGGTGGTGTTTGGTGCGTGGTGCGATTTTGCGAGAAAAGATGTCTTTTTTGGAATCTAGACAACCTCGAATGGCAAGCACGTTCAGAGAGTCTTGCTCGTTCGGCCGTTTTAGGGTGATCTTGAGAATTTCAGCACAATTTAAAACCGAAGGTTACGCACCGCCAAATGGTAGTCCTTCTGGTGGCGCATACTAATGATTTAAAAAATGTTTTTAATGAAGTAACATTAGATTCAGATTTATAGTTGTTATAGATAATTACATTGCTAGAGAAATAACAGGCGTTAAAACGATATATACCATGCTAAGTCATGCATACACAAAACTAATAATACAATATAAATTGAAAACGTTCAAAGAGAACATTAAAAATGAGTAAAATGTCTTTTTTCGGCTTCTTAACGACCTCGAATGTCAAGACACTATCCAGGAGTCTTTATGTTAAGGTCGTTTTAAGGTGATCTTGAGAATTACCGCACAATTTGAAACCGAAGGTTTTGCGCCGCCAAATGGTACTCCATCTGGCGGCGCATATTAATGATTTAAAAAAGCGTGTTTAATGAAGTGACATTAGTTTCAAATTTATATGCGTTATACATAATTACATTCGAGTGAAATAATAGGCCTTAAAACAATATGTACCATGCTAAGTCATGCATACACAAAGGAATAATATGAATGAAATTCTAAATGCTCAAAATTGAAAGGCAAATTTGAAGGTTTTCGAGGCTTCGTTTCGAAAAATATTTGGGACAAACCGCCTACGGCAGTTTGCCAACGGATAGATCCAGAAAAAATACACGATTTGAAAAAAGCGGTGACTAAATTGGAGCTACGAGTCAAAAGATACGATAGATCTAACATTTTGGCCAAAGACACAAAACACCAAGCATCACGAACCGTCGGTGGTGTTTGGTGCGTGGTGCGATTTTGCGAGAAAAGATGTCTTTTTAGGAATCTAGACAACCTCGAATGGTAATCATGTTCAGAGAGTCTTGCTCGTTCGGCTGTTTTAGGGTGATCTTGAGAATTTCAGCATAATTTAAAACCGAAGGTTACGCGCCGCCAAATGGTAGTCCATCTGGCGGCGCATACTAATAATTTAAAAAACGTTTTTAATGAAGTGACATTAGATTCAGATTTATATCCGTTATAGATAATTACATTGCGAGAGAAATAACAGGCATTAAAACGATATATACCATGCTAAGTCATGCATACACAAAACGAATAATACAATATAAATGGAAAACGTTCAAAGAGAACATTAAAAATGAGTAAAATGTCTTTTTCGGCTTCTTGAGGACCTCGAATGTCAAGACACTATCCAAGAGTCTTTATGTTAGGTTCGTTTTAGGGTGATTTCGAGAATTTCAGCACAATTTGAAATCGAAGGTTATGCGCCGCCAAATGGTACTCCATCTGGCGGCGCATATTAATGATTTAAAAAAGTGTGTTTAATGAAGTGACATTAGATTCAAATTTATATGTGTTATACATAATTACATTCGAGTGAAATAATAGGCCTTAAAACAATATGTACCATGCTAAGTCATGCATACACAAAGGAATAATATGAATGAAATTCAAAATGCTCAAAATCGAAAGGCAAATTTGGAGGTTTTCGAGGCCTCGTTTCGAAAAATATTTCGGCGGTTTTCCAACGGATAGAACCCGAAAAAATACACGATTTGAAAAAAAGCGGTGACTAAATCGGAGCTACGAGTCAAAAGATACGATAGATCTAACATTTTGGCCAAAAAACCAAAACACCAAGCACCACGAACCGTCGGTGGTGTTTGGTGCATGGTGCGATTTTGCGAGAAAAGATGTCTTTTTCGGAATCTAGACAACCTCGAATTGCAAGCACGTTCAGAGAGTCTTGCTCGTTCGGCCGTTTTAGGGTGATCTTGAGAATTTCAGCACAATTTAAAACCGAAGGTTACGCCCTGCCAAATGGTAGTCTATCTGGCGGCGCATACTAATGATTTAAAAAATGTTTTTAATGAAGTGACATTAGATTCAGATTTATATCCATTATAGATAATTACATTGCGAGAGAAATAACATGCGTTCAAACGATATATACCATGCTAAGTCATGCATACACAAAACTAATAATACAATATAAATTGAAAATGTTCAAAGAGAACATTAAAAATGAGTAAAATGTCTTTTTCGGCTTCTTGACGACCTCGAATGTCAAGACACTATCCAGGAGTCTTTATGTTAGGTTCGTTTTAGGGTGATCTCGAGAATTTCAGCACAATTTGAAAACGAAGGTTATGCGCCGCCAAATGGTACTCCATCTGGCGGCGCATATTAATGATTTAAAAAAGCATGTTTAATGAAGTGACATTAGTTTCAAATTTATATGCGTTATACATAATTACATTCGAGTGAAATAATATGCCTTAAAACAATATGTACCATGCTAAGTCATGCATACACAAAGGAAAAATATGAATGAAATTCAAAACGCTCAAAATCGAAAGGCAAATTTGAAGGTTTTTGAGGCTTCGTTTCAAAAATTATTTGGGATAAACTGCCTATGGGACTTTGCCAACGGATAGATCCCGAAAAAATACACGATATGAAAAAAAACGGTGACTAAATCGGAGCTATGAGTCAAAAGATACGATAGATCTAACATTTTGGCCAAAGACACAAAACACCAAGCACCACGAACCGTCGGTGGTGTTTGGTGCGTGGTGCGATTTTGCGAGAAAAGATGTCTTTTTTGGAGTCTAGACAACCTCGAATGGCAAGCACGTTCAGAGAGTCTTGCTCGTTCGTCCGTTTTAGGGTGATTTTGATAATTTCAGCACAATTTAAAACCAAAGGTTACGCGCCGCCAAATGGTAGTCCATCTGGCGGCGCATACTAATGATTTAAAAACGTTTTTAATGAAGTGACATTAGATTCAGATTTATATCTGTTATAGATAATTACATTGCGAGAGAAATAACAGGCGTTAAAACGATATATACCATACAATATAATTGGAAAACGTTAACATTAAAAATGAGTAAAATGTCTGTTTTCAGCTTCTTGACGACCTCGAATGTCAAGACACTATCCAGGAGTCTTTATGTTAGGTTCGTTTTAGGGTGATCTCAAGAATTTCAGCACAATTTGAAAACGAAGGTTATGCGCCGCCAAATGGTACTCCATCTGGCGGCGCATATTAATGATTTAAAAAAGCGTGTTTAATGAAGTGACATTAGATTCAAATTTATATGCATTATACATAATTACATTCGAGTAAAATAATAGGCCTTAAAACAATATGTACCATGCTAAGTCATGCATACACAAAGGAATAATATGAATGAAATTTAAAACGCTCAAAATTGAAAGGCAAATTTGAAGGTTTTCGAGGCCTCGTTTCGAAAAATATTTGAAACAAACTGCCTACGGCAGTTTGCCAACGGATAGATCTCGAAAAAATACACAATTTGAAAAAAACGGTGACTAAATCGGAGCTACGAGTCAAAAGATACGATAGATCTAACATTTTGACCAAAGACACAAAACACCAAGCACCAATAACCGTCGGTGGTGTTTGCTGCGTGGTGCGATTTTGCGAGAAAAGATGTCTTTTTCGGAATCTAGACAACCTCGAATGGCAAGCACATTCAGAGAGTCTTGCTCGTTCGGCCGTTTTAGGGTGATCTTGAGAATTTCATCACAATTTAAAACTGAAGGTTACGCGCCGCCAAATGGTAGTCCATCTGGCGACGCATACTAATGATTTAAAAAACGTTTTTAATGAAGTGACATTAGATTCAGATTTATATCCGTTATAGATAATTACATTGCAAGAGAAATAACAGGCGTTAAAACGATATATACCATGCTAAGTCATGCATACACAAAACTAATAATACAATATAAATTGAAAACGTTCAAAGAGAACATTAAAAATAAGTAAAGTGTCTTTTTCGGCTTCTTGACGACCTCGAATGTCAAGACACTATCCAGGAGTCTTTATGTTAGGGTCGTTTTAGGGTGATCTCGAGAATTACCGCACAATTTGAAACCGAAGGTTATGCGACGCCAAATTGTCCTCCATCTGGCGGCGCATATTAATGATTTAAAAAAGCGTGTTTAATGAAGTGACATTAGTTTCAAATTTATATGCGTTATACATAATTACATTCGAGTGAAATAATAGGCCTTAAAACAATATGTACCATGCTAAGTCATGCATACACAAAGGAAAAATATGAATGAAATTCAAAACGCTCAAAATTGAAAGGCAAATTTGAAGGTTTTCGAGGCTTCGTTTCGAAAATTATTTGGGACAAACCGCCTACTGCAGTTTGCCAACGGATAGATCCCGAAAAAAAATACACGATTTGAAAAAAAAACGGTGACTAAATCGGAGCTACGAGTCAAAAGATACGATAGATCTAACATTTTGGCCAAAGACACAAAACACCAAGCACCACGAACCGTCGGTGGTGTTTGGTGCGTGGTGCGATTTTGCGAGAAAAGATGTCTTTTTCGAAATCTAGACAACCTCGAATGGCAAGCACGTTCAGATAGTCTTGCTCGTTCGGCCGTTTTAGGGTGATCTTGAGAATTTCAGCACAATTTAAAACCGAAGGTTACGCGCCGCCAAATGGTAGTCCATCTGGCGGCGCATACTAATGATTTAAAAAACGTTTTTAATGAAGTGACATTAGATTCAGATTTATATATGTTATAGATAATTACATTGCGAGAGAAATAACAAGCATTAAAACGATATATACCATGCTAAGTCATGCATACACAAAACTAATAATACAATATAAATGGAAAACGTTCAAAGAGAACATTAAAAATGAGTAAAATGTCTTTTTTCGGCTTCTTAAAGACCTCGAATGTCAAGACACTATCCAGGAGTCTTTATGTTAAGGTCGTTTTAAGGTGATCTTGAGAATTACTGCACAATTTGAAACCGAAGGTTTTGCGCCGCCAAATGGTACTCCATCTGGCGGCACATATTAATGATTTAAAAAAGCGTGTTTAATGAAGTGACATTAGTTTCAAATTTATATGTGTTATACATAATTACATTCGAGTGAAATAATAGGCCTTAAAACAATATGTACCATGCTAAGTCATGCATACACAAAGGGAAAATATGAATGAAATTCAAAACGCTCAAAATCGAAAGGCAAATTTAAAGGTTTTCGGGGCTTCGTTTCGAAAAATATTTGGGACACACTGCCTACGGCTGTTTGCCAACGGATAGATCCCGAAAAAATACACGATTTTAAAAAAACGGTGACTAAATCGGAGCTACGAGTCAAAAGATACGATAGATCTAACATTTTGGCCAAAGACACAAAACACCAAGCACCACGAACCGTCGGTGGTGTTTGGTGCGTGGTGCGATTTTGCGAGAAAAGATGTCTTTTTCGGAATCTAGATAACCTCGAATGGCAAGCACGTTCAGAGAGTCTTGCTTGTTTGGCCGTTTTAGGGTGATCTTGAGAAATTCAGCACAATTTAAAACCGAAGGTTACGCGCCGCCAAATGGTAGTCCATCTGGCGGCACATACTAATGATTTAAAAAACGTTTTTAATGAAGTGACATTAGATTCAGATTTATATCTGTTATAGATAATTACATTGCGAGAGAAATAACAAGCATTAAAACGATATATACCATGCTAAGTCATGCATACACAAAACTAATAATACAATATAAATGGAAAACGTTCAAAGAGAACATTAAAAATGAGTAAAATGTCTTTTTCGGCTTCTTGATGACCTCGAATGTCAAGACACAATCCAAGAGTCTTTATGTTAGGTTCGTTTTAGGGTGATCTCGAGAATTACCGCACAATTTGAAACCGAAGGTTATGCGCCGCCAAATTGTCCTCCATCTGGCGGCGCATATTAATGATTTAAAAAAGCGTGTTTAATGAAGTGACATTAGTTTCAAATTTATATGCGTTATACATAATTACATTCGAGTGAAATAATAGGCCTTAAAACAATATGTACCATGCTAAGTCATGCATACACAAAGGAAAAATATGAATGAAATTCAAAACGCTCAAAATTGAAAGGCAAATTTGAAGGTTTTCGAGGCTTCGTTTCGAAACGGATAGATCCCGAAAAAATACACGATTTGAAAAAAAATGATGACTAAATCGGAGCTACGAGTCAAAAGATACGATAGATCTAACATTTTGGCCAAAGACACAAAACACCAAGCACCACGAACCGTTGGTGGTGTTTGGTGCGTGGTGCGATTTTGCGAGAAAATATGTCTTTTTTGGAATCTAGATAACCTCGAATGGCAAGCACGTTCAGAGAGTTTTGCTCGTTTTGCTCGTTCGGCCGTTTTAGGGTGATCATGAGAATTTCAGCACAAATTAAAACCGAAGGTTACGCGCCGCCAAATGGTAGTCCATCTGGCGGCGCATACTAATGATTTAAAAAACTTTTTAATGAAGTGACATTAGATTCAGATTTATATCCGTTATAGATAATTACATTGCGAGAGAAATAACAGGCGTTAAAACGATATATACCATGCTAAGTCATGCATACACAAAACTAATAATACAATATAAATGGAAAACGTTCAAAGAGAACATTAAAAATGAGTAAAATGTCTTTTTTTGGCTTCTTGACGACCTTGAATGTCAAGACACTATCCAAAAGTCTTTATGTTAGGTTCGTTTTAGGGTGATCTCGAGAATTTCAGCACAATTTGAAATCGAAGGTTATGCGCCGCCAAATGGTACTCCATCTGGCGGCGCATATTAATGATTTAAAAAACGTGTTTAATGAAGTGACATTAGATTC
This sequence comes from Rutidosis leptorrhynchoides, assembly GCF_046630445.1. NCBI lineage: Eukaryota > Viridiplantae > Streptophyta > Magnoliopsida > Asterales > Asteraceae > Rutidosis > Rutidosis leptorrhynchoides. Next base: position 11,963,983 of record NC_092339.1, read on the forward strand.
AAATTTATATGCGTTATACATAATTACATTCGAGTGAAATAATAGGCCTTAAAAGAATATATGTACCATGCTAAGTCATGCATACACAAAGGAATAATATGAATGAAATTCAAAACGCTCAAAATCGAAAGGAAAATTTGAAGGTTTTCGAGGCTTCGTTTTGAAAAATATTTGGGATAAACCCCCTACGGCAGTTTGCCAACGGATAGATCCCGAAAAAATACACGATTTGAAAAAAAACGGTGACTAAATCGGAGCTACGAGTCAAGAGATACGATAGATCTAACATTTTGGCCAAAGACACAAAACACGAAGCACCAAGAACCGTCGGTGGTGTTTGGTGCGATGTGCGATTTTGTGAGAAAAGATGTCTTTTTCGGAATCTAGACAACCTCGAATGGCAAGCACGTTTAGAGAGTCTTGCTCGTTCAGCCGTTTTAGGGTGATCTTGATAATTTCAGCACAATTTAAAACCAAAGGTTACGCGCCGCCAAATGGTAGTCCATCTGGTGACGCATACTAATGATTTAAAAACGTTTTTAATGAAGTGACATTAGATTCAGATTTATATCCGTTATAGATAATTACATTGCGAGAGAAATAACAGGCGTTAAAACGATATATACCATACAATATAAATGGAAAACGTTCAAAGAGAACATTAAAAATGAGTAAAATGTCTTTTTTAGCTTCTTGACGACCTCAAATGTCAAGACACTATCCAGGAGTCTTTATGTTAGGTTCATTTTAGGGTGATCTCAAGAATTTCCGCACAATTTGAAACCGAAGGTTATGCGCCGCCAAATGGTACTCCATCTGGCGGCGCATATTAATGATTTAAAAAAGCGTGTTTAATGAAGTGACATTAGATTCAAATTTATATGTGTTATACATAATTACATTCGAGTGAAATAATAGGCCTTAAAACAATATGTACCATGCTAAGTCATGCATACACAAAGGAATAATATGAATGAAATTCAAAATGCTCAAAATCGAAAGGCAAATTTGAAGGTTTTCGAGGCCTCGTTTTGAAAAATATTTGGGACAAACCTCCTACGGCAGTTTGCCAACGGATAGATCTCGAAAAAATACACGATTTGAAAAAAACGGTGACTAAATCGGAGCTACGAGTGAAAAGATACGATAGATCTAACATTTTGGCCAAAGACAAAAAACACCAAGCACCACTAACCGTCAGTGGTGTTTAGTGCGTGGTATTATTTTGTGAGAAAAGATGTCTTTTTCGAAATCTAGACAACCTCAAATGGCAAGCACGTTCAGAGAGTCTTGCTCGTTCGGCCATTTTAGGGTGATCTTGAGAATTTCATCACAATTTAAAACTGAAGGTTACGCGCCGCCAAATGGTAGTCCATCTGGCGGCACATACTAATGATTTAAAAAACGTTTTTAATGAAGTGACATTAGATTCAGATTTATATCCGTTATAGATAATTACATTGCAAGAGAAATAACAGGCGTTAAAACGATATATACCATGCTAAGTCATGCATACACAAAACTAATAATACAATATAAATTGAAAACGTTCAAAGAGAACATTAAAAATAAGTAAAGTGTCTTTTTTCGGCTTCTTGACGACCTCGAATGTCAAGAAACTATCCAGGAGTCTTTATGTTAGGGTCGTTTTAGGGTGATCTCGAGAATTACCGCACAATTTGAAACCGAAGGTTATGCGACACCAAATGGTACTCGATCTGGCGGCGCATATTAATGATTTAAAAAAGCGTGTTTAATGAAGTGACATTAATTTCAAATTTATATGCGTTATACATAATTACATTCGAGTGAAATAATAGGCCTTAAAACAATATGTACCATGGTAAGTCATGCATACACAAAGGAATAATATGAATGAAATTCTAAATGCTCAAAATCGAAAGGCAAATTTGAAGGTTTTCGAGGCTTCGTTTCGAAAAATATTTGGGACAAACCGCCTACAGAAGTTTTCCAATGGACAGATCTCGAAAAAATACACGATTTTAAAAAAAGCGGTGACTAAATCGGAGCTACGAGTCAAAAGATACGATAGATCTAACATTTTGGCCAAAACACAAAACACCAAGCACCACGAACCGTCGGTGGTGTTTGGTGCGTGGTGCGATTTTGCGAGAAAAGATATCTTTTTTGGAATCTAGACAACCTCGAATGGCAAGCACGTTCAGAGAGTCTTGCTCGTTCGGCCGTTTTAGGGTGATCTTGAGAATTTCAATACAATTTAAAACCGAAGGTTACGCACCGCCAAATGGTAGTCCTTCTGGTGGCGCATACTAATGATTTAAAAAACGTTTTTAATGAAGTAACATTAGATTTAGATTTATAGTTGTTATAGATAATTACATTGCTAGAGAAATAACAGGCGTTAAAACGATATATACCATGCTAAGTCATGCATACACAAAACTAATAATACAATATAAATTGAAAACGTTCAAAGAGAACATTAAAAATGAGTAAAATATCTTTTTTCGGCTTCTTAACGACCTCGAATGTCAAGACACTATCCAGGAGTCTTTATGTTAAGGTTGTTTTAAGGTGATCTTGAGAATTACCGCACAATTTGAAACCGAAGGTTTTGCGCCGCCAAATGGTACTCTATCTGGCGGCGCATATTAATGATTTAAAAAAGCGTGTTTAATGAAGTGACATTAGTTTCAAATTTATATGCGTTATACATAATTACATTCGAGTGAAATAATAGGCCTTAAAACAATATGTACAATGCTAAGTCATGCATACACAAAGGAATAATATGAATGAAATTCTAAATGCTCAAAATTGAAAGGCAAATTTGAAGGTTTTCGAGGCTTCGTTTCGAAAAATATTTGGGACAAACCGCCTACGGCAGTTTGCCAACGGATAGATCCCGAAAAAATACACGATTTGAAAAAAGCGGTGACTAAATTGGAGCTACGAGTCAATAGATACGATAGATCTATCATTTTGGCCAAAGACACAAAACACCAAGCATCACGAACCGTCGGTGGTGTTTGGTGCGTGGTGCGATTTTGCGAGAAAAGATGTCTTTTTTGGAATCTAGACAACCTCGAATGGTAATCATGTTCAGAGAGTCTTGCTCGTTCGGCCGTTTTAGGGTGATCTTGAGAATTTCAGCACAATTTAAAACCGAAGGTTACGCGCCGCCAAATGGTAGTCCATCTGGCGGCGCATACTAATGATTTAAAAAATGTTTTTAATGAAGTGACATTAGATTCAGATTTATATCCGTTATAGATAATTACATTGTGAGAGAAATAACAGGCATTAAAACGATATATACCATGCTAAGTCATGCATACACAAAACGAATAATACAATATAAATGGAAAACGTTCAAAGAGAACATTAAAAATGAGTAAAATGTCTTTTTCGGCTTCTTGAGGACCTCGAATGTCAAGACACTATCCAAGAGTCTTTATGTTAGGTTCGTTTTAGGGTGATCTCGAGAATTTCAGCACAATTTGAAATCGAAGGTTATGCGCTGCCAAATGGTACTCCATCTGGCGGCGCATATTAATGATTTAAAAAAGCGTGTTTAATGAAGTGACATTAGATTCAAATTTATATGCGTTATACATAATTACATTCGAGTGAAATAATAGGCCTTAAAACAATATGTATCATTCTAAGTCATGCATACACAAAGGAATAATATGAATGAAATTCAAAACGCTCAAAATCGAAAGGCAAATTTGAAGGTTTTCGAGGCTTCATTTCGAAAAATATTTGGGACAAACCGCCTACGGCAGTTTGCCAACGGATAGATCCCATAAAAATACACGATTTTAAAAAAACGGTGACTAAATCGGAGCTACGAGTTAAAAGATACGATAGATCTAACATTTTGGCCAAAGACACAAAACACCAAGCACCACGAACCGTCGGTGGTGTTTGGTGCGTGGTGCGATTTTGCGAGAAAAGATGTCTTTTTCGGAATCTAGACAACCTCGAATGGTAAGCACGTTCAGAGAGTCTTGCTCATTTGGCCGTTTCAGGGTGATCTTGAGAATTTCAGCACAATTTAAAACCGTAGGTTACGCGCCGCCAAATGGTAGTCCATCTGGCGGCGCATACTAATGAATTAAAAAGCGTTTTTAATGAAGTGATATTAGATTCAGATTTATATCCGTTATAGATAATTACATTGCAAGAGAAATAACAGGCGTTAAAACGATATATACCATGCTAAGTCATGCATATACAAAACTAATAATACAATATAAATTGAAAACGTTCAAAGAGAACATTAAAATTAAGTAAAGTGTCTTTTTCGGCTTCTTGACGACCTCGAATGTCAAGACATTATCCAGGAGTCTTTATGTTAGGGTCGTTTTAGGGTGATCTCGAGAATTATCGCACAATTTGAAACCGAAGGTTATGCGACGCCAAATGGTACTCGATCTGGCGGCGCATATTAATGATTTAAAAAAGCGTGTTTAATGAAGTGACATTAATTTCAAATTTATATGCGTTATACATAATTACATTCGAGTGAAATAATAGGCCTTAAAACAATATGTACCATGCTAAGTCATGCATACACAAAGGAATAATATGAATGAAATTCTAAATGCTCAAAATCGAAAGGCAAATTTGAAGGTTTTCGAGGCTTCGTTTCGAAAAATATTTGGGACAAACCGCCTACAGAAGTTTGCCAACGGATAGATCTCGAAAAAATACACGATTGTAAAAAAAGCGGTGACTAAATCGGAGCTACGAGTCAAAAGATACGATAGATCTAACATTTTGGCCAAAACACAAAACACCAAGCACCACGAACAGTCGGTGGTGTTTGGTGCGTGGTGCGATTTTGCGAGAAAAGATGTCTTTTTTGGAATCTAGACAACCTCGAATGGCAAGCACGTTCAGAGAGTCTTGCTCGTTCGGCCGTTTTAGGGTGATCTTGAGAATTTCAGCACAATTTAAAATCGAAGGTTACGCACCGCCAAATGGTAGTCCATCTGGTGGCGCATACTAATGATTTAAAAACGTTTTTAATGAAGTAACATTAGATTCACATTTATAGTTGTTATAGATAATTACATTGCTAGAGAAATTACAGGCGTTAAAACGATATATACCATGCTAAGTCATGCATACACAAAACTAATAATACAATATAAATTGAAAACGTTCAAAGAGAACATTAAAAATGAGTAAAATGTCTTTTTTCGGCTTCTTAACGACCTCGAATGTCAAGACACTATCCAGGAGTCTTTATGTTAAGGTCGTTTTAAGGTGATCTTGAGAATTACCGCACAATTTGAAACCGAAGGTTTTGCGCCGCCAAATGGTACTCCATCTGGTGGCGCATATTAATGATTTAAAAAAGCGTGTTTAATGAAGTGACATTAGTTTCAAATTTATATGCATTATACATAATTACATTCGAGTGAAATAATAGGCCTTAAAACATATGTACCATGCTAAGTCATGCATACACAAAGGAATAATATGAATGAAATTCTAAATGCTCAAAATCGAAAGGCAAATTTGAAGGTTTTCGAGGCTTCGTTTCGAAAAATATTTGGGACAAACCGCCTACGGCAGTTTGCCATCGGATAGAGCCCGAAAAAATACACGATTTGAAAAAAAGCGGTGACTAAATTGGAGCTACGAGTCAAAAGATACGATAGATCTAACATTTTGGCCAAAGACACAAAACACCAAGCATCACGAACAATCGGTGGTGTTTGGTGCGTGGTGCGATTTTGCGAGAAAAGATGTCTTTTTCGGAATCTAGACAACCTCAAATGGTAATCATGTTCAGAGAGTCTTGCTCGTTCGGCCGTTTTAGGGTGATCTTGAGAATTTCAGCACAATTTAAAACCGAAGGTTACGCGCCGCCAAATGGTAGTCCATCTGGCGGCGCATACTAATGATTTAAAAAACGTTTTTAATGAAGTGACATTAGATTCAGATTTATATCCATTATAGATAATTACATTGCGAGAGAAATAACAGGCATTAAAACGATATATACCATGCTAAGTCATGCATACACAAAACGAATAATACAATATAAATGGAAAACGTTCAAAGAGAACATTAAAAATGAGTAAAATGTCTTTTTCGGCTTCTTGAGGACCTCGAATGTCAAGACACTATCCAAGAGTCTTTATGTTAGGTTCGTTTTAGGGTGATCTCGAGAATTTCAGCACAATTTGAAATCGAAGGTTATGCGCCGCCAAATGGTACTCCATCTGGCGGCGCATATTAATGATTTAAAAAAGCATGTTTAATGAAGTGACATTAGATTCAAATTTATATGCGTTATACATAATTACATTCGAGTGAAATAATAGGCCTTAAAACAATATGTATCATGCTAAGTCATGCATACACAAAGGAATAATATGAATGAAATTCAAAACGCTCAAAATCGAAAGGCAAATTTGAAGGTTTTCGAGGCTTCATTTCGAAAAATATTTGGGACAAACCACCTACGGCAGTTTGCCAACGGATAGATCCCATAAAAATACACGATTTTAAAAAAACGGTGACTAAATCGGAGCTACGAGTTAAAAGATACGATAGATCTAACATTTTGGCCAAAGACACAAAACACCAAGCACCACGAACCGTCGGTGGTGTTTGGTGCGTGGTGCGATTTTGCGAGAAAAGATGTATTTTTCGGAATCTAGACAACCTCGAATGGTAAGCACGTTCAGAGAGTCTTGCTCATTTGGCCGTTTCAGGGTGATCTTGAGAATTTCAGCACAATTTAAAACCGTAGGTTACGCGCCGCCAAATGGTAGTCCATCTGGCGGCGCATACTAATGAATTAAAAAGCGTTTTTAATGAAGTGATATTAGATTCAGATTTATATCCGTTATAGATAATTACATTGCAAGAGAAATAACAGGCGTTAAAACGATATATACCATGCTAAGTCATGCATACACAAAACTAATAATACAATATAAATGGAAAACGTTCAAAGAGAACATTAAATATGAGTAAAATGTCTTTTTTCGGCTTCTTGACGACCTCGAATGTCAAGACACTATCCAAGAGTCTTTATGTTAGGTTCGTTTTAGGGTGATCTCGAGAATTACCGCACAATTTGAAACCGAAGGTTATGCGCCACCAAATTGTACTCCATCTGGCGGCGCATATTAATGATTTAAAAAAGCATGTTTAATGAAGTGACATTAGTTTCAAATTTATATGCATTATACATAATTACATTCGAGTGAAATAATAGGCCTTAAAACAATGTGTACCACGCTAAGTCATGCATACACAAAGGAAAAATATGAATGAAATTCAAAACGCTCAAAATCGAAAGGCAAATTTGAAGGTTTTCGAGGCTTCGTTTCGAAAATTATTTGGGACAAACCGCCTACGGCAGTTTGCCAACGGATAGATCCCGAAAAAATACACGATTTGAAATAAAAAACGGTGACTAAATCGGAGCTACGAGTCAAAAGTTACGATAGATCTAACATTTTGGCCAAAGACACAAAACACCAAGCACCACGAACCGTCGGTGGTGTTTGGTGCGAGGTGCTATTTTGCGAGAAAAGATGTCTTTTTCGGAATCTTGACAACTTCGAATGGCAAGCACGTTCAGAGAGTTTTGATCGTTCGGCCGTTTTAGGGTGATCTTGAGAATTTCAGCACAATTTAAAACCGAAGGTTACGCGCCGCCAAATGGTAGTCCATCTGGCGGCGTATACTAGAGATTTAAAAAACGTTTTTAATGAAGTGACATTAGATTCAGATTTATATCCGTTATAGATAATTACATTGCGAGAGAAATAACAGGCATTAAAACGATATATACCATGCTAAGTCATGCATACACAAAACTAATAATACAATATAAATGGAAAACGTTCAAAGAGAACATTAAAAATGAGTAAAATGTCTTTTTTTGGCTTCTTGACAACCTCGAATGTCAAGACACTATCCAAAAGTATTTATGTTAGGTTCGTTTTAGGGTGATCTCGAGAATTTCAGCACAATTTGAAATCGAAGGTTATGCGCCGCCAAATGGTACTCCATCTGGCGGCGCATATTAATGATTTAAAAAAGCGTGTTTAATGAAGTGACATTAGATTCAAATTTATATGCATTATACATAATTACATTCGAGTGAAATAATAGGCCTTAAAACAATATGTATCATGCTAAGTCATGCATACACAAAGGAATAATATGAATGAAATTCAAAACGCTCAAAATCGAAAGGCAAATTTTAAGGTTTTCGAGGCTTCATTTAGAAAAATATTTGGAACAAACCGCCTACGGAAGTTTGCCAACGGATAGATCCCGTAAAAATACACGATTTTAAAAAAACGGTGACTAAATCGGAGCTACGAGTCAAAAGATACGATAGATCTAACATTTTGGCCAAAGACACAAAACACCAAGCACCACGAACCGTCGGTGGTGTTTGGTGCGTGGTGCGATTTAGCGAGAAAAGATGTCTTTTTTGGAATCTAGATAACCTCGAATGGCAAGCACGTTCAGAGAGTTTTGCTCGTTTTGCTCGTTCGGCCATTTTAGGGTGATCTTGAGAATTTCAGCACAAATTAAAACCGAAGGTTACGCGCCGCCAAATGGTAGTCCATCTGGCGGCGCATACTAATGATTTAAAAAACCTTTTTAATGAAGTGACATTAGATTCAGATTTATATCCGTTATAGATAATTACATTGCGAGAGAAATAACAGGCGTTAAAACGATATATACCATGCTAAGTCATGCATACACAAAACTAATAATATAATATAAATGGAAAACGTTAAAAGAGAACATTAAAAACGAGTAAAATGTCTTTTTTTGGCTTCTTGACGACCTTGAATGTCAAGACACTATCCAAAAGTCTTTATGTTAGGTTCGTTTTAGGGTGATCTCGAGAATTTCAGCACAATTTGAAATCGAAGGTTATGCGCCGCCAAATGGTACTCCATCTGGCGGCGCATATTAATGATTTAAAAAAATGTGTTTAATGAAGTGACATTAGATTCAAATTTATATGCGTTATACATAATTACATTCGAGTGAAATAATAGGCCTTAAAAGAATATGTACCATGCTAAGTCATGCATACACAAAGGAATAATATGAATGAAATTCAAAATGCTCAAAATCGAAAGGCAGATTTGAAGGTTTTCGAGGCTTCGTTTCGAAAAATATTTGGTATAAACCCCCTACGGCAGTTTGCCAACGGATAGATCCCGAAAAAATACACGATTTGAAAAAAAAACGGTGACTAAATCGGAGCTATGAGTCAAGAGATACGATAGATCTAACATTTTGGCCAAAGACACAAAACACCAAGCACCACGAACCGTCGGTGGTGTTTGGTGCGTGGTGCGATTTTGTGAGAAAAGATGTCTTTTTCGGAATCTAGACAACCTCGAATGGCAAGCACGTTTAGAGAGTCTTGCTCGTTCGGCCTTTTTAGGGTGATCTTGATAATTTCAGCACAATTTAAAACTAAAGGTTACGCGCCGCCAAATGGTAGTCCATCTGGTGACGCATACTAATGATTTAAAATCATTTTTAATGAAGTGACATTAGATTCAGATTTATATCCGTTATAGATAATTACATTGCGAGAGAAATAACAGGCGTTAAAACGATATATACCATACAATATAAATGGAAAACGTTCAAAGAGAACATTAAAAATGAGTAAAATGTCTTTTTTAGCTTCTTGACGACCTCGAATGTCAAGACACTATCCAGGAGTCTTTATGTTAGGTTCATTTTAGGGTGATCTCGAGAATTTCAGCACAATTTGAAACCGAAGGTTATGCGCCGCCAAATGGTACTCCATCTGGCGGCGCATATTAATGATTTAAAAAAGCGTGTTTAATGAAGTGACATTAGATTCAAATTTATATGCGTTATACATAATTACATTCGAGTGAAATAATAGGCCTTAAAACAATATGTACCATGCTAAGTCATGCATACACAAAGGAATAATATGAATGAAATTCAAAACGCTCAAAATCGAAAGGCAAATTTAAAGGTTTTCGAGGCCTCGTTTCGAAAAATATTTGGGACAAACTGCCTACGGCAGTTTGCCAACGGATAGATCTCGAAAAAATACACGATTTGAAAAAAACGGTGACTAAATCAGAGCTACGAGTGAAAAGATACGATAGATCTAACATTTTGGCCAAAGACAAAAAACACCAAACACCACTAACCGTCGGTGGTGTTTGGTGCGTGGTATTATTTTGTGAGAAAAGATGTCTTTTTCGAAATCTAGACAACCTCGAATGGCAAGCACGTTCAGAGAGTTTTGCTCGTTCGGCCATTTTAGGGTGATCTTGAGAATTTCATCACAATTTAAAACTAAAGGTTACGCGCCGCCAAATGGTAGTCCATCTGGCGGCACATACTAATGATTTAAAAAACGTTTTTAATGAAGTGACATTAGATTCAGATTTATATCCGTTATAGATAATTACATTGCAAGAGAAATAACAGGCGTTAAAACGATATATACCATGCTAAGTCATGCATACACAAAACTAATAATACAATATAAATTGAAAACGTTCAAAGAGAACATTAAAAATAAGTAAAGTATCTTTTTTCGGCTTCTTGACGACCTCGAATGTCAAGACACTATCCAGGAGTCTTTATGTTAGGGTCGTTTTAGGGTGATCTCGAGAATTACCGCACAATTTGAAACCGAAGGTTATGCGACGCCAAATGGTACTCGATCTGGCGGCGCATATTAATGATTTAAAAAAGCGTGTTTAATGAAGTGACATTAATTTCAAATTTATATGCGTTATACATAATTACATTCGAGTGAAATAATAGGCCTTAAAACAATATGTATCATGCTAAGTCATGCATACACAAAGGAATAATATGAATGAAATTCTAAATGCTCAAAATCGAAAGGTAAATTTGAAGGTTTTCGAGGCTTCGTTTCGAAAAATATTTGGGATGAACCGCCTGCAGAAGTTTGCCAATGGATAGATCTCGAAAAAATACACGATTTTAAAAAAAACGGTGACTAAATCGGAGCTACGAGTCAAAAGAAACGATAGATCTAACATTTTGGCCAAAACACAAAACACCAAGCACCACGAACCGTCGGTGGTGTTTGGTGCGTGGTGCAATTTTGCGAGAAAAGATGTCTTTTTTGGAATCTAGACAACCTCGAATGGCAAGCACGTTCGGAGAGTCTTGCTCGTTCGGCCGTTTTAGGGTGATCTTGAGAATTTCAGCACAATTTAAAACCGAAGGTTACGCACCGCCAAATGGTAGTCCATCTGGTGGCGCATACTAATGATTTAAAAAACGTTTTTAATGAAGTAACATTAGATTCAGATTTATAGTTGTTATAGATAATTACATTGCTAGAGAAATAACAGGCGTTAAAACGATATATACCATGCTAAGTCATGCATACACAAAACTAATAATACAATATAAATTGAAAACGTTCAAAGAGAACATTAAAAATGAGTAAAATGTCTTTTTCGGCTTCTTAACGACCTCGAATGTCAAGACACTATCCAGGAGTCTTTATGTTAAGGTCGTTTTAAGGTGATCTTGAGAATTACCGCACAATTTGAAACCGAAGGTTTTGCGCCGCCAAATGGTACTCCATCTGGCGGCGCATATTAATGATTTAAAAAAGCGTGTTTAATGGAGTGACATTAGTTTCAAATTTATATGTGTTATACATAATTACATTCGAGTGAAATAATAGGCCTTAAAACAATATGTACCATGCTAAGTCATGCATACACAAAGGGAAAATATGAATGAAATTCAAAACGCTCAAAATTGAAAGGCAAATTTGAAGGTTTTCGGGGCTTCGTTTCGAAAAATATTTGGGACAAACAGCCTACGGCAGTTTGCCAACAGATAGATCCCGAAAAAATACACGATTTGAAAAAAAGCGGTGACAAAATTGGAGCTACGAGTCAAAAGATACGATAGATCTAACATTTTGGCCAAAGACACAAAACACCAAGCATCACGAACCGTCGGTGGTGTTTGGTGCGTGGTGCGATTTTGCGAGAAAAGTTGTCTTTTTCGGAATCTAGACAACCTCGAATGGTAATCATGTTCAGAGAGTCTTGCTCGTTCGGCCGTTTTAGGGTGATCTTGAGAATTTCAGCACAATTTAAAACCGAAGGTTACGCGCCGCCAAATGGTAGTCCATTTGGCGGCGCATACTAATGATTTAAAAAACGTTTTTAATGAAGTGACATTAGATTCAGATTTATATCCGTTATAGATAATTACATTGCGAGAACATTAAAAATGAGTAAAATGTCTTTTTCGGCTTCTTGAGGACCTCGAATGTCAAGACACTATCCAAGAGTCTTTATGTTAGGTTCGTTTTAGGGTGATCTCGAGAATTTCAGCACAATTTGAAATCGAAGGTTATGCGCCGCCAAATGGTACTCCATCTGGCGGCGCATATTAATGATTTAAAAAAGCGTGTTTAATGAAGTGACATTAGATTCAAATTTATATGCGTTATACATAATTACATTCGAGTGAAATAATAGGCCTTAAAACAATATGTATCATGCTAAGTCATGCATACACAAAGGAATAATATGAATGAAATTCAAAACGCTCAAAATCGAAAGGAAAATTTGAAGGTTTTAGAGGCTTCATTTCAAAAAATATTTGGGACAAACCGCCTACGGCAGTTTGCCAACGGATAGATCCCGTAAAAATACACGATTTTAAAAAAACAGTTACTAAATCGGAGCTACGAGTCAAAAGATACGATAGATCTAACATTTTGGCCAAAGACACAAAACACCAAGCACCACGAACCGTCGGTGGTGTTTGGTGCGTGGTGCGATTTTGCGAGAAAAGATGTCTTTTTCGTAATCTAGACAACCTCGAATGGTAAGCACGTTCAGAGAGTCTTGCTCGTTTGGCCGTTTCAGGGTGATCTTGAGAATTTCAGCACAATTTAAAACCGAAGGTTACGCGCCGCCAAATGGTAGTCCATCTGGGGGCGCATACTAATGATTTAAAAAACGTTTTTAATGAAATGACATTAGATTCAGATTTATATCCGTTATAGATAATTACATTGCGAGAGAAATAACAGGCATTAAAACGATATATACCATGCTAGGTCATGCATACACAAAACTAATAATACAATATAAATGGAAAACGTTCAAAGTGAACATTAAATATGAGTAAAATGTCTTTTTTCGGCTTCTTGACGACCTCGAATGTCAAGACACTATCCAAGAGTCTTTATGTTAGGTTTGTTTTAGGATGATCTCGAGAATTACCGCACAATTTGAAACCGAAGGTTATGCGCCACCAAATTGTACTCCATCTGGCGGCGCATATTAATGATTTAAAAAAGCATGTTTAATGAAGTGACATTAGTTTCAAATTTATATGCATTATACATAATTACATTCGAGTGAAATAATAGGCCTTAAAACAATGTGTACCATGCTAAGTCATGCATACACAAAGGAAAAATATGAATGAAATTCAAAACGCTCAAAATCGAAAGGCAAATTTGAAGGTTTTCGAGGCTTCGTTTCGAAAATTATTTGGGACAAACCGCCTACGGCAGTTTGCCAACAGATAGATCCCGAAAAAATACACGATTTGAAATAAAAAACGGTGACTAAATCGGAGCTACGAGTCAAAAGATACGATAGATCTAACATTTTGGCCAAAGACACAAAACACCAAGCACCACGAACCGTCGGTGGTGTTTGGTGCGTGGTGCAATTTTTCGAGAAAATTTGTCTTTTTCGGAATCTAGACAACCTCGAATGGCAAGCAACGTTCAGAGTGTTTTGCTCGTTAGGCCGTTTTAGGGTGATCTTGAGAATTTCAGCACAATTTAAAACCGAAGATTACGCGCCGCCAAATGGTAGTCCATCTGGCGGCGTATACTAGAGATTTAAAAAACGTTTTTAATGAAGTGACATTAGATTCAAATTTATATCCGTTATAGATAATTATATTGCGAGAGAAATAACAGGCGTTAAAATGATATATACCATGCTAAGTCATGCATACACAAAACTAATAATACAATATAAATGGAAAACGTTCAAAGAGAACATTAAAAATGAGTAAAATGTCTTTTTTTGGCTTCTTGACGACCTCGAATGTCAAGACACTATCCAAAAGTCTTTATGTTAGTTTCGTTTTAGGGTGATCTCGAGAATTTCAGCAAAATTTGAAATCGAAGTTTATGCGCCGCCAAATGGTACTCCATCTGGCGGCGCATATTAATGATTTAAAAAAACGTGTTTAATGAAGTGACATTAGATTCAAATTTGTATGCGTTATATATAATTATATTCGAGTGAAATAATAGGCCTTAAAAGAATACGTACCATGCTAAGTCATGCATACACAAAGGAATAATATGAATGAAATTCAAAACGCTCAAAATCCAAAGGCAAATTTGAAGGTTTTCGAGGTTTCGTTTCAAAAAATATTTGGGACAAAAACCCTACGGCAGTTTGCCAACGGATAGATCCCGAAAAAATACACGATTTGAAAAAAAACGGTGACTAAATCGGAGCTACGAGTCAAAAGATACGATAGATCTAACATTTTGGCCAAAGACACAAAACACCAAGCACCACTAACCGTCGGTGGTGTTTGGTGCGTGGTGCGATTTGGCGAGAAAAGATGTCTTTTTCGGAATCTAGACAACCTCGAATGGCAAGCACGTTCAGAGAGTTTTGCTCGTTCGGCCGTTTTAGGGTGATCTTGAGAATTTCAGCACAATTTAAAACCGAAGATTACGCGCCGCCAAATGGTAGTCCATCTGGCGGCGCATACTAATGATTTAAAAAACGTTTTTAATGAAGTGACATTAGATTCAGATTTATATCCGTTATAGATAATTACATTGCGAGAGAAATAACAGGCATTAAAACGATATATACCATGCTAAGTCATGCATACACAAAACGAATAATACAATATAAATGGAAAACGTTCAAAGAGAACATTATAAATGAGTAAAATGTCTTTTTCGGCTTCTTGACGACCTCGAATGTCAAGACACTATCCAAGAGTCTTTATTTTAGGTTCGTTTTAGGGTGATCTCGAGAATTTCAGCACAATTTGAAATCGAAGGTTATGCGCCGCCAAATGGTACTCCATCTGGCGGCGCATATTAATGATTTAAAAAAGCGTGTTTAATGAAGTGACATTAGATTCAAATTTATATGCGTTATACATAATTACATTCGAGTGAAATAATAGGCCTTAAAACAATATGTATCATGCTAAGTCATGCATACACAAAGGAATAATATGAATGAAATTCAAAACGCTCAAAATCGAAAGGCAAATTTGAAGGTTTTCGAGGCTTCATTTCAAAAAATATTTGGGACAAACCGCCTACGGTAGTTTGCCAACGGATAAATCCCTTAAAAATACACGATTTTAAAAAAACGGTGACTAAATCGGAGCTACGAGTCAAAAGATACGATAGATCTAACATTTTGGCCAAAGACACAAAACACCAAGCACCACGAACCGTCGATGGTGTTTGGTGCGTGGTGCGATTTTGCGAGAAAAGATGTCTTTTTCGGAATCTAGACAACCTCGAATGGTAAGCACGTTCAGAGAGTCTTGCTCGTTTGGCCGTTTCAGGGTGATCTTGAGAATTTCAGCACAATTTAAAATCGAAGGTTACACGCCGCCAAATGGTAATCCATCTGGCGGCGCATACTAATGATTTAAAAAACGTTTTTAATGAAATGACATTAGATACAGATTTATATTCGTTATAGATAATTACATTGCGAGAGAAATTACAGGCATTAAAACGATATATACCATGCTAAGTCATGCATACACAAAACTAATAATACAATATAAATGGAAAACGTTCAAAGAGAACATTAAATATGAGTAAAATGTCTTTTGTCGGCTTCTTGACGACCTCGAATGTCAAGACACTATCCAAGAGTCTTTATGTTAGGTTCGTTTTAGGGTGATCTCGAGAATTACCGCACAATTTGAAACCGAAGGTTATGCGCTGCCAAATTGTACTCCATCTGGCGGCGCATATTAATGATTTAAAAAAGCATGTTTAATGATGTGACATTAGTTTCAAATTTATATGTGTTATACATAATTACATTCGAGTGAAATAATAGGCCCTAAAATAATATGTACCATGCTAAGTCATGCATACACAAAGGAAAAATATGAATGAAATTCAAAACGCTCAAAATCGAAAGGCAAATTTGAAGGTTTTCGAGGCTTCGTTTCGAAAATTATTTGGGACAAACCGCCTACGGCAGTTTGCCAACGGATAGATCCCGAAAAAATACACGATTTGAAATAAAAAACGGTGACTAATTAGGAGCTACGAGTCAAAAGATACGATAGATCTAACATTTTGGCCAAAGACACAAAACACCAAGCACCACGAACCGTCGGTGGTGTTTGGTGCGTGGTGCGATTTTACGAGAAAAGATGTCTTTTTCGGAATCTAGACAACCTCGAATGGCAAGCACGTTCAGAGAGTTTTGCTCGTTCGGCCGTTTTAGGGTGATCTTTAGAATTTCAGCAAAATTTAAAACCGATGGTTACGCGCCGCCAAATGGTAGTCCATCTGGCGGCGTATACTAGAGATTTAAAAAACGTTTTTAATGAAGTGACATTAGATTCAGATTTATATCCGTTATAGATAATTACATTGCGAGAGAAATAACAGGCGTTAAAACGATATATACCATGCTAAGTCATGCATACACAAAACTAATAATACAATATAAATGGAAAACGTTCAAAGAGAACATTAAAAATGAGTAAAATGTCTTTTTTGGCTTCTTGACGACCTCGAATGTCAAGACACTATCCAAAAGTCTTTATGTTAGGTTCGTTTTAGGGTGATCTCGAGAATTTCAGCACAATTTGAAATCGAAGGTTATGCGCCGCCAAATGGTACTCCATCTAGCGGCGCATATTAATGATTTAAAAAAACGTGTTTAATGAAGTGACATAAGATTCAAATTTATATGCGTTATACATAATTACATTCGAGTGAAATAATAGGCCTTAAAAGAATATGTACCATGCTAAGTTATGCATACACAAAGGAATAATATGAATGAAATTCAAAACGCTCAAAATCGAAAGGCAAATTTGAAGGTTTTCGAGGCTTCGTTTCAAAAAATATTTGGGACAAACCCCCTATGGAATTTTGCCAACGGATAGATCCCGAAAAAATACACTATTTGAAAAAAAACGGTGACTAAATCGGAGCTACGAGTCAAAAGATACGATAGATCTAACATTTTGGCCAAAGACACAAAACACCAAGCACCACGAACCGTCGGTGGTGTTTGGTGCGTAGTGCGATTTTGCGAGAAAAGATGTCTTTTTTGGAATCTAGACAACCTCGAATGGCAAGCACGTTCAGAGAGTTTTGCTCGTTCGGCCGTTTTAGGGTGATCTTGAGAATTTCAGCACAATTTAAAACCGAAGATTACGCGCCGCCAAATGGTAGTCCATCTGGCGGCGCATACTAATGATTTAAAAAACATTTTTAATGAAGTGACATTAGATTCAGATTTATATCCGTTATATATAATTACATTGCGAGAGAAATAACAGGCGTTAAAACGATATATACCATGCTATGTCATGCATACACAAAACTAATAATACAATATAAATGGAAAACGTTCTAAGAGAACATTAAAAATGAGTAAAATGTCTTTTTTTGGCTTCTTGATGACCTCGAATGTCAAGACACTATCCAAAAGTCTTTATGTTAGGTTCGTTTTAGGGTGATCTCGAGAATTTCAGCACAATTTGAAATCGAAGGTTATGCGCCGCCAAATGGTACTCCATCTGGCGGCACATATTAATGATTTAAAAAAACGTGTTTAATGAAGTGACATAAGATTAAAATTTATATGTGTTATACATAATTACATTCGAATGAAATAATAGGCCTTAAAAGAATATGTACCATGCTAAGTCATTCATACACAAAGGAATAATATGAATGAAATTCAAAACGCTCAAAATCGAAAGGCAAATTTGAAGGTTTTTGAGGCTTCGTTTTGAAAAATATTTGGGAAAAACCCCCTACCTCAGTTTGCCAACGTGTAGATCCCGAAAAAATACATGATTTGAAAAAAACGGTGACTAAATCGGAGCTACGAGTCAAAAGATACGATAGATCTAACATTTTGGCCAAAGACACAAAACACCAAGCACCACGAACCGACGGTGGTGTTTGGTGCGTGGTGCGATTTTGTGAGAAAAGATGTCTTTTTCGGAATCTAGACAACCTCGAATGGCAAGCACGTTCAGAGAGTCTTGCTTGTTCGGCCATTTTTGGGTGATCTTGAGAATTTCATCACAATTTAAAACCAAATGTTACGCGCCGCCAAATGGTAGTCCTTCTGGCGGCGCATACTAATGATTTAAAAACGTTTTTAATGAAGTGACATTAGATTCAGATTTATATCCGTTATAGATAATTACATTGCAAGAGAAATAACAGGCGTTAAAACGATATATACCATACAATATAAATGGAAAACGTTCAAAGAGAACATTAAAAATGAGTAAAATGTATTTTTTCAGCTTCTTGACGACCTCGAATGTCAAGACACTATCCAGGAATCTTTATGTTAGGTTCGTTTTAGGGTGATCTCGAGAATTTTAGCACAATTTGAAACCGAAGGTTATGCGCCGCCAAATGGTACTCCATCTGGCGGCGCATATTAATGATTTAAAAAAGCGTGTTTAATGAAGTGACATTAGATTCAAATTTATATGCGTTATACATAATTACATTCGAGTGAAATAATAGGCCTTAAAACAATATGTACCATGCTAAGTCATGCATACAAAAAGGAATAATATGAATGAAATTCAAAACGCTCAAAATCGAAAGGCAAATTTGAAGGTTTTCGAGGCCTCGTTTTGAAAAATATTTGGGACAAACAGCCTACGGCAGTTTGCCAATGGATAGATCTCGAAACAAATACACGATTTTAAAAAAACGGTGACTAAATCGGAGCTACTAGTCAAAAGATACGATAGATCTAACATTTTGGCCAAAGACACAATACACCAAGCACCACTAACCGTCGGTGGTGTTTGGTACATGGTGCGATTTTGTGAGAAAAGATGTCTTTTTCGAAATCTAGACAACCTCGAATGGCGTTCAGAGAGTCTTGCTCGTTCGACCATTTTAGGGTGATCTTGAGAATTTCATCACAATTTAAAACTGAAGGTTACGCGCCGCCAAATGGTAGTCCATCTGGCGGCACATACTAATGATTTAAAAAACGTTTTTAATGAAGTGACATTAGATTCAGATTTATATCCGTTATAGATAATTACATTGCAAGAGAAATAACAGGCGTTAAAAACGATATATACCATGCTAAGTCATGCATACACAAAACTAATAATAAAATATAAATTTAAAACGTTCAAAGAGAACATTAAAAATGAGTAAAGTGTCTTTTTTCGGCTTCTTGACGACCTCGAATGTCAAGACACTTTCCAGGAGTCTTTATGTTAGGGTCGTTTTAGGGTGATCTTGATAATTACCGCACAATTTGAAACCGAAGGTTATGCGCCGCCAAATGGTACTCGATCTGGCGGCGCATATTAATGATTTAAAAAAGCGTGTTTAATGAAGTGACATTAGTTTCAAATTTACATGCATTATACATAATTACATTCGAGTGAAATAATAGGCCTTAAAACAATATGTACCATGCTAAGTCATGCATACACAAAGGAATAATATGAATGAAATTCAAAACGCTCAAAATCGAAAGGCAAATTTGAAGGTTTTCGAGGCTCCGTTTCGAAAAATATTTGGGACAAACCGCTTACGGAAGTTTGCCAATGGATAGATCCCGAAAAAATACACGATTTGAAAAAAAGCGGTGACTAAATCGGAGCTACGAGTCAAAAGATACGATAGATCTAACATTTTGGCCAAAACACAAAACACCAAGCACCACGAACCGTCGGTGGTGTTTGGTGCGTGGTGCGATTTTGTGAGAAAAGATGTCTTTTTCGGAATCTAGACAACCTCGAATGGCAAGCACGTTCAGAGAGTCTTGCTCGTTCGGCCGTTTTAGGGTGATCTTGAGAATTTCAGCACAATTTAAAACCGAAGGTTACGCGCCGCCAAATGGTAGTCCATCTGGTGGCGCATACTAATGATTTAAAAAACGTTTTTAATGAAGTGACATTAGATTCAGATTTATATCCGTTATAGATAATTACATTGCTAGAGAAATAACAGGCGTTAAAACGATATATACCATACAATATAAATGGAAAACGTTCAAAGAGAACATTAAAAATGAGTAAAATGTCTTTTTTCAGCTTCTTGACGACCTCGAATGTCAAGACACTATCCAGGAGTCTTTATGTTAGGTTCGTTTTAGGGTGATCTCGAGAATTTCAGCACAATTTGAAATCGAAGGTTATGCGCCGTCAAATGGTACTCCATCTGGCGGCGCATATTAATGATTTAAAAAAGCGTGTTTAATGAAGTGACATTAGATTCACATTTATATGCGTTATACATAATTACATTCGAGTGAAATAATAGGACTTAAAACAATATGTACCATGCTAAGTCATGCTTACACAAAGGAATAATATGAATGAAATTCAAAACGCTCAAAATCGAAAGGCAAATTTGAATGTTTTCGAGGCCTCGTTTCGATAAAAATTTGGGACAAACCGCCTACGGCAGTTTGCAAACGGATAGATCTCGAAAAACTACACGATTTGAAAAAAACGGTGACTAAATCGTAGCTACGAGTCAAAAGATACGATAGATCTAAAATTTTGGCCAAAGACACAAAACACCAAGCACCACTAACCGTCGGTGGTGTTTGGTGCGCGGTGCTATTTTGCGAGAAAAGATGTCTTTTCGGAATCTAGACAACCTCGAATGGCAAGCATGTTCAGAGAGTCTTGCTCGTTCGGCCATTTTAATTTGATCTTGAGAATTTCATCACAATTTAAAACTGAAGGTTACGCGCCGCCAAATGGTATTCCATCTGGCGGCACATACTAATGATTTAAAAAACGTTTTTAATGAAGTGACATTAGATTCAGATTTATATCCGTTATAGATAATTACATTGCAAGAGAAATAACAGGCGTTAAAACGATATATACCATGCTAAGTCATGCATACACAAAACTAATAATACAATATAAATTGAAAACGTTCAAAGAGAACATTAAAAATGAGTAAAGTGTCTTTTTTCGGCTTTTTGACGACCTCGTATGTCAAGACACTATCCAGGAGTCTTTATGTTAGGGTCGTTTTAGGGTGATCTCGAGAATTACCGCACAATTTGAAACCGAAGGTTATGCACCGCCAAATGGTACTCGATCTGGCGGCGCATATTAATGATTTAAAAAAACGTATTTAATGAAGTGACATTAGTTTGAAATTTATATGCGTTATACATAATTACATTCGAGTGAAATAATAGGCCTTAAAACAATATGTATCATTCTAAGTCATGCATACACAAAGGAATAATATGAATGAAATTCAAAACGCTCAAAATCGAAAGGCAAATTTGAAGGTTTTCGAGGCTTCGTTTTGAAAAATATTTGGGACAAACCGCCTACGGAAGTTTGCCAACGGATTGATCCCGAAAAAATACACGATTTGAAAAAAGCGAAATCGGAGCTACGAGTCAAAAGATACGATAGATCTAACATTTTGGCCAAAATACAAAACACCAAGCACCACGAACCGTCGGTGGTGTTTGGTGCATGGTGCGATTTTGCGAGAAAAGTTGTCTTTTTCAGAATCTAGAAAACCTCGAATGCAAGCACGTTCATTGAGACTTGCTCGTTCGGCCGTTTTAGGGTGATCTTGAGAATTTCAGCACAATTTAAAATCGAAGGTTACGCGCCGCAAAATGGTGGTCCATCTGGCGGCGCATACTATTGATTTAAAAAACGTTTTTAATGAAGTGACATTAGATTCAGATTTATATCCGTTATACATAATTACATTGCTAGAGAAATAACAGGCGTTAAAACGATATATACCACGCTAAGTCATGCATACACAAAACTAATAATACAATATAAATTCAAAACGTTCAAAGAGAACATTAAAAATGAGTAAAATGTCTTTTTTCGGCTTCTTGACGACCTCAAATGTCAAGACACTATCCAGGAGTCTTTATGTTAGGGTCGTTTTAGGGTGCTCTCGAGAATTACCGTACAATTTGAAACCGAAGGTTATGCGCCGCCAAATGGTACTCGATCTGGCGGCGCATATTAATGATTTAAAAAAACGTGTTTAATGAAGTGACATTAGATTCAAATTTGTATGCGTTATATATAATTATATTCGAGTGAAATAATAGGCCTTAAAAGAATACGTACCATGCTAAGTCATGCATACACAAAGGAATAATATGAATGAAATTCAAAACGCTCAAAATCCAAAGGCAAATTTGAAGGTTTTCGAGGTTTCGTTTCAAAAAATATTTGGGACAAAAACCCTACGGCAGTTTGCCAACGGATAGATCCCGAAAAAATACACGATTTGAAAAAAAACGGTGACTAAATCGGAGCTACGAGTCAAAAGATACGATAGATCTAACATTTTGGCCAAAGACACAAAACACCAAGCACCACTAACCGTCGGTGGTGTTTGGTGCGTGGTGCGATTTGGCGAGAAAAGATGTCTTTTTCGGAATCTAGACAACCTCGAATGGCAAGCACATTCAGAGAGTTTTGCTCGTTCGGCCGTTTTAGGGTGATCTTGAGAATTTCAGCACAATTTAAAACCGAAGATTACGCGCCGCCAAATGGTAGTCCATCTGGCGGCGCATACTAATGATTTAAAAAACGTTTTTAATGAAGTGACATTAGATTCAGATTTATATCCGTTATAGATAATTACATTGCGAGAGAAATAACAGGCATTAAAACGATATATACCATGCTAAGTCATGCATACACAAAACGAATAATACAATATAAATGGAAAACGTTCAAAGAGAACATTATAAATGAGTAAAATGTCTTTTTCGGCTTCTTGACGACCTCGAATGTCAAGACACTATCCAAGAGTCTTTATTTTAGGTTCATTTTAGGGTGATCTCGAGAATTTCAGCACAATTTGAAATCGAAGGTTATGCGCCGCCAAATGGTACTCCATCTGGCGGCGCATATTAATGATTTAAAAAAGCGTGTTTAATGAAGTGACATTAGATTCAAATTTATATGCGTTATACATAATTACATTCGAGTGAAATAATAGGCCTTAAAACAATATGTATCATGCTAAGTCATGCATACACAAAGGAATAATATGAATGAAATTCAAAACGCTCAAAATCGAAAGGCAAATTTGAAGGTTTTCGAGGCTTCATTTCAAAAAATATTTGGGACAAACCGCCTACGGTAGTTTGCCAACGGATAAATCCCTTAAAAATACACGATTTTAAAAAAACGGTGACTAAATCGGAGCTACGAGTCAAAAGATACGATAGATCTAACATTTTGGCCAAAGACACAAAACACCAAGCACCACGAACCGTCGATGGTGTTTGGTGCGTGGTGCGATTTTGCGAGAAAAGATGTCTTTTTCGGAATCTAGACAACCTCGAATGGTAAGCACGTTCAGAGAGTCTTGCTCGTTTGGCCGTTTCAGGGTGATCTTGAGAATTTCAGCACAATTTAAAATCGAAGGTTACACGCCGCCAAATGGTAATCCATCTGGCGGCGCATACTAATGATTTAAAAAACGTTTTTAATGAAATGACATTAGATACAGATTTATATTCGTTATAGATAATTACATTGCGAGAGAAATTACAGGCATTAAAACGATATATACCATGCTAAGTCATGCATACACAAAACTAATAATACAATATAAATGGAAAACGTTCAAAGAGAACATTAAATATGAGTAAAATGTCTTTTGTCGGCTTCTTGACGACCTCGAATGTCAAGACACTATCCAAGAGTCTTTATGTTAGGTTCGTTTTAGGGTGATCTCGAGAATTACCGCACAATTTGAAACCGAAGGTTATGCGCTGCCAAATTGTACTCCATCTGGCGGCGCATATTAATGATTTAAAAAAGCATGTTTAATGATGTGACATTAGTTTCAAATTTATATGTGTTATACATAATTACATTCGAGTGAAATAATAGGCCCTAAAATAATATGTACCATGCTAAGTCATGCATACACAAAGGAAAAATATGAATGAAATTCAAAACGCTCAAAATCGAAAGGCAAATTTGAAGGTTTTCGAGGCTTCGTTTCGAAAATTATTTGGGACAAACCGCCTACGGCAGTTTGCCAACGGATAGATCCCGAAAAAATACACGATTTGAAATAAAAAACGGTGACTAATTAGGAGCTACGAGTTAAAAGATACGATAGATCTAACATTTTGGCCAAAGACACAAAACACCAAGCACCACGAACCGTCGGTGGTGTTTGGTGCGTGGTGCGATTTTACGAGAAAAGATGTCTTTTTCGGAATCTAGACAACCTCGAATGGCAAGCACGTTCAGAGAGTTTTGCTCGTTCGGCCGTTTTAGGGTGATCTTTAGAATTTCAGCAAAATTTAAAACCGATGGTTACGCGCCGCCAAATGGTAGTCCATCTGGCGGCGTATACTAGAGATTTAAAAAACGTTTTTAATGAAGTGACATTAGATTCAGATTTATATCCGTTATAGATA
This sequence comes from Rutidosis leptorrhynchoides, assembly GCF_046630445.1. Lineage (NCBI taxonomy): Eukaryota > Viridiplantae > Streptophyta > Magnoliopsida > Asterales > Asteraceae > Rutidosis > Rutidosis leptorrhynchoides. The sequence goes on from NC_092339.1 coordinate 11,988,711, forward strand.
ATTACATTGCGAGAGAAATAACAGGCGTTAAAACGATATATACCATGCTAAGTCATGCATACACAAAACTAATAATACAATATAAATGGAAAACGTTCAAAGAGAACATTAAAAATGAGTAAAATGTCTTTTTTGGCTTCTTGACGACCTCGAATGTCAAGACACTATCCAAAAGTCTTTATGTTAGGTTCGTTTTAGGGTGATCTCGAGAATTTCAGCACAATTTGAAATCGAAGGTTATGCGCCGCCAAATGGTACTCCATCTAGCGGCGCATATTAATGATTTAAAAAAACGTGTTTAATGAAGTGACATAAGATTCAAATTTATATGCGTTATACATAATTACATTCGAGTGAAATAATAGGCCTTAAAAGAATATGTACCATGCTAAGTTATGCATACACAAAGGAATAATATGAATGAAATTCAAAACGCTCAAAATCGAAAGGCAAATTTGAAGGTTTTCGAGGCTTCGTTTCAAAAAATATTTGGGACAAACCCCCTATGGAATTTTGCCAACGGATAGATCCCGAAAAAATACACTATTTGAAAAAAAACGGTGACTAAATCGGAGCTACGAGTCAAAAGATACGATAGATCTAACATTTTGGCCAAAGACACAAAACACCAAGCACCACGAACCGTCGGTGGTGTTTGGTGCGTAGTGCGATTTTGCGAGAAAAGATGTCTTTTTTGGAATCTAGACAACCTCGAATGGCAAGCACGTTCAGAGAGTTTTGCTCGTTCGGCCGTTTTAGGGTGATCTTGAGAATTTCAGCACAATTTAAAACCGAAGATTACGCGCCGCCAAATGGTAGTCCATCTGGCGGCGCATACTAATGATTTAAAAAACATTTTTAATGAAGTGACATTAGATTCAGATTTATATCCGTTATATATAATTACATTGCGAGAGAAATAACAGGCGTTAAAACGATATATACCATGCTATGTCATGCATACACAAAACTAATAATACAATATAAATGGAAAACGTTCTAAGAGAACATTAAAAATGAGTAAAATGTCTTTTTTTGGCTTCTTGATGACCTCGAATGTCAAGACACTATCCAAAAGTCTTTATGTTAGGTTCGTTTTAGGGTGATCTCGAGAATTTCAGCACAATTTGAAATCGAAGGTTATGCGCCGCCAAATGGTACTCCATCTGGCGGCACATATTAATGATTTAAAAAAACGTGTTTAATGAAGTGACATAAGATTCAAATTTATATGTGTTATACATAATTACATTCGAATGAAATAATAGGCCTTAAAAGAATATGTACCATGCTAAGTCATTCATACACAAAGGAATAATATGAATGAAATTCAAAACGCTCAAAATCGAAAGGCAAATTTGAAGGTTTTTGAGGCTTCGTTTTGAAAAATATTTGGGAAAAACCCCCTACCTCAGTTTGCCAACGTGTAGATCCCGAAAAAATACATGATTTGAAAAAAACGGTGACTAAATCGGAGCTACGAGTCAAAAGATACGATAGATCTAACATTTTGGCCAAAGACACAAAACACCAAGCACCACGAACCGACGGTGGTGTTTGGTGCGTGGTGCGATTTTGTGAGAAAAGATGTCTTTTTCGGAATCTAGACAACCCCGAATGGCAAGCACGTTCAGAGAGTCTTGCTTGTTCGGCCATTTTTGGGTGATCTTGAGAATTTCATCACAATTTAAAACCAAATGTTACGCGCCGCCAAATGGTAGTCCTTCTGGCGGCGCATACTAATGATTTAAAAACGTTTTTAATGAAGTGACATTAGATTCAGATTTATATCCGTTATAGATAATTACATTGCAAGAGAAATAACAGGCGTTAAAACGATATATACCATACAATATAAATGGAAAACGTTCAAAGAGAACATTAAAAATGAGTAAAATGTATTTTTTCAGCTTCTTGACGACCTCGAATGTCAAGACACTATCCAGGAATCTTTATGTTAGGTTCGTTTTAGGGTGATCTCGAGAATTTTAGCACAATTTGAAACCGAAGGTTATGCGCCGCCAAATGGTACTCCATCTGGCGGCGCATATTAATGATTTAAAAAAGCGTGTTTAATGAAGTGACATTAGATTCAAATTTATATGCGTTATACATAATTACATTCGAGTGAAATAATAGGCCTTAAAACAATATGTACCATGCTAAGTCATGCATACAAAAAGGAATAATATGAATGAAATTCAAAACGCTCAAAATCGAAAGGCAAATTTGAAGGTTTTCGAGGCCTCGTTTTGAAAAATATTTGGGACAAACAGCCTACGGCAGTTTGCCAATGGATAGATCTCGAAACAAATACACGATTTTAAAAAAACGGTGACTAAATCGGAGCTACTAGTCAAAAGATACGATAGATCTAAAATTTTGGCCAAAGACACAATACACCAAGCACCACTAACCGTCGGTGGTGTTTGGTACATGGTGCGATTTTGTGAGAAAAGATGTCTTTTTCGAAATCTAGACAACCTCGAATGGCGTTCAGAGAGTCTTGCTCGTTCGACCATTTTAGGGTGATCTTGAGAATTTCATCACAATTTAAAACTGAAGGTTACGCGCCGCCAAATGGTAGTCCATCTGGCGGCACATACTAATGATTTAAAAAACGTTTTTAATGAAGTGACATTAGATTCAGATTTATATCCGTTATAGATAATTACATTGCAAGAGAAATAACAGGCGTTAAAAACGATATATACCATGCTAAGTCATGCATACACAAAACTAATAATAAAATATAAATTTAAAACGTTCAAAGAGAACATTAAAAATGAGTAAAGTGTCTTTTTTCGGCTTCTTGACGACCTCGAATGTCAAGACACTTTCCAGTAGTCTTTATGTTAGGGTCGTTTTAGGGTGATCTTGATAATTACCGCACAATTTGAAACCGAAGGTTATGCGCCGCCAAATGGTACTCGATCTGGCGGCGCATATTAATGATTTAAAAAAGCGTGTTTAATGAAGTGACATTAGTTTCAAATTTACATGCATTATACATAATTACATTCGAGTGAAATAATAGGCCTTAAAACAATATGTACCATGCTAAGTCATGCATACACAAAGGAATAATATGAATGAAATTCAAAACGCTCAAAATCGAAAGGCAAATTTGAAGGTTTTCGAGGCTCCGTTTCGAAAAATATTTGGGACAAACCGCTTACGGAAGTTTGCCAATGGATAGATCCCGAAAAAATACACGATTTGAAAAAAAGCGGTGACTAAATCGGAGCTACGAGTCAAAAGATACGATAGATCTAACATTTTGGCCAAAACACAAAACACCAAGCACCACGAACCGTCGGTGGTGTTTGGTGCGTGGTGCGATTTTGTGAGAAAAGATGTCTTTTTCGGAATCTAGACAACCTCGAATGGCAAGCACGTTCAGAGAGTCTTGCTCGTTCGGCCGTTTTAGGGTGATCTTGAGAATTTCAGCACAATTTAAAACCGAAGGTTACGCGCCGCCAAATGGTAGTCCATCTGGTGGCGCATACTAATGATTTAAAAAACGTTTTTAATGAAGTGACATTAGATTCAGATTTATATCCGTTATAGATAATTACATTGCTAGAGAAATAACAGGCGTTAAAACGATATATACCATACAATATAAATGGAAAACGTTCAAAGAGAACATTAAAAATGAGTAAAATGTCTTTTTTCAGCTTCTTGACGACCTCGAATGTCAAGACACTATCCAGGAGTCTTTATGTTAGGTTCGTTTTAGGGTGATCTCGAGAATTTCAGCACAATTTGAAATCGAAGGTTATGCGCCGTCAAATGGTACTCCATCTGGCGGCGCATATTAATGATTTAAAAAAGCGTGTTTAATGAAGTGACATTAGATTCACATTTATATGCGTTATACATAATTACATTCGAGTGAAATAATAGGACTTAAAACAATATGTACCATGCTAAGTCATGCTTACACAAAGGAATAATATGAATGAAATTCAAAACGCTCAAAATCAAAAGGCAAATTTGAATGTTTTCGAGGCCTCGTTTCGATAAAAATTTGGGACAAACCGCCTACGGCAGTTTGCAAACGGATAGATCTCGAAAAACTACACGATTTGAAAAAAACGGTGACTAAATCGTAGCTACGAGTCAAAAGATACGATAGATCTAAAATTTTGGCCAAAGACACAAAACACCAAGCACCACTAACCGTCGGTGGTGTTTGGTGCGCGGTGCTATTTTGCGAGAAAAGATGTCTTTTCGGAATCTAGACAACCTCGAATGGCAAGCATGTTCAGAGAGTCTTGCTCGTTCGGCCATTTTAATTTGATCTTGAGAATTTCATCACAATTTAAAACTGAAGGTTACGCGCCGCCAAATGGTATTCCATCTGGCGGCACATACTAATGATTTAAAAAACGTTTTTAATGAAGTGACATTAGATTCAGATTTATATCCGTTATAGATAATTACATTGCAAGAGAAATAACAGGCGTTAAAACGATATATACCATGCTAAGTCATGCATACACAAAACTAATAATACAATATAAATTTAAAACGTTCAAAGAGAACATTAAAAATGAGTAAAGTGTCTTTTTTCGGCTTTTTGACGACCTCGAATGTCAAGACACTATCCAGGAGTCTTTATGTTAGGGTCGTTTTAGGGTGATCTCGAGAATTACCGCACAATTTGAAACCGAAGGTTATGCACCGCCAAATGGTACTCGATCTGGCGGCGCATATTAATGATTTAAAAAAACGTATTTAATGAAGTGACATTAGTTTGAAATTTATATGCGTTATACATAATTACATTCGAGTGAAATAATAGGCCTTAAAACAATATGTATCATTCTAAGTCATGCATACACAAAGGAATAATATGAATGAAATTCAAAACGCTCAAAATCGAAAGGCAAATTTGAAGGTTTTCGAGGCTTCGTTTTGAAAAATATTTGGGACAAACCGCCTACGGAAGTTTGCCAACGGATAGATCCCGAAAAAATACACGATTTGAAAAAAGCGAAATCGGAGCTACGAGTCAAAAGATACGATAGATCTAACATTTTGGCCAAAATACAAAACACCAAGCACCACGAACCGTCGGTGGTGTTTGGTGCATGGTGCGATTTTGCGAGAAAAGTTGTCTTTTTCAGAATCTAGAAAACCTCGAATGCAAGCACGTTCATTGAGACTTGCTCGTTCGGCCGTTTTAGGGTGATCTTGAGAATTTCAGCACAATTTAAAATCGAAGGTTACGCGCCGCAAAATGGTGGTCCATCTGGCGGCGCATACTAATGATTTAAAAAACGTTTTTAATGAAGTGACATTAGATTCAGATTTATATCCGTTATACATAATTACATTGCTAGAGAAATAACAGGCGTTAAAATGATATATACCACGCTAAGTCATGCATACACAAAACTAATAATACAATATAAATTCAAAACGTTCAAAGAGAACATTAAAAATGAGTAAAATGTCTTTTTTCGGCTTCTTGACGACCTCAAATGTCAAGACACTATCCAGGAGTCTTTATGTTAGGGTCGTTTTAGGGTGCTCTCGAGAATTACCGCACAATTTGAAACCGAAGGTTATGCGCCGCCAAATGGTACTCGATCTGGCGGCGCATATTAATGATTTAAAAAAACGTATTTAATGAAGTGACATTAGTTTCAAATTTATATGCGTTATACATAATTACATTCGAGTGAAATAATAGGCCTTAAAACAATATGTACCATGCTAAGTCATGCATACACAAAGGAATAATATGAATGAAATTCAAAACGCTCAAAATCGAAAGGCAAATTTGAAGGTTTTCGAGGCTTCGTTTAGAAAAATATTTGGGACAAACCGCCTACGGCAGTTTGCCAACGGATAGATCCCGAAAAAATAAACGATTTGAAAAAAAGCGGTGACTAAATCGGAGCTACGATTCAAAAGATACGATAGATCTAACATTTTGGCCAAAACACAAAACACCAAGCACCACGAACCGTCGATGGTGTTTGGTGCGTGGTGCGAATTTGCGAGAAAATATGTCTTTTTCGGAATCTAGACAACCTCGAATGGCAAGCACGTTCAGACAGTCTTGCTCGTTCGGCCGTTTTAGGGTGATCTTGAGAATTTCAGCACAATTTAAAACCGAAGGTTACGCGCCGCCAAATGGTAGTCCATCTGGCGGCGCATACTAATGATTTAAAAAACATTTTTAATGAAGTGACATTAGATTCAGATTTATATCCGTGATAGATAATTACATTGCGAGAGAAATAACAGGTGTTAAAACGATATATACCATGCTAAGACATGCATACACAAAACTAATAATACAATATAGATGGAAAACGTTCAAAGAGAACATTAATAATGAGTAAAATGTCTTTTTTCAGCTTCTTGACGACCTCGAATGTCAAGACACTATCCTGGAGTCTTTATGTTAGGTTCGTTTTAGGGTGATCTCGAGAATTTCAGCACAATTTGAAACCGAAGGTTATGCGCCGCCAAATGGTACTCCATCTGGCGGCGCATATTAATGATTTAAAAAAGCGTGTTTAATGAAGTGACATTAGATTCAAATTTATATGCGTTATACATAATTACATTCGAGTAAAATAATAGGCCTTAAAACAACATGTACCATGCTAAGTCATGCATACACAAAGGAAAAATATGAATGAAATTCAAAACGCTCAAAATCGAAAGGCAAATTTGAAGGTTTTCGAGGCCTCGTTTCAAAAAATATTTGGGACAAACCCCATACGGCAGTTTGCCAACAGATAGATCCCAAAAACATACACGATTTGAAAAAAAACGGTGACTAAATCGGAGCTGCGAGTCAAAAGATACGATAGATCTAACATTTTGGCCAAAGACACAAAACACCAAGCACCACGAACCGTCGGTGGTGTTTGGTGCGTGGTGCAATTTTACGAGAAAATATGTCTTTTTCGGAATCTAGACAACCTCGAATGGTAAGCACGTTCAGAGAGTTTTGCTCGTTCGGCCGTTTTAGGGTGATCTTGAGAATTTCAGCACAATTTAAAACCGAAGATTACGAGCCGCCAAATGGTAGTCCATCTGGCGGCGCATACTAATGATTTAAAAAACGTTTTTAATGAAGTGACATTAGATTCAGATTTATATCCGTTATAGATAATTACATTGCGAGAGAAATAACAGGCGTTAAAACGATATATACCATGCTAAGTCATGCAGACACAAAACTAATAATACAATATAAATTGAAAACGTTCAAAGAGAACATTAAAAATGAGTAAAGTGTCTTTTTTCGGATTCTTGACGACCTCGAATGTCAAGACACTATCCGGGAGTCTTTATGTTAGGGTTTTTTTAGGGTGATCTCGAGAATTTCAGCACAATTTGAAACTGAAGGTTATGCGCCGCCAAATGGTACTCGATTTGGCGGCGCATATTAATGATTAAAAAAAGCGTGTTTAATGAAGTGACATTAGTTTCAAATTTATATGCATTATACCTAATTACATTCGAGTGAAATAATAGGCCTTAAAACAATATGTACCATGCTAAGTCATGCATACACAAAGGAATAATATGAATAAAATTCAAAACGATCAAAATCTAAAGGCAAATTTAAAGGTTTTCGAGGCTTCGTTTCGAAAAATATTTGGGACAAACCGCCTACGGAAGTTTTCCAATGGATAGATCCCGAAAAAATACACGATTTGAAAAAAAGCGGTGACTAAATCGGAGCTACGAGTCAAAAGATACGAAAGATCTAACATTTTGGCCAAAACACAAAACACCAAGCACCACGAACCGTCGGTGGTGTTTGGTGCGTGGTGTGATTTTGCGAGAAAAGATGTCTTTTTTGGAATCTAGACAACCTCGAATGGCAAGCACGTTCAGTGTGTCTTGCTCGTTCGGCCGTTTTAGGGTGATCTTGAGAATTTCAGCACAATTTAAAACCGAAGGTTACACGCCACCAAATGGTAGTCCATCTGGCGGCGCATACTAATGATTTAAAAAACGTTTTTAATGAAGTGACATTAGATTCAGATTTATATCCATTATAGATAATTACATTGCAAGAGAAATAACACGCGTTAAAACGATATATACCATGCTAAGTCATGCATACACAAAACTAATAATACAATATAGATGGAAAACGTTCAAAGAGAACATTAAAAATGAGTAAAATGTCTTTTTTTGGCTTCTTGACGACCTCAAATGTCAAGACACTATCCAAAAGTCTTTATATTAGGTTCGTTTTAGGGTGATCTCGAGAATTTCAGCACAATTTGAAACCGAAGGTTATGCGCCGCCAAATGGTACTCCATCTGACGGCGCATATTAATGATTTTAAAAAGCGTGTTTAATGAAGTGACATTAGATTCAAATTTATATGCGTTATACATAATTACATTCGAGTGAAATAATAGTCCTTAAAACAATATGTACCATGCTAAGTCATGCATACACAAAGGAATAATATGAATAAAATTCAAAACGCTCAAAATCGAAAGGCAAATTTGAATGTTTTCGATGCCTCGTTTCGAAAAATATTTGGGATAAACCGCCTACGGCAATTTGCCAACGGATAGATCTCGAAAAAATACACGATTTGAAAAAAACGGTGACTAAATCGGAGCTACGAGTCAAAAGATACAATAGAGCTAACATTTTGGCCAAAGACACAAAACACCAAGCACCACTAACCGTCGGTGGTGTTTGGTGCGTGGTGCAATTTTGCGAGAAAAGATGTCTTTTTCGGAATCTAGACAACCTCGAATGGCAAGCACGTTCAGAGAGTCTTGCTCGTTCGGCCATTTTAGGGTGATCTTGAGAATTTCATCACAATTTAAAACTGAAGGTTACGCGCCGCCAAATGGTAGTCCATCTGGCGGCACATACTAATGATTTAAAAAACGTTTTTAATGAAGTGACATTAGATTCAGATTTATATCCATTATAGATAATTACATTGCAAGAGAAATAACAGGCGTTAAAACGATATATACCATGCTAAGTCATGCATACACAAAACTAATAATACAATATAAATTGAAAACGTTCAAAGAGAACATTAAAAATGAGTAAAGTGTCTTTTTTCGACTTCTTGACGACCTCGAATGTCAAGACACTATCCAGGAGTCTTTATCTTAGGGTCTTTTTAGGGTGATATCAAGAATTACCGCACAATTTGAAACCGAAGGTTATGCGTCGCTAAATGGTACTCAATCTGGCGGCGCATATTAATGATTTAAAAAAGCGTGTTTAATGAAGTGACATTAGTTTCAAATTTATATGCGTTATACATAATTACATTCGAGTGAAATAATAGGCCTTAAAACAATATGTACCATGCTAAGTCATGCATACACAAAGGAATAATATGAATCAAATTCAAAACGCTCAAAATCGAAAGGCAAATTTGAAGGTTTTTGAGGCTTCGTTTTGAAAAATATTTGAGAAAAACCGCCTACAGAAGTTTGCCAATGGATAGATCCCAAAAAAACCACGATTTGAAAAAAAACCGGTGACTAAATCGAAGCTACGAGTCAAAAGATACGATAGATCTAACATTTTGGCCAAAACACAAAACACCAAACACCACGAACCGTCGGTGGTGTTTGATGCGTGGTGCGATTTTGCGAGAAAAGATGTCTTTTTCGGAATCTAGACAACCTCGAATGGCAAGCACGTTCAGAGAGTCTTGCTCGTTCGGCCGTTTTTGGGTGATCTTGAGAATTTCAGCACAATTTAAAACCGAAGGTTACGCGCCGCCAAATGGTAGTCCATCTGGCGGCGCATACTAATGATTTAAAAAACGTTTTTAATGAAGTGACATTAGATTCAGATTTATATCAGTTATAGATAATTACATTGCTAGAGAAATAACAGGCGTTAAAACGATATATACCATACAATATAAATGGAAAACGTTCAAAGAGAACATTAAAAATGAGTAAAATGTCTTTTTTTCAGCTTCTTGACGACCTCGAATGTCAAGACACTATCTAGGAGTCTTTATGTTAGGTTCGTTTTAGGGTGATCTCGAGAATTTCAGCACAATTTGAAACCGAAGGTTATGCGCCGCCAAACGGTACTCCATCTGGCGGCGCATATTAATGATTTAAAAAAGCATGTTTAATGAAGTGACATTAGATTCAAAATTATATGCGTTATACATAATTACATTCGAGTGAAATAATAGGCCTTAAAACAATATGTACCATGCTAAGTCATGCATACACAAAGGAATAATATGAATGAAATTCAAAACACTCAAAATCAAAAGGCAAATTTGAAGGTTTTCGAGGCCTCGTTTCGAAAAATATTTGGGACAAACCGCCTACGGCAGTTTGCCAACGGATAGATCTCGAAAAAATACACGATTTGAAAAAAACGGTGACTAAATCAGAGCTACGAGTCAAAAGATACGATAGATCTAACATTTTGGCCAATGACACAAAACACCAAGCACCACTAACCGTCGGTGGTGTTTGGTGTGTGGTGCGATTTTGCGAGAAAAGATGTCTTTTTCGGAATCTAGACAACCTCGAATGGCAAGCATGTTCAGAGATTCTTGCTCGTTCGGCATTTTAGGGTGATCTAGAGAATTTCATCACAATTTAAAACTGAAGGTTACGCGCCGCCAAACGGTAGTCCATCTGGCGGCACATACTAATGATTTAAAAAACGTTTTTAATGAAGTGACATTAGATTCAGATTTATATCCGTTATAGATAATTACAATGCAAGAGAAATAACAGGCGTTAAAACGATATATACCATGCTAAGTCATGCAGACACAAAACTAATAATTCAATATAAATTGAAAACGTTCAAAGAGAACATTAAAAATGAGTAAAGTGTCTTTTTCGGCTTTTTGACGACCTCGAATGTCAAGACACTATCCAGGAGTCTTTATGTTAGGGTCGTTTTAGGGTGATCTCGAGAATTACCGCACAATTTGAAACCGAAGGTTATGCACCGCCAAATGGTACTCGATCTGGCGGCGCATATTAATGATTTAAAAAAACGTATTTAATGAAGTGACATTAGTTTCAAATTTATATGCATTATACATAATTACATTCGAGTGAAATAATAGGCCTTAAAACAATATGTATCATTCTAAGTCATGCATACACAAAGGAATAATATGAATGAAATTCAAAACGCTCAAAATCGAAAGGCAAATTTGAAGGTTTTCGAGGCTTCGTTTCGAAAAATATTTGGGACAAACCGCCTACGGAAGTTTTCCAACGGATAGATCCCGAAAAAATACACGATTTGAAAAAAAGCAAAATCGGAGCTACGAGTCAAAAGATACGATAGATCTAACATTTTGGCCAAAATACAAAACACCAAGCACCACGAACCGTCGGTGGTGTTTGGTGCATGGTGCGATTTTGCGAGAAAAGTTGTCTTTTTCAGAATGTAGAAAACCTCGAATGCAAGCACGTTCAGTGAGACTTGCTCGTTCGGCCGTTTTAGGGTGATCTTGAGAATTTCAGCACAATTTAAAACCGAAGGTTACGCGCCGCAAAATGGTGGTCCATCTGGCGGCGCATACTAATGATTTAAAAAACGTTTTTAATGAAGTGACATTAGATTCAGATTTATATCCGTTATAGATAATTACATTGCTAGAGAAATAACAGGCGTTAAAACGATATATACCACGCTAAGTCATGCATACACAAAACTAATAATACAATATAAATTCAAAACGTTCAAAGAGAACATTAAAAATGAGTAAAATGTCTTTTTTCGGCTTCTTGACGACCTCGAATGTCAAGACACTATCCAGGAGTCTTTATGTTAGGGTCGTTTTAGGGTGCTCTCGAGAATTACCGCACAATTTGAAACCGAAGGTTATGCGCCGCCAAATGGTACTCGATTTGGCGGCGCATATTAATGATTTAAAAAAGCGTGTTTAATGAAGTGACATTAGTTTCAAATTTATATGCGTTATACATAATTACATTCGAGTGAAATAATAGGCCTTAAAACAATATGTACCATGCTAAGTCATGCATACACAAAGGAATAATATGAATGAAATTCAAAACGCTCAAAATCGAAAGGCAAATTTGAAGGTTTTCGAGGCTTCGTTTAGAAAAATATTTGGGACAAACCGCCTACGGCAGTTTGCCAACGGATAGATCCCGAAAAAATAAACGATTTGAAAAAAAGCGGTGACTAAATCGGAGCTACGAGTCAAAAGATACGATAGATCTAACATTTTGGCCAAAACACAAAACACCAAGCACCACGAACCGTCGATGGTGTTTGGTGCGTGGTGCGAATTTGCGAGAAAATATGTCTTTTACGGAATCTAGACAACCTCGAATGGCAAGCACGTTCAGACAGTCTTGCTCGTTCGGCCGTTTTAGGGTGATCTTGAGAATTTCAGCACAATTTAAAACCGAAGGTTACACGCCGCCAAATGGTAGTCCATCTGGCGGCGCATACTAATGATTTAAAAAACATTTTTAATGAAGTGACATTAGATTCAGATTTATATCCGTGATAGATAATTACATTGCGAGAGAAATAACAGGCGTTAAAACGATATATACCATGCTAAGACATGCATACACAAAACTAATAATACAATATAGATGGAAAACGTTCAAAGAGAACATTAATAATGAGTAAAATGTCTTTTTTCAGCTTCTTGACGACCTCGAATGTCAAGACACTATCCTGGAGTCTTTATGTTAGGTTCGTTTTAGGGTGATCTCGAGAATTTCAGCACAATTTGAAACCGAAGGTTATGCGCCGCCAAATGGTACTCCATCTGGCGGCGCATATTAATGAATTAAAAAAGCGTGTTTAATGAAGTGACATTAGATTCAAATTTATATGCGTTATACATAATTAAATTCGAGTAAAATAATAGGCCTTAAAATAATATGTACCATGCTAAGTCATGCATACACAAAGGAATAATATGAATGAAATTCAAAACACTCAAAATCGAAAGGCAAATTTGAAGGTTTTCGAGGCCTCGTTTTGAAAAATATTTGGGATAAACCATCTACGGAAGTTTTCCAACGGATAGATCTCGAAAAAATAAACGATTTGAAAAAAACGGTGACTAAATCGGAGCTACGAGTCAAAAGATACGATAGATCTAACATTTTGGCCAAAGACACAAAACACCAAGCACCACTAACCGTTGGTGGTGTTTGTTGCGTGGTGCGATTTTGCGAGAAAAGATGTCTTTTTCGAAATCTAGACAACCTCGAATGGCAAGGACGTTCAGAGAGTCTTGCTCGTTCGGCCATTTTAGGGTGATCTTGAGAATTTCATCACAATTTAAAACTGAAGGTTACGCGCCGCCAAATGGTAGTCCATCTGGCGGCACATACTAATGATTTAAAAAACGTTTTTAATGAAGTGACATTAGATTCAGATTTATATCCGTTATAGATAATTACATTGCAAGAGAAATAACAGGCGTTAAAACGATATATACCATGCTAAGTCATGCAGACACAAAACTAATAATACAATATAAATTGAAAACGTTCAAAGAGAACATTAAAAATGAGTAAAGTGTCTTTTTTCGGCTTCTTGACGACCTCGAATGTCAAGACACTATCCAGGAGTCTTTATGTTAGGGTTGTTTTAGGGTGATCTCGAGAATTACCGCACAATTTGAAACTGAAGGTTATGCGCCGCCAAATGGTACTCGATTTGGCGGCGCATATTAATGATTTAAAAAAGCGTGTTTAATGAAGTGACATTAGTTTCAAATTTATATGCGTTATACCTAATTACATTCGAGTGAAATAATAGGCCTTAAAACAATATGTACCATGCTAAGTCATGCATACAAAAAGGAATAATATGAATAAAATTCAAAACGATCAAAATCTAAAGGCAAATTTGAAGGTTTTCGAGGCTTCGTTTCGAAAAATATTTGGGACAAACCGCCTACGGAAGTTTTCCAATGAATAGATCCCGAAAAAATACACGATTTGAAAAAAAGCGGTGACTAAATCGGAGCTACGAGTCAAAAGATACGAAAGATCTAACATTTTGGCCAAAACACAAAACACCAAGCACCACGAACCGTCGGTGGTGTTTGGTGCGTGGTGTGATTTTGCGAGAAAAGATGTCTTTTTCGGAATCTAGACAACCTCGAATGGCAAGCACGTTCAGTGAGTCTTGCTCGTTCGGCCGTTTTAGGGTGATCTTGAGAATTTCAGCACAATTTAAAACCGAAGGTTACACGCCACCAAATGGTAGTCCATCTGGCGGCGCATACTAATGATTTAAAAAACGTTTTTAATGAAGTGACATTAGATTCAGATTTATATCCATTATAGATAATTACATTGCAAGAGAAATAACACGCGTTAAAACGATATATACCATGCTAAGTCATGCATACACAAAACTAATAATACCATATAGATGGAAAACGTTCAAAGAGAACATTAAAAATGAGTAAAATGTCTTTTTTTGGCTTCTTGACGACCTCAAATGTCAAGACACTATCCAAAAGTCTTTATATTAGGTTCGTTTTAGGGTGATCTCGAGAATTTCAGCACAATTTGAAACCGAAGGTTATGCGCCGCCAAATGGTACTCCATCTGACGGCGCATATTAATGATTTTAAAAAGCGTGTTTAATGAAGTGACATTAGATTCAAATTTATACGCGTTATACATAATTACATTCGAGTGAAATAATAGTCCTTAAAACAATATGTACCATGCTAAGTCATGCATACACAAAGGAATAATATGAATAAAATTCAAAACGCTCAAAATCGAAAGGCAAATTTGAATGTTTTCGATGCCTCGTTTCGAAAAATATTTGGGACAAACCGCCTACGGAAATTTGCCAACGGATAGATCTCGAAAAAATACACGATTTGAAAAAAACGGTGACTAAATCGGAGCTACGAGTCAAAAGATACAATAGATCTAACATTTTGGCCAAAGACACAAAACACCAAGCACCACTAACCGTCGGTGGTGTTTGGTGCGTGGTGAAATTTTGCGAGAAAAGATGTCTTTTTCGGAATCTAGACAACCTCGAATGGCAAGCACGTTCAGAGAGTCTTGCTCGTTCGGCCATTTTAGGGTGATCTTGAGAATTTCATCACAATTTAAAACTGAAGGTTACGCGCCGCCAAATGGTAGTCCATCTGGCGGCACATACTAATGATTTAAAAAACGTTTTTAATGAAGTGACATTAGATTCAGATTTATATCCATTATAGATAATTACATTGCAAGAGAAATAACAGGCGTTAAAACGATATATACCATGCTAAGTCATGCATACACAAAACTAATAATACAATATAAATTGAAAACGTTCAAAGAGAACATTAAAAATGAGTAAAGTGTCTTTTTTCGACTTCTTGACGACCTCGAATGTCAAGACACTATCCAGGAGTCTTTATCTTAGGGTCTTTTTAGGGTGATATCAAGAATTACCGCACAATTTGAAACCGAAGGTTATGCGTCGCTAAATGGTACTCAATCTGGCGGCGCATATTAATGATTTAAAAAAGCGTGTTTAATGAAGTGACATTAGTTTCAAATTTATATGCATTATACATAATTACATTCGAGTGAAATAATAGGCCTTAAAACAATATGTACCATGCTAAGTCATGCATACACAAAGGAATAATATGAATCAAATTCAAAACGCTCAAAATCGAAAGGCAAATTTGAAGGTTTTTGAGGCTTCGTTTTGAAAAATATTTGAGAAAAACCGCCTACGGAAGTTTGCCAATGGATAGATCCCAAAAAAACCACGATTTGAAAAAAAACCGGTGACTAAATCGGAGCTACGAGTCAAAAGATACGATAGATCTAACATTTTGGCCAAAACACAAAACACCAAACACCACGAACTGTCGGTGGTGTTTGGTGCGTGGTGCGATTTTGCGAAAAAAGATGTCTTTTTCGGAATCTAGACAACCTCGAATGGCAAGCATGTTCTGAGAGTCTTGCTCGTTCGGCCGTTTTTGGGTGATCTTGAGAATTTCAGCACAATTTAAAACCGAAGGTTACGCGCCGCCAAATGGTAGTCCATCTGGCGGCGCATACTAATGATTTAAAAAACGTTTTTAATGAAGTGACATTAGATTCAGATTTATATCAGTTATAGATAATTACATTGCTAGAGAAATAACAGGCGTTAAAACGATATATACCATACAATATAAATGGAAAACGTTCAAAGAGAACATTAAAAATGAGTAAAATGTCTTTTTTTCAGCTTCTTGATGACCTCGAATGTCAAGACACTATCCAGGAGTCTTTATGTTAGGTTCGTTTTAGGGTGATCTCGAGAATTTCAGCACAATTTGAAACCGAAGGTTATGCGCCGCCAAACGGTACTCCATCTGGCGGCGTATATTAATGATTTAAAAAAGCGTGTTTAATGAAGTGACATTAGATTCAAAATTATATGCGTTATACATAATTACATTCGAGTGAAATAATAGGCCTTAAAACAATATGTACCATGCTAAGTCATGCATACACAAAGGAATAATATGAATGAAATTCAAAACACTCAAAATCGAAAGGCAAATTTGAAGGTTTTCGAGGCCTCGTTTCGAAAAATATTTGGGACAAACCGCCTACGGCAGTTTGCCAACGGATAGATCTCGAAAAAATACACAATTTGAAAAAAACGGTGACTAAATCAGAGCTACGAGTCAAAAGATACGATAGATCTAACATTTTGGCCAATGACACAAAACACCAAGCACCACTAACCGTCGGTGGTGTTTGGTGTGTGGTGCGATTTTACGAGAAAAGATGTCTTTTTCGGAATCTAGACAACCTCGAATGGCAAGCATGTTCAAAGATTCTTGCTCGTTTGGCCATTTTAGGGTGATCTTGAGAATTTCATCACAATTTAAAACTGAAGGTTACGCGCCGCCAAATGGTAGTCCATCTGGCGGCACATACTAATGATTTAAAAAACGTTTTTAATGAAGTGACATTAGATTCAGATTTATATCCGTTATAGATAATTACATTGCAAGAGAAATAACAGGCGTTAAAACGATATATACCATGCTAAGTCATGCAGACACAAAACTAATAATACAATATAAATTGAAAACGTTCAAAGAGAACATTAAAAATGAGTAAAGTGTCTTTTTCGGCTTCTTGACGACAAGAAACTATCCAGGAGTCTTTATGTTAGGGTCGTTTTAGGGTGATTTCGAGAATTACCGCACAATTTGAAACCGAAGGTTATGCGCCGCCAAATGGTACTCGATCTGGCGGCGCATATTAATGATTTAAAAAAGCGTGTTTAATGAAGTGACATTAGTTTCAAATTTATATGCATTATACATAATTACATTCGAGTGAAATAATAGGCCTTAAAACAATATGTACCATGCTAAGTCATGCATACACAAAGGAATAATATGAATGAAATTCAAAACGCTCTAAATCGAAAGGCAAATTTGAAGGTTTTCGAGGCTTCGTTTCGAAAAATATTTGGGACAAACCCCCTACGGAAGTTTGTCAACGGCTAGATCCCGAAAAAATACACGATTTGAAAAAAAGCGGTGACTAAATCGGAGCTACGAGTCAAAAGATACGAAAGATCTAACATTTTGACCAAAACACAAAACACCAAGCACCACGAACCGTCGGTGGTGTTTGGTGCGTGGTGCGATTTTGCGAGAAAAGATGTTTTTTTCGGAATATAGACAACCTCAAATGGCAAGCACGTCCAGTGAGTCTTGCTCGTTCGGCCGTTTTAGGGTGATCTTGAGAATTTCAGCACAATTTAAAACTGAAGGTTACGCGCCGCCAAATGGTAGTCAATCTGGCGGCACATACTAATGATTTAAAAAACGTTTTTAATGAAGTGACATTAGATTCAGAGTTATATCCGTTATATATAATTACATTGCGAGAGAAATAACAGGCATTAAAACGATATATACCATGCTAAGTCATGCATACACAAAACTAATAATACAATATAGATGGAAAACGTTCAAAGAGAACATTAAAAATGAGTAAAATGTCTTTTTTTGGTTACTTGACGACCTCGAATGTCAAGACACTATCCAAAAGTCTTTATGTTAGGTTCGTTTTAGGGTGATCTCGAGAATTTCAGCACAATTTGAAACCGAAGGTTATGCGCCGCCAAATGGTACTCCATCTGACGGCGCATATTAATGATTTAAAAAAACGTGTTTAATGAAGTGACATTAGATTCAAATTTATATGCGTTATACATAATTACATTCGAGTGAAATAATAGTCCTTAAAATAATATGTACCATGCTAAGTCATGCATACACAAAGGAATAATATGAATAAAATTCAAAACGCTTAAAATCGAAAGGCAAATTTGAATGTTTTCGATGCCTCGTTTCGAAAAATATTTGGGATAAACCCCCTACGGCAGTTTGCCAACGGATAGATCCCGAAAAAGTACACGATTTGAAAAAAAACGGTGACTAAATCGGAGCTACGAGTCAAGAGATACGATAGATCTAACATTTTGGCCAAAGACACAAAACACCAAGCACCACTAACCGTCGGTGGTGTTTGGTGCGTGGTGCGATTTTGCGAGAAAAGATGTCTTTTTTGGAATCTAGACAATCTCGAATGGCAAGCACGTTCAGAGAGTCTTGCTCGTTCGGCCATTTTAGGGTGATCTTGAGAATTTCATCACAATTTAAAACTGAAGGTTACGCGCCGCCAAATGGTAGTCCATCTGGCGGCACATACTAATGATTTAAAAAACGTTTTTAATGAAGTGACATTAGATTCAAATTTATATCCGTTATAGATAATTACATTGCAAGAGAAATAATAGGCGTTAAAACGATATATACAATGCTAAGTCATGCATACACAAAACTAATAATACAATATAAATTGAAAACGTTCAAAGAGAACATTAAAAATGAGTAAAGTGTCTTTTTTCAGCTTCTTGACGACCTCGAATGTCAAGACACTATCCAGGAGTCTTTATGTTAGGTTCGTTTTAGGGTGATATCGAGAATTTTAGCACAATTTGAAACCGAAGGTTATGCGCCGCCAAATGGTACTCCATCTGGCGGCGCATATTAATGATTTAAAAAAGCGTGTTTAATGAAGTGACATTAGATTCAAATTTATATGCGTTATACATAATTACATTCGAGTGAAATAATAGGCCTTAAAACAATATGTACCATGCTAAGTCATGCATACACAAAGGAATAATATGAATGAAATTCAAAACGCTCAAAATCGAAAGGCAAATTTGAAGATTTTCGAGGCCTCATATCGAAAAATATTTGGGACAAACCCCCTACGGTAGTTTGCCAACGGATAGATCCCGAAAAAATACACGATTTGAAAAAAAACGGTGACTAAATCGGAGCTACGAGTCAAAAGATACGATAGATCTAACATTTTGGCCAAAGACACAAAACACCAAGCACCACGAACCGTCGGTGGTGTTTGGTGCGTGGTGCGATTTTGCGAGAAAAGATGTCTTTTTCGGAATCTAGACAACCTCGAATGGCAAGCACGTTCAGAGAGTCTTGCTCATTCGACCATTTTAGGGTGATCTTGAGAATTTCATCACAATTTAAAACTGAAGGTTACGCGCCGCCAAATGGTAGTCCATCTGGCGGCGCATACTAATGATTTAAAAAACGTTTTTAATGAAGTGACATTAGATTCAGATTTATATCCGTTATATATAATTACATTGCGAGAGAAATAACAGGCGTTAAAACGATATATACCATGCTAAGTCATGCATACACAAAACTAATAATACAATATAAATGGAAAACGTTCAAAGAGAACATTAAAAATGAGTAAAGTGTCTTTTTTCGGCTTCTTGAAGACCTCGAATGTCAAGACACTTTCCAGGAGTCTTTATGTTAGGGTCGTTTTAGGGGGATCTCAAGAATTACCGCACAATTTGAAACCGAAGGTTATGCGCCGCCAAATGGTACTCGATCTGGCGGCGCATATTAATGATTTAAAAAAGCGTGTTTAATGAAGTGACATTAGTTTCAAATTTACATGCGTTATACATAATTACATTCGAGTGAAATAATAGGCCTTAAAACAATATGTACCATGCTAAGTCATGCATACACAAAGGAATAATATGAATGAAATTCAAAACGCTCAAAATCGAAAGGCAAATTTGAAGGTTTTCGAGGCTCCGTTTTGAAAAATATTTGGGACAAACCGCCTACGGAAGTTTGCCAATGGATAGATCCCGAAAAAATACATGATTTGAAAAAAACCGGTGACTAAATCGGAGCTACGAGTCAAAAGATACGATAGATCTAACATTTTGGCCAAAACACAAAACACCAAGCACCACGAACCGTCGGTGGTTTTTGGTGCGTGGTGCGATTTTGTGAGAAAAGATGTCTTTTTCGGAATCTAGACAACCTCGAATGGCAAGCACGTTCAGAGAGTCTTGCTCATTCGGCCGTTTTAGGGTGATCTTGAGAATTTCAGCACAATTTAAAACCGAAGGTTACGCGCCGCCAAATGGTAGTCCATCTGGTGGCGCATACTAATGATTTAAAAAACGTTTTTAATGAAGTGACATTAGATTCAGATTTATATCCATTATAGATAATTACATTGCTAGAGAAATAACAGGCATTAAAACGATATATACCATACAATATAAATGGAAAACGTTCAAAGAGAACATTAAAAATGAGTAAAATGTCTTTTTTCAGCTTCTTGACGACCTCGAATGTCAAGAAACTATCCAGGAGTCTTTATGTTAGGTTCGTTTTAGGGTGATCTCGAGAATTTCAGCACAATTTGAAATTGAAGGTTATGCGCCGTCAAATGGTACTCCATCTGGCGGCGCATATTAATGATTTAAAAAGCGTGTTTAATGAAGTGACATTAGATTCATATTTATATGCATTATACATAATTACATTCGAGTGAAATAATAGGACTTAAAACAATAAGTACCATGCTAAGTCATGCATACACAAAGGAATAATATGAATGAAATTCAAAACGCTCAAAATCGAAAGGCAAATTTGAATGTTTTCGAGGCCTCGTTTCGAAAAAAATTTGGGACAAACCGCCTACGGCAGTTTGCAGACAGATAGATCTCGAAAAACTACACGATTTGAAAAAAACAGTGACTAAATCGTAGCTACGAGTCAAAAGATACGATTGATCTAACATTTTGGCCAAAGACACAAAACACCAAGCACCACTAACCGTCGGTGGTGTTTGGTGCGCGGTGCTATTTTGCGAGAAAAGATGTCTTTTTCGGAATCTAGACAACCTCGAATGGCAAGCACGTTCAGAGAGTCTTGCTCGTTCGGCCATTTTAAGGTGATCTTGAGAATTTCATCACAATTTAAAACTGAAGGTTACGCGCCGCCAAATGGTAGTCCATCTGGCGGCACATACTAATGATTTAAAAAACGTGTTTAATGAAGTGACGTTAGATTCATATTTATATCCATTATAGATAATTACATTGCAAGAGAAATAACAGGCGTTAAAACGATATATACCATGCTAAGTCATGCATACACAAAACTAATAATACAATATAAATTGAAAACGTTCAAAGAGAACATTAAAAATGAGTAAAGTGTCTTTTTTCGGCTTTTTGACGACCTTGAATGTCAAGACACTATCCAGGAGTCTTTATGTTAGGGTCGTTTTAGGGTGATCTCGAGAATTACCGCACAATTTGAAACCGAAGGTTATGCACCGCCAAATGGTACTCGATCTGGCGGCGCATATTAATGATTTAAAAAAACGTATTTAATGAAGTGACATTAGTTTCAAATTTATATGCGTTATACATAATTACATTCGAGTGAAATAATAGGCCTTAAAACAATATGTATCATTCTAAGTCATGCATACACAAAGGAATAATATGAATGAAATTCAAAACGCTCAAAATCGAAAGGCAAATTTGAAGGTTTTCGAGGCTTCGTTTCGAAAAATATTTGGGACAAACCGCCTACGGAAGTTTGCCAACGGATAGATCCCGAAAAAATACACGATTTGAAAAAAAGCGAAATCGGAGCTACGAGTCAAAAGATACGATAGATCTAACATTTTGGCCAAAATACAAAACACCAAGCACCACGAACCGTCGGTGGTGTTTGGTGCATGGTGCGATTTTGCGAGAAAAGATGTCTTTTTCGGAATCTAGACAACCTCGAATGCAAGCACGTTCAGTGAGACTTGCTCGTTCGGCCGTTTTAGGGTGATCTTGAGAATTTTAGCACAATTTAAAACCGAAGGTTACGCGCCGCCAAATGGTAGTCCATCTGGCGGCGCATACTAATGATTTAAAAAACGTTTTTAATGAAGTGACATTAGATTCAGATTTATATCTGTTATAGATAATTACATTGCTAGAGAAATAACAGGCGTTAAAACGATATATACCACGCTAAGTCATGTATACACAAAACTAATAATACAATATAAATTGAAAACGTTCAAAGAGAACATTAAAAATGAGTAAAATGTCTTTTTTCGGCTTCTTGACGACCTCGAATGTCAAGACACTATCCAGGAGTCTTTATGTTAGGGTCGTTTTAGGGTGCTCTCGAGAATTACCGCATAATTTGAAACCGAAGGTTATGCGCCGCCAAATGGTACTCGATTTGGCGGCGCATATTAATGATTTAAAAAAGCGTGTTTAATGAAGTGACATTAGTTTCAAATTTATATGCGTTATACATAATTACATTCGAGTGAAATAATAGGCCTTAAAACAATATGTACCATGCTAAGTCATGCATACACAAAGGAATAATATGAATGAAATTCAAAACGCTCAAAATCGAAAGGCAAATTTGAAGGTTTTCGAGGCTTCGTTTAGAAAAATATTTGGGACAAACCTCCTACGGCAGTTTGCCAATGGATAGATCCCGAAAAAATACACGATTTGAAAAAAAGCGGTGACTAAATCGGAGCTACGAGTCAAAAGATACGATAGGTCTAACATTTTGGCCAAAACACAAAACACCAAGCACCACGAACCGTCGATGGTGTTTGGTGCGTGGTGCGAATTTGCGAGAAAATATGTCTTTTTCGGAATCTAGACAACCTCGAATGGCAAGCACGTTCAGACAGTCTTGCTCGTTCGGCCTTTTTAGGGTGATCTTGAGAATTTCAGCACAATTTAAAACCGAAGGTTACGCGCCGCCAAATGGTAGTCCATCTGGCGGCGCATACTAATGATTTAAAAATCATTTTTAATGAAGTGACATTAGATTCAGATTTATATCCGTGATAGATAATTACATTGCGAGAGAAATAACAGGCGTTAAAACGATATATACCATGCTAAGACATGCATACACAAAACTAATAATACAATATAGATGGAAAACGTTCTAAGAGAACATTAATAATGAGTAAAATGTCTTTTTTCAGCTTCTTGACGACCTCGAATGTCAAGACACTATCCTGGAGTCTTTATGTTAGGTTCGTTTTAGGGTGATCTCGAGAATTTCAGCACAATTTGAAACCGAAGGTTATGCGCCGCCAAATGGTACTCCATATGGCGGCGCATATTAATGATTTAAAAAAGCGTGTTTAATGAAGTGACATTAGATTCAAATTTATATGCGTTATACATAATTACATTCGAGTGAAATAATAGGCCTTAAAACAATATGTGCCATGCTAAGTCATGCATACACAAATGAATAATATGAATGAAATTCAAAACACTCAAAATCGAAAGGCAAATTTGAAGGTTTTCGAGGCCTCGTTTTGAAAAATATTTGGGACAAACCATCTACGGCAGTTTTCCAACGGATAGATCTCGAAAAAATAATCGATTTGAAAAAAACGGTGACTAAATCGGAGCTACGAGTCAAAAGATACGATAGATCTAACATTTTGGCCAAAGACACAAAACACCAAGCACCACTAACCGTTGGTGGTGTTTGGTGCGTGGTGCGATTTTGCGAGAAAAGATGTCTTTTTCGGAATCTAGACAACCTCGAATGGCAAGCACATTCAGAGAGTCTTGCTCGTTCGGCCATTTTAGGGTGATCTTGAGAATTTCATCAAAATTTAAAACTGAAGGTTACGCGCCGCCAAATGGTAGTCCATCTGGCGGCACATACTAATGATTTAAAAAACGTTTTTAATGAAGTGACATTAGATTCAGATTTATATCCGTTATAGATAATTACATTGCAAGAGAAACAACAGCCGTTAAAACGATATATACCATGCTAAGTCATGCAGACACAAAACTAATAATACAATATAAATTGAAAACGTTCAAAGAGAACATTAAAAATGAGTTAAGTGTCTTTTTTCGGCTTCTTGACGACCTCGAATGTCAAGACACTATCCAGGAGTCTTTATGTTAGGGTCGTTTTAGGGTGATCTCGAGAATTACCGCACAATTTGAAACTGAAGGTTATGCGCCGCCAAATGGTACTCGATCTGGCGGCACATATTAATGATTTAAAAAAGCGTGTTTAATGAAGTGACATTAGTTTCAAATTTATATGCGTTATACATAATTACATTCGAGTGAAATAATAGGCCTTAAAACAATATGTACCATGCTAAGTCATGCATACACAAAGGAATAATATGAATGAAATTCAAAACGATCAAAATCGAAAGGCAAATTTGAAGGTTTTCGAGGCTTCGTTTCGAAAAAATTTGGGACAAACCGCCTACGGAAGTTTTCCAACGGATAGATCCCGAAAAAATACACGATTTGAAAAAAAGCGGTGACTAAATCGGAGCTACGAGTCAAAAGATACGAAAGATCTAACATTTTGGCCAAAACACAAAACACCAAGCACCACGAACCGTCGGTGGTGTTTGGTGAGTGGTGCAATTTTGCGAGAAAAGATGTCTTTTTCGGAATCTAGACAACCTCGAATGGCAAGCACGTTCTGTGAGTCTTGCTCGTTCGGCCGTTTTAGGGTGATCTTGAGAATTTCAGCACAATTTAAAACCGAAGGTTACACGCCACCAAATGGTAGTCCATCTGGCGGCGCATACTAATGATTTAAAAAAAGTTTTTAATGAAGTGACATTAGATTCAAATTTATATCCGTTATAGATAATTACATTACAAGAGAAATAACACGCGTTAAAACGATATATACCATGCTAAGTCATGCATACACAAAACTAATAATACAATATTGATGGAAAACGTTCAAAGAGAACATTAAAAATGAGTAAAATGTCTTTTTTTTGGCTTCTTGACGACCTCGAATGTCAAGACACTATCCAAAAGTCTTTATGTTAGGTTTGTTTTAGGGTGATCTCAAGAATTTCAGCACAATTTGAAACCGAAGGTTACGCGCCGCCAAATGGTACTCCATCTGACGGCGCATATTAATGATTTTAAAAAGCGTGTTTAATGTAGTGACATTAGATTCAAATTTATATGCGTTATACATAATTACATTCGAGTGAAATAATAGTCCTTAAAACAATATGTACCATGCTAAGTCATGCATACACAAAGGAATAATATGAATAAAATTCAAAACGCTCAAAATCGAAAGGCAAATTTGAATGTTTTCGATGCCTCGTTTCGAAAAATATTTGGGACAAACCGCCTACGGCAATTTGCCAACGGATAGATCTCGAAAAAATACACGATTTGAAAAAAACGGTGACTAAATCGGAGCTACGAGTCAAAAGGTACAATAGATCTAACATTTTGGCCAAAGACACAAAACACCAAGCACCACTAACCGTCGGTGGTGTTTGGTGCGTGGTGCGATTTTGCGAGAAAAGATGTCTTTTTCGGAATCTAGACAACCTCGAATGTCAAGCACGTTCAGAGAGTCTTGCTCGTTCGGCCATTTTAGGGTGATCTTGAGAATTTCATCACAATTTAAAACTGAAGGTTACGCGCCGCCAAATGGTAGTCCATCTGGCGGCACATACTAATGATTTAAAAAATGTTTTTAATGAAGTGACATTAGATTCAGATTTATATCCGTTATAGATAATTATATTACAAGAGAAATAACAGGCGTTAAAACGATATATACCATGCTAAGTCATGCATACACAAAACTAATAATACAATATAAATTGAAAACGTTCAAAGAGAACATTAAAAATGAGTAAAGTGTCTTTTTTCGGCTTCTTGACGACCTCGAATGTCAAGACACTTTCCAGGAGTCTTTAAGTTAGGGTCGTTTTAGGGTGATCTCGAGAATTACCGCACAATTTGAAACCGAAGGTTATGCGCCACCAAATGGTACTCGATCTGGCGGCGCATATTAATGATTTAAAAAAGCGTGTTTAATGAAGTGACATTAGTTTCAAATTTACATGCGTTATACATAATTACATTCGAGTGAAATAATAGGCCTTAAAACAATATGTACAATGCTAAGTCATGCATACACAAAGGAATAATATGAATGAAATTCAAAACGCTCAAAATCGAAAGGCAAATTTGAAGGTTTTCGAGGCTCCGTTTCGAAAAATATTTGGGACAAACCGCCTACGGAAGTTTGACAATGGATAGATCCCGAAAAAATACATGATTTGAAAAAAAGCGGTGACTAAATCGGAGCTACGAGTCAAAAGATACGATAGATATAACATTTTGGCCAAAACACAAAACCCCAAGCACCACGAACCGTCGATGGTGTTTGGTGCGTGGTGCGATTTTGTGAGAAAAGATGTCTTTTTCGGAATCTAGACAACCTCGAATGGCAAGCACGTTCAGAGAGTCTTGCTCATTCGGCCGTTTTAGGGTGATCTTGAGAATTTCAGCACAATTTAAAACCGAAGGTTACGCGCCGCCAAATGGTAGTCCATCTGATGGCGCATACTAATGATTTAAAAAACGTTTTTAATGAAGTGACATTAGATTCAGATTTATATCCGTTATAGATAATTACATTGCTAGAGAAATAACAGGCATTAAAACGATATATACCATACAATATAAATGGAAAACGTTCAAAGAGAACATTAAAAATGAGTAAAATGTCTTTTTTCAGCTTCTTGACGACTCGAATGTCAAGAAACTATCCAGGAGTCTTTATGTTAGGTTCGTTTTAGGGTGATCTCGAGAATTTCAGCACAATTTGAAATCGAAGGTTATGCGCCGCCAAATGGTACTCCATATGGCGGCGCATATTAATGATTTAAAAAAGCGTGTTTAATGAAGTGACATTAGATTCAAATTTATATGCGTTATACATAATTACATTCGAGTGAAATAATAGGCCTTAAAACAATATGTGCCATGCTAAGTCATGCATACACAAATGAATAATATGAATGAAATTCAAAACACTCAAAATCGAAAGGCAAATTTGAAGGTTTTCGAGGCCTCGTTTTGAAAAATATTTGGGACAAACCATCTACGGCAATTTTCCAACGGATAGATCTCGAAAAAATAATCGATTTGAAAAAAACGGTGACTAAATCGGAGCTACGAGTCAAAAGATACGATAGATCTAACATTTTGGCCAAAGACACAAAACACCAAGCACCACTAACCGTTGGTGGTGTTTGGTGCGTGGTGCGATTTTGCGAGAAAAGATGTCTTTTTCGGAATCTAGACAACCTCGAATGGCAAGCACATTCAGAGAGTCTTGCTCGTTCGGCCATTTTAGGGTGATCTTGAGAATTTCATCACAATTTAAAACTGAAGGTTACGCGCCGCCAAATGGTAGTCCATCTGGCGGCACATACTAATGATTTAAAAAACGTTTTTAATGAAGTGACATTAGATTCAGATTTATATCCGTTATAGATAATTACATTGCAAGAGAAACAACAGCCGTTAAAACGATATATACCATGCTAAGTCATGCAGACACAAAACTAATAATACAATATAAATTGAAAACGTTCAAAGAGAACATTAAAAATGAGTTAAGTGTCTTTTTTCGGCTTCTTGACGACCTCGAATGTCAAGACACTATCCAGGAGTCTTTATGTTAGGGTCGTTTTAGGGTGATCTCGAGAATTACCGCACAATTTGAAACTGAAGGTTATGCGCCGCCAAATGGTACTCGATCTGGCGGCACATATTAATGATTTAAAAAAGCGTGTTTAATGAAGTGACATTAGTTTCAAATTTATATGCGTTATACATAATTACATTCGAGTGAAATAATAGGCCTTAAAACAATATGTACCATGCTAAGTCATGCATACACAAAGGAATAATATGAATGAAATTCAAAACGATCAAAATCGAAAGGCAAATTTGAAGGTTTTCGAGGCTTCGTTTCGAAAAAATTTGGGACAAACCGCCTACGGAAGTTTTCCAACGGATAGATCCCGAAAAAATACACGATTTGAAAAAAAGCGGTGACTAAATCGGAGCTACGAGTCAAAAGATACGAAAGATCTAACATTTTGGCCAAAACACAAAACACCAAGCACCACGAACCGTCGGTGGTGTTTGGTGAGTGGTGCAATTTTGCGAGAAAAGATGTCTTTTTCGGAATCTAGACAACCTCGAATGGCAAGCACGTTCTGTGAGTCTTGCTCGTTCGGCCGTTTTAGGGTGATCTTGAGAATTTCAGTACAATTTAAAACCGAAGGTTACACGCCACCAAATGGTAGTCCATCTGGCGGCGCATACTAATGATTTAAAAAAAGTTTTTAATGAAGTGACATTAGATTCAAATTTATATCCGTTATAGATAATTACATTACAAGAGAAATAACACGCGTTAAAACGATATATACCATGCTAAGTCATGCATACACAAAACTAATAATACAATATTGATGGAAAACGTTCAAAGAGAACATTAAAAATGAGTAAAATGTCTTTTTTTTGGCTTCTTGACGACCTCGAATGTCAAGACACTATCCAAAAGTCTTTATGTTAGGTTTGTTTTAGGGTGATCTCAAGAATTTCAGCACAATTTGAAACCGAAGGTTACGCGCCGCCAAATGGTACTCCATCTGACGGCGCATATTAATGATTTTAAAAAGCGTGTTTAATGTAGTGACATTAGATTCAAATTTATATGCGTTATACATAATTACATTCGAGTGAAATAATAGTCCTTAAAACAATATGTACCATGCTAAGTCATGCATACACAAAGGAATAATATGAATAAAATTCAAAACGCTCAAAATCGAAAGGCAAATTTGAATGTTTTCGATGCCTCGTTTCGAAAAATATTTGGGACAAACCGCCTACGGCAATTTGCCAACGGATAGATCTCGAAAAAATACACGATTTGAAAAAAACGGTGACTAAATCGGAGCTACGAGTCAAAAGGTACAATAGATCTAACATTTTGGCCAAAGACACAAAACACCAAGCACGACTAACCGTCGGTGGTGTTTGGTGCGTGGTGCGATTTTGCGAGAAAAGATGTCTTTTTCGGAATCTAGACAACCTCGAATGGCAAGCACGTTCAGAGAGTCTTGCTCGTTCGGCCATTTTAGGGTGATCTTGAGAATTTCATCACAATTTAAAACTGAAGGTTACGCGCCGCCAAATGGTAGTCCATCTGGCGGCACATACTAATGATTTAAAAAACGTTTTTAATGAAGTGACATTAGATTCAGATTTATATCCGTTATATTTAATTATATTACAAGAGAAATAACAGGCGTTAAAACGATATATACCATGCTAAGTCATGCATACACAAAACTAATAATACAATATAAATTGAAAACGTTCAAAGAGAACATTAAAAATGAGTAAAGTGTCTTTTTTCGGCTTCTTGACGACCTCGAATGTCAAGACACTATCCAGGAGTCTTTATCTTAGGGTCTTTTTAGGGTGATATCAAGAATTACCGCACAATTTGAAACCGAAGGTTATGCGTCGCTAAATGGTACTCAATCTGGCGGCGCATATTAATGATTATAAAAAGCGTGTTTAATGAAGTGACATTAGTTTCAAATTTATATGCGTTATACATAATTACATTCGAGTGAAATAATAGGCATTAAAACAATATGTACCATGCTAAGTCATGCATACACAAAGGAATAATATGAATCAAATTCAAAACGCTCAAAATCGAAAGGCAAATTTGAAGGTTTTTGAGGCTTCGTTTTGAAAAATATTTGAGAAAAACCGCCTACGGAAGTTTGCCAATGGATAGATCCCAAAAAAAACAACGATTTGAAAAAAACCGGTGACTAAATCGGAGCTACGAGTCAAAAGATACGATAGATCTAACATTTTGGCCAAAACACAAAACACCAAACACCACGAATCGTCGGTGGTGTTTGGTGCGTGGTGCGATTTTGCGAGAAAAGATGTCTTTTTCGGAATCTAGACAACCTCGAATGGCAAGCACGTTTAGAGAGTCTTGCTCGTTCGGCCGTTTTTGGGTGATCTTGAGAATTTCAGCACAATTTAAAACCGAAGGTTACGCGCCGCCAAATGGTAGTCCATCTGTCGGCGCATACTAATGATTTAAAAAACGTTTTTAATGAAGTGACATTAGATTCAAATTTATATCAGTTATAGATAATTACATTGCTAGAGAAATAACAGGCGTTAAAACGATATATACCATACAATATAAATGGAAAACGTTCAAAGAGAACATTAAAAATGAGTAAAATGTCTTTTTTTCAGCTTCTTGACGACCTCGAATGTCAAGACACTATCCAGGAGTCTTTATGTTAGGTTCGTTTTAGGGTGATCTCGAGAATTTCAGCACAATTTGAAATCGAAGGTTAGGCGCCGCCAAACGGTACTCCATCTGGCGACGCATATTAATGATTTAAAAAAGCGTGTTTAATGAAGTGACATTAGATTCAAAATTATATGCATTATACATAATTACATTCGAGTGAAATAATAGGCCTTAAAACAATATGTACCATGCTAAGTAATGCATACACAAAGGAATAATATGAATGAAATTCAAAACACTCAAAATCAAAAGGCAAATTTGAAGGTTTTCGAGGCCTCGTTTCGAAAAATATTTGGGACAAACCGCCTACGGCAGTTTGCCAACGGATAGATCTCGAAAAAATACACGATTTGAAAAAAACGGTGACTAAATCAGAGCTACGAGTCAAAAGATACGATAGATCTAACATTTTGGCCAATGACACAAAACACCAAGCACCACTAACCGTCGGTGGTGTTTGGTGTGTGGTGCGATTTTGCGAGAAAAGATGTCTTTTTCGGAATCTAGACAACCTCGAATGGCAAGCATGTTCAGAAAGTCTTGCTCGTTCGGCCATTTTAGGGTGTTCTTGAGAATTTCACCACAATTTAAAACTGAAGGTTACGCGCCGCCAAATGGTAGTCCATCTGGCGGCACATACTAATGATTTAAAAAACGTTTTTAATGAAGTGACATTAGATTCAGATTTATATCCGTTATAGATAATTACATTGCAAGAGAAATAACAGGCGTTAAAACGATATATACCATGCTAAGTCATGCAGACACAAAACTAATAATACAATATAAATTGAAAACGTTCAAAGAGAACATTAAAAATGAGTAAAGTGTCTTTTTTCGGCTTCTTGACGACCTCGAATGTCAAGAAACTATCCAGGAGTCTTTATGTTAGGGTCGTTTTAGGGTGATCTCGAGAATTACCGCACAATTTGATACCGAAGGTTATGCGCCGCCAAATGGTACTCGATCTGGCGGCGCATATTAATGATTTAAAAAAGCGTGTTTAATGAAGTGACATTAGTTTCAAATTTATATGCATTATACATAATTACATTCGAGTGAAATAATAGGCCTTAAAACAATATGTACCATGCTAAGTCATGCATACACAAAGGAATAATATGAATGAAATTCAAAACGCTCTAAATCGAAAGGCAAATTTGAAGGTTTTCGACGCTTCGTTTCAAAAAATATTTGGGACAAACCGCCTACGAAAGTTTGCCAACGGATAGATCCCGAAAAAATACACGATTTGAAAAAAAGCGGTGACTAAATCGGAGCTACGAGTCAAAAGATACGAAAGATCTAACATTTTGACCAAAACACAAAACACCAAGCACCACGAACCGTCGGTGGTGTTTGGTGCGTGGTGCGATTTTGCGAGAAAAGATGTCTTTTTCGGAATATAGACAACCTCGAATGGCAAGCACGTCCAGTGAGTCTTGCTCGTTCGGCCGTTTTAGGGTGATCTTGAGAATTTCAGCACAATTTAAAACCGAAGGTTACGCGCCGCCAAATGGTAGTTAATCTGGCGGCACATACTAATGATTTAAAAAACGTTTTTAATGAAGTGACATTAGATTCAGATTTATATCCGTTATATATAATTACATTGCGAGAGAAATAACAGGCATTAAAACGATATATACCATGCTAAGTCATGCATACACAAAACTAATAATACAATATAGATGGAAAACGTTCAAAGAGAACATTAAAAATGAGTAAAATGTCTTTTTTGGTTTCTTGACGACCTCGAATGTCAAGACACTATCCAAAAGTCTTTATGTTAGGTTCGTTTTAGGGTGATCTCGAGAATTTCAGCACAATTTGAAACCGAAGGTTATGCGCCGCCAAATGGTACTCCATCTGACGGCGCATATTAATGATTTAAAAAAACGTGTTTAATGAAGTGACATTAGATTCAAATTTATATGCGTTATACATAATTACATTCGAGTGAAATAATAGTCCTTAAAATAATATGTACCATGCTAAGTCATGCATACACAAAGGAATAATACGAATAAAATTCAAAACGCTTAAAATCGAAAGGCAAATTTGAATGTTTTTGATGCCTCGTTTCGAAAAATATTTGGGACAAACTGCCTACGGCAATTTGCCAACGGATAGATCTCGAAAAAATACACGATTTGAAAAAAAACGGTGACTAAATCGGAGCTACGAGTCAAAAGATACGATAGATCTAACATTTTGGCCAAAGACACAAAACACCAAGCACCACGAACCGTCGGTGGTGTTTGGTGCGTGGTGCGATTTTGCGAGAAAAAATGTCTTTTTCGGAATCTAGACAACCTCGAATGGCAAGCACGTTCAGAGAGTCTTGCTCGTTCGACCATTTTAGGGTGATCTTGAGAATTTCATCACAATTTAAAACTGAAGGTTACGCGCCGCCAAATGGTAGTCCATCTGGCGGCGCATACTAATGATTTAAAAAACGTTTTTAATGAAGTGACATTAGATTCAGATTTATATCCGTTATATATAATTACATTGCGAGAGAAATAACAGGCGTTAAAACGATATATACCATGCTAAGTCATGCATACACAAAACTAATAATACAATATAAATGGAAAACGTTCAAAGAGAACATTAAAAATGAGTAAAGTGTCTTTTTTCGGCTTCTTGACGACCTCGAATGTCAAGACACTTTCTAGGAGTCTTTATGTTAGGGTCGTTTTAGGGTGATCTCGAGAATTACCGCACAATTTGAAACCGAAGGTTATGCGCCACCAAATGGTACTCGATCTGGCGGCGCATATTAATGATTTAAAAAAGCGTGTTTAATGAAGTGACATTAGTTTCAAATTTACATGCGTTATACATAATTACATTCGAGTGAAATAATAGGCCTTAAAACAATATGTACAATGCTAAGTCATGCATACACAAAGGAATAATATGAATGAAATTCAAAACGCTCAAAATCGAAAGGCAAATTTGAAGGTTTTCGAGGCTCCGTTTCAAAAAATATTTGGGACAAACCGGCTACGGAAGTTTTCCAATGGATAGATCCCGAAAAAATACATGATTTGAAAAAAAGCGGTGACTAAATCGGAGCTACGAGTCAAAAGATACGATAGATCTAACATTTTGGCCAAAACACAAAACACCAAGCACCACGAACCGTCGATGGTGTTTGGTGCGTGGTGCGATTTTGTGAGAAAAGATGTCTTTTTCGGAATCTAGACAACCTCGAATGGCAAGCACGTTCAGAGAGTCTTGCTCATTCGGCCGTTTTAGGGTGATCTTGAGAATTTCAGCACAATTTAAAACCGAAGGTTACGCGCCGCCAAATGGTAGTCCATCTGGTGGCGCATACTAATGATTTAAAAAACGTTTTTAATGAAGTGACATTAGATTCAGATTTATATCCGTTATAGATAATTACATTGTTAGAGAAATAACAGGCATTAAAACGATATATACCATACAATATAAATGGAAAACGTTCAAAGAGAACATTAAAAATGAGTAAAATGTCTTTTTTCAGCTTCTTGACGACCTCGAATGTCAAGAAACTATCCAGGAGTCTTTATGTTAGGTTCGTTTTAGGGTGATCTCGAGAATTTCAGCACAATTTGAAATCGAAGGTTATGCGCCGTCAAATGGTACTCCATCTGGCGGCGCATATTAATGATTTAAAAAAGCGTGTTTAATGAAGTGACATTAGATTCATATTTATATGCATTATACATAATTACATTCGAGTGAAATAATAGGACTTAAAACAATATGTACCATGCTAAGTCATGCATACACAAAGGAATAATATGAATGAAATTCAAAACGCTCAAAATCGAAAGGCAAATTTGAATGTTTTCGAGGCCTCGTTTCGAAAAAAATTTGGGACAAACCGCCTACGGCAGTTTGCAAACGGATAGATCTCGAAAAACTACACGATTTGAAAAAAACAGTGACTAAATCGTAGCTACGAGTCAAAAGATACGATAGATCTAACATTTTGGCCAAAGACACAAAACACCAAGCACCACTAACCGTCGGTGGTGTTTGGTGCGCGGTGCTATTTTGCTAGAAAAGATGTCTTTTTCGGAATCTAGACAACCTCGAATGGCAAGCACGTTCAGAGAGTCTTGCTCGTTCTGCCATTTTAAGGTGATCTTGAGAATTTCATCACAATTTAAAACTGAAGGTTACGCGCCGCCAAATGGTAGTCCATCTGGCGGTAATGATTTAAAAAACGTTTTTAATGAAGTGACATTAGATTCAGATTTATATCCGTTATAGATAATTACATTGCAAGAGAAATAACAGGCGTTAAAACGATATATACCATGCTAAGTCATGCATACACAAAACTAATAATACAATATAAATTGAAAACGTTCAAAGAGAACATTAAAAATGAGTAAAGTGTCTTTTTTCGGCTTTTTGACGACCTCGAATGTCAAGACACTATCCAGGAGTCTTTATGTTAGGGTCGTTTTAGGGTGTTCTCGAGAATTACCGCACAATTTGAAACCGAAGGTTATGCACCGCCAAATGGTACTGATCTGGCGGCGCATATTAATGATTTAAAAAAACGTATTTAATGAAGTGACATTAGTTTCAAATTTATATGCGTTATACATAATTACATTCGAGTGAAATAATAGGCCTTAAAACAATATGTATCATTCTAAGTCATGCATACACAAAGGAATAATATGAATGAAATTCAAAACGCTCAAAATCGAAAGGCAAATTTGAAGGTTTTCGAGGCTCCGTTTCGAAAAATATTTGGGACAAACCGCCTACGGAAGTTTGCCAACGGATAGATCCCGAAAAAATACACGATTTGAAAAAAGCGAAATCGGAGCTACGAGTCAAAAGATACGATAGATCTAACATTTTGGCCAAAATACAAAACACCAAGCACCACGAACCGTCGGTGGTGTTTGGTGCATGGTGCGATTTTGCGAGAAAAGATGTCTTTTTCGGAATCTAGACAACCTCGAATGCAAGCACGTTCAGTGAGACTTGCTCGTTCGGCCATTTTAGGGTGATCTTGAGAATTTCAGCACAATTTAAAATCGAAGGTTACGCGCCGCCAAATGGTAGTCCATCTGGCGGCGCATACTAATGATTTAAAAAACGTTTTTAATGAAGTGACATTAGATTCAGATTTATATGTGTTATAGATAATTACATTGCTAGAGAAATAACAGGCGTTAAAACGATATATACCACGCTAAGTCATGTATACACAAAACTAATAATACAATATAAATTGAAAACGTTCAAAGAGAACATTAAAAATGAGTAAAACGTCTTTTTTGGCTTCTTGACGACCTCGAATGTCAAGACACTATCCAGGAGTCTTTATGTTAGGGTCGTTTTAGGGTGCTCTCGAGAATTACCGCACAATTTGAAACTGAAGGTTATGCGCCGCCAAATGGTACTCGATTTGGCGGCGCATATTAATGATTTAAAAAAGCGTGTTTAATGAAGTGACATTAGTTTCAAATTTATATGCGTTATACATAATTACATTCGAGTGAAATAATAGGCCTTAAAACAATATGTACCATGCTAAGTCATGCATACACAAAGGAATAATATGAATGAAATTCAAAACGCTCAAAATCGAAAGGCAAATTTGAAGGTTTTCGAGGCTTCGTTTAGAAAAATATTTGGGACAAACCGCCTACGGCAGTTTGCCAACGGATAGATCCCGAAAAAATACACGATTTGAAAAAAAGCGGTGACTAAATCGGAGCTACGAGTCAAAAGATACGATAGATCTAACATTTTGGCCAAAACACAAAACACCAAGCACCACGAACCGTCGATGGTGTTTGGTGCGTGGTGCGAATTTGCGAGAAAATATGTCTTTTTTGGAATCTAGACAACCTCGAATGGCAAGCACGTTCAGACAGTCTTGCTCGTTCGGCCGTTTTAGGGTGATCTTGAGAATTTCAGCACAATTTAAAACCGAAGGTTACGCGCCGCCAAATGGTAGTCCATCTGGCGGCGCATACTAATGATTTAAAAAACATTTTTAATGAAGTGACATTAGATTCAGATTTATATCCGTGATAGATAATTACATTGTGAGAGAAATAACAGGCGTTAAAACGATATATACCATGCTAAGACATGCATACACAAAACTAATAATACAATATAGATGGAAAACGTTCAAAGAGAACATTAATAATGAGTAAAATGTCTTTTTTCAGCTTCTTGACGACCTCGAATGTCAAGACACTATCGTGGAGTCTTTATGTTAGGTTCGTTTTAGGGTGATCTCGAGAATTTCAGCACAATTTGAAACCGAAGGTTATGCGCCGCCAAATGGTACTCCATATGGCGGCGCATATTAATGATTTAAAAAAGCGTGTTTAATGAAGTGACATTAGATTCAAATTTATATGCGTTATACATAATTACATTCGAGTGAAATAATAGTCCTTAAAACAATATGTACCATGCTAAGTCATGCATACACAAATGAATAATATGAATGAAATTCAAAACACTCAAAATCGAAAGGCAAATTTGAAGGTTTTCGAGGCCTCGTTTTGAAAAATATTTGGGACAAACCATCTACGGCAGTTTTCCAACGGATAGATCTAGAAAAAATAATCGATTTGAAAAAAACGGTGACTAAATCGGAGCTACGAGTCAAAAGATACGATAGATCTAACATTTTGGCCAAAGACACAAAACACCAAGCACCACTAACCGTTGGTGGTGTTTGGTGCGTGGTGCGATTTTGCGAGAAAAGATGTCTTTTTCGGAATCTAGACAACCTCGAATGGCAAGCACGTTCAGAGAGTCTTGCTCGTTCGGCCATTTTAGGGTGATCTTGAGAATTTCATCACAATTTAAAACTGAAGGTTACGCGCCGCCAAATGGTAGTCCATCTGGCGGCACATACTAATGATTTAAAAAACGTTTTTAATGAAGTGACATTAGATTCAGATTTATATCCGTTATAGATAATTACATTGCAAGAGAAAAAACAGGCGTTAAAACGATATATACCATGCTAAGTCATGCAGACACAAAACTAATAATACAATATAAATTGAAAACGTTCAAAGAGAATATTAAAAATGAGTAAAGTGTCTTTTTTCGGCTTCTTGACGACCTCGAATGTCAAGACACTATCCAGGAGTCTTTATGTTAGGGTCGTTTTAGGGTGATCTCGAGAATTACCGCACAATTTGAAACTGAAGGTTATGCGCCGCCAAATGGTACTCGATCTGGCGGCGCATATTAATGATTTAAAAAAGCGTGTTTAATGAAGTGACATTAGTTTCAAATTTATATGCGTTATATATAATTACATTCGAGTGAAATAATAGGCCTTAAAACAATATGTACCATGCTAAGTCATGCATACACAAAGGAATAATATGAATGAAATTCAAAACGATCAAAATCGAAAGGCAAATTTGAAGGTTTTCGAGGCTTCGTTTCGAAAATATTTGGGACAAACCGCCTACGGAAGTTTTCCAACGGATAGATCCCGAAAAAATACACGATTTGAAAAAAAGCGGACACTAAATCGGAGCTACGAGTCAAAAGATACGAAAGATCTAACATTTTTGCCAAAACACAAAACACCAAGCACCACGAACTGTCGGTGGTGTTTGGTGAGTGGTGCAATTTTGCGAGAAAAGATGTCTTTTTCGGAATCTAGACAACCTCGAATGGCAAGCACGTTCTGTGAGTCTTGCTCGTTCGGCCGTTTTAGGGTGATCTTGAGAATTTCAGCACAATTTTAAACCGAAGGTTACACGCCACAAATGGTAGTCCATCTGGCGGCGCATACTAATGATTTAAAAAAAGTTTTTAATGAAGTGACATTAGATTCAAATTTATATCCGTTATAGATAATTACATTGCAAGAGAAATAACACGCGTTAAAACGATATATACCATGCTAAGTCATGCATACACAAAACTAATAATACAATATAGATGGAAAACGTTCAAAGAGAACATTAAAAATGAGTAAAATGTCTTTTTTTTGGCTTCTTGACGACCTCGAATGTCAAGGCACTATCCAAAAGTCTTTATGTTAGGTTCGTTTTAGGGTGATTTCAAGAATTTCAGCACAATTTGAAACCGAAGGTTATGCGCCGCCAAATGGTACTCCATCTGACGGCGCATATTAATGATTTTAAAAAGCGTGTTTAATGAAGTGACATTAGATTCAAATTTATATGCGTTATACATAATTATATTCGAGTGATAAAATAGTCCTTAAAACAATATGTACCATGCTAAGTCATGCATACACAAAGGAATAATATGAATAAAATTCAAAACGCTCAAAATCGAAAGGCAAATTTGAATGTTTTCGATGCCTCGTTTCGAAAAATATTTGGGACAAACCGCCTACGGCAATTTGCCAACGGATAGATCTCGAAAAAATACACGATTTGAAAAAAACGGTGACTAAATCGGAGCTACGAGTCAAAAGGTACAATAGATCTAACATTTTGGCCAAAGACACAAAATACCAAGCACCACTAATCGTCGGTGGTGTTTGGTGCGTGGTGCGATTTTGCGAGAAAAGATGTCTTTTTCGGAATCTAGACAACCTCGAATGGCAAGCACGTTCAGAGAGTCTTGCTCGTTCGGCCATTTTAGGGTGATCTTGAGAATTTCATCACAATTTAAAACTGAAGGTTACGCGCCGCCAAATGGTAGTCCATCTGGCGGCACATACTAATGATTTAAAAAACGTTTTTAATGAAGTGACATTAGATTCAGATTTATATCCGTTATAGATAATTATATTGCAAGAGAAATAACAGGCGTTAAAACGATATATACCATGCTAAGTCATGCATACACAAAACTAATAATACAATATAAATTGAAAACGCTCAAAGAGAACATTAAAAATGAGTAAAGTGTCTTTTTTCGGCTTCTTGACGACCTCGAATGTCAAGACACTATCCAGGAGTCTTTATCTTAGGGTCTTTTTAGGGTGATATCAAGAATTATCGCACAATTTGAAACCGAAGGTTATGCGTCGCTAAATGGTACTCAATCTGGCGGCGCATATTAATGATTATAAAAAGCGTGTTTAATGAAGTGACATTAGTTTCAAATTTATATGCGTTATACATAATTACATTCGAGTGAAATAATAGGCATTAAAACAATATGTACCATGCTAAGTCATGCATACACAAAGGAATAATATGAATCAAATTCAAAACGCTCAAAATCGAAAGGCAAATTTGAAGGTTTTTGAGGCTTCGTTTTGAAAAATATTTGAGAAAAACCGCCTACGGAAGTTTGCCAATGGATAGATCCCAAAAAAAACCACGATTTGAAAAAAACCGGTGACTAAATCGGAGCTACGAGTCAAAAGATACGATAGATCTAACATTTTGGCCAAAACACAAAACACCAAACACCACGAACCGTCGGTGGTGTTTGGTGCGTGGTGCGATTTTGCGAGAAAAGATGTCTTTTTCGGAATCTAGACAACCTCGAATGGCAAGTACGTTCAGAGAGTCTTGCTCGTTCGGCCGTTTTTGGGTGATCTTGAGAATTTCAGCACAATTTAAAACCGAAGGTTACGCGCCGCCAAATGGTAGTCCATCTGCCGGCGCATACTAATGATTTAAAAAACGTTTTTAATGAAGTGACATTAGATTCAGATTTATATCAGTTATAGATAATTACATTGCTAGAGAAATAACAGGCGTTAAAACGATATATACCATACAATATAAATGGAAAACGTTCAAAGAGAACATTAAAAATGAGTAAAATGTCTTTTTTTCAGCTTCTTGACGACCTCGAATGTCAAGACACTATCCAGGAGTCTTTATGTTAGGTTCGTTTTAGGGTGATCTCGAGAATTTCAGCACAATTTGAAACCGAAGGTTAGGCGCCGCCAAACGGTACTCCATCTGGCGGCGCATATTAATGATTTAAAAAAGCGTGTTTAATGAAGTGACATTAGATTCAAAATTATATGCATTATACATAATTACATTCGAGTGAAATAATAGGCCTTAAAACAATATGTACCATGCTAAGTCATGCATACATAAAGGAATAATATGAATGAAATTCAAAACACTCAAAATCGAAAGGCAAATTTGAAGGTTTTCGAGGCCTCGTTTCGAAAAATATTTGGGACAAACCGCCTATGGCAGTTTGCCAACGGATAGATCTCGAAAAAATACACGATTTGAAAAAAACGGTGACTAAATCAGAGCTACGAGTCAAAAGATACGATAGATCTAACATTTTGGCCAATGACACAAAACACCAAGCACCACTAACCGTCGGTGGTGTTTGTGTGTGGTGCGATTTTGCGAGAAAAGATGTCTTTTTCGGAATCTAGACAACCTCGAATGGCAAGCATGTTCAGAAAGTCTTGCTCGTTCGGCCATTTTAGGGTGATCTTGAGAATTTGACCACAATTTAAAACTGAAGATTACGCGCCGCCAAATGGTAGTCCATCTGGCGGCACATACTAATGATTTAAAATACGTTTTTAATGAAGTGACATTAGATTCAGATTTATATCCGTTATAGATAATTACATTGCAAGAGAAATAACAGGCGTTAAAACGATATATACCATGCTAAGTCATGCAGACACAAAACTAATAAAACAATATAAATTGAAAACGTTCAAAGAGAACATTAAAAATGAGTAAAGTGTCTTTTTTCGGCTTCTTGACAACCTCGAATGTCAAGAAACTATCCAGGAGTCTTTATGTTAGGGTCGTTTTAGGGTGATCTCGAGAATTACCGCACAATTTGAAACCGAAGGTTATGCGCCGCCAAATGGTACTCGATCTGGCGGCGCATATTAATGATTTAAAAAAGCGTGTTTAATGAAGTGACATTAGTTTCAAATTTATAAGCATTATACGTAATTACATTCGAGTGAAATAATAGGCCTTAAAACAATATGTACCATGCTAAGTCATGCATACACAAAGGAAAAATATGAATGAAATTCAAAATGCTCTAAATCGAAAGGCAAATTTGAAGGTTTTCGAGGCTTCGTTTCAAAACATATTTGGGACAAACCGCCTACGGAAGTTTGCCAACGGATAGATCCCGAAAAAATACACGATTTGAAAAAAAGCGGTGACTAAATCGGAGCTACGAGTCAAAAGATACGAAAGATCTAACATTTTGACCAAAACACAAAACACCAAGCACCACGAACCGTCGGTGGTGTTTGGTGCGTGGTGCGATTTTGCGAGAAAAGATGTCTTTTTCGGAATCTAGACAACCTCGAATGGCAAGCACGTCCAGTGAGTCTTGCTCGTTCGGCCGTTTTAGGGTGATTCTTGAGAATTTCAGCACAATTTAAAACCGAAGGTTACGCGCCGCCAAATGGTAGTCAATCTGGCGGCACATACTAATGATTTAAAAAACGTTTTTAATGAAGTGACATTAGATTCAGATTTATATCC
This sequence comes from Rutidosis leptorrhynchoides, assembly GCF_046630445.1. Classification (NCBI taxonomy): domain Eukaryota; kingdom Viridiplantae; phylum Streptophyta; class Magnoliopsida; order Asterales; family Asteraceae; genus Rutidosis; species Rutidosis leptorrhynchoides. Next base: position 12,030,771 of record NC_092339.1, read on the forward strand.
GTTATATATAATTACATTGCGAGAGAAATAACAGGCATTAAAACAATATATACCATGCTAAGTCGTGCATACACAAAACTAATAATACAATATAGATGGAAAACGTTCAAAGAGAACATTAAAAATGAGTAAAATGTCTTTTTTTGGCTTCTTGACGACCTCGAATGTCAAGACACTATCCAAAAGTCTTTATGTTAGGTTCGTTTTAGGGTGATCTCGAGAATTTCAGCACAATTTGAAACCGAAGGTTATGCGCCGTCAAATGGTACTCCATCTGACGGCGCATATTAATGATTTAAAAAAACGTGTTTAATGAAGTGACATTAGATTCAAATTTATATGCGTTATACATAATTACATTCGAGTGAAATAATAGTCCTTAAAACAATATGTACCATGCTAAGTCATGCATACACAAAGGAATAATATGAATAAAATTCAAAACGCTTAAAATCGAAAGGCAAATTTGAATGTTTTCGATGCCTCGTTTCGAAAAATATTTGGGACAAACCGCCTACGGCAATTTGCAACGGATAGATCTCGAAAAATACACGATTTGAAAAACACGGTGACTAAATCGGAGCTACGAGTCAAAAGATACAATAGATCTAACATTTTGGCCAAAGACACAAAACACCAAGCACCACTAACCGTCGGTGGTGTTTGGTGCGTGTTGCGATTTTGCGAGAAAAGATGTCTTTTTCGGAATCTAGACAACCTCGAATGGCAAGCACGTTTAGAGAGTCTTGCTCGTTCGGCCATTTTAGGGTGATCTTGAGAATTTCATCACAATTTAAAACTGAAGGTTACGCGCCGCCAAATGGTAGTACATCTGGCGGCACATACTAATGATTTAAAAAACGTTTTTAATGAAGTGACATTAGATTCAAATTTATATCCGTTATAGATAATTACATTGCAAGAGAAATAATAGGCGTTAAAACGATATATACAATGCTAAGTCATGCATACACAAAACTAATAATACAATATAAATTGAAAACGTTCAAAGAGAACATTAAAAATGAGTAAAGTGTCTTTTTCGGCTTCTTGACGACCTCGAATGTCAAGACACTATCCAGGAGTCTTTATGTTAGGGTCTTTTTAGGGTGATATCAAGAATTACCGCACAATTTGAAACCGAAGGTTATGCGCCGCCAAATGGTACTCCATCTGGCGGCGCATATTAATGATTTAAAAAAGCGTGTTTAATGAAGTGACATTAGATTCAAATTTATATGCGTTATACATAATTACATTCGAGTGAAATAATAGGCCTTAAAACAATATGTACCATGCTAAGTCATGCATACACAAAGGAATAATATGAATGAAATTAAAAACAATCAAAATCGAAAGGCAAATTTGAAGGTTTTCGAGGCCTCGTTTTGAAAAATATTTGGGACAAACCACCTACGGCAGTTTGCCAACGGATAGATCTTGAAAAAATAAACGATTCGAAAAAAACGGTGACTAAATCGGAGCTACGAGTCAAAAGATACGATAGATCTAACATTTTGGCCAAAGACACAAAACACCAAGCACCACTAACCGTTGGTGATGTTTGGTGCGTGGTGCGATTTTGCGAGAAAAGATGTCTTTTTCGGAATCTAGACAACCTCAAATGGCAAGCACGTTCAGAGAGTCTTGCTCATTCGGCCATTTTAAGGTGATCTTGAGAATTTCATCACAATTTAAAACTGAAGGTTACGCGCCGCCAAATGGTAGTCCATCTGGCGGCACATACTAATGATTTAAAAAACATTTTTAATGAAGTGACATTAGATTCAGATTTATATCCATTATAGATAATTACATTGCAAGAGAAATAACAGGCGTTAAAACGATATATACCATGCTAAGTCATGCAGACACAAAACTAATAATACAATATAAATTGAAAACGTTCAAAGAGAACATTAAAAATGAGTAAAGTGTCTTTTTTCGGCTTCTTGATGACCTCGAATGTCAAGACACTATCCAGGAGTCTTTATGTTAGGGTCGTTTTAGGGTGATCTCAAGAATTACCGCACAATTTGAAACCGAAGGTTATGCGCCGCCAAATGGTACTCGATCTGGCGGCGCATATTAATGATTTAAAAAAGCGTGTTTAATGAAGTGACATGTAGTGACCCGAACTTTTCCATGTTTATATATATTAAATGAAATTGTTATTTACTTGATTGAGTGTTTCCAACATGTTAAGCAATCAAACTTGTTAAGACTTGATTAATTGAAATAGGTTTCATATAGACAATTGACCACCCAAGTTGACCGGTGATTCACGAACGTTAAAACTTGTAAAAACTATATGATGACATATATATGGATATATATATAGTTAACATGATATTATGATAAGTAAACATATCATTAAGTATATTAACAATGAACTACATATGTAAAAGCAGTACTACTAACTTAATCATTTTGAAACGAGACATATATGTAACGATTATCGTTGTAACGACATTTAATGTATATATATCATATTAAGAGATATTCATACATCATATTACCATGATAATATAATAATTTAAAATCTCATTTGATATTATAAACATTGAGTTAACAACATTTAACAAGATCGTTAACCTAAAGGTTTCAAAACAACACTTACATGTAACGACTAACGATGACTTAACGACTCAGTTAAAATGTATATACATGTAGTGTTTTAATATGTATTCATACACTTTTGAAAGACTTCAAGACACTTATCAAAATTCTTCTACTTAACAAAAATGCTTACAATTACATCCTTGTTCAGTTTCATCAACAATTCTACTCGTATGCACCCGTATTCGTACTCGTACAATACACAGCTTTTAGATGTATGTACTATTGGTATATACATTCCAATTATCAGCTCTTAGCAGCCCATGTGAGTCACCTAACACATGTGGTAACCATCATTTGGCAACTAGCATGAAATATCACATAAAATTACAAAAATATGAGTAATCATTCATGACTTATTTACATGAAAACAAAATTACATATCCTTTATATCTAATCCATACACGAACGACCAAAAACACCTACAAAAACTTTAATTCTTCAATTTTCTTCTTCTAATTGATCTCTCTCAAGTTCTATCTTCAAGTTCTAAGTGTTCTTCATAAATTCTACAAGTTCTAGTTTCATAAAATCAAGAATACTTCCAAGTTTGCTAGCTTACTTCCAATCTTGTAGAGTGATCATCCAACCTCAAGAAATATTTCTTATTTATAGTAAGATATCTTTCTAATACAAGGTAATACTCATATTCAAACTTTGATTCAATTTCTATAACTATAACAATCTTATTTCGAGTGGAAATCTTACTTGAACTTGTTTTTCGTGTCATGATTCTGCTTCAAGAACTTTCAAGCCATCCAAGGATCCTTTGAATCTAGATCTATTTTTATCATTTTCAGTAGCTTTATCCAGAAAACTTGAGGTAGTAATGATCTTCATAACATCATTCGATTCACACATATAAAGCTATCTTATTCGAAGGTTTAAACTTGTAATCACTAGAACATAGTTTAGTTAATTCTAAACTTGTTCGCAAATAAAAGTTAATCCTTCTAACTTGACTTTTAAAATCAACTAAACACATGTTCTATATCTATATTATATGCTAACTTAATGATTTAAAACCTGGAAACACGAAGAACACTGTAAAACCGGACATACGCCGTTGTAGTAACACCGCGGGCTGTTTTGGGTTAGTTAATTAAAAACTATGATAAACTTTGATTTAAAAGTTGTTCTTCTGGAAAAATGATTTTTCTTATGAACATGAAACTATATCCAAAAATCATGGTTAAACTCAAAGTGAAAGTATGTTTTCTAAAATGGTCATCTAGACGTTGTTCTTTCGACTGAAATGACTACCTTTACAAAAATGACTTGTAACTTATATTTCCGACTATAAACCTATACTTTTTCTGTTTATATTCATAAAATATAGTTCACTATGAAACCATAGCAATTTGATTCACTCAAAACGGATTTAAAATGAAGAAGTTATGGGTAAAACAAGATTGGATAATTTTTCTTGTTGTAGCAACGTGAAAATTGGTAACAAATCTATATTAATCATATCCTAGCTAACTTATATTGTATTATACATGTATTCTAATATATTATGTAATCTTGGGATACCATAGACACGTATGCAAATGTTTTGACATATCATATCGACCCATGTGTATATATTATTTGGAACAACCATAGACACTCTATATGCAGTAATGTGGGAGTTAGCTATACAGGGTTGAGGTTGATTCCAAAAATATACATACTTTGAGTTGTGATCTAGCCTGAGACGTGTATATACTGGGTCATGGATTGATTCAAGATAATATATATCAATTTTTTTCTGTACATCTAACGTTGGACAACTAGTTGTAGGTTACTAACGAGGACAGCTGACTTAATAAACTTAAAACATCAAAATGTATTAAAAGTGTTGTAAATATATTTTGAATATACTTTGATATATATGTATATATTTGTTATAGGTTCGTGAATCGACCAGTGGCCAAGTCTTACTTCCCGATGAAGTAAAAATCTGTGAAAGTGAGTTATAGTCCCACTTTTAAAATCTAATATTTTTGGGATGAGAATACATGCAGGTTTTATAAATGATTTACAAAATAGACACAAGTACGTGAAACTACATTCTATGGTTGAATTATCGAAATCGAATATGCCCCTTTTTATTAAGTCTGGTAATCTAAGAATTAGGGAACAGACACCCTAATTGACACGAATCCTAAAGATAGATCTATTGGGCCTAACAAACCCCATCCAAAGTACCGGATGCTTTAGTACTTCGAAATTTATATCATATCCGAAGGGTGTCCCGGAATGATGGGGATATTTTTATATATGCATCTTGTTAATGTCGGTTACCAGGTGTTCACCATATGAATGATTTTTATCTCTATGTATGGGATGTATATTGAAATATGAAATCTTGTGGTCTATTGTTACGATTTGATATATATAGGTTAAACCTATAACTCACCAACATTTTTGTTGACGTTTAAAGCATGTTTATTCTCAGGTGAATATTAAGAGCTTCCGCTATTGCATACTAAAATAAGGACAAGATTTGGAGTCCATGTTTGTATGATATTATGTAAAAACTGCATTCAAGAAACATATGTCGATGTAATATATTTGTATTGTAAACCATTATGTAATGGTCGTGTGTAAACAGTACATTTTAGATTATCATTATTTGATAATCTACGTAATGCTTTTGAAACCTTTATTGATAAAATAAAGGTTATGGTTGTTTTAAAAATGAATGCAGTCTTTGAAAAACGTCTCATATAGAGGTCAAAACCTCGCAACGAAATCAATTAATATGGAACGTTTATAATCAATATGAACGGGACATTTCAGTTGGTATCTGAGCGTTGGTCTTAGAGAACCAGAATTTTGCATTAGTGTGTCTTATTGAGTTTGTTAGGATGCATTAGTGAGTCTGGACTTCGACCGTGTTTACTTGAAAAATGATTGCTTAACAAATTTTGTTATAAACTATATATTTTTAACATGTGAATATTATGTGATATATTAATCTCTTAACGTGTTTGATATTATGTGATAGATGTCTACCTCTAGAACAAGTCCCATTGACTCACCTAATAATAATGAAGAGTCAAATGTAAATTGGAATGATTCGTGGACTGATTCACAAGTTCCCGAAGAGGAACCGGAAGAAGAGTCGGAACTGGAAGAAGAATCGGAACTGGAAGAAGAATCGGAACCGGAAGAAGAAATAGAACCAGTGGGGGAAATAATAAAACGGTTAAGTAGAAGAAAATCCTCAACCAACCGACCAAAGTTAATTATGGTCAATAGAGTTTCCGCCAAGGAAGCAAAGTATTGGGAGGATTACCAATTCTCCGATGAATCGAATCCCGACAAGGATTCCGATGATGTTATAGAAATTACCCCAACACAATTTAATAAGGCAAAAGAGAACAATAAGGGAAAGGGCATAAAAATAGAGAAATTTGATTCCAAACCCGATGAGCTTTATATGTATCGTCAACACCCGTATTTCTTAAGTTGTGACAATAACCCGAGAACCTCTAAACCACCAGGTTTTTCTAAACCAATGTGAAAAACGATGGCTCGTATTAGGGGAACATCATATATCCCTAATGATTTACACGCCGCCAAATGGTAGTCCATCTGGCGGCGCATACTAATGATTTAAAAAACGTTTTTAATGAAGTGACATTAGATTCAGGTTTATATCCGTTATAGATAATTACATTGCGAGAGAAATAACAGGCATTAAAATGATATATACCACGCTAAGTCATGCATACACAAAACTAATAATACAATATATATGGAAAACGTTCAAAGAGAACATTAAAAATGAGTAAAATGTCTTTTTTCGGCTTCTTAACGACCTCGAATGTCAAGACACTATCCAAAAGTCTTTATGTTAGGTTCGTTTTAGGGTGATCTCGAGAATTTTAGCACAATTTGAAATCGAAGGTTATGCGCCGCCAAATGGTACTCCATCTGGCGGCGCATATTAATGATTTAAAAAAGCGTGTTTAATGAAGTGAAATTAGATTCAAATTTATATGCATTATACATAATTAAATTCGAGTGAAATAATAGGCCTTAAAACTATATTTACCATGCTAAGTCATGCATACACAAAGGAATAATATGAATGAAATTCAAAATGCTCAAAATCGAAAGGCAAATTTGAAGGTTTTCGAGGCTTCGTTTCGAAAAATATTTGCGACAAACCGCCTACGGCAGTTTGCCAACGGATAGATCCCGAAAAAATACATGATTTGAAAAAAAAACGGTGATTAAATCGGAGCTACGAATCAAAAGATACGATAGATCTAACATTTTGGCCAAAGACACAAAACACCAAGCACCACGAACCGTCGGTGGTGTTTGGTGCGTGGTGCAATTTTGCGAGAAAAGATGTCATTTTCAGAATCTCGACAACCCCGAATGGCAAGCACGTTCAGAGAGTCTTGCTCGTTCTGCCGTTTTAGGGTGATCTTGATAATTTCAGCACAATTTAAAACCAAAGGTTACGCGCCGCCAGATGGTAGTCCATCTGGCGGCGCATACTAATGATTTAAAAACGTTTTTAATGAAGTGACAATAGATTCAGATTTATATCCGTTATAGATAATTACATTGCGAGAGAAATAACAGGCGTTAAAACGATATATACCATACAATATAAATGGAAAACGTTCAAAGAGAACATTAAAAATGAGTAAAATATCTTTTTTTAGCTTCTTGACGACCTCGGATGTCAAGACACTATCCAGGAGTCTTTATGTTAGGTTTGTTTTAGGGTGATCTCGAGAATTTCAGCACAATTTGAAACCGAAGGTTATGCGCCACCAAATGGTACTCCATCTGGCGGCGCATATTAATGATTTAAAAAAGCGTGTTTAATGAAGTGACATTAGATTCAAATTTATATGTGTTATACATAATTACATTCGAGTGAAATAATAGGCCTTAAAACAATATGTACCATGCTAAGTCATGCATACACAAAGGAATAATATGAATGAAATTCAAAACGCTCAAAATCGAAAGGCAAATTTGAAGATTTTCGAGGCCTCGTTTCAAAAAATATTTGGGACAAACCGCCTACGGCAGTTTGCCAACGGATACGATAGATCTAACATTTTGGCCAAAGACATAAAACACCAAGCACCACTAACCGTCGGTGGTGTTTAGTGCGTGGGGCGATTTTGCGAGAAAAGATGTCTTTTTCGGAATCTAGACAACCTCGAATGGCAAGCACGTTCAGAGAGTCTTGCTCGTTCTGCCATTTTAGAGTGATTTTGAGAATTTCATCACAATTTAAAACTGAAGGTTACTTGCCGCCAAATGGTAGTCCATCTGGCGGCACATACTAATGATTTAAAAAACGTTTTTAATGAAGTGACATTAGATTCAGATTTATATCCGTTATAGATAATTACATTGCAAGAGAAATAACAGGCGTTAAAACGATATATTCCATGCTAAGTCATGCATACACAAAACTAATAATACAATATAAATTGAAAACGTTCAAAGAGAACATTAAAAATGAGTAAAGTATCTTTTTTCGGCTTTTTGACGACCTCGAATGTCAAGACACTATCCAGGAGTCTTTATGTTAGGGTCGTTTTAGGGTGATCTCGAGAATTACCGCACAATTTGAAACCGAAGGTTATGCGCCGCCAAATGGTACTTGTTACATCCCAATTAATTGAGGTATTATTTTATGTAATTTTATTAATATATTTATAGATGGTATGATTTAGTAAAATAAATGGACAAGAGTTAATGTTTGTTGGTTAAATTGGAAGGGACTAGAGATGAGAAGTTAGAATTAAGGACCTCCCATTATAGAGTTTTGGTGGGGAGGGTAGAAAGTGCAAATATGACAAAGTTATTTTAATAAAAGAAGTAAAAATGCAGAATTTATATTTTGTTGCAAAAAAATTACAGAAAGTGTTTGTGTGTGTGCTGTGTGTTGACACAACAAGGAGGAGGAAGAGGAGAACCTCAATTGATGAAATTGTGCTCATGCAATTATAAATTAGTGAAATCTAAGGCACTCTAATCACCCTAGCAAGTCTTAATTCTTCTAATTTCTCTTCTTTGTGCACAATTAGGGTTCTTGAACTCTTAAAGACAAGGTATGAATTTCTATGTCTATGTATTACTAATATTGGGTGTTTGTGATGAATCTTAAGCTTAAAAGTTATTGTATGTTGAAAATGTGCACACTTGAATGATTTAAAATGAAATTGTTAGTAATTGTGGAAGTAAGTTCATGAATGAACTTGCATTTTGAGTGTATGAGATGAATGTGGTGAATTTGGTGATGTTCAAGCTTAGAATCAAGTCATGCACACTAGGTGTTTGATGAAATGCCTCAATGAAATGTTTATGTGATTTAGTTACAAATTGTGAAGGAGAAAGTTTGTACATGAATTGTTGTTATTGTTGTAAGTAATGAAATTTGGATAATTGATGATTTAGAGTTGCTAGTAATAAAAATGGATTTATGCACTTTTAATGTTTATTGAGATACTTGAAAGAATTGCAAGTTTGATTATAAGAGATGAACTAGAGATTTGTATGTTTAAGGAAACGATGTTGGCTTGATAATGTTGTTATATTAGAAAAGGTAACTTAAAATGCTATGTATGTAAGTGTTTATGTGTGTATGGTAGTATGTAGGGGGTTAAGGCAATGTATAAGTGTATGAAGGTGTGAAAGTTTATGAATGTTGTAATTTTGATTGAGTTATGTTATTGATGAGATTAGCTCATGTATAGGTGCTAATCAAGGTAAATGAGCCTCAAGTGATCAAGGAAATCCGTTTAATCAAGGTGAGTTTATAGGGGGTAAAACGGGCGGGTCAAGGGTGGCTTAGTGTTCTCGGATTGCATCCGTGCAAGAGAGTAACGACTAAGTGCACTAGATGAGTAGCTTAGATAGAATTATTAGGTTCACCTAATAATTGTATCTATGGTTGATGTGTAGCTTAGGCAAGATTATTACTTTGCTAGTAATCTTGCCTATGGTATGATTTAGCTTAGACACTTTAAGTGTCTATGTATGTTTATGAGAATGAGATGAGACTATGGTAGCTTAGGCATAAGAGTATGCCTATGGTTAGCTTAAACATGATTACTAGGGTTGGCCTAGTAAGTTATGTCTATAGTAAGTAAGAGTCGGATCCGAAAGTAAGTAAGCAACCGTTAGGTTGAAAGACGAGTAATGTGATTTTTATGCCCAATGTTTTATGCTTTATTATTCGCCTATAAATCACTAAGTGTAAAAGCTTACCCCCGTGTTGTTTTATGTTTTAGGAACTAAAAGCCATCGTGAAGGTAAGGAATCCGTTTGAAGGTAGCGAAGCATTGGCATTAGAGTAAGTGGTAATGCAAGTCTCTTTTAGAATCAAGCTCTATTGGTACCGCTTACCAATGCTGAGTCCTTTGTAATTGTCAATTATGTTGTCGTTAAGCTTTCGGGACCAAATTATGACTTTGAAATGTGTTAACACGTTTTCGTGGTTTAAAAGATCCTCGTGACGTTTGACGGTGTAAGAAACTGATTTAACTAAGTTTGGTTATGTATTATGTTGTTATAATGGGTTTTGGATTGATGAATTGTTAAAAATATGGTTTTGTTATTAAGTTGTAGGAATGTCCCAGCTCACGTGTAATGTCACGCCTCGACAAATGGGGCCGCGCCGCGGCATTGGTCATGTTTTGGTAACAGAACGGCTTTTAAAAAGTGTCATAAAATCCTTTATATGTCGCGCCGCGACGAAGGGTCCCGCGCCGCGGCAATTGCCTTGACCTGGGCAGGCACCCCTTTAAAAAAAAAAAAAATTTTCCTATCGTTTTAAAGGCGTTAAAGTACTCGATCTGGTGGCGCATATTAATGATTTAAAAAAGCGTGTGTAATGAAGTGAAATTAGTTTCAAATTTATATGCGTTATACATAATTACATTCGAGTGAAATAATAGGCCTTAAAACAATATGTACCATGCTAAGTCATGCATACACAAAAGAATAATATGAATGAAATTCAAAATGCTCAAAATCGAAAGGCAAATTTGAAGGTTTTCGAGGCTTCGTTTTGAAAAATATTTGGGACAAACCGCCTACGGTAGTTTGCCAACTGATAGATCCCGAAAAAATACACGATTTTAAAAAAAACGGTGACTAAATCGGAGCAACGAGTCAAAAGATACGATAGATCTAACATTTTGGCCAAAACACAAAACACAAAGTACCATGAACCATCGGTGGTGTTTGGTGCGTGGTGCGATTTTGCTAGAAAAGATGTCTTTTTCGGAATCTAGATAACCTCGAATGGCAAGCACGTTCAGAGAGTCTTGCTCGTTCGGCCGTTTTAGGGTGATCTTGAAAATTTCAGCACAATTTAAAACCGAAGGTTACGCGCCGCCAAATGGTAGTCCATCTGGTGGCGCATACTATTGATTTAAAAAACGTTATTAATGAAGTGACATTAGATTCAGATTTATATCCGTTATAGATAATTACATTGCTAGAGAAATAACAGGCGTTAAAACGATATATACCATTCTAAGTCATTCATACACAAAACTAATAATACAATATAAATTGAAAACGTTCAAAGAGAACATTAAAAATGAGTAAAATGTCTTTTTTCGGCTGCTTGATGACCTCGAATGTCAAGACACTATCCAGGAGTCTTTATGTTAGGGTCCTTTTAGGGTGCTCTCGAGAATTACCGCGCAATTTAAAACTGAAGGTTATGCGCCGCCAAATGGTACTCGATCTGGCGGCGCATATTAATGATTTAAAAAAGCGTGTTTAATGAAGTGATATTAGTTTCAAATTTATATGCGTTATACATAATTACATTGGAGTGAAATAATAGGCCTTAAAACAATATGTACCAAGCTAAGTCATGCATACACAAAGGAATAATATGAATGAAATTCAAAACGATCAAAATCGAAAGGCAAATTTGAAGGTTTTCGAGGCTTCGTTTAGAAAAATATTTGGGACAAACCGCCTACGGCAGTTTGCCAACGGTTAGATCCCAAAAAATACACGATTTGAAAAAAAGCGGTGACTAAATCGGAGCTACGAGTCAAAAGATACGATAGATCTAACATTTTGGCCAAAACACAAAACACCAAGCACCACGAACCGTCGGTGGTGTTTGGTGCGTGGTGCGATTTTGTGAGAAAAGATGTCTTTTTCGAAATCTAGACAACCTCGAATGGCAAGCACGTTCAGAGAGTCTTGCTCGTTCGGCCGTTTTAGGGTGATCTTGAGAATTTCAGCACAATTTAAAACCGATGGTTACGCGGCGCCAAATGGTAGTCCATCTGGCGGCGCATACTAATGATTTAAAAAACGTTTTTAATGAAGTGACATTAGATTTTGATTTATATCCGTTATAGATAATTACATTGCGAGAGAAATAACAGGCGTTAAAACAATATATACCATGCTAAGTCATGCATATACAAAACTAATAATACAATATTGAAAACGTTCAAAGAGAACATTAAAAATGAGTAAAGTATCTTTTTTCGACTTCTTGACGACCTCGAATGTCAAGACACTATCCAGGAGTCTTTATGTTAGGGTCGTTTTAGGGTGATCTCGAGAATTACCGTACAATTTGAAACCGAAAGTTATGCGCCGCCAAATGGTACTTGTAACATCCCAATTAATTGAGGTATTATTTTATGTAATTTTATTAATATATTTATAGATGGTATGATTTAGTAAAGTAAATGGACAAGAGTTAATGTTTGTTGGTTAAATTGGAAGGGACTAGAGATGAAAAGTTAGAATTAAGGACCTCCCATTATAGAGTTTTGGTGGGGAGGGTAGAAAGTCCAAATATGACAAAGTTATTTTAATAAAAGAAGTAAAAATGCAGAATTTATATTTAGTTGCAAAAAAATTACAGAAAGTGTTTGTGTGTGTGCTTTGTGTCGACACAACAAGGAGGAGGAAGAGGAGAACCTCAATTGATGAAATTGTGCTCATGCAATTATAAATTAGTGAAATCTAAGGCACTCTAATCACCCTAGCAAGTCTTAATTCTTCTAATTTCTCTTCTTTGTGCACAATTAGGGTTCTTGAACTCTTAAAGACAAGGTATGAATTTCTATGTCTATGTATTACTAATATTAGGTGTTTGTGATGAATCTTAAGCTTAAAAGTTATTGTATGTTGAAAATGTGCACACTTGAATGATTTAAAACGAAATTGTTAGTAATTGTGGAAGTAAGTTCATGAATGAACTTGCATTTTGAGTGTATGAGATGAATGTGGTGAATTTGGTGATGTTCAAGCTTAGAATCAAGTCATGCACACTAGGTGTTTGATGAAATGCCTTTGATGAAATGCCTCAATGAAATGTTTATGTGATTTAGTTACAAATTGTGAAGCAGAAAGTTTGTACATGAATTGTTGTTATTGTTGTAAGTAATGAAATTTGGATAATTGATGATTTAGAGTTGCTAGTAATAAAAATGGATTTATGCACTTTTAATGTTTATTGAGATACTTGAAAGAATTGCAAGCTTGATTATAAGAGATGAACAAGAGATTTGTATGTTTAAGGAAATGATGTTGGCTTGACAATGTTGTTATATTGGAAAAGGTAACTTAAAATGCTATGTATGTAAGTGTTTATGTGTGTATGGTAGTATGTAGGGGGTTAAGGCAATGTATAAGTGTATGAAGGTGTGAAAGTTTATGAATGTTGTAATTTTGATTGAGTTATGTTATTGATGAGATTAGCTCATGTATAGGTGCTAATCAAGGTAAAGGAGCCTCAAGTGATCAAGGAAATCCGTTTAATCAAGGTGAGTTTATAGGGGGTAAAACGGGCGGGTCAAGGGTGGCTTAGTGTTCTCGGATTGAATCCGTGCAAGAGAGTAACGACTAAGTGCACTAGATGAGTAGCTTAGATAGAATTATTAGGTTCACCTAATAATTGTATCTATGGTTGATGTGTAGCTTAGGCAAGATTATTACTTTACTAGTAATCTTGCCTATGGTATGATTTAGCTTAGACACTTTAAGTGTCTATGTATGTTTATGAGAATGAGATGAGACTATGGTAGCTTAGGCATAAGAGTATGCCTATGGTTAGCTTAGACATGATTACTAGGGTTGGTCTAGTAACTTATGTCTATGGTAAGTAAGAGTCGGATCCGAAAGTAAGTAAGCAACCGTTAGGTTGAAAGACGAGTAATGTGATTTGTATGCCCAATGTTTTATGCTTTATTATTCGCCTATAACTCACTAAGTGTAAAAGCTTACCCCCGTGTTGTTTTATGTTTTAGGAACTAAAAGCCATCGTGAAGGTAAGGAACCCGTTTGAAGGTAGCGGAGCATTGGCATTATAGTAAGTGGTAATGCAAGTCTCTTTTAGAATCAAGCTCTATTGGTACCGCTTACCAACGCCGAGTCCTTTGTAATTGTCAATTATGTTGTCGTTAAGCTTTCGGGACCAAATTATGACATTGAAATGTGTTAACACGTTTTTGTGGTTTAAAAGATCCTCGTGACGTTTGACGGTGTAAGAAACTGATTTAATTAAGTTTGGTTATGTATTATGTTGTTATAATGGGTTTTGGATTGATGAATTGTTAAAAATATGGTTTTGTTATTAAGTTGCAGGAATGTCCCAGCTCACGTGTAATGTCGTGCCGCGACAAATGGGGCCGCGCCGCCGCATTGGTCATGTTTTGGTAACAGAACGGCTGTTAAAAAGTGTCATAAAATCCTTTATATGTCGCGCCGCGACGAAGGGAGCCGCGCCGCGGAAATTGCCTTGACCTGGGCAGGCACCCCTTTAAAAAAAAAAAAAAAATTTCTATCGTTTTAAAGGCGTTAATGTACTCGATCTGGCGGCGCATATTAATGATTTAAAAAAGCGTGTGTAATGAAGTGAAATTAGTTTCAAATTTATATGCGTTATACATATTTACATTCGAGTGAAATAATAGGCCTTAAAACAATATGTACTTTGCTAAGTCATGCAAACACAAAGGAATAATATGAATGAAATTCAAAACGCTCAAAATCGAAAGGCAAATTTGAAGGTTTTCGAGGCTTCGTTTCGAAAAATATTTGGGACAAACCGCCTACGGAAGTTTGCCAACGGATAGATCCCAAAAAAATACACGATTTGAAAAAAATCGGTGACTAAATCGGAGCTACGAGTCAAAAGATACGATAGATCTAACATTTTGGCCAAAACAGAAAACACAAAGCACCACGAACCGTCGGTGGTGTTTGGTGCGTGGTGCGATTTTGCGAGAAAAGATGTCTTTTTCGAAATCTAGACAACCTCGAATGGCAAGCACGTTCAGAGAGTCTTGCTCGTTCGGCCGTTTTAGGGTGATCTTGAGATTTTCAGCACAATTTAAAACCGAAGGTTACGCGCCGCCAAATGGTAGTCCATCTGGCGGCGCGTACTATTGATTTAAAAAACGTTTTTAATGAAGTGACATTAGATTCAAATTTATATCCGTTATAGATAATTACATTGCTAGAGAAATAACAGGCGTTAAAACGATATATACCATGCTAAGTCATTCATACACAAAACTAATAATACAATATAAATTGAAAACGTTCAAAGAGAACATTAAAAATGAGTAAAATGTCTTTTTTCGGCTACTTGACGACCTCGAATGTCAAGACACTATCTAGGAGTCTTTATGCTAGGGTCGTTTTAGGGTGCTCTTGAGAATTACCGCACAATTTGAAACCGAAGGTTATGCGTCGCCAAATGGTACTCGATCTGGCGGCGCATATTAATGATTTAAAAAAGCGTGTTTAATGAAGTGACATTAGTTTCAAATTTATATGCGTTATACATAATTACATTGGAGTGAAATAATAGGCCTTAAAACAATATGTACCATGCTAAGTCATGCATACACAAAGGAATAATATGAATGAAATTCAAAACGATCAAAATCGAAAGGCAAATTTGAAGGTTTTCGAGGCTTCGTTTAGAAAAATATTTAGGACAAACCACATACAGCAGTTTGCCAATGGATAGATCCCGAAAAAATACACGATTTGAAAAAAAGCGGTGACTAAATCGGAGCTACGAGTCAAAAGATACGATAGATCTAACATTTTGGCCAAAACACAAGACACCAAGCACCACGAACCGTCGGTGGTGTTTGGTGCGTGGTGCGATTTTGCGCGAAAAGATGTCTTTTTCGAAATCTAGACAACCTCGAATGGCAAGCACGTTCAGAGGGTCTTGCTCGTTCGGCCGTTTTAGGGTGATCTTGGGAATTTCAGCACAATTTAAAACCGATGGTTACGCGGCGCCAAATGGTAGTCCATCTGGCGGCGCATACTAATGATTTAAAAAATGTTTTTAATGAAGTGACATTAGATTCAGATTTATTACATTGCGAGAGAAATAACAGGCGTTAAAACAATATATACCATGCTAAGTCATGCATACACAAAACTAATAGTACAATATAAATGGAAAACGTTCAAAGAGAACATTAAAAATGAGAAAAATGTCTTTTTTTGGCTTCTTGACGACCTCGAATGTCAAGACACTATCCAAAAGTCTTTATGGTAGGTTCGTTTTAGGGTGATCTCGAGAATTTCAGCATAATTTGAAATCGAAGGTTATGCGCCGCCAAATGGTACTCCATCTGGCGGCGGATATTAATGATTTAAAAAAACGTGTTTAATGAAGTGACATTAGATTCAAATTTATATGCGTTATAAATAATTACATTTGTGTAAAATAATAGGCCTTAAAACAATATGTACCATGCTAAGTCATGCATACACAAAAGAATAATATGAATGAAATTCAAAAGGCTCAAAATCGAAAGGCAAATTTGAAGGTTTTCGAGGCTTCGTTTCGAAAAATATTTGGGACAAACCGCTTATGACCGTTTGCAAACGGATAGATCCCGAAAAAATACACGATTTGAAAAAAAACGGTGACTAAATCGGAGCTACGAGTCAAAAGATACGATAGATCTAACATTTTGGCCAAAGACACATGATGTCATTTTCGGAATTTAGACAACCTCGAATGGCAAGCACGTTCAGAGATTCTTGCTTGTTCGGCCGTTTTAGGGTGATCTTTATAATTTCTGCACAATTTAAAACCAAAGGTTAGGCGCCGCCAAATGGTAGTCCATCTGGCGGCGCATACTAATGATTTAAAAATGTTTTTAATGAAGTGACATTAGATTCAGATTTATATCCGTTATAGATAATTACATTGCAAGAGAAATAACAGGCGTTAAAACGATATATACCATACAATATAAATGGAAAACGTTCAAAGAGAACATTAAAAATGAGTAAAATGTCTTTTTTCAGCTTCTTGACGACCTCGAATGTCAAGACACTATCCAGGAGTCTTTATGTTAGGTTCGTTTTAGGGTGATCTCGAGAATTTCAGCACATTTTGAAACCGAAGGTTATGCGCCGCCAAATGGTACTCCATCTGGTGGCGCATATTAATGATTTAAAAAAACGTGTTTAATGAAGTGACATTAGATTCAAATTTATATGCGTTATACATAATTACATTCGAGTAAAATAATAGGCCTTAAAACAATATGTACCATGCTAAGTCATGCATACACAAAGGAATAATATGAATGAAATTCAAAAGGCTCAAAATCGAAAGGCAAATTTGAAGGTTTTCGAGGCGTCGTTTCGAAAAATATTTGGGACAAACAGCCTACGGCAGTTTGCCAATGGATAGATCCCGAAAAAATACACGATTTGAAAAAAAAAGGGTGAAAAAATTGGAGCTACGAGTCAAAAGATACGATAGATCTAACATTTTGGCCAAAGACACAAAACACCAAGCACCACGAACCGTCGGTGGTGTTTGGTGCGTGGTGCGATTTTGCGAGAAAAGATGTCTTTTTCGAAATCTAGACAACCTCGAATGGCAAGCACGTTCAGAGAGTCTTGCTCGTTCGGCCGTTTTAGGGTGATCTTGAGAATTTCAGCACAATTTAAAATCGAAGGTTACGCGCTGCCAAATGGTAGTCCATCTGGCGGCGCATACTAATGATTTAAAAACGTTTTTAATAAAGTGATATTAGATTCAGATTTATATCCATTATAGATAATTACATTGCAAGAGAAATAACAGGCGTTAAAATGATATATACCATACAATATAAATGGAAAACGTTCAAAGAGAACATTAAAAATGAGTAAAATGTCTTTTTTCAGCTTCTTGATGACCTCGAATGTCAAGACACTATCCAGGAGTCCTTATGTTAGGTTCGTTTTTGGGTGATCTCGAGAATTTCAGCACAATTTGTAACCGAAGGTTATGCGCCGCCAAATGGTACTCCATCTGGCGGCGCATATTAATGATTTAAAAAAACGTGTTTAATGAAGTGACATTAGATTCAAATTTATATGCATTATACATAATTACATTCGAGTAAAATAATAGGCCTTAAAATAATATGTACCATGCTAAGTCATGCATACACAAAGGAATAATATGAATGAAATTCAAAAGGCTCAAAATCGAAAGGCAAATTTGAAGGTTTTCGAGGCTTCGTTTCGAAAAATATTTGGGACAAACCGCCTACGGAAGTTTGCCAACGGATAGATCCCAAAAAAATACACGATTTGAAAAAAAGCGGTGACTAAATCGGAGCTACGAGTCAAAAGATACGATAGATCTAACATTTTGGCCAAAACACAAAACACAAAGCACCACGAAACGTCGGTGGTGTTTAGTGCGTGGTGCGATTTTGCGAGAAAAGATGTCTTTTTTGAAATCTAGACAACCTCGAATGGCAAGCACGTTCAGAGAGTCTTGCTCGTTCGGCCGTTTTAGGGTGATCTTGAGAATTTCAGCACAATTTAAAACCGAAGGTTACGCGCCGCCAAATGGTAGTCCATCTGGCGGCGCATACTATTGATTTAAAAAACATTTTTAACGAAGTGTCATTAGATTCAGATTTATATCCGTTATAGATAATTACATTGCTAGAGAAATAACAGGCGTTAAAACAATATATACCATGCTAAGTCATTTATACACAAAACTAATAATACAATATAAATTGAAAACGTTCAAAGAGATCATTAAAAATGAGTAAAATGTCTTTTTTCGGCTGCTTGACGACCTCGAATGTCAAGACACTATCCAGGAGTCTTTATGTTAGGGTCGTTTTAGGGTGCTCTCGAGAATTACCGCACAATTTGAAACCGAAGGTTATGCGCCGCCAAATGGTACTCGATCTGGCGGCGCATATTAATGATTTAAAAAAGCGTGTTTAATGAAGTGACATTAGTTTCAAATTTATAAGCGTTATACATAATTACATTAGAGTGAAATAATAGGCCTTAAAACAATATGTACCATGCTAAGTCATGCATACACAAAGGAATAATATGAATGAAATTCAAAACGATCAAAATCGAAAGGCAAATTTGAAGGTTTTCGAGGCTTCATTTAGAAAAATATTTGGGACAAACTGTGATGACCCGGGAATTTCCGACCAAATTTAAACTTAATCTTTATATATTTCCGACACGATAAGCAAAGTCTATAATGTTGAGTCTTAAATATTTTGAAGTATTTTCATTTATGCAATTATCCTCGACTGTTCTCGACGATTCACGAACAACTAATTGTAAATAGATAGATATATATATATATATATATATATATATATATATATATATATATATATATATTATATATAATAAATTGAAATATTATTTGATTTATTATATGATTGAATCATTAGAATTAAATATGTAAAATAATATACAAGATAAGAAAGTTGTTATTAAAATAAATCTACGTGTAGATATATATGATTTTAGTTATTAATATAGTTATTATTAAAATTTGTATTATCTTAAGATTATTATTATTAATATTATTATTAATTCTATTATTAATATTATTGGTATATTTATTAATATTAATATAGTTATATTTATTAATTTATAATGCTAAGTATTCCAGATAAAACTGAATTCAACCATCTGCTTCCAATCTAATTTTGATTCTGTGACCCCAACCCTCAATACAAAACAAAAACTTGTTAGACATCAACTTTATTCGTACAAAATTATTGAAGTTCATTTTTCTTGCTTTTGCATTCTGTTAGCCATCTAATCTACCTATCCCATCTATTCTAATTTCCTATCTCCCTATACTATATTATGAATGTATACATTTATAGAAGAAAACCCATCTGCATATTCAATTGATTCTGTTCTTCCTTCCTTTTTCGTATTCTGTTCAAAGAACAAATAACCGTCATCACCACAATCACCAAATCACTTCCACCTTTCTCTTTGATTGTCTACTCAACAAACCCACTTCCTTTTTTTTTTTCTTTGTGTTTAAATCGGATCACCACAGGAGTACCATCACCACCTCATCTCCACAACTTGCCATCAACTATCTGTTTCTTTTAAGGTAACTACAAATCACCTCTTCACCATAAAATAACTTTTATATCTCTATCATGATCAAACCCTACTGTTATAAATTGTTAGAATCTTACAACCCAAAAACAAAACCCATTTGAGCATTGCTATGTTTCGATTATATGATCAGAGTTATAACCCTCGCGAACTACTGTTATTCGAAACCCACTTTATCACTCCCCAAACCTCCACGCTACTCACTTCTGTTTCTGTTTTCGCGATGAACTATTATAGAACCACACCACCTCTCTCTCATCTTCTTCTATCTCTCTCTCTAACAAACTTGTTTTGTGAAACTTGAAAACCACCCGAGACTCCAAGTAGCACATAAAGCTCGAGAACAAACGCTAGTTTAGATCCTCTCACAAAGAATCAAGAACGACCATGAAAATAAACCGTATACTTATTGTTTATTAAACGATAGGCACTATCTTTAAATTTATTTTTTTTGTTCTCCCTTTATCATCATCAAGCGCCTCTGCAATCCATCGCCACCTTCACATCCATCACCACTTCATTAATCCACCACCGTTGATCTTTCTATCTTGTTCAAACCGCCATGAAACTCATTTCATTCTTCTATTTTAATGAAGCCAAAACCAAGGACTACAAACCCATTTAATTATCGACACCCCATCACTTTGTTGATTCACTACTGCTATCTTTAAACACCACTTCTCTATCTATCTCTCTCCTTTTCTTATTTACATATCACCAAATGATTAACTACAGCACTTAAAAAAAAAGAGTGGATTAAGATAGAAAGGATGCATGTTTTGGTGGACAAATAATAGTGGGACAATTGCAAGAAGTGATCGACATATATTAAAGTAATAATCCCACTTTGCACTACAACTTGTTGTGTCAATTTAAACGTGATTAAAAACAACAATAATTGCTTCCTCTTAAAAATCATAATCGATCCTTAATAGATTAGTGGGCTTCAGTTTATTTAGTGGGTTTCCTTGTTGTCAACTAAATACAAAAGCAAAGGCTATCTATTCCATCTTTTATTAGTTTAATATGTGTACCGAAATTTCCATGATACAAATAAAAAATAGATAGGGAGCAAAGATGTTACAACATATTCTTTTTATGGTGGCAGACAAATTTCCACTTGTGTTTCGTTACTGTTTCATTAATTAAGGACTATAACATAAATCGAGTAAAGGGTTTGGTTAGGACAGCTGGCTTTAGACATAAAATTCTTGATAGAAGTTATAGGGATAGTGGGGATAAGTGTATGCCATGTATTATTTTTTTTTCTTTTCTTTCATTCTGCCGATCGGGACTTAAATCACCCATTTAATTCTTTTAGTTGGGCCAAGATGTTGGATTTGCTGGACTGTCTATTTATTGGCCCGAGTTCATGGGCTTTGGCCAATTAATCTGTGAAGGAGGAATAAGAAAAACGAAACAGAAATTAGGGAGCGGGTTTTATAATTTTTGGATGATATTTATTTAGAAAAACATAAATGGATCGATGGTTAGGAGTGTGGCATGATAATGAGAGGTCTTGGGTTCGAGTCCTGTTTGCGACAATTTCCTTTTTAAGGCTTCTTTTGAGGTAGATATTTAATTTATTTACCTATTATTATTATTATTATTATTATTATTATTATTATTATTATTATTATTATTATTATTATTGTTGTTGTTGTTGTTGTTGTTGTTGTTGTTGCTACTACTTTTATATTAACAATATTATTATAATAAATAAATATTTTTTTATACATAAGAGTATATATATTACAACTACCATAATATTATATATAATTATATATATAATATAAAGATTATTTATATAAATATTTACATATAACAATTTATTAATTTTTAATATAATATTAAACTTTATAAATATTAATTATTTTAAATATATATACAAATTAAATATATATAAGATATATAATTTAAGATATAATATATGAATTTATTTGATTACAATTATATGTGTTAATAAATACATAAATGATATAGGTTCGTGAATCTGAGGCCAACCCTGCATTGTTCAATTGTTCAGTATTGTCATATCTATTTTTACTACAAAATACATTAGGTGAGTTCTATTACTCCCTTTTTAAATGCTTTTGCAATATATATTTTTGGGACTGAGAATACATGCGCTGCTTTTATAAATGCTTTACGAAATAGACACAAGTAATCAAAACTACATTATATGGTTGAATGATCGAAATCGAATACGCCCCTTTTTATTAAGTCTGGTAATCTAAGAATTAGGGAACAGACACCCTAATTGACGCGAATCCTAAAGATAGATCTATCGGGCCCAACAAGCCCCATCCAAAGTATCGGATGCTTTAGTACTTCAAAATTTATATCATGTACGAAGGAGGATCCCGGAATGATGGGGATATTCTTATATACATATTGTGAATGTCGGTTACCAGGTGTTCAATCCATATGAATGATATTTTTGTCTCTATGCATGGGACGTATGATTATGAGAAATGGAAGTATGAAATCTTGTGGTCTATTAAAATTATGAAATAATTATTTATGTTAAACTAATGAACTCACCAACCTTTTGGTTGACACTTTAAAGCATGTTTATTCTCAGGTACGAAAGAAATCTTCCGCTGTGCATTTGCTCATCTTAGAGATATTACTTGGAGTCATTCATAACATATTTCAAAAGACGTTGCATTCGAGTCGTTGAGTTCATCAAGATTATTATTAAGTCTATTATAGTAAGATATATTACGAAAAGGTATGCATGTTATCAACTTTCGATGTAATGAAAGATTGTCTTTTCACAAACGAATGCAATGTTTGTAAAATGTATCATATAGAGGTCAAATACCTCGCGATGTAATCAACTGTTGTGAATTATTTATAATCGATATGGACTTTCTCCGGATGGATTAGGTCGGGTCTTCACAGTTGGTATCAGAGCGGTGGTCTTAGGGAACCAGGTCTGCATTAGTGTGTCTAACTGATAAGTCGTTAGGATGCTTTAGTGAGTCTGGACTTCGACCATGTCTGCATGTCAAAAGTTTTGCTTATCATTTCGTGTCAAAAATTACCTACTTATCATCCTTAGGAAATTACCTGCTTATCATTCCTAGTCTAGACACATCTTGCTGCATTGATTGCATGAATAGTGTATAGACAAATTCATATCTTAGCGTATCTGCTAATTCATATCTTAGCATATCTGTTACTGTAAACTTTGCCTAACATATTCCGTAGATTCCTCCGTAACTTATGGGATTTTAGTATTATATATGCATATGTAAATTATATATTACAGGGTACTAATCTACATCCTATAATCTATTTCTTATTGAAAATCCTTCATCTGATCGTACGAGATGAATCCCTCAACCAGTTCGAATTTCTCGGATTCCGACAGGTATTCCGATATGGAGTTTCACCTAAGCTTCGAAAGCAGTGTCACCAGAATGAACCAACCAATCATCCATCCCCAATTCATCTGATGAGATCGTAGCCTACTTAATCAATGGAGACGAGAAGAAGGCGGTCCTTTTCACCAACCGAATTCACCTCGTGGTGAAGAGCCTGAAGTAATTACCGGCGAGCCTATTCAAAACACCATTTTCAGTCTCATTTCCCGAATATCTCGCCACAATTATATTCTATCTAAAATTCTAAACCTTATTCATCCTCTCATTTCAACCAACAATCATCCTGGAAAATAGAATAAGTCAACGAATTTCGCGCTCGAGTAATCAATGTGGAGAATATGGTGAAAAATTTACCAGCTTCAGCAACATCACCGGCATCAACAGTACCATCAGTAACAGCACCAGTACCATCAACAATCCATGCCTCAGCATCCCATTCTGTACCTCGAGTATAATCATCATTCTACATATCGTTGTATCTATTTTATCTTCGTTCCTCAAGGCGATTATGTAATCTCTAATGTTTTAGAGATTATGTACTCTAGATCAAACGATAAATCAAATGAGATTAATATCATATTGACTCATTAAATCCATGATTACATCTGAAGAAAATATATATGTATATATGTTTTCATAAAGATTGTAATTAAAAATTCTTTTGTACAAACTGTTAATGGTGAAAATATTTTAAAGGGTAGGTAATACCCGAGGAATATTTAGATTTCATATTAATAAGTTACATTGTACGTTCTTCGAATCAGATTCAATAGTCATTTACTATCCTACTTATATCCACCGATATACAAATCCGTTCACCACAGAATAACCATATTCATCCAATTTCATATTGGGATTTTGATTTATCAAAATCCAACAAGTGGCATAATGAAGAAAACATTTGACAAAATAAAATTTGTTAGAAACAAACAAATTAACTATGAGAAATTTTGTTAAGAATCCAAGCTAACTGTTCCTAGTTAATTGTTCCTAGCTAACTGATTACATTTTATTTATCGCAATTTACATTCTTGCAATTTTATTTATCGTCATTTAATTTCTGTTATTTAATTTACGCACTTTATTTATCGTTATTTAATTTCTGTTATTTATTTTACGCACTTTAAATATCGGGACACGTCTACAAGGTTTTGACATATCATATCGACGCATTTATATATATTATTTGGAATAACCATAGACACTCTATATGCAGTAATGAACGAGTTCTCTATACAGGGTTGAGGTTGATTCTACAATAATATATATACTTTGAGTTGTGATCGAGCCTGAGACATGTACACGGGTCACGATACATATTAATTAATTCGAATATTATATATTAAATTATTGAACTGTTAATTGTGGACTATCAACTATGGACTGCCGACATTGAACAATTAAAATGAATTAAAATATTGATTATAACATATGAAATTAAACATCTCTTCAAGTTTGCCACTTGATTTCATCTTAAACTTCATTTGTATCTTGACGATTACAATCTGCGTTCAAACCTTTCATGATTCTTGAAAATACCTCAATCGAGAAGATGAACCAACAGCACTTCATCAATGAAAGAAAAGATTGACGCATATAGTTATGCACCTGAAAACACTTGGAACCTGAGTAAACATTTAACACGTATCTGTGCCAACTCCTTGGCGTTATTATTACCGAAAGTAACTTTACAACCTCTCTTCAAATTAGCCAATTTTGTCACAGCTCCAACAAGTCAACTTTAACTTTTCGATCGAAACAACCTTATTATAACCCTGATATAAAAGTTGCCTTTCGTCATCAATACCGGAAAACCGTTTATATCTCACTACATTAGCAACAAATTTACCAGCAACATCATTGATCTTTGACCTTATGAAAAGTTATTATATTCATTGAAATCCTATCATCTACCCATCTACATCGGATAATGAGAATTACGGTACCAAATACCGAGAATCAGCAATCAGTACCTTGAGAAACTCACAGCATATTTACATCAACAGTTATATGTACAACATTTATCTCTTAGAATTATGATCTTTCATCTGCAATCCTGAAAAGCACTTATTCTACAAATCAATACTCTAAATGTTGAAAAAGCTGAATGAAGCAGCAGAAACCGTAGACAACCGTAAACGACCTTAATCATCGGAAGTTGATGATAAAGAATAGTATGTTAGAAAAGCTCATAAAAGTTAGAACTGGAAAATAGATTGAGCTAACCATGAAGGAGATTCTGAACAAATCACAAGGACTAAACTTATACATAAAGAATCCTGATGATTCTGTATCTGATGAAATCTTTAGCGAACGCCTTGCTTCTGAATCCAAACCCTTACGGATAAATCTTCTCTATCATCCTTCGATATTAGAAATTCCAAGATATCATCATATCTTTCATTATAAATATCCTCAATATTTTTGAAGATATCTTCATAAATATTCTCGTCCGATATTAATTATCTCTTAGTGCTGTCAGTGTTACTTCATATAGAAACTGTTAGTTTCTATATTCTGTAAACTTCCGAGCTTAAAATATGAATGTTATTGAAGTAATGTTGGGAACTGATGCATGAGTTAGTATAATATAATGACACTTGATCAACGTGATTATATTACAGTAAGTCATGCTGAGTTTCTAATGGAACGTGATGGTTCACAGATTATAACGTCATTATGTGCCATGTTACACGACTCTTGTGTTTTGTCTAATCTATAAACATATCAAGGACATATTTTTGATAGTCCTATCTTTTCCTTGAATTCTGGTAATTTGACAAGTCATATTGTGCTATTACCGTTTCTTTTCTAGAACATTAACAATGTTCATTCTAAAACTTATATCTACGAATTCTGGACCATTACAAGAGATGCCCAATCGCAAGAAGAAGAAACGAAGGGACAAAGCTCCGAAATAGAAAATGGAGTATAAATTGCAGCAAATAGGAGGGAGTATTAACTGTGGATGACAATAAATATAGGAAACAGAAAAAGGGACATTGAAATATAAGGGAAGATATAAAGCCCGATAACAACACATAAATTACAAACCGTGTATGTCAATGTTTATCACAACATAAAGACACGGAAGAATTAAAAGCACTATAACCCCAAGGGCAAAGTAGAAGTAAGCAGAATTCCTCTGGTGGAAGTTGGAAAAGGAGAATGATTGTTCCGATAGTCAGGATAAGGACAAGGATCAGAACGGGATTAAGCATTTTTACAATCTTTTGGATATATGAACTAAGAAAGAAAGTATAGGAATGGTGAGGATAATGGAACGGAAGAGTTTAATTTATAAAGGAAATATCAGACAGAGTAATCGAGGAAGATCACCGTATTTAATTTTAGAGATCTTAATTTTCCTTACTCGCCGAAGAATCAAATCCTTTAGATTTCGAAGATTTTCTTTAATCCTTTGAATTCCGGAATTCAACCCTGACTACATCAACAGTTAAAGACGCACCTTATTTTCTAATTTCCACCGTAACTACGTCAAAAGTTGAATCTTTATCTCAATCTGTTGTGACAGCTTCATTCGTACATTTCATCTAATCGAATCGTTTTATCTATATTAGTCAATAATGATAAAACTCAATTTATCAACTCATAGTTGTCATGAAAACATTTTTATTGTTAGTCATGACCACCTCACTAAAATTTCGGGACAAAATTTCTTTAACGGGTAGGTACTATGATGACCCGGGAATTTTCGACCAAATTTAAACTTAATCATTATATATTTCTGACACGATAAGCAAAGTCTGTAATGTTGAGTCTTAAATATTTTGAAGTATTTTCATTTATGCAATTATCCTCGACTGTTCTCGACGATTCACGAACAACTAATTGTAAATATATATATATATATATATATATATATATATATATATATATATATATATATATATATATATATATATATATATATATATATATATATATATATATATATATATATATTTAAATATATATATATATATATATATATATATATATATATATATATATATATATATATAATAAATTGAAATATTATTTGATTTATTATATGATTGAATCATTAGAATTAAATATGTAAAATAATATACAAGATAAGAAAGTTGTTATTAAAATAAATCTACGTGTAGATATATATGATTTTAGTTATTAATATAATTATTATTAAAATTTGTATTATCTTAAGATTATTATTATTAATATTATTATTAATTCTATTATTAATATTATTGGTATATTTATTAATATTAATATAGTTATATTTATTAATTTATAATGCTAAGTATTCCAGATAAAACTGAATTCAACCATCTGCTTCCAATCTAATTTTGATTCTGTGACCTCAACCCTCAATACAAAACAAAAACTTGTTAGACATCAACTTTATTCGTACAAAATTATTGAAGTTCATTTTTCTTGCTTTTGCATTCTGTTAGCCATCTAATCTACCTATCCCATCTATTCTAATTTCCTATCTCCCTATACTATATTATGAATGTATACATTTATAGAAGAAAACCCATCTGCATATTCAATTGATTCTGTTCTTCCTTCCTTTTTCGTATTCTGTCCAAAGAACAAATAACCGTCATCACCACAATCACCAAATCACTTCCACCTTTCTCTTTGATTGTCTACTCAACAAACCCACTTCCATTTTTTTTTTCTTTGTGTTTAAATCGGATCACCACAGGAGTACCATCACCACCTCATCTCCACAACTTGCCATCAACTATCTGTTTCTTTTAAGGTAACTACAAATCACCTCTTCACCATAAACTAACTTTTATATCTCTATCATGATCAAACGCTATTGTTATAAATTGTTAGAATCTTACAACCCAAAAACAAAACCCATTTGAGCATGGCTATGTTTCGATTATATGATCAGAGTTATAACCCTCGCGAACTACTGTTATTCGAAGCCCACTTTATCGCTCCCCAAACCTCCACGCTACTCACTTATGTTTCTGTTTTCGCGATGAACTATCAAAGAACCACACCACCTCTCTCTCTCATCTTCTTCTATCTCTCTCTCTAACAAACTTGTTTTGTGAAACTTGAAAACCACCCAAGACTCCAAGTAGCACATAAAGCTCGAGAACAAACGCTAGTTTAGATCCTATCACAAAGAATCAAGAACGACCATGAAAATAAACCGTATACTTATTGTTTATCAAACGATAGGCACTATCTTTAAAAAAATTTTTTGTTCTCCCTTTATCATCATCAAGCGCCTCCGCAATCCATCGCCACCTTCACATCCATCACCACTTCATTAATCCACCACCGTTGATCTTTCTATCTTGTTCAAACCGCCATGAAACTCATTTCATTCTTCTATTTTAATGAAGCCAAAACCAAGGAATACAAACCCATTTAATTATCGACACCCCATCACTTTGTTGATTCACTACTGCTATCTTTAAACACCACTTCTCTATCTATCTCTCTCCTTTTCTTATTTACATATCACCAAATGATTAACTACAGCACTGGAAAAAAAAAAGAGAGTGGATTAAGATAGAAAGGATGCATGTTTT
Organism: Rutidosis leptorrhynchoides; assembly: GCF_046630445.1. Classification (NCBI taxonomy): domain Eukaryota; kingdom Viridiplantae; phylum Streptophyta; class Magnoliopsida; order Asterales; family Asteraceae; genus Rutidosis; species Rutidosis leptorrhynchoides. The sequence continues at coordinate 12,059,737 of NC_092339.1, forward strand.
GGTGGACAAATAATAGTGGGACAATTGCAAGAAGTGATCGACATATATTAAAGTAATAATCCCACTTTGCACTACAACTTGTTGTGTCAATTTAAACGTGATTAAAAACAACAATATTTGCTTCCTCTTAAAAACCGTAATCGATCCTTAATAGATTAGTGGGCTTCGGTTTATTTACTGGGTTTCCTTGTTGTCAACTAAATACAAAAGCAAAGGCTATCTATTCCATCTTTTATTAGTTTAATATGTGTACCGAAATTTCCATGATACAAATAAAAAATAGATAGGGAGCAAAGATGTTACAACATATTCTTTTTATGGTGGCAGACAAATTTCCACTTGTGTTTCGTTACTGTTTCATTAATTAAGGACTTTAACATAAATCGAGTAAAGGGTTTGGTTAGGACAGCTGGCTTTAGACATAAAATTCTTGATAGAAGTTATAGGGATAGTGGGGATAAGTGTATGCCATGTATTATTTTTTTTTCTTTTCTTTCATTCTGCCGATCGGGACTTAAATCACCCATTTAATTCTTTTAGTTGGGCCGAGATGTTGGATTTGCTGGACTGTCTATTTATTGGGCCGAGTTCATGGGCTTTGGCCAATTAATCTGTGAAGGAGGAATAAGAAAAACGAAACAGAAATTAGGGAGCGGGTTTTATAATTTTCGGATGATATTTATTTAGAAAAACATAAATGGATCGATGGTTAGGATTGTGGCATGGTAATGAGAGGTCTTGGGTTCGAGTCCTGTTTGCGACAATTTCCGTTTAAGGCTTCTTTTGAGGTAGATATTTAATTTATTTACCTATTATTATTATTATTATTATTATTATTATTATTATTATTATTATTATTATTATTATTATTATTATTATTATTATTATTATTATTATTATTATTATTATCATTATTATTATCATTATTATTATTATTATTATTATTATTATTATTATTATTATTATTATTATTATTATTGTTGTTGTTGTTGTTGTTGTTGTTGTTGTTGCTACTTTTATATTAACAATATTATTATAATAAATAAATATTTTTTTATACATAAGAGTATATATAATATTAAACTTTATAAATATTAATTATTTTAAATATATATACAAATTAAATATATATAAGATATATAATTTAAGATATAATATATGAATTTATTTGATTACAATTATATGTGTTAATAAATACATAAATGATATAGGTTCGTGAATCTGAGGCCAACCCTGCATTGTTCAATTGTTCAGTATTGTCATATGTATTTTTACTACAAAATACATTAGGTGAGTTCTATTACTCCCTTTTTAAATGCTTTTGCAATATATATTTTTGGGACTGAGAATACATGCGCTGCTTTTATAAATGCTTTACGAAATAGACACAAGTTATTAAAACTACATTATATGGTTGAATGATCGAAATCAAATATGCCCCTTTTTATTAAGTCTGGTAATCTAAGAATTAGGGAACAGACACCCTAATTGACGCAAATCCTAAAGATAGATCTATCGGGCCCAACAAGCCCCATCCAAAGTATCGGATGCTTTAGTACTTCAAAATTTATATCATGTCCGAAGGAGGATCCCGGAATGATGGGGATATTCTTATATACATATTGTGAATGTCGGTTACCAGGTGTTCAATCTATATGAATGATATTTTTGTCTCTATGCATGGGACGTATGATTATGAGAAATGGAATTATGAAATCTTGTGGTCTATTAAAATTATGAAATGATTATTTATGTTAAACTAATGAACTCACCAACCTTTTGGTTGACACTTTAAAGCATGTTTATTCTCGGGTACGAAAGAAATCTTCCGCTGTGCATTTGCTCATCTTAGAGATATTACTTGGAGTCATTCATAACATTTTTCAAAAGACGTTGCATTCGAGTCGTTGAGTTCATCAAGATTATTATTAAGTCTATTATAGTAAGATATATTACGAAATGGTATGCATGTTGTCAACTTTCGATGTAATGAAAGATTGTCTTTTCAAAAACGAATGCAATGTTTGTAAAATGTATCATATAGAGGTCAAATACCTCGCGATGTAATCAACTGTTGTGAATCATTTATAATCGATATGGACTTTCTCCGGATAGATTAGGTCGGGTCTTCACACAAACCGCCTACAGCAGTTTGCCAATGGATAGATCCCGAAAAAATACACGATTTGAAAAAAAGTGGTGACTAAATCGTAGCTACGAGTCAAAAGATACGATAGATCTAACATTTTGGCCAAAACACAAAACACCAAGCACCACGAACCGTCGGTGGTGTTTGGTGCGTGGTGCGATTTTGCGAGAAAAGATGTCTTTTTCGAAATGTTTGGTGCGTGGTGCGATTTTGCGAGAAAAGATGTCTTTTTCAAAATCTAGACAACCTCGAATGGCAAGCACGTTCAGAGAGTCTTGCTCGTTCGGCCGTTTTATGGTGATCTTGAGAATTTCAGCACGCATACTAATGATTTAAAAACGTTTTTAATGAAGTGAAATTAGATTCAGATTTATATCCGTTATAGATAATTACATTGCGAGAGAAATAACAGGCGTTAAAACAATATATACCATGCTAAGTCATGCATACACAAAACTAATAATACAATATAAATGGAAAACATTCAAAGAGAACATTAAAAATGAGTAAAATGTCTTTTTTTGGCTTCTTGACGACCTCGAATGTCAAGACACTATCCAAAAGTCTTTATGTTAGGTTCGTTTTAGGGTGATCTCGAGAATTTCAGCACAATTTGAAATCGAAGGTTATGCGCCGCCAAATGGTACTCCATCTGGCGGCGCATATTAATGATTTAAAAAAACGTGTTTAATGAAGTGACATTAGATTCAAATTTATATGCGTTATACATAATTACATTCGAGTAAAATAATAGTCCTTAAAAAATATGTACCATGCTAAGTCATGCATACACAAAGGAATAATATAAATGAAATTCAAAAGGCTCAAAATCGAAAGGCAAATTTGAAGGTTTTTGAGGCTTCGTTTCGAAAAATATTTGGGACAAACCGCCTACGGCCGTTTGCAAACGGATAGATCTCGAAAAAATACACGATTTGAAAAGAAAAGGTGACTAAATCGGAGCTACGAGTCAAAAGATACGATAGATCTAACATTTTGGCCAAAGACACAAAACACCAAGCACCACGAACCGTCGGTGGTGTTTGGTGCGTGGTGCGATTTTGTGAGAAAAGATGTCATTTTCGGAATTTAGACAACCTCGAATGGCAAGCACGTTCAGAGATTCTTGCTCGTTCGGCCGTTTTAGGGTGATCATTATAATTTCAGCACAATTTAAAAAACCAAAGGTTAGGCGCCGCCAAATGGTAGTCCATCTGGCGGCGCATACTAATGATTTAAAAACGTTTTTAATGAAGTGACATTAGATTCAGATTTATATACGTTATAGATAATTACATTTCAAGAGAAATAACAGGCGTTAAAACGATATATACCATACAATATAAATGGAAAACGTTCAAAGAGAACATTAAAAATGAGTAAAATGTCTTTTTTCAGCTTCTTGACGACCTCGAATGTCAAGACACTATCCAGGAGTCTTTATGTTAGGTTCGTTTTAGGGTGATCTCGAGAATTTCAGCACAATTTGAAACCGAAGGTTATGCGCCGCCAAATGGTACTCCATCTGGCGGCGCATATTAATGATTTAAAAAAATGTGTTTAATGAAGTGACATTATATTCAAATTTATATGCGTTATACATAATTACATTCGAGTAAAATAATAGGCCTTAAAACAATATGTACCATGCTAAGTCATGCATACACAAAGGATTAATATGAATGAAATTCAAAAGGCTCAAAATCGAAAGGCAAATTTGAAGGTTTTCGAGGCTTCGTTTCGAAAAATATTTGGGACAAACCGCCTACGGCAGTTTGCCGACGGATAGATCCCGAAAAATACACGATTTGACAAAAAACGGTGACTAAATCAGAGCTACGAGTCAAAAGATACGATAGATCTAACATTTTGGCCAAAGACACAAAACACCAAGCACCACGAACCGTCGGTGGTGTTTGGTGCGTGGTGCGATTTTGCGAGAAAAGATGTCATTTTTGGAATTTAGACAACCTCGAATGGCAAGCACGTTCAGAGAGTCTTGCTCGTTCGGCCGTTTTAGGGTGATCTTTATAATTTCATCACAATTTAAAACCAAAGGTTACGCGCCGCCAAATGGTAGTCCATCTGGCGGCACATACTAATGATTTAAAAAACGTTTTTAATGAAGTGACATTAGATTCAGATTTATATCCGTTATAGATAATTACATTGCGAGAGAAATAACAGGCGTTAAAACGATATATACCATGCTAAGTCATGCATACACAAAACTAATAATACAATATAAATTGAAAACGTTCAAAGTGAACATTAAAAATGAGTAAAGTGTCTTTTTTCGACTTCTTGACGACCTCGAATGTCAAGACACTATCCAGGAGTCTTTATGTTAGGGTCGTTTTAGGGTGCTCTCGAGATTACCGCACAATTTGAAACCGAAGGTTATGCGCCGCCAAATGGTACTCGATCTGGCGGCGCATATTAATGATTTAAAAAAGCGTGTTTAATGAAGTGACATTAGTTTCAAATTTATATGCGTTATACATAATTACATTCGAGTGAAATAATAGGCCTTAAAACAATATGTACCATGCTAAGTCATGCATACACAAAGGAATAATATGAATGAAATTCAAAAGGCTCAAAATCGAAAGGCAAATTTGAAGGTTTTCGAGGCCTCGTTTCGAAAAATATTTGGGACAAACCGCCTACGGCAGTTTTCCAACGGATAGATCTCGAAAAAAATACACGATTTGAAAAAAACGGTGACTAAATCGGAGCTACGAGTCAAAAGATACGATAGATCTAACATTTTGGCCAAAGACACAAAACACCAAGCACCACTAACCGTCGGTGGTGTTTGGTACGTGGTGTGATTTTGCGAGAGAAGATGTCTTTTTCGGAATCTAGACAACCTCGAATGGCAAGCACGTTCAGAGAGTCTTGCTCGTTCGACCATTTTAGGGCGATCTTGAGAATTTCATCACAATTTAAAACTGAAGGTTACGTGCCCCCAAATGGTAGTCCATCTGGCGGCACATACTAATGATTTAAAAAACGTTTTTAATGAAGTGACATTAGATTCAGATTTATATCCGTTATAGATAATTACATTGCAAGAGAAATAACAGGCGTTAAAACGATATATACCATGCTAAGTCATGCATACACAAAACTAATAATACAATATAAATTGAAAACGTTCAAAGAGAACATTAAAAATGAGTAAAGTATCTTTTTTCGGCTTCTTGACGACCTCGAATGTCAAGACACTATCCAGGAGTCTTTATGTTAGGGTCGTTTTAGGGTGATCTCGAGAATTACCGCACAATTTGAAACTGAAGGTTATGCAATTAATTGAGGTATTATTTTATGTAATTTTATTAATATATTTATAGATGGTATGATTTAGTAAAATAAATGGACAAGAGTTAATGTTTGTTGGTTAAATTGGAAGGGACTAGAGATGAAAAGTTAGAATTAAGGACCTCCCATTATAGAGTTTTGGTGGGGAGGGTAGAAAGTGCAAATATGACAAAGTTATTTTAATAAAAGAAGTAAAAATGCAGAATTTATATTTAGTTGCAAAAAAATTACAGAAAGTGTTTGTGTGTGTGTTGTGCGTCGACACAACAAGGAGGAGGAAGAGGAGAACATCAATTGATGAAATTGTGCTCATGCAATTATAAATTAGTGAAATCTAAGGCACTCTAATCACCCTAGCAAGTCTTAATTCTTCTAATTTCTCTTCTTTGTGCACAATTAGGGTTCTTGAACTCTTAAAGACACGGTATGAATTTCTATGTCTATGTATTACTAATATTGGGTGTTTGTGATGAATCTTAAGCTTAAAAGTTATTGTATGTTGAAAATGTGCACACTTGAATGATTTAAAATGAAATTGTTAGTAATTGTGGAAGTAAATTCATGAATGAACTTGCATTTTGAGTGTTTGAGATGAATGTGGTGAATTTGGTGATGTTCAAGCTTAGAATCAAGTCATGCACACTAGGTGTTTGATGAAATGCCTCAATGAAATGTTTATGTGATTTAGTTACAAATTGTGAAGGAGAAAGTTTGTACATGAATTGTTGTTATTGTTGTAAGTAATGAAATTTGGATAATTGCGGATTTAGAGCTGCTAGTAATAAAAATGGATTTATGCACTTTTAATGTTTATTGAGATACTTGAAAGAATTGCAAGTTTGATTATAAGATATGAACTAGAGATTTGTATGTTTAAGGAAATGATGTTGGCTAGATAATGTTGTTATATTGGAAAAGGTAACTTAAAATGCTATGTATGTAAGTGTTTATGTGTGTATGGTAGTATGTAGGGGGTTAAGGCAATGTATAAGTGTATGAAGGTGTGAAAGTTTATGAATGTTGTAATTTTGATTGAGTTATGTTATTGATAAGATTAGCTTATGTATAGGTGCTAATCAAGGTAAAGGAGCCTCAAGTGATCAAGGAAATCCGTTTAATCAAGGTGAGTTTATAGGGGGTAAAACGGGCGGGTCAAGGGTGGCTTAGTGTTCTCGGATTGCATCCGTGCAAGAGAGTAACGACTAAGTGCACTAGATGAGTAGCTTAGATAGAATTATTAGGTTCACCTAATAATTGTATCTATGGTTGATGTGTAGCTTAGGCAAGATTATTACTTTGCTAGTAATCTTGCCTATGGTATGATTTAGCTTAGACACTTTAAGTGTCTATGTATGTTTATGAGAATGATATGAGACTATGGTAGCTTAGACATGATTATTAGGGTTGGCCTAGTAAGTTATGTCTATGGTAAGTAAGAGTCGGATCCGAAAGTAAGTAAGCAACCGTTAGGTTGAAAGACGAGTAATATGATTTTTATGCCCAATGTTTTATGCTTTATTATTCGCCTATAACTCACTAAGTGTAAAAGCTTACCCCCGTGTTGTTTTATGTTTTAGGAACTAAAAGCCATCGTGAAGGTAAGGAACCCGTTTGAAGGTAGCGGAGCATTGGCATTAGAGTAAGTGGTAATGTAAGTCTCTTTTAGAATCAAGCTCTATTGGTACCACTTACCAACGCTGAGTCCTTTGTAATTGTCAATTATGTTGTCGTTAAGCTTTCGGGACCAAATTATGACTTTGAAATGTGTTAACACATTTTCGTGGTTTAAAAGATCCTCGTGACGTTTGACGGTGTAAGAAACTGATTTAACTAAATTTGGTTATGTATTATGTTGTTATAATGGGTTTTGGATTGATGAATTGTTAAAAATATGGTTTTGTTATTAAGTTGCAGGAATGTCCCAGCTCACGTGTAATGTCGCGCCGCGACAAATGGGGCCGCGCCGCGGCATTGGTCATATTTTGGTAACAGAACGGCTGAACGGCTGTTAAAAAGTGTCATAAAATCCTTTATATGTCGTGCCGCGACGAAGGGAGCCGTGCCGAGGCAATTGCATTGACCTGGGCAGGCACCCCTTTAAAAAAAAAAATTTCTATCGTTTTGAAGGCGTTAAAGTACTCGATCTGGCGGCGCATATTAATGATTTAAAAAAGCGTGTGTAATGAAGTGAAATTAGTTTCAAATTTATATGCGTTATACATAATTACATTCGAGTGAAATAATAGGCCTTAAAACAATATGTACCATGCTAAGTCATGCATACACAAAGGAATAATATGAATGAAATTCAAAACGCTCAAAATCGAAAGGCAAATTTGAAGGTTTTCGAGGCTTCGTTTCGAAAAATATTTGGGACAAACCGCCTATGGAAGTTTGCCAACGGATAGATCACGAAAAAATACAAGATTTGAAAAAAAGCGGTGACTAAATCGGAGCTACGAGTCAAAAGATACGATAGATCTAACATTTTGGCCAAAACACAAAACACAAAGCACCACGAACCGTCGGTGGTGTTTGGTGCGTGGTGCGATTTTGCGAGAAAAGATGTCTTTTTCAGAATCTAGACAACCTCAAATGGCAAGCACGTTCATAGAGTCTTGCTCGTTCGGCCGTTTTAGGGTGATCTTAAGAATTTCAGCACAATTTAAAACCGAAGGTTACGCGCCGCCAAATGGTAGTTCATCTGGCGGCGCATACTAATGATTTAAAAAACGTTTTTAATGAAGTGAAATTAGATTCATATTTATATCCGTTTTAGATAATTACATTGCTAGAGAAATAACAGGCGTTAAAACGATATATACCATGCTAAGTCATTCATACACAAAACTAATAATACAATATAAATTGAAAACGTTCAAAGAGAACATTAAAAATGAGTAAAATTTCTTTTTTCGGCTGCTTGACGACCTCGAATGTCAAGACACTATCCAGGAGTCTTTATGTTAGGGTCATTTTAGGGTGCTCTCGAGAATTACCGCACAATTTGAAACCGAAGGTTATGCGCCGCCAAATGGTACTCGATCTGGCGGCGCATATTAATGATTTAAAAAAGTGTGTTTAATGAAGTGACATTAGTTTCAAATTTATATGCGTTATACATAATTACATTCGAGTAAAATAATAGGCCTTAAAACAATATGTACCATGCTAAGTCATGCATACACAAAGGAATAATATGAATGAAATTCAACACGCTCAAAATCGAAAGGCAAATTTGAAGGTTTTCGAGGCTTCGTTTAGAAAAATATTTGGGACAAACTGCCTACGGCAGTTTACCAACGGATAGATCCCGAAAAAATACACGATTTGAAAAAAAACGGTGACTAAATCGGAGCTACGAGTCAAAAGATACGATAGATCTAACATTTTGGCCAAAGACACAAAACACCAAGCACCATGAACCGTCGGTGGTGTTTGGTACGTGGTGCGATTTTGCGAGAAAATATGTCATTTTCGGAATTTAGACAACCTCGAATGGCAAGCACGTTCAGAGATTCTTGCTCGTTCGGCCGTTTTAGGGTGATTTTTATAATTTCATCACAATTTAAAACTGAAGGTTACGTGCCGCCAAATGGTAGTCCATCTGGCGGCACATACTAATGATTTAAAAAACGTTTTTAATGAAGTGACATTAGATTCAGATTTATATCCGTTATAGATAATTACATTGCAAGAGAAATAACAGGCGTTAAAACGATATATACCATGCTAAGTCATGCATACACAAAACTAATAATACAATATAAATTGAAAACGTTCAAAGGGAACATTAAAAATGAGTAAAATATCTTTTTTCGGCTTCTTGACGACCTCGATATAAATATTTTCTATCGTTTTAAAGGCGTTAAAGTACTCGATCTGGCGGCGTATATTAACGATTTAAAAAAGCGTGTGTATTGAAGTGAAATTGGTTTTTATACATAATTACATTCGAGTGAAATAATAGGCCTTAAAACAATATGTACCATGCTAAGTCATGCATACACAAAGGAATAATATGAATGAAATTCAAAACGCTCAAAATCGAAAGGCAAATTTGAAGGTTTTCGAGGCTTCATTTCGAAAAATATTTGGGACAAACTGCCTACAGAAGTTTGCCAACGGATAGATCCCGAAAAAATACACGATTTGAAAAAAAGCGGTGACTAAATCGGAGCTACGAGTCAAAAGATACGATAGATCTAACATTTTGGCCAAAACACAAAGCACCATGAACCGTCGGAGGTGTTTGGTGCGTGGTGCAATTTTGCGAGAAAAGATGTTTTTTTCGGAATCTAGACAACCTCGAATGGCAAGCACGTTCAGAGAGTCTTGCTCGTTCGGCCATTTTAGGGTGATCTTGAGAATTTCATCACAATTTAAAACCGAAGGTTACGCGCCGCCAAATGGTAGTCCATCTGGCGGCGCATACTAATGATTTAAAAACATTTTTAATGAAGTGACATTAGATTCAGATTTATATCCGTTATAGATAATTACATTGCGAGAGAAATAACAGGCGTTAAAACGATATATACCATGCTAAGTCATGCATACACAAAACTAATAATACAATATAAATTGAAAACGTTCAAAGAGAACATTAAAAATGAGTAAAGTGTCTTTTTTCGGCTTCTTGATGACCTCGAATGTCAAGACACTATCCAGGAGTCTTTATGTTAGGGTTGTTTTAGGGTGCTCTCGAGAATTACCTCACAATTTGAAACCGAAGGTTATGAGCCGCCAAATGGTACTCGATCTGGCGGCGCATATTAATGATTTAAAAAAGCGTGTTTAATGAAGTGACATTAGTTTCAAATTTATATGCGTTATACATAATTACATTTGATTGAAATAATAGGCCTTAAAACAATATGTACCATGCTAAGTCATGCATACACAAAGGAATAATATGAATGAAATTCAAAAGGCTCAAAATCGAAAGGTAAATTTGAAGGTTTTCGAGGCTTCGTTTCGAAAAATATTTGGGACAAACCGCCAATGGAAGTTTGCCAACGGATAGATCCCGAAAAAATACACGATTTGAAAAAAAGCGGTGACTAAATCGGAGCTACGAGTCAAAAGATACGATAGATCTAACATTTTGGCCAAAGACACAAAACACCAATCACCACTAACCGTCGGTGGTGTTTGGTGCTTGGTGCGATTTTGCGAGAAAAGATGTCTTTTTCGGAATCTAGACAACCTCGAATGGCAAACACGTTCAGAGATTCTTGCTCGTTCGGCCGTTTTAGGGTGATCTTTATAATTTCATCACAATTTAAAACCAAAGGTTACGCGCCGCCAAATGGTAGTCCATCTGGCGGCGCATACTAATGATTTAAAAAATGTTTTTAATGAAGTGACATTAGATTCAGATTTATATCCGTTATAGATAATTACATTGCGAGAGAAATAACATGCGTTAAAACAATATATACCATGCTAAGTCATGCATACACAAAACTAATAATACAATATAAATGGAAAACGTTCAAAGAGAACATTAAAAATGAGTAAAATGACTTTTTCAGCTTCTTGACGACCTCGAATGTCAAGACACTATCCAGGAGTCTTTATGTTAGGTTCATTTTAGGGTGATCTCGAGAATTTTAGCACAATTTGAAACCGAAGGTTATGCGCCGCCAAATGGTACTCGATCTGGCGGCGCATATTAATGATTTAAAAAAGCGTGTTTAATGAAGTGACATTTGTTTCAAATTTATATGCGTTATACATAATTACATTCGAGTGAAATAATAGGCCTTAAAACAATATGTACCATGCTAAGTCATGCATATACAAAGGAATAATATGAATGAAATTCAAAAGGCTTAAAATCGAAAGGCAAATTTGAAGGTTTTCGAGGCCTCGTTTTGAAAAATATTTGGGACAAACCGCCTACGAAAGTTTTCCAACGGATAGATCTCGAAAAATTATACGATTTGAAAAAAACGGTGACTAAATCGGAGCTACGAGTCAAAAGATACGATAGATCTAACATTTTGGCCAAAACACAAAACACCAAGCACCACGAACCGTCTGTGGTGTTTGGTGCGTGGTGCGATTTTTGCGAGAAAATATGTCTTTTTCGAAATCTAGACAACCTCGAATGGTAAGCACGTTCTGAGAGTCTTACTCGTTCGGCCATTTTAGGGTGATCTAGAGAATTTCAGCACAATTTAAAACCGATGGTTACGCGGCGCCAAATGGTAGTCCATCTGGCGGCGCATACTAATGATTTAAAAAATGTTTTTAATGAAGTGACATTAGATTCAGATTTATATCCGTTATAGATAATTACATTGCGAGAGAAATAACAGGCGTTAAAACAATATATACCATGCTAAGTCATGCATACACAAAACTAATAATACAATATAAATGGAAAACTTTCAAAGAGAACATTAAAAATGAGTAAAATGTCTTTTTTTGGCTTCTTGACGACCTCGAATGTCAAGACACTATCCAAAAGTCTTTATGTTAGGTTCGTTTTAGGGTGATCTCGAGAATTTCAGCATAATTTGAAATCGAAGGTTATGCGCCCCCAAATGGTACTCCATCTGGCGGCGCATATTAATGATTTAAAAAAACGTGTTTAATGAAGTGACATTAGATTCAAATTTATATACGTTATACATAATTACATTCGAGTAAAATAATAGGCCTTAAAACAATATGTACCATGCTAAGTCATGCATACACAAAGGAATAATATGAATGAAATTCAAAAGGCTCAAAATCGAAAGGCAAATTTGAAGGTTTTTGAGGCTTCGTTTCGAAAAATATTTGGGACAAACCGCCTACGGCAATTTGCCAACGGATAGATCTCGAAAAAATAAACGATTTGAAAAAAACGGTGACTAAATCGGAGCTACGAGTCAAAAGATACGATAGATCTAACATTTTGGCCAAAGACACAAAACACCAAGCACCACGAACCGTCGGTGGTGTTTGGTGCGTGGTGCGATTTTGCGAGAAAAGATGTCATTTTCGGAATTTAGACAACCTCGAATGGGAAGCACGTTCATAGATTCTTGCTCGTTCGGCCGTTTTAGGGTGATCTTTATAATTTCAGCACAATTTAAAACCAAAGGTTAGGCGCCGCCAAATGGTAGTCCATCTGGCGGCACATACTAATGATTTAAAAACGTTTTTAATGAAGTGACATTAGATTCAGATTTATATTCGTTATAGATAATTACATTGCAAGAGAAATAACAGGCGTTAAAACGATATATACCATACAATATAAATGGAAAACGTTCAAAGAGAACATTAAAAATGAGTAAAATGACTTTTTTCAGCTTCTTGACGACCTCGAATGTCAAGACACTATCCAGGAGTCTTTATGTTAGGTTCGTTTTAGGGTGATCTCGAGAATTTCAGCACAATTTAAAACCGAAGGTTATGCGCCGCCAAATGGTACTCCATCTGGCGGCGCATATTAATGATTTAAAAAAACTTGTTTAATGAAGTGACATTAGATTCAAATTTATATGCGTTATACATAATTACATTCGAGTAAAATAATAGGCCTTAAAACAATATGTACCATGCTAATTCATGCATACACAAAGGAATAATATGAATGAAATTCAAAAGGCTCAAAATCGAAAGGCAAATTTGAAGGTTTTCGAGGCTTCGTTTTGAAAAATATTTGGTACAAACTGCCTACGGCAGTTTGCCAACGGATAGATCCCGAAAAAATACACGATTTGAAAAAAAACGGTGACTAAATCGGAGCTACGAGTCAAAAGATACGATAGATCTAACATTTTGGTCAAAGACACAAAACACCAAGCACCACGAACCGTCGGTGGTGTTTGGTGCGTGGTGCGATTTTGCGAGAAAAGATGTCATTTTCGGAATTTAGACAACCTCGAATGGCAAGCACGTTCAGAGATTCTTGCTCGTTCGGCCGTTTTAGGGTGATCTTTATAATTTCAGCACAATTTAAAACCAAAGGTTAGGCGCCGCCAAATGGTAGTCCATCTGGCGGCGCATACTAATGATTTAAAAACGTTTTTAATGAAGTGACATTAGATTCAGATTTATATCCGTTATAGATAATTACATTGCAAGAGAAATAACAGGCGTTAAAACGATATATACCATACAATATAAATAGAAAACGTTCAAAGAGAACATTAAAAATGAGTAAAATGACTTTTTTCAGCTTCTTGACGACCTCGAATGTCAAGATACTATCCAGGAGTCTTTATGTTAGGTTCGTTTTAGGGTGATCTCGAGAATTTTAGCACAATTTGAAACCGAAGGTTATGCGCCGCCAAATGGTACTCCATCTGGCGGCGCATATTAATGATTTAAAAAAACGTGTTTAATGAAGTGACATTAGATTCAAATTTATATGCGTTATACATAATTACATTCGAGTAAAATAATATGCCTTAAAACAATATGTACCATGCTAAGTCATGCATACATAAAGGAATAATGTAGCGACCCCGACAAATCGTCAAGTGACGGCGTCGGCTACATGGGTCCCATTACCTGATTATAAGTCTTTAAGATAACGTTTGACCAAAATATGTCGCCTTCATTTCAAAATAAAGATTGTTTCAAAGTTTACAAGGATTGTTCAACCAAAAGTTAAGTTACAACGTTATAAGTACGATTGAAATCTAGGCGACACGGTTTAAAGTAAAGTCAAAAGACGCTCCATGAAATGCATGTATACTCGACATCGGATGCAAGTATCAAATAGTAAGCGGAAGCATGTTTCACATATCGTGCATGACCTGAGAAAAACATAGAAATCTGTCAACGAAAAACGTTGGTGAAATCATAGGTTTAAGTAAGTAAGTACAAGTGAACCACAAGATTTGCATCAATGAAATAATAGTAATACATTCCAAAAGTTTGTTTCACGAGCACCCAATTATCAATGCTTAACATTTCCTTCCATTGAACCCCATCACTTAGTGCTAGAACATGCACTGTTTCTCGAAAATATATTTCATTCGTAAACGGTAGCGAACCGTTTGAATGAGGGTTTGTCAAACCCATATGGATCCATACAACATAAGTTCTCGCTTACACCCGGCAAGTGTAACTAATGATAATCGAATTGAGGATTTTGTTCTAAACTCGTATGTAGAATGTTTGTTTTCCTGTACTTGTGTTCACTTAGTTCAAAAGAATCGTTTATGTTTTCTCATCCCAAATATAAGTTCAAAAAGAGTAAAAGTGGGACTATGATCTCACCTCGAGTGCACGAGTATAAAAGTACTTCAACAAGTAAACGTGTGCATGAAAGTTGCTTAGCCTTGACCTAAACAAGTAAGTTATATCAATTAACCGGTTACGACACAAGGTCGGGTGAAATGTGTTCAATTAGTCCTATGGCTCGACACGACTCGATTATGTAGCATGTGAAGCAAATTGTCAAGTTTCATGCAAGATACAAGTATAAAAGCATGTTAGGAAGATTGCATTAAAAGTTTGGTTAAGTTTGACTAAAAGTCAAACTTGGTCAAAGTCAACGAAAAAAAAAGTCAACGCGTTCGGGTTCGGTCCCGAACTATTTTTCTGAGGTTTTTACTCATATATAAGCATATTAGAACAAGTTTCATGTGAATCGGAGGTCGATAGCTAGTCAAACATTTCACGTGAAACGGGACGAGGAGGTCAGAATCTGACCAGGCACATCGGCGCGCCGCGCGGGGAAGGGGCGCGCCGCGCCACCCTCTGTGCAGGGATTTCTGGTCAGTTTTCAAAGTATGCACGAACCAAAACACAAACAATCACATTTTATGATCCGCAAACAATTAGAACATGTATTTTATATCATCGGAAAGCTATTTCGACAAGGAATACAACTAACCACATATCATCAATCAAAAACATCATTTACCATAAACGAAAACTCGTCAATTGATCGAGAAAGGTTTATTTTCAAGTTTCAAGTTCGTAAAACGTATTTTATGATTCGGGAATCCAATTTACACATACGATATGCCGTTTTGAAGGTAATGAAGCATACATTACTACTAGACACTAACAATTAACATTCCATGGCATTTAAGCATCCAAAAGTTCATGTCAAGAACTATCAAACCCTAGTCAAACATCACAAAATCATTAATCGGGTTTTTGAAGTTTCCTTAATCAACCTACACATCCAAATGTGGCTAATGATACTAGTAACACAATTAAAACATGCACTTTAACAATCTAACAACATTAACTCATCCAAAATCAAGGATTAAGCATCCACTTTTCATTTCCAAGCTAGTTACACCAAAACATCAAGATCGAGCATACAAATCATATAATCATGCTAGACACGAGCCATAGACACTAACTAACAACATTTCAAGTCAAAAACACGAATTTAAAGAAATCTAGAGTTTTAGAAATGTTACCCAAAATCGGTGTAGTTAGTATCAAATCGTAGAGGATGAAGAGAGGATCACGAAAATGTAATTTGTTTTGTTGTAAGCCTCCTAGATCGAATTTAGATGATGATTTAGTGAAGTTGGGAGAAATGGGGTTCTTGAGCTAGAGAGAAAAGGGAGAGAGATGGAGGGATTGAATGGATGAGAATGGTGGGTTGACTAGTTGACCTAGTCAACTAGTTTGCCCACTTGACAACTTCGGTCCCTCAAGTTTCAAAGCGGGTGCGGGAATTAACCAACGAAATATTTTAAAAACGCTCGAGTAACCGAGTGATGTTATAATTAAATAGCGGAAATATAATGAACGTTACTCACGGAAACTATTACTTTAAATACGAAAGATTATGTTTTAAAAAAAAAGACGGTGTTAAAATTAAATTTAACGGAAAAACGCGGGATGTTACATTATCCACACCTCAAAAGAAATTTCGTCCCGAAATTTAGTTGGAAGTAGTAGTTGTTGAATCTTACTCGAGACCTTGCGTTGTAAATTCTACGAATAAGTGAAGGTACGTCCTTGAGTATTTCCACGAATTTTGACGGTCGGGATCATATGTTGTTTTAAGGTTTGGCTTCCATGATTCATGGTTTCAACCGGTCCTCCTAGGAAGTGAGGGTTATCGTCGATAGTGAGTTCATCAAAGGAGATAACAAGTTCTCGTTTCGCAAAACACGTCTTTGAGTTGATACATTGAATGTAGGATAAACGGAGACCCAAAATGAGTCGGAAAAGTCTAAACGGCTAGCTACGGGTCCAAAACACCCCAAGAATTTAAAGGATCAAAATATCGTGGATTTAGCTTCCTACGTTTTCCCGAAACGGATTGCACCCTTCCAAGGTGCGACTCTTAACGTGACGCGGTTTCCCACGTGGAATTTGAAATGTTTACGTCTAACATCGGCGCAGCTCTTGGTGATTACGAGTCGCGTAGGGTTTTGCCTGAATATGAATAAATTTTCTCGGTTGCTCATGAATAACCTCGGCCCCGGTGAATTGATCATCGTTTACTTGGTTCGACAAAGGAGAGTGACGTTTCCGGTCACACGTGGTTTCAAAAGGAGTGACGTTAAAACTCGAATGAAAATCATTGTAGGTACGAGGATTCGGTTAAAGGAAAATATTTTTCTCAAGTAAATTTGAAGTTGGTAATACAAATTCGTATTATGGTTTCCAAGGTTTAAATCGCATGTTTGTTCGGTCCGTCGGGTTGTGGATGGTACGCGGTACTCATGTCTAAACGCGGTCCCGAGGCTTCTTGTAAAACTAGAAGTGAAACGAGTATTTCGATACGGGATAATTAACAAAGATACACCGTGTTGGAATAGAATCTCTTAAGATATGTTTGAACGAGTCAGTTAGGGTTCAAAAAAAAATGTTCGTTAGGACTATTCACCCTCGTGGCGAATACTTATGTAATATGAGGAGTTTCTCTATCCATGGAGAAATGTTACAAGGAGTTTCTTTAAACGGAAATGCGAACGGTAAAGATAGTAGTGAAATGAGGACTTAGAATAGGATGAGTTTACATCTCGAGGTTGCCATAACGTGCCTCTAGTTGTCAAAAGTTGAAGTCTGAAAGAGAAACGAGATCGTACACGTAGTTGTTTAGTTCGGGGTTGAATAATAGTTGGCCGATTATTAGAAACACAATGACATTAAGTCAAAGAAGAGTGAAGTATCATTGGATCGTGTGTTATCTTAAGTTCCAGTAATATCAGACGGTAACGGTGAAATAACAGAGATATGTAGCGTGGTATGTGATGACGAGAAAATTGATCGGATCCACAATTTAGTATTAGAATTCTTCGCGCAAAATAACGAATTTCAGTTACACTGATTTTGAGTCGAGAGAGCATGCCTTCCGGCATTCATGTAGAAATATTTTCATAATTGAGTTCCATCTGGTGCTATACGATTTTTAACTAGAAATGTTGGTGTGAAGTATCACGCTCAAGGTTCGGACATGGGGGGGGGTTTAAATTTTTCCCTCAGTGAGTTAACGAGGTTAAAAGTCGTGTAACACGAGAAAAGGCAGAAATGAATCTTCGGTAATAACCGGCGAGATCTAAGATTTTACGAATACAAGTCTGAGTCGGGAGAGTTTCCTGATTACATGTGGCTTGATTTCGAGATTGATTGAAATGCCTAGACCATTCACATCATGGTTTAGAAAATTGTACTTCGTTCAACAGAAATTCTCACTCGGAGAATTTGGTATAGAGTTGCTCTTTTCTCAAAAGTTCGAGCGTAAGATGGTGATGTTGTTCGTTTTCCTTCTTTACTTGAATAACTCAAGATGTCATCTATAAATACGATAACCGATTTGTCTAGATAAGTTCGCATACGTGGTTTAGGAGGTTCATGAATACGGACAGAGTCCTAAATAAATCGAATGGTACTAAGAAAGATTTACAACTAACGTTGCGAGTTCGGAAAGTGGCTTAGGAGACATCGTCTCACTTAACCCCCAATTGATGATAACCGGAACGGGGGTCGATTTGGAACATACGGGATTCGTGCAAATAATCATGAGGTCATGGATGCGAGGGAGAGGGTATCGGTTTCCAACCGAAAATTACTCAGTTCACAATAATCCATACAAGATGATGGGGAAACTTTTTTTTTTTTTTTTTTTTTTTTTTTTTTTTAATAGGTTCCGAGCTCCCTAGTTCTATAGGTGTCAAATCGAAGTTCAAATTACCTACCCAATAAGTTTAACGTACTCCCTCCGATAAAATTTATCGATACGCAATGGTTTTCCGTTGGTCACTTGAATGGCGTAAGTAATATCTAGGGGGGGGAGGGGTGGAGTGCAAAGAGTAGGCTCCAAAGCCCTGGATACAAAACATTTATCGATACCCGAATCGGATAAACATGAAACATAAGAGTCGTTGAGAAGAAACGTACCCGTAACTAATTGTCGTTCCGGGAATCCTATGTGTTAAGGTTGAAAGCTCATTCGCGTACATTAGGGTGGGCGTTCTTCTTGGGACATGCATTCTTAAAATGACCCAGTTGTCCACATTCAAAACAAGCACCCCTTCTGCGTGCACTGGGCACCTTTTTAGCGACGGGGGCGGCACCCTTACAACTATGGGCCACATGGCCACTTCTTTGACACTTGATGCAAAATGGTCCGCCACATTTTCCATAATGATGTTTGTGGCACGTGTTGCAAAAAGGTCGTGTTCCAGCATAATTTTTCCTGCCGCCGGGGGTGAAAGGCTTCTTGGTGGAGTCGTTGTGGTTGTGGTTGCTTGATGGAGAGGCTTCCTGTTTTCTTTTGTTGTTAACTGGTTGGGCCTCGGCCGTTGGTGCCAGCGCTTCAATTTCATCCACCGTTTTTATAAATCGGCGGGCTATCATCACAGCCTCTTGTAGGTCGGCGGGTCTTAATGGCATTACCCCGTGTGGAATGCTCTTAGGGAGGCCATCCATGTAAAACTCAACTCCTTGGGGCCCGGGAGCCCGGAGGTTTGGACAAATTGAGGTTAGTTCGGCAAACCGTTGATTATAAGCTTCGAGGTCATCTCGGGCTATTTTTAAATTTCTTGGCCCCTGTTCGAGCCTTCGAGTCTCTTCGCGCGGGAAGTATTCGGTGGTCATTCTTTCTCTTAATTCGGTCCAAGAGAGTGTAAGGGCTTCATCGATACCCACCGATTGTACATACGTGTTCCACCATGAGAGAGCAATACCGGTGAGAGTGAGGGTGGAAAACTTGACCTTATCTTGGTCCCGACAACCGCTTATGCTAAAAACGGCTTCTGTTTGTTCGAACCATCGGGTGAGAGCAACCGGTCCTTCGGTTCCATTGAAAGTGGGAGGATTGTACTTCATGAAGTTCTTGTAGGAGCAACCCTCGATTGAATTACCGGCCCCATGATTGTTGTTGTTAGAAAAGTGATCGGCCACGGCCGTACTCACGGCGGTGGTTATCATTTGTTGAAGAGCTTGTTCCAGAGTTTCGAGAGGAGTATTGTGTTGACCTTGGTGAGCCATTGTTCCTTCATGAGACAAGAATATCGTTGGTTAGTATTTTCAACAATACTAACCGGAGTATGGAAATAGGATAGAGAGGAAATTTTTCCTTGACTAGCCTTAAATTCCTTACGTCATAATGTCGGAACGTCCATGTGAATCACCGTAATATAATCCCGGAAATTATATTACCCTGATTCTCATGTGCATTTAACATTACTTCATAAAGTCAAGGTGGCGCATCAACAAAATTTATCAACGTAAGATCAAGATCGAATACGAGTTAGATATGATAGAAGAGTTCGAGTATAAATGCACAATTTGTCAAATAATTCCTACTTCAGTCTATATGCCGGTTGTAGTCTAGATTCACCTATGTACCCTATGACTCGGGGTGGACACAAATGAACTCTAAATCCCTACAACCAAGGCTCTGATACCAACTGTAGCGACCCCGACAAATCGTCAAGTGACGGCGTCGGCTACATGGGTCCCATTACCTGATTATAAGTCTTTAAGATAACGTTTGACCAAAATATGTCGCCTTCATTTCAAAATAAAGATTGTTTCAAAGTTTACAAGGATTGTTCAACCAAAAGTTAAGTTACAACGTTATAAGTACGATTGAAATCTAGGCGACACGGTTTAAAGTAAAGTCAAAAGACGCTCCATGAAATGCATGTATACTCGACATCGGATGCAAGTATCAAATAGTAAGCGGAAGCATGTTTCACATATCGTGCATGACCTGAGAAAAACATAGAAATCTGTCAACGAAAAATGTTGGTGAAATCATAGGTTTAAGTAAGTAAGTACAAGTGAACCACAAGATTTGCATCAATGAAATAATAGTAATACATTCCAAAAGTTTGTTTCACGAGCACCCAATTATCAATGCTTAACATTTCCTTCCATTGAACCCCATCACTTAGTGCTAGAACATGCACTGTTTCTCGAAAATATATTTCATTCGTAAACGGTAGCGAACCGTTTGAATGAGGGTTTGTCAAACCCATATGGATCCATACAACATAAGTTCTCGCTTACACCCGGCAAGTGTAACTAATGATAATCGAATTGAGGATTTTGTTCTAAACTCGTATGTAGAATGTTTGTTTTCCTGTACTTGTGTTCACTTAGTTCAAAAGAATCGTTTATGTTTTCTCATCCCAAATATAAGTTCAAAAAGAGTAAAAGTGGGACTATGATCTCACCTCGAGTGCACGAGTATAAAAGTACTTCAACAAGTAAACGTGTGCATGAAAGTTGCTTAGCCTTGACCTAAACAAGTAAGTTATATCAATTAACCGGTTACGACACAAGGTCGGGTGAAATGTGTTCAATTAGTCCTATGGCTCGACACGACTCGATTATGTAGCATGTGAAGCAAATTGTCAAGTTTCATGCAAGATACAAGTATAAAAGCATGTTAGGAAGATTGCATTAAAAGTTTGGTTAAGTTTGACTAAAAGTCAAACTTGGTCAAAGTCAACGAAAAAAAAAGTCAACGCGTTCGGGTTCGGTCCCGAACTATTTTTCTGAGGTTTTTACTCATATATAAGCATATTAGAACAAGTTTCATGTGAATCGGAGGTCGATAGCTAGTCAAACATTTCACGTGAAACGGGACGAGGAGGTCAGAATCTGACCAGGCACATCGGCGCGCCGCGCGGGGAAGGGGCGCGCCGCGCCACCCTCTGTGCAGGGATTTCTGGTCAGTTTTCAAAGTATGCACGAACCAAAACACAAACAATCACATTTTATGATCCGCAAACAATTAGAACATGTATTTTATATCATCGGAAAGCTATTTTGACAAGGAATACAACTAACCACATATCATCAATCAAAAACATCATTTACCATAAACGAAAACTTGTCAATTGATCGAGAAAGGTTTATTTTCAAGTTTCAAGTTCGTAAAACGTATTTTATGATTCGGGAATCCAATTTACACATACGATATGCCGTTTTGAAGGTAATGAAGCATACATTACTACTAGACACTAACAATTAACATTCCATGGCATTTAAGCATCCAAAAGTTCATGTCAAGAACTATCAAACCCTAGTCAAACATCACAAAATCATTAATCGGGTTTTTGAAGTTTCCTTAATCAACCTACACATCCAAATGTGGCTAATGATACTAGTAACACAATTAAAACATGCACTTTAACAATCTAACAACATTAACTCATCCAAAATCAAGGATTAAGCATCCACTTTTCATTTCCAAGCTAGTTACACCAAAACATCAAGATCGAGCATACAAATCATATAATCATGCTAGACACGAGCCATAGACACTAACTAACAACATTTCAAGTCAAAAACACGAATTTAAAGAAATCTAGAGTTTTAGAAATGTTACCCAAAATCGGTGTAGTTAGTATCAAATCGTAGAGGATGAAGAGAGGATCACGAAAATGTAATTTGTTTTGTTGTAAGCCTCCTAGATCGAATTTAGATGATGATTTAGTGAAGTTGGGAGAAATGGGGTTCTTGAGCTAGAGAGAAAAGGGAGAGAGATGGAGGGATTGAATGGATGAGAATGGTGGATTGACTAGTTGACCTAGTCAACTAGTTTGCCCACTTGACAACTTCGGTCCCTCAAGTTTCAAAGCGGGTGCGGGAATTAACCAACGAAATATTTTAAAAACGCTCGAGTAACCGAGTGATGTTATAATTAAATAGCGGAAATATAATGAACGTTACTCACGGAAACTATTACTTTAAATACGAAAGATTATGTTTTAAAAAAAAAGACGGTGTTAAAATTAAATTTAACGGAAAAACGCGGGATGTTACAAATAATATGAATGAAATTCAAAACGCTCAAAATCGAAAGGCAAATTTGATGGTTTTCGAGGCTTCGTTTCGAAAAATATTTGGGACCAACCGCCTACGGCAGTTTGCCAACGGATAGATCCCGAAAAAATACACGATTTGAAAAAAACGGTGACTAAATCGGAGCTACGAGTCAAAAGATACGATAGATCTAACATTTTGGCCAAAGACACAAAACACCAAGCACCACGAACCGTCGGTGGTGTTTGGTGCGTTGTGAGATTTTGCGAGAAAAGATGTCATTTTCGGAATTTAGACAACCTCGAATGGCAAGCACGTTCAGAGATTCTTACTCGTTCGGCCGTTTTAGGGTGATCTTTATAATTTCAGCACAATTTAAAACCAAAGGTTAGGCGCCGCCAAATGGTAGTCCATCTGGCGGCGCATACTAATGATTTAAAAACGTTTTTAATGAAGTGACATTAAATTCAGATTTATATCCGTTATAGATAATTACATTGCAAGAGAAATAACAGGCGTTAAAACGATATATACCATACAATATAAATGGAAAACGTTCAAAGAGAACATTAAAAATGAGTAAAATGACTTTTTTCAGCTTCTTGACGACCTCGAATGTCAAGACACTATGCAGGAGTCTTTATGTTAGGTTCGTTTTAGGGTGATCTCGATAATTTTAGCACAATTTGAAACCGAAGGTTATGCGCCGCCAAATGGTACTCCATCTGGCGGCGCATATTAATGATTTAAAAAAACGTGTTTAATGAAGTGACATTAGATTCAAATTTATATGCGTTATACATAATTACATTCGAGTAAAATAATAGGCCTTAAAACAATGTGTACCATGCTAAGTCATGCATACACAAAGGAATAATATGAATGAAATTCAAAACGCTCAAAATCGAAAGGAAAATTTGAAGGTTTTTGAGGCTTCGTTTCGAAAAATATTTGGGACAAACCGCCTACGGCAGTTTGCCAACGGATAGATCCCGAAAAAATACACGATTTGAAAAAAACGGTGACTAAATCGGAGCTACGAGTCAAAAGATACGATAGATCTAACATTTTGGCCAAAGACACAAAACACCAAGCACCACGAACCGTCGGTGGTGTTTGGTGCGTAGTGCAATTTTTTCGAGAAAAGATGTCATTTTCGGAATTTAGACAAGCTCGAATGGCAAGCACGTTCAGAGATTCTTGCTCGTTCGGCCGTTTTAGGGTGATCTTTATAATTTCAGCACAATTTAAAACCAAAGGTTAGGCGCCGCCAAATGGTAGTCCATCTGGCAACGCATACTAATGATTTAAAAATGTTTTTAATGAAGTGACATTAGATTCAGATTTATATCTGTTATAGATAATTACATTGCAAGAGAAATAACAGGCGTTAAAACGATATGTACCATACAATATAAATGGAAAACGTTCAAAGAGAACAAAAAAAATGAGTACAATGACTTTTTTCAGCTTCTTGACGACCTCGAATGTCAAGACACTATCCAGGAGTCTTTATGTTAGGTTCGTTTTAGGGTGATCTCGAGAATTTTAGCACAATTTGAAACCGAAGGTTATGCGCCGCCAAATGGTACTCCATCTGGCGGCGCATATTAATGATTTAAAAAAACGTGTTTAATGAAGTGACATTAGATTCAAATTTATATGCATTATACATAATTACATTCGAGTAAAATAATAGGCCTTAAAACAATGTGTACCATGCTAAGTCATGCATACACAAAGGAATAATATGAATGAAATTCAAAACGCTCAAAATCGAAAGGCAAATTTGAAGGTTTTCGAGGCTTCGTTTCGAAAAATATTTGGGATAAACCACATACGGCAGTTTGCCAACGGATAGATCCCGAAAAAATACATGATTTGAAAAAAACGGTGACTAAATCGGAGCTACGAGTCAAAAGATACGATAGATCTAACATTTTGGCCAAAGACACAAAACACCAAGCACCACGAACCGTCGGTGGTGTTTGGTGCGTGGTGCGATTTTTCGATAAAAGATGTCATTTTCGGAATTTAGACAACCTCGAATGGCAAGCACGTTCAGAGATTCTTGCTCGTTCGGCCGTTTAGGGTGATCTTTATAATTTCAGCACAATTTAAAACCAAAGGTTACGCGCCGCCAAATGGTTGTCCATCTGGCGGCGCATACTAATGATTTAAAAACGTTTTTAATGAAGTGACATGTGACACCCCCAAATAGGGTCTGGGGTATTTGTGTCTAATTATATAAAATCACAGTTGTATAAACGAGAACGACTCTACATGAGACGTTTTGTTGAGTTTCGCAGCGGAAGATAAATACGTCTTTAATTGATATGATATGTAATGAAGACTCCAAGCATAGCAAGCAATCATCATCAAAGCAGTAGATATACAGCGGAAGCAATATTTAAGTACCTGAGAATAAACATGCTTAAAAAGTCAACACGAGGTTGAGTGACTTCATAGGTTTGTCATAAATAATGATTTCAGTAATAGTGTTAGACCACAAGATTTGTTTTCATAAGTAGATCACTCAGATCCAGTCAAGTTGATCTCCCGCAGGATCAAAAAGTTATACCAGTGCGTGATATTTAGACTAAACGTTGTTTGCCCCGTGACAAGTTGTTCTGTCCTTGTCGTTTAATTTCATTATCAAGTAATACAAAGACTTAGTCAAATGTATCGGGGACGTTACTCCCGATAGGCCTATCCCCAATAATTAAGAATGCCACAGCAATTAAAAATATCACTGTAGGGACTTAGTCGGACATAGCCGGGTATAGCATAGTTTTAAAAGTTGGTACTGATATTTAGACTAGACTTTCAAGTTTGCCCCGTACAAGTTATCGTTTATACTTATCGGTTGGGGACTTGCTGGTCATAGCTCAACATATCACAGTTTAATAGTTGGTACTGATATTTAGACTAGACTTTCAAGTTTGCCCCGTACAAGTTATCGTTTATACTTGTCGGTTGGGGACTTGCTGGTCATAGCCCAACATATCACAGTTTAATAGTTGATACGTGTAAAATAGTTGTAAAAGTTGTGCATGTATTCTCAGCCCAAAAATATATAAAAAGGGAGCAGATGAACTCACATTAAATAGCAGTTGAAGTATTCCACGTAAGAAGGAAAGTAAAGCAAGTAAGTGATCTGGATATCAACCTTGAGGTATAACGTTTGATTAGTTAATGTCTAACTTGACATAAAGTATGTTTATTAATATAGCAACTATATTGACAGTGACGGTTTTCGAGAAAAGTTCCTATTTCTCAAAAGTTTTATTTTTGGAAACCTAGTATTTATGAAAAACTTCCACTTATAGTAAGCTTCTAGTTTAAGAATGTTCGGGTTATAATTCTTAACAAATATGTTGTACAATCTCGCCCAAACTTCGTCGCTAACATGCAAGTCACTCGAATGATCTATTGTTACCGAGCGGCCCAGGATCTCTTGACCAGGATCTAAGTCTTGGCATTCGAGATCCATAAGCGTCCCATAATGGTAACAAGGATTACCCTAGGCCACAAGTAGCGGTGATGTTTGTAGTCTTTGTACGCTATCTTTAATTATAACCTTCACGTTAGGTGCGTATATACATATATATTCATTAATTCGATTTTAATTATAACTTTATATATTAGTTCATAAAAATACTTTTATAATTTTTAGTAACATATATTACTAATTATAACATGTTATTTATTTTAATTTTAATTGCATATAATTTATAACATTATTTACATGTTTCGGTAAAAAAATAATAAACCGAAGTAAAAAGTAAAAAGTAAAAAGTAAAAAGTAAAAAGTAAAAAGTAAAAAGTAAAAAGTAAGAAAAGAATACTTACTAGTAGTAATTCTTTAAAGAGAGAATGAGAGAAATTTTGGTGTGTGTTTGAATGAGAAATGAGGGGTATTTATACTTGAAAAAATTAGGTAAAAAGAATAAAATAATTAAAAGAAAAAGAAATATTTTAATTTTTAATGGGATTTTAAAATTCAAAAGTATTAAATGTTAGGTCATGGGATAATGCACAAAATAAAATAATAAAAGTAATTTTCCATTATAATTTTTAATTAAAAAGTAATTTATTTATTTATTTATTTTATTAAAAAATCATTTATTTTAAGGATTTTTTTATATTTTTTTTTTAAATAAACAAATTGATTTACTACTTTTTCAAGAATATTTGTCAATATTTTTTTTATTCATAATAACAATACTGATAATAAAGATATTAATTATTGATATCTTGTTTAAAAAGGATATTAATAATAATAATATTAATATATTAAATTAATGCGTAATTATTTACAAATAATTGTTCGTGAATTGTCAGAATTAGTCGAGGTTAAATGAAATCATATAAAGATTTTTGTTTAAATTCTGCCGGAAATTTACGGGTTGTCACAGTATCCCCCTGTTAATAGAAATTTCGTCCCGAAATTTAGTTGTTGCCATCAGTCAGCGTTGTTTGTAAATAGGTGAGGATATTTTCGTTTTATTTGGTCTTCACGTTCCCAGGTATGCTCGGGGCCTTTCGTGAATTCCAACTAATAGGATATTGTTGTGTTTCTAGCGTTTAAATCTTACGATCTATAAATTCTACGAAGTGCATTTTATTATTAATGAGAAGGTTATCTAAAGGATTTAACAAGAGTGTCATTGATTAGGTTTTCCTCAGAAAGAGATGATGACGTTATACAAGCATTTCAATATACATGAAATGTGTGATGAATAATAGTGAATTTATTTAAACCTTGAGCATTTATGCCACAATATTAGGGTAGACAAAATAGAGAGGAGTTCATGAAAATCATAATCATGAAATTTGATAGAGATCGTCATTCTTTACAACAAGAATGATGAATATGAGTTGAAAAATAGAGTTTTATCGACATTAAATAATATGGATAAAATGATTCGATTATAGAAAGAGTATAAATGAAACTATCACAAAAGAGTGAAATGAGGAAATTAAATGTTCACCTTAACTTTTGATATTGTTAAAGTTGATTTCCGGAATTCAAGGGATTTAAAGAAATCTTTATAAGATTTGATTCTCCGGTAATTAAGAAAATTAGGATTTTCTTTAATTAAATGCGGTGAATTGTCTCGATTGCTGTGTCTAGAATTTCGCTATAAATTAGCTTCTTCCATTTCATTATCTTCACCACTTCTATACTTTCTTCCTCAATTCATACTTCCAAAAGGTTTCTTAATATGCTCAATCCAGTTCTTGTTCTTGACCTTATATTGGTTATCGCCACAATCTTCCTTCTTTTCCAACTCCCACCAGAGGAGTCTGTTTACTTCTATTATGCTCTAGGATTTATTGTGTTTTTAGTTCTCCCGTGTCTTTATATTGCTATACGCATTGATATGCATGGTTTGTAATTTCCGTGCTGTTATCGGGCTTTATATTTTCCCTTATATGTCGGAGCTCTTTGCCTTTTTATTCTCCTCTCGACTCTAAGTAAAGCGAGTAATGGTCCAGAATTTGTAGGTATGAAGTTTCGAATGATCATAATATTCAAAGCAGAAGGAAAGGTAATAGCACGATTTGATTTGTCAAATTACCAGAATATCTGAAAAAGACCGAATCATCAAGAAAAATATTTTCTTGATATGTTTAGAGGTTAAATACAATGTAAGAGTCGTGTAACATGGCAAATGATGATTATAAAGTCTATGAATCATCATCTTCCATTAAAAATTTAGCATGACTTACTGTAATATAATCACGTTGGCCTGACGTCATTATATTATACTAACTCATGCTTCAATTCCCAACACTTCTTCAAAACATTTATAATTTAAACTAAAACTGTTTCCTTTATGATGTGATAAAGTTATCGCAAAGAGATAATTAATTGCGGACAAGAATCGTTATAAAGATATCTTCAGAAATATAAAGGATATTTATAACGAAAGATACGGTGATATCTTAGAATTTCTAAGATCCAATGACGAGGAAAATTCTTCTGTTTCCTCTGCATTTAATGCTACCATATCTGAATCATTGATTATCAATCCGAGGTGGTTTCAAGAAATTTTATTTTTAGATGATTAAACGCTGATTGTAATCGTCAACGGATCTAATGGTTAACGAATAGGCATTATTGATTTTAAAAGTAATGAATGATAATTTCGGTGGTTTGCTATGATAATTCATCATAGAATATGAATGAATACAATTCATGAGAATCAGAATTGAAGAATGTACAATGTAACATATTAATGTGAGATATAAATATTTCTAGGGTATTATCTACCCGTTAAAATATTTTCACAATTAACAGTTTGTACAAAAGAGTTTTAATTACAGTCTTTATGAAAATATACATATATATATATATTTTCCTTCAGATGTAATCATGGATTTAATGAGTTAGTATAATATTAAACTCATTTGATTTACGGTTGAAACGAGAATGAATAATCTCCAAAACCTTAGAGATTTCATAATTGTCGCGAAATATTTCGCTAATGAAGTTATGAATCAATACATTCATCGTTACACTTGATTTATTATTAAATGGAGTTTATTGTGTTGAAGCGGTGATTAACAATTGTTAAGTCATTAACGAAGGGTGTACATCATAGCATATTAGTGATATGAATTAACCAAGTAGTACATACTAGTTGAGATTCACACGTAATTGCTTAGTAGGACAAGATTTATTATTGTTCCAAATCATATATATATATATATATATATATATATATATATATATATATATATATATAAGGTATACATATATAATTCTTCACGAAGAATGAGTCAATACATCTTAGCTCATTATTACTAATATTCCTTGGTATCTATGGGCGTATGATGTTGATGTTTGAGGTACTGAGTGTGATGTTGAGGCGTGGGATGCGAATGTTGTTGTTGATGAAGCTGATGCTTTGGTGGTGATGTTGATGGTATTGGTGGTACTGGTTATGCTAATGGTGCTGCTGCTGGTGTTCGTAGGTTTCGCACCGTATTCTCCAAAACCACTACTCGAGCACGAAGCTCGTTGACTTCTTCTACTATTCTGGGATGATTGGCGGTTGGAACAAGGGGGTGAATAAGATCTAGAACCTTCGATATTATATATTCATGACGGGATACCCTGGAAAGAAGAGAGAAAATGGTGTTTCGGACTGGTTCGCCGGTAAGTGCTTCAGGTTCTTCGCCAAGAGGTGATTTCGGTTGGTGGAAGGGATCACCTTCTTCTTGCCTCCATTGATTGAGTCGGCTACGAACCCATCCCCAATTCATCCAGAATAGATGATGGCTGATTGGTTCGTTTGTTCCGGTTACGCTGCCGTTGGAGCTCGAGGATTTCGAGAAATTCATATTATGTGTTTGGAATAGGGTTTGATATGAAATGGGTGTCGAATATTGAATGGTACATTCATCTCCTTGAATACGTATATATAGCAAAAGATTTCCGTGACTTACGGAGAAAATTTAGGAAAAGTTTTAGACAAAGTCTATTGAGATAGATATGATAAGATATACTCCACGTATGTAATAATGGAAGTATGACATGCGCATTTAAATGTGGTGGCGGAATTGGATAGTACTTAGGAAAGTGAGCAGAGTTCTTAGGTTGGCTGGGCATTCTAAGATAAGTAAAGTTTCTAAAGTATAGTGTAGCATTTAACAGTTAAAGGCAACAAGTAAAGGAACTACGGTCAAGGAAAGTTGTAGTCCTACATTTCTAAGGTACCTAATTGTATAAGGCACACATAAAATGCAATCCTGGTTCTCTACAACAACCTGCTCTGATACCAATCTGTAACGTCCTCCCAATAGGGCCTGGAAGGAATGTCACTAATATCAAAACATACCAACATATTATAATAAACGAGAACAATACTAAATGATGAATTTAACTTTAATGAGTACGCAGCGAAAAAATGAAATATCGTTACAATGACAGGAATAACAATATCGTAAATGTTCACATGCAGAAGTAATAAATGCAATATCTCTTGATCCTATGTCCAAGTAGCATCACATAAGCAGTAAGTATAAGAGCTTGAATCAAACGTTACCTGAGACAAAACATGCTAAAGTGTCAACCAAAAAGGTTGAGTGAAGTTCATAGGTTTACCAAAAAGTTTGTCGTTGTTTTAGACCACAAGATTTAGTTTGTAAAGTTGATCTCCCGCAGGATCAAAAGTTATGCCAGTACGTGATATTTAGACTAAACGTTGTTTGCCCCGTGACAAGTTGTTCTGTCCTTGTCGTTTAATTTCATTATCAAGTAATACAAAGACTTAGTCAAATGTATCGGGGACGTTACTCCCGATAGGCCTATCCCCAATAATTAAGAATGCCGCAGCAATTAAAAATATCACTGTAGGGACTTAGTCGGATGTCAAAACTCGACCTTAACCATAAGGACGAATACAATAACATATGATTTCATCGCGAGGTATTGACCTCTATATGCGACGTTTTTCAAAAACTGCATTCGTTTTTACAATACAAACCATAACTTTTATTACAAATACAAGGTTTAAACAAGATAATAATAATTATCGTTTAGCGATAATCTTAGACTTACAAACTTTACATGTGATAATAACAATTCGACTTCCAACATATTTTACATTACAAATCCTCCGATATGCAGTTTTATTTTTGACACAAATATGCATACTCAAGATCTTGCTTAAATTCAACATGTTGCAGCGGAAGCTTTTAGTTATCACCTGAGAATAAACATGCTTAAAACGTCAACATAAAGTTGGTGAGATATAGGTTTAATGCCGGCAGCGTTATGAATATAGACCACAAGATTTCATATATAAACGTTTTAATAAAAATATTCTAAGTTGTTGAGCACTTGATAACCATACTTAACATTTAATCAACGTCGCATATTCCCTTTATTATGAAATCTTACTACACCGTACCAAGTGTAGTCACCGAAACGAAGTACTGTTCAACCGTTGAATACTGGTCGTCCAGTCCGGTTGGGGTTGTCAGGCCCGATAGATCTATCAACAGGATTCGCGTTTACAATACCTCATGTAAATAATAGTTACCAAGTTACAGGGAAGTATGTCAGTGGTACAACTCAACGTAGAATATATATTTTTAATCACTTGTGTCCATAACGTAAATCATAAAATGCATGTATTCTCATCCCGAAATATTTAGAGTTTAAAAGTGGGACTATATACTCACCTTTTCCTTGAAGGTATTTAACTCGACTTGGTCTCCGATAGATATCACGAACCTAACCATATATATAATATATCAACATATTTTCTTTTTAAGTAATCGTTACATATATATATACTTATAATACTTTTAATATTTTCTTAGTCCGTTGTTAGCAGTCTGTTGTTAATGGTCCACAATTAGTTGCTCAATAAAATAAATAAAGACCCCATCGTATTCGTATTGATCAGAATTAATCTCGACCCATGGTACCATGTTGTCAAATAACGTGTTGCGTACATAAAGTACCGTGTTGTCAGATGACGTGTTGCGTACAATCATGAGGTCTTATGATTAATCTTCTCGTGTTGTTTACGGGTGGTCCTGAAATATATAAAATCAAATCATAAGTAAATATATATTAAATATTATGTTAATTAGCCAAGATATGATTAATCCGATTTTGTCATAATATGATATATTACAGGTTTTGAAGTGTTTTAAAAATCAAATTAGAAGGATCTATTTAGTTTGCGAACAGGTTTGAAATCATTCAAACTATGTTCTTGTTGTTAAAAATTTTATAACACAAAATAAGATAGCTATATAAATATGAATCGAATAAGATTATGAATAAGGTTACTACCTCAAGTTACTTGGATAAAGCTACTGGAAAAGATAGAAAATAATCTTGATCAAACTTTCTTATGATGATTATAGGTTGTTCATGAAGCTAGTTCTTCATGAGTATTTGCTGAGATTGTGAAGAACACTTAGAGTTCCTAAGAGTGTGTTTTTGGTTAGAGAAAGATGGTTGTAAGAATGAAATGAAAACCTAAGGTGATGGTGATACTTATAGGACAGTCTGTTTGTTGAGGGAACAAGGACAAATTATTGTGTTGAATTTTTGAGTAATAATGTATGCTAGCTTACAAATAAGATTCCCTCTTATCTAGGGCAGATCTAAGGCTGATAAGGATAATGATTTGATGTGTATTTACCAATAGTAAATACGTATAGATGATGGGTATGATACGGTAAAAGAAGCTCAAAATCGGGCTTTTATTTTGGGTCCAACCGGGTCCAACCAGGGGCTCTGCCCCTTGGACCCCGCCAGGGGTTGCCACCCCTTGGACCCCGCTTATCGGGGGCGCTGCCCCCTAACCCCCGTCATAATCAAGATAAGTTCAAACAAGTGTGCACTCCACACTTCCCCAAACTTGTTCGATATTTATCAAGATTATTTTGGTTACAAATTAATCCCATTACACTTAAATCATATTGGTGACATAAATCACAACACATTATAGATTGTAAGTATATATGTCAAAGAACGTTACATATAGTTATCGTTTTGAAAACTTAAGTTAGTGGTCTCAAAGTATACTTATAACTCATTGTTGTTAGTTCACAATGAAATGTTAAACTATCCTTAAATCATGTTAAATATATATAGATATGTACATATACATAATCGTATAATTATCGTGTGTTATATAGTTCGTGATATCATCGGTCAAATTGGACGGTCAAACGTTGTGTAAAACTCTTATCAAAAATATAAGTCTCAACAGTTTGGATTGCTTATTATGTTGGTAAGGTTTAATTTATGCAAATATTAATCTCATAAGTATAGAACGATCGAAAAATTCCGGGTCGTTACATCGGACATAGCCGGTATAGCATAGTTTTAACAGTTGGTACTGATATTTAGACTAGACTTTCAAGTTTGCCCCGTACAAGTTATCGTTTATACTTATCGGTTGGGGACTTGCTGGTCATAGCTCAACATATCACAGTTTAATAGTTGGTACTGATATTTTGACTAGACTTTCAAGTTTGCCCCGTACAAGTTATCGTTTATACTTGTCGTTTAGAGACTTGCTGGTCATAGCCCAACATATCACAGTTTAATAGTTGATACGTGTAAAATAGTTGTAAAAGTTGTGCATGTATTCTCAGCCAAAAAATATATAAAAAGGGAGCAGATGAACTCACATTAAATAGCAGTTGAAGTATTCCACGTAAGAAGGAAAGTAAAGCAAGTAAGTGATCTGGATATCAACCTTGAGGTATAACGTTTGATTAATTAATGTCTAACTTGACATAAAGTATGTTTATTAATATAGCAACTATATTGACAGTGACGGTTTTCGAGAAAAGTTCCTATTTCTCAAAAGTTTCTATTTTTGGAAACCTAGTATTTATGAAAAACTTTCACTTATAGTAAGCTTCTAGTTTAAGAAAGTTCGGGTTATAATTCTTAACAAAGATGTTGTACAATCTCGCCCAAACTTCGTCGCTAACATGCAAGTCACTCGAATGATCTATTGTTACCGAACGGCCCAGGATCTCTTGACCAGGATCTAAGTCTTGGCATTCGAGATCCATAAGCGTCCCATAATGGTAACAAGGATTACCCTAGGCCACAAGTAGCGGTGATGTTTGTAGTCTTTGTACGCTATCTTTAATTATAACCTTCACGTTAGGTGCGTATATACATATATATTCATTAATTCGATTTTAATTATAACTCCTATATATTAGTTCATAAAAATACTTTTATAATTTTTAGTAACATATATTACTAATTATAACATGTTATTTATTTTAATTTTAATTGCATATAATTTATAACATTATTTACATGTTTCGGTAAAAAAATAATAAACCGAAGTAAAAAGTAAAAAGTAAAAAGTAAAAAGTAAAAAGTAAAAAGTAAGAAAAGAATACTTACTAGTAGTAATTCTTCAAAGAGAGAATGAGAGAAATTTTGGTGTGTGTTTGAATGAGAAATGAGGGGTATTTATACTTGAAAAAATTAGGTAAAAAGAATAAAATAATTAAAAGAAAAAGAAATATTTTAATTTTTAATGGGATTTTAAAATTCAAAAGTATTAAATGTTAGGTCATGGGATAATGCATAAAATAAAATAATAAAAGTAATTTTCCATTATAATTTTTAATTAAAAAGTAATTTATTTATTTATTTATTTATTTATTTATTTTATTAAAAAATCATTTATTTTAAGGATTTTTTTTATATATTTTTTTTAAAATAAACAAATTGATTTACTACTTTTTCAAGAATATTTGTCAATATTTTTTTTATTCATAATAACAATACTGATAATAAAGATATTAATTATTGATATCTTGTTTAAAAAGGATATTAATAATAATAATATTAATATATTAAATTAATGCGTAATTATTTACAAATAATTGTTCGTGAATCGTCAGAATTAGTCGAGGTTAAATGAAATCATATAAAGATTTTTGTTTAAATTTTGCTGGAAATTTACGGGTTGTCACATGACATTAGATTCAGATTTATATCCGTTATAGATAATTACATTGCGAGAGAAATAACAGGCGTTAAAAACGATATATACCATACAATACAAATGGAAAACGTTCAAAGAGAACATTAAAAATGAGTAAAATGTGTTTTTTCAGCTTCTTGACGACCTCGAATGTTAAGACACTATCCAGGAGTCTTTATGTTAGGTTCTTTTTAGGGTGATCTCGAGAATTTCAGCACAATTTGAAACCGAAGGTTATGCGCCGCCAAATGGTACTCCATCTGGCGGCGCATATTAATGATTTAAAAAAGCGTGTTTAATGAAGTGACATTAAATTCAAATTTATATGCGTTATACATAATTACATTCGAGTAAAATAATAGGCCTTAAAACAATGTGTACCATGCTAAGTCATGCATACACAAAGGAATAATATGAATGAAATTCAAAACGCTAAAAATCGAAAGGTAAATTTGAAGGTTTTCGAGGCTTCGTTTCGAAAAATATTTGGGACAAACCGCCTACGGTAGTTTGCCAATGGATAGATCCCGAAAAAATACACGATTTTAAAAAAACGGTGACTAAATCGGAGCTACGACTCAAAAGATACGATAGATCTAACATTTTGGCCAAAGACACAAAACACCAAGCACCAAGAACCGTCGGTGGTTTTTGGTGCGTGGTGCGATTTTGCGAGAAAAGATGTCATTTTCGGAATTTAGACAACCTCGAATGGCAAGCACGTTCCGAGATTCTTGCTCGTTCGGCCGTTTTAGGGTGATCTTTATAATTTCAGCACAATTTAAAACCAAAGGTTAGGCGCCGCCAAATGGTAGTCCATCTGGCGGCGCATACTAATGATTTAAAAACGTTTTTAATGAAGTGACATTAGATTCAGATTTATATCCGTTATAGATAATTACTTTGCAAGAGAAATAACAGGCGTTAAAACGATATATACCATACAATATAAATGGAAAACGTTCAAAGAGAACATTAAAAATGAGTAAAATGACTTTTTTCAGCTTCTTGACGACCTCGAATGTCAAGACACTATCCAGGAGTCTTTATGTTAGGTTCGTTTTAGGGTGATCTCGAGAATTTTAGCACAATTTGAAACCGAAGGTTATGCGCCGCTAAATGGTACTCCATCTGGCGGCGCATATTAATGATTTAAAAAAACGTGTTTAATGAAGTGACATTAGATTCAAATTTATATGCGTTATACATAATTACATTCGAGTAATATAATAGGCCTTAAAACAGTATGTACCATGCTAAGTCATGCATACACAAAGGAATAATATGAATGAAATTCAAAATGCTCAAAATCGAAAGGCAAATTTGAAGGTTTTCGAGGATTCGTTTCGAAAAATATTTGGGACAAACCGCCTATGGCAGTTTGCCAACGGATAGATCCCGAAAAAATACACGATTTGAAAAAAACGGTGACTAAATCGGAGCTACGAGTCAAAAGATACGATAGATCTAACATTTTGGCCAAAGACACAAAACACCAAGCACCACGAACCGTCGGTGGTGTTTGGTGCGTGGTGCGATTTTCCGAGAAAAGATGTCATTTTTGGAATTTAGACAACCTCGAATGGCAAGCACGTTCAGAGATTCTTGCTCGTTCGGCCGTTTTAGGGTGATCTTTATAATTTCAGCACAATTTAAAACCAAAGGTTAGGCACCGCCAAATGGTAGTCCATCTGGCGGCGCATACTAATGATTTAAAAACGTTTTTAATGAAGTGACATTAGATTCAGATTTATATCCGTTATAGATAATTACATTGCAAGAGAAATAACAGGCGTTAAAACGATATATACCATACAATATAAATGGAAAACGTTCAAAGAGAACATTAAAAAAGAGTAAAATGACTTTTTTTAGCTTCTTGACGACCTCGAATGTCAAGACACTATCCAGGAGTCTTTATGTTAGGTTCGTTTTAGGGTGATCTCGAGAATTTTAGCACAATTTGAAACCGAAGGTTATACGCCGCCAAATGGTACTCCATCTGGCGGCGCATATTAATGATTTAAAAAAACGTGTTTAATGAAGTGACATTAGATTCAAATTTATATGCGTTATACATAATTACATTCGAGTAAAATAATAGGCCTTAAAACAATGTGTACCATGCTAAGTCATGCATACACAAAGGAAAAATATGAATGAAATTCAAAACGCTCAAAATCGAAAGGCAAATTTGAAGGTTTTCGAGGCTTCGTTTCGAAAAATATTTGGGACAAACCGCCTACGGCAGTTTGCCAACGGATAGATCCCGAAAAATACACGATTTGAAAAAAACGGTGACTAAATCGGAGCTACGAGTCAAAAGATACGATAGATCTAACATTTTGGCCAAAGACACAAAACACCAAGCACCACGAACCGTCGGTGGTGTTTGGTGCGTGGTGCGATTTTTTGAGATTCTTGCTGTCATTTTTGGAATTTAGACAACCTCGAATGGCAAGCACGTTCAGAGATTCTTG
The DNA here is from genome assembly GCF_046630445.1 of Rutidosis leptorrhynchoides. NCBI lineage: Eukaryota > Viridiplantae > Streptophyta > Magnoliopsida > Asterales > Asteraceae > Rutidosis > Rutidosis leptorrhynchoides. The sequence goes on from NC_092339.1 coordinate 12,097,404, forward strand.
CTCGTACGGCCGTTTTAGGGTGATCTTTATAATTTCAGCACAATTTAAAACCAAAGGTTACGCGCCGCCAAATGGTAGTCCATCTGGCGGCGCATACTAATGATTTAAAAACGTTTTTAATGAAGTGACATTAGATTCAGATTTATATCCGTTATAGATAATTACATTGCGAGAGAAATAACAGGCGTTATAACGATATATACCATACAATATAAATGGAAAACATTCAAAGAGAACATTAAAAATGAGTAAAATGTGTTTTTTCAGCTTCTTGACGACCTCGAATGTCAAGACACTATCCAGGAGTCTTTATGTTAGGTTCTTTTTAGGGTGATCTCGAAAATTTCAGCACAATTTGAAATCGAAGGTTATGCGCCGCCAAATGGTACTCCATCTGGCGGAGCATATTAATGATTTAAAAAAGCGTGTTTAATGAAGTGACATTATATTCAAATTTATATGCGTCATACATGATTACATTCGAGTGAAATAATAGGCCTTAAAACAATATGTACCATGCTAAGTCATGCATACACAAAGGAATAATATGAATGAAATTCAAAAAGATCAAAATCGAAAGGCAAATTTGAAGGTTTTCGAGGCCTCGTTTCGAAAAATATTTGGGAAAAACCGCCTACGGCAGTTTGCCAACAGATAGATCTCGAAAAAATACACGATTTGAAAAAAACGGTGACTAAATCGGAGCTACGAGTCAAAAGATACGATAGATCTAACATTTTGGCCAAACACACAAAACACAAAGCACCACTAACCGTCGGTGGTGTTTGGTGCGTGGTGCAATTTTTCGAGAAAAGATGTCATTTTCGGAATTTAGACAACCTCGAATGGCAAGCACGTTCAGAGATTCTTGCTCGTTCGGCCGTTTTAGGGTGATCTTTATAATTTCAGCACAATTTAAAACCAAAGGTTACGCGCCGCCAAATGGTAGTCCATCTGGCGGCGCATACTAATGATTTAAAAACGTTTTTAATGAAGTGACATTAGATTCAGATTTATATCCGTTATAGATAATTACATTGCGAGAGAAATAACAGGCGTTAAAACGATATATACCATACTATATAAATGGAAAACGTTCAAAGAGAACATTAAAAATGAGTAAAATGTGTTTTTTCAGCTTCTTGACGACCTCGAATGTCAAGACACTATCCAGGAGTCTTTATGTTAGGTTCTTTTTAGGGTGATCTCGAAAATTTCAGCACAATTAGAAATCGAAGGTTATGCGCCGCCAAATGGTACTCCATCTGGCGGCGCATATTAATGATTTAAAAAAGCGTGTTTAATGAAGTGACATTAGATTAAAATTTATATGCGTTATACATGATTACATTCGAGTGAAATAATAGGCCTTAAAACAATATGTACCATGCTAAGTCATGCATACACAAAGGAATAATATGAATGAAATTCAAAACGATCAAAATCGAAAGGCAAATTTGAAGGTTTTCGAGGCCTCGTTTCGAAAAATATTTTTGAAAAACCGCCTACAGCAGTTTGCCAACAGATAGATCTCGAAAAAATACACGATTTGAAAAAAACGGTGACTAAATCGGAGCTACGAGTCAAATGATACGATAGATATAACATTTTGGCCAAAGACACAAAACACAAAGCACCACTAACCGTCGGTGGTGTTTGGTGCGTGGTGCGATTTTTCTAGAAAAGATGTCTTTTTCGGAATCTAGACAACCTCGAATGGCAAGCACGTTCAGAGAGTCTTGCTCGTTCGGCCGTTTTAGGGCGATCTTGAGAATTTCATCACAATTTAAAACTGAAGGTTAGGCGCTGCCATATGGTAGTCCATCTGGCGGCACATACTAATGATTTAAAAACATTTTTAATGAAGTGACATTAGATTTAGATTTATATCCGTTATAGATAATTACATTGCAAGAGAAATAACAGGCGTTAAAACGATATATGCCATGCTAAGTCATGCATACACAAAACTAATAATACAATATAAATTGAAAACGTTCAAAGAGAACATTAAAAATGAGTAAAGTGTCTTTTTTCGACTTCTTGACGACCTCGAATGTCAAGACACTATCATGGAGTCTTTATGTTAGGGTCGTTTTAGGGTGCTCTCGAGAATTACCGCACAATTTGAAACCGAAGGTTATGCGCCGCCAAATGGTACTCGATCTGGCGGCGCATATTAATGATTTAAAAAAGCGTGTTTAATGAAGTGACATTAGTTTCAAATTTATATGCGTTATACATAATTACATTCGAATGAAATAATAGGCCTTAAAACAATATGTACCATGCTAAGTCATGCATACACAAAGGAATAATATGAATGAAATTCAAAAGGCTCAAAATCGAAAGGCAAATTTGAAGGTTTTCGAGACTTCGTTTCGAAAAATATTTGGGACAAACCACCTACGACAGTTTTCCAACGGATAGATCCCGAAAAAATACACGATTTGAAAAAAAGCGGTGACTAAATCGGAGCTACGAGTCAAAAGATACGATAGATCTAACATTTTGGCCAAAACACAAAACACCAAGCACCACGAACCGTCAGTGGTGTTTGGTGCGTGGTGCGATTTTGCGAGAAAAGATGTCTTTTTCGAAATCTAGACAACCTCGAATGGCAAGCACGTTCAGAGAGTCTTGCTCGTTCGGCCGTTTTAGGGTGATCTTGAGAATTTCAGCACAATTTAAAATCGATGGTTACTCGGAGCCAAATGGTAGTCCATCTGGCGGCGCATACTAATGATTTAAAAAACGTTTTTAATGAAGTGACATTAGATTCAGATTTATATCCGTTATAGATAATTACATTGCGAGAGAAATAACAGGCGTTAAAACAATATATACCATGTTAAGTCATGCATACACAAAACTAATAATACAATATAAATGGAAAACGTTCAAAGAGAACATTAAAAACGAGTAAAATGTCTTTCTTTGGCTTCTTGACTACCTCGAATGTCAAGACACTATCCAAAAGTCTTTATGTTAGGTTCTTTTTAGGGTGATCTCGAGAATTTCAGCACAATTTGAAATCGAAGGTTATGCGCCGCCAAATGGTACGCCATCCGGCGGCGCATATTAATGATTTAAAAAACGTGTTTAATGAAGTGACATTAGATTCAAATTTATTTGCATTATGCATAATTACATTTGAGTAAAATAATAGGCCTTAAAACAATATGTACCATGCTAAGTCATGCATACACAAAGGAATAATATGAATGTAATTCAAAAGGCTCAAAATCGAAAGGCAAATTTGAAGGTTTTCGAGGCTTCGTTTCGAAAAATATTTGGGAAAAACCGCCTAAGGCAGTTTGCCAATTGATAGATCCCGAAAAAATACACGATTTGAAAAAAAACAGTGACTAAATCGGAGCTACGAGTCAAAAGATACGATAGATCTAACATTTTGGCCAAAGACACAAAACACCAAGCACCACGAACCGTCGGTGGTGTTTGGTGCGTGGTGCGATTTTGCGAGAAAAGATGTCATTTTCGGAATTTAGACAACCTCGAATGGCAAGCACGTTCAGAGATTCTTGCTCGTTCGGACATTTTAGGGTGATCTTTATAATTTCAGCACAATTTAAAACCAAAGGTTAGGCGCCGCCAAATGGTAGTCCATCTGGCGGCGCATACTAATGATTTAAAAACGTTTTTAATGAAGTGACATTAGATTCAGATTTATATCCGTTATAGATAATTACATTGCAAGAGAAATAACAGGCGTTAAAACGATATATACCATACAATATAAATGGAAAACGTTCAAAGAGAACATTAAAAATGAGTAAAATGACTTTTTTTAGCTTCTTGACGACCTCGAATGTCAAGACACTATCCAGGAGTCTTTATTAGGTTCGTTTTAGGGTGATCTCGAGAATTTTAGCACAATTTGAAACCGAAGGTTATGCGCCGCCAAATGGTACTCCATCTGGCGGCGCATATTAATGATTTAAAAAAACGTGTTTAATGAAATGACATTAGATTCAAATTTATATGCGTTATACATAATTACATTCGAGTAAAATAATAGGTCTTAAAACAATATGTACCATGCTAAGTCATGCATACACAAAGGATTAATATGAATGAAATTCAAAACGCTCAAAATCGAAAGGCAAATTTGAAGGTTTTCGAGGCTTCGTTTTGAAAAATATTTGGGACAAACTGCCTACGGCAGTTTGCCAATGGATAGATCCGGAAAAAATACACGATTTGAAAAAAACGGTGACTAAATCGGAGCTACGAGTCAAAAGATACGATAGATCTAACATTTTGGCCAAAGACACAAAACACCAAGCACCACGAACCGTCGGTGGTGTTTGGTGCGTGGTGCGATTTTTCGAGAAAAGATGTCATTTTCGGAATTTGGACAACCTCAAATGGTAAGCACGTTCAGAGATTCTTGCTCGTTCGGCCGTTTTAGGGTGATCTTTATAATTTCAGCACAATTTAAAACCAAAGGTTACGCGTCGCCAAATGGTAGTCCATCTGGCGGCGCATACTAATGATTTAAAAACGTTTTTAATGAAGTGACATTAGATTCAGATTTATATCCGTTATAGATAATTACATTGCGAGAGAAATAACAGGCGTTAAAACGATATATACCATACAATATAAATGGAAAACGTTCAAAGAGAACATTAAAAATGAGTAAAATGTGTTTTTTCAGCTTCTTCACGACCTCGAATGTCAAGACACTCTCCAGGAGTCTTTATGTTAGGTTCTTTTTAGGGTGATCTCGAGAATTTCAGCACAATTTGAAACCGAAAGTTATGCGCCGCCAAATGGTACTCCATCTGGCGGCGCATATTAATGATTTAAAAAAGCGTGTTTAATGAAGTGACATTAGATTCAAATTTATATGCGTTATACATGATTACATTCTAGTGAAATAATAGGCCTTAAAACAATATGTACCATGCTAAGTCATGCATACACAAAGGAATAATATGAATGAAATTCAAAACGCTCAAAATCGAAAGGCAAATTTGAAGGTTTTCGGGGCCTCGTTTCGAAAAATATTTGGGACAAACAGCCTACGGCAGTTTTCCAACAGATAGATCTCGAAAAAATACACGATTTGAAAAAAACGGTGACTAAATCGGAGCTACGAGTCAAATGATACGATAGATCTAACATTTTGGCCAAAGACACAAAATACAAAGCACCACTAACCGTCGGTGGTGTTTGGTGCGTGGTGCAATTTTGCGAGAAAAGATGTCTTTTTCGGAATCTAGACAACCTCGAATGGCAAGCACGTTCAGAGAGTCTTGCTCGTTCGGCCGTTTTAGGGTGATCTTGAGAATTTCATCACAATTTAAAACTGAAGGTTAGGCGCTGCCATATGGTAGTCCATCTGGCGGCACATACTAATGATTTAAAAAACGTTTTTAATGAAGTGACATTAGATTCAGATTTATATCCGTTATAGATAATTACTTTGCAAGAGAAATAACAGGCGTTAAAACGATATATACCATGCTAAGTCATGCATACACAAAACTAATAATACAATATAAATTGAAAACGTTCAAAGAGAACATTAAAAATGAGTAAAGTGTCTTTTTTCGACTTCTTGACGACCTCGAATGTCAAGACACTATCCAGGAGTCTTTATGTTTGGGTCGTTTTAGGGTGCTCTCGAGAATTACCGCACAATTTGAAACCGAAGGTTATGCGCCGCCAAATGGTACTCGATCTGGCGGCGCATATTAATGATTTGAAAAAGCGTGTTTAATGAAGTGACATTAGTTTCAAATTTATATGCGTTATACATAATTACATTCGAGTGAAATAATAGGCCTTAAAACAATATGTACCATGCTAAGTCATGCATACACAAAGGAATAATATGAATGAAATTCAAAAGGCTCAAAATCGAAAGGCAAATTTGAAGGTTTTCGAGGCTTCGTTTCGAAAAATATTTGGGACAAACCACCTACGGCAGTTTGCCAATGGATAGATCCCGAAAAAATACACGATTTGAAAAAAAGCGGTGACTAAATCGGAGCTACGAGTCAAAAGATACGATAGATCTAACATTTTGGCCAAAACACAAAACACCAAGCACCAGGAACCGTCAGTGGTGTTTGGTGCGTGGTGCGATTTTGCGAGAAAAGATGTCTTTTTCGAAATCTAGACAACCTCGAATGGCAATCACGTTCAGAAAGTCTTGCTCGTTCGGCCGTTTTAGGGTGATCTTGAGAATTTCAGCACAATTTAAAATCGATGGTTACGCGGAGCCAAATGGTAGTCCATCTGGCGGCGCATACTAATGATTTAAAAAACGTTTTTAATGAAGTGACATTAGATTCAGATTTATATATGTTATAGATAATTACATTGCGAGAGAAATAACAGGCGTTAAAACAATATATACCATGCTAAGTCATGCATACACAAAACTAATAATACAATATAAATGGAAAACGTTCAAAGAGAACATTAAAAATGAGTAAAATGTCTTTTTTTGGCTTCTTGACGACCTCGAATGTCAAGACACTATCCAAAAGTCTTTATGTTAGGTTCTTTTTAGGGTGATCTCGAGAATTTCAGCACAATTTGAAATCGAAGGTTATGCGCCGCCAAATGGTACGCCATCTGGCGGCGCATATTAATGATTTAAAAAAACGTGTTTAATGAAGTGACATTAGATTCAAATTTATTTGCGTTATACATAATTACATTCGAGTAAAATAATAGGCCTTAAAACAATATGTACCATGCTAAGTCATGCATACACAAAGGAATAATATGAATGTAATTCAAAAGGCTCAAAATCGAAAGGCAAATTTGAAGGTTTTCGAGGCTTCGTTTCGAAAAATATTTGGGACAAACCGCCTAAGGCAGTTTGCCAATGGATAGATCCCGAAAAAATACACGATTTGAAAAAAAACGGTGACTAAATCGGAGCTACGAGTCAAAAGATACGATAGATCTAACATTTTGGCCAAAGACACAAAACACCAAGCACCACGAACCGTCGGTGGTGTTTGGTGCGTGGTGCAATTTTGCGAGAAAAGATGTCATTTTCGGAATTTAGACAACCTCGAATGGCAAGCACGTTCAGAGATTCTTGCTCGTTCGGCCGTTTTAGGGTGATCTTTATAATTTCAGCACAATTTAAAACCAAAGGTTAGGCGCCGCCAAATGGTAGTCCATCTGGCGGCGCATACTAATGATTTAAAAACGTTTTTAACGAAGTGACATTAGATTCAAATTTATATCCGTTATAGATAATTACATTGCGAGAGAAATAACAGGCGTTAAAACGATATATACCATACAATATAAATGGAAAACGTTCAAAGAGAACATTAAAAATGAGTAAAATATCTTTTTTCAGCTTCTTGACGACCTCGAATGTCAAGACACTATCCAGGAGTCTTTATGTTAGGTTCGTTTTAGGGTGATCTCGAGAATTTCAGCACAATTTGAAACCGAAGGTTATGTGCCGCTAAATGGTACTCCATCTGGCGGCGCATATTAATGATTTAAAAAAACGTGTTTAATGAAGTGACATTAGATTCAAATTTATATGCATTATACATAATTACATTCGAGTAAAATAATAGGCCTTAAAACAATATGTACCATGCTAAGTCATGCATACACAAAGGAATAATATGAATGAAATTCAAAACGCTCAAAATCGAAAGGCAAATTTGAAGGTTTTCGAGGCCTCGTTTCGAAAAATATTTGGGACAAACCGCCTACGGTAGTTTGCCAACGGATAGATCTCAAAAAAATACACGATTTGAAATAAACCGTGACTAAATCGGAGCTACGAGTCAAAAGATACGATAGATCTAACATTTTGGCAAAAGAAACAAAACACAAAGCACCACTAACCGTCGGTGGTGTTTGGTGCGTGGTGCGATTTTGCGAGAAAAGATGTCATTTTCGGAATCTAGACAACCTCGAATGGCAAGCACGTTCAGAGAGTCTTGCTCGTTCGGCCGTTTTAGGGTGATCTTGAGAATTTCATCACAATTTAAAACTGAAGGTTAGGCGCTGCCAAATGGTAGTCCATCTGGCGGCACATACTAATGATTTAAAAAACGTTTTTAATGAAGTGACATTAGATTCAGATTTATATCCGTTATAGATAATTACATTGCAAGAGAAATAACAGGCGTTAAAACGATATATACCATACAATATAAATGGAAAACGTTCAAAGAGAACATTAAAAATGAGTAAAATGACTTTTTTCAGCTTCTTGACGACCTCGAATGTCAAGACACTATCCAGGAGTCTTTATGTTAGGTTCGTTTTAGGGTGATCTCGAGAATTTTAGCACAATTTGAAACCGAAGGTTATGCGCCGCCAAATGGTACGCCATCTGGCGGCGCATATTAATGATTTAAAAAAACGTGTTTAATGAAGTGACATTAGATTCAAATTTATTTGCGTTATACATAATTACATTCGAGTAAAATAATAGGCCTTAAAACAATATGTACCATGCTAAGTCATGCATACACAAAGGAATAATATGAATGTAATTCAAAAGGCTCAAAATCGAAAGGCAAATTTGAAGGTTTTCGAGGCTTCATTTCGAAAAATATTTGGGACAAACCGCCTAAGGCAGTTTGCCAATGGATAGATCCCGAAAAAATACACGATTTGAAAAAAAACGGTGACTAAATCGGAGCTACGAGTCAAAAGATACGATAGATCTAACATTTTGGCCAAAGACACAAAACACCAAGCACCACGAACCGTCGGTGGTGTTTGGTGCGTGGTGCGATTTTGCGAGAAAAGATGTCATTTTCGGAATTTAGACAACCTCGAATGGCAAGCACGTTCAGAGATTCTTGCTCGTTCGGCCGTTTTAGGGTGATCTTTATAATTTCAGCACAATTTAAAACCAAAGGTTAGGCGCCGCCAAATGGTAGTCCATCTGGCGGCGCATACTAATGATTTAAAAATGTTTTTAACGAAGTGACATTAGATTCAAATTTATATCCGTTATAGATAATTACATTGCGAGAGAAATAACAGGCATTAAAACGATATATACCATACAATATAAATGGAAAACGTTCAAAGAGAACATTAAAAATGAGTAAAATATCTTTTTTCAGCTTCTTGACGACCTCGAATGTCAAGACACTATCCAGAAGTCTTTATGTTAGGTTCGTTTTAGGGTGATCTCGAGAATTTCAGCACAATTTGAAACCGAAGGTTATGTGCCGCCAAATGGTACTCCATCTGGCGGCGCATATTAATGATTTAAAAAAACGTGTTTAATGAAGTGACATTAGATTCAAATTTATATGCATTATACATAATTACATTCGAGTAAAATAATAGGCCTTAAAACAATATGTACCATGCTAAGTCATGCATACACAAAGGAATAATATGAATGAAATTCAAAATGCTCAAAATCGAAAGGCAAATTTGAAGGTTTTCGAGGCCTCGTTTCGAAAAATATTTGGGACAAACCGAATACGGCAGTTTGCCAACGGATAGATCTCAAAAAAATACACGATTTGAAATAAACCGTGACTAAATCGGAGCTACGAGTCAAAAGATACGATAGATCTAACATTTTGGCAAAAGAAACAAAACACAAAGCACCACTAACCGTCGGTGGTGTTTGGTGCGTGGTGCGATTTTGCGAGAAAAGATGTCATTTTCGGAATCTAGACAACCTCGAATGGCAAGCACGTTCAGAGAGTCTTGCTCGTTCGGCCGTTTTAGGGTGATCTTGAGAATTTCATCACAATTTAAAACTGAAGGTTAGGCGCTGCCAAAGGGTAGTCCATCTGGCGGCACATACTAATGATTTAAAAAACGTTTTTAATGAAGTGACATTAGATTCAGATTTATATCCGTTATAGATAATTACATTGCAAGAGAAATAACAGGCGTTAAAATGATATATACCATGCTAAGTCATGCATACACAAAACTAAGAATACAATATAAATTGAAAACGTTCAAAGAGAACATTAAAAATGAGTAAAGTGTCTTTTTTCGGCTTCTTGACGACCTCGAATGTCAAGACACTATCCCGGAGTCTTTATGTTAGGGTCGTTTTAGGGAGCTCTCGAGAATTTCAGCACAATTTGAAACTGAATGTTATGCGCCGCCAGATGGTACTCTATCTGGCGGCGCATATTAATGATTTAAAAAAGCGTGTTTAATGAAGTGACATTAGATTCAAATTTATATGCGTTATACATAATTAAATTCGAGTGAAATAATAGGCCTTAAAACAATATGTACCATGCTAAGTCATGCATACACAAAGGAATAATATGAATGAAATCCAAAATGCTCAAAATTTAAAGGCAAATTTGAAGGTTTTCGAGGCCTCGTTTCGAAAAATATTTGGGAAAAACCGCCTATGGCAGTTCGCCAACGGATAGATCCCGAAAAAATACACGATTTGAAAAGAAATGGTGACTAAATCGGAGCTTCGAGTCAAAAGATATGATAGATTTAACATTTTGGCCAAAGACACAAAACACCAAGCACCACGAACCGTCGGTGGTGTTTGGTGCGTGGTGTGATTTTGCGAGAAAAGATGTCTTTTTCGAAATCTAGACAACCTCGAATGGCAAGCACGTTCAGAGAGTCTTGCTCGTTCGGCCTTTTTAGGGTGATTTTGAGAATTTCAGCACAATTTGAAACCGAAGGTTACGCGCCGCCAAATGGTAGTCCATCTGGCGGTGCATACTAATGATTTAAAAAACGTTTTTAATGAAGGGACATTAGATTCAGATTTATATCCGTTATAGATAATTACATTGCGAGATAACTAACAGGCGTTAAAACGATATATACCATGCTAAGTCATGCATACACAAAACTAATAATACAATATAAATTGAAAACGTTCAAAGAGAACAATAAAAATGAGTAAAATGTCTTTTTCGGCTTCTTTACGACCTCGAATGTCAAGACACTATCCAAGATTCTTTATATTAGGTTCGTTTTAGGGTGATTTCGAGAATTTTAGCACAATTTGAAACTGAAGGTTATGCGCCGCCAAATGGTACTCCATCTGGCGGCGCATATTAATGATTTAAAAAAGCGTGTTTAATGAAGTGACATTAGCTTCAAATTTATATACGTTATAGATAATTACATTCGAGTGAAATAATAGGCTTTAAAACAATATGTACCATGCTAAGTCATGCATACACAAAGGAATAATATGAATGAAATTCAAAACGTTCAAAATCGAAAGGCAAATTTGAAGGTTTTCGAAGCTTCGTTTCGAAAAATATTTGGGACAAACCGCCTACGGTAGTGTGCCAACAGATAGATCCCGAAAAAATACATGATTTGAAAAAAAACGGTGACTAAATCGGTGCTACGACTCAAAAGATACGATAGATCTAACATTTTGGCCAAAGACACAAAACACCAAGCACCACGAACCGTCGGTGGTTTTTGGTGCGTGGTGCGATTTTGCGTGAAAAGATGTGTTTTTCAGAATCTCAACAACCTTGAATGGCAAGCACGTTTAGAGAGTCTTTCTCGTTCGGCCGTTTTAGGGTGATCTTGAGAATTTCAGCACAATTTAAAATCAAAGGTTACGAGCCGCCAAATGGTAGTCCATCTGGCGGCGCATACTAATGATTTAAAAAATGTTTTTAATGAAGTGACATTAGATTCAGATTTATATCCGTTAGATAATTACATTGCGAGAGAAATAACAGGCGTTAAAACGATATATACCATGCTAAGTCATGCATACACAAAACTAATAATACAATATAAATGGAAAACGTTCAAAGAGAACATTAAAAATGAGTAAAATGTCTTTTTTTGGCATCTTGATGACCTCGAATGTCAAGACACTATCCAAGTGTCTTTATGTTAGGTTCGTTTTAGGGTGATCTCGAGAATTTCAGCACAATTTGAAACTGAAGGTTATGCGCCGCCAAATGGTACTCCATCTGGCGGCGCATATTAATGATTTAAAAAAGTGTGTTTAATGAAGTGACATTAGATTCAAATTATATGCGTTATACATAATTACATTCGAGTGAAATAATAGGCCTTAAAACAATATGTACCATGCTAAGTCATGCAAACATAAAGGAATAATATGAATGAAATTCAAAACGCTCAAAATCGAAAGGCAAATTTGAAGGTTTTCGAGGCTTCGTTTCGAAAAATATTTGGGACAAACAGCCTTTGGCAGTTTACCAACGGATATATCCCGAAAAAATACACGATTTAAAAAAAAAACAGTGACAAAATCGGTGCTACGAGTCAAAAGATACGATAGATCTAACATTTTGGCCAAAGACACAAAACACCAAGCACCACGAACTGTCGGTGGTGTTTGGTGCGCGGTGCGATTTTGCGTGAAAAGAGGCATTTTTCGGAATCTAGACAACCTCGAAAGGCAAGCACGTTCAGAGAGTCTTGCTCGTTCGGCCATTTTAGGGTGATCTTGAGAATTTCGGCACAATTTGAAACCGAAGATTACGCGCCGCCAAATGGTAGTCCATCTGGCGGAGCATACTAATGATTAAAAAAACGTTTTTAATGAAGTGACATTAGATTCAAATTTATATCCATTATAGATAATTACATTGTGAGAGAAATAACAGGCGTTAAAATGATATATACCATGCTAAGTCATGCATACACAAAACTAATAATACAATATAAATTGAAAACATTCAAAGAGAACATTAAAAATGCGTAAAATGTCTTTTTCGGCTTCTTTACGACCTCGAATGTCAAGACACTATCCAAGATTCTTTATGTTAGGTTCATTTTAGGGTGATCTCGAGAATTTCAGCACAATTTGAAACCGAAGGTTATGCGCCGCCAAATGGTACTCCATCTGGCGGCGCATATTAATGATTTAAAAAAGCGTGTTCAATGAAGTGACATTAGATTCAAATTTATATGCGTTATATATAATTACATTCGAGTGAAATAATAGGCCTTAAAACAATATGTACCATGCTAAGTCATGCATACACAAAGGAATAATATGAATGAAATTCAAAACGCTCAAAATTTAAAGGCAAATTTGAAGGTTTTCGAGGCCTCGTTTCAAAAAATATTTGGGACAAACCGCCTATGGTAGTTTGCCAACTGATAGATCCCGAAATAATACACGATTGGAAAAAAAACGGTGACTAAATCGGTGCTACGAGTCAAAAGATACGATAGATCTAACATTTTGGCGAAAGACACAAAACACCAAGCACCACGAACCGTCGGTGGTGTTTGGTGCGTGGTGCGATTTTACGAGAAAAGATGTCTTTTCGGAATCTAGACAACCTTGAATGGCAAGCACGTTCAGAGAGTCTTGCTCGTTCGGCCGTTTTAGGGTGATCTTGAGAATTTCAGCACAATTTAAAACTGAAGGTTACGCGCCGCCAAATGGTAGTCCATCTGGCGGCACATACTAATGATTTAAAAAATGTTTTTAATGAAGTGACATTAGATTCAGATTTATATCCATTATAGATAATTACATTGCGAGAGAAATAACAGGCGTTAAAACGATATATACCATGCTAAGTCATGCATACACAAAACTAATAATACAATATAAATGGAAAACGTTCAAAGAGAACATTAAAAATGAGTAAAATGTATTTTTTCGGCTTCTTGACGACCTCGAATGTCAAGACACTATCCAAGAGTCTTTATGTTAGGTTCGTTTTATGGTGATCTCGAGAATTTTAGCACAATTTGAAACCAAAGGTTATACGCCGCCAAATGGTACTCCATCTGGCGGCGCATATTAATGATTTAAAAAAGCGTGTTTAATGAAGTGACATTAGATTCAAATTTATATGCGTTATACATAATTACATTCGAGTGAAATAATAGGCCTTAAAACAATATGTACCTTGTTAAGTCATGCATACACAAAGGAATAATATGAATGAAATTCAAAACGCTCAAAACGAAAGGCAAATTTGAAGGTTTTCGAGGCACAAATTCGAAAAATATTTGGGATAAACCGCCTATGGCAGTTTGCCAATGGATAGATCCCGAAAAAATACACGATTTGAAAAAAAACAGTGACTAAATCGGTGCTACGAGTCAAAAGATACGATAGATCTAACATTTTGGCCAAAGACACAAAACACCAAGCACCACGAACCGTCGGTGGTGTTTGGTGCGTGGTGCGATTTTGCGTGAAAATATGTGTTTTTCGGAATCTAGACAACCTCGAATGGAAAGCACGTTCAGAGAGTCTTGCTCGTTCGGCCGTTTTAGGGTGGTCTTGAGAATTTCGACACAATTTGAAACCGAAGTTTACGCGCCGCCAAATGGTAGTCCATCTGGCGGAGCATACTAATGATTTAAAAAACGTTTTTAATGAAGTGACATTAGATTTAGATTTATATCCGTTATAGATAATTACATTGCGAGAGAAATAACAGGCGTTAAAACGATATATACCATGCTAAGTCATGCATACACAAAACTAATAATACAATATAAATGGAAAACGTTCAAAGAGAACATTAAAAATGAGTAAAATGTATTTTTTCGGCTTCTTGACGACCTCGAATGTCAAGACACTATCCAAGAGTCTTTATGTTATCTTCGTTTTAGGGTGATCAATTTGAAACCGAAGGTTATGCGCCGCCAAATGGTACTCCATCTGGCGGCACATATTAATGATTTAAAAAGAGTGTTTAATGAAGTGACATTAGATTTAAATTTATATGCGTTATACATAATTACATTTGAGTGAAATAATAGGCCTTAAAACAATATGTACCATGCTAAGTCATGCATACACAAAGGAATAATATGAATGAAATTAAAAATGCTCAAAATTTAAAGGCAAATTTGAAGGTTTTCGAGGCCTCGTTTCGAAAAAATATTTGGGACAAACCGCCTACGGCAGTTTGCCAACGGATAGATCCCGAAAAAATACATGATTTGAAAAAAAAACGGTGACTAAATCGGTGCTACGAGTCAAAAGATACGATAGATCTAACATTTTGGCCAAAGACACAAAACACTGCGATTTTGCGTGAAAATAAGTCTTTTTCGGAATCTAGACAAGCTCGAATGGCAAGCACGTTCAGAGAGTCTTGCTCGTTCGGCCGTTTTAGGGTGATCTTGAGAATTTCAGCACAATTTGAAACCGAAGGTTACGCGCCGCCAAATGGTAGTCCATCTGGCGGAGCATACTAATGATTTAAAAAACGTTTTTAATGAAGTGACATTAGATTCAAATTTATATCCGTTATAGATAATTACATTGCGAGAGAAATAACAGGCGTTAAAACGATATATACCATGCTAAGTCATGCATACACAAAACCAATAATACAATATAAATTGAAATCGTTCAAAGAGAACATTAAAAATGAGTAAAATGTCTTTTTCGGCTTCTTTACGACCTCTAATGTCAAGACACTATCCAAGATTCTTTATGTTATGTTTGTTTTAGGGTGATCTCGAGAATTTTAGCACAATTTGAAACCGAATGTTATGCGCCGCCAAATGGTACTCCATCTGGCGGCGCATATTAATGATTTAAAAAAGCGTGTTTAATGAAGTGACATTAGATTCAAATTTATATGCGTTATACATAATTACATTCGAGTGAAATAATAGGCCTTAAAACAATATGTACCATGCTAAGTCATGCATACACAAAGGAATAATATGAATGAAATCCAAAACGCTCAAAATTTAAAGGCAAATTTGAAGGTTTTCGAGGCCTCGTTTCGAAAAATATTTGGGACAAACCGCCTACGGCAGTTTGCCAATGGATAGATCCCGAAAAAATACACGATTTGAAAAGAAACGGTGACTAAATCGGAGCTTCAAATCAAAAGATATGATAGATCTAACATTTTGGCCAAAGACAAAAAAACACCAAGCACCACGAACCGTCGGTGGTGTTTGGTGCATGGTGCGATTTTGCGAGAAAATATGTCTTTTTCGGAATCTAGACAACCTCGAATGGCAAGCACGTTCAGAGAGTCTTGCTCGTTCGGCCATTTTAGGGTGATTTTGAGAATTTCTGCACAATTTGAAATCGAAGGTTACGCGCCGCCAAATGGTAGTCCATCTGGCGGCGCATACTAATGATTTAAAAAATGTTTTTAATGAAGGGACATTAGATTCAGATTTATATCTGTTATAGATAATTACATTGCGAGATAAATAACAGGTTAAAACGATATATACCATGCTAAGTCATGCATACACAAAACTAATAATACAATATAAATTGAAAACGTTCAAAGAGAACATTAAAAATGAGTAAAATGTCTTTTTCGGCTTCTTCACGACCTCGAATGTCAAGACACTATCCAAGATTCTTTATGTTAGGTTCGTTTTAGGGTGATCTGGAGAATTTTCGCACAATTTGAAACTGAAGGTTATGCGCCGCCAAATGGTACTCCATCTGGCGGCGCATATTAATGAATTAAAAAAGCGTGTTTAATGAAGTGACATTAGATTCAAATTTATATGCGTTATAGATAATTACATTCGAGGGAAATAATAGGCCTTAAAACAATATGTACTATGCTAAGTCATGCATACACAAAGGAATAATATGAATGAAATTCAAAACGCTCAAAATCGAAAGGCGAATTTGAAGGTTTTCGAGGCCTCGTTTCGAAAAATATTTGGGACAAACCGCCTACGGCAGTTTGTCAACGGATAGATCCCAAAAAAATACACGATTTGAAAAAAAAAACGGTGACTAAATCGGAGCTACGAGTCAAAAGATACGATAGAACTAACATTTTGGCCAAAGACACAAAACACCAAGCACCACGAACCGTCGGCGGTGTTTGGTGCGTGGTGCGATTTTGCGAGAAAAGATGTCTTTTCGGAATCTAGACAACCTCGAATGGCAAGCACGTTCAGAGAGTCTTGCTCGTTCGGCCGTTTTAGGGTGATCTTGAGAATTTCAGCACAATTTAAAACTGAAGGTTACGCGCCGCCAAATGGTAGTCCATCTGGCGGCACATACTAATGATTTAAAAAATGTTTTTAATGAAGTGACATTAGATTCAGATTTATATCCGTTATAGATAATTACATTGCGAGAGAAATAACAGGCGTTAAAACGATATATACCATGCTAAGTCATGCATACACAAAACTAATAATACAATATAAATGGAAAACGTTCAAAGAGAACATTAAAAATGAGTAAAATGTATTTTTTCGGCTTCTTGACGACCTCGAATGTCAAGACACTATCCAAGAGTCTTTATGTTAGGTTCGTTTTAGGGTGATCTCGAGAATTTTAGCACAATTTGAAACCAAAGGTTATGCGCCGCCAAATGGTACTCCATCTGGCGGCGCATATTAATGATTTAAAAAAGCGTGTTTAATGAAGTGACATTAGATTCAAATTTATATGCGTTATACATAATTACATTCGAGTGAAATAATAGGCCTTAAAACAATATGTACCTTGCTAAGTCATGCATACACAAAGGAATAATATGAATGAAATTCAAAACGCTCAAAACGAAAGGCAAATTTGAAGGTTTTCGAGGTACAAATTCGAAAAATATTTGGGACAAACCGCCTATGGCAGTTTGCCAACGGATAGATCCCGAAAAAATACACGATTTAAAAAAAAAACAGTGACTAAATCGGTGCTACGAGTCAAAAGATACGATAGATCTAACATTTTGGCCAAAGACACAAAACACCAAGCACCACGAACCGTCGGTGGTGTTTGGTGCGTGGTGCGATTTTGCGTGAAAAGATGTGTTTTTCGGAATCTAGACAACCTCGAATGGAAAGCACGTTCAGAGAGTCTTGCTCGTTCAGCCGTTTTAGGGTGGTCTTGAGAATTTCGGCACAATTTGAAACCGAAGTTTACGCGCCGCCAAATGGTAGTCCATCTGGCGGAGCATACTAATGATTTAAAAAACGTTTTTAATGAAGTGACATTAGATTTAGATTTATATCCGTTATAGATAATTACATTGCGAGAATAACAGGCGTTAAAACGATATATACCATGCTAAGTCATGCATACACAAAACTAATAATACAATATAAATGGAAAACGTTCAAAGAGAACATTAAAAATGAGTAAAATGTATTTTTTCGGCTTCTTGACGACCTCGAATGTCAAGACACTATCCAAGAGTCTTTATGTTAGGTTCGTTTTAGGGTGATCAATTTGAAACCGAAGGTTATGCGCCGCCAAATGGTACTCCATCTGGCGGCACATATTAATGATTTAAAAAGAGTGTTTAATGAAGTGACATTAGATTCAAATTTATATGCGTTATACATAATTACATTTGAGTGAAATAATAGGCCTTAAAACAATATGTACCATGCTAAGTCATGCATACACAAAGGAATAATATGAATGAAATTAAAAATGCTCAAAATTTAAAGGCAAATTTGAAGGTTTTCGAGGCCTCGTTTCGAAAAAATATTTGGGACAAACCGCCTACGGCAGTTTGCCAACGGATAGATCCCAAAAAAATACATGATTTGAAAAAAAAAACGGTGACTAAATCGGTGCTACGAGTCAAAAGATACGATAGATCTAACATTTTGGCCAAAGACACAAAACACTGCGATTTTGCGTGAAAATATGTCTTTTTCGGAATCTAGACAAGCTCGAATGGCAAGCACGTTCAGAGAGTCTTGCTCTTTCGGCCGTTTTAGGGTGATCTTGAGAATTTCAGCATAATTTGAAACCGAAGGTTACGCGCCGCCAAATGGTAGTCCATCTGGCGGAGCATACTAATGATTTAAAAAACGTTTTTAATGAAGTGACATTAGATTCAAATTTATATCCGTTATAGATAATTACATTGGGAGAGAAATAACAGGCGTTAAAACGATATATACCATGCTAAGTCATGCATACACAAAACCAATAATACAATATAAATTGAAAACGTTCAAAGAGAACATTAAAAATGAGTAAAATGTCTTTTTCGGCTTCTTTACGACCTCTAATGTCAAGACACTATCCAAGATTCTTTATGTTATGTTCGTTTTAGGGTGATCTCGAGAATTTTAGCACAATTTGAAACCGAATGTTATGCGCCGCCAAATGGTACTCCATCTGGCGGCGCATATTAATGATTTAAAAAGGCGTGTTTAATGAAGTGACATTAGATTCAAATTTATATGCGTTATACATAATTACATTTGAGTGAAATAATAGGCCTTAAAACAATATGTACCATGCTAAGTCATGCATACACAAAGGAATAATATGAATGAAATCCAAAACGCTCAAAATTTAAAGGCAAATTTGAAGGTTTTCGAGGCCTCGTTTCGAAAAATATTTGGGAAAACCGCCTATGGCAGTTTGCCAATGGATAGATCCCAAAAAAATACACGATTTGAAAAGAAACGGTGACTAAATCGGAGCTTCAAATCAAAAGATATGATAGATCTAACATTTTGGCCAAAGACAAAAAACACCAAGCACCACGAACCGTCGGTGGTGTTTGGTGCATGGTGCGATTTTGCGAGAAAATATGTCTTTTTCGGAATCTAGACAACCTCGAATGGCAAACACGTTCAGAGAGTCTTGCTCGTTCGGCCATTTTAGGGTGATTTTGAGAATTTCAGCACAATTTGATATCGAAGGTTACGCGCCGCCAAATGGTAGTCCATCTGGCGGCGCATACTAATGATTTAAAAAACGTTTTTAATGAAGGGACATTAGATTCAGATTTATATCTGTTATAGATAATTACATTGCGAGATAAATAACAGGTTAAAATGATATATACCATGCTAAGTCATGCATACACAAAACTAATAATACAATATAAATTGAAAACGTTCAAAGAGAACATTAAAAATGAGTAAAATGTCTTTTTCGGCTTCTTCACGACCTCGAATGTCAAGACACTATCCAAGATTCTTTATGTTAGGTTCGTTTTAGGGTGATCTGGAGAATTTTAGCACAATTTGAAACTGAAGGTTATGCGCCGCCAAATGGTACTCCATCTGGCGGCGCATATTAATGAATTAAAAAAGCGTGTTTAATGAAGTGACATTAGATTCAAATTTATATGCGTTATAGATAATTACATTCGAGTGAAATAATAGGCCTTAAAACAATATGTACTATGCTAAGTCATGCATACACAAAGGAATAATATGAATGAAATTCAAAACGCTCAAAATCGAAAGGCGAATTTGAAGTTTTTCGAGGCCTCGTTTCGAAAAATATTTGGGACAAACCGCCTACGGCAGTTTGTCAACGGATAGGTCCCAAAAAAATACACGATTTGAAAAAAAAACGGTGACTAAATCGGAGCTACGAGTCAAAAGATACGATAGAACTAACATTTTGGCCAAAGACACAAAACACTGTGACGACCCGGAAAATTTCGACTAATTTTAAACCAAACTCTCGATACGATTTAATATCTTTGATACAATAAGCAAAGTCTGTAAGATTGAGTCTCAAAAAGTTTGAACTGTTTCATATATTCAATTGATCTTCGACCAATCCCGACGATTCACGAACCACTATTTGTAAATAGTTATGTGTGAATATAGACAACTATATATATATATATATATATATATATATATATATATATATATATATATATATATATATAATTGGAAATATAATTCGAAACATTATATATTGTTGTTATTAAAATGAATTATGTAAAATAAAATAAAAATAGAATATTATAATAATTATTATTTACAACATAACTATATATAAATATAGTATAGTAAAAAATAAATATTAAATGATTGTAATATTCGTTTGATGTTCCGATTGATATTAAGCAAACTAAATTCAAACTTATATGATTTTAAAATAAACAGTGATCCGAAAATGAGTTCTATAAATTATAGACTTATTAAAAATGTATTTAGGAGATGTTTGTTAAATTATTGACTAGCAAATCCCGTGAGCTTGTAGATACTTTAGTTAACTGTAAAGTAGACATATTGTGTGTCCAAGAGACTAGATGGAGAGGTGAAGAGGCAGTTGTCATTGACAACTATAAGTTGTGGTTTGCGGGTTCTGGGGTAGCTAGAAACGGGGTAGGAATCCTTATAGGACATCCTTATAAGGATTCGGTTGTAGGTGTAGGTAGGTGTAGTGATAGGATTATGTCAGTTAGGTTAGTTATCCAGGAGGAGACTTACATGGTCATTAGTGCTTACGCGCCTCATGCGGGGTTAGGCGAAGACGAGAAAAGACGCTTTTGGGAATCGTTAGATGAAGTCGTGAGGAGTTGCCCCGCTGACCATAGATTACTTATTGGGGGAGATCTAAATGGACATATAGGAACTGATTCAGAGGGATATACTGGAGTCCATGGGGGCTTTGGGTACGGAGTTCGAAATGAAGAAGGGCGCTCGATTCTCGAATTTGCCATTGCCCACGAGTTGGTTGTTGCAAATTCCTTCATTAAGAAGACGGAAGCGCAGCTAGCAACTTTCCATAGTGGGGGCCATAGTACCCAAATTGACTATTTGCTACTTCGCAAGGGAGACCTTAGGGCTTGCGGAGACTGTAGGGCCCTGACTACCTGGACATGTTCCTCGCAACACAGATTATTGGTCATGGACCTAGTTCTTCAAAGACGGGTTAGCAGAAGAGTGAGACCCGCCCAACCTAGGATCCTATGGAAGAGCCTCAATGAAGTGAAAGCCAAAACTTTTAAAGCTTCAGTTTTGGAGAGAGTTGAGGCAAGAGTGGAAACTGTAACGCATGGCGATGCTGACCAGATGTGGAATAGTCTGGCGTCTATTATTAGAGATGAAGCCAAGGAATCCTTAGGAGTGGCTTTAGGGTCTTTTAGAGGACATAAGTCTAGTAGAGAGTCATGGTGGATTAGTGGACGAGGTCCAAACCAAAGTCGCGCTCAAGCAACAGAGGTTTTGGGAGCTCATTACTTGCCAAGAGGGGTCACGTGAGGATAGAACTAGGGCTGAAGAGAGATATAAAGAAGCCAAAAGAGAAGCAAAAAAGGCTGTTGCACGTGCAAAAGATAATGCATATGAAGAATTGTATAAGAAACTAGATTCTAAAGAAGGAGCTAATGAAATCTATAGGATTGTAAAAACTAGGGAGCGCAAAAGGAGGGATATAGATAACATCAAGTTTATCAAGGATGAAGCCGGGAGAACCATAATGAAGGAAGATGAAATTAGAAAAAGATGGGAAGGGTATTTCTCATCTCTTTTCGTTGGGAGAGGACCCGGGAGTCGAGAGGACCTACAGGACTTGGGAGTAGGACAATTCCAGAACAACAATTTCTGCAGGAGGATCTGTTAGGAAGAAGTAAGATCGGCACTACAAAAGATGGGAAGAAACAAAGCTGTGGGACCTGATCAGATCCCAATAGAGGCGTGGTGATGCCTTGGTGAGGACGGTCTTCGGTGGTTGACGTGCCTTTTCAACAAGACATTTAGAAGCTATAAAATGCCTACGGAATGGAGACTCAGCGAGATTATCCCCATCTACAAATATAAAGGGGATGCCCAAATGTGCGGTACCTATAGAGGTATTAAGTTACTTAGCCATACTATGAAGCTTTGGGAGAGAGTGATTGAGACTAGACTTCGACGCGAAACTACCGTTTCGGAGAACCAATTTGGTTTCATGTCAGGACGCTCTTCGATGGAGGCAATTCATATCATAAGGAGCCTTATGGAGATGTATAGGGAAAAGCAAAAGAGCCTACATATGGCCTTCTTAGACTTAGAAAAGTCTATGATTGTGTCCCGCAGAAGCTGATTTGGAAGACCCTGAATGCGAGAGGTATCCCAAGCAGATATATTAAAGCAATTATTAATATGTACGAAGGGTCGAAGTCTTGCGTTAGGACGCATGTCGGAAACACAGAGTTTTTCGAGATAGAAGTAGGCCTGCACCAGGGATCTGTTCTTAGCCCTTTTCTTTTCGCCTTGATAATCTACGAGCTGTCTCGAGGAATACAAGAGAACATCCCTTGGTGCTTGATTTTCGCTGATGATATTGTGCTTGTATCGGAATCCAAGAATGAGCTAAATAGTAGACTAGAACAATGGAGAGAGGCCTTAGAACAAAATGGTCTACGGATTAGTAGACAAAAGATGGAATATCTTAGGTGTGACTTCGTCAGGACTGAGGATGAACAAAATGTTGGAGAGAGTATCAGCATCGGGGACCAGACGTTGCATCCTCAAGAGTCGTTCAGATATCTAGGCTCGGTCCTACACAAATCGGGGAGAATAGACGAGGACGTATCCCATCGTATCAAGGTAGGTTGGTTGAAGTGGAGAGCTGCGAAAGGGGTCTTGTGCGACAAGAAGATACCCCTCAAATTGAAAGGGAAATTTTTCAAGGTGGCAATTAGACCTGCCATGTTGTACAGATCAGAATGTTGGCCAATGACGAAAGCCCATTAGAGAAGAATGGAAGTGGCAGAAATGAGAATGCTTAGGTGGACGTGTGGTATTAGATATGATTCCAAATGGTGTGTTTAGGGAAAACCTTGGAGTCAGAAGCATCACCGACAAGCTAAGAGAAGAACAGCTTCGATGGTATGGGCACGTGATGAGGCGGCCACATAGTGCCCCTGTCAGGAGAGTCGAGGCACTCACGGTTGACGGCGTAAGGATAAGGGGTAGACCTACTTGTAGGTGGATGGATAGACTAAAGCTCGACATGAGAGAGCTTTTGTTGACCGAGGACATGACTTCAGATAGGAAGGCGTGGAGGGCTAGAATAAGAATTGTCGAGTAGGGTTGCTTTCTATTTTATTATTAGTATTATTATTTGTATTACTATTATTATTACTTTATTACTATTATTATTATTACTATTATTTTTACTATTATTATTATTACTATTATTATTATTATTATTCTTAGTGCTATTATTACTATAATTAGGATTATTATGATTATAATTTGTATTATTACTATTATTACTGTTATTTGTAATTTGTATTTGTATTATTATTACCCGTTTCATTGCCATTTTTATTAGTATTGATTATTACTAATACTATTTTTATTTTTATGTTATTATTACTATTAATATTATTTTTATTATTACGTTTTACTATTACCTCTATTATTTACTATTATTATTATATTAGTAGTAGTATTAATATTAATATTAATATTAATTATTGAAATTATTATTATTTGTTTTATTAATATTAATATTATTATTTCTTCTGGTAACTTTTAATAGCTACTATTATTTGTTTTATTACTTCTATCTTTACTATCCGTTTTATGTACTTTTGTATAACTTGTAGACTAGTGTTTCTTTGTTTTTTTTTTTAGGTATGATTGTATGTCTGTTTGTTTGTATGTTCGTTTGTTTGTATGTATGTATGAACGCTTGTTTATGGTTGTATATTGTATGTTATGGAGGTATGCCTTTTCATGTTTGTTTGCTTATGTAGGTACGTTTTGTATGTAGGTAAGGATGTATGTATCTATGTATATATGTAATATGTACGTACGTAGATATGTATGCTTATGTAGATATGTTTGTATGGTTGCTTGTATGTATGGATATAGGTATGTATGCACGTACAAGTTTCATGTATGTATGTAGTTTTGCTTATGTACGAATGTATATTGGTATGTATATATGTGTGTTTTTGTGCGTGTGGGTGTTTCGGGAATGTTGTGTGGTGTGTGTTTTGGGTGTGTTTTGTGTTTGTGGGGGTGTGTGTGGGGGGGAGTGGGGGTGTGTGTGTCTGGTGGGTGAGTACTTGTGGGTGTGGGAGGGTGGGTGGGGGTGGGGTGTGTGTGTGAGTGCGTCTCGCATCGTTCGGTGCATCTTGGGGCTATTAGGACGGAGGACGACCTTCTTTGCTTTTGAGCTTCGTTGGTTTTCTTTTAGTTGTGTGGCTTCGGGGATGTCTACCGTAAAAGTACATGAGTGGTGTTTGGTTTTTGTTCTAGGTGGTTGGCTCTTTGCGTGCGCAACAACTTCCACCTGGCATGCCTCTCGAGTTATGTTTACAAGGTCTTTTGGCTCTACTATTCGAGGCCACAACAAGCATCGATTTTGTGGCGTCTTGAATGCCGCTTGGAGCCTAAATTAATTTTTCAGGCAGGTTTAAATACCCATGGAAATTTGATTTCTACCATTTTCATAGCGTATCTTTTCTACTTTTACTTTTTATTTATTTATTTATCCTTATTTATTTCTATTTTTTTATTTTTATTTTTATTTTTTTATTTTATTATTATTATTTTTTTTTATATATATATAGGCCGGAGGTCCGCACGAAAGCAATCTCTCTACTCTGGGGTAGGGAGAGGGATGACTTTCTCTTCATGTGGGTAGAGAATTTTTCTCGACTCGTGGATAGAGAAACGACTTCTCCTCTATTCTATGATAGAGGAAGGATTGTCTACATCTCACCTCCCCCATACCTCGCATATGCGGGATTGGGTATTGTTGTTGTTGTTGTTGTGTTGTTTATATTTTTTCCTAGAATTGAGAGGGACAGTTGATGTAATTTTTATTTAATAAATTAATGATCAAATTTTATGCCATAATGACCAAAATAAATAAAACTATTTAATTTAAAAATATAGGATTTTTCCGAAGACTTTTTATTCCGCCACTGATTCCCAACGGACCATGATTTAGCAATCCGTAAAAACTGTCGGTAGATGAATCCAAAATCTAGGCTGCTGAACTATTACAATTCCTATTTCGATTACTGTTTCTCCCAACTTGTATCATGATATTTTATTATAATATTATTATTAATTTATTATATATAGATTTAGATATCTGCATTTAGAGATATCAAACCAAAAACCCATGTTCTCTACTCATATCACCAATCACTTCCTGCACCTATTCTTGTTCGATATACACAAATCGACCACCACCATGAATCACCAAACAAACCACCACCAAGGGTCATCATCACCCTCCGATACACAACCATAATACAAACTGCAAACCTTCTGCTGCTAACTTTCCTTTCTGTTTACTCGTGATCAAGTTGCAACCAAACCGAAAGCCAACTCAAACCATCACTAATCATCACCTTGATCACAATCATCGAACCCCCTCTAGCCACTATCTTGACCACCGGATCCCCGTCAACCACACAACCCCCCTCTACCATCTCCCTTTATCTCTGTGTCTCTCCCTCTTGTTTACTGTTTTCTGGTTCGAATGCTACACAAACCAAACTGCTACTACATCTATTTATCTATTACAATCAAACAATCACCAACTCCTTATACTACTGCAATTGAAATCGTTTCTGTTTTCCGTCCATAACAACCACCACCCACAACAATTGAACCATCAAGAACATCATCAACTTCTATATTTTTGATGTTTCCATTATTATCTGTTTCTGTTTTCACACAGCACCCCAAAAATTTAAACCACTAAACCGAACCCATTATTGCACCTGCTATTCACTACTGTTATGCTATTATTCGAAACCACCTGCAACCATCCTCCTCATCACCCAAAATCATCGAACAACCACCACTGATGTACGCGTTTATATTATATGTATATATATATATATATATATATATGTATATATATATATATATTTGTTTTGTGTTTCCTGCTGTTCTCAGACCAATTCGACCCAAACCGCCATCACCTTGTTAATATTTTGCAGCTGCTATTTACTTTGCTTTCTATTGATGAACGATAGTAGAGAGGAAGATGAACCGTGATGATGTCGATGATGAGAAAGTAAATAGGGGACGTTTTCTTCTCTTCCTTGGATTCTAATATCCCACTTGCAAATAAACATGACAGGTTGTAGCCACTAATTTGTGTTTGTTCCTTTTTGTTATACCGAAATCTTCCTTCTCTTAAACCTATCTGATTAACCGAATGGACTAATGGACTTCCACAAGTAGAATTAGGCTATCGATTTAATGGGCCAAGATTCAACTCATGTTGCGCCGAAAGTAACTATGGTATTGGTGATTTCGCGAGCTGGAAAACACAAAGATGATGTGTGGTTTATGATCACAGTTATGATAAATACGATTATGATAATGATATTTGATACAAAGATAATGTTTATGATAAGATAATAATAATTTTGATGAAGTTATAATTAGATGATGATGATGATTAGTGAATGAGATAATGATAATTAGTGATAATTATTAGTTAATAAGAATTAAGTGATGATGATGATATCGTAATAATGATAACATGATGAGTAGATCATGATGATGAAGATGTTAAAATGGGTTTTGTTTTTAGAGGATGAAGAAAACATAAATAATACGGGCTACAAGAGTTTAATGGTATAATCAAAACAGATATGGAGTGACAGAAGAGTGGTTAAGCATGTTTGTGTGGAACGAGAGGTCGCGGGTTCAAGCCTAGGCGAGGGCACTTTTTTTGAAACTAATTCTTTTGAGGTAGTTACTATATTTATTATTATTATTATTATTATTGCTATTATCATTAACATTTTAATTAAAATTATTACTATCATTAGAATTATTATTATTATTATTATTATTATTATCCTTATTATTATGATTATTATTATTATTGTATCATTTTTATTATTAAAATTATCATATAACATTAATATAAAAGTTATTATCCTTATTAAAACCATCATTTTTTAGAATTAACATTTTTATTATCACTGTTATTACTATCACTATTATCATTATCCTGAAGCTAGTATTACTACAAGTTATTAATTTCGCAAACGAAAGATACTTATATAAAAATATATGAAGTATACTAATATTACATAAAATTTTGTTTTAACTAATATTATTGATGTAATATAAATTAAATATCAAATAGGTATCATAACATCTTATAAGTATTAATGAAATTATATATAAGAATATTATCTTAATACATAACAAAAAATATATAAATTTAGTAGATTTATAATGTGTTAATATATATACATGATATAGGTTCGTGAATCCGAGGCCAACTCTGCATTGTTCAGTTTCGTCGTATGAATATTTTTACTACAAAATATTGGATCGTGAGTTTCATTTGCTCCCTTTTTAAATGCTTTTGCAACATATATTTTTGGGACTGAGAATACATGCGCTGCTTTTATAAATATTTTACGAAATAGACACAAGTAATCAAAACTACATTCTATGGTTGGATTATCGAATCGAATATGCCCCTTTTTAACTTGGTAGCCTAAGAATTGGTGTTTATTATAATTGCCACCAATTGACGTGAATCCTAAAGATAGATCTATCGGGCCCAACAAACCCCATTCGGGTTACGGGTGCTTTAGTACTTCGATTTATCATGTCCGATGAGAGTCCCGGAATGATGGGGATATTCTATATGCATCTTGTTAAGGTTGGTTACCAGGTGTTCAATCCATATGAATGATTTTATGCAGATGCATGATGTTTATGAGAAATGAAATAAAAATCTTGTGGTCTATTAAATTAATGGAAATGATTGTTCATGATAAACTAATGAACTCACCAACCTTTTGGTTGACACTTGAAAGCATGTTTATTCTCAGGTTTGAAAGAAATCTTCCGCTGTGCATTTGCTCATTTTAAAGATATTACTTGGAGTCTTTCATGGTATATTTCAAAAGACGTTGCATTCGAGTCGTTGAGTTCATCAAGATTATTATTAAGTCAATTATAGTTGGATATATAATGAAATGGTATGCATGCCATCAACTTTCGATGTAATGAAAGTTTGTCTTTTAAAATCGAATGCAATGTTTGTAAAATGTATCATATAGAGGTCAAGTACCTCGCAATGTAATCAACTGATATGAATCATTTATAATCGATATGAACGGGTCGTTAAAGTTGGTATTAGAGCGGTGGTCTTAACGAACCATGTCTTGCATTAGTGTGTCTAATTGATAGTTGTTTAGATGCATTAGTGAGTCTGGACTTCGACCGTGTCTGCATGTCAAACGTTTTGCTTATCATTTCGTGTCGAAAATTACCTGCTTATCATTCTTAGGGAATCATTTGCTTATCATTTTTAGTCTAGACACATCTTACTACATTGATTAGATGAATAGTGTATAGATAAAATTCATATCTTAGCGTATCTGCTAATTCATATCTTAGCGTATCTGTTACTGTAAACTTTGCCTGATATATTCCGTAAATTCCTCAGTAGTCGACGAAATCTTTTGATCTATATATATATATAGATATTCTATATAATTAGAATACCATCCGATAGCCAGAAATTATTTCATATCGAAAAATCCTTTATTCAATCGTACGAAATGGAATTCGCCTCTAGTTCAAGTCCCTCGAATTCCGATATGGATTTTCACTCAAGCTCCGAAAGTAGTGCGACTGGAATGGATCAACCAATTAGCCATCATTTGTTCTGGATGAATTGGGGATGGGTTCGTAGTCTACTTAATTATTGGAGACAAGAAGAAGGTGATCCTTACCACCAACCGAATTCACCTCTTGGCGAAGAACCTGAAGCACTTACTGGCGAACCTATTCGAAACACCATTTTCAGCCTCATTTTCTGGGTATCTCAACTCGATTATATTCTATCCACAATTCTTAACCTTATTCATCCACTTCAACAACATCACCGGCACCAACAATACCACCAACAATATGGTGCAAAACTTACCAGCTTCAACAACATCACCGGCACCAACAATACCACCAACATCAATACCAGTACCACCAACAACCCAATTTTCAACATCAGATTCCTCAACATCTCATTCTGTACCTCGAGTATAATCATCGTTCTACATGACGTTCTACATCATTTCTCTTCGTTTGACATGATGATTATGTAATCTCTAATATTTTAGAGATTATGTACTCTAGTTCTAACCGTAAAACATATGAGTTTAATATAATTTTAACTCATTAAATCCATGATTACATCTGAAGAAAATATATATGTATATTTGTTTTCATAAAGATTGTAATTAAAAATTCTTTTGTACAAACTGTTAATGGTAAAAATATTTTAACGGGCACGTAATATTCGAGGAATATTTAGATTTCACATTAATAAGTTACATTGTACATTCTTCGAATCTGATTCAACAGTCATTTATGATCCAACTTACATCCACAGATATACGAATCCCTTCACCACAGAATAATCACTTTTATTCAATTTTATATTTGGTTTTTGAACTATCAGAATCCAACAAGTAGCATAATGAAGAAAACATTTGACGAAATAAAATTTGTTAGAAACAAACAAATTAACTATCAGAAATTTTGTTAAGAATCCACGCTAACAAAATCCTAGCTAACTGTTCCTAGCTAACTGTTAATTCCTTATTACAATTTATTTATCGCAATTTTAATTCTCGCAATTTTATTTATCGTCATTTAATTTCTGTTATTTATTTTACGCACTTTAAATATCGTCGTATAAATCGGGACACATATACAATGTTTTGACATATCATATTGACGTCATCTATATATACTATTTGGAATAACCATAAACACTCTATATGCGGTAATGCTCGAGTTAGTTATACAGGGTTGAGGTTGATTCTCAAATAATATATATACTTTGAGTTGTGATCGAGTCTGAGACATGTATATAATGGGTCACGACATGTATTAATTAATTCGAATATTATATATTAAACTATATATGAATTGTTGAACTACTAATTATGGACTACTAACTCTGGATTAATAACATTGGACAATTAAAATAAATTAAAATATTGATTATAACATAGGAAACTAAACATTTCTTCAAATTTGCCACTTGATTTCATTTTAAACCTCATTTGTATCTTGACGATTACAATCTGCGTTCAAACCTTTCATGATTCTTGAAAACACCTCAATCGAGAGGATGAACCAACCGTACTTCATCTACGGAAGGGAAGATTTATGCATATAGTTATGCACCTGAAAAACTCTCGGAAACTGAGTAAACGTTTAACACGTATCTGTGCTAACTCCTTTGGCGTTGTTATTACCAAAAATAACTTTGCAACTCCTGTTCGAGATAGCCAGTTTTGTCACAGCTTCAGCAAGCCAACTTCAACTTTTCGTTCGAAACAACCATATTATAACCTTGATATATATGCGTACTCTTTTATTGTTACTGGGGAACATTTTATATTCCACCATATTACTAGCAGATGTATCAGCAACCTCGTTGCTCCTTGGCTTAAATCTCTCCGACAAATCACTGTATTTATCTATTGAAGTCTTATCATGAACCCATCGGCATCTTGTAACGATAATTACCATACCGAATACCGGGAGGCATCAATCGATAATCTCTAATTTCTCAGCGATTCTAAGACAACAATTATATATATATATATATATATATATATATATATATATATATATATATATATATATATATATATATATATATATATATATATATATATATATATATATATATATATATATATATATATATAACTTCTATCTCCTGGATTTACAAAACTTCAATTCTGAATTTCGGAAAAGCGCTTTAGCCTATGAATCAGTTTTCTGAATTTTGAAAAAGCTGATGAAATCTTTAGCGAATACCTTGCTCCTTACTCTAAATCCTCGCGAACAATATTCTTCATCATCCTCTGATCCTAGATATTCTAAGATATCATCGTATCTTTCATTATAAATATCCTTGATATTTCTGAAGATATTTTCATAACTATTCTCACCTGAAATCATTTATCTCCTCGCACTATCAGTGTTACATCAAAAAGGAAACTATTTAGTTTCTATATTCTGTAAACCCTCGAGTTTAAATTATGAATGTTTTTGAAGTAGTGTTAGGAACTGAAGCATGAGTTAGTATAATAAAATTACACTTGATCAACGTGATTATATTACAGTAAGTTATGCTGAATTTCTAATGGAACGTGATGATGGTTCACAGATCTCACCCTCATTATGTGCCATGTTACATAACTCTTTCATTCTACTTAACCTCCGAACATATCAATAAAATATATTCTTGATAGTTCTATCCTCTGTGATTCTAGTAATTTACCAAATCAAATCTTGCTATTACATTCCTTCCTGCTTAGAACATTATGATCATTCGAAACTCTATATCTACGAATTCAGGACCATTATTCGCTTGATTTAGAATCGGGAAGAGAAAACAAGAGCATGGAGTTCCGAAATATAAAGGAAAATATAAAGCCGATCACAAACACATAAGTTACAAACCGTGTATATCAATGCGGATAGCAACATAAATACACGGGAGAATGAAAAACACTATAACCCCGAGGTAATAGTAGAAGTTAACAGATTCATCCGATGGTAGATAAAAAAGGAGGAAGACATAAGCAATTTTCAGAAGAAGGACAAGGATCAGTACTGGATTAAGCATTTTTACAATCTTTAGAAGTATGGATTAAGGAAGAAAGTAAAAGAATGGTGAGAATATTAAAACAGAAGAGGTAAATTTATAATGGAAACATCCGACATAACAATCGAGGAAGATGACCGCATTTAATTAAAGAGATCTTAATTTCCTTAATCACTGACGAATCACATCTTATATAGATAACGAAGATTTTCTTTGAAATCCCTTGAATTCCAGAATTCAACCATGACTAGTCGAAAGTTATGATGAAACTTGTCTCTCTCATTTCACTATTTAGTGATAGTTTACCGTACGCTTCATGTAATCGAATCGTTTTACCTATATTACTCAATAATGATAAAACTCTATTTATCAGCTCATATTCGTCAGGAAAACATTCTTTTTGTTAGCCATGACGACCACGATCAAATTTCGGGACGAAATTTCTTTAACTGGTAGGTACCGTGAAGACCCGAAAAATTTTGACTAATTTTAAACCAAACTCTCGATACGATTTAATATCTTTGATACAATAAGCAAAGTCTGTAAGATTGAGTCTCAAAAAGTTTTAACTGTTTCATATATTCAATTGACCTTGACCATTCCCGACGATTCACGAACCACTATTTGTAAATAGTTATGTGTGAATATATATATATATATATATATATATATATATATATATATATATATATATATATATATATATATATATATATATATAAATAATAATTGGAAATATAATTCGAAACATTATATGTTGTTGTTATTAATACGAATTATGTAAAATAAAATAAAAATAAAATATTATAGTAATTATTATTTACAACATAACTATATATAAATATAGTATAGTAAAAAATAAATATTAAATGATTGTAATACTCGTTTGATGTTTCGATTGATATTAAGAAAACTAAATTCAAACTTATAAGATTTTAAAATAAACGGTGATCCGAAAATGAGTTCTATAAATTATAGACTTATTAAAAATGTATTTAGGAGCTGTTTGTTAAATTTTAGAACTTTTTATATTTTTACCCAGAATTGAGAGGGACGGTTGATATAATTTTTATTTTATAAATTAATGATCAAATTTTATACCATAATGGCCAAAATAAATAAAACTATTTAATTTAAAAATATGAGATTTTTTCGAAGACTTTTTATTCCGCCACTGACTCCCAACGGACCATGATTTAGCAATCCGTGAAAACTGTCGGTAGATGAATCCAAAATCTAGGCTGCTGAACTATTACAATTTCTATTTCGATTACTGTTTCTCCCAACTTGTATCATGATATTTTATTATAATATTATTATTAATTTATTATATATAGATTTAGATATCTGCATTTAGAGATATCAAACCAAAAACCCATGTTCTCTACTCATATCACCAATCACTTCCTGCACCTATTCTTGTTCGATATACACAAATCAGCCACCACCATGAATCACCAAACAAACCACCACTAAAGGTCATCATCACCCTCCGATACACAACCATAATACAACCTGCAAACCTTCTGCTGCTAACTTTCCTTTCTGTTTAGTCGTGATCAAGTTGCAACCAAACCGAAAGACAACTCAAACCATCACTAATCATCACCTTGATCACAATCATCGAACCCCCTCTAGCCACTATCTTGACCACCGGATCCCCGTCAACCACACAACCACCCTCCACCATCTCCCTTTATCTCTCTATCTCTCCCTCTTGTTTACTGTTTTCTGGTTCGAATGCTACACAACCCAAACTGCTACTACATCTATTTATCTATTACAATCAAACAATCACCAACTCCTTGTACTACTGCAACTGAAATCGTTTCTGTTTTCTGTCCATAACAACCACCACCCACAACAATTGAGCCATCAAGAACATCATCAACTTCTATATTTTTGATGTTGTCGTTACTATCTGTTTCTGTTTTCACACAGCACCCCAAAAATTTAAACCACTAAACCGAACCCAACCTGCTATTTGCTACTGTTATGCTATTATTCGAAACCCCCTGCAACCATCCTCCTCATCACCCAAAATCATTGAAAAACCACCACTGATGTACGCATTTATATTATATATATATTTGTTTTGTGTTTCTTGCTGTTCTCAGACCAATCCGACCTAAACCACCATCACGTTGTTAATATTTTGTAGCTGCTATTTACTTTGCTTTCTATTGATGAACGATAGTAGAGAGGAAGATGAATCGTGATGATGTCGATGATGAGAAAGTAAATAGGGGACGTTTTCTTCTCTTCTTGGATTCTAATATCCCACTTGCAAATAAACATGACAGGCTTTAGCCACTAATTTGTGTTTGTTCCTTTTTGTTATACCGAAATCTTCTTTCTCTTAAACCTATCTGATTAACCGAACGGGCTGATGGACTTCCACAAGTAGATTTAGGCTATCGATTTAATGGGCTAAGATTCAACTCCTATTGGGCCGAAAGTAACTATGGTATTGGTGATTTCGTGAGCTGGAAAACACAAAGATGATGTGTGGTTTATGATCACAGTTATGATAAATAAGATTATGATAATGATATTCGATACAATGATACTGTTTATGATAAGATAATAATAATTATGATGAAGTTATAAATAGATGATGATGATTAGTGAATGAAATAATGATAATTAGTGATAATAATTAGTTAATAAGAATTAAGTTATGATGATATCGTAATAATGATAACATGATGAGTAGATCATGATGATGAAGATGTTAAAATGGGTTTTGTTTTTAGAGGATGAAGAAAACATAAATAATACGAGTAACAAGAGTTTAATGGTATAATCAAAACAATTATGGAGTGATAGAAGAGTGGTTAAGCATGTTTGTGTGGAACGAGAGGTCGCTGGTTCAAGCCTAGGCGAGGGCACTTTTTTTGAAACTTATTATTTTGAGGTAGTTACTATATTTATTATTATTATTATTATTATTACTATTATCATTAACATTTTAATTAAAATTATTACTATCATTAGAATTATTATTATTATTAATATCCTTATTATTATTATGATGATTATTATTATTATTGTATCATTTTTATTATTAAAATTATCATATAACATTAATATTAAAGTTATTATCCTTATTAAAACCATCATTTTTTTAGAATTAACACTTTTATTATCACTACTATTACTATCACTATTATCGTTATCCTGAAGCTAGTATTACTACAAGTTATTAATTTCGTAAACGAAAGATACTTATATAAAAATATATGAAGTATACTAATATTACATAAAATTTTGTTTTAACTAATATTATTGATTTAACATAAATTAAATATCAAATAGGTATCATAACATCTTATAACTATTAATGAAATTATATATAAGAATATTAATCTTAATACATAACAAAATATATATAAATTTGGTAGATTTATAATGTGTTAATATATATACATGATATAGGTTCGTGAATCCGAGGTCAACCCTGCATTGTTCAATTTCGTCGTATGAATATTTTTACTACAAAATATTGGATCGTGAGTTTCATTTGCTCCCTTTTTAAATGCTTTTGCAATATATATTTTTGGGACTGAGAATACATGCGCTGCTTTTATAAATGTTTTACGAAATAGACACAAGTAATGGAAACTACATTCTATGGTTGGATTATCGAATCTAATATGCCCCTTTTCAGCTTGGTAGCCTAAGAATTGGTGTTTATTATAATTGCCACCAATTGATGGGAATCCTAAAGATAGATCTATCGGGCCCAACAAGCCCCATCCGGGTTACGGATGCTTTAGTACTTCGATTTATCATGTTCGATTAGAGTCCCGGAATAATGAGGATATTCTATATGCATCTTGTTAAGGTCGATTACCAGATGTTCAATCCATATGAATGATTTTATGTAGATGCATGATGTTTATGAGAAATGAAATAAAAATCTTGTGGTCTATTAAATTAATGGAAATGATTGTTTATGATAAACTAATGAACTCACCAACCTTTTGGTTGACACTTGAAAGCATGTTTATTCTCAGGTTTGAAAGAAATCTTCCGCTGTGTATTTGCTCATTTTAAAGATATTACTTGGAGTTTTTCATGGTATATTTCAAAAGACGTTGCATTCGAGTCGTTGAGTTCATCAAGATTATTATTAAGTCAGTTATAGTTGGATATATTATGAAATGGTATGCATGCCGTTAACTTTTGATGTAATGAAAGTTTATCTTTTAAAAACGAATGCAATGTTTGCAAAATGTATCATATAGAGGTCAAGTACCTCGCAATGTAATCAACTGATATGAATCGTATATAATTGATATGAACGAGTCGTTAAACACCAAGTACCACGAACCGTCGGTGGTGTTTGGTGCGTGGTTAGATTTTGCGAGTAAATAAGTCTTTTTCGGAATCTAGACGACCTCGAATGACAAGCACTTTCAGAGACTCTTGCTCGTTCGGTTGTTTAGGGTGATCTTGAGAATTTCAGCACAATTTGAAACCGAAAGTTACGAGCCGCCAAATGGTAGTCCATCTGGCGGCGCATACTAATGATTTAAAAAACGTTTTTAATGAAGTTACATTAGATTCAAATTTATATCCGTTATAGATAATTACATTGCGAGAGAAATAACAGGCGTTAAAACGATATATACCATGCTAAGTCATGCATACACAAAACTAATAATACAAAATAAATTGAAAACGCTCAATGAGAACATTAAAAATGAGTAAAATGTCTTTTTCGGCTTCTTTACGACCTCGGATGTCAAGACACTATCCAAGAGTCTTTATGTTAGGTTCATTTTAGGGTGATCTCAAGAATTTCAGCACAATTTGAAACCGAAGGTTATGCGCCGTCAAATGGTACTCCATCTGGCGACGAATATTATTGATTTAAAAAAGCGTGTTTAATGCATTGACATTAGATTCAAATTTATGTACGTTATACTTAATTACATTCTAGTGAAATAATAGGCCTTAAAACTATATGTACCATGCTAAGTCATGCATACACAAAGGAATAATATGAATGAAATTCAAAATTCTCAAAATCGAAAGACAAATTTGAAGGTTTCCGAGGCCTCGTTTCGAAAAATATTTTGGACAAACCGCGTACGACAGTTTGCCAACGGATAGATCCCCAAAAAATACACGATTTGAAAAAAACGGTGACTAAATCGGAGCTACGAGTCAAAAGATACGATAGATCTAACATTTTAGCCAAAGACACAAAACACCAAGTACCACAAACCGTCCGTGGTGTTTGGTGTGTGGTGCGATTTGCGAGAAAAGATGTCTTTTTCAGAATCTAGACAACCTCGAATGGCAAGCACGTTCAGAGAGTCTTGCTCGTTCGGCCGTTTTAGGGTGATCTTGAGAATTTCAACACAATTTGAAACCGAAGGTTCACGCCGCCAATTGGTAGTCCATCTGGCGGCGCATACTAATGATTTAAAAAATATTTTTAATGAAGTGACATTAGATTCAGATTTATATCCGTTATAGATAGTTACATTGCGAGAGAAATAACAGGCGTTAAAACGATATATACCATGCTAAGTCATGCATACACTAAACTAATAATACAATATAAATTGAAAACGTTCAAAGCGAACATTAAAAATGAGTAAAATGTCTTTTTTCGGCTTCTTGACGACCTCGAATGTCAAGACACTATCCAAGAGTCTTTATGTTAGGGTCGTTTTAGGGTGATCTCGAGAATTTCAGTACAATTTAAAACCGAAGGTTATGCGCCGCCAAATGGTACTCCATCTGGCGGCGCATATTAATGATTTAAAAAAGCGTGTTTAATGAAGTGACATTAGATTCAAATTTATATGCGTTATACATAATTACATTCGAGTGAAATAAGAGGCTTTAAAACAATATTTACCATGCTAAGTCATGCATACACAAAGGAAAAATATGAATTAAATTCAGAACGCTCAAAATCGAAAGGCAAATTTGAAGGTTTTCGAGGCCTCATTTCGAAAAATAATTGGGACAAACCTCCTACGGCAGTTTGCCAACAAATAGATCCCGAAAAAATACACGATTTGAAAAAAAAATGGTGACTAAATCGGAGCTACGAGTCAAAAGATACGATAGATCTAATATTTTGGCCAAAGACACAAAACACCAAGCACCACGAACCGTCGGTGATGTTTGGTGTGTGGTGCGATTTTGCAAGAAAAGATGTGTTTTTCGGAATCTAGACAACCTCAAATGGCAAGCATGTTCAGAGAGTCTTGCTCGTTCGGCCGTTTTAGGGTGATCTTGAGAATTTCAGCACAATTTCAAAACCGAAGGTTACGCACCGCCAAATGGTAGTCCATCTGGCGGCGCATACTAATGATTTAAAAAACGTTTTTAATGATGTGACATTAGATTCAAATTTTATCCGTTATAGATAATTACATTGCGAGAGAAATAACAGGCGTTAAAACGATATATACCATGCTAAGTCATTCATACGCAAAACTAATAATACAATATAAATTGAAAACGTTCTAAGAGAACATTAAAAATGAGTAAAATGTCTTTTTTCGACTTCTTGACGACCTCGAATGTCAAGAAACTATCCAGGAGTCGTTATGTTAGGGTTGTTTTAGGGTAATCTCGAGAATTTCAGCACAATTTATAACCGAAGGTTATGCGCCGCCAAATGGTACTCCATCTGGCGGCGCATATTAATGATTTAAAAAAGCGTGTTTAATGAAGTGACATTAGATTTAAATTTATATGCGTTATACATAATTACATTCGATTGAAAAAATATGCCTTAAAACAATATGTACTGCTAAGTCATGCATACACAAATGAATAATATGAATGAAATTCAAAACGCTCAAAATCGAAAGGCAAATTTGAAGGCTTTCGAGGCCTCGTTTTGAAAAATATTTGAGAAAAACTGCATAAGGCAGTTTTCCAATGGATAGATCCCAAAAAAATACACGATTTGAAAAAAACGGTGACTAAATCGGAGCTACGAGTCAAAAGATACTTTAGATCTAACATTTTGGCCAAAGACACAAAATAACAAGCACCACGAACCGTCGGTGGTGTTTGGTTCGTGGTGAGATTTTGCGAGAAAATAAGTCTTTTTCGGAATGTAGACGACCTCGAATGACAAGCACTTTCAAAGAGTCTTGCTTGTTCGATCGTTTAGGGTGATCTTGAGAATTTCAGCACAATTTGAAACCGAAGGTTACGAGCCGCCAAATGGTAGTCCATCTGGCGGCGCATACTAATGATTTAAAAAACATTTTTAATGAAGTGTCATTAGATTGAAATTTATATCCGTTATAGATAATTACATTGTGAGAGAAATAAAAGGCGTTAAAACGATATATTTCATGCTAAGTCATGCATACACAAAACTAATAATACAATATAAATTGAAAACGTTCAAAGAGAATATTAAAAATGAGTAAAATGTCTTTTTTCGGCTTCTTGATGACCTAGAATGTCAAGACACTATCTAGGAGTCTTTATGTTAGGGTCGTTTTAGGGTGATCTCGAGAATTTCAGCACAATTTGAAACCGAAGGTTATGCGCTGCCAAATGGTACTCCATCTGGCGACGCACATTAATGATTTAAAAAAGCGTGTTTAATGAAGTGACATTAGATTCAAATTTATATGCGTTATACATAATTACATTCGAGCGAAATAATAGGCCTTAAAACAATATGTATCATGCTAAGTCATGCATACACAAAGGAATAATATGAATGAAATTCAAAACGCTCAAAATCGAAAAGCAAATTTGAAGGTTTTCGAGGCCTCGTTTCGAAAAATATTTGGGACAAACCGCCTACGACCGTTTGTCAATGGATAGATCCCGAAAAAATACACGATTTGAAAAAAAATGGTGACTAAATCGGAGCTACGAGTCAAAAGATACGATAGATCTAACATTTTGGCCAAAGTCACAAAACACCAAGCACCACGAACCGTCAGTGGTGTTTGGTGCGTGGTGAAATTTTGCGAGAAAATATG
This sequence comes from Rutidosis leptorrhynchoides, assembly GCF_046630445.1. Lineage (NCBI taxonomy): Eukaryota > Viridiplantae > Streptophyta > Magnoliopsida > Asterales > Asteraceae > Rutidosis > Rutidosis leptorrhynchoides. Next base: position 12,137,643 of record NC_092339.1, read on the forward strand.
GCTTTTTCAGAATCTAGACAACCTCGAATGGCAAGCACGTTCAGAGATTCTTGCTCGTTCGGCCGTTTTAGGGTGATCTTGAGAATTTTAGCACAATTTGAAACCGAAGGTTACGCGCCACCAAATGGTAGTCCATCTGGTGGCGCATACTAATGATTTAAAAAATGTTTTTAATGAAGTGACATTAGATTCAAATTTATATCCATTATAGATAATTACATTGGGAGAGAAATAATAGGCGTTAAAACGATATATACCATGCTAAGTCATGCATACACAAAACTAATAATACAATATAAATTGAAAACGTTCAAAGAGAACATTAAAAATGAGTAAAATGTCTTTTTTCGGCTTCTTGACGACCTCAAATGTCAAGACACTATCCAGGAGTCTTTATGTTAGGGTCGTTTTAGGGTGATCTCGAGAATTTCAGCACAATTTGAAACCGAAGATTATGCGCCGCCAAATGGTACTCCATCTGGCGGCGCATATTAATGATTTAAAAAAAGCGTGCTTAATAAAGTGACATTAGATTCAAATTTATATGCGTTTTACAAAATTACATTCGAGTGAAATAATAGGCCTTAAAACAATATGTACCATGCAAAGTCATGCATATACAAAGGAATAATATGAATGAAATTCAAAACGCTCAAAATCGAAAGGCAAATTTGAAGGTTTTCGAGGCCTCGTTTCGAAAAATATTTGGGACAAACTGCCTACGGAAGTTTGCCAACGGATAGATCTCGAAAAAATACACGATTTGAAAAAAAAAAACGGTGACTAAATAGGAGGTACGAGTGAAAAGATATGATAGATCTAACATTTTGGCCAAAGACACAAAACACCAAGCACCACGAACCGTCGGTGGTGTTTGGTGCATGGTGCGATTTTGCAAGAAAAGATGTCTTTTTCAGAATCTAGACAACCTTGAATGGGAAGCACGTTCAGAGAGTCTTGCTCGTTCAGCCGTTTTAGGGTAATCTTGAGAATTTCAGCACAATTTGAAACCGAAGGTTACGCGCCTCCAAATGGTAGTCCATATGGCGGCGCATACTAATGATTTAAAAAACGTTTTTAATGAAGTGACATTAGATTCAAATTTATATCCTTTATAGATAATTACATTGCGAGAGAAATAACAGGCATTAAAATGATATATACCATGCTAAGTCATGCATACACAAAACTAATAATACAATATAAATTGTAAACGTTCAAAGAGAACATTAAAAATAAGTAAAATGTCTTTTTTCGGCTTCTTGATGACCTCAAATGTCAAGACACTATCCAGGAGTCTTAATCTTAGGGTCGTTTTAGGGTGATCTCGAGAATTTCAGCACAATTTGAAATCGAAGTTTATGCGCCGCCAAATGGTACTCCATCTGGCGGCGCATATTAATGATTTAAAAAAGCGTGTTTAATCAAGTGACATTAGAATCAAATTTATATGCGTTATACATAATTACATTCGAGTGAACTAATAGGCCTTAAAACAATATGTACCATGCTAAGTCATGCATACACAAAGGAATAATATGAATAAAATTTAAAACGCTCAAAATCGAAAGGCAAATTTGAAGGCATTCGAGGCCTCGTTTCGAAAAATATTTAGGACAAACCGCCTACGGCAGTTTTCCAATGGATAGATCCCAAAAAATACACGATTTGAAAAAAAAAATGGTGACTAAATCGGAGCTACGAGTCAAAAGATACGATAGATCTAACATTTTGGCCAAAGACACAAAACACCAAGCACCACGAACCGTCGGTGGTGTTTGGTGCGTGGTGCGATTTTAAGAGAAAAGATGTCTTTTTCGAAATCTAGTCTACCTCGAATGCCAAGCACGTTCAAAGAATCTTGCTCGTTCGGTCGTTTTAGGGTGATTTTGAGAATTTCAGCACAATTTGAAACCGAAGGTGACGCGCCGCCAAATGGTAGTCCATCTGGCGGCGCATACTAATGATTTAAAAAACGTTTTTAATGAAGTAACATTAGATTCAAATTTATATCCGTTACAGATAATTACAGTGCAAGAGAAATAACAGACGTTAAAACGATATATACCTTGCTAAGTCATGCATACACAAAACTAATAATACAATATAAATTGAAAACGTTGAAAGAGAATATTAAAAATGAGTAAAATGTCTTTTTCGGATTCTTGACAACCTCGAATGTCAAGACACTATCCAGGAGTCTTTATGTTAGGGTCATTTTAGGGTGATCTCGATAATTTCAGCACAATTTGAAACCGAAGGTTATGCGCTGCCAAATGGTACTCCATCTGGTGGCGTATATTAATGATTTAAAAAAGCGTGTTTAATGAAGTGACATTAGATTCAAATTTATATGCGTTATACATAATTACATTCGAGTGAAATAATAGGCCTTAAAACAATATGTACCATGCTAAGTCATGCATACACAAAGGAATAATATGAATGAAATTCAAAATGCTCAAAATCGAAAGACAAATTTGAAGGTTTCTGAGGCCTCGTTTCGAAAAATATTTTGGACAAACCGTCTACGACAGTTTGCCAACGGATAGATCCCGAAAAAATACACGATTTGAAAAAAACGGTGACTAAATCGGAGCTACGAGTCAAAAGATACGATAGATCTAACATTTTAGCCAAAGACACAAAACACCAAGTACCACGAACCGTCCGTGGTGTTTTGTGTGTGGTGCGATTTTGCGAGAAAAGATGTCTTTTTCGGAATCTAGACAACCTCAAATGGAAAGCACATTCAGAGAGTCTTGCTCGTTCAGCCGTTTTAGGGTGATCTTGAGAATTTCAACACAATTTGAAACCGAAGGTTTCGCGCCGCCAAATGGTAGTCCATCTGGCGGCACATACTAATGATTTAAAAAACGTTTTTAATGAAGTGACATTAGATTCAGATTTATATCCGTTATAGATAGTTACATTGCGAGATAAATAACAGGCGTTAAAACGATATATACCATGCTAAGTCATGCATACACTAAACATATAATACAATATAAATTGAAAACGTTCAAAGAGAACATTAAAATGAGTAAAATGTCTTTTTTCGGCTTCTTGACGACCTCGAATGTCAAGACACTATCCAGGAGTCTTTATGTTAGGGTGGTTTTAGGGTGATCTCTAGAATTTCAGCACAATTTGAAACCGAAGGTTATGCGCCGCCAAATGGTAATCCATCTGGCGGCGCATATTAATGATTTAAAAAAGCGTGTTTAATGAAGTGACATTAGATTCAAATTTATATGTGATAATGCTAAAAAGGAACATATATTTCATAGCATTATCCCCCAAGAAATACATGATTTTAGTTGCAATTGTTCCATTTTCAAGTAATATTCGTTTATATTAAATAAGTGCGAAGACAAAAGGCGAAAATGACGAATTGAAGACAGAAAGGTCCAAAAAGCTCAAAAGTACAAGATACAATCAAAAAGGTTCAAATTATTGATGAGGAACGTCTAAAAATGACAAAAGTACAAGTTACAAAACGCAAAGTACACGATATAAAATAGTACGCAAGGACGTTCGAAAATCCGGAACCGGGATATGAGTCAACTCTCAACGCTCGACGCAACGGTGTAAAAATTACGAGTCAACTATGCACAAGAATAAAATATAATATTTAAATAATTCATAATAAGAATAATATTAAATAATAAAAATTTGTTAATTGAGCATAGTTCAGGGGTCATAAATGAAAATTCAAATCTATATTTCGCCTATAAAAGGCCTCGTTCTCTGCTCGATCTATCATCCCATTTTTCCAATCTCTCTCTCTCTCGTATATGTAATAAAAATATATATAATTTTAATTTTAATAATTTTAATTATGATTTAATTTAGTTATGGTACAAATGATTTACGAGTTTTAAGTCAAAACTCTGTCCGTGCAACGCTACGCGATTAATCACCACTGTAAGCTATGTTCTTCCTTTTTAATTTAATGTCTCGTAACTAAGTTATTATTATGCTTATTTGAGCCGAAGTAATCGTGATGTTAGGCTAAAATATTAAGATGGGGTTATTGAACTTTGGACCATAATTAAGGTTTGGGCAAAAGACCGACACTTGTGGAAATTGGACTATTGACTATTAATAGATGGGGGGTTTTGTCTAATTGAGTGACAACTCATTGGAGTCTGTCGAACCTATCTTCAAATTAATTAACCTAATAATTAATAATAATTATGGTTGTCCTATTTAGTGACGTTCATATGGAATCTGTTATAATCATTTAATTAATCAATTGGGTTGGGTAATTGATTATTCATTCTGATCAAGTGGATGAATTAATATTCATAAACTAATTAAAACAGGGGTGGATTACATACAGTGATAGCCGGTGTAATTGTTGACAGAAGTGATAACTGCGTCACAGTTTAAATCCTTAATCAGTTGGAATATTTGACTTCGGGTATAAGGGTAATTTGACGAGGATACTCGCACTTTATATTTATGACCGATGGACTATTATGGATAAAAACCAGATAGACGTATCAAATAAACCAGGACAAAGGACAATTAACCCATGGTAATAAATTAAAATCAACACGTCAAAAATCATGATTACGGAAGTTTAAATAAGCATAATTCTTTTATTGTATTTCTCATCGTATCTTTATTTACTGTCATTTTATTACTCGCAATTTTATTTACTGTCATTTTATTTATTGTCATTATTTTACGCACTTTAATTATCGTCATTTATCTTTACGCTTAAAAATATAAAATCGACAAACCGGTCATTAAACGGTAAAAACCCCCCTTTTATAATAATATTACTACTTATATATATATATATATATATATATATATATATATATATATATATATATATATATATATATATATATATATATATATATATATATATATATATATATATATATATATATATATATATATATATATATATATATATATATATATATATATTTATATAAATATAGTTTTATAAAAATATAGTACGTAATCACTAGCTCCCTGTGGAACGAACCGGACTTACTAAAAACTACACTACTCTACGATTAGGTACACTGCCTATAATGTTGTAGCAAGGTTTAGGTATATTCCATCCGTAAATTAATAAAACTTGTGTCATATTTTGTAGTATTTTGTATTAAAAATAATACTATTTCGTACCCTCACGCTACATCATCAAGTTTTTGGCGCCGCTGCCGGGGACCGCTAAAACGCTATATTTTTAATTTATATTTGTGAAAATATAAGTTTGTAAAAAAAAAAAAAAACATTTAAAAAAAACGTTTTAAAAAAAAAAAAACATTTAAAAAAAACGTTTTAAAAAAAAAAATATTCACGGACAATAGGCTGCTACTTTTATTTTGTGTTACCCACTAGACAATAGGTTGTTACTTTTAGGTGTTATCTAAAAAAAATAAAAAATAAAAAAAAAATAAAAAAAAAAAGTGTTAGTATCCCAATCACAATTTCACCCACTTGACAAACGGGAATACTTATCTCCCATTCTTCAAATTTCTTAGCCTTATTTCTTATCACCCAATTTTTTAGCCTTATTTCGTACCTAGTGTTAAGTTTTAGTATTTTGCCATAGATTATTTTATTTTTAGATTTTTAGGCTTTGCCGTAAAATCCCTTAAGTGCTTATTCCTTAGACTAAGATTTAGGTGCTTTAAAATTTTGCGACGCCATTTTTCGTGCTACTTTCTTATTTTTATTTATCTTTCGACGCCGTTTACCTATGTATCAATTACAATTCCAATTAGTGATCTCTATTTGTAGTTTTAATTTTAAGATAGTGATAGTTATAAGGTTGGATTAACCGCGTGTTTACAAACCACTCTTCGTCTTTTTCATTTTTCGACACTTTTCGACGCGCACTCTTTTTCTCTCTTATTTCTGGCCATTCTAGTTTTTAGGACTTAGAATTTTTTCTACTTCTTCTCTAAATTTCTTAAAATTACGAAAATTTATTTTAAGTGGTTAAATTGATAGCCATCAAAATTTTCTGGTTCGTAGTAATAGTTGGATTTGTACGTGGACCGGGTTATTGGAGCCAAACAGTACTCAATTATATTGAGACCAAACGAATCCTGCCCCTCTGCTGCATCTTTTGGCTATTCGAAACGTGGGCAAAATCAGAAAAGTCTATTGATTGGACAACTTATATAAGTTTTTCTTATTCTTTTTATAACTAATAGGATATTCTGTGAATGCACCGAGCAAGACGTTCACCACCTGTCATACGTTCACCACCTGTAACTCGATCAAGACATCTAGCCAATATTGTCGCCGTTGATTTTTCTTTAGAATCATCATCTAATCAAACAAGAACTCCAACTCAAATTTCCGATAATCCATCTTTTGAACCCGATTTCACAACTGAGAACCCGGAGGATATTCAAGGACAATTCCAAGATCCTGAACCACTAATTATTCCTCCTGAACCACAAACCGTTAAATCAGAGTCCTCTAGTGATTCGTATTCAACGAATTCAATTATGGAAAATCTAGAACCTCTAAGTATGGAAGATCGAATGAGAGCTACACGCACAGGCCAAGGTCACGCCATTATTAAACCAGAAGTTAATGCTCCAGATTATGAAATCAAAGGACAAATCCTACACATGGTAACTAATCAGTGCCAATATAGTGGTACGCCAAAGGAAGATCCAAACGAACATCTTCGTACGTTTAACAGGATCTGTACACTATTCAAAATCCGAGAAGTTGAGGATGAACAGATCTATCTCATGTTGTTTCCCTGGACTTTAAAGGGAGAAGCCAAAGATTGGTTAGAATCGTTACCTGAAGGGGCGATTGACACATGGGATGTCTTAGTTGAAAATTTTCTTAAACAATTCTTTCCAGCATCCAAAGCCGTGAGACTTCAAGGAGAAATTGTTACGTTCGCGCAAAAGCCAAATGAAACGTTATATGAGGCGTGGACAAGATTCGGAAGGATGTTGAGAGGATGTCCTCAACACGGATTAGATACTTTTCAAATAGTACAAATATTCTACCAAGGCGTAGACGTTGCTACACGAAAAGACATCGACATAACAGCTGGTGGTTCCATTATGAAGAAAACCGCAACTGAAGCTTACAAAATTATTGATAACACAGCCTCCCACTCGCATGAGTGGCACCAAGAAAAAGATATTGTTCGTTCATCTAAAGCGGCTAGAGCCGATTCTAGCCATGACTTTGATTCCGTTTCAGCAAAAATAGATGCTTTCGAAAGACGAATGGAAAAGATGAATAAAGATATTCACGCAATACGAATCAGTTGTGAGCAATGCGGTGGACCACACTTATTGAAAGATTGTCACATTGAACCAACGATGGAACAACGAGAGAATGTTTCCTATATGAACCAAAGGCCGGGAAATAATTATCAAAATAATTATCAACCGCCAAAGCTAAACTTCAATCGAAATCAAAACATTCTTTACAATCTAAATGGACCCAACAATAATTCGTACAACCAACAAGGTCCGAATAATCAACCGACTCAAAACAACACTTTCAATCAACAAAGACCTAGCTTGTATAAACCATCACAACAAACCGAAGAGAAAAAGCCAAATCTAGAAGAAATGATGGCAAAGCTAATGGAATCTCAAACACAATTTATTACATCTCAAACCCAAACGAATGAGAGGTTTGATCAGTCATTAAGAACTCAACAAGCTACCATTGTGAATCTAGAAAAACACGTTGGTACTCTTGCTAGCATGATGAGTAAGAGGGAACAAGGAAAGCTACCGAGTAATACTGAAGTAAATCCTCAGAATGAGAATGTTAATATGGTCTCAACGAATTCTGAAAAACCAGCTCCAGAAAATGGGAAGGTTTTAGATGTGAGTAACAATGAAGAAGTTACACCACCACCACCCGAGTATGTAAAGCCAGTGGTGGCACCATACAAACCACCCATCCCATTTCCAAGAAAAGGAGTGGAGTATGAGCAAGTAATAGGTAATAAAGTTGGTGATACCATTGGAAAGAAGAAGAAGAAAAAGAATAAGAAAGTGCAAGAAACAAAAACAGTAGAAGTAAACCCGGTGAATACAGTTCCATCAAAACCTCCACCTAGGGTAGGTGATCCGGGTGAATTTATTGTTCCTTGTCTACTTAGCGATTGTGTCATGTATGATGCACTAGCAGATTTAGGTGCAAGTGTGAGTGTTATGCCTCTTTCATTATATAAGAGATTAGGTGTAGGTGAGTTAAGTCCAACGGATATGAGTGTTCGACTCTTTGATCAAACCATTAAGCACTCAGTTGGAATTGCTGACAACCTACCCGTTCAAGTAGGTAATTTAACCTTTCTAGTCGAATTTATTGTCATTGACATAGAAGAGGACCCAAACGTTCCTCTAATTTTAGGTCGACCATTCTTTGCGTCCACCGGGGCGTTATTTGATGTAGGAAATGGAAGAATGACACTTAAAAGTGGTGACAAATCAATCACCTTTATGATTCGAAAGTCTAAATCTCCACCAACCAAAGCCATTGAACCAATAAAAACGATTGGTAATAACCATGTTGTTTTACCAACTCCAGCGGTAGTGCTAAACAATAATGAAACGCCTAAGTGTGGGGAAAATGAAGTAACACCTAATGATGACTTGATAATAAAGAACCCCGTTGTTGATACGAAATTAGATGACCCCGTTATTAACAGTTCAATTAAGAAAGTTTTTAAACGGGTTATTGATGCTAAAAGTAAGGGGAACTTTAAGTTATGTAACCGATTAGTATCCAATCTGTCGCCTAAAGAAAAGGCGAAACTAGTTGAAATTGTGGATATTACGGGAGAAGCTAGTCAATGGCTTAAAGAAAAAGTCACAGATATGCAAGTTGATTATGGACCAAGAGAAATTGACGATGAAGTTAATCACAATTTCGACACCACAGCTACCTAAGTGTGGGGAGATTCAAGTGTTCTAAAAAGAAAATGCTGTCTAGAGTTAGTTGTTCTGTTCTCGTGTAGTTCCGAGAATGGAATCCGATTGGTCTTTTCCGCTAGCAGACACTAAAGAACTAGTTTTCTCCCTCCATTCTGATTTTTTTTTTCGTTTTATAGGTTTTATATGAAATTAATATGCTTTTCAAATTTAAGTTTTTGTGTGATTTTAAAAACAAAATTTACTTTATTTCATTAAGTTTAAAAAAAATTGATTTCTAAAATTCGTCGTGAGTTGAAGACTAGGTCGTTGAGCCGAAATTGCTTTACCCGAGGGCGGGACGACAAATTTTGTTATCATTATTTTTAATTTTATTGATTTAAAGTATGCCAAAAAAATATTAAATATTATAAATTTTTGAAAGTAGGGTAATATACCAAACTTCAAAAATATGTATATGTATGTTTGTATTTTATTATGTACAAAACAGGGTAAAACAATGTACTTTCAAAGACTGTCATTAAGTTCAGCAAAAACTACTAATTTTAACAACAAGACGCAAAATAACAAATGTGATATAACAAATGAAGGAATGAACGATGAGGCGCCATCAATCATTCAACGAGCTTGGTAATTACAAATTGGGTATTTTTAATCACTTTTCTATGCTAATCACCCTCATGAATTTATAATTATAGTCTGATTTCATGCAAATGAGGGCATTGCATGATCTCAAGTGTGGGGAAGGGTTATAAATTCTCTCGGGTTTACACTTGGTTTAATTGCCAAATTTTGTGAAAATTTGAAAAATTTTCAACTAAATGAATTTAAAATCATGTTTATACATATTTATGAACGATGAAAACTAGGTGTTAATACCGAAATTTTCGTTACCTCGAAAAGGACATAAATTAAGAAACGAGCCAAAACGCTAGAATTCATTTAAAATGGAATAGAAGAAAATAAAAAGGCAAAGAAAGAAATTAAGTGTGGGGAGAATGTACCAAGTTATTCAATTGAAAACTATCTATCACATGTTCTGTAAAGATATTGCAGGTACTTTTGCTTTGGACGATACTAATCAGTTTTACCCAATTTACTGTAATATATTTAAAAGAAGAGATGGATCTACACGATGCATCAATTCCATCATTAAAAGGAAGTAAAGTCTTCCGAAAAAGACACGCACTTCTTAATTAAGGTCATGAAGTTGTCGTCCAGACCAGCTGTAGGTTGACGAAAAATCTAGAAAAGTCATCTCTAAAATCAGCAGGAAATCCACGGACCTCAGCATCAAACAGGGTCGCCAAGTGGTCAGATTTATCCTAACCATGAGAAGGATTTATCTCGTACAATGGGGAGGCACCGTGCAAATTAGCTTGATAAGACTAATGAATCAGATCCCCAGAAAGGATAATCTCCTTAAAAGATTAAAAATCAGCTTTTAAGACTGATATTACTCAATCCTTGAGATTAACCTTAAAGATTGAGAATTCAAACTCATGGAATTCGATGATATCTAAACTCGAGCTTGAACGAGAAAATATTTTGATCAAAATTACAAACCGATTTGTTTTCTGAAAACCCATTTTCAATGCGTTCATTACCATTGAACGTAAAATCCTAGGAATTCAACTGGAATTCATTAGGTCACCTGAACCAAATCGGGTGTCAACCGTAAGAACGGTGGTTGCATAGCATGGTCGGAGACAGGACCTTGTGCCAGACCGAAAAATCATAGGATGATCTTTACTATTGCTCCTACCAAGGATAGTACTAGCATCCGACACGTAATTAGACCATGAACAAATGCATGTCATGAGACATTGCCTTAACAGTTTCTTGTTCATCGCTTTCCTTTACAACCAGACGGTAGTTTACCGAAAGGTAATATACGGAACAAGTAAACTGGATGTGTGCTTTCCGATACCGGGATAGTAGTGGATTACACGAACCTAAAAGTTTTAGCCAAAATATTGATCCACAAATATATTTTGCAACACCGATGGTGGGTCAAATCAGAAAACTTGTCTAGGGTAAAATCTAGCTTGAATTTTCAAAAGATCAAATGTTTTCATAAAGATCCAATTTCCTAAAGGATCTAAATTTTCATAAGTCATGTGGGACTGTAAACCGCCTTTCAAATGTGCACTTTGCTTTGGAAACCGAAAGTAAATCGGCTATTTGATTGCAAGTGTCGTTGACCTACACCCAAGGCAACTGTGGATGACACACCCACCTTTAACTATGGTTCTATCATTACTATCATTGTTTATACCGCTATATCAAAATCACTAATGTATTAAGTGTGAAGAATAAAGAAGTGATTTGTATGTTTTTATTTCAAGACTGTATTGCTTGAGGACAAGCAACGCTTAAGTGTGGGAATATTGATAATGCTAAAAAGGAACATATATTTCATAGCATTATCCCCCAAGAAATACAAGATTTTAGTTGCAATTGTTCCATTTTCAAGTAATATTCGTTTATATTAAATAAGTGCGAAGACAAAAGGCGAAAACGATGAATTGAAGACAGAAAGGTCCAAAAAGCTCAAAAGTACAAGATACAATCAAAAAGGTTCAAATTATTGATGAGGAACGTCTAAAAATGACAAAAGTACAAGTTACAAAACGCAAAGTACACGATATAAAATAGTACGCAAGGACGTTCGAAAATCCGGAACCGGGATATGAGTCAACTCTCAACGCTCGACGCAACGGTGTAAAAATTACGAGTCAACTATGCACAAGAATAAAATATAATATTTAAATAATTCATAATAAGAATAATATTAAATAATAAAAAGTTGTTAATTGAGCATAGTTCAGGGGTCATAAATGAAAATTTAAATCTATATTTCGCCTATAAAAGGCCTCGTTCTCTGCTCGATCTATCATCCCATTTTTCCAATCTCTCTCTCTCGTATATGTAATAAAAATATATATAATTTTAATTTTAATTTTAATTTTAATAATTTTAATTATGATTTAATTTAGTTATGGTACAAATGATTTACGGGTTTTAAGTCAAAACTCTGTCCGTGCAACGCTACGCGATTAATCACCACTGTAAGCTATGTTCTTCCTTTTTAATTTAATGTCTCGTAACTAAGTTATTATTATGCTTATTTGAGCCGAAGTAATCGTGATGTTAGGCTAAAATATTAAGATGGGGTTATTGAACTTTGGACCATAATTAAGGTTTGGGCAAAAGATCGACACTTGTGGAAATTGGACTATTGACTATTAATAGATGGGGGGGTATTGTCTAATTGAGTGACAACTCATTGGAGTCTGTCGAACCTATCTTCAAATTAATTAACCTAATAATTAATAATAATTATGGTTGTCCTATTTAGTGACGTTCATATGAAATCTGTTATAATCATTTAATTAATCAATTGGGTTGGGTAATTGATTATTCATTCTGATCAAGTGGATGAATTAATATTCATAAACTAATTAAAACAGGGGTGGATTACATACAGTGATAGCCGGTGTAATTGTTGACAGAAGTGATAACTGCGTCACAGTTTAAATCCTTAATCAGTTGGAATATTTGACTTCGGGTATAAGGGTAATTTGACGAGGATACTCGCACTTTATATTTATGACCGATGGACTATTATGGACAAAAACCAGATAGACGTATCAAATAAACCAGGACAAAGGACAATTAACCCATGGTAATAAATTAAAATCAACACGTCAAACATCATGATTACGGAAGTTTAAATAAGCATAATTCTTTTATTGTATTTCTCATCGTATCTTTATTTACTGTCATTTTATTACTTGCAATTTTATTTACTGTCATTTTATTTATTGCATTATTTTACGCACTTTAATTATCGTCATTTATCTTTACGCTTAAAAATATAAAATCGACAAACCGGTCATTAAACGGTAAAAACCCCTCTTTTATAATAATATTACTACTTATATATATATATATATATTTATATAAATATAGTTTTATAAAAATATAGTACGTAATCACTAGCTCCCTGTGGAACGAACCGGACTTACTAAAAACTACACTACTCTATGATTAGGTACACTGCCTATAATGTTGTAGCAAGGTTTAGGTATATTCCATCCGTAAATTAATAAAACTTGTGTCATATTTTGTAGTATTTTGTATTAAAAATAATACTATTTCGTACCCTCACGCTACATCATCAATATGCGTTATACATAATTACATTCGAGTGAAATAAGAGGCTTTAAAACAATATGTACCATGCTAAGTCATGCATACACAAAGGAAAAATATGAATTAAATTCAAAACGCTCAAAATCGAAAGGCAAATTTGAAGGTTTTAGAGGCCTCGTTTCGAAAAATAATTGGGACAAACCGCCTACGGCTGTTTTCCAACAAATAGATCCCGAAAAAATACACGATTTGAAAAAAAATGGTGACTAAATCGGAGCTACGAGTCAAAAGATACGATAGATTTAACATTTTGGCCAAAGACACAAAACACCAAGCACCACGAACCGTCGGTGATGTTTGGTGCGTGGTGCGATTTTGCAAGAAAAGATGTGTTTTTCGGAATCTAGACAACCTCGAATGGCAAGCATGTTCAGAGAGTCTTGCTCGTTCGGCCGTTTTAGGATGATCTTGAGAATTTCAGCACAATTTCAAAACAGAAGGTTACGCGCCGCTAAATGGTAGTCTATCTGGCGGCGCATACTAATGATTTAAAAAATGTTTTTAATGAAGTGACATTAGATTCAAATTTATATCCGTTATAGATAATTACATTGCGAGAGAAATAACAGGCGTTAAAACGATATATACCATGCTAAGTCATGCATACACAAAATTAATTATACAATATAAATTGAAAACGTTCAAAGAGAATATTAAAAATGAGTAAAATGTCTTTTTTCGGCTTCTTAATGACCTAGAATGTCAAGACACTATCTAGGAGTCTTTATGTTAGGGTCGTTTTAGAGTGATCTCGAGAATTTCAGCACAATTTGAAACCGAAGGTTATGCGCCGCCAAATGGTACTCCATCTGGCGGCGCATATTAATGATTTAAAAAAGCGTGTTTAATGAAGTGACATTAGATTCAAATTTATATGCGTTATACATAATTACATTCAAGCGAAATAATAGGCCTTAAAACAATATGTATCATGCTAAGTCATGCATACACAAAGGAATAATATGAATGAAATTCAAAATGCTCAAAATCGAAAAGCAAATTTGAAGGTTTCGAGGCCTCGTTTCGAAAAATAATTGGGACAAACCGCCTACGGCTGTTTGCCAACAAATAGATCCCGAAAAAATACACTATTTGAAAATAAATGATGACTAAATCGGAGCTACGAGTCAAAAGATACGATAGATCTAACATTTTGGCCAAAGACACAAAACACCAAGCACCACGAACCGTCGGTGATGTTTGGTGCGTGGTGCGATTTTGCAAGAAAAGATGTGTTTTTCGGAATCTAGACAACCTCGAATGGCAAGCATGTTCAGAGAGTCTTGCTCGTTCGGCCGTTTTAGGGTGATCTTGAGAATTTCAGCACAATTTCAAAACCGAAGGTTACGCGCCACCAAATGGTAGTCCATCTGGCGGCGCATACTAATGATTTAAAAAACGTTTTTAATGAAGTGACATTAGATTCAAATTTATATCCGTTATAGATAATTACATTCCGAGAGAAATAACAGGCGTTAAAATGATATATACCATGCTAAGTCATGCATACACAAAACTAATAATACAATATAAATTGAAAACATTCAAAGAGAACATTAAAAATGAGTAAAATGTCTTTTTTCGACTTTGACGACCTCGAATGTCAAGAAACTATCCGGGAGTCGTTATGTTAGGGTAGTTTTAGGGTAATCTCGAGAATTTTAGCACAATTTAAAACCGAAGGTTATGCGCCGCCAAATGGTACTCCATCTGGCGGCGCATATTAATGATTTAAAAAAAGCGTGTTTAATAAAGTGACATTAGATTTGAATTTATATGCGTTATACATAATTAAATTCGATTGAAAAAATATGCCTTAAAACAATATGTACTGCTAAGTCATGCATACACAAATGAATAATATGAATGAAATTCAAAATGCTCCAACTCGAAAGGCAAATTTGAAGGCTTTCGAGGCCTCGTTTCGAAAAATATTTGAGAAAACTGCCTACGGTAGTTTGCCAATGGATAGATCCCGAAAAAATACACGATTTGAAAAAAACAGTGACTAAATCGGAGCTACGAGTCAAAAGATACGATAGATCTAACATTTTGGCCAAAGACACAAAACAACAAGCACCACGAACCGTCGGTGGTGTTTGGTGCGTGGTGAGATTTTGCGAGAAAATAAGTCTTTTTTGGAATCTAGACGACCTCGAATGACAAGCACTTTCAAAGAGTCTTTCTCGTTCGGTCGTTTCGGGTGATCTTGAGAATTTCAGCACAATTTGAAACCGAAGGTTACGAGCCGCCGAAACACATACGCCAGTTTTTAGGACTAGCTGGTTACTACAGAAGGTTCATCCAAGACTTTTCCAGAATAGCAAAACCCTTGACTGCATTAACGCATAAAGGGAAGAAATTTGAATGGAATGATGAACAAGAGAAAGCGTTTCAGTTATTGAAGAAAAAGCTAACTACGGCACCTATATTGTCATTGCCTGAAGGGAATGATGATTTTGTGATTTATTGTGACGCATCAAAGCAAGGTCTCGGTTGTGTATTAATGCAACGAACGAAGGTGATTGCTTATGCGTCTAGACAATTGAAGATTCACGAACAAAATTATACGACGCATGATTTGGAATTAGGCGCGGTTGTTTTTGCATTAAAGACTTGGAGGCACTACTTATATGGGGTCAAAAGTATTATATATACCGACCACAAAAGTCTTCAACACATATTTAATCAGAAACAACTGAATATGAGGCAGCGTAGGTGGATTGAATTATTGAATGATTATGACTTTGAGATTCGTTACCACCCGGGGAAGGCAAATGTGGTAGCCGATGCCTTGAGCAGGAAGGACAGAGAACCCATTCGAGTAAAATCTATGAATATAATGATTCATAATAACCTTACTACTCAAATAAAGGAGGCGCAACAAGGAGTTTTAAAAGAGGGAAATTTAAAGGATGAAATACCCAAAGGATCGGAGAAGCATCTTAATATTCGGGAAGACGGAACCCGGTATAGGGCTGAAAGGATTTGGGTACCAAAATTTGGAGATATGAGAGAAATGGTACTTAGAGAAGCTCATAAAACCAGATACTCAATACATCCTGGAACGGGGAAGATGTACAAGGATCTCAAGAAACATTTTTGGTGGCCGGGTATGAAAGCCGATGTTGCTAAATACGTAGGAGAATGTTTGACGTGTTCTAAGGTCAAAGCTGAGCATCAGAAACCATCAGGTCTACTTCAACTACCCGAAATCCCGGAATGGAAATGGGAAAACATTACCATGGATTTCATCACTAAATTGCCAAGGACTGCAAGTGGTTTTGACACTATTTGGGTAATAGTTGATCGTCTCACCAAATCAGCACACTTCCTGCCAATAATAGAAGATGACAAGATGGAGAAGTTAGCACGACTGTATTTGAAGGAAGTCATCTCCAGACATGGAATACCAATCTCTATTATCTCTGATAGGGATGGTAGATTTATTTCAAGATTCTAGCAGACATTACAGCAAGCATTAGGAACTCGTCTAGACATGAGTACTGCCTATCATCCACAAACTGATGGGCAGAGCGAAAGGACGATACAAACGCTTGAAGACATGCTACGATCATGTGTTATTGATTTCGGAAACAGTTGGGATCGACATCTACCGTTAGCAGAATTTTCCTACAACAACAGCTACCATTCAAGCATTGAGATGGCGCCGTTTGAAGCACTTTATGGTAGAAAGTGCAGGTCTCCGATTTGTTGGAGTGAAGTGGGGGATAGACAGATTACGGGTCCGGAGATTATACAAGAAACTACCGAGAAGATCATCCAAATTCAACAACGGTTGAAAACCGCCCAAAGTCGACAAAAGAGCTACGCTGACATTAAAAGAAAAGATATAGAATTTGAAATTGGAGAGATGGTCATGCTTAAAGTTGCACCTTGGAAAGGCGTTGTTCGATTTGGTAAACGAGGGAAATTAAATCCAAGGTATATTGGACCATTCAAGATTATTGATCGTGTCGGACCAGTAGCTTACCAACTTGAGTTACCTCAACAACTCGCGGCTGTACATAACACTTTTCACGTCTCGAATTTGAAGAAATGTTTTGCTAAAGAAGATCTCACTATTCCGTTAGATGAAATCCAAATCAACGAAAAACTCCAATTCATCGAAGAACCCGTCGAAATAATGGATCGTGAGGTTAAAAGACTTAAGCAAAACAAGATACCAATTGTTAAGGTTCGATGGAATGCTCGTAGAGGACCCGAGTTCACCTGGGAGCGTGAAGATCAGATGAAGAAGAAATACCCGCATCTATTTCCAGAAGATTCGTCAACACCTTCAACAGCTTAAAATTTCGGGACGAAATTTATTTAACGGGTAGGTACTGTAGTGACCCGAACTTTTCCATGTTTATATATATTAATTGAGATTGATATTTACGTGATTAAATGTTTCCAACATGTTAAGCAATCAAACTTGTTAAGACTTGATTAATTGAAATATGTTTCATATAGACAATTGACCACCCAAGTTGACCGGTGATTCACGAACGTTAAAACTTGTAAAAACTATACGATGACATATATATGGTTATATATATAGTTAACATGTTTTTATTATAAGTATGTATCTCATTAGGTATTTTAACAATGAGTTATATACATAAAAATGAGACTATTAATTTAAGAAACTCGAAAACGATATATATAACGATTATCGTTATAACAACGTCTTACTAGGTACATATGAATCATATTAAGATATTGATACACTTGGTTAATTATGTTAAATGATAAGTAAATATAGTATTAAGTGTATTAACAATGAAATACATATGTAAAAATAAGACTACTAACTTAATGATTTCGAAACGAGACATATATGTAACGATTATCGTTGTAACGACATTTAACTGTATATACATCATACTAAGATATATTATATATCATAATATCATGATAATATAACAATTTATAAACTCATTTGTTATAATAAACAATGGGTTAACGACATTCAACAAGATCGTTAACCTAAAGGTTTCAAAACAACATTTACATGTAACGACTAACGATGACTTAACGACTCAGTTAAAATGTATATACATGTAGTGTTTTAATATGTATTCATACACTTTTGAAAGACTTCAAGACACTTATCAAAATACTTCTACTTAACAAAAATGCTTACAATTACATCCTCGTTCAGTTTCATCAACAATTCTACTCGTATGCACCCGTATTCGTACTCGTACAATACACAGCTTTTAGATGTATGTACTATTGGTATATACACTCCAATGATAAGCTCTTAGCAGCCCATGTGAGTCACCTAACACATTTGGGAACCATCATTTGGCAACTAGCATGAAATATCTCATAAAATTACAAAAATATGAGTAATCATTCATGACTTATTTACATGAAAACAAAATTACATATCCTTTATATCTAATCCATACACCAACGACAAAAAACACCTACAAACACTTTCATTCTTCAATTTTCTTCATCTAATTGATCTCTCTCAAGTTCTATCTTCAAGTTCTAAGTGTTCTTCATATATTCTACAAGTTCTAGTTACATAAAATCAAGAATACTTTCAAGTTTGCTAGCTCACTTTCAATCTTGTAAGGTGATCATCCAACCTCAAGAAATCTTTGTTCTTACAGTAGGTTATCATTCTAATACAAGGTAATAATCATATTCAAACTTTGGTTCAATTTCTATAACTATAACAATCTTATTTCAAGTGATGATCTTACTTGAACTTGTTTTCGTGTCATGATTCTGCTTCAAGAACTTCGGCCATCCAAGGATCCGTTGAAGCTAGATCCATTTTTCTATTTTCCAGTAGGTTTATCCAAGGAACTTAAGGTAGTAATGATGTTCATAACATCATTCGATTCATACATATAAAGCTATCTTATTCGAAGGTTTAAACTTGTAATCACTAGAACATAGTTTAGTTAATTCTAAACTTGTTCGCAAACAAAAGTTAATCCTTCTAACTTGACTTTTAAAATCAAATAAACACATGTTCTATATCTATATGATATGCTAACTTAATGATTTAAAACCTGGAAACACGAAAAACATCGTAAAACCGGATTTACGCCGTCGTAGTAACACCGCGGGCTGTTTTGGGTTAGTTAATTAAAAACTATGATAAACTTTGATTTAAAAGTTGTTATTCTGAGAAAATGATTTTTATTATGAACATGAAACTATATCCAAAAATTATGGTTAAACTCAAAGTGGAAGTATGTTTTCTAAAATGGTCATCTAGACGTCGTTCTTTCGACTGAAATGACTACCTTTACAAAAACGACTTGTAACTTATTTTTCCGACTATAAACCTATACTTTTTCTGTTTAGATTCATAAAATAGAGTTCAATATGAAACCATAGCAATTTGATTCACTCAAAACGGATTTAAAATGAAGAAGTTATGGGTAAAACAAGATTGGATAATTTTTCTCATTTTAGCTACGTGAAAATTGGTAACAAATCTATTCCAACCATAACTTAATCAACTTGTATTGTATATTATGTAATCTTGAGATACCATAGACACGTATACAATTTTTCGACCTATCATGTCGACACATCTATATATATTTCGGAACAACCATAGACACTCTATATGTGAATGTTGGAGTTAGCTATACAGGGTTGAGGTTGATTCCAAAATATATATAGTTTGAGTTGTGATCAATACTGAGATACGTATACACTGGGTCGTGGATTGATTCAAGATAATATTTATCAATTTATTTCTGTACATCTAACTGTGGACAACTAGTTGTAGGTTACTAACGAGGACAGCTGACTTAATAAACTTAAAACATCAAAATATATTAAAAGTGTTGTAAATATATTTTGAACATACTTTGATATATATGTATATATTGTTATAGGTTCGTGAATCAACCAGTGGCCAAGTCTTACTTCCCGACGAAGTAAAAATCTGTGAAAGTGAGTTATAGTCCCACTTTTAAAATCTAATATTTTTGGGATGAGAATACATGCAGGTTTTATAAATGATTTACAAAATAGACACAAATACGTGAAACTATATTCTATGGTTGAATTATTGAAATCGAATATGCCCTTTTTTATTAAGTCTGGTAATCTAAGAATTAGGGAACAGACACCCTAATTGACGCGAATCCTAAAGATAGATCTATTGGGCCTAAAAAACCCCATCCAAAGTACCGGATGCTTTAGTACTTTGAAATTTATATCATATCCGAAGGGTGTCCCGGAATGATGGGGATATTCTTATATATATGCATCTTGTTAATGTCGGTTACCAGGTGTTCACCATATGAATGATTTTTATCTCTATGTATAGGATGTGTATTGAAATATGAAATCTTGTGGTCTATTATTATGATTTGATATATATATAGGTTAAACCTATAACTCACCAACATTTTTGTTGACGTTTTAAGCATGTTTATTCTCAGGTGATTATTAAGAGCTTCCGCTGTCGCATACTTAAATAAGGACGAGATTTGGAGTCCATGCTTGTATGATATTGTGTAAAAACTGCATTCAAGAAACTTATTTTGTTGTAACATATTTGTATTGTAAACCATTATGTAATGGTCTTGTGTAAACAGGATATTTTAGATTATCATTATTTGATAATCTACGTAAAGCTTTTTAAACCTTTATTGATGAAATAAAGGTTATGGTTTGTTTTAAAATGAATGCAGTCTTTGAATCTCATATAGAGGTCAAAACCTCGCAACGAAATCAATTAATATGGAACGTTTTTAATCAATAAGAACGGGACATTTCAGTTGGTATCCGAGCGTTGGTCTTGGAGAACCAGAAAATTTGCATTAGTGTGTCTTATCGAGTTTGTTAGGATGCATTAGAGAGTCTGGACTTCGACCGTGTTTTCTTTAAAAATGATTGCTTAACATTTTTGTTGGAAACTATATATTTTTAACATATGAATATTATGTGATATATTAATCTCTTAACGTGTTTGATATTATGTGATAGATGTCTACCTCTAGAACAAGTCCCATTGATACACCTAATAATAATGAAGAGTCAAATGTAAATTGGAATGATTCGTGGACTGATTCACAAGTTCCCGAAGAGGAACCGGAAGAAGAGTCGGAACCGGAAGAAGAATCGGAACCGGAAGAAGAAATAGAACCGGTGGGGGAAATAATAAAACGGTTAAGTAAAATAGAATCCTCAACCAACCGACCAAGGTTAATTATGCTCAATGGTGTTTCCGCCAAGGAAGCAAAATATTGGGAGGATTACCAATTCTCCGATGAATCGGATTCCGACGAGAATTCCGATGATGTTATAGAAATTACCCCAACTGAATTTAAAAAGGCAAAAGAAAATAATAAGGGAAAGGGCATAAAAATAGATAAATCTAATTCCAACCCCGATGAACTTTATATGTATCGTCAACCCCCGAAGTCCTTAAGTTGTAAACATGACCCGTGAACCTCTAAACCACCAGGTTTTTCTAAACCAATGTGGACAACGACGGCTCGTATTAGGGGAACATCATATATCCCTAGAAACTTGGCAAAACGAACCAAAACCGAACAAGAAGAAACGAGCGAGTCGGAATAAGATAGTTGTATTCGTGTGGTGTAATATATGTAATATAGTGTGCTTATGCTTTATGATATATGTAAAAATTGCTTGTATTAATAAGTATTTTTTTATGAATCTAACTCTTGTCTATTTTACAGTTTAAAAACACAAAATGGATAGACAACCCAATATTTTAAGAGACCTACCCGGAGACATGATTGATGAAATCTTGTCTAGAGTCGGTCAGAATTCCTCGGCACAACTATTTAAGGCGAGATCAGTTTGTAAAACATTCGAAGAACGTTCCAAGAATGTCTTGGTTTATAAGATACTTTCGTTTGAAAGATGGGGGATATCACATTGGGAAACCCATAAGTTACGATGTGTTTACTTTGACGCATATATTGCGGGGAACCCAAATGCTATTTTACGCAACGGGTTAAGAAATTATTTTGACTCAATATATCCGAATATTGGACTTCGTGATTTAGAAAAAGCAGCTAACATGCAACATAAAGAAGTATGTTATGCTTACGGATTAGTAATGTTCGCTTCTCACCAAAGTGAGAACAAGAACATCGGGCTACAACTATTAAACAAAACGTTTCCACAAGTGACGGAGTCGGTAATTGGGGTAAGAAATGAGGTTTTTAGATTATTACGAGACTGTTGGACATTACGTAACCCTCGTCCCTTTGACGACGTTACAACACGCTGTCTTATCAACGGCCATAATGGTTATGTTCCACAAGACCAAGGATGGGAAGTAGTCCTAGTAAAACCAGAATGCATGACTTGTTTCTGGACGTATGAATTACGTGTCTTTATTGCCTTTGCTGAACGACTTGTGTACTAGCTAGAATTATCTTCACAACTATCTTGTATCAAAGTTATTGTGTGCTATATTTCATGCTTTATGTAAAATAAGCGGTATTGTAAGTTTGTAAAATATTGTATAAAAGTTTGAACGCGAAATATTATTATAATCAGTTTTTCATATAGAATTGTAGTAGTTGAATTGTATATTAGCTACTAAGTATGAACTTAACGGGTAGGTACTACCCGAATTTAAACTTATAAAATGCTAATATGAAGAAAAAGCTTTTATAAATGAGTTCATATTATGCTACGAAATACTATTAACTACTCTTAATATTCTGTATGATTAACTTGTTCCATTTGACTATTTTGAAGGAAATGGCACCGACTACTCGATACACCGTGAATATGAATGAAGAGGAATTCCGTACTTTTCTAGCTTCAAACATAGCCGCATTACAGGCTGCACTACATACCAACAATAACCTTGGATCTAGCAGTACAGGAAATCGTGTAGGATGCACCTACAAAGAATTCACTGCCTGCAAACCTTTGGAATTTGATGGAACCGAAGGACCGATCGGATTGAAACGGTGGACCGAGAAGGTCGAATCGGTGTTTGCCATAAGTAAGTGTACTGAAGAGGACAAAGTGAAGTACGCTACGCATACCTTCACAGGTTCTGCGTTAACATGGTGGAATACCTATCTAGAGCAAGTGGGACAAGACGATGCGTACGCACTACCGTGGTCAGCATTCAAGCACTTGATGAACGAGAAGTACCGTCCCAGAACCGAGGTCAATAAGCTCAAGACAGAACTTAGAGGGTTACGAACCCAAGGATTTGATATTACCACATATGAAAGACGATTCACAGAATTGTGCCTATTGTGTCCGGGAGCATTCGAAGATGAGGAAGAGAAGATCGACGCATTTGTGAAAGGATTACCGGAAAGAATCCAAGAAGATATAAGTTCACACGAGCCCGCCTCTATACAACAGGCATGTAGAATGGCTCACAAACTAGTGAACCAGATTGAAGAAAGAATTAAAGAACAGACTGCTGAAGAGGCCAACGTGAAGCAAGTCAAAAGAAAGTGGGAGGAAAACGGTGATAAGAATCACCAATACAACAACAACAGTAATTACAACAATAATCGCAACAATTATCCCAACAATCGCAACATCAATCGCAACTACAACAAACGGCCCAACAACAACAACAACAACAACAGCAACAGCAACTACAACAATCATTCCAACAACAATAATAACCACAACAACAACAACAATCAGAAGCAGCTATGCCAAAGGTGTGAAAAGTATCACTCGGGGTTCTGCACCAAATTTTGCAACAAGTGTAAAAGAAAGGGTCATAGCACGGCGAAGTGTGAGGTCTACAGACCAGGGGTTAATAGAACGAAAGGAACAAATGGTGTCGGAACGAGTAATGGCGGAGCAAGTAGTGTCGGAGCAAGTTATGCCAATGTAGTTTGTTATAAATGTGGAAAACCGGGCCACATTATTAGAAATTGCCCGAACCAGGAGAACACGAATGGACAAGGCCGCGGAAGAGTTTTCAATATTAATGCAGCAGAGGCACAGGAAGACCCGGAGCTTGTTACAGGTACGTTTCTTATTGACAATAAATCTGCTTACGTTTTATTTGATTCGGGTGCGGATAGAAGCTATATGAGTAGAGATTTTTGTGCTAAATTAAGTTGTCTATTGACGCCTTTGGATAGTAAATTTTTACTCGAATTAGCAAATGGTAAATTAATTTCAGCAGATAATATTTGTCGGAATCGAGAAATTAAACTGGTTAGCGAAACATTTAAGATTGATTTGATACCAGTAGAGTTAGGGAGTTTTGATGTGATAATTGGTATGGACTGGTTGAAAGAAGTGAAAGCAGAGATCGTTTGTTACAAAAATGCAATTCGCATTATACGAGAAAAAGGAAAACCCTTAATGGTGTACGGAGAAAAGGGCAACACGAAGCTACATCTTATTAGTAATTTGAAGGCACAAAAACTAATAAGAAAAGGTTGCTATGCTGTTCTAGCACACGTCGAGAAAGTACAAACTGAAGAAAAGAGCATCAATGATGTTCCCATTGCAAAAGAATTTCCCGATGTATTTCTGAAAGAATTACCGGGATTACCCCCACAGCGATCCGTTGAATTTCAAATAGATCTTGTACCAGGAGCTGCACCAATAGCTCGTGCTCCTTACAGACTCGCACCCAGCGAGAATAAAGAACTGCAAAGCCAATTACAAGAACTTTTAGAGCGTGGTTTCATTCGACCAAGCACATCACCGTGGGGAGCTCCTGTTTTGTTTATCAAGAAGAAAGATGGTACATTCAGGTTGTGTATCGACTACCGAGAGTTGAACAAACTTACCATCAAGAACCGCTACCCACTACCGAGAATCGACGACTTATTTGATCAACTACAAGGCTCGTCTGTTTATTCAAAGATTGACTTACGTTCCGGGTATCATCAAATGCGGGTGAAAGAAGATGATATTCCAAAGACTGCTTTCAGAACACGTTACGGTCATTACGAGTTTATGGTCATGCCGTTTGGTTTAACTAACGCACCAGCTGTGTTCATGGACCTTATGAACCGAGTGTGTGGACCATACCTTGACAAGTTTGTCATTGTTTTCATTGATGACATACGTATTTACTCAAAGAATGACCAAGAACACGGTGAACATTTGAGAAAGGTGTTAGAAGTATTGAGGAAGGAAAAATTGTACGCTAAGTTTTCAAAGTGTGCATTTTGGTTGGAAGAAGTTCAATTCCTCGGTCACATAGTGAACAAAGAAGGTATTAAGGTGGATCCGGCAAAGATAGAAACTGTTGAAAAGTGGGAAATCCCGAAAACTCCGAAACACATACGCCAGTTTTTAGGACTAGCTGGTTACTACAGAAGGTTCATCCAAGACTTTTCCAGAATAGCAAAACCCTTGACTGCATTAACGCATAAAGGGAAGAAATTTGAATGGAATGATGAACAAGCGAAAACGTTTCAGTTATTGAAGAAAAATCTAACTACGGCACCTATATTGTCATTTCCTGAAGGGAATGATGATTTTGTGATTTATTGTGACGCATCAAAGCAAGGTCTCGGTTGTGTATTAATGCAACGAACGAAGGTGATTGCTTATGCGTCTAGACAATTGAAGATTCACGAACAAAATTATACGACGCATGATTTGGAATTAGGCGCGGTTGTTTTTGCATTAAAGACTTGGAGGCACTACTTATATGGGGTCAAAAGTATTATATATACCGACCACAAAAGTCTTCAACACATATTTAATCTGAAACAACTGAATATGAGGCAGCGTAGGTAGATTGAATTATTGAATGATTATGACTTTGAGATTCGTTACCACCCGGGGAAGGCAAATGTGGTAGCCGATGCCTTGAGCAGGAAGGACAGAGAACCCATTCGAGTAAAATCTATGAATATAATGATTCATAATAACCTTACTACTCAAATAAAGGAGGCGCAACAAGGAGTTTTAAAAGAGGGAAATTTAAAGGATGAAATACCCAAAGGATCGGAGAAGCATCTTAATATTCGGGAAGACGGAACCCGGTATAGGGCTGAAAGGATTTGGGTACCAAAATTTGGAGATATGAGAGAAATGGTACTTAGAGAAGCTCATAAAACCAGATACTCAATACATCCTGGAACGGGGAAGATGTACAAGGATCTCAAGAAACATTTTTGGTGGCCGGGTATGAAAGCCGATGTTGCTAAATACGTAGGAGAATGTTTGACGTGTTCTAAGGTCAAAGCTGAGCATCAGAAACCATCAGGTATACTTCAACAACCCGAAATCCCGGAATGGAAATGGGAAAACATTACCATGGATTTCATCACTAAATTGCCAAGGACTGCAAGTGGTTTTGATACTATTTGGGTAATAGTTGATCGTCTCACCAAATCAGCACACTTCCTGCCAATAAGAGAAGATGACAAGATGGAGAAGTTAGCACGACTGTATTTGAAGGAAGTCATCTCCAGACATGGAATACCAATCTCTATTATCTCTGATAGGGATGGTAGATTTATTTCAAGATTCTGGCAGACATTACAGCAAGCATTAGGAACTCGTCTAGACATTAGTACTGCCTATCATCCACAAACTGATGGGCAGAGCGAAAGGACGATACAAACGCTTGAAGACATGCTACGAGCATGTGTTATTGATTTCGGAAACAGTTGGGATCGACATCTACCGTTAGCAGAATTTTCCTACAACAACAGCTACCATTCAAGCATTGAGATGGCGCCGTTTGAAGCACTTTATGGTAGAAAGTGCAGGTCTCCGATTTGTTGGAGTGAAGTGGGGGATAGACAGATTACGGGTCCGGAGATTATACAAGAAACTACCGAGAAGATCATCCAAATTCAACAACGGTTGAAAACCGCCCAAAGTCGACAAAAGAGCTAC
The DNA here is from genome assembly GCF_046630445.1 of Rutidosis leptorrhynchoides. NCBI lineage: Eukaryota > Viridiplantae > Streptophyta > Magnoliopsida > Asterales > Asteraceae > Rutidosis > Rutidosis leptorrhynchoides. The sequence continues at coordinate 12,164,597 of NC_092339.1, forward strand.
GCTGACATTAAAAGAAAAGATATAGAATTTGAAATTGGAGAGATGGTCATGCTTAAAGTTGCACCTTGGAAAGGCGTTGTTCGATTTGGTAAACGAGGGAAATTAAATCCAAGGTATATTGGACCATTCAAGATTATTGATCGTGTCGGACCAGTAGCATACCGACTTGAGTTACCTCAACAACTCGCGGCTGTACATAACACTTTCCACGTGAAGAAATGTTTTGCTAAAGAAGATCTCACTATTCCGTTAGATGAAATCCAAATCAACGAAAAACTCCAATTCATCGAAGAACTCGTCGAAATAATGGATCGTGAGGTTAAAAGACTTAAGCAAAACAAGATACCAATTGTTAAGGTTCGATGGAATGCTCGTAGAGGACCCGAGTTCACCTGGGAGCGTGAAGATCAGATGAAGAAGAAATACCCGCATCTATTTTTAGAAGATTCGTCAACACCTTCAACAGCTTAAAATTTCGGGACGAAATTTATTTAACGGGTAGGTACTGTAGTGACCCGAACTTTTCCATGTTTATATATATTAATTGAGATTGATATTTACATGATTAAATGTTTCCAACATGTTAAGCAATCAAACTTGTTAAGACTTGATTAATTGAAATATGTTTCATATAGACAATTGACCACCCAAGTTGACCGGTGATTCACGAACGTTAAAACTTGTAAAAACTATACGATGACATATATATGGTTATATATATAGTTAACATGTTTTTATTATAAGTATGTATCTCATTAGGTATTTTAACAATGAGTTATATACATAAAAATGAGACTATTAATTTAAGAAACTCGAAAACGATATATATAACGATTATCGTTATAACAACGTCTTACTAGGTACATATGAATCATATTAAGATATTGATACACTTGGTTAATTATGTTAAATGATAAGTAAATATATTATTAAGTGTATTAACAATGAAATACATATGTAAAAATAAGACTACTAACTTAATGATTTCGAAACGAGACATATATGTAACGATTATCGTTGTAACGACATTTAACTGTATATACATCATACTAAGATATATTATATATCATAATATCATGATAATATAACAATTTATAAACTCATTTGTTATAATAAACAATGGGTTAACGACATTCAACAAGATCGTTAACCTAAAGGTTTCAAAACAACATTTACATGTAACGACTAACGATGACTTAACGACTCAGTTAAAATGTATATACATGTAGTGTTTTAATATGTATTCATACACTTTTGAAAGACTTCAAGACACTTATCAAAATACTTCTACTTAACAAAAATGCTTACAATTACATCCTCGTTCAGTTTCATCAACAATTCTACTCGTATGCACCCGTATTCGTACTCGTACAATACACAGCTTTTAGATGTATGTACTATTGGTATATACACTCCAATGATCAGCTCTTAGTAGCCCATGTGAGTCACCTAACACATGTGGGAACCATCATTTGGCAACTAGCATGAAATATCTCATAAAATTACAAAAATATGAGTAATCATTCATGACTTATTTACAAGAAAACAAAATTACATATCCTTTATATCTAATCCATACACCAACGACCAAAAACACCTACAAACACTTTCATTCTTCAATTTTCTTCATCTAATTGATCTCTCTCAAGTTCTATCTTCAAGTTCTAAGTGTTCTTCATATATTCTACAAGTTCTAGTTACATAAAATCAAGAATACTTTCAAGTTTGCTAGCTCACTTCCAATCTTGTAAGGTGATCATCCAACCTCAAGAAATCTTTGTTTCTTACAGTAGGTTATCATTCTAATACAAGGTAATAATCATATTCAAACTTTGGTTCAATTTCTATAACTATAACAATCTTATTTCAAGTGATGATCTTACTTGAACTTGTTTTCGTGTCATGATTCTGCTTCAAGAACTTCGAGCCATCCAAGGATCCGTTGAAGCTAGATCCATTTTTCTATTTTCCAGTAGGTTTATCCAAGGAACTTAAGGTATTAATGATGTTCATAACATCATTCGATTCATACATATAAAGCTATCTTATTCGAAGGTTTAAACTTGTAATCACTAGAACATAGTTTAGTTAATTCTAAACTTGTTCGCAAACAAAAGTTAATCCTTCTAACTTGACTTTTAAAATCAACTAAACACATGTTCTATATCTATATGATATGCTAACTTAATGATTTAAAACCTGGAAACACGAAAAACACCGTAAAACCGGATTTACGCCGTCGTAGTAACACCGCGGGCTGTTTTGGGTTAGTTAATTAAAAACTATGATAAACTTTGATTTAAAATTTGTTATTCTGAGAAAATGATTTTTATTATGAACATGAAACTATATCCAAAAATTATGGTTAAACTCAAAGTGGAAGTATGTTTTCTAAAATGGTCATCTAGACGTCGTTCTTTCGACTAAAATGACTACCTTTACAAAAACGACTTGTAACTTATTTTTCCGACTATAAACCTATACTTTTTCTATTTAGATTCATAAAATAGAGTTCAATATGAAACCATAGCAATTTGATTCACTCAAAACGGATTTAAAATGAAGAAGTTATGGGTAAAACAAGATTGGATAATTTTTCTCATTTTAGCTACGTGAAAATTGGTAACAAATCTATTCCAACCATAAATTAATCAACTTGTATTGTATATTATGTAATCTTGAGATACCATAGACACGTATACAATGTTTCGACCTATCATGTCGACACATCTATATATATTTCGGAACAACCATAGACACTCTATATGTGAATGTTGGAGTTAGCTATACAGGGTTGAGGTTGATTCCAAAATATATATAGTTTGAGTTGTGATCAATACTGAGATACGTATACACTGGGTCGTGGATTGATTCAAGATAATATTTATCAATTTATTTCTGTACATCTAACTGTGGACAACTAGTTGTAGGTTACTAACGAGGACAGCTGACTTAATAAACTTAAAACATCAAAATATATTAAAAGTGTTGTAAATATATTTTGAACATACTTTGATATATATGTATATATTGTTATAGGTTCGTGAATCAACCAGTGGCCAAGTCTTACTTCCCGACGAAGTAAAAATCTGTGAAAGTGAGTTATAGTCCCACTTTTAAAATCTAATATTTTTGGGATGAGAATACATGCAGGTTTTATAAATGATTTACAAAATAGACACAAATACGTGAAACTATATTCTATGGTTGAATTATCGAAATCGAATATGCCCCTTTTTATTAAGTCTGGTAATCTAAGAATTAGGGAACAGACACCCTAATTGACGCGAATCCTAAAGATAGATTTATTGGGCCTAACAAACCCCATCCAAAGTACCGGATGCTTTAGTACTTCGAAATTTATATCATATCCGAAGGGTGTCCCGGAATGATGGGGATATTCTTATATATATGCATCTTGTTAATGTCGGTTACCAGGTGTTCACCATATGAATGATTTTTATCTCTATGTATGGGATGTGTATTGAAATATGAAATCTTGTGGTCTATTATTATGATTTGATATATATATAGGTTAAACCTATAACTCACCAACATTTTTGTTGACGTTTTAAGCATGTTTATTCTCAGGTGATTATTAAGAGCTTCCACTGTCGCATACTTAAATAAGGACGAGATTTGGAGTCCATGCTTGTATGATATTGTGTAAAAACTGCATTCAAGAAACTTATTTTGTTGTAACATATTTGTATTATAAACCATTATGTAATGGTCTTGTGTAAACAGGATATTTTAGATTATCATTATTTGATAATCTACGTAAAGCTTTTTAAACCTTTATTGATGAAATAAAGGTTATGGTTTGTTTTAAAATGAATGCAGTCTTTGAAAAACGTCTCATATAGAGGTCAAAACCTCGCAACGAAATCAATTAATATGGAACGTTTTTAATCAATAAGAACGGGACATTTCACAAACCGCCTACGGAAGTTTGCCAACGGATAGATGCCAAAAAAATACACGATTTAAAAAAACGGTGACTAAATCGGAGCTACGAGTCAAAAGATACGATAGATCTAACATTTTGGCCAAAGACACAAAACACCAAGCACCACGAACCGCCGGTGGTGTTTGGTTCGTGGTACGCTTTTGCGAGAAAAGATGTCTTTTTCGGAATCTAGACAACCTCGAATGGCAAGCACGTTCAGAGATTCTTGCTCGTTCGGCCGTTTTAGGGTGATCTTGAGAATTTCAGCACAATTTGAAACCGAAGGTTACGCGCCACCAAATGGTAGTCCATCTGGCGGCGCATACTAATGATTTAAAAAACATTTTATTTGAAGTGACATTAGATTCAAATTTATATCCATTATAGATAATTACATTGCGAGAGAAATAATAGGCGTTAAAACGATATATACCATGCTAAGTCATGCATACACAAAACTAATAATACAATATAAATTGAAAACGTTCAAAGAGAACATTAAAAATGAGTAAAATGTCTTTTTTCGGCTTCTTGACGACCTCGAATGTCAAGACACTATCAAGGAGTCTTTATGTTAGGGTCGTTTTAGGGTGATCTCGAGAATTTCAGCACAATTTGAAACCGAAGATTATGCGCCGCCAAATGGTACTCCATCTGGCGGCGCATATTAATTATTTAAAAAAAGCGTGTTTAATAAAGTGACATTAGATTCAAATTTATATGCGTTATACATAATTACCTTCGAGTGAAATAATAGGCCTTAAAACAATATGTACCATGCTAAGTCATGCATACACAAAGGAATAATATGAATGAAATTCAAAACGCTCAAAATCGAAAGGCAAATTTGAAGGTTTTCGAGGCCTCGTTTCGAAAAATATTTGGGACAAACTGCCTACGGAAGTTTGCCATCGGATAGATCCCGAAAAAATACACAATTTGAAAAAAAACGGTGACTAAATCGGAGGTACGAGTGAAAAGATATGATAGATCTAACATTTTGGCCAAAGATACAAAACACCAAGCACCATGAACCGTCGGTGGTGTTTGGTGCGTGGTGCGATTTTGCGAGAAAAGATGTCTTTTCTAGAATCTAGACAACCTTGAATGGGAAGCACGTTCATAGAGTCTTGCTCGTTCGGCCGTTTTAGGGTAATCTTGAGAATTTCAGCACAATTTGAAACCGAAGGTTACGCGCCTCCAAATGGTAGTCCATATGGCGGCGCATACTAATGATTTAAAAAACGTTTTTAATGAAGTGACATTTGATTCAAATTTATATTCGTTATAGATAATTACATTGCGAGAGAAATAACAGGCGTTAAAATGATATATACCATGTTAAGTCATGCATACACAAAACTAATAATACAATATAAATTGAAAACGTTCAAAGAGAACATTTAAAATAAGTAAAATGTCTTTTTTTGGCTTCTTGATGACCTCGAATGTCAAGACACTATCCAGGAGTCTTAATCTTAGGGTCGTTTTAGGGTGATCTCGAGAATTTCAGCACAATTTGAAATCGAAGTTTATGCGCCCCCAAATGGTACTCCATCTGGCGGCGCATATTAATGATTTAAAAAAGCGTGTTTAATCAAGTGACATTAGAATCAAATTTATATACGTTATACATAATTACATTCGAGTGAACTAATAGGCCTTAAAACAATATGTACCATGCTAAGTCATGCATACACAATGGAATAATATGACTAAAAATTAAAACTCTCAAATCGAAGGAAAATTTGAAGGAATTCGAGGCCTCATTTCGATAAATATTTGGGAAAAACTGCCTACGGCAGTTTTCCAATGGATAGATCCCGAAAAAATACACGATTTGAAAAAAACGGTGACTAAATCGAAGCTACGAGTCAAAAGATACGATAGATCTAACATTTTGGCCAAAGACACAAAACACCAAGCACCACAAACCGTCGGGGGTGTTTGGTGCGTGGTGCGATTTTGTGAGAAAAGATGTCTTTTTCGAAATCTAGTCGACCTCGAATGGCAAGCACGTTCAAAGAGTCTTGCTCATTCGGCCGTTTAGGGTGATCTTGAGAATTTCAGCACAATTTGAAACCGAAGGTGATGCGCCGCCAAATGGTAGTCCATCTGGCGGCGCATACTAATGATTTAAAAAACGTTTTTAATGAAGTGACATTAGATTTAAATTTATATCCGTTATAGATAATTACATTGCGAGAGAAATAAAAGACGTTAAAACGATATATACCATGCTAAGTCATGCATACACAAAACTAATAATACAATATAAATTGAAAACGTTCAAAGAGAACATTAAAAATGAGTAAAATGTCTTTTTCAGATTCTTGACGACCTCGAATGTCAAGACACTATCCAGGAGTCTTTATGTTAGGGTCATTTTAGCGTGATCTCGATAATTTCAGCACAATTTGAAACCGAAGGTTATGATCTGCCAAATGGTACTCCATCTGGCAGCGCATATTAATGATTTAAAAAAGCGTGTTTAATGAAGTGACATTAGATTCAAATTTATATGCGTTATACATAATTACATTCGAGTGAAATAATAGGCTTTAAAACAATATTTACCATGCTAAGTCATGCATACACAAAGGAAAAATATGAATTAAATTCAAAACGCTCAAAATCAAAAGGCAAATTTGAAGGTTTTCGAGGCCTCGTTTCGAAAAATAATTGGGAAAAACCGCCTATGGCAGTTTGTCAACAAATAGATCCCGAAAAAATACACGATTTGAAAAAAAAAGGTGACTAAATCGGAGCTACGAGTCAAAAGATACGATAGATCTAACATTTTGGCCAAAGACACAAAACACCAAGCACCACGAACCGTCGGTGATGTTTGGTGCGTGGTGCGATTTTGCAAGAAAAGATGTGTTTTTCAGAATCTAGACAACCTCGAATGGCAAGCATGTTCAGAGAGTCTTGCTCGTTCGGCACAATTTCAAAACCGAAGGTTACGCGCCGCCAAATGGTAGTCCATCTGGCGGCGCATACTAATGATTTAAAAAACGTTTTTAATGAAGTGACATTAGATTCAAATTTATATCCGTTATAGATAATTACATTGCGAGAGAAATAACAGGCGTTAAAACGATATATACCATGCTAAGTCATGCATACACAAAACTAATAATACAATATAAATTGAAGACGTTCAAAGAGAACATTAAAAATGAGTAAAATGTCTTTTTTCGACTTCTTGACGACCTCGAATGTCAAGAAACTATTCGGGAGCCATTATGTTAGGGTTGTTTTAGGATAATCTCGAGAATTTCAGCACAATTTAAAACCGAAGGTTATGCGCCGCCAAATGGTACTCCATGTGGCGGCGCATATTAATGATTTAAAAAAGCGTGTTTAATGAAGTGATATTAGATTCAAATTTATATGCGTTATACAAAATGTACTGCTAAGTCATGCATACACAAAGGAATAATATGAATGAAATTCAAAACGCTCAAAATCGAAAGGCAAATTTGAAGGCTTTCGAGGCCTCGTTTCGAAAAATATTTGGGAAAAACTGAATACGGAAGTTTGCCAATGGATAGATCCCGAAAAAATACACGATTTGAAAAAAAACGGTGACTAAATCGGAGATAGGAGTCAAAAGATACGATAGATCTAACATTTTAGCCAAAGACACAAAACAACAAGCACCACGAACCGTCGGTGGTGTTTGGTGCGTGGTGAGATTTTGCGAGAAAATAAGTCTTTTTCGGAATCTAGATGACCTCGAATGACAAGCACTTTCAGAGAGTCTTGCTCGTTCGGTCGTTTAGGGTGATCTTGAGAATTTCAGCACAATTTGAAACCGAAGGTTACGAGCCGCCAAATGGTAGTCCATCTGGCGACGCATACTAATGATTTAAAAAACGTTTTTAATGAAGTGACATTAGATTCAAATTTATATCCGTTATAGATAATTACATTGCGAGAGAAATAACAGGCGTTAAAACGATATATACCATGCTAAGTCATGCATACACAAAATTAATAATACAATATAAATTGAAAACGTTCAAAGAGAATATTAAAAATGAGTAAAATGTCTTTTTTCGGCTTCTTGATGACCTAGAATGTCAAGACACTATCTAGGAGTCTTTATGTTAGGGTCGTTTTAGGGTGATCTCGAGAATTTCAGCACAATTTGAAACCGAAGGTTATGCGCCGCCAAATGGTACTCCATCTGGCGGCGCATATTAATGATTTAAAAAAGCGTGTTTAATGAAGTGATATTAGATTCAAATTTATATGCGTTATACATAATTACATTCGATCGAAATAATAGGCCTTAAAACAATATGTATTATGCTAAGTCATGCATACACAAAGGAATAATATGAATGAAATTCAAAACGCTCAAAATCGAAAAGCAAATTTGAAGGCACTCGAGGCCTCGTTTCGAAAAATATTTGGGACAAACCGCCTACGGCAGTTTTCCAATGGATAGATCCCGAAAAAATACATGATTTGAAAAAAACGGTGACTAAATCGGAGCTACGAGTCAAAGATACGATAGATCTAACATTTTGGCCAAAGACACAAAACACCAAGCACCACGAACCGTCGGTGGTGTTTGGTGCGTGGTGCGATTTTGCGAGAAAAGATGTCTTTTTAGAAATCTAGTCGACCTCGAATTGCAAGCACGTTCAACGAGTCTTGCTCGTTCGGCCGTTTTAGGGTGATCTTGAGAATTTCAGCACAATTTGAAACCGAAGGTGACGCGCCGCCAAATGGTAGTCCATCTGGCGGCGCATACTTATGATTTAAAAAATGTTTTTAATGAAGTGACATTAGATTCAAATTTATATCCGTTATAGATAATTACAGTGCAAGAGAAATAACAGACGTTAAAACGATATATACCATGCTAAGTCATGCATACACAAAACTAATAATACAATATAAATTGAAAACGTTCAAAGAGAACATTAAAAATGAGTAAAATGTCTTTTTCGGATTCTTGACGACCTCGAATGTCAAGACACTATCCAGGAGTCTTTTTGTTAGGGTCAGTTTAGGGTGATCTCGATAATTTCAGCACAATTTGAAACCGAAGGTTATGCACTACCAAATGGTACTCCATCTGGCGGCGCATATTAATGATTTAAAAAAACGTGTTTAATGAAGTGACATTAGATTCAAATTTATATGCGTTATACATAATTACATTCGAGTGAAATAATAGACCTTAAAACAATATGTACCATGCTAAGTCATGCATACACAAAGGAATAATATGAATGAAATTCAAAATTCTCAAAATCGAAAGACAAATTTGAAGGTTTCCAAGGCCTCGTTTCGAAAAATATTTTAGACAAACCGCCTACGACAGTTTGCCAACGGATAGATCCCGAAAAAATACACGATTTGAAAAAAACGGTGACTAAATCGGAGCTACGAGTCAAAAGATACGATAGATCTAACATTTTAGCCAAAGACACAAAACACCAAGTACCACGAACCGTCCGTGGTGTTTGGTGTGTGGTGTGATTTTGCGAGAAAAGATGTCTTTTTCGGAATCTAGACAACCTCGAATGGCAAGCATGTTCAGAGAGTCTTTCTCGTTCGGCCGTTTTACTGTGATCTTGAGAATTTCAGCACAATTTCAAAACCGAAGGTTACGCGCCGCCAAATGGTAGTCCATCTGGTGGCGCATACTAATGATTTAAAAAACGTTTTTAATAAAGTGACATTAGATTCAAATTTATATCCGTTGTAGATAATTACATTACGAGAGAAATAACAGGCATTAAAACGATATATACCATGCTAAGTATGTATATATATATATATATATATATATATATATATATATATATATATATATATATATATATATATATGTATATGTATATATATATATATGTATATGTATATATATATATATATATACACAAAACTAATAATACAATATAAATTGAAAACATTCAAAGAGAATATTAAAAATGAGTAAAATGTCTTTTTTCGGCTTCTTGATGACCTAGAATGTCAAGACACTATCTAGGAGTCTTTATGTTAGGGTCGTTTTAGGGTGATCTCGAGAATTTCAGCACAATTTGAAACCGAAGGTTATGCGCCGCCAAATGGTACTCCATTTGGCGGTGCATATTAATGAATTAAAAAAGCGTGTTTAATGAAGTGACATTAGATTCAAATTTATATACGTTATACATAATTACATTCGTGCGAAATAATAGGCCTTAAAACAATATGTATCAAGCTAAGTCATGCATACACAAAGGAATAATATGAATGAAATTCAAAATGCTCAAAATCGAAAAGCAAATTTGAAGGTTTTCGAGGCCTCGTTTCGAAAAATAATTGGGACAAACCGCCTACGGTAGTTTTCCAACAAATAGATCCCGAAAAAATACACGATTTGAAAATAAATGATGACTAAATCGGAGCTACGAGTCAAAAGATACGATAGATCTAACATTTTGGCCAAAGACACAAAACACCAAGCACCACGAACCGTCGGTGATGTTTAGTGCGTGGTGCGATTTTGCAAGAAAAGATGTGTTTTTTGGAATCTAGACAACCTCGAATGGCAAGCATGTTCAGAGAGTCTTGCTCGTTCGGCCGTTTTAGGGTGATCTTGAGAATTTCAGCACAATTTCAAAACCGAAGGTTACGCGCCGCCAAATGGTAGTCCATCTGGCGGCGCAGACTAATGATTTAAAAAACGTTTTTAATTAAGTGACATTAGATTCAAATTTATATCCGTTATAGATAATTACATTCCGAGAGAAATAACAGGCGTTAAAATGATATATACCATGCTAAGTCATGCATACACAAAACTAATAATACAATATAAATTGAAAACGTTCAAAGAGAACATTAAAAATGAGTAAAATGTCTTTTTTCGACTTCTTGACGACCTCGAATGTCAAGAAACTATCCGGGAGTCGTTATGTTAGGGTTGTTTTAGGGTAATCTCAAGAATTTCAGCACAATTTAAAACCGAAGGTTATACGCCGCCAAATGGTACTCCATCTGGCGGCGCATATTAATGATTTAAAAAAGCGTGTTTAATGAAGTGACATTAGATTTAAATTTATATGCGTTATACATAATTACATTCGATTGAAAAAATATGCCTTAAAACAATATGTACTGCTAAGTCATGCATACACAAATGAATAATATGAATGAAATTCAAAACGCTCCAAATCGAAAGGCAAATTAGAAGGCTTTCGAGGCCTCATTTCGAAAAATATTTGAGAAAAACTGCCTACGGCAGTTTGCCAATGGATAGATCCCGAAAAAATACACGATTTGAAAAAAAACGGTGACTAAATCGGAGCTACGAGTCAAAAGATACGATAGATCTAACATTTTTTTCAAAGACACAAAACAACACGCACCACGAACCGTCGGTGATTTTTGGTGCGTGGTGAGATTTTGTGAGAAAATAAGTCTTTTTTGGAATCTAGACGACCTCGAATGACAAGCACTTTCAAAGAGTCTTGCTCGTTCGGTCGTTTAGGGTGATCTTGAGAATTTCAGCACAATTTGAAACCGAAGGTTACGAGCCGCCAAATGGTAGTCCATCTGGCGGCGCATACTAATGATTTAAAAAACGTTTTTAATGAAGTGACATTAGATTTAAATTTATATCCGTTATAGATAATTACATTGTGAGAGAAATAATAGGCGTTAAAACGATATATACCATGCTAAGTTATGCATACACAAAATTAATAATACAATATAAATTGAAAACGTTCAAAGAGAATATTTAAAATGAGTAAAATGTCTTTTTTCGACTTCTTGATGACCTAGAATGTCAAGACACTATCTACGAGTCTTTATGTTAGGGTCGTTTTAGGGTGATATCGAGAATTTCAGCATAATTTGAAACCGAAGGTTATGCGCCGCCAAATGGTACTCCATCTGGCGGCGCATATTAATGATGTAAAAAAGCTTGTTTAATGAAGTGACATTAGATTCAAATTTATATGCGTTATACATAATTACATTCGAGCGAAATAATAGGCCTTAAAACAATATGTATCATGCTAAGTCATGCTTACACAAAGGAATAATATGAATGAAATTCAAAACGCTCAAAATCGAAATGAAAATTTGAAGGTTTTCGAGGCCTCGTTTCGAAAAATATTTGGGACAAACTACCTACGACAGTTTGTCAATGGATAGATCCCAAAAAAATACACGATTTGAAAAAAAAAATGGTGACTAAATCGGAGCTACGAGTTAAAAGATACGATAGATCTAAAATTTTGGCCAAACTCACAAAACACCAAGCACCACGAACCGTCAGCGGTGTTTGGTGCGTGGTGCGATTTTGCGAGAAAATATGGCTTTTTTAGAATCTAGACAACCTCGAATGGCAAGCACGTTTAAAGAGTCTTGCTCTTTCGGCCGTTTTAGTGTGATCTTGAGAATTTCAGCACAATTTTAAACCGAAGGTTACGCGCCGACAAATGGTAGTCCATCTGGCGGCGCATACTAATGATTAAAAAAACGTTTTTAATGAAGTGACATTAGATTCAGATTTATATCCGTTATATATAATTACATTGCGAGAGAAATAACAGGCGTTAAAACGATATATATCATGCTAAGTCATGCATACACAAAACTAATAATACAATATAAATTGAAAACGTTCAAAGAGAATATTAAAAATGAGTAAAATGTCTATTTTCGGCTTCTTGACAACCTCGAATGTCAAGACACTATCCAGGAGTCTTTCTGTTAGGGTCGTTTTAGGGTGATCTCGAGAATTTCAGCACAATTTCAAGCCGAAGGTTAGGCGCCGCCAAATGGTACTCCATCTGGCGGCGCATATTATTGATTTAAAAAATCGTGTTTAATGAAGTGACATTAGATTCAAATTTATATGCGTTATACATAATTACATTCGAGTGAAACAACAGGCCTTAAAACAATATTTACCATGCTAAGTCATGCATACACAAAGGAATAATATGAATGAAATTCAAAACGCTCAAAATCGAAAGGCAAATTTGAAGGTTTTCGAGGCCTCTTTTCGAAAAATATTTGGGACAAACCGCCTACAGAAGTTTGCCAACAGATAGATCCCAAAAGAATACACGATTTGAAAAAAACGGTGACTAAATCGGAGGTACGAGTCAAAAGATACGATAGATCTAACATTTTGGCCAAAGACACAAAACACCAAGCACCACGAACCGTCGGTGGTGTTTGGTGCGTGGTACGATTTTGCGAGAAAAGATGTCTTTTTCGGAATCTAGACAACCTCGAATGGCAAGAACGTTCAGAGATTCTTGCTCGTTCGACTGTTTTAGGGTGATCTTGAGAATTTTAGCACAATTTGAAACCGAAGGTTACGCGCCACCAAATGGTAGTCCATCTGGCGGCTCATACTAATGATTTAAAAAACGTTTTTAATGAAGTGACATTAGATTCAAATTTATATCCATTATAGATAATTACATTGCGAGAGAAATAATAGGCGTTAAAACGATATATACCATGCTAAGTCATGCATACACAAAACTAATAATACAATATAAATTGAAAACGTTCAAAGAGAACATTAAAAATGAGTAAAATGTCTTTTTTCGGCTTCTTGACGACCTCGAATGTTAAGACACTATCAAGGTGTCTTTATGTTAGGGTTGTTTTAGGGTGATCTCGAGAATTTCAGCATAATTTGAAACCGAAGATTATGCGCCGCCAAATGGTACTCCATCTGGCGGCGCATATTAATGATTTAAAAAAAGCGTGTTTAATAAAGAGACATTAGATTCAAATTTATATGCGTTATACATAATTACATTCGAGTGAAATAATAGGCCTTAAAACAATATGTACCATGCTAAGTCATGCATACACAAAGGAATAATATGAATGAAATTCAAAACGCTCAAAATCGAAAGGCAAATTTGAAGGTTTTCGAGGCCTCGTTTCGAAAAATATTTGGGAAAAACTGCCTACGGAAGTTTGCCAGTGGATAGATCCCGAAAAAATACACGATCATCGGAGGTACGAGTGAAAAGATATGATAGATCTAACATTTTGGCCAAAGACACAAAACACCAAGCACCACGAACCGTCGGTGGTGTTTGGTGCGTGGTGCGATTTTGCGAGAAAAGATGTCTTTTTCAGAATCTAGACAACCTTGAATGGGAAGCACATTCAGAGAGTCTTGCTCGTTCAGCCGTTTTAGGGTAATCTTGAGAATTTCAGCACAATTTGAAACCGAAGGTTACGCGCCTGCAAATGGTAGTCCATATGGCGGCGCATACTAATGATTTAAAAAACGTTTTTAATGAAGTGACATTAGATTCAAATTTATATCCGTTATAGATAATTACATTGCGAGAGAAATAACAGGCGTTAAAACGATATATACCATGCTAAGTCATGCATACATAAAACTAATAATACAATATAAATTGAAAACGTTCAAAGAGAACATTAAAAATAAGTAAAATGTCTTTTTCAGCTTCTTGATGACCTCGAATGTCAAGACTCTATCCAGGAGTCTTAATCTTAGGGTCGTTTTAGGGTGATCTCGAGAATTTCAGCACAATTTGAAACCGAAGGTTATGCGCCGCCAAATGGTAATCCATCTGGCGGCGCATATTAATGATTTAAAAAAAGCGTGTTTAATAAAGTGACATTAGATTCAAATTTATATGCGTTATACATAATTACATTCGAGTGAAATAATAGGCCTTAAAACAATATGTACCATGCTAAGTCATGCATACACAAAGGAATAATATGAATGAAATTCAAAACGCTCAAAATCGAAAGGCAAATTTGAAGGTTTTCGAGGCCTCGTTTAGAAAAATATTTGGGACAAACTGCCTACGGAAGTTTGCCAGCGGATAGATCCCAAAAAAATACACGATTTGAAAAAAAAACGGTGACTAAATCGGAGGTACGAGTGAAAAGATATGATAGATCTAACATTTTGGCCAAAGACACAAAACACCAAGCACCACGAACCGTCGGTGGTGTTTGGTGCGTGGTGTGATTTTGCGAGAAAAGATGTCTTTTTCAGAATCTAGACAACCTTGAATGGGAAGCACGTTCAGAGAGTCTTGCTCGTTCAGCCGTTTTAGGGTAATCTTGAGAATTTCAGCACAATTTGAAACCAAAGGTTACGCGCTCCAAATGGTAGTCCATATGGCGGCGCATACTAATGATTTAAAAAACATTTTTAATGAAGTGACATTAGATTCAAATTTATATCCGTTATAGATAATTACATTGCGAGAGAAATAACAGGCGTTAAAATGATATATATACCATGCTAAGTCATGCATACACAAAACTAATAATACAATATAAATTGAAAACGTTCAAAGAGAACATTAAAAATAAGTAAAATGTCTTTTTTCGGCTTCTTGATGACCTCGAATGTCAAGACACTATCCAGGAGTCTTAATCTTAGGGTCGTTTTAGGGTGATCTCGAGAATTTCAGCACAATTTGAAATCGAAGTTTATGCGCCCCCAAATGGTACTCCATCTGGCGGCGCATATTAATGATTTAAAAAAGCGTGTTTAATCAAGTGACATTAGAATCAAATTTATATGCGTTATACATAATTACATTCGAGTGAACTAATAGGCCTTAAAACAATATGTACCATACTAAGTCATGCATACACAAAGGAATAATAAGAATAAAATTTAAAACGCTCAAAATCGAAAGGAAAATTTGAAGGTCTTCGAGGCCTCATTTGGATAAATATTTGGGACAAACTGCCTACGGCAGTTTTCCAATGAATAGATCCCGAAAAAATACACGATTTGAAAAAAACGGTGACTAAATCGGAGCTACGAGTCAAAATATACGATAGATCTAACATTTTAGCCAAAGACACAAAACACCAAGTACCACGAACCGTCCGTGGTCTTTGGTGTGTGGTGCGATTTTGCGAGAAAAGATGTCTTTTTCGGAATCTAGACAACCTCAAATGGCAAGCACATTCAGAGAGTCTTGCTCGTTCGGCCTTTTTAGGGTGATCTTGAGAATTTCAACACAATTTCAAAACCTAAGGTTACGCGCCGCCAAATGGTAGTCCATCTGGCGGCGCATACTAATAATTTAAAAAACATTTTTAATGAAGTGACATTAGATTCAAATTTATATCCGTTATAGATAATTACATTGCGAGAGAAATAACAGGCGTTAAAACAATATATACCATGCTAAGTCATGCATACACAAAACTAATAATACAATATAAATTGAAGACGTTCAAAGAGAACATTAAAAATGAGTAAAATGTCTTTTTTTGACTTCTTGACGACCTCGAATGTCAAGAAACTATCCGGGATTCGTTATGTTAGGGTTGTTTTAGGGTAATCTCGAGAATTTCAGCACAATTTGAAACCGAAGGTTATGCGCCGCCAAATGGTATTCCATCTGGCGGCGCATATTAATGATTTAAAAAAACGTGTTTAATGAAGTGACATTAGATTCAAATTTATATGCGTTATACATAATTACATTCGAGCGAAATAATAGGCCTTAAAACAATATGTATCATGCTAAGTCATCCATACACAAAGGAATAATATGAATGAAATTCAAAACGCTCAAAATCGAAATGCAAATTTGAAGGTTTTCGAGGCCTCGTTTCGAAAAATATTTGGGACAAACTGCCTACGACAGTTTGTCAACAAATAGATCCCGAAAAAATACACGATTTGAAAAAAAACGGTGACTAAATCGGAGCTACGAGTCAAAAGATACGATAGATCTAAAATTTTGGCCAAAGTCACAAAACACCAAGCACCACGAACCATCAGTGGTGTTTGGTGCGTGGTGCGATTTTGCGAGAAAATATGGCTTTTTTAGAATCTAGACAACCTCGAATGGTAAGCACGTTCAAAGAGTCTTGCTCTTTCGGCCGTTTTAGTGTGATCTTGAGAATTTCAGCACAATTTGAAACCGAAGGTTACGTGCCGACAAATGGTAGTCCATCTGGCGGCGCATACTAATGATTCAAAAAACGTTTTTAATGAAGTGACATTAGATTCAGATTTATATCCGTTATATATAATTACATTGCGAGAGAAATAACAGGCGTTAAAACGATATATATCATGCTAAGTCATGCATACACAAAACTAATAATACAATATAAATTGAAAACGTTCAAAGAGAACATTAAAAATGAGTAAAATGCCTATTTTCGGCTTCTTGACAACCTCGAATGTCAAGACATTATCCGGGAGTGGTTATGTTAGGGTTGTTTTAGGGTAATCTCGAGAATTTCAGCACAATTTAAAACCGAAGGTTATGCGCCGCCAAATGGTACTCCATCTGGCAGCGCATATTAATGATTTAAAAAAAGCGTGTTTAATGAAGTGACATTCGATTTAAATTTATATGCATTATACATAATTACATTCGATTGAAAAAATATGCCTTAAAACAATATGTACTGCTAAGTCATGCATACACAAATGAATAATATGAATGAAATTCAAAACGCTCAAAATCGAAAGGCAAATTTGAAGGCTTTCGAGGCCTCTTTTCGAAAGATATTTGAGAAAAACTGCCTACGGCAGTTTGCCAATGGATAGATCCCGAAAAAATACACGAAAAAAAAACGGTGACTAAATCGGAGCTACGAGTCAAAAGATACGATAGATCTAACATTTTAGCCAAAGACACAAAACAACAAGCACCACGAACCGTCGGTGGTGTTTGGTGCGTGGTACGATTTTGCGAGAAAAGATGTCTTTTTCGGAATCTAGACAACCTCGAATGGCAAGAACGTTCAGAGATTCTTGCTCGTTCGGCCGTTTTAGGGTGATCTTGAGAATTTCAGCACAATTTGAAACCGAAGGTTACGAGCCGCCAAATGGTAGTCCATCTGGCGACGCACACTAATGATTTAAAAAACGTTTTTAATGAAGTGACATTAGATTCAAATTTATATCCGTTATAGATAATTACATTGCGAGAGAAATAACAGGCGTTAAAACGATATATACCATGCTAAGTCATGCATACACAAAATTAATAATACAATATAAATTGAAAACGTTCAAAGAGAATATTAAAAATGAGTAAAATGTCTTTTTTCGGCTTCTTGACGACCTAGAATGTCAAGACACTATCCAGGAGTCTTTATGTTAGGGTCGTTTTAGGGTGATCTCGAGAATTTTAGCACAATTTGAAACCGAAGGTTATGCGCCGCCAAATGGTACTCCATCTGGCGGCGCATATTAATGATTTAAAAAAGCGTGTTTAATGAAGTGATATTAGATTCAAATTTATATGCGTTATACATAATTACATTCGAGCGAAATAATAGGCCTTAAAACAATATGTATTATGCTAAGTCATGCATACACAAAGGAATAATATGAATGAAATTCAAAAAGCTCAAAATCGAAAAGCAAAGTTGAAGGTTTTCGAGGCCTCGTTTTGAAAAATAATTGTTACAAACCGCCTACGGCAGTTTGCCAACAAATAGATCCCGAAAAAATACACGATTTAAAAAAAAATGGTGACTAAATCAGAGCTACGAGTCAAAAGATATGATAGATCTAACATTTCGGCCAAAGACACAAAACACCAAGCACCACGAACCGTCGGTGATGTTTGGTGCGTGGTGCGATTTTGCAAGAAAAGATGTGTTTTTCGGAATCTAGACAACCTCGAATGGAAAGCATGTTCAGAGAGTCTTGCTCGTTCGGCCGTTTTAGGGTGATCTTGAGAATTTCAGCACAATTTCAAAACCGAAGGTTACGCGCATCCAAATGGTAGTCCATCTGGCGGCGCATACTAATGATTAAAAAAAAACGTTTTTAATGAAGTGACATTAGATTCAAATTTATATCCGTTATAGATAATTACATTGCAAGAGAAATAACAGGCGTTAAAACGATATATACCATTCTAAGTCATGCATACACAAAACTAATAATACAATATAAATTGAAAACGTTCAAAGAGAACATTAAAAATGAGTAAAATGTCTTTTTTTGACTTCTTGACGACCTCGAATGTCAAGAAACTATCCAGGATTTTTTCTGTTAGGGTCGTTTTAGGGTGATCTCTAGAATTTCAGCACAATTTCAAACCGAAGGTTATGTGCCGCCAAATGGTACTCCATCTGGCGGCGCATATTAATGATTTAAAAAATCGTGTTTAATGAAGTGACATTAGATTCAAATTTATATACGTTATACATAATTACATTCGAGTGAAATAATAGGCCTTAAAACAATATGTACCATGCTAAGTCATGCATACACAAAGGAATAATATGAATGAAATTCAAAACGCTCAAAATCGAAAGGCAAATTTGAAGGTTTTCGAGGCCTCGTTTCGAAAAATATTTGGAACAAACCGCCTACGGAAGTTTGCCAACGGATAGATCCCAAAAGAATACACGATTTGAAAAAACAGTGACTAAATCGGAGCTACGAGTCAAAAGATACGATAGATCTAACATTTTGGCCAAAGACACAAAACACCAAGCACCACGAACCATCGGTGGTGTTTGGTATGTGGTACGATTTTGTGAGAAAAGATGTCTTTTTCAGAATCTAGACAACCTCGAATGGCAAGCACGTTCAGATATTCTTGCTCGTTCAGCCGTTTTAGGGTGATCTTGAGAATTTTAGCACAATTTGAAACCGAAGGTTACGCGCCACCAAATGGTAGTCCATCTGGCGGCGCATACTAATGATTTAAAAAACATTTTTAATGAAGTGACATTAGATTCAAATTTATATCCATTATAGATAATTACATTGCGAGAGAAATAATAGGCATTAAAACGATATATACCATGCTAAGTCATGCATACACAAAACTAATAATACAATATAAATTGAAAACATTCAAAGAGAACATTAAAAATGAGTAAAATGTCTTTTTTCGGCTTCTTGACGACCTCGAATGTCAAGACACTATCCAGGAGTCTTTATGTTAGGGTCGTTTTAGGGTGATCTCGAGAATTTCAGCACAATTTGAAACCGAAGATTATGAGCCGCCAAATGGTACTCCATCTGGCGGCACATATTAATGATTTAAAAAAAGCGTGTTTAATAACGTGACATTAGATTCAAATTTATATGTGTTATACATAATTACATTCGAGTGAAATAATAGGCCTTAAAACAATATGTACCATGCTAAGTCATGCATACACAAAGGAATAATATGAATGAAATTCAAAACGCTCAAAATCGAAAGGCAAATTTAAAGGTTTTCGAGGCCTCGTTTCGAAAAATATTTGGGACAAACTGCCTACGGAAGTTTGCCAACGGATAGATCCCGAAAAAATACACGATTTGAAAAAAAACGGTGACTAAATCGGAGGTACGAGTGAAAAGATATGATAGATCTAACATTTTGGCCAAAGACACAAAACACCAAGCACCACGAACCGTCGGTGGTGTTTGGTGCGTAGTTCGATTTTGCGAGAAAAGATGTCTTTTTCAGAATCTAGACAACCTTGAATGGGAAGCATGTTCAGAGAGTCTTGCTCGTTCAGCCGTTTTAGGGTAATCTTGAGAATTTCAGCACAATTTGAAACCGAAGGTTACGCGCCTCCAAATGGTAGTCCATATGGCGGCGCATACTAATGATTTAAAAAACGTTTTTAATGAAGTGACATTAGATTTAAATTTATATCCGTTATAGATAATTACATTGCGAGAGAAATAACAGGCATTAAAATGATATATACCATGCTAAGTCATGCATACACAAAACTAATAATACAATATAAATTGAAAACGTTCAAAGAGAACATTAAAAATAAGTAAAATGTCTTTTTTCGGCTTCTTGATGACCTCGAATGTCAAGACACTATCCAGGAGACTTAATCTTAGGGTCGTTTTAGGGTGATCTCGAGAATTTCAGCACAATTTGAAATCGAAGTTTATGCGACGCCAAATGGTACTCCATCTGGCGGCGCATATTAATGATTTAAAAAAGCGTGTTTAATCAAGTGACACTAGAATCAAATTTATATGCGTTATACATAATTACATTCGAGTGAACTAATAGGCCTTAAAACAATATGTACCATGCTAAGTCATGCATACACAAAGGAATAATATGAATAAAAATTAAAACGCTCAAAATCGAAAGGCAAATTTGAAGGCATTCGAGGCCTCGTTTCGAAAAATATTTGGGACAAACCGCCTACAGCAGTTTTCCAATGGATAGATCGCGAAAAAATACACGATTTGAAAAAAACGGTGACTAAATCGGAGCTACGAGTCAAAAGATACGATAGATCTAACATTTTGGCCAAAGACACAAAACACCAAGCACCACGAACCGTCGGTGGTGTTTGGTGCGTGATGCGATTTTGCGAGAAAAGATGTCTTTTTCGAAATCTAGTCGACCTAGAATGGCAAGCACGTTCAAAGAGTCTTGCTCGTTCGGCCGTTTTAGGGTGATCTTGAGAATTTCAGCACAATTTGAAACCGAAGGTGATGAGCCGCCAAATGGTAGTCCATCTGGCGGCGCATACTAATGATTTAAAAAACGTTTTTAATGAAGTGACATTAGATTCAAATTTATATCCGTTATAGATAATTACAGTGCGAGAGAAATAACAGACGTTAAAACGATATATACCATGCTAAGTCATCCTTACACAAAACTAATAATACAATATAAATTGAAAAGGTTCAAAGAGAACATTAAAAATGAGTAAAATGTCTTTTTCGGATTCTTGACGACCTCGAATGTCAAGACACTATCCAGGAGTCTTTATGTTATGGTCATTTTAGGGTGATCTCGATAATTTCAGCACAATTTGAAACCGAAGGTTATGCGCTGCCAAATGGTACTCCATCTGGCGGCGCATATTAATGATTTAAAAAAGCGTGTTTAATGAAGTGACATTAGATTCAAATTTATATGCGTTATACATAATTACATTCGAGTGAAATAATAGGCCTTAAAACAATATGTACCATGCTAAGTCATGCATACATAAAAGAATAATATGAATGAAATTCAAAACGCTCAAAATCGAAAGGCAAATTTGAAGGTTTTCGAGGCTTCGTTTCGAAAAATATTTGGGACAAACCGCCTACGGTAGTTTGCCAATGGATAGATCCCAAAAAATACACGATTTTAAAAAAAACGGTGACTAAATCGGAGATACGAGTCAAAAGATACGATAGATCTAACATTTTCGCCAAAGACACAAAACACCAAGCACTACGAACCGTCTGTGGTGTTTGGTGCGTGGTGAGATTTTGCGAGAAAAGATGTCTTTTTCGAAATCTAGACAACCTCGAATGGCAAGCACGTTCAGAGAGTCTTGCTCGTTCGGACGTTTTAGGGTGATCTTGAGAATTTCAGCACAATTTGAAACCGAAGGTTACGCGTCGCCAAATGGTAGTCCATCTGGTGGCGCATACTAATGATTTAAAAAACGTTTTTAATGAAGTGACATTAGATTCAAATTTATAACCGTTATAGATAATTACATTGCGAGAGAAATAATAGGCGTTAAAACGATATATACCAAGCTAAGTCATGCATTCACAAAACTAATAATACAATATAAATTGAAAACGTTCAAAGAGAACATTAAAAATGAGTACAATGTCTTTTTTCGGCTTCTTGACGACCTCGAATGTCAAGACACTATCCAGGAGTCTTTATGTTAGGGTCGTTTTAGGGTGATCTCGAGAATTTCAGCACAATTTGAAACCGAAGATTATGCGCCGCCAAATGGTACTCCATCTGGCGGCGCATATTAATGATTTAAAAAAAGCGTGTTTAATAACGTGACATTAGATTCAAATTTATATGTGTTATACATAATTACATTCGAGTGAAATAATAGGCCTTAAAACAATATGTACCATGCTAAGTCATGCATACACAAAGGAATAATATGAATGAAATTCAAAACGCTCAAAATCGAAAGGCAAATTTAAAGGTTTTCGAGGCCTCGTTTCGAAAAATATTTGGGACAACCTGCCTACGGAAGTTTGCCAACGGAAAGATCCCGAAAAAAATACACGATTTGAAAAAAATACGGTGACTAAATCGGAGGTACGAGTGAAAAGATATGATAGATCTAACATTTTGGCCATAGACACAAAACACCAAGCACCACGAACCGTCGGAGGTGTTTGGTGCGTGGTTTGATTTTGCGAGAAAAATTGTCTTTTTCAGAATCTAGACAACCTTGAATGGGAAGCACGTTCAGAGAGTCTTGCTCGTTCAGCCGTTTTAGGGTAATCTTGAGAATTTCAGCACAATTTGAAACCGAAGGTTACGCGCCTCCAAATGGTAGTCCATATGGCGGCGCATACTAATGATTTAAAAAATGTTTTTAATGAAGTGACATTAGATTCAAATTTATATCCGTTATAGATAATTATATTGCGAGAGAAATAACAGGCATTAAAATGATATATACCATGCTAAGTCATGCATACACAAAACTAATAATACAATATAAATTGAAAACGTTCAAAGAGAACATTAAAAATAAGTAAAATGTCTTTTTTCGGCTTCTTGATGACCTCGAATGTCAAGACACTATCCAGGAGACTTAATCTTAGGGTCGTTTTAGGGTGATCTCGAGAATTTCAGCACAATTTGAAATCGAAGTTTATGCGCCGCCAAATGGTACTCCATCTGGCGGCGCATATTAATGATTTAAAAAAGCGTGTTTAATCAAGTGACATTAGAATCAAATTTATATGCGTTATACATAATTACATTCGAGTGAACTAATAGGCCTTAAAACAATATGTACCATGCTAAGTCATGCATACACAAAGGAATAATATGAATAAAAATTAAAACGCTCAAAATCGAAAGGCAAATTTGAAGGCATTCGAGGCCTCGTTTCAAAAAATATTTGGGACAAACCGCCTACAGCAGTTTTCCAATGGATAGATCGCGAAAAAATACACGATTTGAAAAAAACGGTGACTAAATCGGAGCTACGAGTCAAAAGATACGATAGATCTAACATTTTGGCCAAAGACACAAAACACCAAGCACCACGAACCGTCGGTGGTGTTTGGTGCGTGGTGCGATTTTGCGAGAAAAGATGTCTTTTTCGAAATCTAGTCGACCTAGAATGGCAAGCACGTTCAAAGAGTCTTGCTCGTTCGGCCGTTTTAGGGTGATCTTGAGAATTTCAGCACAATTTAAAACCGAAGGTGACGAGCCGCCAAATGGTAGTCCATCTGGCGGCGCATACTAATGATTTAAAAAACGTTTTTAATGAAGTGACATTAGATTCAAATTTATATCCGTTATAGATAATTACAGTGCGAGAGAAATAACAGACGTTAAAACGATATATACTATGCTAAGTCATGCTTACACAAAACTAATAATACAATATAAATTGAAAAGGTTCAAAGAGAACATTAAAAATGAGTAAAATGTCTTTTTCGGATTCTTGACGACCTCGAATGTCAAGACACTATCCAGGAGTCTTTATGTTATGGTCATTTTAGGGTGATCTCGATAATTTCAGCACAATTTGAAACCGAAGGTTATGCGCTGCCAAATGGTACTCCATCTGGCGGCGCATATTAATGATTTAAAAAAGCGTGTTTAATGAAGTGACATTAGATTCAAATTTATATGCGTTATACATAATTACATTCGAGTGAAATAATAGGCCTTAAAACAATATGTACCATGCTAAGTCATGCATACATAAAGGAATAATATGAATGAAATTCAAAACGCTCAAAATCGAAAGGCAAATTTGAAGGTTTTCGAGGCTTCGTTTCGAAAAATATTTGGGACAAACCGCCTACGGTAGTTTGCCAATGGATAGATCCCAAAAAATACACGATTTGAAAAAAAACGGTGACTAAATCGGAGATACGAGTCAAAAGATACGATAGATCTAACATTTTCGCCAAAGACACAAAACACCAAGCACTACGAACCGTCGGTGGTGTTTGGTGCGTGGTGAGATTTTGCGAGAAAAGATGTCTTTTTCGAAATCTAGACAACCTCGAATGGCAAGTACATTCAGAGAGTCTTGCTCGTTCGGACGTTTTAGGGTGATCTTGAGAATTTCAGCACAATTTGAAACCGAAGGTTACGCGTCGCCAAATGGTAGTCCATCTGGTGGCGCATACTAATGATTTAAAAAACGTTTTTAATGAAGTGACATTAGATTCAAATTTATAACCGTTATAGATAATTACATTGCGAGAGAAATAATAGGCGTTAAAACGATATATACCAAGCTAAGTCATGCATTCACAAAACTAATAATACAATATAAATTGAAAACGTTCAAAGAGAACATTAAAAATGAGTACAATGTCTTTTTTCGGCTTCTTGACGACCTCGAATGTCAAGACACTATCCAGGAGTCTTTATGTTAGGGTCGTTTTAGGGTGATCTCGAGAATTTCAGCACAATTTGAAACCGAAGATTATGCGCCGCCAAATGGTACTCCATCTGGCGGCGCATATTAATGATTTAAAAAAAGCGTGTTTAATAACGTGACATTAGATTCAAATTTATATGTGTTATACATAATTACATTCGAGTGAAATAATAGGCCTTAAAACAATATGTACCATGCTAAGTCATGCATACACAAAGGAATAATATGAATGAAATTCAAAACGCTCAAAATCGAAAGGCAAATTTAAAGGTTTTCGAGGCCTCGTTTCGAAAAATATTTGGGACAAACTGCCTACGGAAGTTTGCCAACGGAAAGATCCCTAAAAAATACACGATTTGAAAAAAATACGGTGACTAAATCGGAGGTACGAGTGAAAAGATATGATAGATCTAACATTTTGGCCAAAGACACAAAACACCAAGCACCACGAACCGTCGGAGGTGTTTGGTGCGTGGTTTGATTTTGCGAGAAAAATTGTCTTTTTCAGAATCTAGACAACCTTGAATGGGAAGCACGTTCAGAGAGTCTTGCTCGTTCAGCCGTTTTAGGGTAATCTTGAGAATTTCAGCACAATTTGAAACCGAAGGTTACGCGCCTCCAAATGGTAGTCCATATGGCGGCGC
Organism: Rutidosis leptorrhynchoides; assembly: GCF_046630445.1. Classification (NCBI taxonomy): domain Eukaryota; kingdom Viridiplantae; phylum Streptophyta; class Magnoliopsida; order Asterales; family Asteraceae; genus Rutidosis; species Rutidosis leptorrhynchoides. The sequence goes on from NC_092339.1 coordinate 12,190,553, forward strand.
ATACTAATGATTTAAAAAATGTTTTTAATGAAGTGACATTAGATTCAAATTTATATCAGTTATAGATAATTATATTGCGAGAGAAATAACAGGCATTAAAATGATATATACCATGCTAAGTCATGCATACACAAAACTAATAATACAATATAAATTGAAAACGTTCAAAGAGAACATTAAAAATAAGTAAAATGTCTTTTTTCGGCTTCTTGATGACCTCGAATGTCAAGACACTATCCAGGAGACTTAATCTTAGGGTCGTTTTAGGGTGATCTCGAGAATTTCAGCACAATTTGAAATCGAAGTTTATGCGCCGCCAAATGGTACTCCATCTGGCGGCGCATATTAATGATTTAAAAAAGCGTGTTTAATCAAGTGACATTAGAATCAAATTTATATGCGTTATACATAATTACATTCGAGTGAACTAATAGGCCTTAAAACAATATGTACCATGCTAAGTCATGCATACACAAAGGAATAATATGAATAAAAATTAAAACGCTCAAAATCGAAAGGCAAATTTGAAGTCATTCGAGGCCTCGTTTCGAAAAATATTTGGGACAAACCGCCTACAGCAGTTTTCCAATGGATAGATCGCGAAAAAATACACGATTTGAAAAAAACGGTGACTAAATCGGAGCTATGAGTCAAAAGATACGATAGATCTAACATTTTGGCCAAAGACACAAAACACCAAGCACCACGAACCGTCGGTGGTGTTTGGTGCGTGGTGCGATTTTGCGAGAAAAGATGTCTTTTTCGAAATCTAGTCGACCTAGAATGGCAAGCACGTTCAAAGAGTCTTGCTCGTTCGGCCGTTTTAGGGTGATCTTGAGAATTTCAGCACAATTTGAAACCGAAGGTGACCAGCCGCCAAATGGTAGTCCATCTGGCGGCGCATACTAATGATTTAAAAACGTTTTTAATGAAGTGACGTTAGATTCAAATTTATATCCTTTATAGATAATTATAGTGCGAGAGAAATAACAGACGTTAAAACGATATATACCATGCTAAGTCATGCTTGCACAAAACTAATAATACAATATAAATTGAAAAAGTTCAAAGAGAACATTAAAAATGAGTAAAATGTCTTTTTCGGATTCTTGACGATCTCGAATGTCAAGACACTATCCAGGAGTCTTTATGTTATGGTCATTTTAGGGTGATCTCGATAATTTCAGCATAATTTGAAATCGAAGGTTATGCGCTGCCAAATGGTACTCCATCTGGCGGCGCATATTAATGATTTAAAAAAGCGTGTTTAATGAAGTGACATTAGATTCAAATTTATATGCGTTATACATAATTACATTCGAGTGAAATAATAGGCCTTAAAACAATATGTACCATGCTAAGTCATGCATACATAAAGGAATAATATGAATGAAATTCAAAACGCTCAAAATCGAAAGGCAAATTTGAATGTTTTCGAGGCCTCGTTTCGAAAAATATTTGGGACAAACCGCCTACGGCAGTTTGCCAATGGATAGATCCCAAAAAATACACGATTTGAAAAAAAACGGTGACTAAATCGGAGATACGAGTCAAAAGATACGATAGATCTAACATTTTCGCCAAAGACACAAAACACCAAGCACTACGAACCGTCGGTGGTGTTTGGTGCGTGGTGAGATTTTGCGAGAAAAGATGTCTTTTTCGAAATCTAGACAACCTCGAATGGCAAGCAAGTTCTGAGAGTCTTGCTCGTTCGGACGTTTTAGGGTGATCTTGAGAATTTCAGCACAATTTGAAACCGAAGGTTACGCGTCGCCAAATGGTAGTCCATCTGGTGGCGCATACTAATGATTTAAAAAACGTTTTTAATGAAGTGACATTAGATTCAAATTTATAACCGTTTTAGATAATTACATTGTGAGAGAAATAACAGGCATTAAAACGATATATACCATGCTAAGTCATGCATAAACAAAACTAATAATACATTATAAATTGAAAACGTTCAAAGAGAACATTAAAAATGAGTAAAATGTCTTTTTCGGATTCTTGACGACCTCGAATGTCAAGACACTATCCAGGAGTCTTTATGTTAGGGTCGTTTTACGGTGATCTCGAGAATTTTAGCACAATTTGAAACCGCAGGTTATGCGCCGCCAAATGGTACTCCATCTGGCGGCGCATATTAATGATTTAAAAACGCGTGTTTAATGAATTGACATTAGATTCAAATTTATATGCTTTATACATAATAACATTCGAGTGAAATAATAGGCCTTAAAACAATATGTATCATGCTAAGTCATGCATACACAAAGGAATAATATGAATGAAATTCAAAATGCTTAAAATCGAAAGGCAAATTTGAAGGTTTACGAAGCCTCGTTTCGAAAAATATTTGGGACAAACCGCCTACGGCAGTTTTCAAACGGATAGATCCCGAAAAATACACGATTTGAAAAAAAAACCGTGACTAATTCGGAGCTACGAGTCAAAAGATACGATAGATCTAACATTTTGGCCAAAGACACAAAACACCATACACCACGAACCGTCGGTGGTGTTTGGTGCGAGGTGCGATTTTGTGAGAAAAGATGACTTTTTTAGAATCTAGATAACTTCGAATGGCAAGCACGTTCAGAGAGTCTTGCTCGTTCGGCCGTTTTAGGGTGATCTTGAGAATTTCAGCACAATTTGAAACCGAAGGTTACGCGCCGCCAAATGGTAGTCCATCTGGCGGCGCATACTAATGATTTAAATAACGTTTTTAATGAAGTGACATTATATTCAAATTTATATCCGTTATAGATAATTACATTGCGAGAGAAATAACGGGCGTTAAAACGATATATACCATGCTAAGTCATGCATACACAAAACTAATAATACAATATATATTGAAAACGTTCAAAGAGAACATTAAAAATGAGTAAAATGTCTTTTTCGGATTCTTGACGGCCTCGAATGTCAAGACACTATCCAGAAGTCTTTATGTTAGGGTCGTTTTAGGGTGATATCGAGAATTTCAGCAAAATTTGAAACCGAAGGTTATGCGTCGCCAAATGGTACTCTCTCTGGCGGTGCATATTAATGATTTAAAAAACGTGTTTAATGAACTAACATTAGATTCAAATTTATATTCATTATACATAATTACATTCGAGTGAAATTATAGGCCTTAAAACAATATATACCATGTTAAGTGATGCATACACAAAGGAATAATATGAATGAAATTCAAAACGCTCAAAATCGAAAGGCAAATTTGAAGGCTTTCGAGGCCTCATTTCGAAAAATATTTGGGACAAACCTCCTACGGCAGTTTTCCAACGGATAGATCCCGAAAATATACACGATTTAAAAAAAACGGTGACTAAATCGGAGCTACGAGTCAAAAGATACGATAGATCTAATATTTTGGCCAAAGACACAAAACACCAAGCACCACGAACCGTCGGTGGTGTTTGGTGCGTGGTGCAATTTTGCGAGAAAAGATGTCTTTTTCGGAATCTACACAACCTCGAATGGCAATCACATTCAGGGAGTCTTGTTCGTTCGGCCGTTTTAGGTTGATCTTGAGAATTTCAGCACAATTTGAAACCGAAGGTTACGTGCCGCCAAATGGTAGTCCATCTGGCGGCGCATACTAATGATTTAAAAAACGTTTTTAATAAAGTGACATTATATTCAAATTATATATAACATGCTAAGTCAAGCATACACAAAATTAATAATACAGTATAAATTGAAAACGTTCAAAGAGAACATTAAAAATGAGTAAATGTCTTTTTTCTGCTTCTTGACGACCTCAAATGTCAAGACACTATCCAGGAGTCTTTATGTTAGGGTCATTTTAGGGTGATCTCGAGAATTTTAGCACAATTTGAAACCGAAGGTTATGCGCCGCCAAATGTGTGACGATCGCTCCAAATCCATATGGACGAACATGTCATTCATCGATTTCATTGCGAGGTATTTGACCTCTATATGATACGTTTTGTAAACATTGCATTCTTTTGAAAAGGCACACCATCAATGAATATTTAAATCAAAGGTTTTCGACATCTGATGATTTCTACATATAGACAATCACCGTAAATAATAGTTTACAATAGTACTTCCGTTGACAATGCAGTCAAAATAAGATACATGGTGTTGATTTTGTGAATGCAACGTTTTCTTGAATAAAGCATGCAAGACTCCATGCACATAGCTTGTATAACATGTAAGCAAACAGCGGAAGACTTCTAGGGAACCTGAGAATAAACATGCTAACAAGTGTCAACACAAAGGTTGGTGAGTTCATAGTTTTAGTGTTTCGCATAATCTGTATATAAAAGTGGATCACAAGATTTCAGTTGTTTCATCCATAAACGTTTATCAATAGATTCTACATAACAGAGCACCCTGTTAACTAAGCTTTAACGTTATAATGATAAATACCCCATTCGTTTTAATACACGCAAACCAACGTGTCCTAAACTCAAATAACACACGTCCGTTAAAAGGCTAGCGCTCTAGCTCGGACGGGGATGTCAAGCCCTATGGATCCATATACTGTTATTCACGCCCACCAGTCCATATCCTATGTACTGGCAGCTACTAGTTACCAAAGCTAAGGGATTTTCGGTTCAAACTCAGTGTAGAATTTAGTATGTACTTGTATCCATTGCGTTTTAAAATAAATTGCATGTATTCTCAGCCCAAAAATATAGATTGCAAAAGCAATTAAAAAGGGAGCAAATGAAACTCACCTTAGCAGCATATAAAGTCGTTCACCAAAATGTGACCGAAACTCGGATTACCAAATAACCGTAGATCTTAACCTAGAGAACATATGTCGGTCAATAAATGTCTATCAAGCTAGGTCAGGTCATAGTGTATCACAATCCTAATGCTCGATATCGACATACAAAAGTTATCCAAAGTCGTTTCAAAAAGTCAATTTTGACAGTTGTTTAACAAAACGAGACGTACCTTATATAAGGATTCATTTACTCGGTTGGTAATGTTCAAAAATCCAATTTATCAATCTCGTAAACAAGTTGTTTAAATCTTAATTGTAAATTCAAAAGCAATTTCAATTAACGTTAATCATAATTCAGTTGATCATATCTTTTAATCCGTTCATCGAAATTATTCGATATCTAAATGAAAAGTTATAGATTTTTCGCCAGCTTTCCAAAAACATGTATATCATATACCTTTTACCAGTAATATATGTAATTAATTCGTGATTCATTATAAACTGTTTAACGACGAAATTTAGCATACACGTATGTATAAATATATATACTCGAGCACTAGACATGGATACGCAATTAATATATAAAAGATAAAATATGAGTGCTTACGTATCAATATTGAGATTCAATATTGTAGGAAAGTACGTAGACGTAACGGAGATGATAAATACTAGGTTTGATTCATAAATATACCCCGAACATTACCCATAATTTTCTTAGCTCTATCCCGCTTGAAAACTCTTTTGAAAGTGACACGCTCAAGACCTCGTCGTAGTATTTTATGTATAATACTAATTAATAATATTAATAATAATAAGATTAATAATAATATTAATCTTAATAATAATAATAATAATAATAATAATAATAATAATAATAATAATAATAATAATAATAATAATAATAATAATAATAATAATATAAATAATAATAATAAATACTTACGGAGTAGTATTAATAGTGTGAGAAAACAGAACTGAAATCGTGCAATTTATAGAACCTTTTCTGAAAAAGTACCCCATGCGATCGCATGGGATTTGTGCTTCAAGGCCATGCGATCGCATGGCCCTCTGATCCAGCTCACAAACTTTTAACTTTTTGTTTGTCGACATAATTTTATATAATATATATAATATATTTAATTTATATAATTAATTATATATTATATTAAATTCACATGCATAGTTGACTTGTAATTTTTGTTCCGATAAGTCATACGTCATCACTCGACTTATGTCCCGGTTCCGGTTTTTCAAATGTCCTTTCGTACGCTGAGAAAACTTGTATTTTACATTTCGTGTCACGTACCTTTGTCAAAATATAGCCTTAAATTATTCCTAAACTATACCACTCAAAGTATAACTTAAACTTTCGAGTATTTTGATCATTTACTTCTATTTGTTAATATATATATAATAACAATTCATTTTTATGACCAAGTTAATATTATATTTTATCGTATTGTTAAATATATATTTTCAATATTAATAAATATGTTTTAAAATACATATTGCAAGTTATTCATATATCTAATTCCAACAGTTGATATTCCTTATTATTGTATGTGTCCAAATTACGTTATTTAAACAAACACTTTACCATTTATTCCGAATACCGTTAATAATGAATGATTTCCCAAATCAAAGTGGACCTTACAACAGAGACCCGTAATAATATCATAATCCTTAAGGGACTCAATAATTATCTTTTAATTCAATCGTTTGGCATAATCTTTTAACTCTGTATCTAAATATATCAATCAGATAATCAAACCAATAAGTTTAATGCACAGTATCATATAATCAACACTTTGTTACGTTTTCAAGTTATGGTATATATATGTATCAATTTACATAAAATTGTTCGCGAATCGTTGAGAACAATCGAAAGGTAATTGAATAGTTCAAAAATTTTGAGATTCAACTTTACAGACTTTGCTTATCATGTCGGAAACATTAATGATTAAGTTTAAATTTGGTCAGAAATTTCCGGGTCATCACAGTACCTACCCGTTAAAGAAATTTCGTCCCGAACTTTGAGTGAGGTCGTCATGGCTGACAATAAAAATATTTTCATGACGAATATGAGTTGGTAAATAGAATTTTATCACCATTGAATAATACGGATAAAACAATCCGATTACTCGAAGCGTATGAGAGAAGTTATCGTAATAGAGTGAAATGGAGAATAGAGATTCGTCTTATCTCTTGATGTAGTAACGATTGATTTTCGGAATTTAAGGAATAGAAAATCTTCATAATTTAAATAAGATTTGATTCTTCGGAATTTAAGGAAATTAGGATTTCCTTTGATTAAATGCGTAATCTGCCTCGATTGCTATGTCTGATATTTTGCTATAAATTAACCTCTTCCGTTTCATTTATTTTTACCACTCCTATAATCTTCTTTCTTATTTCATACTTACAAAAGATTTGTGAAAATGCTTCATCCAGTTCTGATTCTTGATATTTTCTTGGTTATCATATCATTCATTCTTTTTTTTCATCTGCCACCAGAGGAGGTTATTTTCTTCTACTATTACCTTGGGGTTATATTGTTTTTCATTCTCCCGTGTCTTTATATTGCTATACGCATTGATATACACGGTTTGTAATTTCGGGGTTGTTTTCGGGCTTTATATTTTCCATTATATTTCGGAGCTTCATGCTTTCGTTTTCTCTTCCTGAATTTAAGTCAAGCGAATAATGGTCCAAAATTCGTAGGTATGGATTTTGAAATGAACATAATTAATGTTCTAAGAAAGAAACGGTAATGGCACAATCTGACTTGTCAAATTACCAGAATACCTCGAAAAAGACCGAATCATCAAGAAAATATTTTCTTGATATGTTTAGAGGTTAAATAGAATGAAAGAGTTATGTAACATGGTTCATGATGAGGGTATGATCTGTGAACCTTTATCACATTCCATTAGAAACTCAGCATGACTTACTGTAATATAATCACGTTGATCAAGTGTCATTATATTATACTAACTCATGCTTCAATTCCCAACACTACTTCAAAAATATCCATTTTCGAAATTTTCAAAAATTAGAAACTAAAATAGTTTCTTTTATGATGTAACACAGATAGCGTGAAGAGATAAATGATTTCAGATAAGAATAGTTATGAAAATATCTTCAGAAATATGGAGGATATTTATAATGGAAGATACGATGATATCTTAGAATTTCTAATATCAGAGGATGATGCGGAAAATCTGTCTGTGAAGGTTTAGAATAAGAAGTAAGGTTCTTACTAATGGTTTCAGCAGACACTGAATCATTTGGATTCTTTGAAGGTAGATTTCGTCCTTGTGATTTGTCTACAGCTTCCTTCATACTTTGCTCAACCCGTTTTCCAGTTCCAAACCTTCTCTTTTTCTGTGCTTTTCCAACACACTACTCTTTATCATCAAACTTTCGACTGTTAAAGTCGTTTACAGTTTTTGCTACTTCATCAGCATTTTTCCAAAATTCGGAGAATTAGTTTCGTAGTTTGGGGTGTTTTTCAGAAACTTCACATTCGAAGTATGTAAGTCTAGAAGATAGATGTTATATATATATATATAACAGTTGTCGTAGAAAATGCTGCGAGATTCAAAATACTGATTGCTAATTCCCGGTGGTTGGTATGGAAATTATTGTTACAAGATGTGGACGAGTACATGATAGGGTTTCAATGAGTATAAGGATTTTCGAAAAGTCAAGGATTAATAAAGTTGTTTGGTAAATTTACTGCTAATGTGGTGGAACATGAAAGGTTCCCCAGTAACAAAACGTATATATCAAGGTTACAATAAGGCTTAATCTGAAAAGTTGAAGTTGTCTGGTTGGAAGTGTGATAAAACTGGATACTTTGAAAAGAAATTGCAAGATTATTTTCGGTAATAACAATGCTAAAGGATCTTTCACCGTTTTGAAGTCAAAGTATAGCTTTGAAAGATGTAGAGATCTAAGAATGATGTCACTTGTTAAATCTTGACTTGGATTCTGCTCTGTCAATATCAGAATATGTAATTGAATTTGTATGGAAACGATTGTATATCGCTGTGAGCATAGTTAATAATTTTTGAATCAAAGTTGAAGAATGTACAGTGTAACATATTAATTGCGAACTTATATATTTCTCGGGTATTACCTACCCGTTAAAGATTTCACAATTAATACTTTGTACAAAAAAAATTTTATTACCGTCTTTATGAAAATATATGTATGTATATTTTCTTCAGATGTAACACAGATTTAATGAGTTAATATCATATTAAGCTCATTTAATTTTTGGCTTGACTTAGAAATGATTAATCTCTAAAACATTAAAGATTACATAATCTTTGCGGAGTATTTCGCTAATGTAATCGATACTTCATTATTTATTCTTATTGATATTCCTCGGTGAAGGATGTTGGTGCTCGTGGAACAGATTGTGAAGTTGAGGTTTGCGATGCGGATGTTGTTGGTGGTAGTAATGGTACTGTTGGTGTTGTTGTCGGTGGTACTGTTGATGCCGGTGATGCTGCTGGTGCTTGTAACCTTTGCACCATATTCTCCAAAGCCACTACCCGAGCGCGAAGCTCGTTGACTTCTTCTACTACACCGGGATGATTGGCGGTTCGGACGAGCGGATGAATAAGATCCAGAATTTGAGATAGTATATTATAGTGATGAGATACTCTGGAAATGAGAGAGAAAATGGTGTCTCGAACAGGTTCACCGGTAAGTGCTTCAGGTTCTTCGCCAAGAGGGCAATGTGGTGGATGGAAGGGATCGCCTTCTTCTTGTCTCCAATAATTAAGTAAGCTACGAATCCATCCCCAATTCATCCAGAATAGATGATGGCTAATTGGTTGATCCATTCCAGTTACACTGTCTTCGGAATTCAGGTGAATATCCATATCGGAATAGCTGTCAGAGTTTAAGGAATTTGAACTAGATACGGGATCCATCTTGTATAATTAGGGAGATGATTTTTGATATGAATTAGATTATAGAATTTAGTTTGGTATTCTTCAATACATAATTTACATATGTATATATAATACCAAATTTCATAAATTATGGAGAAATTTTCGGAAGATGTCAGAAAAAGTTTAAAGTAACAGATACGCTAAGATATGAATTTTGTCTATACACTATTCATGCAATCAATGCAGTAAAACGTGTCTAGATTAGGAATGATAAGCAGGTAATTTCTGACAAGAAATGATAAGCAAAACTTTTAACATGCAGACACGGTCGAAGTCCAGACTTACTAATGCATCCTAACAACTATCAGTTAGACACACTCATGCAAGACCTGGTTCACTAGGACCAACGCTCTGATACCAACTGTGACGATCGCTCCAAATCCATATGGACGAACATGTCATTCATCGATTTCATTGCAAGGTATTTGACCTCTATATGATACGTTTTGTAAACATTGCATTCTTTTGAAAAGGCACACCATCAATGAATATTTAAATCAAAGGTTTTCGACATCTGATGATTTCTACATATAGACAATCACCGTAAATAATAGTTTACAATAGTACTTCCGTTGACAATGCAGTCAAAATAAGATACATGGTGATGATTTTGTGAATGCAACGTTTTCTTGAATAAAGCATGCAAGACTCCATGCACATAGCTTGTATAACATGTAAGCAAACAGCGGAAGACTTCTAGGGAACCTGAGAATAAACATGCTAACAAGTGTCAACACAAAGGTTGGTGAGTTCATATTTTAGTGTTTCGCATAATCTGTATATAAAAGTGGTACACAAGATTTCAGTTGTTTCATCCATAAACGTTTATCAATAGATTCTACATAACAGAGCACCCTGTTAACTAAGCTTTAACGTTATAATGATAAGTACCCCATTCGTTTTAATACACGCAAACCAACGTGTCCTAGACTCAAATAACACACGTCCGTTAAAAGGCTAGCGTTCTAGCTCGGACGGGGATGTCAAGCCCTATGGATCCATATACTGTTATTCGCGCCCACCAGTCCATATCCTATGTACTGGCAGCTACTAGTTACCAAAGCTAAGGGATTTTCGGTTCAAACTCAGTGTAGAATTTAGTATGTACTTGTATCCATTGCGTTTTAAAATAAATTGCATGTATTCTCAGCCCAAAAATATAGATTGCAAAAGCAATTAAAAAGGGAGCAAATGAAACTCACCTTAGCAGCATATAAAGTCGTTCACCAAAATGTGACCGAAACTTGGATTACCAAATAACCGTAGATCTCAACCTAGAGAACATATGTTGGTCAATAAATGTCTATCAAGCTAGGTCAGGTCATAGTGTATCACAATCCTAATGCTCGATATCGACATACAAAAGTTATCCAAAGTCGTTTCAAAAAGTCAATTTTGACAGTTGTTTAACAAAACGAGACGTACCTTATATAAGGATTCATTTACTCGGTTGGTAATGTTCAAAAATCCAATTTATCAATCTCGTAAACAAGTTGTTTAAATCTTAATTGTAAATTCAAAAGCAATTTCAATTAACGTTAATCATAATTCAGTTGATCATATCTTTTAATCCGTTCATCGAAATTATTCGATATCTAAATGAAAAGTTATAGATTTTTCGCCAGCTTTCCAAAAACATGTATATCATATACCTTTTACCAGTAATATATGTAATTAATTCGTGATTCATTATAAACTGTTTAACGACGAAATTTAGCATACACGTATGTATAAATATATATACTCGAGCACTAGACATGGATACGCAATTAATATATAAAAGATAAAATATGAGTGCTTACGTATCAATATTGAGATTCAATATTGTAGGAAAGTACGTAGACGTAACGGAGATGATAAACACTAGGTTTGATTCATAAATATACCCCTGAACATTACCCATAATTTTCTTAGCTCTATCCCGCTTGAAAACCATTTTGAAAGTGACACGCTCAAGACCTCGTCGTAGTATTTTATGTATAATACTAATTAATAATATTAATAATAATAAGATTAATAATAATATTAATCTTAATAATAATAATAATAATAATAATAATAATAATAATAATAATAATAATAATATAAATAATAATAATAAATACTTACGGAGTAGTATTAATAGTGTGAGAAAACAGAACTGAAATCGTGCAATTTATAGAACCTTTTCTGAAAAAGAACCCCATGCGATCGCATGGGATTTGTGCTTCAAGGCCATGCGATCGCATGGCCCTCTGATCCAGCTCACAAACTTTTAACTTTTTGTTTGTCGACATAATTTTATATAATATATATAATATATTTAATTTATATAATTAATTATATATTATATTAAATTCACATGCATAGTTGACTTGTAATTTTTGTTCCGATAAGTCATACGTCATCACTCGACTTATGTCCCGGTTTCGGTTTTTCAAATGTCCTTTCGTACGCTGAGAAAACTTGTATTTTACATTTCGTGTCACGTACCTTTGTCAAAATATAGCCTTAAATTATCCCTAAACTATACCACTCAAAGTATAACTTAAACTTTCGAGTATTTTGATCATTTACTTCTATTTGTTAATATATATATAATAACAATTCGTTTTCATGACCAAGTTAATATTATATTTTATCGTATTGTTAAATATATATTTTTAATATTAATAAATACGTTTTAAAATACATATCGCAAGTTATTCATATATCTAATTCCAACAGTTGATATTCCTTATTATTGTATGTGTCCAAACTACGTTATTTAAACAAACACTTTACCATTTATTCCGAATACCGTTAATAATGAATGATTTCCCAAATCAACGTGGACCTTACAACAGAGACCCGTAATAATATCATAATCCTTAAGGGACTCAATAATTATCTTTTAATTCAATCGTTTGGCATAATCTTTTAACTCTGTATCTAAATATATCAATCAGATAATCAAACCAATAAGTTTAATGCACAGTATCATATAATCAACACTTTGTTACGTTTTCAAGTTATGGTATATATATGTATCTATTTACATAAAATTGTTCGCGAATCGTTGAGAACAATCGAAAGGTAATTGAATAGTTCAAAAATTTTGAGATTCAACTTTACAGACTTTGCTTATCGTGTCGGAAACGTTAAAGATTAAGTTTAAATTTGGTCAGAAATTTCCGGGTCATCACAAAATGGTACTCCATCTAGCGGCGCATATTAATGATTTAAAAAAACGTGTTTAATTAAGTGACATTAGATTCAAATTTATATGCGTTATACATTATTACATTCTAGTGAAATAATAGGCCTTAAAACAATATATACCATGTTAAGTGATGCATACACAAAGGAATGATATGAATGAAATTCAAAACGCTAAAAATCGAAAGGCAAATTTGAAGGCTTTCGAGGCCTCGTTTCGAAAAATATTTGGGACAAACCGCCTACGGCAGTTTTTCAACGGATAGATCCCGCAAAAATACACGATTTGAAGGGAAAAAAAACGGTGACTAAATCGGAGTGATGTGTAAAATCAGGTATAAAATTTATATTAGGAAAAATTCCGGTTTAAAGAATATTACACATTCACGGGCAGTGTACCCGATCGTGTAGCAGTATATTAATTGGTAATTCCAATTATCGTTCCAAGGACAGTATGAATGTAATTTAAGAACGTAAATGAGATCGTAATTAATTAACTAAAATAAATAACTAAATAAAGCAAATAGCAGATAAGTAAGAAATGTGGGTTTCCGTTTAACGACCAGATTGTCAATAGAAGGTGAATAAAATAAAAGACAATCTTTTTGTGTTTTTAAATTTATAGAAAATAAATGCAGACTCAACCAAAAAATTAAAGATAGTTTTGAATTCAATAGACAAAGAAATGCTCGCCTAGATCTTTTATACTCGGTGTCAGATGATATAGTATTAAGTACAAGTTATAGTGATAAATGCATGTAATTACTAAGTCGGTTCGTTTAGAGTTCTCTTTTACGAACACTCAAGCTAAGATTTATCGGCTTAGGGTTCCCTCTCACCAAAGACCTCGTTGCTTGTGACTAAGTAATTAACTAATTCAGAGATTTAGATTAAATTGGTTACGCGTTCGCTCCACACAATTCACCCCTGTTTTGTTCAACATATGTTACCCAATTTACCCCCTTGGTCCGGTAAGCACCCAATTAATTAAGACAAATCAATTGGAAATTAATGCACTAAATTGAAACAGGGTTCCCTTTGTCCAAACAAGTACACTAATCAATCTCATAACATACATCAACACCCACAAGTGTGGTTCTTTATCCAAACTCTAATTTATCATGCAAAAAATCATATAAGTATAAAAGAAATCATCCAACACTAAGGTTATTAATCTAGATGAACATAAAGTATTTAGCTCATGACCATAATATGAATTGAACACAAACACAAATAATTAAACCACAAATAAATATCATTCGCGTAGACACAAACAATTAAATATAAGTAGCAAAAATAAATATGTTTATACACAATCACAAGAAAATATGAGTAAATCTGAATTATCAAAAGTAAAAGAAAATTAAACCAGTTGTCGCTAGCTTCTTTTCCTTCTTCCTCTCGTGTGACCAACAATAACAAAGCACACCCTTTCTCCCTTTTAATTTTGCTAGTCAACTAAAAATAACTTCCAGGTGGGTCCCACGGCAAGCTTACACAACTCGCCTTTGCTTCTTCCTTTTTGTGTCGACTAAAACCCATAAGGTGGGGTCCCACCTGCGGCTGCCACTATCGCCCAAAACCCCTACGTCCGTCTCCTCTTTTATTTTTTTTATCCCAATCTCTTTTATAATGATATACACTATTAGGTTTATGGGTTTGTCCAAGTTGACCCACAACTAATTCCATGTAGCAAACTAGCAATCCCAAAATATATTTTATCCGTCAATATAATCGGCCCAAGTTAATTAAATTATGACTTTTATAACATTGTCCCATCTCTAAAAAAAAAACGAGCTTAAAAAAAAGACAATCTTTTATTATATAAATACGGTTTTGGAGTAAATATCAACCATGGCTCCCACTTGCATTCCCAAACAACACTTTCCCAAACCTCAAGCAATATGTAATTAATAAAGTAACCAAAGATAGTCTCGATAACGTACCATAATGATGAAGTAGAGAATCTCGAACCATAATATAAGTCTTCAAAGAAACTGGGAATCAAGTGGGAACCGAGCACCAAAGATATAGCAAACGAACATATGTGACAAAAAGAACGCGCGGGCTACCCCACAATTGGTCAAGCCAAGCCTCCCACAAGTACCTAACTTCGTGACGATGTCGGTAAGAAAATAATGTGCTTAGGAGGATACACATTACGTCTGGATATCATCGATAATCATAAGGTAATTATCTAATCCGTTAAGTCAATCATAAAGATTGAAGTTCATCAGGCTTAAAAGCTGATTAATCTTTAAGGAGATTATCCTCCCGGGGATCTGATAAATCACTGACATTTTGTGTATGCATGGTGCCCCCCCCCCCCCCCCCCCCCCCCCCGTTTTACGAGACAGATCTCCCTCATCGAGATAAGTCTGACCACCAGCTCCCTGTTTGATGTTGAGGCCTGGTGGATTTCCAGCCGATGTTAGAGAAGACTTTTCAAGACTGTTCGTCAACCTACAGCTGGTCTGGACTACATCTTATGACTTAAGTCATCAAGTGTGTCAGTCAGGAGACTTGACTCCCTTAACGATGGAATGGATACATCCTGTGTGGTCATATTAGGTGGTCGGATGCAACATTGTCCTTGTTAGGAGAAACAATGAGGATCGCCCTATTAATGTTTTTAATCTAGCGCATGGTCCAGTTTCGACAACATGATCCAATCACCGTTCATACGGTTGACACCCGTTTTGGTACAGGTGACCTACACAAGAATTCTGAAGAGAACTCGTAGGATTTCACATTCAATGGTAATGAACGTGGTTCGGTTTACGGTTAGTGTCACCCACAGTTTCCCTGGGTTTTGAGAAACAACACGGAACAAGTATAATTTCTGAGCCAACTAAACCCGGTATCGGCGTAGGGCGGAAAGAATACAGGAAATGACATTATGTATCCATCAATTCGTAGGTAACAACTTGCCAGTTTTCATAGCCTAAAATTTTGGCTTCTTTGAAATCACGAATTAAACAATAAAAATTTTAAAATTCCTCGAAAATGGCCTAAAACGTGATGTTTCACCTTTTTTAAAGTTCAAAATACCACCTTTTTTAAAGTTCAAAATACCAAGCCATATGTAAACCAACACTCATGTTTCAAAAAAAAAAAAAAAAAACATATTTTACCAACCTGCAAGAATTTACATCCCCACCCCACACTTGAGATCAAGTAATGTTCCCATTACTTGAGATCAAAAATAGATTAATTTCGGAAGGGTAAAAGGAGAAATAAGGTAAAACTTGCAGAGTTACAAACATGAACTGCGGAATGCTAGTGACAGACCGACCTGCACTCAATGACATTCCACAATAGCTATCACGTGATGTTCATCATCAAAAGTACCTACAATGAATCCAAACAAATATACAATACTCTATAAAAATGGTGCATTTCATCGAGTCGTGCACATGACTCGACCCCCATAATTAGCATTTAGTAGGGTCTGAATTACCCACACTTAGTTGACGGTACGCGAAATCAGTAGAGTATGTTCCATGAATCAGCAATGTCAACCAGTCATTTACACTGCAGGTTGTGAACATTAACTTTGGGAGTTCGTCTACCTTCTTCATGGAGAACTCTAAAATAACCTGAAATTTAGAAGACATGTCACCCTTAAAATCAGATTGGGACACTTGAATGTACCCCACAGTCATGCTCAAATCAAATGGGTCATGGTTCATCGTCTCCTCCACACTATACACACCGTGATATCCACCCGATAATAAACAATCACTCTCCTCAATTTCAATATCCTCTAAAACAAGTGTGGACCCGCTCTGTACCTCAACTATGGAACGAGACTCAACCCCCAACTTCAATTCTTCTAACTCCTGAGTTGTAGGCTCATAACCATTAGCCATGAGAACGGCCAACAATCCTTCTTAATCAACCATTACAACCCGTTCCTCACCAAATGAGCAAAGATGAAAATCATGTAACTTTAGAAATTCCAGTAACAGCTCCGAATTTGCCATCAACCCTGCAACTGACAAAAACTAGAAAGAAATAAAAGCACCGACACTAAACAAAATAATAACAAAAAATCTAAATCTAAAACAGAACCTAAATTAATCACAAACTAGTAAACAATCTCAAATTGATACAACTGTCCCCGGCAGCGGCGCCAAAAACTTGATGTGTAAAATCAGGTATAAAATTTATATTAGGAAAAATACCGGTTTAAAGAATATTACACATTCACGGGCAGTGTACCCGATCGTGTAGCAGTATAGTAAATGGTAATTCCAATTATCGTTCCAAGGACAGTATGAATGTAATTTAAGAATGTAAATGAGATCGTAATTAATTAACTAAAACAAATAACCAAATAAAGCAAATAGCAGATAAGTAAGAAATGGGGGTTTCCGTTTAACGACCGGATTGTCAATAGAAGGTGAATAAAATAAAAGACAATCTTTTTTTGTTTTTAAGTTTATAGAAAATAAAAGCAGACTCAACAAACAAATTAAAGATAGTTTTGAATTCAAAAGGTAAAGAAATGCTCGCCTAGATCTTTTACCCTCGGTGTAAGATGATATAGTATTAAGTACAAATTATAGTGATAAATGCATGTAATTACTAAGTCGGTTCGTTTAGAGTTCTCTTTTACGATCACTCAAGCTAAGATTTATCGTCTTAGGGTTCCCTCTCACCAAAGACCTCGTTGCTTGTGACTAATTAATTAACTAATTCAGAGATTTAGATTAAATTGGTTACGCGTTCGCTCCACATAATTCACCCCTGTTTTGTTCAACATATGTTACCCAATATACCCCCTTGGTCCGGTAAGCACCCAATTAATTAAGACAAATCAATTGGAAATTAATGCACTAAATTGAAACAGGGTTCCCTTTGTCCAAACAAGTACACTAATCAATCTCATAACATACATCAACACCCACAAGTGTGGTTCTTTATCCAAACTCTAATTTATCATGCAAAAAATCATATAACTATACAAGAAATCATCCAACACTAAGGTTTTTAATCTAGATAAACATAAAGTATTTAGCTCATGACCATAATATGAATTGAACTCAAACACAAATAATTAAACCACAAATAAATCATCATTCGCGTAGACACAAACAATTAAATATAAGTAGCAAAAATAAATATGTTTATACACAATCACAAGAAAATATGAGTAAATCTGAATCATCAAAAGCAAAAGAAAATTAAACCAGTTGTTGCTAGCTTCTTTTCCTTCTTCCTCTCGTGTGACCAACAGTAACAAAGCACACCCTTTCTCCCTTTTAATTTTGCTAGTCAACCAAAAATAACTTTCAGGTGGGTCCCACGGCAAGCTTACACAACCCGCCTTTGCTTCTTCCTTTTTGTGTCGACTAAAACCCACAAGGTGGGGTCCCACCTGCGGCTGCCACTATCCCCCAAAACCCCTACGTCCGTCTCCTCTTTTATTTTTTTTATCCCAATCTCTTTTATAATTATATACACTATTAGGTTTATGGGTTTGTCCAAGTTGACCCACAACTAATTCCATGTAGCAAACTAGCAATCCCAAAAAATATTTTATCCGTCAATATAATCGACCCAAGTTAATTAAATTATGACTTTTATAACATTGTCCCATCTCTAAAAAAACGAGCTTAAAAAAAAGACAAACTTTTATTTTGAAGCCCAACTAAACTTAATAAGTCATCTTTAGCCCACACTCGGTTTCCAAAATTCAACTTCTTTTCTTCAAACTCGACTTAAAACGCTTAAATATCCAACTTTATCATCTTTGTAGCTCTTAAACTTGAATCTTCACAAATATCAACAAAACGCCTCCAAACCGTATCCAAAGGACTAAAATATGACGGATATTGCTAAGATAAACATAGTTGAATTATGCAATATCACGGAGCTACGAGTCAAAAGATACGATAGATCTAACATTTTAACCAAAGACACAAAACACCAAGCACCACGAACCATCGGTGGTGTTTGGTGCGTGGTGCGGTTTTGCGAGAAAAGATGTCTTTTTTGGAATCTAGACGACCTCGAATGGCAAGCACGTTCAGAGAGTCTTGCTCGTTCGGCCGTTTTAGGGTGATCTTGAGAATTTCAGCACAATTTGAAACCGAAGGTTACGCGCCGCCAAATGGTAGTCCATCTGGCGGCGCATACTAATGATTTAAAAAACGTTTTTAATGAAGTGAGATTAGATTCAAATTTATATCCGTTATAGATAATTACATTGCGAGAGAAATAACGGGCGTTAAAACGATATATACCATGCTAAGTCATGCATACACAAAACTAATAATACAATATAAATTGAAAACGTTCAAAGAGAACATTAAAAATGACTAAAATGTCTTTTTCGGATTCTTGACGACCTCGAATGTCAAGACACTATCCAGAAGTCTTTATGTTAGGGTCGTTTTAGTGTGATCTCGAGAATTTCAGCACAATTTAAAACCGAAGGTTATGCGCCGCCAAATGGTACTCCATCTGGCGGTGCATATTAATGATTTAAAAAAGCGTGTTTAATGAAGTGATATTAGATTCAAATTTATATGCGTTATACATAATTATATTCGAGTGAAATAAGAGGCCTTAAAACAATATGTACCATGCTAAGTCATGCATACACAAAGGAATAATATGAATGAAATTCAAAACGCTCAAAATCTTAAGGAAAATTGGAAGGCTTTAGGGGCCTCGTTTCGAAAAATATTTGGGACAAACCACCTACGGCAGTTTTCCAACGGATAGATTCCGAAAAAATACAAGATTTGAAAAAAAAACGGTGACTAAATCGGAGCTACGAGTCAAAAGATACGATAGATCTAACATTTTGGCCAAAGAAACAAAACACCAAGCACCACGAACCGTCGGCGATGTTTGGTGCGTGGTACGATTTTGCGAGAAAAGATGTCTTTTTCGAAATCTAGACGACCTCGAATGGCAATCACGTTCAGAGAGTCTTGCTCGTTCGGCAGTTTTGGGGTGATCTTGAGAATTTCAGCACAATTTGAAACAGAATGTTACGCGCCGTCAAATGGTAGTCCATCTGGCGACGTATACTAATGATTTAAAAAACATTTTTAATGAAGTGACATTAGATTTAAATTTATATTCATTATAGATAATTACAGTGCGAGAGAAATAACAGACGTTAAAACTATATATACCATGCTAAGTCATGCATACACAAAACTAATAATACATTATAAATTGAAAACGTTCAAAGAGAATATTAAAAATGAGTAAAATGTCTTTTTTCGGATTCTTGACGACCTCGAATGTCAAGACACTATCTAGGAGTCTTTATGTTAGGGTCGTTTTAGGGTGATCTCGAGAATTTCAGCAGAATTTGAAACCGAAAGTTATGCGCCGCCAAATGGTACTCCTTCTGGCGGCGCATATTAAATATTTTAAAAAAACGTGTTTAATGAAGTGACATTATATTCAAATTTATATGCGTTATACATAATTACATTCGAGTGAAATAATAGGCCTTAAAACAATATGTACCATGCTAAGTCATGCATACACAAAGGAATAATATGAATGAAATTCAAACCGCTCAAAATCGAAAGGCAAATTTGAAGGTTTTCGAGGCCTCGTTTAAAAAAATATTTGTGACAAACCGCCTATGGTAGCTTTCTAACGGATAGATCCCGAAAAAATCCACGATTTAAAAAAAAACGGTGGCTAAATCGGAGCTACGAGTCAAAAGATACGATAGATCTAACATTTTGGCCAATGACACAAAACAACAAGCACCATGAACCGTCGGTGGTGTTTGGTGCGTGGTGCAATTTTGCGAGAAAATATGTATTTTTCGAAATCTAGACAACCTTGAATGGCAAGCACGTTCAGAGAGTCTTGCTCGTTCGGCCGTTTTAGGGTGATCTTGAGAATTTCAGCACAATTTGAAACCGAAGGATACGCGCCGCCAAATGGTAGTCCATCTGGCGGCGCATACTAATGATTTAAAAAACGTTTTTAATGAAGTGAGATTAGATTCAAATTTATATCCGTTATAGATAATTACATTGCGAGAGAAATAACGGGCGTTAAAACGATATATACCATGCTAAGTCATGCATACACAAAACTAATAATACAATATAAATTGAAAACGTTCAAAGAGAACATTAAAAATGACTAAAATGTCTTTTTTCGGATTCTTTACTACCTCGAATGTCAAGACACTATCCAGAAGTCTTTATGTTAGGGTCGTTTTAGGGTGATCTCGAGAATTTCAGCACAATTTAAAACCGAAGGTTATGCACCGCCAAATGGTACTCCATCTGGCGGTGCATATTAATGATTTAAAAAAGCGTGCTTAATGAAGTGATATTAGATTCAAATTTATATGCGTTATACATAATTATATTCGAGTGAAATAAGAGGGCTTAAAATAATATGTACCATGCTAAGTCATGCATACACAAAGGAATAATATGAATGAAATTCAAAACGCTCAAAATCTTAAGGCAAATTGGAAGGATTTAGAGGCCTCGTTTCGAAAAATATTTGGGACAAACCACCTACGGCAGTTTTTCAACGGATAGATTCCGAAAAAATACAAGATTTGAAAAAAAAACGGTGACTAAATCGGAGCTACGAGTCAAAAGATACGATAGATCTAACATTTTGGCCAAAGACACAAAACACCAAGCACCACGAACCGTCGGCGGTGTTTGGTGCGTGGTACGATTTTGCGAGAAAAGATGTCTTTTTCGAAATCTAGACGACCTCGAATGGCAATCACGTTCAGAGAGTCTTGCTCGTTCGGCAGTTTTGGGGTGATCTTGAGAATTTCAGCACAATTTGAAACAGAATGTTACGCGCCGTCAAATGGTAGTCCATCTGGCGACGTATACTAATGATTTAAAAAACATTTTTAATGAAGTGACATTAGATTTAAATTTATATTCATTATAGATAATTACAGTGCGAGAGAAATAACAGACGTTAAAACTATATATACCATGCTAAGTCATGCATACACAAAACTAATAATACATTATAAATTGAAAACGTTCAAAGAGAATATTAAAAATGAGTAAAATGTCTTTTTTCGGATTCTTGACGACCTCGAATGTCAAGACACTATCTAGGAGTCTTTATGTTAGGGTCGTTTTAGGGTGATCTCGAGAATTTCAGCAGAATTTGAAACCGAAAGTTATGCGCCGCCAAATGGTACTCCTTCTGGCGGCGCATATTAAATATTTTAAAAAAGCGTGTTTAATGAAGTGACATTATATTCAAATTTATATGCGTTATACATAATTACATTCGAGTGAAATAATAGGCCTTAAAACAATATGTACCATGCTAAGTCATGCATACACAAAGGAATAATATGAATGAAATTCAAACCGCTCAAAATCGAAAGGCAAATTTGAAGGTTTTCGAGGCCTCGTTTCAAAAAATATTTGTGACAAACCGCCTATGGTAGCTTTCCAACGGATAGATCCCGAAAAAATCCACGATTTAAAAAAAAACGGTGGCTAAATCGGAGCTACGAGTCAAAAGATACGATAGATCTAACATTTTGGCCAAAGACACAAAACAACAAGCACCATGAACCGTCGGTGGTGTTTGGTGCGTGGTGCGATTTTGCGAGAAAATATGTATTTTTCGAAATCTAGACAACCTTGAATGGCAAGCACGTTCAGAGAGTCTTGCTCGTTCGGACATTTTAGGGTGATCTTGAGAATTTCAGCACAATTTGAAACCGAAGGTTACGCGCCGCCAAATGGTAGTCCATCTGGCGGCGCATACTAATGATTTAAAAAACATTTTTATTGAAGTGACATTAGATTCAAATTTATATCCATTATAGATAATTACATTACGAGAGAAATAATAGGCGTTAAAACGATATATACCATGCTAAGTCATGCATACACAAAACTAATAATACATTATAAATTGAAAACGTTCAAAGAGAACATTAAAAATGAGTAAAATGTCTTTTTCGGATTCTTGATGATCTCGAATGTCAAGACACTATCCAGGAGTCTTTATGTTAGGGTTGTTTTAGGGTGATCTGGAGAATTTTAGCACAATTTGAAACCGAAGGTTATGCGCCGCCAAATGGTACTCCATCTGGCGGCGCATATTAATGGTTTAAAAAAGTGTGTTTAATGAAGTGACATTAGATTCAAATTTATATGCGTTATACAAAATTACATTCGAGTGAAATAATAGGTCTTAAAACAATATGTACCATGCTAAGTCATGCATACACAAAGGAATAATATGAATGAAATTCAAAACGCTCAAAATCGAAAGGCAAATTTGAAGGTTTTCGAGGCCTCGTTTCAAAAAATATTTGGGACAAACCGCCTACGACAGTTTGCCAACGGATAGATACCGAAAAATACACGATTTGAAAAAAACGGTGAATAAATCGGAGCTACGAGTCAAAAGATACGATAGATCTAATATTTTGGCCAAAGGCACAAAACACCAAGCACCACGAACTATCGGTGGTGTTTGGTGCGTGGTGCGATTTTGCGAGAAAAGATGTCTTTCTCGGAATCTGGACGACCTTGAATGGCAAGCACGTTCAGAGAGTCTTGCTCGTTCGGCCGTTTTAGGGTGATCTTGAGAATTTCAGCACAATTTGAAACCGAAGGTTACGCGCCAACAAATGGTAGTCCATCTGGCGGTGCATACTAATGATTTAAAAAACATTTTTAATGAAGTGAGATTAGATTCAAATTTATATCCGTTATAGATAATTACATTGCGAGAGAAATAACGGGCGTTAAAACGATATATACCATGCTAAGTCATGCATACACAAAACTAATAATACAATATAAATTGAAAACGTCCAAAGAGAACATTAAAAATGAGTAAAATGTCCTTTTTCGGCTTCTTGACAACCTCGAATGTCAAGACACTATCCAGGAGTCTTTATGTTAGGGTCGTTTTAGGGTGATCTCGAGAATTTCAACACAATTTGAAAGCGAAGGTTATGCGCCGCTAAATGGTATTCTATCTGGAAGTGCAAATTAATGATTTAAAAAGCGTGTTTAATGAAGTAACATTAGATTCAAATTTATATGCGTTATACATAATTACCTTCGTGTCAAATAATAGCCCTTAAAACAATATGTATCATGCTAAGTCATGGATACACAAAGGAATAATATGAATGAAATTCAAAACGCCCAAAATCGAAAGGCAAATTTGAAGGCTTTCGAGGCATCGTTTCGAAAAATATTTGGGACAAACCTCCTACGGCAGTTTGCCAACAGAAAGATACCGAAAAAATACACGATTTAAAAAAAAAATGGTGACTAAATTGGAGCTACGAGTCAAAAGATACGATAGATCTAACATTTTGGCCAAAGACACAAAACACCATGCACCACGAACCGTCGGTGGTGTTTGGTGCGTGGTGTGATTTTGCGAGGAAATATGTCTTTTTTGGAATCTAGATGACCTCGAATGTCAAGCACGTTCAGAGAGTCTTGCTCGTTCAGCCGTTTTAGGATGATCTTGAGAATTTCAGCACAATTTGAAACCGAAGGTTATTCGCCGCCAAATGGTACTCCATCTGGCGGCGCATACTAATGATTTAAAAAACGTGTTTAATGAAGTGACATTAAATTCAAATTTATATCTGTTATAGATAATTACATTTCGAGAGAAATAACAGGCGTTAAAACGATATATACCATGCTAGGTCATGCATACACAAAACTAATAATACGATATAAATTGAAAACGTTCAAAGAGAACATTAAAAATGAGTAAAATCTCTTTTTTCGGCTTCTTGATGACCTCGAATGTCAAGACACTATCCAGGAGTCTTTATTTTAGGGTCTTTTTAGGGTGTTCTCGAGAATTTCAGCACAATTTGAAACCGAAGGTTATGCGCCGCCAAATGGTACACCATCTGGCGGCGCATATTAATGATTTAAAAAAGCGTGTTTAATGAAGTGACATTAGATTTAAGTTTATATGTGTTATACATAATTACATTCGAGTGAAATAATAGGCCTTAAAACAATATGTACTATGCTAAGTCATGCATACACAAAGGAATAATATGAATGAAATTCAAAACGCTCAAAATCGAAAGGAAAATTTGAAGGCTTTCGAGGCCTCGTTTTGAAAAATATTTGGGAAAATGTGCCTACGGAAATTTGCCAACGGATAGATCCCGAAAAAATACACGATTTGAAAAAAAACGGTGACTAGATCGGAGCTACGAGTCAGAAGATACGATAGATCTAACATTTTGGCCAAAGACACAAAACAACAAGCGCTACGAACCGTCGGTGGTGTTTGGTGCTTGGTGCGATTTTGCAAGAAAAGATGTCTTTTTCGGAATCTAGACGACCTCAATGGATAGCACGTTCAGAGAGTCTTGCTCGTTCGGCCGTTTTAGGGTGATCTTGAGAATTTCAGCACAATTTGAAACCGAAGGTTACGCGCTGCCAAATGGTAGTCCATCTGACGGCGCATACTAATGATTTAAAAAACGTGTTTAATGAAATGATATTAGATTCAAATTTATATCCGTTATAGATAATTACATTGCGAGAGAAATAACATGCGTTAAAAAGATATATACCACGCTAAGTCATGCATACACAAAACTAATAATACAATATAAATTTAAAACGTTCAAAGAGAACATTAAAAATGAGTAAATTGTCTTTTTCGGCTTCTTGACGACCTCGAATGTCAAGACACTATCCAAGAGTCTTTATGTTATGTTCGTTTTAGAGTGATCTCGAGAATTTCAGCACAATTTGAAACCGAAGTTTATGCGCCGCCAAATGGTACTCCATCTAGCGGCGCATATAAATGATTTAAAAAAAGCGTCTTTAATGAAGTGACATTAGATTTAAATTTATATGCGTTATACATAATTAAATTCGAGTGAAATAATAGGCCTTAAAACAATATGTACCATGCTAAGTCATGCATACACAAAGGAATAATATGAATGAATTTTAAAACGCTCAAAATCGAAAGGCAAATTTGAAGGATTTCGAGGCCTCGTTTCGAAAAATATTTGGGACAAACCTCCCACGTCAGTTTTCCAACGGATAGATCCCAGAAAAATACACGATTTGAAAAAAAACGGTGACTAAATCGGAGCTATGAGTCAAAAGATACGATAAATCTAACATTTTGGCCAAAGACACAAAAAAACAAGCACCATGAACCGTCGGTGGTGTTTGGTACGTGGTGCGATTTTGAGAGAAAAGATGTCTTTTTCGGAATCTAGACAACCACGAATGGCAAGCACGTTCAGAGAGTCTTGCTCGTTCGGCCATTTTAGGGTGATCTTAATAATTTCAGCACAATTTGAAACCAAAGGTTATGCGCCGCCAAATGATACTCCATCTGGCGGTGCATACTAATGATTTAAAAAACGTGTGTTAATGAAGTGACATTAGATTCAAATTGAAATCCGTTATAGATAATTATATTGCGAGAGAAATACCAGGCGTTAAAACGATATATAACATTCTAAGTCATGCATACACAAAACTAATAATACGATATAAATTGAAAACGTTCAAAGAGAACATTAAAAATGAGTAAAATGTCTTCTTTCTGCTTCTTGACGACCTCGAATGTCAAGACACTATCCAGGAGTCTTTATATTGGGATCGTTTTAGGGTGATCTCGAGAATTTCAGCACAATTTGAAACCGAAGATTATGCGCCGCAAAATGGTATTCCATCTAGCGGCGCATATTAATGATTTAAAAAAGTGTGTTTAATGAAGTGACGTTAGATTCAAATTTATATGTGTTATACATTATTTCATTCGAGTGAAATAATAGGCCTTAAAGCAATATGTACCATGCTAAGTCATGCATACATAAAGGAATAATATGAATGAAATTCAAAACGTTCAAAATCGAAAGGCAAATTTGAAGGCTTTCGAGGCCTTATTTCGAAAAATATTTGGGACAAACCGCCTATGGCAGTTTACCAACGGAAAGATCCCAAAAAAATACACGATTTCGAAAAAAACGGTGACTAAATCGGAGCTACGAGTCAAATGATACGATAGATCTAACATTTTGGTCAAAGACACAAAACAACAAGCGCCACGAACCGTCGGTGGTGTTTGGTGCGTGGTGCCATTTTGCGAGAAAAGATGTCTTTTTTGGAATCTAGATGACCTTGAATGGCAAGCACGTTCAGAGAGTCTTGCTCGTTCGGCCGTTTTAGGGTGATCTTGAGAATTTCAGCACAATTTGTAACCGAAGGTTACGCGCCACAATTTAATTGTAGTCCATCTGGTGGTGCATACTAATGATTTAAAAACGTGTTTAATGAAATGACATTAGATTTAAATTTATATCCGTTATAGATAATTACATTGCGAGAGAAATAACAAGCGTTAAAACGATATATACCATGCTAAGTCATGCATACACAAAACTAATAATACAATATAAATTGAAAACGTTCAAAGAGAACATTAAAATGAGTAAAATGTCTTTTTTCGGCTTCTTGACGACCTCAAATGTCAAGACACTATCCAGGAGTCTTTATGTTGGGGTCGTTTTAGGGTGATCTCGAGAATTTCAGCACAATTTGAAACCGAAGGTTATGCGCCGCAAAATGGTACTCCATCTAGCAGCGCATATGAATGATTTAAAAAAGCGTGTTTAATGAAGTGACTTTAGATTCAAATTTATATGTGTTATACATTATTACATTCGAGTGAAATAATAGGCCTTAAAGTGTAACGAACCAACCCGTTAACCTTCCAAAAACGCGAAATAAAAAAAATTAAACTGAATTGTCCAGATGGGGTGCGCGGCCCGCAGCCCCACCTGTGCGCGGCGCGCACAGGGCCTGGCAGCCCGCTGTCCACTTTTTCCAATTTTCGTTAAAAGATCTTTTGCTTCCCGACACTTTTGGACGAAACGCTTTTAACCACAGGTTATATTAGGTAAAACTAACACGTTCCAATAATAAAAAGAGTTTTACGACACCGGGCCCCCATTTGCCCAAATTACCCTTTAAGTACAAAGTACAAGTTTCGACCACATGACTTTTAATACAAAATAAAGACCGAGCATGGTGATTGGGAATATGCTACCCAATCCTAATCAAATCCAAAAGCAAGTCTTCTAAAGCAACTATGCTAGTCCACTAGTTCCTACGCTTACCAGAGCCACCGCATCCATGCAATCTATAAAAATGTAAACAACGAGAGGGTAAGCTAACGCTTAGTGAGTGAGAATATACTACATACATACATATGCATAAAATGGACACGCCACACAAGTAATCAAATAACGCATACCGGAGCCTTCAAGCATAAAGGCAAGCTAAGCTAAGTATACCATACGATCACTAAGTAACAAGCTAAAATAACAACAAATATAAGTTCACCAACGACAACGTGAACAAGAAGCTACACCAGGAGGGTTAGCTACATCACAACGCACAACCATGGTTAACCAATAATACAAGGAATAGTACTCGAATTTCCCATCGGTGTTCACAACAACCATTAGAGTACTTAACACGTCGTACACTAATCCCACGGGTGGCATCTTAACACATCGATGTTTCACCCCGGGTGGCGTCTTAACACGTCGACGCTTCACCCGTGCTAGTTCTTGGAGTGACATCTTAACACTTCGATACTTCACTCCGAGTGGTGTCTTAACACGTCGACACTTCACTCTTCATCTTACCTGA
Source organism: Rutidosis leptorrhynchoides (assembly GCF_046630445.1). NCBI lineage: Eukaryota > Viridiplantae > Streptophyta > Magnoliopsida > Asterales > Asteraceae > Rutidosis > Rutidosis leptorrhynchoides. Next base: position 12,219,085 of record NC_092339.1, read on the forward strand.
GGTGGCATCTTAACACGTCGATACTTCACCCCCGAGTGGTGTCTTAACACATCGACACTTCACTCGTCACGTGAGATGTGGTGTCTTAACACATCGACACTTCACAACTCATGCTACAAAAATAAATACGTTATATTCGTATACGCATAATTATTCCACTCGCTTCTCAATATCAAAACCAACGTCATCGGGGTTACTCATCCGCAACTCAATACCAACCATTCGCCATTGGGTTTATATAATCCACATCACAAGCACAAGTGATAACGTACACACAAAGTGTGCACCTCGCCAAAGGTGGTTAACCAAAACGCACAACCGTGCCAATTGGACGTATACACAAGTCCATCAAACCCACCTATATGTGAAGTGAGCTCTATAGCCGAGAATCACTTCACCCGACCCGCACCCATCCTACACATACATATGCACATAGGATATTAACACTCACCTTGTCGTCTTGATGAAATGCCACCGAATAATCCGCAACCCGTCAATGAAAAGTACCTATTCCATTATCACAAATACAACAACACACTTAGAGTGGATTTACAAACCAACTCAATTCGACACTTAGTGCAAATTCGACCAATTGCACTTACAAACACAAAACGCGCCCAAACTAACCAATAATCACTAACACTAGTGACAATGGTCCTAATATGCCAATTTAACCCAATCATAAGTGTAAAACACTTATAATTCTCAAAATCACCCTATAAACCCTAATTTTGACTTATTTCAAAATTAATCTTTCAAACACATTAAAAGGGTTCCAACACTTCCATAATCACTAAACCTAGTGATTAAACCCAATTACAAGTTCTAATCATGGCCAATTTGTTCACCAGCCCAAAACCCACCAACAACAACAATAAACCCGATTACAAGCATCAATAAACTCACTTCAAGAGTTTAAATGGGTTTCTCTACAAATCAAGTTCAAACCCTAACTTGAATATCAAATCAAACAATGAAATTCGGAGTTAGAACGTACCACAACAACCAAAACATAGCTTGGAACGAGGTGAACAACTTTAAGACTCGAGCTTTTGATCAAACCAAGCTTCTTCTTCTCCAAAACCCCAATTCTCTCTCTAGAAATCTCTCTCTCTCTCTCTAGATAGTTGAGAGTGTGTTTGTGGACGTGAAAATGATCCAACAATGGATCCAAACCAGCTGATAAGTCCACAGATCCGGCCTCAAGTGAAATGACCAAAAAGCCCCTCATTAAACTCAAAATAGAAAAAGTCAGGAAACTGTCGCAGGCATAGTGCGCAGCGCGCTCACCTTATGGTGCGCGGCGCGCACACTGGTCTGGGCAGTCTCCGAGCTTGCATTTTACGCCCTGCATCATACACTTCATGTACGCCATTTATACTCTATGTACAATAAATAATAGGGTCTTACAACTATCCCCCACTTAGAATCGATCACAACCTCGTGATCCTCGTCACTTAACGAACCGGACCTACACTTCACGATCCTCAACATAAGTCCCAATACGACTTTCCTAGACAATTCTTCCCAATGAATCACCCTTAACAACGAAATCGTCACCCGCAATTTATCAAACCACAATCCGAGCACTAAAACCTTACTCATTCCCTCACATCGGGAAAACTCAACCAAATCTCGAACCGAGATATCAACCCCTAGCATACCATACCAAGTACATCGCTAGTAAAAACCGCTCATCAAAATAAAGTCAACCATCTAAACCGACGAAGACCGAAATAGAAGCGAATCCTTACGGATAGCACTCCCCACTTAACATCCTTTGTAGTGCGCAACACGACCAATACGCAACTACCGTAACATCATGATCCAACGGCTAAAACCGATAGCGCCTAACGACTATGGCAACGCTAATCCCAATGTGTACAAAATCGACTATCGTCACACCCGTAACATCATGTGAGCGAAACACGGCTATCGCATCACTAATCATACAACATGGTCCTCACGACCCCACTATAGGTGTATAAAACAACCGATAGTTCACACAACACGGTCCTTACGACCCCATCATTGGCGTATAAAACAACCAATAGATCACACGACATGGTCCTTATGACCCCACCATTGGTGTATAAGACAACCAATGGATCACACATCCATCAACATGAAGGCTGGCTGAAAACTACACGCGCCTTAGTGAATTCGCACCACACGCGACTCACTACCTCCACTGCACAACAATCGGGATTGGCCGAACTACACGCGCCTTAGTGAATCCGAACTACACGAGAGTCACTATCCCAATAGAATGACCGCGACCACGTGTGTCATTTTTGAATCCGAACTACACGCGACTCACTCCTCAATACAATGACCGCAACCACACGAGTCATTTGTGAATCCGAACTACACGCGACTCATTTCCACAATAAGATGACTGAAACTACACACGTCATCGTGAATCCACAAACACACGCGATCCACTTCCCAATCTCAACACAGGAATGGTAATCTCATTCCCCATCGATACTCGAATTTCCCGATAACGTTATACCATACCGATATAACACCTCTCCCATGATGAAGTCAGCGGACCCCGTCAACGGTCATGCTTCACCAATCGACGTTCTTTTGGCCTCATACAACGAGTAACGTAACATCGCGCTCTGCTACGCCATAGTGAATCCTAACGGATACCACTAACCATTCACACAAACAAGCAAGAACCACCTATATCAAACATAGGCACAAAACAATAACTCTCTAGAAGAGAATCCAATACTCACATCCCTTAACTGAGGGATTTTACCTTGCTCGTCAAACACATTCATTATCTCTCAACGAGATTTACCACATTACCACCTCGGTGATAATTCAAATCCAAAATCATAAGTACAATTTAACCTAAATTGTACTCTACCACAATCGACCAAATCTAGGTCCCGACACAAATTCCGGATCTACTAAAACGTCATCCGAAATCTCACACTAGAACTTCCTCGTGCAGGAGTGTAACTCCCTCACTTGGAACAACGTTCCATAACCGCATCTTGTATAACCGTACAATGCTACCAAAGGTAGACTTTACCAACAATTGGATTCACACGACCCATCACCATATCTTGCTCCAACCTTGATCATATTAAGGATCTTAACCTATCCTTAAACACTTAAAATGAAAAGTGTACCACAAATTACATAAACTATACTCTCGCAATCATCCAATTGCTTTAGCTTGTCAAATTTCACCTAGTCATTCATGTACCTAAGGGTTTCTCTCCGGCACCCTAAGTACAATGTAACCACAACACAATCGGATTCGAACACCACGCCAGTAGGTATGAAAGAGGCACCTAATGTCGCGTCATGCAGACTCTTTTACCAACATACATCGAGATCAACACTCGATTTCTCGTGTTTCATCCCACCCGTCGAACCTCGTGGTTCATCAACTTCAACACAAAAGCGAACACGCGCTTAACAACCGAACACTAAAACCCATTTCCATGGCTTGGTAGAAACATTTTCCAAATAATAAGGAATGCTTGGTTGCACCAAGTCTTACGCCCTTCGCCCGACAATCAAACGTCACCATAGGGTACTTCCATTAGGAACGTCACCCATATCAATAACATGCACAAACAATGCATCTAATAAATTCAAACTCAAAGGTGCATAATAAATAATCAAAGGACATATTTATTAAAATGAAACGTACCTTAACGTCTCCTTGCCGCACCCGTCCCCGCTAACTTGGGACATTCCGACTTACGATGTCCTTCTTCTTGGCAAATGAAGCACACCATGCCATCACCCTTTGGCACCGAACATTCCCAAGACTTGTGACCCCTCACACCACAATTGTAACATCTAGACACGCAGAATCCGATATACTCATCCGCGTACCACTCATGCTCACACTCGAACCCTTAGTCCTCTTACTTGGAGCACCATAAGAAACAACCCTTCTCTCACTTGAAGGTTCACCCATCTTTGATCGCGAATACGACTCGAAACCTCTAGCCACAGCAAATAATTCCGAAAATGATTTCGCGTAACCCCGGCTAATCTTATTCTTCAAGTCATCATTCAAAGTTCGATAGAAATCTTGCATCAACAAATGGTCATTCCCCAAATACTCCGGGTAAAAACGAGCCTTCGCCATAAAGGTCGTCTTGAGAGTATTCAAATCCATAGAACCCTGTTGCAAGTTTCGTAACTCATTATGCATTTTCGACAAATCGACTGAAGTTCGGAACTCCTCGAAGAATTCTTTCTTAAACTCATCCCACGATAACGCCATAAACATTTCACCACCGACAAGATCAATCTTACCATCCAACCAATCCTTCACCCTACCCCGTAACAAACTAGTAGCGAGTCTTGTCTTTTTCTCGGGAGGGCATTCAATAGTACAAAAACACCCTTCGACATCCGAGATCCAAGTTGTGCTTACCAAAGGATCCGGTTTCCCATCATACATTGGGGGTTTAGTCCTCATGAAGCTCTTAAGACAACGCTCCATTCCACTACTACCTTGAAGTTTGGAATACTTCCTATCCATTTCTTCTCAAAACGCACTCATTTGCTCCGCAACCGCAACTCTAGCATTAAACTCCAAATTGTTCGTCTCGACCCCGTTTCCCATCGCCATTCTAAGGAATGCAAAGCGATTAGATCACGAACGTAAAAAGCACACACACAATACCACTCCATCTTGCTAAACACTCGTCGTACATCACTTGCTAGACACTCCACACACGCCGTATCAACTCGTTAGTACAACGACCGCCTCGCTCGATAATATAAACAAACACAAACAAAATTCTACGCGATATAAACACACGCGAGAATTATTATCACAACACAATAATATATTAATAATATTCCGCATTACTAATATAAACGTTAGTCTACCTACAAACAAGGAACTAACTATAACCTATTTCGACCCGTACTCCTACAAGTCCCGCAACGAATTAAGCACGCACAAAAGTCTAAGTCTAGGCACCTATCTCAAGTCACCTAAATCCCTTAGACCATGCTCTGATACCACTTGTAACGACCCAACCCGTTAACCTTCCAAAAACGCGAAATAAAAAAAAATTTAACTGAACTGTTCAGATGGGGTGTGCGGCGCGCAGCCCCACCTGTGCGCGGCGTGCACCGGGCCTGGCTGCCCGCTGTCCACTTTTTCCAATTTTGGTAAAAAGATCTCTTGCTTCCCGATACTTTTGGACGAAACGCTTTTAACCACAGGTTATATTAGGTAAAACTAACACGTTCCAATAATAAAAAGAGTTTTACGACACCGGGTCCACATATGCCCAAATTACCCTTTAAGTACAAAATAAAAGTTTCGACCACATGACTTTTAATACAAAATAAAGACCGAGCATGGTGATTGGGAATATGCTACCCAATCCTAATCAAATCCAAAAGCAAGTCTTCTAAAGCAACTACGCTAGTCCACTAGTTCCCACGCGTACCCGAGCCACCGCATCCATGCAATCTATAACAAAATGTAAACAACGAGAGGGTAAGCTAACGCTTAGTGAGTGAGAATATACTACATACATACATATGCATAAAATGGACATGCCACACAAGTAATCAAATAACGCATACTGGAGCCTCCAAGCATAAAGGCAAGCTAAGCTAAGTATACCGTACGATCACTAAGCAACAAGCTAAAATAACAACAAATATAAGTTCACCAACGATGATGTGAACAACGCCAACAAGCTACACCCGGAGGGTTAGCTGCATCACAACGCACAACCATGGTTAACCAATAATACAAGGAATGGTACTCGAATTTCCCATCGGTGTTCACAACAACCATTAGAGTACTTAACACGTCGTACACTAATCCCACGGGTGGCATCTTAACACGTCGATGCTTCACCCCGGGTGGCGTCTTAACACGTCGATGCTTCACCCGTGCTATTTCTTGGATGGCATCTTAATACGTCGATACTTCACTCCGAGTGGTGTCTTAACACGTCGACACTTCACTCTTCATCTTACCTGAGGTGGCATCTTAACACGTCGATACTTCACCCCCGAGTGGTGTCTTAACACATCGACACTTCACTCGTCACGTGAGATGTGGTGTCTTAACACATCGACACTTCACAAGTCATGCTACACAAATAAATACGTTATATTCGTATATGCATAATTATTCCACTCACTTCTCAATATCAAAACCCACGTCATCGGGGTTACTCATCCGCAACTCAATACCAACCATTCGCCATTGGGGTTATATAATCCACATCACAAGCACAAGTGATAACGTACACACAAAGTGTGCACCTCGCCAAAGGTGGTTAACCAAAACGCACAACCGTGCCAATTGGACGTATACACAAGTCCATCAAACCCACCTATATGTGGAGAATCACTTAACCCGACCCGCACCCATCCTACACATACATATGCACATAAGATATTAACACTCACCTTGTCGTCTTGATGAAATGCCACCGAATAATCCGCAACCCGTCAATGGAAAGTACCTATTCCATTATCACAAATACAACAACACACTTAGAGTGGATTTACAAACCAACTCAATTCGACACTTAGTGCAAATTCGACCAATTGCACTTACAAACACAAAACGCGCCCAAACTAACCAATAATCACTAACACTAGTGACAATGGTCCTAATATGCCAATTTAACCCAATCATAAGTGTAAAACACTTATAATTCTCAAAATCACCCTATAAACCCTAATTTTGACTTATTTCAAAATTAGTCTTTCAAACACCTTAAAAGGGTTCCAATACTTCCATAATCACTAAACCTAATGATTAAACCCAATTACAAGTTCTAATCATGGCCAATTTGTTCACCAGCCCAAAACCCACCAACAACAACAATAAACCCTATTACAAGCATCAATAAACTCACTTCAAGAGTTTAAATGGGTTTCTCTACAAATCAAGTTCAAACCCTAACTTGAATATCAAATCAAACAATGAAATTCGGAGTTAGAACTTACCACAACAACCAAAACGTAGCTAGGAACGAGGTGAACAACTTTAAGACTCGAGCTTTTGATCAAACCAAGCTTCTTCTTCTCCAAAACCCCAATTCTCTCTCTAGAAATCTCCCTCTCTCTCTAGATAGTTGAGAGTGTGTTTGTGGATGTGAAAATGATCCAACAATGGATCCAAACCAGCTGATAAGTCCACAGATCCGGCCTCAAGTGAAATGACCAAAAAGCCCCTCATTAAACTCAAAATAGAAAAAGTCAGGAAACTGTCGCAGGCATAGTGCGCAGCGCGCTCACCTTATGGTGCGCGGTGCGTACACTGGTCTGGGCAGTCTCCGAGCTTACATTTTACGCCCTGCATCATACACTTAATGTACGCCATTTATACTCTATGTACAATAAATATTAGGGTCTTACAACTATCCCCCACTTAGAATGGATCACGTCCTCGTGATCCTCGTCACTTAACGAACCGGACCTACACTCCACGATCCTCAACATAAGTCCCAATACGACTTTCCGAGACAATTCTACCCAATGAATCACCCTTAACAACGAAATCGTCACCCGCAATTTATCAAACCACAATCCGAGCACTAAAACCTTACTCATTCCCTCACATCGGGAAAACTCAACCAAATCTCGAACCGAGATATCAACCCCTAGCATACCATACCAAGTACATCGCTAGTAAAAACCGCTCATCGAAATAAAGTCAACCATCTAAACTGACGAAGACCGAAATAGAAGCGAATCCTTATGGATAGCACTCCCCACTTAAAATCCTTTGTAGTGCGCAACACGACCAATACGCAACTACCGTAACATCATAATCCAACGGCTAAAACCGATAGCGCCTTACGACTATGGCAACGCTAATCCCAATGTGTACAAAATCGACTATCGTCACACCCGTAACATCATGTGAGCGAAACACGGCTATCGCATCACTAATCATACAACATGGTCCTCACGACCCTACCATCGGTGTATAAAACAACCGATAGTTCACACAACACGGTCCTTACGACCCCATCATCGGCGTATAAAACAACCAATAGATCACACGACATGGTCCTTATGACCCCACCATTGGTGTATAAGACAACCAATGGATCACACATCCATCAACATGAAGGCTGGCCAAAAACTACACGCGCCTTAGTGAATCCGCACCACACGCGACTCACTACCTCCACTGCACAACAATCGGGATTGGCCGAACTACACGCGCCTTAGTGAATCCGAACTACACGAGAGTCACTATCCCAATAGAATGACCGCGACCACGCGTGTCATTTTTGAATCCGAACTACACGCGACTCACTCCTCAATACAATGACCGCAACCACACGAGTCATTTGTGAATCCGAACTACACGCGACTTACTTCCACAATAAGATGACCGAAACTACACACGTCATCGTGAATCCACAAACACACGCGATCCACTTCCCAATCTCAACACAGGAATGGTAATCTCATTCCGCATCGATACTCGAATGTCCCGATAACATTATACCATACCGATATAACACCTCTCCCATGATGAAGTCAGCGGACCCCGTCAACGGTCATGCTTCACCAATCGACGTTCTTTTGGCCTCATACAACGAGTAACGTAACATCGCGCTCTGCTACGCCATAGTGAATCCTAACGGATACCACTAACCATTCACACAAACAAGCAAGAACCACCTATATCAAACATAGGCACAAAACAATAATTCTCTAGAAGAGAATCCGATACTCACATCCCTTAACCGAGGGATTTTACGTTGCTCGTCAAACACATTCATTATCTCTCAACGAGATTTACCACATTACCACCTCGGTGATAATTCAAATCCAAAATCATAAGTACAATTTAACCGAAATTGTACTCTACCACAATCGACCAAATCTAGGTCCCGACACAAATTCCGGATCTACTAAAACGTCATCCAAAATCTCACACTAGAACTTCCTCGTGCGGGAGTGTAACTCCCCCACTTAGAACTACGTTCCATAACCGCATCTTGTATAACCGTACAATGCTACCAAAGGTAGACTTTACCAACAGTTAGATTCACACGACCCATCACCATATCTTGCTCCAACCTTGAGCATATTAAGGATCTTAACCTATCCTTAAACACTTCGAATGAAAAGTGTACCACAAATTACACAAACTATACTCTCGCAATCATCCAATTGCTTTAACTTGTCAAATTTCACCTAGTCATTCATGTACCTAAGGGTTTCTCTCCGGCACCCTAAGTACAATGTAACCACAACACAATCAGATTCGAACACCATGCCAGTAGGTATGAAAGAGGCACCTAATGTCGCGTCATGCAGACTCTTTTAGCAACATACATCGAGATCAACACTCGATTTCTCGTGTTTCATCCAACCAGTCGAACCTCATGGTTCATCAACTTCAACACAAAAGCGAACACGCGCTTAACAACCGAACACCAAAACCCATTTCCATGGCTTGGTAGAAACATTTTCCAAATACTAAGGAATGCTTGGTTGCACCAAGTCTTACGCCCTTCGCCCGACAATCAAACGTCACCATAGGGTACTTCCATTAGGAACGTCACCCATATCAATAACATGCACAAACAATGCATCTAATAAACTCAAACTCAACGGTGCATAATAAATAATCAAAGGACATATTTATTAAAATGAAATGTACCTTAACGTCTCCTTGCCGCACCCGTCCCCGCTAACTTGGGACATTCCGACTTACGATGTCCTTCTTCTTGGCAAATGAAGCACACCATGCCATCACCCTTTGGCACCGAACATTCCCAAGACTTGTGACCCCTCATGCCATAATTGTAACATCTAGACGCGCAGAATCTGATATACTCATCTGTGTAACACCCGTGCTCACACTCGGACCCTTAGTCCTCTTACTTGGAGCACCATAAGAAACAACCCTTCTCTCACTTGAAGGTTCACCCATCTTTGATCGCGAATACGACTTGAAACCTCTAGCCACAGCAAATAATTCCGAAAACGATTTCGCGTAACCCCGGCTAATCTTATTCTTCAAGTCATCATTCAAAGTTCGATAGAAATCTTGCATCAACAAATGGTCATTCCCCAAATACTCCGGGTAAAAACGACCCTTCGCCATAAAGGTCGTCTTGAGAGTATTCAAATCCATAGAACCCTGTTGCAAGTTTCGCAACTCATTACGCATTTCTGACAAATCGACTGAAGTTCGGAACTCCTCGAAGAATTCTTTCTTAAACTCGTCCCACGATAACGCCATAAACATTTCACCACCGACAAGATCAATCTTACCATCCAACCAATCCTTCACCCTACCCCGTAACAAACTAGTAGCGAGTCTTGTCTTTTTCTCGGGAGGGTATTCAATAATACAAAAACACCCTTCGACATCCGAGATCCAAGTTGTGCTTACCAAAGGATCTGGTTTCCCATCATACATTGGGGGTTTAGTCTTCATGAAGCTCTTAAGACAACGCTCCATTCCACTACTACCTTGAAGTTCGGAATACTTCCTATCCATTTCTTCTCGAAACGCACTCATTTGCTCCGCAACGACGGCCGCAACTCTAGCGTTAAACTCCAAATCGTTCGTCTCGACCTCGTTTCCCATCGCCATTCTAAGGAATGCAAAGCAATTAGATCACGAACGTAAAAAGCACACACACAATACCACTCCATCTTGCTAAACACTCGTCGTACATCACTTGCTAGACACTCCACACACGCCGTATCAACTCGTTAGTACAACGACCGCCTCGTTCGATAATATAAACAAACACAAACAAAATTCTACGCGATATAAACACACGCGAGAATTATTATCACAACACAATAATATATTAATAATATTCCGCATTACTAATATAAACGTTAGTCCACCTACAAACAAGAAACTAACTATAACCTATTCCGACCCGTACTCCTACAAGTCCCGCAACAAATTAAGCACGCACAAAAGTCTAAGTCTAGGCACCTATCTCAAGTCACCTAAATCCCTTAAACCATGCTCTGATACCACTTGTAATGACCCAACCCGTTAACCTTCCAAAAACGCGAAATAAAAAAAAATTTAACTGAACTGTCCAGATGGGGTGCGCGGCGCGCAGCCCCACCTGTGCGCGGCGCGCACAGGGCCTGGCAGCCCACTGTCCACTTTTTCCAATTTTGGCAAAAAGATCTCTTGCTTCCCGACACTTTTGGACGAAACTCTTTTAACCACAGGTTATATTAGGTAAAACTAACACGTTCCAATAATAAAAAGAGTTTTACGACACCGGGTCCACATATGCCCAAATTACCCTTTAAGTACAAAGTAAAAGTTTCGATCACATGACTTTTAATACAAAATAAAGACCGAGCATGGTGATTGGGAATATGCTACCCAATCCTAATCAAATCCAAAAGCAAGTCTTCTAAAGCAACTACGCTAGTCCACTAGTTCCCACGCTTACCTTAGCCACCGCATCCATGCAATCTATAACAAAATGTAAACAACGAGAGGGTAAGCTAACGCTTAGTGAGTGAGAATATACTACATACATACATGTGCATAAAATGGACATGCCACACAAGTAATCAAATAACGCATACTGGAGCCTCCAAGCATAAAGGCAAGCTAAGCTAAGTATACCGTACGATCACTAAGCAACAAGCTAAAATAACAACAAATATAAGTTCACCAACGACGATGTGAACAACGCCAATAAGCTACACCCGCAGGGTTAGATACATCACAATGCACAACCATGGTTAACCAATAATACAAGGAATGGTACTCAAATTTCCCATCGGTGTTCACAACAACCATTAGAGTACTTAACACGTCGTACATTAATCCCACGGGTGGCATCTTAACACGTCGATGCTTCACCCAGGGTAGCGTCTTAACACGTCGATGCTTCACCCGTGCTAGTTCTTGGATGGCATCTTAATACGTCGATACTTCACTCCGAGTGGTGTCTTAACACTTCGACACTTCACTCTTCATCTTACCTGAGGTGGCATCTTAACACGTCGATACTTCACCCCCGAGTGGTGTCTTAACACGTCGACACTTCACTCGTCACGTGAGATGTGGTGTCTTAACACATCGACATTTCACAACTCATTCTACATAAATAAATACGTTATATTCGTATACGCATAATTATTCCACTCACTTCTCAATATCAAAACCCACATCATCGGGGTGACTCATCTGCAACTCAATACCAACATTTCGCCATTGGGGTTATATAATCCACATCACAAGTACAAGTGATAACGTACACACAAAGTGTGCACCTCGCCAAAGGTGGTCGGCCAAAATGCACAACCGTGCCAATCGGACCTATACACAAGTCCATCAAACCCACCTATATGTGAAGTGAGCTCTATAGCCGAGAATCACTTCACCCGACCCGCATCCATCCTACACATACATATGTACATAGGATAATAACACTCACCTTGTCGTCTTGATGAAATACCACCGAATAATCCGCAACCCGTCAATGGAAAGTACCTATTCCATTATCACAAATACAACAACACACTTAGACTGGATTTACAAACCAACTCAATTCGACACTTAGTGCAAATTCGACCAATTGCACTTACAAACACAAAACGCGCCCAAACTAACCAATAATCTCTAACACTAGTGACAATGGTCCTAATATGCCAATTTAACCCAATCATAAGTGTAAAACACTTATAATTCTCAAAATCACCCTATAACCCCTAATTTTGACTTATTTCAAAATTAGTCTTTCAAACACCTTAAAAGGGTTTCAACACTTCCATAATCACTAAACCTAGTGATTAAACCCAATTACAAGTTCTAATCATGGCCAATTTGTTCACCAACCCAAAACCCACCAATAACAACAATAAACCCACTTACAAGCATCAATAAACTCACTTCAAGAGTTTAAATGGGTTTCTCTACAAATCAAGTTCAAACCCTAACTTGAATATCAAATCAAACAATGAAATTCGGAGTTAGAACTTACCACAACAATCAAAACGTAGCTAGGAACGAGGTGAATAACTTTAACACTCGAGCTTTTGATCAAACCAAGCTTCTTCTTCTCCAAAACCCCAATTTTCTCTCTAGAAATCTCCCTCTCTCTAGATAGTTGAGAGTGTGTTTGTGGATGTGAAAATGATCTAACAATGGATCCAAACCAGCTGATAAGCCCACAGATCCGGTCTCAAGTGAAATGACCAAAAAGCCCCTCATTAAACTCAAAATAGAAAAAGTCAGGAAACTGTCGCAGGAATAGTGCGCGGCGCGATAACCTTATGGTGCGCGGCGCGCACACTGGTCTGGGCAGTCTCCGAGCTCACAATTTACGCCCTGCATCATACAATTTATGTACGCCATTTATAATCTATGTACAATAAATATTAGGGTCTTACATAAAGCAATATGTACCATGCTATGTCATACATACACAAAGGAATAATATGAATGAAATTCAAAACGCGCAAAATTGAAAGGCAAATTTGAAGGCTTTCGAGGCCTCGTTTCAAAAAATATTTGGGACAAACCACCTATGGCAGTTTACCAATGGAAAGATCCCGAAAAAATACACGATTTGGAAAAAAACGGTGACTAAATCGGAGCTACGACTCAACCGATACGATAGATCTAATATTTTAGTCAAAGACACAAAATAACAAGCGCCACGGACCGTCGGTGGTGTTTGGCGCGTGGGGCGATTTTGCGAGAAAAGATGTCTTTTTCGGAATCTAGACGACCTCGAATGGCAAGCATGTTCAGAGAGTCTTGCTCGTTCGGCCGTTTTAGGTTGATCTTGAGAATTTCAGCACAATTTAAAACCGAAGGTTACGCGCCGCCAAATGATAGTCCATCTGGTAGCTTATACTAATGATTTAAAAACGTGTTTAATGCTATGACATTAGATTCAAATTTATATCCGTTATAGATAATTAGATTGTGAGAGAAATAACAAGCGTTAAAACGATATATACCATGCTAAGTCATGCATACACAAAACAAATAATACAATATAATTTGAAAACGTTCAAAGAGAACATTAAAAATGAGTAAAATGTCTTTTTTCGGCTTCCTGATGACCTCGAATGTCAAGACACTATCCAAGAGTCTTTATGTTAGGGTCATTTTAGGGTGATCTCAAGAATTTCATCACAATTTGAAACTGAAGGTTATGCGCCACCAAATGGTACTCCATCTAGCGGCGCATATTAATGATTTAAAAAAGCGTGTTTAATGAAGTGACATTAGATTCAAATTTATATGCGTTATACATTATTACATTCGAGTGAAATAATAGGCCTTAAAATAATATATACCATGTTAAGTGATGCATACACAAAGGAATAATATGAATGAAATTCAAAACGCTCAAAATCGAAAGGCAAATTTGAAGGTTTTCGAGGCCTCGTTTCAAAAAATATTTGGGACAAACTGCCTACGGCAGTTTGCCAACGGAGAGATACCGAAAAATTACACGATTTGAAAAAAACGATGACTAAATCGGAGATACGAGTCGAAAGATAAAACAGATCTAACATTTTGGCAAAAGACACAAAACACCAAGCACCACGAACCGTCGGTGGTGTTTGGTGCGTGGTGCGATTTTGCGAGAAAAGATGTCTTTTTCAGAATCTAGACAACCTCGAATGGCAGGCACGTTCAGAGAGTCTTGCTCGTTCGGCCGTTTTAGGGTGATCTTGAGAATTTCAGCACAATTTGAAACCGAAGGTTACGCGCCGCCAAATGGTAGTCAATCTGGTGGCGCATACTAATGATTTAAAAAATGTTTTTAATGAAGTGACATTAGATTCAAATTTATATCCGTTATAGATAATTACATTGCGAGAGAAATAACAGGCGCTAAAACGATATATACCATGCTAAGTAATGTATACACAAAACTAATAATACGATATAAATTGAAAACGTTCAAAGAGAACATTAAAAATGAGTAAAATGTCTTTTTCTGCTTCTTGACGTCCTCGAATGTCAAGATACTATCCAAGAGTCTAATGATTTAAAAAATTGTGTTTAATGAAGTGACATTAGATTCAAATTTATATGCGTTATACATTATTACATTCGAGTGAAATAACAGGCCTTAAAACAATATATACCATGTTAAGTGATGCATACACAAAGGAATAATATGAATGAAATTCAAAATGCTCAAAATTGAAAGGCAAATTTGAAGGTTTTCGAGGCCTCGTTTTGAAAAATATTTGGGGCAAACTGCCTACGGCAGTTTTCCAACGAATAGATCCCAAAAAAATCCACGATTTGAAAAAAACGGTGACTAAATCGGATCTACGAGTCAAAAGATACGATAGATCTAACATTTTGGCCAAAGACACAAAACACCAAGCACCACGAACCGTCGGTGGTGTTTGGTGCGTGGTGCAATTTTGCGAGAAAAGATGTCTTTTTCGGAATCTAGACGACCTTGAATGGCAAGCACGTTCAGAGAGTCTTGCTCGTTCGGCCATTTTAGGGTGATCTTGAGAATTTCAGCACAATTTGAAACCGAAGGTTACGTGCCGCCAAATGGTAGTCCATCTGGCGGCGCATTGATAAGGCTAAAAAGGAACATATATTTCATAGCAATATCCCTTCTAAATAATAGGTTTTCATATGTAATTGTATTATATTTTTATTGTAATTGTTTAAATAAATAAGTGCGAAGACAAAAGGCGAAAACGAAGATTTGAAGACACAAACGTCCAAAAAGATCAAATGTACAAGATACAATTCAAAAGGTTCAATTTATTGATGAGAAACGTCTAAAAATGACAAGAGTACAAGTTACAAAACGCAAAGTACAAGATATTAAATTATACGAAAGGACGTTCGAAAATCTGGAACCGGTACCCGAGCCAACTATCAACGCTCGACGCAACGGAGCTGAAATTACAAGTTAACTATGCTCAAGAATATAATATAATATTTAAATAATTCATAATAAGAATAATAATAAATAATAAAAAGTTGTTAATTGAGCATAGTTAAGGGGTCATAAGTGAAAATTTCAAATCACCAATTGTCTATAAAATGAAATTCACGGTGTAATGAAAAGAACACCTTTTCTTCTTTCTTTCTCTTTACATGTAATATATATATTTATAATTATAATTTTAATTTTAGTTTAAGTTTAATAATAATTGGGTTATTGTAAGGAATGTTTTACGGGTTTTAAAGTCGAAACTCTGTCCGTGCAACGCTACGCGATTAATCACCACTGTAAGCTATGTTCTTCCTTTTTAATTTAATGTCTCGTAACTAAGTTATTATTATGCTTATTTGAGCCGAAGTAATCGTGATGTTTGACTAAATATTAAGACGGGGTTATTGGATTTTGTACCATAATTAAGGTTTGGGCAAAAGACCGACACTTGTGGAAATTGGACTATTGACTATTAATAGATGGGGGTATTGTCTAATTGAGTGACAACTCATTGGAGTCTGTCGAACCTATCTTCAAATTAATTATCCTAATAATTAATAATGATTATGGTTGTCCTATTTAGTGACGTTCATATGGAATCTATTATAATCATTTAATTAATTATTCGGGTTAGGTAATTGATTATTCAAACTGATCAAGTGGGTAAATTAATATTCATATCTAATCAAAACAGGGGTGGATTACATACAGTGATAACTGGTGTAATTGTTGACAGAAGTGATAACTGTGTCACAGTTTAAATCCTTAATCAGTTGGAATATTTGACTTCGGGTATGAGGGTAATTTGACGAGTATACTCGCACTTTATATTTATGACCGATGGACTATTATGGACAAAAACCAGATAGACGTATCAAATAAACCAGGACAAAGGACAATTAACCCATGGTAATAAATTAAAATCAACACGTCAAACATCATGATTACGGAAGTTTAAATAAGCATAATTCTTTTATTGTATTTCTCATCGTATCTTTATTTACTGTCATTTTATTACTCGCAATTTTATTTACTGTCATTTTTTTACGCACTTTAATTATCGTCATTTATCTTTGCGCTTAAAATATAGAATCGACAAACCGGTCATTAAACGGTAAAACCCCCCTTTTATAATAATATTACTACTTATATAATTATATATATTTTGTATAAATATAGTTGTTAAAAATATAGTACGTAATCACTAGCTCCCTGTGGAACGAACCGGACTTACTAAAAACTACACTATTCTACGATTAGGTACACTGCCTATAGTGTTGTAGCAAGGTTTAGGTATATCCCATCCGTAAATTAATAAAACTTGTGTCATATTTTGTAGTATTTTGTATTAAAAAAAAATACTATTTCGTACCCTCACGCTACATCCCGTATTAAAAAAAAATAAAACTTGTGTCATATTTTGTAGTATTTTGTATTAAAAAAAAATACTATTTCGTACACCACCACCACCCGAGTATGTAAAGCCAGTGGTAGCACCATACAAAACACCCATCCCGTTTTCAAGAAAAGGAGTTGAGTATGAGCAAGTGATAGGTAATAAAGTTTGTGATACCTCTGGAAAGAAGAAGAAGAAGAAGAAGAAGAAGAAGAAGAATAAGAAAGTGCAAGAAATAAAAACCGTAGAAGTAAACCCGGTGAAGACATTTCCACCAAAACCTCTACCTAGGATAGGTGATCCAGGTGAATTTATTGTTCCTTGTCTACTTAGTGATTGTGTCATGTATGATGCACTAGCAGATTTAGGTGCGAGTGTAATTATTATGCCTCTTTCATTATATAAGAGATTAGGTGTAGGTGAGTTAAGTCCAACGGATATGAGTGTTCGACTCCTTGATCAAACCATTAAGCACCCAGTTGGAATTGCTGACAACCTACCCGTTCAAGTAGGTAATTTAACCTTTCTAGTCGAATTCATTGTCATTGACATAGAAGAGGACTCAAACGTTCCTCTAATTTTAGGTCGACCATTCTCAGCGTCCACCGGGGCGTTATTTGATGTAAGAAAGGGTAGAATGACACTTAGTAATGATGAGAAATCGATCACCTTTATGATTCGAAAGTCTAAATCTCCACCAACCAAAACCGTTGAACCAGCGAAAACGATTGGTAAGAACCATGTTGTTTTACCAACTCCAACGGTAGTGCTTAACAATAATAAAACGCCTAAGTGTGGGGAAAATGAAGTAACACCTAATGATGACCTGATAACAAAGAACCCCGTTGTTGATACGAAATTAAATGATCCCGTTATTAATAGTTCAATGAAGAAACTTATTAAACGGATTCGCGATGCTAGAACCAAGGGGAACTCTAAGTTATGTAACCGGTTAGTATCCAATCTATCGCCTAAAGAAAAGGCGAAACTAGTTGAAATTGTGGATATTACACAGGAATCCGACCAATGGCTTAAAAAAAATGTCATAGATATGCAAGTTGATTATGGTCCAAGAGAAATTGACGATGAAGTTATTCACAATTTCGACACCACAGCTACCTAAGTGTGGGGAGATTCAAGTGTTCTAAAAAGAAAATGCTCTCTAGAGTTAGTTGTTCTGTTCTCGTGTAGTTCCGAGAATGGAATCCGATTGGTCTTTTCCGCTAGCAGACACTAAAGAACTAGTTTTCTCCCCCCATTCTGATTTTTTTTTTTGTAGGTTTTATATGAAATTAATATGCTTTTTAAATTTAAGTTTTGTGTGAATTTAAAAACAAAATTTACTTTATTTCATTAAGTAAAAAAATGATTTCTAAAATTCGTCGTGAGTTGAAGATTAGGTAGTTGAACCGAAATTACTTTAACCGAGGGCGGGACGAGAAATTTTGTTATCATTATTTTTAATTTAATTGATTTAAAGTATGCCAAAAAACATATTAGATTTTATAAATTTTTGAACGTGGGGTAATATACCCAACTTCAAAATTATGTATGTTTGTATTTTATGTTATATACAAAACAGGGTAAAACAACGCACTTTCAAAGACTGTCATTAAGTTCAGAAAAAGGTACTAATTTTGACGACAAGAAACAAAATATCAAATGTGAAATAACAACAATATGTTTGCAAACTGGGTATTTTTAATCACTTTCCTACACTAATCACCCTCATGAATTTAAATTTTTACTGATTTCTTGCAAATGAGGGCATTGCAAGATCTCAAGTGTGGGGAAGGGTTATAAATTCTTTCGGGTTTACACTTGTTTTAATTGCCAAATTTTGTGAAAATTTGAAAAAAAATTTCAACTAAATGAATTCAAAATCATGTTTATACATATTTATGAACGATAAAACTAGGTGTTAATGCTGAAATTATTGTTACCTCGAGGACACAAATTGAGAAACAACCCAAAACGCTTGAATTCATTTAAAATGGGATAGAAGAGAATAAAAAGGCAAAGAAAAGAATAAATAAAAACTAAGTGTGGGGAGAATGTACCAAGTTATTCAATTAAAAACTATCTATCACATTTTTGTATAAGAATTATTGCAGGTACTTTTGCTTTGGATGATACTAATCAATTTTACCCGGTTTACTATAATATATTTTAAAGAAAGATGGATCTACACGATGAATCAATTCCATCATTAAAAGGAAGTAAAGTCTTCCGAAAAAGACACGCGCTTCTTGATTTAGGTCAAGAAATTGTCGTCCAGACCAGCTGTAGGTTGACGAAAAATCTAGAAAAGTCATCTCTAAAATCAGCAGGAAATCCACGGACCTCAGCATCAAACAGGGTCGCCAAGTGGTCAGATTTATCCTAACCATGAGAAGGATTTATCTCGTACAATGGGGGGGCACCGTGCAAATTAGCTTGATAAGACTAATGAATCAGATCCCCAGAAAGGATAATCTCCTTAAAGATTAAAAATCAGCTTTTAAGACTGATATTACTCAATCCTTGAGATTGACCTTAAAGATTGAGAATTCAAACTCATGGAATTCGATGATATCTAAACTCGAGCTTGAACGAGAAAATATTTTGATCAAAATACAAACCGATTTGTTTTCTGAAAACCTATTTTCAATGCGTTCATTACCATTGAACATAAAATCCTGAGAATTCATTGGAATTCATTAGGTCACCTGAACCAAATCGGGTGTCAACCGTAAGAACGGTGGTTGCATAGCATGGTCGGAGACAGGACCTTGTGCCAAACCTACAAATTATAAGGGTGAGCTTTACTATTGCTCCTACAAAGGATAGTAAAAGCATCCGACACGTTTTTGGACCATAATTAAAAGCATGTCACGGGACATTGCCTTAACAGTTTCTTGTTCATCACTTTCCTTTACAACCGGACGGTAGTTTGCCGAAAGGTAATATACGGGACAAGTAAACTGGACGTGTTGATTTCCTAATACAAGGTTAGCAAGTGGGTAACACAAAACCACAAGTGTTGAGCTAAAATTTTCAAATCTGAAACCCACACAACCCACAAAAATATTTTGCAAACACCGGTGAAGGGTTATTCCGGAAAACTTGTCTAGGGTAAAAGCTAGATTGAATTTTCAAAAGATCAAATGTTTTCATAAAGATCCAATTTCCTAACGGATCTAAATTTTCATAGTCATGTGGAACTGTAAACCGCCTTTCAAATGTGCACTTTGCTTTGGAAACAAAAAGTAAATCGGCTATTTGATTGCAAGTGTCGTTGACCTAAACCCGAGGCAACTGTGGATGACACACCCACCTTTAACCATGGTTCTATCGTTACTATCATTGTTTATATCACCATATCAAAATCACTGATGTACAAAGTGTGATGAATAAAAAAGTGATTCATGTATGTTTTTATTTCAAGTTCTGTATTGCTTGAGGACAAGCAACGCTCAAGTGTGGGGATATTTGATAAGGCTAAAAAGGAACATATATTTCATAGCAATATCCCTTCTAAATAATAGGTTTTCATATGTAATTGTATTATATTTTCATTGTAATTGTTTAAATAAATAAGTGCGAAGACAAAAGGCGAAAACGAAGATTTGAAGACACAAACGTCCAAAAAGATCAAATGTACAGGATACAATTCAAAAGGTTCAATTTATTGATGAGAAACGTCTAAAAATGACAAGAGTACAAGTTACAAAACGCAAAGTACAAGATATTAAATTATACGAAAGGACGTTCGAAAATCTGGAACCGGTACCCGAGCCAACTATCAACGCTCGACGCAACGGAGCTGAAATTACAAGTTAACTATGCTCAAGAATATAATATAATATTTAAATAATTCATAATAAGAATAATAATAAATAATAAAAAGTTGTTAATTGAGCATAGTTAAGGAGTCATAAGTGAAAATTTCAAATCACCAATTGTCTATAAAATGAAATTCACGGTGTAATGAAAAGAACACCTTTTCTTCTTTCTTTCTCTTTACATGTAATATATATATTTATAATTATAATTTTAATTTTAGTTTAAGTTTAATAATAATTGGGTTATTGTAAGGAATGTTTTACGGGTTTTAAAGTCGAAACTCTGTCCGTGCAACGCTACGCGATTAATCACCACTGTAAGCTATGTTCTTCCTTTTTAATTTAATGTCTCGTAACTAAGTTATTATTATTCTTATTTGAGCCGAAGTAATCGTGATGTTTGACTAAATATTAAGACGGGGTTATTGGATTTTGTACCATAATTAAGGTTTGGGCAAAAGACCGACACTTGTGGAAATTGGACTATTGACTATTAATAGATGGGGGTATTGTCTAATTGAGTGACAACTCATTGGAGTCTGTCAAACCTATCTTCAAATTAATTATCCTAATAATTAATAATGATTATGGTTGTCCTATTTAGTGACGTTCATATGGAATCTATTATAATCATTTAATTAATTATTCGGGTTAGGTAATTGATTATTCAAACTGATCAAGTGGGTAAATTAATATTCATATCTAATCAAAACAGGGGTGGATTACATACAGTGATAACTGGTGTAATTGTTGACAGAAGTGATAACTGTGTCACAGTTTAAATCCTTAATCAGTTGGAATATTTGACTTCGGGTATAAGGGTAATTTGACGAGGATACTCACACTTTATATTTATGACCGATGGACTATTATGGACAAAAACCAGATAGACGTATCAAATAAACCAGGACAAAGGACAATTAACCCATGGTAATAAATTAAAATCAACACGTCAAACATCATGATTACGGAAGTTTAAATAAGCATAATTCTTTTATTGTATTTCTCATCGTATCTTTATTTACTGTCATTTTATTACTCGCAATTTTATTTACTGTCATTTTTTACGCACTTTAATTATCGTCATTTATCTTTGCGCTTAAAATATAGAATCGACAAACCGGTCATTAAACGGTAAAACCCCCCTTTTATAATAATATTACTACTTATATAATTATATATATTTTGTGTAAATATAGTTGTTAAAAATATAGTACGTAATCACTAGCTCCCTGTGGAACGAACCGGACTTACTAAAAACTACACTATTCTACGATTAGGTACACTGCCTATAGTGTTGTAGCAAGGTTTAGGTATATCCCATCCGTAAATTAATAAAACTTGTGTCATATTTTGTATTAAAAAAATACTATTTCGTACCCTCACGCTACATCATCACGCATACTAATGATTTAAAAAACGTTTTTAATGAAGTGACATTAGATTCAAATTTATATCCGTTATAGATAATTACATTGCGAGAGAAATAGCAGGCGTTAAAACGATATATACCATGCTAAGTCATGCATACACAAAACTAATAATACAATATAAATTGAAAACGTCCAAAGAGAACATTAAAAATGAGTAAAATGTCCTTTTTCGGCTTCTTGACAACCTCGAATGTCAAGACACTATCCAGGAGTCTTTATGTTAGGCTCGTTTTAGGGTGATCTCGAGAATTTCAACACAATTTGAAACCGAAGGTTATGCGCCACTAAATGGTATTCCATCTGGCAGCGCAAATTAATGATTTAAAAAGCGTGTTTAATGAAGTAACATTTGATTCAAATTTATATGCATTATACATAATTACCTTCGAGTCAAATAATAGGCCTTAAAACAATATGTACCATGCTAAGTCATGCATACACAAAGGAATAATATGAATGAATTCTAAAACACTCAAAATCGAAAGGCAAATTTGAAGGCTTTCGAGGCCTCGTTTCGAAAAATATTTGGGACAAACTGAGACGACCCGTCCTAATCCATAAGGACGAATACAATAACATATGATTTCATTGCAGGGTATTGACCTCTATATGCGACATTTTTCAAAATCTGCATTCGTTTTTATAATACAAACCATAACCTTTATTATAACCAAAGGATTTAAACAACATAATAATGATTATCGTTTAGCGATAATCTTAGTCTTACAAACTTTACATGTGATAACAACAACACGATTTCCAACATATTTCACATTACAAATCTTCCGAAATGCAGTTTTATTTTTGACACAAATATGCATACTCCAAATCTTGATTAAATTCAGCATAATGCAGCGGAAGCTTTTATTTATCACCTGAGAATAAACATGCTTAAAATGTTAACATAAAGTTGGTGAGATATAGGTTTAATGCTAGCAGTGTTAAAAATATAAACCACAAGATTTCATATACTTAAACGTTTTAATAAAAATATTCTAAGTGGTTGAACACTTGATAACCATACTTAACATTTAATCAATGTCGCATATTCCCTTTATTATGAAATTTCACTACACCGTACCAAGTATAGTTACCGAAACGAAGTACTGTGCAACCGTTGAATACTGGTCGTCCAGTCCGGTTGGGGTTGTCAGGCCCGATAGTTCTATCAACAGGATTCGCGTTTACAATACCGCATGTAAATAGTAGTTACCAAGTTACAGGGAAGTATGCCAGTGGTATAACTCAACGTAGAATATATATTTTTAATCACTTGTGTCCATAACGTAAATAAAAAAAATGCATGTATTCTCATCCCGAAATATTTAGAGTTTAAAAGTGGGACTATATACTCACTTTTGCCTTGAAGATATATAACCCGACCTGGTCTCCGATAGATATCACGAACCTAACCATATATAATATATCAACTTGGTTTTTTTTCAATTAATCGTTACATATATACTTATAATACTTTTAATATCTATTAGCCCGTAGTTATCAGTCCGATGTTAGTGGTCCACAATTAGTTGCTTAATAAAATAAAGACCCCATCGTATTCGTATTGATCAGAATTAATCTTGACCCATGGTACCGTGTTGTCAAATGGCGTATTGTGTACATGGTGTCTTATGATTTAAAATCGTGACCCAAAGTACTGTATTGTCAAATCACGTGTTGTGTACAATCATGAGGTCTTATAATTAATCTTCTCGTGTTGTTTACGGGTGGTCCTGAAATATATAAAATCAAATCATAAGTAAATATATATAAAATATCATATTAATTAGCAAAGATATGATTAGTTTAGTTTTACTCCAAATAATTTCGTAGCTAAACTAGCTTCGGATACCCGATTTTGTTTTAGCCGTAGTTTCTTCAATATAACTCCGTTTTTGTTGGTTCAACTTGCCACTTCCTTGGATCGAGCCATTATTTATGAATATGAACAGTAAATACCTTGGTTTGTATTCAAAATCACAGGTTATAGGTCAAATTTAGGTGAATCTTATGAAAGTGATCCTTTCCGTCATAAAAACAACATCTATATGATTATTTTTAAAAAATACTTACACTTTGAGTTAAACCATGAGATTTTTATATGTTAATATATTCATAAGAAATATCATTTTTCCAGAATATAAACTTCCAATTCAAAGTTTAAGATGGTTTTTAATTATCCAACCCAAAACTGCCCCCGGTTGTATTCCGACGACGTAGATTAAGTTTTTAAGGTGTTCTTTGTAAAATCAAATTGTTTCTTGTTAAGTTAGCATATCATTATGATATATTACAGGTCTTTAAGTGTTTTAAAAGTCAAGTTAGAAGGATCTATTTAGTTTGCGAACTAGTTTGAAATCATTCAAACTATGTTCTTGTTGTTATAATTTATCACTCAAAATAAGATAGCTATATAAATATGAATCGAATAAGATTATGAATAAGGTTACTACCTCAAATTACTTGGATAAAGCTACTGGAAAGGAAGTATAACTCTTGATCCTAAAGAGTGGTGAAGTTGGATTCAAAGATTGGAAGTAAACTTAGAATATAGACTTGAAATGAAAGTAGTATCTTGTAGTGTTCTTGTTTGATCTTAATATGATGGTTATTAAGGTGATTCTTGAGAGAGTTTTTGCTGGATTTCTTAGAGGTAAATGAAGCTTACAAGTAGGTGTTTTTAGCTAGAGAAAATGTGTAGTAAAAATGAAAATAGAATGGAGTCTAAATGGTGGTGAAATGATGTATAAGTTTGTAATATTGTGTAAAAGTCTTGTAATATGCCAAGTTGATTAATCATGCATGCTAAGATCCAAAATTTGCTGACTCATGGCTGCTAATAAAGTAATTGTGATGTGTATATATCAATAGTAAATACGTATAGAAGCTGGGTATGATACGGTTACATATACCCTTGATATACTTGTAGAAATCTTGAGGAAACGGAACGAGAATTCAAATATAACTATCTTTTGTGAATATACTTATATTCTTTTATGTATTTAAGCCCTATAAAAGTGATTAAATACGTATTTATATGATACTTGTATAAGCATTATAGGTTATAGGTATATATGTCAAAGAACGTTACGTATAGTTACCGTTTTGAAAATTTAAGTTAGTAGTCTCAAAGTATACTTATAACTCATTGTTATTAATACACAATGAGATGTTAAACCATCCTAAAATCAAGTTAAATATATATAAATACATATATGTACACAATCGTATAATTATCGTATGTTATATAGTTCGTGATATCATAGGTCAAATTGGACGGTCAAACGTTGTGTAAAACTCTTTTCAAAAACACAAGACTCAACAATTTGGATTTCTTATCATGTTAGTAATGTTTAATTTATGTAAATATTAATCTCATATGTATAAAACGATCGGAAAAATCCGGGTTGTTACAGAAACCTCCCACGGCAGTTTGCCAACAGAAAGATACCGAAAAAAATACACGATTTGAAAAAAACGGTGACTAAATTGGAGCTACGAGTCAAAAGATACAATAGATCTAACATTTTGACCAAAGACACAAAACAGTAAGCACCACGAATCGTCAGTGGTGTTTGGTGCGTGGTGTGATTTTGCGAGGAAAGATATCTTTTTTGGAATCTAGATGACCTCGAATGGCAAGCACGTTCAGAGAGTCTTGCTCGTTCAGCCATTTTAGGATGATCTTGAGAATTTCAGCATAATTTGAAATCGAAGGTTATCTGCTGCCAAATGGTACTCCATCTGGCGGCGCATACTAATGATTTAAAAAACGTGTTTTATGAAGTAACATTATATTCAAATTTATATCCGTTATAGATAATTACATTGCGAGAGATATTGAAATGTCCCGTTCTTATTGATTAAAAACGTTCCATATTAATTGATTTTGTTGCGAGGTTTTGACCTCTATATGAGACATTTTTCAAAGACTGCATTCATTTTAAAACAAAACATAACCTTTATTTCATCAATAAAGGTTTAAAAAGCTTTACGTAGATTATCAAATAATGATAATCTAAAATATCCTGTTTACACACGACCATTACATAATGGTTTACAATACAAATATGTTACAACAAAATAAGTTTCTTGAATGCAGTTTTTACACAATATCATACAAGCATGGACTCCAAATCTCGTCCTTATTTAAGTATGCAACAGCGGAAGCTCTTAATAATCACCTGAGAATAAACATGCTTAAAACGTCAACAAAAATGTTGGTGAGTTATAGGTTTAACCTATATATATCAAATCATAATAATAGACCACAAGATTTCATATTTCAATACACATCCCATACATAGAGATAAAAATCATTCATATGGTGAACACCTGGTAACCGACATTAACAAGATGCATATATAAAAATATCCCCATCATTCCGGGACACCCTTCGGATATGATATAAATTTCAAAGTACTAAAGCATCCGGTACTTTGGATGGGGTTTATTAGGCCCAATAGATCTATCTTTAGGATTCGCGTCAATTAGGGTGTCTGTTCCCTAATTCTTAGATTACCAGACTTAATAAAAAGGGGCATATTCGATTTCGATAATTCAACCATAGAATGTAGTTTCACGTACTTGTGTCTATTTTGTAAATCATTTATAAAACCTGCATGTATTCTCATCCCAAAAATATTAGATTTTAAAAGTGGGACTATAACTCATTTTCACAGATTTTTACTTCATCGGGAAGTAAGACTTGGCCACTGGTTGATTCACGAACCTATAACAATATATACATATATATCAAAGTATGTTCAAAATATATTTACAACACTTTTAATATATTTTGATGTTTTAAGTTTATTAAGTCAGCTGTCCTCGTTAGTAACCTACAACTAGTTGTCCACAGTTAGATGTACATAAATAAATCGATAAATATTATCTTGAATCAATCCACGACCCAGTGTATACGTATCTCAATATTGATCACAACTCAAACTATATATATTTTGGAATCAACCTCAACCCTGTATAGCTAACTCCAACATTCACATATAGAGTGTCTATGGTTGTTCCGAAATATATATAGATGTGTTGACATGATAGGTCGAAACATTGTATACGTGTCTATGGTATCTCAAGATTACATAATATACAATACAAGTTGATTAAGTTATGGTTGGAATAGATTTGTTACCAATTTTCACGTAGCTAAAATGAGAAAAATTATCCAATCTTGTTTTACCCATAACTTCTTCATTTTAAATCCGTTTTGAGTGAATCAAATTGCTATGGTTTCATATTGAACTCTATTTTATGAATCTAAACAGAAAAAGTATTGGTTTATCATCGGAAAAATAAGTTACAAGTCATTTTTGTAAAGGTAGTCATTTCAGTCGAAAGAACGACGTCTAGATGACCATTTTAGAAAACATACTTCCACTTTGAGTTTAACCATAATTTTTGGATATAGTTTCATGTTCATAATAAAAATCATTTTCTCAGAATAACAACTTTTAAATCAAAGTTTATCATAGTTTTTAATTAACTAACCCAAAACAGCCCGCGGTGTTACTACGATGGCGTAAATCTGGTTTTACGGTGTTTTTCGTGTTTCCAGGTTTTAAATCATTAAGTTAGCATATCATATAGATATAGAACATGTGTTTAGTTGATTTTAAAAGTCAAGTTAGAAGGATTAACTTTTGTTTGCGAACAAGTTTAGAATTAACTAAACTATGTTCTAGTGATTACAAGTTTAAACCTTCGAATAAGATAGCTTTATATATATGAATCGAATGATGTTATGAACATCATTACTACCTTAAGTTCCTTGGATAAACCTACTGGAAAAGGGAAAAATGGATCTAGCTTCAACGGATCCTTGGATGGCTCGAAGTTCTTGAAGCAGAATCATGACACGAAAACAAGTTCAAGTAAGATCATCACTTGAAATAAGATTGTTATAGTTATAGAAATTGAACCAAAGTTTGAATATGATTATTATATTGTATTAGAATGATAACCTACTGTAAGAAACAAAGATTTCTTGAGGTTGGATGATCACCTTACAAGATTGGAAGTGAGCTAGCAAACTTGAAAGTATTCTTGATTTTATGTAACTAGAACTTGTAGAATATATGAAGAACACTTAGAACTTGAAGATAGAACTTGAGAGAGATCAATTAGATGAATAAAATTGAAGAATGAAAGTGTTTGTAGGTGTTTTTGGTCGTTGGTGTATGGATTAGATATAAAGGATCTGTAATTTTGTTTTCATGTAAATAAGTCATGAATGATTACTCATATTTTTGTAATTTTATGAGATATTTCATGCTAGTTGCCAAATGATGGTTCCCACATGTGTTAGGTGACTCACATGGGCTTCTAAGAGCTGATCATTGGAGTGTATATACCAATAGTACATACATCTAAAAGCTGTGTATTGTACGAGTACGAATACGGGTGCATACGAGTAGAATTGTTGATGAAACTGAACGAGGATGTAATTGTAAGCATTTTTGTTAAGTAGAAGTATTTTGATAAGTGTATTGAAGTCTTTCAAAAGTGTATAAATACATATTAAAACACTACATGTATATACATTATAACTGAGTCGTTAAGTCATCGTTAGTCGTTACATGTAAGTGTTGTTTTGAAACCTTTAGGTTAACGATCTTGTTAAATGTTGTTAACCCAATGTTTATAATATCAAATGAGATTTATAATTATTATATTATCATGATATTATCATGTATGAATATCTCTTAATATGATATATATACATTAAATGTCTTTACAACGATAATTGTTACATATATGTCTCGTTTAAAAATCATTAAGTTAGTAGTCTTGTTTTTACATATGTAGTTCATTGTTAATATACTTAATGATATGTTTACTTATTATAGTATCATGTTAACTATATATATATATCCATATATATGTCATCATATAGTTTTTACAAGTTTTAACGTTCGTGAATCACCGGTCAACTTGGGTGGTCAATTGTCTATATGACACATATTTCAATTAATCAAGTCTTAACAAGTTTGATTGCTTAACATGTTGGAAACATTTAATCATGTAAATATCAATCTCAATTAATATATATAAACATGGAAAAGTTCGGGTCACTACAGTACCTACCCGTTAAATAAATTTCGTCCCGAAATTTTAAGCTGTTGAAGGTGTTGACGAATCTTCTGGAAATAGATGCGGCTATTTCTTCTTCATCTGATCTTCACGCTCCCAGGTGAACTCGGGTCCTCTACGAGCATTCCATCGAACCTTAACAATTGGTATCTTGTTTTGCTTAAGTCTTTTAACCTCACGATCCATTATTTCGACGGGTTCTTCGATGAATTGAAGTTTTTCGTTGATTTGGATTTCATCTAACGGAATAGTGAGATCTTCTTTAGCAAAACATTTTTTCAAATTCGAGACGTGGAAAGTGTTATGTACAGCCGCGAGTTGTTGAGGTAACTCAAGTCGGTAAGCTACTGGTCCGACACGATCAATAATCTTGAATGGTCCAATATACCTTGGATTTAATTTCCCTCGTTTACCAAATCGAACAACGCCTTTCCAAGGTGCAACTTTAAGCATGACCATCTCTCCAATTTCAAATTCTATATCTTTTCTTTTAATGTCAGCGTAGCTCTTTTGTCGACTTTGGGCGGTTTTCAACCGTTGTTGAATTTGGATGATCTTCTCGGTAGTTTCTTGTATAATCTCCGGACCCGTAATCTGTCTATCCCCTACTTCACTCCAATAAATAGGAGACCTGCACTTTCTACCATAAAGTGCTTCAAACGGCGCCATCTCAATGCTTGAATGGCAGATGTTGTTGTAGGAAAATTCTGCTAACGGTAGATATCGATCCCAACTGTTTCCGAAATCAATAACACATGCTCGTAGCATGTCTTCAAGCGTTTGTATCGTCATTTCGCTCTGCCCATCAGTTTGTGGATGATAGGCAGTACTTATATCTAGACGAGTTCCTAATGCTTGCTGTAATGTCTGCCAGAATCTTGAAATAAATCTGCCATCCCTATCAGAGATAATAGAGATTGGTATTCCATGTCTGGAGATGACTTCCTTCAAATACAGTTGTGCTAACTTCTCCATCTTGTCATCTTCTCTTATTGGCAGGAAGTGTGCTGATTTGGTGAGACGATCAACTATTACCCAAATAGTATCAAAACCACTTGCAGTCCTTGGCAATTTAGTGATGAAATCCATGGTAATGTTTTCCCATTTCCATTCCGGGATTTCGGGTTGTTGAAGTAGACCTGATGGTTTCTGATGCTCAGCTTTAACCTTAGAACACGTCAAACATTCTCCTACGTATTTAGCAACATTGGCTTTCATACCCGGCCACCAAAAATGTTTCTTGAGATCCTTGTACATCTTCCCCGTTCCAGGATGTATTGAGTATATGGTTTTATGAGCTTCTCTAAGTACCCTTTCTCTCATATCTCCAAATTTTGGTACCCAAATCCTTTCAGCCCTATACCGGGTTCCGTCTTCCCGAATATTAAGATGCTTCTCCGATCCTTTGGGTATTTCATCCTTTAAATTTCCCTCTTTTAAAACTCCTTGTTGCGCCTCCTTTATTTGAGTAGTAAGGTTATTATGAATCATTATATTCATAGATTTTACTCGAATGGGTTCTCTGTCCTTCCTGCTCAAGGCATCGGCTACCACATTTGCCTTCCCCGGGTGGTAACGAATCTCAAAGTCATAATCATTCAATAATTCAATCCACCTACGCTGCCTCATATTCAGTTGTTTCTGATTAAATATGTGTTGAAGACTTTTGTGGTCGGTATATATAATACTTTTGACCCCATATAAGTAGTGCCTCCAAGTCTTTAATGCAAAAACAACCGCGCCTAATTCCAAATCATGCGTCGTATAATTTTGTTCGTGAATCTTCAATTGTCTTGACGCATAAGCAATCACCTTCGTTCGTTGCATTAATACACAATCGAGACCTTGCTTTGATGCGTCACAATAAATCACAAAATCATCATTCCCTTCAGGCAATGACAATATAGGTGCCGTAGTTAGCTTTTTCTTCAATAACTGAAATGCTTTCTCTTGTTCATCATTCCATTCAAATTTCTTCCCTTTATGCGTTAATGCAGTCAAGGGTTTTGCTATTCTGGAAAAGTCTTGGATGAACCTTCTGTAGTAACCAACTAGTCCTAAAAACTGGCGTATGTGTTTTGGAGTTTTCGGGGTTTCCCACTTTTCAACAGTTTCTATCTTTGCCGGATCCACCTTAATACCTTCTTTGTTCACTATGTGACCGAGGAATTGAACTTCTTCCAACCAAAATGCACACTTTTAAAACTTAGCGTACAATTCTTCCTTCCTCAATACTTCTAACACCTTTCTCAAATGTTCACCGTGTTCTTGGTCATTCTTTGAGTAAATAAGTATGTCATCAATGAAAACAATGACAAACTTGTCAAGGTATGGTCCACACACTCGGTTCATAAGGTCCATGAACACAGCTGGTGCATTAGTTAAACCAAACGGCATGACCATAAACTCGTAATGACCGTAACGTGTTCTGAAAGCAGTCTTTGGAATATCATCTTCTTTCACCCGCATTTGATGATACCCGGAACGTAAGTCAATCTTTGAATAAACAGACGAGCCTTGTAGTTGATCAAATAAGTCATCGGTTCTCGGTAGTGGGTAGCGGTTCTTGATGGTAAGTTTGTTCAACTCTCGGTAGTCGATACACAACCTGAATGTACCATCTTTCTTCTTGACAAACAAAACAGGAGCTCCCCACGGTGATGTGCTTGGTCGAATGAAACCACGCTCTAAAAGTTCTTGTAATTGGCTTTGCAGTTCTTTCATCTCGCTGGGTGTGAGTCTGTAAGGAGCACGAGCTATTGGTGCAGCTCCTGGTTCAAGATCTATTTGAAATTCAACGGATCGATGTGGGGGTAATCCCGGTAATTCTTTTGGAAATACATCGGGAAATTATTTTGCAATGGGAACATCATTGATGCTCTTTTCTTCAGTTTGTACTTTCTCGACGTGTGCTAGAACAGCATAGCAACCTTTTCTTATTAGTTTTTGTGCCTTCAAATTACTAATAAGATGTAGCTTCGTGTTGCCCTTTTCTCCGTACACCATTAAGGGTTTTCCTTTTTCTCGTATAATGCGAATTGCATTTTTGTAACAAACGATCTCTGCTTTCACTTCTTTCAACCAGTCCATACCGATTATCACATCAAAACTCCCTAACTCTACTGGTATCAAATCAATCTTAAATGTTTTGCTAACCAGTTTAATTTCTCGATTCCGACATATATTATCTGCTGAAATTAATTTACCATTTGCTAATTCGAGTAAAAATTTACTATCCAAAGGCATCAATGGACAACTTAATTTAGCACAAAAATCTCTACTCATATAGCTTCTATTCGCACCCGAATCAAATAAAACGTAAGCAGATTTATTGTCAATAAGAAACGTACCCGTAACAAGCTCCAGGTCTTCCTGTGCCTCTGCCGCATTAATATTGAAAACTCTTCCGCGGCCTTGTCCATTCGTGTTCTCCTGGTTCGGGCAATTTCTAATAATGTGGCCCAGTTTTCCACATTTATAACAAACTACATTGGCATAACTTGCTCCGACACTACTTGCTCCGCCATTACTCGTTCCGACACCATTTGTTCCTTTCGTTCTATTAACCCCTGGTCCGTAGACCTCACACTTCGTCGCGCTATGACCATTTCTTTTACACTTGTTGCAAAATTTGGTGCAGAACCCCGAGTGATACTTTTCAAACCTTTGGCATAGCTGCTTCTGATTGTTGTTGTTGTTGCGGTTATTATTGTTGTTGGGATGATTGCTGTAGTTGCTGTTGTTGTTGTTGTTGTTGTTGTTGTTGGGCCGTTTGTTGTAGTTGCGATTGATGTTGCGATTGTTGGGATAATTGTTGCGATTATTGTTGTAATTGCTGTTGTTGTTGTATTGGTGATTCTTATCACTGTTTTCCTCCCACTTTCTTTTGACTTGCTTCACATTGGCCTCTTCAGCAGTCTGTTCTTTAATTCTTTCTTCAATCTGGTTCACTAGTTTGTGAGCCATTCTACATGCCTGTTGTATGGAGGTGGGCTCGTGTGAACTTATATCTTCTTGGATTCTTTCCGGTAATCCTTTCATAAACGCGTCGATCTTCTCTTCCTCATCTTCGAATGCTCCCGGACACAATAGGCACAATTCTGTGAATCGTCTTTCGTTCGTGGTAATATCAAATCCTTGGGTTCGTAACCCTCTAAGTTCTGTCTTGAGCTTATTGACCTCGGTTCTGGGACGGTACTTCTCGTTCATCAAGTGCTTGAATGCTGACCACGGTAGTGCGTACGCATCGTCTTGTCCCACTTGCTCTAGATAGGTATTCCACCATGTTAACGCAGAACCTGTGAAGGTATGCGTAGCATACTTCACTTTGTCCTCTTCAGTACACTTACTTATGGCAAACACCGATTCGACCTTCTCGGTCCACCGTTTCAATCCGATCGGTCCTTCGGTTCCATCAAATTCCAAAGATTTGCAGGCAGTGAATTCTTTGTAGGTGCATCCTACACGATTTCCTATACTGCTAGATCCAAGGTTATTATTGGTATGTTACAGCCTGTACTGCAGCTATGTTTGAAGCTAGAAAAGTACGGAATTCCTCTTCATTCAAATTCACGGTGTGTCGAGTAGTCAGTGCCATTTCCTTCAAAATAGTCAAATGGAACAAGTTAATCATACAGAATATTAAGAGTAGTTAATAGTATTTCGTAGCATAATATGAACTCATTTATAAAAGCTTTTTCTTCATATTAGCGTTTTATAAGTTTAAATTGGGGTAGTACCTACCCGTTAAGTTCATACTTAGTAGCTAATATACAATTCAACTACTACAATTCTATATGAAAAACTGATTATAATAATATTTCGCATTCAAACTTTTACACAATATTTTACAAACTTACAATACCGCTTATTTTACATATAGCATGAAATATAGCACATAATAAATTTGATACAAGATGGTTGTGAAGATAATTCTAGCTAGTACACAAGTCGTTCAGCAAAGGCAATAAAGACACGTAATTCATACGTCCAGAAACAAGTCATGCATTCTGGTTTTACTAGGATTACTTCCCATCCTTGGTCTTGCAGAACATAACCATTATGGCCGTTGATAAGATAGCGTGTTGTAACGTTGTCAAAGGGACGAGGGTTACGTAATGTCCAACAGTCCCGTAACAATCTAAAAACCTCATTTCTTACCCCAATTACCGACTCCGTCACTTGTGGGAACGTTTTGTTTAATAGTTGTAGCCCGATGTTCTTGTTCTCACTTTGGTGAGAAGCGAACATTACTAATCCGTAAGCATAACATGCTTCTTTATGTTGCATGTTAGCCGCTTTTTCTAAATCACAAAGTCCAATATTCGGATATATTGAGTCAAAATAATTTCTTAACCCATTGCGTAAAATAGAATTTGGGTTCCCCGCAATATATGCGTCAAAGTAAACACATCGTAACTTATGGATTTCCCAATGTGATATCCCCCATCTTTCGAATGAAAGCCTTTTATAAACCAAGGCATTCTTGGAACGTTCTTCGAATGTCTTACAAACTGATCTCGCCTTAAATAGTTGTGCCGAAGAATTCTGATCGACTCTAGACAAGATTTCATCAATCATGTCTCCGGGTAGGTCTCTTAAAATATTGGGTTGTCTATCCATTTTGTGTTTTTATACTGTAAAATAGACAAGAGTTAGATTCATAAAAAAAATACTTATTAATACAAGCAATTTTTACATATATCATAAAGCATAAGCACACTATATTACATATATTACACCACACGAATACAACTATCTTATTCCGACTCGCTTGTTTCTTCTTCTTCGGTTTTGGTTCGTTATGCCAAGTTTCTAGGGATATATGATGTTCCCCTAATACGAGCAGTCGTTTTCCACATTGGTTTAGAAAAACCTGGTGGTTTAGAGGTTCCCGGGTCATTGTTACAACTTAAGGACTTCGGGGGTTGACGATACATATAAAGTTCATCGGGGTTGGAATTAGATTTCTCTATTTTTATGCCCTTTCCCTTATTATTTTCTTTTGCCTTTTTAAATTCAGTTGGGGTAATTTCTATAACATCATCGAAATTCTCGTCGGAATCCGATTCATCGGAGAATTGGTAATCCTCCCAATATTTTGCTTCCTTGGCGGAAACACCATTGACCATAATTAACCTTGGTCGGTTGGTTGAGGATTTTATTTTACTTAACCGTTTTATTATTTCCCCCACCGGTTCTATTTCTTCATCCGGTTCCGATTCTTCTTCCGGTTCCGATTCTTCTTCCGGTTCCGACTCTTCTTCCGGTTCCTCTTCGGGAACTTGTGAATCAGTCCACGAATCATTCCAATTTACATTTGACTCTTCATTATTATTAGGTGAGTCAATGGGACTTGTTCTAGAGGTAGACATCTATCACATAATATCAAACGCGTTAAGAGATTAATATATCACATAATATTCACATGTTAAAAATATATAGTTTCCAACAAAATTTGTTAAGCAATCATTTTTCAAGTAAACACGGTCGAAGTCCAGACTCACTAATGCATCCTAACAAACTCGATAAGACACACTAATGCAAAATTCTGGTTCTCTAAGACCAACGCTCGGATACCAACTGAAATGTCCCGTTCTTATTGATTAAAAACGTTCCATATTAATTGATTTCGTTGTGAGGTTTTGACCCCTATATGAGACATTTTTCAAAGACTGCATTCATTTTAAAACAAACCATAACCTTTATTTCATCAATAAAGGTTTAAAAAGCTTTACGTAGATTATCAAATAATGATAATCTAAAATATCCTGTTTACACACGACCATTACATAATGGTTTACAATACAAATATGTTACAACAAAATAAGTTTCTTGAATGCAGTTTTTACACAATATCATACAAGCATGGACTCCAAATCTCTTCCTTATTTAAGTATGCAACAGCGGAAGCTCTTAATAATCACCTGAGAATAAACATGCTTAAAACGTCAACAAAAATGTTGGTGAGTTATAGGTTTAACCTATATATATCAAATCATAATAATAGACCACAAGATTTCATATTTCAATACACATCCCATACATAGAGATAAAAATCATTCATATGGTGAACATCTGGTAACCGACATTAACAAGATGCATATATAAAAATATCCCCATCATTCCGGGACACCCTTCGGATATGATATAAATTTCGAAGTACTAAAGCATCCGGTACTTTGGATGGGGTTTGTTAGGCCCAATAGATCTATCTTTAGGATTCGCGTCAATTAGGGTGTCTGTTCCCTAATTCTTAGATTACCAGACTTAATAAAAAGGGGCATATTCGATTTCGATAATTCAACCATAGAATGTAGTTTCACGTACTTGTGTCTATTTTGTAAATCATTTATAAAACCTGCATGTATTCTCATCCCAAAAATATTAGATTTTAAAAGTGGGACTATAACTCACTTTCACAGATTTTTACTTCGTCGGGAAGTAAGACTTGGCCACTGGTTGATTCACGAACCTATAACAATATATACATATATATCAAAGTATGTTCAAAATATATTTACAACACTTTTAATATATTTTGATGTTTTAAGTTTATTAAGTCAGCTGTCCTCGTTAGTAACCTACAACTAGTTGTCCACAGTTAGATGTACAGAAATAAATCGATAAATATTATCTTGAATCAATCCACGACCCAGTGTATACGTATCTCAGTATTGATCACAACTCAAACTATATATATTTTGGAATCAACCTCAACCCTGTATAGCTAACTCCAACATTCACATATAGAGTGTCTATGGTTGTTCCGAAATATATATAGATGTGTCGACATGATAGGTCGAAACATTGTATACGTGTCTATGGTATCTCAAGATTACATAATATACAATACAAGTTGATTAAGTTATGGTTGGAATAGATTTGTTACCAATTTTCACGTAGCTAAAATGAGAAAAATTATCCAATCTTGTTTTACCCATAACTTCTTCATTTTAAATCCGTTTTGAGTGAATCAAATTGCTATGGTTTCATATTGAACTCTATATTATGAATCTAAATAGAAAAAGTATAGGTTTATAGTCGGAAAAATAAGTTACAAGTCATTTTTGTAAAGGTAGTCATTTCAGTCGAAAGAACGACGTCTAGATGACCATTTTAGAAAACATACTTCCACTTTGAGTTTAACCATAATTTTTGGATATAGTTTCATGTTCATAATAAAAATCATTTTCTCAAAATAACAACTTTTAAATCAAAGTTTATCATAGTTTTTAATTAACTAACCCAAAACAGCCCGCGGTGTTACTACGACGGCGTAAATCCGGTTTTACGGTGTTTTTCGTGTTTCCAGGTTTTAAATCATTAAGTTAGCATATCATATAGATATATAACATGTGTTTAGTTGATTTTAAAAGTCAAGTTAGAAGGATTAACTTTTGTTTGCGAACAAGTTTAGAATTAACTAAACTATGTTCTAGTGATTACAAGTTTAAACCTTCGAATAAGATAGCTTTATATATATGAATCGAATGATGTTATGAACATCATTACTACCTTAAGTTCCTTGGATAAACCTACTGGAAAATAGAAAAATGGATCTAGCTTCAACGGATCCTTGGATGGCTTGAAGTTCTTGAAGCAGAATCATGACACGAAAACAAGTTCAAGTAAGATCATCACTTGAAATAAGATTGTTATAGTTATAGAAATTGAACCAAAGTTTGAATATGATTATTACCATGTATTAGAATGATAACCTACTGTAAAAAAAAAGATTTCTTGAGGTTGGATGATCACCTTACAAGATTGGAAGTGAGCTAGCAAACTTGAAAGTATTCTTGATTTTATGTAACTAGAACTTGTAGAATATATGAAGAACACTTAGAACTTGAAGATAGAACTTGAGAGAGATCAATTAGATGAAGAAAATTGAAGAATGAAAGTGTTTTTAGGTGTTTTTGGTCGTTGGTGTATGGATTAGATATAAAGGATATGTAATTTTGTTTTCATGTAAATAAGTCATGAATGATTACTCATATTTTTGTAATTTTATGAGATATTTCATGCTAGTTGCCAAATGATGGTTCCCACATGTGTTAGGTGACTCACATGGGCTGCTAAGAGCTGATCATTGGAGTGTATATACCAATAGTACATACATCTAAAAGCTGTGTGTTGTACGAGTACGAATACGGGTGCATACGAGTAGAATTGTTGATGAAACTGAACGAGGATGTAATTGTAAGCATTTTTGTTAAGTAGAAGTATTTTGATAAGTGTATTGAAGTCTTTCAAAAGTGTATAAATACATATTAAAACACTACATGTATATACATTTTAACTGAGTCGTTAAGTCATCGTTAGTCGTTACATGTAAGTGTTGTTTTGAAACCTTTAGGTTATCGATCTTGTTAAATGTTGTTAACCCAATGTTTATAATATCAAATGAGATTTTAAATTATTATATTATCATGATATTATCATGTATGAATATCTCTTAATATGATATATATACATTAAATGTCTTTACAACGATAATCGTTACATATATGTCTCGTTTAAAAATCATTAAGTTAGTAGTCTTGTTTTTACATATGTAGTTCATTGTTAATATACTTAATGATATGTTTACTTATCATAGTATCATGTTAACTATATATATATCCATATATATGTCATCATATAGTTTTTACAAGTTTTAACGTTCATGAATCACCGGTCAACTTGGGTGGTCAATTGTCTATATGACACATATTTTAATTAATCAAGTCTTAACAAGTTTGATTGCTTAACATGTTGGAAACATTTAATCATGTAAATATCAATCTCAATTAATATATATAAACATGGAAAATTTCGGGTCACTACAGAAATAACAGGCGTTAAAACGATATATACCATGCTAAGTCATGCAAACACAAAACTAATAATACGATATAAATTGAAAATGTTCAAAGAGAACATTAAAAATGAGTAAAATCTCTTTTTTCGGTTTCTTGACGACCTCGAATGTCAAGACACTATCCAGGAGTCTTCATGTAAATATCAATCTCAATTAATATATATAAACATGGAAAAGTTCGGGTCACTACAGAAACCGAATGTTATGCGCCGCCAAATGGTACTCCATCTGGCGGCGCATATTAATGATTTAAAAAAAGTGTGTTTAATTAAGTGACATTAGATTTAAATTTATATGCGTTATACATAATTACATTCGAGTGAAATAATAGGCCTTAAAACAATATGTACTATGCTAAGTCATGCATACACAAAGGAATAATATGAATAAAATTCAAAACGCTCAAAATCTAAAGGCAAATTTGAATGCTTTCGAGGCCTCATTTCGAAAAATATTTGGGAAAAACCGCCTACGGCGATTTGTCAACGGATAGTTCCCGAAAAAATACACGATTTGAAAAAAAACGGTGACTAGATTGGAGCTACGAGTCAGAAGATACGATAGATCTAACATTTTGGCCAAAGACACAAAACAACAAGCGCCACGAACAGTCGGTGGTGTTTGGCGCGTGGTGCGATTTTGCGAGAAAATATGTCTTTTTCGGAATCTTGACGACCTCAATGGCAAGCACGTTTAGAGAGTGTTGCTCGTTCGGCCGTTTTAGGGTGATCTTGAGAATTTCAGCACAATTTGAAACCGAAGGTTACGCGCCGCCAAATGGTAGTCCATCTGGCGGCGCATACTAATGATTTAAAAAACGTGTTTAATGAAATGACATTAGATTCAAATTTATATCCGTTATAGATAATTACATTGCGAGAGAAATAACAAGCATTAAAACGATATATACCATGCTAAGACATGCATACACAAAACTAATAATACAATATAAATTGGAAACGTTCAAAGAAAAACATTAAAAATGAGTAAAATGTCTTTTTTCGGCTTCCTGACGACCTCGAATGTCAAGACACTATTCAGGAGTCTTTATGTTTGGGTCGTTTTAGGGTGATCTCGAGAATTTCAACACAATTTGAAACCGAATGTTATGCGCCGCCAAATGGTACTCCATCTGGCGGCGCATATTAATGATTTAAAAAAAGCGTGTTTAATTAAGTGACATTAGATTTAAATTTATATGCGTTATACATAATTACATTCGAGTGAAATAATAGGCCTTAAAACAATATGTACTATGCTAAGTCATGCATACACAAAGGAATAATATGAATAAAATTCAAAACGCTCAAAATCGAAAGGCAAATTT
Source organism: Rutidosis leptorrhynchoides (assembly GCF_046630445.1). Classification (NCBI taxonomy): domain Eukaryota; kingdom Viridiplantae; phylum Streptophyta; class Magnoliopsida; order Asterales; family Asteraceae; genus Rutidosis; species Rutidosis leptorrhynchoides. The sequence goes on from NC_092339.1 coordinate 12,259,963, forward strand.
GAATGCTTTCGAGGCCTCGTTTCAAAAAATATTTGGGACAAACCGCCTACGGCGATTTGTCAACGCATAGATCCCGAAAAAATACACGATTTGAAAAAAATGGTGACTAGATCGGAGCTACGAGTCAGAAGATACGATAGATCTAACATTTTGGCCAAAGACACAAAACAACAAGCGCCACGAACCGTCGGTGGTGTTTGGCGCGTGGTGCAATTTTGCGAGAAAATATGTCTTTTTCAGAATCTTGATGACCTCAATGGCAAGCATGTTCAGAGAGTGTTGCTCGTTCGGCCGTTTTAGGGTGATCTTGAGAATTTCAGCACAATTTGAAACCGAAGGTTACGCGCCGCCAAATGGTAGTCCATCTGGCGGCACATACTAATGATTTAAAAAACGTGTTTAATGAAATGACATTAGATTCAAATTTATATCCGTCATAGATAATTACATTGCGAGAGAAATAACAAGCATTAAAACGATATATACCATGTTAAGTCATGCATACACAAAACTAATAATACAATATAAATTGAAAACGTTCAAAGAAAAACATTAAAAATGAGTAAAATGTCTTTTTTCGGCTTCCTGATGACCTCGAATGTCAAGACACTATCCAGGAGTCTTTATGTTAGGGTCGTTTTAGGGTGATCTCAAGAATTTCAGCACAATTTAAAACCGAACGTTATGCGCCGCCAAATGGTACTCCATCTGGCGGCGCATATTAATGATTTAAAAAAAGCGTGTTTAATGAAGTGACATTAGATTTAAATTTATATGCGTTATACATAATTACATTCGAGTCAAATAATAGGCCTTAAAACAATATGTACCATGCTAAGTCATGCATACACAAAGGAATAATATGAATGAAATTCAAAACGCTCAAAATTGAAAGGCAAATTTGAAGGCTTTCGAGGCCTCGTTTCGAAAAATATTTAGGATAAACCGCCTACGGCTGTTTGCCAACGTATAGACCCTGAAAAAATACACGATTTGAAAAAAAAACGGTGACTAAATCGGAGGTACGAGTCAAAGGATACGATAGATCTAACATATTGGCCAAAGACACAAAACAACAAGCGCCACGAACCGTCGGTGGTGTTTGGTGCGTGGTGCAATTTTGTGAGAAAAGATATCTTTTTCGGAATCTAGACGACCTCAAATGGCAAGCACGTTCAGAGAGTCTTGCTCGTTCGGCCGTTTTAGGGTGATCTTGAGAATTTCAGCACAATTTTAAACCGAAGGTTATGCATCGCCAAACGATACTCCATCTGGTGGTGCATACTAATGATTTAAAAAACGTGTTTAATGAAGTGACATTAGATTCAAATTTAAATCCGTTATACATAATTACATTGCGAGAGAAATAACAGGCGTTAAAACGATATATACCATGCTAAGTCATGCATACACAAAACTAATAATACGATATAAATCGAAAACGTTCAAAGAGAACATTAAAAATGAGTAAAATGTCTTTTTTCGGCTTCTTGACGACCTCGAATGTCAAGAAACTATCCAGGAGTCTTTATGTTGGGGTCGTTTTACAGGGATCTCGAGAATTTCAGTACAATTTGAAACCGAAGGTTATGCACCGCCAAATGGTACTCCATCTAGCGTCGCATATTAATGATTTAAAAAAGCGTTTTTAATGAAGTGACATTAGATTCAAATTTATATGCGTTATACATTATTACATTCGTGTGAAATAATAGGCTTTAAAATAATATGTAACATGCTAAGTCATGCATACACAAAGGATTAATATGAATGAAATTCAAAACGCTCAAAATCGAAAGGTAAATTTGAAGGTTTTCGAGGCCTCGTTCGAAAAATATTTGGGACAAACTGCTTACGGCAGTTTTCCAACGGATAGATCCCGAAAAAAATACACTATTTGAAAATAAACGGTGACTAAATCGGAGCTACGAGTCAAAAGATACGATAGATCTAACATTTTGGCAAAATACACAAAACACCAAGCACCACGAACTGTCGGTGGTGTTTGGTGCGTGGTGCAATTTTTCGAGGAAAGATGTCTTTTTTGGAATTTGGACGACCTCGAATGGCAAGCACATTCAGAGAGTCTTGCTCGTTCGGTCGTTTTAGGGTGATCTTGAGAATTTCAGCACAATTTGAAACCGAAGGTTATCCGCCGCCAAATGGTACTCCATCTGGCGGCGCATACTAATGATTTAAAAAACGTGTTTAATGAAGTGACATTAGGTTCAAATTTATATCCGTTATAGATAATTACATTGCGAGAGAAATAACAGGTGTTAAAATGATATATACCATGCTAAGTTATGCATACACAAAACTAATAATACGATATAAATTGAAAACGTTCAAAAAGAACATTAAAATGAGTAAAATGTCTTTTTTCGGCTTCTTGACGACCTCGAATATCAGGACACTATCCAGGAGTCTTTATGTTGGGGTCGTTTTAGGGTGATCTCGAGAATTTCAGTACAATTTGAAACCAAAGGTTATGCGCCACCAAATGGTACTCCATCTGGCGGCGCATATTAATGATTTTAAAAAAGTGTGTTTAATGAAATGACATTAGATTTAAATTTATATGTGTTATACATAATTCCATTCGAGTGAAATAATAGGCTTTAAAACAATATGTACCATGCTAAGTCATGCATACACAAAGGAATAATATGAATGAAATTCAAAACGCTCAAAATCGAAAGGAAAATTTGAAGGCTTTCGAGGCATCGTTTCGAAAAATATTTGGGACAAACCTCTTACGGCAGTTTTCCAATAGATAGATCCAAAAAAAATACACGATTTAAAAAAAACGGTGACTAAATCGGTGTGACGACCCGGAAATTTCTGACCAAAATTTAAACTTAATCTTTATATGATAACATTATTCCGACATGATAAGCGATAAATTTTGTCAAGTTTTAAAACTTTTGAAATTAGATTCATACAAACAATTGACCAACCATTTGTTCGACGATTCACGAACATCATAACTTGTATTAAATATATACTTATGTATATATATGGATATATGGATTATATCTAACTTGAATATATGATAGTTAAGTATCTCATTAAGTATATTAATAATGAGTTTTATATATAAATTGAAACTACTAACTTAAGGGTTTCGAAAACAATATATATATATATATATATATATATATATATATATATATATATATATATATGTAACACTTAACGACGTAATAACCCTTATGTTAAAATGAATATATATGTATTGTATTAAGATGTATTAATACACTTTTGAAAGACTTAAATACATATATTAACATACTTATACTCAACAAAGATAGCTATACTCATATTCCCATTCAATTTCATCAAGAATCCTACTCGTATTTATACGGTATTTATACGTGTATTATACGCAGCTTCTAGAAGTACTTACAATTGGTATATACCAATAGAAATTTTCAATAATGAAATAATATGTCATGCATGACCTAATAATTTTTAACTTATACTAGATATTTTTCACAAAATGACAAATTACAACTAGTATATAAAGACACCATATGTGATCAAATTTTTACCATTCCATTTTCTAATTTTTACTTCAAGTTTACTTACACACACATATTCTCTCTAGTTCTAGTATCCCTTTCTTTGTTCTTCATCTATTTCTAATAAGTTCAAGTTTCAAAATCAAGGTATTAACATTGCCTAAACTTTTGTTCAATTCATCTGTTTATAGCTATCTATATAAGAGTTTATAAAATAGAACATAGTTTAGTTGATTCTAAACTTGTTTGAAAAACTAATCTAATATTTCTAACTTAACTCTAATAACACTTATTTATATGTATTATGATGTTATATTAAGTTAATATAAGAACTTATAACTTGTACTTACGAAGAACACCTTGAAACTTAACATATATCGCTTAATCTCTATTCGGTAAAAAGCGGGCTGTTTTGGGTTGGGAATTAAAAACCTATCTTAGAATTTGAGTTCGAATCTAAGACTTTGGAAATATGTTAATATATGTAAATAAGACTTTCAGTAATTTTTTCATGATTTTAGACAAAGTGAAAGTATTTTATCAAAAATCATATATTGGGTGAATGTCGGGATTCTTCCAAATCTGTCTACCGGCACAAAAAGAGGGTAAAACTATACAAATATATATATGGGCTGAACTTTTCGAATTGGTTTTATAAAATTTACTTCCTAAGGAATTCATAGCACTTTGATTCACTTTTAACGGAGTTGTAATGAATATTTGGCGAGTAAAACAAAATCTGCTAAAATTAACGTTGTATGGACGAAATTTATATTATAAAAACTATATTAACCATATCCTTGTTAACTTTTCTTATATCTTATATATATTTGGACATGTTATCAGTAGTATAACAAAATATTATAATCTTGGTTAATTCTGTGATTGTATATATGTATAATAATATTCTTGGTACGTCCTAACACAATAAGTATACAATACGTTTTGATAAATCATAAGACAATACGTACACAATACGGCTTAGTTAATTCCAAGACAATATGTATATAATACGTCTCTGGATTGATGCAAAGACAATATGTGTACAATACATCGTGGGGTAATTCTAAGATTATATATATATATATATATATATATATATATATATATATATATATATATACCGATTATTGGACTGTTGGACTTTTCGGACTATTTTGGACTACTAACAAAGGACTACTAACAATGGACTGCTAACATAAAATGTTAAAAATTATTATATAAGTATTCTATGAACTTGCTTTATTTTATTCATATGTCGTATTATTATCTGAATCGTTATTATTGTTATAGGTTCGTGAATCCAAGGACGACGGTCATATTTTTAATAAGTTGAAAACTTATTATTAATATACTTTTACTACTGTGAGTATATAGTCCCATTTTTAAACTCTACAAATATTTTGAGATGAGAATACATGCATTTTATGTTTTACGCCATAGACAGAAGTACATAAAATATATTCTACGTTGAGTTGTACCACTTTGTATATCTTCCCTAATAGCTTGGTAACTAATATTTACAGGTTGTAAGAACATGTATACGCGAATCCTATTGATAGATCTATCGGGTTTGACAACCCTAAACGGGCTAGTCGCTCTAGTATCGTAAACGGTTGCATAGTACTTCGTTTTTACTACACTTGGTATAGTGTAGGGAGATTTCATAATAAAGGGAATATGCCACATTAATGGTTAAGTATGGTTACCGAAGCGCTCAACAACTTATAGAATACTTTTATACACTTGCGAGTGTATATATATTTATAATTATGAAATCTTGTGGTCTATATTTATATCGATGATAAACCTATATATCTCACCAACCTTTGTGATGACTGTTTACGCATGTTTATTCTCAGGTCCTTAAGAAAGTCTTTTGCTGTTGCATTTTCTGAGCAAGCTGTGCATGGAGTCTCATACTTTTATTTAAATAAAGTGTTGCATTCAATAAAACCTTTGTCATGTATTATATTCGACTGTTACGTCACGTGTGTAGTATTTGGAAACCGATGTATTTTGGGGATTATTTCTTAAATAATCGCCCACTTGTTTAAAACATGCATTATGTATAATAATGATGTGCTTTTTATGAAAAAAATGCAATATTTTCAAAAACGTATCATATAGAGGTCAAATACCTCGATATGTGACCAATGAGAACGTACTGCGTTTATAGTAATATGGACGGGTCATTTCAATTGGCATCAGAGCGGTGGTCTTAGCGAACCAGGTCTTGCATTAGTGTGTCTAACTGATAGTTGTTAGGATGCATTAGTGAGTCTGGACTTCGACCTTATCTGCATATTAAAAGTTTTGCATATCATTCTTGTCAGAAATTACCTGTTTATCATCTTAAGTCTAGACGCGTCTTATTGCAATTATTGCATAGATAGTGTATAGACAAATATTCATATCTTATCATATCTATCACAGTAGACTTTGCCTGACATATTCCGTAAATTCCTCCGTAATCTACGAAATCTTTTGTTCTATATATATAGATATTCTATGTAATTAGAATATCATCCGAATTCAAAAATCATTTCATATTGAAAAATCCTTTATTCAATCATACGAAATGGAACTCGCCACTAGTTCAAGTTCCTCGGATTCCGAAATGGAGTTTCACTCGAGCTCCAAAAGCAGTGTGACTGGAATGGATCAACTAATTAGCCATCATCTATTCTGGATGAATTGGGGATGGGTTCGTAGTCTACTCAATCATTGGAGACAAGAAGAAGGCGATCCCTTCCATCCACCACATTTCCCTCTTGGTGAATAACCTGAAGCACTTACCGGCGAACCTGTTCGTAATACCATTTTCTCTTTCATTTCAAGGGTATCTCGTCATGACTATATACTATCTCGAATTCTAGATCTTATTCATCCGCTCGTCCGAACCGACAATTATCTCGGTGTAATAGAAGAAGTCAACGAGCTTTACGCTCGAGTAGTGGCTTTGGAGAATTTGGTGCAAAGATTACAAGCACCAGCAGCAGTAGCGACATCAACAATACCACCATCAGCAACACCAACAGTATCATTACCACCACCAACAACCACATCTGCACCCCACATCTCAACGTCACAATTTGTATCTCGAGCATATATACACCGTAGATACCAAGGAGTACCAACAACAACAAACGATGAAGTATTGATTCATAACTTCATCGGAGAAATATTTTACGGTGATTATGTAATCTCTAAAGTCTTAGAGATTATTTATTCTAATTATAACCGTAAATCAAGATGAATGGATGAATAGAGATGATACATGGAAGAATAGAAACCCTGACAGGAATGGTGCGTACGTTACAAAATAAACTTGTTATACAAACAGCACCAACAGTATCGTCAGCATCACCAGTACTGTCAGTACTGTCAACATCATCAGCACTAGCAGCACCTATAACATCACAAGCTCCACCAGTTCAAGAATCACTGTGGACATCATTACGAATCAACAACGAGTATATTGTATCAATGAGTTATGAAGTATTAACTCAATTCCTCTGAAGAATTTATATGTATATCTTATATATATAAATTTTGAAACCATCATAAATCTTTTCGTACTAAGCTATTATGTATGAATTGAAAAAGGGTAGATACTACTCAGTTAAATTCATATTACTAATATGCTATAATCCTTCGATTAATGACTTAACCATCGTTAACCACAATCTCTGTTTCAACTCAATGAATACCGTTTCATAATAAATCAAGTGTATTATTCAAATATATGTTTGATATTACACTTTCATCAATGATGTACTCGAAACTTTTCCGATAACATCATTCGTACCTTGCGAAATTCACGAGAATTCCACGAACACCAACATCATGCATCAACAAATAACGAAGTATTGATTCATAATTCATTGAATAAATACTCCGTAAAAGTTATGTAATTTCTAAAGTTTTTAGAGATTATTCAATTCTAGTTTCAACCGTAAAGCAAATGAGTTTAATTTAATATTAACTCATTAAATCTATATTACATCTGAAGAAAATATACACATATATATTTTCATAAAGACGGTAATAAAATTCTTTTGTACAAAATATTAATTGTGAAAATTTTTTAACGGGTAGGTAATACCCGAGAGATATATAAATTCACAATTTATATATTACATTCTTCGAATCTGAATCAGCAACCAGCAACTATACTCACTATACATTCTTCCATAGAAAATCAAAACAACCATACTCATTCAAATTCAATTACATATTCTGATTTTGATATCGCAAAATTCAATTCTAGATATAACCGATATCATCACTCTTAGATTCCTACATATTTCAAAGCTATACTTTGACTTCAAAACTGTGTTAGAACATCATAGGTATATTAACGATTACAATCTGTGTTCAAGCCCTCTAAAATTCCTGAAGACACTCTAAATAATGAGCAATCGAGATGATGATCCAACCACATGTTACCCACAGTTATGTACATGAAAAACCCTCAAAACCAAAGTCATAGTTTAACACGTATCTGTGTCAGACCCTTTGGCATTTACTAGCTAAAACAACTTTTCAATCTCTTTTCAAAATAGACAGTTTTGTCACAGCTCCAGCAAATCACCTTCAATTGTTTATTCGAATAAGCCTTACTATAACGATTACCCTTCGTCATTGTTACCGGGGAACCTTTCATATCTTGCCACATTAGCAGAAAACTTATCAGCAACTTCATTGATCTTTAAGTCTCGCTGAATAATCACGATACTTATTCATTGAAACTTTATCAGGTACTCATCTACATCTTGTAACAACAATTGCCATATCAAGTACCGGGAAATCAGAAAATCAGTATTTTGAATCTCGCAGCGTTTCTACATCAATAGTTATATGTATACATATAACATTTATCTCTTAGAATTATGATCTTCCAATCTGAAATTCTAAAAAGCACTCTAGTCAACGAATCAGTTCTTTAAATTTTGAGAAAGCTAATAAAGCAGCGAAAACTGTTGATGACTTTAACAGTCAAAAGTTTGATGATAAAGAGTAGTGTATTGGCAAAGCTCAGAAAAAGAGAAGGTTTGGAACTGGAAAACGGATTGAGCAAAGTATAAAGGAAGCTGTGGACAAGTCACAAAGACTAAATCTTCCTGCAAAGGATCCAAATGATTCAGTGCCTGCCGAAGTCATTAACGAATACCTTACTCCTGACTCTAAACCCTTGCGGACAATATTCTTCATCATCCTCTGATGTTAGAAATTCTAAGATATCATCATAACTTTTATTATAAATATCCTCCATATTTCTGAAGATATTTTGATAACTATTCTTATCTGAAATCTTTTATCTCTTCGCGATATCAGTGTTACATCAGAAGGGAAACTGTTTTAGTTTCTAAATTCTGAAACCTTCGAGTTTGAAATATGAATGTTTTTGAAGTAGTGTTGGGAACTGATGCATGAGTTAGTATAATATAATGACACTTGATCAACGTGATTATATTACAGTAAGTCATGCTGAGTTTCTAAATGGAACGTGATGATTCACAGATCATAACATCATCATGTGCTATGTTACATGACTCTTGTATTCTATTTAACCTCTAAAATATCAAGAAAATATTTCTTGATGATTCGATTTTTTTCAGGGTATTCTGGTAATTTAACAAATCAGAATCGTGTCATTACCATTTCTTTCTTAGAACATTAACAATGTTCATTCCGAAATTTATATCTGCGAATTCTGGACCATTACAAGCGGTGCTTAATCGCAAGAAGAAGAAATAAAAGTACAAAGCTCCAAAACAGAAATTGGAGTATAAATTGCAGCAAATAAAAGAGAGCATTAACTGTGGATGACAATGATTATAGAAGACAGAAGCAGGGACATCAAAATATAAGGGAAGATATAAAACCCAACAACCCAGAAACTATAAACCATAGCAATATAAAGACACGGGAGAACTAAAAACACTATAAAATCAAGAGTATAGTAGAAGTAAATAGATTCTTCCGGAGGAAGATTAAAAAAAAATGACATATATGAAAGAGAGGAGTATATCAAGAATTAGCACTGGATGAAGCATATTGATGAATACTTTAAAATATGAGTTGAGGGAGAAAGAATAGAAGGTGTGAGTTGTAAGGAACGAATGAGGTGGATTTATAGTGAAATATCCGACAGAGAAATCAAGATGGGTTACGCATTAATTCGAAGAGGATCATAATTTTCTTAATTTCTGAAGAATCAAATCTTATTTAGATTTCGAATATTTTCTTCTAAAATTCCTTGAATTCCAAAAATCAACCGTGGCTACGTCACCGGATAAGACGAATATGTATTTACTCATTTTCACTCTTTTGCGATAGCTTCACTCGTACTCTTCACAAAATCAAATTGATTTATCTATATTACCCAATGATGATAAAACTCTAATTATCAGCTCTTATGCGTCATGAAAACATACTTATTGTCAGCCATGACGATCCCAATCAAATTTCGGGACGAAATTTCTTTAACGGGTAGGTACTGTGACGACCCGAAAATTTCCGACCAAAATTTAAACTTAATCTTTATATGATAACATTATTCCGACATGATAAGCGATAAATTTTGACAAGTTTTAAAACTTTTGAAATAAGTTTCATACAAACAATTGACCAACTATTTGTTCGACGATTCACGAACATCAGAACTTGTATTAAATATATACTTATGTATATATATGGATATATGGATTATATCTAACTTGAATATATGATAGTTAAGTATCTCATTAAGTATATTAATAATGGGTTTTATATATAAATTGAAACTACTAACTTAAGGGTTTCGAAAACAATATATATATGTAATATTTAACGACGTAATAACCCTTATGTTAAAATGAATATATATGTATTGTATTAAGATGTATTAATACACTTTTGAAAGAATTAAATACATATATTAACATACTTATACTCAACAAAGATATCTATACTCATATTCCCATTCAATTTCATCAAGAATCCTACTCGTATTTATATGGTATTTATACGTGTATTATACGCAGCTTCTAGAAGTACTTATAATTGGTATATACCAATAGAAATTTTCAATAATGGAATAATATGTCATGCATGACCTAATTATTTTTAACTTATACTAGATATTTTTTATAAAATGACAAATTACAACTAGTATATAAAGACACCATATGTGATCAAATTTTTACCATTCCATTTTCTAATTTTTACCTCAAGTTTACTTACACACACATACTCTCTCTAGTTCTAGTATCCCTTTCTTTGTTCTTCATCTATTTCTAGTAAGTTCAAGCTTCAAAATCAAGGTATTAACATTGTTTAAACTTTTGTTCAATTCATATGTTTATAGCTATCTATATAAGAGTTTATAAACTAGAACATAGTTTAGTTGATTCTAAACTTGTTTGAAAAATAATCTAATCTTTCTAACTTAACTCTAATAACAATTATTTATATGTATTATGATGTTATATTAAGTTAATATAAGAACTTATAACTTGTACTTACGAAGAACACCTTGAAACTTAACATATATCGCTTAATCTCTATTCGGTAAAAAGCGGGCTGTTTTGGGTTGGGAATTAAAAACCTATCTTAGAATTTGAGTTCGAATCTAAGACTTTGGAAATATGTTAATATATGTAAATAAGACTTTCAGTAATTTTTTCATGATCTTAGACAAAGTGGAAGTAATTTATCAAAAATCATATATTGGGTGAATGTCGGGATTCTTCCAAATCTGTCTACCGGCACAAAAAGAGGGTAAAACTATAAAAATATATATATGGGCTGAAATTTTCGAATTGGTTTTATAAAATTTACTTCCTAAGGAATTCATAGCACTTTGATTCACTTTTAACGGAGTTGTAATGAATATTTGGCGAGTAACACAAAATCTGCTGAAATTAACGTTGTATGGACGAAATTTATATTATAAAAACTATATTAACCATATCCTTGTTAACTTTTCCTATATCATATATATATTTGGACATGTTATCAGTAGTATAACAAAATATTATAATCTTGGTTAATTCTGTGATTGTATATATGTATAATAATATTCTTGGTACGTCCTAACACAATAAGTATACAATACGTTTTGATAAATCCTAAGACAATACTGTAACATCCCGCCTTTTTCCGTTTTCTTTTCCGTTATACTAATTTAAACTCCGTTATATGTTTATAACATCTCCCGTTAATACGCGTTTTAAAATATTCCGTTTAGGTATTTTCCGCACCCGACTACAAACTCGAGGGACTAAAATTGACACGGGGCAAACTAGTTGACTAAGTCACCTAGTCTACCCCAATCACCACCATTCAACCATCTCTCACTCTCTCTCTCTTTCTCTCTAGCAAGAACACACCCAATTTCCAAATTCATTCAATCATCATCTAAATTCGATCTAGGAGGCTTACAACAAAATAAACTACATATTTGGAATCCTCTCTTCATCCTCTTCAATTTGATACCAACTTCATCTCATTTGGGTAACTTTCTAAAATCACTAATTTTATGTGTTCTTGAGATTTTTGAGTTATAAAGTTGTTAATTAGTGTCTATGGCTCATTGTGATGTCGTGTATGTAATTTGTATGCTCGATTCGTTGTTTTTGGTGTAACTAGTTCAATATGAAAATTACTTGCTAAATCCTTGATTTTGGATGATCAAATGTTGTTAGATTGTTAAAGTGCATGTTTTAAAAGTGTTACTAGTATCATTAGCTTCGTTTTGATGTATAGGTTGATTAAGGAAACTCCAAGAACATGATTAGTGATTTTGTGAACTTGGATTAGGGTTTGATAAGCTTTAGATGAACTTTTGATGCACCAAGTGCTATGAAATATTGTAGATAAGAATTTTGTTACAATGTGTGTTTGATCACCTTCAAAACGGCATATCACATGTGTGAATTGGATTCCCGAAACTTAAAATGCATTTGATGAACTTGAAACTTTGAAAATGGATTCTTAATGATCACTTGACGGAAAATCGGTTATTGAAATTGATGTTTTTGTTTGATGAAACGTGTTTAGTTGTTTTCCTGGTCAAATTACCTTTCCAACGATATATAGTATGCATTTTGGATGTTTTCGGTTCATAAAATATGTTAATTTGAGTTTTGGTTCGTGACTTGGACCATTTATCTGCAAACTGCATGTTTCCCAGGTATTGCGCGCCGCGCATATACCCGCGCGCCGCGCAGAATTAGAAATCCCAGATGTTTGCCTTCGTAGTTAAGTTCTGACCAGGATTTACACTTGGGTGCGCGCCGCGCAACCCATTGCGCGCCGCGCAACCCATTGCGCGCCGCGCATATGCCCAGCTCATTTTTGTTTTTATTTTTCCTTTCACAAAATGTTTCCCGCTTAACCGTAACTCCGATTAACATGAAACTTGGCCATTCTGCTCATAAATGATTTCTCATCATGGGAAAATTGTCGGATACCCGACCCGACCCCGTTGACCTTGACTTTGACCAAGTTTGACTTTTAGTCAAACTTAACCAAACAATTATACGATCGTTCTAACATGCTTAGTTACTTGTATCGTGCATGAAACTTGACTAATTGATTCACATGCTATATTAATCGAGTCGTAACGAGCCATAGGACTAATTGAACATCTTTGACCGTTTGTGTTTACCGTTATTGATACAACCTATATGTTTAGGTCAAGACTAGCTTTGTCTTTGCACGCGTCTACTTGTTGAAGTACTTTATTAACTCTTGCACTCAAGGTGAGATCATAGTCCCACTTTTACTCTTTTTGAACTTACATTTGGGATGAGAAAACATAAACATTTCTTTACTAAGTGAACACAAGTACAGGAAAACAAACATTCTACATACGAGTTTAGAACAAAATCCTCAATTCGATTATCATTAGTTACACTTGCCGGGTGTAAGCGAGAACTTATGTTGTATGGATCCATATGGGTTTGACAAACCCTCATTCAAACGGTTCGCTACCGTTTACGAATGAAATATATTTTCGAGAAACAGTGTATGTTCTAGCACTAAGTGATGGGGTTCAATGGAAGGAAATGTTAAGCATTGATAATTGGGTGCTCGTGAAACAAACTTTTGGAATGTATTACTATTATTTCATTGATGCAAATCTTGTGGTTCACTTGTACTTACTTACTTAAACCTATGATTTCACCAACGTTTTCGTTGACAGATTTCTATGTTTTTCTCAGGTCCTTGAACGATACATGATACATGCTTCCGCTCATTATTTGATACTTGCATTGGATGTCGAGTATATGTGCATTTCATGGAGCGTCTTTTGACTTTACTTTAAACCGTGTCGCCTAGTTTTCATTCGTATTATAACGTTGTAACTTAACTATTGGTTGAACAATTCTTGTAAACTTTGGGAACAATCTTTATTTTGAAATGAAGGCTACATATTTTGGTCAAACTTTGTCTTAAAGACTTATGACCACGTAACGGGACCTAAGTAGACGGCGCCGCCAAACATGATTTGGTCGGGTCGCTACAGATGGTATCAGAGCGTTGGTTGTAGGGATTTAGAGTTCATTGGTGTCGACCCCGAGTCATAGGGTACATTGGTGAGTCTAGACTACAACCGGCATATAGACTTGAAGTAGGAATTACTTGACTACTTGTGCATTTATACTCGAACGCTTCTACTCATATCTACTCTTAGTTCATCTTAATCTCACGTTGTTTAATTTGATTGACGCGCCACCTTGACTATATGAAATGATGTCGAATGCACATATGAATCAGGGTAATATAATTTCCGGGATTATATTACGGTGACTCATATGAACGTTCCGACATTATGACATAAAGAATTTAAGGCGAGTCGAGGAAAAACTTCCCTTTATCTTTATTCTATATCACGGTTAGTATTATTGAGAATACTAATCAATGATATTCTTGTGTCTTGAAGGAACAATGGCTCCTCGTCGTGTACGCCGCAATGAAACTCCCGAACAAGCTCTCGAACGGATGATAGCTACCGCCGTAGACGCGGCCATGGCCGGTCACTCATCCAACAACAATAATAATAACAACCACAACAACCACAACAACAACAACAACAATGGAGCCGGAAACTCAAACGAGGGATGCTCCTATAAAGCTTTCATGGGGTGCAAACCTCACACTTTTGATGGAACCGGGGGACCGGTCGTGCTCACCCGATGGTTTGAGCAAACGGAAGCCGTCTTTAGCATAAGCGGTTGTCGGGACCAAGACAAGGTCAAATACTCCACTCACACTTTCTCCGGAATTGCTCTAACATGGTGGAACACCTATGTTCAATCGGTGGGTACCGATGAAGCTCATGCCCTCTCTTGGGCCGATCTAAAGGAAAAGATGATTGTTGAATATTTTCCGCGCGAAGAAACCCGAAAACTTGAGGAAGAACTAAGAGCTTTGAAAGCGGTCGGAAACGATCTTAAAGCTTATAATCAACGCTTCGCCGAACTATCCTTGATGTGTCCTAATCTTGTTAACCCCGAATCTCAAAGGATTGAGCTCTACATGCTCGGTCTTCCAAAAAGCATCAAACAAGGGGTGATGTCATCCAAACCCACTACTCATCAAGCCGCAATGAACATGGCTCGCCAACTAATTGAAACGGTTGACGAAATCGTAGTTCCGGCACCTAAGGCCGAGGATAAATCGGGCGGCAACAAAAGAAAGTGGGAACCCTCCCAATCAAGCAACAACAACTTTGCCAAGAAATCTTTCACTTTCGACGGCAAGAAGGGTTATGCCGGGAACCTACCTCTTTGCAACAAATGCAACAAACATCACTTTGGCGAATGTAGTAAGTTAATTTGCCACCGGTGCCAAGGAGTTGGTCATAAGGCCAACGATTGTAAAAGTGCCACTCCCGTCGCTCGAAAGTGGCCCAATGCACCAAAGACGGGCACTTGTTACGAATGTGGCCAAACGGGTCATTATAGAAATGCATGCCCAAAGAAGAAAGATAACCCCAATACGCGCGGCCGAGCTTTCAACATCAACACCGAGGAAGCCCGGGATGACACTGAACTAGTCACGGGTACGTTTCTTCTCAACAATTCTTATGTCTCTTGCTTATTCGATTCGGGTGCCGATAAATGCTTTGTATCCAAGACTTTGACTCATTCTTTTAGTACTCCACCTCTTCCATTAGATACCACTTATACCATTGAAGTGGCTAACGGGAAACTATTAAGTGCCGACACATATTACCGGGGGTGTACGTTAAACATTTTGGGTAAGGAATTTGAAATTGACTTGATACCCATGGAACTAGGAAGCTTTGATGTAATAATCGGTATGAATTGGTTAGTCAAAATGAAATCTCACATCCTTTGTGATCTTAACGCAATCCGAATCCCTATCGAGAATGGTGAACCTTTGATTGTTTATGGCGATAAGAGTTGCACCAGACTCAACCTCGTTTCGTGCCTTAAAGTTAGAAAACTGCTCCGTAAGGGTTGTTTTGCGATCCTTGCCCACGTTAAGAAAGTCGAGTCCGATGATAAGCATATCGATGATGTGCCAATTGTTAGTGACTTTTTCGATGTATTTCCCGACGAATTGCCGGGTCTTCCACCTCATCGACCGGTTGAATTCCAAATCGATCTTATTCCGGGAGCCGCACCCGTAGCACGTGCACCATATAGACTCGCTCCATCCGAAATGCAAGAATTGCAAAGTCAAATCCAAGAACTACTTGATCGTGGTTTTATCTAACCTAGCCATTCACCTTGGGGCGCTCCGATTTTGTTTGTTAAAAAGAAAGACGGATCCCTACGAATGTGCATTGATTATCGTGAACTAAATAAATTGACGGTTAAGAACCGATATCCTCTTCCTCGCATCGATGACCTCTTTGATCAACTACAAGGGTCTTGTGTATATTCGAAAATCGATCTCCGCTCGGGTTATCATCAATTGAGGGTTAAGGGGGAAGATGTCTCCAAAACCGCTTTCCGAACTCGTTATGGTAGTTATGAATTCCTTGTCATGCCATTTGGTCTCACTAACGCACCGGCGGTGTTCATGGATCTTATGAACCGCGTGTGCAAACCGTATCTCGATAAATTCGTTATTGTGTTCATCGATGATATATTGATCTATTCTAAAAATGAAGAAGAGCACGAACAACATCTCCGACTTGTGCTTGAACTCTTGAGACAAGAACGACTTTATGCCAAATTCTCCAAGTGTGAATTTTGGTTGAAGGAAGTTCAATTTCTTGGTCATGTTGTAAGTGATCAAGGCATTAAAGTCGATCCCACGAAGATCGAAGCCATTAGTAAATGGGAGACTCCTACTACTCCTACTCACATTCGTCAATTTTTGGGTCTCGCCGGGTACTATCGTAGATTCATCAAAAATTTCTCTTTGGTTGCACGTCCTCTAACCGCATTGACTCACAAGGGAAAGAAATTCATTTGGGCGACCGAACATGAATCCGCATTCCAAATCTTGAAAACGAAGCTAACCACCGCTCCTATCTTGTCACTTCCCGAAGGCAATGATGACTTTGTTGTATATTGCGATGCCTCAAAACATGGTTTTGGGTGTGTATTGATGCAACGAACGAAAGTCATTGCTTATGCTTCTCGACAACTCAAAATTCATGAACGAAACTATACGACACATGATCTCGAACTCGGAGCCGTTGTCTTTGCACTTAAAATGTGGAGACACTATCTTTATGGAACCAAGAGTACTATCTTCACCGATCACAAAAGCCTTCAACACATTTTCGATCAAAAGCAACTAAACATGAGACAACGAAGGTGGATTGAAACCTTAAACGATTACGATTGCGAGCTTCGTTACCATCCCGGGAAGGCAAATGTAGTAGCCGATGCCTTAAGTCGAAAAGAAAGAGCGGTGCCTCTCCGTGTCCGAGCTTTAAACATCACCATTCACACCAACCTTAATAGCCAAATTCGGGTAGCCCAAGATGAGGCTCTCAAGGATGAAAACATCTCTCTCGAACACTTGAACGTCCTCACCTCTCGATTCGAAGTTAAAGAAACCGGACTCCGATATTTCGCCGGAAGAATTTGGGTGCCTAGTTATGGGGATCTACGAAGCCTTATTTTAGATGAAGCCCATAAGTCACGATACTCGATTCACCCCGGTGCCAATAAAATGTACCACGACCTTAAACAACTATATTGGTGGCCGAACATCAAAAGGGACGTAGCTACTTATGTTTCCAAGTGTTTGACATGTTCCAAAGTCAAAGCCGAACACCAAAGACCGTCCGGACTACTTCAACAACCCGAGATCCCGCAATGGAAGTGGGAAAGAATAACGATGGATTTTATCACCAAACTACCAAAAACGACGGGCGGTTATGATACCATTTGGGTTATTGTTGACCGTCTCACCAAATCCGCACACTTCCTTGCCATGAAAGAAACGGACAAAATGGAGAAACTTGCACAACTTTACATTAAGGAGATCGTAGCCCGACACGGTGTACCTTTATCGATTATCTCCGACCGAGATGGCCGTTTCGTTTCTAGATTTTGGCGTACATTGCAAGAAGCGTTGGGAACGCGTTTAGCCATGAGCACCGCATATCATCCTCAAACCGATGGACAAAGCGAACGTACAATCCAAACCTTGGAAGACATGTTACGAGCTTGCGTGGTTGATTTCGGAAAAGCTTGGGACAAGCACTTACCTCTCGCCGAGTTCTCTTACAACAATAGTTATCACGCGAGTATTAAAGCCGCACCTTTTGAAGCGCTATATGGCCGCAAATGTCGTTCACCTCTTTGTTGGGCCGAGGTAGGCGACGTGCAAATCACCGGACCCGAACTCATTCACGAAACCACCGAGAAAATCGTTCAAATCCGAGATAGGCTTAGGACGGCCCGAAGTCGTCAAAAGAGCTATACCGACAAACGACGCAACGATCTTGAATTTCAAGTCGGTGACCGAGTAATGTTAAAAGTCGCACCTTGGAAGGGTGTAATCCGTTTTGGGAAACGCGGGAAGCTAAATCCGCGGTATATTGGTCCTTTCGAAATCTTGGAGCGTATTGGAACCGTTGCTTATCGTTTAGATCTTCCGCCTCAATTGAACTCCGTTCATCCTACCTTCCATGTATCTAACTTGAAAAAGTGTCTTGCCGAACCCGATATCGTCATCCCTCTCGAAGAACTTACTATTGATGACAAACTTCATTTTGTGGAGGAACCGGTTGAAATTGTGGACACCTCTGTCAAGACATTGAAACAAAGCCGAATCCCGATTGTCAAGGTTCGTTGGAATGCCAAAAGAGGACCCGAGTTTACTTGGGAAAGACAAGATCAAATGCAAAGGAAGTATCCTCATCTATTTGTGAATTCAGAAACGCAAGATCTCGAGGAAGAAACAACGGCTACTACGCCTACTTAAATTTCGGGACGAAATTTCTTTTAAGGAGTAGGTAATGTAACATCCCGCCTTTTTCCGTTTTCTTTTCCGTTATACTAATTTAAACTCCGTTATATGTTTATAACATCTCCCGTTAATACGCGTTTTAAAATATTCCGTTTAGGTATTTTCCGCACCCGACTACAAACTCGAGGGACTAAAATTGACACGGGGCAAACTAGTTGACTAAGTCACCTAGTCTACCCCAATCACCACCATTCAACCATCTCTCACTCTCTCTCTCTTTCTCTCTAGCAAGAACACACCCAATTTCCAAATTCATTCAATCATCATCTAAATTCGATCTAGGAGGCTTACAACAAAATAAACTACATATTTGGAATCCTCTCTTCATCCTCTTCAATTTGATACCAACTTCATCTCATTTGGGTAACTTTCTAAAATCACTAATTTTATGTGTTCTTGAGATTTTTGAGTTATAAAGTTGTTAATTAGTGTCTATGGCTCATTGTGATGTCGTGTATGTAATTTGTATGCTCGATTCGTTGTTTTTGGTGTAACTAGTTCAATATGAAAATTACTTGCTAAATCCTTGATTTTGGATGATCAAATGTTGTTAGATTGTTAAAGTGCATGTTTTAAAAGTGTTACTAGTATCATTAGCTTCGTTTTGATGTATAGGTTGATTAAGGAAACTCCAAGAACATGATTAGTGATTTTGTGAACTTGGATTAGGGTTTGATAAGCTTTAGATGAACTTTTGATGCACCAAATGCTATGAAATATTGTAGATAAGAATTTTGTTACAATGTGTGTTTGATCACCTTCAAAACGGCATATCACATGTGTGAATTGGATTCCCGAAACTTAAAATGCATTTGATGAACTTGAAACTTTGAAAATGGATTCTTAATGATCACTTGACGGAAAATCGGTTATTGAAATTGATGTTTTTGTTTGATGAAACGTGTTTAGTTGTTTTCCTGGTCAAATTACCTTTCCAACGATATATAGTATGCATTTTGGATGTTTTCGGTTCATAAAATATGTTAATTTGAGTTTTGGTTCGTGACTTGGACCATTTATCTGCAAACTGCATGTTTCCCAGGTATTGCGCGCCGTGCATATACCCGCGCGCCGCGCAGAATTAGAAATCCCAGATGTTTGCCTTCGTAGTTAAGTTCTGACCAGGATTTACACTTGGGTGCGCGCCGCGCAACCCATTGCGCGCCGCGCATATGCCCAGCTCATTTTTGTTTTTATTTTTCCTTTCACAAAATGTTTCCCGCTTAACCGTAACTCCGATTAACATGAAACTTGGCCATTCTGCTCATAAATGATTTCTCATCATGGGAAAATTGTCGGATACCCGACCCGACCCCGTTGACCTTGACTTTGACCAAGTTTGACTTTTAGTCAAACTTAACCAAACAATTATACGATCGTTCTAACATGCTTAGTTACTTGTATCGTGCATGAAACTTGACTAATTGATTCACATGCTATATTAATCGAGTCGTAACGAGCCATAGGACTAATTGAACATCTTTGACCGTTTGTGTTTACCGTTATTGATACAACATATATGTTTAGGTCAAGACTAGCTTTGTCTTTGCACGCGTCTACTTGTTGAAGTACTTTATTAACTCTTGCACTCAAGGTGAGATCATAGTCCCACTTTTACTCTTTTTGAACTTACATTTGGGATGAGAAAACATAAACATTTCTTTACTAAGTGAACACAAGTACAGGAAAACAAACATTCTACATACGAGTTTAGAACAAAATCCTCAATTCGATTATCATTAGTTACACTTGCCGGGTGTAAGCGAGAACTTATGTTGTATGGATCCATATGGGTTTGACAAACCCTCATTCAAACGGTTCGCTACCGTTTACGAATGAAATATATTTTCGAGAAACAGTGTATGTTCTAGCACTAAGTGATGGGGTTCAATGGAAGGAAATGTTAAGCATTGATAATTGGGTGCTCGTGAAACAAACTTTTGGAATGTATTACTATTATTTCATTGATGCAAATCTTGTGGTTCACTTGTACTTACTTACTTAAACCTATGATTTCACCAACGTTTTCGTTGACAGATTTCTATGTTTTTCTCAGGTCCTTGAACGATACATGATACATGCTTCCGCTCATTATTTGATACTTGCATTGGATGTCGAGTATATGTGCATTTCATGGAGCGTCTTTTAACTTTACTTTAAACCGTGTCGCCTAGTTTTCATTCGTATTATAACGTTGTAACTTAACTATTGGTTGAACAATTCTTGTAAACTTTGGGAACAATCTTTATTTTGAAATGAAGGCGACATATTTTGGTCAAACTTTGTCTTAAAGACTTATGACCACGTAACGGGACCTAAGTAGACGGCGCCGCCAAACATGATTTGGTCGGGTCGCTACAAATACGTACACAATATGTCTTAGTTAATTCTAAAACAATACGTATACAATACGTCTCTGGGTTGATGCAAAGACAATACGTATACAATACGTCGTGGGGTAATTCTAAGATTATATATATATATATATATATATATATATATATATATATATATATATATATACCGATTATTGGACTGTTGGACTTTTCGGACTATTTTGGACTACTAACAAAGGACTACTAACAATGGACTACTAACATAAAATGTTAAAAATTATTATATAAGTATTCTATGAACTTGCTTTATTTTATTCATATGTCGTATTATTATCTGAATCGTTATTATTGTTATAGGTTCGTGAATCCAAGGACGACGGTCATATTTTTAATAAGTTGAAAACTTATTATTAATATACTTTTACTACTGTGAGTATATAGTCCCATTTTTAAACTCTACAAATATTTTGAGATGAGAATACATGCATTTTATGTTTTACGCCATAGACAGAAGTACTTAAAATATATTCTACGTTGAGTTGTACCACTTTGCATATCTTCCCTAATAGCTTGGTAACTAATATTTACATGTTGTAAGAACATGTATACGTGAATTCTATTGATAGATCCATCGGGTTTGACAACTCCAACCGGGCTAGTCGCTCTAGTATCGTAAACGGTTGCATAGTACTTCATTTTTACTACACTTGGTACAGTGTAGGGAGATTTCATAATAAAGGGAATATGCCACATTAATGGTTAAGTATGGTTACCGAAGCGCTCAACAACTTATAGAATACTTTTATACACTTGCGAGTGTACATATATTTATAACTATGAAATCTTGTGGTCTATATTTATATCGATGATAAACCTATATATCTCACCAACCTTTGTGTTGACTGTTTACGCATGTTTATTCTCAGGTCCTTAAGAAAGTCTTCCGCTGTTGCATTATCTGAGCAAGCTGTGCATGGAGTCTCATACTTTTATTTAAATAAAGTGTTGCATTCAATAAAACCTTTATCGTGTATTATATTCGACTGTTACGTCGCGTGTGTAGTATTTGGAAACCGATGTATTTTGGGGATTATTTCTTAAATAATCGCCAACTTGTTTAAAACATGCATTATGTATAATAATGATGTGCTTTTTATGAAACGAATGCAATATTTTCTAAAACGTATCATATAGAGGTCAAATACCTCACTATGGGACCAATGAGAACGTACTGCGTTAATATTAATATGGACGGGTCGTTTCAATCAGAGCTACGAGTCAAAAGATACGATAAATCTAACATTTTGGCCAAAGACACAAAACAACACGCACCACGAACCTTCGGTGGTGTTTGGTGCGTGGTGCGATTTTTCGAGAAAAGATGACTTTTTCGGAATCTAGACGACCTCGAATGGCAAGCACGTTTGGAAAGTCTTGCTCGTTCGGCCGTTTTAGGGTGATCTTGAGAATTTCAGCACAATTTGAAACCGAAGGTTAAGCGCCGTCAAATGACACTCCATCTGGCGGTGCATACTAATGATTTAAAAAACGTGTTTGATGAAGTGACATTAGATTCAAATTTAAATCCGTTATAGATAATTACATTGAGAGAGAAATAAGAGGCGTTAAAACGATATATACCATGCTAAGTCATGCATACACAAAACTAATAATACGATATAAATTGAAAACGTTCAAAGAGAATATTAAAATGATTAAAATGTCTTTTTTCGGCTTCTTGACGACCTCGAATGTCAAGACACTATCCAGGAGTCTTTATGTTGGGGTCGTTTTACGGTGATCTCGAGAATTTCAGCACAATTTGAAATTGAAGGTTATGCGCCGCCAAATGGTACTCCATCTAGCGGCGCATATTAATGATTTAAAAAAGCGTGTTTAATGAAGTGACATTATATTCAAATTTATATGCGTTATACATTATTACATTCGAGTGAAATAATAGGCCTTAAAACAATATGTACCATGCTAAGTCATGCATACACAAAGAAATAATATGAATAAAATTCAAAACGCTCAAAATCGAAAGGCAAATTTGAAGGTTTTCGAGGCCTCGTTTCGAAAAATATTTGGGACAAACTGCCTACGGGAGTTTGCTAACGAATAGATCCCGAAAAAATACACGATTTGAAAAAACGGTGACTTAATCGGAGCTACGAGTCAAAAGATACTATAGATCTATCATTTTGGCCAAAGACACAAAACACCAAGCATCACGAACCTCGAATGGCAAGTACATTCAGAGATTCTTGCTCGTTCGGCCGTTTTAGGGTGATCTTGAGAATTTTAGCACAATTTGAAACCGAAGGTTATCCGCCGCCAAATGGTACTCCATCTGGCGGCGCATACTAATGATTTAAAAAACGTGTTTAATGAAGTGTATTGAATTCAAATTTATATCCGTTATAGATAATTAAATTGCGAGAGAAATAACAGGCGTTAAAACAATATATACCATGCTAAGTCATGCATACACAAAACTAATAATACGATATAAATTGAAAACGTTCAAAGAGAACATTAAAAATGAGTAAAATGTCTTTTTCGGCTTCTTGACGACCTCGAATGTAAAGACACTATCCAGGAGTCTTTATGTTGGGGTCTTTTTAGGGTGATCTCGAGAAATTCAGCACAATTTGAAACTGAAGGTTATGCGCCACCAAATGGTACTCCATCTGGCGATGCATATTAATGATTTAAAAAAGCATGTTTAATGAAGTGACATTAGATTCAAATTTATATGCGTTATACATAATTACATTTGAGTGAAATAATAGGCCTTAAAACAATATGTACCATGCTAAGTCATGCATACACAAAGGAATAATATGAATGAAATTCAAAACGCTCAAAATCGAAAGGCAAATTTAAAGGTTTTCGAGGCCTCGTTTCGAAAAATATTTGTGACAAACCGCCTATGGCAGTTTGCCAACAGATAGATCCCGAAAAAATACATGATTTGAAAAAAAACGGTGACTAAATTGGAGATACGAGTCAAAAGATATGATAGATCTAACATTTTGGCTAAAGACACAAAACACCAAGCACCACGAACCGTCGTTGGTGTTTGGTGCGTGGTGCGAATTTGCGAGAAAAGATGTCTTTTTCGAAATCTAGACGACCTCGAATGGCAAGCACGTTCAGAGAGTCTTGCTCGTTCGGCCGTTTGAGGGTGATCTTGAGAATTTCAGCACAATTTGAAACTGAAGGTTACGCGCCGCCAAATGGTAGTCCATCTGGCGGCGCATACTAATGATTTAAAAAACGTTTTTAATGAAGTGACATTAGATTCAAATTTATATCCGTTATAGATAATTATATTGCGAGAGAAATAATGGGCGTTAAAACGATATATACCATGCTAAGTCATGCATACACAAAACTAATAATACAATATAAATTGAAAACGTTCAAAGAGAACATTAAAAATGAGTAAAATGTCTTTTTTCGGCTTCTTGACGACCTCGAATGTCAAGACACTATTCAGGAGTCTTTATGTTAGGGTCATTTTAGGGTGATCTCGAGAATTTTAGCACAATTTGAAACCGAAGGTTATGCGCCGCCAAATGGTACTCCATCTGGCGGCGCATATTATTGATTTAAAAAAAGTGTGTTTAACGAAGTGGCATTAGATTTAAATTTATATGCATTATACATAATTACATTCGAGTGAAATAATAGGCTTTAAAACAATATGTACCATGCTAAGTCATGCATACACAAAAGAATAATAAGAATGAAATTCAAAACGCTCAAAATCGAATGGCAAATTTGAAGGTTTCCGAGGCCTCGTTTCGAAAAATATTTGGGACAAACTGCCTATAGAAGTTGGCCAACGGATAGATCTCGAAAAAATACAACAATTTGAAGAAAAAAACGGTGACTAAATCGGAGCTACGAGTCAAAAGATACGATAGATCTAACATTTTGGCTAAGGACACAAAACACCAAGCACCACGAACCGTCGTTGGTGTTTGGTGCGTGGTGCGAATTTGCGAGAAAAGATGTCTTTTTAACAATCTAGACGACCTAGAATGGCAAGCACGTTCAGAGAGTGTTGCTCGTTCGGCCGTTTTAGGGTGATCTTGAGAATTTCACCATAATTTGAAACTGAAGGTTACGCGCCGCCAAATGGTAGTCCATCTGGCGGCGCATACTAATGATTTAAAAAACGTTTTTAATGAAGTGACATTAGATTCAAATTTATATCCGCTATAGATAATTATATTGAGAGAGAAATAACCGGCGTTAAAACGATATATACCATGCTAAGTCATGCATACACAAAACTAGTAATACAATATAAATTGAAAACGTTCAAAGAGAACATTAAAAATGAGTAAAATGTCTTTTTTCGACTTCTTGACGGCCTCGAATGTCAAGACACTATTCAGGAGTCTTTATGTTAGGGTCATTTTAGGGTGATCTCGAGAATTTTAGCACAATTTGAAACCGAAGGTTATGCGCCGCCAAATGGTACTCCATCTGGCGGCGCATATTATTGATTTAAAAAAGCGTATTTAATGAAGTGGCATTAGATTTAAATTTATATGCGTTATACATAATTACATTCGAGTGAAATAATAGGCCTTAAAACAATATGTACCATGCTAAGTCATGCATACACAAAAGAATAATATGAATGAAATTCAAAACGCTCAAAATTGAAAAGCAAATTTGAAGGTTTTCGAGGCCTCGTTTCGAAAAATATTTGGACAAACTGCCTACAGAAGTTTGCCAACGGATAGATCCCATAAAAATACACGATTTGAAAAAAACGGTGACTAAATCGGAGCTACGAGTCAAAAGATACGATAGATCTAACATTTTGTCCAAAGACACAAAATACTAAGCACCACGAACCGTCGGTGGTGTTTGGTAAGTGGTGCGATTTTTCTAGGAAAGATGTCTTTTTTTTAGAATCTAGACGACCTCGAATGGCAAGCACATTCAGAGATTCTTGCTCGTTCGGCTATTTTAGGGTGATCTTGAGAATTTCAGCACAATTTGAAACCGAAGGTTATCCGCAGCCAGATGGTACTCCATCTGGTGGCACATATTAATGATTTAAAAAACGTGTTTAATGAAGTGACATTAGATTCAAATTTATATATGTTATAGATAATTACATTGCGAGAGAAATAACAGGCGTTAAAACGATATATACCATGCTACGTCATGCATACACAAAACTAATAATACGATATAAATTGAAAACATTCAAAGAGAACATAAAAAATAAGTAAAATGTCTTTTTCGGCTTCTTGACGACCTCGAATGTCAAGACACTATATTGGAGTCTTTATGTTAGGGTCGTTTTAGGGTGATCTCGAGAATTTCAGCACAATTTGAAACCGAAGGTTATGTGCCGCCAAATGGTACTCCATCTGGCGTCGCATATTAATGATTTAAAAAAGCGTTTTTAATGAAGTGACATTAGATTTAAATTTATATGCGTTATACATAATTACATTCGAGTCAAATAAAAGGCCTTAATATAATATGTACCATGCTAAGTCATGCATACACAAAGGAATAATATGAATGAAATTCAAAACGCTCAAAATCGAAAGGCAAATTTGAAGGCTTTTGAGGCCTCGTTTTGAAAAATATTTGGGACAAACCGCCTACGGCGTTTGCCAATGGATAGATCCCGAAAAAATACACGATTTGAAAAATAACGATGACTAAATCGGAGCTACGAGTCAAAAGATACGATAGATCTAACATTTTGGCCAAAGATACAAAACAACAAGCGTCACGAACCGTCGGTGGTGTTTGGAGCGTGGTGCGATTTTGCGAGAAAATATGTCTTTTTCGGAATCTAGACGACCTCGAATGGCAAGCACATTCAGAGAGTCTTGCTAGTTCGGCCGTTTTAGGGTGATCTTGAGAATTTCAGCACAATTTGAAACCGAAGGTTACGCGCCGCCAAATGGTAGTCCATCTGGCGGCGCATACTAATGATTTAAAAAACGTGTTTAATGAAATGACATTAGATTCAAATTTATATCCGTTATAGATAATTACATTACGAGAGAAATAACAGGCGTTAAAACGATATATACCATGCTAAGTCATGCATACACAAAACTAATAATACTATATAAATTGAAAACGTTCGAAGAGAACATTAAAAATGAGTAAAATGTCTTTTTTCGGCTTCTTGACGACCTCGAATGTCAAGACACTATCCAGGAGTCTTTATGTTGGGGTCGTTTTAGGGTGATCTCGAGAATTTCAGCACAATTTGAAACCGAAGGTTATGCGCCGCCAAATGGTACTTCATCTGGCGATGCATATTAATGATTTAAAAAAGCATGTTTAATGAAGTGACATTAGATTCAAATTTATATGCGTTATACATAATTACATTTGAGTGAAATAATAGGCCTTAAAACAATGTGTACCATGCTAAGTCATGCATACACAAAGGAATAATATGAATGAAATTCAAAACGCTCAAAATCGAAAGGCAAATTTGAAGGTTTTCAAGGCCTCGTTTCGAAAAATATTTGGGACAAACCGCCTATGGCAGTTTGCCAACGGATAGATCCCGAAAAAATACACGATTTGAAAAAAACGGTGACTAAATCGGAGCTACGAGTCAAAAGATACGATAGATCTAACATTTTGGCTAAAGACACAAAACACCAAGCACCACGAACCGTCGTTGGTGTTTGGTGCGTGGTGCGAATTTGCGAGAAAAGATGTCTTTTTCGGAATCTCGATGACCTCGAATGGCAAGCACGTTCAGAGAGTCTTGCTCGTTCGGCCGTTTTAAGGTGATCTTGAGAATTTCAGCACAATTTGAAACTGATGGTTACGCGCCGCCAAATGGTAGTCCATCTGGCGGCGCATACTAATGATTTAAAAAACGTTTTTAATGAAGTGACATTAGATTCAAATTTATATCCGTTATAGATAATTATATTGCGAGAGAAATAACGGGCGTTAAAACGATATATACCATGCTAAGTCATGCATACACAAAACTAATAATACAATATAAATTGAAAACGTTCAAAGAGAACATTAAAAATGAGTAAAATGTCTTTTTTCGGCTTCTTGACGACCTCGAATGTCAAGACACTATTCAGGAGTCTTTATGTTAGGGTCATTTTAGGGTGATCTCGAGAATTTTAGCACAATTTGAAACCGAAGGTTATGTGCCGCCAAATGGTACTCCATCTGGCAGCGCATATTATTGATTTAAAAAAAGCGTGTTTAATGAAGTGGCATTAGATTTAAATTTATATGCATTATACATAATTACATTCGAGTGAAATAATAGGCTTTAAAATAATATGTACCATGCTAAGTCATGCATACACAAAAGAATAATAAGAATGAAATTCAAAACGCTCAAAATCGAAAGGCAAATTTGAAGGTTTTCGAGGCCTCGTTTCGAAAAATATTTGAGACAAACTGCCTATAGTAGTTTGCCAACAGATAGATCCCGAAAAAATACAACAATTTGAAAAAAACGGTGACTAAATCGGAGCTACGAGTCGAAAGATACGATAGATCTAACATTTTGGCTAAAGACACAAAACACCAAGCACCACGAACCGTCGTTGGTGTTTGGTGCGTGGTGCGAATTTGCGAGAAAAGATGTCTTTTTAACAATCTAGACGACCTCGAATGGTAAGCACGTTCAGAGAGTCTTGCTCGTTCGGCTGTTTTAGGGTGATCTTGAGAATTTCAGCACAATTTGAAACTGAAGGTTACGCGCCGCCAAATGGTAGTCCATCTGGCGGCGCATACTAATAATTTAAAAAACGTTTTTAATGAAGTGACATTAGATTCAAATTTATATCCGCTATAGATAATTATATTGCGAGAGAAATAATAAGCGTTAAAACAATGTATACCATGCTAAGTCATGCATACAAAAAACTAATAATACAATATAAATTGAAAACGTTCAAAGAGAACATTAAAAATGAGTAAAATGTCTTTTTTTGGCTTCTTGACGACCTCGAATGTCAAGACACTATTCATGAGTCTTTATGTTAGGGTCGTTTTAGGGTGATCTCGATAATTTTAGCACAATTTGAAACCGAAGGTTATGCGCCGCCAAATGGTATTCCATCTGGCGGCGCATATTATTGATTTAAAAAAAGCGTGTTTAATGAAGTGGCATTAGATTTAAATTTATATACGTTATACATAATTACATTCAAGTGAAATAATAGGCCTTAAAATAATATGTACCATGCTAAGTCATGCATACACAAAAGAATAATATGAATGAAATTCAAAACGCTCAAAATTGAAAAGCAAATTTGAAGGTTTTCGAGGCCTCGTTTCGAAAAATATTTGGACAAACTGCCTACAGCAGTTTGCCAACGGATAGATCCCGAAAAAATACACGATTTGAAAAAAAAAATGGTGACTAAATCGGAGCCACGAGTCAAAAGATACGATAGATCTAACATTTTAGCCAAAGACACAAAACACCAAGCACCACGAACCGTCGGTGGTGTTTGGTAAGTGGTGCGATTTTTCTAGGAAAGATGTATTTTTTAGAATCTAGACGACCTCGAATGGCAAACACATTCAGAGATTCTTGCTCGTTCGGCTATTTTAGGGTGATCTTGAGAATTTCAGCACAATTTGAAACCGAAGGTTATCCGCCGCCAAATGGTACTCCATCTGGCGGCACATACTAATGATTTAAAAAACGTGTTTAATGAAGTGACATTAGATTCAAATTTATATATATTATAGATAATTACATTGCGAGAGAAATAACAGGCGTTAAAACGATATATACCATGCTAAGTCATGCATACACAAAACTAATAATACGATATAAATTGAAAACATTCAAAGAGAACATAAAAAATGAGTAAAATGTCTTTTTTCGGCTTCTTGACGACCTCGAATGTCAAGACACTATACTGGAGTCTTTATGTTAGGGTCGTTTTAGGGTGATCTCGAGAATTTCAGCACAATTTGAAACCGAAGGTTATGTGCCGCCAAATGGTACTCCATCTGGCGTCGCATATTAATGATTTAAAAAAACGTGTTTAATGAAGTGACATTAGATTTAAATTTATATGCGTTATACATAATTACATTCGAGTCAAATAAAAGGCCTTAATATAATATGTACCATGCTAAGTCATGCATACACAAAGGAATAATATG
The DNA here is from genome assembly GCF_046630445.1 of Rutidosis leptorrhynchoides. Classification (NCBI taxonomy): domain Eukaryota; kingdom Viridiplantae; phylum Streptophyta; class Magnoliopsida; order Asterales; family Asteraceae; genus Rutidosis; species Rutidosis leptorrhynchoides. Next base: position 12,290,456 of record NC_092339.1, read on the forward strand.
AATGAAATTCAAAACGCTCAAAATCGAAAGGCAAATTTGAAGGCTTTTGAGGCCTCGTTTTGAAAAATATTTGGGACAAACCGCCTACGGCGTTTGCCAATGGATAGATCCCGAAAAAATACACGATTTGAAAAATAACGATGACTAAATCGGAGCTACGAGTCAAAAGATACGATAGATCTAACATTTTGGCCAAAGACACAAAACAACAAGCGCCACGAACCGTCGGTGGTGTTTGGAGCGTGGTGCGATTTTGCGAGAAAATATGTCTTTTTTGGAATCTAGACGACCTCGAATGGCAAGCACATTCAGAGAGTCTTGCTCGTTCGGCCGTTTGAGGGTGATCTTGAGAATTTCAGCACAATTTGAAACTGAAGGTTACGCGCCGCCAAATGGTAGTCCATCTGGCGGTGCATACTAATGATTTAAAAAACGTTTTTAATGAAGTGACATTAGATTCAAATTTATATCCGTTATAGATAATTATATTGCGAGAGAAATAACGGGCGTTAAAACGATATATACCATGCTAAGTCATGCATACACAAAACTAATAATACTATATAAATTGAAAACGTTCAAAGAGAACATTAAAAATGAGTAAAATGTCTTTTTTCGGCTTCTTGACGACCTCGAATGTCAAGACACTATTCAGGAGTCTTTATGTTAGGGTCATTTTAGGGTGATCTCGAGAATTTTAGCACAATTTGAAATCGAAGGTTATGCGCCGCCAAATGGTACTCCATCTGGCGGCGCATATTATTGATTTTAAAAAAAAGCGTGTTTAATGAAGTGGCATTAGATTTAAATTTATATGCATTATACATAATTACATTCGAGTGAAATAATAGGCTTTAAAACAATATGTACCATGCTAAGTCATGCATACACAAAAGAATAATAAGAATGAAATTCAAAACGCTCAAAATCGAATGGAAAATTTGAAGGTTTCCGAGGCCTCGTTTCAAAAAATATTTGGGACAAACTGCCTATAGCAGTTGGCCAACGGATAGATCTCGAAAAAATACAACAATTTGAAGAAAAAAACGGTGACTAAATCGGAGCTATGAGTCAAAAGATACGATAGATCTAACATTTTGGCTAAGGACACAAAACACCAAGCACCACGAACCGTCGTTGGTGTTTGGTGCGTGGTGCGAATTTGCGAGAAAAGATGTCTTTTTAACAATCTAGACGACCTAGAATGGCAAGCACGTTCAGAGAGTCTTGCTCGTTCGGCCGTTTTAGGGTGATCTTGAGAATTTCACCACAATTTGAAACTGAAGGTTACGCGCTGCCAAATGGTAGTCCATCTGGCGGCGCATACTAATGATTTAAAAAACGTTTTTAATGAAGTGACATTAGATTCAAATTTATATTCGCTATAGATAATTATATTGCGAGAGAAATAACAGGCGCTAAAACGATATATACCATGCTAAGTCATGCATATACAAAACTAATAATACAATATAAATTGAAAACGTTCAAAGAGAACATTAAAAATGAGTAAAATGTCTTTTTTCGACTTCTTGACGACCTCGAATGTCAAGACACTATTCAGGAGTCTTTATGTTAGGGTCATTTTAGGGTGATCTCGAGAATTTTAGCACAATTTGAAACCGAAGGTTATGCGCCGCCAAATGGTACTCCATCTGGCGGCGCATATTATTGATTTAAAAAAAGCGTATTTAATGAAGTGGCATTATATTTAAATTTATATGCGTTATACATAATTACATTCGAGTGAAATAATAGGCCTTAAAACAATATGTACCATGCTAAGTCATGCATACACAAAAGAATAATATGAATGAAATTCAAAACGCTCAAAATTGAAAAGCAAATTTGAAGGTTTTCGAGGCCTCGTTTCGAAAAATATTTGGACAAACTGCCTACAGCAGTTTGCCAACGGATAGATCCCAAAAAAATACACGATTTGAAAAAAACGGTGACTAAATCGGAGCTACGAGTGAAAAGATACGATAGATCTAACATTTTGGCCAAAGACACAAAATACTAAGCACCACGAACCGTCGGTGGTGTTTGGTAAGTGGTGCGATTTTTCTAGGAAAGATGTCTTTTTTTAGAATCTAGACGACCTCGAATGGCAAGCACATTCAGAGATTCTTGCTCGTTCGGCTATTTTAGGGTGATCTTGAGAATTTCAGCACAATTTGAAACCGAAGGTTATCCGCAGCCAAATGGTACTCCATCTGGCGGCACATATTAATGATTTAAAAAAGGTGTTTAATGAAGTGACATTAGATTCAAATTTATATATGTTATAGATAATTACATTGCGAGAGAAATAACAGGCGTTAAAACGATATATACCATGCTACGTCATGCATACACAAAACTAATAATACGATATAAATTGAAAACATTCAAAGAAAACATAAAAAATAAGTAAAATGTCTTTTTTCGGCTTCTTGACGACCTCGAATGTCAAGACACTATATTGGAGTCTTTATGTTAGGGTCGTTTTAGGGTGATCTCGAGAATTTCAGCACAATTTGAAACCGAAGGTTATGTGCCGCCAAATGGTACTCCATCTGGCGTCGCATATTAATGATTTAAAAAAGCGTGTTTAATGAAGTGACATTAGATTTAAATTTATATGCGTTATACATAATTACATTCGAGTCAAATAAAAGGCCTTAATATAATATGTACCATGCTAAGTCATGCATACACAAAGGAATAATATGAATGAAATTCAAAACGCTCAAAATCGAAAGGCAAATTTGAAGGCTTTTGAGGCCTCGTTTTGAAAAATATTTGGGACAAACCGCCTATGGCGTTTGCCAATGGATAGATCCCGAAAAAATACACGATTTGAAAAATAACGATGACTAAATCGGAGCTACGAGTCAAAAGATACGATAGATCTAACATTTTGGCCAAAGACACAAAACAACAAGCGCCACGAACCGTCGGTGGTGTTTGGAGCGTGGTGCGATTTTGCGAGAAAATATGTCTTTTTCGGAATCTAGACGACCTCGAATGGCAAGCACATTCAGAGAGTCTTGCTAGTTCGGCCGTTTTAGGGTGATCTTGAGAATTTCTGCACAATTTGAAACCGAAGGTTACGCGCCGCCAAATGGTAGTCCATCTGGCGGCGCATACTAACGATTTAAAAAACGTGTTTAATGAAATGACATTAGATTCAAATTTATATCCGTTATAGATAATTACATTACGAGAGAAATAACAGGCGTTAAAACGATATATACCATGCTAAGTCATGCATACACAAAACTAATAATACTATATAAATTGAAAACGTTCAAAGAGAACATTAAAAATGAGTAAAATGTCTTTTTTCGGCTTCTTGACGACCTCGAATGTCAAGACACTATCCAGGAGTCTTTATGTTGGGGTCGTTTTAGGGTGATCTCGAGAATTTCAGCACAATTTGAAACCGAAGGTTATGCGCCGCCAAATGGTACTCCATCTGGCGATGCATATTAATGATTTAAAAAAGCATGTTTAATGAAGTGACATTAGATTCAAATTTATATGCGTTATACATAATTACATTTGAGTGAAATAATAGGCCTTAAAACAATATGTACCATGCTAAGTCATGCATACACAAAGGAATAATATGAATGAAATTCAAAACGCTCAAAATCGAAAGGCAAATTTGAAGGTTTTCAAGGCCTCGTTTCGAAAAATATTTGGGACAAACCGCCTATGGCAGTTTGCCAACGGATAGATCCCGAAAAAATACACGATTTGAAAAAAACGGTGACTAAATCGGAGCTACGAGTCAAAAGATACGATAGATCTAACATTTTGGCTAAAGACACAAAACACCAAGCACCACGAACCGTCGTTGGTGTTTGGTGCGTGGTGCGAATTTGCGAGAAAAGATGTCTTTTTCGGAATCTCGACGACCTCGAATGGCAAGCACGTTCAGAGAGTCTTTCTCGTTCGGCCGTTTTAGGGTGATCTTGAGAATTTCAGCACAATTTGAAACTAAAGGTTACGCGCCGCCAAATGGTAGTCCATCTGGCGGCGCATACTAATGATTTAAAAAACGTTTTTAATGAAGTGACATTAGATTCAAATTTATATCTGTTATAGATAATTATATTGCGAGAGAAATAACGGGCGTTAAAACGATATATACCATGCTAAGTCATGCATACACAAAACTAATAATACAATATAATTTGAAAACGTTCAAAGAGAACATTAAAAATGAGTAAAATGTCTTTTTTCGGCTTCTTGACGACCTCGAATGTCAAGACACTATTCAGGAGTCTTTATGTTAGGGTCATTTTAGGGTGATCTCGAGAATTTTAGCACAATTTGAAACCGAAGGTTATGCGCCGCCAAATGGTACTCCATCTGGCAGCGCATATTATTGATTTAAAAAAAGCGTATTTAATGAAGTGGCATTAGATTTAAATTTATATGCATTATACATAATTACATTCGAGTGAAATAATAGGCTTTAAAATAATATGTACCATGCTAAGTCATGCATACACAAAAGAATAATAAGAATGAAATTCAAAACGCTCAAAATCGAAAGGCAAATTTGAAGGTTTTCGAGGCCTCGTTTCGAAAAATATTTGAGACAAACTGCCTATAGTAGTTTGCCAACAGATAGATCCCGAAAAAATACAACAATTTGAAAAAAACGGTGACTAAATCGGAGCTACGAGTCGAAAGATACGATAGATCTAACATTTTGGCTAAAGACACAAAACACCAAGCACCACGAACCGTCGTTGGTGTTTGGTGCGTGGTGCGAATTTGCGAGAAAAGATGTCTTTTTAACAATCTAGACGACCTCGAATGGCAAGCACGTTCAGAGAGTCTTGCTCGTTCGGCTGTTTTAGGGTGATCTAGAGAATTTCAGCACAATTTGAAACAGAAGGTTACGCGCCGCCAAATGGTAGTCCATCTGGCGGCGCATACTAATAATTTAAAAAACGTTTTTAATGAAGTGACATTAGATTCAAATTTATATCCGCTATAGATAATTATATTGCGAGAGAAATAACAGGCGTTAAAACGATATATACCATGCTAAGTCATGCATACACAAAACTAATAATACAATATAAATTGAAAACGTTCAAAGAGAAAAATAAAAATGAGTAAAATGTCTTTTTTCGGGTTCTTGACGACCTCGAATGTCAAGACACTATTCATGAGTCTTTATGTTAGGGTCATTTTAGGGTGATCTCGAGAATTTTAGCACAATTTGAAACCGAAGGTTATGCGCCGCCAAATGGTACTCCATCTGGCAGCGCATATTATTGACTTAAAAAAAGCGTGTTTAATGAAGTGGCATTAGATTTAAATTTATATGCATTATACATAATTACATTCGAGTGAAATAATAGGCTTTAAAATAATATGTACCATGCTAAGTCATGCATACACAAAAGAATAATATGAATGAAATTCAAAACGCTCAAAATCGAAAGGCAAATTTGAAGGTTTTCGAGGCCTCGTTTCGAAAAATATTTGAGACAAACTGCCTACAGCAGTTTGCCAACAGATAGATCCCGAAAAAATACAACAATTTGAAAAAAACGGTGACTAAATCGGAGCTACGAGTCAAAAGATACGATAGATCTAACATTTTGGCTAAAGACACAACACACCAAGCACCACGGACCGTCGTTGGTGTTTGGTGCGTGGTGCGAATTTGCGAGAAAAGATGTCTTTTAACAATCTAGACGACCTCGAATGGTAAGCACGTTCAGAGAGTCTTGCTCGTTCGGCTGTTTTAGGGTGATCTTGAGAATTTTAGCACAATTTGAAACTGAAGGTTACGCGCCGCCAAATGGTAGTCCATCTGGCGGCGCATACTAATAATTTAAAAAACGTTTTTAATGAAGTGACATTAGATTCAAATTTATATATGTTATAGATAATTACATTGCGAGAGAAATAACAGGCGTTAAAACGATATATACCATGCTAAGTCATGCATACACAAAACTAATAATACGATATAAATTGAAAACATTCAAAGAGAACATAAAAATGAGTAAAATGTCTTTTTTCGGCTTCTTGACGACCTCGAATGTCAAGACACTATACTGGAGTCTTTATGTTAGGGTCGTTTTAGGGTGATCTCGAGAATTTCAGCACAATTTGAAACCGAAGGTTATGTGTCCCCAAATGGTACTCCATCTGACGTCGCATATTAATGATTTAAAAAAGCGTGTTTAATGAAGTGACATTAGATTTAAATTTATATGCGTTATACATAATTACATTCGAGTCAAATAAAAGGCCTTAATATAATATGTACCATGCTAAGTCATGCATACACAAAGGAATAATATGAATGAAATTCAAAAAGCTCAAAATCGAAATGCAAATTTGAAGGCTCTTGAGGCCTCGTTTTGAAAAATATTTGGGACAAACCGCCTACGGCATTTGCCAATGGATAGATCCCGAAAAAATACACGATTTGAAAAGTAACGATGACTAAATCGGAGCTACGAGTCAAAAGATACGATAGATCTAGCATTCTGGCCAAAGACACAAAACAACAAGCGCCACGAACCGTCGGTGGTGTTTGGAGCGTGGTACGATTTTGCGAGAAAATATGTCTTTTTCGGAATCTAGACGACCTCGAATGGCAAGCACATTCAGAGAGTCTTGCTAGTTCGGCCGTTTTAGGGTGATCTTGAGAATTTCAGCACAATTTGAAACCGAAGGTTACGCGCCGCCAAATGGTAGTCCATCTGGCGGCGCATACTAATGATTTAAAAAACGTGTTTAATGAAATGACATTAGATTCAAATTTATATCCGTTATAGATAATTACATTACGAGAGAAATAACAGGCTTTAAAACGATATATACCATGCTAAGTCATGCATACACAAAACTAATGATACAATATAAATTGAAAACGTTCAAAGATAACATTAAAAATGAGTAAAATGTCTTTTTTCGGCTTCTTGACGACCTCGAATGTCAAGACACTATCCAGGAGTCTTTATGTTGGGGTCGTTTTAGGGTGATCTCGAGAATTTCAGCACAATTTGAAACCGAAGGTTATGCGCCGCCAAATGGTACTCCATCTGGCGATGCATATTAGTGATTTAAAAAAGCATGTTTAATGAAGTGACATTAGATTCAAATTTATATGCGTTATACATAATTACATTCTGAGTGAAATAATAGGCCTTAAAACAATATGTACCATGCTAAGTCATGCATACACAAAGGAATAATATGAATGAAATTCAAAACGCTCAAAATCGAAAGGCAAATTTGAAGGTTTTCAAGGCCTCGTTTCGAAAAATATTTGGGACAAACCGCCTATGGCAGTTTGCCAACGGATAGATCCCGAAAAAATACATGATTTGAAAAAAACGGTGACTAAATCGGAGCTACGAGTCAAAAGATACGATAGATCTAACATTTTGGCTAAAGACACAAAACACCAAGCACCACGAACCGTCGTTGGTGTTTGGTGCGTGGTGCGAATTTGCGATAAAATATGTCTTTTTCGGAATCTAGACGACCTCGAATGGCAAGCACGTTCAGAGAGTCTTGCTCGTTCGGCCGTTTTAGGGTGATCTTGAGAATTTCAGCACAATTTGAAACTGAAGGTTACGTGCCGCCAAATGGTAGTCCATCTGGCGGCGCATACTAATGATTTAAAAAACGTTTTTAATGAAGTGACATTAGATTCAAATTTATATCCGTTATAGATAATTATATTGCGAGAGAAATAACAGGCGTTAAAACGATATATACCATGCTAAGTCATGCATACACAAAACTAATAATACAATATAAATTGAAAACGTTCAAAGAGAACATTAAAAATGAGTAAAATGTCTTTTTTCGGCTTCTTGACGACCTCGAATGTCAAGACACTATTCAGGAGTCTTTGTGTTAGGGTCATTTTAGGGTGATCTCGAGAATTTTAGCACAATTTGAAACCGAAGGTTATGCGCCGCCAAATGGTACTCCATCTAGCGGCGTATATTATTGATTTAAAAAAAGCGTGTTTAATGAAGTGGCATTAGATTTAAATTTATATTCGTTATACATAATTACATTCGAGTGAAATAATAGGCTTTAAAACAATATGTACCATGCTAAGTCATGCATACACAAAAGAATAATATGAATGAAATTCAAAACGCTCAAAATCGAAAGGCAAATTTGAAGGTTTTCGAGGCCTCGTTTCGAAAAATATTTGGGAAAAACTGCCTATAGCAGTTTGCCAATGGATAGATCCCGAAAAAATACACGATTTGAAAAAAAACAGTGACTAAATTGGAGCTACGAGTCAAAAGATACGATAGATCTAACATTTTGGCTAAAGACACAAAACACCAAGCACCACGAACCGTCGTTGGTGTTTGGTGCGTGGTGCGAATTTGTGAGAAAAGATGTCTTTTTCGGAATCTAGACGACCTCGAATGGCAAGCAGGTTCAGAGAGTCTTGCTCGTTCGGCCGTTTTAGGGTGATCTTGAGAATTTCAGCACAATTTGAAACTGAAGGTTACGCGCCGCCAAATGGTAGTCCATCTGGCGGCGCATACTAATGATTTAAAAAACGTTTTTAATGAAGTGACATTAGATTCAAATTTATATCTGCTATATATAATTATATTGCGAGAGAAATAACATGCGTTAAAACGATATATACCATGCTAAGTCATGCATACACAAAACTAATAATACAATATAAATTGAAAACGTTCAAAGAGAACATTAAAAATGAGTAAAATGCCTTTTTTCGGCTTCTTGACGACCTCGAATGTCCAGACACTATCCAGGAGTCTTTATGTTAGGGTCGTTTTAGGGTGATCTCGAGAATTTTAGCACAATTTGAAACCGAAGGTTATGCGCCGCCAAATGGTACTCCATCTGGCGGCGCATATTATTGATTTAAAAAAAGCGTGTTTAATGAAGTGGCATTAGATTTAAATTTATATGTGTTATACATAATTACATTCGAGTGAAATAATAGGCTTAAAACAATATGTACCATACTAAGTCATGCATACACAAAAGAATAATATGAATGAAATTCAAAACGCTCAAAATCGAAAGTCAAATTTGAAGGTTTTCGAGGCCTCGTTTCGAAAAATATTTGGGACAAACTGCCTACAGCATTTTTCCAATGGATAGATCCCGAAAAAATACACGATTTGAAAAAAAACGGTGACTAAATTGGAGCTACGAGTCAAAAGATACGATAGATCTAACATTTTGGCCAAAGACACAAAACACCAAGCACCACGAACCGTCGGTGGTGTTTGGTAAGTGGTGCGATTTTGCTAGGAAAGATGTCTTTTTTAGAATCTAGACGACCTCGAATGGCAAGCACATTCAGAGATTCTTGCTCGTTCGGCTGTTTTAGGGTGATCTTGAGAATTTCAGCACAATTTGAAACCGAAGGTTATCCGCCGCCAAGTGGTACTCCATCTGGCGGCACATACTAATGATTTAAAAAACGTGTTTAATGAAGTGACATTAGATTCAAATTTATATACGTTATTGATAATTACATTGCGAGAGAAATAACAGGCGTTAAAACGATATATACCATGCTAAGTCATGCATACACAAAACTAATAATACGATATAAATTGAAAACATTCAAAAAGAACATAAAAAATGAGTAAAATGTCTTTTTTCGGCTTCTTGACGACCTCGAATGTCAAGACACTATACTGGAGTCTTTATGTTAGGGTCGTTTTAGGGTGATCTCGAGAATTTCAGCACAATTTGAAACCGAAGGTTATGTGCCGCCAAATGGTACTCCATCTGGCGTCGCATATTAATGATTTAAAAAAGCATGTTTAATGAAGTGACATTAGATTTAAATTTATATGCGTTATACATAATTACATTCGAGTCAAATAAAAGGCCTTAATATAATATGTACCATGCTAAGTCATGCATACACAAAGGAATAATATGAATGAAATTCAAAACGCTCAAAATCGAAAGGCAAATTTGAAGGCTTTTGAGGCCTCGTTTCAAAAAATATTTGGGACAAACCGCCTACGGCGTTTGCCAACGGATAGATCCCAAAAAAATACACGATTTTAAAAATAACGATGACTAAATTGGAGCTACGAGTCAAAAGATACGATAGATCTAACATTTACGCTAAAGACACAAAACAACAAGCGCCACAAACCGTCGGTGGTGTTTGGAGCGTGGTGCGATTTTGCGAGAAAATATGTCTTTTTTGGAATCTACACGACCTCGAATGGCAAGCACATTCAGAGAGTCTTGCTCGTTCGGCCGTTTTAGGGTGATCTTGAGAATTTCAGCACAATTTGAAACCGAAGGTTACGCGCCGCCAAATGGTAGTCCATCTGGCGGCGCATACTAATGATTTAAAAAACGTGTTTTATGAAATGACATTAGATTCAAATTTATATCCGTTATAGATAATTACATTGTGAGAGAAATAACAGGCGTTAAAACGATATATACCATGCTAAGTCATGCATACACAAAACTAATAATACAATATAAATTTAAAACGTTCAAAGAGAACATTAAAAATGAGTAAAATGTCTTTTTTTGCCTTCTTGACGACCTCGAATGTTAAGACACTATCCAGGAGTCTTTATGTTGGGGTCGTTTTAGGGTGATCTCGATAATTTCAGCACAATGTGAAATCGAAGGTTATGCGCCGCCAAATGGTACTCCATCTAGCAGCGCATATTAATGATTTAAAAAAGCGTGTTTAATGAAGTGACATTAGATTCAAATTTATATGCGTTATACATAATTACATTCGAGTGAAATAATAGGCCCTAAAACAATATGTACCATGTATAGCCATGCATACACAAAGGAATAATATGAATGAAATTCAAAACGCTCAAAATCCAAATGCAAATTTGAAGGTTTTCGAGGCCTCGTTTCGAAAAATATTTGGGACAAACGATAGATCTAACATTTTGGCCAAAGACACAAAACACCAAGCACCACGAACCGTCGGTGGTGTTTGGTGCGTGGTGCGATTTTGCGAGAAAAGATGTCTTTTTCCGAATCTAGACAACCCCGAATGGCAAGCACGTTCAGAGAGTCTTGCTCGTTCGGGCGTTTTAGGGTGATCTTTAGAATTTCAGCACAATTTGAAACCGAAGGTTACGCGCCGCCAAATGGTAGTCCATCTGACGGCGCATACTAATGATTTAAAAAACGTTTTTAATGAAGTAACATTAGATTCAAATTTATATCCGTTTAAGATAATTACATTGCGAGAGAAATAACAGGCGTTAAAACAATATATACCATGCTAAGTCATGCATACACAAAACTAATAATGCAATATAAATTGAAAACATTCAAAGAGAACATTAAAAATGAGTAAAATATCTTTTTTGGCTTCTTGACGACCTCGAATGTCAAGACACTATCTAGGAATCTTTATGTTAGGGTCGTTTTAGGATGATCTCGAGAATTTCAGCACAATTTGAAACCGAACGTTATGCGCCGCCAAATGGTACCCCATCTGACGGCGCATATTAATGATTTAAAAAAGTGTGTTTAATGAAGTGACATTAGATTTATCTTTATATGCGTTATACATAATTACATTCGAGTGAAATAATAGGCCTTATGTAGTGACCCGAACTTTTCCATGTTTATATATATATTGTGACGATCGCTCTAAATCCACTTGGACGAACACGTCATTCATTGATTTCATTGCGAGGTATTTGACCTCTATATGATACGTTTTGTAAACATTGCATTCTTTTGAAAAGGCACACCATAAATGAATATTTAAATCAAAGGTTTTCGACATCTGATGATTTCTACATATAGACAATCACCATAAATAATAGTTTACAACAGTATTTCCGTTGACAATGCAGTCAAAATAAGATACATGGTGATGATTTGGTGAATGCAACGTTTCCTTGAAAAATATGTCATGTAAGACTCCATGCACATAGCTTGTCTAACATCTAAGCAAACAGCGGAAGACTTCTAGGAAACCTGAGAATAAACATGCTAACAAGTGTCAACACAAAAGTTGGTGAGTTCATAGTTTTAATGTTGCGCATAATCTGTATATAAAGGTGGATCACAAGATTTCAGTTGTTTCATCCAGAAACGTTTATCAATAGATTCTACATAACAGAGCACCCTGGTAACTAAGCTTTAACGTTATAATGATAAATACCCCATTCGTTTTAATACACGCAAACCAACGTGTCCTAAACTCAAATAACACACGTCCGTTAAAAGGCTAGCGCTCTAGCTCGGACGGGGATGTCAAGCCCTATGGATCCATATACTGTTATTCGCGCCCACCAGTCCATATCCTATGTACTGGCAGCTACTAGTTACCAAAGCTAAGGGATTTTCGGTTCAAACTCAGTGTAGAATTAAGTATGTACTTGTATCCATTGCGTTTTAAAATAAATTGCATGTATTCTCAGCCCAAAAATATAGATTGCAAAAGCAATTAAGAAGGGAGCAAATGAAACTCACGCATATAAATATTGTATATCGGTTAATAAAGCATTTGCATGTATTCTCAGCCCAAAAATGTAGAGAGTAAAAGGGATCTTATGAAACTCACTGTTTAATATTGATATACAATATTGCAGGAAAGCACGTAGACGCATCGGAGATGATAAACACGAGGTTTAATTCACAAAAATACCCCCGAACATTACCCATAATTTCCTTGGCAATAACTCATATTTTTCTTAGCTCTAGCTCGCTTGGAAACACGTTTTGAAAATTACTTGGACAGCACTCCGTCGTAATATTTTATGTACATTATTATTTTCGTATCGCAAAAATAATAACACTAATAATAAAAAATAATAAGATTAATAATAATCTTATTAATAATAATAATAATAATAATAATAATAATAATAATAATAATAATAATAATAATAATAATAATAATAATAATAATAATAATAATAATAATAATAATAATAATACGGAGTATATCTATATTTGTGTATGTGTGTGATTATCTCGAGCCAAAAACTGCAATTTATAGCAATCATACCTGAAAAAGTACCCCATGCGATCGCATGGTTATTGTGAGGGGAGGCCATGCGATCGCATGGCTCCTTTTTTCAGCCCACATGCATTTGTTTGTTACCCCGTCGACATATTAAATATTACGTAAATAGAATATTAAAATTTTAAAAAGTCGTATTTATTAAATACTTCAGGGGTATTCTATGTAACTTATAATTAATAATTTCTATATGTGAATAGTAAATGAATTAATTTAAATTCAACTATTTAAGCTACACGTTGTACGTTGTGCTTTACAAATTGTACATTATTAATTTAACTTCGTTTCTTAAAAAAATTTACAAAAATTATATCATAAAAATAAAATGACTTAATACGTAAAAATTTTAATTTGAAATAGCATCGTTTAATAGTAAATTTTTAATCATTTCGTATATAAATATTATTCGCATGATTCCGTATATATCGAAAACTCTTATATTTATTAAAATATGTATATAATACATGTTATGACATTCGTGAATCGTTGGACAAACAGGGTGGTCAACCGTTATATATAAAAAAATCATTTTTTAAAAGTTTTAAAACTTGTCAAAATTCATTGCTTATCATGTCGAAAATATTAAATCATATAGAGAATTGGTTTAAATAAGTCAAAATTTTCCGGGTCATCACAGTACCTCCCCGTTAAAGAAATTTCGTCCCGAAATTTGAGTGAGGTCGTCATGGTTAACAATAAAAATGTTTTTATGACGAATATGAGTTGATAAATAGAATTTCTATCACCGTTGAATAATATGGATAAAACAATCCAATTACTCGAAGCGTATGAGGGAAGTTATCGTAAAATAGTGAAATGGAGAATAGAGATGCGTCTTATCTCTTGACGTAGTAACGATTGATTTCCGGAATTTAAAGAATAGAAAATCTTCATAATCTAAATAAGATTTGATTCTTCGGTAATTGCGGAAATTAGGATTTCCTTTGATTAAATGCGTAATCTGCCTCGATTGCTATGTCTGATATTTCGCTATAAATTAACCACTTCCGTTTCATTATTTTCACCACTCCTACATCTTCTTCCTTATTTCATACTTCCAAAAGATTGTGAAATGCTTAATCCTGTTCTGATTCTTGATATACTCCTAACTTTTATATCTGTCATTCTTCTTTTTCATCTACCACCAGAGGAAGTTATTTTCTTCTACCATTACCTTGGGGTTATAGTGTTTTTCATTCTCCCGTGTCTTTACATTGGTGTACGTATTGATATATATGGTTTGTAAATTTTGGGGTTGTTATCGGGCCTATATTCTCCTTTATATTTCGGAGCTACATGCTTTCGATTTCTCTTCCCGACCTTAAGTCAAGCGGATAATGGTTCAGAATTTGTAGGTATGAATTTCGGATGAACATAATTAATGTTCTAAGAAATAAATTGTAATGACACGATCTTGATTTGTCAAATTACCAGAATATCTGGAAAAGACCGAATCATCAAGCAATATATTTTCTTGATATATTTAGAGATTATATAGAATGAAAGAGTTATGTAACATGGTTTATGATGAGGGTATGATCTATGAACCTTTATCACGTTCCATTAGAAACTCAGCATGATTTACTGTAATATAATCACGTTGATCAAGTGTCATTATATTATACTAACTCATGCTTCAGTTCCCAATATTACTTCAAAACATCCATTTTTTTTTTCTTCCAGATTTTAGAAACCTAAATAGTTTCTTTTATGATGTAACACAGATAGTGTGAAGAGATGAATGATTTCCGATAAGAATAGGTATGAAGATATCTTCAGAAATATCGAGGATATTTATAATGAAAGATACGATGATATCTTAGAATTTCTAATATCAGAGGATGATGAAGAATATTGTCCGCAAGAGTTTAGATTCGGAAGCAAGGTATTCGTTAATGGCTTCAGCAGATACTGAATCATTTGGATTCTTTGAAGACAGGTTTCGTCCTCGTGATTTATCCACAGCCTCTTTCATACTTTGCTCAATCCGTTTTCCAGTTCCAAACTTTCTCTTTTTCTCAGCTTTACCACCATACTATTCTTTATCATCAAACTTTTGACTGTTAAGGTCGTTTACAGTTTTTGCTGCTTCATCAACATTTTTCCAAAATATGGAGAACTAGTTTCGTAGTTTGGGGTGTTTTTCGGAAACTTCACATTCGAAGTATGTAAGTCCAGGAGGTAGACGTTATATGTACACATATAACTGTTGGCGTAGACGTGCTACAAGATTTCAAAATACTGATTGCTAATTCCCGATAGTTGGTATGGCAATTGCCGTTATAAAATGTGGATGAGTACATGATACGGTTTCAATGAGTATAAGGATTTTTCGAAAGGTCAAAGATCAATAAAGTTGTTGGTAAATTTACTGCTAATGTGGTGGAACATGAAAGATTCCACGATAACAAAAATGTATATGCCAAAGTTACAAGTCTGAAAGGTCGTCGTTGACTGGTTGAACGGTTGATAATACTGGATACTTTGAAAATAAATTGCATGGTTATTTTCAGTAATAACAATGCTAAAGGATCTTTCACATTTTTGAAGTCAAAGTATAGCTTTGAAAGATGTAGAGATCTAAGAATGATGTCACCCGTTAAATCTTGATTTGGATTCTGATCCGTCAATATCATAATATGTAATTGAATTTGTATGGAAACGATTGTATATCGTTGTGAGCATAGTTAATAATTTTTGAATCAAAGTTGAAGAATGTACAGTATAACATATTAATTGTGAACTTATATATTTCCTGGGAATTACCTACCCGTTAAAGATTTCACAAGTAATATTTTGTACAAAAGAATTTTTATTACCGTCTTTATGAAAATATATGTATATTTTTCTTCAGATGTAATACAGATTTGATGAGTTAAGCTCATTTAATTTTTGGCTGGATTAGAAATGAATAATCTTTAAAACATTAAAGATTTCATAATCTTCGTGGAGTATTTTACTAATGTAATCAATACTTCGTTATTCAGTTTTATTGATATTTCCTCAGTGAATCATGTTGGTGCTTATGGAACTCTTGCTAACTTCGCAAGGTAAAAATGATGTTTTCTAGAAAGTTTCGAGTATATCGAAATTGAAAATGTAAAATCAATTATGTAATTGATTAATACACTTGGTTTATTATGAAATGGAATTCATTGGGTTGAAACAGAGATTGTAGTTAACAAAGGTTAAGTTGTTAAGGAAGGATGTACATCATTGCATATTAGTAATATGAACTAACCGAGTAGTACCTACCAGTTAAGATTCACACGTAATAGCTTAGTACGAAAAGATTTATTTTGTTTTAAAAATTCGTATATATTAAATATACATAAAATTTCTTCAGGGAAATGAGTTAATACTTCATCGGTAATTGTTGCTGGTATTTCTTGGTAACTACGGTGCGTATGACGTTGATGTTCAAGGTACATATTTTGATGTTGAGGCTTGCGGTGCGGATGTTGTTGGTGGTGGTAATGGTACTGTTGGTGTTGTTGTCGGTGGTACTGTTGATGCCGGAGATTCTGCTGGTGCTTGTAACCTTTGCACCATATTCTCCAAAGCCACTACCCGAGCGCGAAGCTCGTTGACTTCTTCTACTACACCGGGATGATTGGCGGTTCGGATGAGTGGATGAATAAGATCCAGAATTTGAGAGAGTATATGATCATGACGAGATATTCTGGAGATGAGAGAGAAAATGGTATTACGAACAGGTTCGCCGGTAAGTGCTTCAGGTTCTTCGCCAAGAGGGCAATGTGGTGGATGGAAGGGATTGCCTTCTTCTTGTCTCCAATAATTAAGTAGGCTACGAACCCATCCCCAATTCATCCAGAATAGATGATGGCTAATTGGTTGATCCATTCCGGTTACACTGTCTTCGGAATTCAGGTGAATATCCATATCGGAATAGCTGTCAGAGTTTAAGGAATTTGAACTAGATACGGGATCCATCTTGTATAATTAGGGAGATGATTTTTTTTATATGAATTAGATTATAGAATGTAGTTTGGTATTCTTCAATACATAATTTACATATGTATATATAATACCAAATTCCATAAATCACGGAGAAATTTTCGGAAGATGTCAGGAAAAGTTTACAGTAACAGATACGCTAAGATATGAATTTTGTCTATACGCTATTCATACAATCAATGCAGTAAACCGTTTCTAGACTAGGAATGATAAGCAGGTAATTTCCGACAAAAATGATAAGTAAAACTTTTGACATGCAGACACGGTCGAAGTCCAGACTTACTAATGCATCCTAACAACTATCAGTTAGACACACTCATGCAAGACCTGGTTCGCTAGGACCAACGCTCTGATACCAACTGTGACGATTGCTCTAAATCCACTTGGACGAACACGTCATTCATTGATTTCATTGCGAGGTATTTGACCTCTATATGATACGTTTTGTAAACATTGCATTCTTTTGAAAAGGCACACCATAAATGAATATTTAAATCAAAGGTTTTCGACATCTGATGATTTCTACATATAGACAATCACCATAAATAATAGTTTACAACAGTATTTCCGTTGACAATGCAGTCAAAATAAGATACATGGTGATGATTTGGTGAATGCAACGTTTCCTTGAAAAATATGTCATGTAAGACTCCATGCACATAGCTTGTCTAACATCTAAGCAAACAGCGGAAGACTTCTAGGAAACCTGAGAATAAACATGCTAACAAGTGTCAACACAAAAGTTGGTGAGTTCATAGTTTTAATGTTGCGCATAATCTGTATATAAAGGTGGATCACAAGATTTCAGTTGTTTCATCCAGAAACGTTTATCAATAGATTCTACATAACAGAGCACCCTGGTAACTAAGCTTTAACGTTATAATGATAAATACCCCATTCGTTTTAATACACGCAAACCAACGTGTCCTAAACTCAAATAACACACGTCCGTTAAAAGGCTAGCGCTCTAGCTCGGACGGGGATGTCAAGCCCTATGGATCCATATACTGTTATTCGCGCCCACCAGTCCATATCCTATGTACTGGCAGCTACTAGTTACCAAAGCTAAGGGATTTTCGGTTCAAACTCAGTGAAGAATTAAGTATGTACTTGTATCCATTGCGTTTTAAAATAAATTGCATGTATTCTCAGCCCAAAAATATAGATTGCAAAAGCAATTAAGAAGGGAGCAAATGAAACTCACGCATATAAATATTGTATATCGGTTAATAAATCATTTGCATGTATTCTCAGCCCAAAAATGTAGAGAGTAAAAGGGATCTTATGAAACTCACTGTTTAATATTGATATACAATATTGCAGGAAAGCACGTAGACGCATCGGAGATGATAAACACGAGGTTTAATTCACAAAAATACCCCCGAACATTACCCATAATTTCCTTGGCAATAACTCATATTTTTCTTAGCTCTAGCTCGCTTGGAAACACGTTTTGAAAATTACTTGGACAGCACTCCGTCGTAATATTTTATGTACATTATTATTTTCGTATCGCAAAAATAATAACACTAATAATAAAAAATAATAAGATTAATAATAATCTTATTAATAATAATAATAATAATAATAATAATAATAATAATAATAATAATAATAATAATAATAATAATAATACGGAGTATATCTATATTTGTGTATGTGTGTGATTATCTCGAGCCAAAAACTGCAATTTATAGCAATCATACCTGAAAAAGTACCCCATGCGATCGCATGGTTATTGTGAGGGGAGGCCATGCGATCGCATGGCTCCTTTTTTCAGCCCACATGCATTTGTTTGTTACCTCGTCGACATATTAAATATTACGTAAATAGAATATTAAAATTTTAAAAAGTCGTATTTATTAAATACTTCAGGGGTATTCTATGTAACTTATAATTAATAATTTCTATATGTGAATAGTAAATGAATTAATTTAAATTCAACTATTTAAGCTACACGTTGTACGTTGTGCTTTACAAATTGTACATTATTAATTTAACTTCGTTTCTTAAAAAAATTTACAAAAATTATATCATAAAAATAAAATGACTTAATACGTAAAAAATTTAATTTGAAATAGCATCGTTTAATAGTAAATTTTTAATCATTTCGTATATAAATATTATTCGCATGATTCCGTATATATCGAAAACTCTTATATTTATTAAAATATGTATATAATACATGTTATGACATTCGTGAATCGTTGGACAAACAGGGTGGTCAACCGTTATATATAAAAAAATCATTTTTTAAAAGTTTTAAAACTTGTCAAAATTCATTGCTTATCATGTCGAAAATATTAAATCATATAGAGAATTGGTTTAAATAAGTCAAAATTTTTCGGGTCATCACATATATTAAATGAAATTGTTATTTACATGATTAAGTGTTTTCAACATGTTAAGAAATCATAGTTGTTAAGACTTGATTAATTGAAATAGGTTTCATATAGACAATTGACCACCCAAGTTGACCGGTGATTCACGAACGTTAAAACTTGTAAAAACTATATGATGACATATATATGGACATATATATATAGTTAACATGATATTATGATAAGTAAACATATCATTAAGTATATTAACAATGAACTACATATGTAAAAGCAAGACTACTAACTTAATGATTTTGAAACGAGACATATATGTAACGATTATCGTTGTAACGACATTTAATGTATATATATCATATTAAGAGATATTCATACATCATATTATCATGATAATATAATAATTTAAAATCTCATTTGATATTATAAACATTGGGTTAACAACATTTAACAAGATCGTTAACCTAAAGGTTCCAAAACAACAATTACATGTAACGACTAACGATGACTTAACGACTCAGTTAAAATGTATATACATGTCGTGTTTTAATATGTATTCATACACTTTTGAAAGACTTCAAGACACTTATCAAAATACTTCTACTTAACAAAAATGCTTACAATTACATCCTCGTTCAGTTTCATCAACAATTCTACTCGTATGCACCCGTATTCGTACTCGTACAATACACAGCTTTTAGATGTATGTACTATTGGTATATACACTCCAATGATCAGCTCTTAGCAGCCCATTTGAGTCACCTAACACATGTGGGAACCATCATTTGGCAACTAGCATGAAATATCTCATAAAATTACAAAGATATGAGTAATCATTCATGACTTATTTACATGAAAAGAAAATTACATATCCTTTATATCTAATCCATACACCAACGACCAAAAACACCTACAAACACTTTCATTATTCAATTTTATTCATCTAATTGATCTCTCTCAAGTTCTATCTTCAAGTTCTAAGTGTTCTTCATAAATTCCAAAAGTTCTAGTTTCATAAAATCAAGAATACTTCCAAGATTGCAAGTTTACTTCCAAGTTTTCTAAATCCATTCCAAGTAATCATACAAGATCAAGAAACCTTTGTTACTTACAGTAGGTTATCTTTCTAATACAAGGTAATAATCATATTCAAATTTTAATTCAATTTCTATAACTATAACAATCTTATTTCGAGTGGAAATTTTACTTGAAATTGTTTTCGTGTCATGATTCTGCTTCAAGAACTTTCAAGCCATCCAAGGATCCTTTGAAGCTAGATCTATTTTTCTCATTTCCAGTAGATTTATCCAAGGAACTTGAGATAGTAATGATGTTCATAACATCATTCGATTCATACATATAAAGCTATCTTATTCGAAGGTTTAAACTTGTAATCACTAGAACATAGTTTAGTTAATTCTAAACTTGTTCGCAAATAAAAGTTAATCCTTCTAACTTGACTTTTAAAATCAACTAAACACATGTTCTATATCTATATGATATGCTAACTTAATGATTTAAAACCTGGAAACACGAAAAACACCGTAAAATCGGATTTACGCTGTCGTAGTAACACCGCGGGCTGTTTTGGGTTAGTTAATTAAAAACTATGATAAACTTTGATTTAAAAGTTGTTATTCTGGGAAAATGATTTTTATTATGAACATGAAACTATATCCAAAAATTATGGTTAAACTCAAAGTGGAAGTATGTTTTCTAAAATGGTCATCTAGACGTCGTTCTTTCGACTGAAATGGCTACCTTTACAAAAACGACTTGTAACTTATTTTTCCGACTATAAACCTATACTTTTTCTTTTTAGATTCATAAAATAGAGTTCAATATAAAACCATAGCAATTTGATTCACTCAAAACGGATTTAAAATGAAGAAGTTATGGGTAAAACAAGATTGGATAATTTTTCTCATTTTAGCTACGTGAAAATTGGTAACAAATCTATTCCAACCATAACTTAATCAACTTGTATTGTATATTATGTAATCTTGAGATACCATAGACACGTATACAATGTTTCGACCTATCATGTCGACACATCTATATATATTTCGGAACAACCATAGACACTCTATATGTAAATGTTGGAGTTAGCTATACAGGGTTGAGGTTGATTCCAAAATATATATAGTTTGAGTTGTGATCAATACTGAGATACGTATACACTGGGTCGTGGATTGATTGAAGATAATATTTATCGATTTATTTCTGTACATCTAACTGTGGACAACTAGTTGTAGGTTACTAACGAGAACAGCTGACTTAATAAACTTAAAACATCAAAATATATTAAAAGTATTGTAAATATATTTTGAACATACTTTGATATATATGTATATATTGTTATAGGTTCGTGAATCAACCAGTGGCCAAGACTTACTTCCCGACGAAGTAAAAATCTGTGAAAGTGAGTTATAGTCCCACTTTTAAAATCTAATATTTTTGAGATGAGAATACATGCAGGTTTTATAAATGATTTACAAAATAGACACAAGTACGTGAAACTACATTCTGTGGTTGAATTAACGAAATCGAATATGCCCCTTTTTATTAAGTCTGGTAATCTAAGAATTAATGAACATACACCCTAATTGACGCGAATCCTAAAGATAGATCTATTGGGCCTAACAAACCCCATCTAAAGTACCAGATTCTTTAGTACTCTGAAATTTATATCATATCCGAAGGGTGTCCCGGAATGATGAGGATATTCTTATATATGCATCTTGTTAATGTCGATTACCAGGTGTTCACCATATGAATGATTTTTATCTCTATGTATGGGATGTGTATTGAAATATGAAATCTTGTGGTCTATTATTATGATTTGATAATATATAGGTTAAACCTATAACTCACCAACATTTTTGTTGACGTTTTAAGCATGTTTATTCTCAGGTGATTATTAAGAGCTTCCGATGTCGCATACTTAAATAAGGACGAGATTTGGAGTCCATGCTTGTATCATATTATGTAAAAACTGCATTCAAGAAACTTATTTTGTTGTAACATATTTGTATTGTAAACCATTATGTAATGGTCGCGTGTAAACATGATATTTTAGATTATCATTATTTGATAATCTACGTAAAGCTTTTTAAACCTTTATTGATGAAATAAAGGTTATGGTTTGTTTTAAAATGAATGCAGTCTTTGAAAAACGTCTCATATAGAGGTCAAAACCTCGCAACGAAATCAATTAATATAGAACGTTTTTAATCAATAAGAACGGGACATTTCAGTTGGTATCAGAGCGTTGGTCTTAGAGAACCAGAAAATTTGTATTAGTGTGTCTTATCGAGTTTGTTAGGATGCATTAGTGAGTCTGGACTTCGATCGTGTTTTCTTTAAAAATGATTGCTTAACATTTTTGTTGGAAACTATATATTATTAACATGTATATATTATGTGATATATTAATCTCTTAACATTTTTGATATTGTGTGATAGATATCTACCTCTAGCACAAATTCCATTGACTCACCTAATAATAACGAAGAGTCGAATATATATTGGACTGATTCACAAGTTCCCGAAGAAGAACCGGAAGAAGAATCAGAACCGGAAGAAGAATCAGAACCGGAAGAGGAGGAACTGGAGGAGGAAATAGAACCGGTAGGGGAAATAATAAAACGGTTAAGTAAAAGAAAATCCTCAACCAACCGACCAAGGTTAATTATGGACAATGGTGTTTCCGCCAAGGAAGCAAAATATTGGGAGGATTACCAATTCTCCGATGAATCGGATTCCGACGAGAATTCCGATGATGTTATAGAAATTACCCCAACTGAATTTAAAAAGGAAAAAGAAAATAATAAGGGAAAGGGCATAAAAATAGAGAAATCTAATTCCAACCCCGATGAACTTTATATGTATCGTCAACCCCCGAAGCCCTTAAGTTGTAACAATGACCCGGGAACCTCTAAACCACCAGGTTTTTCTAAACCGTTGTGGAAAACGACAGCTCGTATTAGGGGAACATCATATATCCCTAGAAACTTGGCAAAACGAACCAAAACCGAAGAAGAAGAAACGAGCGAGTCGGAATAAGATAGTTGTATTCGTGTGGTGTAATATATGTAATATAGCGTGCTTATGCTTTATGATATATGTAAAAATTGCTTGTATTAATAAGTATTTTTTTATGAATCTAACTCTTCTCTATTTTACAGTATAAAAACACAAAATGGATAGACAACCCAATATTTTAAGAGACCTACCCGGAGACATGATTGATGAAATCTTGTCTACAGTCGGTCAGAATTCCTCGGCACAACTATTTAAGGCAAGATCAATTTGTAAGACATTCGAAGAACGTTCCAAGAATGCCTTGGTTTATAAAAGGCTTTCGTTCGAAAGATGGGGGATATCACATTGGGAAATCCATAAGTTACGATGTGTTTACTTTGACGCATATATTGCGGGGAACCCAAATGCTACTTTACGCAACGGGTTAAGAAATTATTTTGACTCAATATATCCGAATATAGGACTTCGTGATTTAGAAAAAGAGGCTAACATGCAACATAAATAAGCATGTTATGCTTACGGGTTAGTAATGTTCGCTTCTCACCAAAGTGAGAACAAGAACATCGGGCTACAACTATTAAACAAAACGATCCCACAAGTGACGGAGTCGGTAATTGGGGTAAGAAATGAGGTTTTTAGATTGTTACAGGACTGTTGGACATTACGTAACCCTCGTCCCTTTGACGACGTTACAACACGCTGTCTTATCAACGGCCATAACGGTTATGTTCCACAAGACCAAGGATGGGAAGTAGTCCTAGTAAAACCAGAATGCATGACTTGTTTCTGGACGTATGAATTACGTGTCTTTATTGCCTTTGCTGAACGACTTGTGTACTAGCTAGAATTATCTTCACAACCATCTTGTATCAAATTTATTGCGTGTTATATTTCATGCTATATGTAAAATAAGCGGTATTGTAAGTTTGTAAAATATTGTGTAAAAGTTCGAACGCGAAATATTATTATAATCAGTTTTTCATATAGAATTGTAGTAGTTGAATTGTATATTAGCTACTAAGTATGAACTTAACGGGTAGGTACTACCCGAATTTAAACTTATAAAATGCTAATATGAAGAAAAATCTTTTATAAATGAGTTCATATTATGCTACGAGATACTATTGACTACTCTTAATATTCTGTATGATTAACTTGTTTCATTTGACAATTTTGAAGGAAATGGCACCAACTACTCGACACACCTTGAATATGAGTGAAGAGGAATTTCGTGCCTTTCTTGCTTCAAACATAGCCGCAGTACAGGCTGCGCTACATACCAACAATAACCTTGGATCTAGCAGTACAGAAAATCGTGTAGGATGCACCTACAAAGAATTCACTGCCTGCAAACCTTTGGAATTTGATGGAATCGAAGGACCGATCGGATTGAAACGGTGGACCGAGAAGGTCGAATCGGTGTTTGCCATAAGTAAGTGTACTGAAGAGGAAAAAGTGAAGTACGCTACGCATACCTTCACAGGTTCTGCATTAACATGGTGGAATACCTATCTAGAGCAAGTGGGACAAGATGATGCGTACGTACTACCGTGGTCAGCATTCAAGCACTTGATGAACGAGAAGTACCGTCCCAGAACCGAGGTCAATAAGCTCAAGACAGAACTTAGAGGGTTACGAACCCAAGGATTTGATATTACCACGTACGAAAGACGATTCACAGAATTGTGCCTATTGTGTCCGGGAGCGTTCGAAGATGAGGAAGAGAAGATCGACGCGTTTGTGAAAGGATTACCGGAAAGAATCCAAGAAGATATAAGTTCACACGAGCCCACCTCCATACAACAGGCATGTAGAATGGCTCACAAACTAGTGAACCAGATTAAAGAAAGAATTAAAGAACAGACTGCTGAAGAGGCCAATGTGAAGCAAGTCAAAAGAAAGTGGGAGGAAAACGGTGATAAGAATCACCAATACAACAACAACAGCAATTACAACAATAATCGCAACAACTATCCCAATAATCGCAACATCAATCGCAACTACAACAAACAGCCCAACAACAACAACAACAACAACAACAACAACAACAACAACAACAACAACAACAACAACAACAACAACAACAACAACAACAACAACAACAACAACAACAACAACAACAACAACAACAATAACAACTACAACAATCATCCTAACAACAATAATAACCGCAACAACAACAACAATCAGAAGCAACTATGCCAAAGGTGTGAAAAGCATCACTCGGGGTTCTGTACCAAATTTTGCAACAAGTGTAAAAGAAATGGTCATAGCGCGGCGAAGTGTGAGGTCTACGGACCAGGCGTTAACAGAACGAAAGGAACAAATGGTGTCGGAACGAGTAATGGCGGAGCAAGTAGTGTCGGAGCAAGTTATGCCAATGTAGTTTGTTATAAATGTGGAAAATTGGGCCACATTATTAGAAATTGCCTGAACCAGGAGAACACAAATGGACAAGGCCGCGGAAGAGTTTTCAATATTAATGCGGCAGAGGCACAGGAAGACCCGGAGCTTATTACGGGTACATTTCTTATTGACAATAAATCTGCTTACGTTTTATTTGATTTGGGTGCGGATAGAAGCTATATGAGTAGAGATTTTTGTGCTAAATTAAGTTGTCCATTGACGCCGTTGGATAGTAAATTTTTACTCGAATTAGCAAACGGTAAATTAATTTCAGCAGATAATATATGCCGGAATCAAGAAATTAAACTGGGTAGTGAAATATTTAAGATTGATTTGATACCAGTAGAGTTAGGGAGTTTTGATGTAATAGTTGGCATGGACTGGCTGAAGAAGGTGAAAGCAGAGATCGTATGTTATAAAAATGCAATTCGCATTGTACGAGAAGAAGGAGAACCCTTAATGGTGTACGGAGAAAAGGGCAACATGAAGCTACATCTTATTAGTAATTTGAAGGCACAAAAACTAATAAGAAAAGGTTGCTATGCTGTTCTAGCACACGTCGAGAAAGTACAAACTGAAGAAAAGAGCATCAATGATGTTCCCGTCACAAAAGAATTTCCCGATGTATTTCCGAAAGAATTATCGGGACTACCTCCACATCGATCTGTTGAATTTCAAATAGATCTTGTACCAGGAGCTGCACCAATAGCTCGTGCTCCTTATAGACTCGCACCCAGCGAGATGAAAGAACTGCAAAGCCAACTGCAAGAACTATTAGAACGTGGTTTCATTCAACCAAGCACATCACCATGGGGAGCTCCTGTTTTGTTTGTCAAGAAGAAGGATGGTACATTTAGGTTGTGTATTGACTACAGAGAGTTGAACAAACTTACCATCAAAAACCGTTATCCACTGCCGAGAATTGACGACTTATTTGATCAACTACAAGGCTCGTCGGTTTATTCGAAGATCGATTTACGTTCTGGATATCATCAAATGCGAGTAAAGGAGGATGATATTCCAAAAACTGCTTTTAGGACGCGTTATGGTCATTACGAGTTTATGGTTATTCCGTTTGGATTGACTAACGCACCAGCTGTGTTCATGGACCTTATGAACCGAGTGTGTGGGCCATATCTTGACAAGTTTTTCATTGTTTTGATCGATGACATACTTATTTACTCAAAGAATGATCAAGAGCACGAAGAACATTTGAGAAAAGTGCTAGAAGTATTGAGGAAAGAAAAACTGTACGCTAAGTTTTCAAAGTGTGCATTTTGGTTGGAAGAAGTTCAATTCCTCGGTCACATAGTGAACAAAGAAGGTATCCAGGTGGACCCGGCAAAGATCGAAACCATTGAAAAGTGGGAAACCCCAAAAACTCCGAAGCATATACGTCAATTTTTAGGATTGGCTGGTTACTACAGAAGATTCATCCAAGATTTCTCCAAAATAGCAAAACCCTTGACTGCATTAACGCATAAAGGGAAGAAATTTGAATGGAAGGATGAACAAGAGGAGGCGTTTCAATTATTGAAGAAAAAGCTAACTACGGCACCTATATTGTCATTGCCTGAAGGGAATGATGATTTTGTGATTTATTGTGTCGCATCAAAGCAAGGTCTCGGTTGTGTATTAATGCAACGAACGAAGGTGATTGCTTATGCGTCTAGACAATTGAAGATTCACGAGCAAAATTATACGACGCATGATTTGGAATTAGGCGCGGTTGTTTTTGCATTAAAGACTTGGAGGCACTACTTATATGGGGTCAAAAGTATTATATATACCGACCACAAAAGTCTTCAACACATATTTAATCAGAAACAACTGAATATGAGGCAGTGTAGGTGGATTGAATTGTTGAATGATTACGACTTTGAGATTCGTTACCACCCGGGGAAGGCAAATGTGGTAGCCGACGCCTTGAGCAGAAAGGACAGAGAACCCATTCGAGTAAAATCTATGAATATAATGATTCACAATAACCTTACTACTCAAATAAAGGAGGCGCAACAAGGATGAAATACCCAAAGGATCGGAGAAGCATCTTAATATTCGGGAAGACGGAACCCGGTATAGGGCTGAAAGAATTTGGGTACCAAAATTTGGAGATATGAGAGAAATGGTACTTAGAGAAGCTCATAAAACCAGATACTCAATACATCCTGGAACGGGGAAGATGTACAAGGATCTTAAGAAACATTTTTGGTGGCCAGGTATGAAAGCCGATATTGTTAAATATGTAGGAGAATGTTTGACGTGTTCTAAGGTCAAAGCTGAACATCAGAAACCATCAGGTCTACTACAACAACCTGAAATCCCGAAATGGAAATGGGAAAACATTACCATGGATTTCATCACTAAATTGCCAAGGACTGCAAGTGGTTTTGATACTATTTGGGTAATAGTTGATCGTCTCACCAAATCAGCACACTTCTTGCCAATAAGAGAAGATGACAAGATGGATAAGTTAGTACGACTGTATTTGAAGGAAGTCGTCTCCAGACATGGAATACCAATCTCTATTATCTCTGATAGGGATGGCAGATTTATTTCATGATTCTGGCAGACATTACAGCAAGCATTAGGAACTCGTCTAGACATGAGTACTGCCTATCATCCACAAACTGATGGGCAGAGCGAAAGGATGATACAAATGCTTGAAGACATGCTACGAGCATGTGTTATTGATTTCGGAAACAGTTGGGATTGACATCTACCGTTAGCAGAATTTTCCTACAACAACAGCTACCATTCAAGCATTGAGATGGCACCGTTTGAAGCACTTTATGGTAGAAAGCGCAGGTCTCCAATTTGTTGGATTGAAGTGGGGGATAGACAGATTACGGGTCCGGAAATAATACAAGAAACTACCGAGAAGATCATCCAAATTCAACAACGGTTGAAAACCGCCCAAAGTCGACAAAAGAGCTACGCCGACATTAAAAGAAAAGATATAGAATTTGAAATTGGAGAGATGGTCATGCTTAAGGTTGCACCTTGGAAAGGCGTTGTTCGATTTGGTAAACGAGGGAAATTAAATCCAAGGTATATTGGACCATTCAAGATTATTGATGTCGGACCAGTAGCTTACCGACTTGAGTTACCTCAACAACTCGCGGCTGTACATAACACTTTCCACGTCTCGAATTTGAAGAAATGTTTTGCTAAAGAAGATCTCACTATTCCGTTAGACGAAATCCAAATCAACGAAAAACTTCAATTTATCGAAGAACCTGTCGAAATAATGGATCGTGAGGTTAAAAGACTTAAGCAAAACAAGATACCAATTGTTAAGGTTCAATGGAATGCTCGTAGAGGACCCGAGTTCACCTGGGAATGAGAAGATCAAATGAAGAAGAAATACCCGCATTTATTTCCAAAAGATACGTCAACACCTCCAACTGCTTAAAATTTCGGGACGAAATTTATTTAACGGGTAGGCACTGTAGTGACCCGAACTTTTCCATGTTTATATATATATTAAATGAAATTGTTATTTACATGATTAAGTGTTTCCAACATGTTAAGCAATCATACTTGTTAAGACTTGATTAATTGAAATAGGTTTCATATAGACAATTGACCACCCAAGTTGACCGGTGATTCACGAACGTTAAAACTTGTAAAAACTATATGATGACATATATATGGATATATATATATATATATATAGTTAACATGATATTATGATAATCAAACATATCATTAAGTATATTAACAATGAACTACATATGTAAAAGCAAGACTACTAACTTAATGATTTTGAAACGAGACATATATGTAACGATTATCGTTGTAACGACATTTAATGTATATATATCATATTAAGAGATATTCATACATCATATTATCATGATAATATAATAATTTAAAATCTCATTTGATATTATAAACATTGGGTTAACCACATTTAACAAGATCGTTAACCTAAAGGTTCCAAAACAACACTTACATGTAACGACTAACGATGACTTAACGACTCAGTTAAAATGTATATACATGTAGTGTTTTAATATGTATTCATACACTTTTGAAAGACTTCAAGACACTTATCAAAATACTTCTACTTAACAAAAATGCTTACAATTACATCCTCGTTCAGTTTCATCAACAATTCTACTCGTATGCACCCGTATTCGTACTCGTACAATACACAGCTTTTAGATGTATGTACTATTGGTATATACACTCCAATGATCAGCAATTAGCAGCCCATTTGAGTCACCTAACACATGTGGGAACCATCATTTGGCAACTAGCATGAAATATCTCATAAAATTACAAAAATATGAGTAATCATTCATGACTTATTTACATGAAAACAAAATTACATATCCTTTATATCTAATCCATACACCAACGACCTAAAACACCTACAAACACATTCATTCTTCAATTTTCTTCATCTAATTGATCTCTCTTAAGTTCTCTCTTCAAGTTCTAAGTGTTCTTCATAAATTCCAAAAGTTCTAGTTTCATAAAATCAAGAATACTTCCAAGATTGCAAGTTTACTTCCAAGTTTTCTAAATCCATTCCAAGTAATCATCCAAGATCAAGAAACCTTTGTTACTTATAGTAGGTTATCTTTCTAATACAAGATAATAATCATATTCAAACTTTAATTCAATTTCTATAACTATAACAATCTTATTTCGAGTGGAAATCTTACTTGAAATTGTTTTCGTGTCATGATTCTGCTTCAAGAACTTTCAAGCCATCCAAGGATCCTTTGAAGCTAGATCTATTTTTCTCATTTCCAGTATGTTTATCCAAGGAACTTGAGGTAGTAATGATGTTCATAACATCATTCGATTCATACATATAAAGCTATCTTATTCGAAGGTTTAAACTTGTAATCACTAGAACATAGTTTAGTTAATTCTAAACTTGTTCGTAAATAAAAGTTAATCCTTCTAACTTGACTTTTAAAATCAACTAAACACATGTTCTATATCTATATGATATTCTAACTTAATGATTTAAAACCTGGAAACACGAAAAACACCGTAAAATCGGATTTACGCCGTCGTAGTAACACCGCGGGCTGTTTTGGGTTAGTTAATTAAAAACTATGATAAACTTTGATTTAAAAGTTGTTATTCTGGGAAAATGATTTTTATTATGAACATGAAACTATATCCAAAAATTATGGTTAAACTCAAAGTGGAAGTATGTTTTCTAAAATGGTCATCTAGACGTCGTTCTTTCGACTGAAATGACTTCCTTTACAAAAACGACTTGTAACTTATGTTTTCGACTATAAACCTATACTTTTTCTATTTAGATTCATAAAATAGAGTTCAATATGAAACCATATCAATTTGATTCACTCAAAACGGATTTAAAATGAAGAAGTTATGGGTAAAACAAGATTGGATAATTTTTCTCATTTTAGCTACGTGAAAATTGGTAACAAATCTATTCCAACCATAACTTAATCAACTTGTATTGTATATTATGTAATCTTGAGATACCATAGACACGTATACAATATTTCGACCTATCATGTCGACACATCTATATATATTTCGGAACAACCATAGACACTCTATATGTAAATGTTGGAGTTAGCTATACAGGGTTGAGGTTGATTCCAAAATATATATAGTTTGAGTTGTGATCAATACTGAGATACGTATACACTGGGTCGTGGATTGATTCAAGATAATATTTATCGATTTATTTCTGTACATCTAACTGTGGACAACTAGTTGTAGGTTACTAACGAGGACAGCTGACTTAATAAACTTAAAACATCAAAATATATTAAAAGTATTGTAAATATATTTTGAACATACTTTGATATATATGTATATATTGTTATAGGTTCGTGAATCAACCAGTGGCCAAGTCTTACTTCCCGACGAAGTAAAAATCTGTGAAAGTGAGTTATAGTCCCACTTTTAAAATCTAATATTTTTGGGATGAGAATACATGCAGGTTTTATAAATGATTTACAAAATAGATACAAGTACGTGAAACTACATTCTATGGTTGAATTTTCGAAATCGAATATGCCCCTTTTTATTAAGTCTGGTAATCTAAGAATTAGGGAACAGACACCCTAATTGACGCGAATCCTAAAGATAGATCTATTGGGCCTAACAAACCCCATCCAAAGTACCGGATGCTTTAGTACTTCGAAATTTATATCATATCCGAAGGGTGTCCCGGAATGATGGGGATATTCTTATATATGCATCTTGTTAATGTCGATTACCAGGTGTTCACCATATGAATGATTTTTATCTCTATGTATGGGATGTGTATTGAAATATGAAATCTTGTGGTCTATTATTATGATTTGATAATATATAGGTTAAACCTATAACTCACCAACATTTTTGTTGACGTTTTAAGCATGTTTATTCTCAGGTGATTATTAAGAGCTTTCGCTGTCGCATACTTAAATAAGGACGAGATTTGGAGTCCATGCTTGTATCATATTGTGTAAAAACTGCGTTCGAGAAACTTATTTTGTTGTAACATATTTGTATTGTAAACCATTATGTAATGGTCGCGTGTAAACAGGATATTTTAGATTATCATTATTTGATAATCTACGTAAAGCTTTTTAAACCTTTATTGAAGAAATAAAGGTTATGGTTTATTTTAAAATGAATGCAGTCTTTGAAAAACGTCTCATATAGAGGTCAAAACCTCGCAACGAAATCAATTAATATGGAACGTTTTTAATCAATAAGAACGGGACATTTCACCTTAAAACAATATGTACCATTCTAAGTAATGCATACACAAAGGAATAATATGAATGAAATTCAAAATGCTCAAAATCGAAAGGCAAATTTGAAGGCTTTCGAGGCCTCGTTTCGAAAAATATTTGGGACAAACCGCCTATGGCAGTTTGCCAACGGATAGATCCCGAAAAAATACACGATTTGAACAAAACGGTGACTAAATCGAAGCTACGAGTCAAAAGATACGATAGATCTAACATTTTGGCTAAAGACACAAAACACCAAGCACCACGAACCGTTGTTAGTGTTTGGTGCGTGGTGCGAATTTGCGAGAAAAGATGTCTTTTTTGGAATCTAGACGACCTCGAATGGCAAGCACGTTCAGAGAGTCTTGCTCATTCGGCCGTTTTAGGGTGATCTTGAGAATTTCAGCACAATTTGAAACTGAAGGTTATGCGCCGCCAAATGGTAGTCCATCTGGCGGCGCATACTAATGATTTAAAAAATGTTTTTAATGAAGTGACATTAGATTCAAATTTATATCCGTTATAGATAATTATATTGTGAGAGAAATAACAGGCGTTAAAACGATATATACCATGCTAAGTCATGCATACACAAAACTAATAATACAATATAAATTGAAAACGTTCAAAGAAAACATTAAAAATGAGTAAAATGTCTTTTTCGGCTTCTTGACGACCTCGAATGTCAAGACACTATCCAGGAGTCTTTATGTTGGGGTCGTTTTAGGGTGATCTTGAGAATTTCAGCACAATTTGAAACCGGAGGTTATGAGCCGCGAAATGGTACTCCATCTAGCGGCACATATTAATGATTTAAAAAAGCGTGTTTAATGAAGTGACATTAGATTCAAATTTATATGCGTTATACATAATTACATTCGAGTGAAATAATAGGCCTTAAAACAATATGTACCATGCATAGTCATGCATACACAAAGGAATAATATGAATGAAATTCAAAACACTCAAAATCAAAAGGCAAATTTGAAGGTTTTCGAGGCCTCGTTTCGAAAAATATTTGGGACAAACCGCCTATGGCAGTTTGCCAACGGATAGATCCCGAAAAAATACACGATTTGAAAAAAAAAATACCAAATTAGAGCTACGAGTCAAAAGATACGACAGATCTAACATTTTGGCCAAAGACACAAAACACCAAGCACCACGAACCGTCAGTGGTGTTTGGTGCGTGGTGCGATTTTGCGAGAAAAGATGTCTTTTTTCCGAATCTAGACAACCTCGAATGGCAAGCACGTTCAGAGAGTCTTGCTCGTTCGGCCGTTTTAGGGTGATCTTTAGAATTTCAGCACAATTTGAAGCCGAAGGTTACGCGCCGCCAAATGGTAGTCCATCTGGCGGCGCATACTAATGATTTAAAAAAACTTTTTAATGAAGTGACATTAGATTCAAATTTATATCCGTTATAGATAATTATATTTCGAGAGAAATAACAGGCGTTAAAACGATATATACCATGCAAAGTCATGCATACACAAAACTAATAATACAATATAAATTGAAAACGTTCAAAGAGAACATTAAAAATGAGTAAAATGTCTTTTTTGGCTTCTTGACGACCTCGAATGTCAAGACACTATCCAGGAGTCTTTATGTTAGGGTCGTTTTAGGGTGATCTCGAGAATTTCAGCACAATTTGAAACCGGACGTTATGCGCCGCCAAATGGTACCCCATCTGGCGGCGCATATTAATGATTTAAAAAAGCGTGTTTAATGAAGTGACATTAGATTTAAATTTATATGCGTTATACATAATTACATTCGAGTGATATACTAGGATTTAAAACAATATGTACCATGCTAAGTCATGCATACACAAAGGAATAATATGAATGAAATTTAAAATGCTCAAAATCGAAAGGCAAATTTGAAGGCTTTCGAGACCTCGTTTCGAAAAATATTTGGGACAAACCTCCTACAGCAGTTTTTCAACGGATAGATTCCGAAAAAATACACGATTTGAAAAAAAAGGTGACTAAATCAGAGCTACGAGTCAAAAGATACGATAAATCTAACATTTTGGCCAAAGACACAAAACAACAAGCACCAAGAATCGTCGGTGGTGTTTGGTGCGTGGTGCGATTTTGCGAGAAAAGATATATTTTTCGGAATCTAGACAACCTCGAATGGCAAGCACGTTCTGAGAGTCTTGCTCGTTCGGCCGTTTTAGGGTGATCTTGAGAATTTCAGCACAATTTGAAACCGAAGGTTATGCGCCGCCAAATGATACTCCATCTGGCGATGCATACTAATGATTTAAAAAATGTGTTTAATGAAGTGACATTAGATTCAAATTTAAATCCGTTATAGAAAATTACATTGCGAGAGAAATAACAGGCGTTAAAACGATATATACCATGCTAAGTCATGCATACACAAAACTAATAATACGATATAAATTGAAAACGTTCAAAGAGAACATTAAAAAAGAGTAAAATGTCTTTTTTCAGCTTCTTGACGACCTCGAATGTCAAGACACTATCCAGGAGTCTTTATGTTGGGGTCGTTTTATGGTGATCTGGAGAATTTCAGCACAATTTGAAACCGAAGGTTATGCGCCGCCAAATGGTACTCTATCTAGCGGTGCATATTACTGATTTAAAATAGCGTGTTTAATGAATTGACATTAGATTCAAAATTATATGCATTATAGATAATTACATTCGAGTAAAATAATAGGCCTTAAAACAATACGTACCATGCTAAGTCATGCATACACAAAGGAATAATATGAATGAAATTCAAAACGCTCAAAATCGAAAGGCAAATTTGAAGGTTTTCGAGGCCTCATTTTGAAAAATATTTGGGACAAACTGCCTATGGCAGTTTTCTAATGGATAGATCCCGAAAAAATACACGATTTGAAAAAAACGGTGACTAAATCGGAGCTACGAGTCAAAAGATACGATAGATCAAACATTTTGGCCAAAGACACAAAACACCAAGCACCACGAACCGTCGGTGGTGTTTGGTGTGTGGTGCGATTTTGCGAGAAAAGATGTCTTTTTCAGAATCTAGACAACCTCGAATGGCAAGTACGTTTAGAGAGTCTTGCTCGTTCAGCCGTTTTAGGGTGAACTTTAGAATTTCAGCACAATTTGAAACCGAAGGTTATGCGCCGCCAAATGATACTCCATCTGGCGGTGCATACTAATGATTTAAAAAATGTGTTTAATGAAGTGATATTAGATTCAAATTTAAATCCGTTATAGAAAATTACATTGCGAGAGAAATAACAGGCATTAAAACGATATATACCATGCTAAGTCATGCATACACAAAACTAATAATACAATATAAATTGAAAATGTTCAAAGAGAACATTAAAAATGAGTAAAATGTCTTTTTTCGGCTTCTTGACGACCTCGAACGTCAAGACACTATCCAGGAGTCTTTATGTTAGGGTCGTTTTAGGGTGATCTCGAGAATTTCAGCACAATTTGAAACCAAAGGTTATGCGCCGCCAAATGGTACTCCATCTAGCGGCGCATATTAATGATTTAAAAGAGCGTGTTTAATGAAGTGACATTAGATTCAAATTTATATGCGTTATACATAATTACATTCGAGTGAAATAATAGGCCTTAAAACAATATATACCATGCTAAGTCTTGCATACACAAAGGAATAATATGAATGAAATTCAAAACGCTCAAAATCGAAAGGCAAATTTGAAGGTTTTCGAGGCCTCGTTTCAAAAAATATTTGGGACAAACCGCCTATGGCAGTTTGCCAACGGATAGATCTCGAAAAAGATGATTTGAAAAAAACAGTGACTAAATCGGAGCAACGAGTCAAAAGATACGATAGATCTAACATTTTGGCCAAAGACACAAAACACCAAGCACCACGAACCGTCGGTGGTGTTTGGTGCGTGGTACAATTTTGCTAGAAAATATGTCTTTTTCGGAATCTAGACGACCTCGAAAGGCAAGCAAGTTCAGAGAGTCTTGCTCGTTCGTCCGTTTTAGGGTGATCTTGAGAATTTCAGCACAATTTGAAACCGAAGGTTACGCTCCGCCAAATGGTAGTCCATCTGGCGGCGCATACTAATGATTTAAAAAAACATTTTTAATGAAGTGACATTAGATTCAAATTTATATCCGTTATAGATAATTACATTGCGAGAGAAATAACAGGCGTTAAAACAATATATACCATGCTAAGTCATGCATACACAAAACTAATAATACAATATAAATTGAAAACGTTCAAAGAAAACATTAAAAATGAGTAAAATGTCCTTTTCGGCTTCTTGACGACCTCGAATGTCAAGACACTATCCAGGAGTCTTTATGTTAGGGTCATTTTAGGGCGATCTCAAGAATTTCAGCACAATTTGAAACCGAAGGTTATGCGCCGCCAAATGGTACTCCATCTAGCGGTGCATATTAATGGTTTAAAAGAGCGTGTTTAATGAAGTGACATTAGATTCAAATTTATATGCGTTATACATAATTACATTCGAGTGAAATAATAGGCCTTAATATAATATGTACCATGCTAAGTCATGCATACACAAAGGAATAATATGAATGAAATTCAAAACACTCAAAATCGAAAGGCAAATTTGAAGGCTTTCAATGCCTCTTTTCGAAAAATATTTGGGACAACCGCCTACGACATTTGCCAAAGGATAGATCCCGAAAAAATACACGATTTGAAAAAAAAACGATGACTAAATCGGAGCTACGAGTCAAAAGATACGATAGATCTAACATTTTGGCCAAAGACACAAAACAACAAGCGCCACGATCCGTCGGTGGTGTTTGGAGCGTGGTGCGATTTTGCGAGAAAATATGTCTTTTTCGAAATCTGGACAACCTCGAATGGCAAGCACGTTCAGAGAGTCTTGCCCGTTCGGCCATTTTAGGGTGATCTTGAAAATTTCAGCATAATCTGATACCGAAGGTTATGCGCCGCCAAATGGTACTCCATCTGGCGGCGCATACTAATGATTTAAAAAACGTGTTTAATGAAGCGACATTAGATTCAAATTTATATCCGTTATACATAATTACATTGCGAGAGAAATAACAGGAGTTAAAACGATATATACCATGCTAAGTCATGCACACACAAAACTAATAATACGATATAAATTGAAAACGTTCAAAGAGAACATTAAAAATGAGTAAAATGACTTTTTTGACATCCTGACGACCTTGAATGTCAAGACACTATCTAGGAGTCTTGATGTTAGGGTCGTTTTAGGGTGATCTCGAGAATTTCAGCACAATCTGAAATCGAAGGTTATGCGCCGCCACATGGTACTCCATCTGGCAGTGTATACTAATGATTTAAAAAAACGGGTTTAATGAAGTGACATTAGATTCAAATTTATATACGTTATACATAATTACATTTTGAATGAAAATAAGGCTTTAAAAAATATATATACCATGCTAAGTCATGCATACACAAAAAGAATAATATGAATGAAATTCAAAACGGTCAAAATCGAAAAAAGGGAAAATTGAAGGCTTTTAAGGTCTCGTTTCGTAAAAAATTTGGGACAAACCGCCAATGCTAGTTTGCCAACGGATAGTCCCGAAAAAAAATACGATTTGAAAAAAACAGTGACGAAATCGGAGCTACGAGTCAAAAGATACGATAGATCTAACATTTTGGCCAAAAACACAAAACACCAAGCACTACGAACCGTCGGTGGTGTTTGGTGCATGGTGCAATTTCGCTAGAAAAGATGTTTTTTCGTAATCTAGACGACCTCGCGTTCAGAGAGTCTTGCTCATTCGTCCTTTTTAGGGTGATCTTGAGAATTTCAGCACAATTTGAAACCGAAGGTTATGCGCCGCTAAATGGTACTCCCTCTGGCGGCGTATACTAATGATTTAAAAAACGTGT
Organism: Rutidosis leptorrhynchoides; assembly: GCF_046630445.1. NCBI lineage: Eukaryota > Viridiplantae > Streptophyta > Magnoliopsida > Asterales > Asteraceae > Rutidosis > Rutidosis leptorrhynchoides. The sequence continues at coordinate 12,328,867 of NC_092339.1, forward strand.
TTAATGAAGTGACGATATATTCAAATTTATATCCGTTATACATAATTACATTGCGAGTGAAATAATAGGCGTTAAAACGATATATACCATGCTAAGTCATTTATAAACAAAACTAATAAAACAATATAAATTGAAAACGTTCAAAGAGAATATTAAAAATGAGTAAAATGTTTTTTTCGGCATCCTGACGACCTCGAATGTCAAGACACTATTCAGGAGTCTTGATGTTAGGGTCGTTTTAGGGTGATCCCGAGAATTTCAGCACAATTTGAACCCGAAGGTTATGCGCCGCCAAATGATACTCCATCTGGCGGCGCATATAAATGATTTTAAAAAATTTGTTTAATGAAGTGATATTAGATTCAAATTTATATGCGGTATACATAATTACATTCCAGTGAAATAATAGGCCTTAAAACAATATGTACCATGCAAATTCATGCATACACAAAAGGAATAATATGAATGAAATTCAAACGCTCAAAATTGAAAAAAGGCAAAATTGAAGGCTTTTGAGGCCTCGTTTCGAAACATATTTGGGACAAACCGCCTACGGCAGTTTTCCAATGGATAGATCCCTAAAAAATACACGATTTGAAAAAAAAACGGTGACAAAATCAGAGCTACGAGTCAAAAGATACGATAGATCTAACATTTTGGCCAAAGACACAAAACACCAAGCACCACGAACCGTCGGTGGAGTTTGGTGCGTGGTGCAATTTTGCGAGGAAAGATGTATTTTTCGGAATCTAGACGACCTCGAATGGCAAGCACGTTCAGAGAATCTTGCTCATTCGACCGTTTTAGGGTGATCTTGAGAATTTCAGCACAATCTGAAATCGAAGGTTATGCGCCGCCAAATGGTACTCCATCTGCCGGCGCATACAAATAATTTAAAAAGAAGTGTTTAATGAAGTGACATTAGATTCAAATTTATATCCGTTATACATAATTACATTACGAGTGAAATAATAGGCGTTAAAACGATATATACCATGTTAAGTCTTGCATAAAACTAATAATACGATATAAATTGAAAACGTTCAAAAAGAACATTAAAAATGAGTAAAATGTCTTTTTTCGGCATCCTAACGACCTCGAATGTCAAGACACTATCCAAGAGTCTTGATGTCAGGGTCGTTTTAGGGTGATCTCGAGAATTTAACACAATCTTAAACCGAAGGTTATGCGCCGCCAAATGGTACTCCATCTGGCGGCGCATGTTAATGAATTAAAAAAGAGTGTTTAATGAAATGATATTAGATTCAAATTTATATGCGTTATACACAATTATATTCGAGTGAAATAATAGGCCTTAAAACAATATATACCATGCTAAGTCATGCATAAACAAAAGGAATAATATTAATGAAATTCAAAGCGGTAAAAATAAAAAAAAAGGCAAAATTGAAGGCTTTTGAGGTCTCGTTTTGAAAAATATATGAGACAAACCGCCTACGGAAGTTTTCCAATGGATAGATCCCGAAAATATACACGATTTGAAAAAAACGGTGACTAAATCGGAGCTACGAGTCAAAAGATACGATAGATCTGGCCAAAGACACAAAACACCAAGCACCACGAACCGTCGGTGGTGTTTGGGGCGTTGTGCGATTTTGCATGGAAATATGTCTTTTTGAAATCTAGACGATGTCGAATGGAAAGCACATTCAGAGAGTCTTGCTCGTTCGGTCGTTTTAGGGTGATCTTGAGAATTTCAGCACAATCTGAAACAGAAGTTTATGCGCCGCCACATGGTACTCCATCTGGCAGCGCATACTAATGATTTAAAAAACGTGTTTAATTAAGTAAAATTAGATTCAAATTTATATCTGTTATACATAATTACATTGCGAGTGAAATAATAAGCCTTGAAATGATATATACCATGCTAAGTCATGCATACACAAAACTGATAATACGATATAAATTGAAAACGTTCAGAGAGAACATTAAAAATGAGTAAAATGTCTTTTTTGGGCATCCTGACGACCTCGAATGTCAAGACACTATCCAGGAGTCTTGATGTTAGGGTCGTTTTAGGGTAATTTAAAGAATTTCAGTACAATCTGAAACTGAAGGTTATGCGCCGCCAAATGGTACTCCATCTGGCAGCGCATGATAATGATTTAAAAAAACGTGTTTAATGAAGTGACATTAGATTCAAATTTATATACGTTATACATAATTACATTGCGAGTGAAATAATAGGCCTTAAAACAATATATACCATGCTAAGTCATGCATACACAAAAGGAATAATATGAATGAAATTCAAAACGGTTAAAATCGAAAAAAGGTAAAACTGAAGGCTTTTGAGGTCTCGTTTCGAAAAATATTTGGGACAAACCGCCAACGGAAGTTCGCCAACGGATAGTCCCAAAAAAATACACGATTTGAAAAAAAAAAGGGTGACGAAATCGGAGCTACGAGTCAAAAGATACGATAGATCTAACATTTTGGCCAAAGACACAAAACACCAAGCACCACTAACTGTCGGTGGTGTTTAGTGCGTGGTGCGATTTTTCGAGGGAAGATGTTTTTTTTTTAATCTAGACGACCTCGAATGGTAAGCACGTTCAGAGAGTCTTGCTCATTCGGCCGTTTCAGGGTGATCTTAAGAATTTCAGCACAATTTAAAACCGAAGGTTATGCGCCGCTAAATGGTACTCCATCTGGCGGCGTATACTAATGATTTAAAAAACGTGTTTAATAAAGTGACATTAAATTCAAATTTATAACCATTATACATAATTACATTGCGAGTGAAATAATAGGCGTTAAAACGATATATACCATCCTATGTCATTTATAAACAAAACTAATAAAACGCTATAAATTAAAAACGTTCAAAGAGAACATTAAAAATGAGTAAAATGTCTTTTTCGGAATCCTGACGACCTCGAATGTCAAGACACTATCCAGGAGTCTTGATGTTAAGGTCGTTTTAGGGTGATCTCGAGAATTTCAGCACAATCTGAAACCAAAGGTTATGCGTCGCCACATGGTACTCCATCTGGTGGCGCATATTAATGATTTAAAAAAAAACGTGTTTAATGAAGTGACATTAGATTCAAATTTATATGTGTTATACATAATTACATTGCGAGTGAAATAATAGGTCTTAAAATAATATGTACCATACTAAGTCATGCATACACAAAAGGAATAATATGAATGAAATCCAAAACGGTCAAAATCGAAAAAAAAGGCAAACTTGAAGGCTTTTGAGGTCTCGTTTTGAAAACTATATGGGACAAACCTCCTTCAGAAGTTTGCCAACAGATAGATCCCGAAAAAATACACGATTTGAAAAAAACGGTGACAAAATCGGAGCTACGAGTCAAAAGATACGATAGATCTAACATTTTGGCCAAAGACACAAAACACCAAGCACCACGAACCGTCGGTGGTGTTTGGTGCGTGGTGCCATTTTGCGAGGAAAAATGTCTTTTTCGGAATCTAGACGACCTCGAATGGCAAGCACGTTCAGAGAATCTTGCTCGTTCGGCCATTTTAGGGTGATCTAGAAAATTTCAACACAATCTGAAACCAAAGGTTATGCGCCGCCAAATGGTACTCCATCTGGCGGCGCATACTAATGATTTAAAAAAACGTGTTTAATGAAGTGACATTAGATTCAAATTTGTATCCGTTATACATAATTACATTGCGAGTGAAATAATTGGCCTTGAAACGATATACACTATGCTAAGTCATGCATACACAAAACTAATAATACGATATAAATTGAAAACGTTCAAAGAGAACATTAAAAATGAGTAAAATGTGTTTTTTCGGCATCCTGGCGACCTCGAATGTCAAGACATTATCCGGGAGTCATGACGTTTTCACTAGGAACAACCTTGATGAATCAACTTCATTTTTAAAAGCATTAAACTTTTCAACTGCATCGTCTTTATTTTTCAACAAGTAAACATAACAATACTTTATGTTATCATCGATAAACATAATGAAGTACTTGTTACTATTCCTCGTCGAAATGGATTTCAAATCACACACATCGGTGTAGACAATATCATCGGTTATTCGTTCAACCAATTTCAATCTTGATTGTTTGTATGCAGTTCAGTATCATCAAACCGTGAATAGAATTTAAGTTAACAATGACTAAGTCTTTAGTGTCATTGTTAACACATATTGCATTTAGTTTGAACATGCCATCAAGGGCATAACCCTTTCCAACATGCCTTTTACTTTTGATCAACAAAAGGAGTTCATTTTCAGGGATTACAATCCCTTCTCCATTGATATCATCAGTGGTCGAGTCTCATGTCATTACAAACATGACGGGCATCTCAAGTGTCAACATACTACTCATCGGTATTCGAACCAACCAAGTTAATTTCAGATATCATTACTCTGAAATATGAACTAAACCAAACCGTTTTAGCAAAACAGAAGGTTTCAGTCATCAATATGTTTTAACAAAACAGTAAATACCACGTAAACTGAACTAATTTGAGTTTTCAACCCAAAATAAAGGTTCCAGTTTATCGTGAACAAACCAAGTTAAACCAGGGAGGTTTTAACTCAATCATGTTATCAGGTTTCAACTAATTATGTAAACCAAATAGGTTTCAACCCTTAATCCGTTTCAACTCAAACGGGTAATGCAGGCAGGTTTCAACCCAATGATTAAACCAAGCAGGTTTAAATGCAAATGGGTAAACTAAAAAGAATTCAGCTAAACGGTTAAACTAGAATGAATTCAATCCAAAAGGGTAAACCAAACGGTTAAACCAAACCAGATGTTAACTTGGACAGTTAAACCAAACATGGTTTCAACCCAATAGGTTAAACCAAATGAGTTAAATAACCAAACAGGTTAAATAATAGTCTAAAGGCAGTCCTGAACCGCTTTCACAGTTTGAGCATCTCCCTTCAACAACTTGGGAGCGGTTTCGATCAAGAACCTCGCAAAGTTCAATCAAGAACCTCGCAAGGTTCAGCCAAGAACCTCGCAAGGTTCAGCCAAGAACCTCGCAATGTTCAGCCAAGAACCTTGCAAGGTTCAACGTGGTCAGATAAAAGAACATCTTTTATTGCCAACGCATAAAGTTCACATCTGTGAACTACTCAGATTTCTCAACATAAAAAAGGACCGAGACCGATTGATTGCTTGAAAAAAATAAAAGCTAAGATCCCATTATTACAAATATAACTAATAGACAAAATTCGTCTTATTTGTTATGAATAGTACTATTAAATTTTTCATTTTTTACAAACGAATCCCCTAACTTTCATTAAAATACAAATCGAACCCCATACTTTATACCTATATTATAAATTATTATTTATCCCATCACTAACACCAAAAACACTCACCACACTTTACCGGCTTCTACACTGCGCTCACACAGTAGGACCCACATAGGTCACTACTGTGCTACATTTTTTTTTTTTTGTCTCCAACGATAAAAGAAGCAACTTTCTTAAAAGGAACAACCCTTCAATGCTACCAAAAGATGTCGAAAAATATTTTTTTTTTACAAAATAGATCAACTAACTTTAACGCTAAAAGAAGCAACTTTCACAAAGGAACAACCCTTCAATGTTAGATATCGAAAAAAAATCTTTTTTACAAAATAAATCCACAAAAGGAAAGACTTTTTTTTAACTCGCATTCAAAACGGAGCCCCGGGCGCGAAGCGAGGGCTCCACAACTAGTTCAGAACGATTGATCAGAATAGAATTAATAAACATTAATTAATGAATAAACACTACTTAATTAATATATGCCACTTAATTCATAAATTCATAAATACCATAATAGGTTGTTGATACTGTTTATAACTATATAAACAAAAATTCATACATTCCGAATAGTATACAAATCAACATGTTTGCAAATTATTTATAAACACGTCCAAATCATATAGCTGTATTAAGCTCATTATATTTTAATTTGAGGTAGTCAGAACACAACTAATTAGTACGTACTCTATATAATATATAATATACAAATAAAAAAAGGGATGGAATCACAAATCAGTCCACAAAGTAAATATGGCAACCTTATAAACTACGATGTATGATATCATGAACAAAATCACTCACTCTTTATAAATCAAAGGTCTTGAATATGATTTTACCAAGAACACATGGTAATATGCAAATATATTCGGCAAGTTATAATTTTAACTTACGACATCAATATTTAGTCGTTCAAATAAATATCCGAATATATAAACTAACAAACCAAGTCATATACCAATTATTAATAATCTATCTTCAAGTCAAAGTACCATGAACATTTTATTTTATTTTCCTTAAGTAGCCTTGAACAAAATTTTTTTTTTTTTTTCCAACCAATAGTTTACTAACATAAAGTAAACTATACCACCAAATTTGCAAACTATATTATATATTCAGCAAGCAGCTAGCAAGCTATAACACGAATCAATTAATAAAAAATAATTGCCTATCCACAATTTTAATAAAAAAAAATCCTTTTAGTTTGGGGAAACGATCAATCAAAAGTCGGTGATTCTTTTAGACGTATGTATTCCGTTCTGGTAGCAGAGAGATAATTTTTTTCCACAAATCCAATAACTTATTTAAAAAATAATGCTTTGCAAGTAAATTCCTTGGTACATAAACATAAAATTAGTAATACCACAATTACGAAGCATCCAATTTTATGCAATTGCATATAGAATATAAAATATAAAATATTTATATCAAGAACAATATGTATCATGTCTCAAATTAGTTATGCATAGATACTTAAATTAGGCATTATCAATTTATCAATTTACCAATATTCTTATATATATCTATAATAAATAAACATATTAAATACCACAAATATGCTCCATGGATATGATCATAAGTAGTCAGCTCCGAATTTACTCAAGTTATAGAGCAAACAAATTTAATATGAAGTAAAAATTTTAAACATACCCATAACCAAAAATAGCATAATAATCAGTAGAAAGATTTGTTATTGTTATAATATTCTATAAAATAACATATATATATATATATATATATATATATATATATATATATATATATATATATATATATATATATACACATATATACATATATAGTGGTAGGATTAACAGGGAAGTAACCAATCGGGGGGAAACAAAAACTTTTTTTTTCGTTTTTTGAAAAAACTTTGTTCACGAACATTATAGATGGGATGAAAATATGAACATTTAGTAGAGACACTTTGTGATAAATATTTTTATTTTGGCGGAAAAACGCTCGAAGAAAGTAATATATAACAATTATCGTGTTTTTCGAGCGTATGTTGAGGTTTTAGCTATTGGGATTTAGATATTAGGGTTTAGATATTAGGGTTTATAGGGTTTAGATATTAGGGTTTAGATATTTAGGGTTTAGGGTTTAAATTTAGAATTTAGATTGAGTTTTTAACACAAACGGTTTAGAGTTTAGGGTTTAGGGTTTGGTGTTTTGGGTTTATGGAATAAACCCAAAACACCAAACCTTAAACCCTAAACCCTAAACTCTAAATCGGGCTAAATTTTACTTCACAAAATATGGAAAAAAAACGTTCATTTTCTTCACGAACAATATTATCTTGAATGTTATTTTTGTCGATTTTTTTCCCGCCTAAATAATAACATTCATCACGAAGTGTCTCTTCTAAATGTTCATATTTTCGTGTGATCTTGATGCCGGAAAAAATATTCCAAAAAAACGAAGAAAAAAAAAATTTGCTTTCCCCCGCTTCTCCCCGATTGGTCCCCTATATATGTATATATATATATATATATGTATGTATGTATATATATATATATATATATATATATATATATATATATATATATATATATATATATATAGAGAGAGAGAGAGAGAGAGAGAGAGAGAGAGAGAATTTATATCACAAACTATATTGCGAACATAGCTTATCACAACAAAGTTTGTTAATGTGTTTTTATATAAACAGAATATAAAATCTATTAACAACACGCTTGTAGCAATACACGATTCTAATTAATTACAATTGTGTTCCATGCATGTATTATAAACATTCTATGTATGCATACAAGTTTATATACGGAGTCATGAATTTATCCATGATCAGAATATCAAATCAAACTTCCATTATAAGTCAAACAAATATGGCATATAAATAGAATATATCGATAATAAACAAACCACTCAACATGCAGTTTATTAAAGCAATTAATATAAGACACCACATCATATTATCCGCAGGTTCATACGTTTATATTATAGATCGATAAAGAGCATGCAATTTATTTAGATCTTAATGAATTGTAATCAGGAGAAAACATGAAAAAGGTTGAGATTCAAGGAGCGCTTCTCAGCCCTTGGATCATTTTTGATCAATGAACCAGATTAAACCACTAAATAATACAGGGAGGGTATTACGGTCATTTTGAAAATTAGATCTCTAAGTACCAAATAGCTGATCGTTCACCTTCAAAACCCTAAAAAGCTCCAGGAGATGGCGATTGAAGTTTCTCCAGCAAACAATCAGTCCGATTCCGTAATTCACTCCGATTAATTCACACTGATTATACGATTTCGTGACTGTCGTTAACTTAGATTACTAAATATATGATTCACAAACACACAGTGATTTGGAGAAGGCGATGGGTGATTGAAACCCTAAGCATCGATCATTTCTCCGGCAGAGGCTGCGATTCATTCAGCGATTGCTTCAAACCTCTGGCGAAGGCTACGATTGCTTCAAACTTCATACGAAAGGTGCTAATTGACTAATATTCGTTCACTGATTTTAAGCTGTTAGCATGTCTTTTTAGTTTATTCAATTCAGTTCACTCTTTAAAGTGGTTGGATAGAAGGATTCTGATCTTAAGAAAATTTCACATACACCTGATTATGTGTTTTAGGAGCTTCAATTATTGAAGATGGAGAGGAAGGTATAACATTGGAATTAGAGATGAATTGAGACAGAAATCCGAGTATAATACTTGATATCAGGACCAGACTTGGAGTTGGATTACCTGTGCAGGTAATGTTTTTGCCTATTGTATGGTGTTGTTATTAAATAAGTCAATCACATGTGATTAGATAAGACAATCACATGTGATTAGATAGGCCAAATCACATGTGATTGGTGAGCCAACAGTTGTGTATATGATCGATAGGGTTGGATAAGCCAAGCAGATGTGATTACATTAGCCAAGGAGATGTGATTAGATAAGCTAATCACATGTAATCACATTCCACAATCATATGTGATTGGCGTGTGCATCTTTTTCCATAGGAAGACTTGTTTGGTGTTTAGATTTTCTCTAACACTGATTTTAGCTATTTAAAATTTTGAAGTCATAATACTAAGATATAGCTTGTTTGTCATGATTGATTTTGATCTTATATTTTATGGCCCAAATAATATAATTTGGAGAATCAAGTAATAGTTGTTGCAGAAAATGGAGTATTTAAGGGTTAAATAGAACTCAGATTGACCTTACGCCTTGTCTTAATACCGTAAGAAACTTATGAAACTTACCAAATTCAAACATATGATTATTTGATTCTAATAAATTGTTAAAGGCATAATGATTAGAGTTGAAAATGCAGGTCCAAACAGTTCTTAATATTAGGTGTGAAACTGATGTGCTAGTTGAACTCATGATTTGGAAATTGTTTGGCTTGTGTAAGATTAATGTCGACAAGCTTTGGTCAATGGTTCCACAAGATGTGAAAGAGAATGCCTCTGCTGATAAGGTACCGGTTGTTGATCTTAATCAGTTTGGTTACTTAATGAGAGAAACATTTTTTATATTTTATTATTGTTTAACATACTGTTAATCAACAGGTGTTTGTGTATATGATCTATAGTGTTAGATAAGCCAAGCACATGTGATTAGATAAGCCAGTCCCATGTGATTCGATAATTGAATCACATGTGATTGGTGAGCCAACAGTTGTGTTAATGATTTATGAGGTTCAATAAGCCAACGGTTGTAAAATCATCTTTGTTATTAAATGCTTATATAATCACATGTGATTGCCTTATGAATCACATTTAATTGATTGGTAGAATCACAAGATACTATGTGTTTGTTGCTTCAATCTTTTGTTTTTATCTTTGCTAACTACTTATTTAAGTTAAACAATCAAATGACATGTGTTATTTGTTTTACACATATATTGATACACCAAAAACAACTGCAACACGTAAAAACGAAACACCAGGTGGATCATTGTATTATGCACCAATTGTTGACAAAAGTGTAGTACCGGTCATTTGACATAATTATGGAACACTTGATCAATGTGAATATGGAGATGTGGATCACAATGTGAGGACTTATGACAGAAAAAAGAAACAGAAAGAACAAGATGATGCTACCAAAGTCTTATGCTACTATAGAATTGGAGAAACATTTTATTATTTTTTATATTCGTACAATTGTTAATTTTTGTGTTCCTATTAAATTTTTGACTTGTATTTTTTATATTATTTTATTTCCAGTACAATTCTTAAAAATTTTAATGTGTTAGAAACAATTTTTATTTCTGGTTATGATTTCACAGAATGTTAACAGTTGTGATTACTATAATCACGTGTGATTAAATATTTCAATCACATGTGATTAAGTAGTTCAATCAGATGTGATTAAGTTGTTCATGTGATTATATGTTACAATCACTGATTTCAAACTGCAATGTGATTGGATGAGCCAATGACATGAAGAATCATTTTGTAAAAACATTTAGTCCCTAAACCCATATGATTGGCATGTACAATCACATGTATAGTCATTCATAAACACATGTAATGGGATTCCACAATCACATGTGATTGGCGTGTACAATCACAAGTGATTGGCCATGCAAAATCACAAGTGATTGGCATAATCACAAAGTGATTGGCATGCATAATCATAAGTGATTGTCAAATGCAAAATCACAAGTGATTGACTAACAAACATAACCTGTACCTGTTTAATAAAAATTAATGAACAATCAACAATGAAAACCATCAATAATAGTATATAGAAAAGAAATACAGAAATTAAGATCTAAACCATTACTGTCATTTACCATCCAACAATAACAAGTGATTGGCTAACAAACATAACCTGATCTAAACCATTACTGTCATTTACCATCCAACAATAGTAGATAGAAAAGAAATACACAAGTGATTGGCAAACAAAATAACATATTTGTTAACACATAAAACATAACCTCAACAATAATACAATCTGTTCCACAAAACACTTCACTTTCCTAACAACTCCTTTGATTTTTCAACATGGTCAACTCTTGATTTTTGTGTATAAAGAACAACCATCATGTAGTCTTCTTTCGCATGAGATTTCTTCAATTCTTCTAATCATCTTCCTTCTTCTCATCATCTGTACCATTCATCGGTTGTAACATCCTCAATCGGGCCTAGTTGTAAGATTACTATTTTACCCTTAAGTTTGTATGCTTTTATTTCTATTTAATATTTATTATTATTTAATGATGTGGTTAGGACCAGTTTGTGACAAGGGTCACAGAACAGGTTTGTTTATTTAATTTGGACTCCGTTTGGGTTGCCAAATGACGTACGAAAGATATCATATAACTGATAAATACCCGTGTGTTGTGAGGTGGGGAATATAGCAGCCTTAAATGATTAAGTGTAGGATAATACTTTCATTTTCCAATTATTCCCAAATATCACCAACCGTACCTAACCTTCATCATACATCAAACCCTAATCCTTAAACATTCATCTTGAGCTCAAATTGGTGTTAGAATTGTGTTTTTTATCGTTTACTGAGTCTATCAAGGTAAGTAACATGTGTTTTTGTGTTCAATTCGTTGTTAAATTCATAGTTTTGTGTGAGTTTTGTAAAAAGCTTGAATTTGTGTCAAAACAAGTGATTTAAGTGTTGTTATGGTCAAATTGTTGTGGGTTTTGAGTCTATAACAAGTAGTGAAAAAGTTGTGGTCGATTTTGGTGTTTAAAACGAGCTCTAGATCGAGATTTGAGGATTTCATCGTGAAGTCCGTAGCCTTTGTTCAGTTTCTGATGAAGATGAACACACTCGACCGACTGAGGGTTGAACCGACCGACTGTTGAGTGAACCAACCGACTGTTGAGTGAACCGACCGACTGAGAATTACCTTAGGCTGATTGATGTATTACCAAATGAATCGACCGACTGGGATGGTCAGTCGACCGGTTGTGTCGACAGTCGACCGATTGTAAGGGTCAGTCGACCGACTGAGTGTCCAGGGCAGAATATTTTACCTAAGTGTTGATTTTTAGCCGTTATGCTGCCCGTTTGTATTTTGATGTTCTGGATGTAAATTTTGAAAGTGCACAAGTGTTAAGCAAAAATTTTTAGCGGATACTTTTTCTGACAAAAATTTATATATTGTGTTATTTGATGTTAACGAACAGAAACTAACTTGTGGATATGTTTTTCTCAGGAGAAAAGGAGAAAGAGAAGGTTCAGTGATTAGATAGCTGAATACCTTCTCGTTTGCTGGTAATCGGTGAGTGGGACTAACTGGAGATTATAGTATATAGAAGCATGTTATATTATGATTGCCATGCTTGTTAGATATACTTATTGTTGTGGTTAGTTAGTTCTTGTGATGACTGCATGTTAGTTGACCAGAATATATAATGTTTGTAAGTCAACCCATACCGGCCCGTGTTCTCCAATGACCAGAAGGTGTTTGAAATGTGGAGTGTTAGGTCATGAATCAACCGCTTGTTCTTTTAAGTCTAATGTTTGTTGGAGTTGCCATCAAGAGGGGCATAGATCAGCAAATTGTCCATCTGCATCAAGATCAGGTTCTGGGGCAGGGTCAGGAGCAAGGTCAGTTACTTCTGGGGGATCTCCTGCTTCTACTGTCGGGCAGAAGAGAAATAATCTTCCAACAGCAGAGGCAAGGGCGTTTCAGATGACGGTAGACGCTGCAACCACTACCGATGACGTCATTACCGGTATGTTCTTGGTTAATTCCTTGCCAGCTCGTGTGTTATTTGATTCTGGAGTAAATCGTTCTTTTATGTCCATAGGCTTCTGTGATAAGTTGAAGTTGCCTGTTAGGATGTTAGATGAGCCTTTGGGAATAGAAGTAGCTGATGGTAAAATGATTCCATGCACATCATCTGTGTCTGGAATTACCATCGAAATCGACAGCCATTCTTTCCCTTTAACCTGTTTGCTGATGCCTATACCTAGCTTTGATGTAGTCATAGGCGTGAATTGGTTAAGAACTAATAGGGCTAATATTAAGTGTGATAAGAAGATGATTTCTTTCCGTTTGGCCAACGGATCTCGAGTGATAGCTAGGGGAGAGCGCAGTGGATTTAACTTTCCTATGGTTTCCCTAATGAAAGCTCAGAAAGCAATAACGAAAGGGTGTGATTCATTCTTAGCCTACGTGATTGATGTTAAGAAAGAGAAGAAGCAGGTGACTGATATTCCCATTGTGTCAGAATTTCCCTAAGTATTTCCAGATGATTTACCAGGGTTACCTCCAGTACGTGAAGTAGAGTATAAAATTGATTTGGTTCCCGGTGCTACGCCAGTTGCAAAAGCTCCTTACAAATTAGCTCCATCAGAAATCCGAGAAATGATGTCTCAGATTCAGGAATTGTTAGATAAGGGGTTTATTTGACCAAGTTCTTCACCATGGGGTGCTCCTGTGTTGTTTGTGAAAAAGAAAGATGGGTCGCTTCGTATGTGTATAGATTACCGTGATTTGAATAAGAGAACAATAAAGAATAAGTATCCCTTACCGAGAATAGTTGATTTATTCGATCAGTTACAGGGTGCTTCTTACTTTTCAAAGATTGATTTACGTTCAGGGTATCATCAAGTACGTGTTGCAGATAACGATATACCAAAAACAGCGTTCAGAACTAGATATGGTCATTATGAATTTTTAGTTATGCCATTTGGGTTAACAAATACGCCAGCAGTGTTTATGGATTTAATGAATAGGGTGTGTCGGCAGTATCTTGACAAGTTTGTGATTTTCTTCATAGATGATATCTTAATATATTCGAAAACCGAGAAAGATCATGCTACACATTTGAGATTGGTATTAGAACTTCTGAAATAGGAACAGTTGTGCACTAAGTTTTCCAAATCTGAATTTTGGTTGCGGGGAGTATAGTTTCTGGGTCATGTGATTTGTGAACAGGGTATTAAAGTAGATCAGTCTAAGATAGAGGCCGTAATGAATTAGAACTCACCGAAAAAGTCGACAGAAATTAAGAGTTTTCTAGGTTTAGCAGGTTATTACCGCCGATTTATCAAAGACTTCTATAAAATAGCAGGTCCATTGAATAAGTTAACTAGAAAAGATGTAGCCTTTCGATGGACTAATGAACAAGAAAAGGCTTTTCAGACTCTCAAATAGTTGTTATGTCAAGCGCCGTTTTTAGCTTTACCAGAGGGAACAGAAGATTTTGTGGTCTACTGCGATGCGTCATGTGCAGGTTTGGGTTGCGTTTTGATGCAAAGAAATAAAGTTATAGTGTATGCTTCATGACAGTTGAAGAATCATGAACGAAACTACCCTACTCACGATTTAGAGTTAACTGCAGTTGTGTTTGCTTTGAAGCTTTGGAGACATTATTTGTATGGTACATATTGTGAAATCTATACAGATCATAAGAGTCTTCAATATATCTTTTCGCAGAAAGAATTAAATATGCGTCAACGTCGACGTTTAGAACTGATTAAAGACTACGATTGTGAGATTAAGTACCATCCGGGTAAAGCAAATGTGGTCGCAGATGCTCTGAGTCGTAAGAAAACAGTCGAAAATGCCAAATTTATGAGAATTGAGATAGTTTCAGACTTGATTGATCGATTGAAAACCGTACAGTTAGTAGCTTTGAATGACGAAAACCTAAAGACTGAACAAATGACCAAAAGAAAATTTGACCTATGCAATGATTCTAGAGGATTAAAGACCTATAAAGATCGAATTTGGGTGCCTATGCTTGGAGATTTGAGGGATTTAATCCTTACTGAAGCGCATAAATCGAGATTATCAGTGCATCCAGGTATTACTAAGATGTATAGAGACTTGAAAACATTGTATTGGTAGCCGACAATGAAGACAGATGTTGCAGGTTTCGTTAAGAAATGTCATATTTGTGCGCAAGTTAAGGCAGAACATCAGAAACCATACGGATCTCTACGACAGTTAGAAATTCCTCAGTGGAAATGGGATCATATAACGATGGATTTTGTAACCAAGTTACCCCGAACCCAGAAAGGACATGACATGATCTGGGTGATTGTGGATCGTTTAACAAAGAGTGCTCACTTTTTAGCTACTCGTGAAACAGCTTCGTTAAGTGATTTGGCATAATTGTACTTGAAAGAGATCGTTAGTCGACATGGTATACCGTTGTCAATAGTTTTTGATAGAGATACTAGGTTTGTATCGAACTTCTGGAACAGTTTACAATAGAATTTGGGCACACGTGTGAATCTAAGTACAGCATATCATCCACAGACAGACGGTCAGAGTGAATGGACGATTCAGACATTAGAAGACATGTTGAGAGCGTGTGTCTTAGAATATGGTGGTTCTTGGGATTCACATCTTCCATTGATAGAGTTTGCTTACAACAATTCATATCATTCGAGTATCGGAATGCCACCGTATGAAATGTTGTATGGTCGAAAATGCAGAACTCCGACATGTTGGTTAGAAGCAGGTGAGAAACAATTTGCAGGTCCCGAAATTGTTCAGATAACCTCAGAAAAGGTCGAAATTGCACGTGAAAAGTTAAAAGCAGCTAGAGATAGACAAAAGATGTATGCTTATCCGCGCAGACGTCCTGTGACATTTAATGTAGGTGATCGTATTTATCTGAAAGTTTCGCCATGGAAAGGGGTGATCAGATTTGGTAAACGTGGTAAACTAGCACCGAGGTTTATTGGACGATTTTCGATCAAAGAAATTTTAAATGATCAGATTGTTGTTTTAGATCTTCCATCAGAGTTAGCATTAATACACAACACGTTCAACGTGTGCTATCTGAGAAAGTGCAAAGTGGATGATGAAAGTCAGATTCTTCTGTTGAAGGATTTGAAAGTTGATTTGACTAAGAAATTAGTGGAAGAACCAGTTAGAATAGTGGAAAAGAAAGTTACAAAGTTAAGAAAGAAACAGATTCCTATGGTGTTAGTGGAATGGCGGCACAGTTTAGGTTCTAACTTGACGTGGGAAACCGAGGAGTTAATGAGAGCTCGCTATCCCCATTTGTTTGACCTTGACCAGATTTCAAGGACGGAATCGTCTTAAGGGGGTAGATTTGTAACATCCTCAATCGGGCCTAGTTGTAAGATTACTATTTTACCCTTAAGTTTGTATGCTTTTATTTTTATTTAATATTTATTATTATTTAATGATGTGGTTAGGACCAGTTTGTGACAAGGGTCACAGAACAGGTTTGTTTATTTAATTTGGACTCCGTTTGGGTTGCCAAATGACGTACGAAAGATATCAGATAACTGATAAATACCCGTGTGTTGTGAGGTGGGGAATATAGCAGCCTTAAGTGATTAAGTGTAGGATAATACTTTCATTTTCCAATTATTCCCAAATATCACCAACCGTACCTAACCTTCATCATACATCAAATCCTAATCCTTAAACATTGATCTTGAGCTCAAATTGGTATTAGAATTGTGTTTGTTATCGTTTACTGAGTCTATCAAGGTAAGTAACATGTGTTTTTGTGTTCAATTCGTTGTTAAATTCATAGTTTTGTGTGAGTTTTGTAAAAAGCTTGAATTTGTGTCAAAACAAGTGATTTAAGTGTTGTTATGGTCAAATTGTTGTGGGTTTTGAGTCTATAACAAGTAGTGAACATGTTGTGGTCGATTTTGGTGTTTAAAACGAGCTCTAGATCGAGATTTGAGGATTTCATCATGAAGTCCGTAGCCTTTGTTCAGTTTCTGATGAAGATGAACACACTCGGCCGACTGTCGGTCGACAGTCGACCGACTGAGGGTTGAACCGACCGACTGAGAATTACCTTCGGCCGATTGATGTATTACCAAATGAATCGACCGACTGGGATGGTCAGTCGACTGGTTGTGTCGACAGTCGACCGATTGTAAGGGTCAGTCGACCGACTGAGTGTCCAGGGCAGAATATTTTACCTAAGTGTTGATTTTTAGCCGTTATGCTGCCCGTTTGTATTTTGATGTTCTGGATGTAAATTTTGAAAGTGCACAAGTGTTAAGCAAAAATTTTTAGCGGATACTTTTTCTGACAAAAATTTATATATTGTGTTATTTGATGTTAACGAACAGAAACTAACTTGTGGATATGTTTTTCTCAGGAGAAAGAGAAAGTTCAGTGATTAGATAGCTGAATACCTTCTCGTTTGCTGGTAATCGGTGAGTGGGACTAACTGGAGATTATAGTATATAGAAGCATGTTATATTATGATTGCCATGCTTGTTAGATATACTTATTGTTGTGGTTAGTTAGTGCTTGTGATGACTGCATGTTAGTTAATGCTTTTCTGCTGGAGCCCAGTGCGTCCCTATTGTGTGGTAGCCTCGGTAGCAGAGATCAACCTGCGGTTTGGGTCCCTCTGTGGTAGCCTAGACAACCGTGGTGTATATATATGTGAATGATGCGTCCGTCACGTGTGGATTATGTATATACATACGGTGGTGGAGGAACTTCTGGTAAGCCCTAGTCCGATCAGCTGGTGGTTAATGGTTTGGCCGAGCCGCCAGAGTCTCTGTAGACGGCACTTGGGTGATGTTTGTGTGTTAGACTATTGTGACATGATTAGTATAACACTTATGTATGCTATGGCATGTAGTTAGTCGTACTCACTTAGCTTCGTGCTAATTCCCCTCTATCTCCTCCCTTCAGGTTGTTAGCTTTTGTAGATAGTGCTTTTGGGAGAAGACGGGCATGATGATGTTATGTTTGACAGGGTTAACTCTGATGTGGTCTTTTAGAATATGAACCATGTACTTTTGGAAACAGAATGTATTTACGTCTCTTCCTGTTAATATGTAAATTGTTTTAATGACACGTGACATCAGTTTGTACAAATGTCGATATCGTATTTAATTAATATTATGCTTCCGCCACGTATTTATTATAAAAAAAAATAGCGATGTCACATCGGTACCTTCACCTCATCACCCTCAACCATTCTAAAAACTTAATTCATTTTACTTTGATAAGATATCAAAGTCTTCTCGTTGGGATAATTCGTCAAACCATCGGTTATTTTTTTGACAAAACATCTTCAAGTCATCAACCAGTTTGAACTTCTCCTTGATAACTCGACAATAGTCCTGCATATAAGGCATAAACGTTAGATTATAAGGTGATGCAGTAAATTAAAGCACAATCACATGTGATTAGAAAGGCAGAATCACATGTGATTGGCAAAGCAGAATCACATTTGATTGGCAAAACCAGAATCAAAACATAGTAGATAAAAGGAAAATACATATAATACCTCAACTGAAACAATGTTATTCTGTTCATCTTCAATTCGTATAAAACCCTCTCCACCTTCTTCTTCAGGATCAAACTTTGGTGCAAGTTCAAGAGTCCCGCTACACGAATACCCGATTCAGTTGGAAACTGATCAAACCAACTTTGAACAAATTCGCTGTCAAGAATAACATCTAAGGTATCTAAATCAACCCCGACATCTTCAAATCCAAACACATCTTTGACCGCTTAAGAGTCAACCTTGATATCACCCTTCGAAGTCCTAATCACCTTGGCATCACAATCAAAATTGTCTACACAAAAGTAGGCAATGTAACCAGGCAATTATTCAATGTAAAAGTCTAACAAAGAACGAAACCCAAACTTGCTCACGCATTCCTTTTTAGCAGGAGTAAGTGAAGACATAACATAAGGAGTGTTCCTAAGCCTAAAAGAAGGTGACTCCTCCAAAACAGCAACTTTTGCTTTAGTTTTAGTGTAACAGACTAGAACCTGGGCTAGTTGTAAGTGGACTATTTTGACCTTAGGATTTTAATATGTGTTTTATATGCTTTTATTTTTAATTATGTGAATAGTGTTATTATATTATTTGGTTAAGACCAGTTTGTGACAAGGGTCATAGAACAGGTTTGTTTAGTTAATTTGGACTCCGTTAGGGCAGCCTAACGAGGTACGGAAGATTTAAGATAAC
This sequence comes from Rutidosis leptorrhynchoides, assembly GCF_046630445.1. Lineage (NCBI taxonomy): Eukaryota > Viridiplantae > Streptophyta > Magnoliopsida > Asterales > Asteraceae > Rutidosis > Rutidosis leptorrhynchoides. The sequence goes on from NC_092339.1 coordinate 12,348,038, forward strand.
TGATAAATACCCGTGTGTTGTGGGGTATGAGTTTTTACCCAATTAAGTGGGTATTACTTGCCTCATTTCCACATTTCTAGACTTTTCCCCAAAAAATCACTCATGTACCTACTTTCTTCACCTCTTGAACCCTAATTCTCCAAATCTCAATTTGAAGTTTGATTTGTGTTAGAAATCGATTCTTTGTGTTTTACTGATTCAAACAAGGTAAGAATCACCCATTTTCATTACCTAAATTTGTGTCAAATTGGGTTTGAAGTTAGGTTTTTGTTAAAGTGGGTTTTGATGTCAAATTGGTGCAAGTTTTTGTTGTTTTGATGTAATATTTGTGGGTTTATGTCCCAAAAGGTTTTATAAACAATATGTGATAAGTTTTGAGGTTTAAAACGAGTATATGGTCGAGATTTGGTGATTTTTCGCTCAAACCCGTCACTTTTCCAATTTCAGCAGCTCAAGAACACACTCGGTAATGTGTCTTTTAGAAGTGGGCCGTGTGTGTACACACTCGGCTGAGTGTCTTTTGATTTGGGCCGTGTGTCTACACACTCGGTAGTGTGTCTTTTAAAAAGACATTCGGTAGAGTGTCTCTACTCATTCGGCCGTGTGTCTACACACTCGATCGAGTGTCTATGACACACACTACCGAGTTGGGTAGTGTGTCTTTTTAGCATTTTGAGAAATTTATTTTGGTCATAACTTTCAAACCGTAACTCCGTTTTTGATGAATCAAATATCGTTGGAATCGTATTGAAGAGTAATTTTCAATGATGAACTTTTAAGAAGCTGGATCAAACTATTTTTGGGGCGGGAAAAATAGGTTTTGGCGTGTGTGTCCCGTTTTCCACGTACTTGTTTGACAATAGTGAATGGAGTTACGTTGTGGACTTGTGAAATGATGTTATGGCCTAGTTTATAGTATGATTTGATTATACTATTGATTGAGATATGTATATTGACTTCGTTTGTGTTGTTCTCGGGTGATAAGAACAAGGAAGAAGCTCAGAAGTAAGATAACTGAGCTGTAGCTGGTAATCCGTGAGTGGGTCTATCTTCAGATAGAGTTTAAGTAGCATATCATGCTACTATGATCTACTTTTTACCATGCATAGTGTAAGGATTGCCATGTTAGAATAATATAGTATGCCTGATGTTGTGTGTAAATTATGTGTACACTGTGTGAATGGCACCAGTCAGGCCTAGGGAGACTGGGGACTCGAGACCGTGCCTAGGAGAGGTTAGAGTCCGTATTGTAACGACCCGGATTTTTCCGATCGTTTTACACTTATAAGATTAATATTTACATAAATTAAACCTTACCAACATGATAAGCAATCCAAATTGTTGAGATTTATGTTTTTTAAAAAGAGTTTTACACAACGTTTGACCGTCTAGTTTGACCGATGATATCACGAACTATACAACATATGATAATTATACGTTTGTGTATATATATGTATATATACATATTTAATATGATCTTAGAATATTTTAATATCTCATTTTGTATTAATAACAATAAGTTATAAGTATATTTTGAAACTACTAACTTAAGTTTTCAAAACGATAACCATACGTAACGTTATTGGACATAAATACTTATAACCTATAATGTTTATACATATATCGTACATATAATGTATTTAATCACTTTTTAAAGACTTAAATACATAAAACAATATAAGTATATTCACAAAAGATAGCTATATTTGAATTCTCATTCCATTTTTCACAAAATTTCTATACGTATATCTTGAGTACATGTACTCGTATCATACCTAGCTTCTATACGTATTTACTATTAGTATATACACATCAAATCACCACCAACCAGCCCTTGTTCATGACTTATGTATAAGGTAACTCTCTTGTTCATGCCTTATGTATAAGGTAACTACTTTTGATGTTTAGTATGACTAATTACATAAAAATACAACATGAAATTTTGTCCATGTTTTTCCATTAATCATGTTTTTATGGCCTTAAATACATCTTCCATTTTCAAATTTTACTACCTCATTTCTTTAACCAAAAACACACTCTTAAGAAACTCCATAACCATTCAGCTAGTATCCATGAAGATCTAGCTTCAAAAACATCACTTAAACACCATAAGAAAAACCATACAAAAATACTTCAAGAAATCCTTCCAAGAACACAAACTTACTTCCAATCTTTCATCCAATTCCATCACCCTTTTGGTTCTAGCTTTTTACTTCTCTTTTACAGCAACCTTGTCCAAGGAACTTGAGGTAGTAACTATGTTCATAACCTTATTCGATTCATATATATATAGCTATCTTATTTTGTGGTATAAAAGTTTAACAACAAGAACATAGTTTGAATGTTTTCAAACTTGTTTGCAAACTAAATAGATCCTTCTAACTTAACTTTTAAAATACTTCAAGACCTGTAATATAACTTAAGTATATGCTAATTTAACAAGGTATAACTTGGTTTTTCAAAGAATACCTTAAAAACTGTTTTTACGACGTCGGAGTGCAACCGAGGACTGTTTTGGGTTGGATAATTAAAAACCATCTTAAACTTTTAATTGAAGGTTTATGTTCTGGAAAAATGATTTTTACTATGAATATGATAACACATAAAAATTTCATGATTTAATTCAAAGTATAAGTATTTTTAGAAAAATAATCATTCAAGGTTGTTTACATAAAGGAAAATGTTTAACTTCATAAGTTTCACTAAAGTTTCACCTATGCCGTGTGATTTTGAATACAAACTAAGGTATTTACAGTTCATAGTCTTAAAGAGGGACTCGATCCAAGGAGATGGCAAGTTGAATCAACAAAAACGGAGTTGTAACGAAGAAACTATGACCGAAACAAAATCGGATATCCAAGACTAGTTTAGCCACGAAAATAATTGGGAAAAAATTAAATAAATCACATCTTTTTAAGATAACATGATATTTTATATATATGTACTTATAATTCAATTTTATATGGTTCAGGATCACCCGTAAACAACACGAGAAGATTAATCATAAGATCCCATGATTATACGCAACACGTCATTTGACAACACCGGTACTTTATGTACGCAACACGTCATTTGACAACACCGGTACCGTGGGTCAAGATTAATCTCGACCAATACATATACGATGGGGGTTTTATTTATTTCATTGCGGGTTTATCAAACATTTAAATATGAACCATTAAAATTGAATTACTAACAACGAAATGCTAACTACGGACTAAGGAATTATTAAAAGTATTAAAAGTATAACAAGTATATATATGTGACGTTTGTTTAAAAAGAAAAGGTATTGATATATTATATATGGATAGGTTCGTGATATCAACCGGAGACCAAGTCAAATTATATATATCTTCAAGACGAAAGTGAGTATATAGTCCCACTTTTAAACTCTAAATATTTCGGGATGAGAATACATGTATTTTATGTTTTACGTTATGGACACAAGTAACTGAAAAATATATTCTACGTTGAGTTGTACCACTGGCATACTTCCCTGTAGCTTGGTAACTAATATTTACAGCGGTATTGTAAACGCGAATCCTGTTGATAGATCTATCGGGCCTGACAACCCCAACCGGACTGGACGACCAGTATCCAACGGTTGCACAGTACTTCGTTTCGTGACTACACTTGGTACAGTGTAGTAAGATTTCATATTAAAGGGAATATGCGACGTGATTAAATGTTAAGTATGGTTACCAAGTGCTCAACCACTTAGAATATTTTTATGAAAATGTTTATATATGAAATCTTGTGGTCTATATATATATATTGCTGCCGGCATTAAACCTATATCTCACCAACTTTATGTTGACGTTTTAAACATGTTTATTCTCAGGTAATAATTAGAAGCTTCCGCTGCATTATGTTGAATTTGAGCAGGATTTTGCGTACGCATATATGTGTCAAAAATAAAACTGCATACCCAAGGATTTGTGTTGTAAAATATGCTAGAAATCGTGTTGTTATCATCATTTGTAAAGTTTGTAAGTCGAAGATTATCGCTAAACGATAATCATCTTTTTATTGTCTAAAGCTTGTAACAAAAATAAAGGTTATGGTTTGTAATGTATAATATATGCATTTTTTCTTTTAAAAATGTCGCATATAGAGGTCAATACCTCGCAATGTTATCATATGTTATTGTATTCGTCCCTATGGATTGGGTCGGGTCGTCTCATGTGGTATCAGAGCGTTGGTCTTAGCGAACCAGGCCTTGCATTAGTGTGTCTAACTGGTAGTTGTTAGGATGCATTAGTGAGTCTGGACTTTGACCGTGTCTACATGTCAAAAGTTTTGTTTATCATTTCTAGTCGGAAATCATCTGTTTATCATCCTTAGGAAACTGCCTGCTTATCATTCTTAAGTCTAGACACGTCTTACTGCATTTAGTGCATCGATAGTGTATAGACAAAATTCATATCTTAGCGTATCTGTTACTATAGACATTGCTTGACGTATTTCAAAAATTCTCCGTAATTCACGGGATTTTGGTATTATATATACATATGTAAATTATGTATTGAAGAGTACCAAACCCAATTTCTATAATCTATTCCAAACCAAAAATTCATTTCTCCGACTATACAATATGGATTCTTCATCCAGTTCGAATTCCTCCGACTTCGATAGCTACGCCGATATGGATTTCCATTCGAGCTCCGAGAACAGCGTCACCGGAATGGATCAACCAATTTCCCATCATCTATTCTGGATGAATTGGGGATGGGTTCGTAATATACTAAATCTCTGGAGGCAAGAAGAAGGTGATCCATTCCATCCACCAAATTGTCCTCTTAACGATGAACCTGAAGCACTTACCGGCAACCTATTCGAAACACCATTTTCTCGCTCATTTCTAGAGTATCTCGTCATGACTACATACTATCCCATATTTCGAATCTTGTTCATTCGCTCGTTCCAACCGTCAATCATCCCGGTATAATAGAAGAAGTCAAGGAGCTTCGCGCTCGGGTAGTGGCTTTAGAAAATACGGTGCGAAGGTTACAAACACCAGCAGCAGCACCAGCAGCATAATCTGTACCACCATCATCAACGCCGACAGTACTCTTGTCACCCCCAAAATCTCAACCTCACAAACTGTTTCTCGGATAACAACATCACATACCTCAAAAACCTCATTGGAACTTCGAGTATGATCTTTGTTCTATATATTGTTCCACATTGATTATCGTCGTTCTACGTATTGTTCTACATCATTTGTTTTCATTCTACATAACGATTATGTAATCTTTAATGTTTTAAAGATTATGTACTCCAATTTTAACCGAAAAAAAAAATCAAATGAGTTTAATATCTTATTGACTCATTAAATTCATAATTACATCCGAAGAAATATATATGCAAGTATATTTTCATAAAGATTGTAATTAAAAATTCTTTCGTATAAACTGTTAATGATGAAAAATATTTTAACGGGTAGGTAGTACCCGTGGAATATTTGGATTTCATATTAATAAGTTACACTGTACATTCTTCGAATCTGATTCAACGGTCATTTGTTATTCTACTTACAACCATCGATATACGTATCCGTTCACCCCAGAATAACCATTTCCATTTAAATTTCATATTTGAATTTTTACCTATCCGAATCCAACAAGTGGCATAAAGAAGAAACATTGGACAATTAAAATGAAATAAAATGTTGATTATAACATATGAAACTAAACAATTCTTCAAGTTTGCCACTTGATTTCATCCTAAACCTCATTTGTACTTCGACAATTATAATCCTCATTCAAATCTTTTCATGATTCTTGAAAACACCTCGATCGAGAAGTTGAACCAGCCGCACCTCGTCTACGGAAGAAAGATTTATGCATACAGTTATACACCTGAAACTTTCGAAACCGAAGTTATCGTTAAAACTTATCCGCGTCAAATTCTTTATCATTCATTGGCAAAAAAAAAAAAAAAAAAAAAAAAAAAAAAAAAAACAACCTTACATTTCTCTTTTCAATATAAGTCGATTTTGTCACAGCTCCACTTTGATTTCTCAGTAGGACTACTCTTATTATAACCTCGATATATATACCTTGTCCTTTCACCGTTGTTACCGGAGAACCTTTCATATTCCACGACATCATGTACCAGCAGCTTGTCATCTTTTTGGCGGAATCCGCAATTAGTATTTTAAAAATCTCGCAAAACTTCGCAGTCATACCTATAACGTCTATTCCTAAGGATTTCATACTCCGAAGGTGAAGTTTCTGAAAAACACCCTGAATTATGAAGTAGTTCTTTAAATGCTGATGAAGCAGCGAAAATTGTAAACGATTTTTAAACAGTCAAAAGTTTGATGATGAAGCACAGTGTGTTGATAAAACTCAGAAAAAGAGAAGAGTTGGAACCGGAAAACGGTTTGAGCAAAGTATGAAAGAGGTTGTGGATAAATCACAAGAACTGAATCTGCTTCCAAAGGATTCAAACGATTCAGTGCCTGCTGAAACCATTAGTAAAAACCCTACCCCTTATCCTAAACCTTTCCCGATGATATTCTTCATCATCATCTTATCTTAGATATTATAAGATATCTTCATATCTTCAGTTATACATATTCTCCATATTTCTAGAGATATTTTCACAACTATTCTTATCTGAGAATATTTATCTCTCCGTAATATCTGCGTTACAACATAAAAGAAACTGTGTTAGTTTCTAAGTTCTAAAACCTTCAAGTTTAAAATAGGAATGTTCTGAAGCAGTGTTGGGAACTGATGCATGAATTAGTATAATATAATGAAACTTGATCAACTTCATTATATTACAGTAAGTCATGTTAAGTTTCTAATGAAATGTGATGATTCACAGTACCATCATCATGTGCCATGTTACACGGCTCTTACATTCTATCCAATTCTCAAACATAATAGGAACATGTCATCCTGACAGTTCTATCTTTTCCAGGGTATTCTGATAATTTGACAAATCAAAATTGTTCTATTACCATTTCTTTCTTAGAGCATTAGCTATACTCATTTCGAATCTCATATCTACAAATTCCGGACCATTACTCGCTTGACTCGAAGTCAGGAAGAGAAAACGAAAGTATGAAGCTTTGAAAAATAATGAAGAATACAAAGGCCGAAAATCACCCAGGATTTACAAACCGTGTATATCAATACGTATTGCAACGTAAAGACACGGGAGAATTAAAAATATTATAATTTCGAGGAAAGGATAGAAGTAAATAGACTCTTCTAGCGATAAATGAAAGAGAAGAATGAAAGATATGAAAGTTAGAAGTATAACAAGAATTAGAACGGGATGGAGCATTTAAAAGAATACTTTAAGGTATGAGTTGAAGGAGAAAGGATAGAAGATGTGAGTTGTGGAAATAAGGAAGAGAAGGAAGTGGATTTATAGCAAAATATTCGACAAAGAAATCGAAACAGATCGCCGCACTAAATCAAAGAAGATCTTGATCGCCAAAGAACCAAATCTTATTACGTAAGATTTTCCATAAATTCCGGAAATCAATTCTAATCACGTTATCGGTTCAAACAAATCCATATTTACTCAATTCACTCTTTTGTGATAGCTTCACTTGTGCGCTTCACTTGATCGAACCATTGTATCTATACCTCCCAATAATGATAAAACTCCGTTATCACCTCATAGACGTCATGAAAACACCCATATTGTTATCCATGACGATCTCTATCAAATTTCGGGACGAAATTTATTTAACGGGTAGGTAATGTAACGACCCGGATTTTTCCGATCGTTTTACACTTATAAGATTAATATTTACATAAATTAAACCTTACCAACATGATAAGCAATCCAAATTGTTGAGATTTATGTTTTTTAAAAAGAGTTTTACACAACGTTTGACCGTCTAGTTTGACCGATGATATCACGAACTATACAACATATGATAATTATACGTTTGTGTATATATATGTATATATACATATTTAATATGATCTTAGAATATTTTAATATCTCATTTTGTATTAATAACAATAAGTTATAAGTATATTTTGAAACTACTAACTTAAGTTTTCAAAACGATAACCATACGTAACGTTATTGGACATAAATACTTATAACCTATAATGTTTATACATATATCGTACATATAATGTATTTAATCACTTTTTAAAGACTTAAATACATAAAACAATATAAGTATATTCACAAAAGATAGCTATATTTGAATTCTCATTCCATTTTTCACAAAATTTCTATACGTATATCTTGAGTACATGTACTCGTATCATACCTAGCTTCTATACGTATTTACTATTAGTATATACACATCAAATCACCACCAACCAGCCCTTGTTCATGACTTATGTATAAGGTAACTCTCTTGTTCATGCCTTATGTATAAGGTAACTACTTTTGATGTTTAGTATGACTAATTACATAAAAATACAACATGAAATTTTGTCCATGTTTTTCCATTAATCATGTTTTTATGGCCTTAAATACATCTTCCATTTTCAAATTTTACTACCTCATTTCTTTAACCAAAAACACACTCTTAAGAAACTCCATAACCATTCAGCTAGTATCCATGAAGATCTAGCTTCAAAAACATCACTTAAACACCATAAGAAAAACCATACAAAAACACTTCAAGAAATCCTTCCAAGAACACAAACTTACTTCCAATCTTTCATCCAATTCCATCACCCTTTTGGTTCTAGCTTTTTACTTCTCTTTTACAGCAACCTTGTCCAAGGAACTTGAGGTAGTAACTATGTTCATAACCTTATTCGATTCATATATATATAGCTATCTTATTTTGTGGTATAAAAGTTTAACAACAAGAACATAGTTTGAATGTTTTCAAACTTGTTTGCAAACTAAATAGATCCTTCTAACTTAACTTTTAAAATACTTCAAGACCTGTAATATAACTTAAGTATATGCTAATTTAACAAGGTATAACTTGGTTTTTCAAAGAATACCTTAAAAACTGTTTTTACGACGTCGGAGTGCAACCGAGGACTGTTTTGGGTTGGATAATTAAAAACCATCTTAAACTTTTAATTGAAGGTTTATGTTCTGGAAAAATGATTTTTACTATGAATATTATAACACATAAAAATTTCATGATTTAATTCAAAGTATAAGTATTTTTAGAAAAATAATCATTCAAGGTTGTTTACATAAAGGAAAATGTTTAACTTCATAAGTTTCACTAAAGTTTCACCTATGCCGTGTGATTTTGAATACAAACTAAGGTATTTACAGTTCATAGTCTTAAAGAGGGACTCGATCCAAGGAGATGGCAAGTTGAATCAACAAAAACGGAGTTGTAACGAAGAAACTATGACCGAAACAAAATCGGATATCCAAGACTAGTTTAGCCACGAAAATAATTGGGAAAAAATTAAATAAATCACATCTTTTTAAGATAACATGATATTTTATATATATGTACTTATAATTCAATTTTATATGGTTCAGGATCACCCGTAAACAACACGAGAAGATTAATCATAAGATCCCATGATTATACGCAACACGTCATTTGACAACACCGGTACTTTATGTACGCAACACGTCATTTGACAACACCGGTACCGTGGGTCAAGATTAATCTCGACCAATACATATACGATGGGGGTTTTATTTATTTCATTGCGGGTTTATCAAACATTTAAATATGAACCATTAAAATTGAATTACTAACAACGAAATGCTAACTACGGACTAAGGAATTATTAAAAGTATTAAAAGTATAACAAGTATATATATGTGACGTTTGTTTAAAAAGAAAAGGTATTGATATATTATATATGGATAGGTTCGTGATATCAACCGGAGACCAAGTCAAATTATATATATCTTCAAGACGAAAGTGAGTATATAGTCCCACTTTTAAACTCTAAATATTTCGGGATGAGAATACATGTATTTTATGTTTTACGTTATGGACACAAGTAACTGAAAAATATATTCTACGTTGAGTTGTACCACTGGCATACTTCCCTGTAGCTTGGTAACTAATATTTACAGCGGTATTGTAAACGCGAATCCTGTTGATAGATCTATCGGGCCTGACAACCCCAACCGGACTGGACGACCAGTATCCAACGGTTGCACAGTACTTCGTTTCGTGACTACACTTGGTACAGTGTAGTAAGATTTCATATTAAAGGGAATATGCGACGTGATTAAATGTTAAGTATGGTTACCAAGTGCTCAACCACTTAGAATATTTTTATGAAAATGTTTATATATGAAATCTTGTGGTCTATATATATATATTGCTGCCGGCATTAAACCTATATCTCACCAACTTTATGTTGACGTTTTAAACATGTTTATTCTCAGGTAATAATTAGAAGCTTCCGCTGCATTATGTTGAATTTGAGCAGGATTTTGCGTACGCATATATGTGTCAAAAATAAAACTGCATACCCAAGGATTTGTGTTGTAAAATATGCTAGAAATCGTGTTGTTATCATCATTTGTAAAGTTTGTAAGTCGAAGATTATCGCTAAACGATAATCATCTTTTTATTGTCTAAAGCTTGTAACAAAAATAAAGGTTATGGTTTGTAATGTATAATATATGCATTTTTTCTTTTAAAAATGTCGCATATAGAGGTCAATACCTCGCAATGTTATCATATGTTATTGTATTCGTCCCTATGGATTGGGTCGGGTCGTCTCACGTATGAGGTCAACCGTGCCTAGGGGAGGTTGGATCCATATGCTACTGATTGTGGAGTATAGTGTGAATGATGCATCCCCTGCATCTGGATAACTATACTGTGAATTGAGTAGCAGGGATTATCGGTCGACTCAGGCCCGATCAGCTGAGAGTCGTGTACTCGTACAAGCCACCGATCCTCGTATTGTCTTATTGTATGCTAGTTGATAGTTAGTATGTGTTGTTGTTAGTATATAGATTGTGTGTAGCTTAAGCTATATCTGTTAGATAGATTCCATTCACTTAGCGTTATGCTAATCCCCCACATTTCCACCCTTGCAGGTTTAGGAACTGCTCGTTTGGACGGTTGCTAGTATTGAAGACATGTGTGACTTGTGAACTCTGATGTGGACTTTTGTAACATGTATTTTGTAATAAGTAATACCATCGTGTAAACTAAAACTTAACTATGTGGATTTCTACTGTGATGTATTAAATGTTGTGATTTTAATATAAAAGTCTTCCGCTGTGTTTTAATTAAAAAAAATGGCCAGTGTTACAAGTTGGTATCAGAGCATGGTTTGGCAGCAAGTACGTGTGTGTATTTTGTTCTCAAACCTTGAGGCAAGTCAAACACGTCTGTGGGAGTGGGGGCTAAGTGAAAATAGGATATATGTGTGTTAGTTGTAATTGAACTAACTGATATCCACTAAGCTTTTGTGTGAGCTGTTTTGTAGTACAGGTATGGCTGATAGAAACGCAACTGGCCCATCCAACCCCGGAACATTCAGAGCACTAGAAGAGGGTGTTGAGTCCGATGATGATCAGAATAGTTACATCCTTCAGTTAGAAAGCAAGCTAAAAGAGGCTGAAGACAAAATTAATGAGCTTGAATTGGCGAGGCATTCTGGAAATGATGATACACCACCTGGATTCCCAACCACGCAATCCCAAACAATACCTAATGTGCACCAGAACCAATTTCAGAATCAAATACCTAACTAATATTATATGACACCGCAAAACACTTTTACTTACCAAAATCCCATGATGATGAACCCACACCAAATGAAAATGTTCCAACAACCTTACATGCAACCACCCAAAAGGTGTACTTATAAGAACTTCTGTGATTGCAAACCCTCCGAGTTCTCTGGAAGTACTGATCCGACTGTTACTCTCAATTGGTTGCGAGAAATTGAAAGGGTATTTGAAGCGTGCCAGTGTGAACTCGAGCTTAAAGTAACATATGCTAGTCGACTGTTGAAAGGTAGGGCTATGATTTGGTGGGATTCTTTGATATCCAGTATACCGAAAGAGCAAGTGAGTATGATCACATGGGAGCAGTTTCATGGGAAGGTGTGTGAACAGTATTGTAATCCGTTTGATATGAACCGAATCAAGACTGAATTTCTTGAAATGAAGATGACACCTCAAATGACGATCGATGAGGTAGTAGAGAAGTATATGGATAAACTGAGGTTTGTTCAATAACGGGTGCCAGACGAAGCGTCTCGTATCCAGCATTTTGTTAATATCATTCTGCCAGAGTACCGAACTTTTGTTAGAACAGCTACATCGTTGTCTCAAGCTGTTGTGATGGCTAAGATGGTAGAAAGTGATGTTTAGGCTGCCAAAAACAGAATGCTTGGTAATGTGCTACAACAAGGTGGGCAAGTATCTGGACAAAGAGGATCTAAATCCAAGAACTCTAGTGGGTTTAAATCGAAGAGTAAAAGTGGTCAGAGTAGTTCTGGGTCTAGATCAGGTAAAGGGAATTGGTGTCACACGTTTCGATCTTTTCACAGTGGTAAGTGTTCTGAGGCTACAACAAGATGCTTAAATTGTGGTGTTGTTGGGCATGAGTCTTCAGCATGCAAGTATCCGAATAGTGTGTGTTGGAGTTGTCACAAACCATGGCATCGTGCAGTTACTTGTCCTTCGAAGAGTGGTAGTTCCGGGGCAGGGTCAGGGGCGCGTTCGGCATCAGCCGGAGGGTCAACTGCCTCGAGTGGGCAGAAGAGGAAGAACCCTCTGACGGCAGAGTCTAGAGCTTTTCAGATGTCGGTTGAGAATTTTGTGGTAATCGACGAAGTGATCACCGGTATGTTTCTAATCAACTCAATACCTGCTCGCGTATTGTTTGATTATGGTGCCAATAGGTGTTTTATGTCCTTAGATTTCTGTGCTAAGTTGAATTTACCAGCTACTGTGTTACCCGAGCCAGTTAGTGTAGAAGTAGCCGATGGTAAGACCACACCCGTCACCACATATGTAACTGGGGTTTGCATAGAGATCGAAGGGAAGTATTTCCCGGTGACTTATTTAGTGTTACCTATTCCTAGCTTTGATGTAGTATTAGGAATGGATTGGCTGAGCTTACTTAGGGCTAATATTAAGTGTGATAGGAAAATGATTACCTTTCGTTTGACTGATGGAACCCGTGTTGTGGCCCGACGAGAGCGGGGCGGGTATAATTTTCCGTTGATAACCATGATGAAAGCGAAAAAGTAGATGGCAAAGGGTTGTGAATCATTTCTTGCATATGTTATTGATGCGAAGAAAGAAATGAAAACAGTGGCCGATATTCCGGTAGTATCAGAATTTCCTGAAGTGTTCCCAGATGAGTTACCAGGTCTGCCGCCGGTAAGGGAAGTTGAGTATAAGATTGAGTTGGTTCCTGGAATAACTCCAGTTGCAAAAGCTCCATACCGATTAGCGCCGTCTGAAATCCGTGAAATGATGTCACAGATTCAAGAGTTATTAGATCGTGGGTTTATCCGACCGAGTTCTTCACCGTGGGGTGCTCCGGTATTGTTTGTTAAAAAGAAAGATGGGTCATGATATGCCACTAATGGACGGTTTTTATTTTGTGCGGTGTCGTTAGGTCGCACGGTGTCTGATTCGGTAGCACACAGCGTCTTCGTTTATTTATATTTTGCGGGGCCTAAATTTACTTTACTTTCTAAGGTGTAGAAGGTGTAAGTTAACCTAGTGTCGAATTTTATGCTGATTAACGAATTGAAGATCAAGTGGATAATTGTCTTTTTGTTAAATTACCTGGATAAAAGCTATTAGTTGATTTTAGCTAAAGGTCCTAAATGCAGAAAAAGTAAATAAAGTGGGAGGATATCTGGAGTATGCAGATCAAGGAAATGTTGACCAAGATATCAGTATTGGGTTAGGGAAAGGTAATTATGCTTATGTTAAGACTATGCTTGGATTGATGTTGATTTGGTTGGATGAGCTAATTACACAGACCTACTTATCTCTGAACTCTCGGAGTTCTCTTTGAGCAGTGAGAAGTATGTCACTTGGTCGTATAACTGAAGTGTAACAATACCTCGAGGTTATCCTCAGTAGAGTACTAGGTTTATTAGTGAGTTAAGCTCTAATCCTAACCCTCATTATCAGTTCAGATAACTGAATAACAACGTGCCGTGTTGATTGAACACTGATCACAAACGGAAGGAGTCCGTCGGTTTAAGTTGGCAAACCTTAAATGAAAACTAATAACCATTTCATCATACTAGTGAGATCACAACAAATCAAACATTATACAGCATTACAGTTAATATATTGATAGTAAAGCAGATAGAAACCTAATAAGTACCTAAATAGTTGGCATGACTAAGACCTAGGGCAACAATCAGACAAGAACATGCAATAGGCTTGGGTCATACAGTGAAGGCACTAACTAGATCTTAACAGATCCTATAAGGTCTCTTCGGAACAGTCAATAGGCATACTAGGTCATTCATGTCTCAATTTCTAGGTTCCGTGTCCTAAAAGTGCATTAGATGCCTCTCGGGAACTCTGGCCATACCGAGTTCATAGAATCTTCAGATACAGTATAACCAGGGGTCTTAATCCTATGAAGTAGCTAATTTCATATAGGTGGACAAGTCCTGATCACAACCTAAGTTGGTCAATTCTTAAGATGCTAGCATACAAATCTATCAGACTTCCTAATTCAGTATTATAACAGTAATCGTACTATATTAACATAATTACGCTAACCCAAACTTCTATCATGGCAACATACAGATAAATTAAGCTATCATGGCAATATGGGAATGCATTATTAAATATAAAGAGTAAGAATACATGTTTAATACAAAAGACAAGCATTTCGAATAAAACCTGAAAAAGCCGAACTAATCTGCCCGGGATCACAGGGACTCGCCGGAATATCCTCTGGAAAATAAAAGCTAAGCTAACTACTACTAAAAACTACTAAAAATATTGAAAATATAAATTGTATTGCAAGTTGAGTGTGTCTTGAAATGAATGGAGAAAGCCCCTTTAAATAGACTTGGAATTCTGCCAAATACGCCTGGCAGGCCGTTTGGCAGGCCGTATTTGGCAAGCCGTATGCTTGGCAAGTCGTTTGGTGGCTCGTGTGGTGGCACGTATCTGGCAGGCCGTTTCCATAGTGGCAGGCCGTATGGCAGGCCGTATGGCAGGTCGTATGGCTTGCTGATCAGGGCCTGATTCACTGGATCGTAACTTGATTTCTTGTCTTTCACCGTTTTCGCCCTAGAATCTTCGTTTTAGCTCCGTTTTACTTGATTCTTTTTGCATCGCCTTTGTAATTACTCAATCTACAAAATCAACCGAAAAAGCGATAATTTTCCGACAAAGTTTTAATCTTTATTGTTTTAGGGCCTGATTTAGGGGGTAAAAATGTGACTTTTTGCCCGATATCAGGTCAATGCGTATGTGTATTGATTATCGTGAATTGAACAAAAGAACAGTGAAGAATAAGTATCCGTTACCTAGAATAGATGATTTGTTCGATCAGTTACAGGGTGCTTCATTCTTTTCTAAGATAAACTTACGATCCGGATATCATCAGGTTCGTGTTGCTGAATCTGATATACCGAAAACAGCGTCTAGAACAAGGTATGGTCATTATGAATTTCTTGTCATGCCGTTTGGGTTGACGAATGCGCCAGCAGTCTTCATGGATCTAATGAATAGAGTGTGTCGTCCATTCTTAGATAAGTTTGTGATCGTGTTTATAGACGATATACTAGTGTATTCAAAGACAGAGAGTGAACATGCTGAACATATGTGATAGGTTTTGAACTTGTTGAAACGCGAGCAACTATTTTCAAAAATTTTAAAATGTGAATTTTGGTTACGTGAAGTGCAGTTTTTAGGTCATGTGATTTGTACCGAAGGTATAAAGGTTGATCTGATAAAGATAGAAGCGGTAACGAATTGGAATTCTTCGAAGACTCCGACTGAGATCAAGAATTTTCTGGGATTGGCTGGTTATTATCGCAGGTTTATCAAAGATTTTTCTAAAATAGCAGGTCCGTTGACTAAGTTGACTCGTAAAGATGTAGCCTTTCGATGGACTGATGAACAGGAAAAGGCTTTTCAGATTTTGAAACAGTTACTGTGTCAGGCACCAGTGTTAGCTTTACCAGAAGGTTCAGATGACTTCGTGGTATACTGATGTGCGTAGAGGTGTATACGAAATAGTTATATATTTACTACGAAATACTATTAAATACGATACAATTTTACACAAGTTATTTATTTATTTATAGAGTGGATATACCTAAACCTTGCTATAACACTTATAGGCAGTGTACCTAATCGTACAGTAGTGTAGTTTTTAGTAAGTCCGGTTCGTCCACAGGGAACTCGCCAAGTTAAACGCTATATCTTTAAAACTATATTTGTAAAAATACAAAAATATATATAAGTAGTATTATTATAATAAAAGGGGGTTTTTACCGTTTAATGACCGGTTTGTCGATTTTAAAACTTAAGTCGCAGTTAAAACCTAATGTAAAATATTAAATAAATAAAAGGCTTAATTTAAAGTGTAAAGTAAATAACGATAATGAAATTGCGATAAATAAAAGTGCGATAAATAAAATAACGGTAAATAAAATTGCGATAATTAAAAAGTGCAATTAAATAAAATGACAATAAATAAAAGTGCGATAATTAAAAGTGCAATTAAATATGAAATAAAGAAATTATGCTTATTTAAACTTCCGTAATCATGATGTTTGACTTGTTGATTTTAGTTTTATTACCATGGGTTAATTGTCCTTTGTCCTGGATTATTCGATATGTCCATACGGATTTGTCCATAATAGTCCATCAGTCATGATCATAAAGTGCGAAAGTCTTCGTCAAATTATTCTTATTCCCGAATTCAAATATTCCAACTAATTGGGGATTCGAATTGTAACAAGGTCTTAATACTTTTTTTAATGAATACACCGGGTTATCGACTGCGTGTAGACCAAGGTTTTACTACTTTGTTAACAATTACACCAATTACCCTTGAATGTAATCCACCCCTGTTTCAACAAGTCTATTAACTATTAATCCAATTCCGTATCCGGTAAAATGAACAATTATTGGTATTTATAGATATCCCGCCCACCGTACCCAGTCAAGCGTATGTGGTTATATATAAATACATCAAATTATAAGTCTATATATTAAATTAACGAGGTATCATTTAGTTAATATAAAGCCCATTAATAGCCCATAGTCTAATTTTCACAAGTGTCGTTCTTTTATCCAAACCCCAATTATGGTACAAAGCCCAATTACCCAATTTTAATATTTAGCCCAACATCACGATTACTTTGGCATTAAATAAGCATAATAATAACTTAGCTACGAGACATTAATTTAAAAAGGTTGAACATAACTTACAATGATTAATAATAGCGTAGCATTACACGGACAGAATTTCGACTTACACCCTTACAACATTCGCTAACATACCCTTATTATTATTAAATTAAAATTAAAATTAAAATTAAAATTATAAAGATATATATATATCTTGAGATAGAGAGGATTGAATTCTCTGTGTAAAAAGCTCGGCAGATTTCGTGGCCTTTTATAGGCATTTTGATTCCTGACTGCTCCGAGATCGCGAAGCAAATGTGCCTTCCAGCTCCGAGATCGCGAAGTAACGCATTCCAGCTCACCAACTTTTGGCCATTTGCTTGTCGACGTTATTTAATATAATATATAATATATAAATAATTTATATAATTATTTAAATATTATATTTTATTCTTGTGCATAGTAGACTTGTAATTTTTGGTCCGTTGCGTCGGGCGTTGATAGTTGGCTCAGGTCCCGGTTCCGGATTTTCGAACGCTTTTTCGTACAATTTAATATCTTGTACTTTACATTTTGTAACTTGTACTTTTGTCATTTCTAGACGCTTCTCATCAATAAATTGAACCTCTTGGATCGTACTTTGTACTTTTGAGCTTTTTGGTCGTTTGCATCTTTAAATCGTCGAATCTGCCTTTTGTCTTCACCTTTTATTATTTAAACGAATATTACTTGTAAATAGAACAATTGCAGCTAAAATCTTGTCTTTCTTGAGGAATAATGCTATGAAATATGTGCTCGTTTTTAGCATTATCATATACTGTGATGCGTCATTTGCTGGGTTGGGTTGTGTATTAATGCAAAGAGATAAAGTAATCGCCTACGCCTCGCGACAGTTGAAAGTTCATGAGAAGAATTATCCAGTGCATGATCTTGAAATGGCTGCAGTAGTGTTTGCTTTGAAACTATGGAGACACTATTTGTATGGAACCCATTGTGTTATATGTACAGATCACAAGAGTTTGCAGTATATCTTCTCACAGAAAGAATTAAATATGCGTCAGAGACGATGGCAAGAGTTGATCAAAGATTATGATTGTGAAATTAAATACCATCCGGGTAAGATAAATGTGGTTGCAGATGCGCTAAGTCGTAAAAAGTCAAGTGAAAATATGAAATTCCTTCGTTTGAATATAACTTCAGATTTGATTAACAGCTTAAGAACCGTTCAGGCCTGTGCTTTAAAGGACGAACATATTAAATCTGAACAAATGATCAAATGAAAAGTGGACTTAATTGATGACTCACGGGGACTAAAGACCTTAAACAATCGTATTTGGGTGCCTAAACTTGGAGACTTGAGGGATTTAATCATGACAGAAGCTCACAAATCCAGGTTGACAGTACATCCAGGTAGTAATAAGATGTATCATGATTTGAAAACAGTGTATTGGTAGCCGACAATGAAAATAGATATCGCTCGATATGTCGAAAAGTGTCATATTTGTGCTCAAGTGAAGGCAGAACATCAGAAACCTTATGGTAATTTACGTCAGTTACATATTCCAGAGTGGAAATGGGAACATATAACGATGGATTTTGTGACCAAATTACCTCTAACTCAGAAAAGACATGATATGATTTGGGTAATAGCGGATCTTCTAACTAAAAGTGCTCATTTTCTTGCTACTCGTGAAACAGCTTCGTTAAGTGAGTGTCGTTATCGATCATTTCAGACAGAGATTCCACTATTACCTAAATCATGGTGTGCCGTTATCGATCGTTTCAGACAGAGTTAGTCAACATGGTGTGCCGTTATCGATCGTTTCAGACAGAGATTCCAGATTTGTGTCGAATTTTTGGAATAGTCTTCAACAGAATCTGGGTACACGTGTGAATTTAAGTACAGCTAATCATCCTCAGACAGACGGTCAGAGTGAAAGAACGATACAGACTTTGGAGGATATGTTAAGGGCTTGTGCGTTAGAATACGGTGGTTCGTGGGATACACATTTGCCGTTGGTCGAATTCGCGCATAATAATTCATATCATTCGAGTATAGGGATGCCGCCCTATGAAATGTTATACGGTCATCATTGCAGAACTCCGACTTGTTGGTTAGAAGCCGGGGAGAAACAGTTTGCAGGTCCCGAAATTGTTCAAATAATAGCCGAAAAAGTTGCAATCACGAGAGAAAAGTTGAAAGTCGCTAGAGATAGGCAGAAAATGTATGCTGATCCGCGTAGATTTTCGGTAACCTTTAATGTGGGTGAACGAGTGTATCTAAAAGTTTCGCCGTGGAAAGGGGTTATCAGATTCGGTAAACGTGGTAAGTTAGCACCGAGATTTATTGGTCCGTTTCGATTAGTGAAGTGTTGAATGATCAGACTGTGGTGTTAGATCTTCCGCCAGAGTTAGCCGGTATTCATAATACATTCAACGTGTGTTATCTTCGTAAGTGTAAAGTCGACGATGAAACGCAACTTCTTCCTTTAGAAGATTTAAGGATCGATTTGAATAAGAAATTGGTGGAAGAGCCGATCCGTGTAGTTGACCGAAAGGTGACTAAGTTGAGAAAGAAAGAGATACCGATGGTGTTGATTGAGTGGAAACACAGTTTGGGTTCTAATTTTACGTAGAAAACGGAAGAGTTGATGAAAACCCGCTACCCTCGTTTGTTTGACCAAGACCAAATTCCGAGGACGGAATCTCTTTAAGGGGGTGGATTTGTAACAGACTGGAACCTGGGCTAGTTGTAAGTGGACTATTTTGCCCTTAGGATTTTAATATGTGTTTTATATGCTTTTATTTTTAATTATGTGAATAGTGTTATTTTATTATTTGGTTAAGACATGTTTGTGACAAGCGTCACAGAACAGGTTTGTTTAGTTAATTTGGACTCCGTTAGGGCCGCCTAACGAGGTACGAAATATTTAAGATAACTGATAAATACCCGTGTTTTGTGGGGTATGGGTTTTTACCCAAATAAGTGGGTATTACTTGCCTCATTTCCACATTTCTAGACTTTTCCCCAAATATCACTCCCGTACCTACTTTCTTCACCTCTTGAACCCTAATTCTCCAAATCTCGATTTGAAGTTTGATTTGTGTTAGAAATCGATTCTTTGTGTTTTACTGATTCAAACAAGGTAAGAATCACCCATTTTCATTACCTAAATTTGTGTCAAATTGGGTTTGAAGTTAGGTTTTTGTTAAAGTAGGTTTTCATGTTAAATTGGTGCAATTTGTTGTTGTTTTGATGTAATATTTGTGGGTTTATGTCCCAAAAGGTTTTATAAACAAGATGTGATAAGTTTTCAGATTTAAAACGAGTATATGGTCGAGATTTGGTGATTTTTGGCTCCAACCCATCACTTTTCCAATTTCAGCAGCTCAAGAACACACTCGGTAGTGTGTCTTTTGGAAGTGGGCTGTGTGTGTAGACACTCGGCTGAGTGTCTTTTGATTTGGGCCGTGTGTCTACACACTCGGTAGTGTGTCTTTTGAAAAGACATTCGGTAGAGTGTCTCTACTCATTCGGCCATGTGTCTACACACTCGACCGAGTGTCTATGACACACACTACCGAGTTGGGTAGTGTGTCTTTTCAGCATTTTGAGAAATTTGTTTTGGTCATAACTTTCAAACCGTAACTCCGTTTTTGATGAATCAAATATCGTTGGAATCGTATTGAAGAGTAATTTTCAATGATGAACTTTTAAGAAGCTGGATCAAACTGTTTTTGGGGCGATAAAAATAGGTTTTGGCGTGTGTGTCCCGTTTTTCACGTACTTGTCTGACAATAGTGAATGGAGTTACGTTGTGGACTTGTGAAATGATGTTATGATCTAGTTTATAGTATGATTTGATTATACTATTGATTGAGATATATATTGACTTCGTTTGTGTTGTTCTCAGGTGATAAGAATAAGGAAGAAGCTCAGAAGTAAGATAACTGAGTTGTAGCTGGTAATCGGTGAGTGGGTCTATCTCCGGATAGAGTTTAAGTAGCATATCATGCTACTGTGATCTACTTTTTACCATGCATAGTGTAGGGATTGCCATGTTAGAATAATATAGTATGCCTGATGTTGTGTGTAAATTATGTGTACACTGTGTGCATGGCACCAGTCAGGCCTAGTGAGACTGGGGACTCGAGACCGTGCCTAGGAGAGGTTAGAGTCCGTATGAGGTCAACCGTGCCTAGGGGAGGTTGGATCCATATGCTACTGATTGTGGAGTATAGTGTGAATGATGCATCCCCTGCATCTGGATAACTATACTGTGAATTGAGTAGCAGGGATTATCGGTAGACTCAGGCCCGATCAGCTGAGAGTCGTGTGCTCGTACAAGCAGTCGATCCTCGTATTGTCTTATTGTATACTATTTGGTAGTTAGTATGTGTTGTTGTTAGTATATAGCTTGTGTGTGGCTTAAGCTATATCTGTTAGATAGATTCCATTCACTTAGCGTTATGCTAATTCCCCACATTTCCACCGTTGCAGGTTTAGGTACTGCTCGTTTGGACGGTTGCTAGTATTGAAGACATGTTTGACGTGTGAACTCTGATGTGGACTTTTGTAACATGTATTTTGTAATAAGTAATACCGTCGTGTAAACTTAAGCTTAACTATGTGGATTTCTGCTGTGATGTATTAAATGTTGTGATTTTAATATAAAAGTCTTCCGCTGTGTTTTAATTAAAAAAAAAGGCCGGTGTTACATTTAGGCTTCGAATCAGCCTTTTCAACCGGAGCCTTGCGTTTGCGAGTTTGTTTAACTGTAAAATATTGAATATTAAAACAGTGAAAAACTGCATGTTAACATCTAGTTGTGACTTTGAAGTAATTTCACTAAATTGCACATTAAAACAAAGAACAATCACATGTGATGGCACTATGTGATTGAAAACCTAACGATTACATTCTGATGACAAAAATTACAATCTGATTACAGAACCCCTAAATTGCACATTAAAACAAAAAACAATCACTTGTGTTGGCATTTGGTAAACATTAAAACAATGAAAAACTGATTACAGGTGATTCTGCTTAAATGGTACATTAAAACAAAAACATCACAGGTAATTCTGCTTTGGCCAATCACAAGTGATTCTGCTTTGCCAATCACATGTGATTAAAACATTAAAACTTTGAAAAACTGATTACAAAAACCCTAAAAGGTACATTAAAACAGAAACATCACATGTGATTAAAAACACTAACAATTACAATCTGATGGAATTTGGTATTTTTGTAAAAATCACATGTGATTAAAAACCTAACAATTACGTTATGATGACAAAAATTGTATAGTAAACTTTTCAACAACAAATGTAACTAATACTGGTAAATAACACACATAAAATAATCACAAACAAATCACATGAACACGAAGCACTATATCTCTAAAAACCCAAAAAAAATAAAATAAGAAAACACTGAAATAAAACAAACAGTTGATTGATTGCTGAATAAAATATAGAAAGCAAAAACAAATTACATGTGATTGTAGAAACACACACGAAGCAATATATCTAAACCAAACAAATCACAGGTGAGGTCGATTGTTAACATCTATTTGTAATCACATGTGATTGAAACCACAAAGTGATTGGCAATGCAGAATCACAAGTGATTGGCAATGCAGAATCACAAGTGATGGCATTTGTTAACATCTAAGTAATTTCAACAACAACAAAACTACATGTTAACATCTAAGTAATTTCAACAACAACAAAACTACATGTTAACATCTAATAGCGACTTTCAAGTAATTTCATTGTATAATCACAAGTGATTGAAACCATAGAAATTACAATCTGCTGATAAATATTGTATAAAAAAAACCCTAAATGTTACATTAAAACAAAAACAATCACATGTGATGGCATTTGGTAACATCTAAATGATACAACCAACTGATTTCCGTAAAAATCACAGGTGATTAAAAACCCTAACAAATACATTATGATGAAAAAATTGTATACTGATTTTTCAACAACAACAAATGCAACTCATATATTGATAAATAACACACATACAATGATCACAAACAAATCACATGTGATTTGAGAAACAACAAACGAAGCATATATCACTAAAACCCTAAAAAAAATTTAAAAAAAAAAACCAAAGGAATAGAACAAACACTTGATTGATTATTCAATAAAACATAGTAAAATTACCCGTAGCTTTGACCGGAGCTTGTTTTTCAGCCTTAGTTTGCTTTTTAGCCGAAGAAGGTTTTTTAGTCGAAGAAGATTTTGAAATCGAAGAATCCTTTGATTTCGCCATTGATGATAGATCAATTACTGATGAATGTTATAAGCTAATGAATTGATTTGATTGTTGATGGCGATTTAGATGATCGTGATAGAAGAGAAACCCTAGAATGGCGATTGAGAATGAGAGAGTGAACGAGTAGAATGAGAAGAGTGGAATGAGGAATGAACAAGGGTTTGAGTGTAGGTGTAAAAAAATATGCAGTGAATGGACGAAAATGCCCCTCCGCCCAAAATTACATATATTTAATCAAGTTAATCTCAGCCATTGATGAGCATCAATCTAAGGGCTGAAATTAATTCCCTCAAACCCAAGATAAAACTTGGACTCAAATGAATATCCTTCAGATCTTAATATATTAATCTCAGTTTCGTATATCGAATCTGTTTAAGTTTGTAGGAAAGTTGCATACGAAACTGAAATAATTATACATATTATCACAAACATAATAATCAGATAGGAAAATATGTATAATACATACTCATATTAAGAACTAAAAGATAAGAATGATCTAATCGAATAAACGATGATAGAATGAACCGGGCTTATGTTTAACACAATTCCCTTAAACAGATTTGACATCTGTTCCTAGGGTACACCGGTCCGAAGCAGCGTACTGCCGGACTTAACCAATTGCCTGAAAGGAAACCAGAACGGGAAGACCTTGTTGCGGCTAGGAGGAAACTCTAGTCATATAAGAATGCTTATATGATTTTTAATGTCCCTTTGTTCAAAGCATAAGGCCTTTATTTATAGTGGAGACCATAGCCTTAGGTTTGTTCCCACAACCGAGTGGGACAAAATACTAAAACTTCTAAATTTTGCACCAAACTAGGAACTTTGATATTCGATATATCATTCATATTTAAACCGTTTTGGACACTCTTTAACTCATATTAAAACCTTCGTCAGGGACAACAAAACTCACTACATAGTTACAATTATATGTTACTGGAACGTATAATTATTTTTGTCCAAATTTTGGTGAAAACATAAATTTTTATCAAGTTTTTCCAACATATTTGTATAACGACCACCATAATTCTTTTCTAATGTATGTATATGTATTTGTACTAGTGTCATGAGAAATCCCGATTGTGACATATCCAATCATGATCGATATTTCTCGAAAATCGCACACATGTCATTTTTAAAAAATTTCTTGAAGGCCACAAAACGTCATATTCAATTGTAAAAACGTATTATTATATTCAATTTTAAGATATTACTGAGTAAAATTTAGTTGGGCCAACTTAAATATGCTTAAATGTATAAGCTTATGTGATATTTTTTATTTTAAATATAATATAATTATAAATTATAAATCTATTTTATTTTATCATATATGTAGTAATATCTTTATGTTAGTTAAAAGATTTAAAATTTTTTATTTGGTGCTAAGAAGTTAAAATTTCAATAATGATGATAGTCAATGTTCAGTCTTGGCTTGGTCTTAAAGCATTAGTGATAAAAAGATATGACGCTGATATAATATTTAAATAAAAAAGTTTAGTTTTTAATGTCACATTAGTAAAGTATTAGTTGTGTGCCCTCGCGCTTCGCTGCGGGCTTTGAGCGACTACGAAGCTGACATTTAAGAATAAAGTTTTTTTATAAATTAGTCACGATTTAGTTATCCCGTTTATGGTATTCGGTTTTAACAATGAGAAGGTCGAATGTGAGCCAATTTGATAGTGACATGAAATGACACAGCTTAGAATGTTTAGGAATAATAAAAGTAAAAAAAAAAAAAAGTAATAAAGGTTACATTTTTTGTGAGAAAAAATAGTGTAAAAAAATCGAGACAGCGTTGTTGTGCGGGTCTTTAGGAAAAGTTGTAGGGCAAGTAAGGGGATGTAAAAAAAAAAAAAATCTCTATAGCGTAGAAGTATCCCTTGTGGGTACAACTTTTAAATGTCAATGTACAAGTGTTTAAAGCTTTGAAGGGGGTACTATTCATCAATAATAGTACCCCAACTTTTTTTCTAGTAGTATATATTGATAATGATAATTAGTGAGAATATGAATATGAATATGAATATGAATATGAATATGAATATGAATTATTAACGTTTTTTTAACAATATTAGTAAGTGTTATTTACACAACTAAAAAAGTTGGAATACAATTGAAATTGAAATTGAAATTGTATTAGTATTTATTTAAAGATAATAAAAAAGGTACGACGTAAACCATGGTCCCTTCTAAATCCATTCACCCAAACCCCTGGTTTCTGCCTAACAAACAGACCCTTGTTTTTTCATTCCAACTGCCTAATCTTATTCCTATATATTTTGCTTTAACTCATGCTTCTTCTCTAAATAAATAAGCACAACCCACTTTTTATTACCAAATTATTTAAGGAAGCTTAGTATCCAACTATCCATTGGTTGTTTATTTATTTAATATCATTGTACGTTCATATACATAAACAAATGTGTAGTGGTGGTGACCATGGAGAATGTAAATATCGAGCCGCGTTCGATGCGGTTCAGATGAAAAAGCAGCAACGGATGTCGTTGGCAAATGCTACTGGACGACCTTCGGATGAGTTGAAACCGGAAAAAAGAGATCAGAAGAGAATTAGGGAACTTGAGAAGGCTGAAAATGTACTTCACTTGATTCTGTGGGGACCTAAGTGATAATACATTTGTTTATCATCTTAAAATAAGGGTTTAGTTTTGGATTATGAGATTCCTTTGGTCGTTCACTTATATATATATATATATATATATATATATATATATATATATATATATATATATATATATATATATATAAAATAAGGGTTTAGTTTTGGATTATGAGATTCTCTTTGGTCGTTCACTTATCTATAATCTATAATTTATAAAAGACGATTGTAATGAAATCATTAAAATGCCTAAACAAATCAAGAAATAAGTTAATCTTCCACGTCTTTTTTAAAATTTATGTGGTGATGTCATTATTAAAATTAATTATCATTAAAATTAAAATTACAATTAATAATTGAGAGATAATACTCACACACTAGTTTTTTAATCTATACAAACCTAATTTACTAATATGTATATATATAATCTATCTATAATCTATATCTATAATCTATAATCTATGTATAATCTATCTATAATCTCTTATAAAAGACAATTGTAATGACATCATTAAAATGCCTAAACAAATCAAGAAATAAGTTAATCTTCCACGTGTCTTTTTTAAAATTTATGTGGTGATGCCATTATTAAAATTAATTATCATTAAAATTAAATTTACAATTAATAATTGGAAGATGATACTCACATATCAGTTTTTAATCCATACAAATCTAATTTACTAATATGTCCTTATTTACAATAATAGTGGTTCAACTCCCAAGATAAATGTGAGGATATAATTATAAGTTTTATGGTAAAAAATGTGTATGGATTAAAAACTGGTGTGTGAGTATCACCTCTCTTAATAATTTCATTAAAGTTACTTTAAACACTTGCCAGACTTCTTTCCATTCAAAAGGACTCATTTTACGTTTTAAAATTTATTACGTAGTAATAAAGTAATAATTAATAATTATAATTATTAATTATTAAATTTAAAATCAAATATTAAAACAATTCCTCCTTTATAGGCATCGGTTAATTAAA
The DNA here is from genome assembly GCF_046630445.1 of Rutidosis leptorrhynchoides. NCBI lineage: Eukaryota > Viridiplantae > Streptophyta > Magnoliopsida > Asterales > Asteraceae > Rutidosis > Rutidosis leptorrhynchoides. The sequence goes on from NC_092339.1 coordinate 12,375,191, forward strand.
AGACAGATAAAAAGGATACCGAAGCCCCCCCCCCAAAACACAAAATAAAAATAAACCTTAGAAAAACCAAACGGCCATGAATATTTTCAGTTCAAATCAATCCGTTCATATTTACTAACCTAAACTCTCATCTCCACCACCATCCTCTAAACCATATCTATTCAATTACTTCTGTTTTTTGCTCTTACTCGATGTAAGTTGAGAAATACGATTACATTTCAGAGATTGACAATGTCAAAGGCTCATGGAAATTGAAAGTTAGGGTTCTTAGCATTTGGAAGACTGTGTACGAACTGCAAATGATCGTCATGGATGAAAAGGTACGGAGTATATGTTATTGTATGCTTTTTTTTATTTGTTTTCATATTTTTGTTTGTTTCACCAACAGTCTTGATGCAGTAACATGGTTAAGAAAATGATTTGTGGCAGTGGCTGCAAGATATTTAAATGTTGAGCCGAAATAAGAAGATTTTTGACTACGATTTTGAATTGATATGAACCGTGTGATGTGTTTAACAAGATCATGGATCTGTTTCTAAGTAATTGAGAGCATATTGTGTTCAAAGTAATTGAGAGCATAGCCATATCTTTGTTTTTTTTTTTTTTTGCTTTATTCTAATTAATATAAGTTACACTTAACCTTTTTTGTTGGATTTGATCTGATTTTTGGTGGCGGTTTTTAAACAGGAAACATGAACATATGAAGTGGGTCACACGCTTGAATGGAGATTTTGTTATTTGTTTAATGTATACTAATTAGATGTTCAACTAAATTTTTTTTTTTTTTTTTTTTTTTTTTTTTTGAAGGCAAGCTTGCATCGGTCCGGACCGAAGTCTAGTCATCATTTGCACACACACGCGCTTTCGGGCAGGAAACCCGAACCACACTCTGAGGATCCGACCCTTTAACCATCCCGAGGGGCAGGCGGGCCGGATCTTAGTCCCGGAGCGGGTCGGTAAAATCTTCCCTTTGGGCCACCTTCAAGGAATATATTTCAATTCCTAGAGGCGGGTGACGAGGCTCGAACCCGAGACCTCTAGCCCTGCGAGTACACCGCGGTACCATTGAAGCAATGGTTGATGATGTTCAACTATTTTAAACCCGAATTTTTCTATATTTAGAATCATGATGAAAAGTTTATGCTTTAGAGATGATGATGAAGATGATCGAAAACTTATTAATAGCCGTTATAGTTAAAGGTAACTATCGCATATCTCTTTATGTTCTTATATTCTTACAACTTATTATATCTCTCTATCATACTTTTATTAAGGATATATATATAAAATAAATAAGATATATTTTTTAAATTAAGCCTTAGAGTTTTCAGCGTATTAATTATTATATTAAATATTGAATTAGCTATTAATATAAGGGGATGATTCTCACACACACTTTTTTGATCCTCACACACCAATTTAAAGAAATGGAGTATTATTAAAAGAGTAAAATGTTAAAATAGGTGTGTGAGGATCAAAAAAGGGTGTGTTAGAATCATCCCCTTTAATATAATAATATGTATGTATGTATGTATAGTACTACTTAATAGTAATAGTAATTTGTAAAATAATTCTTAAAAATATCTTAGTGACAAAAATAAGATATAATAACACCATATTATGAAATTTTGGTAATTTAAAATATGTTGCGGGGATAGCTCCAGACTGAAGATCTGAAGGTCAGGTGTTCGATCCACCTTCACCGCATTTTATTGTCTTTTTAAGCTTAAAAGAGCTCCTGAGTCCTGAAATATTTACTTTTATAAAGACAAATCTTTGTTCTTTGAATAATAAAGCACAGGATAAAATATAGATAGAAAAAGAGCTGCTGAATTATTACTTTTATAAAGACAAATCTTTGATCTTTTATGATAAATACTAAAGCACAGGAATGCAGGATAAAATATAGATATAGATAGAAAGAATATGAAATGGAGATATGAGAATATTTTGGAGTGAACTGATTGGTTCATCTGAAATTGCTATTTTTCACCAAACCACAATACAATATGAACCACAAATATGCATATTCAATATGCCTATACATACTGCCCATTTGCACACCTTCATTCTCAAACTCTTTGAAGAAGCTTCCATATCTATCAATAATAACATCCATGGCTGCAACTTCTGGTAGCTCCATCACTGTGGTTAAAGCCACACCATTCTTGGGTCAAACCAGAAGCTCCAATGTCAACTCACTTAGAGATTCTGTTACTATAGTCAATGGCAAGTTCACAATGGTATTAATCTATCTTTCTCTATATAAAGATACATTTATTTTGAATCAACTTGTCACACTTATTCATTTTGAACCAAAATAACTTTTTAAGTAGATGAGTATTTTTTTTTTGAAATAGGTAACACCAATGTTAATATGTGTATAAATTATCAGTGAACTTATTCTATGTTGTGTAACAAACAGGGAAATGACTTGTGATATGGTCCGGACCGTGTGAAGTACTTGGGACCCTTTTCGGCTCAAACACCATCATACTTGACCGGTGAATTCCCCGGTGACTATGGTTGGGATACCGCTGGTTTGTCTGCTGATCCCGAGGCATTCGCAAAGAACCGGGCTCTTGAGGTGATTCGTTTTAAACTACAATTAGGCCGGGTTATACTAAACTAACCTAAGCCTAATATATATTCTAATAATTTAATTAATATTAATTACCATCTAATGCTTAGATTACGAACGTGTAGGTAATCCATGGGAGATGGGCAATGCTCGGAGCATTCGGGTGCATAACCCCCGAAGTCCTCGAAAAATGAGTGAAGGTGGATTTCAAGGAGCCCGTTGTTGGTGATTTTAGTGTTATCAACAGTCATTTTAGTTAATTGAGATTTGCTAGAAAGCAAATGCTTATCGAATTAAGCTCAATGACGAGTTTGGAGAGTGCGGAGTGCACGCTCGTTCGAGTTAATTCAATAAGGTCTTGGAAATTACATCTTTTGATGAAAGGTAACCATAAATGGTTACATCATTTCATGAAGAGTGATGTCATTTCCTAAATGATGTGAACGAAAGGTTGCGTCTTTTCGTTGAAGGGTTACATCCTTTGGTTGAAAAGTTGCGTACTTTCACACCTTTTCGCTTCCTATAAATATAGGATTTATGTTTTTGCTTTCATTTTAATAAACAGAAAACACACACATACTCTCTAACAATTTGATCAGTGATTTCATTGCCAAAAACACTGATTGCGTTCTTGTCTTATCCTTGTAAAGATTTCGTGCAACGAAGGCAATCGTAGGGTCGAAATACTTTATAGAGAAAGTGATTACACGATTCAAGAACGAATCCGGCAGTCAATTCTAACCCTTATTTCTAACAAATCTATAAAGTATTTTTGTGATAATCATTGATGATGAATCTCTTAGAACGTGTTATAAAAGCGATAAAATATTATCCGTGATGGATAAATTGTTTCTGATGATTCGTGGGTGGCGTCATCTTGGCACACGCAAGAGTTATATGTGTGATGAGAATAATCAAATTACACAAAATTTTGTGTAACACGTTTTATGAATAATATGATCTATTGGGTGACGGTGGATTTGATCAATTTATAATTCCATAATATTCTAAAATTGGTGAGAAACACCGACGGTTCATATAGTCAAGACATGGTGGCAATTACTTTGTTATTTCAAAATAAAAGACAAATTGTATCATGTGAATTACGAAGGCTATCATTTTAGTGTAACCATGGAATTTCATATGAATGGGGTCATTTTGTAAAGCACAAGGTTGGAGAATTATTCATACGATCATGGACATGGAACTACTATCGTACGAGTACGCATTTTCTATCCATTTTATTTCATTTTTATGCCATGATTGACATAAATAGGAAAGTACACATGAAATGGTTAAAATATATCGACTAATTCAATCTGTTCGTAATTCATGAATTGATGGCATGTTGATGTTTATTAGGCAAGCATGTCGTTTACTTGCATGTTGACAAATTGAATTTAATGTCCATGAGTGATTTATCAAAAGATCTCATGATTTAATTATCAAAAAGTTCGCCATTTATCATCATAAGTTGCAACTATTATTCAAAACTGGTGGGTAATTGTTGATATTGGCGGGTATCAATAACGGTTGAATTTTGAAACGAAAATAAAATGTTTTTTGATTCGGTGGTTGTTTTGTTGTAAATACGGCAAAACAAAGGAATATTGTTGTTCATATGGATATTAAAGTTGATTGAATATTGAATGTTTTGATGGTTGTGTCGACTGTTTCCTTGGTAAGCAACCGACATCATCAAAACTTAATCAACTTATATGATAAAATCTGGTGTATAAATTGAAAATAAGAAATACTTTTGACTTTTGTTGTCAAACGTTTGTACAACTTTGGTCCAGCATTTAAATCTTCATGACAATTCTTGTGTTTTCGAAAGAAAAAGGATTGATATTCCTTGTTAAAAAACATGTACTGTTATGACAGTTTTAGCATATATTGATTATATGTGTTACAACTAAAGTCAAAATTCGTTTGACTTTTTGGACCAACAACTCATTGTAGTTATTTCCTATTGTTGGTCAATGATGGTTATGAGTTGTTAACTTTGTGATTGTTGGTAAGAAAATAGTTTGATTGGTAACAACTGTTAGACAATTTAACGGGTAGTAATAATTCGTTGAAAAAATTATAAAACAATCTTTATGATTATGGAGTGACTGTTTTGTTACATAAAATAACCATGGAGCCTTTATTCATTGGTGAGGTATGTCCATAAACCATTTGATGATCTATCAAGTTGGCTTAGTAAAACGAATATGTTTTAATATGGAATGAAGATTAGATGTTGCTTAATTGTTTTCAATTACCGGTATGCTTTGAAAATTGGTGATATGATGTATGTGATTACATCAATTGACCAATATTATAGCATGGTGTTGGAAAGATTAAGCAAGGTCTAAAGTAATGCATTGTGTTGTGACTTAAGTATTTTAATACCTGTAAAAGCAAACCATGGACTATGGTTTAGTTCACAATGTTAATCCTTAAGGCATATTAAAATTGTATTGAGTTTACTATTGGTCAAGAGGATTTTACATCTACAAGTTGTTGCATTTTACACTTGGTGTAGATGAGGTATCTTGGATCAAAAGGTTGATGTTGAGATTATTGATATTATAAACTTGTTGTCATCACTTCTTGGTTCTAGAAGTGGATTGACAAATGTATGTTTATAATTATAATCTCACTGTCCAATGTAATGGTAGTAATTTTGTGCATAATGATAATAAGGATCATTATCAAGGGGTGTACAAATTAAAATTTTACATTTGTGACTTGTAGCAAGTGGACATGTGCGATGACTTATCAATCAATTGACTTGAGTACACGCGTGTTTCTTATGGTAAATAAGAATTTGATAAGTCCTTGGATAAAAGGATTGTAAAGGAAAATTGATTGAAGTCATAATGAATGAGATAAAAATTCATGGTGATCCCTAGTGATGAGATGTCTTGTGAGTAAGGCATGTATTTGAACGAGTGAAAGTCTAGACACTTATGCCTTTGATCAATAGTGTTTCATGGGTTTATCACGAATGGTGTGATATATGTGAATTTTGTTTGGTCACAACAAAATTTCAAATCACATGATAAAAGAATTAGCCTAAGACTTAAGTGCGCACAAGTTGGCTAATGATGTGGGATTGAAGTCCAACCAAATCTTCCAAAGTGAGACGCCCAATTCCCAAAGTATGTGTTTAGACCCGTAAGTGGAGTTAGGTTGAAGTTTATCTTCTTAATAGTTCTTTTGAAAAATTGCAAATGCGGGTGCAAGATGTAAAAGAACTACCTATGTGAACATGAAGTTTTGCCGCTTCAATGGAGCTTTGGACTTAGCTGCCAATATGTTCACTGAAGGATTGGGACACATGGCTTATAATAGTGTCAAGATTGTCTTAGGGATATGTAAGAAACTGATGTGTATAATATTTTATAGTTTTCATATGAGTGGAAGGGTTCAATTTCTGAAACACTCTGATACTCGAATTCTCGTAAATATTATACTAAGTGAAAATTCAATTTCTGAAACATTTTCATTTATGCATTGGTTTGTTCTGTTTGTTTAATTATTTTAGTAAATCAAGGATTACACTAAAATGGGGGGGGATTTGTTGGTGATTTTAGTATTATCAACAGTCATTTTAGTTAATTGAGATTTGCTAGAAAGCAAAGGCTTATCGAATTAAGCTCAATGACGAGTTTGGAGAGTGCGGAGTGCACGCTCGTTCGAGTTAATTCAATAAAGTCTTGGAAATTACATCTTTTGATGAAAGGTAACCATAAATGGTTACATCATTTCATGAAGAGTGATGTCATTCCTAAATGATGTGAACGAAAGGTTGCGTCTTTTCGTTGAAGGGTTACATCCTTTGGTTGAAAAGTTGCGTACTTTCACTCGCACCTTTTCGCTTCCTATAAATATAGGAATATGTTTTTGCTTTCATTTTAATAAACAGAAAACACACACACACACACACACACACACACACACACATACATATATATATATATATATATATATATATATATATATATATATATATATATATATATATATATATATATATATATATATATATATATATATATATATATATATATATTTATATATTGCTTTCATTTTAATAAAATGAAAACACACACATACTCTCTAACAATTTGATCAGTGATTTCATTGCCAAAAACACTGATTGTGTTCTTGTCTTAACCCTGTAAAGATTTCGTGCAACGAAGGCAATCGTAGGGTCGAAATACTTTATAGAGAAAGTGATTACACGATTCAAGAACGAATCCGGCAGTCAATTCTAACCCTTATTTCTAACACCCGTTTGGTTCAAAGCCGGAGCCCAAATCTTCTCAGAAGGTGGACTAGACTACTTGGGTAACCCCAACTTAGTCCATGCCCAAAGCATATTAGCAGTGCTCGGTTTTCAAGTGATCCTAATGGGCCTCGTCGAAGGGTTCCGCATTAATGGACTTGAGGGTGTTGGAGATGGTAACAACCTTTACCCGGGAGGTCAATACTTTGACCCGTTGGGGCTTGCGGATGACCCGACAACCTTTGCAGAGTTGAAAGTGAAAGAAATCAAGAATGGAAGACTAGCAATGTTTTCAACTTTTGGATTCTTTGTGCAAGCAATTGTAACAGGGAAAGGACCATTAGAGGTGCAAGCAATTGTAACAGGGAAAGTAGCATTAGAGAACCTTTTGGACCATTTGGACAACCCTGTGGCTAACAATGCATGGGTCTATGCTACCAAGTTTGTGCCTGGTGCTTAAGTTATGTGACCATTATTCTTGTAAATTATGAGTTGGGATGTGATATGTGTAAATTAATTATCATTGCTATATATATTAAATTGGTTGTGTACTTGTGTTGCCTAAACTCTAAGGTGTAGACTAAACTGATCATCAAGGCAAAATGACTAAAAATCACATGTACTTAAATTCTAATTTTTTTTATTTACAATAATCACATTTAAAATATACATTTCAACTCTAATGTGTTTTGAAAAATTTAGTGTTAGAACTTTGACTATTTTATAATAAAAAGGACATCCTCATTTTCATCATGATTTTCTTCTGGTAAATCAAACATTGGTGAACCAAATTTATGACTTTTATAACTTCTGTTAATATGACAAATTGATTGTTGATTTTTTTTTTTTTTTTTTTTTTTTAAATACACAAAGACATCGTTGTTGGTGATGTATCAAATTGTAACTCGGAGTTGATGTCCTTATATTGTAAAACTTTAATCTGATAATTACATTGGCGTGAGGATTTCGTCTAGCTTGACACTAGACTCGGAGTTGATGTATCAGATTGTAACTCGGAGTAGGTGATGTATCAAATTGTAACTTGGAGTTGATCTCCTCACATTGTAAAACTTTAATCTGATAATTACATCGGCATGAGGATTTCATCTAGCTTGACTAGACTCCAAACTCTAATCATAATGTGTAATTTGTTTATGAAAGGGCGTTTTTCCTGGACTTGCCCAGGGCACAAGATTACACAAGACCGGCCCTGCATACGGTAGAATGATGAACCGGCTATTAGTTTAATAAAGTGATCTGAAGTTTACGATGATACGAGTTCCATAATTAATGGAATAACTAACTCTTACAAAACACCCTTAAAAATCGACTAACCTAAATGCCTTTACAAATCGCAAAAGTCACTTGTGGATTTGTGAGTAGCCTAATCTTTGGTCATGATGGAAAAAATATAGGTCGCGATCAGAAATTTTGTGGTGGTGGCCCGATTTTTTGCTTGTGACTACGTAAAATTTTCGGCTTCCACCATAAAATTTTCGATCAAGACTAGAAATTTTTCGATCATGATTAAAAAAAATTTGATCATAAGCACTAGCCATAACGTTTACCATTGTGCCCGAAAAAAATAGTCACGTTACAGTTATCTTATTAAAATATACATAAAAATGACTCCAAGTCACCACTTAGAGTGAGTGATGTAAAAAGCATCCTAGATTAGATTAATTCGGATTTTTATGACCTCTTATATAAATTTTTATCACTTAAAACATATTTACTGTGTCGCAAAAAGGAAAGAAAAATGAAATTAATCCCATCATTAGAGATTCCGGTAAACTGCCTTCAAAGTTTGAAGTTCAAAATTCAAACTCAAAATCAATGGCTGTAATTAAGCTGAAGAGACTAAAAAGGTCATTCAATACCAGAAGCCCATTCTGCTCTGCCCAGCCCAGCCCAGCCCAGCCCAGCCCATCCCGGCCCAGTCTATCCAGACTAGCCGATTAGTTGCATCCAGATTTGAAGTTTAAAGATAGGGTTTCAAACCTTTTCACGCTTTCGAACCCTTTTCTCCTGTAATAATGGCGAAGAACAGGAAGAGGAGTAAGAAAACTGGTTCAACGGCTATGAACACCGATGAAACCACCGTTATTTCACCTCAAGGTATGTTATGTATCTATTTATATCTACACATGTACATAAATACAATTTGTTTACGAGTGCGTTGTTTCTCACATGTTTACAACTAATCAGTTAATTGCTTAATTTTAATTTATGTAGTAATTAATGAATTCTCACTTGCAGTTACAGCGATGGATACTTCAGAAACTGTTGCTTCTACTCGGTCTCAAATTAGCAGGTCAGAAATTAACATTAGGTTCTCTATGAGTTTACTGATGATTTGATATAAAGTCGGAAACCATTATATATAGCCGAACAGTAATAAATGGTACTAGCATTCAACAGCATCTGCATCTACCATGGAACTTAAAATTGAAAATTTTGAAATTTGCACACAATAGCCCTGATGCTGAAAGTGTGGTTATGCCTTTCTAAGTTTTATTATCATTGATCAAATGGCACATGTTTGATAACGTCTACTTGCTTTGTCATCATGTTTGATGTTATCTACCGAGTTCATTTGATCCTTGACAATTTATTAGTATGATATGGTTATCAAGAATCATACTTCTATCCGAATTGATCTTAATTTTAAACTTTCATATCCTGTTAAACTTTCGTCTTTTTCTTTTACTTGTCATACGTCTTTTATCATCTTTATAAAGGACTTATGTATGTAAACTTATGTCCATCTATTTGTGTGAACAGAAAGGTGAAGAAGGGAGTACAAATGAAGCGAACTAAATATATTAGAAAGCAAAAGGCCATCGCAAAAGCTGTCTCTCAAAATGAAAAGTCTGCAACGAAGGTTGAGAAGAACGAAAGCAAGACATTGAGAACCAAGTCTGCAAAAAACCTTTATGACTGACTGGAATATTAAACTAGTTTTCCGAGCTGTAGAAGTTATTAAGTTAGTGACAGTTAGAGGGCAACATTTTTGTTTTTGTTGTGTTGAATGACTGTTTCATGTGTCTAAAATCAAACATTTTTGTTCTGTTACAAAAATTAAGCAAGTTGGAGTAATTGTTTATTAGTAGAAAATCAAAATGAAGTGTTAATCTTAAAAGAAGAGCCACCCACCGGCCTGGCAGAAAGTCAGGGATAATTAACATGAACTGTAATTACCGATGTATCGGAATCACATTTCCATATAACAATAAGCAATGGATCCTTCCCAATATTAATTCACGATTGAAAGCTAAAGTATTTAGCATTGAACATGAGTTGTTCAATAGTGGGGTCCTTAGAAAAGGAAGATAAGATGTGTAAAGAAGAAGAAGGGTTACTAAGGGTGAGTCAAATAAATGGGGGAATACTTGTTACGATGGTGATAAAAACCACGGTTGAACTTGATCTGTTTGAGATAATGGCAAAGAAACCAGGTGGTCAATTCTCTTGTTATGATCTTGCTTCTAGTCTCTCTAAACAATCCCCTGAAACCCCTGTTTTAATTGAACGTATTCTCCGTTTTCTTGCTAGTCAATCGATTCTTACATCAAATGTTGTAACCGATGAAGATGGAAAATGTATCAAGTTATATGGCATGAATGAGGTTTCCAATTACTTTGTCCAAAATGAAGATGTGACATCTTTGGCTTCATCACTTATTGTTTGCTACGATATAGTAGTTGTCGATTGTTGGTGAGTACTTGACGTTATCCATCCATCTTCTATATATCTTGCTATTTGCATTACCACCATTTTACTTATGATTATTTATTCAATTTAGGGTCGTCTCAATTATTTACAAGGCACTGTGCGAAAATAATAATTCGCCTTTATACACGAAAAATTTCGTTAATACATATAAAAAGATAATACTAAAATTTACCACTATGAAAAAAGTTCTCAAGACAGCCGTATCAAAGTGTTTTATTCCAAGAAGCTTCTAGTTTTTATTGAGTTTATTTGACAATTTTAATTTAATTTACTTAACTACTTTGCGAAAAATATATATGTATTCAAAGTTTCGGGCTCTCTAAACATTTATGCCATGGGCGGTTGACCATATTGGCCATACCTGAAGACGCCTATGATTTAATTATATTTATATATATTATATATAGGTATCATATGAAAGATGCAATAGTTGAGGGTGGGATCCCATATGAAAGGGCCCATGGGATGAGTCTATTTGAATACTGTGCAAAAGACAAGAGTTTTGGTGAGAAATTCAACACGAGCATGTATAACCATACGATGATAGTGATGAAGATCATTCATGACAAGTACAGAGGATTTGAAGGAGCAAAACAGTTAGTTGATGTAGGTGGTGATTAGGAGCAAACCTTCTGTTAAAATAAGAATTGTAATTGTATTTTGCTTGAGTATTGAATATTTTCACTTAATTGAGTTTTACATTTGGAAGATGAAAGCTGAACTTATACAGAGAATAGCCTAACGGCTATATGACAATATCATGGAAAAAATAAAGGTATGTTTCCCTTTTTGTAAAAGTTAATCTTGCTGTCTTTTTATTTCTAACACTCCCCTGCAAGTTGAATAGTGGGGTTTCCGATGTTCAACTTGGAGAGTATTCCTTTGAAAAGTCTTCCGTTGACGGACTTGGTTAAGATATCTGCTAGTTGGTCTTCTGATCGGACGTGAGGTAAAGATATGATTTCGGCTTCTAATTTTTCTTTAATGAAGTGTCTGTCGATTTCTATATGTTTGGTTCGATCGTGTTGAACTGGATTTTCTGAAATTGCAATTGCCGCTTCGTTGTCACACATGATCTTGATCGAGGTATTAGGAGGAAAACCAATTTCCGTCAAAAGTTTCTTGATCCATAAAGCCTCGGTTACACCTCGTGAAATTCCCCGAAATTCAGCTTCAGCACTAGACAGGGCAACAACCTTTTGTTTCTTGCTTCTCCAAGTAACCAAATTCCCTCCAACAAAGGCAAAGTATCCGGATGTTGATTTTCTATCTCCCTTTTCTCCTCCGTAACCCGCATCGGTGAATATTTGTGCTTCTAGATGATTGTTTTTCTCGAACAGGACTCCATCTTCTGCAGTGCCTTTTAGATATTTGATAATCCTCCATACTGCATCCATATGGTGTTGTTGTGGTTGATGCATGAATTGACTAACAACTCCAACAGCATGTGATATATCTGGACGAGTGTGAGCTAGGTAGATAAGTTTTCCCACGATCCTTTGGTATTGAATTCGATCTGCTGCTTTGGCATCATCCTCTATATATAACCTGAGGTTTGGAATCATAGGAGTATTCGCGGGTTTGCAGTCGACCATTCCTGTTTCTGCAAGAAGATCAAGTATATATTTCTTTTGACATATAAAAATTCCCCTTTTTGAACGTAAAACTTCGATTCCCAGAAAGTATTTAAGACCTCCGAGATCTTTCATTTCAAATTCTTTAAAAAGGTTAGCTTTTAAGTTTGTAATTTCCTCTTGATCATTTCCTGTGATAATCATGTCGTCAACATAAATAATGAGACACGTGATAAGGTTTCCTCTTTTTTTTAAAAATAAAGTATGGTCGGAATTACTTTGTTTAAAACCGTAATTTTTCATAGCAATAGTAAAACGCCCAAACCAAGCCCGAGGGGATTGTTTTAAACCATAAAGAGATTTTTTAAGATGACAAACTTCCCTTTCTTTGAATTCTGATGTGAAACCGGGAGGACCTTCCATATAGACTTCTTCTTTGAGTTCTCCATGTAGGAAAGCATTTTTAACATCAAATTGGTGAAGTGGCCAGTCTTTGTTTGCGGCAACGGAGAAAAGAATTCTAATAGTATCAATTTTTGCAACCGGTGAGAAAGTTTCTGAGTAATCAACGCCATAGGTTTGAGTGTACCCTTTGGCAACAAGCCGTGCTTTATATCTTTCGACAGATCCATCGGCTTTGTGTTTGATTGTGAATACCCATCTACATCCTACTGGTTTCTTTGATTCTGGAAGAACACATTTTTTCCAAGTATTATTTACCTTGAGAGCCTCCATTTCATCTTCCATTGCTTTCCTCCAGTATGGTGATTTTAGAGCTTGTTCAACCGTTGTTGGAATTTCTTCAGAGTATAATGCGGAAGTGAACTTTGTTGCTTCTTTTGATAGATTTCCTCTAGCAATATTTGCCATTGGATATCTTGATTTTGATACAGTTCTCTCAGGAGAGTATCTCCTGGGAGGAATTCCTCGGTTGATTCTTGGAGGAAGAACATATCGTTCCGGTTCTTGTTGTTGTGTTTCATTTTCAGGATATACTTGATCGCTATTTTCCTGTAAAATCTCCTCTAAATTTTCATGATTAGTAATATCAGGAGATTCGGTATTTACCTCTGTATGGTCGGGAAGATCATTAACCGTAGTACTGATTGGAGGAGGACTTTGTGGAGTGGTATGATGAGTCACTTCTTCAGATGATGGAATATCTAGCCAACTCACAGCGTCACCAAAGTCTGTCTCCCCCTGACTTGTGTGTTGGGTATAGAAGTATCCAGTTTCCAAAAAATCACAATTCATTGTAGTGTACATGTGTTTCCTTTTTGGACTATAGCATCTATACCCCTTTTGATTTACCCCGTATCCCACAAAAACACATTTTTCAGCACACGCATCTAATTTGGTTCGTTCGATTTTAGGAATGTGAACAAACACCGTGCACCCAAATATTCGAGGTCTTAGGGTGAGATTAGATGGCGGTTTATAAAATTTAGTCAAGGCCTCAAGAGGGTTCTTAAGTTCTAAAGCTCTAGTTGGGAGTCTATTTACAAGATAAGTTGCAGTGGCAAGAGCTTCAGGCCAAAAAGATCTTGGAACATTAGATTCAATCATTAAAGCACGGGTTATTTCTAGTAAAATACGATTTTTTCTTTCAGCCACCCCATTTTGTTGAGGTGTGTGTGGACACGTGGTTTGATGAATAATACCCCTTTCTTCACAAAAGAGTTGCATTTGACTGTTGACAAATTCACCACCATTATCGGATCTTAAAACTTGTATTTTACTTTGGAATTGTGTTTGAATCATGTTTGAAAAAATAGTAAATTTATCAAATACTTCGGATTTGTTAGTTAAAAAATATGTCCAAGTCATACGAGTACAATCATCAATAAATAAAAGAAAATATCGAAAATTGTGTCCCCCATTAACCCTTGCGGGTCCCCATACATCGGAGTGAACTAAAGCAAAAGGACGTTCGGTCTTTGTATTACTAGTTTTAAACGAGTTTTGATGGCTTTTGGCCAAAATACAAGTTTCACACTCAATACTTTTATTTGAAGAAAATAAATTAGGAAATAAAATGCGTAAATATCCAGCAGACGGATGACCAAGACGTCTATGCCACAACCATGCTTGTCTGTCGGGAGTTCCGTGAGCTAGCATGATCCTACAATCTTGAGTGACCTCATCCACATAGTATAGACCATCCCGTTCAGTACCACGCCCAACTATCTCCCCCGTTCTGATGTCCTGTAAGATACAGAATGTAGGGTGTAATAAGACGGTACAATTAAGTTCTTTTGTCACGTGACTAACAGACAGTAATTTATGGGAGAGATCGGGAACATAAAGGCAGTTTTTTAATTTTAAATTTGGTGAGATTTCAACTGTTCCCCCGCCCTTGACTTGTATAATACCGCCATTAGCGGTTTTAATTTTGGTTTTGTTTGGTTTCGTATTTATAATAATATCATTTTTATTAAAAGTCATAGTATCGGTGGCACCACAATCGATAATCCGCTCATTACTTTTTGTTTTATTTGAAACAATATTAATTGACGAAACGTTATTTTTAATTTTAAAATCTTTAGTTTTAAAAAAAGGTTTTATTTGTTTATTACCAACTATATTATTACAGGGACTATTTGTGTCAATAAAACAATTTGGGGAATTAAATTCGGTGGTGGGTGTTGAGTTGGTGACCGACACTCCTAACCCATCATACTCATCGACATATTTATCCCCACCCACTTTATTCAATTTGTCGGGTATGATTTTTGGGGATTTAATCCCTAATCCCAATCCCCTGTTACCTTCACCGGATGATGATGATGATGATGGTGGCTCGGCTGTGAATAAACCGAAACCACCTTGAGTGGTGGTGCAGGTTTCGTTATCCTCCTGTTTTCCCTTGGTTGTGGCCGTCGTTACCATCGAGGCTTTTCCCTTTCTGTGTTTATCAGCCCACCAATCGGGGTATCCAATAACCTTGAAGCATTGTTCTCTGGTATGTCGTTTCATACCACACTTTGTACATTCAAGGTTGTCTTTATCTCGGGATGATGACGTGGAGTCTGACCGGCGCTGTTGATTTCTTGATAGCAAACCATGGCCGTCGAAATCATTGGATTTTGATGCCGGTGCTACCAGACCAGTGGCTATGCCAGATTGGGTAAAGGCATCCGTTTTATTATTAAATATAAATTGGTGTGCATTTTCTTTTCGAATTGCAGCATAAGCTCCTTCGACAGTGGGTAATGGATCGGTTCTTAATAACTCACGTTTGATATTGTCATGTTTATGATCTAAAGAATTTAAAAACTGGAAAAGTTTTTGTTCTGACCTGATGTTGTTATATTTGACAATATCATTCGGATGTTCCATGGGATTTGGATCCCTTGTGTCGATTTCACCCCAGATTCCTTGCAATTTCAACCACAGTTCTTCGGTTGATTTACCATCTTGCCTGATATTATTAGCTTTAACATGTAAATCAAAGGTTTGGAGTTTGTCTTTACCAGAACTGTAGGTTGTAATGAGGGCATTCCATAAGGTTTTTGCTGTAGGGAACTGGGTCAGATTGCTTGCAATTTGTGGCTCTATATTTTGAATGATCCATGAAAATACCACCAAGTCTTCCTGGTTCCACTTCTGGTTGTTGGTTGATGGTGGATCTTCGGTTAAATGATTGAGGAGGGCCTCGGATTTACCTCCGATGGCAACCTTGATCATACGAGACCATAATGAATAATTTGAGTTGTTAAGGGTAACACTGATTTTTAAAGAATCAGGATGCCTTTGTGATTGATTTTCATTGTTGGTTTGGAGAATTCTAGCCAATTGGCTAGTTAATTCTGTAATGAGTTGAGTTTGGCTGTCATGTTCTGCCATGATAACCACTCAAACGAAAAAAAAAAATAGGCAAATGATTTAAATTGCTGTGATTGAATGATTTAGATCATCAACACAAGCTCTGATGCCATGTTAAAATAAGAATTGTAATTGTATTTTGCTTGAGTATTGAATATTTTCACTTAATTGAGTTTTACATTTGGAAGATGAAAGCTGAACTTATACAGAGAATAGCCTAACGGCTATATGACAATATCATGGAAAAAATAAAGGTATGTTTCCCTTTTTGTAAAAGTTAATCTTGCTGTCTTTTTATTTCTAACACCTTCAGCTTATTGTTTCCAAGTATCCTAACATTAAGGGAAATAGGGAATCATTTTTGACCTACCCCACGTCATCAAAGATGCACCTCCATTTCCAGGTATTCAATTCAACTAATTCGCGCAGACTTTTTTTTTTAAAATATTGGTCTATATGTACGTTATTTTCTATAGGTGTGAAGCTGGAGGTGATATGTTTAAGAGTGTTCCGGAAGGTGATGTTATTTTCATGAAGGTTAGTACATTATAAGGTTAATTAGCATCTTATAATATACGAGTAGTAAATTATACTCGGTAACGATATAGTTTACTCTATAATATAATATAATATACGATGAATTTTGTTTTTATTAGTGGATACTTCACGATTGGAATGACATCTATTGCATCAAGCTTCTAAAGAACTGTTGGACAGCGCTACAAGACGGTGGGAAGGTGGTAGTGGTGGAAGCAATATTGCGTGACCATGAAAATGATTATAGCGGTAGTATTGATGATCAAGTTTATAAGAATACTATCGCCCTTGATATGTTTACGATGATGGTTACTCCTGGTGGTATAGAGGCATAGAGCGATCTCTAAATGAATACAACACTTTGGCCAAACAAGCAGAGTTCACTTCCATGGAAATCATTTGCACGATTTCAAATTTTTGTATCATGGAATTTTACAAGAATGCTTAATTGACTTGATGGAATTTGAATTTCAAAGGGACCTCATTTGAGTTTCGTTTTCATGTTTAATAAGAGTGAAAATCAGTTTTTGAAAATAAGTTCCATATACCAACTTAGTGTAAAATTGTTTTATGCATTGATTTAATTATTAATGAGAGTATCTTATTAGATAAGTTTCATTTTTATTAGTGTTAAATGACAATAATTACAACAATGATTTAAAAAAGGATTTTGCTAACGTATGTCACGGGGTATACGTTAAGGTGCATTTAATGCACTCGAAATTTCCTTAATTATTAGAATTTGTATTTAAAACTTATTAATTTAATTTAATAATTACCATTTATATACGTTTATTAATTAAAAATCATGATAATTAAAGAAATTTCAAGTAATGCACCTTAACGTATGACCGGTGGTGGGGATACGTTACCCTTTCCAAAATTGGAAATAAATTACAAAGAAATCCAAATGACATTAGTCAACCACTTGCTTCGGTATAAAAAATGACCGTTAAAATTTCCAAAAGAATTTTAACGCCAACAAAAAAGCTTCATTTTCATCAATAATTTCCACGTCTCAATTTTGCTCCCTCTAGTCGATTCTAGGCGGTAATAAATTACATTTTCTCAAAAGTTTGTTGCATATAAACCCTAACTTTATAACAAACCAACTTTTGTATACACATATATAGTTATATTTGTTGGGAAGAGAGGATCGCCTGGACGTTGGGAGATATAAATTTGAGAGAAAATAACTCTATTACTCACAAGAATAGATTACACGAGTATTTACAAAACTCTAAAAAAAAACTCTCAAACTCACACACACTATCTAGGTTGTGATTACACTTCTCTGAGTGATTTTGGGATGATTTACAACTGAGGTTTGCACCTCTATTTATAGTTAAGATCTTATAGCGGTAGATGGGTGTGAACGAGGAAGGTGACGTGTGAACGTGGAAGGTTGGCGGCCGTCACCATTTTCAACTTTGCTACTTCCACATGGTGTTCAAAGAAAGCTACTTTGAACATCTAGAAGGTGGGCTTCTAGATTGTAGGCTGGAAACCTTCAATATTTACATACATAGCTTGGGTTTATTGATCGTAATCACAACTGTTAATGGCGTCTTCTTTTTCTTCTTTATTATCAAAATCATCTTGCTCTCAATGTCAGAATTCAACTTCCAATTGCTTCAAAAACGGCTGGAGATTTCGTGATGGCGAACACGCTCACCTATGCTACCGTTGCGCGTAAGTTTAATGCTTCGATTTTGTTACTGATGATTAGCTTATGTATGCTTGAGAGAGCTATCGATTGCAATTGGATTATTTACTCGTGTACGATTTAAGGTGCGAATACAATTGCATTGTGTGATTACAACTGCATGGGTTGCAATTGCGGGCTAAATTCCACATGTAACAAGTTTTAGAGCGGTCTTGATGTTATAATTATGCTATTCAAGTATTTGATCTAATGTGAATACGTTAGGTTTTGGGATCATACGTCTTATGGAGTGTTTGGGTATGTGTTCTGCAAGTAATTATGGAGACTTATTGAGACTTAACAAATGCTTCACTGTTTGCGATTATTGATCCTAATTAATTCGAAAATTGAAGCGTAATCATATCTATTAGTTACACTAATCGGTTTAAATGTTCTCAATGTAGATATGTTTATGAGGAGGTCAGTTTCTGTGAAATGTTATTTTTAACCGACACTGGTTGGAGAGACTGTGAATCATGTGGAAAGGTGCGTTTATTAAGAGCATGTATACGTAAGTGATGTGTGCGAGGTGTACTAGGAAATAGTATTATTTTTACAACGTAATACTATTAAATATGATACAATTTTACACAAGATATTTATTTATTTATAGAATGGATATACCTAAACCTTGCTACAACACTTATATGCAGTGTACTTAATCGTACAGTAGTGTAGTTTTTAGTAAGTCCGGTTCGTTCCACAGGGATCTCTTAAACAAGCTTAACGCTATATATTTAAAAACTATATTTGTAAAAATACAAAAATATATATAAGTAATATTATTATTATAAAGGGGGTTTTTTTCCGTTTAATGACCGTTTTGTCGATTTTAAAACTTTAGTCGCAGTTAAAACCTAATGTAAAAATAAATACAACTTAATTTAAAACGTAAAGTAAATAACGATAATGAAATTGCGATAAATAAAAGTGCGATAATTAAAAAGTACGATAATTAAAAGTGCAATTAAATACAATGACAATAAATAAAAGTGTAATAATTAGAAGTGCAATTAAATATGAAAATAAAGGAATTATGCTTATTTAAACTTCCGTAATCATGATGTTTGACGTGTTGATTTTAGTTTATTCCCATGGGTTAATTGTCCTTTGTCTTGGATTATTTAATATGTCCGTCTGGTTTTTGTCCATAACAGTCCATCAGTCATAAATATAAAGTGAGAGTGTCCTCGTCAAATTATCCTTATATCCGAAGTCAAATATTCTAACTAATTGGGGACTTAAACTATAACGAGGTCTTAATACTTTGTTTAATAATTACACCAGGATATCGACTGCGTGTAACCCAAGGTTTTAATACTTTGTTATCAATTATGTCAAGTGTCCTTGTACATAATTTCACCCCTGTTTTAATAAGTCTATTAACTATTAATCCATTCCCGTGTCCGGTTAAATGAACAATTATTCGTACATATAAATATCCCGCCCATCATGTCCGATCAAGTGTATATGGTTATTTATATGTACGTCCAATTGTAAATCTTTATATTAAATTAACAAACTATCATTTAGTTAAACAAATATAAAGCCCATTAATAGCCCATAGTCTAATTTTCACAAGTGTCGTTCTTTTGTTCAAACCCCAATTATGGTACAAAGCCCAATTATGGTACAAAGCCCAATTACCCGATTTTAATATTTAGTCCAACATCACGATTACTTCGGCATTAAATAAGCATAATAATAACTTAGCTACGAGACATTAAATTAAAAATAACATTAACCATAACTTACAGTGATTAAAAATAGCGTAGCGTTACACGGACAGAATTTCGACTTACACCCTTACAACATTCGCTAACATACCCTTATTATTAGAATTTAAAATTAAAATTAAAATTATAATATAAATATAAATATATTTACGTATAGATAGAGAGATGGATTGATGGATATATTTTTCGTTCACCAAACTGCGAATTTATAGGACCTGGGGCTGAAAAAGTGTGCCATGTGATCGCATGGCTTTCTGCCTTCCAGGCCATGCGATCGCATGGCCAGCTGGTGAAGTTCACATGCCTTTATTTCTTTGCTTGCCGACGTTTATAAATAATAATATAATATATAAATAATTATAAGAATTATTTAAATATTATATTTTATTTATGTGCATAGTTAACTTGTAATTTTTAGTCCGTTGCGTCGAGCGTTGAGAGTTGACTTTGGTCCCGGTTCCGGATTTTCGAACGTCCTTGCGTATAATTTAATATCTTGTACTTTACGTTTCGCGTCTTGTACTCTTGTAATTTTGAGACGTTTCTTATCAATAATTGGAACCTCTTTGATTGTATTTTGTACTTTTGAGTTTTTTGGTCGTTTGCGTCTTTAATTCGTCGAATTCGTCTTTTGTCTTCACTTTTTATTATTTAAACGAATATCACTTGTAAATAGAACAATTGCAACTAAAAGTTTGTCTTTCTTGAGGAATAATGCTATAAAATATATGTTCGTTTTTAGCATTATCAAATATTCCCACACTTGAGCGTTGCTTGTCCTCAAGCAATATAGTCTTGAAATAAAAATACTAGAATCACTACTTTATTCTTCACACTTTGTACATCAGTGATTTCTATACGGAGGTATGAACAATGGTAGTAACGATGTGGTTTACAGTCCCACATGACTATAAAAATTTAGATCCTTAAGGAAATTGGATATTTATGAAAACATTTGATCTTTTGAAAATTAAATCTAGCTTTTACCCTAGATAAGTTTTCCGGAATAACCCTTCACCGGTGTTTGCAAATTGTTTTTGTGGGTTTGGTGGGTTTCAGATTTGAAAATTTTAGCTCAAAACTTGCGGTTTTGTGTCACCCACTTGCTAACCTTGTGTTGAGAAAGCAACACGTCCAGTATACTTACTCCGTATATTACCTTTCGGTAAACTACCGTCCGGTTGTAAAGGAAAGCGTTGAACAAGGAACTGTTAAGGCAATGTCCCCTGACATGCTTTTAATTATGGTCTATAACGTGTCGGATGCAATTACTATCCTTGGTAGGAGCAATAGTAAAGCTCAGCCTTATAATTTTTTGGTCTGACACAAGGTCCTGTCCTTGACCATGCTATGCAACCACCGTTCTTACGGTTGACACCCGATTTGGTTCAGGTGACCTTAATGAATTCCAGGTGAATTTCTAGAATTTTACGTTCAATGGTAATGAACGCATTGAAAATGGGTTTTCAGAAAACAAATCGGTTTGTAATTTTGATCAAAATATTTTCTCGTTCAAGCTCGAGTTTAGATATCATCGAATTCCATGAATTTGTAATTCTCAATCTTTAAAAGTCAATCTCTAGGATTGAGTAATATCAGTCTTAAAAGCTGATTTTTGATCTTTTAAGGAGGTTATCCTTTCTGGGGATCTGATTCATTAGTCTTATCCAGCTAATTTGCACGGCGTCATCCCCATTTTACAAGACAGATCCTCTCATGGTTAGGATAAGTCTGACCACTTGGCGACCCTGTTTGATGCTGAGGTCCGTGGTTTTCCTGCTGATTTTAGTGATGACTTTTCTAGATTTTTCGTCAACCTACAGCTGGTCTGGACGACAACTTCATGACCTAAATCAAGAAGCACGTTTCTTTTTTGGAAGACTTTACTTCCTTTTAATGATGGAATTGATTCATCGTGTAGATCCATCTTTCTTTCATATATATTATACTAAATTGGGTAAAACTGTTTAGATTAGTCCAAAGCAAAAGTATCTTCAGTTATTTGTACAAAAATATGTGATATATGTTTTAAATAACTTGGTAGATTTTCTCACACTTGGCTTTTATTTTCCTTTTTATTGTCATCTATTCCATTTTAAATGAATTCTAACATTTTGGTTTGTTTCTCAATTTATGTCCTTTCCGAGGTAACAATAATTTCGGTGTTAACACCTAGTTTTATCGTTCATAAATATGTATAAACATGATTTTGAGTTCATTTTGAAAATTTTTACTAAAATTGGGTAGTCAGTATATAAGATTAGGGCTGTTCTTTATTATCAGAGAGCACTAGATTCTAATACAACTACTGCGTTACTAGTATTTTTAATGGTAACCAAGTGTATAAAAAAAAATTTAAAATTCCGAAAGAATTTAACCCCTTCCCACACTTAAGATCTTGCAATGCCCTCAGTTGCAAGAAATCAGTAACAATTTAAATTATTGAGGGTGATTAGCGTAGAAAAATGATTAAATTTTACCAAAGTTTCCAAACATATTGGCGTTTTTTTGCTGAATGATAAATGGTGCATATCATTTGTTCATTCCATCTTGTTGTTACATCACATTTGTTTTTCGTTTTGTCGTCAAAATTAGTAGCTTTTGCTGAACTTAATGCCAGTCTTTGAAAATGCGCTATTTTACCCTGTTTTGTACAATTGACAATATACATACATACAAATATAAACATGCATGGTAATTTGAAATGGGACTTAAAATCCCACTTTCAAATCAAATATGAAACATTAGTACAACATAATAAAAATATTAAACATTACAATAAAAGTATCATAATATAATGTGTTTAAACATAAATAAACAGAAATAATAATAAAAAATTAGAAATCATATAAATTACCAACCGGAACTAAATCAATCTGGATAGGGGTTCCAGTTCATGTCATCGTCCGGGTTCCATGGTTGGTTATAGGTGTACTGGTATGCCTGGTTAGGGTCGTAGAGTGTATAAGGTGGTCTCATCTCGGGCTGGTGTTGAGGATAGTAAGCGGGTCGGGTCGGGACGTAGTGATCCTGAGGTGACAGCCGGCTCATAATCTGACACTGATGATAGTCCCATCTATCATGTTGTCGTTACCTGGAATGCTCGTAATCATTCCGGGCTTGCCACTGCTCCATCCGACGAAATCTCTCCGCGTTTGTCATATCTACCTCCTCTACACGCTGGTAGACATCAGTCATAGCCTCCCGAATGACATCCCTAATGTCATCCGCTTCCCCCATCTCCTCGTCTGATCCTCTTTCTACCTGCGGATGACTACCTACATAGGGTATTGCCTGGTTGCGTCTACTCTTCAATACCTTAGCACCCGCATAAACTCTCAATCCTAAAAGCTCAACCTGTTCCCTACATTCCAAAAGTGGACCCCCTTGGTTCTTATCTACACCTAAATACTCTCCAATGAGAGTAACAAAAATACCTCCTCCTATAATCCCCCTTCCTGTATTCCTTCAACCATTTTAGATAAATAAAAACTAACACAGTAAGGGATATTAACAAAGCCTCTTGGGTCTCGAATACACTTTAGGTAAAATAAATCATGTAAGGTCAATTTTTTCTTGTTGTGA
The DNA here is from genome assembly GCF_046630445.1 of Rutidosis leptorrhynchoides. NCBI lineage: Eukaryota > Viridiplantae > Streptophyta > Magnoliopsida > Asterales > Asteraceae > Rutidosis > Rutidosis leptorrhynchoides. The sequence goes on from NC_092339.1 coordinate 12,398,748, forward strand.
CCTCTCTGTGTAATCGAGTTAGCCAAAAATCTATGAATTATACGAAGCTCGGCTCTGTTAATATGTAAGTAGGTATGTGTTCCTCCCCGCCCAAAAACATTATAATCAGACATACGCCTCCAAACGGCGTTCGCGTCAAAATTCCTATCTACCCTTTCACCACGATAAATCAAATTCATACAATCGGGTAGTAGTAATTCAGTGGGCGTATATATCTGTAATGCCCTGGCCATGTCCAGCATGAACATCCTGTACATCCTACCGCCTAGTATAAACCTAAGAAAACTTCTATCATCTAATCTATCTACATCTACATTTAATGCTATAGTACTCATCAGCTCAACACACCATTCCTTATATACAGGTCTACGAATGGTGAATAGACGTTCCCAATCGGTAAAAGAAGAACTGCCATACCTTTGAATCAGATGCTCTTTAACACGGTCAGCTAGTTGGACCCTTTCCAAAGGATCCCAATCAATTACCCTAGGCACCTCTACATCTTTCGTTATTAATTTGAATTTATTACTTTGATATGCCGGGTAATCTCTCCATCGTCTATCGAATCTCAGATTAGGATGCAACGTGTGTTCAGGAATCGTTGGGTATTCTACAGGTGGATGCATCTGAAATACTATGAATTCATTAACAAACTGTAGCGGATCATAATAAGGTACATGTTGATCAGGCTGATGTTGTTGTTCCGGTTGTTGTTCTGGTTCGGGTTCGGGTTCTGGTTCATGAGCAGGTCGTCTAGATGATGATGATGATGAACCTCCAGTATCAGCTCTCTGCAAAACACATTAAACACAAAATTTGTGCATCCAAATATGCATTAGTGTTAGTAAAATAACAACTTAAAACAATCACAATAACATGTTCAATCAAAATTAAACTTATACACATTTTCAAAATTTTTTTTACAATTTTACACTTTTTCAAATAATCACATATGAAAATGTATACAAAGTTCATAAGCATTTAACTCAAATAACATGTTAAAACAACCTTTACTAACAATTAAACAAGTCTCAAATGGCAATTATATCAAATTAATCAAGTTCATGAATTTTGCAACTAAAAAGTCCACTTTAATCTTCAAAAATCATGTTTAGGATTAAAGTTTGGATCATTTAGCTACCTAAATATGTTACACTACTCAATTTAGCAATAATTCATGACAAAAATCGGCCATAACCTGTTTATATCAAAAAGCCCCAAATTTCTCAAGAACACAAACCCTAGATTTCTAAAATTTTTGAAGTTTTTGGCTTCAAATCATGTTAAATAGCATCAATCTAGGTTATACATGCATAAAATACTAACAATTTAACTCTAATTACACTAGAAATTAACAAAATCAAATTATAAAAAATATAGCTCAAGAACACTTAAAATCAAATTTAATGAGATTTAGGGGTGAAATTGTTACCCTTTTTGATAAACTCTTTATCAAATTCATGTTTAGAGCAGATTATAGCGAGAAATTTGGTTGAATTTGGTGAAAAATGGTGAATTTTAGAGAGAATTTTGGGGTATTTTCGTGGGTTTGTGTGTGTGTTTTGATGAAGAACAGCTCGCTGAGAGCTTTTGTTTCTGGCCAAAATTCCAGGGCCATGCGATTGCATGGCTGCAAAGGCCAAACTCCATGCGATCGCATGGAGTCCGGGAACAGTGAATTTTCCTTTTTTTTTTTTTTTTTTTTTTAGAAAAACCTTATAATTTATAAAACATATAATTAATAAAATTTTAAAAATTTGTTTCTTTTTAGGATGAAGGCTTTTCGGATCGATGTCCTAGTCCGTCCCTCGACAAAATTTTAAAATTTATCAATTCAAAGCGCGGTTTTAAAAGTAAAGATTTTTGGGTTTTTTTTTTTTTTTTTTTTTTTTATGTTTTTGGCATACTTTAATTCAATAAGATTAAAAATAATGATAATAAAAGTTCTCATCCCTCCCTTGGGTAGAGCAATTTCGGTTCAACGACCTAGTCTTCAACTCACGACGAATTTTAAAAATCATATTTTTAACTTAGCGAAATAAAGTAAATTTTTGTTTTTAAATTCACACCAAAGTTAAATTTAAAATGCATAAAATTAAAAATTCATATTATTATTAAAAATTCACACCAAACTTATATTATATTTTTGTTTTTATATATACAAACTTATATTAAAAATATTAATTTTTCAAATATTTACAATTTTAAATATATTGATTTAAAAATTTTGCAATATTATTTTAATATTAATTTTAAAAACAAAGTAAAAATAAAATTAAAAATCTTTTTGGTCTTTTATCCCACTTTAATCAATCAAATATTATCAAAAATATATGCCCCTCTTTTCGGTAAAGTAATTTCGGTTCAACGACCTAATTTAACTCATGACGAATTTTTAAAATATTTTGGGTTGATTGATTAAAGATATTTATACCTTAAGAATAAACGGTAAATTTCGCAGTGATGTAATAAATTTTTGTATGATATCAATAATTTCGGTCACAAAACCTAATTTTATTGAGTACCAATTTAATACTTTATAGCGAACGATTTAGCATTTATTATCAAAAGGTTAAAAACAATAAAAAATAAAAATAAAAATTGAAAACTGTACAAACTTACCTGTGAAATAGAATTCTTAGTGACCTGCTTTAGCCCACTCATAAGATAGTTGGACTAATTGATTTTCCATAGCTACATAGGCGTAACCTCGAGCATTTAATGTTTTTTCTTCTAAACATATGAACGGTCCGTCTCTGCATAAAGTAACAAATTCGGTATTGGAATATGTCTGATTCGTCGAGCATTTTCCTTCGTGTGACCATTTTCCGCATTTGTGACATCTTTCAAGGTGTTGTGCTCTTCTTTTCGCTGCGGATTTTGATTTTCCTTTACCAAATTGAAACTTATTATTTTCGTTTCTGGATTCTTTTCTTACTCCGTCCAATTTACCTCTGATTAATGATACTATTTCACTTGGAAGGGTGTCATTATTACGTTTAGTGATCAAAGTGTGTAGCATTAGACCATGGTTTAGTTCACATGAAGTCTTCATCTCGTAAAACCTAAAAAAAATAAAAATTCAGAATGGGGGGAGAAGACTAGTTCTTTAGGGTCTGCTAGGGAAAGACCATTCGGGTTCCATTCTCGGAAACCACACGAAAACAGAACATCTAACTCTAACAGAAATACATATTATCCTTTAAAGACTTGATTCTCCCCACACTTAGTTAGCTGTGGTGTCGAAATTGTGATTAACTTCGTTGTCGACTTCCATTGGACTATCTATGTAATGTTTAACTCTGTGACCATTAACTTTAAATTCAATCCCATTTGAATTTATTAACTCTATTGTTCCGTATGGGAAAACTCTTTTGACTATGAATGGTCCAGACCATCTTGATTTCAGTTTTTCAAGAAATAGCTTAAATCGTGAATTGAAAAGAAGAACTTTATCTCCTTCTTTAAATTCTTTTGAACTTCTGATTCTTTTATCATGCCATTTCTTCGTTCTTTCCTTATAGATTAACGAATTTTCTTATGCTTCAAGTCTTAATTCTTGTAATTCGTTTAGTTGACTTAATCGTAGACGTTCGGCTTCATGTAAATCAAGATTACATGTCTTCAAAGCCCAAAATGCTTTGTGTTCAATTTCTACTGGAAGATGACATGCTTTTCCGTAAACGAGTTTAAAAGGTGTGGTTCCAATTGGAGTTTTGTAGGCTGTTCTAAAAGCCCAGAGCGCATCCTCCAATTTAATGGACCATTCCTTCGGATTTGATCCTACGGTTTTTTCTAGAATACGTTTTAAAGCTCGGTTGGTATTTTCAACTTGTCCACTTGTTTGTGGATGATATGCGGTGGAGATTTTATGAGTTACTCCATATCTTTTGAGAACTTTCTCAAGTTGATTATTACAAAAATGGGTACCCCGATCACTTATTAAAGCTTTCGGTGTTCCGAACCTTGCAAAAAGACATTTTAAAAAATTGACTACAACTCGTGCATCGTTAGTTGGGAGAGCTTGTGCTTCCGCCCATTTAGATACATAATCAATGGCAACGAGAATGTAGAGATTATTATGAGATTTTGAAAATGGACCCATAAAGTCAATACCCCAAATGTCAAATACTTCACATACTTGAATGACATTTTGTGGCATTTCATCACGTTGACTTATTTTTTCGGCCCTTTGACAAGCATCACAGGATTTGCAAAGAAGGTGTGCGTCTTTGAAAATTGTAGGCCAATAGAATCCAGCATCGTAAACTTTTTTTTGCTGTAAGTTGAGGCCCATAATGCACTCCTGTTGGTCCTATGTGACAATGGTTTAAGATTTGACTAGCTTCATCTCCGGATACACATCGGCGTATTATTCCATCGGGAAAACTTTTAAACAAATATGGATCTTCCCAGAAATAGTGTTTTATATCACTAAAGAATTTCTTTCATTTTTGGTACGACAATCCTTTTTCAAGGAATCCACATACTAAGTAGTTTGCATAGTCTGCAAACCATGGAATTTTATTATAATCTATCTTCAATAGATATTCATCAGGAAAGTTGTCTTGTATGGCCGATTCATTTAGAACTTCTAATTCGGGATTTTCAAGACGAGAAAGATGATCAGCGGCGAGATTTTCTGCTCCCTTTTTATCTCGGATTTCAATATCGAACTCTTGTGAGAGTAAGATCCAACGGATTAATCTTGGTTTAGCATCTTATTTCGAAAATAGGTATCTAAGAGCAGAATGGTCGGTATAGACCACCGTTTTTGCTAGAACGAGATATGAACGAAATTTGTCAAAAGCAAAGACAATAGCAAGGAGTTCTTTTTCAGTAGTTGTATAATTTGTTTGTGCTCCTTGTAACGTCTTACTAGCATAATATATAGGTTGAAATCATTTTTCAATCATTTGTCCTAAAACGGCTCCCATTGCAAAATCACTTGCATCGCACATTAGTTCGAATGGTAGATTCCAATTTGGAGTTATCATGATCGGCGCATTAGTGAGTTTTTCTTTAAGAATATTAAAAGATTTGATGCATTCATCTGAAAAGATGAATGGAGCATCCTTTTCTAGGAGTTTATTCATAGGAGTGGCAATTTTAGAAAAATCTTTTATAAAACGTCGGTAAAAACCGGCATGCCCTAGAAAACTCCTAACTCCTCTAACATTGGTGGGATGTGGAAGTTTAGCAATTACATCTACTTTAGCTCTATCCACTTCAATTCCTTCCTTTGAAATTTTATGGCCAAGAACGATGCCTTCTTTAACCATGAAATGGCATTTCTCCCAACTAAGTACTAGATTTGATTGTTCGCATCTAATAAGCATTCGTTCAAGATTAACTAGACATGTTTCAAAAGTATCACCGAAGACTGAAAAGTCATCCATGAAAACTTCCATGCATTCTTCTATCATGTCGTGAAAAATCGTCATCATACACCTTTGAAAGGTTGCAGGGGCGTTGCAAAGTCCAAATGGCATGCGTTTGTAAGCAAAAGTACCATAAGGGCACGTGAATGTGGTTTTCTCTTGATCCTCGGGTGCTATTGGAATTTGAAAATATCCGAAAAAACCATCAAGAAAAGAATAGTAACTATTTCCGGCTAATCTTTCCAACATTTGATCAATAAAAGGTAAGGGAAAGTGATCTTTTCTGGTGGCGTCATTTAATTTTCTATAATCAATACAAACACGCCATCCTGTTACAGTCCTAGTAGGAATAAGCTCATTTTTCTCATTTGTGATGACAGTCATGCCACCCTTCTTAGGCACGCATTGAACTGGGCTTACCTATGGACTATCAGAAATTGGATAAATTAGACCTGCATCTAGCAGTTTAATAATTTCTTTCTTAACAACATCTTGCATATTAGGATTTAGTCTTCGTTGGCATTGCACATACGTTTTATGACCTTCTTCCATAAGGATTTTATGTGTTTAATACGAAGGACTTATTCCTTTAATATCATGAATTTTCCATGTAATAGCTGGTTATGAGCTTTTAGCACAGAAATGAGTTGAGATTTTTCATTTTCAGTAAGAGAAGACGATATTATTACATGTAATTCAGACTCACCATGTAAATAAGCGTATTCCAAATGGTTTGGAAGTGGCTTTAACTCTAATGTCGGTGGTTCTTCTATCGATGATTTGTATCGATATCTGTCTTCTTCTTTTAGCATTTGAATTTCTTCTGTTGTTGGTTCATATCCATTAGCCATAAGTGTAGCTATCATTTCAGTTTCATCAATTGGTTCAGTTCCTTCTCCTAAAGAACATTCTCCCGTTCCTTGTAATTCTGGAAATTCTTCTAACAATTCTGCATGTGATTCTATAGTTTGAATATAATAACATGTATCATCTGCAGATTGCAGTTGTTGCATGGCTCTATCAACTGAAAAGGTAACACTCTCATCCTCTATACTCAGGGTCAGTTTCTTACCAAACACGTCTATTATTGCTTTAGCCATGTTTAAGAATGGTCTTCCTAATATGAGAGGTACTCGAGAATCTTCTTCCATGTCCAGAATAACAAAATCTACTAGAAATACTAAAGTTCCAACTTTAACTAGCATGTTCTCCATTATTCCTCTAGGATATTTTACTGATCGATCGGCTAGTTGTATGCTTATTCGTGTTGGTTTCAATTCTCCAAGGTCTAGTTTAGCGTATAGTGAATACGGCATTAGATTTATACTAGCACCTAAGTCTGCCAATGCTTCTATTGAACTAAGACTACCCATAAAACATGGAATTGTGAAACTTCCTGGATCTGATAATTTTTCTGGTATCTTATTCAACAGCACTGCAGAACAATTAGCATTTATAGTAACAGCCGAGAGTTCTTCCATTTTCTTTCTATTTGTGATTAGATCTTTCAAAAATTTAGCATATCTAGGCATTCCTGAAATGACATCAATGAAAGGAAGATTTACATTTATCTGTTTAAACATATCCAAGAATTTGAATTGCTCGGCTTCAAGTTTCTCTTTTCTCATTTTACTCGGGTAAGGAAGTGGTGGTTGGTATGGTTTAACATAAGGTTTAGCCTTAACTGTGTTATCTTCATTAACCTTTTCAGCTACCGGTTCTTTTTCCTTATCTTGATCAGATTGTGGTTCTTGTGGAGTAGGAATAGCATTATCAGAAATTACAGGTATTTCAGGTGGTTTAAGTGTGATACCACTTCTTGTGGTAATGGCTTTAGCTGTTTCATTCCGGGGGTTAGCATTAGTATCACTAGGTAGACTTCCCGGTTTTCTTTCACCTATCAACCTTGCTAGGTTGCTCACTTCTTGTTCCAGATTTTGAATAGAAGCTTGTTGATTTCTAAATGCTTGAGCATTTTGTTCATTGGTTTGTTTCTGAGATGTAAAAAATTGAGTTTGAGATTCAACTAGCTTCAATATCATGTCTTCTAAATTTGGCTTTTTATCATCGGTTTGTGGTGGTTTATTTTGAAAAATAGGTCTTTGCTGATTGTAAGTATTGTTAGATACTTGTTAATTGATAGGACCTTGTTGGTTGTTGTATGGAACATTTCGGTTATAATTCTGGTTTTGATTGTAGTTTGGTCTTGGCGGTTGATAATTATTCTGATAATTATTTCCAGGCCTTTGGTTTATGTATGAAATATTCTCTCTTTGTTCCATTGTTAGTTCAATACTGAGACAATCTTTTGTCAAATGTGGTCCTCCACACTGCTCACAACTAATTCGTATTGAGTGAATATCTTTAGTCATCTTTTCCATTCGTCTCTCAACAGCATCTATCTTTGCGGAAATGGAATCTAAGTCATGGCTAGAATCGGCTCTAGCTGCTTTAGATGATCTAACGATATCTTTTTTTTGGTGCCACTCATGTGAGTGGGAAGCATTGTTATCAATAATTTTATAAGCATCAGTTGCGGTTTTCTTCATAATGGAACCACCAGCTGCTATATCGATGTCTTTTCTTGTAGTGATGTCGCATCCTTGGTAGAATATTTGTACTATTTGACAGGTGTCTAAACCATGTTGCGGACATCCTCTTAATAATTTTCCAAATCTGGTCCATGCTTCATATAGAGTTTCATTTGGCTTTTGTGTGAACGTAACAATTTCTCCTTGAAGTCTCACGACTTTAGATGCCGGAAAGAATTGTTTATGAAATTTTTCAACTAAAACATCTCATGTATCAATCGCCCCTTCAGGTAACGATTCTAACCAATCTTTGACTTCTCCCTTCAAAGTCCAGAGAAATAACATGAGATATATCTGTTCATCCTCCACTTCTCTTATTTTAAATAGTGTGCAGATCCTATTAAAGGTACGAAGATGTTGATTTGGATCTTCCTTCGGCGCACCACTAAATTGGCATTGATTAGTTACCATGTGTAGAATTTGTCCCTTGATTTCATAATCTGGCGCATTTATGTCAGGTTGAGTAATTGCGTGACCTTGGCCAGTGTGTTTAGCTCTCATTCGGTCTTCCATACTTAGAGGTTCCAGATTCTCCATGATTGAATTTGTTGAATCTGAATCACTATAGGATTCTGATTTAATGGTAGGTTCCTCAATAATCTCTGTTTGAATGATTGGTGGTTCCGGAGGAGAGATTAATGGTTCAGGATCTATGAATTGTCCCTGAATATTCTCCGAATTCTCAATTGTAAGGTTGGGTTCAAAAAATGGATTGTCGAAATTTGAATTAGAGTACTTGGTCGACTGGATGACGATTCTAAAGAAAAATCAACGGCGACAATATTTGCTAGATGTCTTGATAAAGTAACAGGTGGTGAGCGTACAAAAGGTGGTGAACGTTTTGCTCGGTGCATTCACTGAATATCCTATTAGTTATAAAAATAAGAAAAATTATATAAGTTATCAAATTAATAGACTTTTCTGATTTTGCCCACGTTTCGAATAGCCAAAAGATGCAGCAGAGGGGCATGATTCGTTTGGTCTCAATATAATTGAGTACTGTTTGGCTCCAATAACCCGGTCCACGTACAAATCCAACTATTACTACGAACAAAAAAATTTTGATGTCTATCAATTTAACCACTTAAAATAATTTTTCGTTAAAGTTTAAAGAAATTTAGAGAGAAGAAATAGAAAAATTCTATGTCCTAAAAACTAGAATGTCGAGAAATAAGAAAGAAAAAGAGCGCGTCGAAAAACGTCGAAAAATAAAAAGTCGAAAAATAAAAATAAGAATGTAGCGCGTCGAAACTTAAAAAGGAACTAAAAACTAAAAATTAAAAGTTGCGTCTAAAAATATTAAAGCTTAAAAGAAATTCTATATCCCAAATGGCAATAACTTAAAAAGGTACTAAAATATAAAAACGGCGTCGCAAAATTCTAAAGCACTTAAATCTTAGTCTAAAGAAAAAGCACTTAAGGGATTTTACGGCAAAGCCTAAAAATCTAGAAGTAAAAATAACTATGGCAAAAACTATGACTTGAAACTAAAAATGAGTGAAAAATACAAATATTATGCTAAAACGAATAAAAAGGTACAAAATATAAAAATATACTTAAAGTTGTAAAAAGTATAATTTTTATTAAAATATTATTTTTATATTATTTATTTAATAAAACTATTAATTTTATAATTTATTAAAACTAATTAAACTAATTAAAATAAATTAATTAAAAACTAAACTAAATTAATTAAATACTAAACCCTAATTAGGGTTTTAAATATATAATAATTATAATTATAATTAAACCCTAACTGTCGGCTGAGGTTACCAGGCCTGTCAAATCAGGTCATGCGATCGCATGGCCTGACCGTTGAAATACCATGCGATCGCATGGTCTACGAATTTGGGTCAGACTTTGGGCTGCTACAGTGATCGGGCCGAGTGCTTATTTTTTATTTTTTTTATGTTTTCTGATTTAGATATTTATATAATATATTTATATAAATTAAATAAAACTTATATTTTTACAAAATAAAAATAAAGAAACTTTATAGAACTTAAATATTTAACAAACTCTTAAAAATATATAAATTTTGTTTTTCTTTTTATATTTTCGAATATTTAAAACGTATTTTTATAAAAGCGTAGTTTTATAAAAGTAAACTAAAAATTAATAAAAATCTTTTTTTATATAGCGTTGCGCTTCCGGCATTTAAGCAAGAATGTCCCCGGTAGTGGCGCCAAAAATACTTGATGTGTGCGAGGTGTACTAGGAAATAGTATTATTTTTACAACGTAATACTATTAAATATGATACAATTTTACACAAGATATTTATTTATTTATAGAATGGATATACCTAAACCTTGCTACAACACTTATAGGCAGTGTACCTAATCATACAGTAGTGTAGTTTTTAGTAAGTCCGGTTCATTCCACAGGGATCTCTTAAACAAGCTTAACGCTATATATTTAAAAACTATATTTGTAAAAATACAAAAATATATATAAGTAATATTATTATTATAAAGGGGTTTTTTTCCGTTTAATGACCGGTTTGTCGATTTTAAAACTTTAGTCGCAGTTAAAACCTAATGTAAAAATAAATACAACTTAATTTAAAACGTAAAGTAAATAACGATAATGAAATTGCGATAAATAAAAGTGCGATAATTAAAAAGTACGATAATTAAAAGTGCAATTAAATACAATGACAATAAATAAAAGTGTAATAATTAGAAGTGCAATTAAATATGAAAATAAAGGAGTTATGCTTATTTAAACTTCCGTAATCATGATGTTTGACGTGTTGATTTTAGTTTATTCCCATGGGTTAATTGTCCTTTGTCTTGGATTATTTAATATGTCCGTCTGGTTTTTGTCCATAACAGTCCATCAGTCATAAATATAAAGTGCGAGTGTCCTCGTCAAATTATCCTTATATCCGAAGTCAAATATTCTAACTAAATGGGGACTTAAACTGTAACGAGGTCTTAATACTTTGTTTAATAATTACACCAGGATATCGACTGCGTATAACCCAAGGTTTTAATACTTTGTTATCAATTATGCCAAGTGTCCTTGTACATAATTTCACCCCTGTTTTAATAAGTCTATTAACTATTAATTCATTCCCGTGTCCGGTTAAATGAACGATTATTCGTTGGTATAAATACCCTGCCCATCGTGTCCGATCGAGTGTATATGGTAATTTATAGGGACGCCCAATTGTAAATCTTTATATTAACATTAACAAACTATCATTTAGTTAAACAAATATAAAGCCCATTAATAGCCCATAGTCTAATTTCCACAAGTGTGGTTCTTTTGTCCAAACCCCAATTATGGTACAAAGCCCAATTATGGTACAAAGCTCAATTACCCAATTTTAATATTTAGTCCAACATCACGATTACTTCGGCATTAAATAAGCATAATAATAACTTAGCTACGAGACATTAAATTAAAAATAACATTAACCATAACTTACAGTGATTAAAAATAGCGTAGCGTTACACGGACAGAATTTCGACTTACACCCTTACAACATTCGCTAACATACCCTTATTATTAGAATTTAAAATTAAAATTAAAATTATAATATAAATATAAATATATTTACGTATAGATAGAGAGATGGATTGATGGATATATTTTTCGTTCACCAAACTGCGAATTTATAGGACCTAGGGTTGAAAAAGTGTGCCATGCGATCGCATGGCTTTCTGCCTTCCAGGCCATGCGATCGCATGGCCAGCTGGTGAAGTTCACATGCCTTTATTTCTTTGCTTGCCGACGTTTATAAATAATAATATAATATATAAATAATTATAAGAATTATTTAAATATTATATTTTATTTATGTGCATAGTTAACTTGTAATTTTTAGTCCGTTGCGTCGAGCGTTGAGAGTTGACTTTGGTCCCGGTTCCGAATTTTCGAACGTCCTTGCGTATAATTTAATATCTTGTACTTTGCGTTTCGCGTCTTGTACTCTTGTAATTTTGAGACGTTTCTTATCAATAATTGGAACCTCTTTGATTGTATTTTGTACTTTTGAGCTTTTTGGTCGTTTGCGTCTTCAATTCGTCGAATCTATCTTTTGTCTTCACTTTTTATTATTTAAACGAATATCACTTGTAAATAGAACAATTGCAACTAAAAGCTTGTCTTTCTTGAGGAATAATGCTATAAAATATATGTTCGTTTTTAGCATTATCAGTAAGAATGCATAGTGTACTCACAAATTTTTGTAAACTTACTCGTTGTTCTACTTTAATTTGCAGTTGGTCCATTGTGGATGTGTCGCGTCGTGTCATTCGATCAATATTGTCTTCTGGATTTTGGTGGGGTGATATGCAGAGAATGTTCGAAGAAGAGTCTTGTTCTGGTATGGCGGAGTTCGCTTTTAGTTACGTAGTATAATATGTTGATATTCTACTACCAGAATTGAAAAACTAATGTTGTAAAATTTTAAACGTTATAGGCACGAAATCGTCGCTATGCACGTGAATTTCAAACTGATCCAAAAGATGAGCCGGATCTTGTCAAGAGAGTAGAGAGTAGAGATAGAACATATGTTAGTACCAAACCTGTTTTCAATCCTTTGTTTGAAAAAATACTGAGTACTACTGACGCTGATATTAGGTCACGTCACATTGTGATTCCAAAGAAATTAGCTGAGGTCAGACAACAAAGAATTTACATAATATTTATGTTATCATTTTCTGTGACGATTGGTCCAAATCCATATGGACGAACACGTCATTCATTGATTTCATTGCGAGGTATTTGACCTCTATGATACGTTTTGTAAACATTGCATTCTTTTGAAAAGGCACACCATAAATGAATATTTAAATCAAAGGTTTTCGACATCTAATGATTTCTACATATAGACAATCACCATAAATAATAGTTTACAACAGTACTTCCATTGACAATGCAGTCAAAATAAGATACATGGTGATGATTTGGTGAATGCAACGTTTCCTTGAAAAATATGTCATGCAAGACTCCATGCACATAGCTTGTCTAACATCTAAGCAAACAGCGGAAGACTTCTAGGAAACCTGAGAATAAACATGCTAACAAGTGTCAACACAAAGGTTGGTGAGTTCATAGTTTTAGTGTTTCGTATAATCTGTATATAAAAGTGGATCACAAGATTTTAGTTGTTTCATCCAGAAACATTTATCAATCGGTTCTACAAAATTGAGCACCCTGGTAACTAAACTTTAATGCTTATATAATTTGTACCCTTTGTATAATCATCTTAATAATACACGCAAACCAACGTGTACGCTTCTCAAATAGCATACGTCCGTTAAAAGGCTAGCGCTCTAGCTCGGACGGGGATATCAAGCCCTATGGATCCATATACTACTACTCGCGCCCACCAGTTCTTATAACTGGCAGTTACTAGTTACCAAAGCTAAGGGATTTTCGGTTCAAACTCAGTGTAGAATTTAGTATGTACTTGTATCCATTGCGTTTAAAATAAAGTGCATGTATTCTCAGCCCAAAAATGTAGAGAGTAAAAGGGATCATATGAAACTCACACAAAATTAGTTTTAGTATTTGTATCCATTTAGTAAAACAGTTTATAAAACTGCGCATGTATTCTCAGCCCAAAAATATAATTTGAAAAAGGGATCATATGAAACTCACGCATATAAATCTAGTATTTTCAGTATTTATAAACAGTCGCATGTATTCTCAGCCCAAAAATATATTGAGTAAAAGGGATCATATGAAACTCACAGTTTAATATTGATATACAATATTGCAGGAAAGCACGTAGACGCATCGGAGATGATAAACACGAGGTTTGATTCACAAAAATACCCCCGAACATTACCCATAATTTCCTTGGCAATAACCCATATTTTCCTTAGCTCTAGCTCGCTCGGAAACTCGTTTTGAAAATTACTTGGACAGTACTCCGTCGTAATATTTTATGTACATTATTATTTTTGTATCGCAAAAATAATAATACTAATAATAAGATTAATAAGATTAATAAGATTAATAATAATCTTAATAATAATAATAATAATAATAATAATAATAATAATAATAATAATAATAATAATAATAATAATAAATATTATACGGAGTAATATATATTTGTGTATGTGTGTTTGATTTTTCATTCGAGCAAAACACATGAATTTATAGTACCTGGCCTGGAATCTGGAGTCATGCGACTCGCATGGAAATGGCCTTCTGGCCATGCGACTCGCATGAGGACCAGGGACAGCTCACATTGTTTTGGCTCCTAGCTTGTCGACATAATATAAAATAAATATAAATATAATATATATAATTTAAATTAATTAATTATATATTATATTAAATTCACGTGCATAGTTGACTTGTAATTTTTGTTCCGATAAGTCGTACGTTGTCACTCGACTTATGTCCCGGTTCCGGTTTTTCGAACGCCCTTTCGTACGCTGAGAAAACTTGTACTTTACGTTTCGTGAATCATACCTTTGTCAAAATATAGTCTTAAATCATCCATAAAATATACCACTGTAGCAAAGTTACTTTCACTGTAGCAAATAGTGATTTTCAAAAACACTGTAGCATTTTGGGTACTGTAGCAATTTGAAATGTTACTATCGTTTACTAAATAACTTGAAATTATATATATGTATATATCTTTTTAATATATATAAATCAGTTTTTTTTAAATACACATTGGAAGTTATTTATAAATAAATTTTAATAATAAATATTTCAACTTATCATATATATTCAAATAGATATTTAAACCAATAAGTTTAATGTACGGTATCAAATAATTAATACATTGTTATCTTTTCAAGTTATAGTATATATGTATCTATTTACATATAATTGTTCGCGAATCGTCGAAAACAACCGAAAGGTATTTAAATATATAAAAGTAGTTCAAAAATTTTGAGATTCAGTTTTACAGACTTTGCTTATCGTGTCGAAAATGTTAATCATACAAAGATTAAGTTTAAATTTAGTCGAAATTTCCGGGTCATCACATTTTCACATATCCATATAGGATTGTATTTGATATACTGTACTAAATATTCACAATTTAGCAGATTTTTTTCCCAAAAAGTTTCTTAACCGAGAGGAATTATGATGAAATTTTTGGATATGGAAAACAAAGAATTGGAGTTTTGTTTCCGCTATTGGCCTACTAATCATGGTAGCAGAATATACATTTTAGAAGGTTTCAGAGATTTTTTAGTTCCAAGGAAACTGCAAGCAGGAGATACAGGTAACTTTTACCATTCTCGTGCATATACACTTTAAGAGTAATGGTTTTGACCCATTTACTTATGAATGGGCTGATTCTTGTTTAATGCAGAACGGGTCAAACAATAAAAATTAAGAAATTCAGATGAAAAGAAAAGGGTCAAATGTGTCAAAGATGTCAATCGTCAAGAAATATGTGTTTTAAATGTATGAACCAAGTTATCTTATTTAAATAATTGCATTATTGCTATTATAATAGTATTTCAGAAATCAAACCTGACTCTACCCATTTCTAACGAACCTGTCTTACCAGTAATCTGTCTGGTACACGCGCATTCACATAATATGGGTGCATGTGACATAGATTTAAACTTTTCTAAAGAAGGTGCGATTGATATTAATCAATAGTATTGTTCTATAATTAAGTTGGTCGATTTCTTTTCGCCACAAACGTTCTTCAATAATTGCAACTCCTTTGTAATATATTTCTTTTCAGTGTCATTTTATCAAGTGGAACCAGGGGGAATGATTGCAATTGGATATAAGAAAACTTCTGTTGTAAAACCACCTCATAAGGTATGAGATACAATATAGTTATAATTTAATGATTTAAAAAGGGAATGTACTAACCACCCGATTACTCATAATATGAGTTAAACTCTTTTTGCCACTAGCCTTAGACAATATGTATAATTTTTAACATTTATTTTTCAACATTGTGTGACCTGCTGTCTAATGGTTTCCAGTGGTTTCCAGCCGTCATCTAGATGGCTCTGTTACAGCCGTCATCTAGATGTTCAAAGCTGCCGACGTTGACAACGCGTATGGAAGTGGCAAACTTGAACACGATGACAGCCGCCAACTTCCACCAACCTTCTTCGTTCACACCATTCACCGCAATAGAATTTTTGCTATAAATAGAGATGCAAACTTTCATTGTAAATCATCCCAAAATCACTCAGAGAAGTGTAATCACAACCTAGATAGTGTGTGTGAGTTTGAGAGTTTTTTTTTTTTTTTTAGAGTTTTGTAAATACTCGTGTAATCTATTCTTGTGAGTAATAGAGTTATTTTCTCTCAAATTTATATCTCCCAACGTCCAGGCAATCCTCTCTTCCTAACAAGTGGTATCAAGAGCTTGGTTAGAGACGTTGGTTGAGTTTTTGGGTCTTCTGAAGTCTCGTCGAACCGAGTCCAACGCAAAAAACGGTGACTTAAACGGAGTTATAACGAGCCCAGAAAACGCGGTCAAAGTTTGGTCAACTCGCCATAATCTCGCCGGAGAAGACGACCGGTGTCGGAATTTTCGCCGGAGAAGAAAGTCCTGTAGTAATTCACTGTAGCAGCCCTGTAGCAATTCACTGTAGCAGCTGGCTGTGACGACCCGGAAAATTTCGACTAATTTTAAACCAAACTCTCGATACGATTTTTGTATTTTGACACGATAAGCAAAGTCTGTTAGTTTAAGTCTCAAAAACTTTGAACTGTTTCTATATATGCAATTACCTTTCGACTGCTCTCGAAGATTCATGAATCATTTATCGTAAATAGAAATACATATATATAGAATGTAAAAAGCATTAAATATTTAATATATATTATACAACATAATTAATAATATGTAATATTGATATATTCAATTTAAATTTAATAATAAAGATAGTTGTTGTATTAATATTATTATTATTACTTTATTAACATTAAAATTAATACCATTAAATAATTATGAAAGTTTATACATTTAAATTGTTATAATTATTATCAATTGCGTTATCATTAATTTAATTGTTATTATTATTAGTATCATTATAATTAGTAGTATTATTAATTAACACTTATTATTATTAGTATGCTTATTACTACTAAATATTATTATTATTGTTACTAGTATTGTTATTAATAAGATTATCAATATTATTTTATTAAAATTATCATTATTGTTAGTAATAATATTATCATACTATTATCATTTATTATTAATAGACTAGTTATTAATAACAATATTATTGTTAGTAATATTATTATTTGTATTATTAATAGATGTAATATAATTATGTTTGTAAATATAAAAATCTATAGATTTCATATATATAATCGATTATATGAATACAGAAATATAATCAAGCACATTTGTATATATAAGATACGGTTGTATATATATAAATATATATATACAGATATAAATATGTATAAATACTGATATACACTTTTAAACACTGTTAAATACGCCTGATTTTTTTGAATCCAGAATCAATTACAAATAGCTATTAAACTGTGCCATAATCTCTTTTACATCTACAAATCGATTTCCTTGTCTCAGTATCAAACAAAATCGGTTAAAGGTAGACATCTGCTTTCAATTTTTTATTCTTCATTCGTACATGATGAAACAGAAACTGTCGACGACCTTTGGCTTTAAACAAAGGAATGATACCTGTACTCTCACAATCATTCTATTGTTTATCATCACTATCAATTACACCAAATTCAATTTGATGAATTTACGAAGAAAAACCAAGAAACCTTCGGTACCCTCACCATCAAAGGCTACTAGTTTCCGTTACTGTTTTTGACTGAGATCAAAGATCAACCACCACTGTAACCACACGCCACCATGTCACCCTACAATACTCTAATCCGCCACACTAAACCAACTAATACTTGCTACAAATCTTTCTTACTCGATCACCTCAACCACAACACATAATTACCATCGAACCCAGGCGGAGACATACGTAACACTATCACTATCATTTCTGTTTCTGTTATTCGACAAGAACCTGCTGCTATGAAAAAGTTCTTGTTGCAACCACCGCACACCTGCTGCATTATAGTTTATTTTATAACCGATCGAGATGAGGTGAGATGTTAAAGTTAATATTGATGGTATGTTGATGCCACTACTAGATCAATCTTGAACAAATATAATTGCTATTGTTGTTCCCTATTGTCAATATTTATGGAACAAAAACAATACCACTTGACAACACTTTAGTTAGTGGGATTACAAGGTATTAAATAAATTATATTAGGTGGGGTTGATGAATGAATTAGGAAATATATTAGTGGTAGGACTTTGCATTTTTTTTTCTATTACCGACACCTTAACCAAATAACCCCACCACTCATGACTACACAATGCCATCTAATTTGGCTCTTTTCTGTTGGCTTCAAAAACAAATGGATGAGGAACAAATGATGCTGTTACGGAGTAATATTAAATAATCTAGTGATAAAAACAACAATGATAAGTGAGGTTAGGAAGATGACTAGGTGCCTGTGGAGCTAAATACAATTTATGTTGGCCGACAATTAGACTTAAAGGGACATTCTTTTTTTTTACTTTAGGCATGGGACATATTGTAAATTTTATGGCCGACCACAAGTTGTGTAGTGAGCTGGATTTATTGCATGGAATGATCCGTAATTGAATGCTTCACAGAACTTTAGTTAGGAGGTTAAAAGAAGGAAAAAGAATGATGATATAGCGACTTTGATGATGATGATATGTTGTGTTTTGTTACCACACGAAACTCTCACACACTTAACCATCTAACAATTTATTTAGTTTACTTCGGCCGTAATTCTATAATGTTATGGGACTTAGCAGGTGGGCCGTGAACTTGTTTTTGCTGTTGCACATATAAATAAAGGAAGTTGATATGTTTGATGATGATGTAAACCGTGGTGATGATAATTAATGTAGGATGATTAGATGATTAAGATTATGATTAGAGAATGATATTGTTAAATGAAAATGATGATGGGATCATAATGATATTGATAAATGAAACCCGATCTTATATGGTATGATGATTATGATTATGTTATAAAGAAAATAACATAAAGCATGTGGTGTTGTTGTGCTCGAACAAGAGGTCACGGGTTCGAGCCCGGGCTGGGGCATTTCTTTTAGGAAAAGAAGGAGAAGAAGGAAACAGGGTTTTATGGCTTAAAAGGTTTAATGGGCGATTTATGACAGGAAATAAATGAATAGAGGAATGGTTAAGGATATTTGTGGGTTAGCGAGAGGTCTCGGGTTCAAGTCCCGCATTTGTCATAATTGATATCTTTTTAAAGGTAGTCCTTTTATTATTACTTTTATTATTATCTTAATTATTATTATTATTATTATTATTATTATTATTATTATTATTATTATTATTATTATTATTATTATTATTATTATTATTATTATTATTATTATTATTATTATTATTATTAGTATTATTATTATTATTATTATTATTATTATTATTACCAATTTTGATATCATAATTATTATATTATTAATATTAATATCATTAATACTACTATATATAAGAGACATATTAACAGTTCTTACATAAATACTTATATACAACAAATTTGATATTTTTAATATAATATTAATATATATATATATATATATATATATATATATATATATATATATATATATATATATATTGATATAATTAAATGTATAAATTTTAATCATCTTAAATATATATAAAATAAATACATATAACATATACCTTAAGATATAATATAAGTATATATTTTTTTAAATGGAATTTAATATAAATTATATAAACTATAAACACATAATTAATATATAAAGGAAATTATGTGATTTCCATTATATGTTTTAATAGATCTACAATTGATATAGGTTCATGAATCCAAGGCTAACCCTGCATTGTTCAATATAGTCATATGTATTTTTACTACAAAATACATTACGTGAGTTTCATTTGCTCCCTTTTTAAATGCTTTTGCAATATATATTTTTAGGACTGAGAATACATGCGCTTTTATAACTGTTTTACGAAATAGACACAAGTAATCAAAATTACATTATATGGTTGAATGATCGAAGCCAAATATGCCCCTTTTAGCTTGGTAGCCTAAGAATTAGGGAACAGACCCCATAATTGACGCGAATCCTAAAGATAGATCTATTGGGCCCAACAAGCCCCATTCTGGAATTTGGAATGCTTTAGTACTTCGATTTTATCATGTCTGATGGGTGTCCCGGAATGATGGGGATATTCTATATGCATCTTGTTAATGTCAGTTACCAGGTGTTCAATCCATATGAATGATTTTTGTCTCTATGTATGGGACGTATGTTTATGAGAAATGGAAATATGAAATTTTGTGGTCTATTAAAATTATGAAATGATTATTTATGATAAACTAATGAACTCACCAACCTTTTGGTTGACACTTGAAAGCATGTTTATTCTCAGGTACGAAAGAAATCTTCCGCTGTGCATTTGCTCATTTTAGAAATATTACTTGGAGTCATTCATGGCATATTTCAAAAGACATTGCATTCGAGTCGTCGAGTTCATCAAGATTATTATTAAGTCAATTATAGTTGGATATATTATGAAATGGTATGCATGCCGTCAACTTTCGTTGTACAGAAAGATTGTCTTTTAAAATCGAATGCAATGTTTGTAAAATGTATCATATAGAGGTCAAGTACCTCGCGATGTAACCAAATGTAATGTATTCATCCAGATGGATTAGGACGGATCATGAAAGTTGGTATCAGAGCAGTGGTCTTAGCGAACCAAGTCTTGCATTAGTGTGTCTAACTGATAGTTCTTTAGATGCATTAGTGAGTCTGGACTTCGATCGTATCTGCATGTCAAAACTTTGCTTATCATTTCATGTCAAAAATCATCTACTTATCATCCTTAAAAAATTACCTGCTTATCATTCCTAGTCTAGACACATCTTACTGCATTGATTGCATGAATACTGTATAGACAAATCCATACTTAACGTATCTGTTGCTGTAGACTTTATCTGACACGTTTCCTTAATTTCCTCCGTAATCTACGGGATCTTCTGTACTATATTAGATATTCTATATAATTAGAATATTATCCGATAACTGAAAATTATTTCA
Source organism: Rutidosis leptorrhynchoides (assembly GCF_046630445.1). Taxonomy (NCBI): domain Eukaryota; kingdom Viridiplantae; phylum Streptophyta; class Magnoliopsida; order Asterales; family Asteraceae; genus Rutidosis; species Rutidosis leptorrhynchoides. The sequence goes on from NC_092339.1 coordinate 12,419,812, forward strand.
TATCGAAAATCCTCTAACTGATCATAAGAGATGGATCTTACACCTAGCTTGGATTCCATTAGTTCCGGAAGCAATTTCAAAATGCGTATTGAAGTAGACTCCGAAGTCAATGAACCCGAAGTGTCTCCACCGTTTAGCTATTTTTCTTTCTGGAGGAGATGGGGGTGGGTCTGAGACTTACTCACTCGATGGAGAAATGAAGAAGGCGAGCCCTACCACGAACCAAACTTACCTCCTAACATTGGAGAAAACGATGTACTCACCGGTGAACCTATGCGCAACACTATATTCACCCTTCTTGCTAAAGTTTTCCACCTCGAAGGTCACATTACTGCAATCTCAGAAAATATTCAACATCTACTTCCGAATACCAATCGAAGGAGAATATTAGAAGAAGTTGGGGAACTTCGAATTGATAATCAAGATCTATCGAATCAGATGAGTGGATGGATAGAAATGATAGAGGGCAGGATAGAAACCCTGACAAGAATGGTGCGTGATTTACAAGCTATACTTACTACACCAACATCATCATCAACCTCAGCACCAACAACACTTGTAGTACCGACATCAACAGTACCACCATCAGCAGCACCAGCAGCATAACTAGTACCAACAACAACAACAACATCATCATCACACGTCTCAACCTCGCAATCTATACCTCAAGCATAATCATCGTTCTACGAATCGTTCTACATAAACTATCTTCGTCCTTCATGGCGATTATGTAATCTCTAATGTTTTAGAGATTATGTACTCTAGTTCTAGCCATAAATCTGATGAGTTTAATATCACATTGACTCATTAAATCCATGATTACTTCTGAAGAAAATATATATGTATATATGTTTTCATAAAGATTGTAATTAAAATTTTTATTGTACAAACTGTTAATGGTGAAAATATTTTAATGGGTAGGTAATACCCTAGAAATATTTAGATTTCACATTAATAAGTTACACTGTACATTCTTCGAATCCGATTCAACAGTCATTTACTATCCTACTTACACCCACAGATATATGTATTCGTTCATCGCAGAATAATCATTTTCATTCAATTTCATATTTGGATTTTGACCTATCAGAATCCAATAAGTGGCATAATGAAGAAAAACATTTGACAAAACAAAATTTGTTAGAAATAGACAAATTAACTATGAGAAATTTTGTTAAGAATCCACGCTAACTGTTCCTAGCTAACTGATTACATTTTATTTATCGCAATTTATATTCTCACAATTTTATTTATCGTCATTTAATCTCTGTTATTTATTTTACGCACTTTAAATATCGGGACACGTATACAAGGTTTTGATATATCATATCGACGCATATATATATATTATTTGGAATCACCATAGACACTCTATATGCAGTAATGATTGAGTTCTCTATACAGGGTTGAGGTTGATTCTACAATAATATATATACTTTGAGTTGTGATCGAGTCTGAGACATGTACACGGGTCACTAGACGTATTAATTAATTCAAATATTATATATTAAACTATATATGAATTATTGGACTGTTAACTGTGGACTATCGACTGTGGGTTAACAATATTGGACAATTAAAATGAATTAAAATATTGAATATAACATATGAAACTAAATAATTCTTCAAGTTTGCCACTTGATTTCATCTTAAACCTCATTTGTATCTTGACGATCCCAATCTGCGCTCAAACCTTTCATGATTCTTGAAAACACCTCAATAGAAAGGATGATCTAACCACATGTTATCTACAAAAGGGAGAACCTGTGCATATGGGCATGCACCTGGAAAACTCTCAAAAACCTGAGTAAACGTTTAACACGTATCTGTGTTACCTCCTTTGGTGTTGTTATCACCAAAAATAACTTTGCAATTCCTTTTCAAATTAGACAATTTTGTCACAGCTCCAGCAAGTCAACTTCGACGTTTCATTCGAAACAACCCTATTATAACCTTGATATATATATGCGTGCTCTTTTATTGTTACCGGGAAACCTTTTATATTCTACCTTATTACCAGCAGACGTACCAGCAAACTAGTTACTTCTTGACTTAAATCTCTCTGATAAATCATTATATTTATTCATTAAAACCCTATCATATACTCATCCGCATCTTGTAACGAGAACTGACATACCAATTACCGGGAATTAGCAATCAATACTTTGAAAACTCACAGCATATCTACTTCAACAGTTATATGTATAACATTCATCTCTTAGAATTATGATCTTTCATTCTGAAATTTTGAAAAGCACTCAGTCTACAAATCAATACTCTGAATATTGAAAGAGCTGAAAGAAGCAGCAGAAACCGTAGACAACCGTAAACGACCTTAATCATTGGAAGTTGATGATAAAGAATAGTATGTTGGAAAAGCTCAGAAAAGTTGGAACTGGAAAACGAATTGAGCTAACCACGAAGGACACCAAGGACAAATACAAGGACCAAACCCTATATTCAAAGGATCCAGGTAATTCTGGATTCGATGAAATCTTTAGAGAATATCTTGCTCCGAGGTCATGTTAAAATCTTGCGGAAAATCTTTTTTCATCAACCATCGAACTTAGAAATCCCAAAATATCATCATAAATATCTTCGATATTTCTGAAGATATTTTCATAAATATTCTCATCCGAAATTATCTATCTCCTCGTGCTATCTATGTTACATCATAAAAGAAACTGTTTTAGTTTCTATCATTCTGTAAAATTTGAGTTTAAATTATGAATGTTTCTGGAGTAGTGTTAGGAACTGATGCATGAGTTAGTATAATATAATGACACTTGATCAACGTGATTATATTACAGTAAGTCATGTTGAGTTTCTAATGGAACGTGATGATTCACAGATCTTAACGTCATCATGTGCCATGTTACATAACTCTTTCATTCTGCTTAACCTCTGAACATATCAAGAAAGTATATTCTTGATAGTTCTATTCTCAGTGATTCTGGTAATTTGACAAATCAAATCGTGCTATTACGTTCTTTCTTGTTTAGAACATTAAGTTCATTCGAAACTCCATACTTACGAATTCTGGACCATTACTCGCTGTGATGACCCGAAAATTTCTGACCAAATTTAAACTTAATCTTTGTATGATTAACGTTTCCAATACGATAAGCAAAGTCTGTAATGTTGAGTCACGAAAGTTTTGGAACTATATTCATATAATCAATTATTCTTTGACTGTTCTCGACGATTCACGAACAATATATATATAACTTAATGTGCATATATATATATATATATATATATATATATATATATATATATATATGATTTCAAGTTATTTAGTAAATGATAGTAACATTCGTTTGTTAATTCGATTGATATTTAGATAAGTGAACTAAAACGTTTAAGATGAACAAGTAAAACACTAATTTGCTACAGTAACTTTGCTACAGTAAAACACTATTTCAAAATGAAAATGTATATATATATTTTACAAGGTGATAAAATAAAATATTAACTTAATATTAAAACGATTTGATTTAAAATAATATTATTAAATATATATTAATAAATAGCGAGACGATGATTTATAGAAGTAAATGACCAAAACACTCAAATATATAAGTTATATTTCAAGTGGTATGATTTATGGATAATTTAAATCTATATTTTGACAAAGGTACGATTCGCGAAACGTAAAATGCAAGTTTTATAAGTAAACGAAAGGGTATTCGAAAAACCAGAACCGGGACATAAGTCGAGTGACGATGTACGACTTATCGGAACAAAAATTACAAGTCACCTATACACGAGAATATAATCTAATATATAATAATTAATTTAAATTATATATATTATATATATTATTAATAAATATGTCGACGAACAAAAATACAAAAGTTTGTGAGCTGGATCCTCAGGCCATGCGATCGCATGGCCAATGCTCCTCAGACCCATGCGATCGCATGGGGTACTTTTTCAGGCCAAGTCTATATAAAGCGATCGAATTCAGTTTTTGTGATTCATATTCTTTCATCTTACACTCCGTATAACTTATTATTATTATTATTATTATTATTATTATTATTATTATTATTATTATTATTATTATTATTATTATTATTATTATTATTATTATTATTATTATTATTATTATTATTATTATTATTATTATTATTATTATTATTATTATTATTAATATTATTATTATTATTATTATTATTAAGATTAATATTATTATTAATCTTATTATTATTAGTAGTATTATACATAAAATACTACGACGAGGTCATGAGCGTGTCACTTTCAAAATGGTTTTCGAGCGGGATAGAGCTAAGGAAACTATGGGTTATAGCTATGGAGGTTATGGGTAATGTTCGTGGGTATTATTTTGCAAGTCAAACCTAGTGTTTATCATCTCTGTTACGTCTACGTACTTTTCTGCAATATTGAATCACAATATTGATACGTGAGTATTCATATCTTATCTTTTATATATTAATAATGTATCCATGTCTAGTGCTCGAGTATATATGTTTATGCATGCTTGTATGCTAAATTTCGTCGTTAAACAGTTTATAATGAATCACGAATTAAATACATATATTACTGATAAAAGGTATATGATATGCATGTTTTTGGAAAGCTGGTGAAAAATCAATAACTTTTCATTTAGAAATCGCGTAATTTCGGTGAACGAATCAAAAGATATGATCAACTGAATTATGATTGACGTTAATTGGAATTGCTTTTGAATCTGCAATTAATATTTAAATAACTTGTTTGTAAGATTGATAAATTGGATTTTTGAATATTACCAACCGAGTAAATGAATCCTTATATAAGGCACGTCTCGTTTTGTTAAATTATTGTCAAAATTGACTTTTTGAAACGACTTTGGATAACTTTTGTATGTCGATCTCGAGCATTAGGATTGTGATACACTATGACCTGACCTAGCTTGATAGACATTTATTGACCAACATATGTTCTCTAGGTTGAGATCTACGGTTATTTGGTAATCCGAGTTTCGGTCACATTTTGGTGAACGACTTTATATGCTGCTAAGGTGAGTTTCATTTGCTCCCTTTTTAATTGCTTTTGCAATCTATATTTTTGGACTGAGAATACATGCACTTTATTTTAAACGCAATGGATACAAGTACATACTAAATTCTACACTGAATTTGAACCGAAAATCTCTTAGCTTTGGTAACTAGTAACTGCCAGTTATAAGAACTGGTGGGCGCGAGTAGTAGTATATGGATCCATAGGGCTTGATATCCCCGTCCGAGCTAGAGCACTAGCCTTTTAACGGACGTATGCTATTTGAGAAGCGTACACGTTGGTTTGCGTGTATTATTAAGATGTTTATACAAAGGGTATAAAATATATATACGTTAAGTTTAGTTACCAGGGTGCTCAATTTCGTAGAATATTTTGATAAATGTTTCTGGATGAAACAACTGAAACTTGTGATTCACCTTTATATACAGATAATGCGCAACATTAAAACTATGAACTCACCAACCTTTGTGTTGACACTTTTAAGCATGTTTATTCTCAGGTCTCTAGAAGTCTTCCGCTGTTTGCTTATATGTGATACAAGCTATGTGCATGGAGTCATACATGCTTTATTCAAGAAAACTTTGCATTCACAAAATCATCACCGTGTATCTTATTTTGACTGCATTGTCAAAGGATGTATTATGGTAAACTATTATTTATGGTGATTGTCTATATGTATAAATCATCAAATGTTGAAAACCTTATAAATTGATATTCATTTATTGTGTACCTTTTGAAAAGAATGCAATGTTTACAAAACGTATCATATAGAGGTCAAAACCTCACTATGAAATCAATGAATGACGTATTCATCCAAGTGGATTTGGATGGGTCGTCACAGTTGGTATCAGAGCGTTGCTCCTAGTGAACCAGGTCTTGCATAAGTGTGTCTAACTGATAGTTGTTAGGATGCATTAGTAAGTCTAGACTTCGACTGTGTCTGCATGTCAAAAGTTTTGCTTATCATTTCTTGTCAGAAATTACCTGTCTATCATCTTAAGTCTAAATGCATCTTATTGCATCGATTGCATAGATAGTGTATAGACAAAATTCATATCTTGGCATATCTATTACAGTAAACTTTGACTGACATCTTCCGTAAAATCCTCCGTAACTTATGGGATTCTAGTATTATAAATACATATGTAAACTATGTATGGAGGAATACCAAATTAGTCCTATAATCTATTTATTCCAAAAATCTTTTCCTTGATTACACAAAATGGATCCTGTGTCTAGTTCAAATTCCTCATATTCCGACAGCTATTCCGATATGGATTTCCACTCGAGCTCCGAAAGCAGTGTGATCGGAAGGGATCAACCAATTAGCCATAATCTATTCTGGATGAATTGGAGATAGGTTCGTAGCCTACTTAATCATTGGAGACAAGACGAAGGTAATCCCTTCCATCCACTACATTCACCTCTTGGCGAAGAACCTGAAGCACTTACCGGCGAACCTATTCGTAATACTATTTTCTCTCTCATTTCCAGAGTATCTCATCATGATTATATACTATCCCATATTATAAATCTTATTTATCCGATCGTCTGAAACACCGATCATCCCGGTATAATAGAAGAAGCAACGAGCTTCGTGCTCGGGTAGTGGCTTTGAAGAATATGGTACAAGGGTTACGAACACCATCAGCAGCACCAGCAGCATAACCGGTACCACCATTATCAACACCAACAGGATCATTACCACCACCAACAACCACATCCGCATCACACGCCTCCACATCATAATCTGTACCTCGGATATCAACATCATACGCACCATAGATACCAAGAAGTACCAGCAATAACAAACGATGAAGTATGGATTCATAATTTCATCGAAGAAACATTCTACGGCGATTATGTAATTTCTAAAAGTTTAGAGATTATCTATTCTAGCCTTAACCCTAAATTAGATAGAGTAGAAACCCTTATCAGAATGGTGTAAGATACAAGCTAGACTTGTTTTACCAACAGCATCAACAGTACCCTTAGCCTCACCAGCACAGTTAGTGCTGTCAACATCGTCAGAATCAGCAGCACCTCTAACATCACAAGCTCCGTCAGTTCAAGAAAGCACCGTGGACATCATTACGAGTCAACAACGAGTATATTGTATCAATGAGTTATGAAGTAATAACTCAATTCATCTAAAGAATTTATATGTATATCTTATATATATAAATTTTAAAACCATCATGAATCTTTTCGTACTAAGCTATTACGTGTGAATTTTAAGGGGTAGATACTACTCGGTTAATTCATATTACTAATATGCTATGATGTACATCCTTCGTTAACAACTTAACCATCGTTAACTACAAATCTCTGTTTCAACTCAATGAATTCCATTTTCTAATAAACCAAGTATATTATTCAATTACATAATTGATTTTATATTTTCATTTTCGATGTACTCAAAACTTTCCAGAAAACATCATTTGTGCCTTGTAAGGTTCACAAAAATTCCACGAGCATCAACATCCTTCACCGAGGAATAAGAATAAATAATGAAGTATTGATTTCATTAGTGAAATACTCCGCGAAGATTATGTAATCCTTAATGTTTTAGAGATTATTCATTCAAGTCAAAAATCAAATGAGCTTAATATGATATTAACTCATCAAATCTGTATTACATCTGAAGAAAATATACATACATATATTTTCATAAAGACGGTAATAAAAATTCTTTTGTACAAAGTATTAATTGTGAAATCTTTAACGGGTAGGTAATACTCGGGAAATATGTAAGTTCACAATTAATATGTTATACTGTACATTCTTCAACTTTGATTCAAAAATTATTAACTATGCTCACAGAGATATACAATCGTTTCCATACAAATTCAATTACATATTCTGATTTTGAAAAATCAGAATCCAAGCCAAGATTTAACGGAAAACATCACTCTTAGATTCTTACATCTTTCAAATGCTATACTTTGACTTCAAAACTGTGCTAGAACATCACTTCTATTCATAAACCCAAAAAAAAAAAATATTTGTATCGTTCAAAATTCTAGAACATTATATGTATCTTGACAATTACAATCTTCATGCAAACCCTTCAAACTTTTGAAAACACCTCGGATTGATAACCGACGATTCGGTTATGATAACTTTGAATGCTGATGAAGCAGCAAAAAAACTGTAAACGACCTTAACAGCCAAAAATTTGATGATAAAGAATAGTGTGTTGGCAAAGCTCAGAAAAAGAGAAGGTTTGGAACTGGAAAACGGATTGACCAAAGTATGAAGGAGGCTGTGTGAAATGTCCCGTTCATATTGATTATAAACGTTCCATATTAATTGATTTCTTCGCGAGGTTTTGACCTCTATATGAGACGTTTTTCAAAGACTGCATTCATTTTTAAAACAACCATAACCTTTATTTTATCGATAAAGGTTTAAAAAAATATTACGTAGATTATCAAATAATGATAATCTAAAATATACCGTTTACACACGACCATTACATAATGGTTTACAATAAGAATATATTACATCAAAATAAGTTTCAAGAATGCAGTTTTTTCATAATATCATACAAGCATGGACTCCAAATCTTGTCCTTATTTTAGTATGCAAAAGCGGAAGCTCTTAATAACCACCTGAGAATAAACATGCTTAAAACGTCAACTAAAATGTTGGTGAGTTATAGGTTTAACCTATATATTATCAAATCATAATAATAGACCACAAGATTTCATATTTCAATATACATCCCATACATAGAGGTAAAATTCATTCATATGGTGAACACCTGGTAACCGACATTAATAAGATGCATATAAGAATATCCCCAATCATTCCGGGAAATCCTTCGGACATGATAAAAACAAATTCGAAGTACTAAAGCATCCGATACTTTGGATGGGGTTCGTTAGGCCCAATAGATCTATCTTTAGGATTCGTGTCAATTAGTAGATCGGTTTACTATGTGATGACCCGGGAATTTCCGATCAAATTTAAACTTAATCTTATGTGATTTCGACACGATAAGCAAAGTCTATTAAACTGGGTCTCATAATGTTTGAACTATTTTCATGAATACATTTGACTTTGACCAGTCCCGACGATTCACGAACAATTGGATGTAATTAATTATGTATTTAATTATATAAATAAATATAAAAGAAAGTATATATAATAAATTGAAATTATAAAATGTAAACGTTAAAATCTAATATGTAAAATAAAATACAAAGTAATTAAGTATAATTTAAAATGGATCTATATAAATATATATAGGATTATATGTATATGTATTATTATTTAGTTACCATTATCATTATCATTAGAAATCTTTATATTTATTATAGTTATCATTATTATAATAAATAATACAGATTATTATCCTGAATAATATTATATTTATCATCTTTATAGTTAAAAACAATATTATTTTTATTATCATTATTTTTTTATTATTATTATTATTAATATAATTATAAGTTATTAATAATAACAAGATAAGATCATACGTACGGTATACATAAAAACGAATACTGATGTATGAAAGTATATATAGATATGCATATACAGATATACATTTTATATTATATATATATATATATATATATATATATATATATATATATATAAAGCAGTATTTTTATTTTAGTAAATAATAGGAAAATTACATGAATATATATATATATATATATATATATATATATATATATATATATATATATATATATATATATATATATATATATATATATATATATATATATATATATATATATATGTAAAAGAATCAAAAACCATTGCTTATCGCTATCCAGCTGTTTAGGACTTTGTCTGTGTCTCCATCCATCAGACTTTTAGTTTTAATTATTATTATTATTATTTTTATTATTATTATTATTATTATTATTTTTCTTCTCTTTTCCTGCTGGACACCCGTGAAACCTGTCCACCATCATCAACCCTACATATTGACTTGCTCGTGTATTGTTGTATAATCAAACAATTAGACCATATCAAATATATTCCACTTCTGTTAGCTTATAAGAAAAACGAGTTCTTTATATATATTATTTTTTTTCTTTTTTCTTTCTTCCTTTTCTCATACGCAGAACCCATTTAACCATTTATTTAATTTCGAATCAATTTGAAAATGTGTAAATGCAATCATGTTTAAAACCTTCTTCTAAAACTATCTGTAAATTTTCAGTTTCCAATTCCTAATATCGAACACGAATTTTTGAGTCAAAGTTTGTGAGTAAAAAGTCAAACTTTGTTCTTCAAATCAAATTCGGAATATTCGTGATGTTTCTGTTCCAATTAAGGTTTTATAAAAATTTTACGAAGCAATTGAAACCAAGTTTGTGTTATAACAATAGTCTAAAATACGATCGAAAACAAAAATCATTTTTTTTTGTTGAACAGCGACGAACCAGAAGCAGCAGGCATTTTCAGTTTTTAAATTTTTTTTTTTTCAAATGATACAAATACTTAATAATGATATTTTTGATTATTTTGAAGAATATAAACCTTTGTATTTTGATTAATTTGTTTAAGGATCGAGTTTATTTAAAGAAGAAGAAGATGACTAGGGACAGAGATGATATCGGGTTATATATAATTAGAGGGGGGTTTATTCCAGAAAAACAGACACATCTTAATGGTTATGGGACGAGGGGTGTAGAAGGGAGGTCGAGGGTTCGAGTCCCGACTTGGACGGTTTACATTTTTTTTAAGCATTTAAAGGTAGTACACTTATTAACTTATTGTTATTACTATTTTTATTATTATTATTATCATGAATTATTATTATTGTTGTTATTATTATTTTTATTAGATATAATATTTAATGTTATTATTATCATTATTCTAATTATTATTAGTAACCTAGTTACTAGTAAGGTTGACACTATTATAACTACAAATATAATAAGTATTATTATAATAATAATTATTATTATTATTATTAATATGATTAAGATTGTTGTCATTAGTAATATATAATCATTTATATTGTAGAATATTATTGTATTATTAATATTAGCATCATTTTAAAATTTTTTTAGTATTAATAATATTGATATAAGCATTACTATTAGTACTAGCACTTCGTTAACATGAAAATCATTAACAAGTATTATTGTTATTGAAAATTAATATAATTATTAATAAAAGTATCAATACTTTAAATTTATATTTTTATAAAATCTATTATTAATACTATCATTAATATAATATTTAATAGTACCATAAAAATTATTATTATTATCAGCATAATTATTTTAAAGTTATTATAACTAGTATTTTATAAACAAAAGAATAATTACATAAAAGTATATCTAATATACATACCTTAACTATATTAAAATTTTATATACAAAATAAATACATTTGATTAAGTAATGAAATATACATAAGTTATTAATATAAAAATTATATCACTAATAATACTATATATATTTATTCGATTACGATTAAATGTATTAATATATATACATAAATGATATAGGTTCGTGAATCCGAGGCCAACCCTGCATAGTTCAATATTGTCATATGTATTTTTACTACAAAATACATTAGGTGAGTTTCATTTGCCTTTTTACCCTTTATATTTTTGGGCTGAGAATACATGCGCAATTTTTATAAATGTTTTACGAAATAGACACAAGTAATCGAAACTACATTATATGGTTGAATTATCAAAATCGAATATGCCCCTTTTTATTAAGTCTGGTAATCTAAGAATTAGGGAACAGACACCCTAATTGACGCGAACTCTAAAGATAGATCTATCGGGCCCAACAAGCCCCATCCAAAGTACCGGATGCTTTAGTACTTTGAAATTTATATCATGTCCGAAGGAGGATCCCGGAATGATGGGGATATTCTTAGATGCATATTGTGAATGTCGGTTACCAGGTGTTCAATCCATATGAATGATATTTTTGTCTCTATGTATGGGACGTATGCTTATGAGAAATGGAAATATGAAATCTTGTGGTCTATTAAAATTATGAAATGATTATTTATGTTAAACTAATGAACTCACCAACCTTTTGGTTGACACTTTAAAGCATGTTTATTCTCAGGTACGAAAGAAATCTTCCGCTGTGCATTTGCTCATTTTAAAGATATTACTTGGAGTCATTCATGACATATTTCAAAAGATGTTGCATTCGAATCGTTGAGTTCATCAAGATTATTATTAAGTCAATTATAGTTTGATATATTATGAAATGGTATGCATGCCGTCAACTTTCGATATAATGAAAGATTGTATTTAGAAAAAACGAATGCAATGTTTGTAAAATGTATCATATAGAGGTCAAGTACCTCGCGATGTAATCAACTGTTGTAAATCGTTTATAATCGATATGGACTTTGTCCGGATGGATTAGGACGGGTCCTTTCAGTTGGTATCAGAGCGGTGGTCTTAGCGAACCAGGTCTTGCATTAGTGTGTCTAACTGATAGTCGTTAGGATGCATTAGTGAGTCTGGACTTCAACCGTGTCTGCATGTCAAAAGTTTTGCCTATCATTTTTATCGGAAATCATCTGCTTATCATCCTTAGGAAATTACCTGCTCATTATTCTTAGTCTAGACACATTTTACTGCATTGACTGCATGAATAGTGTATAGACAAAATTCATATCTTAGCGTATCTGACAATTCATATCTTAGTGTATCTGTTACTGTAGACCTTGCCTGATATCTCTCGTAAATTTCTCCTTAATTTAAGGGATCCTGGTACTATATATATCTATGCAAATTATGCATTGAGAATACCATCTAACTATCAATTTCTGTCACTATACTCTTCATACCAAAAATCTTTCCTGAGATCGCGTAAGATGGCCTCTACGAATCGACCAAGTTCCTCTGACTCCGAAGACAGCGTGACAGGAGCACACCAACCATTCAACTACCGTGATTACTGGAGAAAATGGGGGTGGGTTCGTGACATACTCACCCTATGGAGAAAGGAAGAAGGTACTCCATATCATGAATCAAATCTACCACCTAACCTTGGAGTACTTGACCCGCTCACCGGCGAACCCGTTCGCAATACCGTTTATACCCTATTTGCAAGAATTTTTTGTCTTGAAACTACCATTAACGGAACTAGAGAAGATATCCAACCTCTACCTCACATTGATAAACAACCAGGGTTAGTAGAAGAAGTTAGAGAACTCCGAGCTCGAGTATTAACTTTAGAGAGCACGGTATACAATTTGCAATCATCAACAGTATCACCAACACCAGTAACATCACCAGCCTCAGCACCAATGGCACCAGTACCACCAACAACCCAAGTTTTAACAATCCATGCCTCAACATCTCATTCTGTACCTCGAGTATAATTATCGTTCCACGAATCATTCTACATCATTTATCTTCGTTCGACATGACGATTATGTAAACTCTAATGTTTTAGAGATTATGTATCATAGTTCTAATCGTAAATCTGATGAGTTTAATATCACATTGACTCATTAAATCCATAATTACATCTGAAGAAAATATATATGTAAATATATTTTCATAAAGATTGTGATTAAAAATTCTTTCGTACAAACTGTTAATGGTAAATATATATATATATATATATATATATATATATATATATATATATATATATATATATATATTTTAACGGGTAGGTAATACCCGAGAAATATTTAAGATTTCACATTAATAAGTTACATTGTACATTCCTCGAATCCGATTCAACAGTCGATTACCATCCTACCTACATCTATCGATATATGAATCCGTTCACCACAGAATAACCATTTTCATTCAAATTCAATTTCATATTTGGATTTTTACTTACCAGAATCCAACAAGTGGCATAATGAAGAAATAATGGACACAATAAAAATTGATTAGAAACAGACTAATTAACAATATGGAATTTTGTTAAGAAACCACGCTAACTGTTCCAGCTAACTGTTCCTAGCTAACTGATTACATTCTATTTATCGCATTTTATTTATCGCAATTTAATTATCGCAATTTACATTCCCGCAATTTTATTTATTGTCATCTAATTTCTGTTATTTATTTTACGCACTTTATTTATCGTTATTTAATTCCTGTTATTTATTTTACGCACTTTAAATATCGGGACACGTATACAAGGTTTTGACATATCATATCGACGCATCTATATATATTATTTGGAATCACCATAGACACTCTATATGCAGTAATGATCGAGTTCTCTATACAGGATTGAGGTTGATTCTATAATAATATATATACTTTGAGTTGTGATCGAGTCTGAGACATGTACACGGGTCCCGATACGTATTAATTAATTCGAATATTATATATTAAGCTATATATGTATTATCGGACTGTTAATTGTGGACTATCAAATATGGACTGTCGACATTGGACAATTAAAATGAATTAAAATATTGATTATAACATATGAAACTAAACATTTCTTCAAGTTTGCCACTTGATCTCATCTTAAACCTCATCTGTATCTTGACAATTACAATCTGCGTTCAAACCTTTCATGATTCTTGAAAACACCTCAATCGATAGGATGAATCAACCGTACTTCATCTACAGAAGGAAAGATTTATGCATATAGTTATGCACCTGAGAAACTCTCGGCAACTGAGTAAAAGTTTAACACGTAGCCGCGTCAGATCCTTTGGCATTTATTATCAAAAATAACTTTGCGATCCCTTTTCAAAGTAGCCAATTTTGTCACAGCTCCAGCAAGTCAACTTCGACTTTTCATTCGAAGTAGCCTTACTATAATCCTGATATATACAATTACCCTTTTGATAACGGAGAATTCTTTTATATTCCACCATATTACCAGAAGACGTACCAGCAACCTCGTTATTTTTTGGCTTAAATCTCTCTGACAAATCATTATATTTATTTATTGAAACCCTATCATATACTCATCCGCATCTTGTAACGAGAACTGCCATAACAGTTACCGAGAATCAGCAATCAGTACTTTGAAAACTCACAGCATATCTACATCAACAGTTATATGTATGACATTTATCTCTTAGAATTATGATCTCTTATTCTGAAATTCTAAAAAGCACTCTGTCACAAATCAATACTCTGAATGTTGAAAAAGCTGAATGAAGCAGCAGAAACCATAGACAACCGTAAAACGACCTTAATCATCGAAAGTTTAATGATAAAGAATAGTATGTTGGAAAAGCTCAGAAAAGTTGGAACTGGAAAACAAATTGAGATAACCATGAAGGAGACCAAGGACAAATACAAGGACCATACCCTATATTCAAAGAATCCAGATAATTCTGGATCCGTTGAAATCTTTAGAGAATATCTTGCTCTGAAGTTATGTTAAAATCTTACAGAAAAATCTTTCTCCATCAACCATCGAACTTAGAAATTCCAAAATATCATCATCAATATCTTCGATATTTCTGAGGATATTTTCATAAATATTCTCGTCCGAAATTATATACCTCTTCGTGCTTCCTGTATCATTATGATGGAAACATTCAATAGAAAATTTAGTACCGAAAAGCAGATTATGCGAAACTATGAAGAAGGTCGTGGACAAATCACAAAGAATAAGTTTGACTTCAAAGAATCCAAATGATTCAATGCCTGCTAAAATCTTTAGTGAATATCTTGCTTCTGACTCCAAACTCTTGCGGACAAATTTTCTTCATCATCCTTCGATATTAGAAATTCCAAGATATCATAGTATCTTTCATTATAAATATCCTCCATATTTCTGAAGATATTTTCATAACTATTCTTATCTGAAATCATTAATCTCTTCGTAATATCAGTGTTACAGCATATAGAAACTGTTAGTTTCTATATTCTGTAAACTTTCAAGCTTAAAATATGAATGTTATTGAAGTAATGTTAGAAACTGATGCATGAGTTAGTATAATATAATGACACTTGATCAACGTGATTATATTACAGTAAGTCATGCTGAGTTTCTAATGAAACGTGATGATGGTTCACAGTAGATTATACCATCATCATATATCAGGTTACATAACTCTTTCATTCTACATAACCTCCGAACATATCAAGAAGAATATATTCTTGATAGTTCTATTGTCTGTATTTTTGATAAATTTGAAAATCAAATCGTGCTATCACGTTCCACCCTACTTAGAACATTATAATCATTAGAAACTCTATATCTACGAATTCTGGATCATTATTCGCTTGATTTGGAGTCGGGAAGAGAAAACAAGAGCATGGAGCTCCGAAAAATAAAGGAAAATATAAAGCCGATCACAAACACAGGAATTACAAACCGTGTATGTTAATGTTTATCGCAACATAAAGACATGGGAGAATTAAAAACACTATAACCCCAAGGGCGAAGTAGAAGAAAACAGATTCTTCCGGTGGGAGTTGAAAAAGGAGAATGATTGTTGCGATAGTCAGAATAAGGACAAGGATCAGAACTGGATTAAGCATTTTCAGAATCTTTTGGATGTATGAAACAAGAAGGAAAGTATAGGAATGGTGAGAATAATGGAACGGAAGAGCTTAATTTATAAGGGAAATATCAGACAGAGTAATCGAGGCAGATCACCGTATTTAATTATAGAGATCTTAATTTCCTTACTCGCCGAAGAATCAAATCATTTAGATTTCGAAGATTTTCTTTAAATCCCTTGAATTCCGGAATTCAAATAAGGCAACGTCAGAAGTTAAAACGAAACTCCATTTATTCATTTCACTCTTTGGTGATAGCTTCATTCGTACTCTTCGAATAATCGAATTATTTTTATCCATATTACTCAATGATGATAAAACTCAATTTATCAACTCATATTCGTCATGAAAACATTTTATTGTTAGCCATGACCACCTCACTCAAATTTCGGGACGAAATTTCTTTAACGGGTAGGTACTATGATGACCCGGGAATTTCCGATCAAATTTAAACTTAATCTTATGTGATTTCAACACGATAAGCAAAGTCTATTAAACTGGGTCTCATAATGTTTGAACTATTTTCATGAATGCATTTGACTTTGACCAGTCCCGACGATTCACGAACAATTGGATGTAATTAATTATGTATTTAATTATATAAATAAATATAAAAGAAAGTATATATAATAAGTTGTAATTATAAAATGTAAATGTTAAAATCTAATATGTAAAATAAAATACAAAGTAATTAAGTATAATTTAAAATGGATCTATATAAATATATATAGGATTATATGTATATGTATTATTATTTAGTTACCATTATCATTATCATTAGAAATCTTTATATTTATTATAGTTATCATTATTATAATAAATAATACAGATTATTATCCTGAATAATATTATATTTATCATCTTTATAGTTAAAAACAATATTATTTTTATTATCATTATTTTTATTATTATTATTATTATTAATATAATTATAAGTTATTAATAATAACAAGATAAGATAATACGTACGGTATACATAAAAACGAATACTGATGTATGAAAGTATATATAGATATGCATATACAGATATACATTTTATATTATATATATATATATATATATATATATATATATATATATATATATATATATATATATATATATATATATATATATATATATATATATATATATAAAAGCAGTATTTTTATTTTAGTAAATAATAGGAAAATTACATGAATATATATATATATATATATATATATATATATATATATATATATATATATATATATATATATATATATATGTAAAAGAATCAAAAACCATTGCTTATCGCTATCCAGCTGTTTAGGACTTTGTCTGTGTCTCCATCCATCAGACTTTTAGTTTTAATTATTATTATTATTATTATTATTATTATTATTATTATTATTATTATTATTATTATTATTATTATTATTATTTTTCTTCTCTTTTCCTGCTGTACACCCGTGAAACCTGTCCACCATCATCAACCCTACATATTGACTTGCTCGTGTATTGTTGTATAATCAAACAATTAGACCATATCAAATATATTCCACTTCTGTTAGCTTATAAGAAAAACGAGTTCTTTATATATATATTATTTTTTTCTTTTTTCTTTCTTCCTTTTCTCATACGCAGAACCCATTTAACCATTTATTTAATTTCGAATCAATTTGAAAATGTGTAAATGCAATCATGTTTAAAACCTTCTTCTAAGACTATCTGTAAAGTTTCAGTTTCCAATTCCTAATATCGAACACGAATTTTTGAGTCAAAGTTTGTGAGTAAAAAGTCAAACTTTGTTCTTCAAATCAGATTCGGAATATTCGTGATATTTCTGTTCCAATTAAGGTTTTATAAAACTTTTACGAAGCAATTGAAACCAAGTTTGTGTTATAACAATAGTCTAAAATACGATCGAAAACAAAAATCATTTTTTTTGTTGAACAGCGACGAGCCAGAAGAAGCAGGCATTTTCAGTTTTTAAATTTTTTTTTTTTCAAATGATACAAATACTTAATAATGATATTTCTGATTATTTTGAAGAATATAAACCTTTGTATTATGATTAATTTATTTAAGGATCGAGTTTATTTAAAGAAGAAGAAGATGACTAGGGACAGAGATGATATCGGGTTATATATAATTAGAGGGGGGTTTATTCCAGAAAAACAGACACAGCTTAATGGTTATGGGACGAGGGGTGTAGAAGGGAGGTCGAGGGTTCGAGTCCCGACTTGGACGGTTTACATTTTTTTTAAGCATTTAAAGGTAGTACACTTATTAACTTATTGTTATTACTATTTTTATTATTATTATTATCATGAATTATTATTATTGTTGTTATTATTATTTTTATTAGATATAATATTTAATGTTATTATTATCATTATTCTAATTATTATTAGTAACCTAGTTACTAGTAAGGTTGACACTATTATAACTACAAATATAATAAGTATTATTATAATTATTATTATTATTATTATTAATATGATTAAGATTGTTGTCATTAGTAATATATAATCATTTATATTGTAGAATATTATTGTATTATTAATATTAGTATCATTTTAAAAAAATTTTAGTATTAATAATATTGTTATAAGCATTACTATTAGTACTAGCACTTCGTTAACATGAAAATCATTAACAAGTATTATTGTTATTGAAAATTAATATAATTATTAATAAAAGTATCAATACTTTAAATTTATATTTTTATAAAATCTATTATTAATACTATCATTAATATTAATATTTAATAGTACCATGAAAATTATTATTATTATCAGCATAATTATTTTAAAGTTATTATAACTAGTATTTTATAAACAAAAGAATAATTACATAAAAGTATATCTAATATACATACCTTAACTATATTAAAATTTTATATACAAAATAAATACATTTGATTAAGTAATGAAATATATATAAGTTATTAATATAAAATATATATAAGTTATTAATATAAAAATTATATCACTAATAATACTATATATATTTATTCGATTACGATTAAATGTATTAATATATATACACAAATGATATAGGTTCGTGAATCCGAGGCCAACCCTGCATTGTTCAATATTGTCATATGTATTTTTACTACAAAATACATTAGGTGAGTTTCATTTGCCTTTTTACCCTTTATATTTTTGGGCTGAGAATACATGCGCAATTTTTATAAATGTTTTACGAAATAGACACAAGTAATCGAAACTACATTATATGGTTAAATTATCAAAATCGAATATGCCCCTTTTTATTAAGTCTGGTAATCTAAGAATTAGGGAACAGACACCCTAATTGACGCGAACTCTAAAGATAGATCTATCGAGCCCAACAAGCCCCATCCAAAGTACCGGATGCTTTAGTACTTCGAAATTTATATCATGTCCGAAGGAGGATCCCGAAATGATGGGGATATTCTTAGATGCATATTGTGAATGTCGGTTACTAGGTGTTCAATCCATATGAATGATATTTTTGTCTCTATGTATGGGACGTATGCTTATGAGAAATGGAAATATGAAATCTTGTGGTCTATTAAAATTATGAAATGATTATTTATGTTAAACTAATGAACTCACCAACCTTTTGGTTGACACTTTAAAGCATGTTTATTCTCAGGTACGAAAGAAATCTTTCGCTGTGCATTTGCTCATTTAAAAGATATTACTTGGAGTCATTCATGACATATTTCAAAAGATGTTGCATTCGAATCGTTGAGTTCATCAAGATTATTATTAAGTCAATTATAGTTTGATATATTATGAAATGGTATGCATGCCGTCAACTTTCGATGTAATGAAAGATTGTATTTTAAAAAAAACGAATGCAATGTTTGTAAAATGTATCATATAGAGGTCAAGTACCTCGCGATGTAATCAACTGTTGTAAATCGTTTATAATCGATATGGACTTTGTCCGGATGGATTAGGACGGGTCCTTTCATACTAATTCTTAGGTTACCAAGCAAAAGGGGCATATTCGGCTTCGATCATTCACCCATATAATGTAGTTTCGATTACTTGTGTCTATTTCGTAAAACATTTATAAAACTGCATGTATTCTCATCCCAAAATATTAGATTTTAAAAGTGGGACTATAACTCACTTTCACAGATTTTTACTTCGTCGGGAAGTAAGACTTGGCCACTGGTCGATTCACGAACCTATAACAAATATGTACATATATATCAAAGTATGTTCAAAATATATTTACAACATTTTTAATACGTTTTAATGTTTTAAGTTTATTAAGTCAGCTGTCCTCGTTATTAACCTACAACTAGTTGTCCACAATTAGATGTACAGAAATAAATGGATATATATTATCTTGAATCAATCCACGACCCAGTGTATACACGTCTCAGGCTAGATCACAACTCAAAGTATATATATTTTTGGAATCAACCTCAACCCTGTATAGCTAACTCCAACATTACTGCATATAGAGTGTCTATGGTTGTTCCAAATAATATATATACATGGGTCGATATGATATGTCAAAACATTTGCATACGTGTCTATGGTATCCCAATATTACATAATATATTAGAATACATGTAATACAATATAAGTTAGCTAGGATATGATTTGTATAGAATTTTACAATAATTCCCGTAGCTACAACAATCAAAAAATAACCAATCTTGTTTTAGCCATAACTTCTTCGTTTTAAATCCGTTTTGAGTGAATCAAATTGCTATGGTTTCATATTGAACTCTATTTGATGAATCTAAACAGAAAAAGTATAGGTTTATAGTCAGAAATATAAGTTACAAGTCGTTTTTGTAAGAGGTAGTCATTTCAGTCGAAAGAACGACGTCTTGATGACCATTTTGAAAAACATACTTCCACTTTGAGTTTAACCATGATTTTTGGATATAGTTTCATGTTCATAAGAAAAATCATTTTCCCAGAAGAATAACTTTTAAATCAAAGTTTATCATAGTTTTTAGAGAAATGCGCGGATAGTCCCTGTGGTTTGTACCAGCCAGCACGGATTGACAAAGTTGTTGTTTTGAGTGTGGATAGTCATTGTAGTTTGCAAGAGGAGCAAGGATAGTCTAATTCACTAACTTCGTTAACTTTTTCCTTTAAAATTAGTCATGTGACAAGCACGTGAGGGTAAATGTGTCATACATCCCAAATTATATTAATACATTTGTTATTAAGCTATAAATTAAAAAACAAATTATATATATATATATATATATATATATATATATATATATATATATATATATATATATATATACACCTAAAACCTCAATTATCATAAATACAGGAAACCTTAAATTATAAATTCATCCTCACAAATTAAATATACATGAAACCTCAAATTATAAGTTAAAAACAAGACCAAATCTCTTCTACCATTCCAACGAATCATTCATCGTTGTAAATTAATAAACCAAAAAAAAATTAACTACAAATTAACAAGAGTACTGAAAATCATAGAGGGTTTCTCACCAGATCTATTGAAGATGTCACCGGATCTGTTAGAAAGCATTATCCAACGGCGGTTCATCTTCTGCATTGATGAAGATTCCGACGAGTATTCTGATGAATCGGAAAATATATCTGAAAATTAACACTTAGTAGGTGGAAGGCGGCGAGGTAATGAACAGAGGTGGTTCAAGTAGTATTTCTTGGTTTCCAGTGACCAAACCTAAATCCTTCATTTCATAACCAACTACTAAGAGATACTAAACACAATTGCTACAAATGGTCAATAAATGGCGGAACAAAAATGGATACTAAATATGTTTTGCATATTACCGAAACAACACACCAAATTATAAATCTGTTTGATGTTTAAAACAAATACAAAAACAACATACCAAATTATAAATCTGTTTGCATATTACAAAAACAACACATCAAAGAATGGTGACGACTCTGTAACTTACACTAAATCTGAAACGAACTTTGGATCTGAAACTTTAAATTAGTTTAGATCTAAACCCAAAAACCAATTTGGATCTAAAAGGAATACCCAGACTAAAACTGTTAAATAACTAAATAGATGAAAAAGAAGGTTGTGGTATTGAAACCGCCGACGGCGCCGGAATTTATGAAGTCAACACCATATGGGTGGCACGTGGCAGCATGAATGGTGACGGTTGCCGGAGAAATTTGTATCCTCATGTTCAGAAAAATCCAGCGGGTTTATTGGTGTAAGTTTGGCTTCTAAATCATTAGGATTCGAGTGCAAATTACGTTCTTAATTTTGGCCTTTTGGGGTTGTATTTTAATCTTTGAACTTGCAACATTAAAGAGTGAAGTTATAGGAGAGAGACGAAGGTGATTTAATTTAATAATTTAATAAGGTAAATAATATGAATGTAGAATAAAAAATAATTGAAATAAGGGTATGCTAGGAAGTTCACTATAATAATGGTGGATATGGTAAAAGTAAAAGTGGAAATATCAATTCCTTTTAATTATGGAAAACATGAGAGAGAGTTGAAGTATCAAGTGAACCACCCACTCCTCCTTAAATGACGAAAATACCCTCACATGCTTGTCACATGATTCAATTTTAACAGAAAAAGTTAACAGCGTTAGTGAACTGGGCTATCCTTGCTCCACTTTTAAGTCACAAGGACTATCCACACTCAAAACAGCAACTTTGTCTATCCACACTGTGTGGTACAAACCACAGGGACTATCCGTGCAATTTTCTCTAGTTTTTAATTATCAAACCCAAAACAGCCCGCGGTGTTACTACGACGACGTATGTCTGGTTTTACGGTGTTTTCCGTGTTTCCAGGTTTTAAATCATTAAGTTAGCATATCATATAGATATAGAACATGTGTTTAGTTAATTTTAAAAGTCAAGTTAGAAGGATTAACTTTTGTTTGCGAACAAGTTTAGAATTAACTAAACTATGTTCTAGTGATTTCAAGTTTAAACCTTCGAATAAGATAGCTTTATATGTATGAATTGAATGATGTTATGAACATCATTACTACCTCAAGTTTTGTGGATAAACCTACTGGAAAAAATACAAATGGATCTAGCTTCAAAGGATCCTTGGATGGCTTGAAAGTTCTTGAAGCAGAATCATGACACGAAAACAAGTTCAAGTAAGATTTCTACTCGAAATAAGATTGTTATAGTTATAGAAATTGAACCAAAGTTTGAATATGAGTATTACCTTGAATTAGAAATATAACCTATTGTAAATAATAAATATTTCTTGAGGATGAATGATCACTTTACAAGATTGGAAGTAAGCTAGCAAACTTGGAAGTATTCTTGATTTTATGAAACTAGAACTTATAGAATTTATGAAGAACACTTAGAACTTGAAGATAGAACTTGAGAGAGATCAATTAGATGAAGAAAATTGAAGAATGAAAGTGTTTGTAGGTGTTTTTTTATCTTTGGTATATGGATTAGATATAAAGGATGTGTAATTTTGTTTACATGTAAATAAGTCATGAATGATTACTAATATTTTTGTAATTTTATGAGATATTTCATGCTAGTTGCCAAATGATGGTTCCCACATGTGTTAGGTGACTCACATGGTCTGCTAAGAGCTGATCATTGGAGTGTATATACCAATAGTACATACATCTAAAAGCTGTGTATTGTACGAGTACGAATACGGGTGCATACGAGTAGAATTGTTGATGAAACTGAACGAGGATGTAATTGTAAGAATTTTTGTTAAGTAGAAGTATTTTGATAAGTGTCTTGAATTCTTTCAAAAGTGTATGAATACATATTAAAACACTACATGTATATACATTTTAACTGAGTCGTTAAGTCATCGTTAGTCGTTACATGTAAATGTTGATTTGAAACCTTTAAGTTAACGATCATGTTAAATGTTGTTAACCCAATGTTTATTATATCTAATGAGATGTTAAATTATTAAATTATCATGATATTATGATATATTAATATATCTTAGTATGACATATTTACAGTTAAATGTTGTTACAACGATAATCGTTACATATATGTCTCGTTTCGAAATCATTAAGTTAGTAGTCTTGTTTTTACATATGTAGTTCATTGTTAATACACTTAATGATATGTTTACTTATCATTTATCATAATTAAACATAGTGTATCAATATCTTAATATGATTCATATGTATTTAGTAAGACGTTGTTATAACGAGTTTCTTAATTCAATAAACTCAATTTTATGTATATAACTCATTGCTAAAATACCTAATGAGATACTTACTTATCATAATATCATGTTAACTATATATATATAATCATATATATGTCATCATATAGTTTTTACAAGTTTTAACGTTCGTAAGTCACCGGTCAACTTGGGTGGTCAATTGTCTATATGAAACCTATTTCAATTAATCAAGTCTTAACAAGTTTGATTGCTTAACATGTTGGAAACACTTAATCATGTAA
Organism: Rutidosis leptorrhynchoides; assembly: GCF_046630445.1. Classification (NCBI taxonomy): domain Eukaryota; kingdom Viridiplantae; phylum Streptophyta; class Magnoliopsida; order Asterales; family Asteraceae; genus Rutidosis; species Rutidosis leptorrhynchoides. The sequence goes on from NC_092339.1 coordinate 12,444,671, forward strand.
ATAACAATTTCATTTAATATATATAAACATGGAAAAGTTCGGGTCACTACACTGTGGATAAATCACAAAGACTAAACCTACCTTCAAAGAATCCAAATGATTCAGTATCTGCTGAAGCCATTAACGAATACCTTGCTTCTGAATCTAAACCCTTGCGGACAATATTCTTCATCATCCTCTAATATTAGAAATTCTAAGATATCATCGTATCTTTCATTATAAATATCCTCCATATTTCTGGAGATAATTCCATAATCATTCTTATCGAAAATCAATTTTCTCCTTGCGATATCTGTGTAACATCATAAAAGAAACTATTTTAGTTTCTAAATTCTGAAACCTTCGAGTTTAAAATATGAATATTTTTGAAGTGGTGTTGGGAGCTGAAGCATGAGTTAGTATAATATAATGACACTTGATCAACGTGATTATATTACAGTAAGTCATGCTGAGTTTCTAATGGAACTTGATAAAGGTTCACAGATTACACCCTCATCATGAACCATGTTACATAACTCTTTTATTCTATTTAACCTCTAAACATATCAAGAAAATATTTTTCTTGATGATTCGGTCTTTTCCGGATATTCTGGTAATTTGACAAATCAAGATCGTGCCATTACGATTACCTTCTCAGAACATTAACTATGTTCATCTAAAACTCCATACCTATGAATTCTGGACCATTACAAGAGATGCCTAATCGCAAGAAGAAGAAACGAAGGGACAAAGCTCCAAAATAGAAATTGGAGTATAAATCGCAGCAAATAGGAGGGAGTATTAACTGTGAATGACAATGATTATAGAAGACAGAAGTAAGGACATTGAAATATAAGGGGAGATATAAAGCCCGATAACAAACCCGAAATTACAAACCGTATATATCAATGCGTATAGCAATATAAAGACACGGGAGAATGAAAAACACTATAACCACAAGGTAATGGTAGAAGAAAATAACTTCCTCTGGTGGTAGATGAAAAAGAAGAATGACAGATATGAAAGTTAGGAATATATCAAGAATCGGAACTGGATGAAGCATTTTTACAATCTTTTGGAAGTATGAAATAAGAAAGAAAATTATAGGAGTGGTGAAAATAAATGAAACGGAAGAGGTCAATTTATAGCGAAATATCAGACATAGCAATCGAGGCAGATTACGCACTTAATCAAAAGAAATCATAATTTCCTTAATTCCCGAAGAATCAAATCCTATTTAAATTATGAAGATCTTCTATTCCTTAAATTCCGGAAATCAATCGTTACTACGTCAAAAGTTAAGACGAATCTTTATTCTTAATTTCACACTATTACGATAACTTCTCTCATACGCTTCGAATAATCGGATTGTTTTATCCATATTATCCAATGGTGATAAACTCTATTTATCAACTCATATACATTATGAAAACATTTTTATTGTTAGTCATGACGACCTCACTCAAATTTCGGGACAAAATTTCTTTAACGGGTAGGTACTGTGATGACCCGGAAATTTCTGACCAAATTTAAACTTAATCTTTTTATGATTAACGTTTTCGACACGATAAGCAAAGTCTGTAATGTTGAGTCACGAAAGTTTTGGAACTATATTCATATAATCAATTATTCTTTGACTGTTCTCGACGATTCACGAACAATATATATATATATAACTTAATGTATATATATATATATATATATATATATATATATATATATATATATATATATATATATATGTATATATATATATATATGATTTCATCTTATTTAGTAAATGATAGTAACATTCGTTTGTTAATTCGATTGATATTTAGATAAGTGCACTAAAACGTTTAAGATAAACAAGTAAAACACTAATTTGCTACAGTAACTTTGCTACAGTAAAACACTATTTCAAAATAAAAATGTATATATATATTTTACAAGGTGATAAAATAAAATATTAACTTAATCTTAAAACGATTTGATTTAAAATAATATTATTAAATATATATTAATAAATAGCGAGACGATGATTTATAGAAGTAAATGACCAAAACACTCAAATGTATAAGTTATATTTCAAGTGGTATGATTTATGGATAATTTAAATCTATATTTTGACAAAGGTACGATTCGCGAAACGTAAAATGCAAGTTTTCTAAGTGTACGAAAGGATATTCGAAAAACTGGAACCGGGACATAAGTCTAGTGACGACGTACGACTTATCGGAACAAAAATTACAAGTCACCTATACACGAGAATATAATATAATATATAATTAATTAATTTAAATTATATAAATTATATATATTATTAATAAATATGTCGACGAACAAAAATACAAAAGTTTGTGAGCTGGATCCTCAGGCCATGCGATCGCATGGCCAATGCTCCTCAGACCCATGCGATCACATGGGGTACTTTTTCAGGCCAAGTCTATATAAAGCGATCGAATTCAGTTTTTGTGATTCATATTTCTTTCATCTTACACTCCGTATAACTTATATACATATATTATTATTATTATTATTATTATTATTATATTATTATTAGTATTATTATTATTATTATTATTATTATTATTATTATTATTATTATTATTATTATTATTATTATTATTAAGATTAATATTATTATTAATCTTATTATTATTAGTAGTATTATACATAAAATACTACGACGAGGTCATGAGTGTGTCACTTTCAAAATGGTTTTCGAGCGGGATAGAGCTAAGGAAACTATGGGTTATAGCTATGGAGGTTATGGGTAATATTCGTGGGTATTATTTTGCAAGTCAAACCTAGTGTTTATCATCTCTGTTACGTCTACGTACTTTCCTGCAATATTGAATCACAATATTGATACGTGAGTATTCATATCTTATCTTTTATATATTAATAATGTATCCATGTCTAGTGCTCGAGTATATATGTTTATGCATGCTTGTATGTTAAATTTCGTCGTTAAACAGTTTATGATGAATTACGAATTAAATACATATATTACTGATAAAAGGTATATGATATGCATATTTTTGGAAAGCTGGCGAAAAATCAATAACTTTTCATTTAGAAATCTCAGGTTTCTAGAAGTCTTTCGCTGTTTGCTTATATGTGATACAAGCTATGTGCATGGAGTCATACATGCTTTATTCAAGAAAACTTTGCATTCACAAAATCATCACCGTGTATCTTATTTTGACTGCATTGTCAAAGGATGTATTATGGTAAACTATTATTTATGGTGATTGTCTATATGTAGAAATCATCAAACGTTGAAAACCTTAGAAATTGATATTCATTTATTGTGTACCTTTTGAAAAGAATGCAATGTTTACAAAACGTATCATATAGAGGTCAAAACCTCACTATGAAATCAATGAATGATGTATTCATCCAAGTGGATTTGGACGGGTCGTCACACTCGCTTTACTAGAGATCGAGAGGAGAATAAAAAGGCAAAGAGCTCCAAAATATAAGAGAAAATATAAAGCCCAATAACAACACGGATGTTACAAATCGTGGATATTAATATGAATAGCAATATAATGACACGGTAGAATTAAGAATAGTATCACCCCAAGGTAATAGTAGAAGTAAACAGATTTTCCTGGAGGAAGATTGAAAAGAAGGATGACAGAAATGATAATTAGGAAAAATATCGAGGATTAGAACGGGATTAAGCATTTTCACAATCTTTTGGATGTATGAACTAAGAAAGAAAGTATAGGAATTGTGAGAATAATGGGACGGAAGAGTTTAATTTATAATGGAAATATCAGACAGAGTAATCGAGGCAGATCACCGTATTTAATTATAGAGATCTTAATTTCCTTACTCGCCGGAGAATCAAATCCTTTAGATTTCGAAGATTTTCTTTAAATCCCTTGAATTCCGGAATTCAACCCTCTACGTCAAAAGTTAACATGCACCTTATTTCCTAAATTCAACCCCGACTCCATCAAAAGTTAAGACGAATCTTTACTTTTCCTATTTCAATCTTTTGTGATAGCTTCATTCTTACTCTTTGAATAATCGAATTGTTTTATCCCTATTTACTCAATGAGGATAAAACTCTATTTATCAACTCATATTCGTCATGAAAACATATTTATTGTTAACCATGACCATCTCACTCAAATTTCAGGATGAAATTTCTTTAACGGGTACGTACTGTGACGACCCGGAAAATTTCGACTAATTTTAAACCAAACTCTCGATACGATTTTTGTATTTTGACACGATAAGCAAAGTCTGTTAGTTTAAGTCTCAAAAACTTTGAACTGTTTCTATATATGCAATTACCTTTCGACTGCTCTCGAAGATTCATGAATCATTTATCGTAAATAGAAATACATATATATAGAATGTAAAAAGCATTAAATATTTAATATATATTATACAACATAATTAATAATATGTAATATTGATATATTCAATTTAAATTTAATAATAAAGATAGTTATTGTATTAATATTATTATTATTACTTTATTAACATTAAAATTAATACCATTAAATAATTATGAAAGTTTATACGTTTAAATTGTTATAATTATTATCAATTGCGTTATCATTAATTTGATTGTTATTATTATTAGTATCATTATAATTAGTAGTATTATTAATTAACACTTATTATTATTAGTATGCTTATTACTACTAAATATTATTATTATTGTTACTAGTATTGTTATTAATAAGATTATCAATATTATTTTATTAAAATTATCATTATTGTTAGTAATAATATTTTTGTACTATTATCATTTATTATTAATAGACTAGTTATTTATAACAATATTATTGTTAGTAATATTATTATTTGTATTATTAATAGATGTAATATAATTATGTTTGTAAATATAAAAATCTATAGATTTCATATATATAATTGATTATATGAATACAGAAATATAATCAATCACATTTGTATATATAAGATACGGTTGTATATATATAAATATATATATACAAATATAAATATGTATAAATACTGATATACACTTTTAAACACTGTTAAATACGCCTGATTTTTTTGAATCCAGAATCAATTACAAATAGCTATTAAACTGTGCCATAATCTCTTTTACATCTACAAATCGATTTCCTTGTCTCAGTATCAAACAAAATCGGTTAAAGGTAGACATCTGCTTTCAATTTTTTATTCTTCATTCGTACATGATGAAACAGAAACTGTCGACGACCTTTGGCTTTAAACAAAGGAATGATACCTATACTCTCACAATCATTCTATTGTTTATCATCACTATCAATTAAAGCAAATTCAATTTGATGAATTTACGAAGAAAAACCAAGAAACCTTCGGTACCCTCACCATCAAAGGCTACTAGTTTCCGTTACTGTTTTTGACTGAGATCAAAGATCAACCACCACTGTAACCACACGCCACCATGTCACCCTACAATACTGTAATCCGCCACACTAAACCAACTAATACTTGCTACAATTATTTCTTACTCGATCACCTCAACCACAACACATAATTACCATCGAACCCAGGCTGAGACATACATAACACTATCACTATCATTTCTGTTTCTATTATTCGACAAGAACCTGCTGCTATGAAAACATTCTTGTTGCAACCACCGCACACCTGCTGCATTATAGTTTATTTTATAACCGATGGAGATGAGGTGAGATGTTAAAGTTAATATTGATGGTATGTTGATGCCACTACTAGATGAATCTTGAACAAATATAATTGCTATTATTGTTCCCTATTGTCGATATTTATGGAACGAAAAAAATACCACTTGACAACACTTTAGTTAGTGAGATTACAAGGTATTACATAAATTATATTAGGTGGGGTTGATGAATGAATTAGGAAATATATTAGTGGTAGGACTTTGCGTTTTTTTTTTTCTTTCTATTACCGACACCTTAACCAAATAACCCCACCACTCATGACCACACAATGCCATCTAATTTGGCTCTTTTCTGTTGGCTTCAAAAACGAATGGATGAGGAACAAATGATGCTGTTACGGAGTAATATTAAATAAGCTAGTGATAAAAACAATAATGATAAGTGAGGTTAGGAAGATGACTAGGTGCTTGTGGAGCTAAATACAATTTATGTTGGCCGACAATTAGACTTAAAGGGACGTTCTTTTTTTTTTACTTTAGGCATGGGACATATTGTAAATTTTATGGCCGACCACAAGTTGTGTAGTGAGCTGGATTTATTGCATGGGATGGTCCGTAATTGAATGCATCACAGAACTTTAGTTAGGAGGTTAAAAGAAGGAAAAAGAATGATGATATAGTGACTTTGATGATGATGATGATATGTTGTGTTTTGTTACCACACGAAACTCTCACACACTTAACCATTTAACAATTTATTTAGTTTACTTCGGCCGTAATTCTATAATGTTATGGGACTTAGCAGGTGGGCCGTGAACTTGTTTTTGCTGTTGGACATATAAATAAAGGAAGTTGATATGTTTGATGATGATGTAAACCATGGTGATGATAATTAATGTAGGATGATTAGATGATTAAGATTATGATTAGATGATGATATTGTTAAATGAAGATGATGATGGGATCATAATGATATTGATAAATGAAACTCGATCTTATATGGTATGATGATTATGATTATGTTATAGAGAAAATAACATAAAGCATGTGGTGTTGTTGTGCTCGAACAAGAGGTCACGGGTTCGAGCCCGGGCTGGGGCATTTCTTTTTAGGAAAATAAGGAGAAGAAGGAAACAGGGTTTTATGGCTTAAAAGGTTTAATGGGCGATTTATGACAGGAAATAAATGAATAGAGGAATGGTTAAGGATATTTGTGGGTTAGCGAGAGGTCTCGGGTTCAAGTCCCGCATTTTTCATAATTGATATCTTTTTAAAGGTAGTCCTTTTATTATTACTTTTATTATTATCTTAATTATTATTATTATTAGTATTATTATTATTATTATTATTATTATTATTATTATTATTATTATTATTATTATTATTATTATTATTATTATTATTATTATTATTATTATTATTATTATTATTATTATTATTATTATTACCAATTTTAATATCATAATTATTATATTATTAATATCATTAATACTACTATATATAAGAGACATATTAATAGTTCTTACATAAATAATTATATACAACAAATTTGATATTTTTAATATAATATTAAATATATATATAGATATATTGATATAACTAAATGTATAAATTTTAATCATCGTAAATATATATAAAATAAATACATATAACATATACCTTAAGATATAATATAAGTATATATTTTTTTAAATGGAATTTAATATAAATTATATAAACTATAAACACATAATTAATATATAAAGGAAATTATGTGATTTCCATTATATGTTTTAATAGATCTACAATTGATATAGGTTCGTGAATCCAAGGCCAACCCTGCATTGTTTAATATAGTCATATGTATTTTACTACAAAATACATTAGGTGAGTTTCATTTGCTCCCTTTTTAAATGCTTTTGCAATATATATTTTTGGGACTGAGAATACATGCGCTTTTATAATTGTTTTATGAAATAGACACAAGTAATCAAAATTACATTATATGGTTGAATGATCGAAGCCGAATATGCCCCTTTTAGCTTGGTAGCCTAAGAATTAGGGAACAGACCCCCTAATTGACGCGAATCCTAAAGATATAACTATTGGGCCCAACAAGCCCCATTCTGGAATTTGGAATGCTTTAGTACTTCGATTTTATCATGTCCGATGGGTGTCCCGGAATGATGAAGATATTCTATATGCATCTTGTTAATGTCGGTTACCAGGTGTTCAATCCATATGAATGATTTTTGTCTCTATGTATGGGACGTATGTTTATGAGAAATGGAAATATGAAATCTTGTGGTCTATTAAAATTATGAAATGATTATTTATGATAAACTAATGAACTCACCAACCTTTTGGTTGACACTTGAAAGCATGTTTATTCTCAGGTACGAAAGAAATCTTCCGCTGTTCATTTGCTCATTTTAAAAATATTACTTGGAGTCATTCATGGCATATTTCAAAAGACGTTGCATTCGAGTCGTCGAGTTCATCAAGATTATTATTAAGTCAATTATAGTTGGATATATTATAAAATGGTATGCATGCCGTCAACTTTCGTTGTAAAGAAAGATTGTCTTTTAAAATCGAATGCAATGTTTGTAAAATGTATCATATAGAGGTCAAGTACCTCGCGATGTAACCAAATGTAATGTATTCGTCCAGATGGATTAGGACGGATCATGAAAGTGGCGGCACTGTAGCAAGTTCCTGTAGCAGTAATGTAGCAAGTTCCTGTAGCAGTACTGAAGCGATTCTGAAATTTTACAATTTAGTCCCTGAAATTTTCAAAATTTCATTTTTTGGTCCCTGAAGTTTATAACAAATTATAATTTTGCCCCGTAAATGAAATTTGAGCCGCGAAGTGTCTATTCCACCATTTTTAACCATTCCGGACGTAACGGTGATCTCTGTTTTCTACAATTCAACCCCGTTTGTGTTGAAAAATTATTTGTAAGGTGATAATGTCCATAGAAGAGTCAACATCATCTTCGGGAGCTATGATTATGCTCACAACCACAAACTACACGCTGTGAAAACCTCGGATGGAAGATCTCCTCAGCTGTAAGGATTTGTTCGATCCTATTGAATTGAAGGGTATAAACCCTGATTCTGCCAAAGAGAAAGAGTGGAAGAAATCAAACCGAAAAACTATTGGCCATATCCGTCAATGGATTGATCATAGTGTCTTCCACCATGTTGCACAAGAAACAGACGCATATGTCCTCTGAAAAAAGTTGGAGGACATGTACCAGGCCAAGACTGCTCGGAATAAAGCCCTGTTGATGAGGTGTTTAGTCAACATGAAGCTTAAAAGTGAAACTTCAGTTGCCGAGCATACCAGTGAGTTCCAGAGCTTGGTCAACCAGTTATCGTCTGTAGAGATGCCGCTTGGCGATGAAGTTCAGGCGCTATTGCTACTTAGTTCTCTTCCCGATAGTTGGGAAACGCTAGTAGTAACACTCAGCAACTCAGCCCCGAATGGCAAACTTACCATGTCAATGGTCAAGGATGCCCTATTCAGTGAAGAGGCAATGAGAAAGGACATGGGCACAGATTAGACTCATGCCTTTGTCACAGAGAATCGGGGGAGACAGCGTATAAGTAGCAAAAATAAATGGAGAGGCAGAAGCAAGAGCAGGGGCAGGTCAGCTGATGGCAGAAAACCAACATATAAATGCCATCATTATGGATTAAAGGGACATATGAAGAAGAACTACTATAGATTGAAAGAGGAACAAGGTCAAAGCAGTTCACAGCCGAAGAATAAGAGTGGAGAAACATTAGTGACTATCTCTGGTGATGTCGCTTATTGTTCAACCCATGATGAGACATGCCTTCACGTCTCACGAGAAGACACGGAATGGGTGGTAGATACTGCAGCTTCCTACCACGTGACTCCATACAAGGAATACTTCACAACATACAAAGCTGGAGACTTTGGAGCTGTGAAGATGGGAAATTCCAGTTCCGCTGAGATTGTCAGAATTGGTGATGTCAAGATAAAGACAAGTTTCGGGAGCACAATCTCTCGACAAACAGGGATATGATAGTCATTTCAGTAGAGGCACATGGAAATTGTCAAGAGGTGAAATGTCCCGTTCATATTGATTATAAATGTTCCATATTAATTGATTTTATTGCGAGGTTTTGACCTCTATATGAGACATTTTTCAAAGACTGCATTCGTTTTTAAAACAAACCATAACCTTTATTTTATCGACAAGGTTTAAAGGACACCACCTAGATTATCAGAAATGATAATCTAAAAAATATCACATTTACACACTACCAATACATATTGGTTTACAATATTAATATGTTACAACAAAGTAAATTTCGAATGCAGTTTTAAACAATATTATACAAGCATGCTGACTCCAAATCTTGTCCATATATTAGCATGCAACAGCGGAAGCTCTTAATAATCACCTGAGAATAAACATGATTTAAATGTCAACAAAAATGTTAGTGAGTTATAGGTTTAACCTATATATTTATCAAATCGTAATAATAGACCACAAGATTTCATATTTCAATACACATCCCATACATAGAGATAAAAATCATTCATATGGTGAACACCTGGTAACCGACATTAACAATATGCATATAAGAATATCCCCTATCATTCTGGGACATCCATCGGACATGATAAAACAACATCGAAGTACTAAAGCATCCGCTACAACGGATGGGGTTTGTTGAGCCTAATAGATCTATCTTTAGGATTCGCGTCAATTAGTAGACTGGTTTACTAATTATTAGGTTACCAAGTAAAAAGGGGCATATTCGGCTTCGATCGTTCAACCATAGAAAGTAGTTTCATGTACTTGTGTCTATTTTGTAAATCATTTATAAAACTGCATGTATTCTCATCCCAAAATATTAGATTTTAAAAGTGGGACTATAACTCACTTTCACAGATTTTTACTTCGTCGAGAAGTAAGATTTGGCCACTGGTCGATTCACGAACCTATAACAAATATGTACATATATATCAAAGTATGTTCAAAATATATTTACAACATTTTTAATACGTTTTAATGTTTTAAGTTTATAAGCCAGCTATCCTCGTTAGTAACCGACAACTAGTTGTCCATAGTTAGATGTACAGAAATAAATTGATATATATTATCTTGACCCAATCCACGACCCAGTGTATACACGTCTCAGGCTAGATCACAACTCAAAGTATATATATTTTTGGAATCAACCTCAACCATGTATAGCTAACTCAAACATTACTGCATATAGAGTGTCTATGGTTGTTCTAAATAATATATATACATGGGTCGATATGATATGTCAAAACATTTGCATACTTGTCTATGGTATCCCAAGATTACATAATATATTAGAATACATGTATACTACAATATAAGTTATCTAGGATATGATTTGTATAGAATTGTTACAATATTTCCCGTAGCTACAACAATAAAAAAATATCCAATCTTGTTTTACCCATAACTTCTTCATTTTAAATCCGTTTTGAGTGAATCAAATTGTTATGGTTTCATATTGAACTCTATTTTATGAATCTAAACAGAAAAAGTATAGGTTTATTGTCGGAAAAATAAGTTACAAGTCGTTTTTGTAAAGGTAGTCATTTCAGTCGAAAGAACGACGTCTAGATGACCATTTTAGAAAACATACTTCCACTTTGAGTTTAACCATAATTTTTGGATATAGTTTCATGTTCATAATAAAAATCATTTTCTCAGAATAACAACTTTTAAATCAAAGTTTATCATAGTTTTTAATTAACTAACCCAAAACAGCCCGCGGTGTTACTACGACGGCGTAAATCTGGTTTTACGGTGTTTTTCGTGTTTCCAGGTTTTAAATCATTAAGTTAGCATATCATATAGATATATAACATGTGTTTAGTTGATTTTAAAAGTCAAGTTAGAAGGATTAACTTTTGTTTGCGAACAAGTTTAGAATTAACTAAACTATGTTCTAGTGATTACAAGTTTAAACCTTCAAATAAGATAGCTTTATATGTATGAATCGAATGATGTTATGAACATCATTACTACCTCCAGTTTTGTGGATAAACTTACTGGAAATGAGAAAAATAGATCTAGCTTTAAAGGATCCTTGGATGGCTTGAAAGTTCTTGAAGCAGAATCATGACACGAAAACAAGTTCAAGTAAGATTTCCACTCGAAATAAGATTGTTATAGTTATAGAAATTGAATCAAAGTTTGAATATGAGTATTACCTTGTATTAGAAAGATATCTTACTGTAAATAAGAAAGATTTCTTGAGGTTGGATGATCACTTTACAAGATTGGAAGTAAGCTAGCAAACTTGAAAGTATTCTTGATTTTATGAAACTAGAACTTATAGAATTTATGAAGAACACTTAGAACTTGAAGATAGTACTTGAGAGAGATCAATTAGATGAAGAAAATTGAAGAATGAAAGTTTTTGTAGGTGTTTTTGGTCGTTGGTGTATGGATTAGATATAAAGGATATGTAATTTTGTTTTCATGTAAATAAGTCATGAATGATTACTCATATTTTTGTAATTTTATGAGATATTTCATGCTAGTTGCCAAATGATGGTTCCCATATGTGTTAGGTGACTCACATGGGCTGCTAAGAGCTAATAATTGGAGTGTATATACCAATAGTACATACATCTAAAAGGTGTGTCTTGTACGAGTACGAAAACGGGTGCATACGAGTAGAATTGTTGATGAAACTGAACGAGGATGTAATTGTAAGCATTTTTGTTAAGTAGAAGTATTTTGATTAGTGTATTGAAGTCTTTCAAAAGTGTATAAATACATATTAAAACACTACATGTATATACATTTTAACTGAGTCATTAAGTCATCGTTAGTCGTTACATGTAAGTGTTGTTTTGAAACCTTTAGGTTAACGATCTTGTTAAATGTTGTTAATCCAATGTTTATAATTGATAATGCTAAAAACGAACATATATTTCATAGCATTATTCCTCAAGAAAGACAAGCTTTTAGTTACAATTGTTCTATTTACAAGTGATATTCGTTTAAATAATAAAAGGTGAAGACAAAAGACAAATTCGACGAATTGAAGACGCAAACGACCAAAAAGCTCAAAAGTACAAAAGACAATCAGAGAGGTTCCAATTATTGATAAGAAACGTCTCAAAATTACAAGAGTACAAGATTCAAAATGCAAAGTACAAGATATTAAATTGTACGCAAGGACGTTCGAAAATCCGGAACCGGGACTAGAGTCAACTCTCAACGCTCGACGCAACGGACTAAAAATTACAAGTCAACTATGCACATAAATATAATATAATATTTAAATAATTCTTATAATTATTTATATATTCTAATAAATAATAAAAACCGTCGGCAAGAAAGACTCCAAAGGGACTGAGCTGTAATTTCATTCTCCGCGACTCGCGGAGTTTGAAGAGTATTTCACCGCGAGTCGCGGAGCCCCAAAAGTCGAATTTTCCTATAAAAGCAACCGAATTCTGATCGCAAATCATCATCTTTTTTCTCCTCATTCATACGATATATTTATATTTATAATTTATATTTTAATTTTAATTTTAATTATAATTCTAATAATAAGGGTATGTTAGCGAATATTGTAAGGGTGTAAGTCGAAATTCTGTCCGTGTAACGCTACGCTATTTTTAATCATTGTAAGTTATGTTCAACCTTTTTACATTAATGTCTCGTAGCTAAGTTATTATTATGCTTATTTAAAACGAAGTAATCATGATGTTGGGCTAATTACTAAAATTGGGTAATTGGGCTTTGTACCATAATTGGGGTTTGGACAAAAGAACGACACTTGTGGAAATTAGACTATGGGCTATTAATGGGCTTTATATTTGTTTAACTAAATGATAGTTTGTTAATGTTAATATAAAGATTTACAATTGGGCGTCCCTATAAATTACCATATACACTCGATCGGACACGATGGGCGGGGTATTTATACCAACGAATAATCGTTCATTTAACCGGACACGGGAATGGTTTAATAGCCACTAGAATAATTAAAACAGGGGTGAAATTATGTACAAGGACACTTGGTATAATTGATAACAAAATATTAAAACCTTGGGTTACACTCAGTCGATATCCTGGTGTAATTATTAAACAAAGTATTAAAATCTTGTTACAGTTTAAGTCCCCAATTAGTTGGAATATTTAACTTCGGGTATAAGGATAATTTGACGAGGACACTCGCATTTTATATTTATGACTGATGGACTGTTATGGACAAAAACCAGACGGACATATTAAATAATTCAGGACAAAGGACAATTAACCCATGGGCATAAAACAAAAATCAACACGTCAAACATCATGATTACGGAAGTTTAAATAAGCATAATTCTTTTATTTCATATTTAATTTCCTTTATTTTATATTTAATTGCACTTCTAAATATCGCATTTTTATTATTATTGTATTTAATTGCACTTTTAATTATCGTACTTTTTAATTATCGCAAGTTTATTTTATCGCACTTTTATTATTCGCAATTTCATTATCGTTATTTACTTTATGCTTTAATTTAAGTCTTGTATTCATTTTTAATATTTTACATTTGGTTTTAACTGCGACTAAAGTTTTAAAATCGACAAACCGGTCATTAAACGGTAAAAACCCCCCTTTATAATAATAATATTTCTTATATATATATATATATATATATATATATATATATATATATATATATATATATATATATATATATATATATATATATATATATATATATATATATATATATATATATATATTTGTATTTTTATAAAAGTAAACTAATATAGCGTTAAGCTTTGTTTAAAGATTTTCCCTGTGGAACGAACCGGACTTACTAAAAACTACACTACTGTACGATTAGGTACACTGCCTATAAGTGTTGTAGCAAGGTTTAAGTATATCCATTCTATAAATAAATAAATATCTTGTGTAAAATTGTATAGTATTTAATAGTATTTCCTGCAAAAATTTAATAGTATTTTATACCACTCCGCTACCGCATCAAGTATTTTTGGCGCCGCTGCCGGGGAACTTTCTAAACGCCGGAAGCGCAACGCTAATATAAAAAAAAAGAGATTTTTAGTTTACTTCTATTAAAAGTCGCTTTTGTAAAAATACGTTTTAAATATTCGAAAATATAAAAAGAAAAACAAAAATATAAGTATTTTTAAGATTTTGTTAAATATTTAAGTTTTATAAAGTTTCTTTATTTTTATTTTATAAAAACATAAGTTTTATTTAAGTATTTTGTTTTTATTTAAAAACATAAAAAAATTATATATATAAATCTAGTTTTAAGCATTTTATTTATTAAAATTATAAAGTAGTTCTATTTTATTTAAGTTTTTAAAATATAAGTTTTTATACACATATTTTTTTTTAACAGAAAAAATTAAAAACAAAAAAAAAAAAAATAAAGAAAAACGCGTCGAATTTAAATAACCTGTCAGCTGAATTTTGGAACCCCGCGACTCGCGGGGTTTGAAGCTTTGAATACCGCAAGTCGCGGAGCTGCTCCGACACGCTGACAGAACCCTAATTTCACATTAATTACGGATTATATTATAATTATTAATATAAAACCCTAATTAGGTTTTAATTAAGTATTAATTTTAGTTTTTATTATTATTTTGTTTAATTAGTTTAATTAAAATATTAAATTAATAGTTTTATTAATTAAATAATATAAAAATAATATTTTTATAAAAATTGTACTTTTTACAACTTTTTGTATATTTTTATATTTTGTCCCTTTTTAATCGTTGTAGCATAATATTTGTATTTTTAGCTCATATTTAGTTTTAAACTTAGTTTTTGCTATAGTTATTTTTACTCCTAGATTTTTAGGCTTTGCCGTAAAATTCCTTAAGTGCTTTTTCTTTAGACTAAGATTTAGGTACTTTAGAATTTTGCGACGCCTTTTTAAGTTTTAGTTTCTTTTTAAGTTATTTCCATTTGGGATTTAGTTTTTCCTGTAAGCTTTAATATTTTTAGACGACTTTTACCTATGTATCAATTATCATTCCAATTAGTAATTTCAATTTGCGATTATAATTTTAAGTTAGTTGTAGTAATAAGGTTAGGTTAGTCAAGTATTTTTAAGTTTTATAAGTTTCTTTTATTTTTTCGTCACCTTTTATTTTTCAACCATTTTTCTTTTTCGACCTTTTTCGACGAACTCTTTTTCTTTCTTATTTCTCGCTATTCTAGTTTTAGGACATAGATTTTTATTCTACTTCTTATCTAAATTTCTTAAAATTACGAAAATTTATTTTGAGTGGTTAAATTGATAGACATCAAAATTTTCTGGTTCGTAGTAATAGTTGGATTTGTACGTGGACCGGGTTATTGGAGCCAAACAGTCCTCAATTATATTGAGACCAAACGAATCCTGCCCCTCTGCTGCATCTTTTGGCTATTCGAAACGTGGGCAAAATCAGAAAAGTCTATTGATTGGATAACTTATTATAATTTTTCTTTCCTTTTTAAAACTAATAGGATATTCAGTGAATGCACCGAGCAAGACGTTCACCACCTTTTGTGTAGTGACCTAAACTTTTCCATGTTTATATATATTAATTGAGATTGATATTTACATGATTAAATGTTTCCAACATGTTAAGCAATCAAACTTGTTAAGACTTGATTAATTGAAATAGGTTTCATGTAGACAATTGACCACCCAAGTTGACCGGTGATTCACGAACGTTAAAACTTGTAAAAACTATATGATGACATATATATGGTTATATATATAGTTAACATGATATTATGATAAGTAAACATATCATTAAGTATATTAACAATGAACTACATATGTAAAAACAAGACTACTAACTTAATGATTTTGAAACGAGACATATATGTAACGATTATCGTTGTAACTACATTTAATGTATATATATCATATTAAGAGATATTCGTACATCATAATATCATGATAATATAATAATTTAAAATCTCTTTTGATATTATAAACATTGGGTTAACAACATTTAACAAGATCGTTAACCTAAAGGTTTCAAAACAACATTTACATGTAACGACTAACGATGACTTAACGACTCAGTTAAAATGTATATACATGTAGTGTTTTAATATGTATTCATACACTTTTGAAAGACTTCAAGACACTTATCAAAATACTTCTACTTAACAAAAATGCTTACAATTACATCCTAGTTCAGTTTCATCAACAATTCTACTCGTATGCACCCGTATTCGTACTCGTACAATACACAGCTTTTAGATGTATGTACTATTGGTATATACACTCCAATGATCAGCTCTTAGCAGCCCATGTGAGTCACCTAACACATGTGGGAACCATCATTTGGCATCTAGCATGAAATATCTCATAAAATTACAAAAATATGAGTAATCATTCATGACTTATTTACATGAAAACAAAATTACATATCCTTTATATCTAATCCATACACCAACGACCAAAAACACCTACAAACACTTTCATTCTTCAATTTTCTTCATCTAATTGATCTCTCTCAAGTTCTATCTTCAAGTTCTAAGTGTTCTTCATAAATTCCAAAAGTTCTAGTTTCATAAAATCAAGAATACTTTCAAGTTTGCTAGCTCACTTCCAATCTTGTAAGGTGATCATCCAACCTTAAGAAATCTTTGTTTCTTACAGTAGGTTATCATTCTAATACAAGGTAATAATCATATTCAAACTTTGGTTCAATTTCTATAACTATAACAATCTTATTTCAAGTGATGATCTTACTTGAACTTGTTTTCGTGTCATGATTTTGCTTCAAGAACTTCGAGCCATCCAAGGATCCATTGAAGCTAGATCCATTTTTCTCTTTTCCAGTAGGTTTATCCAAGGAACTTAAGGTAGTAATGATGTTCATAACATCATTCGATTCATACATATAAAGCTATCTTATTCGAAGGTTTAAACTTGTAATCACTAGAACATAGTTTAGTTAATTCTAAACTTGTTCGCAAACAAAAGTTAATCCTTCTAACTTGACTTTTAAAATCAACTAAACACATGTTATATATCTATATGATATGCTAACTTAATGATTTAAAACCTGGAAACACGAAAAACACCGTAAAACCGGATTTACGCCGTCGTAGTAACACCGCGGACTGTTTTGGGTTAGTTAATTAAAAACTATGATAAACTTTGATTTAAAAGTTGTTATTCTGAGAAAATGATTTTTATTATGAACATGAAACTATATCCAAAAATTATGGTTAAACTCAAAGTGGAAGTATGATTTCTAAAATGGTCATCTAGACGTCGTTCTTTCGACTGAAATGACTACCTTTACAAAAACGACTTGTAACTTATTTTTCCGACTATAAACCTATACTTTTCTGTTTAGATTCATAAAATAGAGTTCAATATGAAACCATAGCAATTTGATTCACTCAAAATGGATTTAAAATGAAGAAGTTATGGGTAAAACAAGATTGGATAATTTTTCTCATTTTAGCTACGTGAAAATTGGTAACAAATCTATTCCAACCATAACTTAATCAACTTGTATTGTATATTATGTAATCTTGAGATACCATAGACACGTATACAATGTTTCGACCTATCATGTCGACACATCTATATATATTTCGGAACAACCATAGACACTCTATATGTGAATGTTGGAGTTAGCTATACAGGGTTGAGGTTGATTCCAAAATATATATAGTTTGAGTTGTGATCAATACTGAGATACGTATACACTGGGTCGTGGATTGATTCAAGATAATATTTATCGATTTATTTCTGTACATCTAATTGTGGACAACTAGTTGTAGGTTACTAACGAGGACAGCTGACTTAATAAACTTAAAACATCAAAATATATTAAAAGTGTTGTAAATAAATTTTGAACATACTTTGATATATATGTATATATTGTTATAGGTTCGTGAATCAACCAGTGGCCAAGTCTTACTTCCCGACGAAGTAAAAATCTGTGAAAGTGAGTTATAGTCCCACTTTTAAAATCTAATATTTTTGGGATGTGAATACATGCAGGTTTTATAAATTATTTACAAAATAGACACAAGTACGTAAAACTACATTCTATGGTTGAATTATCAAAATCGAATATGCCCCTTTTTATTAAGTCTGGTAATCTAAGAATTAGGGAACAGACACCCTAATTGACGCGAATCCTAAAGATAGATCTATCTGGCCTAACAAGCCCCATCCAAAGTACCGGATGCTTTAGTACTTCGAAATTTATATCATATCCGAAGGGTGTCCCGGAATGATGGGGATATTCTTATATATGCATCTTGTTAATGTCGGTTACCAGGTGTTCACCATATGAATGATTTTTATCTCTATGTATGGGATGTGTATTGAAATATGAAATCTTGTGGTCTATTATTATGATTTGATATATATAGGTTAAACCTATAACTCACCAACATTTTTGTTGACGTTTTAAGCATGTTTATTCTCAGGTGATTATTAAGATCTTCCGCTGTTGCATACTTAAATAAGGACGAGATTTGGAGTCCATGCTTGTATGATATTGTGTAAAAACTGCATTCAAGAAACTTATTTTGTTGTAACATATTTGTATTGTAAACCATTATGTAATGGTCGTGTGTAAACAGGATATTTTAGATTATCATTATTTGATAATCTACGTAAAGCTTTTTAAAACCTTTATCTATGAAATAAAGGTTATGGTTTGTTTTAAAAATGAATGCAGTCTTTGAAAAACGTCTCATATAGAGGTCAAAACCTCGCAACGAAATCAATAAATATGGAATGTTTTTAATCAATAAGAACGGGACATTTCAGTTGGTATCCGAGCGTTGGTCTTAGAGAACCAGAATTTTGCATTAGTGTGTCTTATCGAGTTTGTTAGGATGCATTAGTGAGTCTGGACTTCGACCGTGTTTACTTGAAAAATGATTGCTTAACAAATTTTGTTGGAAACTATATATTTTTAACATGTGAATATTATGTGATATATTAATCTCTTAACGCGTTTGATATTATGTGATAGATGTCTACCTCTAGAACAAGTCCCATTGACTCACCTAATAATAATGAAGAGTCAAATGTAAATTGGAATGATTCGTGGACTGATTCACAAGTTCCCGAAGAGGAACCGGAAGAAGAGTCGGAACCGGAAGAAGAATCGGAACCGGAAGAAGAATCGGAACCGGATGAAGAAATAGAACCGGTGGGGGAAATAATAAAACGGTTAAGTAAAATAAAATCCTCAACCAACCGACCAAGGTTAATTATGGTCAATGGTGTTTCCGCCAAGGAAGCAAAATATTGGGCGGATTACCAATTCTCCGATGAATCGGATTCTGACGAGAATTTCGATGATGTTATAGAAATTACCCCAACTGAATTTAAAAAGGCAAAAGAAAATAATAAGGGAAAGGGCATAAAAATAGAGAAATCTAATTCCAACCCCGATGAACTTTATATGTATCGTCAACCCCAGAAGTCCTTAAGTTGTAACAATGACCCGGGAACCTCTAAACCACCAGGTTTTTCTAAACCAATGTGGAAAATTACGGCTCGTATTAGGGGAACATCATATATCCCTAGAAACTTGGCAAAACGAACCAAAACCGAAGAAGAAGAAACGAGCGAGTCGGAATAAGATAGTTGTATTCGTGTGGTGTAATATATGTAATATAGTATGCTTATGCTTTATGATATATGTAAAAATTGCTTATATTAATAAGTATTTTTTTTTATGAATCTAACTCTTGTCTATTTTACAGTATAAAAACACAAAATGGATAGACAACCCAATATTTTAAGAGACCTACCCGGAGACATGATTGATGAAATCTTGTCTAGAGTCGGTCAGAATTCTTCGGCACAACTATTTAAGGCGAGATCAGTTTGTAAGACATTCGAAGAACGTTCCAAGAATGTCTTGGTTTATAAGAGACTTTCGTTTGAAAGATGGGGGATATCACATTGGGAAACCAATAAGTTACGATGTGTTTACTTTGACGCATATATTGCGGGGAACCCAAATGCTATTTTACGCAATGGGTTAAGAAATTATTTTGACTCAATATATCCGAATATTGGACTTCGTGATTTAGAAAAAGCGGCTAACATGCAACATAAAGAAGCATGTTATGCTTACGGATTAGTAATGTTCGCTTCTCACCAAAGTGAGAACAAGAACATCGGGCTACAACTATTAAACAAAACATTCCCACAAGTGACGGAGTCGGTAATTGGGGTAAGAAATGAGGTTTTTAGATTGTTACGGGACTGTTGGACATTACGTAACCCTCGTCCCTTTGACGACGTTACAACACGCTGTCTTATCAACGGCCATAACGGTTATGTTCCACAAGACCAAGGATGGGAAGTAATCCTAGTAAAACCAGAATGCATGACTTGTTTCTGGACGTATGAATTACGTGTCTTTATTGCCTTTGCTGAACGACTTGTGTACTAGCTAGAATTATCTTCACAACCATCTTGTATCAAATTTATTGTGTGCTATATTTCATGCTATATATAAGATAAGCGGTATTGTAAGTTTGTAAAATATTGTGTAAAAGTTTGAACGCGAAATATTATTATAATCAGTTTTTCATATAGAATTGTAGTAGTTGAATTGTATATTAGCTACTAAGTATGAACTTAACGGGTAGGTACTACCCGAATTTAAACTTATAAAACGCTAATATGAAGAAAAAGCTTTTATAAATGAGTTCATATTATGCTACGAAATACTATTAACTACTCTTAATATTCTGTATGATTAACTTGTTCCATTTGACTATTTTGAAGGAAATGGCACCGACTACTCGACACACCGTGAATATGAATGAAGAGGAATTCCGTACTTTTCTAGCTTCAAACATAGCCGCAGTACAGGCTGCGCTACATACCAACAATAACCTTGGATCTAGCAGTACAGGAAATCGTGTAGGATGCACCTACAAAGAATTCACTGCCTGCAAACCTTTGGAATTTGATGGAACCGAAGGACCGATCGGATTGAAACGGTGGACCGAGAAGGTCGAATCGGCGTTTACCATAAGTAAGTGTACTGAAGAGGACAAAGTAAAGTACGCTACGCATACCTTCACAGGTTCTGCGTTAACATGGTGGAATACCTATCTAGAGCAAGTGGGACAAGATGATGCGTACGCACTACCGTGGTCAGTATTCAAGCACTTGATGAACGAGAAGTACCGTCCCAGAACCGAGGTCAATAAGCTCAAGACAGAACTTAGAGGGTTACGAACCCAAGGATTTGATATTACCACGTACGAAAGACGATTCACAGAATTGTGCCTATTGTGTCCGGGAGCATTCGAAGATGAGGAAGAGAAGATCGACGCGTTTGTGAAAGGATTACCGGAAAGAATCCAAGAAGATATAAGTTCACACGAGCCCGCCTCCATACAACAGGCATGTAGAATGGCTCACAAACTAGTGAACCAGATTGAAGAAAGAATTAAAGAACAGACTGCTGAAGAGGCCAATGTGAAGCAAGTCAAAAGAAAGTGGGAGGAAAACGGTGATAAGAATCACCAATACAACAACAACAGCAATTACAACAATAATCGCAACAATTATCCCAACAATCGCAACATCAATCGCAACTACAACAAACGGCCCAACAACAACAACAACAGCAACAACAACAGCAACTACAACAATCATCCCAACAACAATAATAACCACAACAACAACAACAATCAGAAGCAGCTATGCCAAAGGTGTGAAAAGAATCACTCGGGGTTCTGCACCAAATTTTGCAACAAGTGTAAAAGAAATGGTCATAGCGCGGCGAAGTGTGAGGTCTACGGACCAGGGGTTAATAGAACGAAAGGAACAAATGGTGTCGGAATGAGTAATGGCGGAGCAAGTAGTGTCGGAGCAAGTTATGCCAATGTAGTTTGTTATAAATGTGGAAAACCGGGCCACATTATTAGAAATTGCCCGAACCAGGAGAACACGAATGGACAAGGCCGCGGAAGAGTTTTCAATATTAATGCGGCAGAGGCACAGGAAGACCCGGAGCTTGTTACGGGTACGTTTCTTATTGACAATAAATCTGCTTACGTTTTATTTGATTCGGGTGCGGATAGAAGCTATATGAGTAGAGATTTTTGTGCTAAATTAAGTTGTCCATTGACGCCTTTGGATAGTAAATTTTTACTCGAATTAGCAAATGGTAAATTAATTTCAGCAGATAATATATGTCGGAATCGAGAAATTAAACTGGTTAGCGAAACATTTAAGATTGATTTGATACCAGTAGAGTTAGGGAGTTTTGATGTGATAATCGGTATGGACTGGTTGAAAGAAGTGAAAGCAGAGATCGTTTGTTACAAAAATGCAATTCGCATTATACGAGAAAAAGGAAAACCCTTAATGGTGTACGGAGAAAAGGGCAACATGAAGCTACATCTTATTAGTAATTTGAAGGCACAAAAACTAATAAGAAAAGGTTGCTATGCTGTTCTAGCACACGTCGAGAAAGTACAAACTGAAGAAAAGAGCATCAATGATGTTCACATTGCAAAAGAATTTCCCGATGTATTTCCGAAAGAATTACCGGGATTACCCCCACATCGATCCGTTGAATTTCAAATAGATCTTGTACCAGGAGCTGCACCAATAGCTCGTGCTCCTTACAGACTCGCACCCAGCGAGATGAAAGAACTGCAAAGCCAATTACAAGAACTTTTAGAGCGTGGTTTCATTCGACCAAGCACATCACCGTGGGGAGCTCCTGTTTTGTTTGTCAAGAAGAAAGATGGTACATTCAGGTTGTGTATCGACTACCGAGAGTTGAACAAACTTACCATCAAGAACCGCTACCCACTACCGAGAATCGACAACTTATTTGATCAACTACAAGGCTCGTCTGTTTATTCAAAGATTGACTTACGTTCAGGGTATCATCAAATGCGGGTGAAAGAAGATGATATTCCAAAGACTGCTTTCAGAACACGTTACGGTCATTACGAGTTTATGGTCATGCCATTTGGTTTAACTAATGCACCAGCTGTGTTCATGGACCTTATGAACCGAGTGTGTGGACCATACCTTGACAAGTTTGTCATTGTTTTCATTGATGACATACTTATTTACTCAAAGAATGACCAAGAACACGGTGAACATTTGAGAAAGGTGTTAGAAGTATTGAGGAAGGAAGAATTGTACGCTAAGTTTTCAAAGTGTGCATTTTGGTTGGAAGAAGTTCAATTCCTCGATCACATAGTGAACAAAGAAGGTATTAAGGTGGATCCGGCAAAGATAGAAACTGTTGAAAAGTGGGAAACCCCGAAAACTCCGAAACACATACGCCAGTTTTTAGGACTAGCTGGTTACTACAGAAGGTTCATCCAAGACTTTTCCAGAATAGCAAAACCCTTGACTGCATTAACGCATAAAGGGAAGAAATTTGAATGGAATGATGAACAAGAGAAAGCGTTTCAGTTATTGAAGAAAAAGCTAACTACGGCACCTATATTGTCATTGCCTGAAGGGAATGATGATTTTGTGATTTATTGTGATGCATCAAAGCAAGGTCTCGGTTGTGTATTAATGCAACGAACGAAGGTGATTGCTTATGCGTCTAGACAATTGAAGATTCACGAACAAAATTATACGACGCATGATTTGGAATTAGGCGCGGTTGTTTTTGCATTAAAGACTTGGAGGCACTACTTATATGGGGTCAAAAGTATTATATATACCGACCACAAAAGTCTTCAACACATATTTAATCAGAAACAACTGAATATGAGGCAGCGTAGGTGGATTGAATTATTGAATGATTACGACTTTGAGATTCGTTACCACCCGGGGAAGGCAAATGTGGTAGCCGATGCCTTGAGCAGGAAGGACAGAGAACCCATTCGAGTAAAATCTATGAATATAATGATTCATAATAACCTTACTACTCAAATAAAGGAGGCGCAACAAGGAGTTTTAAAGAAGGGAAATTTAAAGGATGAAATACCCAAAGGATCGGAGAAGCATCTTAATATTCGGGAAGACGGAACCCGGTATAGGGCTGAAAGGATTTGGGTACCAAAATTTGGAGATATGAGAGAAATGGTACTTAGAGAAGCTCATAAAACCAGATACTCAATACATCCTGGAACGGGGAAGATGTACAAGGATCTCAAGAAACATTTTTGGTGGCAGGGTATGAAAGCCGATGTTGCTAAATACATAGGAGAATGTTTGACGTGTTCTAAGGTCAAAGCTGAGCATCAAAAACCATCAGGTCTACTTCAACAACCAGAAATCCCGGAATGGAAATGGGAAAACATTACCATGGATTTCATCACTAAATTGCCAAGGACTGCAAGTGGTTTTGATACTATTTGGGTAATAGTTGATCATCTCACCAAATCAGCACATTTCCTGCCAATAAGAGAAGACGACAAGATAGAGAAGTTAGCACGGCTGTATTTGAAGGAAGTCGTCTCCAGACATGGAATACCAATCTCTATTATCTCTGATAGGGATGGCAGATTTATTTCAAGATTCTGGCAGACATTACAGCAAGCATTAGAAACTCGTCTAGACATGAGTACTGCCTATCATCCACAAACTGATGGGCAGAGCGAAAGGACGATACAAACGCTTGAAGACATGCTACGAGCATGTGTTATTGATTTCGGAAACAGTTGGGATCGACATCTACCGTTAGTAGAATTTTCCTACAACAACAGCTACCATTCAAGCATTGAGATGGCGCCGTTTGAAGCACTTTATGGTAGAAAGTGCAGGTCTCCGATTTGTTGGAGTGAAGTGGGGGATCGACAGATTACGGGTCCGGAGATTATACAAGAAACTACCGAGAAGATCATCCAAATTCAACAACGGTTGAAAACCGCCCAAAGTCGACAAAAGAGCTACGCTGACATTAAAAGAAAAGATATAGAATTTGAAATTGGAGAGATGGTCATGCTTAAAGTTGCACCTTGGAAAGGCGTTGTTCGATTTGGTAAACGAGGGAAATTAAATCCAAGGTATATTGGACCATTCAAGATTATTGATCGTGTCGGACCAGTAGCTTACCGACTAGAGTTACCTCAACAACTCGCGGCTGTACATAACACTTTCCACGTCTCGAATTTGAAAAAATGTTTTGCTAAAGAAGATCTCACTATTCCGTTAGATGAAATCCAAATCAATGAAAAACTTCAATTCATCGAAGAACCCGTCGAAATAATGGATCGTGAGGTTAAAAGACTTAAGCAAAACAAGAGACCAATTGTTAAGGTTCGATGGAATGCTCGTAGAGGACCCGAGTTCACCTGGGAGCGTGAAGATCAGATGAAGAAGAAATACCCGCATATATTTCCAGAAGATTCGTCAACACCTTCAACAGCTTAAAATTTCGGGACGAAATTTATTTAACGGGTAGGTACTGTAGTGACCCGAACTTTTCCATGTTTATATATATTAATTGAGATTGATATTTACATGATTAAATGTTTCCAACATGTTAAGCAATCAAACTTGTTAAGACTTGATTAATTGAAATAGGTTTCATGTAGACAATTGACCACCCAAGTTGACCGGTGATTCACGAACGTTAAAACTTGTAAAAACTATATGATGACATATATATGGTTATATATATAGTTAACATGATATTATGATAAGTAAACATATCATTAAGTATATTAACAATGAACTACATATGTAAAAACAAGACTACTAACTTAATGATTTTGAAACGAGACATATATGTAACGATTATCGTTGTAACTACATTTAATGTATATATATCATATTAAGAGATATTCGTACATCATAATATCATGATAATATAATAATTTAAAATCTCTTTTGATATTATAAACATTGGGTTAACAACATTTAACAAGATCGTTAACCTAAAGGTTTCAAAACAACATTTACATGTAACGACTCAGTTAAAATGTATATACATGTAGTGTTTTAATATGTATTCATACACTTTTTAAAGACTTCAAGACACTTATCAAAATACTTCTACTTAACAAAAATGCTTACAATTACATCCTCGTTCAGTTTCATCAACAATTCTACTCGTATGCACCCGTATTCGTACTCGTAGAATACACAGCTTTTAGATGTATGTACTATTGGTATATACACTCCAATTATCAGCTCTTAGCAGCCCATGTGAGTCACCTAACACATGTGGGAACCATCATTTGGCAACTAGCATGAAATATCTCATAAAATTATAAAAATATGAGTAATCATTCATGACTTATTTACATGAAAACAAAATTACATATCCTTTATATCTAATCCATACACCAACGACCAAAAACACCTACAAAAACTTTCATTCTTCAATTTTCTTCATCTAATTGATCTCTCTCAAGTTCTATCTTCAAGTTCTAAGTGTTCTTCATAAATTCCAAAAGTTCTAGTTTCATAAAATCAAGAATACTTTCAAGTTTGCTAGCTCACTTCCAATCTTGTAAGGTGATCATCCAACCTCAAGAAATCTTTGTTTCTTACAGTAGGTTATCATTCTAATACAAGGTAATAATCATATTCAAACTTTGGTTCAATTTCTATAACTATAACAATCTTATTTCAAGTGATGATCTTACTTGAACTTGTTTTCGTGTCATGATTTTGCTTCAAGAACTTCGAGCCATCCAAGGATCCATTGAAGCTAGATCCATTTTTCTCTTTTCCAGTAGGTTTATCCAAGGAACTTAAGGTAGTAATGATGTTCATAACATCATTCGATTCATACATATAAAGCTATCTTATTCGAAGGTTTAAACTTGTAATCACTAGAACATAGTTTAGTTAATTCTAAACTTGTTCGCAAACAAAAGTTAATCCTTCTAACTTGACTTTTAAAATCAACTAAACACATGTTCTATATCTATATGATATGCTAACTTAATGATTTAAAACCTGGAAACACGAAAAACACCGTAAAACCGGATTTACGCCGTCGTAGTAACACCCAGGGCTGTTTTGGGTTAGTTAATTAAAAACTATGATAAACTTTGATTTAAAAGTTGTTATTCTGAGAAAATGATTTTTATTATGAACATGAAACTATATCCAAAAATTATGGTTAAACTCAAAGTGGAAGTATGATTTCTAAAATGGTCATCTAGACGTCGTTCTTTCGACTGAAATGACTACCTTTACAAAAACGACTTGTAACTTATTTTTCCAACTATAAACCTATACTTTTCTGTTTAGATTCATAAAATAGAGTTCAATATGAAACCATAGCAATTTGATTCACTCAAAACGGATTTAAAATGAAGAAGTTATGGGTAAAACAAGATTGGATAATTTTTCTCATTTTAGCTACGTGAAAATTGGTAACAAATCTATTCCAACCATAACTTAATCAACTTGTATTGTATATTATGTAATCTTGAGATACCATAGACACGTATACAATGTTTCGACCTATCATGTCGACACATCTATATATATTCCGGAACAACCATAGACACTCTATATGTGAATGTTGGAGTTAGCTATACAGGGTTGAGGTTGATTCCAAAATATATATAGTTTGAGTTGTGATCAATACTGAGATACGTATACACTGGGTCGTGGATTGATTCAAGATAATATTTATCGATTTATTTCTGTACATCTAATTGTGGACAACTAGTTGTAGGTTACTAACGAGGACAGCTGACTTAATAAACTTAAAACATCAAAATATATTAAAAGTGTTGTAAATATATTTTGAACATACTTTGATATATATGTATATATTGTTATAGGTTCGTGAATCAACCAGTGGCCAAGTCTTACTTCCCGACGAAGTAAAAATCTGTGAAAGTGAGTTATAGTCCCACTTTTAAAATCTAATATTTTTGGGATGAGAATACATGCAGGTTTTATAAATGATTTACAAAATAGACACAAGTACGTGAAACTACATTCTATGGTTGAATTATCGAAATTGAATATGCCCCTTTTTATTAAGTCTGGTAATCTAAGAATTAGGGAACAGACACCCTAATTGACGCGAATCCTAAAGATAGATCTATCGGGCCTAACAAGCCCCATCCAAAGTACCGGATGCTTTAGTACTTCGAAATTTATATCATATCCGAAGGGTGTCCCGGAATGATGGGGATATTCTTATATATGCATCTTGTTAATGTCGGTTACCAGGTGTTCACCATATGAATGATTTTTATCTCTATGTATGGGATGTGTATTGAAATATGAAATCTTGTGGTCTATTATTATGATTTGATATATATAGGTTAAACCTATAACTCACCAAAATTTTTGTTGACGTTTTAAGCATGTTTATTCTCAGGTGATTATTAAGAGCTTCCGCTGTCGCATACTTAAATAAGGACGAGATTTGGAGTCCATGCTTGTATGATATTGTGTAAAAACTGCATTCAAGAAACTTATTTTGTTGTAACATATTTGTATTGTAAACCATTATGTAATGGTCGTGTGTAAACAGGATATTTTAGATTATCATTATTTGATAATCTACGTAAAGCTTTTTAAAACCTTTATCTATGAAATAAAGGTTATGGTTTGTTTTAAAAATGAATGCAGTCTTTGAAAAACGTCTCATATAGAGGTCAAAACCTCGCAACGAAATCAATTAATATGGAACGTTTTTAATCAATAAGAACGGGACATTTCATTTTGTACGTTCACCACCTGTAACTAGATCAAGACATTTAGCAAATATAACCGCCGTTGATTTTTCTTTAGAATCGTCATCCAGTAGACCAAGTACTTCAGTTCAAATTTCCGATAATCCATTTTTTGAACCCGACCTCACAATTGAGAATCCGAAAAATATTCAGGAACGGTTCGTAGATCCTGAACCATTAAACTTTCCTCCGGAGCCACCAATCATTCAAACAGAGATTGTTGAGGAACGAACCATTAAATCAGAATCATCTAGTGATACCGATTCAACAAATTCAATTATGGAGAATCTGGAACCTTTAAGTATGGAAGACCGAATGAGAGCTAAACGCACTGGCCAAGGTCACGTAATTACTCATCCAGACATTAATGCGCCAGATTATGAAATCAAAGGACAAATTCTACACATGGTGACTAATCAATGCCAATTTAGTGGTGCGCCGAAGGAAGATCCAAATGAACATCTACGTACCTTTAATAGGATCTGCACACTATTTAAAATCCGAGAAGTGGAGGATGAACAGATATATCTCATGTTATTTCCCTGGACTTTAAAGGGAGAAGCCAAAGATTGGTTGGAATCGTTACCTGAAGGGGCGATCGATACATGGGACGTTTTAGTTGACAAATTTCTTAAACGATTCTTTCCTCCATCTAAAGCCGTAAGACTTCAAGCAGAAATTGTTACGTTCACACAGAAACCAAATGAAACTCTATATGAGGCGTGGACTAGATATGGAAAGTTGTTAAGAGGATGTCCACAACATGGTTTAGACACCTGTCAAATAGTACAAATATTCTACCAAGGATGCGACATCACTACAAGAAAAGACATAGATATAGCAGCTGGTGGTTCTATTATGAAGAAAACCGAAACTAATGCTTACAAAATTATTGATAATACTGCTTCCCACTCACATGAGTGGCACCAAGAAAAAGACATCATTAGATCATCTAAAGCAGCTAGAGCCGATTCTAGCCATGACTTAGATTCCATTTCCGCAAAGATAGATGCTGTGGAGAGACGAATGGAAAAGATGACTAAAGATATTCACTCAATACGAATTAGTTGTGAGCAGTGTGGAGGACCACATTTGACAAAAGATTGTCTCACTATTGAATTAACAATGGAACAAAGAGAGAATATTTCATACATAAACCAAAGGCCTGGAAATAATTATCAGAATAATTATCAACCGCCAAGACCGATTTACAATCAAAACCAGAATTATAACAGAAATATTCCATACAACAACCAACAAGGTCCTAGCAATCAACAAGTATCCAATAATACTTATAATCAGCAAAGACCTAATTTTCAAAACAAACCACCACAACAAACCGATGATAAAAATCCGAATTTAGAAGATATGATGACGAAGCTAGTTGAAACTCAAACGCAGTTTTTCACATCTCAGAAACAAACCAATGAACAAAATGCTCAAGCATTTAGAAATCAACAAGCTTCTATTCAAAATCTGGAACAAGAAGTGAGTAACCTAGCAAGGTTAATAGGTGAAAGAAAACCGGGAAGTCTACCTAGTGATACAAATGCTAACCCCCGGAGTGAAACAGCTAAAGCCATTACCACAAGAAGTGGCACAACACTTAAACCACCTGAAATACCTGTAACTTCTGATGAAGCCATTCCTACTCCACAAGAACCACAACCTGATCAAGATAAGGAAAAAGAACCGGTAGTTGAAAAGGTTAATGAAGATAACACAGTTAAGGATAAACCTTATGTTAAACCATACCAACCACCACTTCCTTACCCGAGTAAAATGAAGAAAGAGAAACTTGAAGCCGAGCAATCCAAATTCTTGGATATGTTTAAACAGATAAATGTAAATCTTCCTTTCATTGATATGATTTCAGGAATGCCTAGATATGCTAAATTCTTGAAAGATCTAATTTCAAATAGAAAGAAAATGGAAGAACTCTCGGCTGTTACTATGAATGCTAATTGTTCAGCAGTGCTGTTGAATAAGATACCAGAAAAATTATCTGATCCAGGAAGTTTCACAATTCCATATTTTCTGGGTAGTCTTAGTTCAATAGAAGCATTGGCAGACTTAGGTGCAAGTATAAATCTAATGCCGTATTCACTATACACTAAACTAGACCTTGGAGAATTGAAACCAACCAGAATAAGCATACAACTAGCCGATAGATCAATAAAATATCCTAGAGGGATAATGGAGAACATGCTACTTAAAGTTGGTACTTTAGTATTTCCAGTAGATTTTGTTGTTTTGGACATGGAAGAAGATTCTCAAGTTCCTCTCATATTAGGAAGACCATTCTTAAACACGGCTAAAGCAATGATAGACGTGTTCGGTAAGAAACTGACCCTAAGTATAGAGGATGAGAGTGTTACCTTTTCAGTTGATAGAGCAATGCAACAACCACAATCTGCAGATGATACATGTTATTATATTCAAACTATAGATGCACATGCAGAATTATTAGAAGAATTTCCAGAATTACAAGGAACAGGAGAATGTTCTTTAGGAGAAGGTGATGAACCAATTGATGAAGCTAAAATGTTAGCTACACTTATAGCTAATGGATATGAACCAACAACAGAAGAAATTCAAATGCTAAAAGAAGAAGACAGATATCGATACAAATCATCGATAGAAGAACCTCTGAAATTAGAGTTAAAGCCACTTCCAAACCATTTGGAATACGCTTATTTACATGGTGAATCTGAATTACCTGTAATAATATCGTCTTCTCTTACTGAAAATGAGAAATCACAACTCATTTCTGTGTTGAAAGCTCATAAACCAGCCATTGCATGGAAGATTCATGATATTAAAGGAATAAGTCCTTCGTATTGCACACATAAAATCTTTATGGAAGAAGGTCATAAAACGTATGTGCAACACCAACGAAGACTAAATCCTAATATGCAAGATGTAGTTAAGAAAGAGATTATTAAACTGCTAGATGCAGGTTTGATATATCCAATTTCTGATAGTCCATGGGTAAGCCCAGTTCAATGCGTGCCGAAGAAGGGTGGCATGACTGTCATTACAAATGAGAAAAATGAGTTTATTCCTACTAGGACTGTAACAGGATGGCGTGTGTGTATTGATTATAGAAAATTAAATGACGCCACCAGAAAAGATCACTTTCCTTTACCTTTCATAGATCAAATGTTGGAAAGATTAGCCGGAAATAGTTACTATTGTTTTCTAGATGGATTTTCCGGATATTTTCAAATTCCAATAGCACCCGAAGACCAAGAGAAAACCACATTCACGTGCCCTTATGGTACTTTTGCTTACAAACGCATGCCATTTGGACTTTGCAACGCCCCTGCAACCTTTCAAAGGTGTATGATGGCGATTTTTCATGACATGATAGAAGAATGCATGGAAGTATTCATGGATGACTTTTCAGTCTTCGGTGATACATTTAAATCATGTCTAGTTAATCTGGAACGAATGCTAATTAGATGTGAACAATCAAATCTAGTTCTTAATTGGGAGAAATGCCATTTCATGGTTAAAGAAGGCATCGTTCTTGGACATAAAATTTCAAAAGAAGGAATTGAAGTGGATAGAGCTAAAGTAGATGTAATTGCTAAACTTCCACATCCCACCAATGTTAGAGGAGTTAGGAGTTTTTTAGGGCATGCCGGTTTTTACCGACGTTTCATAAAAGATTTTTCTAAAATTGCCACTCCTATGAATAAACTCCTAGAATCTTTTCAGATGAGTGTATCAAATCTTTTAATATTCTTAAAGAGAAACTCACTAATGCGCCGATCATGATAACACCAAATTGGAATCTACCATTTGAACTAATGTGCGATGCAAGTGATTTTGCAATGGGAGCCGTTTTAGGACAAAGGATTGAAAAACGATTTCAACCTATATATTATGCTAGTAAGACATTACAAGGAGCACAAACGAACTATACAACTACTGAAAAAGAACTCCTTGCTATTGTCTTTGCTTTTGACAAATTTCGATCATATCTCGTTCTAGCAAAAACGGTGGTCTATACCGACCATTCTGCTCTTAGATACCTATTTTCAAAACAAGATGCTAAACCAAGATTAATCCGTTGGATCTTACTCTTACAAGAGTTTGATATTGAAATCCGAGATAAAAGAGGAGCAGAAAATCTCGCCGCTGATCATCTTTCTCGTCTTGAAAATCCCGATTTAGAAGTTCTAAATGAATCAGCCATAAAAGACAACTTTCCTGATGAATATCTATTGAAAATAGATTATAAAGAAATCCCATGGTTTGCAGACTATGCAAACGACTTAGTTTGTGGATTCCTTGAAAAAGGATTATCGTACCAAAGACGAAAGAAATTCTTCAGTGATATAAAACACTATTTTTGGGAAGATCCACATCTGTTTAAAAGTTGTCCCGATGGAATAATACGCCGATGTGTATTTGGAGATGAAGCTAGTAAAATATTAAACCATTGTCACACAGGACCAACAGGAGGGCATTATGGGCCTCAACTAACAGCAAGAAAAGTTTATGATGCTGGATTCTATTGGCCAACAATTTACAAAGACGCACACCTTCTTTGCAAATCCTGTGATGCATGTCAAAGGGCCGGAAAAATAAGTCAACGTGATGAAATGCCACAAAATGTCATCCAAGTATGTGAAGTATTTGACATTTGGGGTATTGACTTTATGGGTCCATTTCCAAAATCTCATAATAATCTATATATACTCGTAGCCATTGATTATGTATCTAAATGGGCGGAAGCACAAGCTCTCCCAACTAACGATGCACGAGTTGTAGTCAACTTTTTAAAACGTCTTTTTGCAAGGTTTGGAACACCGAAAGCTTTAATAAGTGATCGGGGTACTCATTTCTGTAATAATCAACTTGAGAAAGTTCTTAAAAGATATGGAGTAACTCATAAAATCTCCACCGCATATCATCCACAAACAAGTGGACAAGTTGAAAATACCAACCGAGCTTTAAAACGTATTCTAGAGAAAACCGTAGGATCAAATCCGAAGGAATGGTCCATTAAATTGGAGGATGCACTCTGGGCTTTTAGAACAGCCTACAAAACTCCAATTGGAACCACACCTTTTAGACTTGTTTATGGAAAAGCATGTCATCTTCCAGTAGAAATTGAACACAAAGCATTTTGGGCTTTGAAAACATGTAATCTTGATTTACATGAAGCTGGACGTCTACGATTAAGTCAACTAAACGAACTAGAAGAATTAAGACATGAAGCATACGAAAATTCGTTAATCTATAAAGAAAGAACGAAGAAATGGCATGATAAAAGAATCAAAAGTTCAAAAGAATTTAAAGAAGGAGACAGAGTTCTTCTTTTCAATTCACGATTCAAGCTATTTCCAGGAAAATTGAAATCAAGATGGTCTGGACCATTCATAGTCAAAAGAGTTTTCCCATACGGAACGATAGAATTAATAAATTCAAATGGGATTGAATTTAAAGTTAATGGTCACAGAGTTAAACATTACATACATGGTCCGATGGAAGTCGACAACAAAGTTAATCACAATTTCGACACCACAGCTAACTAAGTGTGGGGAGAATCAAGTCTTTAAAGGATAATATGTATTTCTGATAGAGTTAGATTGTCTGTTTTCATGTAGTTCTCGAAAATGGAACCCGAATGGTCTTTCCCTAGCAGACCCTAAAGAACTAGTCTTCTCCCCCCATTCTGAATTTTTATTTTTTTTAGGTTTTTACAAAATGAAGACTGCCTGTGAACTAAACCATGGTCTAATGCTACACGCTTTGATCACTAAAAGAAATAATGACATACTACCAAGTGAAATAGTATCAGTAATCAGAGAAAGAATGGAAGGAGTTAGAAAAGAATCCAGATGCGAAGATAATAAATTACAATTTGGTAAAGGAAAATCAAAATCCGCAGCGAAAAGAAGAGCACGACACCTTGAAAGATGTCACAAATGCGGAAAATGGTCACATGGAGGTAAATGTTCAAATAATCAAACCTATTCAAATACCGAATTTGTTACTTTATGTAAAGACGGACCGTTCATATGTTTAGAAGAAAAGACACTGAATGCTCGAGGTTACGCCTATGTAGCTATGGAAAACCAATTAAACCGACTATCTTATGAATGGGATAGATCATATAACTAAGAATACTATCTCACAGGTAAGTCTGTACAGTTTTTATTTTTATTTTTATTTTTAACCTTTTGATAATAAACGCTAATTTGTTCGCTAAAAAGTATTAAATTGGTATTGAATAAAATTAGGTTTGGCGACCGAAATTATTGATATCATTCAAAAATTTATTACATCACTGCGAAATTTAACGTTTATTCTTAAGGTATAAATATCTTTAATCAATCAACCCAAAATATTTCAAAAATTCGTCATGAGTTAAATTAGGTCTTAGAAC
Organism: Rutidosis leptorrhynchoides; assembly: GCF_046630445.1. Taxonomy (NCBI): domain Eukaryota; kingdom Viridiplantae; phylum Streptophyta; class Magnoliopsida; order Asterales; family Asteraceae; genus Rutidosis; species Rutidosis leptorrhynchoides. The sequence continues at coordinate 12,480,297 of NC_092339.1, forward strand.
CGAAATTACTTTACCGAAAAGAGGGGCGCATATTTTTGATAATATTTGATTGATTAAAGTGGGATAAAAAGCCAAAAAGATTTTTAATTTTATTTTTACCATATTTTTAAAATTAATATATAAATCATAAATTAATATTGTAAACTTTGTAAAAACAATATATTTAAAATTGTAAATATTTGAAAAATTAATATAAGTATGGTGTGAAGAATTGTTGTGTAGTATAGAGTTGAATGATCGGGTAGCTAGTTTAACCGATCGTTCTTTTATTAGATTTTTGTTAGGCGGTTCGATGCGCCACATGTCTTTACTAGACATGACTCAGGCTTTACGTATATATACGCCTGAGGAGTTAGCATCTGCCGATTGTAGAGGGTTGATACTAAACGGTAGAAAGATAGATGAAAATTTTAATACACACGGTGTGTGGAGTCAAATGACAAGCCATCACCGTTTCATAGGGGGAAATTACTCTTATTTGGATATAGATAGAGCCGAATTAAGAGTGATACATAGGTTTTTAGCTAATTCGATTACACAAAGGGGTAAGAACAAGGAAAAAGTAAATGAACAGGATTTGTTTTACCATATGTGTATTCGAGACCCACAAAGCGCTGTAAGTATACCGTATTGTGTGGGTTATTATTTATCAGCTATGGTTCGGGGGATGCGACCGCATAGCATAATAGGAGGTGGTATTTTTATTACTTTGATTGGTGAATATCTCAGTGTGGATATAAGTCGGGGGGGATTATTAGTAGAAGAACCAGAACCCCGCGATACTATAGGTTTAAATGTATACCATGGTGCGAAAGTTTTGAAGAGGCGAAATAACGCCGCAGTACGATACCATGGTAGACATCCACAGGTGGAGAGAAACCAACAGCAAGGTAATGTAGGAGGGGGGAATGAGATGCAAGAAATGCAAAGGTTTATAGCTTCTCAGGAATACGAAAATGCTAGACAGAGAGCATTTGAAGATTGGCAAGTTCATCAGAACCAAATCATAGCTCATTGCCAACATATAGGTAGAAACTATATTCCTACACCGAAACCCATCTTCCCTCCCTGGTCTATAGAGATGCAGCCACCATATCCTACGTATAACCCTGCCGAAGCATTCTATAGCACCTATGGTTATGCCTGGAACCCCTATTGGTACCAGTATCATCCCTAGTATACTTATTTTTTTTTTTTAATTTGTAATGATTGATACGTTTAATACTTTTGTTAATATTGTAATAGTTTTTATAATTGTCTAACTTTTATTCTTAGATTTTAATAATTTTTGAATGTGGGGTAATATACCAAACTTCAAAAATATGTATATATGGTTGCAGTTTATCTTATGTACACAACAGGGTAAAACAACGCATTTTCAAAGACTGGCATTAAGTTCAGCAAAAGCAACTAATTTTGACGACAAGATGCAAAATATATGTGAAATAACAACAAGACGGAATGAACAAATGATGTGCACCATTTATCATTCAGCAAACAAATGCCAATATATTTGGAAACTTTGGTAAAAATTTAATCATTTTCACACAAATCACCCTCAATAATTTAAATTATTCCTGATTTCTTGCAAATGAGGGCATTGCAAGATCTTAAGTGTGGGAAGGGGTTAAATTCTTTCGGATTTTAAAATTTTTTACTTTATACACTTGGTTACCATTAAAAATACTAGTAAAGCAGTAGTTGTATTAGAATCTAGTGCTCTCCGATAACAAGGAATAGCCCTAGTCTTATATACTGACTACCCACTTCTAGTAAATTTTTCAAAATTTTCAACAAAATGGATTCAAAATCATGTTTATATATATTTATGAACGATGAAAACTAGGTCATTGAGCCGAAATTATCGTTACCTCGGAAAGGACATAAATTGAGAAACAACCAAAACGTTAGAATTCATTTAAGAATGGAATAGAGGAGAAAAAGGCAAAGAAAAACATAAATAAAAGCCAAGTGTGGGAAAACTTTACCAAATTATTCACAACATATACCACATATTTTTGTACAAATTTTTGAAAATACTTTTGTTTTGGACGATAATCAATTGTTTTACCCGATGAAACCATAAAAGAAGAGATGGATCTACACGATGAATCAATTCCATCATTTGAAGGAAGTAAAGTCTTTCGAAAATGACACGCGCTTCTTGATTTAGGTCATGAAGTTGTCGTCCAGACCAGCTGTAGGTTGACGAAAAATCTAGAAAAGTCATCACTAAAATCGGCTGGAAATCCACGGACCTTAGCATCAAACAGGGTCGCCAAGTGGTCAGATTTATCCTAACCATGAGAAGGATTTATCTCGTTCAATGGGGGGGCACCATGCAAATTAGCTGGATAAGACTAATGAATCAGATCCCCAGAAAGGATAATCTCCTTAAAGATTAAAAATCAGCTTTTAAGCCTGATATTACTCAATCCTTGAGATTGACCTTAAAGATTGAGAATTTAAACTCATGGAATTCGATGATATCTAAACTTGAGCTTGAACGAGAAAATATTTTGATCAAAATTGCAAACCGATTTGTTTTCTGAAAATCCATTTTCAATGCGTTCATTACCATTGAACGTAAAATCCTAGGAATTCACCTGGAATTCATTAGGTCACCTGAACCAAATCGGGTGTCAACCGTAAGAATGGTGGTTGCATAACATGGTCGGAGACAGGACCTTGTGCCAGACCGAAAAATTATAGGATGATCTTTACTATTGCTCCTACCAAGGATAGTACTAGCGTCCGACACGTTATAGACCATAATTAAAAGCATATCAGGGGACATTGCCTTAACAGTTGCTTGTTCAACGCTTTCCTTTCAGCCGGACGGTAGTTTACCGAAAGGTAATATACGGGACAAGTAAACTGGACGTGTTGCTTTCCAAATACAAGGTTAGCAAGTGGATGATACAAAACCTCAAGTTTTGAGCTAAAATTTTCAAATCTGAAACCCACCAAACCCACAAAAATATTTTGCAAACACCGGTAAAGGGTTATTCCGGAAAACTTATCTAGGGTAAAAACTAGATTTAATTTTCAAAAGATCAAATGTTTTCATAAAGATCCAATTTCCTTAATGGATCTAAATTTTTATAGTCATGTGGGACTGTAAACCATATCGTTACTACCATTGTTTATACCACCGTATAGAAATCACTGATGTACAAAGTGTGAAGAATAAAGAAGTGATTCTAGTATTTCAAGACGATATTGCTTGAGGACAAGCAACGCTCAAGTGTGGGAATATTTGATAATGCTAAAAACGAACATATATTTCATAGCATTATTCCTCAAGAAAGACAAGCTTTTAGTTACAATTGTTCTATTTACAAGTGATATTCGTTTAAATAATAAAAGGTGAAGACAAAAGACAGATTCGACGAATTGAAGACGCAAACGACCAAAAAGCTCAAAAGTACAAAAGACAATCAAAGAGGTTCCAATTATTGATAAGAAACGTCTCGAAATTACAAGAGTACAAGATTCAAAACGCAAAGTACAAGATATTAAATTGTACGCAAGGACGTTCGAAAATACGGAACCGGGACTAGAGTCAACTCTCAACGCTCGACGCAACGGACTAAAAATTACAAGTCAACTATACACATAAATATAATATAATATTTAAATAATTCTTATAATTATTTATATATTATAATAAATAATAAAAACCGTCGGCAAGAAAGACTCCAAAGGGACTGAGCTGTAATTTCATTCTCCGCGACTCGCGGAGTTTGAAGAGTATTTCACCGCGAGTCGCGGAGCCCCAAAAGTCGAATTTTCCTATAAAAGCAACCGAATTCTGATCGCAAATCATCATCTTTTTTCTCCTCATTCATACGATATATTTATATTTATAATTTATATTTTAATTTTAATTTTAATTATAATTCTAATAATAAGGGTATGTTAGCGAATATTGTAAGGGTGTAAGTCGAAATTCTGTCCGTGTAACGCTACGCTATTTTTAATCATTGTAAGTTATGTTCAACCTTTTTACATTAATGTCTCGTAGCTAAGTTATTATTATGCTTATTTAAAACGAAATAATCATGATGTTGGGCTAATTACTAAAATTGGGTAATTGGGCTTTGTACCATAATTGGGGTTTGGACAAAAGAACGACACTTGTGGAAATTAGACTATGGGCTATTAATGGGCTTTATATTTGTTTAACTAAATGATAGTTTGTTAATGTTAATATAAAGATTTACAATTGGGCGTCCCTATAAATTACCATATACACTCGATCGGACACGATGGGCGGGGTATTTATACCAACGAATAATCGTTCATTTAACCGGACACGGGAATGGATTAATAGCCACTAGAATAATTAAAACAGGGGTGAAATTATGTACAAGGACACTTGGTATAATTGATAACAAAATATTAAAACCTTGGGTTACACTCAGTCGACATCCTGGTGTAATTATTAAACAAAGTATTAAAATCTTGTTACAGTTTAAGTCCCCAATTAGTTGGAATATTTAACTTCGGGTATAAGGATAATTTGACGAGGACACTCGCATTTTATATTTATGACTGATGGACTGTTATGGACAAAAACCAGACGGACATATTAAATAATCCAGGACAAAGGACAATTAACCCATGGGTATAAAACAAAAATCAACACGTCAAACATCATGATTACGGAAGTTTAAATAAGCATAATTCTTTTATTTCATATTTAATTTCCTTTATTTTATATTTAATTGCACTTCTAAATATCGCATTTTTATTATTATTGTATTTAATTGCACTTTTAATTATCGTACTTTTTAATTATCGCAAGTTTATTTTATCGCACTTTTATTATTCGCAATTTCATTATCGTTATTTACTTTATGCTTTAATTTAAGTCTTGTATTCATTTTTAATATTTTACATTTGGTTTTAACTGCGACTAAAGTTTTAAAATCGACAAACCGGTCATTAAACGGTAAAAACCCCCCTTTATAATAATAATATTACTTATATATATATATATATATATATATATATATATATATATATATATATATATATATATATATATATATATATATATATATATATATATATATATATTTGTATTTTTATAAAAGTAAACTAATATAGCGTTAAGCTTTGTTTAAAGATTTTCCCTGTGGAACGAACCGGACTTACTAAAAACTACACTACTGTACGATTAGGTACACTGCCTATAAGTGTTGTAGCAAGGTTTAAGTATATCCATTCTATAAATAAATAAATATCTTGTGTAAAATTGTATCGTATTTAATAGTATTTCCTGCAAAAATTTAATAGTATTTTATACCACTCCGCTACCGCATCAATAATATCAAATGAGATTTTAAATTATTATATTATCATGATATTATCATGTATGAATATCTCTTAATATGATATATATATACATTAAATGTCTTTACAACGATAATCGTTACATATATGTCTCGTTTAAAAATCATTAAGTTAGTAGTCTTGTTTTTACATATGTAGTTCATTGTTAATATACTTAATGATATGTTTAATTATCATAGTATCATGTTAACTATATATATATATCCATATATATGTCATCATATAGTTTTTACAAGTTTTAACGTTCGTGAATCACCGGTCAACTTGGGTGGTCAATTGTCTATATGAAACATATTTCAATTAATCAAGTCTTAACAAGTTTGATTGCTTAACATGTTGGAAACATTTAATCATGTAAATATCAATCTCAATTAATATATATAAACATGGAAAAGTTCGGGTCACTACAGTACCTACCCGTTAAATAAATTTCGTCCCGAAATTTTAAGCTGTTGAAGGTGTTGACGAATCTTCTAGAAATAGATGCGTGTATTTCTTCTTCATCTGATCTTCACGCTCCCAGGTGAACTCGAGTCCTCTACGAGCATTCCATCGAACCTTAACAATTGGTATCTTGTTTTGCTTAAGTCTTTTAACCTCACGATCCATTATTTCGACGGGTTCTTCGATGAATTAGAGTTTTTCGTTGATTTGGATTTCATCTAACGGAATAGTGACATCTTCTTTAGCAAAACATTTCTTCAAATTCGAGACGTGGAAAGTGTTATGTACAGCCGCGAGTTGTTGAGGTAACTCAAGTCGGTAAGCTACTGGTCCGACACGATCAATAATCTTGAATGGTCCAATATACCTTGGATTTAATTTCCCTCGTTTACCAAATCGAACAACGCCTTTCCAAGGTGCAACTTTAAGCATGACCATCTCTCCAATTTCAAATTCTATATCTTTTCTTTTAATGTCAGCGTATCTCTTTTGTCGACTTTGGGCGGTTTTCAACCGTTGTTGAATTTGGATGATCTTCTCGGTAGTTTCTTGTATAATCTCCGGACCCGTAATCTGTCTATCCCCCACTTCACTCCATCAAATCGGAGACCTGCACTTTCTACCATAAAGTGCTTCAAACGGCGCCATCTCAATGCTTGAATGGTAGCTGTTGTTGTAGGAAAATTCTGCTAACGGTAGATGTCGATCCCAACTGTTTCTGAAATCAATAACACATGCTCGTAGCATGTCTTCAAGCATTTGTATCGTCCTTTCGCTCTGCCCATCAGTTTGTGGATGATAGGCAGTACTCATGTCTAGACGAGTTCCTAATGCTTGCTGTAATGTCTGCCAGAATTTTGAAATAAATCTGTCATCCCTATCAGAGATAATAGAGATTGGTATTCCATGTCTGGAGACGACTTCCTTCAAATACAGTCGTGCTAACTTCTCCATCTTGTCATCTTCTCTTATTGGCAGGAAGTATGCTAATTTGGTGAGACGATCAACTATTACCCAAATAGTATCAAAACCACTTGCAATCCTTGGCAATTTAGTGATGAAATCCATGGTAATGTTTTCCCATTTCCATTCCGGGATTTCAGGTTGTTGAAGTAGACCTGATGGTTTCTGATGCTCAGCTTTGACCTTAGAACACGTCAAACATTCTCCTACGTATTTAGCAACATCGGCTTTCATACCCGGCCACCAAAAATGTTTTTTGAGATCCTTGTACATCTTTCCCGTTCCAGGATGTATTGAGTATCTGGTTTTATGAGCTTCTCTAAGTACCATTTCTCTCATATCTCCAAATTTTGGTACCTAAATCCTTTTAGCCCTATACCGGGTTCCGTCTTCCCGAATATTAAGATGCTTCTCCGATCCTTTGGGTATTTCATCCTTTAAATTTCCCTTTTTTAAAACTCCTTGTTGCGCCTCCTTTATTTGAGTAGTAAGATTATTATGAATCATTATATTCATAGATTTTACTCGAATGGGTTCTCTGTCCTTCCTGCTCAAGGCATCGGCTACCACATTTGCCTTCCCCGGGTGGTAACGAATCTCAAAGTCGTAATCATTCAATAATTCAATCCATCTACACTGCCTCATATTCAGTTGTTTCTGATTAAATATGTGTTGAAGACTTTTGTGGTCGGTATATATAATACTTTTGACCCCATATAAGTAGTGTCTCCAAGTCTTTAATGCAAAAACAACCGCGCCTAATTCCAAATCATGCGTCGTATAACTTTGTTCGTGAATCTTCAATTGTCTAGACGCATAAGCAATCACCTTCGTTCGTTGCATTAATACACAACCGAGACCTTGCTTTGATGCACCACAATAAATCACAAAATCATCATTCCCTTCAGGCAATGACAATATAGGTGACGTAGTTAGCTTTTTCTTCAATAACTGAAACGCTTTCTCTTGTTCATCATTCCATTCAAATTTCTTCCCTTTATGCGTTAATGCAGTCAAGGGTTTTGCTATTCTGGAAAAGTCTTGGATGAACCTTCTGTAGTAACCAGCTAGTCCTAAAAACTGGCGTATGTGTTTCGGAGTTTTCGGGGTTTCCCACTTTTCAACAGTTTCTATCTTTGCCGGATCCACCTTAATACCTTCTTTGTTCACTATGTGACCGAGGAATTGAACTTCTTCCAACCAAAATGCACACTTTGAAAACTTAGCGTACAATTCTTCCTTCCTCAATACTTCTAACACCTTTCTCAAATGTTCACCGTGTTCTTGGTCATTCTGTGAGTAAATAAGTATGTCATCAATGAAAACAATGACAAACTTGTCAAGGTATGGTCCACACACTCGCTTCATAAGGTCCATGAACACAGCTGGTGCATTATTAAACCAAACGGCATGACCATAAACTCGTAATGACCATAACGTATTCTGAAAGCAGTCTTTGGAATACCATCTTCTTTCACCCGCATTTGATGATACCCGGAACGTAAGTCAATCTTTGAATAAATAGACGAGCCTTGTAGTTGATCAAATAAGTCGTCGATTCTCGGTAGTGGGTAGCGGTTCTTGATGGTAAGTTTGTTCAACTCTCGGTAGTCGATACACAACCTGAATGTACTATCTTTCTTCTTGACAAACAAAACAGGAGCTCCCCACGGTGATGTGCTTGGTCGAATGAAACCACGCTCTAAAAGTTTTTGTAATTGGCTTTGCAGTTCTTTCATCTCGCTGGGTGCGAGTCTGTAAGGAGCACGAGCTATTGGTGTAGCTCCTGGTACAAGATCTATTTGAAATTCAATGGATCGATGTGGGGGTAATCCCGGTAATTCTTTCGGAAATACATCGGGAAATTCTTTTACAATGGGAACATCATTGATGCTCTTTTCTTCAGTTTGTACTTTCTCGACGTGTGCTAGAACAGCATAGCAACCTTTTCTTATTAGTTTTTGTGTCTTCAAATTACTAATAAGATGTAGCTTCATGTTCCCTTTTCTCCGTACACCATTAAGGGTTTTCCTTTTTCTCGTATAATGCGAATTGCATTTTTGTAACAAACGATCTCTTCTTTCACTTCTTTCAACCAGTCCATACTGATTATCACATCAAAACTCCCTAACTCTACTGGTATCAAATCAATCTTAAATGTTTCGCTAACCAATTTAATTTCTCGATTCTGACATATATTATCTGCTGAAATTAATTTACCATTTGCTAATTCGAGTAAAAATTTACTATCCAAAGGCGTCAATGGACAACTTAATTTAGCACAAAAATCTCTACTCATATAGCTTCTATCCGCACCCGAATCAAATAAAACATAAGCAGAATTATTGTTAATAAGAAACGTACCCGTAACAAGCTCCGGGTCTTCCTGTGCCTCTGCCGCATTAATATTGAAAACTCTTCCGCAGCCTTGTCCATTCGTGTTCTCCTGGTTCGGGCAATTTCTAATAATGTGGCCCGGTTTTCCACATTTATAACAAACTACATTGGCATAACTTGCTCCGACACTACTTGCTCCGCCATTACTCGTTCTGACACCATTTGTTCCTTTCGTTCTATTAACCCCTGGTCCGTAGACCTCACACTTCACCGCGCTATGACCATTTCTTTTACACTTGTTGCAAAATTTGGTGCAGAACCCCGAGTGATACTTTTCACACCTTTGGCATAGCTGCTTCTGATTGTTGTTGTTGTTGCGGTTATTATTGTTATTGGGATGATTGTTGTAGTTGCTGTTGTTGTTGTTGTTGTTGTTGGGCCGTTTGTTGTAGTTGCGATTGATGTTGCGATTGTTGGGATAATTGTTGCGATTATTGTTGTAATTGCTGTTGTTGTTGTATTGGTGATTCTTATCACCGTTTTCCTCCCACTTTCTTTTGACTTGCTTCACATTGGCCTCTTCAGCAGTCTTTTTTTAATTCTTTCTTCAATCTGGTTCACTAGTTTGTGAGCCATTCTACATGCCTGTTGTATGGAGGCGGGCTCGTGTGAACTTATATCTTCTTGGATTCTTTCCGGTAATCCTTTCACAAACGCGTCGATCTTATCTTCTTCATCTTCGAATGCTCCCGGACACAATAGGCACAATTCTGTGAATCGTCTTTCGTACGTGGTAATATCAAATCCTTGGGTTCGTAACCCTCTAAGTTCTGTCTTGAGCTTATTGACCTCGGTTCTGAGACGGTACTTCTCGTTCATCAAGTGCTTGAATGCTGACCACGGTAGTGTAACATCCCGCCTTTTTCCGTTTACTTTTCCATTTAACTATTTTAAACTCCGTTATATGTTTATAACATCTCCCGTTAATACGCGTTTCAAATTATCTCGTTTAGGTAATTTAACGCACCCGACTACGACTTGAGGGACTTGTTTTGCCAAAACCCCAAAATGGTGACTAGCACTTGACTAGTCAACCATCTTCCACCTCCATTTTTCATTTTCTTTTCTCTTTTTATTCTCTACTTTCATATTTTCTTTAAATTCATCAAAAAGCAAATCTTCATCCATATTCAATCGATCAAGCTTCGGGCCAAACAAATTACATATTTGAACTCCTCGTGATCTCCTCTTCGATTCCATACCAATCTCATTGCATTTGGGTAACTTTCCAAAATCACTAATTTTATGTGTTCTTGAGATTTTTGAGTTAAAAGGTTGTTAATTAGTGTCTATGGCTCAAGTCTAGTATGATTATGTGATTTGTATGTTTGTTCTTGCTATTTTGATGTAACTAGTTCATATTGAAAGTTCACATGCTTAATCTTGAGTTTTGAGTGTTCATATGTTGTTTGATGCTAAGAGTTCATGTTTTAATCTTATTTCTAGTGTTACTAGCTTCGTTATAATGTATGGTTTGGTTAAAGAAACCTTCTAAACTTGATTATGAAATTTGGTGAATTTGAGTTAGGGTTTCATGAACTAGAAATGGACTTTTGATGCTTTAAATGACACGAAATGCTAATTGTAAGTGTTAGGTTGTGTTGTATGCTTAATTACCTTCGAAACGGCATATTGTTCATGTAATTTGGTTACCGAATCATTAAATGGCATTTATGACTTGTATACATTGAATGAGGAACATTAATTGCGGTTTTTGGTTGTTATAAGTGGAAGTTTGATTGATGATATGTGTTTAGTTGCATTCCTCGTCAAAACACCTTTCCAACGATGTATGATAAGCGTTATAAGTATTTGCGGGTCAAGTGTTGTGTTAGAATTGGTTTTGGTTCGTGCATATCTTTGAAAAACAGGAATATAGCTGAACAGCAGGTGGCGCGGCGCGCACCTCACCCCGCGCGGCGCGCAGAACAACCTGGACAGATTCTGACCTCCGTGTCCCATTTCACGTGAAATGTTTGACTAGCTACCGACCTCCGATTCACATGAAACTTGTTTTAATATACTTATATATGAATAATTAGCATAGAAAATTTGTTCGGGACCCGACCCGAACATGTTGACTTTTTCGTTGACTTTGACCGACTAAAGTTTGACTTTTTGTCAAACTTAACCAATTGATTATGCAATCTTTCTAACTTGTTTCTATACATGTATCTTGCATGAAACTTGACTATTTGCTTCACATGCTTCATAATCGAGTCGTGTTGAGCCATAGGACTAATTGAGCAACTTTGACCCTTCGTGACTATCGTTATTGATACAACCTATTTGTTTAGGTCGAGGCTAGCGTTGTCCTTTGCGCACATTACTTGTTGAAGTACTTATTTACTCTTGCAATCAAAGGTGAGATCATAGTCCCATCTTTCAACAACTTTTATACTTTTAAATCATGGGATGAGAAACATATACGGTTTTATACTACATACTTTTACACTTTGAACACAAGTACGGAAACGAACATTCCACGTGCGGGTTTGAACAAAAAGCCTCAATTCAATTATCATTAGTTACACTTGCAGGGTGTAAACGAGAACTTATATTATGTGATCACATGGGCTTGACGAGCCTCATTCGGACGGTTCGCTACCGTTAGCGGATGAAATATATTTTCGGGTCTAGTGTATGTTCTAACACTACGCAAAGGGTGCAAAACAGTTAAGTTTGATAATTGGATGCCCGGGATACAAATAACAACTTTTGGAATGCAAATGATTTTGATAATCATCTTATATTAAATCTTGTGGTTCAAATACAACGTTTACTAAAACACCTATGATTTCACCAACGTTTTTCGTTGACAGTTTTCTATATGTTTCTCAGGTTCATACATGGCTATTTGATACATGCTTCCGCGTACTTTCATACTTGCTTGAGGTCGAGCATACATGCATACACTCTGATTTCTTGCTTGGAGTCAAGCATACATACATACTTACGCTATTTATAGCAACTGTGATTTTCAACTAATTATGTCGCAAGTTATTTCATTTTTACATTACTACTTTTGTAAACTTAAACTTGTTGTCGATCCGTTTGGTAAACTAAACTTTGCAAGTCTTGTACTTTTCAAATGAATGCGACATAGTTTTGGTCAAACGAGTCTCATATAGGGACTACGACCACGTAACGGGACCTAAGTTAGCGGCGCCGTCAATGACGATTTGGACGGGTCGCTACAGGTAGTGCGTACGCATCGTCTTGTCCCACTTGCTCTAGATAGGTATTCCACCATGTTAACGCAGAACCTGTGAAGGTATGCGTAGCGTACTTCACTTTGTCCTCTTCAGTACACTTACTTATGGCAAACACTGATTTGACCTTCTCGGTCCACCGTTTCAATCCGATCTGTCCTTCGGTTCCATCAAATTCCAAAGGTTTGCAGGCAGTGAATTCTTTGTATGTGCATCCTACACAATGTCCTGTACTGCTAGATCCAAGGTTATTGTTGGTATGTAGCGCAGCCTGTACTGCGGCTATGTTTGAAGCTAGAAAAGTACAGAATTCCTCTTCATTAATATTCACGGTGTGTCGAGTAGTCGGTGCCATTTCCTTCAAAATAGTCAAATGGAACAAGTTAATCATACAGAATATTAAGAGTAGTTAATAGTATTTCGTAGCATAATATGAACTCATTTATAAAAGCTTTTTCTTCATATTAGCGTTTTATAAGTTTAAATTCGGGTAGTACCTACCCGTTAAGTTCATACTTAGTAGCTAATATACAATTCAACTACTACAATTCTATATGAAAAACTGATTATAATAATATTTCGCGTTCAAACTTTTACACAATATTTTACAAACTTACAATACCGCTTATTTTACATATAGCATGAAATATAGCACACAATAAATTTGATACAAGATGGTTGTGAAGATAATTCTAGCTAGTACACAAGTCGTTCAGCAAAGGTAATAAAGACACGTAATTCATACGTCCAGAAACAAGTCATGCATTCTGGTTTTACTAGGATTACTTCCCATCCTTGGTCTTGTGGAACATAACCGTTATGGCCATTGATAAGACAGCGTGTTGTAACGTCGTCAAAGGGACGAGGGTTACGTAATGTCCAACAGTCCCGTAACAATCTAAAAACCTCATTTCTTACCCCAATTACCGACTTCGTCACTTGTGGAAACGTTTTGTTTAATAGTTGTAGCCCGATGTTCTTGTTCTCACTTTGGTGAGAAGCGAACATTACTAATCCGTAAGCATAACATGCTTCTTTATGTTGCATGTTAGCCACTTTTTCTAAATCACGAAGTCCAATATTCGGATATATTGAGTCAAAATAATTTCTTAACCCATTGCGTAAAATAGCATTTGGGTTCCCCGCAATATATGCGTCAAAGTAAACACATCGTAACTTATGGATTTCCCAATGTGATATCCCCCATCTTTCGAACGAAAGCCTTTTATAAACCAAGGCATTCTTGGAACGTTCTTCGAATGTCTTACAAACTGATCTCGCCTTAAATAGTTGTGCCGAAGAATTCTGACCGACTCTAGACAAGATTTCATCAATCATGTCTCCGGGTAGGTCTCTTAAAATATTGGGTTGTCTATCCATTTTGTGTTTTTATACTGTAAAATAGACAAGGGTTAGATTCATAAAAAAAATACTTATTAATACAAGCAATTTTTACATATATCATAAAGCATAAGCACACTATATTACATATATTACACCACACGAATACAACTATCTTATTCCAACTCGCTTGTTTCTTCTTCTTCGGTTTTGGTTCGTTTTGCCAAGTTTCTAGGGATATATGATGTTCCCCTAATACGAGCCGTCGTTTTCCACATTGGTTTAGAAAAACCTGGTGGTTTAGAGGTTCCCGGGTCATTGTTACAACTTAAGGACTTCGGGGGTTGACGATACATATAAAGTTCATCGGGATTGGAATTAGATTTCTCTATTTTTATGCCCTTTCCCTTATTATTTTCTTTTGCCTTTTTAAATTCAGTTGGGGTAATTTCTATAACATCATCGGAATTCTCGTCGGAATCCGATTCATCGGAGAATTGGTAATCCTCCCAATATTTTGCTTCCTTGGCGGAAACACCATTGACCATAATTAACCTTGGTCGGCTGGTTGAGGATTTTCTTTTACTTAACCGTTTTATTATTTCCCCCACCGGTTCTATTTCTTCATCCGGTTCCGATTCTTCTTCCGGTTCCGACTCTTCCGGTTCCGACTCTTCTTCCGGTTCCTCTTCGGGAACTTGTGAATCAGTCCACGAATCATTCCAATTTACATTTGACTCTTCATTATTATTAGGTGAGTCAATGGGACTTGTTCTAGAGGTAGACATCTATCACATAATATCAAACGCGTTAAGAGATTAATATATCACATAATATTCACATGTTAAAAATATATAGTTTCCAACAAAATTTGTTAAGCAATCATTTTTCAAGTAAACACGGTCGAAGTCCAGACTCACTAATGCATCCTAACAAACTCGATAAGACACACTAATGCAAAATTCTGGTTCTCTAAGACCAACGCTCGGATACCAACTGAAATGTCCCGTTCTTATTGATTAAAAACGTTCCATATTAATTGATTTCGTTGCGAGGTTTTGACCTCTATATGAGATGTTTTTCAAAGACTGCATTCATTTTAAAACAAACCATAACCTTTATTTCATCAATAAAGGTTTAAAAAGCTTTATGTAGATTATCAAATAATGATAATCTAAAATATCCTGTTTACACACGACCATTACATAATGGTTTACAATACAAATATGTTACAACAAAATAAGTTTCTTGAATGCAGTTTTTACACAATATCATACAAGCATGGACTCCAAATCTCGTTCTTATTCAAGTATGCGACAGCGGAAGCTCTTAATAATCACCTGAGAATAAACATGCTTAAAACGTCAACAAAAATGTTGGTGAGTTATAGGTTTAACCTATATATATCAAATCATAATAATAGACCACAAGATTTCATATTTCAATACACATCCCATACATAGAGATAAAAATCATTCATATGGTGAACACCTGGTAACCGACATTAACAAGATGCATATTTAAGAATATCCCCATCATTCCGGGACACCCTTCGGATATGATATAAATTTCGAAGTACTAAAGCATCCGGTACTTTGGATGGGGTTTGTTAGGCCCAATAGATCTATCTTTAGGATTCGCGTCAATTAGGGTGTCTGTTCCCTAATTCTTAGATTACCAGACTTAATAAAAAGGGGCATATTCGATTTCGATAATTCAACCATAGAATGTAGTTTCACGTACTTGTGTCTATTTTGTAAATCATTTATAAAACCTGCATGTATTCTCATCCCAAAAATATTAGATTTTAAAAGTGGGACTATAACTCACTTTCACAGATTTTTACTTCGTCGGGAAGTAAGACTTGGCCACTGGTTGATTCACGAACCTATAACAATATATACATATATATCAAAGTATGTTCAAAATATATTTACAACACTTTTAATATATTTTGATGTTTTAAGTTTATTAAGTCAGCTGTCCTCGTTAGTAACCTACAACTAGTTGTCCACAGTTAGATGTACAGAAATAAATCGATAAATATTATCTTGAATCAATCCACGACCCAGTGTATACGTATCTCAGTATTGATCACAACTCAAACTATATATATTTTGGAATCAACCTCAACCCTGTATAGCTAACTCCAACATTCACATATAGAGTGTCTATGGTTGTTCCGAAATATATATAGATGTGTCGACATGATAGGTCGAAACATTGTATACGTGTCTATGGTATCTCAAGATTACATAATATACAATACAAGTTGATTAAGTTATGGTTGGAATAGATTTGTTACCAATTTTCACGTAGCTAAAATGAGAAAAATTATCCAATCTTGTTTTACCCATTACTTCTACATTTTAAATCCGTTTTGAGTGAATCAAATTGCTATAGTTTCATATTGAACTCTATTTTATGAATCTAAACAGAAAAAGTATAGGTTTATAGTCGGAAAAATAAGTTAAAAGTCATTTTTGTAAAGGTAGTCATTTCAGTCGAAAGAACGACGTCTAGATGACCATTTTAGAAAACATACTTCCACTTTGAGTTTAACCATAATTTTTGGATATAGTTTCATGTTCATAATAAAAATCATTTTCTCAGAATAACAACTTTTAAATCAAAGTTTATCATAGTTTTTAATTAACTAACCCAAAACAGCCCGCGGTTTTACTACGACGGCGTAAATCCGGTTTTACGGTGTTTTTCGTGTTTCCAGGTTTTAAATCATTAAGTTAGCATATCATATAGATATAGAACATGTGTTTAGTTGATTTTAAAAGTCAAGTTAGAAGGATTAACTTTTGTTTAAGAACAAGTTTAGAATTAACTAAACTATGTTCTAGTGATTACAAGTTTAAACTTTCGAATAAGATAGCTTTATATGTATGAATTGAATGATGTTATGAACATCATTACTACCTTAAGTTCCTTGGATAAACCTACTGGAAAAGATAAAAATGGATCTAGCTTCAACGGATCCTTAGATGGCTCGAAGTTCTTGAAGCAGAATCATGACACGAAAACAAGTTCAAGTAAGATCATCACTTGAAATAAGATTGTTATAATTTTAGAAATTGAACCAAAGTTTGAATATGATTATTACCTTGTATTAGAATTATAACCTACTGTAAGAAACAAAGATTTCTTGAGGTTGGATGATCACCTTACAAGATTGGAAGTGAGCTAGCAAACTTGAAAGTATTCTTGATTTTATGTAACTAGAACTTGTAGAATTTATGAAGAACACTTAGAACTTGAAGATAGAACTTGAGAGAGATCAATTAGATGAAGAAAATTGAAGAATGAAAGTGTTTGTAGGTGTTTTTGGTCGTTGGTGTATGGATTAGATATAAAGGATATGTAATTTTGTTTTCATGTAAATAAGTCATGAATGATTACTCATATTTTTGTAATTTTATGAGATATTTCATGCTAGTTGCCAAATGATGGTTCCCACATGTGTTAGGTGACTCACATGGGCTGCTAAGAGCTGATCATTTGAGTGTATATACCAATAGTACATACATCTAAAAGCTGTGTATTGTATGAGTACGAATACGGGTGCATACGAGTAGAATTGTTGATGAAACTGAACGAGGATGTAATTGTAAGCATTTTTGTTAAGTAGAAGTATTTTGATAAGTGTATTGAAGTCTTTCAAAAGTGTATAAATACATATTAAAACACTACATGTATATACATTTTAACTGAGTCGTTAAGTCATCGTTAGTCGTTACATGTAAGTGTAGTTTTGAAACCTTTAGGTTAACGATCTTGTTAAATATTGTTAACCCAATGTTTATAATATCAAATGAGATTTTAAATTATTATATTATCATGATATTATCATGTATGAATATCTCTTAATATGATATATATACATTAAATGTCTTTACAACGATAATCGTTACATATATGTCTCGTTTAAAAATCATTAAGTTAGTAGTCTTGTTTTTACATATGTAGTTCATTGTTAATATACTTAATGATATGTTTACTTATCATAGTATCATGTTAATTATATATATATATATATATATATATATATATATATATATATATATATATATATATATATATATATATATATATATATATATATATTCATATATATGTCATCATATAGTTTTTACAAGTTTTAACGTTCGTGAATCACCGGTCAACTTGGGTGGTCAATTGTCTATATGAAACATATTTCAATTAATCAAGTTTTAACAAGTTTGATTGCTTAACATGTTGGAAACATTTAATCATGTAAATATCAATCTCAATTAATATATATAAACATGGAAAAGTTCGGGTCACTACAGTGACGACCCGGAAATTTCTGACCAAATTTAAACTTGATCTTTATATGTCCCGACACGATAAGCAAAGTCTGTAATAGTGAGTCTTAAAAAGTTTTGGAATGATATTCATGTAATCAATTACCCTTTAACTATGCCTGACGACTCACGAACAATTGTTTACAAATAAATGTGTATATATATATATATATATATATATATATATATAATTATATATAATAATGTGAAATAATAAAATACAAAATTATTCACTAGAATTAAAAATATAAAATAATAAACAGACTAATTAAGTTACTATTGAGATAAGTATATATGGTTATACAAGTGATATTATTATGAATCTATATATATATATATATATATATATATATATATATATATATATATATATATATATATATATATATTACAATTTAATAATAATTATCAATAGAACTCATATATACATATACATATATATTACAATTCAATAATAATTATCAATAGAACTCATATATACATACATATATATATATATATATATATATATATATATATATATATATATATATATATATATATATATATATATATATATATATGTATATATATATATATGTATATATATATATATATATATATATTAATATTAAATATTTAATAAATGTTATCATATATTATATGATATAAAATTACATAGTTAAATAAATTATAATATATGTATTAAAGGTAATTAAAAGTTAGAATATAATTATTATATAAATATTGTTATTATTACATTCAATATTAAAATAAATATTAATGTAAAACTAATATCAGTATTATGAACATTATTATATATCGATATAAACTTTAGTACGTATAAGTTGTTATATTATTATTACATTCATTATTATTATTAATATCAATACTTGTACTATAAATATTAATAAAGTTTATAATATCAAATTTTGATACATTATTTGTTATAGTACCATTATTATTAATAATATTGTTAACATTGTTAATATCATTATTATGATAATTAATAGAAAAATTATAATTATTATTATTATTATGATTACTATCATAATTATTAATAAACTTTATAAATTTTTATTATTATTACTTTTATCATTAGACTTATTGTTATTGAATTTATTTTGATATTATTATTATTATTAGTATTTTTATAATAATATTAATATTATTAGTATTAATTAATTGTTAATATTGATTAAAGATAATTAAAAAACAATTACGCGTAAAATCTGTTTACCATCACAATTGAGCTGTTGTAATTTTTGTTTTGTGTCTCCAATCCGTTTCACATCGGTATCAAGCGTACCAATTTATATTCAATTACGATCTACTTTTATATTTTTTATTTATTTTGTTGTACTGAACGAATCTGTAATGTCGATCCAATCTGAGCTATAAAACAAATGAGAACGATTCCTAATACTGTAGTAATTATTGATTATCACTTTATATATGTAGATTACTGCAATTGTGAATGAAAAACAAAAAAAAAAATAACAACTTACAGCTCGCCTGCCCTGTTCCTGGTTCATCTTTCCAAACGTTCGATTTCACAACTAATTTCAAAAACTAAAAATGCAGAAAGGATCCAATTCATGTTTTGATTCTATCTGCAAAGTTTCAAAAGTCAATTCCTTATATTGAGTTCTAATTTCGAAGTCAAATTTTAATCTTCAAAAGTCAACAATTTTGTTCTTCGTGAAATTCAGGTTCGTTTTAATGATTTTGTTTCAAATTAAGGATTCATACAGTTTATATGAACGATTTAGAACCTAATTCATGTTGCAACCTTTGTCTGAAACCGATTAAAAATCAAAAATCAATATTAGAGTTGTTTTGCTCTTCGCTAACAGCAGACGGGTTTAAATTTTTTTTCCTGTTAAATTAATTTCACAATTACAACTCGTTTTCTGTTTCGTTTATAATTATCAAAACAAATAAATTATAGCTTATTACAATTTAAGATTCCCTAGTCGACTTGAAAATTTGAAGAAGAAGAAGGAAATACGGATACAGTGTATAAAGCTTTTAATCTATGATATAAAATAGAAAAGTAACAGATGGGTCGATGGTTGGGTGTGTTTGTGTGTAACTGAGAGGTCTCGGGTTCGATCCTCACTTGGTGCATTCTTTTTATTAAAGACTTTTAAAGGTAGCTTTCCTTTTAAAATTTATGATTATTATTATTATTATTATTATTATTATTATTATTATTATTATTATTATTATTATTATTATTATATTGTTATTGTTATTGCTATTATTAATAATTACAATTGTTATTATACATATTAAGATTAATAATATAATTAGTATTATTATTAATATTATTATCAATATTATTACTAGTATTATTATTTGTAAATTAATTAGCATTATCATTATTAATATCATACTTATTATTAATATTATTACTACTGTATTATTATTGTTAGTATTATTATTATGATTTTAAAGGATATTAAAAATGTTAATAACAAAAATATATAA
The DNA here is from genome assembly GCF_046630445.1 of Rutidosis leptorrhynchoides. Classification (NCBI taxonomy): domain Eukaryota; kingdom Viridiplantae; phylum Streptophyta; class Magnoliopsida; order Asterales; family Asteraceae; genus Rutidosis; species Rutidosis leptorrhynchoides. The sequence continues at coordinate 12,500,824 of NC_092339.1, forward strand.
TAAAAGATGATATGATAAAGATTTTAGAAACTAGTTATAATTATACGAATACATGTAAAAATTATGATTATAGTTACAAATTAATGTTAAGAAGCTATAGGCATTAGTATAGAAATTTAACACGAAGATTATGATTATTATGAGTAGGAATATAATGGTTTTAATAATAGTATTATGATTATAACAACCCAAACCAACCCGCGATTAAACCGTGTAAAATTACAAACAAAAAAAAAAATTTGCTGAACTGCCACCTGGCGCGGCGCGCCAAACCTGACTGTCCGGAAAGTCTTTAAATGCGAAAATGTTTGACTAGTTCCCGGCATATTTAGACAAAACGCTTTTAACCGCATGTTCAATATAATAAAACTAGCGCGTTCCATTAATAAAATTATGTTTATGAAGCGGGGCCCACATCGACCCAAATTACCCTTTAAGTATCGAAATACAATTTTCGACCATAAGACTTTTAATACAAAACAAAGCCGAGCATGGCGATTGGGGATACGCTACCCAATCCTAATAAATCCAAAAGCAAGCCTTCTACGCAAACTATGCAAGTCCTCTAATCCTCACGCTTATCTGAGCCACCATCCGCATGCAATCTATAAAAAGAGTCAACAACGAGAGGGTAAGCTAATGCTTAGTGAATGATAATATACTACATACATATATATGTATAAAATGGACACGCCACAAAATAACAAATACCGCATTCCGAGGCATCCATATAAGGCACTACACTAAGCATACCGTACGATCTCTAAGCAACGAGCTAAAGATACAATAACAATATAAGTTCACCAACAACGATGTGAACAACGCCAAATAGCTACACCCGGAGGGTTAGCTACAACACAACAATACATTAATATATAACAATATAAACGAACAAGGTTAACACCTTAACCCAATACCGAGAACCAAATACCACAATGAAGATTGGCCGAACTACACGAGCCTTAGTAATCCGAAACCACACGAGATTACTATCTTCACAACATCGAGGTTGGCCGAACTACACGAGCCTTAGTAATCCGAAACCACACGAGATTACTACCTCAATAAGATGACCGAACTACACGAGTCACCATGAATCCGAACTACACGAGATTCATTTTTGATAAGATGACCGAACTACACGCGTCATCGTGAATCCGAACTACACGCGATTCACTTCTCCAACTCAAAACCCTTCGCCATTGGGGTTATATCATCCACATCACAACCACGTGTGATAGTGTACACACAAAACATGTACCACGCCAAAGGTGGTCAACCAAAACGCACAACCGTGCCAATTGGATCTAAACGCAAGTCTATCAAATCCATCTATATGTGAAGTGAGCTCTATAGCCGAGAATCACTTCACCCGACCCGCACCCATCCTACACATACATATGCACATAGGATATTATCACTCACCTTGAAGTCTTGAAGAGTGCTTCCAAGTAATCCGCAAATCGCCAATGGAAAGTACCTAATCCATTATCACAATTACAACATTACACTTAGAGTGGATTCACAATTCAACCCAATTCAACCATTAGTGCAATTTCGACCCAAATGCACTTCCAAGCACAAACCGTGCCCAAACTAACCCATAATCACTAACACAAGTGAGAATGGTCCCAATATGTCAATTAAACTCGAACTCAAGTGTTAAACACGTGTCATACCCATTTTGACACTTAAACCCTAATTTTGACCCATAAAGGTCAAAATCTCATCCTTTACAAGTTTTGACACCTAAACACATTTAACTCGGTTCTATACTTCAACTTAATCCATTTTAAGTTTATAAACCGCATTAAATCGCCAATTGGGTCATAATCACCATCAAACCCTAATTTGACCCAAAGTCAAAGTTAGTCAACAAAATAACCTAAATGGGTTCCAATACTTCAATAATCACTATACCTAGTGATTAAACTCCAAACCAAAGCCTAATCAAGGCCAAATCGTCATCCAACCCAAAACCCGCTAAGTGACAAGAATAACTAGTCACCATAAATCCATTTCATCACCTAAAAGGGTTACACAACAATTTAACTCAAAACCCTAACTTGAATATCAAATCAAATAAATGAAATTCGGAGTTTGAGCTTACCAATACCACCACAACGTAGCTAGGAACGAAAGGAACGACTTTAAAACCTGAGACTTTGAACGATTCGAGCTTCTTCTTCACCAAAACCTCATATCTCTCTCTAGACCTCTCTCTCTCTCTCTCTCTCTCTAAGAATGGATGAAGATGATGAATGGATGTGAAATGATCCAAAGTTAGATCTAAACCAACTGATATGGCTCACAAATCCGGCCCCAAGTAAATTTACCAAATTACCCTTCATTTAAAATAATTAAAAACAAAAGATTTTGTCAGCGCGATTCGGCGCGGCGCGCACCAGACCCGCGCGGCGCGCAAGTAGTCAGTTTCAGGTTCTTTTGCTTTTTAACTAAATATAAATATTAAACGAAGCCCGTTCTCGTATGTCTTTTATAAACAAGTATACAAAATAAATATTCGGGTCTTACAACTCTCCCCCACTTAAACTCGATCACGTCCTCGTGATCCTCGTCACTTAACCAAACGGACCCCACTTACGGTCCTAGACATAAGTTCCAATCCGACTTTCCTAGGCAACTCTTCCCAATGAATCACCTCTAACAACCAAAATCGTCACATGCGATTTAACAAATCACAATCCGAGCACTAAAACCATGTTCAATCCCTCACATCGGGAAACTCAATCAATCTCGAACCGAGATATCAACCCTATAGTGTACCCTTTCTAAGTACAATGCTAAAAACAACCAAATATCGACCTAAGGTCAACAACCCGAAATGATGAAGACCGAACCAAACGAATCCTTACGGATAACACCAATCACTAAACATCCCTTGTAGTGCGCAATACGACCAATACGCAACTACCGTAACATCATAACAAACGGTCAAAACCGATAGCGCCCAAAACGATCATGGCAACGCTAGATCCCAAGGTGTACAAAATCGACTATCGTCACACCCGTAACAACATGTGAGCGAAACACGGCTATCGCATCACTAAATCATACAACATGGTCCTCACGACCCCACCATCGGTGTATAAACAACCGATAGTTCCCACAACATGGTCCTTACGACCCCACCGTTGGTGCATAAAACAACCAATAGATCACACCACACGAAGGCTGGCCGAAAACACACGCGCCTTAGTGAATCCGAACTACACGCGACTCACTACCTTCACCACAACACAATCGGGAATGGCCGAACTACACGCGCCATAGTGAATCCGAACTACACGAGAGTCACTATCCCAGAGGAATGACCGAACTACACGAGTCAATTGTGAATCCGAACTACACGAGATTCACTCCTCAATACAATGACCGAAACCACACGAGTCATTCGTGAATCCGAACTACACGAGATTCACTTCCACAACATCGAGGTTGGCCGAACTACACGAGCCTTAGTAATCTGAAACCACACGAGATTACTACCTCAATAAGATGACCGAACTACACGAGTCACCATGAATCCGAACTACACGAGATTCATTCCAATAAGATGACCGAACTACACGCGTCATCGTGAATCCGAAACCACACGCGATTCACAATCTCAACATAGGAATGGTACTCGCATTTCCCACCGGTACTCGCATTTCCCGATAGTGTTACACCATACCGACATAACACTACTCCCTTGATGAAGTCAGCGGACCCCGAAGGTCATGCTCCACCAATCACAACACCGGATGAAGTCAGCGGACCCGAAGATCATGCTTCACCGATCACAACACCGGATGAAGTCAGCGGACCCGAAGATCATGCTTCACCGATATAACACCACGCTCATGATGAAGTCAGCGGACCCCGAAAGTCATGCTCCACCAATCACGTATTCCCATGATGAAGTCAGCGGACCCTAAAGATCATGCTTCATCAAACAACCATACCATAATCGAGCAAGAACCACCTATACCAAACATAGGTACAAAACAATAATTCTCTAAAAGAGAATCCGACACACACATCCCTTAACCGAGGGATTTCACCTTGCTTACCAAACACGTCCATTATCTCTCAACGAGATTTACCACATTACCACCTCGGTAATAATTCAAATCCAAACCATAAGTACAATTTATCCGAAATTGTACTCTACCACAGATCGACCGAAACCAGGTCTCGACAACATCTTCCGGATCTACCAAAAGCATCATCCAAAATCTCACACTAACACTTCCTCGTGCGGGAGTGTAACTCCCCCACTTGGAACCACGTTCCATATCCAAAACTCGTACAACCGCACAATGCTACCACATGTAGACTTTACCAACGATTGGGCTCACACGACCCATTACCACATCTTGCTCCAACCTTGAGCACACGAAGGATTTTAACCAACCCTTAAACACTTTGTACGAAAAGTGTACCGCAACACAATCGGAGTCGAACACCACGCTAGTAGGTATAAAAGAGGCACCTAATGTCGCGTCATAAAGACTCCATTACCAACACACATCGAGATTTAAAACACTCGATCACAAGGGTTCCAACCAACCGACGAACCTCATGATTCGTCACTTCAACATCAAAGCGAACATGCGCTTAACAACCAAACACCAAAACCATTTCCGTGGCTTGGTAGAAATGTTTCGCAAATACTAAGGAATGCTTGGTTGCACCAAGTCTTACGCCCTTCGCTCGTCAATCAATCATCAACATAGGGTACTTCCATTAGGAACGTCACCCATAGCATAACATGCACAACAAAGGCACGCTACTCAACTCAAACGACATTTAATAAATAATCAAAAGACATATTTATCAAAATTAAACGTACCTTAACGTCTCCTGGCCGCACCCGTCCCCGCTAACTTGGGACATTCCGACTTACGATGTCCTTCTTTTTGGCAATTCAAGCACACCATACCATCACCCTTTGGTACCGAACATTCCCAAGACTTGTGACCCCTCACGCCACAATTGTAACATCTAGCCGCACTAGAATCCGACATACCCGTTCGCGTACCACCCGTGCTCACACTCGGACCCTTAGCCCTCTTACTCGGAGCACCATAAGAAACGACCCTTCGCTCACTTGAAGGTTCACCCTTTTTCAATCGTGAATACGACTCGAAACCTCTAGCCAAGTCGAATAATTCCGAAAACGATTTCGCTTGACCCCGGCTAATTTTACTTTTCAAGTCATCATTCAAGGTCCGATAGAAATCTCCCATCAACAAACGATCATTCCCCAAATACTCCGGACAAAAACGAGCCTTCGCCATAAAGGTCGTCTTGAGAGTACTCAAATCCATAGATCCTTGTCGCAAATTTCGCAACTCATTACGCAATTCCCATAAATCGGCCGAAGTCCGGAACTCCTCGAAGAATTCCTCCTTAAAGTCGTCCCACGATAAAGCCATAAACATCTCGCCACCGACAAGATCAATCTTACCATCCAACCAATCCCTTGCCCTACCCCGCAACAAACTCGTAGCGAGTCTCGTCTTTCTCTCGGGAGGGCAATCGATAGTACGGAAACACCCTTCGACGTCCGAAATCCAAGTTGTGCTTATCAAAGGATCCGGCTTTCCGTCATACATCGGGGGTTTAGTCCTCATGAAGCTCTTAAGATAACGCTCCATTTCACCACTACTTTGAAGTTCGGAATACCTCCTTTCCATTCTTTCTTCTAACGCACCCATTTGCTCCGCAACGGCGACCGCAACCCTAGTGTTAAACTTCGCGTCATTCGCCTCGGTCTCGTTTCGCGTCGTCATTCTAAAGAATGCAAAACGATTAGTCCACGAACGTGTAAAACCGTACGCACGACACAGCCCCATCTTGCTAAACACTCATCGTACATCACTTGTTAGACACGATTTGCACCCGTAATAAGGTTTGCAAGTTCTTATTACGCACACATGCCGCATCGACTCGTTAGTACAACGACCGTCTCGCTCGATGATATACACAAACACAACCAAAATTCTACGCGGTACAAACACACGCGAGAATTATTATCACAGCACAATAGCATATTAATAATATCCGCATTACTAATATAAATGTTAGTCAACCTATAAACAAGGCACTAACTAAACCCATTCCGACCCGTAATCCTACAAGTCCCGCAACAATTTAAGCACACACAAGTCTAAGTCTAGGCACCTATCTCAAGTCACCTAAATCCCTTAGACCATGCTCTGATACCACTTGTAACAACCCAAACCAACCCGCGATTAAACCGTGTAAAATTACAAACAAAAAAAAAAAATTGCTGAACTGCCACCTGGCGCGGCGCGCCATATAGGCCGCGCGGCGCGCCAAGCCTGACTGTCCGGAAAGTCTTTAAATGCGAAAATGTTTGACTAGTTCCCGGCGTATTTAGACAAAACGCTTTTAACCGCATGTTCAATATAATAAAACTAGCGCGTTCCATTAATAAAATTATGTTTACGAAGCGGGGCCCACATCGACCCAAATTACCCTTTAAGTATCGAAATACAATTTTCGACCATAAGACTTTTAATACAAAACAAAGCCGAGCATGGCGATTGGGGATACGCTACCCAATCCTAATAAATCCAAAAGCAAGCCTTCTACGCAAACTATGCAAGTCCTCTAATCCTCACGCTTATCCGAGCCACCATCCGCATGCAATCTATAAAAAGAGTCAACAACGAGAGGGTAAGCTAATGCTTAGTGAATGATAATATACTACATACATATATATGTATAAAATGGACACGCCACAAAATAACAAATACCGCATACCGAGGCATCCATATAAGGCACTACACTAAGCATACCGTACGATCTCTAAGCAACGAGCTAAAGATACAATAACAATATAAGTTCACCAACGACGATGTGAACAACGCCAAATAGATACACCCGGAGGGTTAGCTACAACACAACAATACATTAATATATAACAATATAAACGAACAAGGTTAACACCTTAACCCAATACCGAGAACCAAATACCACAATGAAGATTGGCCGAACTACACGAGCCTTAGTAATCTGAAACCACACGAGATTACTATCTTCACAACATGGAGGTTGGCCGAACTACACGAGCCTTAGTAATCCGAAACCACACGAGATTACTACCTCAATAAGATGACCGAACTACACGAGTCACCATGAATCCGAACTACACGAGATTCATTTTTGATAAGATGACCGAACTACACGCGTCATCGTGAATCCGAACTACACGCGATTCACTTCTCCAACTCAAAACCCTTCGCCATTGGGGTTATATCATCCACATCACAACCACGTGTGATAGTGTACACACAAAACGTGTACCACGCCAAAGGTGGTTAACCAAAACGCACAACCGTGCCAATTGGATCTAAACGCAAGTCTATCAAATCCATCTATATGTGAAGTGAGCTCTATAGCCGAGAATCACTTCACCCGACCCGCACCCATCCTACACATACATATGAACATAGGATATTATCACTCACCTTGAAGTCTTGAAGAGTGCTTCCAAGTAATCCGCAACTCGCCAATGGAAAGTACCTAATCCGTTATCACAATTACAACATTACACTTAGAGTGGATTCACAATTCAACCCAATTCAACCATTAGTGCAATTTCGACCCAAATGCACTTCCAAGCACAAACCGTGCCCAAACTAACCCATAATCACTAACACAAGTGAGAATGGTCCCAATATGTCAATTAAACTCGAACTCAAGTGTTAAACACGTGTCATACCCATTTTGACACTTAAACCCTAATTTTGACCCATAAAGGTCAAAATCTCATCCTTTACAAGTTTTGACACCTAAACACATTTAACTCGGTTCTATACTTCAACTTAATCCATTTTAAGTTTATAAACCGCATTAAATCGCCAATTGGGTCATAATCACCACCAAACCCTAATTTGACCCAAAGTCAAAGTTAGTCAACAAAATAACCTAAATGGGTTCCAATACTTCAATAATCACTATACCTAGTGATTAAACTCCAAACCAAAGCCTAATCAAGGCCAAATCATCATCCAACCCAAAACCCGCTAAGTGACAAGAATAACTAGTCACCATAAATCCATTTCATCACCTAAAAGGGTTACACAACAATTTAACTCAAAACCCTAACTTGAATATCAAATCAAATAAATGAAATTCGGAGTTTGAGCTTACCAATACCACCACAACGTAGCTAGGAACGAAAGGAACGACTTTAAAACCTGAGACTTTGAACGATTCGAGCTTCTTCTTCACCAAAACCTCAAATCTCTCTCTAGACCTCTCTCTCTCTCTCTCTAAGAATGGATGAAGATGATGAATGGATGTGAAATGATCCAAAGTTAGATCTAAACCAACTGATATGGCTCACAAATCCGGCCCCAAGTGAATTTACCAAATTACCCTTCATTTAAAATAATTAAAAACAAAGGATTCTGTCAGCGCGATTCGGCGCGGCGCGCACCAGACCCGCGCGGCGCGCAAGTAGTCAGTTTCAGGTTCTTTTGCTTTTTAACTAAATATAAATATTAAACGAAGCCCGTTCTCGTATGTCTTTTATAAACAAGTATACAAAATAAATATTCGGGTCTTACAATGATTATGACAATAAAAGTTTTAAAGATATTACCATTAAGATTAGGAATATATATAAATGTATGGATTTAAAAATTATGGATAAAATTATAATTTAAGTGATTTACTAATTAGTAGTATTATTATTAATAAAATTATCATTATTATTATAGGTACATCATTATTATTATTATCAAAAACTATCCTTTTAAACAGATAAATATTTTGTACATAAAATATACTTATTACATATACTATAATTATTAATATTTCACATAACTAAATAAATCAAACTTACTAATATTATTTATTTAAATACGTACATATAACAAACTATTAAATTTTAATATAACACTAAACAATAATGTATATAAATATATTAATATAATTATATAGATATTAATCATATTAAATATATACACAAATTAAATATATAATGCATAAATTATGATATAATAAATAAATTTGTTCGATTACGATTATGTGTATTAATAAATATATAAATGATATAGGTTCGTGAATCCGAGGCCAACCCTGCATTGTTCAGTATCGTCATATGTATTTTTACTACGAAATACAGTATTGTGAGTTTCATTTGCTCCCTTTTTAAATGGTTTTGCAATATATATTTTTGGGACTGAGAATACATGCACTTTTATAAATGTTTTACGAAATAGACACAAGTAATCGAAACTACATTCTATGGTTGAATTGTTATACCGGATATCGCCCTTGTTGAACTTGTTAGCCTAAGAATTGGTGTTTATTATAATTGCCACCAATTGACGCGAATCCTAAAGATAGATCTATGGGCTTTGACACGCCTCAGTCAGAGAATTTGAACTGCTTTAGTACTTCGATGTTTATATGTTTGGGAATATTCTAGATGCATTTTGTTAATGTCGGTTACCAGGTGTTCAATCCATATGAATAATTTTTGTCTCTATGTATGGGATGTATATTTATGAGAAATGGAAATGAAAATCTTGTGGTCTATTAAAATTATGGAAATGATCGATTATGATAAACTAATGAACTCACCAACCTTTTAGTTGACACTTTAAAGCATGTTTATTCTCATGTATTAAGAAAATCTTCCGCTGTGCATTTTCTCATTTTAAAGATATTACTTGGAGTCATTCATGGCATATTTCAAAAGACGTTGCATTCGAGTCGTTGAGTTCATCAAGATTGATAATAAGTCATTCATAGTTTGGATATATTATGAGATAGTATGCATGTCTGTCAACTTTCGTCGAAATGAAAGTTTATCTTTTAAAAACGAATGCAATGTTTGTAAAATGTATCACTCAGAGGTCAAATACCTCGCGATGTAATCAACTATTGTGAATCGTTTATAATGTATATGAACGAGTCCTTTCATACGGGGGCCTAATTCCGACTCCGAAGATTTGCGGATCGTTCACTTAATTTAAGAAATAGAAGAAGATGACTCCGAAGTCGAATTGGCACCGTCTATTCCGAGAGTTAGAGGTTACATTCCTGGAGAACGTGAGGTTGCTGCAGAATGTTTGTGGAATGATTATTTTTGTGAGGTGCCAAAATATCCACACAAAAAATTTAAAAGGCGTTTCCGTATGCGGATACAATTATTTCTCCGCATAGTGCAAGGTATAACTAATTTCCAAACTGATAATATGCCAGAATATTTTAGTTACATTTCTCAACGTTTTGAGGCTATCGGTATGCCTACATTACAAAAATGTACGTCGGCTATACGCCAATTGACTTATGGAACCGCTCCCGATATGTGGGATGAATATTTGCAAATGAGTGAGCAAACATCAATACTATGTCTAGATTACTTTTGTATGTGTGTTATTACTTTGTACAAAAGTGAATACATGCGATCTCCGAATGCACATGATGTTGCTAGATTATATATTGCACACGAGGAGATACATGGTTTTAGGGGTATGCTCGGGAGTATAGATTGTATGCACTGGGAATGGAGGAATTGTCCTGTTGCTTTAAAAGGACAATACACTCTGGATGATCACAAGAAACCGACCCTTATGCTTGAAGCAATTGCTTCATATGACTTTTGGATTTCACATGTTTTTTTTGGGATGACGGGTTCCAACAATGATATTAACGTTTTGAACCAATCACCTATATTTGATAAACTTAAGAACGGAACATTTTCATCCGCACCATGTAAACTTAAGCTTAACTATGTGGATTTCTGCTGTGATGTATTAAATATTGTGATTTTAATATAAAAGTCTTCCGCTGTGTTTTAATAAATAAAAAAAAAAGGTCGGTGTTACATTTAGGCTTCGAATCAGCCTTTTCAACCGGAGCCTTGCGTTTGCGAGTTTGTTTAACTGTAAAATATTAAAACAGTGAAAAACTGCATGTTAACATCTAGTTGTGACTTTGAAGTAATTTCACTAAATTGCACATTAAAACAAAGAACAATCACATGTGATGGCACTATGTGATTGAAAACCTAACGATTACATTCTGATGACAAAAATTACAATCTGATTACAGAACCCCTAAATTGCACATTAAAACAAAAAACAATCACTTGTGTTGGCATTTGGTAAACATTAAAACAATGAAAAACTGATTACAGGTGATTCTGCTTAAATGGTACATTAAAACAAAAACATCACAGGTAATTCTGCTTTGGCCAATCACAAGTGATTCTGCTTTGCCAATCACATGTGATTAAAACATTAAAACTTTAAAAAACTGATTACAAAAACCCTAAAAGGTACATTAAAACAGAAGCATCACATGTGATTAAAAACACTAACAATTACAATCTGATGAAATTTGGTATTTTTGTAAAAATCACATGTGATTAAAAACCTAACAATTACGTTATGATGGCAAAAATTGTATAGTGAACTTTTCAACAACAAATGTAACTAATACAGGTAAATAACACACATAAAATAATCACAAACAAATCACATGAACACAAAGCACTATATCTCTAAAAACCCAAAAAAAAAAAATTAGAAAACACTGAAATAAAACAAACAGTTGATTGATTGCTGAATAAAATATAGAAAGCACAAACAAATCACATGTGATTGTAGAAACACACACGAAGCAATATATCTAAACCAAACAAATCACATATGAGGTCGATTGTTAACATCTATTTGTAATCACATGTGATTGAAACCACAAAGTGATTGGTAATGCAAAATCACAAGTGATTGGTAATGCAGAATCACAAGTAATGGCATTTGTTAACATCTAAGTAATTTCAACAACAACAAAACTACATGTTAACATCTAATAGCGACTTTCAAGTAATTTCATTGTATAATCACAAGTGATTGAAACCATAGAAATTACAATCTGCTGATAAATATTGTATACAAAAAACCCTAAATGTTACATTAAAACAAAAACAATCACATGTGATGGCATTTGGTAACATCTAAATGATACAACCAACTGATTTTCGTAAAAATCACAGGTGATTAAAAACCCTAACAAATACATTATGATGAAAAAATTGTATACTGATTTTTCAACAACAACAAATGCAACTCATATATTGATAAATAATACACATACAATGATCACAAACAAATCACATGTGATTTGAGAAACAACAAACGAAGCATATATCACTAAAACCCTAAAAAAATTAAAAAAAAAAAAACAAAGGAATAGAACAAACACTTGATTGATTATTCAATAAAACATAGTAAAATTACCCGTAGCTTTGACCGGAGCTTGTTTTTCAGCCTTAGTTTGCTTTTTAGCCGAAGAAGGTTTTTTAGTCGAAGAAGATTTTGAAATCGAAGAATCCTTTGATTTCGCCATTGATGATAGATCAATTACTGATGAATGTTATAAGCTAATGAATTGATTTGATTGTTGATGGCGATTTAGATGATCGTGATAGAAGAGAAACTCTAGAATGGCGATTGAGAATGAGAGAGTGAACGAGTAGAATGAGAAGAGTGGAATGAGGAATGAACGAGGGTTTGAGTGTAGGTGTAAAAAAATATGCAGTGAATGGACGAAAATGCCCCTCCACCCAAATTTAACGGGAAGACCTTGTTGCGGCTAGGAGGAAACTCTAGTCATATAAGAATGCTTATATGATTTTTAATGTCCCTTTATTCAAAGCATAAGGCCTTTATTTATAGTGAAGACCATAGTCTTAGGTTTGTTCCCACAACCGAGTGGGACAAAATACTAAAACTTATAAATTTTGCACCAAACTAGGAACTTTGATATTCGATATATCATTCACATTTAAACCGTTTTGGACACTCTTTAACTCATATTAAAACCTTCGTCAGGGACAACAAAACTCACTAAATAGTTACAATTATATGTTACTCGAACGTATAATTATTTTTGTCCAAATTTTGGAGAAAACATAAATTTTTATCAAGTTTTTCCAACATATTTGTATAACGACGGATCCACTGAAGGACAACTGTGTCATACACAGTTGTCTCCGGTCACCATAATTCTTTTCTAATGTATTTGTACAAGTGTCATGAGAAATCCCGATTGTGACATTTCCAATCATGATCGATATTTCTGGAAAATCGCACACATGTCATTTTAAAAAATTTCTTGAAGGCCACAAAACGTCATATTCAATTGTAAAAGGGGATGATTCTCACACACACTTTTTTGATCCTCACACACCTATTTTAACCTTTTACTCTTCTAATAATACTCAATTAGTGTGTGAGGATTAAAAAAGTGTGTGTGAGAATCATTCCCCATTGTAAAAACGTATTATTATATTCAATTTTCAATTTTAAGATATTACTGAGTAAAATTTAGTTGGGCCAACTTAAATATGCTTAAATGTATAAGCTTATTTAATATTTTTTATTTTAAATATAATATAATATAATTATAAATTATAAATCTATTTTATTTTATCATATATGTAGTAATATCTTTATATTAGTTAAAAGATTTAAAATTTTTTATTTGGTGCTAAGAAGTTAAAATTTCAATAATGATGATAGTCAATGTTCAGTCTTGGCTTGGTCTTAAAGCATTAGTGATAAAAATATATGACGCTGATATAATATTTAAAAAAGTTTAGTTTTTAACGTCACATTAGTAAAGTACTAGTTGTGTGCCGTCGCGCTTCGCTGCGGGCTTTGAGCGACTACGAAGCTGACATTTAAGAATAAAGTTTTTTTATAAATTAGTCACGATTTAGTTATACCGTTTATGGTATTCGGTTTTAACAATGAGAAGGTCGAATGTGAGCCAATTTGATAGTGACATGAAATGACACAGCTTAGAATGTTTAGGAATAATAAAAGTAAAAAAAAAGTAATATAGGTTACATTTTTTGTGAGAAAAAATAGTGTAAAAAAAATCGAGATAGCGTTGTTGTGCGGGTCTTTAGGAAAAGTTGTAGGGCAAGTAAGGGGATGTAAAAAAAAAAATCTCTATAGCGTAGAAGTATCCCTTGTGGGTACAACTTTTAAAGGTCAATGTACAAGTGTTTAAAGTTTTGAAGGGGGTACTATTCATCAATAATAGTACCCCAACTTTTTCTAGTAGTATATATTGATAACTAGTAAGTGGCCGTTGGCCCACTTCGTTGGGCCAGAAAATTTGCTACTAAACGAAGTTTGTTAAAAAAAAAAAGTACTGTAGCGATTTTACTCTAGCGGGTACTGTAGCGGTACTGTTCATTGCTGTCAGCCGTTATATATATTGATAGTTAGTGATAATATGAATATGAATATGAATATGAATTATTAACGTTTTTTTTAACAATATTAGTAAGTGTTATTTACATAACTAAAAAAGTTGGAATACAATTGAAATTGAAATTGTATTTGTATTAGTATTTATTTAAAGATAATAAAAAAGGTACGACGTAAACCATGGTCCCTCCTAAATCCATTCACCCAAACTCCTGGTTTCTGCCTAACAAACAGACCCTTGTTTTTTCATTCCAACTGCCTAATCTTATTCCTATATATTTTGCTTTAACTCATGCTTCTTCTCTAAATAAGCACAACCCACTTTTTATTACCAAATTATTTAAGGAAGCTTAGTATCCAACTATCCATTGGTTGTTTATTTATTTAATATCATTGTACGTTCATATACATAAAAAAATGTGTAGTGGTGGTGACCATGGAGAATGTAAATATCGAGCCGCGTTCGATGCGGTTCAGATGAAAAAGCAGCAACAGATGTCGTTGGCAAATGCTACTGGACGACCTTCGGATGAGTTGAAACCGGAAAAAAGAGATCAGAAGAGAATTAGGGAACTTGAGAAGGCTGAAAATGTACTTCACTTGATTCTGTGGGGACCTAAGTGATAATACATTTGTTTATCATCTTAAAATAAGGGTTTAGTTTTGGATTATGAGATTCTCTTTGGTCGTTCACTTATATATATATATATATATATATATATATATATATATATATATATATATATATATATATATATATAATAATAATAATAATAATAATCTCTTATAAAAGACAATTGTAATGACATCATTAAAATGCCTAAACAAATCAAGAAATAAGTTAATCTTCCACGTGTCTTTTTTAAAATTTATGTGGTGATGTCATTATTAAAATTAATTATCATTAAAATTAAAATTACAATTAATAATTGGGAGATGATACTCACACACCAGTTTTTGATCCATACAAACCTAATTTACTAATATGTCCTTATTTACAATAATAGTGGTTCAACTCCCAAGATAAATGTGAGGATATAATTGTAAGTTTTATGGTAAAAAGTGTAGCGACCCCGTTAAATCGTCAATTGACGGCGTCGACTACTTAGGTCCCGTTGCGTGGTCATAGGTCTTTAACGTGACGTTTGACCAAAGATATGTCGCATTCCTTTCATAAAATAAAGATTGTTTCAAAGTTTATAAGAATTGTTCATCCAAAAGTTACGTTACAAAGTTATAGTTACATGTGAAACCTATGCGACACAGTTTTAAAGAAAGTCAAAAGACGCTCCATGAAATGCATGTACACTCGACATCCAATGCAAGTATCAAATAATGAGCGGAAGCATGTTTCACATAGCGTTCAGAGACCTGAGAAAAACATAGAAATATGTTAACGAAAACGTTGGTGAAATCATAGGTTTAAGTAAGTAAGTGAGTAAAAGTAAGTCGAACCACAAGATTTGCAACATTGATAAAATAGTAGTACATTCTAAAAGTTAATATTCACGAGCACCCAATTATCAAGGCTTAACATTCCGTCCGTTGAACCCCATTAATAGTGCTAGAACAACACTGTTTCTCGAAAATATATTTTATCTGTGGACGGTAGCGAACCGTCCGAGATGAGGGTTTGTCAAACCCATATAGCCATACAACATAAGTTCACGCCTACACTTACACACTGCAAGAGTAACTAATGATAATCGAATTGAGGATTTTGTTCTAAACTCGTATGTAGAATGTTTGTTTTCATGTACTTGTGTTCACTTAGTTAAAAGAAGCGTTTATGTTTTCTCATCCCAAAAGTAAGTTCAAAGAGTAAAAAGTGGGACTATGATCTCACCTTGAGTGCAAGAGTAATAAAGTACTTCAACAAGTAACGCGTGCAAAGACAAAGCTAGTCTTTGTGATGACCCGGAAATTTCCGATCAAATTTAAACTTTAATCTTTATATGTTTCCGACACGATAAGCAAAATCTGTAATGTTGAGTCTCTAAAACTTTGAAATTTATATTCATGTAATCAATTACCCTTCGACTGCTCTCGACGATTCACGAATAATTAATTGTAAATAAATATGTGTGTATGTATATATAAATAATAATTCAAAATATAATTTGAAGTATTATATGTTGTTGTTATTAAAAATTAATAAAATAAAAATAGGATATTATAATAATTATTATTTAAAATATATCTCTATATATAAATAAAATATATTAAAAATAAATATTAAATATATGACAGTATATATACATTATATAATTATTAAATATTACATAATTAATAAAATTACAATATTACTATATCAAAAGTAATTACAAGTAAAATATAGTTATTATATTAATAATGTTATTATTACTTTCATTAGAAATAAATATTAATATTAATATAAATATTAGAACTTTGAATATTATTATCTAATACATGTAATTTGGTATATTAATGTTATTATTATTATTAGTACTTTGTTTAATCTTAATATAATTATAATTATTAATTATGAATATTATCTATATAAAATCGTAAAGTTAGATATGGGAATCAGAATCCATTTCAAGTTCCTTTCAACTTTTAGTAATTTTGGATTCTGATAACAATCAACACAGTTTAAAGAGTACGAATTCTGTTAGCCATCTATTCAATTATATTTTTATTATTATTTCTGTCCTTGTGAAAAATATTCGATCGAGACTCATTTACAATAACAACAAACTCTGTTAGAAGTCCATTCCAGCCTTCAATTTTTTTTTGTCTTCATTATTGTCTTATTTATTCCTTGTCAAGTACTTCTGCTATATAACGATCGACCTTCTTTGACTTTGAAAAATCCATTCGTTTTCATCACCCTTAAACCCATTTAAATCACCACCCTACCATCATCTTCGTACAAAACACAAAACGAGAATCACCTTCAACTCATCACCTACGTTGTATTCTTTGTTATCATGTTAAAACAACCCACTTGAAATCACCACCACTAGATCACCTTCATCTTCCATGGCCAATATAGAACCACCTTTACTACTACAATAAACCACCCTCTTCATTAAACCAAACCGTAAACCCTCAACAACTAATGTTCTCTTCTGTTTTACATCAAATCTCGACCCAAAAACCATCGATAACCAAAACGAATGATATACATTCGAACCTGCTATGCTCGATCTGCTACTGCTACAGCAGTCGTTCCACTATTTTTCCACCACCATTCACAGCCTACACACACCACCATAGCTACAGATTCTGTTTCCTGTTTCATTTCTAATACTTGAAATTTATTGCTAGTTGCTAACACACTTGAGTTCTCCTGTTTCTTTTAAAACAAAAACGAACCATGAACTAGTATATTTGCTTTTACTTGCTTTCTTATTATCGAAAATTATTAAACAAAGAAGACCCCACTTGACAACACTCTCACTAGTGGGATTATACAGAGAACGATAAAGCTTGATTTATTAGAGACTTTTGAATTGAGGTCATAAAGATTCACATAAAAGCTTATTTTATTTCGGTAGTATCCCACCATAACGTGCTCCACTTATTTTGTCTGATGCTTCTTTTGTCTTGAAGAAATATTACGTAAATTGGAAGCCTATATGGTATTATGTGGGGACCTTGATTCAATGTTTTATATATAAAAAAAAAAAAAAAAAAAAGAAACGAACATGCCTGATGGCCTATGCTCGATCATATCATTCCCTATTTTAATTTTGGGCCGAGAATCATAGTTTAAGTCTTGGGTCGTAAGCATGTTAGAGAACCACAATGATGAGCATATTAGGCCATGATACTTGAACCTATTAAATTTCTAGTTGGGCCGAAGATTATTGTTAGGTCGAGATGCAGCTAGGGCTTGCATGTTGGCTTGAAAGGATGACAGTGATGATGATGTATATGTATACGATATAGGTGATGATGGTAATTTAGTTACGTTGAGAAAGAACGATCAAACAAGGATGATAGATGACTATTGATGATGTTGGTTCGAAGATGAAAATGAGGACTACATGATGAAGAATGATGATGAAGCCTACGATGGATGAATGATGAATTGATGATGAGATGATTAGGAGGATGTTGTTATGATTATGATTCTATGTGATATAAGATGAATGATGATAGTATAGATGATAGATGTATCAAAGTTGTAAATGGGTTTTGATTTTTAAGGAAGAAGATGATCACAGAAAATATGTAAAAAGGAAATAGTTACGTGTATAGATTAGAAAAACCAGAAATGGATCATTGGTCTGGAGTGTTGCGGGATTTGCTAGAGGTCGTGGGTTCGAGCCCAGGAAATGGCGTTTATTTTTAAGCTTATCTTCAAAGGTTGTATTCTAAAATCATTATTATTATTAGTTTTATTAAAACTATCATTTCATTACCATTAAAAACTATTATTATTATTATTAGAATTGTCATTATTTTTATTACTATTATGAACATTAATATATTTATTAACAAGTATTATTTTTAAGTATTAGTAGTATTAAGAATTTTTTATCAAAATCAGTGTTTTTATTGTAAAAAATAATGCAACCTTTTTATTTTATTATTATTACTAACATTATTATAAATTTTATATATTTTATTATCATTTTTATTATCAATATTAACATTATTATTAGTAATTTAATTATTATTATTATTATTATTATTATTATTATTATTATTATTATTATTGTAAGTATCATTATTATTAATATTATTTTTATTATTAATATTATAACAAATAAATATTAATTATATCAAAATCTATTTTATACATATAATATAACTATATTAGTAATTTTATAATAAATAATAATTATTTATCTAAAGTTAAATAAAGTAAAAATATGTAACTAAATTATTAATGCAACCTATAAAGTATTAAATATAGAATTTATGTTACTAAGAATAATACATAAACTTGTTCGATTACAATTATAGGTGTTAATATGTATGCAAATGATATAGGCTCGTGATGTAACATCCCGCGTTTTTTTTCCGTTAAATTTATTTTTAACACCGTCTTTTTTTTTTAAATAATATCTTTCGCTATTTAAATTCCCAATTTCCGTTGACTAACGTTTATAATATTCTCGTTATTTAATTATAACATCACTCGTCTACTCGAGCGTTTTTAAAATACTCGTTTGGTTAAATCCCGCACCCGCTTCTAAACTCGAGGGACTAAAATTGACACGGGGCAAACTAGTTGACTAGGTCAACTAGTCCACCCCAATCACCACCATTCAATCCCTCCATCTCTCTCTTTCTCTCTAGCAAGAACACACACAAACCCCAACTTCATAGAATCATCATCTAAATTCGGGATTGGAAGCAAACTTCAAAACAAATTACATATTTGGAATCCTCTCTTCATCCTCTACAATTTGATACCAACTTCATCTCGTTTGGGTAACATTTCTAAAACTCTAGATTTCTCTAAATTCGTGTTTTCGACTTGAAATTGTGTTAGTTAGTGTCTATGGCTCGTGTGTAACATGAATATATGTTTTGTTTGCTCGATTTGTGGTTTGGAGTAACTAGTTTGAGTTTTTGAAATGGGTTTGCTTAATCCTTGATTTTGGATGAGTTAATGTTGTTAGATTGTTAAAGTGCATGTTTTAATTGTGTTACTAGTATCATTAGCCACATTTGGATGTGTAGGTTGATTAAGGAAACTTCAAAAACATGAATATTGATTTTTGCAGATTTTGGTTAGGGTTTGATAGACTTAAAACGAGCTTTTGATGTTTCGAATGCCATGAAATGTTATTAGTAAGTGTTTAGTTGTAATGTATGCTTCATTACCTTCAAAACGGCATATCGTATGTGTAAATTGGATTCCCGAATCATAAAATACGTTTTACGAACTTGAAACTTTGAAAATAAACCTTTCTTGACCAATTGACGAGTTTTCGGTTATTGTAAATGATGTTTTTGATTAATGATATGTGGTTAGTTGTATTCCTTGTCGAAATAGCTTTCCGATGATATAAAATACATGTTCTAATTGGTTGCGGATCATAAAATGTGATTGTTTGTGTTTTGGTTCGTGCATACTTTGAAAACTGACCAGAATTCTCTGGCCAGGTAGTGGCGCGGCGCGCCACATACCCGCGCGGCGCGCAGAATCGCCTGGCCAGATTCTGCTCACTTTGGCGCATTTCACGCGAAATGTTTGACTAGCTATCGACCTCCGATTCACATGGAACTTGTTCTAATATGCTTATATATGAATAAAAACCTCAGAAAAATAGTTCGGGACCGAACCCGAACGTGTTGACTTTTTCGTTGACTTTGACCAAGTTTGACTTTTAGTCAAACTTAACCAAACTTTTATACAATCATTCTAACATGCTTTTATACTTGTTTCTTGTATGAAACTTGACAACGTGATTCACATGCTATACTTAATCGAGTCGTAACGAGCCATAGGACTAATTGAACACATTTCACCCGACCTTGTGTCGTAACCGGTTAATTGATATAACTTACTTGTTTAGGTCAAGGCTAAGCAACTTTCATGCACACGTTTACTTGTTGAAGTACCTTTATACTCGTGCACTCGAGGTGAGATCATAGTCCCACTTTTTACTCTTTTGAACTTACTTTTGGGATGAGAAAACATAAACGATTCTTTTGAACTAAGTGAACACAAGAACGGGAAAACAAACATTCTACATACGAGTTTAGAACAAAAATCCTCAATCCGATTATCATTAGTTACATCAGATGGTGTAAGCGAGAACTTATGTTATATGGCCATATTGGGTTGACAACCCTCATCCTTGACGGTTCGCTACCGTCTACGGATGAAATATATTTTCGGGAACAGTGTTGTTCTAGCACTAATTGATGGGGTATTCAACGGACGGAACGTTAAGCTTTGATAATTGGGTGCTCGTGAATATTAACTTTTAGAATGTACTACTATTATTTCAACTTTGCAAATCTTGTGGTTCGACTTACTTTACTTTTACTCACTTACTTAAACCTATGATTTCACCAACGTTTTTGCGTTGACAGATTCTTCTATGTTTTCTCAGGTTTTCACATGGCTATTTGTTACATGCTTCCGCACTCTTTGATTACTTGATTGGAGTCTACCATGCATGCATACGCTAGGGATAGCATTTTTGGAATCAAACTTTTGTCCACTTACTTACGCTATTTATAGCAACTGTGGTTTCAAACTAATTATGTCGCAAGTTATTTCATTCATACTTTATAACTTTGTAAACTTAAACTTATTGTCGATCCGTTGTTAAACTAAACTTTGTACCTTTCAAATGAACGCGACATAATTTTGGTCAAACGAGTCTCATATAGGGACTACGACCACGCAACGGGACCTAAGTTAACGACGCCGTCAATAACGGTTTTGGTCGGGTCGCTACTAGTGGTATCAGAGCGTTGGTTGTAGGGAACTAGGATGTGCATTAGTGTGTCTAACAGAGTCGTTAGGACGCATTAGTGAGTCTAGACTACAACCGGATAGTTAGCATTTGCATTCTGATATACATTTGCTATAGATAGCACTTACTTGACTACTTGTGCATTATACTTGAACCATTCTTAGGCAAACTTTTTAATGGTACCCAACCTTCATCATACGAACTCGTATTCCGCCACTTTTTGGTAATACACGTAAATTCATGATTCATACACGTATGGATGACGACGACTTCATTAGTCACACTTGTTCGGGAACTCTGTCTCCCGGATTGTTATTTGCCACCGTTTCAACTTACTATCGGTTTCCCACTGGTGTTTCTTACTATCTACTTTTTGGTGTTACTACCATCACTACTCTAGGTGAGTATCGTCATCAACATTTATCACTACGGTTGCGTGCTACTCGTTATCATGACTCGTTACTCTTTTCATACCGAAATACATTATTGTTTGAATCGAACCGATTTGACGTTAACAATCATTTATACACTTCCCGCGGGGAAACACTTCTTTAGAGTTGTAGAAATTATTTCGATTTAATACGAGTCACGTTTGAGACGTCGTTACATTTTGTTCATTTTAGATTTTCGCGATGACACGAACTTGAATCTATAGAGTGATGTGGGAATGGAGGTATGAGTTAGCGTAATATAACGACACTCGATCAACGTGGTTATATTACGGTAAGACATACCAAAGTTCTAGTGACACGTGATGGTGGTTAGACTCGATCAACCTAAACACCACCATGTGCCATGTACATGACTTCATCTTTTCAGGTTTGGACATCCGAAAACTCCGAGAATATTTATAACAACCATACCGGGGACACACCTTCAATTATTGTCAAATTATATTTATGCTTCCGAATGAATTACCGATTCCATTCGACTACAACCGTATGTCACACGGGTATACTAGCTCGTCCTCGCGCAGTCTTATTGACTAACTACAATTTACTCGTTATGCTCACATCGGGGCGGAAACTTCTTTTGCATCACCCTCGTACTTCCGGTTCAGGAGGTCATTATTCTAAATTCTCAATGGAGAGCGACTCTTCACGTCATACAAGTATTCGCCGCGAGGGTGGATAGTCCTAACAATCGTTTTCAAAACCCGATAAGAACTTGCCCCGACGAACGTTTTTGGAAATCGATGAATCTTCCGCGACGCGAATGTCTTGAGAAACTTTTCCTAGCTAACGTTTTCCATTCCTAGCAAACTTGTTCAATATGCCTTAGGGAAATGTACCCCGTTTCGGATCGAGATCCTCGTTTCACTTCTAGATTTTGGAGTACCTTACAAAAAGCCTCGGGACCGCGTTTAGACATGAGTACCGCGTACCATCCACAACCCGACGGACCGAACAAACATACGATTCAAACCTTGGAAACCGTAATACGAATTTGTGTTACCAACTTCAAACCACTTGAGAAAAGTCTTGCCTTTAACCAGAATCTCTTACCACGATAGTTATCATTCGATTCTTAACGTCACACCTTTTGAAACCACATGTGACCGGAAACGTCATTCTCTTTTGTCGAACAAAGTAAACGATGATCAATTCACCGGGGCCGAGTTTATTCATGAACAACCGAGAAAATTTATTCATATTCAGGTAAAACCCTACGCGACTCGTAATCACCAAGAGCTACGCCGATGTTAGACGTAAACATTTCAAATTCCACGTGGGAAACCGCGTCACGTTAGAAGTCGCACCTTGGAAAGGTGCAATCCATTTCGGGAAACGTAGGAAGCTAAATCCGCGATATTTTGATCCTTTAAATTCTTGGGGTGTTTTGGACCCGTCGCTAGCCGTTTAGACTTTTCCGACTCATTTTGGGTCTCCGTTTATCCTACATTCGATGTATCAACTCAAAGACGTGTTTTGCGAAACGAGAACTTGTTATCTCCTTTGATGAACTCACTATTGAAGATAACCCTCACTTCCTAGGAGGACCGGTTGAAACCATAAATCGTGAAGCCAAACCTTAAAACAACATATGATCCCGACCGTCAAAATTCGTTGAAATACCCTAGAACGTACTTCTCCCTCATTCGTAGAATTGGCAACACAAAATCTCGAGGAAGATTCAACAACTACTACTTCCAACTAAATTTCGGGACGAAATTTCTTTTGAGGTGTGGATAATGTAACATCCCGCATTTTTTTTCCGTTAAATTTATTTTTAACACCGTCTTTTTTTTTTTTAAATAATATCTTTCGCTATTTAAATTCCCAATTTCCGTTGACTAACGTTTATAATATTCTCGTTATTTAATTATAACATCACTCGTCTACTCGAGCGTTTTTAAAATACTCGTTTGGTTAAATCCCGCACCCGCTTCTAAACTCGAGGGACTAAAATTGACACGGGGCAAACTAGTTGACTAGGTCAACTAGTCCACCCCAATCACCACCATTCAATCCCTCCATCTCTCTCTTTCTCTCTAGCAAGAACACACACAAACCGCAACTTCATAGAATCATCATCTAAATTCGGGATTGGAAGCAAACTTCAAAACAAATTACATATTTGGAATCCTCTCTTCATCCTCTACAATTTGATACCAACTTCATCTCGTTTGGGTAACATTTCTAAAACTCTAGATTTCTCTAAATTCGTGTTTTCGACTTGAAATTGTGTTAGTTAGTGTCTATGGCTCGTGTGTAACATGAATATATGTTTTGTTTGCTCGATTTGTGGTTTGGAGTAACTAGTTTGAGTTTTTGAAATGGGTTTGCTTAATCCTTGATTTTGGATGAGTTAATGTTGTTAGATTGTTAAAGTGCATGTTTTAATTGTGTTACTAGTATCATTAGCCACATTTGGATGTGTAGGTTGATTAAGGAAACTTCAAAAACATGAATATTGATTTTTGCGGATTTTGGTTAGGGTTTGATAGACTTAAAACGAGCTTTTGATGTTTCGAATGCCATGAAATGTTATTAGTAAGTGTTTAGTTGTAATGTATGCTTCATTACCTTCAAAACGGCATATCGTATGTGTAAATTGGATTCCCGAATCATAAAATACGTTTTACGAACTTGAAACTTTGAAAATAAACCTTTCTTGACCAATTGACGAGTTTTCGGTTATTGTAAATGATGTTTTTGATTAATGATATGTGGTTAGTTGTATTCCTTGTCGAAATAGCTTTCCGATGATATAAAATACATGTTCTAATTGGTTGCGGATCATAAAATGTGATTGTTTGTGTTTTGGTTCGTGCATACTTTGAAAACTGACCAGAATTCTCTGGCCAGGTAGTGGCGCGGCGCGCCACATACCCGCGCGGCGCGCAGAATCGCCTGGCCAGATTCTGCTCACTTTGGCGCATTTCACGCGAAATGTTTGACTAGCTATCGACCTCCGATTCACATGGAACTTGTTCTAATATGCTTATATATGAATAAAAACCTCAGAAAAATAGTTCGGGACCGAACCCGAACGTGTTGACTTTTTCGTTGACTTTGACCAAGTTTGACTTTTAGTCAAACTTAACCAAACTTTTATACAATCATTCTAACATGCTTTTATACTTGTTTCTTGTATGAAACTTGACAACGTGATTCACATGCTATACTTAATCGAGTCGTAACGAGCCATAGGACTAATTGAACACATTTCACCCGACCTTGTGTCGTAACCGGTTAATTGATATAACTTACTTGTTTAGGTCAAGGCTAAGCAACTTTCATGCACACGTTTACTTGTTGAAGTACCTTTATACTCGTGCACTCGAGGTGAGATCATAGTCCCACTTTTTACTCTTTTGAACTTACTTTTGGGATGAGAAAACATAAACGATTCTTTTGAACTAAGTGAACACAAGAACGGGAAAACAAACATTCTACATACGAGTTTAGAACAAAAATCCTCAATCCGATTATCATTAGTTACATCAGATGGTGTAAGCGAGAACTTATGTTATATGGCCATATTGGGTTGACAACCCTCATCCTTGACGGTTCGCTACCGTCTACGGATGAAATATATTTTCGGGAACAGTGTTGTTCTAGCACTAATTGATGGGGTATTCAACGGACGGAACGTTAAGCTTTGATAATTGGGTGCTCGTGAATATTAACTTTTAGAATGTACTACTATTATTTCAACTTTGCAAATCTTGTGGTTCGACTTACTTTACTTTTACTCACTTACTTAAACCTATGATTTCACCAACGTTTTTGCGTTGACAGATTCTTCTATGTTTTCTCAGGTTTTCACATGGCTATTTGTTACATGCTTCCGCACTCTTTGATTACTTGATTGGAGTCTACCATGCATGCATACGCTAGGGATAGCATTTTTGGAATCAAACTTTTGTCCACTTACTTACGCTATTTATAGCAACTGTGGTTTCAAACTAATTATGTCGCAAGTTATTTCATTCATACTTTATAACTTTGTAAACTTAAACTTATTGTCGATCCGTTGTTAAACTAAACTTTGTACCTTTCAAATGAACGCGACATAATTTTGGTCAAACGAGTCTCATATAGGGACTACGACCACGCAACGGGACCTAAGTTAACGACGCCGTCAATAACGGTTTTGGTCGGGTCGCTACTAGTGGTATCAGAGCGTTGGTTGTAGGGAACTAGGATGTGCATTAGTGTGTCTAACAGAGTCGTTAGGACGCATTAGTGAGTCTAGACTACAACCGGATAGTTAGCATTTGCATTCTGATATACATTTGCTATAGATAGCACTTACTTGACTACTTGTGCATTATACTTGAACCATTCTTAGGCAAACTTTTTAATGGTACCCAACCTTCATCATACGAACTCGTATTCCGCCACTTTTTGGTAATACACGTAAATTCATGATTCATACACGTATGGATGACGACGACTTCATTAGTCACACTTGTTCGGGAACTCTGTCTCCCGGATTGTTATTTGCCACCGTTTCAACTTACTATCGGTTTCCCACTGGTGTTACTTTAAACACTTGCCAGACTTCTTTCCATTCAAAAGGACTCATTTTACGTTTTAAAATTTATTACGTAGTAATAATTAATAATTATAATTATTAATTATTAAATTTAAAATCAAATATTAAAACAATTCCTCCTTTATAGGCATCGGTTAATTAAAAGACAGATAAAAAGGATACCGAAGCCCCCCCCCCAAAACACAAAATAAAAATAAACCTTAGAAAAACCAAACGGCCATGAATATTTTCAGTTCAAATCAATCCGTTCATATTTACTAACCTAAACTCTCATCTCCACCACCATCCTCTAAACCATATCTATTCAATTACTTCTGTTTTTTGCTCTTACTCGATGTAAGTTGAGAAATACGATTACATTTCAGAGATTGACAATGTCAAAGGCTCATGGAAATTGAAAGTTAGGGTTCTTAGCATTTGGAAGACTGTGTACGAACTGCAAATGATCGTCATGGATGAAAAGGTACGGAGTATATGTTATTGTATGCTTTTTTTTATTTGTTTTCATATTTTTGTTTGTTTCACCAACAGTCTTGATGCAGTAACATGGTTAAGAAAATGATTTGTGGCAGTGGCTGCAAGATATTTAAATGTTGAGCCGAAATAAGAAGATTTTTGACTACGATTTTGAATTGATATGAACCGTGTGATGTGTTTAACAAGATCATGGATCTGTTTCTAAGTAATTGAGAGCATATTGTGTTCAAAGTAATTGAGAGCATAGCCATATCTTTGTTTGTTTTTTTTTTTTTTTGCTTTATTCTAATTAATATAAGTTACACTTAACCTTTTTTGTTGGATTTGATCTGATTTTTGGTGGCGGTTTTTAAACAGGAAACATGAACATATGAAGTGGGTCACACGCTTGAATGGAGATTTTGTTATTTGTTTAATGTATACTAATTAGATGTTCAACTATTTTAAACCCGAATTTTTCTATATTTAGAATCATGATGAAAAGTTTATGCTTTAGAGATGATGATGAAGATGATCGAAAACTTATTAATAGCCGTTAAAGTTAAAGGTAACTATCGCATATCTCTCTATGTTCTTATATTCTTACAACTTATTTGTTTTAATCTTTTTTCTTTTTCGAGTTTAGGTTTGTGATTATCTTGGGTCAACAAAGTAGAACAAAAGATATAAACTTTAAGTTGTCTTCTTAAAATAGGTCAACGTATGGGCCATTGAACATTACTTCTAACATTGCTTTTCATTTTGATCATTTGTTATGAGTCTGTATTGCATGCATATTGATTGTTTGAAGAAACGCCAAAGTAGCTGATTTTGGACTTGCTACTAGAATCTTAGAAGAGCTATGTGACTACAAGAGTGATGGTGAGATTTGGGTTAGTATGTGACTACATTCCGATGAGTTTCCTTTCCGTTGAGTAACTATTTCATTGGTATATTAGAGCAATTTGAACCTACATTTACAATTATCAAATTTGTTTGCTGTAATGATATTTATAGTTGATGTTAGAGTTTTATATTGTTGGTTTATTCAAAACTATGATTTTATTTTCCTTTATTTGGAATTCAATACTATATACATTACAATTTATAATTTCATTATTATAGAAAATTTAAAACTATAAGTCTTAAAAATAGTGATGGATGTAGTGGCGTTTTAGTCATATGAAGTTTTCAAGATGGACTAATCCTTATGAATTCTAAAAGCTCAAATGGGTAAAAATATTCTTAAATTTTATATACACTTTTTGAATTTAGTTTAGAATAGATTTAGTTTAAATATACAATTTTGACCCATAATCTGTTTTTAGAATCCAAAAACAATTTAGAAAAGCAGTTCTGATAATGACCCAAAATAAAAAATTTGTTACGGGTTGATTCATTTGATTAAAAATTTGAATTCTTAACTGCTATTCTTTCTTCAGGTATTGAACATGGCATGTGTTGTATGTATGCGTGCAGTTTATATTAAAATGATGTTGGGGTGATATGTGATTGTTATGGTATATTAAAATGATGTTGGGGTGATATGTGATTGTTATGGTAGTTTGGTCACGTTTGTGATGTGAGAATATTTTGGTTAGGACATGTTGATTTTTCAAAGTTTTGGGTGGACATGTTGTGATTTGCTTGAATTTTCAGTATTTATGCAGTTTGACCAAATTCGTGGTTTTGGTCACTTTGAAAATTATAGTTTGATCAAGAGTGATAGTTGGGGTCTGAAGATGGGAGAGATAGAAAGATCCGAAGAGAAGACGTAAAGACTTACATAGATGTTTTGTTCTATATCACATATGTGTCCCTCTTCGACGGATTTATTATTGATATAAGAAATGACATTCTATATTTGTTTCTTCTTAGATTCATGTATAATTTGTTCGAATCTCTTTACCATCTTCTAAATTCATATCATCAGGTCAATTGCTACTTACTTCGACTTGAAAGTTGCACCTGAAATTGGATTTATTACAAAAAATTACTAATATTGCAACTCGGTGACATTTTATCTTACATAAAAAAATTTTTTTATCAAACCCGTGTAATCACGGATCATTAACTAGTATATATATATATACCAATGAAATTAAAATATAAATATATTGCTAATGTTTGATATTTTATTGTTCACTAGTATATCATACTTTTATTAAGGATATATATAAAATAAATAAGATATATTTTTTAAATTAAGCCTTAGAGTTTTCATCGTATTAATTATTATATTAAATATTGAATTAGCTATTAATATAATAATATGTATGTATAGTAACGTAATAGTAATTTGTAAAATAATTCTCAAAAATATCTTAGTGACAAAAATAAGATATAATAATACCATATTATGAAATTTTGGTAACATTAAAACGTGTTGCGGGGATAGCTCAGTTGGGAGAGCGTCAGACTGAAGATCTGAAGGTCAGGTGTTCGATCTACCTTCACCGCATTTTATTGTCTTTTTAAGCTTAAAAGAGCTCCTGAGTCCTGAATTATTTACTTTTATAAAGACAAATCTTTGTTCTTTGAATAATAAAGCACAGGATAAAATATAGATAGAAAAAGAGCTGCTGAATTATTACTTTTATAAAGACAAATCTTTGATTTTTTATGATAAATACTAAAGCACAGGAATACAGGATAAAATATAGATATAGATAGAAAGAATATGAAATGGAGATATGAGAATATTTTGGAGTGAACTGATTGGTTCATCTGAAATTGCTATTTTTCACCAAACCACAATACAATATGAACCACAAATATGCATATTCAATATGCCTATACACACCGCATTTTATTGTCTTTTTAAGCTTAAAAGAGCTCCTGAGTCCTGAATTATTTACTTTTATAAAGACAAATCTTTGTTCTTTGAATAATAAAGCACAGGATAAAATATAGATAGAAAAAGAGCTGCTGAATTATTACTTTTATAAAGACAAATCTTTGATTTTTTATGATAAATACTAAAGCACAGGAATACAGGATAAAATATAGATATAGATAGAAAGAATATGAAATGGAGATATGAGAATATTTTGGAGTGAACTGATTGGTTCATCTGAAATTGCTATTTTTCACCAAACCACAATACAATATGAACCACAAATATGCATATTCAATATGCCTATACACACCGCATTTTATTGTCTTTTTAAGCTTAAAAGAGCTCCTGAGTCCTGAATTATTTACTTTTATAAAGACAAATCTTTGTTCTTTGAATAATAAAGCACAGGATAAAATATAGATAGAAAAAGAGCTGCTGAATTATTACTTTTATAAAGACAAATCTTTGATTTTTTATGATAAATACTAAAGCACAGGAATACAGGATAAAATATAGATATAGATAGAAAGAATATGAAATGGAGATATGAGAATATTTTGGAGTGAACTGATTGGTTCATCTGAAATTGCTATTTTTCACCAAACCACAATACAATATGAACCACAAATATGCATATTCAATATGCCTATACATACTGCCCATTTGCACACCTTCATTCTCAAACTCTTTGAAGAAGCTTCCATATCTATCAATAATAACATCCATGGCTGCAACTTCTGGTAGCTCCATCACTGTGGTTAAAGCCACACCATTCTTGGGTCAAACCAGAAGCTCCAATGTCAACTCACTTAGAGATTCTGTTACTATAGTCAATGGCAAGTTCACAATGGTATTAATCTATCTTTCTCTATATAAAGATACATTTATTTTGAATCAACTTGTCACACTTATTCGTTTGGTTCAAAGCCGGAGCCCAAATCTTCTCAGAAGGTGGACTAGACTACTTGGGTAACCCCAACTTAGTCCATGCCCAAAGCATATTAGCAGTGCTCGGTTTTCAAGTGATCCTAATGGGCCTCGTCGAAGGGTTCCGCATTCATGGACTTGAGGGTGTTGGAGATGGTAACAACCTTTACCCGGGAGGTCAATACTTTGACCCGTTGGGGCTTGCGGATGACCCGACAACCTTTGCAGAGTTGAAAGTGAAAGAAATCAAGAATGGAAGACTAGCAATGTTTTTAATGTTTGGATTCTTTGTGCAAGCAATTGTAACAGGGAAAGGACCATTAGAGAACCTTTTGGACCATTTGGACAACCCTGTGGCTAGGGATGGCAATGGTCACCCGATTCGGTGGATATCCATCCGATCCACCCGTTTCGTGATGGATATGGATAAACTTAAATGAATATGGATACGAATATGGATGAACCTAAATGGATACGGATATGGATGAAAATTTTCATCCATGGATATATCCATTTACACCCGAAATACATATACAAATACATATATATAGATATATGCTTACGTATTTACCATTACTAATTCATTTACCGTTATATTTACATTTTGCTTTCAATCTTATAATCAAAATAATCAAATAACTATGATGTATTATAATAAAACACGCATATATCTAACAAAATAATCATACAAATTACATATTTAATTTTTCATAATCTATTTTTAATAGTAAATTTAATAAATTGTGTTCTATCTTCGACGAAGATTACATTTTCTTTTGGATAGACTTTAATTATATCATGCTATATTTATTTCTGCTATACAACGTTTTTATTTCTATCGCATATTAGAAAATAATATAACATTATTTGAATATCCAATGGATATCCATTAACCCGCTTAATCCATTGGATATGGATATGGATGGATGACCTGAAATTAAATGGATATGGATGAATAAAAACTAAATGGATATGAATATGGATACGGCATCACCCGATCCATATCCGATCCATTGCTATCCCTACCTGTGAATAACAATGCATGGGTCTATGCTACCAAGTTTGTGCCTGGTGCTTAAGTTATGTGACCATTATTCTTGTAAATTATGAGTTGGGATGTGATATGTGTAAATTAATTATCATTGCTATATATATTAAATTGGCTGTGTACTTGTGTTGCCTAAACTCTAAGGTGTAGACTAAACTGATCATCAAGGCAAAATGACTAAAAATCACATGTACTTAAATTCTAATTTTTTTTTTTATTTACAATAATCACATTTACAATATTCATTTCAACTCTAATGTGTTTTGAAAAATTTAGTGTTAGAACTTTGACTATTTTATAATAAAAAGGACATCCTCATTTTCATTATGATTTTCTTCTGGTAAATCAAACATTGGTGAACCAAATTTATGACTTTTATAACTTCTGTTAAATATGACAAATTAATTGTTGATTTTTTTTTTTTTTTTGGAAAAATACACAAAGACATCGTTGTACGTGATGTATCAAATTGTAACTCGGACTTGATGTCCTCATATTGTAAAACTTTAATCTGATAATTACATTGGCGTGAGGATTTCGTCTAGCTTGACACTAGACTCGGAGTTGATGTATCAGATTGTAACTCGGAGTAGGTGATGTATCAAATTGTAACTCGGAGTTGATCTCCTCACATTGTAAAACTTTAATCTGATAATTACATTGGCATGAGGATTTCGTCTAGCTTGACTAGACTCCAAACTCTAATCATAATGTGTAATTTGTTTGTGAAAGGGTGTTTTTCCTGGACTTGCCCAGGGCACAAGATTACACAAGACCGGCCCTGCATACGGTAGAATGATGAACCGGCTATTAGTTTAATAAAGTGATCGGAAGTTTACGATGATAGGAGTTCCATAATTAATGGAGTAACTAACTCTTACAAAACGCCGTTAAAAATCGACTAACCTAAATGCCTTTACAAATCGCAAAAGTCACTTGTGGATTTGTGAGTAGCCTAATCTTTGGTCATGATGGAAAAAATTTAGGTCGCGATCAGAAATTTTGTGGTGGTGGCCCGATTTTTTGCTTGTGACTACGTAAGATTTTCGGCTGCCACCATAAAATTTTCGATCAAGACCAGAAATTTTTCGATCATGATTAAAAAAAATTTGATCATAAGCACTAGCCATAACGTTTACCATTGTGCCCGAAAAAAACAGTCACGTTACAGTTATCTTATTAAAATAAACATAAAAATGACTCCAAGTCACCACTTAGAGTGAGTGATGTAAAAAGCATCCTAGATTAGATTAATTCGGATTTTTATGACCTCTTATATAAATTTTTATCACTTAAAACATATTTACTGTGTCGCAAAAAGGAAAGAAAAATGAAATTAATCCCATCATTAGAGATTCCGGTAAACTGCCTTCAAAGTTTGAAGTTCAAAATTCAAACTCAAAATCAATGGCTGTTATTAAGCTGAAGAGACTAAAAAAGGTCATTCAATACCAGAAGTCCATTCTGCTCTGCCCAGCCCAGCCCAGCCCAGCCCATTCCGGCCCAGTCTATCCAGACTAGCCCATTAGTTGCATCCAGATTTGAAGTTTAAAGCTAGGGTTTCAAACCTTTTCACGCTTTCGAACCCTTTTCTCCTGTAATAATGGCGAAGAACAGGAAGAGGAGTAAGAAAACTGCTTCAACGGCTATGAACACCGATGAAACCACCGTTGTTTCACCTCAAGGTATGTACCTATTTATATCTACACATGTACATAAATACAATTTGTTTACGAGTGCGTTGTTTCTCACATGTTTACAACTAATCAGTTAATTGCTTAATTTTAATTTATGTAGTAATTAATGAATTCTCAATTGCAGTTACAGCGATGGATACTTCAGAAACTGTTGCTTCTACTCGGTCTCAAATTAGCAGGTCAGAAATTAACATTAGGTTCTCTATGAGTTTACTGATGATTTGATATAAAGTCGGAAACCATTATATATAGCCGAACAGTAATAAATGGTACTAGCATTCAACAGCATCTGCATCTACCATGGAACTTAAAATTGAAAATTTTGAAATTTGCACACAATAGCCCTGATGCTGAAAGTGTGGTTATGCCTTTCTAAGTTTTATTATCATTGATCAAATGGCACATGTTTGATAACGTCTACTTGCTTTGTCATCATGTTTGATGTTATCTGCCGAGTTCATTTGATCCTTGACAATTTATTAGTATGATATGGTTATCAAGAATCATACTTCTATCTGAATTGATCTTAATTTTAAACTTTCATATCCTGTTAAACTTCCGTCATTTTTTTTTTACTTGTCATACGTTTTTTATCATCTTTATAAAGGACTTATGTATGTAAACTTATCTCCATCTATTTGTGTGAACAGAAAGGTGAAGAAGGGAGTACAAATGAAGCGAACTAAGAATATTAGAAAGCAAAAGGCCATCGCAAAAGCTGTCTCTCAAAATGAAAAGTCTGCAACGAAGGTTGAGAAGAACGAAAGCAAGACATTGAGAACCAAGTCTGCAAAAAACCTTTATGACTGACTGGAATATTAAACTAGTTTTCCGAGCTGTAGAAGTTATTAAGTTAGTGACAGTTAGAGGGCAACATTTTTGTTTTTGTTGTGTTGAATGACTGTTTCATGTGTCTAAAATCAAACATTTTTGTTCTGTTACAAAAATTAAGCAAGTTGGAGTAATTGTTTATTAGTAGAAAATCAAAATGAAGTGTTAATCTTAAAAGAAGAGCCACCCACCGGCCTGGCAGAAAGTCAGGGATAATTAACATGAACTGTAATTACCGATGTATCGGAATCACATTTCCATATAACAATAAGCAATGGATCCTTCCCAATATTAATTCACGATTGAAAGCTAAAGTATTTAGCATTGAACATGAGTTGTTCAATAGTGGGGTCCTTAGAAAAGGAAGATAAGATGTGTAAAGAAGAAGAAGGGTTACTAAGGGTGAGTCAAATAAATGGGGGAATACTGTTGGGTTTTGTTATTGGGTTTCCAAATATGAGTAAGTATTAACAAGCCCAAGCCCAACAAAATTAGGCCCATTGCTTGGTTGACTTGGTCAAGCATAGGAGGGCATCTTAAAACATCAAGTTGCAGCTGTTTTCATTATCAAGAGTGCAAGAGAGATCAAGAAAAAGAGTCAAAACCCCAATTCCCGTCTACAGTGACAGCAGGCCAGAAAACCTTCGATCCCCGGAGATCCGACCGTTGAATCTTCACAATTTTTGGACTGTGTCTTCCTGACATCAGTGCCAACATTTTCAACCGTTGAATTCGTCTAATAAGGTCTGTAGGTCGTGTTCTTGCTGCTGGAACAGAGAGCAGATTTTTGGGTGAGATAATTCCTCTTTTGTCTTTTTAGGTTGTTCATATACTTGTTGATTGTTGTAGTTCAAGAGTATGATGATGTTGTATACCTCTATATGATCTAGAGAAGACCTATTGTATTGTTCTCTTTGTTGATGATAGTGGAACATTAAGTGGCTTACGAGTCCCGTGATTTTTACTCTCGATTTTGAGAGGTTTTCCACGTAAAAAGTCTCGTGTGTATTGTGTGTGCTCAATTATTTTGTATTTGCTGATTTGGGACAGAATTGGGGCTGATTTGTGGTGATTGTGGTATACCTTATTTGTTAGTTTTCTCACAGGTTCATATGGGTCGGGAAATGCTTGTCAAACGGATGTTTGTTTCCGTTTTGTAGATTGCCCGTTGTGATCATTTTCCCATCAAATTGGTATCTAGAGCTAGGTTATTTGATTTGACTTGTGTGAAAGATGGAAGCTAATACAAGTAAAATGATTAGTTTAAATGGTTCAAATTATCATGTTTGGAAAGGTAAAATGGAGGATCTTCTTTATGTGAAAGATTATTATTTGCCTGTTTTTACTGAGGATAAACCTGAGGAAAAATCTGATGCTCAATGGAAAATTTTGCATAGACAAGTATGTGGGTATATTCGGCAGTGGGTTGATGATAATGTTGTGAATCATATTACTGGGGAGACTGATGCTAAAGCCTTATGGAAAAAGCTTGAGCAGTTATATGAACGAAAGACTGAGAATAACAAGTTGTTCTTAATTAAGCAGATGATGGCTTTGAAGTACCATGATGGGACTCCTATTACAGATCACCTAAATGCATATCAGGGTATTATAAATCAGCTTGCAGGTATGGGTATCAAGTTTGAGGATGAGATTCAGGGTCTCTGGTTACTTGGTACATTACCGGACTCTTGGGAGACTTTTAGGACATCTTTGTCCAACTCTGCACCGAATGGTACTATCACCATGGAATTGGCTAAGGGTAGTATTTTGAATGAAGAGATGAGAAGAAAGTCACAAGGTTCCTCTTCACAGTCAGATATCTTGGTCACAGAAACGCGGGGGAGAAGTCATAGTAGAGGTCAGGGTAAAAGAGGCAATCATCGTAGCAGCTCACGCAAAGGCAAATTTGCTAACGTTGAGTGTTATAATTGTCATGAAAAGGGGCACACAAAGTGGTATTGTCCAAAGTTGAAGAATGAGAAGAAAAAGGCATATGACAAGAATAAACAAAAGAAAAGTGATGGTGGTGATGATGATAAGGTTGAAGTTAACGCTATCACAGATGAGTTCTTTGTTTGTATTGATTATGATATGATCAATCTTACTCATGATGACACGAGTTGGATTGTTGATAGTGGTGCTACATGTCATGTTGCAATTTGTAGAGATCACTTCTCATCTTACACTCCAGGTGACTATGGATTTGCTAGGATGGGTAATGCCGGGTTATCAAAGATCGTTGGTATTGGAGATGTTTGTTTGAAATTTGACACGGGAATGGAGTTAGTTTTGCATAATGTAAAACATGTTCCGGATATGAGACTTAATGTTATTTCAACAGGCATTCTTGATGATGATGGTTATTATAACGGTTTTGGTAATGGTATTTAGAAACTAACTCTTGGTTCTATGATAGTGGGAAGAGGCAAGAAAGACTCAAGATTATACATCACGCGTCCGAAGATCATCCAGAACATTGTTAACGCAGTGGACAATGTTGATTCTAATGAGTTGTGGCATAAAAGACTTGGCCACATGAGTGAAAAGGGGATGTCTATCTTGTTCAAGAAGAATGTGTTGTCGGGTGTTAGTGGTATTGATTTGAGTAAGTGTTCTCACTGTTTGGCAGGGAAACAGACCAGAGTTGCGTTTAAGAGTCATTCTCCTTTTCGAATGGAGAACATACTTGATCTAGTTCATTCGGATGTTTGTGGGCCTATGAAGACTAGGACACTTGGTGGATGTTCCTACTTTGTTACATTCATCGATGATCATTCCAGGAAGGTGTGGGTTTATACCTTAAAGTCAAAGGATCAAGTATTTGAAAAGTTTAAAGAATTTCATACACTAGTTGAAAGGCAAACGGGAAAGAAACTCAAGTGTATTCTGACTGATAATGGCGGTGAATACATTGGCAGATTTGATGCTTACTGTAAGGAGAATGGTATTCGGCATCAAAAGACTCCACCAAAGACACCTCAGTTGAATGGCTTAGCAGAGAGGATGAACAGAACTTTGGTTGAGAGAGTTAGATGTTTGCTTTCACATGCAGGGTTGTCCGATTCCTTTTGGGGTGAGGCTTTAAATACGGCAGTTCATATTATTAATCTAACCCCCTGTGTTCCTTTGCGTTTTGATGTTCCTAACAGGGTTTGGAGCGGCAAAGATGTTTCTTACCGTCATTTACGAGTTTTTGGATGTAAAGCTTTTGTTCATGTTCCCAAAGATGAGAGGTCAAAGCTTGATATGAAGACTAAGCCATGTGTATTCCTCGGCTATGGTGAAGATGATTTTGGGTACAGGTTATATGATCCAGTTCAGAAGAAACTTGTACGAAGCCGAGATGTTGTTTTTACAGAAGATCAGATGTTAAAAGATGTTGAGAAGACAGATTCAGTTCCTCAAACTAGTGCTGATCTTGTTGATTTGGATCCAGTTACTCCACAACATGTTGGAGATGATGTTCATAATGATGAACATGGTACTGATGATGATTATGCTCCGGAGCAGGTAGAGATTCCAGTACCAGATGTGCCCCCATTTGTCCCACTTAGGCAGTCTACCCGAGACCGTCATCCTTCTGTTAGATATTCTGCTGATGAGTATGTATTAGTTACTGATGGGGGAGAGCCAGAATGTTATTCAGAAGCAATGAAAGATGAGCATAAGAAAGAGTGGGGTGAAGCTATGCAAGATGAGATGAATTCCTTGCATGAGAACAATACTTATGAGCTGGTGAAGTTACCTAAAGGAAAGAGAGCTTTGAGAAACAAATGGGTATTCAAAGTGAAGACAGATGAGCTTACTGTTGGGATTTAACAAGTTTCATAATACTTAAAACCTTTTAAGAATCATTCAAAGCGGAAACATGTAAAATTACCAATTGAAACTTGTATATCTTTAACCATATAAAAGTTAAATCCCAAGAAAAAGGATCAAGTTGAGAAATAAGCTTACAAACTACAAGCAAGAATAAGATGTTATACCTATTCCAAGCTAGTTGAAAGTGATGAAGATGATGATGTTGAATGGAGCTTCAAATGGATGAAACCTCAAGAGATTATACCCCAAACTTGTAACCAACACCTTGTACTTTGGTTAGGATTTAATAACACTTGAATATGGCTTACAAAAATCAAATTATGAAGCCTCTAAACCCCTTAATACCCCACGGCCTGCAGCTGTATTTTGTGAGAGTTTATGCAGTTTTTTTTGAAGTGTTTTGATGTGTATTCAAAGTGTGTTGAGTCTCCAAGAAGTCCTAGATACTTATGCTTCTTGAAAATGCAAGTATCCATTCAAATGGCTAGTCAAAGTGGATGTATTTTAGACTCCAATGCCACTTACTCAACACATATTATAGAATATGTTTTATAAAAGAATTAGTTTATTTTATAACATTCTTTTATAAACTTCCATTTTATTTATGTACATCTTAATATATATAATCCATTTATATAAAATGTAACATAAACTTATTAATTATTTACCTATAAATAATTAAATCCATATTATATAAATTATTCCATAATTTATATAAATACACATCAAGTAATATTTAAGAAAACCATTTTTCTTAAAGTTCAAGTGTCGCGTATTTGATTAATGAACCAATCGTTAAAATCAAATACAAATAAGGTGTCGGTAAGCTTGTTATTGGGTATGACCCGACTTGGATCAAAACATATTAGCCACGTTAATTTAATATGTCTCTCGGGCATACGAAAAACCTTCAATCTCCCACTTGCACGAGAAACATAAGAAATTAATGCAAGTGATGGATACAGCCTAACACACCGTCCATCACCCCTAATATGTTATGACTTTGTGCCATTCAATAACATCATCCCTTTCGAGCTCCCTACTCGAACTGATATATGTAGGTGAATCTTTCATTATATCCTTTCATCCTAGATGTCATGTTAAATCCAAGAGATACAGAGTGATCACTCTCTTATAGATTTAACTTTTCAGGCCTTAGACATCTGACTCTCAACGAATAAGAGGGACAAATTCCATCTTGACTACATACGTCCTAGATATACACTTTGTAATA
Organism: Rutidosis leptorrhynchoides; assembly: GCF_046630445.1. Taxonomy (NCBI): domain Eukaryota; kingdom Viridiplantae; phylum Streptophyta; class Magnoliopsida; order Asterales; family Asteraceae; genus Rutidosis; species Rutidosis leptorrhynchoides. Next base: position 12,540,376 of record NC_092339.1, read on the forward strand.
TACCTGAGTTCTTCCTTATGTACTACCATATTTCAGAATAGCGAAGGAAAGAATCAAGGCATAATACTTGGTGAATATTAGAACCCAATATGTATCTCAGGTCAGAGGATACAATACATTCGCCTTTACTCAAGATTACATGTGATCAACCACAAAGGCTCTATACAGTAATTCTTGAGAGCGGGTCTTCCAATATTTGTTTCCCACAAATATATATGAACTTTGGTTGCAACCTTGCCCCACATTCAACCTATGAATGTATACCAATCCGAGTTCATAATAGTCTAAACCTCACACTTGTTCCCACAAATGTGATCGACTACGGAATTTTAGAATAATTGCTTATTCATGGATGAAATATGCAAAATAGGAACATAACTCAAATAAATTAACACCATAGTTATATTAATGAGTTTGAATAATTTCGTTCCGGTACAATACATAAAATAGATCATATCCAATCACTAGAATATCGAAGCCCTAATGCACAAACATGTCCCTCATGTTTTGGCCCATGTAAAAGCTTCGTGAGTGGATCCGCAACATTATGATCTGTATGAACTTTGCGAATACATATCTTTCCTTTTTCAACTTCATCCCTTATGTAGTTGAATCTCCGCTCAATGTGACGAGTCTTTTGATGGGCACGAGGTTCCTTGATTTGAGCAATCGCACCCTCGTTGTCACAAAAGATCTCAAGAGGATCCTGAATGGAAGGGACCACTCCTAAGTCGTCGATGAATTTCTTCATCCATGCAGCTTCCTGAGCTGCCAGTGAGGCGGCAATGTACTCCGACTCTGTAGTGGATAACGCAACAACCTCCTGTTTCGAACTCTTCCAAGAGACCGCACCTCCATTTAACGTGAAGACATAACCGGATTGTGATCGAGAATCATCTCGATCAGTTTGGAAACTCGCATCCACGTAACCTTTTACAGCGAGTTCCTCCTCACCAGACCCATATATTAGAAACATATCCTTAGTTCTCCTAAGGTATTTCAATATACTTTTAACAGCAATCCAATGACTGTTTCCTGGGTTGTTCTGGTATCTACTTGTCAAGCTTAGAGCACATGACACATCCGGTCTAGTACATATCATTGCATACATGATAGACCCAATAGCAGATGCGTATGGGACTTTCTTCATTCTTTCTTGTTCATCTTTTGTGGTAGGACACTGAGATGAACTGAGAACGGTTCCCTTTTGAATAGGTACCAAACCTCTCTTGGAGTTTTCCATCTTGAACCTTTTCAAGATTTTATCAATGTATGTACTTTGACTTAAACCTATCAATCTCTTGGATCTATTCCTATAGATCCCTATCCCCAAAATGTATTGTGCTTCTCCAAGATCCTTAATGGCGAAGCAACTCTTTAGCCAAGTTTTGACATCTTGCATTGTGGTTATATCATTCCCAAATAATAATATATCATCCACATATAGCACAAGGAACATTCTAGAGCTCCCACTAGCCTTCTTGTATACACAAGCTTCATCACCATTTTTAATGAAGCCAAATTTCTTTGCCTCTTCATTAAAACGATGATTCCACATTCTAGATGCTTGTTTCAATCCGTAGATTGATTTCTTTAACTTGCATACCTTTTTAGGATTTTTCGGATCAACAAAACCTTCGGGCTGTACCATATAAACATCTTCCTCAAGATATCCATTTAGGAAAGCGGTTTTGACATCCATTTGCCATATTTCATAGTCATAGTGAGCAGCAATGGCAAATAATATCCTAATAGACTTTAGCATTGCCACTGGCGAGAAAGTTTCATCATAATCAACCCCTTGAGTTTGAGTGAAACCTTTTGCTACAAGTCTAGCTTTATATGTATCCAAGTTTCCATGTATGTCGGTTTTCATTTTGAAAAGCCATTTGCAATCAACTAGCTTAGAGCTAGGAGGTTGCTCAACAAGTTCCCACACTTGGTTTTCATACATGGATTGCATCTCGGCGTTCATGGCTTCCTGCCATTTATCTTTATCAATCCTTGATAAAGCATCTTGGTAGTTTGTTGGTTCATCCAAATCAACCGTATAGCAACCATCTATGAGAAACCCATATCTCTCAGGAGGATTGCTAATCCTACCAGATCTACGAATGTCTTGTGTATTTTGATCATCTATTTGATCACTATCAACATTTTCATGTTGAGTGCTAGTGTCAACCAATTGTGTATCATCTACTTGATCTTGAACCTCTTCAAGATCTATCTTCCTTTCACTATTTCCTTCCATTAGGAACTTAGTTTCAAGGAATTCCGCCTTCCGAGCAACAAATACATTCTGCTCGGATGGATCATAGAAATAGTATCCCATATCATCCTTGGGATATCCTATGAAGATACACTTCGTGGATCGAGCATTCAACTTATTAGGGACGTAACGCTTAGGATAAGCTTCACATCCCCATACCTTTAAGTATGATAGAGATGGAGGTTTACCAAACCACATCTCGTGAGGAGTTCGTTCCACTTTCTTGGTTGGGGCCATATTTAAAATACGAGCCGCGGAGCTTAGACAATAACCCCAAAATGATAGAGACAACGAGCTTCTTGCCATCATAGATCGAACCATATCCATTAGGGTTCGGTTCCTCCTTTCGGAAACTCCATTAAGTTGGGGTGTTCCGGGTGGAGTAAGTTGTGAGATAATCCCACAACTCCTAAGATGATCTTGGAAGGCATCGCTTAGGTATTCACCTCCTCTATCGGTACGAAGTACCTTAATTGTCCTATTGAGTTGATTTTGTACTTCGTTTTGATATTCTTTGAATGCTTCAAACGTTTCGTCCTTGTGTCTTAATAAGTAGACATATCCGAAACGACTAAAGTCATCAATGAAAGTAACAAAGTATCTTTCACCATTCCTAGTCATGGGTTTAAAGGGTCCACATACATCCGAATGTATTAATCCCAATAAATCTTTAGCCCTTTCATAGGTCCCTTTGAAAGGTGCTTTAGTCATCTTGCCTTGTAAACAAGATTCACATACTTCAAACGAATCCATTTCATTTGATTTCAAAAGTCCATTCTTTTGAAGTGTATGTATTCGGTTCTTGTTTATGTGACCAAGGCGACAATGCCATAAGTAGGAATCACTCAAATCCCTTTTGAGTTTCTTGGTGCTTGTATGGTACATTGAGCTACTAGATGATGTGTCATCATGAACCAATTCATAAATTCCATTTGAAGGTGAAGCCTTGAAATAGAATACATTATCTAAATAAATATGGATATCATCATTAACAAAATTAAGATTAAAACCACATTGTTTCAAACGAGAAATGGAAATAATGTTTCGACATAAATCGGGTGCATACAAAACATCTTTCAAAATAAGTTCCAAACCACTTGGAAGCTTTAACATAAAGTCTCCTTGAGCCTTCACTGGCACTTTGGCTCCATTACCCATGTAGAGACTTGATGTTCCCGTTTGCTTGCTACTTCTTTTGAACCCCTGCAATGAATTGCAAATATGAGTTCCACATCCAGTGTCTAATACCCATGTATTAGAAGAAGTAATACTAAGCTCTATATATACCATATATATATTACCTGAGGTTTGCCCTGCATCCCTCTTGTCCTTCAACTCCTTAAGATAAACCGGACAGTTTTGTTTCCAATGACCCATCTCACCGCAACCGAAACATGGGTCTTCCTTGGGGTTTGCCTTCTCGGCTACCTTTTGCTTCTTAGCCTTGTTGATGGTTGGGGTAACCATCTTCCCTTTCCCTTTGCCCTGATAGGCGGGTCCTTTTCTCTTAGCCACCTTTGGCTTAGAGGTCTTACTTTTGGACCCACCTTGATCGATTGCTAACACGGGTAAAGCCCTTTTACCCATGCTAGTTTCCGCCGTTCTAAGCATACCGTGAAGCTCACCTATGCTCTTATCCATCCCATTCATATTGTAATTAATTACAAATTGATCAAACCTTTTTGATAGGGAGTTAAGGATAAGATCGGTGGCTAACTCATTGGATATGTTTAGGTTAAGTCGGTTAGCACGATCGATAAGGCTTTTCATCTTGAGTACATAAGATGAAACCGATTGGGTATCGTCCATACGACAAGCATGTAGCGCCCGAACTGTTTCGAAGCGCTCGACACGCGCTTGTTGGAGGAACATCTCCTTCAATTGCGTTATCATGTCGTATGCACTATGGTGCTCGAAATCCTTTTGGAGTTCGGGTATCATAGTCCCAAGCATTAAGCATGAGACTTGAAGGGAGTCGTGGCAATACTTATCGTAAGAGGCCATTGCCTCCACATCATTCTCATCCGGTTGATCGGGAATGGGATCCTCAAGCACATACATTTTATCCTCTTGTTTGAGGACAATCCGAAGATTGCGGAACCAATCCATAAAGTTTGTATGGTTGAGTTTGTCTTTCTCTAAGAGAGACCTTAATGATAGGTGGTTCAGGTTAAGTGGTGCGTTTGGAATGTTGTTGTTGTTATTGGCGGCCATCTACAAAATTAACAAAGTTCGTTTAAGTATCGATTTTAATTTAACATTCAATACCCTTTTAAATTTTATTTGACTTATTAAATATTAGAATCCAACGGTAAATCAAATTTCGGTTAGGTGACCTTTATCCCGTTATTTGATTTAGCTAGGTAGTCATTATATGACAATTGCAATCCTTTTGCAACTTCTAAGTTATGGGATCATGCAATCCTTTTGCATGGCATATTTATCCCATCAACGCCTATTTGTTCATCATGCTTCGGTGACCCTAAGTTCATGATTCCCAAATCAAGTCGTCCTACTTGTGTAAACATGTAGACTTAACATACAAGTGGTTAGGTGACCTTTATCCCACATGTATGCGAAGTGTACCTTATTCATATTAGTTCGCTCATGACGGTTAGGTGACCTTTATCCCATCAAGAGTTTCCTAATACGTCTAAGTGTTTCCACAAAAGGATGGCGTTTAACTTGTTTGCCTTGTTAATAAGGGATTTTAAGTTTTCATTAATTCTAGTTTGAGAAAACTTTTGCACCATACACCAACATGCATTTAGTGTATGGTTTATTTGAAAATCCATTTTCATGTTATGTAATAAAGCCAATTTTATTACTTTGATATAAACCATTTTATATGTATGATCCTTATCATGTTCTTAATAACCGATTATTAGTGTCCTTTTAGCCGTTTTTAATTTAACCATTTAAATTGACGTTTTGCATGTCATTAATAATGTCAATTTTAACCAATTTAAATTGCCATTTTAGTTTGTTGTTAACTTGTGTGATTAACTTGTAGCATACAAACATACAATCCACATAATCATACAAAACAACCACGCATGCAAAATCATATGTTCACAATCAAGCCATTTTTGGTAGACATTTGTTTAGCCGAAAACAAATGCCACCGGTTAAGGGTAATAACACAAAGTAGGAGATTTTAAAATCTCCCACTTAATCTTGCATCCAAATGCTTCTTCATGTGTTCTTCAAGTCTTCATCATCTTCATCATTTTACAAAATATATCCTAATACATTTTGTCTAGAAAATGAAAATACAACCTAATCTATTTTACATACCAAATATAAAATAAATTACATAACCAAATGAATATTATTACAAACCAAATTGCATGAATAATCACAACCATATTGAAATTTAATAAATCAACCAAACAAACATTCATACAACCACAAGGTCTTGGCTATGATTGTGAACAACAACTTATGAACAAAATATAGACCAAATAAAAGAGCCCAAAACCCATTTTTGGGACTCAATAATTCGGCCATAATATGAACCCCACCCAAACCCGAAAATTTTTGCATTCTACTATCATGCATGTTCATAAAATGCAAAAATATAGTGGGTTTAATAGATCATCTCGAAGCATATTTCAACAACTTCGGCTCTAGATACCATTGTTGGGATTTAACAAGTTTCATAATACTTAAAACCTTTTAAGAATCATTCAAAGCGGAAGCATGTAAAATTACCAATTGAAACTTGTATATCTTTAACCATATAAAAGTTAAATCCCAAGAAAAAGGATCAAGTTGAGAAATAAGCTTACAAACTACAAGCAAGAATAAGATGTTATACCTATTCCAAGCTAGTTGAAAGTGATGAAGATGATGATGTTGAATGGAGCTTCAAATGGATGAAACCTCAAGAGATTATACCCCAAACTTGTAACCAACACCTTGTACTTTGGTTAGGATTTAATAACACTTGAATATGGCTTACAAAAATCAAATTATGAAGCCTCTAAACCCCTTAATACCCCACGGCCTGCAGCTGTATTTTGTGAGAGTTTATGCAGTTTTTTTTGAAGTGTTTTGATGTGTATTCAAAGTGTGTTGAGTCTCCAAGAAGTCCTAGATACTTATGCTTCTTGAAAATGCAAGTATCCATTCAAATGGCTAGTCAAAGTGGATGTATTTTAGACTCCAATGCCACTTACTCAACACATATTATAGAATATGTTTTATAAAAGAATTAGTTTATTTTATAACATTCTTTTATAAACTTCCATTTTATTTATGTACATCTTAATATATATAATCCATTTATATAAAATGTAACATAAACTTATTAATTATTTACCTATAAATAATTAAATCCATATTATATAAATTATTCCATAATTTATATAAATACACATCAAGTAATATTTAAGAAAACCATTTTTCTTAAAGTTCAAGTGTCGCGTATTTGATTAATGAACCAATCGTTAAAATCAAATACAAATAAGGTGTCGGTAAGCTTGTTATTGGGTATGACCCGACTTGGATCAAAACATATTAGCCACGTTAATTTAATATGTCTCTCGGGCATGCGAAAAACCTTCACTTACTTCACAACCAAGGTACAAAGCTAGGTTAGTCGTTAAAGGATTCAGCCAGAAAAAGGGTATTGATTTTGATGAGATTTTCTCACCGGTTGTGAAGATGGGATCTATTCGAGTGGTTCTTGGATTAGCTGCTAGTCTTGATCTTGAGGTTGAACAGATGGATGTCAAGACTGCTTTTCTTCATGGTGATTTGGATAAGGAAATCTACATGATGCAACCTGAAGGTTTTCGGGTTAAGGGTAAAGAAAATTATGTTTGTAGACTTCAGAAAAGTTTATATGGGTTGAAGCAAGCACCGAGACAGTGGTATAAGAAGTTTGAGTCGGTTATAGGAAAGCAAGGCTACCGAAAGACAACTTCAGATCATTGTGTTTTCTTTCAGAGGTTTGGTGATGATGATTTCATCATATTGTTGTTATACGTTGATGATATGTTAATTGTTGGTAAAAATATTAAAAGAATTGCGCAGTTGAAGCGAGAATTGAGCAAGTCTTTTGCTATGAAAGACTTGGGGCCAGCAAAACAGATTCTTGGCATTCGGATTTCTAGAGATAGAGGTGCTAAGACGTTACATATATCACAAGAGCAATACATTGAAAAGGTGCTAAGTAGATTCAACATGAAGAATGCTAAAGTGGTTAGTTCCCCTCTTACAAACAACTTTAAGCTAACAGAAAGAGATTGTCCTACTTCAAAGGAGGATGTTGAGGAGATGGATATAGTTCCATATGCGTCAGCAGTTGGTAGCTTGATGTATGCTATGGTGTGTACTAGGCCAGATATAGCTCATGCGGTAAGTGTTGTTAGTCGGTTTATGTCAAATCCGGGTAAGAAGCATTGGGAAGCGGTTAAATGGATTATGAGATACTTACGAGGTACTTCAAAGTTAGGTATCACATTCGGAAATGGAGAGCCGGTGCTTGTTGGTTATACAGACTCAGATATGGCAGGAAACAAAGATAACATGAAATCCACTTCTGGATATTTGATGACTTTCGCAGGGGGAGCAGTTTCATGGCAATCAAGGTTACAAAAGTGTGTTGCATTGTCTACAACCGAGGCTGAGTATATGGCAGCAACAGAAGCGTGCAAAGAACTATTGTGGATGAAAAGGTTTCTACAAGACCTTGGGTTTAAGCAATCACGATATGTGGTTCTTTGTGATAATGAGAGTGCGATTCATTTGGCTAGAAATTCTATGTATCATAAGCGGACAAAACATATAGATGTGCGGTATCATTGGATTAGAGAACGTCTTGAAGATGGTTCGTTTAAACTTGATAAAGTTCACACCGATGATAATGGTTCCGACATGTTCACAAAGGCTTTAGCAAGTGAGAAGCTCAAGGTATGTTGCTCGATCGCCGGGATGGCGATTCCTTCCTCATAATTGGAAAGGGGGAGATTTGTTGGGTTTTGTTATTGGGTTTCCAAATATGAGTAAGTATTAACAAGCCCAAGCCCAACAAAATTAGGCCCATTGCTTGGTTGACTTGGTCAAGCATAGGAGGGCATCTTAAAACATCAAGTTGCAGCTGTTTTCATTATCAAGAGTGCAAGAGAGATCAAGAAAAAGAGTCAAAACCCCAATTCCCGTCTACAGTGACAGCAGGCCAGAAAACCTTCGATCCCCGGAGATCCGACCGTTGAATCTTCACACTGTTTGGACTGTGTCTTCCTGACATCAGTGCCAACATTTTCAACTGTTGAATTTGTCTAATAAGGTCTGTAGGTCGTGTTCTTGCTGCTGGAACAGAGAGCAGATTTTTGGGTGAGATAATTCCTCTTTTGTCTTTTTAGGTTGTTTATATACTTGTTGATTGTTGTAGTTCAAGAGTATGATGATGTTGTATACCTCTATATGATCTAGAGAAGACCTATTGTATTGTTCTCTTTGTTGATGATAGTGAAACATTAAGTGGCTTACGAGTCCCGTGGTTTTTACTCTCGATTTTGAGAGGTTTTCCACGTAAAAAGTCTCGTGTGTATTGTGTGTGCTCAATTATTTTGTATTTGCTGATTTGGGACAGAATTGGGGCTGATTTGTGGTGATTGTGGTATACCTTATTTGTTAGTTTTCTCACAGGTTCATATGGGTCGGGAAATGCTTGTCAAACGGATGTTTGTTTCCGTTTTGTAGATTGCCCGTTGTGATCATTTTTCCATCAAATACTTGTTACGATGGTGATAAAAACCACGGTTGAACTTGATCTGTTTGAGATAATGGCAAAGAAACCAGGTGGTCAATTCTCTTGTTATGATCTTGCTTCTAGTCTCTCTAAACAATCCCCTGAAACCCCTGTTTTAATTGAACGTATTCTCCGTTTTCTTGCTAGTCAATCGATTCTTACATCGAATGTTGTAACCGATGAAGATGGAAAATGTATCAAGTTATATGGCATGAATGAGGTTTCCAATTACTTTGTCCAAAATGAAGATGTGACATCTTTGGCTTCATCACTTATTGTTTGCTACGATATAGTAGTTGTCGATTGTTGGTGAGTACTTGACGTTATCCATCCATCTTCTATATATCTTGCTATTTGCATTACCACCATTTTACTTATGATTATTTATTCAATTTAGGGTCGTCTCAACAATTTACAAGGCACTGTGCGAAAATAATAATTCGCCTTTATACACGAAAAATTTCGTTAATACATATAAAAAGATAATACTAAAATTTACCACTATGAAAAAAGTTCTCAACACAGCCGTATCAAAGTGTTTTATTCCAAGAAGCTTCTAGTTTTTATTGAGTTTATTTGACAATTTTAATTTAATTTACTTAACTACTTTGCGAAAAATATATATGTATTCAAAGTTTCGGGCTCTGCTAAACATTTATGCCATGGGCGGTTGACCATATTGGCCATACCCGAAGACGCCTATGATTTAATTATATTTATATATATTATATATAGGTATCATATGAAAGATGCAATAGTTGAGGGTGGGATCCCATTTGAAAGGGCCCATGGGATGAGTCTATTTGAATACTGTGCAAAAGACAAGAGTTTTGGTGAGAAATTCAACACGAGCATGTATAACCATACGATGATAGTGATGAAGATCATTCATGACAAGTACAGAGGATTTGAAGGAGCAAAACAGTTAGTTGATGTAGGTGGTGATTAGGAGCAAACCTTCAGCTTATTGTTTCCAAGTATCCTAACATTAAGGGAAATAGGGAATCAATTTTGACCTACCCCACGTCATCAAAGATGCACCTCCATTTCCAGGTATTCAATTCAACTAATTCGCGCAGACTTTTTTTTTTTATAAAAATATTGGTCTATATGTACGTTATTTTCTATAGGTGTGAAGCTGGAGGTGATATGTTTAAGAGTGTTCCGGAAGGTGATGTTATTTTCATGAAGGTTAGTACATTATAAGGTTAATTAGCATCTTATAATATACGAGTAGTAAATTATACTCGGTAACGATATAGTTTACTCTATAATATAATATAATATACGATGAATTTTGTTTTTATTAGTGGATACTTCACGATTGGAATGACATCTATTGCATCAAGCTTCTAAAGAACTGTTGGACAGCGCTACAAGACGGTGGGAAGGTGGTAGTGGTGGAAGCAATATTGCGTGACCATGAAAATGATTATAGCGGTAGTATTGATGATCAAGTTTATAAGAATACTATCGCCCTTGATATGTTTACGATGATGGTTACTCCTGGTGGTATAGAGGCATAGAGCGATCTCTAAATGAATACAACACTTTGGCCAAACAAGCAGAGTTCACTTCCATGGAAATCATTTGCACGATTTCAAATTTTTGTATCATGGAATTTTACAAGAATGCTTAATTGACTTGATGGAATTTGAATTTCAAAGGGACCTCATTTGAGTTTCGTTTTCATGTTTAATAAGAGTGAAAATCAGTTCTTGAAAATAAGTTCCATATACCAACTTAGTGTAAAATTGTTTTATGCATTGATTTAATTATTAATGAGAGTATCTTATTAGATAAGTTTCATTTTTATTAGTGTTAAATGACAATAATTACAACAATGATTTAAAAAAGGATTTTGCTAACGTATGTCACGGGGTATACGTTAAGGTGCATTTAATGCACTCGAAATTTCCTTAATTATTAGAATTTGTATTTAAAACTTATTAATTTAATTTAATAATTACCATTTATATACGTTTATTAATTAAAAATCATGATAATTAAAGAAATTTCAAGTAATGCACCTTAACGTATGACCCGTGGTGGGGATACGTTACCCTTTCCAAAATTGGAAATAAATTACAAAGAAATCCAAATGACAAACCACTTGCTTCGGTATAAAAAATGACCGTTAAAATTACAAAAGAATTTTAACGCCAACAAAAAAGCTTCATTTTCATCAATAATTTCCGCGACTCAATTTTGCTCCCTCGAGTCGATTCTAGGCGGTAATAAATTACATTTTCTCAAAAGTTTGTTGCATATAAACCCTAACTTTGTAACAAACCAACTTTTGTATACACATATATAGTTATATTTACATACATAGCTAGGGTTTATTGATCGTAATCACAACTATTAATGGCGTCTTCTTTTTCTTCTTTATTATCAAAATCATCTTGCTCTCAATGTCAGAATTCAACTTCCAATTGCTTCAAAAACGGCTGGAGACTTCGTGATGGCGAACACGCTCACCTCTGCTACCGTTGCGCGTAAGTTTAACGGTTCGATTTTGTTACTGATGGTTACAATTACATTGTGTGATTACAACTGCATGGCTTGCAATTGCGGGCTAAGTTCCACATGTAACAAGTTTCCGAGGGATCTTGATGTTATAATTATGCTATTCAAGTGTTTGATCTAAAATATGTAATTACGTTAGGTTTTGTTAGTGTAATTACCCTCACTTTTTTGTGATTTTCTTGGATCATACGTCTTATGGAGTGTTTGGATGTGCATTTTGCAAGTGATTATTGCAACTTTACAAATGCTTCACTGTTTTTGATTATTGATCCTAATAAATTCGGAATTTGAAGTCTAATCATATCTATCGAAACACTTAAAAGTCACACCAATCGGTTTAAATGTACATCCAAACACCTGTTGTTGTAAATCCTAGAAGTAAGCCTAGCCGCGCATTTGATAGAGGTTGTTGAATTTGATGATGCTTAACAATTCATGTATACTAAGTTTGTGATTATATCAAAACATTTCTTGTTTTTGCCTAAATGTTTACTGCAGAGAAGAACTATGGATATGCGTTTCATAAACTTAAGTTTTGTTGACTTATCAGAAGTTAGTCTTAAGTACGTCTTTTTTTGTCAATGTAGATGTGTTTATGAGGAGGGCAGTTTCTGTGAAAAGTTTCATTCAACCGATACTGGTTGGAGAGACTGTGAATCATGTCGAAAGGTGCGTTATAAAGAGCATGTATATGTAAGAATGCATAGTCTACTCACAAATTCTTGTAAACTTACTCGTTGTTCCACTTTAATTTGCAGTTGGTCCATTGTGGATGTGTCGTGTCATTCGATCAATATTGTCTTCTGGATTTTGGTGGGGTGATATGCAGAGAATGTTCGAAGAAGAGTCTCGTTCTGGTATGGCGGAGTTCGCTTTTAATTACCTAGTATAATATGTTGATATTCTATTACCAGAATTGAAAAACTAATGCTGTAAAAGTTTAAACGTTATACGTACGAAATCCTCGCTATGCACGTGAATTTCAAACAGATCGAAAAGATGAGTCGGATGTTGTCAAGAGAGTAGAGAGCATAGATCGAACATATCTTAGCACCAAACCTGTTTTCAATCCTTTGTTTGAAAAAATACCGAGTACTACAGACGCTGATGTTAGGTCACGTCATATTGTGATTCCAAAGAAATTAGCTGAGGTGACACATAAAAGCATCTACATAATAGTTATGTTATCATTTTCATATATCCATATAGGATTGTATTTGATATACTGTACTGAAGATGCCTGGTTGCAATGACATTAACAAATATTCACAATTTAGCAGACTTTTTTCCCAAAAGTTTCTGAACCAAGAGGAATTATGATGAAATTTTTGGATATGGAAAGCAAAGAATTGGAGTTTTGTTTCAGATATTGGCCTACTAATCATGGTAGCAGAATATACATTTTAGAAGGGTTCAGAGATTTTTTGATTCCAAGGAAACTGCAAGCAGGAGATACAGGTAACTTTTACCATACTTGTGCATATACGCATTGTACACCTTAAGAGTTATCGTTTTGACCCATTTACTTAATGGACTTATTATGGTTTAATTCATATCCAACGGGCCAAACTATGAAAATCAAGAAATTTAGATGAAAAGGGTCAAATGTGTCGAAGAGGTCAATCGTCACGAAATATGTGTTTTAAATGCGTGAACCAAGTTATGTTATTAATATAATTGCATTATTGCTATTATAATAGTATATATAAGTTTTGTAGTGATAGTTGACAAACTAATTATTTTACATTTTTCTTTTTCTAAATTGAACAAATAGTATTTCAGAAATCAAACCTGACTCTACCCATTTCTAATAAACCTGTCTTAACCAGTAATCTGTCTGGTACACGCGCATGCACATAATATGGGTGCATGTTACATAGCTTTAAACTTTTCTAAAGAAGGTGCGATCGATATTAATCTACATTTTTGATGTATAGTTAAGTTGGTCGATTTCTTTTCGACACAAACGTTCGTTAATAATTGCAACTGCTTTGTAATATATTTCTTTTCAGTGTCATTTTATCAAGTGGAACCGGGGAGAATGATTGCAATTGGATATAAGAAAACTTCTGTTGTATAACCACCTCATAAGGTATGACATACAACCACGGGCGGTTTTATTTAGGGGCAAGCGGGGGCAGCCGCCTCCAGTGGATTTACAATTTTCAGTGTAAAATTTTTGGATTTTTCGACTTTGCCCCCGGTGGATTTTTTTTTTTTTTGCCTCAAAACTTACATATTTTGCCCCAAAACTTTCAGATTTTGCCCAAAAATCTCTAAATTTTACCCCAAAACCTTCAAATTTTGCCCACAAACCTTCAAATTTTGTTCACAAGCCTTCAAATTTTGCCCAAAAACCTCCATAATTTGCCTAAAAACCTCCATTTTTTACCCCAAAACCTCCATATTTTGCCCAAAAAATGGCTACTGTTTTAATTTTTTTTTGCCTCCAGTGAAAAAAAATCCTGGTACCGCCACTGCATACAACATTGTTTTAAATTTAGTGATGTAAAAAGGGAATGTGCTAACCACCTGATTATTTTATAATGTGAGTTATACTCTTTTTGCCATTGGGCTTAGACAACATGTATAGTTTTTAACGTTTATTATTCAGTATTGTGTGACCTGCTGTCATATATTATAAATATAGCTGATTAATGTGCCGATAACGATACTTTTATGGCTGAATGTTTTCTAAATTTTTGCAGACATCCACCTGATGCTATCTGTGAAACAAGTCCAGCAACAACCATCTATCTACAGTGAAGTAGTTAATTGCTACAGTTTTCAGCGCTTGCAAAAGTGTTTTTTTTTTTTTTTTTTTATTGTTGTTGTCAACAGGAAATATTTTACACCTTGATAGTAGAGTGATTAGATCAAGGTAAACATATTATTAGAAACTATATTGGCAGAGAATATTTTTTTTGGATTTATAGAATATCTTGCTTGAAATACCTATCATCATGATGAGAATGAAAAACTTGGTTAAATCCAAGTATACCATAGTATAAGTATACAACTATGAGATTTGTATTTTTGATTGATGCAAAGTTGAATGTCACTAGTACCTGGATATTTTGTTCTACCAGATTCGAAAGCAATTTCCAATTGAAGTTAAGGTCAAGTGTTTTGCTTTTGTAGGCCAAATAAATTTGTATTTTACACTTCATTAAGATGTGGTAACAACATAAGGTTTCATAACACGATCTAATGACGCATCTTATCCAAAAAGCTAAATAACACAATAATACCGAGTATGATGCACAATATATATGACTTGTATTGTGATGCAAAGAACGTAAACGTCAAAAGTTCCCCTAAATCGTGCATTTTGCAGATGACGAATTATAGTAGCTTAAGTACGCTTCCGAAATTCCGAAAATCGAATTTTCTCAGTATGTGACATTTGCTAAATTATGTTGTTTATTGTCATTAACCATTGAAAGATGATTTCGATTGGCGGGCAAAATGCAAATAACTAACTGTAAGAAGTAGCACTCCACATAGTCTTGCAAAAAGTGTTATGTAGTTGGGTTAAGTTACGTTTAGTAGTTAAATTTAAATACTTAAATAAATAAAAATAAATCTGATAAAAAATACGAAGCATTATATTTTTCGATGAAAAAATATACGGAGTATATAAATTATTAAAATAACCGTTAAGTTGTGGTTGACAAAATTACGGGTGTGCTCTACTCTTCTGCAACCAAAATCACTCTCAAGCTGCTGCTATGAATCTGTGCATTAATGGCGGTGCTCATCGCGTCATCTCAAGCTTTCATCGTCCACACAAATCCATATCTCGTTAGTTTAATCGCTTTTGCCTAATTTATCGCCCTCTATTATGCTGCAAGTCTGCAACTATTATCTGCACACACACACGCATATATTGTTCATTGAATTGATTACCGTAACTTTGTTTCTGAAATGAAAGGAAAATATGATGATTTTCGGTTCAATTTGATCACTAAATCGTCAATTAAAGATGATTCTGCAAAGGAAATAGCGTCTAATTCGAAGTTTGACCAGAATTTAAGCTTAAAAATCACTTCATTAACGGCCGGTATCACAGGTTAGGGTTCCGTACTAGTTTAATGTATATCGTCTTATTTTAACCTTTCCTTACGTGAAACTTAGTGAGTGTTTGATGTGCGTTTAAATGATTATTGTAATTTGAAGTCTAAATAAAACTGTGTTGGTTTTGATTATCTAAAGAGTTGACCATCATAACTGATTATTGAAAGAAACTCAAAATTATTTTGATAAAATGACTTTTACCAATGATCTTTTTGTGATCTTAGGAAAGTTCAAAAGTAGAACTGATTCTATTCGTGTATTTTAGATCACACATAAAGATTTGTGTACTTTAATTTCTGGGCATAGTTTTATTATATTCAGGCGTTGATGTTAAATTATCTTATATTGATGTTTTAGCTGCAACGTTGGTTTCTAGTCAGACTGCACATGCCGTGAATATTGAAGAAATCATGGTTCGCACCTTGTTCTTGTTTGCCTTTTGTTTTTCTCCTATTTGTTGACTGTTCATTGATGCTAAGTTTCTACATGGTAATTAATCAAAGCTAGAGATAGGTCATGGGTAGTAAGTTTACACGTATCTTAATCATTGACATCCTCTTAATCATTAGTACGTGTACTCGATAGACGAATATTTTAAGCTGAGGAATTACAGTTACTTTTGTTCAATTCAGGAAAGAACAGCTTCATCTGTTTACACCTTGGCTGATGGAAGCCTTGGAGATTGGTTTGGAGGCGTCATGTATTCAGCTGGACAGCAAGCAAATGAAGCTGTTCAAATTCAGCTAGGAGCTCTTAGTTTTACTAGGTGCATCAATATTCATTTTAGCATATTTTAATGTTTAAGACAATACTATGATACTATGATAATCATACTCCTGTAATATTGTCTGCTAATATTCTTTTCACAGTTTGGTAGTTATATTTGGTGCTGGTCTCGTGACTAGCCTTTCCCCTTGCACGTTAAGTGTTTTACCGCTGACCCTTGGTTATATTGGTAAGAAGTGTTAAATTATGCCTACCTTTGTTACCTAACGTTGTCTCTTGTTATTCACGATGATGATCTATGGGCATGTTGCAATTATTCAGGTGCATTTGGGTCTGGAAAAAGTAGAGCACAGGTGACTGATCAGCGTTTTGTCTTTTTTCTTTGTTGTCCCATCTCGGTTAGCTTTATGTAGTGATGGAAAAATTAGAGATCGGATGATGTATGGGTTAAACTGGGTGGGCTGATATGTAAACTTCTCAAAATGATGAAATCTGAATTTTTGAAGAAATAACCAAATGCTGACTTGTGATTTCGTATACAGTAGTATTTTACATATTTATTTGACTCGTTCAATTTGTTTCCAATAGATTGTAGGGGACTCTCTTGCATTTGCATTGGGTTTAGCCACTACGCTAGCATTACTTGGTATAGCAGCCTCATTTGCTGGAAAGGCGTATGGACAGGTTGGGCAGGGTTTACCGTTGGCTGCTTCTGGTTTAGCGGTTATTATGGGATTAAATCTTCTTGAGGTAAGTAATCATATTGCTTGGCATGTTTTGTCGGTGGTACACTTTTCCTATAGTGAATTAAATCTGCACGTGAATTAAAATGTTTCTGTTGGCAACTATTGAAGGTAGTAGAGCTACAATTGCCTTCATTTTTGGACAACTTTGATCCACGCGCTGCTGCTGCTAATTTCCCTTCAAGTAATTAACTTTTTTTATATTCCCATAGTTATCTCTAAATTATCAATCCTTTAAAAGTTATAAATAGCATATGTCTGACGTGTCAGGCATCCAAGCATACTTGGCGGGACTTACTTTTGCATTGGCTGCATCACCTTGCAGTACACCTGTGCTGGCCACTCTACTTGGATATGTTGCAGCATCCAAGGTATTAAACTAAACATGTATATACGATTTGAATTGTAGTTTTGAGGTGAACTGAGTGCTGAGTTTGTACTGCAACAGGATCCCATAATAGGCGGCAGCTTACTGTTGACGTACACCACTGGTTATGTCGCTCCTCTGCTACTTGCCGCCTCTTTTGCTGGAGCATTGCAGGTATGGTATTATACTATGGCACTATGCTCCTTATACATTGAATGTAACCTACCAAGCCATTTATATATATATGTAAATATCTTTTGGAAGGCTATATGTACCCTAAAGCTTATCAGGCTGTATTTCATCATGCATTAATCTTCAGAAATGTTGACTCCCAACATGAATACTGCATGTATTATTTCTTGCATTCCTGCATATTTGATCACTATCTTATTAAATTTTGAATAATCGAATCTGTTAATATGTATAGAGTCTGCTCTCTTTCCGCAAGTTCTCAGCATGGATTAACCCTATGAGGTAACTTGCAGCATCTTTGTATTATCCAATTTTTTGTGCAGAAGTCCACAACCTTAAGTCTTTAATTCAAATAATAATTTTGCTTTCTGAGACCTAATTTTCAGTAATATTAAAGCGTATTAAAGTCGATATATTATTGTTCTTGTGCCGATTACTGATGCATGCTAAACTGTTTTTTTTGCAGTGGTGCACTCCTGTTAGGTGGGGGTGTTTATACACTTCTGGATAAGGCTTTCCCACCAACGTCGATGGTGATGTAGTTTTAGTTGTCTTCATAGTGAAATGTGTATAGATGAAACAGAAATATAGAACATGGTGTCTTGGTTCTATTTCAGGGTTTACATCATAAACACATCATCGAATTGTAAGATGGTACCCTTGTACTGGGTTAATATGAACACTTTCTACACAAATCAAATAGCAGTTTGTTAGCAATTCTGTTGAAGTCATCTTTATTTAGATATGTAGAATTGTTATCGTTAAAAAAAATAAAATAAATAATGATAGCCCTAATGGTTGATGTCTTATTTCCTTGCAAGAGGTTTGGGATTCTAATTTACTACCAGAATATCTCGAGGTTTGAGGTGGAACCTTGTACGGAGTAGTTTATTATAATTTTGTTAAAAGAACAATGATGGTGAAACTTCAAAACATAATTTAAAAAAGAATTTTTATTTTTTTTTCTTTTCGAACCTCCATTTATAAACAACCTCAAATTAGCAAGACCCTAGAAGAGAAAAAAAAAAAAAAAACAATCGCTTAGTCTGGGTATGATTATAATTTATAAGAGAATGAAAAATTAAGAATAAAACTGAAAAATAAATAGAATAAATAGAAAGTATGTGACATTTTCTTAAATTGTATATTTTTTGTCTGGGTACAATTAATATAGGACGGATGGAGTATTTACCGGGATCACCCGTGAGACTTAATCACAGTCACAACCTTGTGTACAATACTGCACTTTAAGAATTGAATTCATGAACTCTCGTTAAAAGATGCATGTCACTATCACATGAGCTATAAGTATTGTACAAATTTTCTTTTGAAACGCAAACTAAAATACTTTACACCATTTTTTTCAACGAATATATATTCACCTTTTCACTTTCATAACTTCTAAGGTAGGATAGTTATCTCGATACTTTTCTTAGTGAACCTTTGATTTTTGTAGTGTATATATATATATATATATATATATATATATATATATATATATATATATATATATATATATATATATATATATATATATAGTGGGCAGGATCAATGGGGAAGTAACCAATCGGGGGGAAGCGGGGGGAAGCAAAAATTTTTTTTTTCTTTTTTTTTGAAATTTTTTTTTTCCGGCATCAAGATCACATGAAAATATGAACATTTAGAAGAGACACTTCGTGATGAATGTTATTATTTAGGCGGAAAAACGATCGACAAAAATAACATTCAAGATAATATTGTTCGCGGAGAATATGAACGTTTTTTTCATGTTTTGTGAAGTAAAATTTAGCCCGATTTAGAGTTTAGGGTTTAGGGTGTGGTGTTTTGGGTTTATTCCATAAACCCAAAACACCAAACCCTAAACCCTAAACCCTAAACTCTAAACCGTTCGTGTTAAAAACTCAATCTAAATCCTAAATCTAAACCCTAAATCTAAACCCTAAATTTCTAAACCCTAATATTTAAACCCTATAAACCCTAATATCTAAACCCTAATATCTAAACCCCAATAGCTAAAACCTCAAAATACGCTCGAAAAACACGATAATTGTTATATATTACTTCTTCGAGTGTTTTCCCGCCAAAATAAAAACATTTATCACAAAGTGTCTCTACTAAATGTTCATATTTTCATCCATCTATAATGTTCGTGAACAAAGTTTTTTCAAAAAACGAAAAAAAAAAAGTTTTTGCTTTCCCCCGCTTCCCCCCGAATGGTTACTTCCCTCTTGATCCTACCACTATATATATATATATATATATATATATATATATATATATATATATATATATATATATATATATATATATATATATATATATATATATATATATATATATATATATATATATATATATACCACGAAAATAAAACCAGGTGTCCTCGACCTTTAAGACCATTTCTAATGTTTAGCGGTGTCACTTGCCTTTTTGCACTTTTTGAATGAGTATGACGTGTTTCTTTGTTGAGTGGAGTATTGGTGGTGTTACTTTTTGATGTTAGTTAAGAGTATTGTGATGATGTGTTAAAATATAATTGGATTAAGTATTAAATGGAAATATAAATATGTTATATTTCAGTAGGCTTATAACTACCTTTAGTGGTCTGGTTCAATATATTCAAATTGAAAGAACCAATAAAAGAGAGATGTGTTGTAGAAGATATAGGAGAGAAAGAGGTTGAAGAGAGGTGTGATGTATTTAATGTATATGTGTGTTTTTGTAACTTACATTATTCACATATATATAGTACAAATTTTACTATCCATATTTGACTAATTACCATCCATATTTAACTACTAAATTTACAACACTCCCCCTTGGATGGTAATTTTTTTTAAAGAGCAATTAATACTGCGTCGTTAAAAACCTTGCTAAAGAAAACTCAGTGGGATAAAACTTTAGCTAAGGGAAAAAGAGTGCAGCATAGAGTTGACTCCCCCTCAAGTAGACAACGCTGAGTCGTCACATCTTTTGAACTTGCCTCATGCCAATATTGTGAACGTATGTTTTGAAAACAGCGATTGACAGTGCTTTGGTATAAAGATCACCAGAGTTGTTGATTGAACGTATCTCATTTTAATCTGGTTGTCTTTTACGAGATCTTGAGTATATGAGAAGAATCTGAGGTTTTCATCTGAAACTGTATCATCTAAATCTTTTATGTACAAGTTTGACCCTTGTGATTTGTCTACAGTCTCCTTCATAGTTTGCTCAAACTGTTGTTTCAATTCCTATTATCTTTCAGTCTTTTTCTGAGCCTTACCAATATACCATTCTTTTCCATCAAACTTATGACCGTTAAGACCGTTTATAGCTTTAGCGCCTCGTCAGCATTTATGTTTTGTTCTGTCATTTTTGATACTCTTCTTTCATTTGTACTATGTAAGCTGTATTATCTTCATAGATAGTTATTGGGCTTTGGGACTTGATTAATCGAAGGTTGGGCAGGCTGATTGTTTTTATCCCGATCGATTTTAACCCAAACTCCAACACTGTCTGGTTGATATTTGATGTGATTGATTGTGTTAGGTTGAGGGTGAAGCGACTTTTTGGATGAAGGAGGATGTGGTGTGAACGGAGAAACAGGTATTGAGAACATGATGGTTGTTGCAATCAAAAATAAAAGAAGATTAGATTAGATTAGAAATCTGTTAGTCGGAAGTTTGCCGGAGAAAGAGACATATCATATTCCAGAGAGAGAAAAAATACATTGAACTTATTCATTTCTTGTAATGATATTTATAGTTGATGTTAGAGTTTTATATTGTTGGTTTAGTCAAAACTATGATTTTATTTTCCTTTATTTGGAATTCAATACTATATACATTACAATTTATAATTTCATTATTATAGAAAATTTAAAACTATAAGTCTTAAAAATAGTGATGGATGAAGTGGCGTTTTAGTCATATGAAGTTTTCAAGATGGACTAATCTTTATGAATTCTAAAAGCTCAAATGGGTAAAAATATTCTTAAATTTTATATATACTTTTTGAATTTAGTTTAGAATAGATTTAGTTTAAATATACAATTTTGACCCATAATCTGTTTTTAGAATCCAAAAACAATTTAGAAAAGCAGTTCTGATAATGACCCAAAATAAAAAATTTGTTACGGGTTGATTCATTTGATTAAAAATTTGAATTCTTAACTGCTATTCTTTCTTTAGGTATTGAACATGGCATGTGTTGTATGTATGCGTGCAGTTTATATTAAAATGATGTTGGGGTGATATGTGATTGTTGTGGTATATTAAAATGATGTTGGGGTGATATGTGATTGTTATGGTAGTATGGTCACGTTTGTGATGTGAGAATATTTTGGTTAGGACATGTTGATTTTTCAAAGTTTTGGGTGGACATGTTGTGATTTGCTTGAATTTTCAGTATTTATGCAGTTTGACCAAATTCGTGGTTTTGGTCACTTTGAAAATTATAGTTTGATCAAGAGTGATAGTTGGGGTCTGAAGATGGGAGAGATAGAAAGATCCGAAGAGAAGACGTAAAGACTTACATAGATGTTTTGTTCTATATCACATATGTGTCCCTCTTCGACGGATTTATTATTGATATAAGAAATGACATTCTATATTTGTTTCTTCTTAGATTCATGTATAATTTGTTCGAATCTCTTTACCATCTTCTAAATTCATATCATCAGGTCAATTGCTACTTACTTCGACTTGAAAGTTGCACCTGAAATTGGATTTATTACAAAAAATTACTAATATTGCAACTCGGTGACATTTTATCTTACATAAATTTTGTTTTTATCAAACCCGTGTAATCACGGATCATTAACTAGTATATATATATATATACCAATGAAATTAAAATATAAATATATTGCTAATGTTTGATATTTTATTGTTCACTAGTATATCATACTTTTATTAAGGATATATATAAAATAAATAAGATATATTTTTTAAATTAAGCCTTAGAGTTTTCATCGTATTAATTATTATATTAAATATTGAATTAGCTATTAATATAATAATATGTATGTATAGTACTACTTAATAGTAATAGTAATTTGTAAAATAATTCTCAAAAATATCTTAGTGACAAAAATAAGATATAATAATACCATATTATGAAATTTTGGTAATATTAAAGCGTGTTGCGGGGATAGCTCAGTTGGGAGAGCGTCAGACTGAAGATCTGAAGGTCAGGTGTTCGATCCACCTTCACCGCATTTTATTGTCTTTTTATGCTTAAAAGAGCTCCTGAGTCCTGAATTATTTACTTTTATAAAGACAAATCTTTGTTCTTTGAATAATAAAGCACAGGATAAAATATAGATAGAAAAAGAGCTGCTGAATTATTACTTTTATAAAGACAAATCTTTGATTTTTTATGATAAATACTAAAGCACAGGAATACAGGATAAAATATAGATATAGATAGAAAGAATATGAAATGGAGATATGAGAATATTTTGGAGTGAACTGATTGGTTCATCTGAAATTGCTATTTTTCACCAAACCACAATACAATATGAACCACAAATATGCATATTCAATATGCCTATACATACTGCCCATTTGCACACCTTCATTCTCAAACTCTTTGAAGAAGCTTCCATATCTATCAATAATAACATCCATGGCTGCAACTTCTGGTAGCTCCATCACTGTGGTTAAAGCCACACCATTCTTGGGTCAAACCAGAAGCTCCAATGTCAACTCACTTAGAGATTCTGTTACTATAGTCAATGGCAAGTTCACAATGGTATTAATCTATCTTTCTCTATATAAAGATACATTTATTTTGAATCAACTTGTCACACTTATTCGTTTGGTTCAAAGCCGGAGCCCAAATCTTCTCAGAAGGTGGACTAGACTACTTGGGTAACCCCAACTTAGTCCATGCCCAAAGCATATTAGCAGTGCTCGGTTTTCAAGTGATCCTAATGGGCCTCGTAGAAGGGTTCCGCATTCATGGACTTGAGGGTGTTGGAGATGGTAACAACCTTTACCCGGGAGGTCAATACTTTGACCCGTTGGGGCTTGCGGATGACCCGACAACCTTTGCAGAGTTGAAAGTGAAAGAAATCAAGAATGGAAGACTAGCAATGTTTTTAATGTTTGGATTCTTTGTGCAAGCAATTGTAACAGGGAAAGGACCATTAGAGAACCTTTTGGACCATTTGGACAACCCTGTGGCTAGGGATGGCAATGGTCACTCGATTCGGTGGATATCCATCCGATCCACCCGCTTCGTGATGGATATGGATAAACTTAAATGGATATGGATACGGATATGGATGAACCTAAATGGATACGGATATGGATGAAAATTTTCATCCATGGATATATCCATTTACACCCGAAATACATATACAAATACATATATATAGATATATGCTTACGTATTTACCATTACTAATTCATTTACCGTTATATTTACATTTTGCTTTCAATCTTATAATCAAAATAATCAAATAACTATGATGTATTATAATAAAACACGCATATATCTAACAAAATAATCATACAAATTACATATTTAATTTTTCATAATCTATTTTTAATAGTAAATTTAATAAATTGTGTTCTATCTTCGACGAAGATTACATTTTCTTTTGGATAGACTTTAATTATATCATGCTATATTTATTTCTGCTATACAACGTTTTTATTTCTATCGCATATTAGAAAATAATATAACATTATTTGAATATCCAATGGATATCCATTAACCCGCTTAATCCATTGGATATGGATATGGATGGATGACCTGAAATTAAATGGATATGGATATGGATGAATAAAAACTAAATGGATATGGATATGGATACGATATCACCCGATCCATATCCGATCCATTACTATCCCTACCTGTGGCTAACAATGCATGGGTCTATGCTACCAAGTTTGTGCCTGGTGCTTAAGTTATGTGACCATTATTCTTGTAAATTATGAGTTGGGATGTGATATGTGTAAATTAATTATCATTGCTATATATATTAAATTGGCTGTGTACTTGTGTTGCCTAAACTCTAAGGTGTAGACTAAACTGATCATCAAGGCAAAATGACTAAAAATCACATGTACTTAAATTCTAATTTTTTTTTTTTTTTTATTTACAATAATCACATTTACAATATTCATTTCAACTCTAATGTGTTTTGAAAAATTTAGTGTTAGAACTTTGACTATTTTATAATAAAAAGGACATCCTCATTTTCATTATGATTTTCTTCTGGTAAATCAAACATTGGTGAACCAAATTTATGATAATTACATTGGCGTGAGGATTTTGTCTAGCTTGACACTAGACTCGGAGTTGATGTATCAGATTGTAACTCGGAGTAGGTGATGTATCAAATTGTAACTCGGAGTTGATCTCCTCACATTGTAAAACTTTAATCTGATAATTACATTGGCATGAGGATTTCGTCTAGCTTGACTAGACTCCAAACTCTAATCATAATGTGTAATTTGTTTGTGAAAGGGTGTTTTTCCTGGACTTGCCCAGGGCACAAGATTACACAAGACCGGCCCTGCATACGGTAGAATGATGAACCGGCTATTAGTTTAATAAAGTGATCGGAAGTTTACGATGATACGAGTTCCATAATTAATGGAGTAACTAACTCTTACAAAACGCCCTTAAAAATCGACTAACCTAAATGCCTTTACAAATCGCAAAAGTCACTTGTGGATTTGTGAGTAGCCTAATCTTTGGTCATGATGGAAAAAATTTAGGTCGCGATCAGAAATTTTGTGGTGGTGGCCCGATTTTTTGCTTGTGACTACGTAAAATTTTCGGCTTCCACCATAAAATTTTCGATCAAGACTAGAAATTTTTCGATGATGATTAAAAAAAATTTGATCATAAGCACTAGCCATAACGTTTACCATTGTGCCCGAAAAAAATAGTCACGTTACAGTTATCTTATTAAAATATACATAAAAATGACTCCAAGTCACCACTTAGAGTGAGTGATGTAAAAAGCATCCTAGATTAGATTAATTCGGATTTTTATGACCTCTTATATAAATTTTTATCACTTAAAACATATTTACTGTGTCGCAAAAAGGAAAGAAAAATGAAATTAATCCCATCATTAGAGATTCCGGTAAACTGCCTTCAAAGTTTGAAGTTCAAAATTCAAACTCAAAATCAATGGCTGTAATTAAGCTGAAGAGACTAAAAAAGGTCATTCAATACCAGAAGCCCATTCTGCTCTGCCCAGCCCAGCCCAGCCCAGCCCAGCCCAGCCCATCCCGGCCCAGTCTATCCAGACTAGCCGATTAGTTGCATCCAGATTTGAAGTTTAAAGATAGGGTTTCAAACCTTTTCACGCTTTCGAACCCTTTTCTCCTGTAATAATGGCGAAGAACAGGAAGAGGAGTAAGAAAACTGGTTCAACGGCTATGAACACCGATGAAACCACCGTTATTTCACCTCAAGGTATGTTATGTATCTATTTATATCTACACATGTACATAAATACAATTTGTTTACGAGTGCATTGTTTCTCACATGTTTACAACTAATCAGTTAATTGCTTAATTTTAATTTATGTAGTAATTAATGAATTCTCACTTGCAGTTACAGCGATGGATACTTCAGAAACTGTTGCTTCTACTCGGTCTCAAATTAGCAGGTCAGAAATTAACATTAGGTTCTCTATGAGTTTACTGATGATTTGATATAAAGTCGGAAACCATTATATATAGCCGAACAGTAATAAATGGTACTAGCATTCAACAGCATCTGCATCTACCATGGAACTTCAAATTGAAAATTTTGAAATTTGCACAGAATAGCCCTGATGCTGAAAGTGTGGTTATGCCTTTCTAAGTTTTATTATCATTGATCAAATGGCACATGTTTGATAACGTCTACTTGCTTTGTCATCATGTTTGATGTTATCTGCCGAGTTCATTTGATCCTTGACAATTTATTAGTATGATATGGTTATCAAGAATCATACTTCTATCTGAATTGATCTTAATTTTAAACTTTCATATCCTGTTAAACTTCCGTCATTTTTTTTTTTACTTGTCATACGTTTTTTATCATCTTTATAAAGGACTTATGTATGTAAACTTATCTCCATCTATTTGAAAGGTGAAGAAGGGAGTACAAATGAAGCGAACTAAGAATATTAGAAAGCAAAAGGCCATCGCAAAAGCTGTCTCTCAGAATGAAAAGTCTGCAACGAAGGTTGAGAAGAACGAAAGCAAGACATTGAGAACCAAGTCTGCAAAAAACCTTTATGACTGACTGGAATATTAAACTAGTTTTCCGTGCTGTAGAAGTTATCAAGTTAGTGACAGTTAGAGGGCAACATTTTTGTTTTTGTTGTGTTGAATGACTGTTTCATGTGTCTAAAATCAAACATTTTTGTTCTGTTACAAAAATTAAGCAAGTTGGAGTAATTGTTTATTAGTAGAAAATCAAAATGAAGTGTTAATCTTCAAAGAAGAGTCACCCACCGGCCTGGCAGAAAGTCAGGGATAACTAACATGAACTGTAATTACCGATGTACCGGAATCACATTTCCATGTTTTCTAAATTGTACTTGTATATAATATAATATGGTGTTTATGAAAATAAAAATAAAAAATCAACTCACAAGTAATGGTGTACATATAACAATAAGCAATGGATCCTTCCCAATATTAAGTCACGATTGAAAGCATTGAACATGAGTTGTTCAACAGTGGGGTCCTTAGAAAAGGAAGATAAGATGTGTAAAGAAGAAGAAGGGTTACTAAGGGTGAGTCAAATAAATGGGGGAATACTTGTTCCGATGGTGATAAAAACCGTGGTTGAACTTGATCTGTTTGAGATAATGGCAAAGAAACCAGGTGGTCAATTCTCTTGTTATGATCTTGCTTCTAGTCTCTCTAAACAATCCCCTGAAACCCCTGTTTTAATTGAACGTATTCTCCGTTTTGTTGCTAGTCAATCGATTCTTACATCGAATGTTGTAACTGATGAAGATGGAAAATGTATCAAGTTATATGGCATGAATGTGGTTTCCAATTACTTTGTCCAAAATGAAGATGGGACATCTTTGGCTTCATCACTTATTGTTTGCTACGATATAGTAGTTGTCGATTGTTGGTGAGTACTTGACGTTATCCATCCATCTTCTATATATCTTGCTATTTGCATTACCACCATTTTACTTATGATAATTTATTCAATTTAGGGTCGTCTCAACAATTTACAAGGCACTGGGCGAAAATAATAATTCGCCTTTATACACGAAAAATTTCGTTAATACATATAAAAAGATAATACTAAAAAAAGTTCCCGAGACAGCCGTATCAAAGTGTTTTATTCCCAGAAGCTTCTAGTTTTTATTAAGTTTATTTGACAATTTTTATTTAATTTACTTAACTACTTTGCGAAAACTATATATGTATTCAAAGTTTCAGGCTCTCCTGAACATTTATGCCATGGGCGGTTGACCATCTTGGCCATACCCGAAGACGCCTATGATTTAATTATATTTATAAATTATATATATATATATATATATATATATATATATATATATATATATATATATAGGTATCATATGAAAGATGCAATAGTTGAGGGTGGGATCCCATTTGAAAGGGCCCATGGGATGAGTCTATTTGAATACTGTGCAAAAGACAAGAGTTTTGGTGAGAAATTCAACACGAGCATGTATAACCATACGATGATAGTGATGAAGATCATTCATGACAAGTACTAAGGATTTGAAGGAGCAAAACAGTTAGTTGATGTAGGTGGTGATTAGGAGCTAACCTTCAGCTTATTGTTTCCAAGTATCCTAACATTAAGGGAAATAGGGAATCAATTTTGACCTACCCCACGTCATCAAAGATGCACCTCCATTTCCAGGTATTCAATTCAACTAATTCGCGCAGACTTTTTTATTTATTTAAATATTGGTCTATATGTACGTTATTTTCTATAGGTGTGAAGCATGTTGGAGGTGATATGTTTAAGTGTTTCGGAAGGTGATGTTATTTTCATGAAGGTTAGTACATTATAAGGTTAATTAGCATCTTATAATATACGAGTAGTAAATTATACTCGGTAACGATATAGTTTACTCTATAATATAATATAATATACGATACGATGAATTTTGTTTTTATTAGTGGATACTTCACGATTGGAATGACATCTATTGCATCAAGCTTCTAAAGAACTGTTGGACAGCGCTACAAGACGGTGGGAAGGTGGTAGTGGTGGAAGCAATATTGCGTGACCATGAAAATGATTATAGCGGTAGTATTGATGATCAAGTTTATAAGAATACTATCGCCCTTGATATGTTTACGATGATGGTTACTCCTGGTGGTATAGAGGCATAGAGCGATCTCTAAATGAATACAACACTTTGGCCAAACAAGCAGAGTTCACTTCCATGGAAATCATTTGCACGATTTCAAATTTTTGTATCATGGAATTTTACAAGAATGCTTAATTGACTTGATGGAATTTGAATTTCAAAGGGACCTCATTTGAGTTTCGTTTTCATGTTTAATAAGAGTGAAAATCAGTTCTTGAAAATAAGTTCCATATACCAACTTAGTGTAAAATTGTTTTATGCATTGATTTAATTATTAATGAGAGTATCTTATTAGATAAGTTTCATTTTTATTAGTGTTAAATGACAATAATTACAACAATGATTTAAAAAAGGATTTTGCTAACGTATGTCACGGGGTATACGTTAAGGTGCATTTAATGCACTCGAAATTTCCTTAATTATTAGAATTTGTATTTAAAACTTATTAATTTAATTTAATAATTACCATTTATATACGTTTATTAATTAAAAATCCTGATAATTAAAGAAATTTCAAGTAATGCACCTTAACGTATGACCGGTGGTGGGGATACGTTACCCTTTCCAAAATTGGAAATAAATTACAAAGAAATCCAAATGACATTAGTCAACCACTTGCTTCGGTATAAAAATGACCGTTAAAAATTCCAAAAGAATTTTAACGCCAACAAAAAAGCTTCATTTTCATCAATAATTTCCGCGTCTCAATTTTGCTCCCTCGAGTCGATTCTAGGCGGTAATAAATTACATTTTCTCAAAAGTTTGTTGCATATAAACCCTAACTTTGTAACAAACCAACTTTTGTATACACATATATAGTTATATTTACATACATAGCTAGGGTTTATTGATCGTAATCACAACTGTTAATGGCGTCTTCTTTTTCTTCTTTATTATCAAAATCATCTTGCTCTCAATGTCAGAATTCAACTTCCAATTGCTTCAAAACGGCTGGAGACTTCGTGATGGCGAACACGCTCACCTCTGCTACCGTTGCGCGTAAGTTTAACGGTTCGATTTTGTTACTGATGGTTACAATTACATTGTGTGATTACAACTGCATGGCTTGCAATTGCGGGCTAAGTTCCACATGTAACAAGTTTCCGAGGGATCTTGATGTTATAATTATGCTATTCAAGTGTTTGATCTAAAATATGTAATTACGTTAGGTTTTGTTAGTGTAATTACCCTCACTTTTTTGTGATTTTCTTGGATCATACGTCTTATGGAGTGTTTGGATGTGCATTTTGCAAGTGATTATTGCAACTTTACAAATGCTTCACTGTTTTTGATTATTGATCCTAATAAATTCGGAATTTGAAGTCTAATCATATCTATCGAAACACTTAAAAGTCACACCAATCGGTTTAAATGTACATCCAAACACCTGTTGTTGTAAATCCTAGAAGTAAGCCTAGCCGCGCATTTGATAGAGGTTGTTGAATTTGATGATGCTTAACAATTCATGTATACTAAGTTTGTGATTATATCAAAACATTTCTTGTTTTTGCCTAAATGTTTACTGCAGAGAAGAACTATGGATATGCGTTTCATAAACTTAAGTTTTGTTGACTTATCAGAAGTTAGTCTTAAGTACGTCTTTTTTTGTCAATGTAGATGTGTTTATGAGGAGGGCAGTTTCTGTGAAAAGTTTCATTCAACCGATACTGGTTGGAGAGACTGTGAATCATGTCGAAAGGTGCGTTATAAAGAGCATGTATATGTAAGAATGCATAGTCTACTCACAAATTCTTGTAAACTTACTCGTTGTTCCACTTTAATTTGCAGTTGGTCCATTGTGGATGTGTCGTGTCATTCGATCAATATTGTCTTCTGGATTTTGGTGGGGTGATATGCAGAGAATGTTCGAAGAAGAGTCTCGTTCTGGTATGGCGGAGTTCGCTTTTAATTACCTAGTATAATATGTTGATATTCTATTACCAGAATTGAAAAACTAATGCTGTAAAAGTTTAAACGTTATACGTACGAAATCCTCGCTATGAACGTGAATTTCAAACAGATCGAAAAGATGAGTCGGATGTTGTCAAGAGAGTAGAGAGCATAGATCGAACATATCTTAGCACCAAACCTGTTTTCAATCCTTAAGTTGTGGTTGACAAAATTACGGGTGTGCTCTACTCTTCTGCAACCAAAATCACTCTCAAGCTGCTGCTATGAATCTGTGCATTAATGGCGGTGCTCATCGCGTCATCTCAAGCTTTCATCGTCCACACAAATCCATATCTCGTTAGTTTAATCGCTTTTGCCTAATTTATCGCCCTCTATTATGCTGCAAGTCTGCAACTATTATCTGCACACACACACGCATATATTGTTCATTGAATTGATTACCGTAACTTTGTTTCTGAAATGAAAGGAAAATATGATGATTTTCGGTTCAATTTGATCACTAAATCGTCAATTAAAGATGATTCTGCAAAGGAAATAGCGTCTAATTCGAAGTTTGACCAGAATTTAAGCTTAAAAATCACTTCATTAACGGCCGGTATCACAGGTTAGGGTTCCGTACTAGTTTAATGTATATCGTCTTATTTTAACCTTTCCTTACGTGAAACTTAGTGAGTGTTTGATGTGCGTTTAAATGATTATTGTAATTTGAAGTCTAAATAAAACTGAGTTGGTTTTGATTATCTAAAGAGTTGACCATCATAACTGATTATTGAAAGAAACTCAAAATTATTTTGATAAAATGACTTTTACCAGTGATCTTTTTGTGATCTTAGGAAAGTTCAAAAGTAGAACTGATTCTATTCGTGTATTTTAGATCACACATAAAGATTTGTGTACTTTAATTTCTGGGCATAGTTTTATTATATTCAGGCGTTGATGTTAAATTATCTTATATTGATGTTTTAGCTGCAACGTTGGTTTCTAGTCAGACTGCACATGCCGTGAATATTGAAGAAATCATGGTTCGCACCTTGTTCTTGTTTGCCTTTTGTTTTTCTCCTATTTGTTGACTGTTCATTGATGCTAAGTTTCTACATGGTAATTAATCAAAGCTAGAGATAGGTCATGGGTAGTAAGTTTACACGTATCTTAATCATTGACATCCTCTTAATCATTAGTACGTGTACTCGATAGACGAATATTTTAAGCTGAGGAATTACAATTACTTTTGTTCAATTCAGGAAAGAACAGCTTCATCTGTTTACACCGTGGCTGATGGAAGCCTTGGAGATTGGTTTGGAGGCGTCATGTATTCAGCTGGACAGCAAGCAAATGAAGCTGTTCAAATTCAGCTAGGAGCTCTTAGTTTTACTAGGTGCATCAATATTCATTTTAGCATATTTAAATGTTTAAGAAAATACTATGTTAATCACAATCCTATAATATTGTCTGATAATATTCTTTTCGCAGTTTGGCAGTTATATTTGGCGCTGGCCTCGTCACTAGCCTTTCCCCTTGCACGTTAAGTGTTTTACCTCTGACCCTTGGTTATATTGGTAAGAAGCGTTAAATGATACCTACACTTGTTTCCTAATGTTGTCTGTTGTTATTCACGAGATGATCAATGGGCATGTTGCAACTATTCAGGTGCATTTGGATCTGGAAAAAGTAGAGCACAGGTGATTGATCAGCGTATTGTCTTTTTTCTTTGTTGCCCCATCTCGGTTAGCTTTATGTAGTGATGGAAAAATGAGAGGTCGGAGGAGGTATGGGTTAATCTGGGTGGGCTGATATGTAAACTTTTCAAAATGTTAAGTCAACTTTAAAATGATGGAATCTGAATTTTTGAAGAAATAACCAAATGCTGACTTGTGATTTCATATACAGTAGTATTTTAAACTCCCTCCGTCCCATATTAATAGTCCACAGACAAAAAACACACAGTTTAAGGAAATGTCATAAAAGTACTGTACTTTCGTTTATTTTCCAGTTTTAACCTTACTTTTTCTTTCTCTTTTAATCCTGTCCACATACATCAAGGGCATAATAGAACTTTACCTTATTATTCTTTTCTATATATGGAAGTAGACTATTAATTTGGGACAGCCAAAATGGAATACTGGACTATTAATATGGGACGGAAGGAGTATATTTATTTGACTTTTGAAATTGTTTCCGATAGATTGTAGGGGACTCTCTTGCATTTGCATTGGGTTTAGCCACTACGCTAGCATTACTTGGTATAGCAGCCTCATTTGCTGGAAAGGCGTATGGACAGGTAGGGCAGGGTTTACCGTTGGCCGCTTCTGGTTTAGCGGTTATTATGGGATTAAATCTTCTCGAGGTAAGTAATCATGTTTTGTCGGTGGTACACTTTCCCTATAGTGAAGAATTAAATCTGCAAGTGAAATAAGATGGTTCTGTTTGCTACTATTTAAGGTAGTAGAGCTACAATTGCCTTCATTTTTGGATAACTTTGATCCACGTGCTGCTGCTGCTAATTTTCCTTCAAGTAATTAATTTTTTATATTCCCATAGTTAACTCTAAATTATCAATCCTTTAAAAGTTATAAATAGCATATGTCTGACGTATCAGGCATTCAAGCATACTTGGCGGGACTTACTTTCGCATTAGCTGCATCACCTTGCAGTACACCTGTCCTGGCCACTCTACTTGGATATGTAGCAGCATCCAAGGTATTAAACATGTATATAGGATTTGATATGTATACTTGTTTTGATTCCATAATATTCTCTGTTAATCACACGGCTAACGCAATATCTGTCTGCTATTGTGGGAAGTAAAAGTGGTTGAGTTTTTACTGAAACAGGATCCCATAATAGGCGGCAGCTTACTGTTGACGTACACGACTGGTTATGTCGCTCCTCTGCTGCTTGCTGCATCTTTTGCTGGAGCATTGCAGGTATTATATGGTGTTCTACTATGGAATTATGCTCCTTAAACATTAATTGAGTTTGGTTCCGAATGACAATAAGCTGTTTGATAATCATTTTAAATGAGCAATGTTAATGATGTAAAATTACCTTATTAACCTAATCTAAAAAAAGGATTTAAATGACAATAATTACAACAATGATTTAAAAATGGATTTTGCTAACGTATGTCACGGGGTATACGTTAAGGTGCATTTAATGCACTCGAAATTTTCTTAATTATTAGAATTTGTATTTAAAACTTATTAATTTAATTTAATAATTACCATTTATATACGTTTATTAATTAAAAATCCTGATAATTAAAGAAATTTCAAGTAATGCACCTTAACGTATGACCCGTGGTGGGGATACATTACCCTTTCCAAAATTGGAAATAAATTACAAAGAAATCCAAATGACATTAGTCAACCACTTGCTTCGGTATAAAAAATGACCGTTAAAATTTCCAAAAGAATTTTAACGCCAACAAAAAAGCTTCATTTTCATCAATAATTTCCACGTCTCAATTTTGCTCCCTCTAGTCGATTCTAGGCGGTAATAAATTACATTTTCTCAAAAGTTTGTTGCATATAAACCCTAACTTTATAACAAACCAACTTTTGTATACACATATATAGTTATATTTGTTGGGAAGAGAAGATCGCTTGGACGTTGGGAGATATAAATTTGAGAGAAAATAACTCTATTACTCACAAGAATAGATTACACGAGTATTTACAAAACTCTAAAAAAAAACTCTCAAACTCACACACTCTATCTAGGTTGTGATTACACTTCTCTGAGTGATTTTGGGATGATTTACAACTGAGGTTTGCACCTCTATTTATAGTTAAGATCTTATAGCGGTAGATGGGTGTGAACGAGGAAGGTGACGTGTGAACGTGGAAGGTTGGCGGCCGTCACCATTTTCAACTTTGCTACTTCCACATGGTGTTCAAAGAAAGCTACTTTGAACATCTAGAAGGTGGGCTTCTAGATTGTAGGCTGGAAACCTTCAATATTTACATACATAGCTTGGGTTTATTGATCGTAATCACAACTGTTAATGGCGTCTTCTTTTTCTTCTTTATTATCAAAATCATCTTGCTCTCAATGTCAGAATTCAACTTCCAATTGCTTCAAAAACGGCTGGAGATTTCGTGATGGCGAACACGCTCACCTATGCTACCGTTGCGCGTAAGTTTAATGCTTCGATTTTGTTACTGATGATTAGCTTATGTATGCTTGAGAGAGCTATCGATTGCAATTGGATTATTTACTCGTGTACGATTTAAGGTGCGAATACAATTGCATTGTGTGATTACAACTGCATGGGTTGCAATTGCGGGCTAAATTCCACATGTAACAAGTTTTAGAGCGGTCTTGATGTTATAATTATGCTATTCAAGTATTTGATCTAATGTGAATACGTTAGGTTTTGGGATCATACGTCTTATGGAGTGTTTGGGTATGTGTTCTGCAAGTAATTATGGAGACTTATTGAGACTTAACAAATGCTTCACTGTTTGCGATTATTGATCCTAATTAATTCGAAAATTGAAGCGTAATCAT
Organism: Rutidosis leptorrhynchoides; assembly: GCF_046630445.1. Classification (NCBI taxonomy): domain Eukaryota; kingdom Viridiplantae; phylum Streptophyta; class Magnoliopsida; order Asterales; family Asteraceae; genus Rutidosis; species Rutidosis leptorrhynchoides. The sequence goes on from NC_092339.1 coordinate 12,575,776, forward strand.
ATCTATTAGTTACACTAATCGGTTTAAATGTTCTCAATGTAGATATGTTTATGAGGAGGTTAGTTTCTGTGAAATGTTATTTTTAACCGACACTGGTTGGAGAGACTGTGAATCATGTGGAAAGGTGCGTTTATTAAGAGCATGTATACGTAAGTGATGTGTGCGAGGTGTACTAGGAAATAGTATTATTTTTACAACGTAATACTATTAAATATGATACAATTTTACACAAGATATTTATTTATTTATAGAATGGATATACCTAAACCTTGCTACAACACTTATATGCAGTGTACTTAATCGTACAGTAGTGTAGTTTTTAGTAAGTCCGGTTCGTTCCACAGGGATCTCTTAAACAAGCTTAACGCTATATATTTAAAAACTATATTTGTAAAAATACAAAAATATATATAAGTAATATTATTATTATAAAGGGGGTTTTTTTTCCGTTTAATGACCGTTTTGTCGATTTTAAAACTTTAGTCGCAGTTAAAACCTAATGTAAAAATAAATACAACTTAATTTAAAACGTAAAGTAAATAACGATAATGAAATTGCGATAAATAAAAGTGCGATAATTAAAAAGTACGATAATTAAAAGTGCAATTAAATACAATGACAATAAATAAAAGTGTAATAATTAGAAGTGCAATTAAATATGAAAATAAAGGAATTATGCTTATTTAAACTTCCGTAATCATGATGTTTGACGTGTTGATTTTAGTTTATTCCCATGGGTTAATTGTCCTTTGTCTTGGATTATTTAATATGTCCGTCTGGTTTTTGTCCATAACAGTCCATCAGTCATAAATATAAAGTGAGAGTGTCCTCGTCAAATTATCCTTATATCCGAAGTCAAATATTCTAACTAATTGGGGACTTAAACTGTAACGAGGTCTTAATACTTTGTTTAATAATTACACCAGGATATCGACTGTGTGTAACCCAAGGTTTTAATACTTTGTTATCAATTATGTCAAGTGTCCTTGTACATAATTTCACCCCTGTTTTAATAAGTCTATTAACTATTAATCCATTCCCGTGTCCGGTTAAATGAACGATTATTCGTACATATAAATATCCCGCCCATCATGTCCGATCAAGTGTATATGGTTATTTATATGTACGTCCAATTGTAAATCTTTATATTAAATTAACAAACTATCATTTAGTTAAACAAATATAAAGCCCATTAATAGCCCATAGTCTAATTTCCACAAGTGTCGTTCTTTTGTCCAAACCCCAATTATAGTACAAAGCCCAATTATGGTACAAAGGCCAATTACCCGATTTTAATATTTAGTCCAACATCACGATTACTTCGGCATTAAATAAGCATAATAATAACTTAGCTACGAGACATTAAATTAAAAATAACATTAACCATAACTTACAGTGATTAAAATTAGCGTAGCGTTACACGGACAGAATTTCGACTTACACCCTTACAACATTCGCTAACATACCCTTATTATTAGAATTTAAAATTAAAATTAAAATTATAATATAAATATAAATATATTTACGTATAGATAGAGAGATGGATTGATGGATATATTTTTCGTTCACCAAACTGCGAATTTATAGGACCTGGGGCTGAAAAAGTGTGCCATGCGATCGCATGGCTTTCTGCCTTCCAGGCCATGCGATCGCATGGCCAGCTGGTGAAGTTCACATGCCTTTATTTCTTTGTTTGCCGACGTTTATAAATAATAATATAATATATAAATAATTATAAGAATTATTTAAATATTATATTTTATTTATGTGCATAGTTAACTTGTAATTTTTAGTCCGTTGCGTCGAGCGTTGAGAGTTGACTTTGGTCCCGGTTCCGGATTTTCGAACGTCCTTGCGTATAATTTAATATCTTGTACTTTACGTTTCGCGTCTTGTACTCTTGTAATTTTGAGACGTTTCTTATCAATAATTGGAACCTCTTTGATTGTATTTTGTACTTTTGAGTTTTTTGGTCGTTTGCGTCTTTAATTCGTCGAATTCGTCTTTTGTCTTCACTTTTTATTATTTAAACGAATATCACTTGTAAATAGAACAATTGCAACTAAAAGCTTGTCTTTCTTGAGGAATAATGCTATAAAATATATGTTCGTTTTTAGCATTATCAAATATTCCCACACTTGAGCGTTGCTTGTCCTCAAGCAATATAGTCTTGAAATAAAAATACTAGAATCACTACTTTATTCTTCACACTTTGTACATCAGTGATTTCTATACGGCGGTATGAACAATGGTAGTAACGATGTGGTTTACAGTCCCACATGACTATAAAAATTTAGATCCTTAAGGAAATTGGATATTTATGAAAACATTTGATCTTTTGAAAATTAAATCTAGCTTTTACCCTAGATAAGTTTTCCGGAATAACCCTTCACCGGTGTTTGCAAATTGTTTTTGTGGGTTTGGTGGGTTTCAGATTTGAAAATTTTAGCTCAAAACTTGCGGTTTTGTGTCACCCACTTGCTAACCTTGTGTTGAGAAAGCAACACGTCCAGTATACTTACTCCGTATATTACCTTTCGGTAAACTACCGTCCGGTTGTAAAGGAAAGCGTTGAACAAGGAACTGTTAAGGCAATGTCCCCTGACATGCTTTTAATTATGGTCTATAACGTGTCGGATGCAATTACTATCCTTGGTAGGAGCAATAGTAAAGCTCAGCCTTATAATTTTTTGGTCTGACACAAGGTCATGTCCTTGACCATGCTATGCAACCACCGTTCTTACGGTTGACACCCGATTTGGTTCAGGTGACCTTAATGAATTCCAGGTGAATTTCTAGAATTTTACGTTCAATGGTAATGAACGCATTGAAAATGGGTTTTCAGAAAACAAATCGGTTTGTAATTTTGATCAAAATATTTTCTCGTTCAAGCTCGAGTTTAGATATCATCGAATTCCATGAATTTGTAATTCTCAATCTTTAAAAGTCAATCTCTAGGATTGAGTAATATCAGTCTTAAAAGCTGATTTTTGATCTTTTAAGGAGGTTATCCTTTCTGGGGATCTGATTCATTAGTCTTATCCAGCTAATTTGCACGGCGTCATCCCCATTTTACAAGACAGATCCTCTCATGGTTAGGATAAGTCTGACCACTTGGCGACCCTGTTTGATGCTGAGGTCCGTGGATTTCCTGCTGATTTTAGTGATGACTTTTCTAGATTTTTCGTCAACCTACAGCTGGTCTGGACGACAACTTCATGACCTAAATCAAGAAGCACGTTTCTTTTTCGGAAGACTTTACTTCCTTTTAATGATGGAATTGATTCATCGTGTAGATCCATCTTTCTTTCATATATATTATACTAAATTGGGTAAAACTGTTTAGATTAGTCCAAAGCAAAAGTATCTTCAGTTATTTGTACAAAAATATGTGATATATGTTTTAAATAACTTGGTAGATTTTCTCACACTTGGCTTTTATTTTCCTTTTTATTGTCATCTATTCCATTTTAAATGAATTCTAACATTTTGGTTTGTCTCTCAATTTATGTCCTTTCCGAGGTAACAATAATTTCGGTGTTAACACCTAGTTTTATCGTTCATAAATATGTATAAACATGATTTTGAGTTCATTTTGAAAATTTTTACTAAAATTGGGTAGTCAGTATATAAGATTAGGGCTGTTCTTTATTATCAGAGAGCACTAGATTCTAATACAACTACTGCGTTACTAGTATTTTTAATGGTAACCAAGTGTATAAAAAAAAATTTAAAAATCCGAAAGAATTTAACCCCTTCCCACACTTAAGATCTTGCAATGCCCTCAGTTGCAAGAAATCAGTAACAATTTAAATTATTGAGGGTGATTAGCGTAGAAAAATGATTAAATTTTACCAAAGTTTCCAAACATATTGGCGTTTTTTTGCTGGATGATAAATGGTGCATATCATTTGTTCATTCCATCTTGTTGTTACATCACATTTGTTTTTCGTTTTGTCGTCAAAATTAGTAGCTTTTGCTGAACTTAATGCCAGTCTTTGAAAATGCGCTATTTTACCCTGTTTTGTACAATTGACAATATACATACATACAAATATAAACGTGCATGGTAATTTGAAATGGGACTTAAAATCCCACTTTCAAATCAAATATGAAACATTAGTACAACATAATAAAAATATTAAACATTACAATAAAAGTATCATAATATAATGTGTTTATACATAAATAAACAGAAATAATAATAAAAAATTAGAAATCATATAAATTACCAACCGGAACTAAATCAATCTGGATAGGGGTTCCAGTTCATGTCATCGTCCGGGTTCCATGGTTGGTTATAGGTGTACTGGTATGCCTGGTTAGGGTCGTAGAGTGTATAAGGTGGTCTCATCTCGGGCTGGTGTTGAGGATAGTAAGCGGGTCGGGTCGGGACGTAGTGATCCTGAGGTGACAGCCGGCTCATAATCTGACACTGATGATAGTCCCATCTATCATGTTGTCGTTACCTGGAATGCTCGTAATCATTCCGGGCTTGCCACTGCTCCATCCGACGAAATCTCTCCGCGTTTGTCATATCTACCTCCTCTACACGCTGGTAGACATCAGTCATAGCCTCCCGAATGACATCCCTAATGTCATCCGCTTCCCCCATCTCCTCGTCTGATCCTCTTTCTACCTGCGGATGACTACCTACATAAGGTATTGCCTGGTTGCGTCTACTCTTCAATACCTTAGCACCCGCATAAACTCTCAATCCTAAAAGCTCAACCTGTTCCCTACATTCCAAAAGTGGACCCCCTTGGTTCTTATCTACACCTAAATACTCTCCAATGAGAGTAACAAAAATACCTCCTCCTATAATCCCCCTTCCTGTATTCCTTCAACCATTTTAGATAAATAAAAACCAACACAGTAAGGGATATTAACAAAGCCTCTTGGGTCTCGAATACACTTTAGGTAAAATAAATCATGTAAGGTCAATTTTTCCTTGTTGTGACCTCTCTGTGTAATCGAGTTAGCCAAAAATCTATGAATTATACGAAGCTCGGCTCTGTTAATATGTAAGTAGGTATGTGTTCCTCCCCGCCCAAAAACATTATAATCAGACATACGCCTCCAAACGGCGTTCGCGTCAAAATTCCTATCTACCCTTTCACCACGATAAATCAAATTCATACAATCGGGTAGTAGTAATTCAACGGGCGTATATATCTGTAATGCCCTGGCCATGTCCAGCATGAACATCCTGTACATCCTACCGCCTAGTATAAACCTAAGAAAACTTCTATCATCTAATCTATCTACATCTACATTTAATGCTATAGTACTCATCAGCTCAACACACCATTCCTTATATACAGGTCTACGAATGGTGAATAGACGTTCCCAATCGGTAAAAGAAGAACTGCCATACCTTTGAATCAGATGCTCTCTAACACGGTCAGCTAGTTGGACCCTTTCCAAAGGATCCCAATCAATTACCCTAGGCACCTCTACATCTTTCGTTATTAATTTGAATTTATTACTTTGATATGCCGGGTAATCTCTCCATCGTCTATCGAATCTCAGATTAGGATGCAACGTGTGTTCAGGAATCGTTGGGTATTCTACAGGTGGATGCATCTGAAATACTATGAATTCATTAACAAACTGTAGCGGATCATAATAAGGTACATGTTGATCAGGCTGATGTTGTTGTTCCGGTTGTTGTTCTGGTTCAGGTTCGGGTTCTGGTTCATGAGCAGGTCGTCTAGATGATGATGATGATGAACCTCCAGTATCAGCTCTCTGCAAAACACATTAAACACAAAATTTGTGCATCCAAATATGCATTAGTGTTAGTAAAATAACAACTTAAAACAATCACAATAACATGTTCAATCAAAATTAAACTTATACACATTTTCAAAATTTTTTTTACAATTTTACACTTTTTCAAATAATCACATATGAAAATGTATACAAAGTTCATAAGCATTTAACTCAAATAACATGTTAAAACAACCTTTACTAACAATTAAACAAGTCTCAAATGGCAATTATATCAAATTAATCAAGTTCATGAATTTTGCAACTAAAAAGTCCACTTTAATCTTCAAAAATCATGTTTAGGATTAAAGTTTGGATCATTTAGCTACCTAAATATGTTACACTACTCAATTTAGCAATAATTCATGACAAAAATCGGCCATAACCTGTTTATATCAAAAAGCCCCAAATTTCTCAAGAACACAAACCCTAGATTTCTAAAAATTTTGAAGTTTTTGGCTTCAAATCATGTTAAATAGCATCAATCTAGGTTATACATGCATAAAATACTAACAATTTAACTCTAATTACACTAGAACTTAACAAAATCAAATTATAAAAAATATAGCTCAAGAACACTTAAAATCAAATTTAATGAGATTTAGGGGTGAAATTGTTACCCTTTTTGATAAACTCCTTATCAAATTCATGTTTAGAGCAGATTATAGCGAGAAATTTGGTTGAATTTGGTGAAAAATGGTGAATTTTAGAGAGAATTTTGGGGTATTTTCGTGGGTTTGTGTGTGTGTTTTGATGAAGAACAGCTCGCTGAGAGCTTTTGTTTCTGGCCAAAATTCCAGGGCCATGCGATTGCATGGCTGCAAAGGCCAAACTCCATGCGATCGCATGGAGTCCGGGAACAGTGAATTTTCCTTTTTTTTTTTTTTTTTTTTTTAGAAAAACCTTATAACTTATAAAACATATAATTAATAAAATTTTAAAAATTTGTTTCTTTTTAGGATGAAGGCTTTTCGGATCGATGTCCTAGTCCGTCCCTCGACAAAATTTTAAAATTTATCAATTCAAAGCGCGGTTTTAAAAGTAAAGATTTTTGGGTTTTTTTTTTTTTTTTTATGTTTTTGGCATACTTTAATTCAATAAGATTAAAAATAATGATAATAAAAGTTCTCATCCCTCCCTTGGGTAGAGCAATTTCGGTTCAACGACCTAGTCTTCAACTCACGACGAATTTTAAAAATCATATTTTTAACTTAGCGAAATAAAGTAAATTTTTGTTTTTAAATTCACACCAAACTTAAATTTAAAATGCATAAAATTAAAAATTCATATTATTATTAAAAATTCACACCAAACTTATATTATATTTTTATTTTTATATATACAAACTTATATTAAAAATATTAATTTTTCAAATATTTACAATTTTAAATATATTGATTTAAAAAGTTTGCAATATTATTTTAATATTAATTTTAAAAACAAAGTAAAAATAAAATTAAAAATCTTTTTGGTCTTTTATCCCACTTTAATCAATCAAATATTATCAAAAATATATGCCCCTCTTTTCGGTAAAGTAATTTCGGTTCAACGACCTAATTTAACTCATGACGAATTTTTAAAATATTTTGGGTTGATTGATTAAAGATATTTATACCTTAAGAATAAACGGTAAATTTCGCAGTGATGTAATAAATTTTTGTATGATATCAATAATTTCGGTCACAAAACCTAATTTTATTGAGTACCAATTTAATACTTTATAGCGAACGATTTAGCATTTATTATCAAAAGGTTAAAAACAATAAAAAATAAAAATAAAAATTGAAAACTGTACAAACTTACCTGTGAAATAGAATTCTTAGTGACCTGCTTTAGCCCACTCATAAGATAGTTGGACTAATTGATTTTCCATAGCTACATAGGCGTAACCTCGAGCATTTAATGTTTTTTCTTCTAAACATATGAACGGTCCGTCTCTGCATAAAGTAACAAATTCGGTATTGGAATATGTCTGATTCGTCGAGCATTTTCCTTCGTGTGACCATTTTCCGCATTTGTGACATCTTTCAAGGTGTTGTGCTCTTCTTTTCGCTGCGGATTTTGATTTTCCTTTACCAAATTGTAACTTATTATTTTCGTTTCTGGATTCTTTTCTTACTCCGTCCAATTTACCTCTGATTAATGATACTATTTCACTTGGAAGGGTGTCATTATTACGTTTAGTGATCAAAGTGTGTAGCATTAGACCATGGTTTAGTTCACATGAAGTCTTCATCTCGTAAAACCTAAAAAAAATAAAAATTCAGAATGGGGGGAGAAGACTAGTTCTTTAGGGTCTGCTAGGGAAAGACCATTCGGGTTCCATTCTCGGAAATCACACGAAAACAGAACATCTAACTCTAACAGAAATACATATTATCCTTTAAAGACTTGATTCTCCCCACACTTAGTTAGCTGTGGTGTCGAAATTGTGATTAACTTCGTTGTCGACTTCCATTGGACTATCTATGTAATGTTTAACTCTGTGACCATTAACTTTAAATTCAATCCCATTTGAATTTATTAACTCTATTGTTCCGTATGGGAAAACTCTTTTGACTATGAATGGTCCAGACCATCTTGATTTCAATTTTCCAAGAAATAGCTTAAATCGTGAATTGAAAAGAAGAACTTTATCTCCTTCTTTAAATTCTTTTAAACTTCTGATTCTTTTATCATGCCATTTCTTCGTTCTTTCCTTATAGATTAACGAATTTTCTTATGCTTCAAGTCTTAATTCTTCTAATTCGTTTAGTTGACTTAATCGTAGACGTTCGGCTTCATGTAAATCAAGATTACATGTCTTCAAAGCCCAAAATGCTTTGTGTTCAATTTCTACTGGAAGATGACATGCTTTTCCGTAAACGAGTTTAAAAGGTGTGGTTCCAATTGGAGTTTTGTAGGCTGTTCTAAAAGCCCAGAGCGCATCCTCCAATTTAATGGACCATTCCTTCGGATTTGATCCTACGGTTTTTTCTAGAATACATTTTAAAGCTCGGTTGGTATTTTCAACTTGTCCACTTGTTTGTGGATGATATGCGGTGGAGATTTTATGAGTTACTCCATATCTTTTGAGAACTTTCTCAAGTTGATTATTACAAAAATGAGTACCCCGATCACTTATTAAAGCTTTCGGTGTTCCGAACCTTGCAAAAAGACGTTTTAAAAAATTGACTACAACTCGTGCATCGTTAGTTGGGAGAGCTTGTGCTTCCGCCCATTTAGATACATAATCAATGGCAACGAGAATGTAGAGATTATTATGAGATTTTGGAAATGGACCCATAAAGTCAATACCCCAAATGTCAAATACTTCACATACTTGAATGACATTTTGTGGCATTTCATCACGTTGACTTATTTTTTCGGCCCTTTGACAAGCATCACAGGATTTGCAAAGAAGGTGTGCGTCTTTGAAAATTGTAGGCCAATAGAATCCAGCATCGTAAACTTTTTTTTGCTGTAAGTTGAGGCCCATAATGCACTCCTGTTGGTCCTATGTGACAATGGTTTAAGATTTGACTAGCTTCATCTCCGGATACACATCGGCGTATTATTCCATCGGGAAAACTTTTAAACAAATATGGATCTTCCCAGAAATAGTGTTTTATATCACTAAAGAATTTCTTTCATTTTTGGTACGACAATCCTTTTTCAAGGAATCCACATACTAAGTTGTTTGCATAGTCTGCAAACCATGGAATTTTATTATAATCTATCTTCAATAGATATTCATCAGAAAAGTTGTCTTGTATGGCCGATTCATTTAGAACTTCTAATTCGGGATTTTCAAGACGAGAAAGATGATCAGCGGCGAGATTTTCTGCTCCCTTTTTATCTCGGATTTCAATATCGAACTCTTGTGAGAGTAAGATCCAACGGATTAATCTTGGTTTAGCATCTTATTTCGAAAATAGGTATCTAAGAGCAGAATGGTCGGTATAGACCACCGTTTTTGCTAGAACGAGATATGAACGAAATTTGTCAAAAGCAAAGACAATAGCAAGGAGTTCTTTTTCAGTAGTTGTATAATTTGTTTGTGCTCCTTGTAACGTCTTACTAGCATAATATATAGGTTGAAATCATTTTTCAATCATTTGTCCTAAAACGGCTCCCATTGCAAAATCACTTGCATCGCACATTAGTTCGAATGGTAGATTCCAATTTGGAGTTATCATGATCAGCGCATTAGTGAGTTTTTCTTTAAGAATATTAAAAGATTTGATGCATTCATCTGAAAAGATGAATGGAGCATCCTTTTCTAGGAGTTTATTCATAGGAGTGGCAATTTTAGAAAAATCTTTTATAAAACGTCGGTAAAAACCGGCATGCCCTAGAAAACTCCTAACTCCTCTAACATTGGTGGGATGTGGAAGTTTAGCAATTACATCTACTTTAGCTCTATCCACTTCAATTCCTTCCTTTGAAATTTTATGGCCAAGAACGATGCCTTCTTTAACCATGAAATGGCATTTCTCCCAACTAAGTACTAGATTTGATTGTTCGCATCTAATAAGCATTCGTTCAAGATTAACTAGACATGTTTCAAAAGTATCACCGAAGACTGAAAAGTCATCCATGAAAACTTCCATGCATTCTTCTATCATGTCGTGAAAAATCGTCATCATACACCTTTGAAAGGTTGCAGGGGCGTTGCAAAGTCCAAATGGCATGCGTTTGTAAGCAAAAGTACCATAAGGGCACGTGAATGTGGTTTTCTCTTGATCCTCGGGTGCTATTGGAATTTGAAAATATCCGAAAAAACCATCAAGAAAAGAATAGTAACTATTTCCGGCTAATCTTTCTAACATTTGATCAATAAAAGGTAAGGGAAAGTGATCTTTTCTGGTGGCGTCATTTAATTTTCTATAATCAATACAAACACGCCATCCTGTTACAGTCCTAGTAGGAATAAGCTCATTTTTCTCATTTGTGATGACAGTCATGCCACCCTTCTTAGGCACGCATTGAACTGGGCTTACCTATGGACTATCAGAAATTGGATAAATTAGACCTGCATCTAGCAGTTTAATAATTTCTTTCTTAACAACATCTTGCATATTAGGATTTAGTCTTCGTTGGCATTGCACATACGTTTTATGACCTTCTTCCATAAGGATTTTATGTGTTTAATACGAAGGACTTATTCCTTTAATATCATGAATTTTCCATGTAATAGCTGGTTATGAGCTTTTAGCACAGAAATGAGTTGAGATTTTTCATTTTCAGTAAGAGAAGACGATATTATTACATGTAATTCAGACTCACCATGTAAATAAGCGTATTCCAAATGGTTTGGTAGTGGCTTTAACTCTAATGTCGGTGGTTCTTCTATCGATGATTTGTATCGATATCTGTCTTCTTCTTTTAGCATTTGAATTTCTTCTGTTGTTGGTTCATATCCATTAGCGATAAGTGTAGCTATCATTTCAGTTTCATCAATTGGTTCAGTTCCTTCTCCTAAAGAACATTCTCCCGTTCCTTGTAATTCTGGAAATTCTTCTAACAATTCTGCATGTGATTCTATAGTTTGAATATAATAACATGTATCATCTGCAGATTGCAGTTGTTGCATGGCTCTATCAACTGAAAAGGTAACACTCTCATCCTCTATACTCAGGGTCAGTTTCTTACCAAACACGTCTATTATTGCTTTAGCCATGTTTAAGAATGGTCTTCCTAATATGAGAGGTACTCGAGAATCTTCTTCCATGTCCAGAATAACAAAATCTACTAGAAATACTAAAGTTCCAACTTTAACTAGCATGTTCTCCATTATTCCTCTAGGATATTTTACTGATCGATCGGCTAGTTGTATGCTTATTCGTGTTGGTTTCAATTCTCCAAGGTCTAGTTTAGCGTATAGTGAATACGGCATTAGATTTATACTAGCACCTAAGTCTGCCAATGCTTCTATTGAACTAAGACTACCCATAAAACATGGAATTGTGAAACTTCCTGGATCTGATAATTTTTCTGGTATCTTATTCAACAGCACTGCAGAACAATTTGCATTTATAGTAACAGCCGAGAGTTCTTCCATTTTCTTTCTATTTGTGATTAGATCTTTCAAAAATTTAGCATATCTAGGCATTCCTGAAATGACATCAATGAAAGGAAGATTTACATTTATCTGTTTAAACATATCCAAGAATTTGAATTGCTCGGCTTCAAGTTTCTCTTTTCTCATTTTACTCGGGTAAGGAAGTGGTGGTTGGTATGGTTTAACATAAGGTTTAGCCTTAACTGTGTTATCTTCATTAACCTTTTCAGCTACCGGTTCTTTTTCCTTATCTTGATCAGATTGTGGTTCTTGTGGAGTAGGAATAGCATTATCAGAAATTACAGGTATTTCAGGTGGTTTAAGTGTGATACCACTTCTTGTGGTAATGGCTTTAGCTGTTTCATTCCGGGGGTTAGCATTAGTATCACTAGGTAGACTTCCCGGTTTTCTTTCACCTATCAACCTTGCTAGGTTGCTCACTTCTTGTTCCAGATTTTGAATAGAAGCTTGTTGATTTCTAAATGCTTGAGCATTTTGTTCATTGGTTTGTTTCTGAGATGTAAAAAATTGAGTTTGAGATTCAACTAGCTTCAATATCATGTCTTCTAAATTTGGCTTTTTATCATCGGTTTGTGGTGGTTTATTTTGAAAAATAGGTCTTTGCTGATTGTAAGTATTGTTAGATACTTGTTAATTGATAGGACCTTGTTGGTTGTTGTATGGAACATTTCGGTTATAATTCTGGTTTTGATTGTAGTTTGGTCTTGGCGGTTGATAATTATTCTGATAATTATTTCCAGGCCTTTGGTTTATGTATGAAATATTCTCTCTTTGTTCCATTGTTAGTTCAATACTGAGACAATCTTTTGTCAAATGTGGTCCTCCACACTGCTCACAACTAATTCGTATTGAGTGAATATCTTTAGTCATCTTTTCCATTCGTCTCTCAACAGTATCTATCTTTGCGGAAATGGAATCTAAGTCATGGCTAGAATCGGCTCTAGCTGCTTTAGATGATCTAACGATATCTTTTTCTTGGTGCCACTCATGTGAGTGGGAAGCATTGTTATCAATAATTTTATAAGCATCAGTTGCGGTTTTCTTCATAATGGAACCACCAGCTGCTATATCGATGTCTTTTCTTGTAGTGATGTCGCATCCTTGGTAGAATATTTGTACTATTTGACAGGTGTCTAAACCATGTTGCGGACATCCTCTTAATAATTTTCCAAATCTGGTCCATGCTTCATATAGAGTTTCATTTGGCTTTTGTGTGAACGTAACAATTTCTCCTTGAAGTCTCACGACTTTAGATGCCGGAAAGAATTGTTTATGAAATTTTTCAACTAAAACATCTCATGTATCAATCGCCCCTTCAGGTAACGATTCTAACCAATCTTTGACTTCTCCCTTCAAAGTCCAGAGAAATAACATGAGATATATCTGTTCATCCTCCACTTCTCTTATTTTAAATAGTGTGCAGATCCTATTAAAGGTACGAAGATGTTGATTTGGATCTTCCTTCGGCGCACCACTAAATTGGCATTGATTAGTTACCATGTGTAGAATTTGTCCCTTGATTTCATAATCTGGCGCATTTATGTCAGGTTGAGTAATTGCGTGACCTTGGCCAGTGTGTTTAGCTCTCATTCGGTCTTCCATACTTAGAGGTTCCAGATTCTCCATGATTGAATTTGTTGAATCTGAATCACTATAGGATTCTGATTTAATGGTAGGTTCCTCAATAATCTCTGTTTGAATGATTGGTGGTTCCGGAGGAGAGATTAATGGTTCAGGATCTATGAATTGTCCCTGAATATTCTCCGAATTCTCAATTGTGAGGTTGGGTTCAAAAAATGGATTGTCGGAAATTTGAATTGGAGTACTTGGTCGACTGGATGACGATTCTAAAGAAAAATCAACGGCGACAATATTTGCTAGATGTCTTGATAAAGTTACAGGTGGTGAGCGTACAAAAGGTGGTGAACGTTTTGCTCGGTGCATTCACTGAATATCCTATTAGTTATAAAAATAAGAAAAATTATATAAGTTATCAAATTAATAGACTTTTCTGATTTTGCCCACGTTTCGAATAGCCAAAAGATGCAGCAGAGGGGCAGGATTCGTTTGGTCTCAATATAATTGAGTACTGTTTGGCTCCAATAACCGGTCCACGTATAAATCCAACTATTACTACGAACCAAAAAATTTTGATGTCTATCAATTTAACCACTTAAAATAATTTTTCGTTAAAGTTTAAAGAAATTTAGAGAGAAGAAATAGAAAAATTCTATGTCCTAAAAACTAGAATGTCGAGAAATAAGAAAGAAAAAGAGCGCGTCGAAAAACGTCGAAAAATAAAAAGTCGAAAAATAAAAATAAGAATGTAGCGCGTCGAAACTTAAAAAGGAACTAAAAACTAAAAATTAAAAGTTGCGTCTAAAAATATTAAAGCTTAAAAGAAATTCTATATCCCAAATGGCAATAACTTAAAAAGGTACTAAAATATAAAAACGGCGTCGCAAAATTCTAAAGCACTTAAATCTTAGTCTAAAGAAAAAGCACTTAAGGGATTTTATGGCAAAGCCTAAAAATCTAGAAGTAAAAATAACTATGGCAAAAACTATGACTTGAAACTAAAAACGAGTGAAAAATACAAATATTATGCTAAAACGAATAAAAAGGTACAAAATATAAAAATATACTTAAAGTTGTAAAAAGTATAATTTTTATTAAAATATTATTTTTATATTATTTATTTAATAAAACTATTAATTTTATAATTTATTAAAACTAATTAAACTAATTAAAACAAATTAATTAAAAACTAAACTAAATTAATTAAATACTAAACCCTAATTAGGGTTTTAAATATATAATAATTATAATTATAATTAAACCCTAACTGTCGGCTGAGGTTACCAGGCCTGTCAAATCAGGTCATGCGATCGCATGGCCTGACCGTTGAAATACCATGCGATCGCATGGTCTACGAATTTGGGTCAGACTTTGGGCTGCTACAGTGATCGGGCCGAGTGCTTATTTTTTATTTTTTTTATGTTTTCTGATTTAGATATTTATATAATATATTTATATAAATTAAATAAAACTTATATTTTTACAAAATAAAAATAAAGAAACTTTATAGAACTTAAATATTTAACAAACTCTTAAAAATATATAAATTTTGTTTTTCTTTTTATATTTTCGAATATTTAAAACGTATTTTTATAAAAGCGTAGTTTTATAAAAGTAAACTAAAAATTAATAAAAATCTTTTTTTATATAGCGTTGCGCTTCCGGCATTTAAGCAAGAATGTCCCCGGTAGTGGCGCCAAAAATACTTGATGTGTGCGAGGTGTACTAGGAAATAGTATTATTTTTACAACGTAATACTATTAAATATGATACAATTTTACACAAGATATTTATTTATTTATAGAATGGATATACCTAAACCTTGCTACAACACTTATAGGCAGTGTACCTAATCATACAGTAGTGTAGTTTTTAGTAAGTCCGGTTCATTCCACAGGGATCTCTTAAACAAGCTTAACGCTATATATTTAAAAACTATATTTGTAAAAATACAAAAATATATATAAGTAATATTATTATTATAAAGGGGTTTTTTTTCCGTTTAATGACCGGTTTGTCGATTTTAAAACTTTAGTCGCAGTTAAAACCTAATGTAAAAATAAATACAACTTAATTTAAAACGTAAAGTAAATAACGATAATGAAATTGCGATAAATAAAAGTGCGATAATTAAAAAGTACGATAATTAAAAGTGCAATTAAATACAATGACAATAAATAAAAGTGTAATAATTAGAAGTGCAATTAAATATGAAAATAAAGGAGTTATGCTTATTTAAACTTCCGTAATCATGATGTTTGACGTGTTGATTTTAGTTTATTCCCATGGGTTAATTGTCCTTTGTCTTGGATTATTTAATATGTCCGTCTGGTTTTTGTCCATAACAGTCCATCAGTCATAAATATAAAGTGCGAGTGTCCTCGTCAAATTATCCTTATATCCGAAGTCAAATATTCCAACCAAATGGGGACTTAAACTGTAACGAGGTCTTAATACTTTGTTTAATAATTACACCAGGATATCGACTGCGTATAACCCAAGGTTTTAATACTTTGTTATCAATTATGCCAAGTGTCCTTGTACATAATTTCATCCCTGTTTTAATAAGTCTATTAACTATTAATTCATTCCCGTGTCCGGTTAAATGAACGATTATTCGTACATATAAATATCCCGCCCATCGTGTTCGATCGAGTGTATATGGTTATTTATATGTACGTCCAATTGTAAATCTTTATATTAAATTAACAAACTATCATTTAGTTAAACAAATATAAAGCCCATTAATAGCCCATAGTCTAATTTCCACAAGTGTCGTTCTTTTGTCCAAACCCCAATTATGGTACAAAGCCCAATTATGGTACAAAGCCCAATTACCCAATTTTAATATTTAGTCCAACATCACGATTACTTCGGCATTAAATAAGCATAATAATAACTTAGCTACGAGACATTAAATTAAAAATAACATTAACCATAACTTACAGTGATTAAAAATAGCGTAGCGTTACACGGACAGAATTTCGACTTACACCCTTACAACATTCGCTAACATACCCTTATTATTAGAATTTAAAATTAAAATTAAAATTATAATATAAATATAAATATATTTACGTATAGATAGAGAGATGGATTGATGGATATATTTTTCGTTCACCAAACTGCGAATTTATAGGACCTAGGGTTGAAAAAGTGTGCCATGCGATCGCATGGCTTTCTGCCTTCCAGGCCATGCGATCGCATGGCCAGCTGGTGAAGTTCACATGCCTTTATTTCTTTGCTTGCCGACGTTTATAAATAATAATATAATATATAAATAATTATAAGAATTATTTAAATATTATATTTTATTTATGTGCATAGTTAACTTGTAATTTTTAGTCCGTTGCGTCGAGCGTTGAGAGTTGACTTTGGTCCCGGTTCCGAATTTTCGAACGTCCTTGCGTATAATTTAATATCTTGTACTTTGCGTTTCGCGTCTTGTACTCTTGTAATTTTGAGACGTTTCTTATCAATAATTGGAACCTCTTTGATTGTATTTTGTACTTTTGAGCTTTTTGGTCGTTTGCGTCTTCAATTCGTTGAATCTATCTTTTGTCTTCACTTTTTATTATTTAAACGAATATCACTTGTAAATAGAACAATTGCAACTAAAAGCTTGTCTTTCTTGAGGAATAATGCTATAAAATATATGTTCGTTTTTAGCATTATCAGTAAGAATGCATAGTCTACTCACAAATTTTTGTAAACTTACTCGTTGTTCTACTTTAATTTGCAGTTGGTCCATTGTGGATGTGTCGCGTCGTGTCATTCGATCAATATTGTCTTCTGGATTTTGGTGGGGTGATATGCAGAGAATGTTCGAAGAAGAGTCTTGTTCTGGTATGGCGGAGTTCGCTTTTAGTTACGTAGTATAATATGTTGATATTCTACTACCAGAATTGAAAAACTAATGTTGTAAAATTTTAAACGTTATAGGCACGAAATCGTCGCTATGCACGTGAATTTCAAACTGATCCAAAAGATGAGCCGGATCTTGTCAAGAGAGTAGAGAGTAGAGATAGAACATATGTTAGTACCAAACCTGTTTTCAATCCTTTGTTTGAAAAAATACTGAGTACTACTGACGCTGATATTAGGTCACGTCACATTGTGATTCCAAAGAAATTAGCTGAGGTCAGACAACAAAGAATTTACATAATATTTATGTTATCATTTTCACATATCCATATAGGATTGTATTTGATATACTGTACTAAATATTCACAATTTAGCAGATTTTTTTCCCAAAAAGTTTCTTAACCGAGAGGAATTATGATGAAATTTTTGGATATGGAAAACAAAGAATTGGAGTTTTGTTTCCGCTATTGGCCTACTAATCATGGTAGCAGAATATACATTTTAGAAGGTTTCAGAAATTTTTTAGTTCCAAGGAAACTGCAAGCAGGAGATACAGGTAACTTTTACCATTCTCGTGCATATACACTTTAAGAGTAATGGTTTTGACCCATTTACTTATGAATGGGCTGATTCTTGTTTAATGCAGAACGGGTCAAACAATAAAAATTAAGAAATTCAGATGAAAAGAAAAGGGTCAAATGTGTCAAAGATGTCAATCGTCAAGAAATATGTGTTTTAAATGCATGAACCAAGTTATCTTATTTAAATAATTGCATTATTATTGCTATTATAATAGTATTTCAGAAATCAAACCTGACTCTACCCATTTCTAACGAACCTGTCTTACCAGTAATCTGTCTGGTACACGCGCATTCACATAATATGGGTGCATGTGACATAGATTTAAACTTTTCTAAAGAAGGTGCGATTGATATTAATCAATAGTATTGTTCTATAATTAAGTTGGTCGATTTCTTTTCGCCACAAACGTTCTTCAATAATTGCAACTCCTTTGTAATATATTTCTTTTCAGTGTCATTTTATCAAGTGGAACCAGGGGGAATGATTGCAATTGGATATAAGAAAACTTCTGTTGTAAAACCACCTCATAAGGTATGAGATACAATATAGTTATAATTTAATGATTTAAAAAGGGAATGTACTAACCACCCGATTACTCATAATATGAGTTAAACTCTTTTTGCCACTAGCCTTAGACAATATGTATAATTTTTAACATTTATTTTTCAACATTGTGTGACCTGCTGTCTAATGGTTTCCAGTGGTTTCCAGCCGTCATCTAGATGGCTCTGTTACAGCCGTCATCTAGATGTTCAAAGCTGCCGACGTTGACAACGCGTATGGAAGTGGCAAACTTGAACACGATGACAGCCGCCAACTTCCACCAACCTTCTTCGTTCACACCATTCACCGCAATAGAATTTTTGCTATAAATAGAGATGCAAACTTTCATTGTAAATCATCCCAAAATCACTCAGAGAAGTGTAATCACAACCTAGATAGTGTGTGTGAGTTTGAGATTTTTTTTTTTTTTAGAGTTTTGTAAATACTCGTGTAATCTATTCTTGTGAGTAATAGAGTTATTTTCTCTCAAATTTATATCTCCCAACGTCCAGGCAATCCTCTCTTCCTAACAAGTGGTATCAAGAGCTTGGTTAGAGACGTTGGTTGAGTTTTTGGGTCTTCTGAAGTCTCGTCGAACCGAGTCCAACGCAAAAAACGGTGACTTAAACGGAGTTATAACGAGCCCAGAAAACGCGGTCAAAGTTTGGTCAACTCGCCAGAATCTCGCCGGAGAAGACGACCGGTGTCGGAATTTTCGCCGGAGAAGAAAGTCCTGTAGTAATTCACTGTAGCAGCCCTGTAGCAATTCACTGTAGCAGCTGGCTGTGACGACCCGGAAAATTTCGACTAATTTTAAACCAAACTCTCGATACGATTTTTGTATTTTGACACGATAAGCAAAGTCTGTTAGTTTAAGTCTCAAAAACTTTGAACTGTTTCTATATATGCAATTACCTTTCGACTGCTCTCGAAGATTCATGAATCATTTATCGTAAATAGAAATACATATATATAGAATGTAAAAAGCATTAAATATTTAATATATATTATACAACATAATTAATAATATGTAATATTGATATATTCAATTTAAATTTAATAATAAAGATAGTTGTTGTATTAATATTATTATTATTACTTTATTAACATTAAAATTAATACCATTAAATAATTATGAAAGTTTATACATTTAAATTGTTATAATTATTATCAATTGCGTTATCATTAATTTAATTGTTATTATTATTAGTATCATTATAATTAGTAGTATTATTAATTAACACTTATTATTATTAGTATGCTTATTACTACTAAATATTATTATTATTGTTACTAGTATTGTTATTAATAAGATTATCAATATTATTTTATTAAAATTATCATTATTGTTAGTAATAATATTATCATACTATTATCATTTATTATTAATAGACTAGTTATTAATAACAATATTATTGTTAGTAATATTATTATTTGTATTATTAATAGATGTAATATAATTATGTTTGTAAATATAAAAATCTATAGATTTCATATATATAATCGATTATATGAATACAGAAATATAATCAAGCTCATTTGTATATATAAGATACGGTTGTATATATATAAATATATATATACAGATATAAATATGTATAAATACTGATATACACTTTTAAACACTGTTAAATACGCCTGATTTTTTTGAATCCAGAATCAATTACAAATAGCTATTAAACTGTGCCATAATCTCTTTTACATCTACAAATCGATTTCCTTGTCTCAGTATCAAACAAAATCGGTTAAAGGTAGACATCTGCTTTCAATTTTTTATTCTTCATTCGTACATGATGAAACAGAAACTGTCGACGACCTTTGGCTTTAAACAAAGGAATGATACCTGTACTCTCACAATCATTCTATTGTTTATCATCACTATCAATTACACCAAATTCAATTTGATGAATTTACGAAGAAAAACCAAGAAACCTTCGGTACCCTCACCATCAAAGGCTACTAGTTTCCGTTACTGTTTTTGACTGAGATCAAAGATCAACCACCACTGTAACCACACGCCACCATGTCACCCTACAATACTCTAATCCGCCACACTAAACCAACTAATACTTGCTACAAATCTTTCTTACTCGATCACCTCAACCACAACACATAATTACCATCGAACCCAGGCGGAGACATACGTAACACTATCACTATCATTTCTGTTTCTGTTATTCGACAAGAACCTGCTGCTATGAAAAAGTTCTTATTGCAACCACCGCACACCTGCTGCATTATAGTTTATTTTATAACCGATCGAGATGAGGTGAGATGTTAAAGTTAATATTGATGGTATGTTGATGCCACTACTAGATCAATCTTGAACAAATATAATTGCTATTGTTGTTCCCTATTGTCAATATTTATGGAACAAAAACAATACCACTTGACAACACTTTAGTTAGTGGGATTACAAGGTATTAAATAAATTATATTAGGTGGGGTTGATGAATGAATTAGGAAATATATTAGTGGTAGGACTTTGCATTTTTTTTTCTATTACCGACACCTTAACCAAATAACCCCACCACTCATGACTACACAATGCCATCTAATTTGGCTCTTTTCTGTTGGCTTCAAAAACAAATGGATGAGGAACAAATGATGCTGTTACGGAGTAATATTAAATAATCTAGTGATAAAAGCAACAATGATAAGTGAGGTTAGGAAGATGACTAGGTGCCTGTGGAGCTAAATACAATTTATGTTGGCCGACAATTAGACTTAAAGGGACATTCTTTTTTTTTTTACTTTAGGCATGGGACATATTGTAAATTTTATGGCCGACCACAAGTTGTGTAGTGAGCTGGATTTATTGCATGGAATGATTCGTAATTGAATGCTTCACAGAACTTTAGTTAGGAGGTTAAAAGAAGGAAAAAGAATGATGATATAGCGACTTTGATGATGATGATATGTTGTGTTTTGTTACCACACGAAACTCTCACACACTTAACCATCTAACAATTTATTTAGTTTACTTCGGCCGTAATTCTATAATGTTATGGGACTTAGCAGGTGGGCCGTGAACTTGTTTTTGCTGTTGCACATATAAATAAAGGAAGTTGATATGTTTGATGATGATGTAAACCGTGGTGATGATAATTAATGTAGGATGATTAGATGATTAAGATTATGATTAGATAATGATATTGTTAAATGAAAATGATGATGGGATCATAATGATATTGATAAATGAAACCCGATCTTATATGGTATGATGATTATGATTATGTTATGGAGAAAATAACATAAAGCATGTGGTGTTGTTGTGCTCGAACAAGAGGTCACGGGTTCGAGCCCGGGCTGGGGCATTTCTTTTTAGGAAAAGAAGGAGAAGAAGGAAACAGGGTTTTATGGCTTAAAAGGTTTAATGGGCGATTTATGACAGGAAATAAATGAATAGAGGAATGGTTAAGGATATTTGTGGGTTAGCGAGAGGTCTCGGGTTCAAGTCCCGCATTTGTCATAATTGATATCTTTTTAAAGGTAGTCCTTTTATTATTACTTTTATTATTATCTTAATCTTAATTATTATTATTATTATTATTAGTATTATTATTATTAGTATTATTATTATTATTATTATTATTATCATTATTATTAGTATTATTATTATTATTATTATTATTATTATTATTACCAATTTTGATATCATAATTATTATATTATTAATATTAATATCATTAATACTACTATATATAAGAGACATATTAACAGTTCTTACATAAATACTTATATACAACAAATTTGATATTTTTAATATAATATTAAATATATATATATATATATATATTGATATAATTAAATGTATAAATTTTAATCATCTTAAATATATATAAAATAAATACATATAACATATACCTTAAGATATAATATAAGTATATATTTTTTTAAATGGAATTTAATATAAATTATATAAACTATAAACACATAATTAATATATAAAGGAAATTATGTGATTTCCATTATATGTTTTAATAGATCTACAATTGATATAGGTTCATGAATCCAAGGCTAACCCTGCATTGTTCAATATAGTCATATGTATTTTTACTACAAAATACATTACGTGAGTTTCATTTGCTCCCCTTTTAAATGCTTTTGCAATATATATTTTTAGGACTGAGAATACATGCGCTTTTATAACTGTTTTACGAAACAGACACAAGTAATCAAAATTACATTATATGGTTGAATGATCGAAGCCAAATATGCCCCTTTTAGCTTGGTAGCCTAAGAATTAGGGAACAGACCCCATAATTGACGCGAATCCTAAAGATAGATCTATTGGGCCCAACAAGCCCCATTCTGGAATTTGGAATGCTTTAGTACTTCGATTTTATCATGTCTGATGGGTGTCCCGGAATGATGGGGATATTCTATATGCATCTTGTTAATGTCAGTTACCAGGTGTTCAATCCATATGAATGATTTTTGTCTCTATGTATGGGACGTATGTTTATGAGAAATGGAAATATGAAATTTTGTGGTCTATTAAAATTATGAAATGATTATTTATGATAAACTAATGAACTCACCAACCTTTTGGTTGACACTTGAAAGCATGTTTATTCTCAGGTACGAAAGAAATCTTCCGCTGTGCATTTGCTCATTTTAGAAATATTACTTGGAGTCATTCATGGCATATTTCAAAAGACATTGCATTCGAGTCGTCGAGTTCATCAAGATTATTATTAAGTCAATTATAGTTGGATATATTATGAAATGGTATGCATGCCGTCAACTTTCGTTGTAAAGAAAGATTGTCTTTTAAAATCGAATGCAATGTTTGTAAAATGTATCATATAGAGGTCAAGTACCTCGCGATGTAACCAAATGTAATGTATTCATCCAGATGGATTAGGACGGATCATGAAAGTTGGTATCAGAGCAGTGGTCTTAGCGAACCAAGTCTTGCATTAGTGTGTCTAACTGATAGTTCTTTAGATGCATTAGTGAGTCTGGACTTCGATCGTATCTGCATGTCAAAACTTTGCTTATCATTTCATGTCAAAAATCATCTACTTATCATCCTTAAAAAATTACATGCTTATCATTCCTAGTCTAGACACATCTTACTGCATTGATTGCATGAATACTGTATAGACAAATCCATATCTTAGCGTATCTGTTACTGTAGACTTTATCTGACACGTTTCCTTAATTTCCTCCGTAATCTACGGGATCTTCTGTACTATATTAGATATTCTATATAATTAGAATATTATCCGATAACTGAAAATTATTTCATATCGAAAATCCTCTAACTGATCATAAGAGATGGATCCTACACCTAGCTTGGATTCCATTAGTTCCGGAAGCAATTTCAAAATGCGTATTGAAGTAGACTCCGAAGTCAATGAACCCGAAGTGTCTCCACCGTTTAGCTATTTTTCTTTCTGGAGGAGATGAGGGTGGGTCTGAGACTTACTCACTCGATGGAGAAATGAAGAAGGCGAGCCCTACCACGAACCAAACTTACCTCCTAACATTGGAGAAAACGATGTACTCACCGGTGAACCTATGCGCAACACTATATTCACCCTTCTTGCTAAAGTTTTCCACCTCGAAGGTCGCATTACTGCAATCTCAGAAAATATTCAACATCTACTTCCGAATACCAATCGAAGGAGAATATTAGAAGAAGTTGGGGAACTTCGAATTGATAATCAAGATCTATCGAATCAGATGAGTGGATGGATAGAAATGATAGAGGGCAGGATAGAAACCCTGACAAGAATGGTGCGTGATTTACAAGCTATACTTACTACACCAACATCATCATCAACCTCAGCACCAACAACACTTGTAGTATCGACATCAACAGTACCACCATCAGCAGCACCAGCAGCATAACTAGTACCAACAACAACAACAACATCATCATCATCACACGTCTCAACCTCGCAATCTATACCTCAAGCATAATCATCGTTCTACGAATCGTTCTACATAAACTATCTTCGTCCTTCATGGCGATTATGTAATCTCTAATGTTTTAGAGATTATGTACTCTAGTTCTAGCCATAAATCTGATGAGTTTAATATCACATTGACTCATTAAATCCATGATTACTTCTGAAGAAAATATATATGTATATATGTTTACATAAAGATTGTAATTAAAATTTTTATTGTACAAACTGTTAATGGTGAAAATATTTTAATGGGTAGGTAATACCCTAGAAATATTTAGATTTCACATTAATAAGTTACACTGTACATTCTTCGAATCCGATTCAACAGTCATTTACTATCCTACTTACACCCACAGATATATGTATTCGTTCATCGCAGAATAATCATTTTCATTCAATTTCATATTTGGATTTTGACCTATCAGAATCCAACAAGTGGCATAATGAAGAAAAACATTTGACAAAACAAAATTTGTTAGAAACAGACAAATTAACTATGAGAAATTTTGTTAAGAATCCACGCTAACTGTTCCTAGCTAACTGATTACATTTTATTTATCGCAATTTATATTCTCACAATTTTATTTATCGTCATTTAATCTCTGTTATTTATTTTACGCACTTTAAATATCGGGACACGTATACAAGGTTTTGATATATCATATCGACGCATATATATATATTATTTGGAATCACCATAGACACTCTATATGCAGTAATGATCGAGTTCTCTATACAGGGTCACGAGACGTGTACACGGGTCACGAGACGTATTAATTAATTCAAATATTATATATTAAACTATATATGAATTATTGGACTGTTAACTGTGGACTATCGACTGTGGGTTAACAATATTGGACAATTAAAATGAATTAAAATATTGAATATAACATATGAAACTAAATAATTCTTCAAGTTTGCCACTTGATTTCATCTTAAACCTCATTTGTATCTTGACGATCCCAATCTGCGCTCAGACCTTTCATGATTCTTGAAAACACCTCAATAGAAAGGATGATCTAACCACATGTTATCTACAAAAGGGAGAACCTGTGCATATGGGCATGCACCTGGAAAACTCTCAAAAACCTGAGTAAACGTTTAACACGTATCTGTGTTACCTCCTTTGGCGTTGTTATCACCAAAAATAACTTTGCAATTCCTTTTCAAATTAGACAATTTTGTCACAGCTCCAGTAAGTCAACTTCGACGTTTCATTCGAAACAACCCTATTATAACCTTGATATATATATGCGTGCTCTTTTATTGTTACCGGGAAACCTTTTATATTCTACCATATTACCAGCAGACGTACCAGCAAACTAGTTACTTCTTGACTTAAATCTCTCTGATAAATCATTATATTTATTCATTGAAACCCTATCATATACTCATCCGCATCTTGTAATGAGAACTGACATACCAATTACCGGGAATTAGCAATCAATACTTTGAAAACTCACAGCATATCTACTTCAACAGTTATATGTATAACATTCATCTCTTAGAATTATGATCTTTCATTCTGAAATTTTGAAAAGCACTCAGTCTACAAATCAATACTCTGAATGTTGAAAGAGCTGAAAGAAGCAGCAGAAACCGTAGACAACCGTAAACGACCTTAATCATTGGAAGTTGATGATAAAGAATAGTATGTTGGAAAAGCTCAGAAAAGTTGGAACTGGAAAACGAATTGAGCTAACCACGAAGGACACCAAGGACAAATACAAGGACCAAACCCTATATTCAAAGGATCCAGGTAATTCTGGATCCGATGAAATCTTTAGAGAATATCTTGCTCCGAGGTCATGTTAAAATCTTGCGGAAAATCTATTTTCATCAACCATCGAACTTAGAAATCCCAAAATATCATCATAAATATCTTCGATATTTCTGAAGATATTTTCATAAATATTCTCATCCGAAATTATCTATCTCCTCGTGCTATCTATGTTACATCATAAAAGAAACTGTTTTAGTTTCTATCATTCTGTAAAATTTGAGTTTAAATTATGAATGTTTCTGGAGTAGTGTTAGGAACTGATGCATGAGTTAGTATAATATAATGACACTTGATCAACGTGATTATATTACAGTAAGTCATGTTGAGTTTCTAATGGAACGTGATGATTCACAGATCTTAACGTCATCATGTGCCATGTTACATAACTCTTTCATTCTGCTTAACCTCTGAACATATCAAGAAAGTATATTCTTGATAGTTCTATTCTCAGTGATTCTGGTAATTTGACAAATCAAATCGTGCTATTACGTTCTTTCTTGTTTAGAACATTAAGTTCATTCGAAACTCCATACTTACGAATTCTGGACCATTACTCGCTGTGATGACCCGAAAATTTCTGACCAAATTTAAACTTAATCTTTGTATGATTAACGTTTCCGATACGATAAGCAAAGTCTGTAATGTTGAGTCACGAAAGTTTTGGAACTCTATTCATATAATCAATTATTCTTTGACTGTTCTCGACGATTCACGAACAATATATATATAACTTAATGTGCATATATATATATATATATATATATATATATATATATGATTTCAAGTTATTTAGTAAATGATAGTAACATTCTTTTGTTAATTCGATTGATATTTAGATAAGTGAACTAAAACGTTTAAGATGAACAAGTAAAACACTAATTTGCTACAGTAACTTTGCTACAGTAACTTTGCTACAGTAAAACACTATTTCAAAATGAAAATGTATATATATATTTTACAAGGTGATAAAATAAAATATTAACTTAATATTAAAACGATTTGATTTAAAATAATATTATTAAATATATATTAATAAATAGCGAGACGATGATTTATAGAAGTAAATGACCAAAACACTCAAATGTATAAGTTATATTTCAAGTGGTATGATTTATGGATAATTTAAATCTATATTTTGACAAAGGTACGATTCGCGAAACGTAAAATGCAAGTTTTATAAGTAAACGAAAGGGTATTCGAAAAACCAGAACCGGGACATAAGTCGAGTGACGATGTACGACTTATCGGAACAAAAATTACAAGTCACCTATACACGAGAATATAATCTAATATATAATAATTAATTTAAATTATATATATTATATATATTATTAATAAATATGTCGACGAACAAAAATACAAAAGTTTGTGAGCTGGATCCTCAGGCCATGCGATCGCATGGCCAATGCTCCTCAGACCCATGCGATCGCATGGGGTACTTTTTCAGGCCAAGTCTATATAAAGCGATCGAATTCAGTTTTTGTGATTCATATTCTTTCATCTTACACTCCGTATAACTTATTATTATTATTATTATTATTATTATTATTATTATTATTATTATTATTATTATTATTATTATTATTAAGATTAATATTATTATTAATCTTATTATTAGTAGTATTATACATAAAATACTACGACGAGGTCATGAGCGTGTCACTTTCAAAATGGTTTTCGAGCGGGATAGAGCTAAGGAAACTATGGGTTATAGCTATGGAGGTTATGGGTAATGTTCGTGGGTATTATTTTGCAAGTCAAACCTAGTGTTTATCATCTCTGTTACGTCTACGTACTTTTCTGCAATATTGAATCACAATATTGATACGTGAGTATTCATATCTTATCTTTTATATATTAATAATGTATCCATGTCTAGTGCTCGAGTATATATGTTTATGCATGCTTGTATGCTAAATTTCGTCGTTAAACAGTTTATGATGAATCACGAATTAAATACATATATTACTGATAAAAGGTATATGATATGCATGTTTTTGGAAAGCTGGTGAAAAATCAATAACTTTTCATTTAGAAATCGCGTAATTTCGGTGAACGAATCAAAAGATATGATCAACTGAATTATGATTGACGTTAATTGGAATTGCTTTTGAATCTGCAATTAATATTTAAACAACTTGTTTGTAAGATTGATAAATTGGATTTTTGAATATTACCAACCGAGTAAATGAATCCTTATATAAGGCACGTCTCGTTTTGTTAAATTATTGTCAAAATTGACTTTTTGAAACGACTTTGGATAACTTTTGTATGTCGATCTCGAGCATTAGGATTGTGATACACTATGACCTGACCTAGCTTGATAGACATTTATTGACCAACATATGTTCTCTAGGTTGAGATCTACGGTTATTTGGTAATCCGAGTTTCGGTCACATTTTGGTGAACGACTTTATATGCTGCTAAGGTGAGTTTCATTTGCTCCCTTTTTAATTGCTTTTGCAATCTATATTTTTGGACTGAGAATACATGCACTTTATTTTAAACGCAATGGATACAAGTACATACTAAATTCTACACTGAATTTGAACCGAAAATCTCTTAGCTTTGGTAACTAGTAACTGCCAGTTATAAGAACTGGTGGGCGCGAGTAGTAGTATATGGATCCATAGGGCTTGATATCCCCGTCCGAGCTAGAGCACTAGCCTTTTAACGGACGTATGCTATTTGAGAAGCGTACACGTTGGTTTGCGTGTATTATTAAGATGTTTATACAAAGGGTATAAAATATATATACGTTAAGTTTAGTTACCAGGGTGCTCAATTTCGTAGAATATTTTGATAAATGTTTCTGGATGAAACAACTGAAACTTGTGATTCACCTTTATATACAGATAATGCGCAACATTAAAACTATGAACTCACCAACCTTTGTGTTGACACTTTTAAGCATGTTTATTCTCAGGTCTCTAGAAGTCTTCCGCTGTTTGCTTATATGTGATACAAGCTATGTGCATGGAGTCATACATGCTTTATTCAAGAAAACTTTGCATTCACAAAATCATCACCGTGTATCTTATTTTGACTGCATTGTCAAAGGATGTATTATGGTAAACTATTATTTATGGTGATTGTCTATATGTATAAATCATCAAATGTTGAAAACCTTATAAATTGATATTCATTTATTGTGTACCTTTTGAAAAGAATGCAATGTTTACAAAACGTATCATATAGAGGTCAAAACCTCACTATGAAATCAATGAATGACGTATTCATCCAAGTGGATTTGGATGGGTCGTCACAGTTGGTATCAGAGCGTTGCTCCTAGTGAACCAGGTCTTGCATAAGTGTGTCTAACTGATAGTTTTTAGGATGCATTAGTAAGTCTAGACTTCGACTGTGTCTGCATGTCAAAAGTTTTGCTTATCATTTCTTGTCAGAAATTACCTGTCTATCATCTTAAGTCTAAATGCGTCTTATTGCATCGATTGCATAGATAGTGTATAGACAAAATTCATATCTTGGCATATCTATTACAGTAAACTTTGACTGACATCTTCCGTAAAATCCTCCGTAACTTATGGGATTCTAGTATTATAAATACATATGTAAACTATGTATGGAGGAATACCAAATTAGTCCTATAATCTATTCATTCCAAAAATCTTTTCCTTGATTACACAAAATGGATCCTGTGTCTAGTTCAAATTCCTCATATTCCGACAGCTATTCCGATATGGATTTCCACTCGAGCTCCGAAAGCAGTGTGATCGGAAGGGATCAACCAATTAGCCATCATCTATTCTGGATGAATTGGAGATAGGTTCGTAGCATACTTAATCATTGGAGACAAGACGAAGGTAATCCCTTCCATCCACTACATTCACCTCTTGGCGAAGAACCTGAAGCACTTACCGGCGAACCTATTCGTAATACTATTTTCTCTCTCATTTCCAGAGTATCTCATCATGATTATATACTATCCCATATTATAAATCTTATTTATCCGATCGTCTGAAACACCGATCATCCCGGTATAATAGAAGAAGCAACGAGCTTCGTGCTCGGGTAGTGGCTTTGAAGAATATGGTACAAGGGTTACGAACACCATCAGCAGCACCAGCAGCATAACCGGTACCACCATTATCAACACCAACAGGATCATTACCACCACCAACAACCACATCCGCATCACACGCCTCCACATCACAATCTGTACCTCGGATATCAACATCATACGCACCATAGATACCAAGAAGTACCAGCAATAACAAACGATGAAGTATGGATTCATAATTTCATCGAAGAAACATTCTACGGCGATTATGTAATTTCTAAAAGTTTAGAGATTATCTATTCTAGCCTTAACCCTAAATTAGATAGAGTAGAAACCCTTATCAGAATGGTGTAAGATACAAGCTAGACTTGTTTTACCAACAGCATCAACAGTACCCTTAGCCTCACCAGCACAGTTAGTGCTGTCAACATCGTCAGAATCAGCAGCACCTCTAACATCACAAGCTCCGTCAGTTCAAGAAAGCACCGTGGACATCATTACGAGTCAACAACGAGTATATTGTATCAATGAGTTATGAAGTAATAACTCAATTCATCTAAAGAATTTATATGTATATCTTATATATATAAATTTTAAAACCATCATGAATCTTTTCGTACTAAGCTATTACGTGTGAATTTTAAGGGATAGATACTACTCGGTTAATTCATATTACTAATATGCTATGATGTACATCCTTCGTTAACAACTTAACCATCGTTAACTACAAATCTCTGTTTCAACTCAATGAATTCCATTTTCTAATAAACCAAGTATATTATTCAATTACATAATTGATTTTACATTTTCATTTTCGATGTACTCAAAACTTTCCAGAAAACATCATCTGTGCCTTGTAAGGTTCACAAAAATTCCACGAGCATCAACATCCTTTACCGAGGAATAAGAATAAATAATGAAGTATTGATTTCATTAGTGAAATACTCCGCGAAGATTATGTAATCCTTAATGTTTTAGAGATTATTCATTCAAGTCAAAAATCAAATGAGCTTAATATGATATTAACTCATCAAATCTGTATTACATCTGAAGAAAATATACATACATATATTTTCATAAAGACGGTAATAAAAATTCTTTTGTACAAAGTATTAATTGTGAAATCTTTAACGGGTAGGTAATACTCGGGAAATATGTAAGTTCACAATTAATATGTTATACTGTACATTCTTCAACTTTGATTCAAAAATTATTAACTATGCTCACAGAGATATACAATCGTTTCCATACAAATTCAATTACATATTCTGATTTTGAAAAATCAGAATCCAAGCCAAGATTTAACGGAAAACATCACTCTTAGATTCTTACATCTTTCAAATGCTATACTTTGACTTCAAAACTGTGCTAGAACATCACTTCTATTCATAAACCCAAAAAAAAAAAATATTTGTATCGTTCAA
The DNA here is from genome assembly GCF_046630445.1 of Rutidosis leptorrhynchoides. NCBI lineage: Eukaryota > Viridiplantae > Streptophyta > Magnoliopsida > Asterales > Asteraceae > Rutidosis > Rutidosis leptorrhynchoides. The sequence goes on from NC_092339.1 coordinate 12,607,334, forward strand.
AATTCTAGAACATTATATGTATCTTGACAATTACAATCTTCATGCAAACCCTTCAAACTTTTGAAAACACCTCGGATTGATAACCGACGATTCGGTTATGATAACTTTGAATGCTGATGAAGCAGCAAAAAAACTGTAAACGACCTTAACAGCCAAAAATTTGATGATAAAGAATAGTGTGTTGGCAAAGCTCAGAAAAAGAGAAGGTTTGGAACTGGAAAACGGATTGACCAAAGTATGAAGGAGGCTGTGTGAAATGTCCCGTTCATATTGATTATAAACGTTCCATATTAATTGATTTCTTCGCGAGGTTTTGACCTCTATATGAGACGTTTTTCAAAGACTGCATTCATTTTTAAAACAACCATAACCTTTATTTTATCGATAAAGGTTTAAAAAAAATATTACGTAGATTATCAAATAATGATAATCTAAAATATACCGTTTACACACGACCATTACATAATGGTTTACAATAAGAATATATTACATCAAAATAAGTTTCAAGAATGCAGTTTTTTCATAATATCATACAAGCATGGACTCCAAATCTTGTCCTTATTTTAGTATGCAAAAGCGGAAGCTCTTAATAACCACCTGAGAATAAACATGCTTAAAACGTCAACTAAAATGTTGGTGAGTTATAGGTTTAACCTATATATTATCAAATCATAATAATAGACCACAAGATTTCATATTTCAATATACATCCCATACATAGAGATAAAATTCATTCATATGGTGAACACCTGGTAACCGACATTAATAAGATGCATATAAGAATATCCCCTATCATTCCGGGAAATCCTTCGGACATGATAAAAGCAAATTCGAAGTACTAAAGCATCCGGTACTTTGGATGGGGTTCGTTAGGCCCAATAGATCTATCTTTAGGATTCGTGTCAATTAGTAGATCGGTTTACTATGTGATGACCCGGGAATTTCCGATCAAATTTAAACTTAATCTTATGTGATTTCGACACGATAAGCAAAGTCTATTAAACTGGGTCTCATAATGTTTGAACTATTTTCATGAATGCATTTGACTTTGACCAGTCCCGACGATTCACGAACAATTGGATGTAATTAATTATGTATTTAATTATATAAATAAATATAAAAGAAAGTATATATAATAAGTTGAAATTATAAAATGTAAACGTTAAAATCTAATATGTAAAATAAAATACAAAGTAATTAAGTATAATTTAAAATGGATCTATATAAATATATATAGGATTATATGTATATGTATTATTATTTAGTTACCATTATCATTATCATTAGAAATCTTTATATTTATTATAGTTATCATTATTATAATAAATAATACAGATTATTATCCTGAATAATATTATATTTATCATCTTTATAGTTAAAAACAATATTATTTTTATTATCATTATTTTTTTTATTATTATTATTATTAATATAATTATAAGTTATTAATAATAACAAGATAAGAACATACGTACGGTATACATAAAAACGAATACTGATGTATGAAAGTATATATAGATATGCATATACAGATATACATTTTATATTATATATATATATATATATATATATATATATATATATATATATATATATATATATATATAAAGCAGTATTTTTATTTTAGTAAATAATAGGAAAATTACATGAATATATATATATATATATATATATATATATATATATATATATATATATATATATATATATGTAAAAGAATCAAAAACCATTGCTTATCACTATCCAGCTGTTTAGGACTTTGTCTGTGTCTCCATCCATCAGACTTTTAGTTTTAATTATTATTATTATTATTATTATTATTATTATTATTATTATTATTATTATTATTATTATTATTATTATTATTATTATTATTATTATTATTATTATTTTTCTTCTCTTTTCCTGCTGGACACCCGTGAAACCTGTCCACCATCATCAACCCTACATATTGACTTGCTCGTGTATTGTTGTATAATCAAACAATTAGACCATATCAAATATATTCCACTTCTGTTAGCTTATAAGAAAAACGAGTTCTTTATATATATTATTTTTTTTCTTTTTTCTTTCTTCCTTTTCTCATACGCAGAACCCATTTAACCATTTATTTAATTTCGAATCAATTTGAAAATGTGTAAATGCAATCATGTTTAAAACCTTCTTCTAAAACTATCTGTAAATTTTCAGTTTCCAATTCCTAATATCGAACACGAATTTTTGAGTCAAAGTTTGTGAGTAAAAAGTCAAACTTTGTTCTTCAAATCAAATTCGGAATATTCGTGATGTTTCTGTTCCAATTAAGGTTTTATAAAACTTTTACAAAGCAATTGAAACCAAGTTTGTGTTATAACAATAGTCTAAAATACGATCGAAAACAAAAATCATTTTTTTTTGTTGAACAGCGACGAGCCAGAAGCAGCAGGCATTTTCAGTTTTTAAATTTTTTTTTTTCAAATGATACAAATACTTAATAATGATATTTTCGATTATTTTGAAGAATATAAACCTTTGTATTTTGATTAAATTGTTTAAGGATCGAGTTTATTTAAAGAAGAAGAAGATGACTAGGGACAGAGATGATATCGGGTTATATATAATTAGAGGGGGGTTTATTCCAGAAAAACAGACACAGCTTAATGGTTATGGGATGAGGGGTGTAGAAGGGAGGTCGAGGGTTCGAGTCCCGACTTGGACGGTTTACATTTTTTTTAAGCATTTAAAGGTAGTACACTTATTAACTTATTGTTATTACTATTTTTATTATTATTATTATCATGAATTATTATTATTGTTGTTATTATTATTTTTATTAGATATAATATTTAATGTTATTATTATCATTATTCTAATTACTATTAGTAACCTAGTTACTAGTAAGGTTGACACTATTATAACTACAAATATAATAAGTATTATTATAATTATTATTATTATTATTATTATTAATATGATTAAGATTGTTGTCATTAGTAATATATAATCATTTATATTGTAGAATATTATTGTATTATTAATATTAGCATCATTTTAAATTTTTTTTAGTATTAATAATATTGATATAAGCATTACTATTAGTACTAGCACTTCGTTAACATGAAAATCATTAACAAGTATTATTGTTATTGAAAATTAATATAATTATTAATAAAAGTATCAATACTTTAAATTTATATTTTTATAAAATCTATTATTAATACTATCATTAATATAATATTTAATAGTACCATGAAAATTATTATTATTATCAGCATAATTATTTTAAAGTTATTATAACTAGTATTTTATAAACAAAAGAATAATTACATAAAAGTATATCTAATATACATACCTTAACTATATTAAAATTTTATATACAAAATAAATACATTTGATTAAGTAATGAAATATATATAAGTTATTAATATAAAAATTATATCACTAATAATACTATATATATTTATTTGATTACGATTAAATGTATTAATATATATACACAAATGATATAGGTTCGTGAATCCGAGGCCAACCCTGCATAGTTCAATATTGTCATATGTATTTTTACTACAAAATACATTAGGTGAGTTTCATTTGCCTTTTTACCCTTTATATTTTTGGGCTGAGAATACATGCGCAATTTTTATAAATGTTTTACGAAATAGACACAAGTAATCGAAACTACATTATATGGTTGAATTATCAAAATCGAATATGCCCCTTTTTATTAAGTCTGGTAATCTAAGAATTAGGGAACAGACACCCTAATTGACGCGAACTCTAAAGATAGATCTATCGGGCCCAACAAGCCCCATCCAAAGTACCGGATGCTTTAGTACTTCGAAATTTATATCATGTCCGAAGGAGGATCCCGGAATGATGGGGATATTCTTAGATGCATATTGTGAATGTCGGTTACCAGGTGTTCAATCCATATGAATGATATTTTTGTCTCTATGTATGGGACGTATGCTTATGAGAAATGGAAATATGAAATCTTGTGGTCTATTAAAATTATGAAATGATTATTTATGTTAAACTAATGAACTCACCAACCTTTTGGTTGACACTTTAAAGCATGTTTATTCTCAAGTACGAAAGAAATCTTCCGCTGTGCATTTGCTCATTTTAAAGATATTACTTGGAGTCATTCATGACATATTTCAAAAGATGTTGCATTCGAATCGTTGAGTTCATCAAGATTATTATTAAGTCAATTATAGTTTGATATATTATGAAATGGTATGCATGCCGTCAACTTTCGATTTAATGAAAGATTGTATTTAGAAAAAACGAATGCAATGTTTGTAAAATGTATCATATAGAGGTCAAGTACCTCGCGATGTAATCAACTGTTGTAAATCATTTATAATCGATATGGACTTTGTCCGGATGGATTAGGACGGGTCCTTTCAGTTGGTATCAGAGCGGTGGTCTTAGCGAACCAGGTCTTGCATTAGTGTGTCTAACTGATAGTCGTTAGGATGCATTAGTGAGTCTGGACTTCAACCGTGTCTGCATGTCAAAAGTTTTGCCTATCATTTTTATCGGAAATCATCTGCTTATCATCCTTAGGAAATTACCTGCTCATTATTCTTAGTCTAGACACATTTTACTGCATTGACTGCATGAATAGTGTATAGACAAAATTCATATCTTAGCGTATCTGACAATTCATATCTTAGTGTATCTGTTACTGTAGACCTTGCCTGATATCTCTCGTAAATTTCTCCTTAATTTAAGGGATCCTGGTACTATATATATCTATGCAAATTATGCATTGAGAATACCATCTAACTATCAATTGCTGTCACTATACTCTTCATACCAAAAATCTTTCCTGAGATCGCGTAAGATGGCCTCTACGAATCGACCAAGTTCCTCTGACTCCGAAGACAGCGTGACAGGAGCACACCAACCAATCAACTACCGTGATTACTGGAGAAAATGGGGGTGGGTTCGTGACATACTCACCCTATGGAGAAAGGAAGAAGGTACTCCATATCATGAATCAAATCTACCACCTAACCTTGGAGTACTTGACCCGCTCACCGGCGAACCCATTCGCAATACCGTTTATACCCTATTTGCAAGAATTTTTTGTCTTGAAACTACCATTAACGGAACTAGAGAAGATATCCAACCTCTACCTCACATTGATAAACAACCAGGGTTAGTAGAAGAAGTTAGAGAACTCCGAGCTCGAGTATTTACTTTAGAGAGCACGGTATACAATTTGCAATCATCAACAGTATCACCAACACCAGTAACATCACCAGCCTCAGCACCAATGGCACCAGTACCACCAACAACCCAAGTTTCAACAATCCATGCCTCAACATCTCATTCTGTACCTCGAGTATAATTATCGTTCCACGAATCATTCTACATCATTTATCTTCGTTCGACATGACGATTATGTAAACTCTAATGTTTTAGAGATTATGTATCATAGTTCTAATCGTAAATCTGATGAGTTTAATATCACATTGACTCATTAAATCCATAATTACATCTGAAGAAAATATATATGTAAATATATTTTCATAAAGATTGTGATTAAAAATTCTTTCGTACAAACTGTTAATGGTAAATATATATATATATATATATATATATATATATATATATATATATATATATATATATTTTAACGGGTAGGTAATACCCGAGAAATATTTAAGATTTCACATTAATAAGTTACATTGTACATTCCTCGAATCCGATTCAACGGTCGATTACCATCCTACCTACATCTATCGATATATGAATCCGTTCACCACAGAATAACCATTTTCATTCAAATTCAATTTCATATTTGGATTTTTACTTACCAGAATCCAACAAGTGGCATAATGAAGAAATAATGGACACAATAAAAATTGATTAGAAACAGACTAATTAACAATATGGAATTTTGTTAAGAAACCACGCTAACTGTTCCAGCTAACTGTTCCTAGCTAACTGATTACATTCTATTTATCGCATTTTATTTATCGCAATTTAATTATCGCAATTTACATTCCCGCAATTTTATTTATTGTCATCTAATTTCTGTTATTTATTTTACGCACTTTATTTATCGTTATTTAATTCCTGTTATTTATTTTACGCACTTTAAATATCGGGACACGTATACAAGGTTTTGACATATCATATCGACGCATCTATATATATTATTTGGAATCACCATAGACACTCTATATGCAGTAATGATCGAGTTCTCTATACAGGATTGAGGTTGAGTCTATAATAATATATATACTTTGAGTTGTGATCGAGTCTGAGACATGTACACGGGTCCCGATACGTATTAATTAATTCGAATATTATATATTAAGCTATATATGTATTATCGGACTGTTAATTGTGGACTATCAAATATGGACTGTCGACATTGGACAATTAAAATGAATTAAAATATTGATTATAACATATGAAACTAAACATTTCTTCAAGTTTGCCACTTGATCTCATCTTAAACCTCATCTGTATCTTGACAATTACAATCTGCGTTCAAACCTTTCATGATTCTTGAAAACACCTCAATCGATAGGATGAATCAACCGTACTTCATCTACGGAAGGAAAGATTTATGCATATAGTTATGCACCTGAGAAACTCTCGGCAACTGAGTAAAAGTTTAACACGTAGCCGCGTCAGATCCTTTGGCATTTATTATCAAAAATAACTTTGCGATCCCTTTTCAAAGTAGCCAATTTTGTCACAGCTCCAGCAAGTCAACTTCGACTTTTCATTCGAAGTAGCCTTACTATAATCCTGATATATACAATTACCCTTTTGATAACGGAGAATTCTTTTATATTCCACCATATTACCAGAAGACGTACCAGCAACCTCGTTATTTTTTGGCTTAAATCTCTCTGACAAATCATTATATTTATTTATTGAAACCCTATCATATACTCATCCGCATCTTGTAACGAGAACTGCCATAACAGTTACCGAGAATCAGCAATCAGTACTTTGAAAACTCACAGCATATCTACATCAACAGTTATATGTATGACATTTATCTCTTAGAATTATGATCTCTTATTCTGAAATTCTAAAAAGTACTCAGTCACAAATCAATACTCTGAATGTTGAAAAAGCTGAATGAAGCAGCAGAAACCATAGACAACCGTAAAACGACCTTAATCATCGAAAGTTTGATGATAAAGAATAGTATGTTGGAAAAGCTCAGAAAAGTTGGAACTGGAAAACAAATTGAGATAACCATGAAGGAGACCAAGGACAAATACAAGGACCATACCCTATATTCAAAGAATCCAGATAATTCTGGATCCGTTGAAATCTTTAGAGAATATCTTGCTCTGAAGTCATGTTAAAATCTTACAGAAAAATCTTTCTCCATCAACCATCGAACTTAGAAATTCCAAAATATCATCATCAATATCTTCGATATTTCTGAGGATATTTTCATAAATATTCTCGTCCGAAATTATATACCTCTTCGTGCTTCCTGTATCATTATGATGGAAACATTCAATAGAAAATTTAGTACCGAAAAGCAGATTATGCGAAACTATGAAGAAGGTCGTGGACAAATCACAAAGAATAAGTTTGACTTCAAAGAATCCAAATGATTCAATGCCTGCTAAAATCTTTAGTGAATATCTTGCTTCTGACTCCAAACTCTTGCGGACAAATTTTCTTCATCATCCTTCAATATTAGAAATTCCAAGATATCATAGTATCTTTCATTATAAATATCCTCCATATTTCTGAAGATATTTTCATAACTATTCTTATCTGAAATCATTAATCTCTTCGTAATATCAGTGTTACAGCATATAGAAACTGTTAGTTTCTATATTCTGTAAACTTTCAAGCTTAAAATATGAATGTTATTGAAGTAATGTTAGAAACTGATGCATGAGTTAGTATAATATAATGACACTTGATCAACGTGATTATATTACAGTAAGTCATGCTGAGTTTCTAATGAAACGTGATGATGGTTCACAGTAGATTATACCATCATCATATATCAGGTTACATAACTCTTTCATTCTACATAACCTCCGAACATATCAAGAAGAATATATTCTTGATAGTTCTATTGTCTGTATTTTTGATAAATTTGAAAATTAAATCGTGCTATCACGTTCCACCCTACTTAGAACATTATAATCATTCGAAACTCTATATCTACCAATTCTGGATCATTATTCGCTTGATTTGGAGTCGGGAAGAGAAAACAAGAGCATGGAGCTCCGAAAAATAAAGGAAAATATAAAGCCGATCACAAACACAGGAATTACAAACCGTGTATGTTAATGTTTATCGCAACATAAAGACATGGGAGAATTAAAAACACTATAACCCCAAGGGCGGAGTAGAAGAAAACAGATTCTTCTGGTGGGAGTTGAAAAAGGAGAATGATTGTTGCGATAGTCAGAATAAGGACAAGGATCAGAACTGGATTAAGCATTTTCAGAATCTTTTGGATGTATGAAACAAGAAGGAAAGTATAGGAATGGTGAGAATAATGGAACGGAAGAGCTTAATTTATAAGGGAAATATCAGACAGAGTAATCGAGGCAGATCACCATATTTAATTATAGAGATCTTAATTTCCTTACTCGCCGAAGAATCAAATCATTTAGATTTCGAAGATTTTCTTTAAATCCCTTGAATTCCGGAATTCAAATAAGGCAACGTCAGAAGTTAAAACGAAACTCCATTTATTCATTTCACTCTTTGGTGATAGCTTCATTCGTACTCTTCGAATAATCGAATTATTTTTATCCATATTACTCAATGATGATAAAACTCAATTTATCAACTCATATTCGTCATGAAAACATTTTTATTGTTAGCCATGACCACCTCACTCAAATTTCGGGACGAAATTTCTTTAACGGGTAGGTACTATGATGACCCGGGAATTTCCGATCAAATTTAAACTTAATCTTATGTGATTTCAACACGATAAGCAAAGTCTATTAAACTAGGTCTCATAATGTTTGAACTATTTTCATGAATGCATTTGACTTTGACCAGTCCCGACGATTCACGAACAATTGGATGTAATTAATTATGTATTTAATTATATAAATAAATATAAAAGAAAGTATATATAATAAGTTGAAATTATAAAATGTAAATGTTAAAATCTAATATGTAAAATAAAATACAAAGTAATTAAGTATAATTTAAAATGGATCTATATAAATATATATAGGATTATATGTATATGTATTATTATTTAGTTACCATTATCATTATCATTAGAAATCTTTATATTTATTATAGTTATCATTATTATAATAAATAATACAGATTATTATCCTGAATAATATTATATTTATCATCTTTATAGTTAAAAACAATATTATTTTTATTATCATTATTTTTATTATTATTATTATTATTAATATAATTATAAGTTATTAATAATAACAAGATAAGATAATACGTACGGTATACATAAAAACGAATACTGATGTATGAAAGTATATATAGATATGCATATACAGATATACATTTTATATTATATATATATATATATACATAAATATACTAATATATATATATATATATATATATATATATATATATATATATATATATATATATTTTTATATATATATATATATATATATATATATATATATATATATATATATATATATATATAAGCAGTATTTTTATTTTAGTAAATAATAGGAAAATTACATGAATATATATATATATATATATATATATATATATATATATATATATATATATATATATATATATATATATATATATATATATATATATATATGTAAAAGAATCAAAAACCATTGCTTATCGCTATCCAGCTGTTTAGGACTTTGTCTGTGTCTCCATCCATCAGACTTTTAGTTTTAATTATTATTATTATTATTATTATTATTATTATTATTATTATTATTATTATTATTATTATTATTATTATTATTATTATTATTATTATTATTATTATTATTATTATTATTATTATTATTATTTTTCTTCTCTTTTCCTGCTGTACACCCGTGAAACCTGTCCACCATCATCAACCCTACATATTGACTTGCTCGTGTATTGTTGTATAATCAAACAATTAGACCATATCAAATATATTCCACTTCTGTTAGCTTATAAGAAAAACGAGTTCTTTATATATATATATTATTTTTTTCTTTTTTCTTTCTTCCTTTTCTCATACGCAGAACCCATTTAACCATTTATTTAATTTCGAATCAATTTGAAAATGTGTAAATGCAATCATGTTTAAAACCTTCTTCTAAAACTATCTGTAAAGTTTCAGTTTCCAATTCCTAATATCGAACACGAATTTTTGAGTCAAAGTTTGTGAGTAAAAAGTCAAACTTTGTTCTTCAAATCAGATTCGGAATATTCGTGATATTTCTGTTCCAATTAAGGTTTTATAAAACTTTTACGAAGCAATTGAAACCAAGTTTGTGTTATAACAATAGTCTAAAATACGATCGAAAACAAAAATCATTTTTTTTGTTGAACAGCGACGAGCCAGAAGAAGCAGGCATTTTCAGTTTTTAAATTTTTTTTTTTCAAATGATACAAATACTTAATAATGATATTTCTGATTATTTTGAAGAATATAAACCTTTGTATTATGATTAATTTATTTAAGGATCGAGTTTATTTAAAGAAGAAGAAGATGACTAGGGACAGAGATGATATCGGGTTATATATAATTAGAGGGGGGTTTATTCCAGAAAAACAGACACAGCTTAATGGTTATGGGACGAGGGGTGTAGAAGGGAGGTCGAGGGTTCGAGTCCCGACTTGGACGGTTTACATTTTTTTAAGTATTTAAAGGTAGTACACTTATTAACTTATTGTTATTACTATTTTTATTATTATTATTATCATGAATTATTATTATTGTTGTTATTATTATTTTTATTAGATATAATATTTAATGTTATTATTATCATTATTCTAATTATTATTAGTAACCTAGTTACTAGTAAGGTTGACACTATTATAACTACAAATATAATAAGTATTATTATAATTATTATTATTATTATTAATATGATTAAGATTGTTGTCATTAGTAATATATAATCATTTATATTGTAGAATATTATTGTATTATTAATATTAGTATCATTTTAAAAAAAAAATTTAGTATTAATAATATTGATATAAGCATTACTATTAGTACTAGCACTTCGTTAACATGAAAATCATTAACAAGTATTATTGTTATTGAAAATTAATATAATTATTAATAAAAGTATCAATACTTTAAATTTATATTTTTATAAAATCTATTATTAATACTATCATTAATATTAATATTTAATAGTACCATGAAAATTATTATTATTATCAGCATAATTATTTTAAAGTTATTATAACTAGTATTTTATAAACAAAAGAATAATTACATAAAAGTATATCTAATATACATACCTTAACTATATTAATATTTTATATACAAAATAAATACATTTGATTAAGTAATGAAATATATATAAGTTATTAATATAAAATATATATAAGTTATTAATATAAAAATTATATCACTAATAATACTATATATATTTATTCGATTACGATTAAATGTATTAATATATATACACAAATGATATAGGTTCGTGAATCCGAGGCCAACCCTGCATTGTTCAATATTGTCATATGTATTTTTACTACAAAATACATTAGGTGAGTTTCATTTGCCTTTTTACCCTTTATATTTTTGGGCTGAGAATACATGCGCAATTTTTATAAATGTTTTACGAAATAGACACAAGTAATCGAAACTACATTATATGGTTGAATTATCAAAATCGAATATGCCCCTTTTTATTAAGTCTGGTAATCTAAGAATTAGGGAACAGACACCCTAATTGACGCGAACTCTAAAGATAGATCTATCGGGCCCAACAAGCCCCATCCAAAGTACCGGATGCTTTAGTACTTCGAAATTTATATCATGTCCGAAGGAGGATCCCGGAATGATGGGGATATTCTTAGATGCATATTGTGAATGTCGGTTACCAGGTGTTCAATCCATATGAATGATATTTTTGTCTCTATGTATGGGACGTATGCTTATGAGAAATGGAAATATGAAATCTTGTGGTCTATTAAAATTATGAAATGATTATTTATGTTAAACTAATGAACTCACCAACCTTTTGGTTGACACTTTAAAGCATGTTTATTCTCAGGTACGAAAGAAATCTTCCGCTGTGCATTTGCTCATTTTAAAGATATTACTTGGAGTCATTCATGACATATTTCAAAAGATGTTGCATTCGAATCGTTGAGTTCATCAAGATTATTATTAAGTCAATTATAGTTTGATATATTATGAAATGGTATGCATGCCGTCAACTTTCGATTTAATGAAAGATTGTATTTAGAAAAAACGAATGCAATGTTTGTAAAATGTATCATATAGAGGTCAAGTACCTCGCGATGTAATCAACTGTTGTAAATCGTTTATAATCGATATGGACTTTGTCCGGATGGATTAGGACGGGTCCTTTCATACTAATTCTTAGGTTACCAAGCAAAAGGGGCATATTCGGCTTCGATCATTCACCCATATAATGTAGTTTCGATTACTTGTGTCTATTTCGTAAAACATTTATAAAACTGCATGTATTCTCATCCCAAAATATTAGATTTTAAAAGTGGGACTATAACTCACTTTCACAGATTTTTACTTCGTCGGGAAGTAAGACTTGGCCACTGGTCGATTCACGAACCTATAACAAATATGTACATATATATCAAAGTATGTTCAAAATATATTTACAACATTTTTAATACGTTTTAATGTTTTAAGTTTATTAAGTCAGCTGTCCTCGTTATTAACCTACAACTAGTTATCCACAATTAGATGTACAGAAATAAATGGATATATATTATCTTGAATCAATCCACGACCCAGTGTATACACGTCTCAGGCTAGATCACAACTCAAAGTATATATATTTTTGGAATCAACCTCAACCCTGTATAGCTAACTCCAACATTACTGCATATAGAGTGTCTATGGTTGTTCCAAATAATATATATACATGGGTCGATATGATATGTCAAAACGTTTGCATACGTGTCTATGGTATCCCAATATTACATAATATATTAGAATACATGTAATACAATATAAGTTAGCTAGGATATGATTTGTATAGAATTTTACAATAATTCCCGTAGCTACAACAATCAAAAAATAACCAATCTTGTTTTAGCCATAACTTCTTCGTTTTAAATCCGTTTTGAGTGAATCAAATTGCTATGGTTTCATATTGAACTCTATTTGATGAATCTAAACAGAAAAAGTATAGGTTTATAGTCAGAAATATAAGTTACAAGTCGTTTTTGTAAGAGGTAGTCATTTCAGTCGAAAGAACGACGTCTTGATGACCATTTTGAAAAACATACTTCCACTTTGAGTTTAACCATGATTTTTGGATATAGTTTCATGTTCATAAGAAAAATCATTTTCCCAGAAGAACAACTTTTAAATCAAAGTTTATCATAGTTTTTTGAGAAAATTGCGCGGATAGTCCCTGTGGTTTGTACCAGCCAGCACGGATTGACAAAGTTGCTGTTTTGAGTGTGGATAGTCATTGTAGTTTGCAAGAGGAGCAAGGATAGTCTGATTCACTAACTTCGTTAACTTTTTCCGTTAAAATTAGTCATGTGACAAGCACGTGAGGGTAAATGTGTCATACATCCCAAATTATATTAATACATTTGTTATTAAGCTATAAATTAAAAAACAAATTATATATATATATATATATATATATATATATATATATATATATATATATATATATATATATATATATATATATATATACACCTAAAACCTCAATTATCATAAATACAGGAAACCTTAAATTATAAATTCATCCTCACAAATTAAATATACATGAAACCTCAAATTATAAGTTAAAAACAAGACCAAATCTCTTCTACCATTCCAACGAATCATTCATCGTTGTAAATTAATAAACCAAAAAAAAATTAACTACAAATTAACAAGAGTACTGAAAATCATAGAGGGTTTCTCACCAGATCTGTTGAAGATGTCACCGGATCTGTTAGAAAGCATTATCCAACGGCGGTTCATCTTCTGCATTGATGAAGATTCCGACGAGTATTCTGATGAATCGGAAAATATATCTGAAAATTAACACTTAGTAGGTGGAAGGCGGCCAGGTAATGAACAGAGGTGGTTCAAGTAGTATTTCTTGGTTTCCAGTGACCAAACCTAAATCCTTCATTTCATAACCAACTACTAAGAGATACTAAACACAATTGCTACAAATGGTCAATAAATGGCGGAACAAAAATGGATACTAAATATGTTTTGCATATTACCGAAACAACACACCAAATTATAAATCTGTTTGATGTTTAAAACAAATACAAAAACAACATACCAAATTATAAATCTGTTCGCATATTACAAAAACAACACATCAAAGAATGGTGACGACTCTGTAACTTACACTAAATCTGAAACGAACTTTGGATCTGAAACTTTAAATTGGTTTAGATCTAAACCCAAAAACCAATTTGGATCTAAAAGGAATACCCAGACTAAAACTGTTAAATAACTAAATAGATGAAAAAGAAGGTTGTGGTATTGAAACCGCCGACGGCGCCGGAATTTATGAAGTCAACACCATATGGGTGGCGCGTGGCAGCATGAATGGTGACGGTTGCCGGAGAAATTTGTATCCTCATGTTCAGAAAAATCCAGCGGGTTTATTGGTGTAAGTTTGGCTTCTAAATCATTAGGATTCGAGTGCAAATTACGTTCTTAATTTTGGCCTTTTGGGGTTGTATTTTAATCTTTGAACTTGCAACATTAAAGAGTGAAGTTATAGGAGAGATACGAAGGTGATTTAATTTAATAATTTAATAAGGTAAATAATATGAATGTAGAATAAAAAATAATTGAAATAAGGGTATGCTAGGAAGTTCACTATAATAATGGTGGATATGGTAAAAGTAAAAGTGGAAATATCAATTCCTTTTAATTATGGAAAACATGAGAGAGAGTTGAAGTATCAAGTGAACCACCCACTCCTCCTTAAATGACGAAAATACCCTCACATGCTTGTCACATGATTCAATTTTAACAGAAAAAGTTAACAGCGTTAGTGAACTGGGCTATCCTTGCTCCACTTTTAAGTCACAAGGACTATCCACACTCAAAACAGCAACTTTGTCTATCCACACTGTGTGGTACAAACCACAGGGACTATCCGTGCAATTTTCTCTAGTTTTTAATTATCAAACCCAAAACAGCCCGCGGTGTTACTACGACGACGTATGTCTGGTTTTACGGTGTTTTCCGTGTTTCCAGGTTTTAAATCATTAAGTTAGCATATCATATAGATATAGAACATGTGTTTAGTTAATTTTAAAAGTCAAGTTAGAAGGATTAACTTTTGTTTGCGAACAAGTTTAGAATTAACTAAACTATGTTCTAGTGATTTCAAGTTTAAACCTTCGAATAAGATAGCTTTATATGTATGAATTGAATGATGTTATGAACATCATTACTACCTCAAGTTTTGTGGATAAACCTACTGGAAAAAATACAAATGGATCTAGCTTCAAAGGATCCTTGGATGGCTTGAAAGTTCTTGAAGCAGAATCATGACACGAAAACAAGTTCAAGTAAGATTTCTACTCGAAATAAGATTGTTATAGTTATAGAAATTGAACCAAAGTTTGAATATGAGTATTACCTTGAATTAGAAATATAACCTATTGTAAATAATAAATATTTCTTGAGGATGAATGATCACTTTACAAGATTGGAAGTAAGCTAGCAAACTTGGAAGTATTCTTGATTTTATGAAACTAGAACTTATAGAATTTATGAAGAACACTTAGAACTTGAAGATAGAACTTGAGAGAGATCAATTAGATGAAGAAAATTGAAGAATGAAAGTGTTTGTAGGTGTTTTTTTATCTTTGGTATATGGATTAGATATAAAGGATGTGTAATTTTGTTTACATGTAAATAAGTCATGAATGATTACTAATATTTTTGTAATTTTATGAGATATTTCATGCTAGTTGCCAAATGATGGTTCCCACATGTGTTAGGTGACTCACATGGTCTGCTAAGAGCTGATCATTAGAGTGTATATACCAATAGTACATACATCTAAAAGCTGTGTATTGTACGAGTATGAATACGGGTGCATACGAGTAGAATTGTTGATGAAACTGAACGAGGATGTAATTGTAAGAATTTTTGTTAAGTAGAAGTATTTTGATAAGTGTCTTGAATTCTTTCAAAAGTGTATGAATACATATTAAAACACTACATGTATATACATTTTAACTGAGTCGTTAAGTCATCGTTAGTCGTTACATGTAAATGTTGATTTGAAACCTTTAAGTTAACGATCATGTTAAATGTTGTTAACCCAATGTTTATTATATCTAATGAGATGTTAAATTATTAAATTATCATGATATTATGATATATTAATATATCTTAGTATGACATATTTACAGTTAAATGTTGTTACAACGATAATCGTTACATATATGTCTCGTTTCGAAATCATTAAGTTAGTAGTCTTGTTTTTACATATGTAGTTCATTGTTAATACACTTAATGATATGTTTACTTATCATTTATCATAATTAAACATAGTGTATCAATATCTTAATATGATTCATATGTATTTAGTAAGACGTTGTTATAACGAGTTTCTTAATTCAATAAACTCAATTTTATGTATATAACTCATTGCTAAAATACCTAATGAGATACTTACTTATCATAATATCATGTTAACTATATATATATAATCATATATATGTCATCATATAGTTTTTACAAGTTTTAACGTTCGTAAGTCACCGGTCAACTTGGGTGGTCAATTGTCTATATGAAACCTATTTCAATTAATCAAGTCTTAACAAGTTTGATTGCTTAACATGTTGGAAACACTTAATCATGTAAATAACAATTTCATTTAATATATATAAACATGGAAAAGTTCGGGTCACTACACTGTGGATAAATCACAAAGACTAAACCTGCCTTCAAAGAATCCAAATGATTCAGTATCTGCTGAAGCCATTAACGAATACCTTGCTTCCGAATCTAAACCCTTGCGGACAATATTCTTCATCATCCTCTAATATTAGAAATTCTAAGATATCATCGTATCTTTCATTATAAATATCCTCCATATTTCTGGAGATAATTCCATAATCATTCTTATCGAAAATCAATTTTCTCCTTGCGATATCTGTGTAACATCATAAAAGAAACTATTTTAGTTTCTAAATTCTGAAACCTTCGAGTTTAAAATATGAATATTTTTGAAGTGGTGTTGGGAGCTGAAGCATGAGTTAGTATAATATAATGACACTTGATCAACGTGATTTTATTACAGTAAGTCATGCTGAGTTTCTAATGGAACTTGATAAAGGTTCACAGATTACACCCTTATCATGAACCATGTTACATAACTCTTTTATTCTATTTAACCTCTAAACATATCAAGAAAATATTTTTCTTGATGATTCGGTCTTTTCCGGATATTCTGGTAATTTGACAAATCAAGATCGTGCCATTACGATTACCTTCTCAGAACATTAACTATGTTCATCTAAAACTCCATACCTATGAATTCTGGACCATTACAAGAGATGCCTAATCGCAAGAAGAAGAAACGAAGGGACAAAGCTCCAAAATAGAAATTGGAGTATAAATCGCAGCAAATAGGAGGGAGTATTAACTGTGAATGACAATGATTATAGAAGACAGAAGTAAGGACATTGAAATATAAGGGGAGATATAAAGCCCGATAACAAACCCGAAATTACAAACCGTGTATATCAATGCGTATAGCAATATAAAGACACGGGAGAATGAAAAACACTATAACCACAAGGTAATGGTAGAAGAAAATAACTTCCTCTGGTGGTAGATGAAAAAGAAGAATGACAGATATGAAAGTTAGGAATATATCAAGAATCAGAACTGGATGAAGCATTTTTACAATCTTTTGGAAGTATGAAATAAGAAAGAAAATTATAGGAGTGGTGAAAATAAATGAAACGGAAGAGGTCAATTTATAGCGAAATATCAGACATAGCAATCGAGGCAGATTACGCACTTAATCAAAAGAAATCATAATTTCCTTAATTCCCGAAGAATCAAATCCTATTTAAATTATGAAGATCTTCTATTCCTTAAATTCCGGAAATCAATCGTTACTACGTCAAAAGTTAAGACGAATCTTTATTCTTTATTTCACACTATTACGATAACTTCTCTCATACGCTTCGAATAATCGGATTGTTTTATCCATATTATCCAATGGTGATAAACTCTATTTATCAACTCATATACATTATGAAAACATTTTTATTGTTAGTCATGACGACCTCACTCAAATTTCGGGACAAAATTTCTTTAACGGGTAGGTACTGTGATGACCCGGAAATTTCTGACCAAATTTAAACTTAATCTTTTTATGATTAACGTTTTTGACACGATAAGCAAAGTCTGTAATGTTGAGTCACGAAAGTTTTGGAACTATATTCATATAATCAATTATTCTTTGACTGTTCTCGACGATTCACGAACAATATATATATAACTTAATGTATATATATATATATATATATATATATATATATATATATATATATATATATATATATATATGATTTCATCTTATTTAGTAAATGATAGTAACATTCGTTTGTTAATTCGATTGATATTTAGATAAGTGCACTAAAACGTTTAAGATAAACAAGTAAAACACTAATTTGCTACAGTAACTTTGCTACAGTAAAACACTATTTCAAAATAAAAATGTATATATATATTTTACAAGGTGATAAAATAAAATATTAACTTAATCTTAAAACGATTTGATTTAAAATAATATTATTAAATATATATTAATAAATAGCGAGACGATGATTTATAGAAGTAAATGACCAAAACACTCAAATGTATAAGTTATATTTCAAGTGGTATGATTTATGGATAATTTAAATCTATATTTTGACAAAGGTACGATTCGCGAAACGTAAAATGCAAGTTTTCTAAGTGTACGAAAGGATATTCGAAAAACTGGAACCGGGACATAAGTCTAGTGACGACGTACGACTTATCGGAACAAAAATTACAAGTCACCTATACACGAGAATATAATATAATATATAATTAATTAATTTAAATTATATAAATTATATATATTATTAATAAATATGTCGACGAACAAAAATACAAAAGTTTGTGAGCTGGATCCTCAGGCCATGCGATCGCATGGCCAATGCTCCTCAGACCCATGCGATCACATGGGGTACTTTTTCAGGCCAAGTCTATATAAAGCGATCGAATTCAGTTTTTGTGATTCATATTTCTTTCATCTTACACTCCGTATAACTTATATACATATATTATTATTATTATTATTATTATTATTATTATTATTATTATTATTATATTATTATTATTATTATTATTATTATTATTATTATTATTATTATTATTATTATTATTATTATTATTAAGATTAATATTATTATTAATCTTATTATTATTAGTAGTATTATACATAAAATACTACGACGAGGTCATGAGCGTGTCACTTTCAAAATGGTTTTCGAGCGGGATAGAGCTAAGGAAACTATGGGTTATAGATATGGAGGTTATGGGTAATATTCGTGGGTATTATTTTGCAAGTCAAACCTAGTGTTTATCATCTCTGTTACGTCTACGTACTTTCCTGCAATATTGAATCACAATATTGATACGTGAGTATTCATATCTTATCTTTTATATATTAATAATGTATCCATGTCTAGTGCTCGAGTATATATGTTTATGCATGCTTGTATGTTAAATTTCGTCATTAAACAGTTTATGATGAATTACGAATTAAATACATATATTACTGATAAAAGGTATATGATATGCATATTTTTGGAAAGCTGGCGAAAAATCAATAACTTTTCATTTAGAAATCGCGTAATTTCGGTGAACGAATCAAAAGATATGATCAACTGAATTATGATTGACGTTAATTGGAATTGCTTTTGAATCTGCAATTAATATTTAAACAACTTATTTGTAAGATTGATAAATTGAATATTACCAACCGAGTAAATGAATCCTTATATAAGGCACGTCTCGTTTTGTTAAACTATTGTCAAAATTGACTTTTTGAAACGACTTTGGATAACTTTTGTATGTCGATCTCGAGCATTAGGATTGTGATACACTATGACCTGACCTAGCTTGATAGATATTTATTGACCAACATATGTTCTCTAGGTTGAGATCTACGGTTATTTGGTAATCCGAGTTTCGATCACATTTTGGTGAACGACTTTATATGCTGCTAAAGTGAGTTTCATTTGCTCCCTTTTTAATTGCTTTTGCAATCTATATTTTTGGGCTGAGAATACATGCACTTTATTTTAAACGCAATGGATACAAGTACATACTAAATTCTACATTGAGTTTGAACAGAAAATTCCTTAGCTTTGGTAACTAGTAACTGCCAGTTATAAGAACTGGTGGGCGCGAGTAGTAGTATATGGATCCATAGGGCTTGATATCCCCGTCCGAGCTAGAGCACTGGCCTTTTAACAGACGTATGCTATTTGAGAAGCGTACACGTTGGTTTGCGTGTATTATTAAGATGATTATACAAAGGGTATAAAATATATATACGTTAAGTTTAGTTACCAGGGTGCTCAATTTCGTAGAATATTTTGATAAACGTTTCTGGATGAAACAACTAAAACTTGTGATTCACCTTTATATACAGATAATGCGCAACATTAAAACTATGAACTCACCAACCTTTGTGTTGACACTTTTAAGCATGTTTATTCTCAGGTTTCTAGAAGTCTTTCGCTGTTTGCTTATATGTGATACAAGCTATGTGCATGGAGTCATACATGCTTTATTCAAGAAAACTTTGCATTCACAAAATCATCACCGTGTATCTTATTTTGACTGCATTGTCAAAGGATGTATTATGGTAAACTATTATTTATGGTGATTGTCTATATGTAGAAATCATCAAACGTTGAAAACCTTAGAAATTGATATTCATTTATTGTGTACCTTTTGAAAAGAATGCAATGTTTACAAAACGTATCATATAGAGGTCAAAACCTCACTATGAAATCAATGAATGATGTATTCATCCAAGTGGATTTGGACGGGTCGTCACACTCGCTTTACTAGAGATCGAGAGGAGAATAAAAAGGCAAAGAGCTCCAAAATATAAGAGAAAATATAAAGCCCAATAACAACACGGATGTTACAAATCGTGGATATTAATATGAATAGCAATATAATGACACCGTAGAATTAAGAATAGTATCACCCCAAGGTAATAGTAGAAGTAAACAGATTTTCCTGGAGGAAGATTGAAAAGAAGGATGACAGAAATGATAATTAGGAAAAATATCGAGGATTGGAACGGGATTAAGCATTTTCACAATCTTTTGGATGTATGAACTAAGAAAGAAAGTATAGGAATTGTGAGAATAATGGGACGGAAGAGTTTAATTTATAATGGAAATATCAGACAGAGTAATCGAGGCAGATCACCGTATTTAATTATAGAGATCTTAATTTCCTTACTCGCCGGAGAATCAAATCCTTTAGATTTCGAAGATTTTCTTTAAATCCCTTGAATTTCGGAATTCAACCCTCTACGTCAAAAGTTAAGATGCACCTTATTTCCTAAATTCAACCCCGACTCCATCAAAAGTTAAGACGAATCTTTACTTTTCCTATTTCAATCTTTTGTGATAGCTTCATTCTTACTCTTTGAATAATCGAATTGTTTTATCCCTATTTACTCAATGAGGATAAAACTCTATTTATCAACTCATATTCGTCATGAAAACATATTTATTGTTAACCATGACCATCTCACTCAAATTTCAGGACGAAATTTCTTTAACGGGTAGGTACTGTGACGACCCGGAAAATTTCGACTAATTTTAAACCAAACTATCGATACGATTTTTGTATTTTGACACGATAAGCAAAGTCTGTTAGTTTAAGTCTCAAAAACTTTGAACTGTTTCTATATATGCAATTACCTTTCGACTGCTCTCGAAGATTCATGAATCATTTATCGTAAATAGAAATACATATATATAGAATGTAAAAAGCATTAAATATTTAATATATATTATACAACATAATTAATAATATGTAATATTGATATATTCAATTTAAATTTAATAATAAAGATAGTTATTGTATTAATATTATTATTATTACTTTATTAACATTAAAATTAATACCATTAAATAATTATGAAAGTTTATACGTTTAAATTGTTATAATTATTATCAATTGCGTTATCATTAATTTGATTGTTATTATTATTAGTATCATTATAATTAGTAGTATTATTAATTAACACTTATTATTATTAGTATGCTTATTACTACTAAATATTATTATTATTGTTACTAGTATTGTTATTAATAAGATTATCAATATTATTTTATTAAAATTATCATTATTGTTAGTAATAATATTTTTATACTATTATCATTTATTATTAATAGACTAGTTATTTATAACAATATTATTGTTAGTAATATTATTATTTGTATTATTAATAGATGTAATATAATTATGTTTGTAAATATAAAAATCTATAGATTTCATATATATAATTGATTATATGAATACAGAAATATAATCAATCACATTTGTATATATAAGATACGGTTGTATATATATAAATATATATATACAAATATAAATATGTATAAATACTGATATACACTTTTAAACACTGTTAAATACGCCTGATTTTTTTGAATCCAGAATCAATTACAAATAGCTATTAAACTGTGCCATAATCTCTTTTACATCTACAAATCGATTTCCTTGTCTCAGTATCAAACAAAATCGGTTAAAGGTAGACATCTGCTTTCAATTTTTTATTCTTCATTCGTACATGATGAAACAGAAACTGTCGACGACCTTTGGCTTTAAACAAAGGAATGATACCTATACTCTCACAATCATTCTATTGTTTATCATCACTATCAATTAAAGCAAATTCAATTTGATGAATTTACGAAGAAAAACCAAGAAACCTTCGGTACCCTCACCATCAAAGGCTACTAGTTTCCGTTACTGTTTTTGACTGAGATCAAAGATCAACCACCACTGTAACCACACGCCACCATGTCACCCTACAATACTCTAATCCGCCACACTAAACCAACTAATACTTGCTACAATTATTTCTTACTCGATCACCTCAACCACAACACATAATTACCATCGAACCCAGGCTGAGACATACATAACACTATCACTATCATTTCTGTTTCTGTTATTCGACAAGAACCTGCTGCTATGAAAACGTTCTTGTTGCAACCACCGCACACCTGCTGCATTATAGTTTATTTTATAACCGATGGAGATGAGGTGAGATGTTAAAGTTAATATTGATGGTATGTTGATGCCACTACTAGATGAATCTTGAACAAATATAATTGCTATTGTTGTTCCCTATTGTCGATATTTATGGAACGAAAAAAATACCACTTGACAACACTTTAGTTAGTGAGATTACAAGGTATTACATAAATTATATTAGGTGGGGTTGATGAATGAATTAGGAAATATATTAGTGGTAGGACTTTGCGTTTTTTTTTTCTTTCTATTACCGACACCTTAACCAAATAACCCCACCACTCATGACCACACAATGCCATCTAATTTGGCTCTTTTCTGTTGGCTTCAAAAACGAATGGATGAGGAACAAATGATGCTGTTACGGAGTAATATTAATTAAGCTAGTGATAAAAACAATAATGATAAGTGAGGTTAGGAAGATGACTAGGTGCTTGTGGAGCTAAATACAATTTATGTTGGCCGACAATTAGACTTAAAGGGACGTTCTTTTTTTTTTACTTTAGGCATGGGAAATATTGTAAATTTTATGGCCGACCACAAGTTGTGTAGTGAGCTGGATTTATTGCATGGGATGGTCCGTAATTGAATGCTTCACAGAACTTTAGTTAGGAGGTTAAAAGAAGGAAAAAGAATGATGATATAGTGACTTTGATGATGATGATGATATGTTGTGTTTTGTTACCACACGAAACTCTCACACACTTAACCATCTAACAATTTATTTAGTTTACTTCGGCCGTAATTCTATAATGTTATGGGACTTAGCAGGTGGGCCGTGAACTTGTTTTTGCTGTTGGACATATAAATAAAGGAAGTTGATATGTTTGATGATGATGTAAACCATGGTGATGATAATTAATGTAGGATGATT
The DNA here is from genome assembly GCF_046630445.1 of Rutidosis leptorrhynchoides. Lineage (NCBI taxonomy): Eukaryota > Viridiplantae > Streptophyta > Magnoliopsida > Asterales > Asteraceae > Rutidosis > Rutidosis leptorrhynchoides. Next base: position 12,631,651 of record NC_092339.1, read on the forward strand.
AGATGATTAAGATTATGATTAGATGATGATATTGTTAAATGAAGATGATGATGGGATCATAATGATATTGATAAATGAAACTCGATCTTATATGGTATGATGATTATGATTATGTTATAGAGAAAATAACATAAAGCATGTGGTGTTGTTGTGCTCGAACAAGAGGTCACGGGTTCGAGCCCGGGCTGGGGCATTTCTTTTTACGAAAATAAGGAGAAGAAGGAAACAGGGTTTTATGGCTTAAAAGGTTTAATGGGCGATTTATGACAGGAAATAAATGAATAGAGGAATGGTTAAGGATATTTGTGGGTTAGCGAGAGGTCTCGGGTTCAAGTCCCGCATTTTTCATAATTGATATCTTTTTAAAGGTAGTCCTTTTATTATTACTTTTATTATTATCTTAATTATTATTATTATTAGTATTATTATTATTATTATTATTATTATTATTATTATTATTATTATTATTATTATTATTATTACCAATTTTAATATCATAATTATTATATTATTAATATCATTAATACTACTATATATAAGAGACATATTAATAGTTCTTACATAAATAATTATATACAACAAATTTGATATTTTTAATATAATATTAAATATATATATAGATATATTGATATAACTAAATGTATAAATTTTAATCATCTTAAATATATATAAAATAAATACATATAACATATACCTTAAGATATAATATAAGTATATATTTTTTTAAATGGAATTTAATATAAATTATATAAACTATAAACACATAATTAATATATAAAGGAAATTATGTGATTTCCATTATATGTTTTAATAGATCTACAATTGATATAGGTTCGTGAATCCAAGGCCAACCCTGCATTGTTTAATATAGTCATATGTATTTTACTACAAAATACATTAGGTGAGTTTCATTTGCTCCCTTTTTAAATGCTTTTGCAATATATATTTTTGGGACTGAGAATACATGCGCTTTTATAATTGTTTTATGAAATAGACACAAGTAATCAAAATTACATTATATGGTTGAATGATCGAAGCCGAATATGCCCCTTTTAGCTTGGTAGCCTAAGAATTAGGGAACAGACCCCCTAATTGACGCGAATCCTAAAGATATAACTATTGGGCCCAACAAGCCCCATTCTGGAATTTGGAATGCTTTAGTACTTCGATTTTATCATGTCCGATGGGTGTCCCGGAATGATGGAGATATTCTATATGCATCTTGTTAATGTCGGTTACCAGGTGTTCAATCCATATGAATGATTTTTGTCTCTATGTATGGGACGTATGTTTATGAGAAATGGAAATATAAAATCTTGTGGTCTATTAAAATTATGAAATGATTATTTATGATAAACTAATGAACTCACCAACCTTTTGGTTGACACTTGAAAGCATGTTTATTCTCAGGTACGAAAGAAATCTTCCGCTGTTCATTTGCTCATTTTAAAAATATTACTTGGAGTCATTCATGACATATTTCAAAAGACGTTGCATTCGAGTCGTCGAGTTCATCAAGATTATTATTAAGTCGATTATAGTTGGATATATTATAAAATGGTATGCATGCCGTCAACTTTCGTTGTAAATAAAGATTGTCTTTTAAAATCGAATGCAATGTTTGTAAAATGTATCATATAGAGGTCAAGTACCTCGCGATGTAACCAAATGTAATGTATTCGTCCAGATGGATTAGGACGGATCATGAAACTGGCGGCACTGTAGCAAGTTCCTGTAGCAGTAATGTAGCAAGTTCCTGTAGCAGTACTGTAGCGATTCTGAAATTTTACAATTTAGTCCCTGAAATTTTCAAAATTTCATTTTTTGGTCCCTGAAGTTTATAACAAATTATAATTTTGCCCCGTAAATGAAATTTGAGCCGCGAAGTGTCTATTCCACCATTTTTAACCATTCCGGACGTAACGGTGATCTCTGTTTTCTACAATTCAACCCCGTTTGTGTTGAAAAATTATTTGTAAGGTGATAATGTCCATAGAAGAGTCAACATCATCTTCGGGAGCTATGATTATGCTCACAACCACAAACTACACGCTGTGAAAACCTCGGATGGAAGATCTCCTTAGCTGTAAGGATTTGTTCGATCCTATTGAATTGAAGGGTATAAACCCTGATTCTGCCAAAGAGAAAGAGTGGAAGAAATCAAACCGAAAAACTATTGGCCAGATCCGTCAATGGATTGATCATAGTGTCTTCCACCATGTTGCACAAGAAACAGACGCATATGTCCTCTGAAAAAAGTTGGAGGACATGTACCAGGCCAAGACTGCTCGGAATAAAGCCCTGTTGATGAGGTGTTTAGTCAACATGAAGCTTAAAAGTGAAACTTCAGTTGCCGAGCATACCAGTGAGTTCCAGAGTTTTTTTAACCAGTTATCGTCTGTAGAGATGCCGCTTGGCGATGAAGTTCAGGCGCTATTGCTACTTAGTTCTCTTCCCGATAGTTGGGAAACGCTAGTAGTAACACTCAGCAACTCAGCCCCGAATGGCAAACTTACCATGTCAATGGTCAAGGATGCCCTATTCAGTGAAGAGGCAATGAGAAAGGACATGGGCACAGATTAGACTCATGCCTTTGTCACAGAGAATCGGGGGAGACAGCGTATAAGTAGCAAAAATAAATGGAGAGGCAGAAGCAAGAGCAGGGGCAGGTCAGCTGATGGCAGAAAACCAACATATAAATGCCATCATTATGGATTAAAGGGACATATGAAGAAGAACTACTATAGATTGAAAGAGGAACAAGGTCAAAGCAGTTCACAGCCGAAGAATAAGAGTGGAGAAACATTAGTGACTATCTCTGGTGATGTCGCTTATTGTTCAACCCATGATGAGACATGCCTTCACGTCTCACGAGAAGACACGGAATGGGTGGTAGATACTGCAGCTTCCTACCACGTGACTCCATACAAGGAATACTTCACAACATACAAAGCTGGAGACTTTGGAGCTGTGAAGATGGGAAATTCCAGTTCCGCTGAGATTGTCAGAATTGGTGATGTCAAGATAAAGACAAGTTTCGGGAGCACAATCTCTCGACAAACAGGGATATGATAGTCATTTCAGTAGAGGCACATGGAAATTGTCAAGAGGTGAAATGTCCCGTTCATATTGATTATAAACGTTCCATATTAATTGATTTTATTGCGAGGTTTTGACCTCTATATGAGACATTTTTCAAAGACTGCATATGTTTTTAAAACAAACCATAACCTTTATTTTATCGACAAGGTTTAAAGGACACCACCTAGATTATCAGAAATGATAATCTAAAAAATATCACATTTACACACTACCAATACATATTGGTTTACAATATTAATATGTTACAACAAAGTAAATTTCGAATGCAGTTTTAAACAATATTATACAAGCATGCTGACTCCAAATCTTGTCCATATATTAGCATGCAACAGCGGAAGCTCTTAATAATCACCTGAGAATAAACATGATTTAAATGTCAACAAAAATGTTAGTGAGTTATAGGTTTAACCTATATATTTATCAAATCGTAATAATAGACCACAAGATTTCATATTTCAATACACATCCCATACATAGAGATAAAAATCATTCATATGGTGAACACCTGGTAACCGACATTAACAATATACATATAAGAATATCCCCTATCATTCTGGGACATCCATCGGACATGATAAAACAACATCGAAGTACTAAAGCATCCGCTACAACGGATGGGGTTTGTTGAGCCCAATAGATCTATCTTTAGGATTCGCGTCAATTAGTAGACTGGTTTACTAATTATTAGGTTACCAACTAAAAAGGGGCATATTCGGCTTCGATCGTTCAACCATAGAAAGTAGTTTCATGTACTTGTGTCTATTTTGTAAATCATTTATAAAACTGCATGTATTCTCATCCCAAAATATTAGATTTTAAAAGTGGGACTATAACTCACTTTCACAGATTTTTACTTCGTCGAGAAGTAAGACTTGGCCACTGGTCGATTCACGAACCTATAACAAATATGTACATATATATCAAAGTATGTTCAAAATATATTTACAACATTTTTAATACGTTTTAATGTTTTAAGTTTATAAGCCAGCTATCCTCGTTAGTAACCTACAACTAGTTGTCCATAGTTAGATGTACAGAAATAAATTGATATATATTATCTTGACCCAATCCACGACCCAGTGTATACACGTCTCAGGCTAGATCACAACTCAAAGTATATATATTTTTGGAATCAACCTCAACCATGTATAGCTAACTCAAACATTACTGCATATAGAGTGTCTATGGTTGTTCTAAATAATATATATACATGGGTCGATATGATATGTCAAAACATTTGCATACTTGTATATGGTATCCCAAGATTACATAATATATTAGAATACATGTATACTACAATATAAGTTATCTAGGATATGATTTGTATAGAATTGTTACAATATTTCCCGTAGCTACAACAATAAAAAAATATCCAATCTTGTTTTACCCATAACTTCTTCATTTTAAATCCGTTTTGAGTGAATCAAATTGCTATGGTTTCATATTGAACTCTATTTTATGAATCTAAACAGAAAAAGTATAGGTTTATAGTCGGAAAAATAAGTTACAAGTCGTTTTTGTAAAGGTAGTCATTTCAGTCGAAAGAACGACGTCTAGATGACCATTTTAGAAAACATACTTCCACTTTGAGTTTAACCATAATTTTTGGATATAGTTTCATGTTCATAATAAAAATCATTTTCTCAGAATAACAACTTTTAAATCAAAGTTTATCATAGTTTTTAATTAACTAACCCAAAACAGCCCGCGGTGTTACTACGACGGCGTAAATCCAGTTTTACGGTGTTTTTCGTGTTTCCAGGTTTTAAATCATTAAGTTAGCATATCATATAGATATAGAACATGTGTTTAGTTGATTTTAAAAGTCAAGTTAGAAGGATTAACTTTTGTTTGCGAACAAGTTTAGAATTAACTAAACTATGTTCTAGTGATTACAAGTTTAAACCTTCAAATAAGATAGCTTTATATGTATGAATCGAATGATTTTATGAACATCATTACTACCTCCAGTTTTGTGGATAAACTTACTGGAAATGAGAAAAATAGATCTAGCTTTAAAGGATCCTTGGATGGCTTGAAAGTTCTTGAAGCAGAATCATGACACGAAAACAAGTTCAAGTAAGATTTCCACTCGAAATAAGATTGTTATAGTTATAGAAATTGAATCAAAGTTTGAATATGAGTATTACCTTGTATTAGAAATATATCTTACTGTAAATAAGAAAGATTTCTTGAGGTTGGATGATCACTTTACAAGATTGGAAGTAAGCTAGCAAACTTGAAAGTATTCTTGATTTTATGAAACTAGAACTTATAGAATTTATGAAGAACACTTAGAACTTGAAGATAGTACTTGAGAGAGATCAATTAGATGAAGAAAATTGAAGAATGAAAGTTTTTGTAGGTGTTTTTGGTCGTTGGTGTATGGATTAGATATAAAGGATATGTAATTTTGTTTTCATGTAAATAAGTCATGAATGATTACTCATATTTTTGTAATTTTATGAGATATTTCATGCTAGTTGCCAAATGATGGTTCCCATATGTGTTAGGTGACTCACATGGGCTGCTAAGAGCTAATCATTGGAGTGTATATACCAATAGTACATACATCTAAAAGCTGTGTCTTGTACGAGTAAGAAAACGGGTGCATACGAGTAGAATTGTTGATGAAACTGAACGAGGATGTAATTGTAAGCATTTTTGTTAAGTAGAAGTATTTTGATAAGTGTATTGAAGTCTTTCAAAAGTGTATAAATACATATTAAAACACTACATGTATATACATTTTAACTGAGTCGTTAAGTCATCGTTAGTTGTTACATGTAAGTGTTGTTTTGAAACCTTTAGGTTAACGATCTTGTTAAATGTTGTTAATCCAATGTTTATAATTGATAATGCTAAAAACGAACATATATTTCATAGCATTATTCCTCAAGAAAGACAAGCTTTTAGTTACAATTGTTCTATTTACAAGTGATATTCGTTTAAATAATAAAAGGTGAAGACAAAAGACAAATTCGACGAATTGAAGACGCAAACGACCAAAAAGCTCAAAAGTACAAAAGACAATCAAAGAGGTTCCAATTATTGATAAGAAACGTCTCGAAATTACAAGAGTACAAGATTCAAAACGCAAAGTACAAGATATTAAATTGTACGCAAGGACGTTCGAAAATCCGGAACCGGGACTAGAGTCAACTCTCAACGCTCGACGCAACGGACTAAAATTTACAAGTAAACTATGCACATAAATATAATATAATATTTAAATAATTCTTATAATTATTTATATATTATAATAAATAATAAAAACCGTCAGCAAGAAAGACTCCAAAGGGACTGAGCTGTAATTTCATTCTCCGCGACTCGCGGAGTTTGAAGAGTATTTCACCGCGAGTCGCGGAGCCCCAAAAGTCGAATTTTCCTATAAAAGCAACCGAATTCTGATCGCAAATCATCATCTTTTTTCTCCTCATTCATACGATATATTTATATTTATAATTTATATTTTAATTTTAATTTTAATTATAATTCTAATAATAAGGGTATGTTAGCGAATATTGTAAGGGTGTAAGTCGAAATTCTGTCCGTGTAACGCTACGCTATTTTTAATCATTGTAAGTTATGTTCAACCTTTTTACATTAATGTCTCGTAGCTAAGTTATTATTATGCTTATTTAAAACGAAGTAATCATGATGTTGGGCTAATTACTATAATTGGGTAATTGGGCTTTGTACCATAATTGGGGTTTGGACAAAAGAACGACACTTGTGGAAATTAGACTATGGGCTATTAATGGGCTTTATATTTGTTTAACTAAATGATAGTTTGTTAATGTTAATATAAAGATTTACAATTGGGCGTCCCTATAAATTACCATATACACTCGATCGGACACGATGGGCGGGGTATTTATACCAACGAATAATCGTTCATTTAACCGGACACGGGAATGGATTAATAGCCACTAGAATAATTAAAACAGGGGTGAAATTATGTACAAGGACACTTGGTATAATTGATAACAAAATATTAAAACCTTGGGTTACACTCAGTCGACATCCTGGTGTAATTATTAAAAAAAGTATTAAAATCTTGTTACAGTTTAAGTCCCCAATTAGTTGGAATATTTAACTTCGGGTATAAGGATAATTTGACGAGGACACTCGCATTTTATATTTATGACTGATGGACTGTTATGGACAAAAACCAGACGGACATATTAAATAATCCAGGACAAAGGACAATTAACCCATGGGCATAAAACAAAAATCAACACGTCAAACATCATGATTACGGAAGTTTAAATAAGCATAATTCTTTTATTTCATATTTAATTTCCTTTATTTTATATTTAATTGCACTTCTAAATATCGCATTTTTATTATTATTGTATTTAATTGCACTTTTAATTATCGTACTTTTTAATTATCGCAAGTTTATTTTATCGCACTTTTATTATTCGCAATTTCATTATCGTTATTTACTTTATGCTTTAATTTAAGTCTTGTATTCATTTTTAATATTTTACATTTGGTTTTAACTGCGACTAAAGTTTTAAAATCGACAAACCGGTCATTAAACGGTAAAAACCCCCCTTTATAATAATAATATTTCTTATATATATATATATTTGTATTTTTATAAAAGTAAACTAATATAGCGTTAAGCTTTGTTTAAAGATTTTCCCTGTGGAACGAACCGGACTTACTAAAAACTACACTACTGTACGATTAGGTACACTGCCTATAAGTGTTGTAGCAAGGTTTAAGTATATCCATTCTATAAATAAATAAATATCTTGTGTAAAATTGTATCGTATTTAATAGTATTTCCTGCAAAAATTTAATAGTATTTTATACCACTCCGCTACCGCATCAAGTATTTTTGGCGCCGCTGCTGGGGAACTTTCTAAACGCCGGAAGCGCAACGCTAATATAAAAAAAAAGAGATTTTTAGTTTACTTCTATTAAAAGTCGCTTTTGTAAAAATACGTTTTAAATATTCGAAAATATAAAAAAAAAACAAAAATATAAGTATTTTTAAGATTTTGTTAAATATTTAAGTTTTATAAAGTTTCTTTATTTTTATTTTATAAAAACATAAGTTTTATTTAAGTATTTTGTTTTTATTTAAAAACATAAAAAAATTATATATATAAATCTAGTTTTAAGCATTTTATTTATTAAAATTATAAAGTAGTTCTATTTTATTTAAGTTTTTAAAATATAAGTTTTTATACACATATTTTTTTTTAACAGAAAAAATTAAAAACAAAAAAAAAATAAATAAAGAAAAACGCGTCGAATTTAAATAACCTGTCAGCTGAATTTTGGAACCCCGCGACTCGCGGGGTTTGAAGCTTTGAATACCGCAAGTCGCGGAGCTGCTCCGACACGCTGACAGAACCCTAATTTCACATTAATTACGGATTATATTATAATTATTAATATAAAACCCTAATTAGGTTTTAATTAAGTATTAATTTTAGCTTTTATTATTATTTTGTTTAATTAGTTTAATTAAAATATTAAATTAATAGTTTTATTAATTAAATAATATAAAAATAATATTTTTATAAAAATTGTACTTTTTACAACTTTTTGTATATTTTTATATTTTATCCCTTTTTAATCGTTGTAGCATAATATTTGTATTTTTAGCTCATATTTAGTTTTAAACTTAGTTTTTGCTATAGTTATTTTTACTCCTAGATTTTTAGGCTTTGCCGTAAAATTCCTTAAGTGCTTTTTCTTTAGACTAAGATTTAGGTGCTTTAGAATTTTGCGACGCCTTTTTAAGTTTTAGTTTCTTTTTAAGTTATTTCCATTTGGGATTTAGTTTTTCCTGTAAGCTTTAATATTTTTAGACGACTTTTACCTATGTATCAATTATCATTCCAATTAGTAATTTCAATTTGCGATTATAATTTTAAGTTAGTTGTAGTAATAAGGTTAGGTTAGTCAAGTATTTTTAAGTTTTATAAGTTTCTTTTATTTTTTCGTCACCTTTTATTTTTCAACCATTTTTCTTTTTCGGCCTTTTTCGACGAACTCTTTTTCTTTCTTATTTCTCGCTATTCTAGTTTTAGCACATAGATTTTTATTCTACTTCTTATCTAAATTTCTTAAAATTACGAAAATTTATTTTGAGTGGTTAAATTGATAGACATCAAAATTTTCTGGTTCGTAGTAATAGTTGGATTTGTACGTGGACCGGGTTATTGGAGCCAAACAGTCCTCAATTATATTGAGACCAAACGAATCCTGCCCCTCTGCTGCATCTTTTGGCTATTCGAAACGTGGGCAAAATCAGAAAAGTATATTGATTGGATAACTTATTATAATTTTTCTTTCCTTTTTAAAACTAATAGGATATTCAGTGAATGCACCGAGCAAGACATTCACCACCTTTTGTGTAGTGACCCGAACTTTTCCATGTTTATATATATTAATTGAGATTGATATTTACATGATTAAATGTTTCCAACATGTTAAGCAATCAAACTTGTTAAGACTTGATTAATTGAAATAGGTTTCATGTAGACAATTGACCACCCAAGTTGACCGGTGATTCACGAACGTTAAAACTTGTAAAAACTATATGATGACATATATATGGTTATATATATAGTTAACATGATATTATGATAAGTAAACATATCATTAAGTATATTAACAATGAACTACATATGTAAAAACAAGACTACTAACTTAATGATTTTGAAACGAGACATATATGTAACGATTATCGTTGTAACTACATTTAATGTATATATATCATATTAAGAGATATTCGTACATCATAATATCATGATAATATAATAATTTAAAATCTCTTTTGATATTATAAACATTGGGTTAACAACATTTAACAAGATCGTTAACCTAAAGGTTTCAAAACAACATTTACATGTAACGACTAACGATGACTTAACAACTCAGTTAAAATGTATATACATGTAGTGTTTTAATATGTATTCATACACTTTTGAAAGACTTCAAGACACTTATCAAAATACTTCTACTTAACAAAAATGCTTACAATTACATCCTAGTTCAGTTTCATCAACAATTCTACTCGTATGCACCCGTATTCGTACTCGTACAATACACAGCTTTTAGATGTATGTACTATTGGTATATACACTCCAATTATCAGCTCTTAGCAGCCCATGTGAGTCACCTAACACATGTGGGAACCATCATTTGGCATCTAGCATGAAATATCTCATAAAATTACAAAAATATGAGTAATCATTCATGACTTATTTACATGAAAACAAAATTACATATCCTTTATATCTAATCCATACACCAACGACCAAAAACACCTACAAACACTTTCATTCTTCAATTTTCTTCATCTAATTGATCTCTCTCAAGTTCTATATTCAAGTTCTAAGTGTTCTTCATAAATTCCAAAAGTTCTAGTTTCATAAAATCAAGAATACTTTCAAGTTTGCTAGCTCACTTCCAATCTTGTAAGGTGATCATCCAACCTCAAGAAATCTTTGTTTCTTACAGTAGGTTATCATTCTAATACAAGGTAATAATCATATTCAAACTTTGGTTCAATTTCTATAACTATAACAATCTTATTTCAAGTGATGATCTTACTTGAACTTATTTTCGTGTCATGATTTTGCTTCAAGAACTTCGAGCCATCCAAGGATCCATTGAAGCTAGATCCATTTTTCTCTTTTCCAGTAGGTTTATCCAAGGAACTTAAGGTAGTAATGATGTTCATAACATCATTCGATTCATACATATAAAGCTATCTTATTCGAAGGTTTAAACTTGTAATCACTAGAACATAGTTTAGTTAATTCTAAACTTGTTCGCAAACAAAAGTTAATCCTTCTAACTTGACTTTTAAAATCAACTAAACACATGTTCTATATCTATATGATATGCTAACTTAATGATTTAAAACCTGGAAACACGAAAAACACCGTAAAACCGGATTTACGCCGTCGTAGTAACACCGCGGGCTGTTTTGGGTTAGTTAATTAAAAACTATGATAAACTTTGATTTAAAAGTTGTTATTCTGAGAAAATGATTTTTATTATGAACATGAAACTATATCCAAAAATTATGGTTAAACTCAAAGTGGAAGTATGATTTCTAAAATGGTCATCTAGACGTCGTTCTTTCGACTGAAATGACTACCTTTACAAAAACGACTTGTAACTTATTTTTCCGACTATAAACCTATACTTTTCTGTTTAGATTCATAAAATAGAGTTCAATATGAAACCATAGCAATTTGATTCACTCAAAACGGATTTAAAATGAAGAAGTTATGGGTAAAAACAAGATTGGATAATTTTTCTCATTTTAGCTACGTGAAAATTGGTAACAAATCTATTCCAACCATAACTTAATCAACTTGTATTGTATATTATGTAATCTTGAGATACCATAGACACGTATACAATGTTTCGACCTATCATGTCGACACATCTATATATATTTCGGAACAACCATAGACACTCTATATGTGAATGTTGGAGTTAGCTATACAGGGTTGAGGTTGATTCCAAAATATATATAGTTTGAGTTGTGATCAATACTGAGATACGTATACACTGGGTCGTGGATTGATTCAAGATAATATTTATCGATTTATTTCTGTACATCTAATTGTGGACAACTAGTTGTAGGTTACTAACGAGGACAACTGACTTAATAAACTTAAAACATCAAAATATATTAAAAGTGTTGTAAATATATTTTGAACATACTTTGATATATATGTATATATTGTTATAGGTTCGTGAATCAACCAGTGGCCAAGTCTTACTTCTCGACGAAGTAAAAATCTGTGAAAGTGAGTTATAGTCCCACTTTTAAAATCTAATATTTTTGGGATGAGAATACATGCAGGTTTTATAAATGATTTACAAAATAGACACAAGTACGTGAAACTACATTCTATGGTTGAATTATCGAAATCGAATATGCCCCTTTTTATTAAGTCTGGTAATCTAAGAATTAGGGAACAGACACCCTAATTGACGCGAATCCTAAAGATAGATCTATTGGGCCTAACAAACCCCATCCAAAGTACCGGATGCTTTAGTACTTCGAAATTTATATCATATCCGAAGGGTGTCCCGGAATGATGGGGATATTCTTAAATATGCATCTTGTTAATGTCGGTTACCAGGTGTTCACCATATGAATGATTTTTATCTCTATGTATGGGATGTGTATTGAAATATGAAATCTTGTGGTCTATTATTATGATTTGATATATATAGGTTAAACCTATAACTCACCAACATTTTTGTTGACGTTTTAAGCATGTTTATTCTCAGGTGATTATTAAGAGCTTCCGCTGTCGCATACTTGAATAAGGACGAGATTTGGAGTCCATGCTTGTATGATATTGTGTAAAAACTGCATTCAAGAAACTTATTTTGTTGTAACATATTTGTATTGTAAACCATTATGTAATGGTCGTGTGTAAACAGGATATTTTAGATTATCATTATTTGATAATCTACGTAAAGCTTTTTAAAACCTTTATCTATGAAATAAAGGTTATGGTTTGTTTTAAAAATGAATGCAGTCTTTGAAAAACGTCTCATATAGAGGTCAAAACCTCGCAACGAAATCAATTAATATGGAACGTTTTTAATCAATAAGAACGGGACATTTCAGTTGGTATCCGAGCGTTGGTCTTAGAGAACCAGAATTTTGCATTAGTGTGTCTTATCGAGTTTGTTAGGATGCATTAGTGAGTCTGGACTTCGACCGTGTTTACTTGAAAAATGATTGCTTAACAAATTTTGTTGGAAACTATATATTTTTAACATGTGAATATTATGTGATATATTAATCTCTTAACGCGTTTGATATTATGTGATAGATGTCTACCTCTAGAACAAGTCCCATTGACTCACCTAATAATAATGAAGAGTCAAATGTAAATTGGAATGATTCGTGGACTGATTCACAAGTTCCCGAAGAGGAACCGGAAGAAGAGTCGGAACCGGAAGAAGAATCGGAACCGGAAGAAGAATCGGAACCGGATGAAGAAATAGAACCGGTGGGGGAAATAATAAAACGGTTAAGTAAAAGAAAATCCTCAACCAACCGACCAAGGTTAATTATGGTCAATGGTGTTTCCGCCAAGGAAGCAAAATATTGGGAGGATTACCAATTCTCCGATGAATCGGATTCCGACGAGAATTCCGATGATGTTATAGAAATTACCCCAACTGAATTTAAAAAGGCAAAAGAAAATAATAAGGGAAAGGGCATAAAAATAGAGAAATCTAATTCCAACCCCGATGAACTTTATATGTATCGTCAACCCCCGAAGTCCTTAAGTTGTAACAATGACCCGGGAACCTCTAAACCACCAGGTTTTTCTAAACCAATGTGGAAAATTATGGCTCGTATTAGGGGAACATCATATATCCCTAGAAACTTGGCAAAACGAACCAAAACCGAAGAAGAAGAAACGAGCGAGTTGGAATAAGATAGTTGTATTCGTGTGGTGTAATATATGTAATATAGTATGCTTATGCTTTATGATATATGTAAAAATTGCTTATATTAATAAGTATTTTTTTTTTATGAATCTAACTCTTGTCTATTTTACAGTATAAAAACACAAAATGGATAGACAACCCAATATTTTAAGAGACCTACCCGGAGACATGATTGATGAAATCTTGTCTAGAGTCGGTCAGAATTCTTCGGCACAACTATTTAAGGAGAGATCAGTTTGTAAGACATTCGAAGAACGTTCCAAGAATGTCTTGGTTTATAAGAGACTTTCGTTTGAAAGATGGGGGATATCACATTGGGAAACCAATAAGTTACGATGTGTTTACTTTGACGCATATATTGCGGGGAACCCAAATGCTATTTTACGCAATGGGTTAAGAAATTATTTTGACTCAATATATCCGAATATTGGACTTCGTGATTTAGAAAAAGCGGCTAACATGCAACATAAAGAAGCATGTTATGCTTACGGATTAGTAATGTTCGCTTCTCACCAAAGTGAGAACAAGAACATCGGGCTACAACTATTAAACAAAACATTCCCACAAGTGACGGAGTCGGTAATTGGGGTAAGAAATGAGGTTTTTAGATTGTTACGGGACTGTTGGACATTACGTAACCCTCGTCCCTTTGACGACGTTACAACACGCTGTCTTATCAACGGCCATAACTGTTATGTTCCACAAGACCAAGGATGGGAAGTAATCCTAGTAAAACCAGAATGCATGACTTGTTTCTGGACGTATGAATTACGTGTCTTTATTGCCTTTGCTGAACGACTTGTGTACTAGCTAGAATTATCTTCACAACCATCTTGTATCAAATTTATTGTGTGCTATATTTCATGCTATATATAAGATAAGCGGTATTGTAAGTTTGTAAAATATTGTGTAAAAGTTTGAACGCGAAATATTATTATAATCAGTTTTTCATATAGAATTGTAGTAGTTGAATTGTATATTAGCTACTAAGTATGAACTTAACGGGTAGGTACTACCCGAATTTAAACTTATAAAACGCTAATATGAAGAAAAAGCTTTTATAAATGAGTTCATATTATGCTACGAAATATTATTAACTACTTTTAATATTCTGTATGATTAACTTGTTCCATTTGACTATTTTGAAGGAAATGGCACCGACTACTCGACACACCGTGAATATGAATGAAGAGGAATTCCGTACTTTTCTAGCTTCAAACATAGCCGCAGTACAGGCTGCGCTACATACCAACAATAACCTTGGATCTAGCAGTACAGGAAATCGTGTAGGATGCACCTACAAAGAATTCACTGCCTGCAAACCTTTGGAATTTGATGGAACCGAAGGACCGATCGGATTGAAACGGTGGACCGAGAAGGTCGAATCGGTGTTTGCCATAAGTAAGTGTACTGAAGAGGACAAAGTAATGTACGCTACGCATACCTTCACAGGTTCTGCGTTAACATGGTGGAATACCTATCTAGAGCAAGTGGGACAAGATGATGCGTACGCACTACCGTGGTCAGTATTCAAGCACTTGATGAACGAGAAGTACCGTCCCAGAACCGAGGTCAATAAGCTCAAGACAGAACTTAGAGGGTTACGAACCCAAGGATTTGATATTACCACGTACGAAAGACGATTCACAGAATTGTGCCTATTGTGTCCGGGAGCATTCGAAGATGAGGAAGAGAAGATCGACGCGTTTGTGAAAGGATTACCGGAAAGAATCCAAGAAGATATAAGTTCACACGAGCCCGCCTCCATACAACAGGCATGTAGAATGGCTCACAAACTAGTGAACCAGATTGAAGAAAGAATTAAAGAACAGACTGCTGAAGAGGCCAATGTGAAGCAAGTCAAAAGAAAGTGGGAGGAAAACGGTGATAAGAATCACCAATACAACAACAACAGCAATTACAACAATAATCGCAACAATTATCCCAACAATCGCAACATCAATCGCAACTACAACAAACAGCCCAACAACAACAACAACAACAGCAACTACAACAATCATCCCAACAACAATAATAACAACAACAACAACAACAATCAGAAGCAGCTATGCCAAAGGTGTGAAAAGAATCACTCGGGGTTCTGCACCAAATTTTGCAACAAGTGTAAAAGAAATGGTCATAGCGCGGCGAAGTGTGAGGTCTACGGACCAGGGGTTAATAGAACGAAAGGAACAAATGGTGTCGGAACGAGTAATGGCGGAGCAAGTAGTGTCGGAGCAAGTTATGCCAATGTAGTTTGTTATAAATGTGGAAAACCGGGCCACATTATTAGAAATTGCCCGAACCAGGAGAACACGAATGGACAAGGCCGCAGAAGAGTTTTCAATATTAATGCGGCAGAGGCACAGGAAGACCCGGAGCTTGTTACGGGTACGTTTCTTATTGACAATAAATCTTCTTACGTTTTATTTGATTCGGGTGCGGATAGAAGCTATATGAGTAGAGATTTTTGTGCTAAATTAAGTTGTCCATTGACGCCTTTGGATAGTAAATTTTTACTCGAATTAGCAAATGGTAAATTAATTTCAGCAGATAATATATGTCGGAATCGAGAAATTAAACTGGTTAGCGAAACATTTAAGATTGATTTGATACCAGTAGAGTTAGGGAGTTTTGATGTGATAATCGGTATGGACTGGTTGAAAGAAGTGAAAGCAGAGATCGTTTGTTACAAAAATGCAATTCGCATTATACGAGAAAAAGGAAAACCCTTAATGGTGTACGGAGAAAAGGGCAACACGAAGCTACATCTTATTAGTAATTTGAAGGCACAAAAACTAATAAGAAAAGGTTGCTATGCTGTTCTAGCACACGTCGAGAAAGTACAAACTGAAGAAAAGAGCATCAATGATGTTCCCATTGCAAAAGAAGTTCCCGATGTATTTCCGAAAGAATTACCGGGATTACCCCCACATCGATCCGTTGAATTTCAAATAGATCTTGTACCAGGAGCTGCACCAATAGCTCGTGCTCCTTACAGACTCGCACCCAGCGAGATGAAAGAACTGCAAAGCCAATTACAAGAACTTTTAGAGCGTGGTTTCATTCGACCAAGCACATCACCGTGGGGAGCTCCTGTTTTGTTTGTCAAGAAGAAAGATGGTACATTCAGGTTGTGTATCGACTACCGAGAGTTGAACAAACTTACCATCAAGAACCGCTACCCACTACCGAGAATCGACGACTTATTTGATCAACTACAAGGCTCGTCTGTTTATTCAAAGATTGACTTACGTTCAGGGTATCATCAAATGCGGGTGAAAGAAGATGATATTCCAAAGACTGCTTTCAGAACACGTTACGGTCATTACGAGTTTATGGTCATGCCATTTGGTTTAACTAATGCACCAGCTGTGTTCATGGACCTTATGAACCGAGTGTGTGGACCATACCTTGACAAGTTTGTCATTGTTTTCATTGATGACATACTTATTTACTCAAAGAATGACCAAGAACACGGTGAACATTTGAGAAAGGTGTTAGAAGTATTGAGGAAGGAAGAATTGTACGCTAAGTTTTCAAAGTGTGCATTTTGGTTGGAAGAAGTTCAATTCCTCGGTCACATAGTGAACAAAGAAGGTATTAAGGTGGATCCGGCAAAGATAGAAACTGTTGAAAAGTGGGAAACCCCGAAAACTCCGAAACACATACGCCAGTTTTTAGGACTAGCTGGTTACTACAGAAGGTTCATCCAAGACTTTTCCAGAATAGCAAAACCCTTGACTGCATTAACGCATAAAGGGAAGAAATTTGAATGGAATGATGAACAAGAGAAAGCGTTTCAGTTATTGAAGAAAAAGCTAACTACGGCACCTATATTGTCATTGCCTGAAGGGAATGATGATTTTGTGATTTATTGTGATGCATCAAAGCAAGGTCTCGGTTGTGTATTAATGCAACGAACGAAGGTGATTGCTTATGCGTCTAGACAATTGAAGATTCACGAACAAAATTATACGACGCATGATTTAGAATTAGGCGCGGTTGTTTTTGCATTAAAGACTTGGAGGCACTACTTATATGGGGTCAAAAGTATTATATATACCGACCACAAAAGTCTTCAACACATATTTAATCAGAAACAACTGAATATGAGGCAGCGTAGGTGGATTGAATTATTGAATGATTACGACTTTGAGATTCGTTACCACCCGGGGAAGGCAAATGTGGTAGCCGATGCCTTGAGCAGGAAGGACAGAGAACCCATTCGAGTAAAATCTATGAATATAATGATTCATAATAACCTTACTACTCAAATAAAGGAGGTGCAACAAGGAGTTTTAAAAGAGGGAAATTTAAAGGATGAAATACCCAAAGGATCGAAGAAGCATCTTAATATTCGGGAAGACGGAACCCAGTATAGGGCTGAAAGGATTTGGGTACCAAAATTTGGAGATATGAGAGAAATGGTACTTAGAGAAGCTCATAAAACCAGATACTCAATACATCCTGGAACGGGGAAGATGTACAAGGATCTCAAGAAACATTTTTGGTGGCCGGGTATGAAAGCCGATGTTGCTAAATACGTAGGAGAATGTTTGACGTGTTCTAAGGTCAAAGCTGAGCATCAGAAACCATCAGGTCTACTTCAACAACCCGAAATCCCGGAATGGAAATGGGAAAACATTACCATGGATTTCATCACTAAATTGCCAAGGACTGCAAGTGGTTTTGATACTATTTGGGTAATAGTTGATCGTCTCACCAAATCAGCACACTTCCTGCCAATAAGAGAAGATGACAAGATAGAGAAGTTAGCACGGCTGTATTTGAAGGAAGTCATCTCCAGACATGGAATACCAATCTCTATTATCTCTGATAGGGATGACAGATTTATTTCAAGATTCTGGCAGACATTACAGCAAGCATTAGGAACTCGTCTAGACATGAGTACTGCCTATCATCCACAAACTAATGGGCAGAGCGAAAGGACGATACAAACGCTTGAAGACATGCTACGAGCATGTGTTATTGATTTTGGAAACAGTTGGGATCGACATCTACCGTTAGTAGAATTTTCCTACAACAACAGCTACCATTCAAGCATTGAGATGGCGCCGTTTGAAGCACTTTATGGTAGAAAGTGCAGGTCTCCGATTTGTTGGAGTGAAGTGGGGGATCGACAGATTACGGGTCCGGAGATTATACAAGAAACTACCGAGAAGATCATCCAAATTCAACAACGGTTGAAAACTGCCCAAAGTCGACAAAAGAGCTACGCTGACATTAAAAGAAAAGATATAGAATTTGAAATTGGAGAGATGGTCATGCTTAAAGTTGCACCTTGGAAAGGCGTTGTTCGATTTGGTAAACGAGGGAAATTAAATCCAAGGTATATTGGACCATTCAAGATTATTGATCGTGTCGGACCAGTAGCTTACCGACTAGAGTTACCTCAACAACTCGTGGCTGTACATAACACTTTCCACGTCTCGAATTTGAAGAAATGTTTTGCTAAAGAAGATCTCACTATTCCGTTAGATGAAATCCAAATCAACGAAAAACTTCAATTCATCGAAGAACCCGTCGAAATAATGGATCGTGAGGTTAAAAGACTTAAGCAAAACAAGATACCAATTGTTAAGGTTCGATGGAATGCTCGTAGAGGACCCGAGTTCACCTGGGAGCGTGAAGATCAGATGAAGAAGAAATACCCGCATCTATTTCCAGAAGATTCGTCAACACCTTCAACAGCTTAAAATTTCGGGACGAAATTTATTTAACGGGTAGGTACTGTAGTGACCCGAACTTTTCCATGTTTATATATATTAATTGAGATTGATATTTACATGATTAAATGTTTCCAACATGTTAAGCAATCAAACTTGTTAAGACTTGATTAATTGAAATAGGTTTCATGTAGACAATTGACCACCCAAGTTGACCGGTGATTCACGAACGTTAAAACTTGTAAAAACTATATGATGACATATATATGGTTATATATATAGTTAACATGATATTATGATAAGTAAACATATCATTAAGTATATTAACAATGAACTACATATGTAAAAACAAGACTACTAACTTAATGATTTTGAAACGAGACATATATGTAACGATTATCGTTGTAACTACATTTAATGTATATATATATCATATTAAGAGATATTCGTACATCATAATATCATGATAATATAATAATTTAAAATCTCTTTTGATATTATAAACATTGGGTTAACAACATTTAACAAGATCGTTAACCTAAAGGTTTCAAAACAACATTTACATGTAACGACTAACGATGACTTAACGACTCAGTTAAAATGTATATACATGTAGTGTTTTAATATGTATTCATACACTTTTGAAAGACTTCAAGACACTTATCAAAATACTTCTACTTAACAAAAATGCTTACAATTACATCCTCGTTCAGTTTCATCAACAATTCTACTCGTATGCACCCGTATTCGTACTCGTACAATACACAGCTTTTAGATGTATGTACTATTGGTATATACACTCCAATGATCAGCTATTAGCAGCCCATGTGAGTCACCTAACACATGTGGGAACCATCATTTGGCAACTAGCATGAAATATCTCATAAAATTACAAAAATATGAGTAATCATTCATGACTTATTTACATGAAAACAAAATTACATATCCTTTATATCTAATCCATACACCAACGACCAAAAACACCTACAAACACTTTCATTCTTCAATTTTCTTCATCTAATTGATCTCTCTCAAGTTCTATCTTCAAGTTCTAAGTGTTCTTCATAAATTCCAAAAGTTCTAGTTTCATAAAATCAAGAATACTTTCAAGTTTGCTAGCTCACTTCCAATCTTGTAAGGTGATCATCCAACCTCAAGAAATCTTTGTTTCTTACAGTAGGTTATCATTCTAATACAAGGTAATAATCATATTCAAACTTTGGTTCAATTTCTATAACTATAACAATCTTATTTCAAGTGATGATCTTACTTGAACTTGTTTTCGTGTCATGATTTTGCTTCAAGAACTTCGAGCCATCCAAGGATCCATTGAAGCTAGATCCATTTTTCTCTTTTCCAGTAGGTTTATCCAAGGAACTTAAGGTAGTAATGATGTTCATAACATCATTCGATTCATACATATAAAGCTATCTTATTCGAAGGTTTAAACTTGTAATCACTAGAACATAGTTTAGTTAATTCTAAACTTGTTCGCAAACAAAAGTTAATCCTTCTAACTTGACTTTTAAAATCAACTAAACACATGTTCTATATCTATATGATATGCTAACTTAATTATTTAAAACCTGGAAACACGAAAAACACCGTAAAACCGGATTTACGCCGTCGTAGTAACACCGCGGGCTGTTTTGGGTTAGTTAATTAAAAACTATGATAAACTTTGATTTAAAAGTTGTTATTCTGAGAAAATGATTTTTATTATGAACATGAAACTATATCCAAAAATTATGGTTAAACTCAAAGTGGAAGTATGATTTCTAAAATGGTCATCTAGACGTCGTTCTTTCGACTGAAATGACTACCTTTACAAAAACGACTTGTAACTTATTTTTCCTACTATAAACCTATACTTTTCTGTTTAGATTCATAAAATAGAGTTCAATATGAAACCATAGCAATTTGATTCACTCAAAACGGATTTAAAATGAAGAAGTTATGGGTAAAACAAGATTGAATAATTTTTCTCATTTTAGCTACGTGAAAATTGGTAACAAATCTATTCCAACCATAACTTAATCAACTTGTATTGTATATTATGTAATCTTGAGATACCATAGACACGTATACAATGTTTCGACCTATCATGTCGACACATCTATATATATTTCGGAACAACCATAGACACTCTATATGTGAATGTTGGAGTTAGCTATACAGGGTTGAGGTTGATTCCAAAATATATATAGTTTGAGTTGTGATCAATACTGAGATACGTATACACTGGGTCGTGGATTGATTCAAGATAATATTTATCGATTTATTTCTGTACATCTAATTGTGGACAACTAGTTGTAGGTTACTAACGAGGACAGCTGACTTAATAAACTTAAAACATCAAAATATATTAAAAGTGTTGTAAATATATTTTGAACATACTTTGATATATATGTATATATTGTTATAGGTTCGTGAATCAACCAGTGGCCAAGTCTTACTTCCCGACGAAGTAAAAATCTGTGAAAGTGAGTTATAGTCCCACTTTTAAAATCTAATATTTTTGGGATGAGAATACATGCAGGTTTTATAAATGATTTACAAAATAGACACAAGTACGTGAAACTACATTCTATGGTTGAATTATCGAAATCGAATATGCCCCTTTTTATTAAGTCTGGTAATCTAAGAATTAGGGAACAGACACCCTAATTGACGCGAATCCTAAAGATAGATCTATCGGGCCTAACAAGCCCCATCCAAAGTACCGGATGCTTTAGTACTTCGAAATTTATATCATATCCGAAGGGTGTCCCGGAATGATAGGGATATTCTTATATATGCATCTTGTTAATGTCGGTTACCAGGTGTTCACCATATGAATGATTTTTATCTCTATGTATGGGATGTGTATTGAAATATGAAATCTTGTGGTCTATTATTATGATTTGATATATATAGGTTAAACCTATAACTCACCAACATTTTTGTTGACGTTTTAAGCATGTTTATTCTCAGGTGATTATTAAGAGCTTCCGCTGTCGCATACTTAAATAAGGACGAGATTTGGAGTCCATGCTTGTATGATATTGTGTAAAAACTGCATTCAAGAAACTTATTTTGTTGTAACATATTTGTATTGTAAACCATTATGTAATGGTCGTGTGTAAACAGGATATTTTAGATTATCATTATTTGATAATCTACGTAAAGCTTTTTAAAACCTTTATCTATGAAATAAAGGTTATGGTTTGTTTTAAAAATGAATGCAGTCTTTGAAAAACGTCTCATATAGAGGTCAAAACCTCGCAACGAAATCAATTAATATAGAACGTTTTTAATCAATAAGAACGGGACATTTCATTTTGTACGTTCACCACCTGTAACTAGATCAAGACATTTAGCAAATATAACCGCCGTTGATTTTTCTTTAGAATCGTCATCCAGTAGACCAAGTACTTCAGTTCAAATTTCCGATAATCCATTTTTTGAACCCGACCTCACAATTGAGAATCCGGAAAATATTCAGGAACGGTTCGTAGATCCTGAACCATTAAACTTTCCTCCGGAGCCACCAATCATTCAAACAGAGATTGTTGAGGAACGAACCATTAAATCAGAATCATCTAGTGATACCGATTCAACAAATTCAATTATGGAGAATCTGGAACCTTTAAGTATGGAAGACCGAATGAGAGCTAAACGCACTGGCCAAGGTCACGTAATTACTCATCCAGACATTAATGCGCCAGATTATGAAATCAAAGGACAAATTCTACACATGGTGACTAATCAATGCCAATTTAGTGGTGCACCGAAGGAAGATCCAAATGAACATCTACGTACCTTTAATAGGATCTGCACACTATTTAAAATCCGAGAAGTGGAGGATGAACAGATATATCTCATGTTATTTCCCTGGACTTTAAAGGGAGAAGCCAAAGATTGGTTAGAATCGTTACCTGAAGGGGCGATCGATACATGGGACGTTTTAGTTGACAAATTTCTTAAACGATTCTTTCCTGCATCTAAAGCCGTAAGACTTCAAGCAGAAATTGTTACGTTCACACAGAAACCAAATGAAACTCTATATGAGGCGTGGACTAGATATGGAAAGTTGTTTAGAGGATGTCCGCAACATGGTTTACACACCTGTCAAATAGTACAAATATTCTACCAAGGATGCGACATCACTACAAGAAAAGACATAGATATAGCAGCTGGTGGTTCTATTATGAAGAAAACCGAAACTAATGCTTACAAAATTATTGATAATACTGCTTCCCACTCACATGAGTGGCACCAAGAAAAAGACATCGTTAGATCATCTAAAGCAGCTAGAGCCGATTCTAGCCATGACTTAGATTCTATTTCCGCAAAGATAGATGTTGTGGAGAGACGAATGGAAAAGATGACTAAAGATATTCACTCAATACGAATTAGTTGTGAGCAGTGTGGAGGACCACATTTGACAAAAGATTGTCTCAGTATTGAATTAACAATGGAACAAAGAGAGAATATTTCATACATAAACCAAAGGCCTGGAAATAATTATCAGAATAATTATCAACCGCCAAGACTGATTTACAATCAAAACCAGAATTATAACAGAAATATTCCATACAACAACCAACAAGGTCCTAGCAATCAACAAGTATCCAATAATACTTATAATCAGCAAAGACCTAATTTTCAAAACAAACCACCACAACAAACCGATGATAAAAAGCCGAATTTAGAAGATATGATGACGAAGCTAGTTGAAACTCAAACACAGTTTTTCACATCTCAGAAACAAACCAATGAACAAAATGCTCAAGCATTTAGAAATTAACAAGCTTCTATTCAAAATCTGGAACAAGAAGTGAGTAACCTAGCAAGGTTAATAGGTGAAAGAAAACCGGGAAGTCTACCTAGTGATACAAATGCTAACCCCCGGAGTGAAACAGCTAAAGCCATTACCACAAGAAGTGGCACAACACTTAAACCACCTGAAATACCTGTAACTTCTGATGAAGCCATTCCTACTCCACAAGAACCACAACCTGATCAAGATAAGGAAAAAGAACCGGTAGTTGAAAAGGTTAATGAAGATAACACAGTTAAGGATAAACCTTATGTTAAACCATACCAACCACCACTTCCTTACTCGAGTAAAATGAAGAAAGAGAAACTTGAAGCCGAGCAATCCAAATTCTTGGATATGTTTAAATAGATAAATGTAAATCTTCCTTTCATTGATGTGATTTCAGGAATGCCTAGATATGCTAAATTCTTGAAAGATCTAATTTCAAATAGAAAGAAAATGGAAGAACTCTCGGCTGTTACTATGAATGCTAATTGTTCAGCAGTGCTGTTGAATAAGATACCAGAAAAATTATCTGATCCAGGAAGTTTCACAATTCCATGTTTTCTGGGTAGTCTTAGTTCAATAGAAGCATTGGCAGACTTAGGTGCTAGTATAAATCTAATGCCGTATTCACTATACACTAAACTAGACCTTGGAGAATTGAAACCAACCAGAATAAGCATACAACTAGCCGATAGATCAATAAAATATCCTAGTGGGATAATGGAGAACATGCTACTTAAAGTTGGTACTTTAGTATTTCCAGTAGATTTTGTTGTTTTGGACATGGAAGAAGATTCTCAAGTTCCTCTCATATTAGGAAGACCATTCTTAAACACGGCTAAAGAAATGATAGACGTGTTCGGTAAGAAACTGACCCTAAGTATAGAGGATGAGAGTGTTACCTTTTCAGTTGATAGAGCAATGCAACAACCACAATCTGCAGATGATACATGTTATTATATTCAAACTATAGATGCACATGCAGAATTATTAGAAGAATTTCCAGAATTACAAGGAACAGGAGAATGTTCTTTAGGAGAAGGTAATGAACCAATTGATGAAGCTGAAATGTTAGCTACACTTATAGCTAATGGATATGAACCAACAACAGAAGAAATTTAAATGCTAAAAGAAGAAGACAGATATCGATACAAATCATGGATAGAAGAACCTCCGAAATTAGAGTTAAAGCCACTTCCAAACCATTTGGAATACGCTTATTTACATGGTGAATCTGAATTACCTGTAATAATATCGTCTTCTCTTACTGAAAATGAGAAATCACAACTCATTTCTGTGTTGAAAGCTCATAAACCAGCCATTGCATGGAAGATTCATGATATTAAAGGAATAAGTCCTTCGTATTGCACACATAAAATCTTTATGGAAGAAGGTCATAAAATGTATGTGCAACGCCAACGAAGACTAAATCCTAATATGCAAGATGTAGTTAAGAAAGAGATTATTAAACTGCTAGATGCAGGTTTGATATATCCAATTTCTGATAGTCCATGGGTAAGCCCAGTTCAATGCGTGCCGAAGAAGGGTGGAATGACTGTCATTACAAATGAGAAAAATGAGTTTATTCCTACTAGGACTGTAACAGGATGGCGTGTGTGTATTGATTATAGAAAATTAAATGACGCCACCAGAAAAGATCACTTTCCCTTACCTTTCATAGATCAAATGTTGGAAAGATTAGCCGGAAATAGTTACTATTGTTTTCTAGATGGATTTTCCGGATATTTTCAAATTCCAATAGCACCCGAGGACCAAGAGAAAACCACATTCACGTGCCCTTATGGTACTTTTGCTTACAAACGCA
Source organism: Rutidosis leptorrhynchoides (assembly GCF_046630445.1). NCBI lineage: Eukaryota > Viridiplantae > Streptophyta > Magnoliopsida > Asterales > Asteraceae > Rutidosis > Rutidosis leptorrhynchoides. The sequence goes on from NC_092339.1 coordinate 12,657,545, forward strand.
TGCCATTTGGACTTTGCAACGCCCCTGCAACCTTTCAAAGGTGTATGATGGCGATTTTTCACGACATGATAGAAGAATGCATGGAAGTATTCATGGATGACTTTTCAGTCTTCGGTGATACATTTAAATCATGTCTAGTTAATCTGGAACGAATGCTAATTAGATGTGAACAATCAAATCTAGTTCTTAATTGGGAGAAATGCCATTTCATGGTTAAAGAAGGCATCGTTCTTGGACATAAAATTTCAAAAGAAGGAATTGAAGTGGATAGAGCTAAAGTAGATGTAATTGCTAAACTTCCACATCCCACCAATGTTAGAGGAGTTAGGAGTTTTTTAGGGCATGCCGGTTTTTACCGACGTTTCATAAAAGATTTTTCTAAAATTGCCACTCCTATGAATAAACTCCTAGAAAAGGATGCGCCATTCATCTTTTCAGATGAGTGTATCAAATCTTTTAATATTCTTAAAGAGAAACTCACTAATGCGCCGATCATGATAACACCAAATTGGAATCTACCATTTGAACTAATGTGCGATGCAAGTGATTTTGCAATGGGAGCCGTTTTAGGACAAAGGATTGAAAAACGATTTCAACCTATATATTATGCTAGTAAGACATTACAAGGAGCACAAACGAACTATACAACTACTGAAAAAGAACTCCTTGCTATTGTCTTTGCTTTTGACAAATTTCGATCATATCTCGTTCTAGCAAAAACGGTGGTCTATACCGACCATTCTGCTCTTAGATACCTATTTTCAAAACAAGATGCTAAACCAAGATTAATCCGTTGGATCTTACTCTTACAAGAGTTTGATATTGAAATCCGAGATAAAAGAGGAGCAGAAAATCTCGCCGCTGATCATCTTTCTCGTCTTGAAAATCCCGATTTAGAAGTTCTAAATGAATCAGCCATAAAAGACAACTTTCCTGATGAATATCTATTGAAAATAGATTATAAAGAAATCCCATGGTTTGCAGACTATGCAAACGACTTAGTTTGTGGATTCCTTGAAAAAGGATTATCGTACCAAAGACGAAAGAAATTCTTCAGTGATATAAAACACTATTTTTGGGAAGATCCACATCTGTTTAAAAGTTGTCCCGATGGAATAATACGCCGATGTGTATTTGGAGATGAAGCTAGTAAAATATTAAACCATTGTCACACAGGACCAACAGGAGGGCATTATGGGCCTCAACTAACAGCAAGAAAAGTTTATGATGCTGCATTCTATTGGCCAACAATTTACAAAGACGCACACCTTCTTTGCAAATCCTGTGATGCATGTCAAAGGGCCGGAAAAATAAGTCAACGTGATGAAATGCCACAAAATGTCATCCAAGTATGTGAAGTATTTGACATTTGGGGTATTGACTTTATGGGTCCATTTCCAAAATCTCATAATAATCTATATATACTCGTAGCCATTGATTATGTATCTAAATGGGCGGAAGCACAAGCTCTCCCAACTAACGATGCACGAGTTGTAGTCAACTTTTTAAAACGTCTTTTTGCAAGGTTTGGAACACCGAAAGCTTTAATAAGTGATCGGGGTACTCATTTCTGTAATAATCAACTTGAGAAAGTTCTTAAAAGATATGGAGTAACTCATAAAATCTCCACCGCATATCATCCACAAACAAGTGGACAAGTTGAAAATACCAACCGAGCTTTAAAACGTATTCTAGAGAAAACCGTAGGATCAAATCCGAAGGAATGGTCCATTAAATTGGAGGATGCACTCTGGGCTTTTAGAACAGCCTACAAAACTCCAATTGGAACCACACCTTTTAGACTTGTTTATGGAAAAGCATGTCATCTTCCAGTAGAAATTGAACACAAAGCATTTTGGGCTTTGAAAACATGTAATCTTTATTTACATGAAGCTGGACGTCTACGATTAAGTCAACTAAACGAACTAGAAGAATTAAGACATGAAGCATACGAAAATTCGTTAATCTATAAAGAAAGAACGAAGAAATGGCATGATAAAAGAATCAAAAGTTCAAAAGAATTTAAAGAAGGAGACAGAGTTCTTCTTTTCAATTCACGATTCAAGCTATTTCCAGGAAAATTGAAATCAAGATGGTCTGGACCATTCATAGTCAAAAGAGTTTTCCCATACGGAACGATAGAATTAATAAATTCAAATGGGATTGAATTTAAAGTTAATGGTCACAGAGTTAAACATTACATACATGGTCCGATGGAAGTCGACAACGAAGTTAATCACAATTTCGACACCACAGCTAACTAAGTGTGGGGAGAATCAAGTCTTTAAAGGATAATATGTATTTCTGATAGAGTTAGATTGTCTGTTTTCGTGTAGTTCTCGAAAATGGAACCCGAATGGTCTTTCCCTAGCAGACCCTAAAGAACTAGTCTTCTCCCCCCATTCTAAATTTTTATTTTTTTTAGGTTTTTACAAAATGAAGACTGCCTGTGAACTAAACCATGGTCTAATGCTACACGCTTTGATCACTAAAAGAAATAATGACATACTACCAAGTGAAATAGTATCAGTAATCAGAGAAAGAATGGAAGGAGTTAGAAAAGAATCCAGATGCGAAGATAATAAATTACAATTTGGTAAAGGAAAATCAAAATCCGCAGCGAAAAGAAGAGCACGACACCTTGAAAGATGTCACAAATGCGGAAAATGGTCACATGGAGGTAAATGTTCAAATAATCAAACCTATTCAAATACCGAATTTGTTACTTTATGTAGAGACGGACCGTTCATATGTTTAGAAGAAAAGACACTGAATGCTCGAGGTTACGCCTATGTAGCTATGGAAAACCAATTAAACCGACTATCTTATGAATGGGATAGATCATATAACTAAGAATACTATCTCACAGGTAAGTCTGTACAGTTTTTATTTTTATTTTTATTTTTAACCTTTTGATAATAAACGCTAATTTGTTCGCTAAAAAGTATTAAATTGGTATTGAATAAAATTAGGTTTGGCGACCGAAATTATTGATATCATTCAAAAATTTATTACATCACTGCGAAATTTAACGTTTATTCTTAAGGTATAAATATCTTTAATCAATCAACCCAAAATATTTCAAAAATTCGTCATGAGTTAAATTAGGTCTTGGAACCGAAATTATTTTACCGAAAAGAGGGGCGCATATTTTTGATAATATTTGATTGATTAAAGTGGGATAAAAAGCCAAAAAGATTTTTAATTTTATTTTTACCATATTTTTAAAATTAATATATAAATCTTAAATTAATATTGTAAACTTTGTAAAAACAATATATTTAAAATTGTAAATATTTGAAAAATTAATATAAGTATGGTGTGAAGAATTGTTGTGTAGTATAGAGTTGAAAGATCGGGTAGCTAGTTTAACCGATCGTTCTTTTATTAGATTTTTATTAGGCGGTTCGATGCGCCACATGTCTTTACTAGACATGGCTCAGGCTTTACGTATATATACGCCTGAGGAGTTAGCATCTGCCGATTGTAGAGGGTTGATACTAAACGGTAGAAAGATAGATGAAAATTTTGATACACACGGTGTGTGGAGTCAAATGACAAGCCATCACCGTTTCAAAGGGGGAAATTACTCTTATTTGGATATAGATAGAGCCGAATTAAGAGTGATACATAGGTTTTTAGCTAATTCGATTACACAAAGGGGTAAGAACAAGGAAAAAGTAAATGAACAGGATTTGTTTTACCATATGTGTATTCGAGACCCACAAAGCGCTGTAAGTATACCGTATTGTGTGGGTTATTATTTATCAGCTATGGTTCGGGGGATGCGACCGCATAGCATAATAGGAGGTGGTATTTTTATTACTTTGATTGGTGAATATCTCGGTGTGGATATAAGTCGGGGGGGATTATTAGTAGAAGAACCAGAACCCCGCGATACTATAGGTTTAAATGTATACCATGGTGCGAAAGTTTTGAAGAGGCGAAATAACGCCGCAGTACGATACCATGGTAGACATCCACAGGTGGAGAGAAACCAACAGCAAGGTAATGTAGGAGGGGGGAATGAGATGCAAGAAATGCAAAGGTTTATAGCTTCTCAGGAATACGAAAATGCTAGACAGAGAGCATTTGAAGATTGGCAAGTTCATCAGAACCAAATCATAGCTCATTGCCAACATATAGGTAGAAACTATATTCCTACACCGAAACCCATCTTCCCTCCCTGGTCTATAGAGATGCAGCCACCATATCCTACGTATAACCCTGCCGAAGCATTCTATAGCACCTATGGTTATGCCTGGAACCCCTATTGGTACCAGTATCATCCCTAGTATACTTATTTTTTTTTTTTTAATTTGTAATGATTGATACGTTTAATACTTTTGTTAATATTGTAATAGTTTTTATAATTGTCTAACTTTTATTCTTAGATTTTAATAATTTTTGAATGTGGGGTAATATACCAAACTTCAAAAATATGTATATATGGTTGCAGTTTATCTTATGTACACAACAGGGTAAAACAACGCATTTTCAAAGACTGGCATTAAGTTCAGCAAAAGCAACTAATTTTGACGACAAGATGCAAAATATATGTGAAATAACAACAAGACGGAATGAACAAATGATGTGCACCATTTATCATTCAGCAAACAAACGCCAATATATTTGGAAACTTTGGTAAAAATTTAATCATTTTCACACAAATCACCCTCAATAATTTAAATTATTCCTGATTTCTTGCAAATGAGGGCATTGCAAGATCTTAAGTGTGGGAAGGGGTTAAATTCTTTCGGATTTTAAAATTTTTTACTTTATACACTTGGTTACCATTAAAAATACTAGTAAAGCAGTAGTTGTATTAGAATCTAGTGCTCTCCGATAACAAGGAATAGCCCTAGTCTTATATACTGACTACCCACTTCTAGTAAATTTTTCAAAATTTTCAACAAAATGGATTCAAAATCATGTTTATATATATTTATGAACGATGAAAACTAGGTCATTGAGCTGAAATTATCGTTACCTCGGAAAGGACATAAATTGAGAAACAACCAAAACGTTAGAATTCATTTAAGAATGGAATAGAGGAGAAAAAGGCAAAGAAAAACATAAATAAAAGCCAAGTGTGGGAAAACTTTACCAAATTATTCACAACATATACCACATATTTTTGTACAAATTTTTGAAAATACTTTTGTTTTGGACGATAATCAATTGTTTTACCCGATGAAACCATAAAAGAAGAGATGGATCTACACGATGAATCAATTCCATCATTTGAAGGAAGTAAAGTCTTCCGAAAATGACACGCGCTTCTTGATTTAGGTCATGAAGTTGTCGTCCAGACCAGCTGTAGGTTGACGAAAAATCTAGAAAAGTCATCACTAAAATCGGCTGGAAATCCACGGACCTTAGCATCAAACAGGGTCACCAAGTGGTCAGATTTATCCTAACCATGAGAAGGATTTATCTCGTACAATGGGGGGGCACCATGCAAATTAGCTGGATAAGACTAATGAATCAGATCCCCAGAAAGGATAATCTCCTTAAAGATTAAAAATCAGCTTTTAAGCCTGATATTACTCAATCCTTGAGATTGACCTTAAAGATTGAGAATTTAAACTCATGGAATTCGATGATATCTAAACTCGAGCTTGAACGAGAAAATATTTTGATCAAAATTGCAAACCGATTTGTTTTCTGAAAATCCATTTTCAATGCGTTCATTACCATTGAACGTAAAATCCTAGGAATTCACATGGAATTCATTAGGTCACCTGAACCAAATCGGGTGTCAACCGTAAGAACGGTGGTTGCATAACATGGTCGGAGACAGGACCTTGTGCCAGACCGAAAAATTATAGGATGATCTTTACTATTGCTCCTACCAAGGATAGTACTAGCGTCCGACACGTTATAGACCATAATTAAAAGCATATCAGGGGACATTGCCTTAACAGTTGCTTGTTCAACGCTTTCCTTTCAGCCGGACGGTAGTTTACCGAAAGGTAATATACGGGACAAGTAAACTGGACGTGTTGCTTTCCAAATACAAGGTTAGCAAGTGGATGATACAAAACCTCAAGTTTTGAGCTAAAATTTTCAAATCTGAAACCCACCAAACCCACAAAAATATTTTGCAAACACCGGTAAAGGGTTATTCCGGAAAACTTATCTAGGGTAAAAACTAGATTTAATTTTCAAAAGATCAAATGTTTTCATAAAGATCCAATTTTCTTAATGGATCTAAATTTTTATAGTCATGTGGGACTGTAAACCATATCGTTACTACCATTGTTTATACCACCGTATAGAAATCATTGATGTACAAAGTGTGAAGAATAAAGAAGTGATTCTAGTATTTCAAGACGATATTGCTTGAGGACAAGCAACGCTCAAGTGTGGGAATATTTGATAATGCTAAAAACGAACATATATTTCATAGCATTATTCCTCAAGAAAGACAAGCTTTTAGTTACAATTGTTCTATTTACAAGTGATATTCGTTTAAATAATAAAAGGTGAAGACAAAAGACAGATTCGACAAATTGAAGACGCAAACGACCAAAAAGCTCAAAAGTACAAAAGACAATCAAAGAGGTTCCAATTATTGATAAGAAACGTCTCGAAATTACAAGAGTACAAGATTCAAAACGCAAAGTACAAGATATTAAATTGTACGCAAGGACGTTCGAAAATCCGGAACCGGGACTAGAGTCAACTCTCAACGCTCGACGCAACGGACTAAAAATTACAAGTCAACTATACACATAAATATAATATAATATAATATTTAAATAATTCTTATAATTATTTATATATTATAATAAATAATAAAAACCGTCGGCAAGAAAGACTCCAAAGGGACTGAGCTGTAATTTCATTCTCCACGACTCGCGGAGTTTGAAGAGTATTTCACCGCGAGTCGCGGAGCCCCAAAAGTCGAATTTTCCTATAAAAGCAACCGAATTCTGATCGCAAATCATCATCTTTTTTCTCCTCATTCATACGATATATTTATATTTATAATTTATATTTTAATTTTAATTTTAATTATAATTCTAATAATAAGGGTATGTTAGCGAATATTGTAAGGGTGTAAGTCGAAATTCTGTCCGTGTAACGCTACGCTATTTTTAATCATTGTAAGTTATGTTCAACCTTTTTACATTAATGTCTCGTAGCTAAGTTATTATTATGCTTATTTAAAACGAAATAATCATGATGTTGGGCTAATTACTAAAATTAGGTAATTGGGCTTTGTACCATAATTGGGGTTTGGACAAAAGAACGACACTTGTGGAAATTAGACTATGGGCTATTAATGGGCTTTATATTTGTTTAACTAAATGATAGTTTGTTAATGTTAATATAAAGATTTACAATTGGGCGTCCCTATAAATTACCATATACACTCGATCGGACACGATGGGCGAGGTATTTATACCAACGAATAATCGTTCATTTAACCGGACACGGGAATGGATTAATAGCCACTAGAATAATTAAAACAGGGGTGAAATTATGTACAAGGACACTTGGTGTAATTGATAACAAAATATTAAAACCTTGGGTTACACTCAGTCGACATCCTGGTGTAATTATTAAACAAAGTATTAAAATCTTGTTACAGTTTAAGTCCCCAATTAGTTGGAATATTTAACTTCGGGTATAAGGATAATTTGACGAGGACACTCGCATTTTATATTTATGACTGATGGACTGTTATGGACAAAAACCAGACGGACATATTAAATAATCCAGGACAAAGGACAATTAACCCATGGGCATAAAACAAAAATCAACACGTCAAACATCATGATTACGGAAGTTTAAATAAGCATAATTCTTTTATTTCATATTTAATTTCCTTTATTTTATATTTAATTGCACTTCTAAATATCGCATTTTTATTATTATTGTATTTAATTGCACTTTTAATTATCGTACTTTTTAATTATCGCAAGTTTATTTTATCGCACTTTTATTATTCGCAATTTCATTATCGTTATTTACTTTATGCTTTAATTTAAGTCTTGTATTCATTTTTAATATTTTACATTTGGTTTTAACTGCGACTAAAGTTTTAAAATCGACAAACAGGTCATTAAACGGTAAAAACCCCCATTTATAATAATAATATTACTTATATATATATATATATATATATATATATATATATATATATATATATATATATATATATATATATATATATATATATATATATATATTTGTATTTTTATAAAAGTAAACTAATATAGCGTTAAGCTTTGTTTAAAGATTTTCCCTGTGGAACGAACCGGACTTACTAAAAACTACACTACTGTACGATTAGGTACACTGCCTATAAGTGTTGTAGCAAGGTTTAAGTATATCCATTCTATAAATAAATAAATATCTTGTGTAAAATTGTATCGTATTTAATAGTATTTCCTGCAAAAATTTAATAGTATTTTATACCACTCCGCTACCGCATCAATAATATCAAATGAGATTTTAAATTATTATATTATCATGATATTATCATGTATGAATATCTCTTAATATGATATATATATATACATTAAATGTCTTTACAACGATAATCGTTACATATATGTCTCGTTTAAAAATCATTAAGTTAGTAGTCTTGTTTTTACATATGTAGTTCATTGTTAATATACTTAATGATATGTTTAATTATCATAGTATCATGTTAACTATATATATATATATATATCCATATATATGTCATCATATAGTTTTTACAAGTTTTAACGTTCGTGAATCACCGGTCAACTTGGGTGGTCAATTGTCTATATGAAACATATTTCAATTAATCAAGTCTTAACAAGTTTGATTGCTTAACATGTTGGAAACATTTAATCATGTAAATATCAATCTCAATTAATATATATAAACATGGAAAAGTTCGGGTCACTACAGTACCTACCCGTTAAATAAATTTCGTCCCGAAATTTTAAGCTGTTGAAGGTGTTGACGAATCTTCTAGAAATAGATGCGTGTATTTCTTCTTCATCTGATCTTCATGCTCCCAGGTGAACTCGAGTCCTCTACGAGCATTCCATCGAACCTTAACAATTGGTATCTTGTTTTGCTTAAGTCTTTTAACCTCACGATCCATTATTTCGACGGGTTCTTCGATGAATTGGAGTTTTTCGTTGATTTGGATTTCATCTAACGGAATAGTGACATCTTCTTTAGCAAAACATTTCTTCAAATTCGAGACGTGGAAAGTGTTATGTACAGCCGCGAGTTGTTGAGGTAACTCAAGTCGGTAAGCTACTGGTCCGACACGATCAATAATCTTGAATGGTCCAATATACCTTGGATTTAATTTCCCTCGTTTACCAAATCGAACAACGCCTTTCCAAGGTGCAACTTTAAGCATGACCATCTCTCCAATTTCAAATTCTATATCTTTTCTTTTAATGTCAGCGTATCTCTTTTGTCGACTTTGGGCGGTTTTCAACCGTTGTTGAATTTGGATGATCTTCTCGGTAGTTTCTTGTATAATCTCCGGACCCGTAATCTGTCTATCCCCCACTTCACTCCATCAAATCGAAGACCTGCACTTTCTACCATAAAGTGCTTCAAACGGCGCCATCTCAATGCTTGAATGGTAGATGTTGTTGTAGGAAAATTCTGCTAACGGTAGATGTCGATCCCAACTGTTTCCGAAATCAATAACACATGCTCGTAGCATGTCTTCAAGCGTTTGTATCGTCCTTTCGCTCTGCCCATCAGTTTGTGGATGATAGGCAGTACTCATGTCTAGACGAGTTCCTAATGCTTGCTGTAATGTCTGCCAGAATCTTGAAATAAATCTGTCATCCCTATCAGAGATAATAGAGATTGGTATTCCATGTCTGGAGACGACTTCCTTCAAATACAGTCGTGCTAACTTCTCCATCTTGTCATCTTCTCTTATTGGCAGGAAGTATGCTAATTTGGTGAGACGATCAACTATTACCTAAATAGTATCAAAACCACTTGCAGTCCTTGGCAATTTAGTGATGAAATCCATGGTAATGTTTTCCCATTTCCATTCCGGGATTTCAGGTTGTTGAAGTAGACCTGATGGTTTCTGATGCTCAGCTTTGACCTTAGAACACGTCAAACATTCTTCTACGTATTTAGCAACATCGGCTTTCATACTCGGCCACCAAAAATGTTTTTTGAGATCCTTGTACATCTTCCCCGTTCCAGGATGTATTGAGTATCTGGTTTTATGAGCTTCTCTAAGTACCATTTCTCTCATCTCCAAATTTTGGTACCTAAATCCTTTCAGCCCTATACCGGGTTCCGTCTTCCCGAATATTAAGATGCTTCTCCGATCCTTTGGGTATTTCATCCTTTAAATTTCCCTTTTTTAAAACTCCTTGTTGCGCCTCCTTTATTTGAGTAGTAAGATTATTATGAATCATTATATTCATAGATTTTACTCGAATGGGTTCTCTGTCCTTCCTGCTCAAGGCATCGGCTACCACATTTGCCTTCCCCGGGTGGTAACGAATCTCAAAGTCGTAATCATTCAATAATTCAATCCATCTACGCTGCCTCATATTCAGTTATTTCTGATTAAATATGTGTTGAAGACTTTTGTGGTCGGTATATATAATACTTTTGACCCCATATAAGTAGTGTCTCCAAGTCTTTAATGCAAAAACAACCGCGCCTAATTCCAAATCATGCGTCGTATAACTTTGTTCGTGAATCTTCAATTGTCTAGACGCATAAGCAATCACCTTCGTTCGTTGCATTAATACACAACCGAGACCTTGCTTTGATGCATCACAATAAATCACAAAATCATCATTCCCTTCAGGCAATGACAATATAGGTGACGTAGTTAGCTTTTTCTTCAATAACTGAAACGCTTTCTCTTGTTCATCATTCCATTCAAATTTCTTCCCTTTATGCGTTAATGCAGTCAAGGGTTTTGCTATTCTGGAAAAGTCTTGGATGAACCTTCTGTAGTAACCAGCTAGTCCGAAAAACTGGCGTATGTGTTTCGGAGTTTTCGGGGTTTCCCACTTTTCAACAGTTTCTATCTTTGCCGGATCCACCTTAATACCTTCTTTGTTCACTATGTGACCGAGGAATTGAACTTCTTCCAACCAAAATGCACACTTTGAAAACTTAGCGTACAATTCTTCCTTCCTCAATACTTCTAACACCTTTCTCAAATGTTCACCGTGTTCTTGGTCATTCTGTGAGTAAATAAGTATGTCATCAATGAAAACAATGACAAACTTGTCAAGGTATGGTCCACACACTCGGTTCATAAGGTCCATGAACACAGCTGGTGCATTATTAAACCAAACGGCATGACCATAAACTCGTAATGACCATAACGTGTTCTGAAAGCAGTCTTTGGAATACCATCTTCTTTCACCCGCATTTGATGATACCCGGAACGTAAGTCAATCTTTGAATAAATAGACGAGCCTTGTAGTTGATCAAATAAGTCGTCGATTCTCGGTAGTGGGTAGCGGTTCTTGATGGTAAGTTTGTTCAACTCTCGGTAGTCGATACACAACCTGAATGTACTATCTTTCTTCTTGACAAACAAAACAGGAGCTCCCCACGGTGATGTGCTTGGTCGAATGAAACCACGCTCTAAAAGTTTTTGTAATTGGCTTTGCAGTTCTTTCATCTCGCTGGGTGCGAGTCTGTAAGGAGCACGAGCTATTGGTGTAGCTCCTGGTACAAGATCTATTTGAAATTCAATGGATCGATGTGGGGGTAATCCCGGTAATTCTTTCGGAAATACATCGGGAAATTCTTTTACAATGGGAACATCATTGATGCTCTTTTCTTCAGTTTGTACTTTCTCGACGTGTGCTAGAACAGCATAGCAACCTTTTCTTATTAGTTTTTGTGCCTTCACATTACTAATAAGATGTAGCTTCGTGTTGCCCTTTTCTCCGTACACCATTAAGGGTTTTCCTTTTTCTCGTATAATGCGAATTGCATTTTTGTAACAAACGATCTCTGCTTTCACTTCTTTCAACCAGTCCATACCGATTATCACATCAAAACTCCCTAACTCTACTGGTATCAAATCAATCTTAAATGTTTCGCTAACCAATTTAATTTCTCGATTCTGACATATATTATCTGCTGAAATTAATTTACCATTTGCTAATTCGAGTAAAAATTTACTATCCAAAGGCGTCAATGGACAACTTAATTTAGCACAAAAATCTCTACTCATATAGCTTCTATCCGCACCCGAATCAAATAAAACGTAAGCAGAATTATTGTCAATAAGAAACGTACCCGTAACAAGCTCCGGGTCTTCCTGTGCCTCTGCCGCATTAATATTGAAAACTCTTCCGCAGCCTTGTCCATTCGTGTTCTCCTGGTTCGGGCAATTTCTAATAATGTGGCCCGGTTTTCCACATTTATAACAAACTACATTGGCATAACTTGCTCCGACACTACTTGCTCCGCCATTACTCGTTCTGACACCATTTGTTCCTTTCGTTCTATTAACCCCTGGTCCGTAGACCTCACACTTCACCGCGCTATGACCATTTCTTTTACACTTGTTGCAAAATTTGGTGCAGAACCCCGAGTGATACTTTTCACACCTTTGGCATAGCTGCTTCTGATTGTTGTTGTTGTTGCGGTTATTATTGTTATTGGGATGATTGTTGTAGTTGCTGTTGTTGTTGTTGTTGTTGTTGGGCCGTTTGTTGTAGTTGCGATTGATGTTGCGATTGTTGGGATAATTGTTGCGATTATTGTTGTAATTGCTGTTGTTGTTGTATTGGTGATTCTTATCACCGTTTTCCTCCCACTTTCTTTTGACTTGCTTCACATTGGCCTCTTCAGCAGTCTGTTTTTTAATTCTTTCTTCAATCTGGTTCACTAGTTTGTGAGCCATTCTACATGCCTGTTGTATGGAGGCGGGCTCGTGTGAACTTATATCTTCTTGGATTCTTTCCGGTAATCCTTTCACAAACGCGTCGATCTTATCTTCTTCATCTTCGAATGCTCTCGGACACAATAGGCACAATTCTGTGAATCGTCTTTCGTACGTGGTAATATCAAATCCTTGGGTTCGTAACCCTCTAAGTTCTGTCTTGAGCTTATTGACCTCGGTTCTGGGACGGTACTTCTCGTTCATCAAGTGCTTGAATGCTGACCATGGTAGTGTAACATCCCGCCTTTTTCCGTTTACTTTTCCGTTTAACTATTTTAAACTCCGTTATATGTTTATAACATCTCCCGTTAATACGCGTTTCAAATTATCTCGTTTAGGTAATTTAACGCACCCGACTACGACTTGAGGGACTTGTTTTGCCAAAACCCCAAAATGGTGACTAGCACTTGACTAGTCAACCATCTTCCACCTCCATTTTTCATTTTCTTTTCTCTTTTTATTCTCTACTTTCATATTTTCTTTAAATTCATCAAAAAGCAAATCTTCATCCATATTCAATCGATCAAGCTTCGGGCCAAACAAATTACATATTTGAACTCCTCGTGATCTCCTCTTCTATTCCATACCAATCTCATTGCATTTGGGTAACTTTCTAAAATCACTAATTTTATGTGTTCTTGAGATTTTTGACTTAAAAGGTTGTTAATTAGTGTCTATGGCTCAAGTCTAGTATGATTATGTGATTTGTATGTTTGTTCTTGCTATTTTGATGTAACTAGTTCATATTGAAAGTTCACATGCTTAATCTTGAGTTTTGAGTGTTCATATGTTGTTTGATGCTAAGAGTTCATGTTTTAATCTTATTCCTAGTGTTACTAGCTTCGTTATGATGTATGGTTTGGTTAAAGAAACCTTCTAAACTTGATTATGAAATTTGGTAAATTTGAGTTAGGGTTTCATGAACTAGAAATGGACTTTTGATGCTTTAAATGACACAAAATGCTAATTGTAAGTGTTAGGTTGTGTTGTATGCTTAATTACCTTCGAAACAGCATATTGTTCATGTAATTTGGTTACCGAATCATTAAATGGCATTTATGACTTGTATACATTGAATGAGGAACATTAATTGCGATTTTTGGTTGTTATAAGTGGAAGTTTGATTGATGATATGTGTTTAGTTGCATTCCTCGTCAAAACACCTTTCCAACGATGTATGATAAGCGTTATAAGTATTTGCAGGTCAAGTGTTGTGTTAGAATTGGTTTTGGTTCGTGCATATCTTTGAAAAACAGGAATATAGCTGAACAGCAGGTGGCGCGGCGCGCACCTCACCCCGCGCGGCGCGCAGAACAACCTGGACAGATTCTGACCTCCGTGTCCCATTTCACGTGAAATGTTTGACTAGCTACCGACCTCCGATTCACATGAAACTTGTTTTAATATACTTATATATGAATAATTAGCATAGAAAATTTGTTCGGGACCCGACCCGAACATGTTGACTTTTTCGTTGACTTTGACCGACCAAAGTTTGACTTTTTTTCAAACTTAACCAATTGATTATGCAATCTTTCTAACTTGTTTCTATACATGTATCTTGCATGAAACTTGACTATTTGCTTCACATGCTTCATAATCGAGTCGTGTTGAGCCATAGGACTAATTGAGCAACTTTGACCCTTCGTGACTATCGTTATTGATACAACCTATTTGTTTAGGTCGAGGCTAGCGTTGTGCTTTGCGCACATTACTTGTTGAAGTACTTATTTACTCTTGCAATCAAAGGTGAGATCATAGTCCCATCTTTCAACAACTTTTATACTTTTAAATCATGGGATGAGAAACATATACGGTTTTATACTACATACTTTTACACTTTGAACACAAGTACGGAAACGAACATTCCACGTGCGGGTTTGAACAAAAAGCCTCAATTCAATTATCATTAGTTACACTTGCAGGGTGTAAACGAGAACTTATATTATGTGATCACATGGGCTTGACGAGCCTCATTCGGACGGTTCGCTACCGTTAGCGGATAAAATATATTTTCGGGTCTAGTGTATGTTCTAACACTACGCAAAGGGTGCAAAACAGTTAAGTTTGATAATTGGGTGCCCGGGATACAAATAACAACTTTTGGAATGCAAATGATTTTGATAATCATCTTATATTAAATCTTGTGGTTCAAATACAACGTTTACTAAAACACCTATGATTTCACCAACGTTTTTCGTTGACAGTTTTCTATATGTTTCTCAGGTTCATACATGGCTATTTGATACATGCTTCCGCGTACTTTCATACTTGCTTGAGGTCGAGCATACATGCATACACTCTGATTTCTTGCTTGGAGTCAAGCATACATACATACTTACGCTATTTATAGTAACTGTGATTTTCAACTAATTATGTCGCAAGTTATTTCATTTTTACATTACTACTTTTGTAAACTTAAACTTGTTGTCGATCCGTTTGGTAAACTAAACTTTGCAAGTCTTGTACTTTTCAAATGAATGCGACATAGTTTTGGTCAAACGAGTCTCATATAGGGACTACGACCACGTAACGGGACCTAAGTTAGCGGCGCCGTCAATGACGATTTGGACGGGTCGCTACAGATGGTATCAGAGCCACTCATGTGCCGTTGGGGGTAGTGGGGCAAACCTCATCAAGGACGATGAGTCCCTAAGGGGGGGTGAATGTAACACCCTAGGCAAATCCCACATCGCCCACGAACATGAGTGATCATGGGATTATAAGGTAATACCCACGCTTAAATGACACAACGCGTTTTGGGATCACAGGCTGAGTAAAAGTGCGAGTACGTTATGGTTAAGCGTGCTCGGGTGAGAGCACTACCAGGATGGGTGACCTCCTGGGAAAGTGCTTATCGTGTGTGGTCGCCAAGAAAAAGCCGTGCGCCTGCGGGCAAAGCGGACAATATTGTGGTCATGTTAAGCAGGGGTGTTACAGAATGGTATCAGAGCGTTGGTTGTAGGGAACTAGGATGTGCATTAGTGTGTCTGACAGAGTCGTTAGGACGCATTAGTGAATCTAGACTACAACCGGATAGTTAATCATTGCATCCTGACTTGCATTTGCTATAGATAGCACTTACTTGACTATTTGTGCATATATACTTGAATCTTTCTTAGGTGAACTCCATAATGGTACCAAACTTTCATCATACGAATCCGTATTCTGCCACTTCCTGGTAACACACGTAAATTCGAGATTCATGTGCGTAAGGATGACAACGACTTCATTGGTCACACTTGTCCGGGAACCCTGTCTCCCAGATTATGATTCGCCACCGTTTCAACTTACTATCGGTGTCACACCGGTGTTCCTTACTATCTACCACTTCTTGTTACTACCATCACTACTCTAGGTGAGTATCGTCATCGCTAATTATCACTACGGTTGCGTACTTTTTGTTATCATGATTCGTTACTATTTTCGTGCCTAAGGGCATTATCGCTTGACTTGAACCGCAATGACGTGAACAATCATTTATACACTTCCCTCGGGGAACGCTTCTTTATAGTTGCACTAATTCTTTCGATTCAATACGAGTCATGTTAGAGACGTCGTTACACTTTGTTTATTTTAAACTTCACGATTACACGAACTTGAATCTATAGAGTGATGTGGGAATGGAGGTATGAGTTAGCGTAATATAACGACACTCGATCAACGTGGTTATATTACGGTAAGTCATACCAAAGTTCTAATGACACATGATGGTGGTTGGACTCGATCAACCTAATCACTACCATGTGCCATGTACATGACTTTATTTTTCTTGTTTGAACATCCGAAAACTCCGAGAATACTGATAACAACCATACCCGGGACACATCTTCGATTATTGTCGAACCATATTGATGCTTCCGAATGAATGACAAATTCTTTCGACTTCAAACATATGTTACACGTGTGTACTATAGCGTTTTCTTATAGTTTTTATAGACGAACTACAAAATGCTTGGTATGCTCACATCGAGGCGAAAACTTCTCTCGCCTTACACTCGTACTTCCGTTTAAGGAAATATTTTATCTAAATTCTCAATGGAGATAGAGACTCTTCACACTATACTAGTATTCGCCTCGAGGGTGAATAGTCCTATCGAACATTTTTGGAAAACGATAAATCTTCCGCGGCGCGAATTTCTTGAGAAACTTGTTCTATCTAACGTTTTCAAGTCCTAACAAACTTTTTCAAACATACCTTACAGAAATGTACCTCATTTCAGATCGAGATTCTTGTTTCACTTCTAGATTTCGGAGTGCCTTACAAAAAGTCTCGGGACCACGCTTAAACATGAGTACAACACATCAACCACAACCCGACGGACCGAGCAAACATATGATTCAAACTTTGGAAACCATAACACGAGTTCGTGTTATCGACTTCAAATTTACTTGAGAAAAGTACTTGCCTTTAGTCAAATTCTCTTACTACAATAAAATTTCATTCGAGTATTAACGTCACACTTTTCGAGGACCCGTATAGCCGTGAATGTCATTTTCTTAAATTGTTGAACCGAAGTAGATGATAATCAAACCACCGAATCCGAGCTAATTCATGGAACAGCCAAGAAACTTCCTTAACCTCAGAAAGGCTCGAGACGACCGTAGTCGCCAAAGGAGCTATGCCACTGTTAGACGTAAACTTTTCAAATTCCATGTGGAAAACCACGTAACGTTAAAAGTCGCACCTTAGGAAGGTGCAATCCGTTTCGGGAAACGTAGGAAGCTAAATCCGCGATACACAAAACCTTTTAAAATCCTGGGGGCGTTTCGGACCCGTTACTAGCCGTTTAGATTTTTCAACTCATTCGAGTCTCCGTACATCCCACATTCTACGTATCAAACTTAAAGACGTGCCTTGCGAAACCAGGACTTGTTACCCTCTTCGACGAACCTACTATCGATGACAAACTTTCCTTCCTAGGAGAACCGGTTGAAATTTTGAATCATGAAACCAAACTCTGAAACAACGTAAAACCCCGACTGTCAAAGTTCGCTGAAATGCCCAAGGAAGTACCTTCACTTATTCGTAGAATTGGCAACACAAGATCTCGAGGAAGAAACAACGACTACTACTTTCAACTAAATTTCGGGACGAAATTTCTTTTAAGGTGTAGGTAATGTAACATCCCGCCTTTTCCGTTTACTTTTCCGTTTAACTATTTTAAACTCCGTTATATGTTTATAACATCTCCCGTTAATACGAGTTTCAAATTATCTCGTTTAGGTAATTTAACGCACCCGACTACGACTTGAGGGACTTGTTTTGCCAAAACCCCAAAATGGTGACTAGCACTTGACTAGTCAACCATCTTCCACCTCCATTTTTCATTTTCTTTTCTCTTTTTATTCTCTACTTTCATATTTTCTTTAAATTCATCAAAAAGCAAATCTTCATCCATATTCAATCGATCAAGCTTCGGGCCAAACAAATTACATATTTGAACTCCTCGTGATCTCCTCTTCGATTCCATACCAATCTCATTGCATTTGGGTAACTTTCTAAAATCACTAATTTTATGTGTTCTTGAGATTTTTGAGTTAAAAGGTTGTTAATTAGTGTCTATGGCTCAAGTCTAGTATGATTATGTGATTTGTATGTTTGTTCTTGCTATTTTGATGTAACTAGTTCATATTGAAAGTTCACATGCTTAATCTTGAGTTTTGAGTGTTCATATGTTGTTTGATGCTAAGAGTTCATGTTTTAATCTTATTCCTAGTGTTACTAGCTTCGTTATGATGTATGGTTTGGTTAAAGAAACCTTCTAAACTTGATTATGAAATTTGGTGAATTTGAGTTAGGGTTTCATGAACTAGAAATGGACTTTTGATTCTTTAAATGACACGAAATGCTAATTGTAAGTGTTAGGTTGTGTTGTATGCTTAATTACCTTCGAAACGGCATATTGTTCATGTAATTTGGTTACCGAATCATTAAATGGCATTTATGACTTGTATACATTGAATGAGGAACATTAATTGTGGTTTTTGGTTGTTATAAGTGGAAGTTTGATTGATGATATGTGTTTAGTTGCATTCCTCGTCAAAACACCTTTCCAACGATGTATGATAAGCGTTATAAGTATTTGCGGGTCAAGTGTTGTGTTAGAATTGGTTTTGGTTCGTGCATATCTTTGAAAAACAGGAATATAGCTGAACAGCAGGTGGCGCGGCGCGCACCTCACCCCGCGCGGCGCGCAGAACAACCTGGACAGATTCTGACCTCCGTGTCCCATTTCACGTGAAATGTTTGACTAGCTACCGACCTCCGATTCACATGAAACTTGTTTTAATATACTTATATATGAATAATTAGCATAGAAAATTTGTTCGGGACCCGACCCGAACATGTTGACTTTTTCGTTGACTTTGACCGACCAAAGTTTGACTTTTTGTCAAACTTAACCAATTGATTATGCAATCTTTCTAACTTGTTTCTATACATGTATCTTGCATGAAACTTGACTATTTGCTTCACATGCTTCATAATCGAGTCGTGTTGAGCCATAGGACTAATTGAGCAACTTTGACCCTTCGTGACTATCGTTATTGATACAACCTATTTGTTTAGGTCGAGGCTAGCGTTGTCCTTTGCGCACATTACTTGTTGAAGTACTTATTTACTCTTGCAATCAAAGGTGAGATCATAGTCCCATCTTTCAACAACTTTTATACTTTTAAATCATGGGATGAGAAACATATACGGTTTTATACTACATACTTTTACACTTTGAACACAAGTACGGAAACGAACATTCCACGTGCGGGTTTGAACAAAAAGCCTCAATTCAATTATCATTAGTTACACTTGCAGGGTGTAAACGAGAACTTATATTATGTGATCACATGGGCTTGACGAGCCTCATTCGGACGGTTCGCTACCGTTAGCGGATGAAATATATTTTCGGGTCTAGTGTATGTTCTAACACTACGCAAAGGGTGCAAAACAGTTAAGTTTGATAATTGGGTGCCCGGGATACAAATAACAACTTTTGGAATGCAAATGATTTTGATAATCATCTTATATTAAATCTTGTGGTTCAAATACAACGTTTACTAAAACACCTATGATTTCACCAACGTTTTTCGTTGACAGTTTTCTATATGTTTCTCAGGTTCATACATGGCTATTTGATACATGCTTCCGCGTACTTTCATACTTGCTTGAGGTCGAGCATACATGCATACACTCTGATTTCTTGCTTGGAGTCAAGCATACATACATACTTACGCTATTTATAGCAACTGTGATTTTCAACTAATTATGTCGCAAGTTATTTCATTTTTACATTACTACTTTTGTAAACTTAAACTTGTTGTCGATCCGTTTGGTAAACTAAACTTTGCAAGTCTTGTACTTTTCAAATGAATGCGACATAGTTTTGGTCAAACGAGTCTCATATAGGGACTACGACCACGTAACGGGACCTAAGTTAGCGGCGCCGTCAATGACGATTTGGATGGGTCGCTACAGGTAGTGCGTACGCATCGTCTTGTCCCACTTGCTCTAGATAGGTATTCCACCATGTTAACGCAGAACCTGTGAAGGTATGCGTAGCGTACTTCACTTTGTCCTCTTCAGTACACTTACTTATGGCAAACACCGATTCGACCTTCTCGGTCCACCGTTTCAATCCGATCTGTCCTTCGGTTCCATCAAATTCCAAAGGTTTGCAGGCAGTGAATTCTTTGTATGTGCATCCTACACAATGTCCTGTACTGCTAGATCCAAGGTTATTGTTGGTATGTAGCGCAGCCTGTACTGCGGCTATGTTTGAAGCTAGAAAAGTACAGAATTCCTCTTCATTCATATTCACGGTGTGTCGAGTAGTCGGTGCCATTTCCTTCAAAATAGTCAAATGGAACAAGTTAATCATACAGAATATTAAGAGTAGTTAATAGTATTTCGTAGCATAATATGAACTCATTTATAAAAGCTTTTTCTTCATATTAGCGTTTTATAAGTTTAAATTCGGGTAGTACCTACCCGTTAAGTTCATACTTAGTAGCTAATATACAATTCAACTACTACAATTCTATATGAAAAACTGATTATAATAATATTTCGCGTTCAAACTTTTACACAATATTTTACAAACTTACAATACCGCTTATTTTACATATAGCATGAAATATAGCACACAATAAATTTGATACAAGATGGTTGTGAAGATAATTCTAGCTAGTACACAAGTCGTTCAGCAAAGGTAATAAAGACACGTAATTCATACGTCCAGAAACAAGTCATGCATTCTGGTTTTACTAGGATTACTTCCCATCCTTGGTCTTGTGGAACATAACCGTTATGGCCATTGATAAGACAGCGTGTTGTAACATCGTCAAAGGGATGAGGGTTACGTAATGTCCAACAGTCCCGTAACAATCTAAAAACCTCATTTCTTACCCCAATTACCGACTTCGTCACTTGTGGAAATGTTTTGTTTAATAGTTGTAGCCCGATGTTCTTGTTCTCACTTTGGTGAGAAGCGAACATTACTAATCCGTAAGCATAACATGCTTCTTTATGTTGCATGTTAGCCACTTTTTCTAAATCACGAAGTCCAATATTCGGATATATTGAGTCAAAATAATTTCTTAACCCATTGCGTAAAATAGCATTTGGGTTCCCCGCAATATATGCGTCAAAGTAAACACATCGTAACTTATGGATTTCCCAATGTGATATCCCCCATCTTTCGAACGAAAGCCATTTATAAACCAAGGCATTCTTGGAACGTTCTTCGAATGTCTTACAAACTGATCTCGCCTTAAATAGTTGTGCCGAAGAATTCTGACCGACTCTAGACAAGATTTCATCAATCATGTCTCCGGGTAGGTCTCTTAAAATATTGGGTTGTCTATCCATTTTGTGTTTTTATACTGTAAAATAGACAAGGGTTAGATTCATAAAAAAAATACTTATTAATACAAGCAATTTTTACATATATCATAAAGCATAAGCACACTATATTACATATATTACACCACACGAATACAACTATCTTATTCCAACTCGCTTGTTTCTTCTTCTTCGGTTTTGGTTCGTTTTGCCAAGTTTCTAGGGATATATGATGTTCCCCTAATACGAGCCGTCGTTTTCCACATTGGTTTAGAAAAACCTGGTGGTTTAGAGGTTCCCGGGTCATTGTTACAACTTAAGGACTTCGGGGGTTGACGATACATATAAAGTTCATCGGGATTGGAATTAGATTTCTCTATTTTTATGCCCTTTCCCTTATTATTTTCTTTTGCCTTTTTAAATTCAGTTGGGGTAATTTCTATAACATCATCGGAATTCTCGTCGGAATCCGATTCATCGGAGAATTGGTAATCCTCCCAATATTTTGCTTCCTTGGCGGAAACACCATTGACCATAATTAACCTTGGTCAGTTGGTTGAGGATTTTCTTTTACTTAACCGTTTTATTATTTCCCCCACCGGTTCTATTTCTTCATCCGGTTCCGATTCTTCTTCCGGTTCCGATTCTTCTTCCGGTTCCGACTCTTCTTCCGGTTCCTCTTCGGGAACTTGTGAATCAGTCCACGAATTATTCCAATTTACATTTGACTCTTCATTATTATTAGGTGAGTCAATGGGACTTGTTCTAGAGGTAGACATCTATCACATAATATCAAACGCGTTAAGAGATTAATATATCACATAATATTCACATGTTAAAAATATATAGTTTCCAACAAAATTTGTTAAGCAATCATTTTTCAAGTAAACACGGTCGAAGTCCAGACTCACTAATGCATCCTAACAAACTCGATAAGACACACTAATGCAAAATTCTGGTTCTCTAAGACCAACGCTCGGATACCAACTGAAATGTACCGTTCTTATTGATTAAAAACGTTCCATATTAATTGATTTCGTTGCGAGGTTTTGACCTCTATATGAGATGTTTTTCAAAGACTGCATTCATTTTAAAACAAACCATAACCTTTATTTCATCAATAAAGGTTTAAAAAGCTTTACGTAGATTATCAAATAATGATAATCTAAAATATCCTGTTTACACACGACCATTACATAATGGTTTACAATACAAATATGTTACAACAAAATAAGTTTCTTGAATGCAGTTTTTACACAATATCATACAAGCATGGACTCCAAATCTCGTCCTTATTCAAGTATGCGACAGCGGAAGCTCTTAATAATCACCTGAGAATAAACATGCTTAAAACGTCAACAAAAATGTTGGTGAGCTATAGGTTTAACCTATATATATCAAATCATAATAATAGACCACAAGATTTCATATTTCAATACACATCCCATACATAGAGATAAAAATCATTCATATGGTGAACACCTGGTAACTGACATTAACAAGATGCATATTTAAGAATATCCCCATCATTCCGGGACACCCTTCGGATATGATATAAATTTCGAAGTACTAAAGCATCCGGTACTTTGGATGGGGTTTGTTAGGCCCAATAGATCTATCTTTAGGATTCGCGTCAATTAGGGTGTCTGTTCCCTAATTCTTAGATTACCAGACTTAATAAAAAGGGGCATATTCGATTTCGATAATTCAACCATAGAATGTAGTTTCACGTACTTGTGTCTATTTTGTAAATCATTTATAAAACCTGCATGTATTCTCATCCCAAAAATATTAGACTTTAAAAGTGGGACTATAACTCACTTTCACAGATTTTTACTTCGTCGGGAAGTAAGACTTGGCCACTGGTTGATTCACGAACCTATAACAATATATACATATATATCAAAGTATGTTCAAAATATATTTACAACACTTTTAATATATTTTGATGTTTTAAGTTTATTAAGTCAGCTGTCCTCGTTAGTAACCTACAACTAGTTGTCCACAGTTAGATGTACAGAAATAAATCGATAAATATTATCTTGAATCAATCCACGACCCAGTGTATACGTATCTCAGTATTGATCACAACTCAAACTATATATATTTTGGAATCAACCTCAACCCTGTATAGCTAACTCCAACATTCACATATAGAGTGTCTATGGTTGTTCCGAAATATATATAGATGTGTCGACATGATAGGTCGAAACATTGTATACGTGTCTATGGTATCTCAAGATTACATAATATACAATACAAGTTGATTAAGTTATGGTTGGAATAGATTTGTTACCAATTTTCACGTAGCTAAAATGAGAAAAATTATCCAATCTTGTTTTACCCATAACTTCTACATTTTAAATCCGTTTTGAGTGAATCAAATTGCTATGGTTTCATATTGAACTCTATTTTATGAATCTATACAGAAAAAGTATAGGTTTATAGTCGGAAAAATAAGTTAAAAGTCGTTTTTGTAAAGGTAGTCATTTCAGTCGAAAGAACGACGTCTAGATGACCATTTTAGAAAACATACTTCCACTTTGAGTTTAACCATAATTTTTTGATATAGTTTCATGTTCATAATAAAAATCATTTTCTCAGAATAACAACTTTTAAATCAAATTTTATCATAGTTTTTAATTAACTAACCCAAAACAGCCCGCGGTGTTACTACGACGGCGTAAATCCGGTTTTACGGTGTTTTTCGTGTTTCCAGGTTTTAAATCATTAAGTTAGTATATCATATAGATATAGAACATGTGTTTAGTTGATTTTAAAAGTCAAGTTAGAAGGATTAACTTTTGTTTGCGAACAAGTTTAGAATTAACTAAACTATGTTCTAGTGATTACAAGTTTAAACTTTCGAATAAGATAGCTTTATATGTATGAATTGAATGATGTTATGAACATCATTACTACCTTAAGTTCCTTGGATAAACCTACTGGAAAAGATAAAAATGGATCTAGCTTCAACGGATCCTTAGATGGCTCGAAGTTCTTGAAGCAGAATCATGACACGAAAACAAGTTCAAGTAAGATCATCACTTGAAATAAGATTGTTATAATTATAGAAATTGAACCAAAGTTTGAATATGATTATTACCTTGTATTAGAATGATAACCTACTGTAAGAAACAAAGATTTCTTGAGGTTGGATGATCACCTTACAAGATTGGAAGTGAGCTAGCAAACTTGAAAGTATTCTTGATTTTATGTAACCAGAACTTGTAGAATTTATGAAGAACACTTAGAACTTGAAGATAGAACTTGAGAGAGATCAATTAGATGAATAAAATTGAAGAATGAAAGTGTTTGTAGGTGTTTTTGGTCGTTGGTGTATGGATTAGATATAAAGGATATGTAATTTTGTTTTCATGTAAATAAGTCATGAATGATTACTCATATTTTTGTAATTTTATGAGATATTTCATGCTAGTTGCCAAATGATGGTTCCCACATGTGTTAGGTGACTCACATGGGCTGCTAAGAGCTGATCATTTGAGTGTATATACCAATAGTACATACATCTAAAAGCTGTGTATTGTACGAGTACGAATACGGGTGCATACGAGTAGAATTGTTGATGAAACTGAACGAGGATGTAATTGTAAGCATTTTTGTTAAGTAGAAGTATTTTGATAAGTGTATTGAAGTCTTTCAAAAGTGTATAAATACATATTAAAACACTACATGTATATACATTTTAACTGAGTCGTTAAGTCATCGTTAGTCGTTACATGTAAGTGTTGTTTTGAAACCTTTAGGTTAACGATCTTGTTAAATGTTGTTAACCCAATGTTTATAATATCAAATGAGATTTTAAATTATTATATTATCATGATATTATCATGTATGAATATCTCTTAATATGATATATATACATTAAATGTCTTTACAACGATAATCGTTACATATATGTCTCGTTTAAAAATCATTAAGTTAGTAGTCTTGTTTTTACATATGTAGTTCATTGTTAATATACTTAATGATATGTTTACTTATCATAGTATCATGTTAATTATATATATATATATATATATATATATATATATATATATATATATATATATATATATTCATATATATGTCATCATATAGTTTTTACAAGTTTTAACGTTCGTGAATCACCGGTCAACTTGGGTGGTCAATTGTCTATATGAAACATATTTCAATTAATCAAGTTTTAACAAGTTTGATTGCTTAACATGTTGGAAACATTTAATCATGTAAATATCAATCTCAATTAATATATATAAACATGGAAAAGTTTGGGTCACTACAGTGACGACCCGGAAATTTCCGACCAAATTTAAACTTGATCTTTATATGTCCCGACACGATAAGCAAAGTCTGTAATAGTGAGTCTTAAAAAGTTTTGGAATGATATTCATGTAATCAATTACCCTTTAACTATGCCTGACGACTCACGAACAATTGTTTACAAATAAATGTGTGTATATATATATATATATATATATATATATATATATATATATATATATATATATATATATAATTATATATAATAATGTGAAATAATAAAATACAAAATTATTCATTAGAATTAAAAATATAAAATAATAAACAGACTAATTAAGTTACTATTGAGATAAGTATATATGGTTATACAAGTGATATTATTATGAATCTATATATATATATATATATATATATATATATATATATATATATATATATATATATATATATATATATATATATATATATATATTACAATTCAATAATAATTATCAATAGAACTCATATATACATATACATATATATTACAATTCAATAATAATTATCAATAGAACTCATATATACATATATATATATATATATATATATATATATATATATATATATATATATATATATATATATATATATATATATATATATATATGTATATATATGTATATATGTATATATATATATATATGTATATATATATATATTAATATTAAATATTTAATAAATGTTATCATATATTATATGATATAAAATTACATAGTTAAATAAATTATAATATATGTATTAAAGGTAATTAAAAGTTAGAATATAATTATTATATAAATATTGTTATTATTACATTCAATATTAAAATAAATATTAATGTAAAACTAATATCAGTATTATGAACATTATTATATATAGATATAAACTTTAGTACGTTTAAGTTGTTATATTATTATTACATTCATTATTATTATTAATATCAATACTTGTACTATAAATATTAATAAAGTTTATAATATCAAATTTTGATACATTATTTGTTATAGTACCATTATTATTAATAATATTGTTAACATTGTTAATATCATTATTATGATAATTAATAGAAAAATTATAATTATTATTATTATTATGATTACTATCATAATTATTAATAAACTTTATAAATTTTTATTATTATTACTTTTATCATTAGACTTATTGTTATTGAATTTATTTTGATATTATTATTATTATTAGTATTTTTATAATAATATTAATATTATTAGTATTAATTAATTGTTAATATTAATTAAAGATAATTAAAAAACAATTACGCGTAAAATCTGTTTACCATCACAATTGAGCTGTTGTAATTTTTGTTTTGTGTCTCCAATCCGTTTCACATCGGTATCAAGCGTACCAATTTATATTCAATTACGATCTACTTTTATATTTTTTATTTATTTTGTTGTACTGAACGAATCTGTAATGTCGATCCAATCTGAGCTATAAAACAAATGAGAACGATTCCTAATACTGTAGTAATTATTGATTATCACTTTATATATGTAGATTACTGCAATTGTGAATGAAAAACAAAAAAAAAAAATAACAACTTACAGCTCGCCTGCCCTGTTCCTGGTTCATCTTTCCAAACGTTCGATTTCACAACTAATTTCAAAAACTAAAAATGCAGAAAGGATCCAATTCATGTTTTGATTCTATCTGCAAAGTTTCAAAAGTCAATTCCTTATATTGAGTTCTAATTTCGAAGTCAAATTTTAATCTTCAAAAGTCAACAATTTTGTTCTTCGTGAAATTCAGGTTCGTTTTAATGATTTTGTTTCAAATTAAGGATTCATACAGTTTATATGAACGATTTAGAACCTAATTCATGTTGCAACCTTTGTCTGAAACCGATTAAAAATCAAAAATCAATATTAGAGTTGTTTTGCTCTTCGCTAACAGCAGACGGGTTTAAATTTTTTTTTCTGTTAAATTAATTTCACAATTACAACTCGTTTTCTGTTTCGTTTATAATTATCAAAACAAATAAATTATAGCTTATTACAATTTAAGATTCCCTAGTCGACTTGAAAATTTGAAGAAGAAGAAGTAAATACGGATACAGTGTATAAAGCTTTTAATCTATGATATAAAACAGAAAAGTAACAGATGGGTCGATGGTTGGGTGTGTTTGTGTGTAACTGAGAGGTCTCGGGTTCGATCCTCACTTGGTGCATTCTTTTTATTAAAGACTTTTAAAGGTAGCTTTCCTTTTAAAATTTATGATTATTATTATTATTATTATTATTATTATTATTATTATTATTATTATTATTATTATTATTATTATTATTATTATTATATTGTTATTGTTATTGCTATTATTAATAATTACAATTGTTATTATACATATTAAGATTAATAATATAATTAGTATTATTATTAATATTATTATCATTATTATTACTAGTATTATTATTTGTAAATTAATTAGCATTATCATTATTAATATCATACTTATTATTAATATTATTACTACTGTATTATTATTGTTAGTATTATTATTATGATTTTAAAGGATATTAAAAATGTTAATAACAAAAATATATAATAAAAGATGATATGATAAAGATTTTAGAAACTAGTTATAATTATACGAATACATGTAAAAATTATGATTATAGTTACAAATTAATGTTAAGAAGCTATAGGCATTAGTATAGAAATTTAACACGAAGATTATGATTATTATGAGTAGGAATATAATGGTTTTAATAATAGTATTATGATTGTAACAACCCAAACCAACCCGCGATTAAACCGTGTAAAATTACAAACAAAAATTTTTTTTTGCTGAACTGCCACCTGGCGCGGCGCGCCAAACCTGACTGTCCGGAAAGTCTTTAAATGCGAAAATGTTTGACTAGTTCCCGGCGTATTTAGACAAAACGCTTTTAACCGCATGTTCAATATAATAAAACTAGCGCGTTCCATTAATAAAATTATGTTTACGAAGCGGGGCCCACATCGACCCAAATTACCCTTTAAGTATCGAAATACAATTTTCGACCATAAGACTTTTAATACAAAACAAAGCCGAGCATGGCGATTGGGGATACGCTACCCAATCCTAATAAATCCAAAAGCAAGCCTTCTACGCAAACTATGCAAGTCCTCTAATCCTCACGCTTATCCGAGCCACCATCCGCATGCAATCTATAAAAAGAGTCAACAACGAGAGGGTAAGCTAATGCTTAGTGAATGATAATATACTACATACATATATATGTATAAAATGGACACGCCACAAAATAACAAATACCGCATACCGAGGCATCCATATAAGGCACTACACTAAGCATACCGTACGATCTCTAAGCAACGAGCTAAAGATACAATAACAATATAAGTTCACCAACGACGATGTGAACAACGCCAAATAGCTACACCCGGAGGGTTAGCTACAACACAACAATACATTAATATATAACAATATAAACGAACAAGGTTAACACCTTAACCCAATACCGAGAACCAAATACCATAATGAAGATTGGCCGAACTACACGAGCCTTAGTAATCCGAAACCACACGAGATTACTATCTTCACAACATCGAGGTTGGCCGAACTACACGAGCCTTAGTAATCCGAAACCACACGAGATTACTACCTCAATAAGATGACCGAACTACACGAGTCACCATGAATCCGAACTACACGAGATTCATTTTTGATAAGATGACCGAACTACACGCGTCATCGTGAATCCGAACTACACGTGATTCACTTCTCCAACTCAAAACCCTTCGCCATTGGGGTTATATCATCCACATCACAACCACGTGTGATAGTGTACACACAAAACGTGTACCACGCCAAAGGTGGTCAACCAAAACGCACAACCGTGCCAATTGGATCTAAACGCAAGTCTATCAAATCCATCTATATGTGAAGTGAGCTCTATAGCCGAGAATCACTTCACCCGACCCGCACCCATCCTACACATACATATGCACATAGGATATTATCACTCACCTTGAAGTCTTGAAGAGTGCTTCCAAGTAATCCGCAACTCGCCAATGGAAAGTACCTAATCCATTATCACAATTACAACATTACACTTAGAGTGGATTCACAATTCAACCCAATTCAACCATTAGTGCAATTTCGACCCAAATGCACTTCCAAGCACAAACCGTGCCCAAACTAACCCATAATCACTAACACAAGTGAGAATGGTCCCAATATGTCAATTAAACTCTAACTCAAGTGTTAAACACGTGTCATACCCATTTTGACACTTAAACCCTAATTTTGACCCATAAAGGTCAAAATCTCATCCTTTACAAGTTTTGACACCTAAACACATTTAACTCGGTTCTATACTTCAACTTAATCCATTTTAAGTTTATAAACCGCATTAAATCGCCAATTGGGTCATAATCACCACCAAACCCTAATTTGACCCAAAGTCAAAGTTAGTCAACAAAATAACCTAAATGGGTTCCAATACTTCAATAATCACTATACCTAGTGATTAAACTCCAAACCAAAGCCTAATCAAGGCCAAATCGTCATCCAACCCAAAACCCGCTAAGTGACAAGAATAACTAGTCACCATAAATCCATTTCATCACCTAAAAGGGTTACACAACAATTTAACTCAAAACCCTAACTTGAATATCAAATCAAATAAATGAAATTCGGAGTTTGAGCTTACCAATACCACCACAACGTAGCTAGGAACGAAAGGAACGACTTTAAAACCTGAGACTTTGAACGATTCGAGCTTCTTCTTCACCAAAACCTCAAATCTCTCTCTAGACCTCTCTCTCTCTCTCTAAGAATGGATGAAGATGATGAATGGATGTGAAATGATCCAAAGTTAGATCTAAACCAACTGATATGGCTCACAAATCCGGCCCCAAGTGAATTTACCAAATTACCCTTCATTTAAAATAATTAAAAATAAAGGATTCTGTCAGCGCGATTCGGCGCGGCGCGCACCAGACCCGCGCGGCGCGCAAGTAGTCAGTTTCAGGTTCTTTTGCTTTTTAACTAAATATAAATATTAAACGAAGCCCGTTCTCGTATGTCTTTTATAAACAAGTATACAAAATAAATATTCGGGTCTTACAACTCTCCCCCACTTAAACTCGATCACGTCCTCGTGATCCTCGTCACTTAACCAAACGGACCCCACTTACGGTCCTAGACATAAGTTCCAATCCGAC
Organism: Rutidosis leptorrhynchoides; assembly: GCF_046630445.1. NCBI lineage: Eukaryota > Viridiplantae > Streptophyta > Magnoliopsida > Asterales > Asteraceae > Rutidosis > Rutidosis leptorrhynchoides. Next base: position 12,688,753 of record NC_092339.1, read on the forward strand.
TTTCCTAGGCAACTCTTCCCAATGAATCACCTCTAACAACCAAAATCGTCACACGCGATTTAACAAATCACAATCCGAGCACTAAAACCATGTTCAATCCCTCACATCGGGAAACTCAATCAATCTCGAACCGAGATATCAACCCTATAGTGTACCCTTTCTAAGTACAATGCTAAAAACAACCAAATATCGACCTAAGGTCAACAACCTGAAATGATGAAGACCGAACCAAACGAATCCTTACGGATAACACCAATCACTAAACATCCCTTGTAGTGCGCAATACGACCAATACGCAACTACCGTAACATCATAACAAACGGTCAAAACCGATAGCGCCCAAAACGATCATGGCAACGCTAGATCCCAAGGTGTACAAAATCGACTATCGTCACACCCGTAACAACATGTGAGCGAAACACGGCTATCGCATCACTAAATCATACAACATGGTCCTCACGACCCCACCATCGGTGTATAAACAACCGATAGTTCCCACAACATGGTCCTTACGACCCCACCATTAGTGCATAAAACAACCAATAGATCACACCACATGAAGGCTGGCCGAAAACACACGCGCCTTAGTGAATCCGAACTACACGCGACTCACTACCTTCACCACAACACAATCGAGAATGGCCGAACTACACGCGCCATAGTGAATCCGAACTACACGAGAGTCACTATCCCAGAGGAATGACCGAACTACACGAGTCAATTGTGAATCCGAACTACACGAGATTCACTCCTCAATACAATGACCGAAACTACACGAGTCATTCATGAATCCGAACTACACGAGATTCACTTCCACAACATCGAGGTTGGCCGAACTACACGAGCCTTAGTAATCTGAAACCACACGAGATTACTACCTCAATAAGATGACCGAACTACACGAGTCACCATGAATCCGAACTACACGAGATTCATTCCAATAAGATGACCGAACTACACGCGTCATCGTGAATCCGAAACCACACGCGATTCACAATCTCAACATAGGAATGGTACTCGCATTTCCCACCGGTACTCGCATTTCCCGATAGTGTTACACCATACCGACATAACACTACTCCCTTGATGAAGTCAGCGGACCCCGAAGGTCATGCTCCACCAATCACAACACCGGATGAAGTCAGCGGACCCGAAGATCATGCTTCACCGATCACAACACCGGATGAAGTCAGCGGACCCGAAGATCATGCTTCACCGATATAACACCACGCTCATGATGAAGTCAGCGGACCCCGAAAGTCATGCTCCACCAATCACATATTCCCATGATGAAGTCAGCGGACCCTAAAGATCATGCTTCATCAAACAACCATACCATAATCGAGCAAGAACCACCTATACCAAACATAGGTACAAAACAATAATTCTCTAAAAGAGAATCCGACACACACATCCCTTAACCGAGGGATTTCACCTTGCTTACCAAACACGTCCATTATCTCTCAACGAGATTTACCACATTACCACCTCGGTGATAATTCAAATCCAAACCATAAGTACAATTTATCCGAAATTGTATTCTACCACAGATCGACCGAAACCAGGTCTCGACAACATCTTCCGGATCTACCAAAAGCATCATCCGAAATCTCACACTAACACTTCCTCGTGCGGGAGTGTAACTCCCCCACTTGGAACCACGTTCCATATCCAAAACTCGTACAACCGCACAATGCTACCACATGTAGACTTTACCAACGATTGGGCTCACACGACCCATTACCACATCTTGCTCCAACCTTGAGCACACGAAGGATTTTAACCAACCCTTAAACACTTTGTACGAAAAGTGTACCGCAACACAATCGGAGTCGAACACCACGCTAGTAGGTATAAAAGAGGCACCTAATGTCGCGTCATAAAGACTCCATTACCAACACACATCGAGATTTAAAACACTCGATCACAAGGGTTCCAACCAACCGACGAACCTCATGATTCGTCACTTCAACATCAAAGCGAACATGCGCTTAACAACCAAACACGAAAACCATTTCCGTGGCTTGGTAGAAATGTTTCCCAAATACTAAGGAATGCTTGGTTGCACCAAGTCTTACGCCCTTCGCTCGTCAATCAATCATCAACATAGGGTACTTCCATTAGGAACGTCACCCATAGCATAACATGCACAACAAAGGCACGCAACTCAACTCAAACGACATTTAATAAATAATCAAAAGACATATTTATCAAAATTAAACGTACCTTAACGTCTCCTGGCCGCACCCGTCCCCGCTAACTTGGGACATTCTGACTTACGATGTCCTTCTTTTTGGCAATTCAAGCACACCATACCATCACCCTTTGGTACCGAACATTCCCAAGACTTGTGACCCCTCACGCCACAATTGTAACATCTAGCCGCACTAGAATCCGACATACCCGTTCGCGTACCACCCGTGCTCACACTCGGACCCTTAGCCCTCTTACTCGGAGCACCATAACAAACGACCCTTCGCTCACTTGAAGGTTCACCCTTTTTCGATCGTGAATACGACTCGAAACCTCTAGCCAAGTCGAATAATTCCGAAAACGATTTCGCTTGACCCCGGCTAATTTTACTTTTCAAGTCATCATTCAAGGTCCGATAGAAATCTCCCATCAACAAACGATCATTCCCCAAATACTCCGGACAAAAACGAGCCTTCGCCATAAAGGTCGTCTTGAGAGTACTCAAATCCATAGATCCTTGTCGCAAATTTCGCAACTCATTACGCAATTCCCACAAATCGGCCGAAGTCCGGAACTCCTCGAAGAATTCCTCCTTAAAGTCGTCCCACGATAAAGCCATAAACGTCTCGCCACCGACAAGATCAATCTTACCATCCAACCAATCCCTTGCCCTACCCCGCAACAAACTCGTAGCGAGTCTCGTCTTTCTCTCGGGAGGGCAATCGATAGTACGGAAACACCCTTCGACGTCCGAAATCCAAGTTGTGCTTATCAAAGGATCCGGCTTTCCGTCATACATCGGGGGTTTAGTCCTCATGAAGCTCTTAAGATAACGCTCCATTTCACCACTACTTTGAAGTTCGGAATACCTCCTTTCCATTCTTTCTTCTAACGCACCCATTTGCTCCGCAACGGCGACCGTAACCCTAGTGTTAAACTTCGCGTCATTCGCCTCGGTCTCGTTTCGCGTCGTCATTCTAAAGAATGCAAAACGATTAGTCCACGAACGTGTAAAACCGTACGCACGACACAGCCCCATCTTGCTAAACACTCATCGTACATCACTTGTTAGACACGATTTGCACCCGTAATAAGGTTTGCAAGTTCTTATTACGCACACATGCCGCATCGACTCGTTAGTACAACGACCGTCTCGCTCGATGATATACACAAACACAACCAAAATTCTACGCGGTACAAACACACGCGAGAATTATTATCACAGCACAATAGCATATTAATAATATCCGCATTACTAATATAAATGTTAGTCAACCTATAAACAAGGCACTAACTAAACCCATTCCGACCCGTAATCCTACAAGTCCCGCAACAATTTAAGCACACACAAGTCTAAGTCTAGGCACCTATCTCAAGTCACCTAAATCCCTTAGACCATGCTCTGATACCACTTGTAACAACCCAAACCAACCCGCGATTAAACCGTGTAAAATTACAAACAAACAAAAAATTTGCTGAACTGCCACCTGGCGCGGCGCGCCATATAGGCCGCGCGGTGCGCCAAGCCTGACTGTCCGGAAAGTCTTTAAATGCGAAAATGTTTGACTAGTTCCCGGCGTATTTAGACAAAACGCTTTTAACCGCATGTTCAATATAATAAAACTAGCGCGTTCCATTAATAAAATTATGTTTACGAAGCGGGGCCCACATCGACCCAAATTACCCTTTAAGTATCGAAATACAATTTTCGACCATAAGACTTTTAATACAAAACAAAGCCGAGCATGGCGATTGGGGATACGCTACCCAATCCTAATAAATCCAAAAGCAAGCCTTCTACGCAAACTATGCAAGTCCTCTAATCCTCACGCTTATCCGAGCCACCATCCGCATGCAATCTATAAAAAGAGTCAACAACGAGAGGGTAAGCTAATGCTTAGTGAATGATAATATACTACATACATATATATGTATAAAATGGACACGCCAAAAAATAACAAATACCGCATACCGAGGCATCCATATAAGGCACTACACTAAGCATACCGTACGATCTCTAAGCAACGAGCTAAAGATACAATAACAATATAAGTTCACCAACGACGATGTGAACAACGCCAAATAGCTACACCCGGAGGGTTAGCTACAACACAACAATACATTAATATATAACAATATAAACGAACAAGGTTAACACCTTAACCCAATACCGAGAACCAAATACCACAATGAAGATTGGCCGAACTACACGAGCCTTAGTAATCCGAAACCACACGAGATTACTATCTTCACAACATCGAGGTTGGCCGAACTACACGAGCCTTAGTAATCCGAAACCACACGAGATTACTACCTCAATAAGATGACCGAACTACACGAGTCACCATGAATCCGAACTACACGAGATTCATTTTTGATAAGATGACCGAACTACACGCATCATCGTGAATCCGAACTACACGCGATTCACTTCTCCAACTCAAAACCCTTCGCCATTGGGGTTATATCATCCACATCACAACCACGTGTGATAGTGTACACACAAAACGTGTACCACGCCAAAGGTGGTCAACCAAAATGCACAACCGTGCCAATTGGATCTAAACGCAAGTCTATCAAATCCATCTATATGTGAAGTGAGCTCTATAGCCGAGAATCACTTCACCCGACCCGCACCCATCCTACACATACATATGCACATAGGATATTATCACTCACCTTGAAGTCTTGAAGAGTGCTTCCAAGTAATCCGCAACTCGCCAATGGAAAGTACCTAATCCATTATCACAATTACAACATTACACTTAGAGTGGATTCACAATTCAACCCAATTCAACCATTAGTGCAATTTCGACCCAAATGCACTTCCAAGCACAAACCGTGCCCAAACTAACCCATAATCACTAACACAAGTGAGAATGGTCCCAATATGTCAATTAAACTCGAACTCAAGTGTTAAACACGTGTCATACCCATTTTGACACTTAAACCCTAATTTTGACCCATAAAGGTCAAAATCTCATCCTTTACAAGTTTTGACACCTAAACACATTTAACTCGGTTCTATACTTCAACTTAATCCATTATAAGTTTATAAACCGCATTAAATCGCCAATTGTGTCATAATCACCACCAAACCCTAATTTGACCCAAAGTCAAAGTTAGTCAACAAAATAACCTAAATGGGTTCCAATACTTCAATAATCACTATACCTAGTGATTAAACTCCAAACCAAAGCCTAATCAAGGCCAAATCGTCATCCAACCCAAAACCCGCTAAGTGCAAGAATAACTAGTCACCATAAATTCATTTCATCACCTAAAAGGGTTACACAACAATTTAACTCAAAACCCTAACTTGAATATCAAATCAAATAAATGAAATTCGGAGTTTGAGCTTACCAATACCACCACAACGTAGCTAGGAACGAAAGGAATGACTTTAAAACCTGAGACTTTGAACGATTCGAGCTTCTTCTTCACCAAAACCTCAAATCTCTCTCTAGACCTCTCTCTCTCTCTCTAAGAATGGATGAAGATGATGAATGGATGTGAAATGATCCAAAGTTAGATCTAAACCAATTGATATGGCTCACAAATCCGGCCCCAAGTGAATTTACCAAATTACCCTTCATTTAAAATAATTAAAAACAAAGGATTCTGTCAGCGCGATTCGGCGCGGCGCGCACCAGACCCGCGCGGCGCGCAAGTAGTCAGTTTCAGGTTCTTTTGCTTTTTAACTAAATATAAATATTAAACGAAGCCCGTTCTCGTATGTCTTTTATAAACAAGTATACAAAATAAATATTCGGGTCTTACAATGATTATGACAATAAAAGTTTTAAAGATATTACCATTAAGATTAGGAATATATATAAATGTATGGATTTAAAAATTATGGATAAAATTATAATTTAAGTGATTTACTAATTAGTAGTATTATTATTAATAAAATTATCATTATTATTATAGGTACATCATTATTATTATTATCAAAAACTATCCTTTTAAACAGATAAATATTTTGTACATAAAATATACTTATTACATATACTATAATTATTAATATTTCACATAACTAAATAAATCAAACTTACTAATATTATTTATTTAAATACGTACATATAACAAACTATTAAATTTTAATATAACACTAAACAATAATGTATATAAATATATTAATATAATTATATAGATATTAATCATATTAAATATATACACAAATTAAATATATAATGCATAAATTATGATATAATAAATAAATTTGTTCGATTACGATTATGTGTATTAATAAATATATAAATGATATAGGTTCGTGAATCCGAGGCCAACCCTGCATTGTTTAGTATCGTCATATGTATTTTTACTACGAAATACAGTATTGTGAGTTTCATTTGCTCCCTTTTTAAATGCTTTTGCAATATATATTTTTGGGACTGAGAATACATGCACTTTTATAAATGTTTTACGAAATAGACACAAGTAATCGAAACTACATTCTATGGTTGAATTGTTATACCGGATATCGCCCTTGTTGAACTTGTTAGCCTAAGAATTGGTGTTTATTATAATTGCCACCAATTGACGCGAATCCTAAAGATAGATCTATGGGCTTTGACACGCCTCAGTCAGAGAATTTGAACTGCTTTAGTACTTCGATGTTTATATGTTTGGGAATATTCTAGATGCATTTTGTTAATGTCGGTTACCAGGTGTTCAATCCATATGAATAATTTTTGTCTCTATGTATGGGATGTATATTTATGAGAAATGGAAATGAAAATCTTGTGGTCTATTAAAATTATGGAAATGATCGATTATGATAAACTAATGAACTCACCAACCTTTTGGTTGACACTTTAAAGCATGTTTATTCTCAGGTATTAAGAAAATCTTCCGCTGTGCATTTTCTCATTTTAAAGATATTACTTGGAGTCATTCATGGCATATTTCAAAAGACGTTGCATTAGAGTCGTTGAGTTCATCAAGATTGATAATAAGTCATTCATAGTTTGGATATATTATGAGATAGTATGCATGTCTGTCAACTTTCGTCGAAATGAAAGTTTATCTTTTAAAAACGAATGCAATGTTTGTAAAATGTATCACTCAGAGGTCAAATACCTCGCGATGTAATCAACTATTGTGAATCGTTTATAATGTATATGAACGAGTCCTTTCATACGGGGGCCTAATTCCGACTCCGAAGATTTGCGGATCGTTCACTTAATTTAAGAAATAGAAGAAGATGACTCCGAAGTCGAATTGGCACCGTCTATTCCGAGAGTTAGAGGTTACATTCCTGGAGAACGTGAGGTTGCTGCAGAATGTTTGTGGAATGATTATTTTTGTGAGGTGCCAAAATATCCACACACAAAATTTAAAAGGCGTTTCCGTATGCGGATACAATTATTTCTCCGCATAGTGCAAGGTATAACTAATTTCCAAACTGATAATATGCCAGAATATTTTAGTTACATTTCTCAACGTTTTGAGGCTATCGGTATGCCTACATTACAAAAATGTACGTCGGCTATACGCCAATTGACTTATGGAACCGCTCCCGATATGTGGGATGAATATTTGCAAATGAGTGAGCAAACATCAATACTATGTCTAGATTACTTTTGTATGTGTGTTATTACTTTGTACAAAAGTGAATACATGCGATCTCCGAATGCACATGATGTTGCTAGATTATATATTGCACACGAGGAGATACATGGTTTTAGGGGTATGCTCGGGAGTATAGATTGTATGCACTGGGAATGGAGGAATTGTCCTGTTGCTTTAAAAGGACAATACACTCTGGATGATCACAAGAAACCGACCCTTATGCTTGAAGCAATTGCTTCATATGACTTTTGGATTTCACATGTTTTTTTTGGGATGACGGGTTCCAACAATGATATTAACGTTTTGAACCAATCACCTATATTTGATAAACTTAAGAACGGAACATTTTCATCCGCACCATGTAAACTTAAGCTTAACTATGTGGATTTCTGCTGTGATGTATTAAATGTTGTGATTTTAATATAAAAGTCTTCCGCTGTGTTTTAATAAATAAAAAAAAAGGTCGGTGTTACATTTAGGCTTCGAATCAGCCTTTTCAACCGGAGCCTTGCGTTTGCGAGTTTGTTTAACTGTAAAATATTAAAACAGTGAAAAACTGCATGTTAACATCTAGTTGTGACTTTGAAGTAATTTCACTAAATTGCACATTAAAACAAAGAACAATCACATGTGATGGCACTATGTGATTGAAAACCTAACGATTACATTCTGATGACAAAAATTACAATCTGATTACAGAACCCCTAAATTGCACATTAAAACAAAAAACAATCACTTGTGTTGGCATTTGGTAAACATTAAAACAATGAAAAACTGATTACAGGTGATTCTGCTTAAATGGTACATTAAAACAAAAACATCACAGGTAATTCTGCTTTGGCCAATCACAAGTGATTCTGCTTTGCCAATCACATGTGATTAAAACATTAAAACTTTAAAAAACTGATTACAAAAACCCTAAAAGGTACATTAAAACAGAAGCATCACATGTGATTAAAAACACTAACAATTACAATCTGATGGAATTTGGTATTTTTGTAAAAATCACATGTGATTAAAAACCTAACAATTACGTTATGATGGCAAAAATTGTATAGTGAACTTTTCAACAACAAATGTAACTAATACAGGTAAATAACACACATAAAATAATCACAAACAAATCACATGAACACAAAGCACTATATCTCTAAAAACCCAAAAAAAAAAATTAGAAAACACTGAAATAAAACAAACAGTTGATTGATTGCTGAATAAAATATAGAAAGCACAAACAAATCACATGTGATTGTAGAAACACACACGAAGCAATATATCTAAACCAAACAAATCACAGATGAGGTCGATTGTTAACATCTATTTGTAATCACATGTGATTGAAACCACAAAGTGATTGGTAATGCAGAATCACAAGTGATTGGTAATGCAGAATCACAAGTGATGGCATTTGTTAACATCTAAGTAATTTCAACAACAACAAAACTACATGTTAACATCTAATAGCGACTTTCAAGTGATTTCATTGTATAATCACAAGTGATTGAAACCATAGAAATTACAATCTGCTGATAAATATTGTATACAAAAAACCCTAAATGTTACATTAAAACAAAAACAATCACATGTGATGGCATTTGGTAACATCTAAATGATACAACCAACTGATTTTCGTAAAAATCACAGGTGATTAAAAACCCTAACAAATACATTATGATGAAAAAATTGTATACTGATTTTTCAACAACAACAAATGCAACTCATATATTGATAAATAATACACATACAATGATCACAAACAAATCACATGTGATTTGAGAAACAACAAACGAAGCATATATCACTAAAACCCTAAAAAAATTAAAAAAAAAAAAAAAACAAAGGAATAGAACAAACACTTGATTGATTATTCAATAAAACATAGTAAAATTACCCGTAGCTTTGACCGGAGCTTGTTTTTCAGCCTTAGTTTGCTTTTTAGCCGAAGAAGGTTTTTTAGTCGAAGAAGATTTTGAAATCGAAGAATCCTTTGATTTCGCCATTGATGATAGATCAATTACCGATGAATGTTATAAGCTAATGAATTGATTTGATTGTTGATGGCGATTTAGATGATCGTGTTAGAAGAGAAACCCTAGAATGGCGATTGAGAATGAGAGAGTGAACGAGTAGAATGAGAAGAGTGGAATGAGGAATGAACGAGGGTTTGAGTGTAGGTGTAAAAAAATATGCAGTGAATGGACGAAAATGCCCCTCCACCCAAAATTACATATATTTAATCAAGTTAATCTCAGCCATTGATGAGCATCAATCTAAGGGCTGAAATTAATTCCCTCAAACCCAAGATAAAACTTGGACTCAAATGAATATCCTTCAGATCTTAATATATTAATCTCAGTTTCGTATATCGAATCTGTTTAAGTTTGTAGGAAAGTTGCATACGAAACTGAAATAATTATACATATTATCACAAACATAATAATCAGATAGAAAATATGTATAATACATACTCATATTAAGAACTAAAAGATAAGAATGATCTAATCGAATAAACGATGATAGAATGAACCGGGCTTGTGTTTAACACAATTCCCTTAAACAGATTTGACGTCTGTTCCCAGGGTACACCGGTCCGAAGCAGCGTACTGCCGGACTTAACCAATTGCCTGAAAGGAAACCAGAACGGGAAGACCTTGTTGCGGCTAGGAGGAAACTCTAGTCATATAAGAATGCTTATATGATTTTTAATGTCCCTTTATTCAAAGCATAAGTCCTTTATTTATAGTGAAGACCATAGCCTTAGGTTTGTTCCCACAACCGAGTGGGACAAAATACTAAAACTTCTAAATTTTGCACCAAACTAGGAACTTTGATATTCGATATATCATTCACATTTAAACCGTTTTGGACACTCTTTAACTCATATTAAAACCTTCGTCAGGGACAACAAAACTCACTAAATAGTTACAATTATATGTTACTCGAACGTATAATTATTTTTGTCCAAATTTTGGAGAAAACATAAATTTTTATCAAGTTTTTCCAACATATTTGTATAACGACGGATCCACTGAAGGACAACTGTGTCATACACAGTTGTCTCCGGTCACCATAATTCTTTTCTAATGTATGCATATGTATTTGTACAAGTGTCATGAGAAATCCCGATTGTGACATTTCCAATCATGATCGATATTTCTGGAAAATCGCACACATGTCATTTTAAAAAATTTCTTGAAGGCCACAAAACGTCATATTCAATTGTAAAAGGGGATGATTCTTACACACACTTTTTTGATCCTCACACCTATTTTAACCTTTTACTCTTCTAATAATACTCAATTAGTGTGTGAGGATCAAAAAAGTGTGTGTGAGAATCATCCCCCATTGTAAAAACGTATTATTGTATTCAATTTTAAGATATTACTGAGTAAAATTTAGTTGGGCCAACTTAAATATGCTTAAATGTATAAGCTTATTTAATATTTTTTATTTTAAATATAATATAATTATAAATTATAAATCTATTTTATTTTATCATATATGTAGTAATATCTTTATGTTAGTTAAAAGATTTAAAATTTTTTATTTGGTGCTAAGAAGTTAAAATTTCAATAATGATGATAGTCAATGTTCAGTCTTGGCTTGGTCTTAAAGCATTAGTGATAAAAATATATGACGCTGATATAATATTTAAAAAAGTTTAGTTTTTAACGTCACATTAGTAAAGTACTAGTTGTGTGCCGTCGCGCTTCGCTGCGGGCTTTGAGCGACTACGAAGCTGACATTTAAGAATAAAGTTTTTTTATAAATTAGTCACGATTTAGTTATCCCGTTTATGGTATTCGGTTTTAACAATGAGAAGGTCGAATGTGAGCCAATTTGATAGTGACATGAAATGACACAGCTTAGAATGTTTAGGAATAATAAAAGTAAAAAAAAAGTAATATAGGTTACATTTTTTGTGAGAAAAAATAGTGTAAAAAAAATCGAGACAGCGTTGTTGTGCGGGTCTTTAGGAAAAGTTGTAGGGCAAGTAAGGGGATGTAAAAAAAAAAAATCTCTATAGCGTAGAAGTATCCCTTGTGGGTACAACTTTTAAAGGTCAATGTACAAGTGTTTAAAGCTTTGAAGGGGGTACTATTCATCAATAATAGTACCCCAACTTTTTCTAGTAGTATATATTGATAACTAGTAAGTGGCCGTTGGCCCACTTCGTTGGGCCAGAAAATTTGCTACTAAACGAAGTTTGTTAAAAAAAAAAAAGTACTGTAGCGATTTTACTCTAGCGGGTACTTTAGCGGTACTGTTCATTGCTGTCAGCCGTTATATATATTGATAGTTAGTGATAATATGAATATGAATATGAATATGAATTATTAACGTTTTTTTTTAACAATATTAGTAAGTGTTATTTACATAACTAAAAAAGTTGGAATACAATTGAAATTGAAATTGTATTTGTATTAGTATTTATTTAAAGATAATAAAAAAGGTACGACGTAAACCATGGTCCCTCCTAAATCCATTCACCCAAACTCCTGGTTTCTGCCTAACAAACAGACCCTTGTTTTTTCATTCCAACTGCCTAATCTTATTCCTATATATTTTGCTTTAACTCATGCTTCTTCTCTAAATAAGCACAACCCACTTTTTATTACCAAATTATTTAAGGAAGCTTAGTATCCAACTATCCATTGGTTGTTTATTTATTTAATATCATTGTACGTTCATATACATAAAAAAATGTGTAGTGGTGGTGACCATGGAGAATGTAAATATCGAGCCGCGTTCGATGCGGTTCAGATGAAAAAGCAGCAACAGATGTCGTTGGCAAATGCTACTGGACGACCTTCGGATGAGTTGAAACCGGAAAAAAGAGATCAGAAGAGAATTAGGGAACTTGAGAAGGCTGAAAATGTACTTCACTTGATTCTGTGGGGACCTAAGTGATAATACATTTGTTTATCATCTTAAAATAAGGGTTTAGTTTTGGATATATATATATATATATATATATATATATATATATATATATATATATATATATATATATATATATATATATAATAATAATAATAATCTCTTATAAAAGACAATTGTAATGACATCATTAAAATGCCTAAACAAATCAAGAAATAAGTTAATCTTCCACGTGTCTTTTTTTAAATTTATGTGGTGATGTCATTATTAAAATTAATTATCATTAAAATTAAAATTACAATTAATAATTAGGAGATGATACTCACACACCAGTTTTTGATCCATACAAATCTAATTTACTAATATGTTCTTATTTACAATAATAGTGGTTCAACTCCCAAGATAAATGTGAGGATATAATTGTAAGTTTTATGGTAAAAAGTGTAGCGACCCCGTTAAATCGTCAATTGACGGCGTCGACTACTTAGGTCCCGTTGCGTGGTCATAGGTCTTTAACGTGACGTTTGACCAAAGATATGTCGCATTCCTTTCATAAAATAAAGATTGTTTCAAAGTTTATAAGAATTGTTCATCCAAAAGTTACGTTACAAAGTTATAGTTACATGTGAAACCTATGCGACACAGTTTTAAAGAAAGTCAAAAGACGCTCCATGAAATGCATGTATACTCGACATCCAATGCAAGTATCAAATAATGAGCGGAAGCATGTTTCACATAGCGTTCAAAGACCTGAGAAAAACATAGAAATCTGTTAACGAACCACAAGATTTGCAACATTGATAAAATAGTAGTACATTCTAAAAGTTAATATTCACGAGCACCCAATTATCAAGGCTTAACATTCCGTCCGTTGAACCCCATTAATAGTGCTAGAACAACACTGTTTCTCGAAAATATATTTCATCTGTGGACGGTAGCGAACCGTCCGAGATGAGGGTTTGTCAAACCCATATGGCCATACAACATAAGTTCACGCCTACACTTACACACTGCAAGAGTAACTAATGATAATCGAATTGAGGATTTTGTTCTAAACTCGTATGTAGAATGTTTGTTTTCATGTACTTGTGTTCACTTAGTTAAAAGAAGCGTTTATGTTTTCTCATCCCAAAAGTAAGTTCAAAGAGTAAAAAGTGGGACTATGATCTCACCTTGAGTGCAAGAGTAATAAAGTACTTCAACAAGTAACGCGTGCAAAGACAAAGCTAGTCTTGACCTAAACATATAGGTTGTATCAATAACGGTAAACACGATAGGTCAAAGATGTTCAATTAGTCTTATGGCTCGTTACGACTCGATTATGAAGCATGTGAATCAATTTGTCAAGTTTCATGCAATATACAAGTAAAGAATCATGTTAGAAAGATTGCATAATCATTTGGTCAAGTTTGACAAAAAGTCAAACTTTGGTCGGTCAAAGTCAACGAAAAAGTCAACACGTTCGGGTCGGGTCCCGAACTATTTTTTTGAGGTTTTTATTCATATATAAGCATGTTAGAACAAGTCTCATGTGAATCGGAGGTCCATAGCGTGCCAAACATTTTTCTTATTTTGACCAAGGAGGTCAGAACCTGGACACGGCTTATACCGCGCCGCGGCCCACAATTGTCGCGCCGCAACAATACACGGGAGCTGGTACCTGGCCAGTTTCAAATGTTCAAGTCTTGATCCAAAATTCGTTTTAGTACAAAATGCAAACCGTAAACATTTAGAACTCTCACCTTATATCGTTGGAAAACTCTTTTGACAAGAAACACAACTAAACACGTTTCATCAAACAAAAAACATCATTTCCAATAACCGATTTCTCGTCAAGTGATCATTTAAAGTCCATTTTCAAAGTTTCAAGTTCTTGAAATGCATTACTTGATTCGGGAATCCAATCCACACGTGTGATATGCCGTTTCGAAGGTAATTACTCATGCAATACAACTAAACACTTACTAACAACATTTCATGGCATTCAAAGTATCAAAAGTTCATTTCAAGTTCATCAAACCCTAATCAAAATTCACAAAATCACTAATCATGTATTTGAAGTTTTACAAATCAACCTACACATCAAAATGAAGCTAGTGATACTAGTAACACAATTAAAACATGAACTTTAACAATTTAACAACATTTAATCTTCCAAAATCAAAGATTAAGCAAACCCATTTTCAAGTTCATGCTAGTTACTCCAAAACAACAAATCGAGCATACAAGTCATATATTCATGTTAGACTTGAGCCATAGACACTAATTAACAACTTTATAATTCAAAAACATCAAGAACACAAAATCTAGTGATTTTAGAAAGTTACCCAAACGAGATGAAATTGGTATCAAGTCGAAGAGAATGAAGAGAGGATTCCAAATATGTAATTTGTTTTGATGTTAGCCTCCAAATCCGAAATTAGATGATGAATCTTGTTTGAGTTCTTGAGAGAAAAATGGAAGTATGAAAAGAGAGAAAGAGAGAAAATGAGAGGAGGAGGTTGAAGGTTTGACTAGTTGACCTAGTCAAATCTTTGGCCTCTTTGCAAGTTTAGTCCCTCTAGTTCGGGTGCGGGTGCGTGAATTAACCAAACGAATTATTTTGAATTACACGAGAGTACGAGAGATGTTATAATCCAATAACGAAAATATTTTAAGAATGTTAGCTAATGGAGGATACGAATCGAGATACTGAGGATATTATTATTAAAATAAAAAGACGGGCGTTAAAATAATTTAACGGAAAAATGCGAGATGTTACAAAAAATGTGTATGGATCAAAAACTGGTGTGTGAGTATCACCTCTCTCAGTAATTTCATTAAAGTTACTTTAAACACTTGGCAGACTTCTTTCCATTCAAAAGGACTCATTTTACGTTTTAAAATTTATTAATAATTAATAATTATTAATTATTAAATTTAAAATCAAATATTAAAACAATTCCTCCTTTATAGGCGTCGGTTAATTAAAAGACAGATAAAAAGGATACCGAAGCCGTAAAAAGATACGCGCCCCCCCCCCCCCAGTTCAAATCAATCCGTTCATATTTACTAACCTAAACTCTCATCTCCACCACCATCCTCTAAACCATATCTATTCAATTACTTCTGTTTTTTGCTCTTACTCGATGTAAGTTGAGAAATACGATTACATTTCAGAGATTGACAATGTCAAAGGCTCATGGAAATTGGAAGTTAGGGTTCTTAGCATTTGGAAGACGGTGTACGAACTGCAAATGATCGTCATGGATGAAAAGGTACGGAGTATATGTTATTGTATGCTTTTTTTTATTTGTTTTCATATTTTTGTTTGTTTCACCAACAGTCTTGATGCAGTAACATGGTTAAGAAAATGATTTGTGGCAGTGGCTGCAAGATATTTAAATGTTGAGCCGAAATAAGAAGATTTTTGACTACGATTTTGAATTGATATGAACCGTTGTGATGTGTTTAACAAGATCATGGATCTGTTTCTAAGTAATTGAGAGCATATTGTGTTCAAAGTAATTGAGAGCATAGCCATATCTTTGTTTTTGTTTTTTGTTTTTTTTTTTTTTGCTTTATTCTAATTAATATAAGTTACACTTAACCTTTTTTGTTGGATTTGATCTGATTTTTGGTGGCGGTTTTTAAACAGGAAACATGAACATATGAAGTGGGTCACACGCTTGAATGGAGATTTTGTTATTTGTTTAATATATACTAATACTAATTAGCTGTTCAACTATTTTAAACCCGAATTTTTCTATATTTAGAATCATGATGAAAAGTTTATGCTTTAGAGATGATGATGAAGATGATCGAAAACTTATTAATAGCCGTTAAAGTTAAAGGTAACTATCGCATATCTCTCTATGTTCTTATATTCTTACAACTTATTTGTTTTAATCTTTTTTCTTTTTCGAGTTTAGGTTTGTGATTATCTTGGGTCAACAAAGTAGAACAAAAGATATAAACTTTAAGTTGTCTTCTTAAAATAGGTCAACGTATGGGCCATTGAACATTACTTCTAACATTGCTTTTCATTTTGATCATTTGTTATGAGTCTGTATTGCATGCATATTGATTGTTTGAAGAAACGCCAAAGTAGCTGATTTTGGACTTGCTACTAGAATCTTAGAAGAGCTATGTGACTACAAGAGTGATGGTGAGATTTGGGTTAGTATGTGACTACATTCCGATGAGTTTCCTTTCCGTTGAGTAACTATTTCATTGGTATATTAGAGCAATTTGAACCTACATTTACAATTATCAAATTTGTTTGCTGTAATGATATTTATAGTTGATGTTAGAGTTTTATATTGTTGGTTTATTCAAAACTATGATTTTATTTTCCTTTATTTGGAATTCAATACTATATACATTACAATTTATAATTTCATTATTATAGAAAATTTAAAACTATAAGTCTTAAAAATAGTGATGGATGTAGTGGCGTTTTAGTCATATGAAGTTTTCAAGATGGACTAATCCTTATGAATTCTAAAAGCTCAAATGGGTAAAAATATTCTTAAATTTTATATACACTTTTTGAATTTAGTTTAGAATAGATTTAGTTTAAATATACAATTTTGACCCATAATCTGTTTTTAGAATCCAAAAACAATTTAGAAAAGCAGTTCTGATAATGACCCAAAATAAAAAATTTGTTACGGGTTGATTCATTTGATTAAAAATTTGAATTCTTAACTGCTATTCTTTCTTCAGGTATTGAACATGGCATGTGTTGTATGTATGCGTGCAGTTTATATTAAAATGATGTTGGGGTGATATGTGATTGTTATGGTATATTAAAATGATGTTGGGGTGATATGTGATTGTTATGGTAGTTTGGTCACGTTTGTGATGTGAGAATATTTTGGTTAGGACATGTTGATTTTTCAAAGTTTTGGGTGGACATGTTGTGATTTGCTTGAATTTTCAGTATTTATGCAGTTTGACCAAATTCGTGGTTTTGGTCACTTTGAAAATTATAGTTTGATCAAGAGTGATAGTTGGGGTCTGAAGATGGGAGAGATAGAAAGATCCGAAGAGAAGACGTAAAGACTTACATAGATGTTTTGTTCTATATCACATATGTGTCCCTCTTCGACGGATTTATTATTGATATAAGAAATGACATTCTATATTTGTTTCTTCTTAGATTCATGTATAATTTGTTCGAATCTCTTTACCATCTTCTAAATTCATATCATCAGGTCAATTGCTACTTACTTCGACTTGAAAGTTGCACCTGAAATTGGATTTATTACAAAAAATTACTAATATTGCAACTCGGTGACATTTTATCTTACATAAATTTTTTTTTTTTATCAAACCCGTGTAATCACGGATCATTAACTAGTATATATATATATATATATATATACCAATGAAATTAAAATATAAATATATTGCTAATGTTTGATATTTTATTGTTCACTAGTATATCATACTTTTATTAAGGATATATATAAAATAAATAAGATATATTTTTTAAATTAAGCCTTAGAGTTTTCATCGTATTAATTATTATATTAAATATTGAATTAGCTATTAATATAATAATATGTATGTATAGTCAAGGTTGAAAAAGACGCGAGACGGGGCCGAAACGGTAGCGACCTCAAAACATTGCAACAGAAAAAACGGGGCCGAGACCGGGTCGAAACGGATGTTGACTAATGTTGACTTTTATATATATAAATATATATTTATATATATTTTAGAGCTAAAAAACTTTCGTTGACAATTTTGTACCTATAATTGCTATTAGTGTTAATATAATACAAAATGTAATACTAAACTAAGTCAATTTTGATTGATTTGACCGACTTATGACCGATTTTAACAGAATTTCTGACTTCTGACCGGCGTTGACCCAATTTTTCCTGCATTTGACCTGACTTTTGACCGTTGACCGGCTTATAAGAAAACGGGACGGGGTCGAAACGGTTTAGTCACCAAAACGCCGCAACGAGCGTCGCAACGGACGCAACGGACGCCGTTTACAACAGTGTGTATAGTACTACTTAATAGTAATAGTAATTTGTAAAATAATTCTCAAAAATATCTTAGTGACAAAAATAAGATATAATAATACCATATTATGAAATTTTGGTAATATTAAAGCGTGCTGCGGGGATAGCTCAGTTGGGAGAGCGTCAGACTGAAGATCTGAAGGTCAGGTGTTCGATCCACCTTCACCGCATTTTATTGTCTTTTTAAGCTTAAAAGAGCTCCTGAGTCCTGAATTATTTACTTTTATAAAGACAAATCTTTGTTCTTTGAATAATAAAGCACAGGATAAAATATAGATAGAAAAAGAGCTGCTGAATTATTACTTTTATAAAGACAAATCTTTGATTTTTTATGATAAATACTAAAGCACAGAAATACAGGATAAAATATAGATATAGATAGAAAGAATATGAAATGGAGATATGAGAATATTTTGGAGTGAACTGATTGGTTCATCTGAAATTGCTATTTTTCACCAAACCACAATACAATATGAACCACAAATATGCATATTCAATATGCCTATACACACCGCATTTTATTGTCTTTTTAAGCTTAAAAGAGCTCCTGAGTCCTGAATTATTTACTTTTATAAAGACAAATCTTTGTTCTTTGAATAATAAAGCACAGGATAAAATATAGATAGAAAAAGAGCTGCTGAATTATTACTTTTATAAAGACAAATCTTTGATTTTTTATGATAAATACTAAAGCACAGGAATACAGGATAAAATATAGATATAGATAGAAAGAATATGAAATGGAGATATGAGAATATTTTGGAGTGAACTGATTGGTTCATCTGAAATTGCTATTTTTCACCAAACCACAATACAATATGAACCACGAATATGCATATTCAATATGCCTATACATACTGCCCATTTGCACACCTTCATTCTCAAACTCTTTGAAGAAGCTTCCATATCTATCAATAATAACATCCATGGCTGCAACTTCTGGTAGCTCCATCACTGTGGTTAAAGCCACACCATTCTTGGGTCAAACCAGAAGCTCCAATGTCAACTCACTTAGAGATTCTGTTACTATAGTCAATGGCAAGTTCACAATGGTATTAATCTATCTTTCTCTATATAAAGATACATTTATTTTGAATCAACTTGTCACACTTATTCGTTTGGTTCAAAGCCGGAGCCCAAATCTTCTCAGAAGGTGGACTAGACTACTTGGGTAACCCCAACTTAGTCCATGCCCAAAGCATATTAGCAGTGCTCGGTTTTCAAGTGATCCTAATGGGCCTCGTCGAAGGGTTCCGCATTCATGGACTTGAGGGTGTTGGAGATGGTAACAACCTTTACCCGGGAGGTCAATACTTTGACCCGTTGGGGCTTGCGGATGACCCGACAACCTTTGCAGAGTTGAAAGTGAAAGAAATCAAGAATGGAAGACTAGCAATGTTTTTAATGTTTGGATTCTTTGTGCAAGCAATTGTAACAGGGAAAGGACCATTAGAGAACCTTTTGGACCATTTGGACAACCCTGTGGCTAGGGATGGCAATGGTCACCCGATTCGGTGGATATCCATCCGATCCACCCGTTTCGTGATGGATATGGATAAACTTAAATGGATATGGATACGGATATGGATGAACCTAAATGGATACGGATATGGATGAAAATTTTCATCCATGGATATATCCATTTACACCCGAAATACATATACAAATACATATATATAGATATATGCTTACGTATTTACCATTACTAATTCATTTACCGTTATATTTACATTTTGCTTTCAATCTTATAATCAAAATAATCAAATAACTATGATGTATTATAATAAAACACGCATATATCTAACAAAATAATCATACAAATTACATATTTAATTTTTCATAATCTATTTTTAATAGTAAATTTAATAAATTGTGTTCTATCTTCGACGAAGATTACATTTTCTTTTGGATAGACTTTAATTATATCATGCTATATTTATTTCTGCTATACAACGTTTTTATTTCTATCGCATATTAGAAAATAATATAACATTATTTGAATATCCAATGGATATCCATTAATCCGCTTAATCCATTAGATATGGATATGGATGGATGACCTGAAATTAAATGGATATGGATATGGATGAATAAAAACTAAATGGATATGGATATGGATACGGTATCACCCGATCCATATCCGATCCATTGCTATCCCTACTTGTGGCTAACAATGCATGGGTCTATGCTACCAAGTTTGTGCCTGGTGCTTAAGTTATGTGACCATTATTCTTGTAAATTATGAGTTGGGATGTGATATGTGTAAATTAATTATCATTGCTATATATATTAAATTGGCTGTGTACTTGTGTTGCCTAAACTCTAAGGTGTAGACTAAACTGATCATCAAGGCAAAATGACTAAAAATCACATGTACTTAAATTCTAATTTTTTTTTTTTATTTACAATAATCACATTTACAATATTCATTTCAACTCTAATGTGTTTTGAAAAATTTAGTGTTAGAACTTTGACTATTTTATAATAAAAAGGACATCCTCATTTTCATTATGATTTTCTTCTGGTAAATCAAACATTGGTGAACCAAATTTATGATAATTACATTGGTGTGAGGATTTCGTCTAGCTTGACACTAGACTCGGAATTGATGTATCAGATTGTAACTCGGAGTAGGTGATGTATCAAATTGTAACTCGGAGTTGATCTCCTCACATTGTAAAACTTTAATCTGATAATTACATTGGCATGAGGATTTCGTCTAGCTTGACTAGACTCCAAACTCTAATCATAATGTGTAATTTGTTTGTGAAAGGGTGTTTTTCCTGGACTTGCCCAGGGCACAAGATTACACAAGACCGGCCCTGCATACGGTAGAATGATGAACCGGCTATTAGTTTAATAAAGTGATCGGAAGTTTACGATGATACGAGTTCCATAATTAATGGAGTAACTAACTCTTACAAAACGCCCTTAAAAATCGACTAACCTAAATGCCTTTACAAATCGCAAAAGTCACTTGTGGATTTGTGAGTAGCCTAATCTTTGGTCATGATGGAAAAAATTTAGGTCGCGATCAGAAATTTTGTGGTGGTGGCCCGATTTTTTGCTTGTGACTACGTAAAATTTTCGGCTTCCACCATAAAATTTTCGATCAAGACTAGAAATTTTTCGATCATGATTAAAAAAAATTTGATCATAAGCACTAGCCATAACGTTTACCATTGTGCCCGAAAAAAATAGTCACGTTACAGTTATCTTATTAAAATATACATAAAAATGACTCCAAGTCACCACTTAGAGTGAGTGATGTAAAAAGCATCCTAGATTAGATTAATTCGGATTTTTATGACCTCTTATATAAATTTTTATCACTTAAAACATATTTACTGTGTCGCAAAAAGGAAAGAAAAATGAAATTAATCCCATCATTAGAGATTCCGGTAAACTGCCTTCAAAGTTTGAAGTTCAAAATTCAAACTCAAAATCAATGGCTGTAATTAAGCTGAAGAGACTAAAAAAGGTCATTCAATACCAGAAGCCCATTCTGCTCTGCCCAGCCCAGCCCAGCCCAGCCCAGCCCAGCCCAGCCCATCCCGGCCCAGTCTATCCAGACTAGCCGATTAGTTGCATCCAGATTTGAAGTTTAAAGATAGGGTTTCAAACCTTTTCACGCTTTCGAACCCTTTTCTCCTGTAATAATGGCGAAGAACAGGAAGAGGAGTAAGAAAACTGGTTCAACGGCTATGAACACCGATGAAACCACCGTTATTTCACCTCAAGGTATGTTATGTATCTATTTATATCTACACATGTACATAAATACAATTTGTTTACGAGTGCGTTGTTTCTCACATGTTTACAACTAATCAGTTAATTGCTTAATTTTAATTTATGTAGTAATTAATGAATTCTCACTTGCAGTTACAGCGATGGATACTTCAGAAACTGTTGCTTCTACTCGGTCTCAAATTAGCAGGTCAGAAATTAACATTAGGTTCTCTATGAGTTTACTGATGATTTGATATAAAGTCGGAAACCATTATATATAGCCGAACAGTAATAAATGGTACTAGCATTCAACAGCATCTGCATCTACCATGGAACTTAAAGTTGAAAATTTCGAAATTTGCACACAATAGCCCTGATGCTGAAAGTGTGGTTATGCCTTTCTAAGTTTTATTATCATTGATCAAATGGCACATGTTTGATAACGTCTACTTGCTTTGTCATCATGTTTGATGTTATCTGCCGAGTTCATTTGATCCTTGACAATTTATTAGTATGATATGGTTATCAAGAATCATACCTCTAAAAAAACATAACCAATTCGCATCTCATAATCACAATGCAGTTCATGTTTATTCTCAAAAATCTACCTTGTTTTTGGGAGGGCTCTCGAATTTTACTAACCAGGACACCATCAAACACACTTTTGGCAAATTTGGGTCAATTGAAGGAGTAGCCTGGAAACAGAATAGGAACTTTGCATTTGTAAAGTTTCAAAATATAAACCAAGCTACAAGAGTCATTAAAGAGATGGATGGCAAATTGCTTAATGGTCGCTATTTGGCAGTAGGTTATGCCAAAAAAGAGCTAAACACTAAAATCATACCAAAGTTTGCAGCTAAGCAGCCCTCCTTTGTAGTTCAACAGCCAAAAGGGCTGAATCTCACAAACCCTACGATGCCAGTAATCAATTTGTCGGTTAACCAAGATCTCACTGATCGTATTCACTTGACTGCTCTTATAGTCGACAAGATCCCCATCAAGGCTTTAAAGTTATTTGAATGGTTAAACAGCAGATCTATCGCCATTGTCTCGGTTTCAACTTGGGGATCCTATGGATACATTGTTTGTTGTAAAGATGCAGAAAGCTTCAAGAGAATGACAAGAGGACCTACTAACAACGATTTGGAATTTATTCAAGTTATCCCAATGGTTAATTACCAGAATAAATTTTCTAGAATCGTAAAGCTTGCAATCAAAGGGATTCCCTTTAATTGCTGCTCCTCCAATTGCACCATCGAAGCAGCTAGAGTGTTTGGAAGGGTTCTACACATTGATACTTTGTCACACAATCTTCAACGTCCTACGTCCTGATGTCTTGCAAGCTCTAATTGAAACCGATGTATCGGATCCTATTAATCAATTGGTTCAGGCTAAACTAGATAATATCAACATTGGTAAAGTTTGGGTTGAAGAGGTAATCGAAGAGGAGTTTATGGAAACGGTAAACGCCGTCATCATCAACGAATACAATCAATTGCTACAGGACGCGGTTAATCTTTCCAAAGAACAAAACTCCGGCATTCAAGCTGCTTCTCCTGCACCGGAAGTCCAACCGTTTGTTAATGAAGCTCTGTTGGAAGAGGGGGAGATGGACGTTACAGATTTGAATTTTAACTTTCAAACACCTCAAAAGTTAAATGGTCCACAATCGGTTAAAATGCCAAGAGTGATCCATAACTCTATAGAAAAGGTGTCTAAAGCTGTGAAACAACAAAAAGCAAAGTATGATGAATTCAGAAGTACAGAAGGGGAGATAAAGATGTCTCTTTTCAAGACAAAAAGCATGGGGCTTGATATTGACAATGTGGCAAAAAGTGATAAGTCACTATCAGCACCCAACTCCCCATTGCAACGTGGAAATTTTAGTTTCAACTTAAATGACTACCCTACCCTCTCCTCTAATTCACCAAATAACTCTCCATCTTCCAATGCTCATGTGATTTTTCCTCCTGGTCAACCAGTCGTTTACCTCAATAGTAAAGTCCTCAAGTCCAATTCAAAAAGATCAATGTATTAATCTTGGTCCTCTTGGATGCAAGGAATCATGTGAAAAGATTAAAGCCAGGTGTGTTTCTGATTATTCCAATAAGGCCACTGATATTCCATCTAATGTGTGCAAAGATAAGTGATAGAGGTAAAAACAAAGTTAATGAATGGGTCGATCAGGTTCCAAATCTCTCCAATATGTTTGACACCGAAAGTGAAATTAACCATGTGGTTGGAGATGGATCTAAGTTGAAATTTAACAAAAACAATTGAAATCCTTTTGGAGGTAAAAAGCTTTCTTTCAAAGAAGGATTGGCCAATTTTGGGGTTATGATGCAAGATATGGCCGATGATGACGTTCCAAGCAACAATACAAAACCATGATGATCGCCTCGTGGAATACCCGTGGCCTCGCTAATAAGTCAAGAGGTCAAATGGTGGATTCCTTAGTCAATCGTTTTCAAATTCAATTTCTAGGCGTGTTCCCTACTCTGTTCGAAGCTTGCTCTCACCCACTTGATATGGTTAGTCAATTCTTTTGTTCTTCTCGGGTTCAACATCAATTTGTTGTGGTTTGGGATTTTCACTTAATTAGGCCACTGTCCTTGTTTAATTCGATCAATCTTCAAGATATTTTGCTTCTGTCATCTTCTGTTAATATCGACGAAGGGGCTGAAGATAAGCTGCTTTGGTCAGCCTCGACAGTAGGTGAATTCTCGGTGTCCGATGCGTATTCTCGTTAAAGACGTCCTCATCAAAAGGCATATTTTGCCTTCGTCACTTTAAAATTTATGTATTTGGTGTTTGGAGGAAGTCGAAACGGTCAATCATCTTTTGTTGCATTCTTCAAAGTTTTGGAAGTTGATCGGTCCCGCGACTATTTGGGCAATTTGGTCGGCAAGAAAAGACTTTATTTTCAACGGGATGTTCATGTGTCCTTCGGTTTTGGTTCGCAACGTCAAGCTTAAGACCTTCCTTTGTGCAACTAATCTTAGGTTATGCAATGGTTTCACTCTTATGTATGGGATCATAATCCGTCTTTATTATGTTCTAGTTTACTTACAAGTTGTAACTTTCAATATGGCTGAGTTTCACTCTGTCATTGTATTCTCTTTATCTTCATTGTTTTGATGAAGATCGTTCAATTAATACAATCCTTTTTTCGCCTTAAAAAAAAACAGCGTCTGCATCTACCATGGAACTTTAATTGAAAATTCTGAAATTTGCACACAATAGCCCTGATGCTGAAAGTGTGGTTATGCCTTTCCAAGTTTTATTATCATTGATCAAATGGCACATGTTTGATAACGTCTACTTGCTTTATCATCATATTTGATGTTATCTACCGAGTTCATTTGATCCTTGACAATTTATTAGTATGATATGGTTATCAAGAATCATACTTCTATCCGAATTGATCTTAATTTTAAACTTTCATATCCTGTTAAACTTTCGTCTTTTTCTTTTACTTGTCATACGTCTTTTATCATCTTTATAAAGGACTTATGTATGTAAACTTATGTCCATCTATTTGTCTGAACAGAAAGGTGAAGAAAGGAGTACAAATGAAGCGAACTAAATATATTAGAAAGCAAAAGGCCATCGCAAAAGCTGTCTCTCAAAATGAAAAGTCTGCAACGAAGGTTGAGAAGAACGAAAGCAAGACATTGAGAACCAAGTCTGCAAAAAACCTTTATGACTGAATGGAATATTAAACTAGTTTTCCGAGCTGTAGAAGTTATTAAGTTAGTGACAGTTAGAAGGCAACATTTTTGTTTTTGTTGTGTTGAATGACTGTTTCATGTGTCTAAAATCAAACATTTTTGTTCTGTTACAAATATTAAGCAAGTTGGACTGTTGGAGTAATTGTTTATTAGTAGAAAATCAAAATGAAGTGTTAATCTTAAAAGAAGAGCCACCCACCGGCCTGGCAGAAAGTCAGGGATAACTAACATGAACTGTAATTACGATGTATCGGAATCACATTTCCATGTTTTCTAAATTGTACTTGTATATAATATAATATGATGTTTATGGAAAAAAAAAAAAAAAAAAAAAAAAAAAATCAACTAACCATTAATGGTGTACATATAACAATAAGCAATGGATCCTTCCAAATATTAAGTCACCATTGAAAGCTAAAGTAAGTATTTAGCATTGAACATGAGTTGTTCAACAATGGGGTCATCAAAAAAGGAAGATAAGATGTGTAAAGAAGAAGAAGGGTTACTAAGGGTGAGTCAAATAAATGGGGGAATACTTGTTCCGATGGTGATTAAAACCGCGGTTGAACTTGATCTGTTGGAGATAATGGCAAAGAAACCAGGTGGTCAATTCTCTTGTTATGATCTTGCTTCTAGTCTCTCTAAACAATCCCCTGAAACCCCTGTTTTAATTGAACGTATTCTCCAGTTTCTTGCTAGTCAATCGATTCTTACATCGAATGTTGTAACTGATGAAGATGGAAAACTGTATCAAGTTATATGGCATGAATGAGGTTTCCAATTACTTTGTCCAAAATGAAGATGGGACATCTTTGGCTTCATCACTTATTGTTTGCTACGATATAGTAGTTGTCGATTGTTGGTGAGTACTTAGACGTTATCCATCCATCTTCTATATATCTTGCTATTTGCATTACCACCATTTTACTTATGATTATTTATTCAATTTAGGGTCGTCTCAACAATTTACAAGGCACTGGGCAAAAATAATAATTCGCCTTTATACACGAAAAATTTCGTTAATACATATAAAAAGATAATACTAAAAAAAGTTCTCGAGACAGCCGTATCAAAGTGTTTTATTCCCAGAAGCTTCTAGTTTTTATTAAGTTTATTTGACAATTTTTATTTAATTTACTTAACTACTTTGCGAAAACTATATATGTATTCAAAGTTTCGGGCTCTCCTGAACATTTATGCCATGGGCGGTTGACCATCTTGGCCATACCCGAAGACGCCTATGATTTAATTATATTTATAAATTATATATATAGGTATCATATGAAAGATGCAATAGTTGAGGGTGGGATCCCATTTGAAAGGGCCCATGGGATGAGTCTATTTGAATACTGTGCAAAAGACAAGAGTTTTGGTGAGAAATTCAACACGAGCATGTATAACCATACGATGATAGTGATGAAGATCATTCATGACAAGTACTAAGGATTTGAAGGAGCAAAACAGTTAGTTGATGTAGGTGGTGATTAGGAGCTAACCTTCAGCTTATTGTTTCCAAGTATCCTAACATTAAGGGAAATAGGGAATCAATTTTGACCTACCCCACGTCATCAAAGATGCACCTCCATTTCCAGGTATTCAATTCAACTAATTCGCGCAGACTTTTTTATTTATTTAAATATTGGTCTATATGTACGTTATTTTCTATAGGTGTGAAGCATGTTGGAGGTGATATGTTTAAGTGTTTCGGAAGGTGATGTTATTTTCATGAAGGTTAGTACATTATAAGGTTAATTAGCATCTTATAATATACGAGTAGTAAATTATACTCGGTAACGATATAGTTTACTCTATAATATAATATAATATACGATACGATGAATTTTGTTTTTATTAGTGGATACTTCACGATTGGAATGACATCTATTGCATCAAGCTTCTAAAGAACTGTTGGACAGCGCTACAAGACGGTGGGAAGGTGGTAGTGGTGGAAGCAATATTGCGTGACCATGAAAATGATTATAGCGGTAGTATTGATGATCAAGTTTATAAGAATACTATCGCCCTTGATATGTTTACGATGATGGTTACTCCTGGTGGTATAGAGCGATCTCTAAATGAATACAACACTTTAACCAAACAAGCAGAGTTCACTTCCATGGAAATCATTTGCACGATTTCAAATTTTCGTATCATGGAATTTTACAAGAATGCTTAATTGACTTGATGGAATTTGAATTTCAAAGGGACCTCATTTGAGTTTCGTTTTCATGTTTAATAAGAGTGAAAATCAGTTCTTGAAAATAAGTTCCATATACCAACTTAGTGTAAAATTGTTTTATGCATTGATTTAATTATTAATGAGAGTATCTTATTAGATAAGTTTCATTTTTATTAGTGTTAAATGACAATAATTACAACAATGATTTAAAAAAGGATTTTGCTAACGTATGTCACGGGGTATACGTTAAGGTGCATTTAATGCACTCGAAATTTCCTTAATTATTAGAATTTGTATTTAAAACTTATTAATTTAATTTAATAATTACCATTTATATACGTTTATTAATTAAAAATCCTGATAATTAAAGAAATTTCAAGTAATGCAACTTAACGTATGACCTGTGGTGAGGATACGTTACCCTTTCCAAAATTGGAAATAAATTACACAGAAATCCAAATGACATTAGTCAACCACTTGCTTCGGTATAAAAAATGACCGCTAAAAATTCCAAAAGAATTTTAACGCCAACAAAAAAGCTTCATTTTCATCAACAATTTCCGCGTCTCAATTTTGCTCCCTCGAGTCGATTCTAGGCTGTAATAAATTATATTTTCTCAAAAGTTTGTTGCATATAAACCCTAACTTTGTAACAAACCAACTTTTGTATACACATATATAGTTATATTTACATACATAGCTAGGGTTTATTGATCGTAATCACAACTGTTAATGGCGTCTTCTTTTTCTTCTTTATTATCAAAATCATCTTGCTCTCAATGTCAGAATTCAACTTCCAATTGCTTCAAAAACGGCTGGAGACTTCGTGATGGCGAACACGCTCACCTCTGCTACCGTTGCGCGTAAGTTTAACGGTTCGATTTTGTTACTGATGGTTACAATTACATTGTGTGATTACAACTGCATGGCTTGCAATTGCGGGCTAAGTTCCACATGTAACAAGTTTCCGAGGGATCTTGATGTTATAATTATGCTATTCAAGTGTTTGATCTAAAATATGTAATTACGTTAGGTTTTGTTAGTGTAATTACCCTCACTTTTTTGTGATTTTCTTGGATCATACGTCTTATGGAGTGTTTGGATGTGCATTTTGCAAGTGATTATTGCAACTTTACAAATGCTTCACTGTTTTTGATTATTGATCCTAATAAATTCGGAATTTGAAGTCTAATCATATCTATCGAAACACTTAAAAGTCACACCAATCGGTTTAAATGTACATCCAAACACCTGTTGTTGTAAATCCTAGAAGTAAGCCTAGCCGCGCATTTGATAGAGGTTGTTGAATTTGATGATGCTTAACAATTCATGTATACTAAGTTTGTGATTATATCAAAACATTTCTTGTTTTTGCCTAAATGTTTACTGCAGAGAAGAACTATGGATATGCGTTTCATAAACTTAAGTTTTGTTGACTTATCAGAAGTTAGTCTTAAGTACGTCTTTTTTTGTCAATGTAGATGTGTTTATGAGGAGGGCAGTTTCTGTGAAAAGTTTCATTCAACCGATACTGGTTGGAGAGACTGTGAATCATGTCGAAAGGTGCGTTATAAAGAGCATGTATATGTAAGAATGCATAGTCTACTCACAAATTCTTGTAAACTTACTCGTTGTTCCACTTTAATTTGCAGTTGGTCCATTGTGGATGTGTCGTGTCATTCGATCAATATTGTCTTCTGGATTTTGGTGGGGTGATATGCAGAGAATGTTCGAAGAAGAGTCTCGTTCTGGTATGGCGGAGTTCGCTTTTAATTACCTAGTATAATATGTTGATATTCTATTACCAGAATTGAAAAACTAATGCTGTAAAAGTTTAAACGTTATACGTACGAAATCCTCGCTATGCACGTGAATTTCAAACAGATCGAAAAGATGAGTCGGATGTTGTCAAGAGAGTAGAGAGCATAGATCGAACATATCTTAGCACCAAACCTGTTTTCAATCCTTTGTTTGAAAAAATACCGAGTACTACAGACGCTGATGTTAGGTCACGTCATATTGTGATTCCAAAGAAATTAGCTGAGGTGACACATAAAAGCATCTACATAATAGTTATGTTATCATTTTCATATATCCATATAGGATTGTATTTGATATACTGTACTGAAGATGCCTGGTTGCAATGACATTAACAAATATTCACAATTTAGCAGACTTTTTTCCCAAAAGTTTCTGAACCAAGAGGAATTATGATGAAATTTTTGGATATGGAAAGCAAAGAATTGGAGTTTTGTTTCAGATATTGGCCTACTAATCATGGTAGCAGAATATACATTTTAGAAGGGTTCAGAGATTTTTTGATTCCAAGGAAACTGCAAGCAGGAGATACAGGTAACTTTTACCATACTTGTGCATATACGCATTGTACACCTTAAGAGTTATCGTTTTGACCCATTTACTTAATGGACTTATTATGGTTTAATTCATATCCAACGGGCCAAACTATGAAAATCAAGAAATTTAGATGAAAAGGGTCAAATGTGTCGAAGAGGTCAATCGTCACGAAATATGTGTTTTAAATGCGTGAACCAAGTTATGTTATTAATATAATTGCATTATTGCTATTATAATAGTATATATAAGTTTTGTAGTGATAGTTGACAAACTAATTATTTTACATTTTTCTTTTTCTAAATTGAACAAATAGTATTTCAGAAATCAAACCTGACTCTACCCATTTCTAATAAACCTGTCTTAACCAGTAATCTGTCTGGTACACGCGCATGCACATAATATGGGTGCATGTTACATAGCTTTAAACTTTTCTAAAGAAGGTGCGATCGATATTAATCTACATTTTTGATGTATAGTTAAGTTGGTCGATTTCTTTTCGACACAAACGTTCGTTAATAATTGCAACTGCTTTGTAATATATTTCTTTTCAGTGTCATTTTATCAAGTGGAACCGGGGAGAATGATTGCAATTGGATATAAGAAAACTTCTGTTGTATAACCACCTCATAAGGTATGACATACAACCACGGGCGGTTTTATTTAGGGGCAAGCGGGGGCAGCCGCCTCCAGTGGATTTACAATTTTCAGTGTAAAATTTTTGGATTTTTCGACTTTGCCCCCGGTGGATTTTTTTTTTTTTTGCCTCAAAACTTACATATTTTGCCCCAAAACTTTCAGATTTTGCCCAAAAATCTCTAAATTTTACCCCAAAACCTTCAAATTTTGCCCACAAACCTTCAAATTTTGTTCACAAGCCTTCAAATTTTGCCCAAAAACCTCCATAATTTGCCTAAAAACCTCCATTTTTTACCCCAAAACCTCCATATTTTGCCCAAAAAATGGCTACTGTTTTAATTTTTTTTTGCCTCCAGTGAAAAAAAATCCTGGTACCGCCACTGCATACAACATTGTTTTAAATTTAGTGATGTAAAAAGGGAATGTGCTAACCACCTGATTATTTTATAATGTGAGTTATACTCTTTTTGCCATTGGGCTTAGACAACATGTATAGTTTTTAACGTTTATTATTCAGTATTGTGTGACCTGCTGTCATATATTATAAATATAGCTGATTAATGTGCCGATAACGATACTTTTATGGCTGAATGTTTTCTAAATTTTTGCAGACATCCACCTGATGCTATCTGTGAAACAAGTCCAGCAACAACCATCTATCTACAGTGAAGTAGTTAATTGCTACAGTTTTCAGCGCTTGCAAAAGTGTTTTTTTTTTTTTTTTTTTTTTATTGTTGTTGTCAACAGGAAATATTTTACACCTTGATAGTAGAGTGATTAGATCAAGGTAAACATATTATTAGAAACTATATTGGCAGAGAATATTTTTTTTGGATTTATAGAATATCTTGCTTGAAATACCTATCATCATGATGAGAATGAAAAACTTGGTTAAATCCAAGTATACCATAGTATAAGTATACAACTATGAGATTTGTATTTTTGATTGATGCAAAGTTGAATGTCACTAGTACGTGGATATTTTGTTCTACCAGATTCGAAAGCTAATTCCAATTGAAGTTAAGGTCACGTGTTTTGCTTTTGTAGGCCAAATAAATTTGTATTTCACACTTCATCAAGATGTGGTAACAACATAAGGTTTCATAACACGATCTAATGACGCATCTTGTCTAGAAAGCTAAAGAACCCAATAATACTCGGATGCACAATATATGTTACGGAGTACTTGTATTATTGTATTGTGATGCAAAGAATGTAAACGTCAAAATTTCCCCTAAATCGTGCATTTATGTAGATGACGAATTCTAGTAGCTTCGAATTTCTCAGTATCACAGTATGTAACATTTGCTAAATTATGTTGTTTATTGTCACTAACCATCTAAAGATGATTTAGATTGGCGGGCAAAATGCACATAACTAACCGTAAGAAATTATGGAAAAAGTTATGTCGTTGGGTTTAAGTTACATTTATTATTTTTTTATTTTTTTACTTTTTGCTAAAATAATGAATACAAGAAAAGGAAACAAACTAAATAATACTCCGTAAATACTTAAATAAATCGAGTTTTTATCATACATATCCTTAATAATCTTTAAAATTACATATTTACCCAACTAAAACATATATATATATATATATATATATATATATATATATATATATATATATATATATATATATATATATATATATATATATATATATATATATATATATCCAATTTAAATAATAAAACTATCATATATACTGACGTTAAAGCGAAGGGGTACAAAATAGTTATATTTTTACTACAAAATACTATTAAATACGATACAATTTTACACAAGTTATTTATTTATTTATAGAGTGGATATACCTAAACCTTGCTACAACACTTATAGGCAGTGTACCTAATCGTACAGTAGTGTAGTTTTTAGTAAGTCCGGTTCGTCCACAGGAAACTCGCCAAGTTTAACGCTATATTTTTAAAACTATATTTGTAAATAAATATATATATAAATATAAGTAGTATTATTATTATAAAAGAGGGTCTTTACCGTTTAATGACCGGTTTGTCGATTTTAAAACTTAAGTCGCAGTTAAAACCTAATGTAAAATCTTAAATATATAAAAGACTTAATTTAAAACGTAAAGTAAATGACAATAATTAAAGTGCGATAAATTAAAGTGCGATAAAATAAAATTGCGATAATTAAAATGTACGATAATTAAAAGTGTAATTAAATATGAAATGGCAGTAAATAAAAGTGCAATAATTAAAAGTGCAATTAAATATGAAATAAAGGAATTATGCTTATTTAAACTTCCGTAATCATGATGTTTGACGTGTTGATTTTAGTTTATTCCCATGGGTTAATTGTCCTTTGTCCTGGATTATTCAATATGTCCGTCTGGTTTTTGTCCATAACAGTCCATCAGTCATAAATATAAAGTGCGAGTGTCCTCGTCAAATTATCCTTATATCCGAAGTCAAATATTCCAACTAACTGGGGACTTAAACTATAATTACACCAAGTGTCCTTGTATATAATTCACCCATGTTTTAATAAGTCCATTGACTATTAATCCATTCCCGTGTCCGGTTAAATGAACGATTATTAGTACTTATAAATATCCCGCCCATCGTGTCCGATCGAGTGTATATGGTTATTTATAGGTACATCCAATTGTAAATCTTTATATTAAATTAACAAACTATCATTTAATTAAACAAATATAAAGCCCATTAATAGCCCATAGTCTAATTTCCACAAGTGTCGTTCTTTTATCCAAACCCCAATTATGGTACAAAACCCAATTACCCAATCTTTAATATTTTAGCCCAACATCACGATTACTTCGGCTTAAATAAGCATAATAATAACTTAGCTACGAGACATTAATTTAAAAAGGTTGAACATAACTTACAATGATTAATAATAGCGTAGCGTTACACGGACAGAATTTCGACTTACACCCTTACAACATTCGCTAACATACCCTTATTATTAAAATTAAAATTAAAATTAAAATTATAATATATATATATATATATATATATATATATATATATATATATATATATATATATATATATATATATATATATACGTTTGAGAGATGGAGAAAGAAAAAGATGTGTTTTTGTTCGACCAAAACCGCGAAATTTATAGGACCTGACCCTCAATTTGGGGCCTGCGACCGCATGGAAATTACACTTCCAGGCCATGCGATCGCATGGCCTGCTTTTCCAGCTCACATATTGTTGTTTGCTTCTTGCCGACGGTTTTAAATAAATATATATAATATATAAATAATTTTAAGAATTATTTATATATTATATTATATTTATGTACATAGTTGACTTGTAATTTTTGCTCTGTTGCGTCACGCGTTGAAAGTTGACTTTGGTCCCGGTTCCGGATTCTCGAACGTCCTTGCGTACAATTTAATATCTTGTATTTTACGTTTCGCGTCTTGTACTCTTGTAATTTTGAGACGTTTCTCATCAATAATTTGAACCACTTAGATTGTACTTTGTACTTTTGAGCTTTTTGGTCGTTTGCGTCTTCAATTCGTCGAATCTGTCTTTTGTCTTCACCTTTTATTATTTAAACGAATATCACTTGTAAATAGAACAATTGCAACCAAAAGCTTGTCTTTTTTGAGGGATAATGCTATGAAATATATGTTCATTTTTAGCATTATCAAATATTCCCACATTTGAGCATTGCTTGTCCTCAAGCAATATAGTCTTGAAAATAAAAATACTAGAATCACTTCTTTATTCTTCACACTTTGTACATCAGTGATTTTTATATGGTGGTATGAACAATGGTAGTAACGATGTGGTTTACAGTCCCACATGACTATAAAAATTTAGATCCTTTAGGAAATTGGATCTTTATGAAAATATTTGATCTTTTGAAAATTAAATCTAGCTTTTACCCTAGATAAGTTTTCCGGAATAACCCTTCACCGGTGTTTGCAAATTGTTTTTGTGGGTTTGGTGGGTTTCAGATTTGAAAATTTTAGCTCAAAACTTGCGGTTTTGTGTCACCCACTTGCTAACCTTGTATTGGGAAAGCAACACGTCCAGTATACTTGCTCCGTATATTACCTTTCGGTAAACTACCGTCCGGTTGTAAAGGAAAGCGTTGAACAAGCAACTGTTAAGGCAATGTCCCGTGACATGCTTTTGTTCATGGTATAAAACTTGTCGGATGCAATTACTATCCTTTGTAGGAGCAATAGTAAAGATCACCCTATAATTTTTCGGTCTGGCACAAGGTCCTGTCTTCGACCATGCTATGCAACCACCGTTCTTACGGTTGACACTCGATTTGGTTCAGGTGACCTAATGAATTCCAGGTGAATTCCTAGGATTTTACGTTCAATGTTAATGAACACATTGAAAATGGGTTTTCAGAAAACAAATCGGTTTGTAATTTTGATCAAAATATTTTCTCGTTCAAGCTCGAGTTTAGATATCATCGAATTCCATGAGTTTGTAATTCTCAATATTTAAAAGTCAATCTCAAGGATTGAGTAATATCAGTCTTAAAAGCTGATTTTTGATCTTTAAGGAGATTATCCTTTCTGAGGATCTGATTCATTAGTCTTATCAAGCTAATTTGCACGGCGCCCTCCCCATTTTACGAGACAGATCCTCTCATGGTTAGGATAAGTCTGACCACTTGGCGACCCTGTTTGATGCTGAGGTTCGTGGATTTCCAGCTGATTTTCGAGAAAACTTTTCAAGATTTTTCGTAGACTCTACAACTTGTCTGGACGACAACTTCCTAACCTAAATCAAGAAGCGCGTGTCTTTTTCGGAAGACTTTACTTCCTTTTAAAGATATAATTTGTAACATCCCGCGTTTTTCCGTTAAATTTATTTTTAACACCGTCTTTTTTTTTAAATAATATCTTTCGCCATTTAAATTCCCAATTTCCGTTGACTAACGTTTATAATCTTCTCGTTATTTAATTATAACATCACTCGTCTACTCGAGCGTTTTTAAAATATTCGTTTGGTTAAATCCCGCACCCGCTTCTAAACTCGAGGGACTAAAATTGACACGGGGCAAACTAGTTGACTAGGTCAACTAGTCCACCCCAATCACCACCATTCAATCCCTCCATCTCTCTCTCTTTCTCTCTAGCAAGAACACACACACACAACACCCAATTCAATCATTCATCATCTAAATTCGATCTAGGAGGCTTACAACAAAACAAATTACATATTTGGAATCCTCTCTTCATCCTCTACAATTTGATACCAACTTCATCTCGTTTGGGTAACATTTCTAAAACTCTAGATTTCTCTAAATTCGTGTTTTTGATTTGAAATGGTGTTAGTTAGTGTCTATGGCTCAAGTCTAACATGAATATATGTTTGGTTTGCTCGATTTGTTGTTTTTGGAGTAACTAGCATGAACTTGAAATGGGTTTGCTTAATCCTTGATTTTGGATGAGTTAATGTTGTTAGATTGTTAAAGTGCATGTTTTAATTGTGTTACTAGTATCACTAGCTTCGTTTTGATGCGTAGGTTGATTAAGAAAACTTCAAAAACATGAATATTGATTTTGTGATGTTTGACTAGGGTTTGATAGTCCTTGACATGAACTTTTGATGCTTGAATGCCATGGAATGTTAATTGTTAGTGATTATTTGTAATGTATGCTTAATTACCTTCGAAACGGCATATCGTATGTGTAAATTGGATTCCCGAAACTTAAAATGCAATTGATGAACTTGAAACTTTGAAAATGGACTTTTAAACGATCACTTGACGAGAAATCGGTTATGGAAAATGTTGTTTTTGTTTGATGAAACATGTTTAGTTGTGTTCCTTGTCAAAAGAGCTTTCCAACGGTATAAGATACGCTTTCTAATTGTTTACGGTTTGAGTTTTGCGTTTGTTTGAAATTTTACCAAGCCTTGAACAAGTGAAACAGGCCAGGGACCAGGCCACGGCCATTGTCGCGCCGCGGAGCAATTTGTCGTGCCGTGGCCCAAAGGGTGATTTTAGAACATGTTTTTCAAGCTTTCTGACCTTCAACATAGGCATTTGTCGCGCCGCGGAGCAATTTGTTGCGCCGTGACAATTGCCTGTTTCATCCGAACTTCAGCAAACTTGTTTTGGCCATAACTTTTTGACCGTAACTCCGTTTTCGATGAATCAAATATCGTTGGAAACGTAATAAGATTTCCTTTCTAATGGTAAGGTTTTGAAATATCAACTCAAACTTTATTACAATCGTTCTAACATGTTTTTATACTTGATTCTTGCATGAAACTTGACAACGTGATTCACATGCTATACTATTCGAGTCGTAACGAGCCATAGGACTAATTGAACACATTTCACCCGACCTTGTGTCGTAACCGGTTAATTGATATAACTTACTTGTTTAGGTCAAGGCTAAGCAACTTTCATGCACACGTTTACTTGTTGAAGTACCTTTATACTCGTGCACTCGAGGTGAGATCATAGTCCCACCTTTTCAACAACTTTTATTCTTTTAAATCGTGGGCTGAGAAACATATACATTACATACTTATATACATTTCACATGCATATATACTTTTCATACTTTGAACACAAATACGAATACAAAGATACAGACGAGTTAGAACAAAAGTCCTCAATCCAATTATCATTAGTTCCACTTGCAGGGTGTAAGTGTAAGCGAGTGATTATGTTGTGTGGCCATACGGGTTTAACGAACCCTCATTCAGACGGTTCGCTACCGTTAGTGGATGAAATATAATTTCAACGTGCATAGTGTATGTTCTAACACTATATTCAAAATTCAGAGGGAAGATTCAGTTAAGCTTTGGTAATTGGGTGCTCGCAATACAAACTACATTCTTCGGAATAAATACGATTTGGATAATTATCTATACAAACTATTGTGGTTCAAAATATACTTTTACAAATACATTTATGATCTCACCAACGTTTTTCGTTGACAGTTTTCTATATGTTTCTCAGGTTCATACTTGGCTACTTGATACATGCTTCCGCACACTTTGATTTCTTGCTTGAGGTCAAGCATACATGCATACGCTAGTGATAGCATCTTTGGATTCAAACATGTTGTTTACATACTTACGCTATTTATAGCAACTGTGATTTTAAACTAATTATGTCGCAAGATATTTCATTTGTACTTTACTACTTTTGTAAACTTAAACTTGTTGTCGATCCGTTTGGTGAACTAAACTTTGCAAGTCATGCACGTTTCAAATGAATGCGACATAATTTTGGTCAAACGCGTCTCATATAGGGACTATGACCACGCAACGGGACCTAAGTAGCGGCGCCGTCTATGACGATTTGGTCGGGTCGCTACAGATGGTATCAGAGCGTTGGTTGTAGGGAACTAGGATGTGCATTAGTGTGTCTGACAGAGTCGTTAGGACGCATTAGTGAATCTAGACTACAACCGGATAGTTAGCCATTGCATTCTGACATACATTTGCTATAGATAGCACTTACTTGACTACTTGTGCATTATACTTGAATCATTCTTAATCAAACTTTTTAATGGTACCCAGCCTTCATCATACGAACTCGTATTCCGCCACTTTTTGGTAACACACGTGAATTCAAGGTTCATACGCGTACGGATGACCACGACTTCGTTAGTCACTCTAGTTCGGGAATTCTGACTCCTTGGTTGTTATCCACCCCGTCTCAGCTTACTATCCACAAGTGTTGTAAAGTTACCACCACCACTCTAGATGAGTATCGTCATCACTGTTTATCACTACGGTTGCGTACTACTTGTTATCATGACTCGTTACTCTTTTCATATCTAAATACATTATTGTCTGACTCGAACCGCATTGACGTGAACAATCATTTATACACTTCCCTCGGGGAACGCTTCCTTAGAGTTGCAGAAATTCTTTCGATTTAATACGAGTCACGTTTGAGACGTCGTTACATTTTGTTCATTTTAGATTTTCGCGATGACACGAACTTGAATCTATGGAGTGATGTGGGAATGGAGGTATGAGTTAGCATAATATAACTACACTCGATCAACGTAGTTATATTACGGTAAGACATACCAAAGTTCTAGTGACGCGTGATGGTGGTTAGACTCGATCAACCTAAACACCACCATGTGCCATGTACATGACTTCATCCTTTCATGTTTGGACATCCGAAAACTCCGAGAATATTGATAACAGCCATACCGGGGACACCCCTTCGACTTTTGTCGAACTATACTTATGCTTCCGAATGAATTACCGATTCCTCTCGACTTCAACCGTATGTTACACGTGTATACTATCTCGTCCTCGCACAGTCTTATTGATTAACTACAATTTACTCATTATGCTTACATCGGGGCGGAAACTTCTCTTGCATCACCCTCGTACTTCCGGTTCAGGAGGTCCTTATTCTAAATTCGCAATGGAGAGCGACTCTTCACGTCGTACAAATATTCGCCGCGAGGGTGGATAGTCCTAACAATCGTTTTCAAAACCCGATAAGAACTTGCCCCGACGAACATTTTTGGAAAACGATAAATCTTCCGCGACGCGAATTTTCTTGAGAAACTTGTCCTAGCTAACGTTTTCAATTCCTAGCAAACTTGTTCAATATGCCTTAGGGAAATATACCCCGTTTCGGATCGAGATCCTCGTTTCACTTCTAGATTTTGGAGACCTTACAAAAAGCCTCGGGACCGCGTTTAGACATGAGTACCGCGTACCATCCACAACCCGACGGACCGAACAAACATGCGATTTAAACCTTGGAAACCATAATACAAGTTTGTATTACCAACTTCAAATTTACTTGAGAAAAGTATTTTCCTTAAACCGAATCCTCGTACTACAATGATTTTCATTCGAGTTTTAACGTCACTCCTTTTGAAACCACATGTGACCGGAAACGTCATTCTCCTTTGTCGAACCAAGTAAACGATGATCAATTCACCGGGGCCGAGGTTATTCATGAGCAACCGAGAAAATTTATTCATATTCAGGTAAAACCCTACGCGACTCGTAATCACCAAGAGCTACGCCGATGTTAGACGTAAACATTTCAAATTCCGCGTGGGAAACCGCGTCACGTTAAGAGTCGCACCTTGGAAAGGTGCAATCCGTTTCGGGAAACGTAGGAAGCTAAATCCGCGATATTTTGATCCTTTAAATTCTTGGGGTGTTTTGGACCCGTCGCTAGCCGTTTAGACTTTTCCGACTCATTTTGGGTCTCCGTTTATCCTACATTCGATGTATCAACTCAAAGACGTGTTTTGCGAAACGAGAACTTGTTATCTCCTTTGATGAACTCACTATCGACGATAACCCTCACTTCCTAGGAGGACCGGTTGAAACCATAAATCGTGAAGCCAAACCTTAAAACAACATATGATCCCGACAGTCAAAATTCGTTGAAATACCCTAGAACGTACTTCTCCCTCATTCGTAGAATTGGCAACACAAAATCTCGAGGAAGATTCAACAACTACTACTTCCAACTAAATTTCGGGACGAAATTTCTTTTGAGGTGTGGATAATGTAACATCCCGCGTTTTTCCGTTAAATTTATTTTTAACACCGTCTTTTTTTTTAAATAATATCTTTCGCCATTTAAATTCCCAATTTCCGTTGACTAACGTTTATAATCTTCTCGTTATTTAATTATAACATCACTCGTCTACTCGAGCGTTTTTAAAATATTCGTTTGGTTAAATCCCGCACCCGCTTCTAAACTCGAGGGACTAAAATTGACACGGGGCAAACTAGTTGACTAGGTCAACTAGTCCACCCCAATCACCACCATTCAATCCCTCCATCTCTCTCTCTTTCTCTCTAGCAAGAACACACACACACAACACCCAATTCAATCATTCATCATCTAAATTCGATCTAGGAGGCTTACAACAAAACAAATTACATATTTGGAATCCTCTCTTCATCCTCTACAATTTGATACCAACTTCATCTCGTTTGGGTAACATTTCTAAAACTCTAGATTTCTCTAAATTCGTGTTTTTGATTTGAAATGGTGTTAGTTAGTGTCTATGGCTCAAGTCTAACATGAATATATGTTTGGTTTGCTCGATTTGTTGTTTTTGGAGTAACTAGCATGAACTTGAAATGGGTTTGCTTAATCCTTGATTTTGGATGAGTTAATGTTGTTAGATTGTTAAAGTGCATGTTTTAATTGTGTTACTAGTATCACTAGCTTCGTTTTGATGCGTAGGTTGATTAAGAAAACTTCAAAAACATGAATATTGATTTTGTGATGTTTGACTAGGGTTTGATAGTCCTTGACATGAACTTTTGATGCTTGAATGCCATGGAATGTTAATTGTTAGTGATTAGTTGTAATGTATGCTTAATTACCTTCGAAACGGCATATCGTATGTGTAAATTGGATTCCCGAAACTTAAAATGCAATTGATGAACTTGAAACTTTGAAAATGGACTTTTAAACGATCACTTGACGAGAAATCGGTTATGGAAAATGTTGTTTTTGTTTGATGAAACATGTTTAGTTGTGTTCCTTGTCAAAAGAGCTTTCCAACGGTATAAGATACGCTTTCTAATTGTTTACGGTTTGAGTTTTGCGTTTGTTTGAAATTTTACCAAGCCTTGAACAAGTGAAACAGGCCAGGGACCAGGCCACGGCCATTGTCGCGCCGCGGAGCAATTTGTCATGCCATGGCCCAAAGGGTGATTTTAGAACATGTTTTTCAAGCTTTCTGACCTTCAACATAGGCATTTGTCGCGCCGCGGAGCAATTTGTTGCGCCGTGACAATTGCCTGTTTCATCCGAACTTCAGCAAACTTGTTTTGGCCATAACTTTTTGACCGTAACTCCGTTTTCGATGAATCAAATATCGTTGGAAACGTAATAAGATTTCCTTTCTAATGGTAAGGTTTTGAAATGTCAACTCAAACTTTATTACAATCGTTCTAACATGTTTTTATACTTGATTCTTGCATGAAACTTGACAACGTGATTCACATGCTATACTATTCGAGTCGTAACGAGCCATAGGACTAATTGAACACATTTCACCCGACCTTGTGTCGTAACCGGTTAATTGATATAACTTACTTGTTTAGGTCAAGGCTAAGCAACTTTCATGCACACGTTTACTTGTTGAAGTACCTTTATACTCGTGCACTCGAGGTGAGATCATAGTCCCACCTTTTCAACAACTTTTATTCTTTTAAATCGTGGGCTGAGAAACATATACATTACATACTTATATACATTTCACATGCATATATACTTTTCATACTTTTATACTTTGAACACAAATACGAATACAAAGATACAGACGAGTTAGAACAAAAGTCCTCAATCCAATTATCATTAGTTCCACTTGCAGGGTGTAAGTGTAAGCGAGTGATTATGTTGTGTGGCCATACGGGTTTAACAAACCCTCATTCAGACGGTTCGCTACCGTTAGTGGATGAAATATAATTTCAACGTGCATAGTGTATGTTCTAACACTATATTCAAAATTCAGAGGGAAGATTCAGTTAAGCTTTGGTAATTGGGTGCTCGCAATACAAACTACATTCTTCGGAATAAATACGATTTGGATAATCATCTATACAAACTATTGTGGTTCAAAATATACTTTTACAAATACATTTATGATCTCACCAACGTTTTTCGTTGACAGTTTTCTATATGTTTCTCAGGTTCATACTTGGCTACTTGATACATGCTTCCGCACACTTTGATTTCTTGCTTGAGGTCAAGCATACATGCATACGCTAGTGATAGCATCTTTGGATTCAAACATGTTGTTTACATACTTACGCTATTTATAGCAACTGTGATTTTAAACTAATTATGTCGCAAGATATTTCATTTGTACTTTACTACTTT
Organism: Rutidosis leptorrhynchoides; assembly: GCF_046630445.1. Classification (NCBI taxonomy): domain Eukaryota; kingdom Viridiplantae; phylum Streptophyta; class Magnoliopsida; order Asterales; family Asteraceae; genus Rutidosis; species Rutidosis leptorrhynchoides. Next base: position 12,731,880 of record NC_092339.1, read on the forward strand.
TGTAAACTTAAACTTGTTGTCGATCCGTTTGGTGAACTAAACTTTGCAAGTCATGCACGTTTCAAATGAATGCGACATAATTTTGGTCAAACGCGTCTCATATAGGGACTATGACCACGCAACGGGACCTAAGTAGCGGCGCCGTCTATGACGATTTGGTCGGGTCGCTACATAATTAATTCATCGTGTAGATCCATCTTTCTTCCAAATATATTATAAGAAATTGGGTAAAACTTGATAAAATTTTGTCCAAAACAAAAGTATCTTCAATTATTTGTACAAAAATATGTGATATATGTTTTAAATAACTTGGTAAATTTTTCCCACACTTGGCTTTTATTTTCCTTTCTTTGCCTTTTTATTGTCCTCTATTCCATTTTAAATGAATTCTAACATTTTGGGTTGTTTCTCAATTTATGTCATTTCCGAGGTAACAATAATTTCGGTGTTAACACCTAGTTTTATTGCTCATAAATATGTATAAACATGATTTTGAGTTCATTTAATTGAAAATTTTGAAAAAATTTACTAGAATTGGGTAGTCAGTATATAAGACTAGGGCTGTTCTTTATTATCAGAGAGCACTAGATTCTAATACAACTACTGCGTTACTAGTATTTTTAATGGTAACCAAGTGTATAAGTTAAAATTTTAAAAATCCGAAAGAATTTAATCCCTTCCCACACTTAAGATCTTACAATGCCCTCATTTGCAAGAAATCAGTAACAATTTAAATTATTGAGGGTGATTAGCGTAGAAAAATGATTAAATTTTACCAAAGTTTCCAAACATATTGGCGTTTGTTTGCTGAATGATAAATGGTGCACATCATTTGTTCATTCCGTTTTGTTGTTACATCACATTTGTTTTTCGTTTTGTCGTCAAAATTAGTAGCTTTTGCTGAACTTAATGCCAGTCTTTGAAAATGCGTTGTTTTACCCTGTTGTGTATATGAAATAAAATACATACAACACAAATATAAACATGCATGGTAATTTGAAATGGGACTTAAAATCCCACTTTCAAATCAAATATGAAATATTAGTACAACATAATAAACTTACATAAAAGTATCAATATTTGTATGTTTAAACATAAATAAATAAATATAATAAAAAGATAAAAATCATAGAAATAATCAACGGAACTATATCAATCTGGATAGGGGTTCCAGTTCATGTCGTCGGGCGGGTACTGTAGTGACCCGAACTTTTCCATGTTTATATATATATTAAATGAAATTAATTTTTACATGATTAAGTGTTTCCAACATGTTAAGCAATCAAACTTGTTAAGAATTAATTATTTGAAATGAGTTTCATGTAGACAATTGACCACCCAAGTTAACCGGCGATTCACGAACGTTAAAACTTGTAAAAACGACATGACGATATATATATGGATATACATTTAGTTAACATGAGATTATGATAAGTATGTATCTCCATAAGTATATTAACAATGAGTTATATACATAAAAATGAGACTACTAAGTTAAGAAACTCGAAACGATATATATAACGATTATCGTTATTACAACGTCTTACTAAATACATATGTATCATATTAAGATAATGTTACACTATATTTAACATGATAAAATGATAATTATATATATCATTAAGTATGTTAACAATGAACTACATAGGTAAAAACAAGACTACTAACTTAAGGATTTCGAAACGAGACATATATGTAACGATTATCGTTGTAACGACATTTAAATGTATATATATCATATTAAGATATATTAATATATCATAATATCATGATAATATAATAATTTAACATCTCATTAGATACAATAAACAATGGGTTAACAACATTAAATAAGATCGTTAACTTAAAGGTTTCAAAACAACACTTACATGTAACGACTAACGATGACTTAACGACTCAGTTAAAATGTATATACATGTAGTGTATTTAGATGTATTAATATACTTTTGAAAGACTTCAAGACATATATCAAAACACTAATACTTAACGAAAATGGGTACAATTGCATTCCCATTCTTTTTTCATCAAGAATTCTAGTCGTATTCATATCCGTATTATACACAGCTTCTAGACGTACTTACTGTAGGTATATACCAATAGGAACTAGCATGGGATTCCACTTTTGATTATGTCATGTATGACTAATCAATTTTAACTTCTACCATGAACTGGTCAACTAACTAGAACTCCTTTTAACCTCACTCATCACTCACCACTTACCACTCATCATTCACTCCATTTCACTTCCAATTCTCTTTCTAATTCTCTCTCAAAACACACACACACACTTATGAACGAATTTTTTCAGTAGTTAATCATCTTCTTCATCAAAAATTACTTCAAGAATCAGCTATAATCATCTTAGGAAGAACACTTCAAGAACACTTCGAAAATCCTTTCAAGTTTACTAGTTTACATCCAAGCTTTCTAATCCATTCCAAGTAATCATCTAAGATCAAGAAACCTTTGTTATTTACAGTAGGTTATCTTTCTTATTCAAGGTAATAATCATATTCAAACTTTGATTCAATTTCTATAACAATAAACTATCTTAATTCGAGTAAAAATCTTACTTGAACTTGTTTTTGTGTCATGATCCTACTTCAAGAACTTTCAAGCCATCCAAGATCCTTTGAAGCTAGATCATTTCTTGTCACTTCCAGTAGGTTTACCTACTAAACTTGAGGTAGTAATGATGTTCATAACATCATTCGATTCATATATATATATATATATAACTACCTTATTCGAAGGTTTAAACTTGTAATCACTAGAACATAGTTTAGTTAATTCTAAACTTGTTCGCAAACAAAAGTTAATCCTTATAACTTGACTTTTAAAATCAACTAAACACATGTTATATATCTATATGATATTCTAACTTAATGATTTAAAACCTTAAAACACGAAAAACACCGTAAAACCGGATATACGCCGTCGTAGTAACACCGCGGGCTGTTTTGGGTTAGTTAATTAAAAACTATGATAAAATTTGATTTAAAAGTTGTTCTTATGAGAAAATGATTTTTCTTATGAACATGAAACTATATCCAAAAATCATGGTTAAACTCAAAGTGGATGTATGATTTTCAAAATGGTCATCAAGACGTCGTTCTTTCGACTGAAATGACTACCTCTTACAAAAACGACTTGTAACTTATATTTCCGACTATAAACCTATATTTTTTCTGTATAGATTCATAAAATAGAGTTCAATATAAAACCATAGCAATTTGATTCATTCAAAACGGATTTAAAATGAAGAAGTTATGGGTAAAACAAGATTGGATATTTTTTTATTGTTGTAGCTACGGGAAATATTGTAACAATTCTATACAAATCATAACTTAACAAACTTATATTGTATTATTCATGTATTCTAATATATATTATGTAATCTTGGAATACCATAGACACGTATACAATGTTTTGACATATCATATCGACTGATCTATATAATATATTTTGGAACAACCATAGACACTCTATATGCAGTAATGTTGGAGTTAGCTATACAGGGTTGAGGTTGATTCCAAAATAATATATATAGTTTGAGTTGTGATCTAGCCTGAGGCTTGTATACACTGGGTCGTGGATTGATTCAAGATAATTTATATTTATTTCTGTACATCTAACTATGGACAACTAGTTGTAGGTTATTAACGAGGACAGCTGACTTAATAAGCTTAAAACATTATAACGTATTAAAAAATGTTGTAAATATATTTTGAACATACTTTGATATATATGTACATATTTTTATAGGTTCGTGAATCGACCAGTGGCCAAGTCTTACTTCCGGACGAAGTAAAAATCTGTGAAAGTGAGTTATAGTCCCACTTTTAAAATCTAATATTTTGGAATGAGAATACATGCAGTTTTATAAATGTTTTACGAAATAGACACAAGTAAATGAAACTACATTATATGGGTGAATGATCGAAGCCGAATATGCCTCTTTTGCTTGGTAGCCTAAGAATTAGTAAACCGATCTACTAATTTACTCGAATCCTAAAGATAGATCTATTGGGCCTAACGAACCCCATCCAAAGTACCGGATGCTTTAGTACTTCGAATTCGTTTTTATCATGTCCGAAGGATTTCCCGGAATGATAGGGGATATTCTTATATGCATCTTGTTAATGTCGGTTACCAGGTGTTCACCATATGAATGATTTTTATCTCTATGTATGGGATGTATATTGAAATATGAAATCTTGTGGTCTATTATTACGATTTGATAAATATATAGGTTAAACCTATAACTCACCAACATTTTTGTTGACGTTTTAAGCATGTTTATTCTCAGGTGACTATTAAGAGCTTCCGCTGTTGCATACTAAAATAAGGACAAGATTTGGAATCCATGCTTGTATGATATTGTGTAAAAACTGCATTCAAGAAACTTATTTTTGATGTAATATATTCTTATTGTAAACCATTATGTAATGGTCGTGTGTAAACAGTATATTTTAGATTATCATTATTTGATAATCTACGTAATGCTTTTTAAACCTTTATAGATAAAATAAAGGTTATGATTGTTTTAAAAATGAATGCAGTCTTTGAAAAACATCTCATATAGAAGTCAAAACCTCGCGACGAAATCAATTAATATGGAACGTTTATAATCAATATGAACGGGACATTTCAGTTGGTATCCGAGCGTTGGTCTTAGAGAACCAGAAATTTGCATTAGTGTGTCTTATCGAGTTTGTCAGGATACATTAGTGAGTCTGGGCTTCGACCGTGTATTCTTTAAAATCGATTGCTTAACACTTTTATTGGAAACTATATATTATTAACATGTAAATATTATGTGATATAGTAACCTCTTAATGTGTTTGATATTGTGTGATAGATGTCTACCTCTAGTACAAATCCCATTGATTCACCTAATAATAATGAAGAGTCGAATATATTTTGGGAAGATTCACAAATTCCCGAAGAGGAACCGGAAGAGGAGGAACCGGAAGAAGAGGAACCAGAAGAGGATGAATCGGAAGAGGAGGAACTAGAAGAAGAAGAGGTTCCGGAGGAAGAAATAGTGATACCTACAGTAAATCGTTCAAATAAAAGAAAATCCTCAACCAACTGACCAAAGTTAAAAATGGTCAATGGTGTTTCTGCAGAGGAAGCAAAATATTGGGAAGATTACCAATTTTTCGATGAATCGGATCCCGATGAGGACTCCGATGATGTTATAGAAATCACCTCGACCCAATTTAATATAGCAAAAGAAAATTATAAGGGAAAAGGTATAAAAATAGAGAAACCCGATTCCAACCCCGATGAGCTTTATATGTATCGGCAACATCCGTATTTCCTAAAGTGTAATAATAACCCGGGAACCTCTAAATCACCAGGTTTTTCTAAACCATTGTGGAAAACGACGGCTCGTATTAGAGGAACACCATATATCCCTGGAAAATTAGGAAAGCGAACCAAGTCCGAAGAAGAAGAAATCAGTGATTCAGATTAGGGAGTTGTAATCATGTTGTGTATTATATGTATTATAGTGTGCTTGTACTTTTATGTTCTATGTAAAAATTGCTTGTATTGTTTGTTAATTATCTTTTATGAATCTAATCCTTGTCTATTTTACAGTATAAAAATAAAATGGACGTTAAAGGTAGACAACCGAATATTTTAGAAGACCTACCAGAGGATATGATTGAGGAAATCTTGTCTAGAGTCGGTCAGAGTTCATCAGCACATTTAGTTATGGCGAAATTAACTTGTCAAACATTTGAAAGACTTTCCAGAAATGCCTTAGTTTATAAAAGGCTTTCCTTTGATAGGTGGGGTATATCACATTGGGGAGACTGTAAGTTACGCCGTGTTTTCTTTAAAGCATTAAATGTGGGGAACCCAAATGCAATTTTACCTATTTTGACTCAACATATCCCAACATAGGATTTCGCGAGTTAGAAAGAGCTTCTAACATGCAACATAAAGAAGCATGTTATACTTATGGGTTAGTGATGTTCGCTTCTTACCAAAGTGAGAAAAAGAATATCGGGTTACAACTTTTAAATAAAACCTTTCCACAAGTGACGGATTCAGTAGTTGGGGTGAGAAACAAGGTTTTTAGATTATTACAGGCTGTTGGACATTACGAAACCCTCGTCCTTTTGACGACATTACAGCATGCTGCCTAGCCAATGGTCATAACAGTTATTTTCCACAAGACCAAGGATGGGAAGTCATTTTAGTAAAACCAGAATGCATGACTTGTTTCTGGACTTATGAATTACGTGTCTTTATTTCCTTTGCTGAACAACTTGCGTATTAACTAGATTTATCTTCAAAATTGTCATGTATCAAAGTGTAATATATTTCATGTTATATGTAATATAGCGAAGTTGTAAGTTTGAAGAATATTTGTATGTGATATATTATTATAATCAGTTTTTCATATGGAATTGTAGTAGTTGAATTGTATATTAGCTACTAAGTATGAACTTAACGGGTAGGTAGTACCCAAATTTAAACTTATAAAACGCTAATATGAAGAAAAAGCTTTTATAAATAAGTTCATATTATGCTACGAAATACTATTGACTACTCTTAATATTCTGTATGATTAACTCGATTCAGTTGGCTATTTTGAAGGAAATGGCACCGACTACTAGACAAACCATGAATATGAGCGAAGAGGAATTTTGTACTTTTCTTGCTGCAAACATAGTTGCAGTACAAGCTGCGCTACATACCAACAATAACTCTGAATCTAGCAATGCAGCTAACGGCGCAAGAAATCGTGTAGGATGCACCTATAAAGAATTCACTGCCTGCAAACCTTTGGAATTTGATGGAACCGAAGGACCAATTGGATTGAAACGGTGGACCGAGAAAGTCGAATCGGTGTTTGCCATAAGTAAGTGTACTGAAGAGGACAAAGTTAAGTACGCTACGCATACCTTCACAGGTACTGCGTTAACGTGGTGGAACACCTATCTTGAACATGTAGGACAAAATGCTGCTTACGCACTACCGTGGTCGGCATTCAAGCAATTGATGAACGAGCAGTACCGTCCTAGAAACGAAGTCAATAAACTCAAGACAGAACTTAGAGAGTTACGAACACAAGGGTTCGACATTACCACATATGAACGACGATTCACAGAGTTGTGCCTATTGTGTCCGAGAGCATTCGAAGATGAAGAAGAGAAGATCGACGCGTTTGTAAAAGGGTTACCAGTAAGGATTCAAGAAGATGTAAGTTCACATGAGCCCGCTTCTATACAGAAGGCAAGTTGAATGGCTCATAAACTCATAAATTAGATTGAGGGAAGAATTAAAGAGCAGGCAGCCGAAGAAGCCAACACGAAACAACTCAAGAGGAAGTGGGAGGAAAACGGTGACAAGAGTCACCAGTACAACAACAACAATTACAACAACAATCGCAACAACTATTCCAACAACCGCAACAATAATCGCAACAATAACCGCAATCCTAACAATAACTACAAAAAACATCCCAACAACAACAACAACTACTACAACAACCGTTTCAACACCAATAACAATCCCAACAACAACCTCAATAACAACAACGGCAATAAAAACCAAAAACAGTCATGTCATAGGTGTGAAGAAAATCATCAGGGGTTTTGCATGACATTTTGCAACAGGTGTAAAAGAAATGGTCATAGCGCGACAAAGTGTGAGGTCTACGGACCAAAGTTTAACAGAACTAAAGGAACAAATAATGTCGGAACAAGTAATGCCGAAATGAATAGTGTCGGAGTAAGTAATACCAACGTTGTTTGTTATAAATGTGGAAAACCGGGCCACATTATTAGAAATTGCCCGAATCAAGGGAATACTAATGGGCAGGGCCGTGGAAGAGTTTTCAATATTAATGCAGCAGAAGCACAGGAAGACCCGGAGCTTGTTACGGGTACGTTTCTTATTGACGATATATCTGCTTATGTTTTATTTGATTCGGGTGCGAATAGAAGCTATATGAGTAGAGAATTTTGTGCTAAATTAAGTTGCCCATTGACGCCTTTGGATAGTAAATTTTTACTCGAATTATCAAACGGTAAATTAATTTCAGCAGATAATATATGTCGGGAGAGAGAAATTAAACTGAGGGATGAAACGTTTAAAATTGATTTAATACCAGTCGAGTTAGGAAGTTTTGATGTAATAATTGGCATGGACTGGTTGAAAAAGGTGAGAGAAGAGATCGTTTGTTACAAAAATGTGATTCGCATTATGCGTGAAAAAGGAAAACCTTTAATGGTGTACGGAGAAAAGAGCAACGCGAAGTTAAATCTTATTAGTAGTTTGAAGGCGCAAAAACTAATAAGAAAAGGTTGTTACGTCATTCTAGCACAAATCGAGGAAGTTAAACCTGAAGAAAAGAACATCAATGATGTTCCCGTCGCAAAAGAATTTCCCGATGTATTTCCGAAAGAATTACCGGGACTACCTCCGCACCGATCTGTTGAATTTCAGATAGATCTTGTACCAGGAGCTGCACCAATAGCTCGTGCTCCATACAGACTTGCACCCAGTGAGATGAAGGAACTCCAAAGCCAATTACAAGAACTTTTAGAGCGTGGTTTCATTCGACCAAGCACATCACCGTGGGGAGCTCCTGTTTTGTTTGTCAAGAAGAAGGATGGTACATTTAGGTTGTGTATCGACTACCGAGAGTTGAACAAACTTACCATTAAGAACCGCTACCCACTACCGAGAATCAACGACTTATTTGATCAACTACAAGGCTCGTCGGTTTATTCGAAGATCGATTTACGTTCCGGGTATCATCAAATGCGGGTGAAGGAGGATGATATTCTGAAGACTGCTTTTAGGACGTGTTACGGTCATTATGAGTTTATGGTTATGCCGTTTAGTTTAACTAACGCACCAGCTGTGTTCATGGACCTCTTGAACCGAGTGTGTGGGCTATACCTTGACAAGTTTGTCATTGTTTTCATCGATGACATACTTATTTACTCAAAGAATGACCAAGAGCACGAAGAACATTTGAGAAAAGTGCTAGAGTTGTTAAGAAAGGAAAAACTGTACGCTAAGTTTTCAAAGTGTGCATTTTAGTTGGAAGAAGTTTAATTCCTCGGTCACATAGTGAACAAAGAAGGTATTCAGGTGGATCCAGCAAAGATTGAAACCGTTGAAAAATGGGAAACCCCAAAAACTCCGAAACACATACGCCAGTTTTTAGGACTAGCTGGTTACTACAGAAGGTTCATCCAAGACTTTTCCAGAATAGCAAAACCCTTAACTGCATTAACGCATAAAGGGAGGAAATTTGAATGGAAGGATGAACAAGAAAAAGCGTTTCAATTGTTGAAGAAAAAGTTAACTACGGCACCTATATTGTCATTACCTGAAGGGAATGATGATTTTGTGATATATTGTGACGCCTCAAAGCAAGGTCTCGGTTGTGTATTAATGCAACGAACGAAAGTAATTGCTTATGCATCTAGACAATTGAAGATTCACGAACCGAATTATACGACACATGATTTGGAATTAGGCGCGGTTGTTTTTGCATTAAAGACTTGGAGGCACTACTTATATGGGGTCAAAAGTATTATATATACCGACCACAAAAGTCTTCAACACATATTTAATCAGAAACAACTGAACATGAGGCAGTCAGGTGGATTGAATTGTTGAATGATTACCACTTTGAGATTCGTTACCACCCAGGGAAGGCAAACGTGGTAGCCGACGCCTTGAGCAGAAAGGACAGAGAACCCATTCGTGTAAAATCTACAAATATAATGATTCACACTAACCTTACTACTCAAATAAAGGAGGCGCAACAAGGATTTTTAAAAGAGGGAAACTTAAAGGATGAAATACCCAAAGAATCGGAGAAACATCTTAATATTCGGGAAGACGGAACCCGGTATAGGGCTGAAAGAATTTGGGTACCAAAATTTAGAGATATGAGAGAAATGGTACTTAGAGAAGCTCATAAAACCAGTGATAATGCTAAAAACGAACATATATTTCATAGCATTATTCCTCAAGAAAGACAAGCTTTTAGTTGCAATTGTTCTATTTACAAGTGATATTCGTTTAAATAATAAAAGGTGAAGACAAAAGACAGATTCGACGATTTGAAGACGCAAACGACCAAAAAGCTCAAAAGTACAAAAGACAATCAAAAAGGTTCCAATTATTGATAAGAAACGTCTCGAAATCACAAAGAGTACAAGATTCAAAACGCAAAGTACAAGATATTAAATTGTACGCGAGGACGTTCGAAAATCCGGAACCGGGACCAGAGTCAACTCTTAACGCTCGACGCAACGGACTAAAAATTACAAGTTAACTATGTATATAAATATAATATAATATATAATTAATTATATTAATTATATATATATTATATATATATATTATTAAAACCGTCGGCAGCCAGAAACTCCAAGGGTGTGAAATGAAAATACCTCTCCGCGACTCGCGGAGTTTTAAGGCCATTTTGCCGCGAGTCGCGGAGACCCAAATTTCACTTCTGGCTATAAAGCCAACCGAATTCTGATCGAATTTTACACATATTTTTCATCTCTCTCTCAATATATACGAGTAATATATATTTATATTTATAATTTATATTTTAATTTTAATTATAATTCTAATAATAAGGGTATGTTAGCGAATGTTGTAAGGGTGTAAGTCGAAATTCTGTCCGTGTAACGCTACGCTATTTTTAATCATTGTAAGTTATGTTCAACCTTTTTATATTAATGTCTCGTAGCTAAGTTATTATTATGCTTATTTAAAACGAAGTAATCATGATGTTGGGCTAATTACTAAAATTGGGTAATTGGGCTTTGTACCATAATTGGGGTTTGGACAAAAGAACGACACTTGTGGAAACTAGGCTATGGGCTATTAATGGGCTTTATATTTGTTTAACTAAATGAAAGTTTGTTAATGTTAATATAAAGATTTACAATTGGGCGTCCCTATAAATTACCATATACACTCGATCGGACACGATGGGCGGGGTATTTATATGTACGAATAATCGTTCATTTAACCGGACACGGGAATGGATTAATAGCCACTAGAATAATTAAAACAGGGGTGAAATTACATTCAAGGGTAATTGGTGTAATTGTTAACAAAGTAGTAAAACCTTGGTTTACACGCAGTCGATAACCTGGTGTATTCATTAAACAAAGTATTAAAACCTTGTTACAATTCGAATCCCCAATTAGTTGGAATATTTATCTTCGGGTATAATAATAATTTGACAAGGACACTTGCAATTTATATTTATGACTGATGGACTGTTATGGACAAAAACCAGACGGACATATTGAATAATCCAGGACAAAGGACAATTAACCCATGGGCATAAAACTAAAATCAACACGTCAAACATCATGATTACGGAAGTTTAAATAAGCATAATTCTTTTATTTCATATTTAATTTCCTTTATTTTATATTTAATTGCACTTCTAATTATCGCACTTTTATTTATTTTATTTTATCGCACTTTTAATTATCGTACTTTTTAAATTATCGCAATTTAATTTTATCGCATTTTTATTATTCGCAATTTCATTATCGTTATTTACTTTACGCTTTAATTTAAAGTCTTGTATTTATTTTATATTTTACATTAGGTTTTAACTGCGACTAAAGTTTTAAAATCGACAAACCGGTCATTAAACGGTAAAAACCCCTCTTTATAATAATAATATTACCTATATATATATTTGTATTTTTATAAAAGTAAATTAATATAGCGTTGAGCTTTGTTTAAAGATTTCCCTGTGGAACGAACCGGACTTACTAAAAACTACACTACTGTACGATTAGGTACACTGCCTATAAGTGTTGTAGCAAGGTTTAAGTATATCCATTCTATAAATAAATAAATATCTTGTGTAAAATTGTATCGTATTTAATAGTATTTTTCTAGTAAAATAATAACTATTTTATATACACCTCGTTCGACATCAACCAGATACTCAATACATCCTGGAACGGGGAAGATGTACAAGGATCTCAAGAAATATTTTTGGTGGCCAAGTATGAAAGTCGACGTTGCTAAATATATAGGAGAATGTTTGACGTGTTCTAAGGTCAACACTGAGCATCAGAAACCATCAGGTCTACTTCAACAACCCGAAATCTCGAAATGGAAATGGAAAAACATTACCATAGATTTCATCACTAAATTGCCAAGGACTGCAAGTGGTTTTGATACTATTTGGGTAATAGTTGATCGTCTCACCAAATCAGCACACTTCCTGCCAATAAAAGAAGATGACAAGATGGAGAAGTTATCACGACTGTATTTGAAGGAAGTCGTCTCCAGACATGGAATACTAATCTCTATTATCTCTGATAGGGATGGCAGATTTATTTCAAGATTCTGGCAAACATTATAGCAAGTATTAGGAACTCGTCTAGACATGAGTACTGCCTATCATCCACAAACTGATGGGCAGAGTGAAAGGACGATACAAATGCTTGAAGACATGCTATGAGCATGTGTTATTGATTTCGGAAACAGTTGGGATCGACATCTACCGTTAGCAGAATTTTCCTACAAAAACAGCTACCATTCAAGCATTGAGATGGCGCCGTTTGAAGCACTTTATGGTAGAAAGTGCAGGTCTCCGATTTGTTGGAGTGAAGTGGGGGATAGACAGATTACGGGTCCGGAGATAATACAAGAAACTACCGAGAAGATCATCCAAATTCAACAACGGTTGAAAACCTCCCAAAGTCGACAAAAGAGCTACGCCGATGTTAAAAGAAAAGATATAGAATTTGAAATTGGAGAGATGGTCATGCTTAAAGTTGCACCTTGGAAAGGCGTTGTTCGATTTGGTAAACGAGGGAAATTAAATCCAAGGTATATTGGACCATTCAAGATTATTGATCGTGTCGGACCAGTAGCTTACCGACTTGAGTTACCTCAACAACTCGCGGCTGTACATAGCACTTTCCACGTCTCGAATTTGAAGAAATGTTTTGCTAAAGAAGATCTCACTATTCCGTTAGACGAAATTCAAATCAACGAAAAACTTCAATTCATCGAAGAACCCGTCGAAATAATGGATCGTGAGGTTAAAAGACTTAAGCAAAACAAGATACCAATTATTAAGGTTCGATGGAATGCTCGTAGAGGACCCGAGTTCACCTGGGAACGAGAAGATCAGATGAAGAAGAAATACCCGCACTTATTTCCAGAAGATACGACAACACCTCCAACTGCTTAAAATTTCGGGATGAAATTTATTTAACGGGTAGGTACTGTAGTGACCCGAACTTTTCCATGTTTATATATATATTAAATGAAATTAATTTTTACATGATTAAGTGTTTCCAACATGTTAAGCAATCAAACTTTGATATTGCTCAATAACATCATATATATCTATCGCAATATCACTAAAAACGCTCTAGAATCGAAGATGATGAAGGTATTCTACAAGCTATAGGCCAAGATGTACAAATTTGTATCGGAAGAATGATTTACAAAGAATTTTGATGATTTATGACATTGGTTGATCCCGATACGAGTTAGGGTCAAGATAGCACTCTAAAATGATAAAACAAAGCTTCCAAGGTGTTAGATTTCGTCCAAATGAAGTAATGTTGAAAAGAAAACGTAACAGTCAAAATTGGCACGACAGGACGCCGTCCTGGAAGGTGGGACGACGTCCTGCCCTTTGTTCTGGGACGCCGTCTAGGTTTGTCGGGACGCCGTCTAGCTCTGTTAAAGTGGGACGCCGTCCTGAATTTTGGGACGCCGTCTAGCTCTGTTTAGTGGGACGCCGTCCTGAATTTTGGGACGACGTCCCGTAGTAGGTGTAGCCGACTTTTTGGCTTTTTACCTACTCTCTCCACTTTAAAACTTCAGTTTTTTTAGAGACTGTTTAATCAGAATACGAACCAGAGAGTTTAGAGGCGATTTTCAGGAGCAAATTGGAGAACTCCAACCTCTTTGAAGAGGCTCAACATCAAGGCATCATCCATCAGAACCTTCTTCATCCAATAACTCTTGTTCTTGTAGGTTATTTACTTGTTCTCAGCAATGATTTCAGTTAATAATTTGATTGTATTGTTGTCTGTTACCATGATTGTTGGCTAGTTTCTATAATGTTTGTCTAGATTAATAACCAAGGTATTGGATGTAATCTTATTGATTGAATGTATTATGCGTGATAGATTGAAGCTTGAATTAAGAACCATGCTTATTGTTGTTAAAATCATTTGTATCTAGTTAATTGATATGTTGTTGATAAAGAGAACTCTTGTTGATGTATCATATTGATTTACAATCAACTTGTCTTAGATTGATTGTTTGCTAAACCGGACCAAGGGGGTAAACTAGATTAAAACGGTTAAACAAAATAGGAATGAATTGTGTAGAGCGAACGCAAAGACAATTGTTATTCAAGTCTTTGATCTTGTTGATCAACTAGTCACAAACGAAAAGGTCTAAGTAATAGGGAACCCTCGCTTAGTAATTCTAGTTTGAGTACTTGCTAAAGAGAACTCTTGGCGAGTCGATTTAGGTGATTAGCATGCTTATAGTTATTTGATTACAAATACAAGAACCATAGTGAAAAGGGAACCCTTGATCTTGTTATTGTATTTGCGTGTTTATCCGAGAGAACTCTTAGTGAACCTATTAGATAACTACACACATAATTATTCAATCAGGACTTAATATCTAAAAATACATCCAATACCGAGGGTAAAATATCTAGATAAACATTTCATCTCTTTGATTTAATCCAAAACTATCTTACTTGCTTTATTTGCACTTATTATCATTTCATAAACTTAAAAGACAAAAATATTGTTTTTACATTTAACCTTCTTTGATTTGGCTAAATCGTTAAATAGCCACCAAAACATAAAACTTGTACTTTTAACTTTCATTCACTTAGTTAATCATAATATAGTTTCTAATTCTAGTTTGACTGATATAACTGTCCTTGGAACGATACACGGAACTAAACCAGTTACTATACTACTATACGATCGGGTACACTACCCGTTAATCTTCTTAAAGCAAAATTGCAAAATTGCAACCCCCATGAACAAACTTCTTGAGAAGGACGCTCCATTTGTCTTTATGGACGAGTGTCTTACCGCCTTTAATCTTCTTAAAGCAAAGCTCACGCAGTCACCGATTCTCATATCGCCGAATTGGTCAATACCATTCGAACTTATGTGTGACGCCAGTGACTTTGCTATTGGTGCCGTCTTGGGGCAAAGAATAGAAAAACATTTCAAGCCCATTTACTATGCTAGTAAGACACTGCAAGGAGCCCAACTTAATTACACTACCACCGAGAAGGAACTCCTTGCAATCGTCTTTTCGTTTGACAAATTCAAATCCTATTTAGTGCTAGCAAAGACGGTTGTCTACACAGACCACTCGGCATTAAAGTACTTGCTTTCTAAGCAAGATGCTAAACCCCATTTAATACGTTGGGTCTTGCTTTTGCAAGAATTCGACATCGATATAAAAGATAAAAAGGGTGCCGAAAACCTAGCTGCCGATCACCTTTCTCGACTTGAGAACCCGAATCTTGGGGTTCTACATGAGACCGTTATCCAAGATAATTTTCCTGATGAAAATCTCATGAGAGTTGAGAAAATTAATGATCCATGGTTTGTAGACATTGCCAACTATCTTGCGGGTGGATTCCTAGAAACCGGTATGTCACACCAGAAAAGAAAAAAATTCTTTAGTGACTTAAAATACTATTTTTGGGAACACCCATATCTCTTTAAACAGTGTCCCGATGGGATAATCCGTCGGTGTGTTTCGGGGAAGGAATGCACCGAAATTCTGCTTGACTGTAACCTTGGTCCAACAGGTGGGCACTTTGGTCCTCAAATCACGGGGAAGAAAGTTTATGAGGCCGGTTTCTATTGGCCTACAATATTCAAAGATGCCTACGCTGTTTGTAAAGCTTGTGACGCGTGCCAACGGGCCGGTCAAATAACTAAACGGGATGAAATGCCTCAACAAAGCATCCAAGTATGCGAGGTGTTCGATGTTTGGGGAATTGACTTTATGGGCCCCTTTCCAAAATCTCATTCTTACCTCTACATACTTGTCGCCATAGATTATGTTTCTAAATGGGCGGAGGCAAAACCTCTACCAACAAATGATGGCCGAGTAGTGGTAAACTTTTTGATGGAACTTTTCTCTAGATTCGGCACACCAAAAGCTCTTATAAGTGACCGGGGCACCCACTTTTGCAATAAGCAATTGGAAAAGGTGTTGAAAAGATATGGAGTAATCCATAAAATTTCGACATCTTATCATCCCCAAACGAGTGGGCAAGTAGAAAACACCAACCGGTCATTAAAATGCATACTTGAAAAGACCGTTGGTGCCAATCCCAAAGAGTGGTCAACCAAGTTAAACGATGCATTGTGGGCTTTTCGCACGGCCTACAAAACACCGATTGGAACAACTCCTTTCCGTATGGTATACGGAAAAGCATGCCATCTCCCGTTGGAGATTGAACATAAAGCACATTGGGCGCTAAGGGCATGCAATTTAGATTACCAAGAAGCGGGTCGGTTACGTTTGACCCAACTAAATGAATTAGACGAGTTGAGGCTTGAAGCCTATGACAACTCTCTAATTTACAAGAAAAAAACCAAACAATGGCACGACAAAAGATTGAAACGTCCAAAGGAATTCATGGAAGGCGATCGTGTCCTTGTTTATAATTCCCATTTCAAGTTATCACCCGGAAAGCTTAAGCCCCGATGGACGGGACCGTTTGTTGTTAGAAAGGTGTACCCTTATGGTACAGTCGAAATGGAGAACGGGAAGGGTGATATTTTTAAAGTGAATGGCCACCGGGTCAAACACTATGTTGATGGTCCCCTAGAAATTGAGGATGAGGTTAGCCTCAACTTCAAGAAAAATGCCTAAATTTAAATGGGGACGAGTTTGGTGAACGACTCGTAAAAAAAAACTGGTTCACAATTGTAATTAGGTTTGTATTGTGTGCACGATAAATTTTAGTTTGGTACAAAATGATTAACGTATGACCTCTAAACACGCGCGACTCAGAAAATCTGATCAGTGGGTTTTAGTGTAACAGGACGCCGTCCTAAATGTCAAGACGCCGTCCCGTTTTACAAACCTAGACGCCGTCCTAAATAGCAAGACGCCGTCCCACTTCTTTAACCTAGACGCGGTCCTAAATAGCAAGACGCCGTCCCACTTCTTTATCCTAGACGCCGTCTAGATATCCAGGACGACGTCCTGACCCCCTGACTCAGAAAAATTAGACGTTTTAAAACACCAACCCACTCATTTCTTATCCACAAAACACACTCTTCTCTATTTTTCTCTGCCCTAACCCGAACCACTCTCCAAAAACCCTAATTTCTACTTCAATTTCGCGTTTCCTTCTTCAAATTCAAGCTTCAAATCATGAACTTTTTGGTATGGATACTCCATTTTTACACTTTTCTTTATCCATTACTTGAATTGTATGTCTATATCTATAAATTGGTGAAGGATAAGTGTGGGGTGTTTGATTTGCATGATTATTGTTAAGATTAACATACCTTAGTAGTTTAATTGCCCTTAATGTGTTTATTTTGCAAAGATTACATGTTTTTAAGGGTTTGTTCATGATTCTAGGGTTTGTAGAAATTAAATCCGAATTTGGGATGCTTAATTTATGATGTTGAGTTTATGTATGATGTTTATGATTCTTGTGAAGTATATGATTGTGTTGGTGATGTTGATGTCAACTTGGCCAGGTCATTTTTGAATGTTAGTGAATTTCTAAGCATATTGTTGAATTGTAATGAATTTATGAAATGTGTATGCTTGTTTTTCATTTGTAAGGGCCTGTTGAATCAAATTAATGGAATGGAATGCCATAATGTATGATGTTAAGATGGTCATTTGAGCTAAAAATTGTGAAAATTGTATTATGATTTGTGATGAATATGATTAGAATGCAAAGTTAAATGTTATGACCTATGACACAACATACTTGAATCTTTGAGTCCTAAGTTTGTGCTACATTGTGAAGTTATGATTTTCAATTTTTTTTGAAGGTGTATTAACGAATTCATGTTGACTTTGGTTGACTTTGGTTTAAAATTGTGAACATGCACTTTCGTTTAAATGAATCATAATGCTTTTGAACTAGGAATTGAATTATGAAGTTCTCCTGCTACTCGGTTATGTTTTTAGCTAACATTAACACAACGGTTTCTATGTTCTTTTGGTTTGGTGTATAATGTTTTGCAGGGACAATCAAGCAGAGGAGGACCGGCAAAAAGAGGAAGGACAGCAGGTTTGGCTCCTCCACGACAACCACCACCACCACAACAACAACATCATTCATCATCGTCTTCCGGAGAAGAAGAGGAGGAGGATCTAAACGATCCTCGAGTTTGGTTAACACAGGTTCAGAACGATGAAGACTATACGGAAACATTTGAGAGAATAAACCGTAGGCCGATTAATGCAACTTGGTATTTTATCTGGGGGCCATTGGAAGAGGCGGGCATGCGCCGACATGTTTCTAATTTACTCGCCATTCCTTACGGTAGAGTAGTCACCCACGTTTGGGAATAGGTTTTTAGCATCAATGAACCAATCTATCCGGTGCTGCTTAAAGAATTTTACTCTACCATGCGGTTTAACAATGTCAGCGATTATTTATCGAATGAGTTTCTACAGTTTCGTCTTGGGGGCCAAGATAGGGGTATAAGCAGTTTACAGCTTTGTAGAGTTCTGGGAATTTTTGAGGAATTCACCGATAATCAGTTAGGTGAATATTTGCGGGCTTCTGATTACGTTGGCCGGCATGTTTTTGATGACACCTCTTATTGGCGCAGAATTTGTAAGCCAAATATTGCGCCTGCACATTTTAGATCAAGCAAGCACAGGTACAACGAAATCGCAGCCCGGGATGATAGGCTGCTTCATCGACTCATCGCATGCACGTTTAATGCGAGGATTGAGGGTAATGAGAAGGTGAAAACATTAGATTTGTGGATTATGGATCAAATCAAGCGGGGTTCCTATACCGACATTCCTGGGCTAATCGGTAATTATTTCCTTGCCATTGCGACTGAGACACGGCTACGGAAGCCACTTCTGGGAGGCCACTACATCACCCGAATTGCCCGACATTTTAACATTGATTTCAGTAGATTACAGGAGTACACGAGCGTAATGAAACCATTAAAAAAGGTTTTTTATATTAATGCTGAAATCATTATGAAAGATAGAAATGGGCATTTGGTGCCTTTTGTGGCAGTTGGTGCAGGTGGCGCAAGTGGCAGTGGTGTTCAGCAAGAGCAGCAGCAGGAAGAGGAGGCGGAAATGGAGGCACAAACTAATGTTGGTGAACAGGTTCCGTGGCATCCGTCCCAATCAAGTTGGGACAGTTTGGTTGGTAGTGTTAATAACATGAGGTTGAGCCCGAACGAACAAAGGATGCACAACGATAGAATGTGGGATAGTCAGCAGCGAATGGAGCAACGACAGATTGCTCAAGTGCACGATCAGGGATGGATGAGTTATGGTATTGATTGGAATAACCATAACTCAGAGTTGTTTTATTCCAACCCCGAGCAGTACTATGGGACGACACGTCTGACACCCCAATATTACACGGATCCTCAAAACCCACCTCCGCCTCACCCGATTTATGATAATACCGCTGCGTTGCAGGATGCTCGGAACAGATTTGAGCAGCAATATCCACAGGGACGCCCGTACAGAGATGGTTCGGGTAATTATTTTTGGCCGTTTGATAACTAGGCCTGCGTGCCTATTGGATCATTTTGTACTTTGTTTTGAGACAATTTAATTTGTGTGATGTGTTTTGAGATATTTTCGGTTTGTAATAATGTACTAATGGTGTGGTTTGATAAACGGTTGTGGTTGTAAAAACACCGTTATTTTTATTGTGATTTGTGTGGTTTGTTAATTTGTGCAGCATGATTGAACTTCAAAGACTGGCATTAAGTTCAGCGACATTTGATATTATGATATGTGTATGATGATAATCGCGGAATGGACGATGCTCTTATGCTGGCAGTAAGTTCAGCGGCATCCGTCTACATGTTCCACGATTTACAGGTTAAAAAATTGAAAATTTCTACAATCACCCTATCACTTTGCCCTCTAAATTTAATCTTTTTTTTCTGATTTCATGCAATGAGGGCTTTGCATGATCTCAAGTGTGGGGTAGGGAGTAAAAATTTATCGAGAACTCGTTTCACTAAAATAAGGCGTTTGGCGTTTATTATAAAAAATTTTAAAATTTTCATGTAAGCCTTAAAAACGATTAAAAGTCCAAAAACAAAACCATGTCATATGCATTGTGATTTTAAAAGAAAATAAATGTTGTTTTGCATTTTAAATTATTAATAGTCTTTGAAGTTGCTCTATCATTCAATTATTTGAATGAAAATCCCACTAGTTTAGTAAGCTAACTTGTAGGTCACTTGTACCAAAACGAGTGTAAACCGTGAGAGAGCGGTGATTGTATAGCGTGGTCGGAAACCGGATCTCGCGCCAGATCGAAAACCTTAAGGACGATCCTCATTGTTTCTCCTAACAAGGACAATGTTGTGTCCGACCACCTATTATGACCAATAGGATGTATCTATTCCATCCTCAAGGAAGTAAAGTCTTCCGAATGACACACTTACTGATTCAATTCAGAAGATGTAGTCCAGACCAGTTGTAGGGTGACAAAAACTCTTGAAAAGTCATTACTAACATCGACTGGAAATCTACCAGGCCTCAACGTCAAACAGGGAAACTGGTAGTCAAGGTTTGTCTCAATGAGGGGGATTAACTAGTAAAACGGGGGGGCACCATGTATACACAAAATGTTAGTGATTTATCAGATCCCCGGAAGGATAACCTCCAGAAAGGTAATATATCAGCTTTTAAGCCTGATGAACTTCAATCTTTATGATTGACTTAACGGATTAGATGATTACCTCATGATTATCAATGATATCCGGACGTAATGTGTATCCTCCTAAGCACATTATTTTCTACCGACATCTCGCGATGTTAGGTACCGTGGGAGGGATTGGCTTGACCAATAGCGGGAAACCCGCACTCATTTTTCAAAATTCAGAAAATCCGACAAAATCGGAAAACGTGTCTAGTATTAAAAACTAGCATGATATTTTCAAAACCATAAAATGTTTTCATCAAGGTCCTGATTTCCCTAGGATCAAATTTTTCGGATACTTGGCTCTAATCTCCCAAAAATGTGTGTGTGTGTTTCCATCGTGTATATAGCGTGCGTGTGATTTCAATAAAAGTGTACTGTACTTAAAGCGTGTGTTTCATATAGTGTGAGTTGTGTTTCATATCAACGTGTGTGTTTCGTGTGCTTCGAATGATTCATGTAATGTTTGTAATATATATTGTGTGATTGTATTTGATAATTGTTCCACTTTGTAAAGAAAGAATTGCTTGAGGACAAGCAAGGTTTAAGTGTGGGGTGTTTTGATATTGCTCAATAACATCATATATATCTATCGCAATATCACTAAAAACGCTCTAGAATCGAAGATGATGAAGGTATTCTACAAGCTATAGGCCAAGATGTACAAATTTGTATCGGAAGAATGATTTACAAAGAATTTTGATGATTTATGACATTGGTTGATCCCGATACGAGTTAGGGTCAAGATAGCACTCTAAAATGATAAAACAAAGCTTCCAAGGTGTTAGATTTCGTCCAAATGAAGTAATATTGAAAAGAAAACGTAACAGTCAAAATTGGCACGACAGGACGCCGTCCTGGAAGGTGGGACGACGTCCTGCCCTTTGTTCTGGGACGCCGTCTAGGTTTGTCGGGACGCCGTCTAGCTCTATTAAAGTGGGACGCCATCCTAAATTTTGGGACGCCGTCTAGCTCTGTTTAGTGGGACGCCGTCCTGAATTTTGGGACGACGTCCCGTAGTAGGTGTAGCCGACTTTTTGGCTTTTTACCTACTCTCTCCACTTTAAAACTTCAGTTTTTTTAGAGACTGTTTAATCAGAATACGAACCAGAGAGTTTAGAGGCGATTTTCAGGAGCAAATTGGAGAACTCCAACCTCTTTGAAGAGGCTCAACATCAAGGCATCATCCATCAGAACCTTCTTCATCCAAGAACTCTTGTTCTTGTAGGTTATTTACTTGTTCTCAGCAATGATTTCAGTTAATAATTTGATTGTATTGTTGTCTGTTACCATGATTGTTGGCTAGTTTCTATAATGTTTGTCTAGATTAATAACCAAGGTATTGGATGTAATCTTATTGATTGAATGTATTATGCGTGATAGATTGAAGCTTGAATTAAGAACCATGCTTATTGTTGTTAAAATCATTTGTATCTAGTTAATTGATATGTTGTTGATAAAGAGAACTCTTGTTGATGTATCATATTGATTTACAATCAACTTGTCTTAGATTGATTGTTTGCTAAACCGGACCAAGGGGGTAAACTAGATTAAAACGGTTAAACAAAATAGGAATGAATTGTGTAGAGCGAACGCAAAGACAATTGTTATTCAAGTCTTTGATCTTGTTGATCAACTAGTCACAAACGAAAAGGTCTAAGTAATAGGGAACCCTCGCTTAGTAATTCTAGTTTGAGTACTTGCTAAAGAGAACTCTTGGCGAGTCGATTTAGGTGATTAGCATGCTTATAGTTATTTGATTACAAATACAAGAACCATAGTGAAAAGGGAACCCTTGATCTTGTTATTGTATTTGCGTGTTTATCTGAGAGAACTCTTAGTGAACCTATTAGATAACTACACACATAATTATTCAATCAGGACTTAATATCTAAAAATACATCCAATACCGAGGGTAAAATATCTAGATAAACATTTCATCTCTTTGATTTAATCCAAAACTATCTTACTTGCTTTATTTGCACTTATTATCATTTCATAAACTTAAAAGACAAAAATATTGTTTTTACATTTAACCTTCTTTGATTTGGCTAAATCGTTAAATAGCCACCAAAACATAAAACTTGTACTTTTAACTTTCATTCACTTAGTTAATCATAATATAGTTTCTAATTCTAGTTTGACTGATATAACTGTCCTTGGAACGATACACGGAACTAAACCAGTTACTATACTACTATACGATCGGGTACACTGCCCGTTAGTGTGTAGCAATCTCTAAAACCGGTATTTTCCATACGATAATTCATATACCACTTTTCGCACATCAAACTTGTTAAGAATTGATTATTTGAAATGAGTTTCATGTAGACAATTGACCACCCAAGTTAACCGGCGATTCACGAACGTTAAAACTTGTAAAAACGACATGACGATATATATATGGATATACATTTAGTTAACATGAGATTATGATAAGTATGTATCTCCATAAGTATATTAACAATGAGTTATATACATAAAAATGAGACTACTAAGTTAAGAAACTCGAAACGATATATATAACGATTATCGTTATTACAACGTCTTACTAAATACATATGTATCATATTAAGATAATGTTACACTATATTTAAAATGATAAAATGATAATTATATATATCATTAAGTATGTTAACAATGAACTACATAGGTAAAAACAAGACTACTAACTTAAGGATTTCGAAACGAGACATATATGTAACGATTATCGTTGTAACGACATTTAAATGTATATATATCATATTAAGATATATTAATATATCATAATATCATGATAATATAATAATTTAACATCTCATTAGATACAATAAACAATGGGTTAACAACATTAAATAAGATCGTTAACTTAAAGGTTTCAAAACAACACTTACATGTAACGACTAACGATGACTTAACGACTCAGTTAAAATGTATATACATGTAGTGTATTTAGATGTATTAATATACTTTTGAAAGACTTCAAGACATATATCAAAACACTAATACTTAACGAAAATGGGTACAATTGCATTCCCATTCTTTTTTCATCAAGAATTCTAGTCGTATTCATATCCGTATTATACACAGCTTCTAGACGTACTTACTGTAGGTATATACCAATAGGAACTAGCATGGGATTCCACTTTTGATTATGTCATGTATGACTAATCAATTTTAACTTCTACCATGAACTGGTCAACTAACTAGAACTCCTTTTAACCCCACTCATCACTCACCACTTACCACTCATCATTCACTCCATTTCACTTCCAATTCTCTTTCTAATTCTCTCTCAAAACACACACACACACTTATGAACGAATTTTTTCAGTAGTTAATCATCTTCTTCATCAAAAATTACTTCAAGAATCAGCTATAATCATCTTAGGAAGAACACTTCAAGAACACTTCGAAAATCCTTTCAAGTTTACTAGTTTACATCCAAGCTTTCTAATCCATTCCAAGTAATCATCTAAGATCAAGAAACCTTTGTTATTTATAGTAGGTTATCTTTCTTATTCAAGGTAATAATCATATTCAAACTTTGATTCAATTTTTATAACAATAAACTATCTTAATTCGAGTAAAAATCTTACTTAAACTTGTTTTTGTGTCATGATCCTATTTCAAGAACTTTCAAGCCATCCAAGATCCTTAGAAGCTAGATCATTTCTTGTCACTTCCAGTAGATTTACCTACTAAACTTGAGGTAGTAATAATGTTCATAACATCATTCGATTCATATATATATATATAACTACCTTATTTGAAGGTTTAAACTTGTAATCACTAGAACATAGTTTAGTTAATTCTAAACTTGTTCGCAAACAAAAGTTAATCCTTCTAACTTGACTTTTAAAATCAACTAAACACATGTTATATATCTATATGATATGCTAACTTAATGATTTAAAACCTGAAAACACGAAAAACACCATAAAACCGGATATACGCCGTCGTAGTAACACCGCGGGCTGTTTTGGGTTAGTTAATTAAAAACTATGATAAACTTTGATTTAAAAGTTGTTCTTCTGAGAAAATGATTTTTCTTATGAACATGAAACTATATCCAAAAATCATGGTTAAACTCAAAGTGGATGTATGTTTTTCAAAATGGTCATCAAGACATCGTTCTTTCGACTGAAATGACTACCTCTTACAAAATCGACTTGTAACTTATATTTCCGACTATAAACCTATACTTTTTATGTATATATTCATAAAATAGAGTTCAATATGAAACCATAGCAATTTGATTCATTAAAAACGGATTTAAAACGAAGAAGTTATGGGTAAAACAAGATTGGATATTTTTTGATTGTTGTAGCTACGGGAAATATTGTAACAATTCTATACAAATCATAACTTAACAAACTTATATTGTATTATTCATGTATTCTAATATATATTATGTAATCTTGGGATACCATAGACACGTATACAATGTTTTGACATATCATATCGACCCATCTATATAATATATTTTGGAACAACCATAGACACTCTATATGCAGTATTGTTGGAGTTAGCTATACAAGGTTGAGATTGATTCCAAAATAATATATATAGTTTGAGTTGTGATCTAGCCTGAGGCTTGTATACACTGGGTCGTGGATTGATCCAAGATAATTTATATTTATTTCTGTACATCTAACTATGGACAACTAGTTGTAGGTTATTAACGAGGATGGCTGACTTAATAAGCTTAAAACATTATAACGTATTAAAAAATGTTGTAAATATATTTTGAACATACTTTGATATATATGTACATATTTGTATAGGTTCGTGAATCGATCAGTGGTCAAGTCTTACTTCCCGATGAAGTAAAAATCTGTGAAAGTGAGTTATAGTCCCACTTTTAAAATCTAATATTTTGGGATGAGAATACATGCAGTTTTATAAATGTTTTACGAAATAGACACAAGTAAATGAAACTACATTATATGGGTGAATGATCGAAGCCGAATATGCCCCTTTTGTTTGGTAGCCTAAGAATTAGTAAACCAATCTACTAATTGACGCGAATCCTAAAGATAGATCTATTGGGCCTAACGAACCCCATCCAAAGTACCGGATGCTTTGGTACTTCGAATTCGTTTTTATCATGTCCGAAGGATTTCCCGGAATGATAGGGGATATTCTTATATGCATCTTGTTAATGTCGGTTACCAGGTGTTCACCATATGAATGATTTTTATCTCTATGTATGGGATGTATATTGAAATATGAAATCTTGTGGTCTATTATTATGATTTGATAAATATATAGGTTAAACCTATAACTCACCAACATTTTTGTTGACGTTTTAAGTATGTTTATTCTCAGGTGACTATTAAGAGTTTCCGCTGTTGCATACTAAAATAAGGACAAGATTTGGAGTCAATGCTTGTATGATATTGTGTAAAAACTGCATTCAAGAAACTTATTTTTGATGTAATATATTCTTATTGTAAACCATTATGTAATGGTCATGTGTAAACAGTATATTTTAGATTATCATTATTTGATAATCTACGTAATGCTTTTTAAACCTTTATAGATAAAATAAAGGTTATGGTTGTTTTAAAAATGAATGCAGTCTTTGAAAAACATCTCATATAGAGGTCAAAACCTCGCGACAAAATCAATTAATATGGAACGTTTATAATCAATATGAACGGGACATTGCAGGTTCCATGGTTGGTGATAGGTGTACTGGTAGGCCTGGTTAGGGTCGTAGAGAGTAAATGGTGGTCTCATATCGGGCTGGTGTGGAGGATAGTAAGCAGCTCGGGTCGGTACATAGTGATCCTGAGGTGATAGCCGGCTCATGATCTGATGCTGATGATAGTACTATCTATCATGCTGTCGTTTCCTGGAATGCTCCTACTCATTCCGGGCTTGCCACTGCTCGTATCGATTATGTCTATCCTGGTTTGTCATTTCTACATCATCTATACGCTGGTAGACGTCAGTCATAGCCTCCTTAATGACATTCCTAATGTCATCTGCTTCCTCCATTTCCTCATCTGAACCTCTCTCTACCTGTGGATGACAACCAACATAGTGTACTGCCTGATTGCATCTGTTCTTCAATACTTTAGCACCCTGATAGACCTTCAATCCTAAAGTATCATCCTGTTCCCTACAAACCAAAAGTGGACCCCCTTGATCCCTATCTACACCCAAATACTCTCCAATGAGAGTAACAAAAATACCTCCTCCTATTATTCCCGCTTCCTGTATTCCTTCCACTATCTTAGACAAATAAAAACCAACACAGTAGGGGATATTAACAAAGCCTCTTGGGTCTCGAATACACTTAAGGTAGAATAAATCATGTAAGGTCATTTTCTCCTTGTTGTGACCTCTCTGTGTAATCGAGTTAGCCAGAAATCTATGAATTATACGAAGCTCGGCTCTGTGAATATGTAAGTAGGAGTGTGTTCCTGCCCGCCCAAAAACATTATAATCTGACATACGCCTCCAGACGGCGTTAGCATCAAAATTCATATCTACCCTTTCACCATGATAAATCAAATTTGTACAATCGGGTAATAGTAATTCAGCGGGCGTATATATCTGTAAAGCCCTGGCCATGTCCAGCATGGACATCCTGTACATCCTACGGCCAAGTATAAATCTAAGAAAACTTCTATCATCTAATCTAACTACATCCGCATTTAATGCTATAGTACTCATAAGCTCAACGCACCATTCCTTATATACAGGCCTACGAATGGTGAATAAACGTTCCCAATCGGGAAAAGAAGAGCTGCCATACCTTTGGATCAGATGCTGTCTAACTGAGTTAGCAAGTTGGACCCTTTCCAAAGGCTCCCAATCGATTACCCTCGGCACTTCTACATTTTTCGTTACCAGTTTAAATTTGTTACTTTGATATGTCGGGTAATCTCTCCAACTCCGATCAAATCTCAAATTGGGATGCAACTGTTCTTCATGAATCGTTGGATGTTGTACTATCGGATGCATCGGAAATACTACGTAGGCATCAACATATTCTTGTTGCGGATCATAATAAGGTACGTGTTGATCAGGTTGTTGTTGTTGTTGTTCCTGTTCATATTGCATTTCTAGTTCAGGTTCTGGAGCAGGTTGTCTAGATGATGATGATGCACCATCAGTATCGGTAAATCTCTACAAAACACATTAAACACAAAATTTGTGCATCCAAATATGCATTAGTGTTAGTAAAATAACAACTTGAAACAATTAAAATAACATGTTCAATCAAAATTAAACTTATACACATTTTCACAATCTTCACAATTCTACACTTTTTCAAATAAGCATATATGCAAATGGTTACAAAGTTCATAAGCATTCAACTCAAATAACATGTTAAAATAACCATTACTAGCAATTAAACAAGTTTCAAATGGCATTTACATCAATTTAGTCAAGTTCATGAATTTTATACCTAAAAAGTCCACTTTAATTCTCAAAAATCATGTTTAGGATCAAAGTTTGGATTATTTAGCTACCTAAACATGTTACACTACTTAATTTAGCAATAATTCATGACAAAAATCGGCCATAACCTGTTTATATCAAAAAGCCCCAAATTGCTCAAGAACACAAACCCTAGATTCCTAAAAATTTTGAAGTTTTTGGCTTCAAATCATGTTAAATAGCATCAATCTAGGTTATACATGCATAATATACTAACAATTTAACTCTAATTACACTAGAAATTAACAAAATCAAATTAGGAAAATTATAGCTCAAGAACACTAAAAATCAAATTTAAAGAGGTTTACGGGTGTAATTGTTACCCTTCTTAATAAACTTCTTATCAAATTCATGATTAGAGTTGATTATAGCAAGAAATTTTGTTGAATTTGGTGAAAAAATGGCGATTTTAGGGGTGATTTTGGAGAGAGTTTCGGTTGTGTATGTGTGTGTTTGTGGGAGGAGCAGAACAGCTCGTCTGTTTATTTGTTCCTGGCCTGAAATTGGTCTCCATGCGACCGCATGGATTTGAAGGCCAAACCCCATGCGATCGCTTGGAGGTCTGGATTTTTTTTATTTATAAAAACCATTACTAATAAAATATATAATTAATTAGAAATTAAAATTTTGTTTCTTTTTAGGATGAGGGCCTTTCGGATCGTTGTCCTAGTCCATCCCTCGACAAAATTTTAAAAATTTGTCACGTTTTAAGTGCCGTTTTAAGAGCAAAGATTTTTTAGTTTTTTTAATGTTTTTGGCATACTTTAATTCAATAAAATTAAAAATAATGATAATAAAAGTTCTCGCCCCGCCCTCGGGTAAAGCAATTTCGGTTCACTGACCTAGTTTCAACTCACGACGAATTTTAAATATCAAATTTTTAACTTAATGAAATAAAGTAAATTTTTGTTTTTAAATTCACATCAAACTTAAATTTAAAATGCATAAAATTAAAAATTCATATTATTAAGATTAAAAATTCACACCAAATTTATATTATATTTTTGTTTTTATACATACAAACTTATATTAAAAATATTAATTTTTCAAATATTTACAAACTTAAATATATTGATTTTAAAAAGTTTACAATAATAATTTAATATTAATTTTAAAAACAAAGTAAAAATTAAAATTAAAAATCTTTTGGTCTTTTATCCCACTTTAATCAATCAAATATTATCAAAAATATACGCCCCTCTTTTCGGTAAAGTAATTTCGGCTATATTACCTAGTTTTACTCCTGACGAATTTCTGAAATATTTTGGGTTGATTGATTAAAGATATTTATACTTTAAGAATAAACGGTAAATTTCGCAGTGATGTAATACATTTTTGTATGATATCAATAATTTCGGTTACGCATATCTAATTTTATTGAATACCAATTTAATACTTTATAGCGAACGATTCAGCGTTTATTATCAAAAGGTTAAAAGCAATAAAAATAAAAATAAAAATAAAAAACTGTACATACTTACCTGTGAGATAGAATTCTCATAGACCTGTTTTAGCCGACTCATAGGAGAGTCGTGTGATTTGATTTTCCATAGCTACGTAAGCATAACCTCAATTCTTCAATATCTTTTCTTCTAAACATATGAACGGTCCTTCTCTGCATATAGTAACAAATTCGGTATTTGAATATGTTTGATTATTTGAACATTTACCTTCGTGTGACCATTTTCCGCATTTATAACATCTTTCAAGGTGTCGTGCTCTTCTTTTTGTTGCAGATTTTGATTTTCCTTTTCCAAAATATATCTTATGATGATCTTTTCTGAGTTCTTTTCTTACTCTGTCCATTTTGCCTCTTATGAATGATACCAGTTCACTTGGAAGTGTGTCATTATTACGTTTAGTAATCATAGCGTGTAGCATTAGACCATGGTTCAGATCAAAGGAATTCTTCATCTCGTAAAACCTAAAAAAAATAAAAATTCAGAATGGGGGGAGAAGACTAGTTCTTTAGGGTCTGTTAGGGAAAGAACATACGGATTCCATTCTCGAGAACTACACGAAAACAGAATATCTAACTCTAACAGAAATATATATTACCCTAAAAAGATTCGAACCTTCCCACACTTAGTTACCTGTGGTGTCAAAATTGTAATTAACTTCATCTTCAACTTTCATTAGATTATCTATGTAATGTTTAACTCTGTGACCATTAACTTTAAATTCAATCCCATTTGAATTTATTAATTCTACTGTTCCGTATGGGAAAACTCTTTTGACTATGAATGGTACAGACCATCTAGATTTCAATTTTCCAGGAAATAGCTTGAATCGTGAATTGAAAAGAAGAACTCTGTCTCCTTCTTTAAATTCTTTTGAATTTCTAATTCTTTTATCATGCCATTTCTTCGTTTTTTCTTTATAGATTAACAAATTTTCCTATGCTTCATGTCTTAATTCTTCTAATTCGTTTAGTTGACTTAACCTTAGACGTCCGGCTTCATGTAAATCAAGATTACATGTCTTCATAGCTCAAAATGCTTTGTGCTCAATTTCTACTGGAAGGTGACATGCTTTTCCGTAAACGAGTCTAAAAAGTGTGGTTCCAATTGGAGTTTTGTAGGCTGTTCTAAAAACCCAGAGTGCATCCTTCAATTTCATGGACCATTCCTTCGGATTTGATCCTACGGTTTTTTCTAGAATACGTTTTAATGCTCGGTTGGTATTTTCAACTTGTCCACTTGTTTTTGGATGATAAGCGGTTGAGATTTTATGAGTTACTCCATATCTTTTGAGAACTTTCTCAAGTTGATTATTACAAAAATGAGTACCCCGATCACTTATTAAAGCTTTCGGTGTTCCAAACCTAGCAAAAAGATGTTTTAAGAAGTTGACTACAACTCGTGCATCGTTAGTTGAGAGAGCTTGTGCTTTCGCCCATTTAGATACATAATCAATGGCAAAGAGAATGTAGAGATTATAATGAGATTTTGGAAATGGACCCATAAAGTTAATACCCCAAATGTCGAATACTTCACATACTTGAATGAAATTTTGTGGCATTTCATCACGTTGACTTATTTTTCTGGCCCTTTGACAAGCATCACAGAATTTACAAAGAAGGTGTGCGTCTTTGAAAATTGTAGGCCAATAGAATCCAGCATCATAGACTTTTCTTGCTGTGAGTTGTGGCCCATAATGCCCTCCTGTTGGTCCTGTGTGACAATGGTTTAAGATTTGACTAGCTTCATCTTCGAATACGCATCGGCGTATTATTCCATCGGGACAACTTTTAAACAAATGTGGATCTTCCCAAAAATAGTGTTTTATATCACTAAAGAATTTCTTTCGTTTTTGGTACGACAACCCTTTTTCAAGGAATCCACATACTAAGTAGTTTGCATAGTCTGCAAACCATGGAATTGCATTATAATCTATTTTCAATAGATATTCATCAGGAAAGTTGTCTTGTATAGCCGATTCATTTAGAACTTCTAATTCAGGATTTTCAAGACGAGAAAGATGATCAGCTGCCAGATTTTCTGCTCCCTTTTTGTCTCGGATTTCAATATCGAACTCTTGTAAGAGTAAGATCCAACGGATTAATCGTGGTTTGGCATCTTGTTTTGAAAATAGGTATCTAAGAGCAGAATGGTCGGTATAGACCACCGTTTTAGCTAGAACGAGATATGAACGAAATTTGTCAAAAGTAAAGACAATAGCAAGGAGTTATTTTTCAGTAGTTGTGTAATTCGTTTGTGCTCCTTGTAATGTCTTACTAGCGTAATAAATAGGTTGAAATCGTTTTTCAATCCTTTGTCCTAAAACAGCTCCCATTGCAAAATCACTTGCATCGCACATGAGTTCAAATGGTAGATTCCAATTTGGAGTTATCATGATCGGTGCATTAGTGAGTTTTTCTTTAAGAATATTAAAAAGTTTTGATGCATTCATCCAAAAAAGATGAATGGAGCATCCTTTTCTAGGAGTTTATTCATAGGAGTGGCAATTTTAGAAAAATCTTTTATGAAACGTCGGTAAAAACCGACATGCCCTAGAAAACTCCTAACTCCTCTAACATTGGTGGGATGTGGAAGTTTAGCAATTACATCTACTTTAGCTCTATCCACTTCAATTCCTTCCTTTGAAATTTTATGACCAAGAACGATGCCTTCTTTACCCATGAAATGGCATTTCTCCCAATTAAGAACTAGATTTGATTGCTTGCATCTAATTAGCATTCGTTCAAGATTAACTAGACATGATTCAAATGTATCACCGAAGACTGAAAAGTCATCCATGAAAACTTCCATGCATTCTTCTATCATGTCGTGAAAAATCGCCATCATGCACCTTTGAAAAGTTGCAGGGGCGTTGCATAGTCCAAATGACATGCGTTTATAAGCAAAAGTACCATAAGGGCAAGTGAATGTAGTTTTCTCTTGGTCTTCGGGTGCTATTGGAATTTGAAAATATCCGAAGAAACCGTCAAGAAAACAATAGTAACTATTTCCGGCTAATCTTTCTAACATTTGATCAATGAAAGGTAAGGGAAAGTGATCTTTTCTGGTGGCGTCATTTAATTTTCTATAATCAATACAGACACGCTATCCTGTTACAGTCCTAGTAGGAATAAGCTCATTTTTTTCATTTGTGATGACAGTCATGCCACCCTTCTTAGGTACACATTGAACTGGGCTTACTTGCCCATGGACTATCAGAGATTGGATAAATTAAACCTGCATCGAGCAGGTTAATAATTTCTTTCTTAACAACATCTTGCATATTAGGATTTAGTCTTCGTTGGCGTTGCACATAGGTTTTATGACCTTCTTCCATAAGAATTTTATGTGTGCAATATGAAGGACTTATGCCTTTAATGTCATGAATTTTCCATGCAATAGCTGGTTTATGAGCTTTTAGCACAGAAATGAGTTGAGATTTTTCATTTTCAGTAAGAGAAGACGATATTATTACAGGTAATTCAGATTCACCATGTAAATAAGCGTATTCCAAATGGTTTGCTTTAACTCTAATATCGGTGGTTCTTCTATCGATGATTTGTATCGATATCTGTCTTCTTCTTTTAGCATTTGAATTTCTTCTGTTGTTGGTTCATATCCATTAGCCATAAGTGTAGCTAACATTTCAGTTTTATCAATTGGTTCAGTTCCTTCTCCTAAAGAACATTCTCCCGTTCCTTGTAATTCTAGAAATTCTTCTAACAATTCTACATGTGAATCTATAGTTTGAATATAATAACATGTATCATCTGTAGATTATGGTTGTTGCATTGCTCTATCAACTGAAAAGGTAACACTCTCGTCCTCTATACTTAGGGTCAGTTTCTTACCAAACACTTCTATTATTGCTTTAGCCTTGTTTAAGAATGGTCTTCCTAATATGAGAGGAACTCGAGAATCTTCTTCAATGTCCAGAATAACAAAATCTACTGGAAATACTAAAGTACCAACTTTAACTAGCATGTTATCCATTATCCCTCTAGGATATTTTACTGATCGATCGGCTAGTTGTATGCTTATTCGTGTTGGTTTCAATTCTCCAAGGTCTAGTTTAGTGTATAGCGAATAAGGCATTAAATTTATACTAGCACCTAAATCTGTCAATGCTTCTATTGAACTAAGACTACCCAAAAAATATGGAATTGTGAAACTTCCTGGATCTGATAATTTCTCTGGTATCTTATTTAACAGCACTGCAGAACAATTAACATTCATAGTAACAACCGAAAGTTCTTCCATTTTCTTTCTATTTGTGATTAGATCTTTCAGGAATTTAGCATACCTTGGCATTCCTGAAATCACATCAATGAAAGGAAGATTTACATTTATTTGTTTAAACATATTCAAGAATTTGGATTGCTAGGCTTCAAGTCTTTCTTTTCTCATTTTACTCGGATAAGGAAGTGGTGGTTGATATCGTTTAACATAAGGTTTAGCCTTAACTGTGTTATCTTCATTAACCTTTTCAACTACTGGTTTTGTTCCTTTTCTTGCTCAGGCTGTGGTGCCTGTGGAGTAGGAGTAGAGTCATCAAAAATTACAGGTATTTCAGGTGGTTTAAGTGTAATACCACTTCTTGTGGTAATGGCTTTAGCTGTTTTATTCCGGGGGTTAGCATTTGTATCGCTAGGTAGACTTCCCGGTTTTCTTTCACCTATTAACCTTGCTAGGTTGCTCACTTCTTGTTCCAGATTTTGAATAAGCTTGTTGATTTCTAAATGCTTGAGCATTTTGTTCATTGGTTTGTTTCTGAGATGTGAAAAATTGCGTTTGAGATTCAACTAGCTTTGACATCATATCTTCTAAATTTGGCTTTTTATCATCAGTTTGTGGTGGTTTATTTTGAAAAATAGGTCTTTGCTGATTGTAAGTATTATTAGATACTTGTTGATTGCTAGGACCATGTTGGTTGTTGTATGGAACATTTTCTGTTATAATTCTGGTTTTGATTGTAGATTGGTCTTGGCGGTTGATAATTATTCTGATAATTATTTCCAGGCCTTTGGTTCATGTATGAAACATTCTCTCTTTGTTCCATTGTTTGTTCAATACTGAGACAATCTTTTGTCAAATGTGGTCCTCCACACTGCTCACAACTAATTTGTATTGAGTGAATATCTTTAGTCATCTTTTCCATTCGTCTATCGATAGCATCTATCTTTGCGGAAATGGAATCAAAGTCATGGCTAGAATCGGCTCTAGCCGCTTTAGATGATCTAATGATATCTTTTTTTTGATGCCACTCATGTGAGTGGGAAGCAGTGTTATCAATAATTTTGTAAGCTTTAGTTGCGGTTTTCTTCATAATGGAACCACTAGCTGCTATATCGATGTCTTTGCGTGTAGTGATGTCGCATCCTTGGTAGAATATTTGTACTATTTGATAAGTGTCTAAGCCATGTTGTGGACATCCTCTTAACAACTTTTCAAATCTTGTCCATGCCTCATATAGAGTTTCGTTTGGCTTTCGTGTGAACGTAACAATTTCTCCTTGAAGTCATACGGCTTTAGATGCCGGAAAGAATTGTTTAAGAAAATTTTCAACTAAAACGTCACATGTTTCAATCGCCCCTTCAGGTAACGATTCTAACCAATCTTTGGCTTCTCCCTTTAAAGTCCAGGGAAATAACATGAGATATATCTGTTCATCCTCCACTTCTCGAATTTTAAATAAAGTACAGATCATATTAAAGGTTCGAAGATGTTCATTTGGGTCTTCCTTCGGCGCACCACTAAATTGGCATTGATTAGTTACCATGTGTAGGATTTGTCCTTTGATTTCATAATCTGGCGCATTAATGTCTGGTTGATTAATTGCGTGACCTTGGCCAGTGCGTTTAGCTCTCATTCGGTTTTCCATACTTAGAGGTTCCAGATTTTCCATGATTGAATTTGTTAAATCTGAATCACTAGAGGATTCTGATTTAATGGGTTGTTCCTCGACAATCTCTGTTTGAATGATTGGTGGTTCCGGAGGAAAGATTAATGGTTCAGGATCTCTGAATTGTCCCTGAATATCCTCCGGATTCTCAATTGTGAGGTCGGGTTCAAAAAATGGATTATCGGAAATTTGAATTGGAGGACTTGGTTGACTAGATGACGATTCTAAAGAAAAATCAACGGCGACAATATTGGCTAGATGTCTTGATCGAGTTACAGGTGGTGAACGTATGAAAGGTGGTGAACGTTTTGCTCGGTGCATTCACTGAATATCCTATTAGTTATAAAAATAAAAATTATATAAGTTATCAAATTAATAGACTTTTCTGATTTTGCCCACGTTTCGAATAGCCAATAGATGCAGCAGGGAGCCAGAACCCTTTAAATCGGAAGCTCACAACTCAGCCACTAACAAATCCAACTATTACTACGAACCAGAAAATTTTGGATGTCTATCAATTTAACCACTTAAAATAATTTTTCGTTGAAATTTAAAGAAATTTTAGAGAAGAAATAGAAAAAAAAAAATTCTAAGTCCTAAAAATCTAGAGCGTCGAGAAATAAGAAAGAAAAAGAGCGCGTCGAAAAACATCGAAAAATAATAAAAAGAACGTAGCGCGTCGAAAAAGTCTAAAAACTAAGAATTAAAAGTTGCGTCTAAAAATATTAAAGCTTAAAGGAATACTATATCCAAAACGGCAATAACTTAAAAGGTACTAAAATTTATAAAACGGCGTCGCAAAATTCTAAAGCACCTAAATCTTAGTCTAAAGAAAAAGCACTTAAGGGATTTTAAGGCAAAGCCTAAAAATCTAGAAATAAAAATAACTATGGCAAAAACTATGACTTAAAACTAAATACGAACGAAAAATACAAATATTACGCTAAAACAAATAAAAAGATACAAAATATAAAAATAAACTTAAAGTTGTAAAAAGTAGTATTTTTATAAAAATATTATTTTTATATTATTTATTTATAAAAGTATTAATTTTATAATTTATTAAAACTTATTAAAACTAAAAATACAAATTAAATAAATAATTAAAACTAAATAATTAAATAAGTAACCCTAATTAGGGTTTTAATTAATAATAATAATAATAATTAATACTCCGTAATTAATGTAGAAGTGGGTCAACTCTGGCGTGTCAGTGTAGAGACCCGTCCTAATCTATCAGGATGAAGTCCATATCGATTACAAACGATTCACAACAGTTGATTTCATCACGAGGTAATTGACCTCTATATGATACATTTTACAAACATTGCATTCGTTTTTAAAAGACAAGCTTTTGTTACATTGACAGTTGACAGGCATACATATCATTTCATAATATATCCAAATATAATTGACTTAATAATAATCTTGATGAACTCAACGACTCGAATGCAACGTCTTTTGAAATATGTCATGAATGACTCCAAGTAATGTCTCTAATATGAGCAAATGCACAGCGGAAGATTTCTTTCGTACCTGAGAATAAACATGCTTTCAAGTGTCAACCCAAAGGTTGGTGAGTTCATTAGTTTAACATAAATAATCATTTCCATCATTTTAATAGACCACAAGATTTCATATTTCAATACACATCCCATACATAGAGATAAAAATCATTCATATGGATTGAACACCTGGTAACCGACATTCACAATATGCATATAAGAATATCCCCATCATTCCGGGATCCTCCTTCGGACATGATATAAATTTCGAAGTACTAAAGCATCCGGTACTTTGGATGGGGCTTGTTGGGCCCGATAGATCTATCTTTAGAGTTCGCGTCAATTAGGGTGTCTGTTCCCTAATTCTTAGATTACCAGACTTAATAAAAAGGGCATATTCGGTTTAATAATCAAACCATAGAATGTAGTTTCGATCACTTGTGTCTATTTCGTAAAGCATTTATAAAAGCAGCGCATGTATTCTCAGTCCCAAAAATATATATTGCAAAAGCATTTAAAAAGGGATTAATGAAACTCACAATACTGTATTTTGTAGTAAAAATACATATGACGACGTTGAACAATGCAGGGTTGGCCTCGGATTCACGAACCTATATCATTTATTATATATCAAATAATATTATAAACATATAGTAGTAATAAACAATCTATATATATTATCATTAGTAATATACTTGTTATGTTAATAATTTGTATATATTTATATTATATATTTTAAATAATTAAATGGTATTTATTATAGTAATAAATTTATTGATATCAATATATTAAATACATATTAAAATATAAATTTATATTTATATAAGTCTAATATCTATACAAAACGTTATATTTCATATAATTAGGTACTAATTATAATAGTATAGGCTAAAATGTATTTTATATATGAATATACTTATATATGTATATATATATATATATATATATATATATAAATAATTTATATGTAACTAACATTTACGTTTCAAAATCATTAAGTATATACATACTATGTAGTTATTAGTTAAGTCCTCGCTACTCTTTAACAAAAGTTTTAACGTTTATATATTATCTATGTGCGTCTATATGTATATATATATATATATATATATATATATATATATATATATATATATATATATATATATATATATATATATATATATATATATATTATTAATTATCATGACCTTCATCTTCAAATTATCTTATTAATATACTTTATTTTATAACATGAACCTTATATGCTAATCATAATATTTATTGATAATACATATATTTTCATTTTTAAGTCATAACCATAACACAATCATTATTACTTTTAATTCGTAATTATTATTAACCATGTTTTTCATTAATTATTTTATCATCATACATTCATAAGTAAATAATAATAATAATAATAATAATAATAATAATAATAATAATAATAATAATAATAATAATAATAATAATAATAATAATAATAATAATAATAATAATAATAATAATAATAATAATAAAACTTTTAATGTTGAAAACTACCTCTTGAAGCTTAAAAAAGAAATAACTCGTCAGAGCCGGGACTCGAACCCCCGACCTCTCGTTCCTCAACGCAGCCCTTAACCATTCATCTGTATCCATTTTTCTGATTTATATTTATTCCATTTGTTTATAACCCGTAATTTATATCATCATCTTCTTCTTCTCTAAAATCAAACAAACCGTGAACCAATTCAACCTAGCAACTAGATTATGTGTTCGATTTAAACTTGTATTTAAAACAGAAATGTTCCATGTAAGTGTTTGAATCAACAGCAACGAATTAAAACAAAAAAAAATTAAAGAAAAGAACTGCTGCAGTTCTTGGTTTCGCAAAAAAAAAAATTAGAAGTTGAGTTTGAGAACGTTTTATGCAATGGTTATAACATGAAATGTTTTTCATTTCGTTCATAGAAACTGTATGAATCATTAATTGATCCACAATCGTTAAAACGAACTCCAATTTAACCATAAACACCTTAGTTGACTTTTGAAAACCAAACCTTTGACCTCAAAATTTTTACTTGATTTTGTAAATTAATAACTGAGTTTTTGTAGATAGTTTTAGTAAAGGATTCCTAACAAAGTAGCATTTACGGATTTTGAATTTAAATTCGAATTCAAGTCTTTCAAAAAAATAGAACACGAGCAGAGTATGGTTTGTGTTCTTCATATATGTTTTTTTTTAAAATTCAGCAAAATTAAACTGAAAAAAAAACGTTTGTAATTTATAGTTGATTTTGTAAGTCACTTGGTTTTTATTTAACACTGAATTTGATTTGGTTTTATAGCCAATTCATTATTATGCAGTGTCAATCAAGAACAGATACATATAAAAATAATAATAAAATTATCTTGAAAGGGAAATAGATTGGTACGATCAATTGAGGTGTGTAACAACTTGGGGATTCAAACAAAACTCACTACAGTAACTGATAGATATCTGTAACTGATTCTTGGATTAATTCGTACATATAATTCATATAATATTATTGTTTATAATTAATAATTATAGTTATATTAATAATAATAACTTTAATAAAATAAATACTAATTTCCTAAAATATATATATCTGCATATAACTCGTATATATATTATATATATCTGTCTCCATATATGCATATCTATTATATTTATATATTTTTTTTATAGATTATAATTAATATTATTAATAAATATAACTAGAATAATAATACTCTTAATATTATACATAATAATAATACAAATTTATAATGATATAATAGTAATAATAATATTACTAATGATAATGATAACAATTACCATAAATGTATAATAATAATATTGTTAATAACAATAATACTAATTATAATAATATTATTAGTAACAACAATAATACTAATAATATATCAATTTTTACATATCAACTTATTCATATTAAATTTTTAATATATATTTACTTGATATATTATATAAATTTCGACATATAATATTTATAACTTTTATATCTATTCCAATATACATATGATAATAATTATTATAGAAATCACTTTTATCTATACATAAATTTATTTTAGTAACAACTTATTTTGTATAATATTTTTCATATTTAATTTTGATGAGTTAATAACATTTTATATTTTCAAATACTTACATTTATAATTTTATAAATATAAAAAAATATATATATATATATATATATATATATATATATATATATATATATATATATATATATATATATATATATATATATATATATTTATATTTAGTTATTTACAAACAATTGTTCGTGAATCGTCGGGAATGGTCAAAAGGCCAAATGCATTCATGTAACTGTTCTAAAGTTTTCGAGTCTCAACATTACAAACTTTGCTTATCGTGTCTGAAACATACAAAGATTAAGTTTAAATTTGGTCAGAAATCTCCGGGTCATCACAGTCAGATCCCTTCATGCGGTCGCATGAATTTTGGTCTACGGATCCATGCGGTCGCATGAATTAAAAAATTGGGCCAGATATTGGGCTGCTACAGTGTAGTGGCCCGTAAACTTTCTTATTTTTTTTTTCTGTTTTAATATTTATATAAAATATTTATATAAATGAAATAAAAACTTATATTTTTACAAACTAAAAATAAAAATAAAAATACTTTATAATTTTATATATTTTGGACAACTCTTAAAAATATATATATTTTGTTTTTCTTTTTATATTTTTGTATTTTTAATATTTAAAACGTATTTTTACAAACGCGTATTTTTATAAAGGTAAACTAAAAATTAATAATTTTTTTTTATATATATAGCGTTTTGCTTCCGGCGTTTAAGCAGTTCCCCGGCAGCGGCGCCAAAAATACTTGACGTTAAAGCGAAGGGGTACAAAATATTTATATTTTTACTACAAAATACTATTAAATACGATACAATTGTACACAAGTTATTTATTTATTTATAGAGTGGATATACCTAAACCTTGCTACAACACTTATAGGTAGTGTACCTAATCATACAGTAATGTAGTTTTTAGTAAGTCCGGTTCGTCCACAGGGAACTCGCCAAGTTTAACGCTATATTTTTAAAACTATATTTGTAAATAAATATATATATAAATATAAGTAGTAGTATTATTATAAAAGGGGGTTTTTACAGTTTAATGACCGGTTTGTCGACTTTAAAACTTAAGTCGCATTTAAAACCTAATGTAAAATCTTAAATATATAAAAGAATTAATTTAAAACGTAAAGTAAATGACAATAATTAAAGTGCGATAAATTAAAGTGCGATAAAATAAAATTGCGATAATTAAAAAGTACGATAATTAAAAGTGCAATTAAATATGAAATGACAGTAAATAAAAGTGCGATAATTAAAAGTGCAATTAAATATGAAATAAAGGAATTATGCTTATTTAAACTTCCGTAATAATGATGTTTGACGTGTTGATTTTAGTTTATTCCCATGGGTTAATTGTCCTTTGTCCTGGATTATTCAATATGTCCGTCTGGTTTTTGTCCATAACAGTCCATCAGTCATAAATATAAAGTGCGAGTGTCCTCGTCAAATTATCCTTATATCCGAAGTCAAATATTCCAACTAATTGGGGGCTTAAACTATAATTACACCTAGTGTCCTTGTATATAATTCACCCCTGTTTTAATAAGTCCATTGACTATTAATCCATTCCCGTGTCCGGTTAAATGAACGATTATTAGTACTTATAAATATCCCGCCCATCGTGTCCGATCGAGTGTATATGGTTATTTATAGGTACGTCCAATTGTAAATCTTTATATTAAATTAACAAACTATCATTTAATTAAACAAATATAAAGCCCATTAATAGCCCATAGTCTAATTTCCACAAGTGTCGTTCTTTTGTCCAAACCCCAATTATGGTACAAAACCCAATTACCCAATCTTTAATATTTTAGCCCAACATCACGATTACTTCGGCTTAAATAAGCATAATAATAACTTAGCTACGAGACATTAATTTAAAAAGGTTGAACATAACTTACAATGATTAATAATAGCGTAGCGTTACACAGACAGAATTTCGACTTACACCCTTACAACATTCGCTAACATACCCTTAAAATTAAAATTAAAATTAAAATTAAAATTAAAATTAAAATTAAAATTAAAATTAAAATTATAATATATATATATATATATATATATATATATATATATATATATATATATATATATATATATATATATATATATATATATATATATATACGTTTGAGAGATGGAGAAAGAAAAAGATGTGTTTTTGTTCGACCAAAACTGCGAAATTTATAGGACCTGACCCTCAATTTGGGGCCATGCGACCGCATGGAAATTACACTTCCAGGCCATGCGATCGCATGGCCTGCTTTTCCAGCTCACATATTGTTGTTTGCTTCTTGCCGACGGTTTTAAATAAATATATATAATATATAAATAATTTTAAGAATTATTTATTTATATATTATATTATATTTATGTACATAGTTGACTTGTAATTTTCGCTCCGTTGCGTCGCGCGTTGAAAGTTGACTTTGGTCCCGGTTCCGGATTCTCGAACGTCCTTGCGTACAATTTAATATCTTGTATTTTGCGTTTCGCGTCTTGTACTCTTGTAATTTTGAGACGTTTCTCATCAATAATTTGAACCACTTTGATTGTACTTTGTACTTTTGAGCTTTTTGGTCGTTTGCGTCTTCAATTCGTCGAATCTGTCTTTTGTCTTCACCTTTTATTATTTAAA
The DNA here is from genome assembly GCF_046630445.1 of Rutidosis leptorrhynchoides. NCBI lineage: Eukaryota > Viridiplantae > Streptophyta > Magnoliopsida > Asterales > Asteraceae > Rutidosis > Rutidosis leptorrhynchoides. The sequence goes on from NC_092339.1 coordinate 12,774,867, forward strand.
CGAATATCACTTGTAAATAGAACAATTGCAACCAAAAGCTTGTCTTTCTTGAGGGATAATGCTATGAAATATATGTTCGTTTTTAGCATTATCATATACCCATTTAATTAAAAAAACTCACTAAAACCAATTTTACACACGTTAATTCCTATTTTGTTCCTAATATGATATAGTAATAATCTAGCAATTACTAGTTAACTTTGTTATGAATTATGACATCGGAGATACAGATCACCCCCTTACAATAAACAATCTAGCAAGCTTTCATTTCATTTACATCAAAGATACCGACCGTGTTCATTCAAGCGATTACCAAGCTAATGCCTAACGGGCTTTCCACAAGATAAAACTAATCTAGGATGGCATCTCGCTTCTTTAAACATATTTTCAGCACGTCGTAGCTAACCTGTAATCGATTATTGATGTGCTTCTAGAATCATTTTGACCATCACTTATTTAACATAACATGGCTGAAATGACACGCGGTATCAGTATGTAAAATCTGTTTGATAATTATTCCGGAATTCGTAGTTTAAAAATCGTCTTCAATGCTGTGCGTGTACGTGTTTCCTTCTCAATGAGAAAGTGTTCATCAGTCACCCCGCAGATCGACATTTGTGACTTCATGTTATTTTCCTTAAACGAAACTGGATCCCAGGTAGTAGCTTTGTGGTGAGTAGGGAGACCAGAGTGTTCAGAGATTGTCAAATTGAGCTAGGTATCATAAGGCAACTCCATAATGCATTCCCACGGAAGCCGGATGTGCCGAATCTTCTTTGCCGTCATGTATTTTCTTTAGAATGAATCTTCAGCTTATTCGGTTCATCGCCATGGTGAACATATGAGTTCAGTTATCATCACTGTTAATATCCCTAGTAATAATATTCTTAATATCCACTTCTTGGTTTAATCATAAATTTCAATTCTCTTCACCAAAGGAGTACCTTCACCGAAAGATGTACGGGTTAGTTAAGGAACATGGAGCTAGGTTTTATACTCTTATCATTCAAAGGAGTACCTTCACCGAAAAATGTATCCGATTTAGTATGTTTTTCTGATGATTTTATGATCGTACTATATAGGAGGGACAAAATAGGAAATAAATTGTGTAGAATTGGTTTTAGTGAGTTATTTTAATTAAATGGGTATATATGATAGTTTAAATATTTAAATCGGGTATATATGATATTATATTATATGATTTAGTTGGGTAAATATGTAATTATAAGCAGAGGCGAAACTAGGATTTTTTTGACCGGGGTCAAAAAAAAAAATTTAAACCGTAGCTATTTTTTTGGATACAATTTGAAGATTTTGGGGCAAAAGTTGGAGATTTTTGGGCAAAATTTGAAGATTTTGGGGCAAAAGTTGGAGAATTTTGGGCAAAATTTGAAGGTTTTGGGGCAAAATATGTAGGTTTGAGGGCAAAAAAAAAAAAAAATTCACCGGGGTCAAAGTCGAAAAAACCAAAATTTTTACACTGAAAAAAAAAATCCACCGGGTGCGCCGGCCCCCCTCCCTTCATCATTTTCGCCTCTGATTATAAGGGTTAATAAGTATATATATATATATATATATATATATATATATATATATATATATATGATAAAAAAAATAACCGTTAAGTTGTGGGTGACAAAATTACGGGTGTGCTCTACTCTTCTGCAACCAAAATCACTCTCAAGCTGCTGCTATGAATCTGTGCATTAATGGCGGTGCGCATCGCGTCATCTCAAGCTTTCATCGTCCACACAAATCCATATCTCGTTAGTTTAATCGCTTTTGCCCTAATTTATCGACCTCTATTATGCTGCAATTCTGCAACTTTTATCTGCACATACACACGCACATATTGTTCATTGAATTGATCACCGTAACTTTGTTTCTGAAATGAAAGGAAAATATGATGATTTTCGGTTCAATTTGATCACTAAATCGCCAATTAAAGATGATTCTGCAAAGGAAATAGCGTCTAATTCGAAGTTTGACCAGAATTTAAGCTTAAAAATCACTTCATTAACGGCCGGTATCACAGGTTAGGGTTCCGTACTAGTTTAATGTATATCGTCTTATTTTAACCTTTCCTTACGTGAAACTTAGTGAGTGTTTGATGTGCGTTTAAATGATTATTGTAATTTGAAGTCTAAATAAAACTGAGTTGGTTTTGATTATCTAAAGAGTTGACCATCATAACTGATTATTGAAAGAAACTCAAAATTATTTTGATAAAATGACTTTTACCAGTGATCTTTTTGTGATCTTAGGAAAGTTCAAAAGTAGAACTGATTCTATTCGTGTATTTTAGATCACACATAAAGATTTGTGTACTTTAATTTCTGGGCATAGTTTTATTATATTCAGGCGTTGATGTTAAATTATCTTATATTGATGTTTTAGCTGCAACGTTGGTTTCTAGTCAGACTGCACATGCCGTGAATATTGAAGAAATCATGGTTCGCACCTTGTTCTTGTTTGCCTTTTGTTTTTCTCCTATTTGTTGACTGTTCATTGATGCTAAGTTTCTACATGGTAATTAATCAAAGCTAGAGATAGGTCATGGGTAGTAAGTTTACACGTATCTTAATCATTGACATCCTCTTAATCATTAGTACGTGTACTCGATAGACGAATATTTTAAGCTGAGGAATTACAATTACTTTTGTTCAATTCAGGAAAGAACAGCTTCATCTGTTTACACCGTGGCTGATGGAAGCCTTGGAGATTGGTTTGGAGGCGTCATGTATTCAGCTGGACAGCAAGCAAATGAAGCTGTTCAAATTCAGCTAGGAGCTCTTAGTTTTACTAGGTGCATCAATATTCATTTTAGCATATTTAAATGTTTAAGAAAATACTATGTTAATCATAATCCTATAATATTGTCTGATAATATTCTTTTCGCAGTTTGGCAGTTATATTTGGCGCTGGCCTCGTCACTAGCCTTTCCCCTTGCACGTTAAGTGTTTTACCTCTGACCCTTGGTTATATTGGTAAGAAGCGTTAAATGATACCTACACTTGTTTCCTAATGTTGTCTGTTGTTATTCACGAGATGATCAATGGGCATGTTGCAACTATTCAGGTGCATTTGGATCTGGAAAAAGTAGAGCACAGGTGATTGATCAGCGTATTGTCTTTTTTCTTTGTTGCCCCATCTCGGTTAGCTTTATGTATTGATGGAAAAATGAGAGGTCGGAGGAGGTATGGGTTAATCTGGGTGGGCTGATATGTAAACTTTTCAAAATGTTAAGTCAACTTTAAAATGATGGAATCTGAATTTTTGAAGAAATAACCAAATGCTGACTTGTGATTTCATATACAGTAGTATTTTAAACTCCCTCCGTCCCATATTAATAGTCCACAGACAAAAAACACACAGTTTAAGGAAATGTCATAAAAGTACTGTACTTTCGTTTATTTTCCAGTTTTAACCTTACTTTTTCTTTCTCTTTTAATCCTGTCCACATACATCAAGGGCATAATAGAACTTTACCTTATTATTCTTTTCTATATATGGAAGTAGACTATTAATTTGGGACAACCAAAATGGAATACTGGACTATTAATATGGGACGGAAGGAGTATATTTATTTGACTTTTGAAATTGTTTCCGATAGATTGTAGGGGACTCTCTTGCATTTGCATTGGGTTTAGCCACTACGCTAGCATTACTTGGTATAGCAGCCTCATTTGCTGGAAAGGCGTATGGACAGGTAGGGCAGGGTTTACCGTTGGCCGCTTCTGGTTTAGCGGTTATTATGGGATTAAATCTTCTCGAGGTAAGTAATCATGTTTTGTCGGTGGTACACTTTCCCTATAGTGAAGAATTAAATCTGCAAGTGAAATAAGATGGTTCTGTTTGCTACTATTTAAGGTAGTAGAGCTACAATTGCCTTCATTTTTGGATAACTTTGATCCACGTGCTGCTGCTGCTAATTTTCCTTCAAGTAATTAATTTTTTATATTCCCATAGTTAACTCTAAATTATCAATCCTTTAAAAGTTATAAATAGCATATGTCTGACGTATCAGGCATTCAAGCATACTTGGCGGGACTTACTTTCGCATTAGCTGCATCACCTTGCAGTACACCTGTCCTGGCCACTCTACTTGGATATGTAGCAGCATCCAAGGTATTAAACATGTATATAGGATTTGATATGTATACTTGTTTTGATTCCATAATATTCTCTGTTAATCACACGGCTAACGCAATATCTGTCTGCTATTGTGGGAAGTAAAAGTGGTTGAGTTTTTACTGAAACAGGATCCCATAATAGGCGGCAGCTTACTGTTGACGTACACGACTGGTTATGTCGCTCCTCTGCTGCTTGCTGCATCTTTTGCTGGAGCATTGCAGGTATTATATGGTGTTCTACTATGGAATTATGCTCCTTAAACATTAATTGAGTTTGGTTCCGAATGACAATAAGCTGTTTGATAATCATTTTAAATGAGCAATGTTAATGATGTAAAATTACCTTATTAACCTTCTTATGAATAAAAACTATAATATAGTTGCTTAATAAGTGTTCTTGATATAATTTAAAGAGGATATTACATAAAATTAGGTGCTTTAATGGTTAAGAGAGTATTTCAGCTCTGAATGGTTCAACACTGAATATCTGAACCATTTAGCATCTGTCATTCGAATGCCAGAACAAACGCGCTGAATGGTGAATGGTTCGACATTCAGCGGTGAACCATTCCATTAAGAGGTAAACAAACACACCCTAAGCAATATGTGTGTGTGTATAAATCTTTTGGAAGACTATATTAACCTACATTTGTACCTAAAGCTAATTAGGCTGTATTTCATCATGTATAAATTTTCAGAAATGTTAACTCCCAACATGAATACTGCGTCTATTATATCTTGCATTCCTGCCTATTTGATAACTGTCTTTTTAGTTTTTGAATAACTGAATTTGCTTATATGTACAGAGTCTGCTCTCTTTCCGCAAGTTCTCTGCATGGATTAACCCTATGAGGTAATTTGATGAGTCTTTTAGTTTTTATTTCAAATAATACTTTTGCTTCCTGAAACCAAAATCTTTTAGTAATATCAAAGCATATTCAGATCAATATTGTTCTTGAGGCGGTTACTAATGGATGCTAAATTGTTGTTTGCAGTGGCGCACTCCTGTTAGGTGGAGGTGTTTATACACTTTTAGACAAGGCTTTCCCACCTGCGTCAATGGTTATGTAGTTTCTGTTACCTTCATAGTGAATTGTATGTACAGATAAAACAGAAATATAGAAGCATAGTGTCTTGGTTCTATTCCAGGGTTTACATCATAAACAATAATCGAATTGTAAGATGGTACCTTTATACCTGGTTAATCTGCACACTTTTTCTGTACACAAATCAAATATCAGTTGTTAGCAAAATCTGTTAAAACCCGAAAGAAATCACATTTCGAAGCTGCTACCGAAAGTTAGTTAAATTCGACAGTCAGTTAGCATTTACCAATGGAACAATATCTATTTTTCTTCTTAAACTACTTTTAACAATAAAAAAATAAAAAAAAATAGTGCAACTTCAAAAGATAATTTAACAAAGAATTTTAAACAAACTTAACTGAAGACCAGGGTTGTATCTACAAACCGTCCGGATTGGAGGAACAGTGAAACTCTCTTAGCTTGTGTTTTCTTTGTTTTATGTTTTTGCTAGTTGGTTTTTATATAGGTAGATTTTTTTTGTTGGTGTTTGATGGTTTTTTAGTGTAGTTTGTAAGGGTTGTATTTTTTCTTTTTGTATGGTGTGCAGGGCCGGTCCTGACATTTCTGATGCCCTGTGCGAAACAAGTAAAAAATGCCCCTATATACGTGTATTGAAGTTTTTCTTGTGATAGTTCTTATGGTTGTCTTAGTGTGCATCAATGAGTTGTACATGACAATTTATTTTGACAATTGTAACATTGTTATTGAAGTTTACAATTTTTTTTTACTCATTAACGACGGCCCCAAAATCTGTAGTTAGCAAAATCCATAATTTTATAAGAAGAAATAATGAGCTCTTCCGTCTAAATCTAGAACTAGGCAAGAGCAAGGAATAACTTTAAGTTGATTAAATTCGGAAGGAGGGACAAATGTCAGTTCTATCTAAACAATTTTTGTGGTTTTGAACTAATCAAGTTTGATAAAAGGGCCTTTATTGTTACGGTATTAAGGTAACTAATCAATTTTGAGATTATTATTCGAATCTCGTGGTGAACTATTTATAATTAGGTGTGTGTTTATCGCTATAAAAAATAAAGTTTGACAACTCATTTAGTCGATTTATACAATACTAGTCATCAACTCTAACACATGTATAAAGTAAAAATCATTGTTTATTTAATAATTAAGAATTTAAATTTGAGTATCTTTACTATGTTTCTAATTATTTCTTTAGAATTACTCCGTGATACATATCACAATATTCTTTAAGTGAATTAAAACATCGAAAAATCATTTTTTTTATGCATCAGAAGTTTCACAATCTAGACCTTGATGCCCTTCTTCCATTGCTGCCCAGTGCGGTCGCCCTGACAGCCCATCGTCAGGTCCGGCCCTGATGGTGTGGTAGTGACTGTTCTCGGTTGGAGTTAGAGTCGGCTTGTGACGTTCGAGTCGTCCGGTTTTGTGCTCTTTCGGTGTATCGTTTAGGCTCTTCATTTTTAAATAAAGATCCTATTTATTATAGTATTCGTTATTTTTGCTAACAAAAAAAGAAAAAACTTACGATCGTAAAATCATATCTACATTTGTGTTTCCATCGTGTTGGTAGCTACTAGCAAGGGTGTTGTGTGACTAACTCAATTCCATTTCAACTTGTGAAGTGCCACATAGATTTCACATGGGTAATTCAACAAATGAAAAATAAAGCAGAAAGTAGAAATAATAATTTTACCATTTGTTGAAGACTTTAAATTTGATACATGCGGCAGCCTACAAAGTTAGAGTTGAATTCATTTATTCAACATATGGAGATTGTTCAAAGTTAGGCCATTTATTCAACATATGGAGATTCACACAAGTATTCACCAACCATTTTTACCTATAAAAGGAAATGAGATTTGACTCATTTGATCATCCCATTCATCACATCTAAAATCTCATATCAAAATACTTGAAAGAGTTTACTAATAACTCTTGTGAGGGGTATTGTAAGAAATAGAGAGAGTATATAGACTTGTTAAATAAAATTCTATACGAGTGAATGGAGAGGGAAGTGTTATAATCTAGTGAGCGGTCCAAATACTTTGTTAGTATTTTCGGAGCCTAGATTAGAGTGATACATTGTAACTTCGGGTTTGCCATATTTGCTAGTAAAATCCATCTCTGCTTCCGCCCGTGGACTAGGCCTCACGCCGAACCACATAAAATTTTGTGTCTTTATTTATTGCTTAATTGTTCTATTAATTTCTCGGGTCTTAAAAGTGCGCTAAATCACAACAAACTGGTATCAGAGCGTAGCTGTGATTAAATATTCAAGATGACGATAATCAGGTCCGATGTAGAGAAATTTACTGGCCAGGACGATTTTGGTCTTTGGCGAATGAAGATGCGGGCTCTACTGAGCCAACAAGGTTATTTGTTAGCTTTGAAAGGGAGAGAACATTTACCCGAAAAGTTGACAGATGAAGAGAAGGATGAACTTCTGGAAAAGGCACACGGCATGATTATTCTAAATCTTGCCAATTGTGTGCTTAGAGAAGTTGCGGCAGAAACCACACCGGCTGGACTTTGGAAACAGCTAGAATCTCTATATATGACTAAGAGTCTCACGAACCGGTTGTATATGAAACAACGGTTGTATACTCTTCGGATGAAATAAGGTTCATTAAATGATCACATCGATGAGTTCAATAAAATAATTTTGGACTTGAATAATATTGGTGTGAAAATTGACGATAAATATCAATCATTAATTTTCTTATGTTCCTTGCCAAAATCATACGAGCATTTGGTTACAACTCTACTATATAGTAAAGATACTATTTCCATGGAGGATGTCAAATCTACCTGGAACTCTGTTGAGTTAAGGAAGAAATCCTCGGCGGATTATGTGGAAGAAAGTGCAAATGGTTTGGTGGTGAGAGGAAGAAGTAATGATAGAGCATCAAGTAGTAACAACAAAGGTCGTTCTAGATCGAAACCAAGATATAGAAAGATCAAGTGTTACAATTGTCACAAGGAAGGTCACATGCGTAGAGACTGTCCAGACTTAAAAGGAAAAAGAGAGACTTGGAATGCAGCGGGAGCCGATAAAATTGCCGCAGTTGCAGAAAATGATTCTGATTGTGCAAATGTTCTTAGTGTTACCGATGGCTGCTCAAGTAATGAGTGGATTCTTGACTCGGGTTGTTCTTATCATATGTGTCCTATTAGGGACTGGTTTACTACCTATCAACAAATAGATGGTGGTAAAGTCCTTATGGGAAATGTTGTAGCTTGTAAGGTTGTTGGCAAAGGAACGATCCAAATCAAGATTGGGACGATCGCTCCAAATTCATATGGACGAACACGTCATTCATCGATTTCATTGCGAGGTATTTGACCTCTATATGATACGTTTTGTAAACATTGCATTCTTTTGAAAAGGCACACCATAAATGAATATTTAAATCAAAGGTTTTCGACATCTGATGATTTCTACATATAGACAATCACCGTAAATAATAGTTTACAATAGTACTTCCGTTGACAATGTAGTCAAAATAATATATACATGGTGATGATTTGGTGAATGCAACGTTTCCTTGAAAAATATGCCATGTAAGACTCCATGCACATAGCTTGTCTAACATATAAGCAAACAGTGGAAGACTTCTAGGAAACCTGAGAATAAACATGCTAACAAGTGTCAACACAAAGGTTGGTGAGTTCATAGTTTTAGGATTTTGCATAAGCTGTATATAAAAGTGGATCACAAGATTTCAGTTGTTTCTTCCAGAAACGTTTATCAAAAGTTTGTCAATAGATTCTACGTAACAGAGCACCCTGGTAACTAAGCTTTAACGTTATAATGATAAATACCCCATTCGTTTTAATACACGCAAACCAACGTGTCCTAAACTCAAATAACACATGTCCGTTAAAAGGCTAGTGCTCTAGCTCGGACGGGGATGTCAAGCCCTATGGATCCATATACTATTATTTGCGCCCACCAGTCCATATCCTATGTACTGGCAGCTACTAGTTACCAAAGCTAAGGGATTTTCGGTTCAAACTCAGTGTAGAATTAAGTATGTACTTGTATCCATTGCGTTTAAAATAAATTGCATGTATTCTCAGCCCAAAAATATATATTGCAAAAGCAATTAAAAAGGGGGCAATGAAACTCACCTTAGCAGCATATAAAGTTGTTCACCAAAATGTGACCGAAACTTTGATTACCAATTAATCGTAGATCTCAACCTAGAGAACATATGTTGGTCAATAAATGTCTATTAAGCTAGGTCAGGTCATAGTGTATCACAATCCTAATACTCTAGATCGACATATAATAGTTATCCAAAGTCGTTTCAAAAAGTCAATTTTGACAATAGTTCAACAAAACGAGATGTGCCTTATATAAGGATTCATTTACTCGGTTGGTAATATTTAAAAGTTCACTTTATCAGTCTCGTAAACAAGTTGTTTAAATCTTAATTGCAGATTTAAAAGCAATTTCAATTAACGTCAATCATAATTCAGTTGATCATATCTTTTAATCCGTTCATCGAAACTATTCGATATCTAAATGAAAAGTTATTGATTTTTCGCCAGCTTTTCAAAAACATGTATATCATATACCTTTTACCAGTAATATATGTATTTAATTAGTGATTCATTATAAACTGTTTAACGACGAAATTTAGCATACAAGCATATATAAATATATATACTCGAGCACTAGACATGGATACATAATTAATATATAAAAGATAAGATATGAGTGCTTACGTATCAGTATTGAGATTCAATATTGTAGAAAAGTACGTAGACGTAACGGAGATGATAAACACTAGGTTTGATTCACAAATATACCCCCGAACATTACCCATAACCTCCTTGGCAATAACCCATAATTTCCTTAGCTCTATCCCGCTTGAAAACCATTTTGAAAGTGACACGCTCATAACCTCGTCGTAGTATTTTATGTATAATACTAATTAATAATATTAATAATAATAAGATTAATAATAATATTAATCTTAATAATAATAATAATAATAATAATAATAATAATAATAATAATAATAATAATAATAATAATAATAATATATAAAGAGAGCTGAGGATATATGTATGTGTAATCGAGCAAAAACGAATTCAATTTATAGACTTTTCCTAAAATCTGACCCCATGCGATCGCATGGGTTTTATGCCTATTTTCCATGCGATCGCATGGCCCCAAAATCCAGCTCACAATTTTTTGTTGTTTTGTTTGTCGACATATTTAAATATAATATATATAATATATTTAATTTAAATAATTAATTATATATTATATTAAATTCATGTGCATAGTTGACTTGTAATTTTCGTTCCGATGACTCGTACGTTGTCACTCGACTTATGTCCCGGTTTCGATTTCTCGAACGCATTTTCGTACGCTTAGAAAACTCGCAATTTACGTTTTGTGACTCGTACCTTTGTCAAAATATAGTCTTAAATTATGAATAAACTATATCATTCAAAGTGTATCTTAAACTTTCGAGTGTTTTAGTCATTTACTTTTATAAATCATTGTCTCGCTATTTGTTAATATATATATATAATAACAAATCGTTTTATGACCAAGTTAATATATATTTTCAACATTCATAAACACGTTTTAAATATTCGTCGCAAATTATTCATACAATTAATATTCCAACTTATCATATATATTCAAATAAATATTTAAACCAATAAGTTTAATGTACAGTATCAAACAATTAATACATTGTTACATTTTCAAGTTATAGTATATATATATGTATCTATATACATATAATTGTTCTCGAATTGTCAAGAACAACCGAAAGGTATTTGAATATATGAAAGTAGTTCAAAAATTTTGAGATTCAGTTTTACAGACTTTGCTTATCGTGTCGGAAATGTTAATCATACAAAGATTAAGTTTAAATTTGGTCAGAAATTTCCGGGTCATCACAGTACCTACCCGTTAAAGAAATTTCGTCCCGAAATTTGAGTGAGGTCGTCATGACTAACAATAAAAATGTTTTCATGACGTATATGTGTTGATAAATAGAGTTTTATCACCGTTGAATAATATGGATAAAACAATCCGATTATTCAAAGCGTATGAGAGAAGTTATCGTAAAAGAGTAAAATGAAGAATAGAGATTCTTCTTAACTCTTGACTTATTAACGATTGATTTTCGTAATTTAAGGAATAGAAAATCTTCATAATCTAAATAAGATTTGATTCTTCGAAATTTAAGGAAATTAAGATTTCCTTTAAATACGTAATCTGCCTCGATTGCTATGTCTGATATTTTGCTATAAATTAACCACTTCCGTTTCATTATTTTCACCACTCCTACATCTTCTTCCTTATTTCATACTTCCAAAAGATTGTGAAATGCTTAATTCAGTTCTGATTCTTGATATTTTCTTGGCTATCGTATCCTTCATTCTTCTTTTTCATATGCCACCAGAGGAAATTATTTTCTTCTACTATTACCTTGGGGTTATAGTATTTTTCATTCTCCCGTGTCTTTATATTGCTATACGCATTGATATATACGGTTTGTAATATATGTGTTATTGTCAGGCTTTATATTTTCCCTTATATTTCAAAGTTCCTGCTTCTGTCTTCTATAATTATTATCATCCCCAGTTAATGCTTTCTTTTATTTGCTGCGATTTATACCCCAATTTCTATTTCGGAGTTTTGTCCCTTCGTTTCTTCTTCTTGTGACTAAGCATTGCTTGTAATGGTCCAGAATTCGTAGGTATGGATTTTGAAATGAACATAGTTAATGTTCTAAGAAGGAAATTGTAATGGCACGATTTTGATTTGTCAAATTACCAGAATATCCGAAAAAGACCGAATCATCAAGAAAATATTTTCTTGATATTCTTAGAGATTAACTAGAATACAAGAGTCGTATGACATAGCACATGATGACGTTATGATCTGTGAATTATTACGTTCCATTTTGAAACTCAGCATGACTTACTGTAATATAATCACGTTGATCAAGTGTCATTATATTATACTAACTCATGCTTCAGCTCCCAACACCACTTCAAAAATATTCATATTTTAAACTCGAAGGTTTTAGAATTTAGAAACTAAAATAGTTTATTTTATGATGTAACACAGATATCATAAGGAGAAAATTGATTTCCGATAAGAATGATTATGGAATTATCTCCAGAAATATGGAGGATATTTATAATAAAAGATATGATGATATCCTAGAATTTCTAATATCAGAGGATGATGAAGAATATTGTCCGCAAGGGTTTAGATTCGGAAGTAAGGTATTCGTTAATGGCTTCAGCAAATACTGAATCATTTGGATTCTTGGAAGGCAGGTTTCGTCCTTGTGATTTATCCACAGCCTCCTTCATACTTTGCTCAATCCGTTTTCCAGTTCCAAACCTTTTCTTTTTTTGACCTTTGCCAACACACTATTCTTTATCATCAAACTTTTTACTGTTAAGGTCGTTTACAGTTTTTGCTGCTTCATCAGTACTTTTCAAAATTTTGAGAACTAGTTCACGGTTTAAGGTGTTTTTCGGAAACTTCACATTCAAAGTACGTAAGTATAGGAGATAGATGTTATATGTACACATATAACTGTTGGAGTATGTGACGATCGCTCCAAATCCATATGGACAAACACGTCATTCATCGATTTCATTGCGAGGTATTTGACCTCTATATGATACGTTTTGTAAACATTGCATTCTTTTGAAAAGGCACACCATAAATGAATATTTAAATCAAAGGTTTTCGACATCTGATGATTTCTACATATAGACAATCACCGTAAATAAAAGTTTACAATAGTAATTCCGTTGACAATGCAGTCAAAATAAGATACATGGTGATGATTTGGTGAATGCAACGTTTCCTTGATAAATATGCCATGTAAGACTCCATGCACATAGCTTGTCTAACATATAAGCAAACAGCGCAAGACTTCTAGGGAACCTGAGAATAAACATGCTAACAAATGTCAACACAAAGGTTGGTGAGTTCATAGTTTTAGTGTTTCGCATAATCTGTATATAAAGGTGGATCACAAGATTTCAGTTGTTTCTTCCGAAACGTTTATCAAAATATTCTACGAAATTGAGCACCCTGGTAACTAAACTTAACGTATATATAATTTATACCCTTTGTATAATCATCTTAATAATACACGCAAACCAACGTGTACGCTTCTCAAATAGCATACGTCCGTTAAAAGGCTAGTGCTCTAGCTCAGACGGGGATATCAAGCCCTATGGATCCATATACTACTACTCGCGCCCACCAGTTCTTATAACCGGCAGTTACTAGTTACCAAAGCTAAGAGATTTTCGGTTCAAACTCAGTGTAGAATTTAGTATGTACTTGTATCCATTGCGTTTAAAATAAAGTGCATGTATTCTCAGCCCAAAAATATATATTGCAAAAGCAATTAAAAAGGGAGCAATGAAACTCACGCATATAAATATTGTATATCGGTTAATAAAGCATTTGCATGTATTCTCAGCCCAAAAATGTAGAGAGTAAAAGGGATCTTATGAAACTCACCTTAGCAGCACATAAAGTTGTTCATCGTAATGTGACCGAAACTCGGAATATCAAATAATCCTAGATCTCAACCTATCAATATTGAGATTCAATATTGCAGGAAAGTACGTAGACGCAACAGAGATGATAAATACCAGGTTTGACTTGCGAACAATACCCATGAACATTACCCATAACCTCCATAGCTATAACCCATAATTTTCTTAGTTCTATCCCGTTTGAAGCTTGTTTTGAAAGTAACACGCTCATGACCTCGTCGTAATATTTTATGTATAATATTACTAAAAATATTAAGATTAATAATAATAATAATCTTAATAATAATATAATAATAATAATAATAATAATAATAATAATATTAATAATAATAATAATATTAATATTAATAATAATAATAATAATAATAATAATAATAATAATAATAATAATAATAATAATAATAATAATAATAATAATAATAATAATAATAATAATAATAATAAATACTTACATAGTAATAGGTGTAAAAAAAACATGCGCAAGAAACCTGGTATTTATAGCCATAATTCCTGATTCTGATGCCCATGCGATCGCATGGGTTTTATGCCTATTTCTCATGCGATCGCATGGCCGTCAGATCCAGCTCACATATTTTTTTTGTTTTCTTGTTTGTCGACATAATTAAATATAATATATATAATATATATAATTTAAATAATTAATTATATATTATATTAAATTCATGTGCATAGTTGACTTGTAATTTTCGTTCCGATGACTCGTACGTTGTCACTCGACTTATGTCCCGATTCTGGTTTCCCGAACGCACTTTCGTACGCTTAGAAAACTCGCAATTTACGTTTTGTGACTCGTACTTTTGTCAAAATATAGTCTTAAATTATCAATAAACTATATCATTCAAAGTGTATCTTAAACTTTTGAGTGTTTTGGTCATTTACTTCTATAAATCATTGTCTCGCTATTTGTTAATATATATATATAATAACAAATCGTTTTATGACCAAGTTAATATATATTTTCAACATTCATAAACACGTTTTAAATATACGTCGTAAGTTATTCATACAATTAATATTCCAACTTATCATATATATTCAAATAAATATTTAAACCAATAAGTTTAATGTACGGTATCAAAAAAATTAATACATTGTTACGTTTTCAAGTTATAGTATATATATATATATATATATATATATATATATATATATATATATATATATATATGTATCTATATACATATAATTGTTCGCGAATCGTCGAGAACAACTGAAAGGTATTTGAATATATGAAAATAGTTCAAAAATTTTGAGATTCAATTTTACAGACTTTGTTTATCGTGTCGAAAATGTTACTCATACAAAGATTAAGTTTAAATTTGGTCAGAAATTTCCGGGTCATCACAGTACCTACCCATTAAAGAAATTTCGTCCCGAAATTTGAGTGAGGTCGTCATGACTAACAATAAAAATGTTTTCATGCCGTATATATGTTGATAAATAGAGTTTTATCACCATTGAATAATATGGATAAAACAATCCGATTATTCGAAGATTATGAGAGAAGTTATCGTAAAAGAGTGAAATGGAGAATAGAGATTCGTCTTAACTCTTGACGTATTAACGATTGATTTCCGTAATTTAAGGAATAGAAAATCTTCATAATCTAAATAAGATTTGATTCTTCGGAATTTAAGGAAATTAAGATTTATTTTGATTAAATGCGTAATTTGCCTCAATTGCTATGTTTGATATTTCGCTATAAATTGACCTCTTTCGTTTCATTATTTTCATCACTCTTACATCTTCTTCCTCATTTTCTATTTTTAAAAGATTGTAAAAATGCTTCATCCAGTTCTGATTCTTGATATACTCCTAACTTTCATATCTGTCATTCTTCTTTTTCATCTACCACCAGAGGAAGTTATTTTCTTCTACCATTACCTTGGGGTTATAGTGTTTTTCATTCTCCCGTGTCTTTATATTCCTATACGCATTGATATACACGGTTTGTAATTTCTGGGTGGTTTTTGGGTTTTATATCTTCCCTTATATTTCGATGTCTCCGCTTCTGTCTTTCCATAATCATTGACATCCATAGTTAATACTCTCTCCAATTTACTGTGATTTATATATACTCCCATTGATATTTTGAAGCTTTATGCTTTTGTTTTATCTTCCCGACTTTAAATCAAGCGAATAATGGTCCAGAATTCGTAGGTATGAATTTCAGAATGAACATAATTAATGTTAAAAAAAACGGTAATAGCACAATCTGACTTGTCAAATTACCAGAATACCTCGAAAAAGACCGAATCATTAAGAAAATATTTTCTTGATAGTTTAGAGGTTAAATAGAATGAAAGAGTTATGTAACATGGTTTATAATGAGGGTATGATCTGTGAACCTTTATCACGTTCCATTAGAAACTCAGCATGACTTACTGTAATATAATCACGTTGATCAAGTGTCATTATATTATAATAACTCATGCTTCAGTTCCCAACACCACTTCAAAAATATTCATATTTTAAACTCGAAGGTTTCAGAATTTAGAAACTAAAATAGTTTCTTTTATGATGTTACACAGATATCGCAAGGAGAAAATTGATTTCCGATGAGAATGGTTATGGAATTATCTCCAGAAATATGGAGGATATTTATAATGAAAGATACGATGATATCTTAGAATTTCTAATATCAGAGGATGATGAAGAATATTGTCCGCAAGGGTTTAGATTCGGAAGCAAGGTATTCGTTAATGGCTTCAGCAGATACTGAATAATTTGGATTCTTTGAAGGCAGGTTTAGTCTTTGTGATTTATCCACAGCCTCCTTCATACTTTGCTCAATTTGTTTTCCAGTTCCAAACCTTCTCTTTTTCTGAGCTTTGCCAACACACTATTCTTTATCATCAAACTTTTGGCTATTAAGGTCGTTTACAGTTTTTGCTGCTTCATCAGCATTCAAAGTTATCATAACCGAATCGTTGGTTATCAATCCGAGGTGTTTTCAAAAGTTTGAAGGGTTTGCATGAAGATTGTAATTGTCAAGATACATATGATGTTCTAGAATTTTGAACGATACATTTTTTTTTTCTTTTTTTTTCTGGGTTTATGAATAGAAGTGATGTTCTAGCACAGTTTTGAAGTCAAAGTATAGCATTTGATAGATGTAAGAATCTAAGAGTGATGTTTTCTGTTAAATCTTGGCTTGGATTCTGATTTTTCAAAATCAGAATATGTAATTGAATTTGTATGAAAACGATTGTATATCGATGTGAGCATAGTTAATAATTTTTGAATCAAAGTTGAAGAATGTACAGTATAACATATTAATTGTGAACTTATATATTTCCCGAGTATTACCTACCCGTTAAAGATTTCACAATTAATACTTTGTACAAAAGAATTTTTTTTATTACCGTCTTTATGAAAATATATGTATGTATATTTTCTTCAGATGTAATACAGATTTGATGAGTTAATATCATATTAAGCTCATTTGATTTTTGAATTGAATGAATAATCTCTAAAACATTAAGGATTACATAATCTTCGCTGAGTATTTCACTAATGAAATCAATACTTCATTATTTATTCTTATTCCTCGGTGAAGGATGTTGATGCTCGAGGAATTCTTATGAACTTCATAAGATATAAATGATATTTTCTAGAAAGTTTCGAGTACATCGAAGATAAAAGTGTAAAATCAAACATGTAATTGATTAATACACTAAGTTCATTATGAAATGGAATTCATTGAGTTGAAACAGATATTTGTAGTTAACGATGGTTAAGTTGTTAACGAAGGATGTACATCATAGCATATTAGTAATATGAATTAACCGAGTAGTATCTACCCCTTAAAATTCACACGTAATAGCTTAGTACGAAAAGATTCATGATGGTTTTAAAATTTATATATATAAGATATACATATAAATTCTTTAGATGAATTGAGTTATTACTTCATAACTCATTGATACAATATACTCGTTGTTGACTCGTAATGATGTCCACGGTGCTTTCTTGAACTGACGGAGCTTGTGATGTTAGAGGTGCTGCTGATTCTGACGATGTTGACAGCACTGACTGTGCTGGTGAGGCTAAGGGTACTGTTGATGCTGTTGGTAAAACAAGTCTAGCTTTATCTTACACCATTCGGATAAGGGTTTCTACTCTATCTGATTTATGGTTAAGGCTAGAATAGATAATCTCTAAACTTTAGAAATTACATAACCGCCGTAGAATGTTTCTCCAATGAAGTTATGAATCCATACTTCATCGTTTGTAGTTGCTGGTACTTCTTGGTACCTATGGTGCGTATGATGTTGATATCCGAGGTACAAATCGTGATGTTGAGGCGTGTGATGCGGATGTGGTTGTTGGTGGTGGTAATGATCCTGTTGGTGTGGATGATGGTGGTACCGATTATGCTGCGGGTGCTGCTGCTGGTGTTCGTAACCCTTGCACCATATTCTCCAAAGCCACTACCCGAGCACGAAGCTCGTTGACTTCTTCTATTATACCGGGATGATCGGTGGTTCGGACGATCGGATAAATAAGATTTATAATATGGGATAGTATATAATCATGATGAGATACTCTGGAAATGTGAGAGAAAATAGTATTACGAATAGGTTCACCGGTAAGTGCTTCAGGTTCTTCGCCAAGAGGTGAATGTGGTGGATGGAAGGGATCACCTTCTTCTTGTATCCAATGATTAAGTAGGCTACGAACCCATCCCCAATTCATCCAGAATAGGTGATGGCTGATTGGTTGATCCATTCCGGTTACACTTTCTTCAGAGTTCATGTGAATATCCATATCGGAATAGCTATTAGAGTTTAAGGAATTTGAACTAGATACGGGATCCATCTTGTATAATTAGAGAGATGATTTTTGATATAAAATAGATTATAGAATTTAGATTGGTACTCTTCAATACATAATTTACATATGTATGTATAATACCAAAATCCCGTAAATTACGGAGAAATTTTCGGAAGATGGCAGTCAAAGTTTACTGTAACAGATACGCTAAGATATGAATTTTGTCTATACACTATCTATGCAATCAATGCAATAAGACGCGTTTAGACTTAAGATGATAAACATGTAATTTCCGACAAGAAATGATAAGCAAAACTTTTAACATGCAGACACGGTCGAAGTCCAGACTTACTAATGCATCCTAACAACTATCAGTTAGATACACTCATGCAAAACCTGGTTCGCTAGGACCAACGCTCTGATACCAACTGTGACGATTGCTCCAAATCCATATGGACAAACACGTCATTCATCGATTTCATTGCGAGGTATTTGACCTCTATATGATACGTTTTGTAAACATTGCATTCTTTTGAAAAGGCACACCATAAATGAATATTTAAATCAAAGGTTTTCGACATCTGATGATTTCTACATATAGATAATCACCGTAAATAATAGTTTACAATAGTAATTCCGTTGACAATGCAGTCAAAATAAGATACATGGTGATGATTTGGTGAATGCAACGTTTCCTTGATAAATATGCCATGTAAGACTCCATGCACATAGGTTGTCTAACATATAAGCAAACAGCAGAAGACTTCTAGGGAACCTGAGAATAAACATGCTAACAAATGTCAACACAAAGGTTGGTGAGTTCATAGTTTTAGTGTTTCGCATAATCTGTATATAAAGGTGGATCACAAGATTTCAGTTATTTCATCCGAAATGTTTATCAAAATATTCTACGAAATTGAGCACCCTGGTAACTAAACTTAACGTATATATAATTTATACCCTTTGTATAATCATCTTAATAATACACACAAACCAACGTGTACGCTTCTCAAATAGCATACGTCCGTTAAAAGGCTAGTGCTCTAGCTCAGACGGGGATATCAAGCCCTATGGATCCATATACTACTACTCGCGCCCACCAGTTCTTATAACCGGCAGTTACTAGTTACCAAAGCTAAGGGATTTTCGGTTCAAACTCAGTGTAGAATTTAGAATGTACTTGTATCCATTGCGTTTAAAATAAAGTGCATGTATTCTCAGCCCAAAAATATATATTGCAAAAGCAATTAAAAAGGGAGCAATGAAACTCACGCATATAAATATTGTATATCGGTTAATAAAGCATTTGCATGTATTCTCAGCCCAAAAATGTAGAGAGTAAAAGGGATCTTATGATGTGACGACCCGGGAAATTCCGATCAAATTTAAACATAATCTTTATATGTTTCCGACACGATAAGCAAAGTCCGTAATGTTGAAGTCTCAAAAAGTTTGAACTGTGTTCGTATATTCAAATACCTTTGACTATTTCCGATGATTCACGAACAATTGTTTGTAAATAAATAAGTATATATATATATATATGTAAGTACATGTATATATAAATGTCAGCATTATTAAATTATGTTATATAAAATTTGATACATTTGAGTTGTTACATTATTATTAATATTATTGGCATAGTTAATAATATTATTATTATAACTAGTAGTAAAATTTTAATTTTCCTTGTTATGATTTATCAAGGAAATACCCATGGTGATATAATATATGTTATATAGTGATATTACATTTAAGTACAAGATTGAAACTAATTGTTATATTAATATTATTATCATTACTTTATAGATATTGAAATTTGTATAATTAATATTATTATACAAAGAATATATATAAAATTTGATATGTATAAATTATTATATTATATTTATCATTAATAATATTAACATTATTATAACTAATAAAATTGTATTATCATTTTTTTATTAGAAATTAAATTACTTAAAATCATCATATTTCTTGTTATTAATATTATTTATTCATTAACTATTTTTATAAGTATTATTATAAAAACTATCATTTATATTGTTATTACTACTATTATCATTATTGTAATTACGATTTCAGTTATTAATATGATAAATATTAATATTAGCATTATTTTGATATTATTAATTTATATCCTTATTATTAGTTATATTATTATTAGAAATTATTTAACTCTATTATAATTACTGAGAGTTAATTACTAAAATTAAGTAAATTTATATAAGAGTAGGTAGGGATCGATTGCAGATCCCATCATCATCAAACAATGTCAATTTTTTTTTATATATATCCCATCAGTTAAATGGCTGTATCTAATTGGCAACACAATACAAAATCAGAACAAAATCGTACCAAGCTGTTATCAATCACTATCTACCTTTTAAGCTTTTGTTTTCTTCTTCTTGGAGGGTATTTTTTTTTTGTCTAAGTGCTTGTGATTCATATAATAAATCGATTAAACTTGGATTGGTAATAAAAGATTTATTAAATTCTCTGTCACCAATTGTCAGTTATAACTAGTATCAGGTTATTCCGAATTGAATTATCAGAAGAAATTTTTATTTTTATACAGGCTCGATACCTTTGTATTTACTTATTTTTCCAAAATTTTGAACCCGATTAAAACTCCAAAATGTAACAATGCAGATTTGTTAGTACTCGTTCGTTTAATCTTTCTGCAAAACCTTGAATCCCAATTCGTTTTATCAAGTATTAATTTTGGAGTCAAACTTGGGTTGATAAAAAGTCAAAGTTTTGTTCATCAAGAAATTAATGAATGTGGGGATGTTTCTGTTACAATTAATGATCCATAAAGTTTTTAATGTTGATATACAATAACTTTCATGTTATAAATATTATGTAAAACATTCTCGAAATCGAAAATCAAAATTTTTTTTGGTGTATGAAGTCGCGAAGAACACAGCAGCCTGCTGTGTTCATTATTTTTTTTTATGTTTTATGTTTCGTTCTTTTCTGCTAGCTATTAATTTACAAACGTAATTTTAAATCATTGATATATAAATTTCGCAATCTAAATCATACCTCTGATAAATGTATTAGTACTTGGTTCGCTTGGGTTATATGAAGAAGAAGATGAATAAACATTAAAAGAAGTACGGGATATATATTTATATATTCAGTTGTATTTCGGAAAGAAGGCAATAGTCTAATTGGTTTCATGAGATGATGGGTATACGAGAGGTCACGGGTTCGAATCCCGCTGGGTGTATTCTTTTTACAAAAAGCTCTATAAAAGGGTATACTCTTCATTTTTTTTTACTATTATTATTATTATTATTATTATTATTATTATTATTATTATTATTATTATTATTATTATTATTATCTATTGTTATTATTGATAATCTAATTATTATTAATCATTATTATTATGCTAGTTATCATTATTATATATAAGATTATTATTATTATTATTATTATTATTAATATAACTTATAATATCATTATTACTAGTATTGTCATATAAAATTATTAGTAATATCATTATTATTACTTGTATTTATTATTATTGTATCATTATTATTATTATCAATATTATCATTGTAGTAAAATTTTTGTAGTTATTATGATTATCTGTACTAGTATTATTATTAATACCATTATTACTAAAAATAATTAAGTGTAGGAAAATAAAAATTTTAAAGATAATATTAAGATTATTATAAACTGTACCCTTTAAATATTATTATTATTATTATTATTATTATTATTATTATTATTATTATTATTATTATTATTATTATTATTATTATTATTATTACCATTATAATCAAATACAACCTATGTTACTATTATTTATATAAAAATATACTTATAAGTAATATTATGTATAAGTATGTATTAATCATATTAACATTTTTAACAAATTAAGTATTTTAAATAACTATATATATGTATATATATACATAATAATATACCTATATAAATATTGATCATTTTAAAAATACACACAAATTAAATATATATAATACATAATTTAAGATATAATATACAAATCTGTTTGAATACGATTATATGTGTTAATATATATACAAATGGTATAGGTTCGTGAATCCAAGGCCAACCCTGCATTGTTCAATGTCGTCATATGTATTTTTACTACAAAATACAGTACAGTGAGTTTCGTTATTCCCTTTTTAAATGCTTTCACAATATATATTTTTGGGACTGAGAATACATGCGCTGTTTTTATAACTGTTTTACGAAATAGACACAAGTAATTGAAACTACATTATATGGTGAATGATCGAAATCGAATATGCCCTTTTTTTTATATTAAGTCTGGTAATCTAAGAATTAGGGAACAGACACCCTAATTGACGCGAACTCTAAAGATAGATCTATCGGGCCCAACAAGCCCCATCCAAAGTACCGGATGCTTTAGTACTTCGAAATTTATATCATGTCCGAAGGAGGATCCCGGAATGATGGGGATATTCTTATATGCATATTGTGAATGTCGGTTACCAGGTGTTCAATCCATATGAATGATATTTTTGTCTCTATGCATGGGACGTGTGTTTATGAGAAATGGAAATATGAAATCTTGTGGTCTATTAAACTTATGAAATGATTATTTATGTTGAACTAATGAACTCACCAACCTTTTGGTTGACACTTTAAAGCATGTTTATTCTCAGGTACAACAGAAACCTTCCGCTGTGCAATTACTCATTTTAAAGATATTACTTGGAGTCATTCATGACATATTTCAAAAGACGTTGCATTCGAGTCATTGAGTTCATCAAGATTATTATTAAGTCAATTATATTTGGATATATTATGAAATGCTGTACATGTCTGTCAACTGTCGATGTAACGAAAGTCTGTCTTTTCAAAACGAATGCAATGTTTGTAAAATGTATCATATAGAGGTCAATTACCTCGTGATGTAATCAACTGTTGTGAATCGTTTGTAATCGATATGGACTTCGTCCGGATGGATTAGGACGGGGCTTCACAGTTGGTATCAGAGCGGTGGTCTTAGCGAACCGGGTCTTGCATTAGTGTGTCTAACTGATAGTCGTTAGGATGCATTAGTGAGTCTGGACTTCGACCGTGTCTGTATGTCAAAAGTTTTGCTTATTTTTTTTGTCGGAAATCATCTGTTTATCATCCTTAGAAACTTTACCTGCCTATCATTCTTAGTCTAGACACATCTTACTGCAATGATTGCATGAATAGTGTATAGACAAACTTCATATCTTAGCGTATCTGATAATTCATATTTTAGCGTACCTGTTATTGTTACCTTTTCCTGACAGATTCCGTAGATTCTTCCGTAACTTATGGGATTTTAGTATTATATATGCATATGTAAATTATGTATTTCAGGGTACTAATCTACATCCTATAATCTATTTCTTATCGAAAATCCTTCATCTGATCGTACAGGATGAATCCCTAAACCAGTTCGAGTCCCTCAGATTCCGATAGCTATTCCGATAGTTATTCTGACAGCTATTCCGACATAGATGTTCACCTAAGCTCCGAAAACAGCGTCCTCGGCATGAATCAACCAATCAGCCATTTTCAATTCATTTGATGGGTTCGTAGTCAACTTAATTAATGGAAACGCACAGAAGGCAATCCCTTCCACCAACCGAATTCACCTCTTGACAATGAATCTGAAGCGTTTACCGGCGAACCTGTTCGAGACACCATTTTCAGTTTCATTTCCAGGGTAACTCGACAAGATTATATTCTATCCACAATTCTGAACCTTATTCATCCGCTCGTTCTGACCGACAATCATCCTGGAGTAATAAGTCAACGAACTTCGCGCTCGAATAATCAATTCGGAGAATATGGTGCAAAATGTACCAGCTTCAGCAACATCACCGGCACCAACAGTACCATCAATAACAGCACCAGTATCATCAACAATCCATGCTTCAATATCATCATCTGTACTTTGAGCATAATCATCGTTCTACGAATCGTTCTACATAAACTATCTTCGTCCTTCATGGTGATTATGTAATCTCCAAGGTTTTAGAGATTATGTACTCTAGTTCTAGCCGTAAATCTAATGAATTTAATATCACATTGACTCATTAAATCCATAATTACGTCTGAAGAAAATATACATGTATATATGTTTTCATAAAGATTGTAATTAAAATTTTTATTGTACAAACTGTTAATGGTGAAAATATTTTAACGGGTAGGTAATACCCGAGGAATATTTAGATTTCGCATTAATAAGTTACACTGTACATTCTTTGAATCTGATTCAACAGTCATTTACTATCCTACTTACAACCACCGATATACGTATCCATTCCCGCATAATAACCCTTTTCATCCAATTTCATATTTAGATTTTGACATATCAGAATCCAACAAGTGGCATAATGAAGAAAACATTTTACAAAATAAAATTTATTAGAAACAAACAAATTAACTATGAGGAATTTTGTTAAGAATCCACGCTAACTGTTTCTAGCTAATTGTTCCTAGCTAACTGATTATATTTTATTTATCGCAATTTACATTTTCGCAATTTTAATTATCGTCATTTAATTCTCTGTTATTTACTTTACACACTTTAATTATCGTCATTTAATTTCTGTTATTTATTTTTACGCACTTTAAATATCGGGACACGTATACAAGGTTTTGACATATCATATCGACGCATCTATATATATTATTTGGAATCACCATAGGCACTCTATATGCAGTAATGATCGAGTTCTCTATACAGGGTTGAGGTTGATTCTTAAATAATATATATACTTTGAGTTGTGATCGAGTCTGAGACATGTACATGGGTCACGATATGTATTAATTAATTCGAATATTATATATGAAATATTGAATTGCTAACTGTAGACTAGTAACTGTGGACTACCAACATTGGACAATTAAAATGAATTAAAATATTGATTATAACATATGAAACTAAACGATTCTTCAAATTTGCCACTTGATTTCGTCTTAAACATCATTTGTATTTTGATGATTACATCCTGCGTTCAAACCTTTCATGATTCTTGAAAACACCTCAATCGATAGGATGAATCAACCGCACTTCATCTACGGAAGGAAAGATTTATGCATATAGTTATGCACCTGAGAAACTCTCGGCAACTGAGTAAAAGTTTAACACGTAGCCGCGTCAGATCCTTTGGCACTTATTAGCAAAAATAACTTTGCGATCCCTTTTCAAAGTAGCAGATTTTGTCACAGCTTCAACAAGTCAACTTCGACTTTTCGTTCGAAACAACCTTATTATAACCTTGATATGTATACGTGCTCTTTTATTGTTACCGGGGAACCTTTTATATTCCTCCATATTATCGTCAGCGTTTAATCATCTAAAAACACAATTCTCTTGAAATCACCTCGGATCGATAACCAATGATTCAGATATGGTAGCAGTAAACGTAGAGGAATCGGCAATCAGTACTTTGAAAACTCACAGCATATCTACATCAACAGTTATATGTATGACATTTATCTCTTAGAATTATGATCTCTTATTCTGAAATTCTGACAAGCACTCAGTCACAAATGAATACTCTGAATGTTGAAAAAGCTGAATGAAGCAGCAGAAACCATAGACAACCGTAAAACGACCTTAATCATCGAAAGTTTGATGACAAAGAATAGTATGTTGGAAAAGCTCAGAAAATTTGGAACTGAAAAACGGATTGAGCTAACCACGAAGAAGACCAAGGACAAATACAAGGACCAAACCCTATATTCAAAGGATTCAGGTAATTCTGGATCTGTTGAAATCTTTAGAGAATATCTTGCTCCGAAGTCATGTTAAAATCTTGAGGAAAATCTTTCTCCATCAACCATCGAACTTAGAAATTCCAAAATATCATCATCAATATCTTCGATATTTCTGAAGATACTTTCATAAATATTCTCGTCCGAAATTATATACCTCCTCGTGCTTCCTGTGTATCATTATATTGGAAACATTCAATAGAAAATTTGGTACCGGAAAGCAGATTATGCGAAACTATGAAAGAAAACGTGGACAAATCACAAAGAATAAGTTTGACTTCAAAGAATCTAAATGATTCAATGTCTGCTGAAGTCTTTAGCGAATATTTTGCTCATTTTTCTAAACCCTTGCGGACAATAGTCCCCATCATCTTTTGATCTTAGATATTCAAAGATATTATCGTATCTTTCATTATAAATATCCTTGGTAATTCTGAATATATTTTTATAACTAATACAATCTGAAATCATTTATCTCTTCGTACTATCAGTGTTACATCATATAGAAACTGTTAGTTTCTATATTCTGTAAACTTTCGAGCTTAAAATATGAATGTTATTGAAGTAATGTTGGGAACTGATGCCTGAGTTAGTTTAATATAATGACACTTGATCAACGTGATTATATTACAGTAAGTCATGCTGAGTTTCTAATGGGACGTGATGATTCACAGATCCTAACGTCATCATGTGCCATGTTACATAACTCTTTCATTCTGCTTAACTTCTGAACATATCAAGAAAATATATTCTTGATAGTTCTATTCTCAGTGATTCAAGTAATTTGACAAAACAAATCGTGCTACTATTTTTCCTTTCTACCTCGTATATTATGAAAATTTGAAACTCCATACCTATGAATTCTGGACCGTTACTTGCGAAAAGTAAACAAAAGCATGAAGCTCCGAAATAGAAAGGGGGTATAAATCGCAGCAAATAAAAGAGCGCATTAACTGTGGATGACAATAATTATAGGAGACAGAAGCAGTGACATTGAGATATAAGGGAAGATATAAAACCCAATAACAACACAGAAGTTACAAACCGTGAATATTAATACGAATAGCAATATAAAGACACGGTATAATTAAGAATAGTATCCCCCCAAGGCAATAGCAGAAGTAAACAGATTTTCTGATGGAAGATTGAAAAACAAAAAAAAAATGACAGATACATAGATAGGAAAATATCAAGAATCAGAACTGTATGGAGCATTTCCACAACATTTTAGAAGTAGGAATAGAGGAAGAAAGCATAGGAATGGTGAAAGTAATGGAACGGAAGAAGTTCATTTATAGTGAAAATACCAGACAAAGAAATCCAAGCAGATTTCCGCATTAATTACAGAGATCTTAATTTGTTTATTCGCCGAAGAATCAAATCTTTTCGATTTCGAAGATTTTCTATAAATCCCTTGAATTCCGGAATTCAACCAAAATGACGTCAAAAGTTAAGACGCAACTTATTTTCTAAATTCAATCGTGACGACGTCACCGGTTAAGTCGAATCTTCATTCTCTCATTTCACTCTTTTCCGATAGCTTCATTCGTGCACTTCGAATAAATGAATTGTTGTATCCATATTACCCAATAGTGATAAAATTATATTTTACCAACTCATATTCGTCATGAAAACATTTTTATTGTTAGCCATCACAACCACATTCAAATTTCGGGACGAAATTTCTTTAACGGGTAGGTACTGTGACGACCCGGGAAATTCCGATCAAATTTAAACATAATCTTTATATGTTTCCGACACGATAAGCAAAGTCCGTAATGTTGAAGTCTCAAAAAGTTTGAACTGTGTTCGTATATTCAAATACCTTTGACTATTTCCGATGATTCACGAACAATTGTTTGTAAATAAATAAGTATATATATATATATATGTAAGTACATGTATATATAAATGTCAGCATTATTAAATTATGTTATATAAAATTTGATACATTTGAGTTGTTACATTATTATTAATATTATTGGCATAGTTAATAATATTATTATTATAACTAGTAGTAAAATTTTAATTTTCGTTGTTATGATTTATCAAGGAAATACCCATGGTGATATAATATATGTTATATAGTGATATTACATTTAAGTACAAGATTGAAACTAATTGTTATATTAATATTATTATCATTACTTTATAGATATTGAAATTTGTATAATTAATATTATTATACAAAGAATATATATAAAATTTGATATGTATAAATTATTATATTATATTTATCATTAATAATATTAACATTATTATAACTAATAAAATTGTATTATCATTTTTTTATTAGAAATTAAATTACTTAAAATCATCATATTTCTTGTTATTAATATTATTTATTCATTAACTATTTTTATAAGTATTATTATAAAAACTATCATTTATATTGTTATTACTACTATTATCATTATTGTAATTACGATTTCAGTTATTAATATGATAAATATTAATATTAGCATTATTTTGATATTATTAATTTATATCCTTATTATTAGTCATATTATTATTAGAAATTATTTAACTCTATTATAATTACTGAGAGTTAATTACTAAAATTAAGTAAATTTATATAAGAGTAGGTAGGGATCGATTGCAGATCCCATCATCATCAAACAATGTCAATTTTTTTTTTATATATATCCCATCAGTTAAATGGTTGTATCTAATTGGCAACACAATACAAAATCAGAACAAAATTGTACCAAGCTGTTATCAATCACTATCTACCTTTTAAGCTTTTGTTTTCTTCTTCTTGGAGGGTATTTTTTTTTTGTCTAAGTGCTTTTGATTCATATAATAAATCGATTAAACTTGGATTGGTAATAAAAGATTTATTAAATTCTCTGTCACCAATTGTCAGTTATAACTAGTATCAGGTTATTCCGAATTGAATTATCAGAAGAAATTTTTATTTTTATACAGGCTCGATACCTTTGTATTTACTTATTTTTCCAAAATTTTGAACCAGATTAAAACTCCAAAATGTAACAATGCAGATTTGTTAGTACTCGTTCGTTTAATCTTTCTGCAAAACCTTGAATCCCAATTCGTTTTATCAAGTATTAATTTTGGAGTCAAACTTGGGTTGATAAAAAGTCAAAGTTTTGTTCATCAAGAAATTAATGAATGTGGGGATGTTTCTGTTACAATTAACGATCCATAATGTTTTTAATGTTGATATACAATAACTTTCATGTTATAAATATTATGTAAAACATTCTCGAAATCGAAAATCAAAATTTTTTTTGGTGTATGAAGTCGCGAAGAACACAGCAGCCTGCTGTGTTCATTATTTTTTTTTATGTTTTATGTTTCGTTCTTTTCTGCTAGCTATTAATTTACAAACGTAATTTTAAATCATTGATATATAAATTTCGCAATCTAAATCATACCTCTGATAAATGTATTAGTACTTGGTTCGCTTGGGTTATATGAAGAAGAAGATGAATAAACATTAAAAGAAGTACGGGATATATATTTATATATTCAGTTGTATTTCGGAAAGAAGGCAATAGTCTAATTGGTTTCATGAGATGATGGGTATACGAGAGGTCACGGGTTCGAATCCCGCTGGGTGTATTCTTTTTACAAAAAGCTCTATAAAAGGGTATACTCTTCATTTTTTTTTTACTATTATTATTATTATTATTATTATTATTATTATTATTATTATTATTATTATCTATTATTATTATTGATAATCTAATTATTATTAATCATTATTATTATGCTAGTTATCATTATTATATATAAGATTATTATTATTATTATTATTATTATTAATATAACTTATAATATCATTATTACTAGTATTGTCATATAAAATTATTAGTAATATCATTATTATTACTTGTATTTATTATTATTGTATCATTATTATTATTATCAATATTATCATTGTAGTAAAATTTTTGTAGTTATTATGATTATCTGTACTAGTATTATTATTAATACCATTATTACTAAAAATAATTAAGTGTAGGAAAATAAAAATTTTAAAGATAATATTAAGATTATTATAAACTGTACCCTTTAAATATTATTATTATTATTATTATTATTATTATTATTATTATTATTATTATTATTATTATTATTATTATTATTATTATTATTATTATTATTATTATTATTATTATTACCATTATAATCAAATACAACCTATGTTACTATTATTTATATAAAAATATACTTATAAGTAATATTATGTATAAGTATGTATTAATCATATTAACATTTTTAACAAATTAAGTATTTTAAATAACTATATATATGTATATATATACATAATAATATACCTATATAAATATTGATCATTTTAAAAATACACACAAATTAAATATATATAATACATAATTTAAGATATAATATACAAATCTGTTTGAATACGATTATATGTGTTAATATATATACAAATGGTATAGGTTCGTGAATCCAAGGCCAACCCTGCATTGTTCAATGTCGTCATATGTATTTTTACTACAAAATACAGTACAGTGAGTTTCATTATTCCCTTTTTAAATACTTTCACAATATATATTTTTGGGACTGAGAATACATGCGCTGTTTTTATAACTGTTTTACGAAATAGACACAAGTAATTGAAACTACATTATATGGTTGAATGATCGAAATCGAATATGCCCTTTTTTTTATATTAAGTCTGGTAATCTAAGAATTAGGGAACAGACACCCTAATTGACGCGAACTCTAAAGATAGATCTATCGGGCCCAACAAGCCCCATCCAAAGTACCGGATGCTTTAGTACTTCGAAATTTATATCATGTCCGAAGGAGGATCCCGGAATGATGGGGATATTCTTATATGCATATTGTGAATGTCGGTTACCAGGTGTTCAATCCATATGAATGATATTTTTGTCTCTATGCATGGGACGTGTGTTTATGAGAAATGGAAATATGAAATCTTGTGGTCTATTAAACTTATGAAATGATTATTTATGTTGAACTAATGAACTCACCAACCTTTTGGTTGACACTTTAAAGCATGTTTATTCTCAGGTACAACAGAAACCTTCCGCTGTGCAATTACTCATTTTAAAGATATTACTTGGAGTCATTCATGACATATTTCAAAAGACGTTGCATTCGAGTCGTTGAGTTCATCAAGATTATTATTAAGTCAATTATATTTGGATATATTATGAAATGCTGTACATGCCTGTCAACTGTCGATGTAACGAAAGTCTGTCTTTTCAAAACGAATGCAATGTTTGTAAAATGTATCATATAGAGGTCAATTACCTCGTGATGTAATCAACTGTTGTGAATCGTTTGTAATCGATATGGACTTCGTCCGGATGGATTAGGACGGGGCTTCACAGTTGGTACTCACCTTAGCAGCACATAAAGTTGTTCATCGTAATGTGACCGAAACTCGGAATATCAAATAATCTTAGATCTCAACCTATCAATATTGAGATTCAATATTGCAGGAAAGTACGTAGACGCAACAGAGATGATTAATACCAGGTTTGACTTGCGAACAATACCCATGAACATTACCCATAACCTCCATAGCTATAACCCATAATTTTCTTAGTTCTATCCCGTTTGAAGCTTGTTTTGAAAGTAACACGCTCATGACCTCGTCGTAATATTTTATGTATAATATTACTAAAAATATTAAGATTAATAATAATAATAATCTTAATAATAATAATATAATAATAATAATAATAATAATAATAATAATAATAATAATAATAATAATAATAATAATAAATACTTACATAGTAATAGGTGTAAAAAAACATGCGCAAGAAACCTGGTATTTATAGCCATAATTCCTGATTCTGATGCCCATGCGATCGCATGGGTTTTATGCCTATTTCTCATGCTATCGCATGGCCGTCAGATCCAGCTCACATATTTTTTTTGTTTTCTTGTTTGTCGACATAATTAAATATAATATATATAATATATATAATTTAAATAATTAATTATATATTATATTAAATTCATGTGCATAGTTGACTTGTAATTTTCGTTCCGATGACTCGTACGTTGTCACTCGACTTATGTCCCGGTTCCGGTTTCTCGAACGCACTTTCGTACGCTTAGAAAACTCGCAATTTACGTTTTGTGACTCGTACTTTTGTCAAAATATAGTCTTAAATTATCAATAAACTATATCATTCAAAGTGTATCTTAAACTTTCGAGTGTTTTGGTCATTTACTTCTATAAATCATTGTCTCGCTATTTGTTAATATATATATAATAACAAATCGTTTTATGACCAAGTTAATATATATTTTCAACATTCATAAACACGTTTTAAATATACGTCGTAAGTTATTCATACAATTAATATTCCAACTTATCATATATATTCAAATAAATATTTAAACCAATAAGTTTAATGTACGGTATCAAAAAAATTAATACATTGTTACGTTTTCAAGTTATAGTATATATATATATGTATCTATATACATATAATTGTTCGCGAATCGTCGAGAACAACCGAAAGGTATTTGAATATATGAAAATAGTTCAAAAATTTTGAGATTCAGTTTTACAGACTTTGTTTATCGTGTCGAAAATGTTACTCATACAAAGATTAAGTTTAAATTTGGTCAGAAATTTCTGGGTCATCACAGAGTAGACATGCTGCAAGATTTCAAAATACTGATTGTTGATTCCCAGTAATTGGCAAGACAATTCTTGTTATAATATGCAGATGAGTAAATGATGGGGTTTCGATAAATATAATGATTTTTCAGAAAGTCAAAGATCAGTGAAGTTGTTGGTAAGTTTACTACTAATGTGGTGGAACATGAAAGGTTCTCCAGTAACAAGAACGTATATATCAAGATTACAATAAGGCTTAATCTGAAAAGTTGAAGTTGACTGGTTAGAAGTGTGGTAAAACTGGATACTTTGAAAAGGAATTGCAAGGTTATTTTTGGTAAAAACAATACCAAAGGATCTTTCACAGTTTTGAAGTCAAAGTATAGCTTTGAAAGATGTAGAGATCTAAGAATGATTTCACCGGTTCAGAGTTATGACTTGGATTCTGATCCGTCAATATCAGAATATGTAATTGAATTTGTATGAAAACGATTGTATATCGTTGTGAGCATTGTTAATAATTTTTGAATCAAAGTTGAAGAATGTCCAGTGTAACATATTAATTGTGAACTTATATATTTCCCGAGTATTACCTACCCGTTAAAGATTTCACAAGTAATATTTTGTACAAAAGAATTTTTCATTACAGTCTTTATGAAAATATATGTATGTATATTTTCTTCGGATGTAATTCGGATCATAGTAAGCTCATTTGATTTTTGGCTTGAATTAGAAATGAATAATCTCTAAAACATTAGAGATTACATAATCTTCGCGGAGTATTTCACTAATGAAATCAATACTTCATTATTTATTCTTTTTTCTTGGTGAAGGATGTTGATTGCTCGGGAAATTTTTGTGAACCTTACAAGGTACAGATGATATTTTATGGAAAGTTTCGAGTACATCGAAAATGAAAATGTAAAATCAATTATGTAATTGAATAATACACTTGGTTTGTTAGGAATGGAATTTATTAATTTGAAACAGAGATTGTAGTTAACGATGGCTAAGTTGTTAACGAAAGATGTACCTTATATCATATTAGTAATATGAATTAACTGAGTAATATTTACCCTTTTTCAATTCATACATAATAGCTTAGTACGCAAAGATTTATGATGGTTTTAAAATTTATATATATATAAGATATACATATAAATTCTTTAGAGGAATTGAGTTATTACTTCATAACTCATTGATACAATATACTCGTTGTTGTCTCGTAATGATGTCCACTGTGCTTTCTTGAACTGGCAGAGCTTGTGATGTTAGAGGCGATGTTGACAGTACTGACTGTGCTGGTGAGGCTAAGGGTACTATTGATGATGTTGGTAAAACAAGTCTAGCTTGTACCTTACGCACAATTCTTTTCAGGGTTTCTATTCTTCCTTCTATCATTTCTATTCATCTGATTTACGGTTAGAACTGGGATAAATAATCTCTAAGATTTTAGAGATTACCTAATCGTCGTAGAATATTTCTCTGATGAAGTTATGAATCAATACTTCATCATTTATTGTTGTTGGTACTCCTTAGTACCTATGGTGAGTATGATGTTGATATCCGAGGTACAGATTGTGATGTTGAGGTGTGTGATGGGGATGTTATTGTTAGTGGTGGTAATGATACTGTTGGTGTTGATGATGGTGGTACCGGTTATGCTGATGGTGCTGTTGCTGGTGTTCGTAATCCTTGCACCATATTCTCCAAAGCCACTACCCGAGCACGAAGCTCGTTGACTTCTTCTACTACCCCCGGATGATTGGCGGTTCGGACAAGCGGATGAATACGATTTACAATATTGGATATTACGTAGTCGTTGCGAGCTGTTCTGGAAATGAGGGTGAAAATGGTGTTACGAACGGGTTCGCCGGTAAGTGCTTCAGGTTCTTCACCAAGAGGTGAATGTGGTGGATGGAAGGGATCGCCTTCTTCCTGTCTCCACTGATTAAGTAGATTACGAACCCATCTCCAATTCATCCAGAATAGATGATGGCTAATTGGTTGATTCATTCCGGTTACGCTGCTTTCGGAGCTCGAGTGGAAATCCATATCGGAATAGCTGTCGGAATCTGAGGAATTCGAACTAGATGCGGAATTCATCTTACACGGTTTGGATAAAGGATTTTTGATATGAAATGATTTTTGGATATCGGATGATATTCTAATTACATAGAATACCTATATATAATACAAGGGATCCGTAAATTACGGAGGAACTTTTGAAAGCTGTCAGGCAAAGTTTACTGTAATAGATATGCCAAGATATGAATTTTTTCTATACTCTATCTATACAATCAATGCAATAAGACGCGTTTAGACTTAAGATGATAGACAGGTAATTTCTGACAAGAAATGATAAGCAAAACTTTTGACATGCAGACACAGTCGAAGTCCAGACTTACGAATGCATCCTAACAACTATCAGTTAGACACATTAATGCAAGACCTGGTTCACTAGGACCAACGCTCTGATACCAACTGTGACGATCGCTCCAAATCTATATGGACGAACACGTCATTCATCGATTTCATTGCGAGGTATTTGACCTCTATATGATACGTTTTGTAAACATTGCATTCTTTTGAAAAGGCACACCATAAATGAATATTTAAATCAAAGGTTTTCAACATCTGATGATTTCTACATATAGATAATCACCGTAAATAATAGTTTACAATAGTACTTCCGTTGACAATGTAGTCAAAATAATATACATGGTGATGATTTGGTGAATGCAACGTTTCCTTGAAAAATATGCCATGTAAGACTCCATGCACATAGCTTGTCTAACATATAAGCAAACAGCGGAAGACTTCTAGGAAACCTGAGAATAAACATGCTAACAAGTGTCAACACAAAGGTTGGTGAGTTCATAGTTTTAGTGTTTCGCATAATCTGTATATAAAAGTGGATCACAAGATTTCAGTTGTTTCTTCCAGAAACGTTTATCAAAAGTTTGTCAATAGATTCTATGTAACAGAGCACCCTGGTAACTAAGCTTTAACATTATAATGATAAATACCCCATTCGTTTTAATACACGCAAACCAACGTGTCCTAAACTCAAATAACATACGTCCGTTAAAAGGCTAGCGCTCTAGCTCGAACGGGGATGTCAAGCCCTATGGATCCATATACTGTTATTCGTGCCCACCAGTCCATATCCTATGTACTGGCAGCTACTAGTTACCAAAGCTAAGGGATTTTCGGTTCAAACTCAGTGTAGAATTAAGTATGTACTTGTATCCATTGCGTTTAAAATAAATTGCATGTATTCTCAGCCCAAAAATATATATTGCAAAAGCAATTAAAAAGGGGGCAATGAAACTTACCTTAGCAGCATATAAAGTTGTTCACCAAAATGTGACCGACACTCGGATTACCAATTAATCGTAGATCTCAACCTAGAGAACATATGTTGGTCAATAAATGTCTATTAAGCTAGGTCAGGTCATAGTGTATCACAATCCTAATGCTCAAGATCGACATATAATAGTTATCCAAAGTCGTTTCAAAAAGTCAATTTTGACAATAGTTCAACAAAACGAGACGTGCCTTATATAAGGATTCATTTACTCGGTTGGTAATATTTAAAAGTTCACTTTATCAGTCTCGTAAACAAGTTGTTTAAATCTTAATTGCAAATTCAAAAGCAATTTCAATTAACGTCAATCATAATTCAGTTGATCATATCTTTTAATCCGTTCATCGAAACTATTCGATATCTAAATGAAAAGTTATTGATTTTTCGCCAGCTTTCCAAAAACATGTATATCATATACCTTTTACCAGTAATATATGTATTTAATTAGTGATTCATTATAAACTGTTTAATGACGAAATTTAGCATACAAGCATATATAAATATATATACTCGAGCACTAGACATGGATACATAATTAATATATAAAAGATAAGATATGAGTGCTTACGTATCAGTATTGAGATTCAATATTGTAGAAAAGTACGTAGACGTAACGGAGATGATAAACACTAGGTTTGATTCACAAATATACCCCCGAACATTACCCATAACCTCCTTGGCAATAACCCATAATT
Organism: Rutidosis leptorrhynchoides; assembly: GCF_046630445.1. NCBI lineage: Eukaryota > Viridiplantae > Streptophyta > Magnoliopsida > Asterales > Asteraceae > Rutidosis > Rutidosis leptorrhynchoides. The sequence continues at coordinate 12,811,868 of NC_092339.1, forward strand.
TCTTTAGCTCTATCCCGCTTGAAAACTATTTTGAAAGTGACACGCTCATAACCTCGTCGTAGTATTTTATGTATAATACTAATTAATAATATTAATCAGAGGCGAAGCCAGGATTTTAGGATAGGGGATGCTTACGCAATATAAAAAAATCCAACATAATCACTCAATCAATAATAAACATTCTTTGCATAATCAACGATCAATGATAACAACTCCATTCAGATATAATGTCAATGTAGCATTACGAATAACGACAACCATTTTCAAATAAAAAAACATAAGTTTTCTGAAATAAATCATCAAAAGAATAGATTAATATCTATCGTCCGTCGATCCGTTGTTTCATTGAGTAACCTATAAAATAATCATAATAATTGTATAAGTTAAATATGTATAAAACATACACTAAAAGTTAGTTTTTTAATATTGTACCTTTGGCATTTGAAGTTGAACACGTCTACGTTTCTTGACAGCGAAATCATCTATTACCTCATCTATAGAAAGGTTCCCTACAATATCCCTTTCAATGTAAAAAATCAAACAATTTTTGAGAAAATCGTCACCCATGCTGCTACGAAGCCTTATTTTAACAATTTTCATGTAAGTAGTTTTCTAACTTAAACACAATTAATAATTAAAATTCGAATAAAAATTTAGCATAACAATAACATTTATAACTCCAACTACTAACTACTAATAAGAACAATACATATTTGATGATCTAAAGAAAATTGAAAACAAAAAAGGTCAAAATGGAATTAAACTCGCAAGAATTAGAGATTCAATCTTCTTCGTACTTACGACCGCATAAGGCAAAATTCCAGCGCAACGCTTCAGTATAGGGTAAAGGTAAAGCAACGCTTCAGTATCTATCTTGCTATTTACGCTTGTTTTCTTTAGAAAATGAGGTTTTGGACTCTATAATATTAGTGGGTTGTGGGCCTCTTAAAATAACTAATGAAAGTATGAAACGGATTTAGTGTGGTGGCCCATGTTTATTTGGACTAAATAATTCAAGACTTGGTCTTCAATTATAGGGGATGCTCACTGTTAATTAACAAAAATTACAAACAAATATGGTGTAGGTGGTAAACTTGAGGGTAGCTGAACACCCCTAAGCTACCCTGCTTCCTCCGCCTCTGATATTAATAATAATAAGATTAATAATAATATTAATCTTAATAATAATAATAATAATAATAATAATAATAATAATAATAATAATAATAATAATAATAATAATAATAATAATAATAATAATAATAATAATATATAAAGAGAGCTGAGGATATATGTGTGTGTAATCGAGCAAAAACAAATTCAATTTATAGACTTTTCCTGAAATCTGACCCCATGCGATCGCATGGGTTTTATGCCTATTTTCCATGCGATCGCATGGCCCCAAAATTCAACTCACAATTTTTTGTTGTTTTGTTTGTCGACATATTTAAATATAATATATATAATATATTTAATTTAAATAATTAATTATATATTATATTAAATTCATGTGCATAGTTGACTTGTAATTTTCGTTCCGATGACTCGTACGTTGTCACTCGACTTATGTCCCGGTTCCGGTTTCTCGAACGCATTTTCGTACGCTTAAAAAACTCGCAATTTACGTTTTGTGACTCGTACCTTTGTCAAAATATAGTCTTAAATTATCAATAAACTATATCATTCAAAGTGTATCTTAAACTTTCGAGTGTTTTAGTCATTTACTTTTATAAATCATTGTCTCGCTATTTGTTAATATATATATAATAACAAATCGTTTTATGACCAAGTTAATATATATTTTCAACATTCATAAACACGTTTTAAATATACGTCACAAATTATTCATACAATTAATATTCCAACTTATCATATATATTCAAATAAATATTTAAACCAATAAGTTTAATATACAGTATCAAACAATTAATACATTGTTACGTTTTCAAGTTATAGTATATATATATATGTATCTATATACATATAATTGTTCGCGAATTATCAAGAACAACCGAAAGGTATTTGAATATATGAAAGTAGTTCAAAAATTTTGAGATTCAGTTTTACAGACTTTGCTTATCGTGTCGGAAATGTTAATCATACAAAGATTAAGTTTAAATTTGGTCAGAAATTTTCGGGTCATCACAAAGATGTATGATGGCACGGTGAGGACGTTGACAGATGTCAGGCATGTTCCAGAATTGAAGAAGAATCTTATTTCCTTGGTTACGCTGGAATCCATCGGTTGCGAGTATCGATCTCGAGGTGGAGTATTAAAAGTTTCAAGAGGTGCACTTATAGTGATGAAAGGTGAAAGGTATAATGGCATTTACCTGTTAAAGGGTAGCACGGTTACTGGAGCAGCTGGAGTTTCTTCATCGGCTAAAGATGTAGATACCACCAAGTTATGGCACAAGCGCCTTAGGCACATGAGTGAGAGAGGAATGATGGAGCTTAGTAAACGAGGTTTGTTGTGCGGGCAGAATATCGGAAGATTGAAATTCTGCGAACACTGTGTATTCGGAAAACAAAGCCGAATAAAGTTTGGCACAGCCATTCATAGGACGAAAGGTACTTTGGATTATATCCATTCAGACCTTTGGGGTCCATCTCCGGTTCCTTCAAAAGGTGGTGCTAGATACATGTTAACCTTTATTGATGACTATTCAAGAAGAGTGTGGGTTTATATCCTTAAACGTAAGGATGAAGTCTTTGTTAATTTCAAGCAATGGAAGATGATGATAGACAAGCAGACTGGAAAGTTCGTCAAGCGCTTGAGAACAGACAATGGACTGAAATTTTGCAAAGGCGAATTTAATGAGTTCTGCAAGAATGAAGGCATTGTGAGACACCACACAGTGCGGTTTACACCACAACAGAATGGCGTTGCAGAACGGATGAATAGAACGCTCCTTGAGCGAGCAAGGTGTATGCTCTCAAACGCAAAATTATCAAATATATTTTGGGCTGAAGCTGTAAACACAACTTGTTATTTGGTAAATCGATCTCCATCAACGGCAATTGATTGTCAAACTCCTTTGGAGAAATGGTCAGGTTTCCCTGCAAGTTACAGTGATTTGAAGATATTTGGTTGTCCTGCTTATGCTCATGTGAAAGATGGTAAACTTGAGCTGAGGGCCAAAAGATGCATATTTCTAGGGTATGCAGATGGGGTGAAGGGTTATAGATTGTGGTGCCCTGATGGTAAATCATCCCGATTTCTTATCAGCAGGGATGTGACATTTGATGAGTCTGCTATGTTAAAAAAGACAGAGGAGGAACAAGTAGTTGCTGGAAAAGATCGTGAAGTTGAAGAGCAGGTGGATCAAGAAATAGAAGTTCCACAAGGAGTAGTACAAGATACTCCTGTCGAACCCGTTGTAGAAGACGTACATGACTCTGGTGTTGATCAAATGACACCAGAAGAACAGTCAGATGAGCAACATGATCTACAGAATTATAATCTATCAAGAGATAGAGAACGACGAGCAATAAAACCACCACAACGGTTCGGGCATGCATATTTGGTAGCTTATGCCCTGAGTATGGCAGAAGATATAGAGGTCCAAGAACCTGCTACATATCGTGAAGCTATAAGTGGCCCAGAATCTTCAAAGTGGTCTGTAGCTATGAATGAAGAGATGGAGTCTCTTTATCAGAATCATACGTGGGAGCTGGTGAAACCGCCAAAAGGTCAGAAGATTGTTGGATGCAAATGGATCTTCAAAAAGAAGGACGGAATTCCAGGTGTAGAAGATGAAAGGTTCAAAGCACGCCTTGTAGCAAAAGGCTTTACTCAGAGAGAGGGAGTTGGCTTTAATGAAGTTTTCTCACCGGTCGTAAAGCATACATCTATTCGCATGTTACTTGCCATGGTTGCTTTACTTGATATGGAGCTGCAACAACTAGATGTCAAGACGGCATTCTTACATGGTGAATTGGAGGAACGGATCTTTATGCGCCAGCAAGAGGGATTTGTGGTCAAAGGAAAGGAAGATTATGCTTGTTTGCTGAAAAAGTCATTATATGGCTTGAAGCAATCACCTCGACAATGGTATAAGCGGTTTGGCGTATTCATGACTAGTAAATGTTACTCGCGAAGTGATTATGATAGTTGTGTATATCACAAGAAGCTTCCTGATGGCTCGTACGTTTATTTACTGTTATATGTGGATGATATATTGATTGCTTCGAAAAACATGTCTGAGATCGATCAGTTAAAATCTCAACTCAAAAGTGAGTTTGAGATGAAAGATTTGGGTGCAGCTAAGAAGATATTGGGAATGGATATTATCATAGATAGACGTGCAGGAAAATTGTATTTGTCACAAAAGAAATATATTGAGAAGGTTCTTCAGTGTTTTGGGATGGATAACTCCAAACCGGTTAGTACTCCACTTGCTGCACATTTCAAACTTTCATCGGCTTTGTCACCGAAAACTGAGGAGGAGGTGGAGCATATGTCACATGTTCCATATGCTAGTGCTGTGGGTAGCATCATGTATGCTATGGTATGTACTAGACCGGATATTGCACAAGCGGTAAGCGTGGTGAGTAGATATATGGATTATCCAGGGAAAACTCATTGGAAAGCGGTGCAATGGATTCTGCGGTACCTCAGAGGGACAACAGATATTGGCTTAGTATTTGATAGCGGTGGTAATACTAATGTTACTGGATACGTTGATTCAGACTATGCTGGTGATTTGGATCAGAGAAGGTCTCAGACGGGATATGTTTTTACTCTCGGAAGATGTGCTATTAGTTGGAAAGCAACATTACAATCGACGGTTGCTTTGTCGACAACTGAAGCGGAATACATGGCTCTGACTGAGGGTGTGAAAGAAGCAAAGTGGTTGAGGGGTTTGGTTGGTGATCTGGGTTTGCAACAGGACGAAACTGTGGTGCATTGTGATAGTCAGAGTGCCATACATTTGACTAAAAACCAAGTGTATCATGACAGAACCAAACACATTGATGTACGTTATCACTTTATTCGTGAAGTCATATTTACAGGAGTTGTAATTGTCAAGAAGATTGGTACGGCTGATAATCCGGCAGATATGTTGACTAAACCAGTTACTACAAACAAGTTCGAACATTGTTTGAACTTGGTTGGCGTTCGAAGAAAGTGATAAGCCCGAGAGGGCTGACAGGAAGCTGAGATTGTGAATAGATAGCAAATGAATGGAATGTTCGTTAAGGTGGAGATAGCTGAGATTGTGAATAGATAGCAAATGAATGGAATGTTCGTTAAGGTGGAGATTTGTTGTGTGATTAACTCAATTCCATTTCAACTTGTGAAGTGCCACATAGATTTCACATGGGTAATTCAACAAATGAAGGCAAGTATGTCAAATAAAGCAGAAAGTAGAAATAATAATTTTACCATTTGTTGAAGACTTTAAATTTGATACATACGGCAGCCTACAAAGTTAGAGTTGAATTCATTTATTCAACATATGGAGATTGTTCAAAGTTAGGCCATGTAAAGGTCTCACCAACCATTTTTACCTATAAAAGGAAATGAGATTTGCCTCATTTGATCATCCCATTCATCACATATAAAATCTCATATCAAAATACTTGAAAGAGTTTACTAATAACTCTTGTGAGGGGTATTGTAAGAAATAAAGAGAGTATAGACTTGTTAAATAAAATTCTATACGAGTGAATAGAGAGGGGAGTGTTATAATCTAGTGAGCGGTCCAAATACTTTGTTAGTATTTTCGGAGCCTAGATTAGAGTGATACATTGTAACCTCGAGTTTGCCATATTTGCTAGTAAAATCCATTTCTGCTTCCGCCCGTGGACTAGGCCTCACGCCGAACCACGTAAAATCTTGTGTCTTTATTTATTGTTAAATTGTTCTATTAATTTCTTGAGTCTTAAAAGTGCGCTAAATCAGGAGTTATACATTTATTCGTAATTTATCAAACGTGTTTTAAATTGTACCAATATTATTTTTAGTGGTGTCCGAATAAGAATAAGAATAAAAATAATAATTATACATTACAATATTTTAAAGCACGTTTGGTGGTGATATATGGATATGGATAATTTTACCGAATCAACACCCTATTATCATATCTTTAAGCCAACAACACCACCTGGTCCACCACAACCCAGCCAACAACACCACCTGGTCCGAATCAACACCCTATTATCATATCTCCGGAATTCTTATAAGAGCGTCTACTAATATCTTTAATTTTATTCTTTCATGGATCACCGTTTTTATTATTTTTTTTTTTTTTTGATAATTAATATCGTATCTATCTTTGAGTATTTTCCATAATACACTTGGATTTTCGATCATATGATATGTAGATTCTAAGGACTCGTCAATATGTTTGCTAAGAAAAATACTTAATATTGCTTTCTCTTGTTCGGAATAATTGTTATTTTCATTCAGGGTTTCTAAAATACCGTTTGATTCGAGATGTTTTTCTACATTCATAACCCATGTTAAGTAGTTGTTCCCACTTGTTCTAAATGAGCAAATTTAAGCCTTTTCAAATTCGACATTTTCTATTATCAAAAAGATGAATAACATAAATCATAATCATAATCAACTTCTATTCATAGACAAATAATAAAATGAAATTAGAATCATTTTAAATTCATAAGTAGCAAACAACAGAATAATGGTATGATTACAAATAATAAAACTACAAGGGCAGGATAGAATATAGGTTCACCCGGTGGTATATTAGCAACAATGATGATAGTTAATATGACCAATACAATAGGAAAAATCATCCTTGTGTGAATCATTTTTACAAAAACTTTTTGAGAGTAGTAATCTGAAAAATGAAGATTGATTTGTGAAAATGTGAAAACGGAGATGTTTATTTTATATTTGAAAAATATAGTTGTTGTAACGTCGTCAGTTGACGTTAACAACCGTTATGTATATATGACCGTTGTAACGTCGTTAGTTGACGTTAACGAATAAAGTCACTATATCAAAACGCGTATGAGTAATATAAAGGACAAGATTTTTTTTTCTTATTTTAACTTTTAAGATTTACTTTTAATAAAAATAAAAACTACTTTTTCTTATTTTAACTTTTAAGATTTACTTTTAATAAAAATACAAACTACTCTTCTTATTTTAACTTTTAAGATTTACTTTTAATAAAAATACAAACTACTCTTTCTTATTTTAACTTTTAAGATTTACTTTTAATAAAAATACAAACTACTTTTTCTTATTTTAACTTTTAAGATTTACTTTTAATAAAAATACAAACTACTTTTTCTTATTTTAACTTTTAAGATTTACTTTTAATAAAAATACAAACTATTTTTTCTTATTTTAACTTTTAAGATTTACTTTTAAGAATAAACATTAGTATGCATGAAATAAATAATGATTAATTGCATAAGTAATCATAAATGTTAGATCACATATAAAGACCCCATCGTATTCGTATTGATCGGAATTAATCTCGACCCATGGTACCGTGTTGTCAAATGACGTGTTGCGTACATAAAGTACCGTGTTGTCAAATGACGTGTTGCGTACAATCATGAGGTCTTATTAACATAAATATAAATGTTAGTGAAGTTAATAAGAGTTAGATTACAGAAAATATAATTCAGGCGGTATAACCGACCATATATAACTTAAATAACATAAATATAAATGTTAGTGAAGTTAATGAAAGTTAGATTACAGAAATATAATTCAGGCAGTATAACCGACCATATATAACTTAAATAACATAAATATAAATGTTAGTGAAGTTAATGAAAGTTAGATTACAGAAATATAATTAAGGCGATATAACCGACCATGTATAACTTAAATAACATAAATATAAATGTTAGTGAAGTTAATAAAAGTTAGATAATTTCTTACCTTGATTAGTGACGTGTGCTTGCTTAGATAAACCTTGATTATACGGAGCACTTCGTGCTGATAACGTGTTATATTTCAGTAGGCTTATAACTACCTTTAGTGGCCTGGTTCAATATATTCAAATTGAAAGAACCAATAAAAGAGAGATGTGTTGTAGAAGATATAGGAGAGAAAGAGGTTGAAGAGAGGTGTGATGTATTTAATGTATATGTGTGTTTTTGTAACTTACATTATGCACATATATATAGTACAAATTTTACTATCCATATTTGACTAATTACCATCCATATTTAACTACTAAATTTATAACAAAATAATATTTTTAAATCAATAAAAAATGAAAAACAAACAAGTGACACCGTCACTTTTGGTGTTTCTTTTTAAGAAAACGCCAAAGTGACAGCACAAAGTGATGCCTTGTTACAGAAAAAAAAAATGGTGTTACTTTGGTCCATGTCAGCAAGTGACGGGTCATTAAGGCCTGATACAACACGACAATATAATCGCCACTTATAAATTTTAAGGTTGCAAAGAAGGCAAACTATACCCGAGAAAACAAGAAACACTAACAAAATACATACACAAATACACGAATAAAATTACAACACCACCCCCATAACCCCAAATTTGCTGAAAACTAAATCCAGGCAGCTACGCTACGTACGTCCAGCAACTTACAACCATCAACTTCAAAACGTGCTCGAAGCAATCGTAAGGTGTATGCTCCTATCCTTCAACACCTTATTCTCATCTACACCTAAAACCCTAATTTCAATTTGCTGTTATTATTTTCGCTGTAAACCCTAATTTCATTCTCTTAATCATCAGTTACATAAACTTTTCTTACTCGTGTGATATGTATGTATGTAGATAATAAGGAATGGAACAATTCAACCTTCTAGAGGGCAATAATTCATTCAATGATCATACAATACAGAGTGTTCAAATGAATCACGCCAAAAATGAAGTAAAACAAATGGGAATTGAGGAGAAGAAAACTGCAGTTAACGAAGAAATTAAGAAGGTGAATCAACTTCCTGCTCATAGCACTTATGCGACTCATCGAATGCGTGTTCTCAACAAAATTCTTCATCTTTTATCTGTTCAGGTACTAACAACAAAAACTTAAGTTTTTTTTATTGTCTATGATAATTATAACTATTACCTCTAATTGATCTAGATTGGCTCCAATATGAGTGATTGATGTTTTTAGTCCTGATAAGAACAGTTGATTTGGTTCGTGCAATAAATTGCAACTGAGATGGTTGGAAAGAAAGAATCATTTTTGATACAGTGGGATTATGGTTTTTCGATGCGTAGTATTTTGTAAACTGTTGTTGACTCATTAAGCGTTGTATCTGCTAGCTAGATACCAAGTAATCGTTGTACTTGTGAGTACCCCAAAAATGCATCATTATCTGCAAATGAGTGATTTTGGGGGGAAATATATGCACAAAATAACTTTCGTACTTGGTCGTTTTGTTGAGAACTGCTTCCTCTTGCAAAAGAGGTGCTCTTTCGTTTTTACTTGGTAGGAAATTGATAGTTGAGTATAATTGTTTGAGAGGTCACCAAAGGGCCTTTGGCCTGGCGGTATCAACGAGCCCATCTGAGGTCATGGGTTCGAGTCCTGCTTAGGACATTATGCGCTTAGCACAGTGGTACCCCGGATATCCGGGTCTCGGAGGTTGAGACACGTCCTGCGTTCGAACCTCATGGGGTTTATGGGTGCGGGTCTCGTGGTTTTCTCCCGACACGTGCAACGGATACGATCGGGTGAGTGGCTTCATTTCTGGTGTGCGTCGTCAGTGACTCCTAACCGCTGTTCAAAAAATATAATTGTTTCAAAGGTCAATCACTCATGATGGTAAACTTTGGATAAATTAGATTATCATTATTTTTATTCAATTAAAGTTTGTATGGTGTATGAAAGTTAAGGAACTGATGCTGTTTTTTCTTTTCTTTGGAATCTAGAGGACTACATCCCAAGATGAGGAGCTAGAGTTGCTTTTTGCAGGACTTTCAATCTGAACCTATTTGTGGGTTGCACAAGACAAAGAGGAATTGTCAATTTAACTTAGAATGGTGTGTGTTTTGTTGCAGTTGTGTGGTTATAGATCTCAACAAATAATTGATATAGTTTGTAAATTTACTTCGGTAGTTCAAGGACACCCTTGTGCACTGAGTGATTACTTATTCATATATCTGTAGTATTTGTTGTGTTTGCTGATGTGATATAACAGTTTATTGTAAGTCACTCAATTTTGCAGCTATTGTTTACACTAACAAATCTTTTGACATGTCTGTCGGACTGTAAATCAGGCTTAGACCATATTTAACAAGTCCGTGTTAGCACAATGTGCACCATGTGCTTCTAGCCACCTGGCACGCCCCTAACACGTGTTGGTGGGTTAATTTCATGTGCGTGCTCGTTGTTTGCACGAGGAGGTGGTGTAGCGTGTAGGCGATGTGGATTTTTTCGAGTGGTCATTTTTTAAGTTTATGTCCCCTTTTTACTTAACGTCCAATCATATTTTAATACTTCACCCAACACGCCACTCAACACACCATCCCATTATTTACCAGTTTACTAGCACGCTCGCCAAACACCCCTACCCCTTAACACGCCACCATTGTTAAAAAATGGTCTTAGTGGTAATTATCATGGGTAGAAGTTAAAAAAAAAAAAAAAGCGTGCCTGCATACACTGTACACGTCCCTTGTGACTATTTATAATCCTATGATATGTGCTTTATATACATTTCCATGATTTGTCTTACGTCAAAAGGTGTACGTTTGACAGGGACACCCCGTCCCTGTGTTTTCCTTTAGAAACCCACCAGACCCACCCGATAGAGTCGGATGCCTGAAAAGTACCTCCACCAGGTCCCCACACATGTAACAAGAGCAATCATCATTCCACTACCACAAGAGTTGTAAATTCTTTCCGCTAGTGGAGATTGAACCTGCGCCTATTTTATGTCAAAGCTTTCATATGACGGGTTTTAGCTTCAAAGGTATCGGGTACCACTGAGCTATTGGTACATTGATTTCCATGATTTGTTTACAGCTTCAAATTATGGATTCTATTTATATTTATTGCTGAAATCGTGTGACGTAAACAAAAAAGTAATTCTTACTTCGGGGTTGGATGTAGTTGTAAAACAACATAGTGATATGAACCTCGAATTTTTGAGATCAATATTTATGCGCGTTGTTTATAGCAAGATTACCCGTGAATTTTTCCCCTCGTTCTTAATATCTTGAACATCTCACTTTACCTAACCGCCTATATGTGTTAATTTTTGCTCGTCTTTTTTGACATTATAATTAGAAATTTGTTTAATTTATGAAATAACTCATTTATAATTATGCATCAATGCATAACCTTGTTATAATATTTAGTTATAATATTTTTAAGAATCAAGAAAATGATAATGACAATCTTAAAAATGTTATCAAGGTAACACAGCAATGGTGATTGGTTAAGTATATACAACGTTATCAAGGTAAAGCAACAATGTTGATCGGTTAAAGTATATAAATAATTATAAGTGAGAACCTTTTAATGACATTCTTAGATTAAAACTCATTGTGCTTTCAGTTTTTAATCTTTCAAATAATTAATAAAATTAATTCGTATTATAAGGTCAAAACAACAAGTGGCTTAAGACCAATTCTAACGCGGCGTCAGATTGGCTTGCGTCAACTGAGTTGGCCAGATCTGACGCCCCTGACGCCTATATCGCGGCGTAAAAAACTGATGCGAGGGGGCGTCAGTTTAGAATTCAACAGAAAAAAGACGGGGCTTCAAAGGACACTTGGCATTTTTTGATTGGTTGGAATTATATCCGTTACGCAACAGATATATACACGTTTTTTTCAAAAAAAAAAAATTAAATATTTTTTATGTCTATATAAACACCAAACACCATTTCAATTTTACACCTCTCATTCTTCTCTTTTTCTCTTATATTTTTTTTTTTTATAAAACATTACAATTTTATAAATGGGTTCGAGGTTACGGTGTGACTACCCGGAAATTTCCGACCAAATTTAAACTTGATCTTTATATGTCCCGACACGATAAGCAAAGTCTGTAATAGTGAGTCTTAAAAAGTTTTGGAATGATATTCATGTAATCAATTACCCTTTAACTATGCCTGACGACTCACGAACAATTGTTTGCAAATAAATGTATATATATATATATAGATATATATATATATATATATATATATATATATATATATATATATATATATATATATATATATATATATATTATATAAATATAATTATATAAGAATATATAATAATGTGAAATAATAAAATACAAAATTATTCATTAGAATTAAAAATATAAAATAATAAACAGACTAATTAAGTTACTATTGAGATAAGTATATATGGTTATACAAGTGATATTATTATGAATCTATATATATATATATATATATATATATATATATATATATATATATATATATATATATTACAATTCAATAATAATTATCAATAGAACTCATATATACATATACATATATATTACAATTCAATAATAATTATCAATAGAACTCATATATACATATATATATATATATATATATATATATATATATATATATATATATATATATATATATATATATATAAATATTAAATATTTAATAAATGTTATCATATATTATATGATATAAAATTACATAGTTAAATAAATTATAATATATGTATTAAAGGTAATTAAAAGTTAGAATATAATTATTATATAAATATTGTTATTATTACATTCAATATTAAAATAAATATTAATGTAAAACTAATATCAGTATTATGAACATTATTATATATAGATATAAACTTTAGTACGTTTAAGTTGTTATATTATTATTACATTCATTATTATTATTAATATCAATACTTGTACTATAAATATTAATAAAGTTTATAATATGAAATTTTGATACATTATTTGTTATAGTACCATTATTATTAATAATATTGTTAACATTGTTAATATCATTATTATGATAATTAATAGAAAAATTATAATTATTATTATGATTACTATCATAATTATTAATAAACTTTATAAATTTTTATTATTATTACTTTTATCATTAGACTTATTGTTATTGAATTTATTTTGATATTATTATTATTATTAGTATTTTTATAATAATATTAATATTATTATTATTAATTAATTGTTAATATTAATTAAAGATAATTAAAAATCAATTACGCGTAAAATCTGTTTACCATCACAATTGAGCTATTTGTTAATATATATATAATAACAAATCGTTTTATGACCAAGTTAATATATATTTTCAACATTCATAAACACGTTTTAAATATACGTCGCAAATTATTCATACAATTAATATTCCAACTTATCATATATATTCAAATAAATATTTAAACCAATAAGTTTAATGTACAGTATCAAACAATTAATACATTGTTACGTTTTCAAGTTATTGTATATATATATATATATATATATATATATATATATATATATATATATGTGTGTGTGTGTGTGTGTGTGTGTGTATCTATATACATATAATTGTTCGCGAATTATCAAGAACAACCGAAAGGTATTTGAATATATGAAAGTAGTTCAAAAATTTTGAGATTCAGTTTTACAGACTTTGCTTATCGTGTCGGAAATGTTAATCATACAAAGATTAAGTTTAAATTTGGTCAGAAATTTTCGGGTCATCACAAAGATGTATGATGGCACGGTGAGGACGTTGACAGATGTCAGGCATGTTCCAGAATTGAAGAAGAATCTTATTTCCTTGGTTATGCTGGACTCCATCGGTTGTGAGTATCGATCTCGAGGTGGAGTATTAAAAGTTTCAAGAGGTGCACTTATCGTGATGAAAGGTGAAAGGTATAATGGCCTTTACCTGTTAAAGGGTAGCACGGTTACTGGAGCGGCTGGAGTTTCTTCATCGGCTAAAGATGTAGATACCACCAAGTTATGGCACATGCGCCTTGGGCACATGAGTGAGAGAGGAATGATGGAGCTTAGTAAACGAGGTTTGTTGTGCGGGCAGAATATCGGAAGATTGGAATTCTGCTGACACTGTGTATTCTGAAAACAAAGCCGAATAAAGTTTGGCACAGCCATTCATAGGACGAAAGGTACTTTGGATTATATCCATTCAGACCTTTGGGGTCCATCTCCGGTTCCTTCAAAAGGTGGTGCTAGATACATGTTAACCTTTATTGATGACTATTCAAGAAGAGTGTGGGTTTATATCCTTAAACGTAAGGATGAAGTCTTTGTTAATTTCAAGCAATGGAAGACGATGATAGACAAGCAGACTGGAAAGTTCGTCAAGCGCTTGAGAACAGACAATGGACTGGAATTTTGCAAAGGCGAATTCAATGAGTTCTGCAAGAATGAAGGCATTGTGAGACACCACACAGTGCGGTTTACACCACAACAGAATGGCGTTGCAGAACGGATGAATAGAACGCTCCTTGAGCGAGCAAGGTGTATGCTCTCGAATGCAAAATTATCAAATATATTTTGGGCTGAAGCTGTAAACACATCTTGTTATTTGGTAAATCGATCTCCATCAACGGCAATTGTGACGATCGCTCCAAATCCATATGGACGAACACGTCATTCATTGATTTCATTGCGAGGTATTTGACCTCTATATGATACGTTTTGTAAACATTGCATTCTTTTGAAAAGGCACACCATAAATGAATATTTAAATCAAAGGTTTTCGACATCTGATGATTTCTACATATAGACAATCACCGTAAATAATAGTTTACAATAGTACTTCCGTTAACAATGCAGTCAAAATAAGATACATGGTGATGATTTGGTGAATGCAACGTTTCCTTGAAAAATATGTCATATAAGACTCCATGCACATAGCTTGTCTATCATATAAGCAAACAGCGGAAGACTTCTAGGGAACCTGAGAATAAACATGATAACAAGTGTCAACACAAAGGTTGGTGAGTTCATAGTTTTAATGTTTCATATAATCTGTATATAAAGGTGGATCACAAGATTTCAGTTGTTTCATCCAGAAACGTTTATCAAAATATTCTACGAAATTGAGCACCCTGGTAACTAAACTTTAACGTATATATAATTTATACCCTTTGTATAATCATCTTAATAATACACGCAAACCAACGTGTACGCTTCTCAAATAGCATACGTCCATTAAAAGGCTAGCGCTCTAGCTCGGACGGGGATATCAAGCCCTATGGATCCATATACTACTACTCGCGCCCACCAGTTCTTATAACCGGCAGTTACTAGTTACCAAAGCTAAGGGATTTTAGGTTCAAACTCAGTATAGAATTTAGTATGTACTTGTGTCCATTGTTTAAAATAAAGTGCATGTATTCTCAGCCCAAAAATATATATTGCAAAAGCATTTAAAAAGGGAGCAAATGAAACTCACCTTAGCAGCATATAAAGTCGTTCACCAAAATGTGATCGAAACTCGGATTACCAAATAATCGTAGATCTCAACCTAGAGAACATATGTTGGTCAATAAACGTCTATCAAGCTAGGTCAGGTCATAGTGTATCACAATCCTAATGCTAGAAATTGACATACAAAAGTTATTCAAAGTTGTTTCAAAAAGTCAATTTTGACAATAGTTCAACAAACGAGACGTACCTTATATAAGGATTCATTTGCTCGGTTGGTAATATTCAAAAATCCATTTTATCAATCTCGTAAACAAGTTGTTTAAGTATTAATTGCAGATTCAAAAAGCAATTCCAATTAATGTCAATTATAATTCAGTTGACCATATTGACTTTTCGCCAGCTTTTCGAAAACATGTATATCATATACCTTTTACCCGTAATATATGTATTTAATTCATGATTTATTATAAACTGTTTAACGACAAAATTTAGCATACAAGCATGTATAAATATATACACTCGAGCACTAGTATGTATACACTATTAATTTATAAAATATAAAATATAAATGCTTACGTATTAATATTGAGATTCAATATTGTAGAAAGTACGTAGACGTAACGGAGATGATAAACACTAGGTTTGATTCACAAATATACCCCCGAACATTACTCATAACCTCCTTGGCAATAACCCATAATTTCCTTAGCTCTATCCCGCTTGAAAACCATTTTGAAAGTGACACGCTCATAACCTCGTCGTAGTATTTTATGTATAATACTAATTAATAATATTAATAATAATAAGATTAATAATAATATTAATCTTAATAATAATAATAATAATAATAATAATAATAATAATAATAAATAAAATAAATACGTTGTAATATATGATTTAGAGAAAGAGTGTGAAAACTGAGCAATTTATAGAACCTTTTCTGAAAAAGTACCCCATGCGATCGCATGGGATTTGTGCTTCAAGGCCATGCGATCGCATGGCCCTCTGATCCAGCTCACAAACTTTTAACTTTTTGTTTGTCGACATAATTTTATATAATATATATATAATATATTTAATTTATATAATTAATTATATATTATATTAAATTCACATGCATAGTTGACTTGTAATTTTTGTTCCGATAAGTCGTACGTCATCACTCGACTTATGTCCCGGTTCCGGTTTTTCAAATGTCCTTTCGTACGCTGAGAAAACTTGTATTTTACATTTCGTGTCACGTACCTTTGTCAAAATATAGCCTTAAATTATCCCTAAACTATACCACTCAAAGTATATCTTAAACTTTCGAGTATTTTGATCATTTACTTCTATAAATTATCGTCTCGCTATTTGTTAATATATATATAATAACAAATCGTTTTATGACCAAGTTAATATATATTTTCAACATTCATAAACACGTTTTAAATATACGTCGCAAGTTATTCATACAATTAACATTCCAACTTATCATATATATTCAAATAAATATTTATACCAATCAGTTTAATGTACGGTATTAAACAATTAATACATTGTTATGTTTTCAAGTTATAGTATGTATATATATATATGTATCTATATACATATAATTGTTCGCGAATCGTCGAGAACAGCCGAAAGGTATTTGAATAGTTCAAAAATTTTGAGATTCAGTTTTACAGACTTTGCTTATCGTGTCGGAAATGTTAATCATACAAAGATTAAGTTTAAATTTGGTCAAAAATTTTTCGGGTCATCACAGTACCTACCCGTGAAAGAAATTTCATCCCGAAATTTAAGTGAGGTCGTCATGGCTAACAATAAAAATGTTTTCATGACGAATATGAGTTGATAAATAGAATTTTATCACCGTTGAATAATATGGATAAAACAATCCGATTTCTCGAAGTGTATGAGAGAAGTTATCGTAAAAGAGTGAAATGAAAGTATAGAGATTCGTCTTAATTTTTGACGTAGTTACGATTGACTTTCGGAATTTAAGGAATAGAAAATCTTCATAATCTAAATAAGATTTGATTCTTCGAAATTTAAGGAAATTAAGATTTCCTTTAAATGCGTAATCTGCCTCGATTGTTATGTCTGATATTTCACTATAAATTGACCTCTTCCGTTTCATTATTTTCACCACTCCTACATCTTCTTCCTTATTTCATACTTCTAAAAGATTGTGAAATGCTTAATCCAGTTCTGATTCTTGATATTTTCTTGGCTATCGTATCCTTCATTCTTCTTTTTCATCTGCCACCAGAGGAGGTTATTTTCTTCTACTATTACCTTGGGGTTATATTGTTTTTCATTCTCCCGTGTCTTTATATTGCTATACGCATTGATATACACAGTTTGTAATTTCAGAATTGTTTTCGGGCTTTATATTTTCCATTATATTTCGGAGCTTCATGCTTTCGTTTTCTCTTCCCGACTTTAAGTCAAGCGAATAATGGTCTAGAATTCGTAGGTATGGATTTTGAAATGAACATAATTAATGTTCTAAGAAAGAAACGGTAATGGCACAATCTGACTTGTCAAATTACCAGAATACCTCGAAAAAGACTGAATCATCAAGAAAAATATTTTCTTGATATGTTTAAAGGTTAAATAGAATGAAAGAGTTATGTAACATGGTTCATGATGAGGGTATGATCTGTGAACCTTTATCACGTTCCATTAGAAACTCAGCATGACTTACTGTAATATAATCACGTTGATCAAGTGTCATTATATTATACTAACTCATGCTTCAATTCCCAACACTACTTCAAAAACATCCATTTTTCGAAATTTTCAGAAATTAGAAACTAAAATAGTTTCTTTTATGATGTAACACAGATAGCGTGAAGAGATAAATGATTTCAGATAAGAATAGTTATGAAAATATCTTCAGAAATATGGAGGATATTTATAATGGAAGATACGATGATATCTTAGAATATTTAAGATAAGATGATGATGAAGAATATTGTCCGCAAATGTTTTAGAGTAAGGAGCAAGGTATTCGCTAATGATTTCAGTAGACACTGAATCATTTGGATTCTTTGAAGGCAGTTTTAATCTTTGTGATTTGTCCACAGCCTCCTTCATAGTTTGCTCAATCCATTTTTCAGTTCCAAACCTTCTCTTTTTCTCAGCTTTACCACCATACTATTCTTTATCATCAAACTTTTGACTGTTAAGGTCGTTTACAGTTTTTGCTGCTTCTTCAGCATTTTTCCAAAATTCGGAGAACTAGTTTCATAGTTTGGGGTGTTTTTCAGAAACTTCATATTTGAAGTATGTAAGTCTAGAAGATAGATGTTATCTATATATAACTGTTGTAGTAGAAAATGCTGCGAGATTCACAATACAGGTTGCTAATTCTCGGTGGTTGGTATGGAAATTATTGTTACAAGATGTGGATGAGTACATGATAGGGTTTCAATGAGTATAAGAATTTTTCGAAAGGTCAAGGATTAATAAAGTTGTTTGGTAAATTTACTGCTAATGTGGCGGAACATGAAAGGTTCCCCAGTAACAAAACGTATATATCAAGGTTACAATAAGGCTTAATCTGAAAAGTTGAAGTTGACTGGTTGGAAGTGTGATAAAACTGGATACTTTGAAAAGAAATTGCAAGATTATTTTCGGTAATAACAAAGCTAAAGGATCTTTCACCGTTTTGAAGTCAAAGTATAGCTTTGAAAGATGTAGAGATCTAAGAATGATGTCACTTGTTAAATCTTGACTTGGATTCTGCTCTGTCAATATCAGAATATGTAATTGAATTTGTATGGAAACGATTGTATATCACTGTGAGCATAGTTAATAATTTTTGAATCAAAGTTGAAGAATGTACAGTGTAACATATTAATTGCGAACTTATATATTTCCCGGGTATTACCTACCCGTTAAAGATTTCACAATTAATACTTTGTACAAAAGAATTTTTATTACCGTCTTTATGAAAATATATGTATGTATATTTTCTTCATATGTAATACAGATTTAATGAGTTAATATCATATTAAGCTCAATTAATTTTCGACTTGACTTAGAAATGATTAATCTCTAAAACATTAAAGATTACATAATCTTTGCGGAGTATTTCGGTAAATGTAATCGATACTTCATTATTTATTCTTATTGATATTCCTCGATGAAGGATGTTGGTGCTCGTGGAATTTTTGTGAAGCTTACAAGGCACATATGATGTTTTCTGAAAAGTTTCGAGTATATTGAAATTGAAAATGTAAAATCAATTATGTAATTGATTAATACACTTGGTTTATTATGAAATGGAATTCATGGAGTTGAAACGGAGATTGTAGTTAACAATGGTTAAGTTGTTAAGGAAGGATGTACATCATTGCATATTAGTAATATGAACTAACCGAGTAGTACCTACCAGTTAAGATTCACACGTAATAGCTTAGTACGAAAATATTTATTTTGATTTCAAAATTCATATATATTAAATATACATAAAATTTCTTCAGGGGAAATGAGTTAATACTTCATCGGTTATTGTTGCTGGTATTTCTTGGTAACTACGGTGCATATGATGTTGATGCTCGTGAAACAGATTATGAAGTTGAGGTTTGCGATGCGGATGTTGTTGGTGGTGGTAATGGTACTGTTGGTGTTGTTTTCGGTGGTACTGTTGATGCCGGTGATGCTGCTGGTGCTTGTAACCTTTGCACCGTATTCTCCAAAGCCACTACCCGAGTGCAAAGTTCGTTGACTTCTTCTACTACACCGGGATGATTGGCGGTTCGGACGAACGGATGAATAAGATCCAGAATTTGAGATAGTATATTATCGTGACGAGATACTCTGGAAATGAAAGCGAAAATGGTGTCTCGAACAGGTTCGCCGGTAAGTGCTTCAGGTTCTTCGCCAAGAGGGAAATGTGGTGGATGAAAGGGATCGCCTTCTTCTTGTCTCCAATAATTAAGTAGGCTACGAACCCATCCCCAATTCATCCAGAATAGATGATGGCTAATTGGTTGATCCATTCCGGTTACACTGTCTTCGGAATTCAGGTGAATATCCATATCGGAATAGCTGTCAGAGTTTGAACTAGATACGGGATCCATCTTGTATAATTAGGGAGATGATTTTTGATATGAATTAGATTATAGAATTTAGTTTGGTATTCTTCAATACATAATTTACATATGTATATATAATACCAAATTCCATAAATCACGGAGAAATTTTCGGAAGATATCAGGAAAAGTTTACAGTAACAGATACGCTAAGATATGAATTTTTGTCTATACACTATTTATGCAATAAATGCAGGAAAACGTGTCTAGACTTAAGAATGATAAGCATGTAATTTCCGACAAGAAATGATAAGCAAAACTTTTAACATGCAGACACGGTCGAAGTCCAGACTTACTAATGCATCTTAACAACTATCAGTTAGACACATTCATGCAAGACCTGGTTCGCTAGGACCAACGCTCTGATACCAACTGTGACGATCGCTCCAAATCCATATGGACGAACACGTCATTCATTGATTTCATTGCGAGGTATTTGACCTCTATATGATACGTTTTGTAAACATTGCATTCTTTTGAAAAGGCACACCATAAATGAATATTTAAATCAAAGGTTTTCGACATCTGATGATTTCTACATATAGACAATCACCGCAAATAATAGTTTACAATAGTACTTTCGTTAACAATGCAGTCAAAATAAGATACATGGTGATGATTTGGTGAATGCAACGTTTCCTTGAAAAATATGTCATATAAGACTCCATGCACATAGCTTGTCTATCATATAAGCAAACAGCGGAAGACTTCTAGGGAACCTGAGAATAAACATGCTAACAAGTGTCAACACAAAGGTTGGTGAGTTCATAGTTTTAATGTTTCATATAATCTGTATATAAAGGTGGATCACAAGATTTCAGTTGTTTCATCCAGAAACGTTTATCAAAATATTCTACGAAATTGAGCACCCTGGTAACTAAACTTTAACGTATATATAATTTATACCCTTTGTATAATCATCTTAATAATACACACAAACCAACGTGTACGCTTCTCAAATAGCATACGTCCGTTAAAAGGCTAGCGCTCTAGCTCGGACGGGGATATCAAGCCCTATGGATCCATATACTACTACTCGCGCCCACCAGTTCTTATAACCGGCAGTTACTAGTTACCAAAGCTAAGGGATTTTAGGTTCAAACTCAGTATAGAATTTAGTATTTACTTGTGTCCATTATTTAAAATAAAGTGCATGTATTCTCAGCCCAAAAATATATATTGCAAAAGCATTTAAAAAGGGAGCAAATGAAACTCACCTTAGCAGCATATAAAGTCGTTCACCAAAATGTGATCGAAACTCGGATTACCAAATAATCGTAGATCTCAACCTAGAGAACATATGTTGGTCAATAAACGTCTATCAAGCTAGGTCAGGTCATAGTGTATCACAATCCTAATGCTCGAAATTGACATACAAAAGTTATTCAAAGTTGTTTCAAAAAGTCAATTTTGACAATAGTTCAACAAACGAGACGTACCTTATATAAGGATTCATTTGCTCGGTTGGTAATATTCAAAAATCCATTTTATCAATCTCGTAAACAAGTTGTTTAAGTATTAATTGCAGATTCAAAAAGCAATTCCAATTAATGTCAATTATAATTCAGTTGACCATATTGACTTTTCGCCAGCTTTCCGAAAACATGTATATCATATACCTTTTACCCGTAATATATGTATTTAATTCATGATTTATTATAAACTGTTTAACGACAAAATTTAGCATACAAGCATGTATAAATATATACACTCAAGCACTAGTATGTATACACTATTAATTTATAAAATATAAAATATAAATGCTTACGTATTAATATTGAGATTCAATATTGTAGAAAGTACGTAGACGTAACGGAGATGATAAACACTAGGTTTGATTCACAAATATACCCCCGAACATTACTCATAACCTCCTTGGCAATAACCCATAATTTCCTTAGCTCTATCCCGCTTGAAAACCATTTTGAAAGTGACACGCTCATAACCTCGTCGTAGTATTTTATGTATAATACTAATTAATAATATTAATAATAATAAGATTAATAATAATATTAATCTTAATAATAATAATAATAATAATAATAATAATAATAATAATAATAATAATAATAATAATAATAATAATAATAATAATAATAATAATAATAATAATAATAAATAAAATAAATACGTTGTAATATATGATTTAGAGAAAGAGTGTGAAAACTGAGCAATTTATAGAACCTTTTCTGAAAAAGTACCCCATGCGATCGCATGGGATTTGTGCTTCAAGGCCATGCGATCGCATGGCCCTCTGATCCAGCTCACAAACTTTTAACTTTTTGTTTGTCGACATAATTTTATATAATATATATAATATATTTAATTTATATAATTAATTATATATTATATTAAATTAACATGCATAGTTGACTTGTAATTTTTGTTCCGATAAGTCGTACGTCATCACTCGACTTATGTCCCGGTTCCGGTTTTTCAAATGTCCTTTCGTACGCTGAGAAAACTTGTATTTTACATTTCGTGTCACGTACCTTTGTCAAAATATAGCCTTAAATTATCCCTAAACTATACCACTCAAAGTATATCTTAAACTTTCGAGTATTTTGATCATTTACTTCTATAAATTATCGTCTCGCTATTTGTTAATATATATATAATAACAAATCATTTTATGACCAAGTTAATATATATTTTCAACATTCATAAACACGTTTTAAATATACGTCGCAAGTTATTCATACAATTAACATTCCAACTTATCATATATATTCAAATAAATATTTAAACCAATCAGTTTAATGTACGGTATTAAACAATTAATACATTGTTATGTTTTCAAGTTATAGTATATATATATATATATGTATCTATATACATATAATTGTTCGCGAATCGTCGAGAACAACCGAAAGGTATTTGAATAGTTCAAAAATTTTGAGATTCAGTTTTACAGACTTTGCTTATCGTGTCGGAAATGTTAATCATACAAAGATTAAGTTTAAATTTGGTCAAAAAATTTTCGGGTCATCACAGCAATTGATTGTCAAACTCCTTTGGAGAAATGGTCAGGTTTCCCTGCAAGTTACAGTGATTTGAAGATATTTGGTTGTCCTGCTTATGCTCATGTGAAAGATGGTAAACTTGAGCCGAGGGCCAAAAGATGCATATTTCTAGGGTATGCAGATGGGGTGAAGGGTTATAGATTGTGGTGCCCTGATGGTAAATCATCCCGATTTCTTATCAGCAGGGATGTGACATTTGATGAGTCTGCTATGTTGAAAAAGACAGAGGCGGAACAAGTAGTTGCTGGAAAAGATCGTGAAGTTGAAGAGCAGGTGGAGCAAGAAATAGAAGTTCCACAAGGAGTAGTACAAGATACTCCTGTCGAACCCGTTGTAGAAGACGTACATGACTCTGGTGTTGATCAAATGACACCAGAAGAACAGTCAGATGAGCAACATGATCTACAGAATTATAATCTATCAAGAGATAGAGAACGACGATCAATAAAACCACCACAACGGTTCGGGCATGCATATTTGGTAGCTTATGCCCTGAGTATGGCAGAAGATATAGAGGTCCAAGAACCTGCTACATATCGTGAAGCTATAAGTGGCCCAGAATCTGCAAAGTGGTATGTAGCTATGAATGAAGAGATGGAGTCTCTTTATAAGAATCATACGTGGGAGCTGGTGAAATCGCCAAAAGGTCAGAAGATTGTTGGATGCAAATGGATCTTCAAAAATAAGGACGGAATTCCAGGTGTAGAAGATGAAAGGTTCAAAGCACGCCTTGTAGCAAAAGGCTTTGCTCAGAGAGAGGGAGTTGGCTTTAATGAAGTTTTCTCACCGGTCGTAAAGCATACATCTATTCGCATGTTACTTGCCATGGTTGCTTTACTTGATATGGAGCTGCAACAACTAGATGTCAAGACGGCATTCTTACATGGTGAATTGGAGGAACGGATCTTTATGCGCCAGCAAGAGGGATTTGTGGTCAAAGGAAAGGAAGATTATGCTTGTTTGCTGAAAAAGTCATTATATGGCTTGAAGCAATCACCTCGACAATGGTATAAGCGGTTTAGTGTATTCATGACTAGTAAATGTTACTCGCGAAGTGATTATGATAGTTGTGTATATCACAAGAAGCTTCCTGATGGCTCGTACGTTTATTTACTGTTATATGTGGATGATATATTGATTGCTTCGAAAAACATGTCTGAGATCGATCAGTTAAAATCTCAACTCAAAAGTGAGTTTGAGATGAAAGATTTGGGTACAGCTAAGAAGATATTGGGAATGGAGATTATCATAGATAGATGTGAAGGAAAATTGTATTTGTCACAAAAGAAATATATTGAGTAGGTTCTTCAGCGTTTTGGGATGGATAACTCCAAACCGGTTAGTACTCCACTTGCTGCACATTTCAAACTTTCATCGGCGTTGTCACCGAAAACTGAGGAGGAGGTGGAGCATATTGAAATGTCCCGTTCTTATTGATTAAAAACGTTCCATATTAATTGATTTCGTTGCGAGGTTTTGACCTCTATATGAGACGTTTTTCAAAGACTGCATTCATTTTTAAAACAAACCATAACCTTTATTTCATCAATAAAGGTTTAAAAAGCTTTACGTAGATTATCAAATAATGATAATCTAAAATATCCTGTTTACACACGACCATTACATAATGGTTTACAATACAAATATGTTACAACAAAATAAGTTTCTTGAATGCAGTTTTTACACAATATCATACAAGCATGGACTCCAAATCTCGTCCTTATTTAAGTATGCGACAGCGGAAGCTCTTAATAATCACCTGAGAATAAACATGCTTAAAACGTCAACAAAAATGTTGGTGAGTTATAGGTTTAACCTACATATATCAAATCATAATAATAGACCACAAGATTTCATATTTCAATACACATCCCATACATAGAGATAAAAATCATTCATATGGTGAACACCTGGTAACCGACATTAACAAGATGCATATATAAGAATATCCCCATCATTCCGGGACACCCTTCGGATATGATATAAATTTCGAAGTACTAAAGCATCCGGTACTTTGGATGGGGCTTGTTGGGCCCGATAGATCTATCTTTAGGATTCGCGTCAATTAGGGTGTCTGTTCCCTAATTCTTAGATTACCAGACTTAATAAAAAGGGGCATATTCGATTTCGATAATTCAACCATAGAATGTAGTTTCACTTACTTGTGTCTATTTTGTAAATCATTTATAAAACCTGCATGTATTCTCATCCCAAAAATATTAGATTTTAAAAGTGGGACTATAACTCACTTTCACAGATTTTTACTTCGTCGGGAAGTAAGACTTAGCCACTGGTTGATTCACGAACCTATAACAATATATACATATATATCAAAGTATGTTCAAAATATATTTACAACACTTTTAATATATTTTGATGTTTTAAGTTTATTAAGTCAGCTGTCCTCGTTAGTAACCTACAACTAGTTGTCCACAGTTAGATGTACAGAAATAAATCGATAAATATTATCTTGAATCAATCCACGACCCAGTGTATACGTATCTCAGTATTGATCACAACTCAAACTATATATATTTTGGAATCAACCTCAACCCTGTATAGCTAACTCCAACATTCACATATAGAGTGTCTATGGTTGTTCCGAAATATATATAGATGTGTCGACATGATAGGTCGAAACATTGTATACGTGTCTATGGTATCTCAAGATTACATAATATACAATACAAGTTGATTAAGTTATGGTTGGAATAGATTTGTTACCAATTTTCACGTAGCTAAAATGAGAAAAATTATCCAATCTTGTTTTACCCATAACTTCTCCATTTTAAATCCGTTTTGAGTGAATCAAATTGCTATGGTTTCATATTGAACTCTATTTTATGAATCTAAATAGAAAAATTATAGGTTTATAGTCGGAAAAATAAGTTACAAGTCGTTTTTGTAAAGGTGGTCATTTCAGTCGAAAGAACGACGTCTAGATGACCATTTTAGAAAACATACTTCCACTTTGAGTTTAACCATAATTTTTGGATATAGTTTCATGTTCATAATAAAAATCATTTTCTCAGAATAACAACTTTTAAATCAAAGTTTATCATAGTTTTTAATTAACTAACCCAAAACAGCCCGCGGTGTTACTACGACGGCGTAAATCCGGTTTTACGGTGTTTTTCGTGTCTCCAGGTTTTAAATCATTAAGTTAGCATATCATATAGATATAGAACATGTGTTTAGTTGATTTTAAAAGTCAAGTTAGAAGGATTAACTTTTGTTTGCGAACAAGTTTAGAATTAACTAAACTATATTCTAGTGATTACAAGTTTAAACCTTCGAATAAGATAGCTTTATATGTATGAATTGAATGATGTTATGAACATCATTACTACCTTAAGTTCCTTGGATAAACCTACTGGAAAAGTGAAAAATGGATCTAGCTTCAACGGATCCTTGGATGGCTCGAAGTTCTTGAAGCAGAATCATGACACGAAAACAAGTTCAAGTAAGATCATCACTTGAAATAAGATTGTTATAGTTATAGAAATTGAACCAAAGTTTGAATATGATTATTACCTTGTATTAGAATGATAACCTAATGTAAGAAACAAAGATTTCTTGAGGTTGGATGATCACCTTACAAGATTGGAAGTGAGCTAGCAAACTTGAAAGTATTCTTGATTTTATGTAACTAGAACTTGTAGAATATATGAAGAACACTTAGAACTTGAAGATAGAACTTGAGAGAGATCAATTAGATGAAGAAAATTGAAGAATGAAAGTGTTTGTAGGTGTTTTTGGTCGTTGGTGTATGGATTAGATATAAAGGATATGTAATTTGTTTTCATGTAAATAAGTCATGAATGATTACTCATATTTTTGTAATTTTATGAGATATTTCATGCTAGTTGCCAAATGATGGTTCCCACATGTGTTAGGTGACTCACATGGGCTGCTAAGAGCTGATCATTGGAGTGTATATACCAATAGTACATACATCTAAAAGCTGTGTATTGTACGAGTACGAATACGGGTGCATACGAGTAGAATTGTTGATGAAACTGAACGAGGATGTAATTGTAAGCATTTTTGTTAAGTAGAAGTATTTTGATAAGTGTATTGAAGTCTTTCAAAAGTTTATAAATACATATTAAAACACTACATGTATATACATTTTAACTGAGTCGTTAAGTCATCGTTAGTCGTTACATGTAAGTGTTGTTTTGAAACATTTAGGTTAACGATCTTGTTAAATGTTGTTAACCCAATGTTTATAATATCAAATGAGATTTTAAATTATTATATTATCATTATATTATCATGTATGAATATCTCTTAATATGATATATATACATTAAATGTCTTTACAACGATAATCGTTACATATATGTCTCGTTTAAAAATCATTAAGTTAGTAGTCTTGTTTTTACATATGTAGTTCATTGTTAATATACTTAATGATATGTTTACTTATCATAGTATCATGTTAACTATATATATATCCATATATATGTCATCATATAGTTTTTACAAGTTTTAACGTTCATGAATCACCGGTCAACTTGGGTGGTCAATTGTCTATATGAAACATATTTCAATTAATCAAGTCTTAACAAGTTTGATTGCTTAACATGTTGGAAACATTTAATCATGTAAATATCAATCTCAATTAATATATATAAACATGGAAAAGTTCGGGTCACTACAGTACCTACCCGTTAAATAAATTTCGTCCCGAAATTTTAAGCTGTTGAAGGTGTTGACGAATCTTCTGGAAATAGATGCGGGTATTTCTTCTTCATCTGATCTTCACGCTCCCAGGTGAACTCGGGTCCTCTGCGAGCATTCCATCGAACCTTAACAATTGGTATCTTGTTTTGCTTAAGTCTTTTAACCTCACGATCCATTATTTTGACGGGTTCTTCGATGAATTGAAGTTTTTCATTGATTTGGATTTCATCTAACGGAATAGTGAGATCTTCTTTAGCAAAACATTTCTTCAAATTCGAGACGTGGAAAGTGTTATGTACAGCCGCGAGTTGTTGAGGTAACTCTAGTCGGTAAGCTACTGGTCCGACATGATCAATAATCTTGAATGGTCCAATATACCTTGGATTTAATTTCCCTCGTTTACCAAATCGAACAACGCCTTTCCAAGGTGCAACTTTAAGCATGACCATCTCTCCAATTTCAAATTCTATATCTTTTCTTTTAATGTCAGCGTAGCTCTTTTGTCGACTTTGGGCGGTTTTCAACCGTTGTTGAATTTGGATGATCTTCTCGGTAGTTTCTTGTATAATCTCCGGACCCGTAATCTGTCTATCCCCCACTTCACTCCAACAAATCGGAGACCTGCACTTTCTACCATAAAGTGCTTCAAACGGCGCCATCTCAATGCTTGAATGGTAGCTGTTGTTGTAGGAAAATTCTGCTAATGGTAGATGTCGATCCCAACTGTTTCTGAAATCAATAACACATGCTCGTAGCATGTCTTCAAGCGTTATTATCGTCCTTTCGCTCTGCCCATCAGTTTGTGGATGATAGGCAGTACTCATGTCTAGACGAGTTCCTAATGCTTGCTGTAATGTCTGCCAGAATCTTGAAATAAATCTGCCATCCCTATCAGAGATAATAAAGATTGGTATTCCATGTCTGGAGACGACTTCCTTCAAATACAGTCGTGCTAACTTCTCCATCTTGTCATCTTCTCTTATTGGCAGGAAGTGTGCTGATTTGGTGAGACGATCAACTATTACCCAAATAGTATCAAAACCACTTGCAGTCCTTGGCAATTTAGTGATGAAATCCATGGTAATGTTTTCCCATTTCCATTCCAGGATTTCGGGTTGTTGAAGTAGACCTGATGGTTTTTGATGCTCAGCTTTGACCTTAGAACACGTCAAACATTCTCCTACATATTTAGCAACATCGGCTTTCATACCCGGCCACCAAAAATGTTTCTTGAGATCCTTGTACATCTTCCCCGTTCCAGGATGTATTGAGTATCTAGTTTTATGAGCTTCTCTAAGTACCATTTCTCTCATATCTCCAAATTTTGGTACCCAAATCCTTTCAGCCCTATACCGGGTTCCGTCTTCCTGAATATTAAGATGCTTCTCCGATCCTTTGGGTATTTCATCCTTTAAATTTCCCTCTTTTAAAACTCCTTGTTGTGCCTCCTTTATTTGAGTAGTAATGTTATTATGAATCATTATATTCATAGATTTTACTCGAATGGGTTCTCTGTCCTTCCTGCTCAAGGCATCGGCTACCACATTTGCCTTCCCCGGGTGGTAACGAATCTCAAAGTCGTAATCATTCAACAATTCAATCCACCTACGCTGCCTCATATTCAGTTGTTTCTGATTAAATATGTGTTGAAGACTTTTGTGGTCGGTATATATAATACTTTTGACCCCATATAAGTAGTGCCTCCAAGTCTTTAATGCAAAAACAACCGCGCCTAATTCCAAATCATGCGTCGTATAATTTTGTTCGTGAATCTTCAATTGTCTAGACGCATAAGCAATCACCTTCGTTCGTTGCATTAATACACAACCGAGACCTTGCTTTGATGCATCACAATAAATCACAAAATCATCATTCCCTTCAGGCAATGACAATATAGGTGCCGTAGTTAGCTTTTTCTTCAATAACTGAAACGCTTTCTCTTGTTCATCATTCCATTCAAATTTCTTCCCTTTATGCGTTAATGCAGTCAAGGGTTTTGCTATTCTGGAAAAGTCTTGGATGAACCTTCTGTAGTAACCAGCTAGTCCTAAAAACTGGCGTATGTGTTTCGGAGTTTTCGGGGTTTCCCACTTTTCAACAGTTTCTATCTTTGCCGGATCCACCTTAATACCTTCTTTGTTCACTATGTGACCGAGGAATTGAACTTCTTCCAACCAAAATGCACACTTTGAAAACTTAGCGTACAATTCTTCCTTCCTCAATACTTCTAACACCTTTCTCAAATGTTCACCGTGTTCTTGGTCATTCTTTGAGTAAATAAGTATGTCATCAATGAAAACAATGACAAACTTGTCAAGGTATGGTCCACACACTCGGTTCATAAGGTCCATGAACACAGCTGGTGCATTAGTTAAACTAAACGGCATGACCATAAACTCATAATGACCGTAACGTGTTCTGAAAGCAGTCTTTGGAATATCATCTTCTTTCACCCGCATTTGATGATACCCGGAACGTAAGTCAATCTTTGAATAAACAGACGAGCCTTGTAGTTGATCAAATAAGTCGTCGATTCTCGGTAGTGGGTAGCGGTTCTTGATGGTAAGTTTGTTCAACTCTCGGTAGTCGATACACAACCTGAATGTACTATCTTTCTTCTTGACAAACAAAACAGGAGCTCCCCACGGTGATGTGCTTGGTCGAATGAAACCACGCTCTAAAAGTTCTTGTAATTGGCTTTGCAGTTCTTTCATCTCGCTGGGTGCGAGTCTGTAAGGAGCACGAGCTATTGGTGCAGCTCCTGGTACAAGATCTATTTGAAATTCAACGGATCGATGTGGGGGTAATCCCGGTAATTCTTTCGGAAATACATCGGGAAATTCTTTTGCAATAGGAACATCATTGATGCTCTTTTCTTCAGTTTGTACTTTCTCGACGTGTGCTAGAACAGCATAGCAACCTTTTCTTATTAGTTTTTGTGCCTTCAAATTACTAATAAGATGTAGCTTCGTGTTGCCCTTTTCTCCGTACACCATTAAGGGTTTTCCTTTTTCTCGTATAATGCGAATTGCATTTTTGTAACAAACGATCTCTGCTTTCACTTCTTTCAACCAGTCCATACCGATTATCACATCAAAACTCCCTAACTCTACTGGTATCAAATCAATCTTAAATGTTTCGCTAACCAGTTTAATTTCTCGATTCCGACATATATTATCTGCTGAAATTAATTTACCATTTGCTAATTCGAGTAAAAATTTACTATCCAAAGGCGTCAATGGACAACTTAATTTAGCACAAAAATCTCTACTCATATAGCTTCTATCCGCACCCGAATCAAATAAAACGTAAGCAGATTTATTGTCAATAAGAAACGTACCCGTAACAAGCTCCGGGTCTTCCTGTGCCTCTGCCGCATTAATATTGAAAACTCTTCCGCGGCCTTGTCCATTCGTGTTCTCCTGGTTCGGGCAATTTCTAATAATGTGGCCCGGTTTTCCACATTTATAACAAACTACATTGGCATAACTTGCTCCGACACTACTTGCTCCGCCATTACTCGTTCCGACACCATTTGTTCCTTTCGTTCTGTTAACCCCTAGTCCGTAGACATCACACTTCGCCGCGCTATGACCATTTCTTTTACACTTGTTGCAAAATTTGGTGCAGAACCCCGAGTGATACTTTTCACACCTTTGGCATAGCTGCTTCTGATTGTTGTTGTTGTTGCGGTTATTATTGTTGTTAAGATGATTGTTGTGGTTGTTGTTGTTGTTGTTGTTGTTGTTGTTGGGCCGTTTGTTGTAGTTGCGATTGATGTTGCGATTGTTAGGATAGTTGTTGCGATTATTGTTATAATTGCTGTTGTTGTTGTATTGGTGATTCTTATCACCGTTTTCCTCCCACTTTCTTTTGACTTGCTTCACATTGGCCTCTTCAGCAGTCTGTTCTTTAATTCTTTCTTCAATCTGGTTCACTAGTTTGTGAGCCATTCTACATGCCTGTTGTATGAGGGCGGGCTCGTGTGAACTTATATCTTCTTGGATTCTTTCCGGTAATCCTTTCACAAACGCGTCGATCTTCTCTTCCTCATCTTCGAATGCTCCCGGACACAATAGGCACAATTCTGTGAATCGTCTTTCGTACGTGGTAATATCAAATCCTTGGGTTCGTAACCCTCTAAGTTCTGTCTTGAGCTTATTGACCTCGATTCTGGGACGGTACTTCTCGTTCATCAAGTGCTTGAATGCTGACCACGGTAGTGCGTACGCATCGTCTTGTCCCACTTGCTCTAGATAGGTATTCCACCATGTTAACGCAGAACCTGTGAAGGTATGCGTAGCGTACTTCACTTTATCCTCTTAAGTACACTTACTTATGGCAAACACCGATTCAACCTTCTCGGTCCACCATTTCAATCCGATCGGTCCTTCGGTTCCATCAAATTCCAAAGGTTTGCAGGCAGTGAATTCTTTGTAGGTGCATCCTACACGATTTTCTGTACTGCTAGATCCAAGGTTATTGTTGGTATGTAGCGCAGCCTGTACTGCGGCTATGTTTGAAGCTAGAAAAGTACGGAATTCCTCTTCATTCATATTCACGGTGTGTCGAGTAGTCAGTGCCATTTCCTTCAAAATAGTTAAATGGAACAAGTTAATCATACAGAATATTAAGAGTAGTTAATAGTATTTCGTAGCATAATATGAACTCATTTATAAAAGCTTTTTCTTCATATTAGCGTTTTATAAGTTTAAATTCGGGTAGTACCTACCCGTTAAGTTCATACTTAGTAGCTAATATACAATTCAACTACTACAATTCTATATGAAAAACTGATTATAATAATATTTCGCGTTCAAACTTTTATACAATATTTTACAAACTTACAATACCGCTTATTTTACATAAAGCATGAAATATAGCACACAATAACTTTGATACAAGATAGTTGTGAAGATAATTCTAGCTAGTACACAAGTCGTTCAGCAAAGGCAATAAAGACACGTAATTCATACGTCCAGAAACAAGTCATGCATTCTGGTTTTACTAGGACTACTTCCCATCCTTGGTCTTGTGCAACATAACCGTTATGGCCGTTGATAAGACAGCGTGTTGTAACGTCGTCAAAGGGACGAGGGTTACGTAATGTCCAACAGTCCCGTAACAATCTAAAAACCTCATTTCTTACCCCAATTACCGACTCCGTTACTTGTGGGAACGTTTTGTTTAATAGTTGTAGCCCGATGTTCTTGTTCTCACTTTGGTGAGAAGCGAACATTACTAATCCGTAAGCATAACATGCTTCTTTATGTTGCATGTTAGCCGCTTTTTCTAAATCACGAAGTCCAATATTCGGATATATTGAGTCAAAATAATTTCTTAACCCATTGCGTAAAATAGCATTTGGGTTCCCCGCAATATATGCGTCAAAGTAAACACATCGTAACTTATGGGTTTCCCAATGTGATATCCCCCATCTTTCAAACGAAAGTCTCTTATAAACCTAGACATTCTTGGAACGTTCTTCGAATGTCTTACAAACTGATCTCGCCTTAAATAGTTGTGCCGAAGAATTCTGACCGACTCTAGACAAGATTTCATCAATCATGTCTCCGGGTAGGTCTCTTAAAATATTGGGTTGTCTATCCATTTTGTGTTTTTATACTGTAAAATAGACAAGAGTTAGATTCATAAAAAAAATACTTATTAATACAAGCAATTTTTACATATATCATAAAGCATAAGCACACTATATTACTTATATTATACCACACGAATACAACTATCTTATTCCGACTCGCTTGTTTCTTCTTCTTCGGTTTTGGTTCGTTTTGCCAAGTTTCTAGGGATATATGATGTTCCCCTAATACGAGCCGTCGTTATCCACATTGGTTTAGAAAAACCTGGTGGTTTAGAGGTTCCCGGGTCATTGTTACAACTTAAGGACTTCGGGGGTTGACGATACATATAAAGTTCATCGGGGTTGGAATTAGATTTCTCTATTTTTATGCCCTTTCCCTTATTATTTTCTTTTGCCTTTTTAAATTCAGTTGGGGTAATTTCTATAACATCATCGGAATTCTCGTCGGAATCCGATTCATCGGAGAATTGGTAATCCTCCTAATATTTTGCTTCCTTGGCGGAAACACCATTGACCATAATTAACCTTGGTCGGTTGGTTGAGGATTTTCTTTTACTTAACCGTTTTATTATTTCCCCCACCGGTTCTATTTCTTCATCCGGTTCTGATTCTTCTTCCGGTTCCGATTCTTCTTCCGGTTCCGACTCTTCTTCCGGTTCCTCTTCGGGAACTTGTGAATCAGTCCACGAATTATTCCAATTTACATTTGAGTCTTCATTATTATTAGGTGAGTCAATGGGACTTGTTCTAGAGGTAGACATCTATCACATAATATCAAACGCGTTAAGAGATTAATATATCACATAATATTCACATGTTAAAAATATATAGTTTCCAACAAAATTTGTAAAGCAATCATTTTTCAAGTAAACACGGTCGAAGTCCAGACTGTAACATCCCGCGTTTTTCCGTTAAATTTATTTTAACACCGTCTTTTTTTTTTAATAATATCTTTCGTCATTTAAATTGGCATCTTTCGTTAACTAACGTTCATAATATTCTCGTTATTTAATTATAACATCACTCGTTTACTCTAACGTTTTAAAATATTTCGTTTGGTTAATTCCCGCACCCGACAACAAACTCGAGGGACTAGTTTCGCCAAGGGAGCAAAGATGTGACTAGCTTTTGACTAGTCAACACCCACCTCCCCATTCCCTTCCATTTTCATTTTCATTTTCTTTTAACACTTTCAAGAATTCTCTCAAATCTTCAAACAAGAAATCATCATCCATTTTAAATCGATCAAGCTTCAATCCAAACAAATTACATATTTGGAATCCTTGCATCTTCCTCTTCGATTTCATACCAACCTCATCTCGTTTGGGTAACTTTCTAAAATCACTAGATTTTTGTGTTCTTGATGTTTTTAACTTATAAAGTTGTTAATTAGTGTCTATGGCTCAAGTCTAACATGAATATATGATTTATATGTTCGATTTCGTTATTTTTGATAACTAGCATGAACTTGAAAGTTTGGTGTGTTTGATTTATGATTTGGATGCTTAAATGTTGTTAATATGTTAAAGTGCAAGTATTAGATGTGTTCCTAGTGTCACTAGCTTCAATTTGATGTGTAGGTTGATTTGTAAAACTTCATAAACTTGATTAGTGATTTTGGTGATTTTGGATTAGGGTTTGATAAGCTTTATATGAACTTTTGGTGCATCAAATGCTATGAATTGTTGTTGATAAGTGTTTAGTTGCAATGTGTGTTTGATTACCTTCAAAACGGCATATCACATGTGTGAATTGGATTCCCGAAACTTAAAATGCATTTGATGAGCTTGAAACTTTGAAAATGGATTCTTAATGATCACTTGACGGAAAATCGGTTATTGAAATTGATGTTTTTGTTTGATGAAACGTGTTTAGTTGTTTTCCCTGTCAAATTACCTTTCCAACGATATATAGTATGCATTTTGGATGTTTTCGGTTCATAAAATATGTTAATTTGAGTTTTGGTTCGTGACTTGGACCATTTTTCTGCAAACTGCATGTTTCCCAGGTATTGCGCGCCGCGCATATACCCGCGCGCCGCGCAAAATAGAAATCCCAGATATTTGCCCCCTTTAGTTGAGTTCTGACCCGGATTTACACTAGGGTGCGCGCCGCGCAACCCATAGCGCGCCGCGCATATGCCCAGCTCATTTTTGTTTTTATTTTTCCTTTCACAAAATGTTTCCCGCTTAACCGTAACTCCGATTAACATGAAACTTGGTCATTCTGCTCATAAATGATTTCTCATCATGGGAAAATTGTCGGATACTCGACCCGACCCCGTTGACTTTGACTTTGACCAAGTTTGACTTTTAGTCAAACTTAACCAAACGATTATACAATCGTTCTAACATACTTAACTACTTGTATCGTGCATGAAACTTGACAAATTGATTCAAATGCTATATTAATCAAGTCGTAACGAGCCATAGGACTAATTGAACACCTTTGACCGTTTGTGTTTACCGTTATTGATACAACCTATATGTTTAGGTCAAGACTAGCATTGTTTCTTGCGCGTCTACTTGTTAAAGTACTTTATTAACTCTTGCACTCAAGGTGAGATCATAGTCCCACTTTTACTCTTTTTGAGCTTATATTTGGGATGAGAAAACATAAACGATTCTTTTGAACTAAGTGAACACAAGAACGGGAAAACAAACATTCTACATACGAGTTTAGAACAAAAAGCCTCAATTCGATTATCATTAGTTACACTTGACGGGTGTAAGCGAGAACTTATGTTATATGGCCATATGGGTTTGACAACCCTCATCTTTGACGGTTCGCTACCGTCTACGGATGAAATATATTTTCGAGAATCAGTGTTTGTTCTAGCACTAAGGATGGGGTATACAATTGGAATGTTAAGCTTTGATAATTGGGTGCTCGTGAATATTAACTTTTAGAATGTATTACTATTATTTCAACTTTGCAAACCTTGTGGTTCGACTTACTTTACTTTTACTCACATACTTACTTAAACCTATGATTTCACCAACGTTTTCGTTGACAGATTTCTATGTTTTTCTCAGGTCTTACACGATATGTGAAACATGCTTCCGCTCACTATTTGATACTTGCATTGGATGTCGAGTATACATGCATTACTTGGAGCGTCTTTTGACTTTACTTTAAACCGTGTCGCCTAGATTTCAAATGTACTTATAACCTTGTAACTTAACTTTTGGTTGAACAATTCTTGTAAACTTTGGGAACAATCTTTATTTTGAAATGAAGGCGACATATTTTGGTCAAACTTTGTCTTAAAGACTTATGACCATGCAATGGGACCTACGTAGACGACGCCGTCACTTGACGATTTGTCGGGGTCGCTACACAGACTCACTAATGCATCCTAACAAACTCGATAAGACACACTAATGCAAAATTCTGGTTCTCTAAGACCAACGCTCTGATACCAACTGAAATGTCCCGTTCTTATTGATTAAAAACGTTCCATATTAATTGATTTCGTTGCGAGGTTTTGACCTCTATATGAGACGTTTTTCAAAGACTACATTCATTTTTAAAACAAACCATAACCTTTATTTCATCAATAAAGGTTTAAAAAGCTTTACGTAGATTATCAAATAATGATAATCTAAAATATCATGTTTACACACGACCATTACATAATGGTTTACAATACAAATATGTTACAACAAAATAAGTTTCTTGAATGCAGTTTTTACACAATATCATACAAGCATGGACTCCAAATCTCGTCCTTATTTAAGTATGCGACAGCGGAAGCTCTTAATAATCACCTGAGAATAAACATGCTTAAAACGTCAACAAAAATGTTGGTGAGTTATAGGTTTAACCTACATATATCAAATCATAATAATAGACCACAAGATTTCATATTTCAATACACATCCCATACATAGAGATAAGAATCATTCATATGGTGAACACCTGGTAACCGACATTAACAAGATGCATATATAAGAAGGAACAATTTTCTCTTTATCCTTATTCCATACTCCGGTTAGTATTGTTGAAAATACTAACCAACGATATTCTTGTGTCATGAAGGAACAATGGCTCACCAAGGTCAACACAACACTCCTCTCGAAACTCTAGAACAAGCTCTTCAACGAATGATAACCACCGCCGTGGGTACGGCCGTGGCCAATCACTTTTCTAACAACAACAATCGTGGAGCCGGAAATTCAAGCGAAGGTTGCTCCTACAAGAACTTCATGAAGTACAATCCTCCCACTTTCGATGGAACCGGGGGACCGGTTACTCTCACCCGATGGTTTGAACAAACAGAATCCGTTTTTAGCATAAGCGGTTGTCAGGACCAAGATAAGGTCAAGTTTTCCACCCTCACTCTCACCGGTATCGCTCTCTCATGGTGGAACACGTATGTACAATCAGTGGGTATCGATGAAGCCCTTACACTCTCTTGGACCGAATTAAGAGAAAGAATGATCACCGAATACTTCCCGCGCGATGAGACTCGAAGGCTCGAGCAAGGGCTAAGGAATTTAAGAACGGTCAGGAATGACCTCGGAGCTTATAATCAACGGTTTACCGAACTAGTCTCAATGTGTCCAAATCTCATGACTCCCGAATCCCTAAGAGTCGAACTTTACATGGATGGCCTCCCTAAGAGCATTCAACACGGGGTAATGGCATCCCAACCCACTAACCTACAAGAGGCTTTAACAAAGGCCCACCAAACTTTAGAAACGGTGAATGAAATGGAAGCACCGGTACGAATGGTCGAGAACCAACCGGGTAACAACAAAAGAAAATGGGAAGCCCCCCAATCGAGCAACTACAACAACAACTTTGCCAAGGAACCTCTCACCCCCGTCGGCAAGAAAAGTTATGCCGGGACACGACCTTTTTGCAACAAATGCCACAAGCATCATTTTGGGGAATGTGGCAAGCTAATTTGCCATCGGTGCCAAGGTAGTGGTCATATTGCCAAGTATTGTGGAAGTACCGCCCCCGTCGCTCGAAGGGTGCCCAACGCACACAGGACGGGTGCATGCTTTGAGTGTGGCCAACTGGGTCATTTTAGGAATGTGTGCCCAAAGAAGAAATCAACCCCAACGCACGCCATTGAACTTTCAACATCGACACCTAGGATGCCCGAGACGACGATGGACTAGTCACGGGTACGTTTCTTCACAACAAACCGTATACTTCATACTTGTTCGATTCGATTACCGCTAGACGTTTTACAACCAAGACTTTGACTTGTACTCATTACCTTCCATCTTTTCCCCTAGATACTATTTAGGCAATTTAAGTGACCAACGGAAAATATTGTGTGCCTATAAATTTTATTGGAGGATATGCGTTAAGAAATTGGACTCGACACCTATAGAACTAAGGAACTCAAAACCTATTCATTAAGGAGAAATTGTTGCCCTACATTTATGTATAGATTATTGTGAACTAAGAAATTTTCGGTTGGAAACCGATACCCTCTCCCTCGCATCCATGACCTCATGATTATTTGCACGAATCTCGTATGTTCCAAATCGACCTCCGTTCCGGTTATCATCAATTGGGGGTTAAGGGAGACGATGTCTCCTAAGCCATTTCCGAACTCGCAACGTTAGTTGTAAATCTCTCTTAGTACCGTTTGATTTATTTAGGACTCCGTCCGTATTCATGAACCTCCTAAACCACGTATGCAACTTATCTAGACAAATCTGTTATCGTATTTATAGATGACATCTTAACTTATTTAAGTAAAGAAGGAAAACGAACAACATCACCATCTTACGCTCGAACTTTTGAGAAAAGAGCAACTTTATACCAAATTCTCCGAGTGAGAATTTCTGTTGAACGAAGTCCAATTTTCTAGACCATGATGTTAATGGTCAAGGCATTACAATCAATCTCGAAATCAAGCCACATGTAATCAGGAAACTCTCCCAACTCGGACTTGTATTCGTAAAAATCTTAGATCTCGTCTGTTATTACCAAAGATTCATTTCTGACTTTCCTCGTGTTACACGACTTTTAAACTCGTTAACTCACTAAGGGAAAACTTTAAACCTCTCCGTGTTCGAACCTTGAGCGTGATTCTTCACACCAACATTTCTAGTTAAAATCGTATAGCAACAGATGGAACTCAAACATGGAAATATTTCTACATGAACGCCGAAAGGCATACTCTCTCGACTCAAAATTAACGTAACAAAAATTCGTTATTTTGCACGAAGAATTCGAATACTAAACTGTAGATCCGATCAACTTTCTCGTCATCACGTACCACACACATACCTCTGTTATTTCACCGTTACTGTCTGATATTACTGGAATTTAAGATAACACACAATCCAACGATACTTCACTCTTCTTTGACTTAACGCCCTTGTGTTCCTGATAATCGGTCAACTATTGTTCAACCCCGAACTATACAACTACGTGTACTACCTCGTTTCTCTTTCAGACTTCAACTTTTGACAACTAGAGGCACGTTATGGCAACCTCGAGATGTAAGCTCATCCTATTCTAGGTCCTCATTTCACTCCTATCTTTATCGCTCGCATTTCCGTTTATGGAAACTCCTTGTAACATTTCTCCATGGATAGAGAAACTCCTTATATTACATTAGTATTCGCCACGAGGGTGAATAGTCCTAACGAACATTTTTCGAACCCTAACTGACTTGTTCAAACATATCTTAAGAGATTCTACACCAACACGGTGTATCTTTGTCATTTATCCTGTATCGAAATACTCGTTTCACTTCTAGTTTTACAAGAAACCTTGGGAACCCGCTTAGACATGAGTACCGCGTACCACCCACAAACTGACGAACCGAGCAAACGAACGATTTACGTCTTGGAAAGACATGTCACAAACTCGTATTGTCACCTTTAGTAGATCACTCTTACAACAGTAGTTACCACTCGTGTGTTCACGCGCACTTTCCGAAACCCTATATGACCGCTAATGTCATACCCCTGTTCATTTAACCAAAGCATCAACCACCGAAATCTGAACTCCATCAAGAAACAACAATTGAGATCATTCAAGTCCGAGGAGGGCTCGAGATGACCCGTAGTCGCCAGAAGAGTTATACCAAACTTAGATAAAAACCTCACAAATCCCAGCGTGTCACCGCGTAATATTGAGAAACCGCACCTTGGAAAGGTGTAATCCATTTTGGAAAATCGAGAAAGGCTATATCCGCAATATCGAACCTTTTAAAACCTTGGGGCGTATTGGAACTGCTTCCTACCGTTTAGAACTTCCAACTAAATTAAGTTTCCGTTTACCCTACATTTCGTGTAACAAACTTAGAAACGTGTCCTGCGGAACAGGAACGTGCAATCCTTCTAGATGCACCAACTATTGATGACAAACTCCTCCTCGTAGGGAAAACCGGCTGAACTTGTGGATCGTAAAACCAAGCCCTAATACAACGTAACACCCCAAATATCCGGATTCGTGGAATGTCCAAGAAAGTACCTTCAATCATTCGTAGAGTTACTACACTAGGTCTCGAGTAAGAGACATCGACTATTACTTCCAACTAAATTTCGGGACGAAATTTCTTTTGAGGTGTGGATAATGTAACATCCCGCGTTTTTCCGTTAAATTTATTTTAACACCGTCTTTTTTTTTTAATAATATCTTTCGTCATTTAAATTGGCATCTTTCGTTAACTAACGTTCATAATATTCTCGTTATTTAATTATAACATCACTCGTTTACTCTAACGTTTTAAAATATTTCGTTTGGTTAATTCCCGCACCCGACAACAAACTCGAGGGACTAGTTTCGCCAAGGGAGCAAAGATGTGACTAGCTTTTGACTAGTCAACACCCACCTCCCCATTCCCTTCCATTTTCATTTTCATTTTCTTTTAACACTTTCAAGAATTCTCTCAAATCTTCAAACAAGAAATCATCATCCATTTTAAATCGATCAAGCTTCAATCCAAACAAATTACATATTTGGAATCCTTGCATCTTCCTCTTCGATTTCATACCAACCTCATCTCGTTTGGGTAACTTTCTAAAATCACTAGATTTTTGTGTTCTTGATGTTTTTAACTTATAAAGTTGTTAATTAGTGTCTATGGCTCAAGTCTAACATGAATATATGATTTATATGTTCGATTTCGTTATTTTTGATAACTAGCATGAACTTGAAAGTTTGGTGTGTTTGATTTATGATTTGGATGCTTAAATGTTGTTAATATGTTAAAGTGCAAGTATTAGATGTGTTCCTAGTATCACTAGCTTCAATTTGATGTGTAGGTTGATTTGTAAAACTTCATAAACTTGATTAGTGATTTTGGTGATTTTGGATTAGGGTTTGATAAGCTTTATATGAACTTTTGGTGCATCAAATGCTATGAATTGTTGTTGATAAGTGTTTAGTTGCAATGTGTGTTTGATTACCTTCAAAACGGCATATCACATGTGTGAATTGGATTCCCGAAACATAAAATGCATTTGATGAGCTTGAAACTTTGAAAATGGATTCTTAATGATCACTTGACGGAAAATCGGTTATTGAAATTGATGTTTTTGTTTGATGAAACATGTTTAGTTGTTTTCCCTGTCAAATTACCTTTCCAACGATATATAGTATGCATTTTGGATGTTTTCGGTTCATAAAATATGTTAATTTGAGTTTTGGTTCGTGACTTGGACCATTTTTCTGCAAACTGCATGTTTCCCAGGTATTGCGCGCCGCGCATATACCCGCGCGCCGCGCAAAACAGAAATCCCAGATATTTGCCCCCTTTAGTTGAGTTCTGACCCGGATTTACACTAGGGTGCGCGCCGCGCAACCCATAGCGCGCCGCGCATATGCCCAGCTCATTTTTGTTTTTATTTTTCCTTTCACAAAATGTTTCCCGCTTAACCGTAACTCCGATTAACATGAAACTTGGCCATTCTGCTCATAAATGATTTCTCATCATGGGAAAATTGTCGGATACCCGACCCGACCCCGTTGACTTTGACTTTGACCAAGTTTGACTTTTAGTCAAACTTAACCAAACGATTATACAATCGTTCTAACATACTTAACTACTTGTATCGTGCATGAAACTTGACAAATTGATTCACATGCTATATTAATCGAGTCGTAACGAGCCATAGGACTAATTGAACACCTTTGACCGTTTGTGTTTACCGTTATTGATACAACCTATATGTTTAGGTCAAGACTAGCATTGTTTCTTGCGCGTCTACTTGTTGAAGTACTTTATTAACTCTTGCACTCAAGGTGAGATTATAGTCCCACTTTTACTCTTTTTGAGCTTATATTTGGGATGAGAAAACATAAACGATTCTTTTGAACTAAGTGAACACAAGAACGGGAAAACAAACATTCTACATACGAGTTTAGAACAAAAAGCCTCAATTCGATTATCATTAGTTACACTTGACGGGTGTAAGCGAGAACTTATGTTATATGGCCATATGGGTTTGACAACCCTCATCTTTGACGGTTCGCTACCGTCTATGGATGAAATATATTTTCGAGAATCAGTGTTTGTTCTAGCACTAAGGATGGGGTATACAATTGGAATGTTAAGCTTTGATAATTGGGTGCTCGTGAATATTAACTTTTAGAATGTATTACTATTATTTCAACTTTGCAAACCTTGTGGTTCGACTTACTTTACTTTTACTCACATACTTACTTAAACCTATGATTTCACCAACGTTTTCGTTGACAGATTTCTATGTTTTTCTCAGGTCTTACACGATATGTGAAACATGCTTCCGCTCACTATTTGATACTTGCATTGGATGTCGAGTATACATGCATTACTTGGAGCGTCTTTTGACTTTACTTTAAACCGTGTCGCCTAGATTTCAAATGTACTTATAACCTTGTAACTTAACTTTTGGTTGAACAATTCTTGTAAACTTTGGGAACAATCTTTATTTTGAAATGAAGGCGACATATTTTGGTCAAACTTTGTCTTAAAGACTTATGACCATGCAATGGGACCTACGTAGACGACGCCGTCACTTGACGATTTGTCGGGGTCGCTACACAGACTCACTAATGCATCCTAACAAACTCGATAAGACACACTAATGCAAAATTCTGGTTCTCTAAGACCAACGCTCTGATACCAACTGAAATGTCCCGTTCTTATTGATTAAAAACGTTCCATATTAATTGATTTCGTTGCGAGGTTTTGACCTCTATATGAGACGTTTTTCAAAGACTGCATTCATTTTTAAAACAAACCATAACCTTTATTTCATCAATAAAGGTTTAAAAAGCTTTACGTAGATTATCAAATAATGATAATCTAAAATATCCTGTTTACACACGACCATTACATAATGGTTTACAATACAAATATGTTACAACAAAATAAGTTTCTTGAATGCAGTTTTTACACAATATCATACAAGCATGGACTCCAAATCTCGTCCTTATTTAAGTATGCGACAGCGGAAGCTCTTAATAATCACCTGAGAATAAACATGCTTAAAACGTCAACAAAAATGTTGGTGAGTTATAGGTTTAACCTACATATATCAAATCATAATAATAGACCACAAGATTTCATATTTCAATACACATCCCATACATAGAGATAAAAATCATTCATATGGTGAACACCTGGTAACCGACATTAACAAGATGCATATATAAGAATATCCCCATCATTCCGGGACACCCTTCGGATATGATATAAATTTCGAAGTACTAAAGCATCCGGTACTTTGGATGGGGCTTGTTGGGCCCGATAGATCTATCTTTAGGATTCGCGTCAATTAGGGTGTCTGTTCCCTAATTCTTAGATTACCAGACTTAATAAAAAGGGGCATATTCGATTTCGATAATTCAACCATAGAATGTAGTTTCACGTACTTGTGTCTATTTTGTAAATCATTTATAAAACTTGCATGTATTCTCATCCCAAAAATATTAGATTTTAAAAGTGGGACTATAACTC
This sequence comes from Rutidosis leptorrhynchoides, assembly GCF_046630445.1. Classification (NCBI taxonomy): domain Eukaryota; kingdom Viridiplantae; phylum Streptophyta; class Magnoliopsida; order Asterales; family Asteraceae; genus Rutidosis; species Rutidosis leptorrhynchoides. The sequence goes on from NC_092339.1 coordinate 12,856,489, forward strand.
ACTTTCACAGATTTTTACTTCGTCGGGAAGTAAGACTTGGCCACTGGTTGATTCACGAACCTATAACAATATATACATATATATCAAAGTATGTTCAAAATATATTTACAACACTTTTAATATATTTTGATGTTTTAAGTTTATTAAGTCAGCTGTCCTCGTTAGTAACCTACAACTAGTTGTCCACAGTTAGATGTACAGAAATAAATCGATAAATATTATCTTGAATCAATCCACGACCCAGTGTATACGTATCTCAGTATTGATCACAACTCAAACTATATATATTTTGGAATCAACCTCAACCCTGTATAGCTAACTCCAACATTCACATATAGAGTGTCTATGGTTGTTCCGAAATATATATAGATGTGTCGACATGATAGGTCGAAACATTGTATACGTGTCTATGGTATCTCAAGATTACATAATATACAATACAAGTTGATTAAGTTATGGTTGGAATAGATTTGTTACCAATTTTCACGTAGCTAAAATGAGAAAAATTATCCAATCTTGTTTTACCCATAACTTCTCCATTTTAAATCCGTTTTGAGTGAATCAAATTGCTATGGTTTCATATTGAACTCTATTTTATGAATCTAAACAGAAAAATTATAGGTTTATAGTCGGAAAAATAAGTTACAAGTCGTTTTTGTAAAGGTAGTCATTTCAGTCGAAAGAACGACGTCTAGATGACCATTTTAGAAAACATACTTCCACTTTGAGTTTAACCATAATTTTTGGATATAGTTTCATGTTCATAATAAAAATCATTTTCTCAGAATAACAACTTTTAAATCAAAGTTTATCATAGTTTTTAATTAACTAACCCAAAACAGCCCGAGGTGTTACTACGACGGCGTAAATCCGGTTTTACGGTGTTTTTCGTGTCTCCAGGTTTTAAATCATTAAGTTAGCATATCATATAGATATAGAACATGTGTTTAGTTGATTTTAAAAGTCAAGTTAGAAGGATTAACTTTTGTTTGCGAACAAGTTTAGAATTAACTAAACTATATTCTAGTGATTACAAGTTTAAACCTTCGAATAAGATAGCTTTATATGTATGAATTGAATGATGTTATGAACATCATTACTACCTTAAGTTCCTTGGATAAACCTACTGGAAAAGTGAAAAATGGATCTAGCTTCAACGGATCCTTGGATGGCTCGAAGTTCTTGAAGCAGAATCATGACACGAAAACAAGTTCAAGTAAGATCATCACTTGAAATAAGATTGTTATAGTTATAGAAATTGAACCAAAGTTTGAATATGATTATTACCTTGTATTAGAATGATAACCTACTGTAAGAAACAAAGATTTCTTGAGGTTGGATGATCACCTTACAAGATTGGAAGTGAGCTAGCAAACTTGAAAGTATTCTTGATTTTATGTAACTAGAACCTGTAGAATATATGAAGAACACTTAGAACTTGAAGATAGAACTTTAGAGAGATCAATTAGATGAAGAAAATTGAAGAATGAAAGTGTTTGTAGGTGTTTTTGGTCGTTGGTGTATGGATTAGATATAAAGGATATGTAATTTGTTTTCATGTAAATAAGTCATGAATGATTACTCATATTTTTGTAATTTTATGAGATATTTCATGCTAGTTGCCAAATGATGGTTCCCACATGTGTTAGGTGACTCACATGGGCTGCTAAGAGCTGATCATTGGAGTGTATATACCAATAGTACATACATCTAAAAGCTGTGTATTGTACGAGTACGAATACGGGTGCATACGAGTAGAATTGTTGATGAAACTGAACGAGGATGTAATTGTAAGCATTTTTGTTAAGTAGAAGTATTTTGATAAGTGTATTGAAGTCTTTCAAAAGTTTATAAATACATATTAAAACACTACATGTATATACATTTTAACTGAGTCGTTAAGTCATCGTTAGTCGTTACATGTAAGTGTTGTTTTGAAACATTTAGGTTAACGATCATGTTAAATGTTGTTAACCCAATGTTTATAATATCAAATGAGATTTTAAATTATTATATTATCATGATATTATCATGTATGAATATCTCTTAATATGATATATATACATTAAATGTCTTTACAACGATAATCGTTACATATATGTCTCGTTTAAAAATCATTAAGTTAGTAGTCTTGTTTTTACATATGTAGTTCATTGTTAATATACTTAATGATATGTTTACTTATCATAGTATCATGTTAACTATATATATATCCATATATATGTCATCATATAGTTTTTACAAGTTTTAACGTTCGTGAATCACCGGTCAACTTGGGTGGTCAATTGTCTATATGAAACATATTTCAATTAATCAAGTCTTAACAAGTTTGATTGCTTAACATGTTGGAAACATTTAATCATGTAAATATCAATCTCAATTAATATATATAAACATGGAAAAGTTCGGGTCACTACACATATGTCACATGTTCCATATGCTAGTGCTGTGGGTAGCATCATGTATGCTATGGTATGTACTAGACCGGATATTGCACAAGCGGTAAGCGTGGTGAGTAGATATATGGATTGTCCAGGGAAAGCTCATTGGAAAGCGGTGCAATGGATTCTGCGGTACCTCAGAGGGACAACAGATATTGGCTTAGTATTTGATAGCGGTGGTAATACTAATGTTACTGGATACGTTGATTCAGACTATGCTGGTGATTTGGATCAGAGAAGGTCTCAGACGGGATATGTTTTTACTCTCGGAAGATGTGCTATTAGTTGGAAAGCAACACTACAATCGACGGTTGCTTTGTCGACAACTGAAGCGGAATACATGGCTCTGACTGAGGGTGTGAAAGAAGCAAAGTGGTTGAGGGGTTTGGTTGGTGATCTGGGTTTGCAACAGGACGAAACTGTGGTGCATTGTGATAGTCAGAGTGCCATACATTTGACTAAAAACCAAGTGTATCATGACAGAACCAAACACATTGATGTACGTTATCACTTTATTCGTGAAGTCATATTTACATGAGTTGTAATTGTCAAGAAGATTGGTACGGCTGATAATCCGGCAGATATGTTGACTAAACCAGTTACTACAAACAAGTTCGAACATTGTTTGAACTTGGTTGGCGTTCGAAGAAAGTGATAAGCCCGAGAGGGCTGACAGGAAGCTGAGATTGTGAATAGATAGCAAATGAATGGAATGTTCGTTAAGGTGGAGATAGCTGAGATTGTGAATAGATAGCAAATGAATGGAATGTTCGTTAAGGTGGAGATTTGTTGTGTGACTAACTCAATTCCATTTCAACTTGTGAAGTGCCACATAGATTTCACATGGGTAATTCAACAAATGAAGGCAAGTATGTCAAATAAAGCAGAAAGTAGAAATAATAATTTTACCATTTGTTGAAGACTTTAAATTTGATACATACGGCAGCCTACAAAGTTAGAGTTGAATTCATTTATTCAACATATGGAGATTGTTCAAAGTTAGGCTATGTAAAGGTCTTGGATTCACACAAGTATTCACCAACCATTTTTACCTATAAAAGGAAATGAGATTTGCCTCATTTGATCATCTCATTCATCACATATAAAATCTCATATCAAAATACTTGAAAGAGTTTACTAATAACTCTTGTGAGGGGTATTGTAAGAAATAGAGAGAGTATAGACTTGTTAAATAAAATTCTATACGAGTGAATAGAGAGGGAAGTGTTATAATCTAGTGAGCGGTCCAAATACTTTGTTAGTATTTTCGGAGCCTAGATTAGAGTGATACATTGTAACCTCGGGTTTGCCATATTTGCTAGTAAAATCCATTTCTGCTTCCGCCCGTGGACTAGGCCTCACGCCGAACCACGTAAAATCTTGTGTCTTTATTTATTGTTTAATTGTTCTATTAATTTCTCGGGTCTTAAAAGTGCGCTAAATCACAACAAAGGGAGTTATACATTTATTCGTAATTTATCAAACGTGTTTTAAATTGTACCAATATTATTTTTAGTGGTGTCCGAATAAGAATAAGAATAAAAATAATGATTTTACTAACGACATCCGTTAACATAACTCTCGGTGTTGTAGTACTCAGTAAACTTTATAACCTTCGTTTAAAATGTAAAAATAAATTAATGTACAACCATTTACATTTACATTTACAATGATTTAATTTAATAATAATAATGCATAGCAAAAATCGTAAATAAAAATAATACAGAGTAATATAAAAATCAGTTGAGTTTAAGAATAGGGGTGATTATATTATCTATAACCGTTTTCGTTTGATATTATATATTATATACCTATATCTAAAAGGTAAAGTGGAAATGAATAGTACTATTTATTTTCACTTTTCGCAAACTTAACCCCCTAACTTTTCCACTAATAGTACTATTTATTTTCACTTTTCGCAAACTTAACCCCCTAACTTTCATTAAAATACAAATCGAACCCCCCACTTTATACGTATATTTTCCTCCAAATTTCACAAGCTTAACCCCCTAACTTTTATTAAAATACAAATCGAACCCCCACTTTACTAACTTTTTTTTTACTAATATTCAATTTTCACAAACTTAACCCCCTAACTTTTATTAAAATACAAATCGAACCCCCACTTTATACGTAAAGTTTTTTCAAATTTCACAAACTTAACCCACTAACTTTTATTAAAATACAAATCGAACCCCCACTTTACTAACTTTTTTTTTTAAAATAAAACCCGAACGCTAAAAGAAGCAACTTTCACAAAAGGAACAACCCTTCAATGTTATGTCGAAAAAAATTCTTTTTTACAAAATAGATCAAAACTTTTTTTTAACTCGCATTCAAAACGGAACCCCCGGCGCGAAGCGATGGCTCCACAACTAGTTATTATCATGGGAGCTGATTGTATACCAGTAATAATTAGCTATACACCAATAAAACTGTTTTAATAAATTATACATTACAATATTTTAAAGCACGTTTATTGGTGATATATGGATATGGATAATTTTACCGAATCAACACCCTATTATCATATCTTTAAGCCAACAACACCACCTGGTCCACCACAACCCAGGCTTGCTGAAAACTAAATCCAGGCAGCTACGCTACGTACGTCCAGCAACTTACAACCATCAACTTCAAAACGTGCTCGAAGCAATCGCAAGGTGTATGCTCCTATCCTTCAACACCTTATTCTCATCTACACCTAAAACCCTAATTTCAATTTGCTGTTATTATTTTCGCTGTAAACCCTAATTTCATTCTCTTAATCATCAGTTACATAAACTTTTCTTACTCGTGTCATATGTATGTATGTAGATAATAAGGAATGGAACAATTCAACCTTCTAGAGGGCAATAATTCATTCAATGATCATACAATACAGAGTGTTCAAATGAATCACGCCAAAAATGAAGTAAAACAAATGGGAATTGAGGAGAAGAAAACTGCAGTTAACGAAGAAATTAAGAAGGTGAATCAACTTCCTGCTCATAACACTTATGCGACTCATCGAATGCGTGTTCTCAACAAAATTCTTCATCTTTTATCTGTTCAGGTACTAACAACAAAAACTTGTGTGTTTTTTTTTATTGTCTGTGATAATTATAACTATTACCTCTAATTGATCTAGATTGGCTCCAATATGAGTGATTGATGTTTTTAGTCCTGATAAGAACAGTTGATTTGGTTCGTGCAATAAATTGCAACTGAGATGGTTGGAAAGAAAGAATCATTTTTGATACAGTGGGATTATGGTTTTTCGATGCGTAGTATTTTGTAAACTGTTGTTGACTCATTAAGCGTTGTATCTGCTAGCTAGATACCAAGTAATCGTTGTACTTGTGAGTACCCCAAAAATGCATCATTATCTGCAAATGAGTGATTTTGGGGGGAAATATATGCACAAAATAACTTTCGTACTTGGTCGTTTTGTTGAGAACTGCTTCCTCTTGCAAAAGAGGTGCTCTTTCGTTTTTACTTGGTAGGAAATTGATAGTTGAGTATAATTGTTTGAGAGGTCACCAAAGGGCCTTTGGCCTGGCGGTATCAACGAGCCCATCTGAGGTCATGGGTTCGAGTCCTGCTTAGGACATTATGCGCTTAGCACAGTGGTACCCCGGATATCCGGGTCTCGGAGGTTGAGACACGTCCTGCGTTCGAACCTCATGGGGTTTATGGGTGCGGGTCTCGTGGTTTTCTCCCGACACGTGCAACGGATACGATCGGGTGAGTGGCTTCATTTCTGGTGTGCGTCGTCAGTGACTCCTAACCGCTGTTCAAAAAATATAATTGTTTCAAAGGTCAATCACTCATGATGGTAAACTTTGGATAAATTAGATTATCATTATTTTTATTCAATTAAAGTTTGTATGGTGTATGAAAGTTAAGGAACTGATGCTGTTTTTTCTTTTCTTTGAAATTTAGAGGACGACATCCCAAGATGAGGAGCTAGAGTTGCTTTTTGCAGGGCTATCAATCTGAACCTATTCGTGAGTTGCACAAGACAAAGATGAATTGTCAATTTACTTAGAATGGTGTTGTGGGTTTTGTTGCAGTTGTGTGCTCATAGATCTTAACAAATAATTGATATAGTTTGTACATTTACTTCGTTAGTTCATGGACACCGTTGTGCACCGAGTGATTACTTATTCATATATCTATAGTAATTGTTGTGTTTGCTGATATGATATAACAGTTTATTGTAAGTCATTCAATTTTGCAGTTATTGTTTACACTAACAAATTTTTTGACATGTCTATCGGACTGTAAATGAGGCTTAGTGGTGATTATCATGGGTAAAAGCAGCGTGCCTCTGCATACACTGTACATGTCTCTCGTGACTATTTATAATCCTATGATTTGTCCTTTTTATACATTTCCATGATTTGTCTTATGTCAAAAGGTGTACGTTTGGCGGGTACCTATGTTTCCTTTGAAAACTCACCAGACTCATACTGAAAGAATCGGATGCCGGAAAAGTGTCTCTACTGGGTCCCCACACACGTGACAAGAGCAATTATCATCCCACTGCCGCAATAGTTGTAATTTTTTGTTGCGAGTGGGGATTGAACATGCGCCTATTTTATGTCAAAGGTTCTACATGGCGGGTTCCAGCTTCAAGGTATCGGGTACCACTCATGATTTGTCTTTACAACTTCATTTTATGGATTCTATTTTATGTTTTTATATCTTAATTAAATGAAGGTGTGACGTAAACAAACAAGTAATTCTTACTTCGGGGTTAGATGGACCAGTAGTTGAAAAACAACATAGTGATATGAACCTTAAATTCTTGAGATGACTATTGTATGCGATTCCTCCCCTCATTCTTGATATCTTGAACATCTCACTTTAAATCGAGGTTCTTAATATCTTGGCATCTCACTTTACCGAGCAATGCATGTTCATGGCGGTTCTCACCTATATGTGTTAATTTCCACCAAAGAAGCAGTGCTTCAACGGTACCCACACCCAAATTTCTAAACCCTAATATTTAAACCCTATAAACCCTAATATCTAAACCCTAATATCTAAACCCCAATAGCTAAAACCTCAAAATACGCTCGAAAAACACGATAATTGTTATATATTACTTCTTCGAGTGTTTTCCCGCCAAAATAAAAACATTTATCACAAAGTGTCTCTACTAAATGTTCATATTTTCATCCATCTATAATGTTCGTGAACAAAGTTTTTTCAAAAAACGAAAAAAAAAAAAGTTTTTGCTTTCCCCCGCTTCCCCCCGAATGGTTACTTCCCTCTTGATCCTACCACTATATATATATATATATATATATATATATATATATATATATATATATATATATATATATATATATATATATATATATATACCACGAAAATAAAACCAGGTGTCCTCGACCTTTAAGACCATTTCTAATGTTTAGCGGTGTCACTTGCCTTTTTGCACTTTTTGAATGAGTATGACGTGTTTCTTTGTTGAGTGGAGTATTGGTGGTGTTACTTTTTGATGTTAGTTAAGAGTATTGTGATGATGTGTTAAAATATAATTGGATTAAGTATTAAATGGAAATATAAATATATTATATTTCAGTAGGCTTATAACTACCTTTAGTGGTCTGGTTCAATATATTCAAATTGAAAGAACCAATAAAAGAGAGATGTGTTGTAGAAGATATAGGAGAGAAAGAGGTTGAAGAGAGGTGTGATGTATTTAATGTATATGTGTGTTTTTGTAACTTACATTATGCACATATATATAGTACAAATTTTACTATCCATATTTGACTAATTACCATCCATATTTAACTACTAAATTTACAACACTCCCCCTTGGATGGTAATTTTTTTTTAAAGAGCAATTAATACTGCGTCGTTAAAAACCTTGCTAAAGAAAACCCAGTGGGATAAAACTTTAGCTAAGGGAAAAAGAGTGCAGCATAGAGTTGACTCCCCCTCAAGTAGACAACGCTGAGTCGTCACATCTTTTGAACTTGCCTCATGCCAATATTGTGAACGTATGTTTTGAAAACAGCGATTGACAGTGCTTTGGTATAAAGATCAGCAGAGTTGTTGATTGAACGTATCTCATTTTAATCTGGTTGTCTTTTACGAGATCTTGAGTATATGAGAAGAATCTGAGGTTTTCATCTGAAACTGTATCATCTAAATCTTTTATGTACAAGTTTGACCCTTGTGATTTGTCTACAGTCTCCTTCATGGTTTGCTCAAACTGTTGTTTCAATTCCTATTATCTTTCAGTATTTTTCTGAGCCTTACCAATATACCATTCTTTTCCATCAAACTTATGACCGTTAAGACCGTTTATAGCTTTAGCGCCTCGTCAGCATTTATGTTTTGTTCTGTCATTTTTGATACTCTTCTTTCATTTGTACTATGTAAGCTGTATTATCTTCATAGATAGTTGTTGGGCTTTTATAGCGTTCTAGTCCACAAGAATCAATAATGATTTGTATCATTGATCTTAACTAAAATCATTCCCGAGTAGCTTCATGTAATGCAATCACTTCGGCATGATTTGATGATGTTGCAACAAGTGTTTGTTTTGAGAACGTCATGATATTGCGGTGCCTCCATTTAGGAATACATATCCAGTTTGAGATTTAGCTTTTTGTAGATCAGATAAATAATCTGCATCTGTATAACCAAACAAATCTTGTTTCGAGTTGTTAGAATAAAATAATTATAAATCAGCAGTTCCCCGAAGGTATCAAACTATTTGTTTGATCCCATTCTAATGTCTTTTGGTAGGGGCTGAGCTGAACCTTGTCAACAAATTAACTGCAAAAGAAATGTCAGATCTTGTATAATTTGTAAGATACATAAGAGCCCCAATTGCACTAAAATATGGAACTTCTGAACCAAGAAGATCTTCATGATCTTCTAGAGGATGAAATGGATTAGTATCAATATTAAGATCTAACAACCATATGAGTACTTAATGATTTTTGTCTTGTCCATATTAAAATATTTTAAAATCTTTTCGGTATAAGTTGTTTGATGTATAAGTAAGTCATTAGTTATATGCTCAATATGTAAATCAACGTAATACTTGATTTTTTTTATTTTAAAATCTTTCTTTAGAAGTTGAATGGCTTCATAGATTTCTTTATTTAAGATAATTGATATAAACAGCTATGATCACATATCCGAACATTGTTTTTATAAAACACACATGCAAATAAGTTTATATGTATACCCTTTTCTTATCAAGTAGTAATTTAATCGATTATACCACATACGTCCCGATTGTATAAACCCATTTAGAAATCTTTGTGATTTAATGGAATATATTCCCTTGGATTTTGCATTAGATGCTTATGATACCTTAACCCTTCAGGTATATTCATATATATATCACTATTAAGTGATCCATACAGATAAGTAGTAACAACATCCATGAGATGCATTTAAATAACTACCAGGTTGATTAAGTATCTAATAAGTAATTATATTCATTATAGGAGGATAAGTTTTTCTCCTAATTCATTTCTGGTCTTTGTGGGAAATCTTGAGTTACAAGTCTAGTTTTGTCTTGTAACTTCATTTGCACATTTCTTTTCGGATAAAAATTCATTTGTATCCCATTGTTTCACATCTTTAAAAGTGATAACGATTGATCCAAAAACTTTTCTTTTATTGAGCGATTCTAATTCAGCTCGTATTGCTCCTTTCCGTTGAGTTCAATCACGTCTATTTTGATATTCAATGACAGATTTTGGTTCCAGATCATCATCTTTATTCATGATGTCATTGTAACATTATATGAAAATATCTCATCAAGATTTTTCATTTCATTTCAGTTTCATAATATTGCATAATTTATTACAATTTATGTATTTACATTTATCAATATCCTCTGCAGAAGGAGTATTGATCTGTGGTTCTTGTTGAACATTTTCTTTTACCTCATTATCAGCTGATTTTCTTTTTCGAGAATTTTTATCATTGGAACCAATTGGTCTCCCACGTTTCTGCCGTAGCAAAGACTCATGAGTGACATTATTGCCAGCTTTTGTAATTTCAATTCTAGCTGAAGCATTTACTGCTGGTATATATGATTTAGTCACTTATTTTTTGTATCTTTAAATGCATAAAGTAATTAATTTGCAAGTTCTTGCATATGCATTATATTTGAACTTTCTTTTCGCATTCTTTTGTGCGATGATCAATATTCCTTAATTGATGTTCACACCATGAAACATCATTTTATTTATATTTCATTTCTCCCCCTAATATAGGGAACAATGTTTCATTAAAGTGACAATCGACAAAACTTGCTGTAAAAACATCACCCGTCATGGGTTCAATATATCTTATGATTGAAGATGTTTCATATCTAACATATATTTCAATCTTTCTTTGAGGAACCATTTGTTGTGGTTGTTCAATTAAAAATACACTGCACAACCAAATGTTCTAAGATGGAAAATATTTGGTCTCCACCAAAATTAAGTTGGTAATGGAGAATATTTATAACTTGCACTTGATTTAATGCGAATTAATGTCACATCATGTAAATTTACATGTCCCCATATAAATATTGAGAGTTTTGTACTCATTTCTAATTGTCTAGTTATTAGCTGTAAGCGTTTATCTATTGATTCAGCTAAACCAATTTTGTGTATGCACATGAGCAACTGGATGTTCAACAACAATCCTTGTAGACATATAATAATCATTAAAAGCTTGAGATGTTAACTCACCAGTATTATCAAGTCTCATCCTTTTAATGGTGTAATCAGAATAATGTGTTCTTAATTTAATAATTTGTGCAAGAAACTTTGCAAATGCCATATTACGGCTTGATAACACACAAACATGAGACCATGCGTTAGATGCGTCTATTAGAAAAATGGTCCACATGATGGATGAATTGGTCCATATATATACCCTTGAATTCTTTCAAGAAACATTGGTGATTATTTCTCAATGTGCTTTTCATTAATCGCCATATGTGCTTTTCATTAATCACCATATGTGATTTTCATTAATCACCATATGTGCTTTTCATCATATATCATTTTCACCATATGCGCTTTTAATCATATGTGCTGCGCTTTTCGTCATATGCACTTTTCATTATATGCGCTTTTAATTATATGCGATGCGCTTTTCATCATATGCGCTTTTTATCATATGCGCTTTTAATCATATGCGCCGCGCTTTTCATCATATGCGCTTTTTATCATATGCGCTTTTAATCCTATGCGCTTTTCGGTGCTACATAGATATTTCTCATTTTCGATTATCATTGACTGATAATCATATCCATTATGATATATATCAGAGAAACTTAACAAATTTCTCTTTGATTTGGGAGAAAACAAGACATTGTTTACCAAAAAATTCGTACCATTTGGTAATATGAAATTTTGCCTTTTTCGTTTCTTATATCAAGTTTGCAAGAGCTGATATAGTATTTATAATTCCTTCATTTGATTTAAATCAATGAAATATTTCTTAGATTTGATCATAGTGTGCATGTTACTACTATTTGCAATACATAGGTCTTTACCATTTAATTGATGTTGTATTTCTGCAGGATTCATACTAAAACTTCAAATAAGATAAGCAAATAATGAGTTATATTTCAGCAATATAATCAAATTATATTACCTGCAAACAAGTTATAATCTGAAGTACATAAAAGATAACACTTAATAAAACATATGCGTTATGGTCTAAAACCATTTATTTATGAGTGATACATAAAAAAACTAGGCATCTTAGAAAATTTAAACCATTCAAGTCTCAAGGTAGCTCAGGGTTAATTTAATCAAGATTTGTCAACAGATTCACTCTCGTTTTCTTTTCTTTTGGGACTTATTTGTAGAGCTAAACAAGATGTTCATGTATTCAAGAAATACTAGACTGATGATCCACGTTACCAGATCATTAATAAGAATCTCCGGAATTCTTATAAGAGCGTCTACTAATATCTTTAATTTTATTCTTTCATGGATCACCGTTTTTATTATTTTTTTTTTTTTGATAATTAATATCGTATCTATCTTTGAGTATTTTCCATAATACACTTGGATTTTCGATCATATGATATGTAGATTCTAAGGACTCGTCAATATGTTTGCTAAGAAAAATACTTAATATTGCTTTCTCTTGTTCGGAATAATTGTTATTTTCATTCAGGGTTTCTAAAATACCGTTTGATTCGAGATGTTTTTCTACATTCATAACCCATGTTAAGTAGTTGTTCCCACTTGTTCTAAATGAGCAAATTTAAGCCTTTTCAAATTCGACATTTTCTATTATCAAAAAGATGAATAACATAAATCATAATCATAATCAACTTCTATTCATAGACAAATAATAAAATGAAATTAGAATCATTTTAAATTCATAAGTAGCAAACAACAGAATAATGGTATGATTACAAATAATAAAACTACAAGGGCAGGATAGAATATAGGTTCACCCGGTGGTATATTAGCAACAATGATGATAGTTAAAATGACCAATACAATAGGAAAAATCATCCATGTGTGAATCATTTTTACAAAAACTTTTTGAGAGTAGTAATCTGAAAAATGAAGATTGATTTGTGAAAATGTGAAAACGGAGATGTTTATTTTATATTTGAAAAATATAGTTGTTGTAACGTCGTCAGTTGACGTTAACAACCGTTATGTATATATGACCGTTGTAACGTCGTTAGTTGACGTTAACGAATAAAGTCACTATATCAAAACGCGTATGAGTAATATAAAGGACAAGATTTTTTTTTCTTATTTTAACTTTTAAGATTTACTTTTAATAAAAATAAAAACTACTTTTTCTTATTTTAACTTTTAAGATTTACTTTTAATAAAAATACAAACTACTCTTCTTATTTTAACTTTTAAGATTTACTTTTAATAAAAATACAAACTACTCTTTCTTATTTTAACTTTTAAGATTTACTTTTAATAAAAATACAAACTACTTTTTCTTATTTTAACTTTTAAGATTTACTTTTAATAAAAATACAAACTACTTTTTCTTATTTTAACTTTTAAGATTTACTTTTAATAAAAATACAAACTATTTTTTCTTATTTTAACTTTTAAGATTTACTTTTAAGAATAAACATTAGTATGCATGAAATAAATAATGATTAATTGCATAAGTAATCATAAATGTTAGATCACATATAAAGACCCCATCGTATTCGTATTGATCGGAATTAATCTCGACCCATGGTACCGTGTTGTCAAATGACGTGTTGCGTACATAAAGTACCGTGTTGTCAAATGACGTGTTGCGTACAATCATGAGGTCTTATTAACATAAATATAAATGTTAGTGAAGTTAATAAGAGTTAGATTACAGAAAATATAATTCAGGCGGTATAACCGACCATATATAACTTAAATAACATAAATATAAATGTTAGTGAAGTTAATGAAAGTTAGATTACAGAAATATAATTCAGGCAGTATAACCGACCATATATAACTTAAATAACATAAATATAAATGTTAGTGAAGTTAATGAAAGTTAGATTACAGAAATATAATTAAGGCGATATAACCGACCATATATAACTTAAATAACATAAATATAAATGTTAGTGAAGTTAATAAAAGTTAGATAATTTCTTACCTTGATTAGTGACGTGTGCTTGCTTAGATAAACCTTGATTATACGGAGCACTTCGTGCTGATAACGTGTTATATTTCAGTAGGCTTATAACTACCTTTAGTGGCCTGGTTCAATATATTCAAATTGAAAGAACCAATAAAAGAGAGATGTGTTGTAGAAGATATAGGAGAGAAAGAGGTTGAAGAGAGGTGTGATGTATTTAATGTATATGTGTGTTTTTGTAACTTACATTATGCACATATATATAGTACAAATTTTACTATCCATATTTGACTAATTACCATCCATATTTAACTACTAAATTTATAACAAAATAATATTTTTAAATCAATAAAAAATGAAAAACAAACAAGTGACACCGTCACTTTTGGTGTTTCTTTTTAAGAAAACGCCAAAGTGACAGCACAAAGTGATGCCTTGTTACAGAAAAAAAAAATGGTGTTACTTTGGTCCATGTCAGCAAGTGACGGGTCATTAAGGCCTGATACAACACGACAATATAATCGCCACTTATAAATTTTAAGGTTGCAAAGAAGGCAAACTATACCCGAGAAAACAAGAAACACTAACAAAATACATACACAAACACACGAATAAAATTACAACACCACCCCCATAACCCCAAATTTGCTGAAAACTAAATCCAGGCAGCTACGCTACGTACGTCCAGCAACTTACAACCATCAACTTCAAAACGTGCTCGAAGCAATCGTAAGGTGTATGCTCCTATCCTTCAACACCTTATTCTCATCTACACCTAAAACCCTAATTTCAATTTGCTGTTATTATTTTCGCTGTAAACCCTAATTTCATTCTCTTAATCATCAGTTACATAAACTTTTCTTACTCGTGTGATATGTATGTATGTAGATAATAAGGAATGGAACAATTCAACCTTCTAGAGGGCAATAATTCATTCAATGATCATACAATACAGAGTGTTCAAATGAATCACGCCAAAAATGAAGTAAAACAAATGGGAATTGAGGAGAAGAAAACTGCAGTTAACGAAGAAATTAAGAAGGTGAATCAACTTCCTGCTCATAGCACTTATGCGACTCATCGAATGCGTGTTCTCAACAAAATTCTTCATCTTTTATCTGTTCAGGTACTAACAACAAAAACTTAAGTTTTTTTTATTGTCTATGATAATTATAACTATTACCTCTAATTGATCTAGATTGGCTCCAATATGAGTGATTGATGTTTTTAGTCCTGATAAGAACAGTTGATTTGGTTCGTGCAATAAATTGCAACTGAGATGGTTGGAAAGAAAGAATCATTTTTGATACAGTGGGATTATGGTTTTTCGATGCGTAGTATTTTGTAAACTGTTGTTGACTCATTAAGCGTTGTATCTGCTAGCTAGATACCAAGTAATCGTTGTACTTGTGAGTACCCCAAAAATGCATCATTATCTGCAAATGAGTGATTTTGGGGGGAAATATATGCACAAAATAACTTTCGTACTTGGTCGTTTTGTTGAGAACTGCTTCCTCTTGCAAAAGAGGTGCTCTTTCGTTTTTACTTGGTAGGAAATTGATAGTTGAGTATAATTGTTTGAGAGGTCACCAAAGGGCCTTTGGCATGGCGGTATCAACGAGCCCATCTGAGGTCATGGGTTCGAGTCCTGCTTAGGACATTATGCGCTTAGCACAGTGGTACCCCGGATATCCGGGTCTCGGAGGTTGAGACACGTCCTGCGTTCGAACCTCATGGGGTTTATGGGTGCGGGTCTCGTGGTTTTCTCCCGACACGTGCAACGGATACGATCGGGTGAGTGGCTTCATTTCTGGTGTGCGTCGTCAGTGACTCCTAACCGCTGTTCAAAAAATATAATTGTTTCAAAGGTCAATCACTCATGATGGTAAACTTTGGATAAATTAGATTATCATTATTTTTATTCAATTAAAGTTTGTATGGTGTATGAAAGTTAAGGAACTGATGCTGTTTTTTCTTTTCTTTGAAATTTAGAGGACGACATCCCAAGATGAGGAGCTAGAGTTGCTTTTTGCAGGGCTATCAATCTGAACCTATTCGTGAGTTGCACAAGACAAAGATGAATTGTCAATTTACTTAGAATGGTGTTGTGGGTTTTGTTGCAGTTGTGTGCTCATAGATCTTAACAAATAATTGATATAGTTTGTACATTTACTTCGTTAGTTCATGGACACCGTTGTGCACCGAGTGATTACTTATTCATATATCTATAGTAATTGTTGTGTTTGCTGATATGATATAACAGTTTATTGTAAGTCATTCAATTTTGCAGTTATTGTTTACACTAACAAATTTTTTGACATGTCTATCGGACTGTAAATGAGGCTTAGTGGTGATTATCATGGGTAAAAGCAGCGTGCCTCTGCATACACTGTACATGTCTCTCGTGACTATTTATAATCCTATGATTTGTCCTTTTTATACATTTCCATGATTTGTCTTATGTCAAAAGGTGTACGTTTGGCGGGTACCTATGTTTCCTTTGAAAACTCACCAGACTCATACTGAAAGAATCGGATGCCGGAAAAGTGTCTCTACTGGGTCCCCACACACGTGACAAGAGCAATTATCATCCCACTGCCGCAATAGTTGTAATTTTTTGTTGCGAGTGGGGATTGAACATGCGCCTATTTTATGTCAAAGGTTCTACATGGCGGGTTCCAGCTTCAAGGTATCGGGTACCACTCATGATTTGTCTTTACAACTTCATTTTATGGATTCTATTTTATGTTTTTATATCTTAATTAAATGAAGGTGTGACGTAAACAAACAAGTAATTCTTACTTCGGGGTTAGATGGACCAGTAGTTGAAAAACAACATAGTGATATGAACCTTAAATTCTTGAGATGACTATTGTATGCGATTCCTCCCCTCATTCTTGATATCTTGAACATCTCACTTTAAATCGAGGTTCTTAATATCTTGGCATCTCACTTTACCGAGCAATGCATGTTCATGGCGGTTCTCACCTATATGTGTTAATTTCCACCAAAGAAGCAGTGCTTCAACGGTACCCACACCCAAATATTCTTGGGGACCCACCATGTGTAAGTTTGCCACATACAGACGCATGTTCGATCCCTCCGGGGGTCAGTCTGTCACATGGTTGGAGATCCAGGATAGGGGAGTTGCCCGGAGCTATTCCTTGTGGGGTGGACAATGGCTGGTGCCAAAGGCACACGGGATCAGGGTGTTTCCGCCAGTTTACACCTTTTGCCACATATGTGTTAATTTCCAATTATTATTGTTTTAGCATTATAATTAGAATTTTGTTTATTTATGATATGAAATGTGTTTATAATTATGTATCAATGCATAACCTTGTTATTGTTATAATTCAGTAGGCTTATAACTACCTTTAGTGGTTTGATTTTTGATGTTATAATTCAGTAGGCTTATAACTACCTTTAGTGATTTGATTCTTGATTAAGAATACTAATAATGAAGTGTAAGAACAAAGATGATAATGGAGAGAAAGAAAGAAACACTTTGTAAGTGTGAGAAATGGTGCAAGTTTAATGCTTGCATTCATGGCTATTTATAGCAAAAATATCACAAGTTTAGGTAATACAATAATATTACTTTTGTGTATCAATAATTGACTATCCATTTATATATATATATATATATATATATATATATATATATATATATATATATATATATTATAACACTCCCCCTTGGATAGCAATTTTGTTTGTTGAAGATCAACTGTAAGTTACTGCCTCGTTAAAAACCTTGCTAAAGAAAACCCAGTGGGAAAAACTTTAGCTAAGGAAAAAAGAGTGCAGCATGGAGTTGACTCCCCCTCAAGTAGACATCTCTTCGGTTGTTACATCTTTTGAACATGTCTCATGCCAATGTTATGAACGTGTGTTCTGAAAATAGCAGTTGGAAGTGCTTTCGTGAAAAGATCAGCAGAGTTTTTGCTGGATTGAACATATCTCATTTCAATCTCGTTGTCCTTAATGAGATTTTGAGTGTATGAGAAGAATCTAGGAGGTATGTGTTTGGTTCGGTCACTTTTGATATACCCTTCTTTCATCTGTGCTATGCAAGCTGCATTATCTTCATAGATAATTGTTGGACTTTTATCGCGTTCTAGTCCACAAGAATCAGTAATGATTTGTGTCATTGATCTCAACCAAAAACATTCCCGAGTAGCTTCATGTAATGCAATCACTTCGGCATGATTTGATGATGTAGCAACAAGTGTTTGTTTTTGAGAACGCCATGATATTGCAGTACCTCCATTTAGGAATACATATCTAGTTTGAGATTTAGCTTTATGTGGATCAGATAAATAACCTGCATCAGCATAACCAACCAAATCTTGTTTTGATTCGTTAGAATAAAATAATCCTAAATCAGTAGTTCCTCGAAGGTATCGAAATATGTGTTTGATCTCATTCCAGTGTCTTTTGGTAGGAGCAGAGCTGAACCTTGCCAACAAATTAACTGCAAAAGAAATATCAGGTCTTGTACAATTTGTAAGATACATAAGAGCTCCAATTGCACTAAGATATGGTACTTCTGGTCCAAGAATATCTTCATGATCTTCACATGGACGAAATGGATCAGTTTCAACATTGAGTGATCTAACAACCATAGGAGTACTTAATGGTTTTGCCTTGTCCATATTGAAACGTTTCAAAATCTTTTCAGTATATGTTGTTTGATGTACAAGTAAACCATTAGGCATATGCTCAATTTGTAAACCAAGGCAATACTTGGTTTTTCCGAGATCTTTCATTTCAAATTCTTTCTTTAGAAGTTGAATGGCTTCATAGATCTCTTTATTTGTACCTATGATGTTAAGATCATCAACATAAACAGCTATGATCACATATCCGGATGTTGTTTTCTTAATGAAAACACAAGGGCAAGTAAGGTTATTTGTATACCCTTTGCTTATCAAGTAATCACTTAATCGGTTATACCACATACGTCCCGATTGTTTTAACCCATATAAAGATCTTTGTAATTTAATCGAATACATTTCTTTGGGTTTTGCATTTGATGCTTCTGGTACCTTAAATCCTTCAGGTATCTTCATATATATATCACTATCAAGTGATCCATATAGGTAACCAGTCACAACATCCATGAGATGCATTTCTAAATTTTTAGAAACTGCCAGGCTGATTAAGTACCTAAAAGTAATTGCATCCATAACAGGGGAATAAGTTTCTTCATAATCAATTCCCGGTCTTTGAAAAAAACCTTGAGCTACAAGTCTAGCTTTATACCTTGTAACTTCATTTTTCTCATTTCTTTTTCGGACAAAAATCCATCTGTATCCTACAGGTTTCACATCTTTAGGAGTGAGAATGATGGATCCGAAAACTTTTCTTTTATTGAGTGATTCTAATTCAGCTCGTATTGCTTCTTTCCATTGAGCCCAATCATGTCTATTTTGACATTCAACCATAGATGTTGGTTCTGGATCATCATCATTATTCATGATGTCATATGCAACATTAAATGAAAATTTCTCATCAAGATTTTTCATTTCATTTCGGTTCCATAATATTTTTGAATATGCATAATTGATTGCAATTTCTGTATTGACATCATCAATCTCCTCTGCAGTAGGAGTACTGATTTGTGGTTCTTCTTGAACACTTTCTTTTACTTCATTATCAGCTGATTTTCTTTTTCAAGGATTTTTATCCTTTGAACCAATTGGTCTTTCACGTTTCTGACGTGGCAAAGATTCATGAGTGACGTTATTGCCAGCTTTTGGAATTTCAATTCGAGCTGGAGTATTTACTGCTGGTATATATGATTTTGTCACCGTTTTTGTATCTGTAAATGCATCAGGCAATTGATTTGCAAGTTCTTGTATATGCATTATCTTTTGAACTTCTGTCTCGCATTCTTTTGTGCGAGGATCAAGATACTTTAATTGAGGTTCACACCATGAAACATCATTTTCTTTATTTTTCATTTCTCCCCCTAATCTAGGGAACAATGTTTCATTAAAATGACAATCAGCAAAACGTGCTGTAAAAACGTCACCTGTCATAGGTTCAATATACCTTAATATTGAAGATGTTTCATATCCAACATATATTCCCAACCTCCTTTGAGGACCCATTTTTGTACGTTGTGGTGTCGCAATTGGAACATACACTGCACAACCAAATGTTTTAAGATGGGAAATATTTGGCTCTTGACCAAAAGCAAGTTGTAGGGGGAATATTTATGACTTGCACTTGGTCTGATGCGAATCAATGCAGCAGCATGTAAAATTGCATGACCCCATATAGATACAGGGAGTTTTGTTCTCATTATCAATGGTCTAGCGATTAACTGTAAACGTTTAATCAATGACTCGGCTAAACCATTTTGTGTATGCACATGAGCAACAGAATGTTCAACAACAATTCCTATAGACATGCAATAGTCATTAAATGCTTGAGATGTAAATTCACCAGCATTATCAAGTCTCACCCTTTTAATGGTGTAATCAGGAAAATGAGCTCTCAATTTAATAATTTGGGCAAGAAATTTTGCAAATGCCACATTACGGCTTGATAACAGACAAACATGAAACCATCTGCTAGATGCGTCTATTAGAACCATGAAATATCTAAATGGTCCACATGGTGGATGAATTGGTCCACATATATCACCTTGAATTCTTTCAAGAAACATTGGTGATTCTTTCTCAACCTTAAGTGGTGAGGGTCTAGTTATCAATTTTCCAAGAGAGCAAGATGTACATGGAACCATTGTATCATGATGGATTTTTATATCCTTTAGTGGATGTCCATGAGTACATTCAATAATCCTTTTCATCATTGTTGATCCTGGATGGCCTAATCTGTTATGCCATAAACTGAATGCACCAGGATCAATATATTTTTCGTTAACTATCATATGTATTTATGGTACATTTATATGTGTATAATGTAATCCAGAACTAAGTCTTGGCAGTTTTTCAACCACATGACTCTTGTCAGTGATACTTAAATATTTCTCATTTTCTGTTGTCACTGACTGATAATCATACCCGTTAAGGTATATGTCGGAGAAACTCAATAAATTTCTGCTTGACTTGGGAGAAAATAAGGCATCATTTATTAAAAATTTTGTACCATTTGGTAGTATGAAATTTGCCTTTCCTATCCCTTTTATCAAGTTAGCAGGTCCTGATATTGTATGTATAGTTCCTTCCGTTGGTTTTAGATCAATAAAATATTTCTCGGATTTAAGTATAGTGTGTGTAGTTCCACTGTCTGCTATACAGAGATCTCCACCACTTGATTGATGTTGTATTCCAGCAAAATTCATATTGAACTTCATATATAAGAAATAAATAGTGAGTACATTAATATTACACAATATTTTACACGCAAATAGATAGTACTGAAACATTTAGCAAACATAATGACAAAGACAGACGATATTAAATCGTTTATTTTTCGAAAGACACATAACTTAAACATTCAAGAAATCTTCATATAAATCAGATGGTTTCTCAGTGACTGTTGGATCGACGTTATCCACAAAGTTTACTTCCTTTTCTTTATCTTTCAGCGAATCCTGATACATCTTAACAAGATGTTTAGATGTTCGGCAAGTATTAGCCCAGTGGCCCATTCTACCACATCTGTAGCAAGATTCTTCAGAATTTTTAGAAGAATTTTCTTCAACATCTTGTTTAGTGGGCTTGTTTTGTGGTTGATATTTATATTTTCGTGAATTATTATTTCTTTGACCACCACGGCCACGACCACGACCACGTCCTCGCCCATTACCATTACCATAAGGATGGTTTCTACCATAGTTATGGCTTTTGGCATGATGATGGTGATGGTTATTATAACCACGACCTTGCCCGCGTCCTTGTCCCTGTTTATAATTATTTGCAGTATTTGCTTCAGGGATTGCAAGTGTACCAGTAGGACGGAATTGCTGATTTTTCATTAATAGCTCATCATTTTGCTCTGCAACTAAGAGATATGAATTAAGTTCAGGATATGTTTTGAACTTTAGCATTCTCAAATTTCTTTGCACTGCGATGTTTGCAGCATTCATTGTGGAGAAAGTTTTCTCCATCATGTCTGCATCACTTATTTCATGTCCACAGAATTTAAGTTGTGAACATGTATTATACAGAGCTGAGCTATATTCATTTACTTTCTTAAAGTCTTGGAACCTTAATGTTCTCCATTATTCCATAGCAGCTGGAAGTAAAATTTCTCTTTGATTATTGAATCTGCTTTTGAGACCTTCCCATAAAACATGTGGATCTTCTACAGTCACATAATTATTTTGTAAGCATTCATCAATATGTTGATGAATAAAGCAACATGCCGTTGCTTGTTCTTTTTCAGAACAAGTGTTGTTTTCATTTATGGCTTCAAGAATGCCCATTGATTTAAGATGCATTTTTACTTTTATAACCCATGGCATGTAGTTGTTTCCGGTTGATTCTAAAGGAGTAAATTTAAGCTTTTCCAGATTCGACATTTTCTATTAAAACAAACAACATGATAAATTATAGTCACTTTATATTCATAAGTATATAAACATTAAACATAAATTTAATATAACATAAATGATAAGTAGGTGACAGTGTCGACCATATGTAAGCAATCATTAATAATTGTTATATAACATAAATATAAATATTAGTAAACATAAATGATAATTAGACGACATTGTCGGTCATATAAATGTTAGATAATAGAAATATAAATGTTAGTAACATAAATGATAATTAGGCGACAGTGTCGGCCATATAAATGTTAGATAATTGAAATATAAATGTTAGCAACATAAATGATAATTAGACGACAGTGTCGACCATATATTATTCAGGTGGTATAACCGACCATATATCATTTAGGTGGCAGAGCCAACCATAATTAGTATTAAGATTATCGTGCTGATAACGTGTTATAATTCAGTAGGCTTATAACTACCTTTAGTGGTTTGATTCTTGATGTTATAATTCAGTAGGCTTATAACTACCTTTAGTGATTTGATTCTTGATTAAGAATACTAATAATGAAGTGTAAGAACAAAGATGATAATGAAGAGAAAGAAAGAAACACTTTGTAAGTGTGAGAAATGGTGAAAATTTAATGCTTGCATTCATGGCTATTTATAGCAAAAATATCACAAGTTTAGGTAATACAATAATATTACTTTTGTGTATCAATAATTGACTATCTATTTATATATATATATATTTATATATTATAACAGTTATAATATTTTTAAGAATCAAGAAAATAATAATGACAATCCTAAAAACGTTAACAAGGTAACACAACGATGGTGATTGGTTAATGTATATAAAACGTTATCAAGGTTACGCAACAATGGTGATCGGTTAAAGTATATAAATATAAATATTTATAAGTGGAAACCTTTTAATGACATTCTTAGGGTAAAGCTCATTTTGCTTTCAATTTTTAATCTTTTAATTAATTAATTTTATGAATTACAGTATAAATTTATAAATTGATAAATTAAATTTTTTTTTTGAAAGGCAATTAATAAATTAAACAGTAATTTCAAAAGTACTTTAAAAAACTAATTGAAGTTATAATCCTAACCACTAACAGCAGATTGCAACAACCAAATCCTTCGTTTTCTTAACGCTAAATGGGCGTCTGGAACGACCTCAGATCAATCGCCGGTCGAATTATGAACCGGAACACCTCCGATTCATCTTCAATTTCACGTAAACCGGTTGTTGAATCCGTACCTGATACCGATCGCAGAGACACCATAACTCGTGTTCTTACCGGTTTCGGAAAGTTCGCCATCGATTCTGTTTGTAATGATTCTCTTAAAGGTCAGTTTTACATGATCATGTTAACAATTTATGCTAATGAATTGAAATCCCTAGGTTTTGTACATATTACAACTTATTACGATTCTGTTCATAGCAGAGATTGAAGTCGTGTGCGTGCTTGTATATAATTGTGTTCAGGAAAGTATAATTAGGTTTAGTTGACATTCGTTTCACTGATCAAATCTACGTTTTCGTTTTATGAATTATGCTACCGATCCTTCGGGTTTTTAGGGCTCATTATGTTTGAAGAGTGTGTTAAGTTTATGATGATGTAAGAACAAAATACAATAAGAACATCTCAAAAATTGAATTTGAAACTAAGTTGCTAATTAACATTTCGAAGCATTAAAATTGACAAAGTTACAGTTATATATGTATGAAGAGTGTGCAAATTCTGGTTATGTGAAGGTGGAATGCAAGTATACAAGATGGTGAAGGAAGGATTGAAGGATCAATCTCCATTAGAACCTGCAAATCTGAATAGCAAACCACGACATACGTTAATGATGGAGGAGATGCAGGCTAGGATGGTGAAAATGGAGGAAGATTTGGATATTATAATAAGGCTTGATGATGAAGATTCGATTTTATGTGCTAAAGATTTGGATCCTCGTAAGGAGGAGCCAGCTGAATCAAATGAAAACTCTGCTAAAGAGACAACTGATGTTAAAAAGGTTTTCATTAGGTCACACTTATGAAGAGAGCTAGATTTTGGAATTGTGAAATACGTATGAATTTACAGGTACTCGATGTTAGATTGTTGTATGTCTATACTTTCAGCTTTTGCAGTTTTGTTGTTTTATTAAGTTGCAGCTGCTACAGAATGAACCGTAATACGAAGTACTTCGCTATATGTATTCATATACTATAAGTACGATAATGGCACTTTGAGATTTGTAATGTTGTTAGTTTTATGTGAAAACTAATTGTACTTAAATAGAAATATTAACAAGGGGCGGCATATAAGCATACTTAGGGGGGAGATTGCCCCACCTGAAATTAAAAATCTAAATAAAACTTACACAGTTAAATTGCTGTTTTACACTAAAAGCTTCATAAAAAGATTGGTGTATCAAGTGAAACCATGATCCAAAAGCCCTCCTTCCAATACTTGAATAGTGTTTTGATGCAACAACTCATCGTACTCTACTATCCTTTCCCTTTGGAACCTCACGTTCGGCACGGCTAGCGCACTGCGCATATAAAGAGAACATGAAATCATTTCATGTTTTTGAACATAAATCCGCCAAGTACCCTTCATTTTGTCTGATGTAAGAAACTTACCCATTTTACTACCAATATTATAAGTAAAAATCAGTAAGTTTCATGTCAAGATCTTGGATGACCATGATTTTATCGGTTTACTTTCAAAAACGCTGACTAGGCGTGTATGTTAAGGAATGACTAGGCTTCAAACTAAAATTGTTAAGTTACTTACCTCGCAACAAGATGAATAATAGGTTAGTGAACTAGCGTTAATCAATGTAAAAAACTACAAAACCAAACAATGCATAAAGAGGTACGAGGCCAATATTTGAAGAGTAAGAGTAACATGCTTCCTAAGCCGCCATCTCCTTCAAATAACTCGACTTCTGAAACAGATCCGGCAAAACCTTGGGATATTAATGAGGCGCAACACATACGGAGTATTATATACAGCATGCTAACATCCAAAATTTGTAATACACATGTGATACACATGTGCCATTACAAACAACCATAAAGCGAGAATGCCAATAACGGCTCTAGAAAATGTAATATCAAATCAATGGAGTGCACACTTTGCACGTCCCAATTTTAGCAGTCACTATGGTAGCGTTATTTTCCTATTATCCGACTCACTACTAGGTCGCGTACATTAAAGTATGAGGTTTGATTACTCGCCCATCCGGATAACCTGAACATGAAAATTCTTTCTACTTTTATGAGTGGTGGGTTGAATAATACCCCGTAGTTGAAATGAATGGCCTCTGGTTTGCAAGTGATACTGACGTGGAAGTGAAGTGACAGTGAGTTATTTAATCGTAGTTGTTGGTGATTTTAGTGTCACGGTCATTTTGTGTGATAAGTGATTTACTTGAAACAAGGGGGTTTCGAATTAAGTTCAAATACAAGTTAGGAGAGTGTGGAGTGCACGCTTGTATAAGCTAACTTGATTAATCCAAGTGAAAGGTTATGTTTGTAAGTTGGTGTCTTTTTGCCAAAAGACACAACTCTTTATGAATATGTGTCATTATTAATGAAATGGTGTAACTTATAATGAAATGGTTTCTTAACCTTTTAATCATAAGGTGTGACTTTTCATGAAAACTTTTATACCAAAAGATGCATCTTTTCATGTTGACCTTTCATAAACTATATATAGATGATACTTGTCTCATTTTCTATGATGATGAAAAATTGAACATTCATAATAAACTCTTTGTTCTTGACTCTAATTTAAATTGCCTATATTGGAGTTGTGCCTTTGTCTTATCCCGAATAAAGATTTCGTGTAACCCTAAGGCAATTTACGTATAGGGTCGAAATACTTTATCGTGAAAGTGATTACACGATGTTAAAATACAATGCAAATTTAGAATAATATGGAATTAGTAAATGTATATGGGTAAAATATCTAGATATTAATATGTATAAGAAAATATCTAGATATTAGAATATGAGAGAAAAATCTAGAAATTGAAATGTAAAAGAAAAATCTAGATATTTGTAGGTTGTAGAAATATCTAGATATTTATATATCCATGGAAATATCTAGGTTCTAGAATGTTCCATGGAGTAGTATAAATATGGGAGGAGATTTCATTTGTGTTGTGTGAAGTTGTGAGAGTGAAATAAGAAGTGAGTTGTGAAGAAGAGAAGAAGAGTGTGAGTTAGCGAAAGTAGAGAAGATAAAGCTTGTAAGTAATATTGTAATTGTAATTTAATGTAAGACCCGATTATTTATAGTGTACATATGTGTATATAAGTGTAATGTACGGTACTTGAAACGGGGTTCTGTTGCGTGTATTTAAAATACAAAAGGAGCTGAACTGGCAGGGTTGCGCGCCGCGCGGCCTTGTGGCGCGCCGCGCCAACTGTCTGTGACAGATCCCTTTCTCTTTTTAAATTAGATATTTTGGGGGTATTTTGGTAAATTCACATCAAGGCCGAGTTTAATGCTTGGTTCAGTAGTTTGGGAGCTCATTTACTCCCTTGTTCACCAACCTTATCACCTCCCAATTTATTTTAGTGAGAGAGTGAGTTTTAGAGAGGGAAAGCTCACTTTGAAGAGGAAGAAGAGGGTTTCTTGCTAAAGCCCAAGTTCTAAAGTTGTTCATCTCGTCAATTGCTACATTTTGATAGTTGTGGTATGCCTTAACTTTCAATTCTTGTTTTGTTTTCGTGTATGGGTTAGGGTTTGTGTTGAAGATGAACACTAAGACCCATTTGTAGGTAAATTGGGTGTTCTTGGGTAAATTGGGTCATGTAGACTCAATTATGTGTAAGCTAGGGTTTTAAAGGTATTAATTGTTGTTATGAAACCCTAATTGGCTAATAATTTGCTAGAACACCTTAGGGAAGTGTAAATGGGTGTGATTTGGGTATAAATGACCCAAAATGAGTGTATTGACTTTTATTGAGTCAAACGGGTCAAAATGGACCAAGATTGGTTAACGTTAGTGTTTTGTGTTAAAATCTAGTGATTTAAAGTGTATGAAGGCCTTGAGTGCCAAGAGTTAGGGTTTTTGGTAAGAATGACCCAAATTAGGGTTAAGTGTCAAAATGGGTCAAGATGACCTAGGATGATGTGTGTTATGAGTTTAGGCCAAGTCGATTGATTGATTATATGCTTGTGAAATAGGTACGTTACCTCGGAATTCAAGCTTGGTTTAGTAATCACCGACGGCATAAGGTGAGTGGAATAATTATGCGTATGTGTATATAATGTATTTATTTGTGTCGTATGAATGTGGCATTGTCGCGTTGTTTAAGACACCACATGGTAAAGAAGTGGATGTCGCGTTGTTTAAGACACCACAATGTAATGGAGGGGATGTCGCGTTGTTTAAGACACCATCCATCGTATTGAATGGCATGTGGAATCGTCGCGTTGTTTAAGACGCCACATTGTAAAGGGTGAGTGAGTCGCGTTGTTTAAGACATCACCCGGGGGATTAGTGACTACGCGTTGATTAAGTAGCACTAACGGATGTTACGAACTCCAACGGTCTTGTATGTACCGTTTCCCTTGTTCGAATTGGTTAACCAAGGTTGCGTGAATTATGTATTGAAAGTATTTAATTATGAATCGTATGCTATTGTATTATTAGCTACTTGTGGAAATGCGGTTATTGGTATATGCATATTATTGTTGCATGATTGTCGAATTGTTGATCCCGCGTATGATGTTGTGTAAGTGATGCAAGTAGGTAGATTATATATGTATATGTATAATTATTGTGCTCACTAAGCTTTGCTTACCCTCTCATTGTTTACCTTTTTATAGGTTCGTGTGTGGATAAGGGTAAGGGCATTACCTTGGATTGAGTTTCCCGCTTCGATGATTAGGAAGCACTTTTGGGTTATGGCTTGGAGTTTGACCGAGACTTGGGTAGTTTAACCCCAAACACCATGCTCGTTGTGTCGTTTGGCAATTAAACTTTTTGTGGTCGAAACTCTAATTTGTATTAAACATTGTATTTTAAACTTAGTGGCGTTTTGGGCACGTGTGGGCCCCACTTTGTAAAACTCGCTCAAACCTTAGTTATGTGCTAGTTTTACATATACGAATGTATGATTAAAAGCGTTTTGGCTAAAAATGTCGGGAACTAGTCAAACATTTTCGTTAAATAGACTTCCGGGGACAGCGGGCTGTCCAGGTGATTTGGCGCGCCGCGCGGCCACCTGGCGTGCCGCGCAGATGGCCTGCACCAGAAAAAAATTTTTTTGTTTGAACTTTCGTCGTGTTGGTCGGTTACGGTTTGGGTTGTTACAAGTGGTATCAGAGCATGGTCTAAGGGATTTAGGTGACTTGAGATAGGCGCCTAGACTTAGACTTTTGTGTGCGTATTGTGCGGGACTTGTAGGACTTTGGGTCGGACCGGGTCTTGGATAGTACATAGGTTTATGTGAACTAATCATGCATTATTGGTTGTGTTGTATAGTAATCATCGAGCGAAATGGACATTGTACTAGCGCGTTAGCGCGACGTGCTCGCGTAGTAATGATTAGCTACCCTTACTACGGGTGCAAATCGTGTCAAACAAGCGATGTACGATGATCATCGAGCGAGATGAGTATTGTCATGTCTTTCGTTTCGTTATTTAATCTATTCCGTTTTATAGAATGAGGACGCGAAACGGACACGACACCGAACTTGATAACGGGGGCACGAGCGAGGACCCCGAGTTCACGGCCAAGGTTGAGGCCATCTTTGAACGCCAAAAGGCGGAGTTTCGCGAAGATGTTAAGAAGATGTTTCTCGAGACGATTGACGAACAAGTCGTCACTTTGGTTAAGGAGCAAATTAAGATTGCTCTTCAAGAAGAAAATGGGGGAAGGCGTGACTTTTTCTTCAAGAACTTTAGGGATGCTCAACCTCCTACTTTTGAGGGCGATCGGGACCCACTCAAGAGTGCCCGATTCATCTCCGATATGGAGGGGGCCTTCCGTACTTGTGAGTGTCCACCCGATAAGAAGACTAGGTACGGTTGTAGCATGTTAAGGGGTGACGCGAAACTGTGGTGGGATGCTAAGATCCAACTTTATGGTGAAGAACAATGTATGGACTTCACTTGGGATGAATTTAAAGCGGAGTTCTTCGATGAGTACCGAACTTCGGCCGATCTTACCAGGCTTAAGGACGAGTTACGCACCTTAAGGCAAGGGTCGATGGACTTGAACACTCTCAAATCCGTGTTCTTGTCCAAGACGCAATTTTGCCCGGAGTATGTCGGGAATGATAAAATGTTGAAAGAAGACTTCTATCGAACCTTGAATGACAGTTATCAAGAAAAGATTAGCGTAAATGTGGTAAAGAGCTTCGATGAGTTGTTTAATATGGCGAAAGGGTTTGAAGCGATTGTGTTGAGGAAGAGAAAGTTTGAAGGTTCTAGTCATTCAAATTTTTCAAGCAAGAAGTCAAACTTTTCAAAGAAGGGTGCAACCGAGAGTGTCGGAAGTGTCAAGAAGAGTGCGCCGGGAGAGTTTCGTTATACTTGCCATAATTGTGGGCGAAAGGGACATATGGCCCGTGATTGCACCAATCCCTCTACTACACCCAAGTTTACTTGTTTCAATTGCGGTAAAGAAGGGCACAAACGGCCCGAGTGTCCCGAGTTGCGTAATGACAATGCTAAGCGGATAGAGAAGGCAGCGGGTACGGCTAGGGGTCGTAACTACTTGATGTCTAATGAAGAAGCTAAACAATCCAATGAAGTCGTTTCAGGTACTTTCATGGTTAATTCTAATCCGGCTCGAATACTTTTTGATAGTGGTGCTAATTTGTCTTTCGTATCTCCAAGATTTGTGCCTAAGTTAAATAAACCGCTAGTAAAGTTGAGTCGTCCGGTAGAAGTTGAAATATCGGATGGCAAGACGGCGCTAGTGGTTGATGTGTGTAAAAATTGCAATGTTGTGTTTGACACCGAAAGTTTCGAAATTGATCTTATTCCGATGACTTTGGGTGATTTTGATGTTGTCGTTGGTATGGATTGGCTCGATCGTTATAGAGCCGATATTGCATGCCACGACAAGTTTATTCGAGTAAAGACACCAAGTGGGGGAGAGATGATTATTCGTGGTGACAAACGAATGAGATCGGTGCCGATATGCACTTTTGCTCGGGCACGACGTCACGTTGTTACCGGTGGTATGGCTTTCCTTGCTCATGTTGTCGACACTCGTAATGAGCCACCACCAATTCGTGAAATTCCGGTAGTTAATGAGTTTGAAGATGTCTTTCCGGATGAGTTACCGGGTGTCCCGGCGGAAAGACAAGTCGAATTTCGCATCGAGTTGGTTCCGGGGGCTACCCCCATTGCTAAAACTCCTTATCGTTTAGCACCAACGGAGATGCAAGAGTTATTGAATCAAATTCAAGAATTGCTCGAGAAGGGTTTTATCCGACCGAGTGCTTCGCCATGGGGCGCTCCGGTCTTATTTGTGAAGAAGAAAGACGGTAGTATGCGTATGTGCATTGATTACCGTGAGTTGAATAAAGTGACGATCAAGAATCGTTATCCACTACCTAGGATCGACGATTTGTTTGATCAACTTCAAGGCGCAACGTATTTCTCTAAGATCGACCTACGGTCCGGCTATCACCAAATGCGGGTCCGTGAGGAAGATATTGAGAAAACGGCTTTCCGAACGCGTTACGGGCATTATGAATTTGTAGTTATGCCCTTCGGTCTTACGAATGCACCGGCGGCATTCATGGATCTTATGAACCGGGTGTGCCAACCTATGTTGGACAAGTCGGTTATTGTATTCATTGACGACATACTAGTCTACTCGAAAAGTATGCACGAACATGAACGTCACTTACGTGAAGTTTTGAAGACGCTAAGAAAAGAGAAGTTGTATGCAAAGTTCTCTAAATGTGAATTTTGGCTAAGGGAGGTTCAATTCCTTGGTCACATTGTGAACGAAAGCGGTATCCAAGTGGATCCGGGGAAGATTGAGACGGTGAAGAGTTGGGGACGACCGACTACGCCCACGGAGATCCGAAGTTTTCTCGGATTGGCCGGTTATTATCGTCGGTTTATCCAAGACTTTTCTAAGATTGCTTCTCCATTAACAAAGTTGACGAGGAAGAGTGCTAAGTTCAATTGGGAAAACGAGCAAGAAATTGCTTTTCAATTATTGAAAGAGAAGTTGTGTCAAGCTCCGGTGTTAGTGTTACCGGAAGGCGTCGAAGACATGGTGGTTTATTGTGATGCTTCCTTAAATGGGCTCGGGTGCGTTCTTATGCAAAGGGGTAAAGTCATTGCTTATGCCTCTCGACAATTAAAGGAACACGAAACGAGGTACCCGACTCATGATCTTGAAATGGCGGCGGTTGTGCATGCGTTGAAAATTTGGCGCCACTACTTGTATGGTGTCAAGTGTACGATATATTCGGATCATAAGAATTTGAAACACCTTTTTACTCAAAGGGATTTGAATTATCGTCAACGTAGATGGATGGATGTGGTGAAAGATTATGATTGTGAGATACTTTACCATCCGGGTAAGGCGAATGTGGTCGCGGATGCGTTAAGTCGAAAGACTCAACATCCGGCGATACGTATAACATCG
Source organism: Rutidosis leptorrhynchoides (assembly GCF_046630445.1). Lineage (NCBI taxonomy): Eukaryota > Viridiplantae > Streptophyta > Magnoliopsida > Asterales > Asteraceae > Rutidosis > Rutidosis leptorrhynchoides. The sequence continues at coordinate 12,888,635 of NC_092339.1, forward strand.
TTACGTTTGATTATCACTAACGACTTTCTTGAAAAGATGGGTGAAGACCAAATAGAGGCTTATGTTCACGATAAGCACACGGAACGAATTGTGGGCCAATCGGAGTTTATTACTATGGGTCCGCGGGGTTTGTTGTCCTTTCAAGGAAGGGTGTGGGTGCCTAAGACGGGTGATTACCGACGGGTGCTACTCGATGAAGCACATAAGTCGAAATATTCCATTCATCCGGGCGCGACGAAAATGTATCATGACTTGAAGAAAGATTATTGGTGGCCGGGCATGAAACGCGATGTTGTAAAATACGTCGAACGATGTGTTACTTGTTTGCAAGTTAAAGCCGAGCATCAAAAGCCGTATGGTAAGTTGCAACCGTTAGAAATCCCGAAGTGGAAATGGGAGCACATTACCATGGATTTCATCACTAAGTTACCTAAGACGGCGAGAACTCAATATGATTCGATTTGGGTGATCGTGGACCGGTTGACGAAAAGTGCCTTGTTTCTTCCCATTAAAGAAGCAATATCGTCGGAGGCCTTGGCTAAGTTGTTTATCAAGGAAGTGGTCTCGCGACATGGCGTTCCTATATCTATTATTTCGGATCGAGATACCCGTTTTACATCTCGATTTTGGGAAAAGTTTCATGAAGATATGGGTACACAATTAAAGTTGAGCACGGCGTATCATCCTCAACCGGACGGTCAAACCGAGCGTACGAATCAAACTTTGGAAGATATGCTACGGGCGTGCATCATTGATTTTGGTGGTAGTTGGGATGAGCATTTACCCTTGGTGGAATTCTCATACAATAATAGTTTTCATACTAGTATCGGGATGCCACCTTACGAGATGCTTTATGGCCGAAGGTGTCGAACTCCCATTTGTTGGGGAGAAGTGGGTCAAAGAGAAATCGGAAGTACCGATTTGGTTTTAGAGACGAATAACAAGATTGATATTATTCGCGAACATTTGAAAAAGGCTCAAGATAGACAAAAGTCGTATGCCGATAAACGAAGACGAACGATCGAATTCCAAGAGGGCGACATGGTAATGCTTAAGGTTTCGCCATGGAAGGGTATTATTCGATTTCGAAAACGGGGAAAGTTAGGTCCTCGGTTTATTGGGCCGTTTAAAGTCTTAGCTCGTGTTGGTGAAGTTGCATATCGATTGGAATTGCCCGAAGAGCTTGCGGGGATCCATAACACGTTTCATGTTTCTCACCTCCGTAAGTGCCTTGCGGATGATTCTTCATGGATACCTTTAGATGAAATTGAGCTAAACAATAAGTTGGAGTATGTTGAAGAGCCAATTGCAATACTTGATGAAAAGGTCAAGAGGTTGAGGCATAAGGAGGTTAGGACTTTTAAAGTTCAATGGCGGCGGAATAAGGGTTCCGAGTTCACTTGGGAACCTGAAGAGTTTGTGTTGGTTTATCTTCCCGCTTGTCATGCGGCATGGATTGCGAGGTCGCAATCCGAATAAGTGGGGAAGAGTTGTAAGACCCGATTATTTATAGTGTACATATGTGTATATAAGTGTAATGTACGGTACTTGAAACGGGGTTCTGTTGCGTGTATTTAAAATACAAAAGGAGCTGAACTGGCAGGGTTGCGCGCCGCGCGGCCTTGTGGCGCGCCGCGCCAACTGTCTGTGACAGATCCCTTTCTCTTTTTAAATTAGATATTTTGGGGGTATTTTGGTAAATTCACATCAAGGCCGAGTTTAATGCTTGGTTCAGTAGTTTGGGAGCTCATTTACTCCCTTGTTCACCAACCTTATCACCTCCCAATTTATTTTAGTGAGAGAGTGAGTTTTAGAGAGGGAAAGCTCACTTTGAAGAGGAAGAAGAGGGTTTCTTGCTAAAGCCCAAGTTCTAAAGTTGTTCATCTCGTCAATTGCTACATTTTGATAGTTGTGGTATGCCTTAACTTTCAATTCTTGTTTTGTTTTCGTGTATGGGTTAGGGTTTGTGTTGAAGATGAACACTAAGACCCATTTGTAGGTAAATTGGGTGTTCTTGGGTAAATTGGGTCATGTAGACTCAATTATGTGTAAGCTAGGGTTTTAAAGGTATTAATTGTTGTTATGAAACCCTAATTGGCTAATAATTTGCTAGAACACCTTAGGGAAGTGTAAATGGGTGTGATTTGGGTATAAATGACCCAAAATGAGTGTATTGACTTTTATTGAGTCAAACGGGTCAAAATGGACCAAGATTGGTTAACGTTAGTGTTTTGTGTTAAAATCTAGTGATTTAAAGTGTATGAAGGCCTTGAGTGCCAAGAGTTAGGGTTTTTGGTAAGAATGACCCAAATTAGGGTTAAGTGTCAAAATGGGTCAAGATGACCTAGGATGATGTGTGTTATGAGTTTAGGCCAAGTCGATTGATTGATTATATGCTTGTGAAATAGGTACGTTACCTCGGAATTCAAGCTTGGTTTAGTAATCACCGACGGCATAAGGTGAGTGGAATAATTATGCGTATGTGTATATAATGTATTTATTTGTGTCGTATGAATGTGGCATTGTCGCGTTGTTTAAGACACCACATGGTAAAGAAGTGGATGTCGCGTTGTTTAAGACACCACAATGTAATGGAGGGGATGTCGCGTTGTTTAAGACACCATCCATCGTATTGAATGGCATGTGGAATCGTCGCGTTGTTTAAGACGCCACATTGTAAAGGGTGAGTGAGTCGCGTTGTTTAAGACATCACCCGGGGGATTAGTGACTACGCGTTGATTAAGTAGCACTAACGGATGTTACGAACTCCAACGGTCTTGTATGTACCGTTTCCCTTGTTCGAATTGGTTAACCAAGGTTGCGTGAATTATGTATTGAAAGTATTTAATTATGAATCGTATGCTATTGTATTATTAGCTACTTGTGGAAATGCGGTTATTGGTATATGCATATTATTGTTGCATGATTGTCGAATTGTTGATCCCGCGTATGATGTTGTGTAAGTGATGCAAGTAGGTAGATTATATATGTATATGTATAATTATTGTGCTCACTAAGCTTTGCTTACCCTCTCGTTGTTTACCTTTTTATAGGTTCGTGTGTGGATAAGGGTAAGGGCATTACCTTGGATTGAGTTTCCCGCTTCGATGATTAGGAAGCACTTTTGGGTTATGGCTTGGAGTTTGACCGAGACTTGGGTAGTTTAACCCCAAACACCATGCTCGTTGTGTCGTTTGGCAATTAAACTTTTTGTGGTCGAAACTCTAATTTGTATTAAACATTGTATTTTAAACTTAGTGGCGTTTTGGGCACGTGTGGGCCCCACTTTGTAAAACTCGCTCAAACCTTAGTTATGTGCTAGTTTTACATATACGAATGTATGATTAAAAGCGTTTTGGCTAAAAATGTCGGGAACTAGTCAAACATTTTCGTTAAATAGACTTCCAGGGACAGCGGGCTGTCCAGGTGATTTGGCGCGCCGCGCGGCCACCTGGCGCGCCGCGCAGATGGCCTGCACCAGAAATTTTTTTTTTTGTTTGAACTTTCGTCGTGTTGGTCGGTTACGGTTTGGGTTGTTACATTTAACATAAGTGTTTTTGTTAAGTTTCCCGATCAAGCCTTAGTTTGTGTTTAAGTTCTTAGTGCACTTTTGTTGTTCTTATTATATGGTCGGCTCTGCCGCCTAAGTAATACATGGTCGGTTATACCGCCTAAAGATATATGGTCTACACTGTCGCCTAAGTACATTGTGCACTAAGGATTTATAAAATTAAAGGCTAACCAACGTCAAAGTGTTGGTGTAGTGAGTCTAGTATAGTCTAGATCCTCTATAGTGGTGTGTTGGGCTCGTCGAAGCTTCCAACAATTGGTATCAGAGCGGGTCGTTCGGGACCATTTCTAGTGGAGGAAATCGGTAAACGTTGGACGTTTACATCGGCTTGTTTTCACCAAGGCTCTAAGGAAGATTCTGTCGGAGCACAGTTAGGAACTGTGAAAGCTCAACGGTCAGGGACCAAGCTTATTGGACGTTGGACGTCATGATGGCAGATTTTGCAAGTACGAGCAGTGAAATCAAGAGTCTCAATAACCACAACTATGATTATTGGCGGACTTGCATAGAATCCTACCTACAAGGACAGGATTTATGGGAAATAGTTGCTGGCAGTGACACAACGCCTCCACCGAAAGAAAATGCTGAAGCCTTGAGAAAATGGAACATCAAGGCCGGGAAGGCTTTATTTATATTGAAGACTACAATCGAGGAGGATCTATTGGAGCACATCCGTGACGAGAAAATACCAAAGGCAGCTTGGGAAACTTTTGAAAAATTATTTTCAAAGAAGAATGAAGCACGCCTCCAGCTCTTGGAAAATGAGCTCGCGGGTATCTCACAAGGAAGTCTGTCTATTTCTCAGTATTTCACCAAGGTGAAATCAATTTGCCGTGAGATATCTCAACTTGCTCCTGAAGAGAAAGTGAGTGATGCAAGGATGAAGAGAATTATCATCCACGGCTTAAGATCCGAGTATAATGGATTTATAGCCGCTGTGAGAGGATGGCCTACTCAACCATCATTAATAGAGCTGGAGAATCTATTGGCAAATCAAGAGGCATTAGCCAAGCAGATGAATGAAGTAACCGTAAAAGACGGAGAAGATGCATTCTTCACCAATAAAAAGAAAGCAACATCTCGAAGACAAGAGGCGATGAAAGAAAGTAAGACATATGGGTGGAAGGGTCACCCAAAATCAAAAGGCAACGCTTCAGGGGGAGCTCAACAAGGAAGAAGAGATCATCGCCAACAATACGGGGAAAATGATAAGAGAAAGAATGGTGAATGCTTCAATTGTGGCAAGAAGGGTCATTTTGCTCGAGAATGTAGATTCCCCAGAAGGCGAACTTTCGAAGGAAATGTGGCCGCCGCAAGAGATGAGAAGAAAGAGGTCACATTCGAAGCAACCATTAATGAGGAAACATGGGATGCAGAAGCAGGACTCTCTGTTGAAGCTGACATAGATGATCAAGCTCTTACAACAACTTTAAAGTCAAAAATAAACTACAAAGATGATTGGATCATCGATTCTGGTTGCTCAAATCATATGACCAATGATGAGACGAAGCTGCAAGAAATGGAAGATTACAAAGGAAAAAGAGTCGTGTTGACAGCCAACAATTCAAGGTTGTCTATTTCTCACATTGGAAAGACAATAATTCCAAATGAAGGAGGCTCTCATAAGCTCCAACTCGAGAAGGTATATCTTGTCCCTGGCCTAAAGAAGAATTTACTGTCAGTACCACAATTAACAGCAGAAGGAAACTATGTGCTCTTTGGACCAGAAGATGTGTCTGTATTCAAGAGAGTGAAGGCGGTTGGCAATCCAATTATGCAAGGAAAAAGAATAGAGTCGGTCTATATACTATCTGCTGAAACAGTATATGTGGATAAGACTCGAAAGAATGAGACGGCTGATCTGTGGCATGAACGTCTTGGGCATGTGGGATACAACAAGTTAAAGGAGATGATGGTGAAACGCATAGTAAATGGGCTTCCTCAAATTGATATCCGAACAGATACAATATGTGCTGGATGTCAATTTGGCAAAGCTCACCAATTGCCATTCAAGGAGTCAGCGCATCAGTCCAAGACACCACTAGAGCTAATACACTCAGATGTCTTCGGACCAGTGAAACAAACATCACTTGGAGGTATGAAATATATGGTGACATTCATTGATGACTTCTCAAGATATGTGTGGGTTTACTTCATGAAGGAGAAGTCGGAGACTTTTCTGAAGTTTAAAGAGTTCAAAAACAAGGTAGAAAGTGAGCTCAATACTAAGATTCGATGCTTACGCACAGATAATGGAGGAGAATATTTATCAACCGAGTTCAATATCTATCTTGAGAAGCACAAGATCAGAAGGCAATTAACTTGCCCTAATACTCCACAACAGAATGGAGTGGCAGAACATAAGAATCGTCATCTTGCTGAAACCTGTCGAAGTATGCTTCATGGTAAGAATGTACCAGGAAGATTTTGGGCCGAATGTATGAGGACGGCTTCATACGTGATTAACAGACTCCCACAAACAAAGTTGGGATATATTTCACCATATGAAAGATTATGGAAGATCAAGCCAACCGTCAACCATCTCAAGGTTTTTGAATGTGTATGCTACGTCTTCGTACCAGATCATCTACGAAGCAAATTTGATAAGAAGGCAATCCGATGCATTTTTGTCGGTTATGATGAATCAAGAAAAGGATGGAGATGTTGTGATCCAAATACTGGAAAGTGTCATACTTCAAGAAATATGGTATTTGATGAAGCTTCTTCATGGTGGTCACCTCAAAAGATAGAGCTTCCAGAATCTCATGGATTAGAAGAAGTTCCAGAAGAGAAAGAAGAACATAAAGAGCACATATCGGATCCAATTAAAGAAGGAGATGGATCGTACTCTAAGGAAACGAGTCCATGGAAAACTGGGGTACATCAATCTACATCCGAAGAGGTTCGTCCAAGCCAAATGGATGCCGAGGAGCATGTGCAAGAATTACGAAGATCAACAAGGCCGAGGCAACCTAATCCGAGGTATGCCAATGCTGCTCATGTGGATGAATCAATACCTATTGAGCCTTCCACTTATGAAGAAGCAGCACAAAGTCAAGAATGGCAGAAAGCGATGGAAGAAGAAATTAATGCTCTAAAAGAAAACCAGACATGGAGTTTAGTTCCAAAGCCAAAAGATGTAAAACCAATATCTTGTAAATGGGTTTACAAGGTGAAGACTCGATCAGATGGCTCCATTGAAAGGTATAAAGCTCGACTTGTTGCTAGAGGTTTTTCTCAACAATATGGGCTGAATTATGAAGAAACGTTTAGTCCAGTGGCGAAGATCACAACAATTCGAGCTCTACTAGCTTTAGCCGCTAGCAAATCTTGGAAGCTGTGGCAGATGGATGTCAAGAACGCTTTCTTACATGGAGAACTTGACAAAGAAATTTATATGGAGCAACCAAGAGGCTTTGAGAACAAGTCTCATCCTGACCATGTCTGCAAATTAAAGAAAGCACTATACGGCTTGAAGCAGGCTCCAAGAGCTTGGTACGGGAAGACTGGCGAGTTCTTGATACAAAGTGGTTTCACAGTTGCTCCTTCAGATTCTAGTTTATTTGTGAAACAAGATCAAGAAAAACTAGCCATAGTGCTAGTATATGTGGATGACTTAATCATCACGGGAGATCAATATGAGGAGATTCAAAGAACAAGAGAGAATCTGTCTATCAGATTTCATATGAAGGAGCTTGGAGAACTCAAACATTTTCTTGGACTCGAAATAGAGCAGAAAAGAGAAGGATTATTTCTGGGACAACAGAAATATGCGCGAGATCTTTTACAAAAGTACGGAATGCTTAATTGCAAACCTATCTCAACTCCGATGGATCCGAATACAAAACTACGAGCAGATGAAGGAAAAAGTCTTCAAGATGTTACCATGTATCGAAAGATGGTCGGAAGTCTTATTTATCTCACACTAAGCCGGCCAGACATATCTTATGCAGTTGGAGTGGTTAGTCGATACATGAGCAATCCGAAGAAGTCTCACCTTGATGTTGTACGACGCATCTTAAGGTATGTTAAAGGCACTATTAACTTTGGCATTTTGTACAAGAAAACAAAAGAATGTCACGTGACTGGATATTGTGACGCCGATTACGCTGGAGACTATGATACACGACGGTCAACAACTGGATACATGTTTAGTCTTGGATCAGGAGTAATATCATGGTGCAGCAAGAGACAACCAACAGTATCCTTGTCAAGCACTGAAGCAGAATATCGATCGGAATCGTCGGCAACACAAGAAATTACATGGTTGAAACAACTAATGGAAGATCTTCATCAATCAACAGACTATCAAGTAGAGCTTTTCTGCGATAACCTATCAGCTATACGTCTAGCAGAGAATCCAGTCTTTCACGCAAGAACAAAACATATAGAAGTACACTATCACTATGTTCGCGAGAAGGTCCTTGAAGGGGAGATCAAGATGGTGCCAACAAAGACAGATGAACAGGTAGCAGATATACTCACCAAGAGCCTAAGTAAACCGAAGTTTACAAAATTCAGAGAAGCACTTGGAATGGTCTGCAAGACATCGTTGAAAGAAAATTTGCATTGAGGGGGAGTGTTAAAATACAATGCAAATTTAGAATAATATGGAATTAGTAAATGTATATGGGTAAAATATCTAGATATTAATATGTATAAGAAAATATCTAGATATTAGAATATGAGAGAAAAATCTAGAAATTGAAATGTAAAAGAAAAATCTAGATATTTGTAGGTTGTAGAAATATCTAGATATTTATATATCCATGGAAATATCTAGGTTCTAGAATGTTCCATGGAGTAGTATAAATATGGGAGGAGATTTCATTTGTGTTGTGTGAAGTTGTGAGAGTGAAATAAGAAGTGAGTTGTGAAGAAGAGAAGAAGAGTGTGAGTTAGCGAAAGTAGAGAAGATAAAGCTTGTAAGTAATATTGTAATTGTAATTTAATATAAGTGTTTTTGTTAAGTTTCCCGATCAAGCCTTAGTTTGTGTTTAAGTTCTTAGTGCACTTTTGTTGTTCTTATTATATGGTCGGCTCTGCCGCCTAAGTAATACATGGTCGGTTATACCGCCTAAAGATATATGGTCGACACTGTCGCCTAAGTACATTGTGCACTAAGGATTTATAAAATTAAAGGCTAACCAACGTCAAAGTGTTGGTGTAGTGAGTCTAGTATAGTCTAGATCCTCTAATAGTGGTGTGTTGGGCTCGTCGAAGCTTCCAACACACGATTCAAAGGTTTATCCGGACATTCAAACCCTATTATCCAACAGTAGTTGTATATTTTAAGCTTGTTAGACTTAGTCGTTTAGTCCTTATTAAGTTGTATTAGGGTCACGCCATTAGTATAAATAAATCTTGTTTAGTCTCCAAGCGAAGCAATGGTTATGTAGACTCTGTTATTTCTTAACCAATTTAGTACTATCAATCAATGTAATTGTTTATATTATCGTTTGTTCCCAAACTATTTTTTGAAGCTTTGTTTCAGATTCAAGTTTGTAAAGATATATTTTGATTAGGGTTAGAGTATAAGAAACATATATATGTGGCCGCCATTAGCCGTCTTTTTTTCCAGTTTTATATTCTCTGATTTGTCCTATTGCGATCTTGTTGGTTTTCTGTTTGAACAGTTGTCATGAGATCAAGACTAATTTGGTTTCTTTTGTTTGATCAATTCCCGTTAGATCGAGACTGATTTGTAATCTCTATTATTATTACTTTATATACTAATCCACAAAGTTGTATACTATTCCCTAACTATTCACCGATAGCGACACATTTTACGCTTTAATGACTTGTACGTTGCGCATAGAGAAGTTGTACACACAAGGAGTACTGCACTATTCATCTACAGAAAAAAAATTCTTTTTTTTTTAAATTTTCCCTCACATTCTCCCCTACAAATTTTACTAAAGGACTGCATAAGAACGTTGATCCGTTTTTTTATAACTAATTTTCTTTAAAAAAAATAAAACGATAAAGACTTTTTTCCCTTCTTTTTCCCTACACTTTCGTCAACAACGACTCCATCACATTGCCCATAAATGTCTACAAATACACAAAGTTGCCTACTATTCACTAACTATTCACCGATAGCGACACATTTTGCGCTTTAATGACTTGTACGTTGCGCAGAGAGAAGTTGTACCCACAAGGAGTACTGTACTATTCATCTACAATAAAAAAAAATTTCGTTTTTTTAACTAATTTTCTTCAAAAAAAACAAAACGATAAGACTTTTTCCCCTTCTTTTTCCCTACAATTTTTCCTACACTTTCGAACGACTCCATCACATTGCCCAAAAATGTCTACAAAATGGCGCGGCAACGCGCGTCCCCCATACACTAGTTATTTTCTAATCAAGTCAGTATAATGTAATCATTCTAATCAAGTACCTTCCACAGTTTATAAAGTGATAAACTTCTACCCAATTTTAATGCTTAAATGGGTTGACACTGTCACATCTAACTAAATTATATCAACTGTCTGATACATAAAGCCCCATAAATTCAGGAAACAGATTGCGATAGATGCGGATATTGTTACCGGCACTCGTTACGTAAGAGGTGGTGGTGGTGTGCATGGTTGGACGGGGTTAAAGTTTTAGCACATACGCTTCTTTGGCCTCCCTGGTGTATCAGACTTGACAGGCTCTTTTCGGTACATAATCTTAGTATATGAAGTTTTTGTTGCATATAATTCAACCTTTGAATTCCTTAATAAACTTCTTTATATCTATTTCCTTAGTCTTTTCAAAAAATCGGTGCTTGAAGACATTATAAGCTCGTGCGTGAGCAAGGGATATGTTTTTCAAATGGGGATGATTCTCACACACACTTTTTTGATCCTCACACACTTATTTTAACCTTTTACTCTTCTAATAATACTCAATTGGTGTGTGAGGATCAAAAAAGTGTATGTGAGAATCATCCCCCTTTTCAAATGGAGATGATTGTACGAGCATCAAGAAAAGGATACCATATCGAAGAGGTTAATGAGTTGGCCATTATGTATTTCTTTATCAAATTAAGGCTTACGAGTTAACTTTTTCAAATGACAAGTTTCGACCCATTATCTTATGAATAGTCAAACGGGTAGAAAGATCAGTTTAAAACAAGCTATTCAAATGGGTCGATAGTCACCCAAACTGAATTTTATTACAGTAATTTTTTTTTTTGAAACCTAAATTATTTTGAATGATAATATAGCATTCGTAATCATAATTTACATACAAAATTATTTTATCAAACTTGATGCTTTTAAACAAACTATGTTGCAGGTCAATCTAGCCCCTTTTTTGGCCTGTTTGACCCGTTAGTCTGTCTCCAAACCCATCTGAAACAAACTAGATTCCCATTCAAACAAACAAACAAACAAACAAACATTTTTCACAGTAAAACACATATATGAATTACATATAAAAAATAGTAAAGCAATTATAATCTTTAACTCGCATTATTCATGATCTCAAAACTGGGCAAAGCTTAAACACGGATTTAAAAATAAACAGCAAGTAAACATCAAACAAAAGATCTAACCAAAACATTTAGAATTGACCTGAGGATCGATCCAAATGCAAATTACTCGTCCATACGTTCATCATCTTCAGCATCTTCAATTTCTTCATCACTTAATTTGAGGTCATCAAGCAGTTCTTCTAATGGTACAGATGGCGCATCTTCACCATCGGTCACAGATCCCATTTCAGACGGTTGATATTGTTGGTCTCTATACAACGATATGTTAAATCTTAACTCAGGATTCTCTTCAATATCTCTTAAAAACTCTTCATACTCCTTGTTCTTTTTATCTTCATCTGCTCTACCCCTCGTCTCGCTCGCATCAACCTCCATATTAAGCGATTTAAGTTTCCAAGAACGAGGCTTTCCTCGTTTCTTTAACCTTTTCTCTTCATAACTTTTCTTAACTAAAATAACGTCCGGAATCGAAAGACCTTTATACTTGTCTAAATCCACATCATTACTGTTAGCAGAATGCAAGTCATAACCAAGAGCATAATCACCCGGATTCAAAAGATGACCTAAATGAGTCCTCACAAAAAACATAGTATCATTCTTCCCAAAATCAGACACACGAGCCACCTGAGCATCTGCCATTACATACTTTGACCCGCCCACATTAACCTCAGACGAGACTGAATCAATATCCAATACTACATATTCCACGAGCTGTTTAGATGATAAAAGTGAAGTAAAACATGTTCGCCAGTACTGTTCAGCATCGAGAAAACAGTTTCTGAGAGTAAGCGGGTCGAGTAAAGCGATACTGTTTGTGACTTTCGTGCAAATAACAAGGGGTCCAAGGTTTCCCATACTCGCAGCAAGTTTAGGAGGTAGACAAATAAGATCCTCACGACAAATTGGGCAAATTTCAACAGAGAATGTATACTTATAATTGTATGTCATGTTTTTTGAATCTTGAGACACGAGTTGCTTATCGTTTCGGCTCTTGATCGGCGCAACTTTCTGCACAAACTCAACAAACTTAACAGCGTGACTACGGTTGGAAAAAAAGAAATCGATCCCACGATCCATTTGTCTAATTCTGATGGCTTTGACAGCAGCATCGTGTTTAAGAATAAGTTGTTCCAAATAAAAGAAAGTTCTTCGATGGGAAACGTGTTGTCTTAATTGAACAGCAGCCACCCACTGATCGGGGTTGGCTTGAACTAGAGAACACGTCTCACACATTTGATCCTGAACAACATACTCTACCATATAAGCTTGCTCGAGAACAGCTCCGTTCATAACCTCTTTTTGGACTTTTAGTTTGACCTTTATCCTCTTGGAATGAGGTTCAGTCCAAATAAACTCTGCGTGAATCAACCTTACTTTATTCAGATTCTTCAACCTCTTAACACAAAAAGTCAACAGTTCTTTGGATTCTACTTGGGCTTTAAGCCAAGTTCGTGGCGGCTGCAAGTAGCAATCACATTCAGGGCAGTGAATGATGATAACATGTTTTTGTAGACCCTCTGTTATGTCTACTTCAGAACGTAGACACTTGACACACATATTCGCAGCATTTGGAGCCATCGGGATCCCACATTTGCAACACAACACGCTACCTACAGTTTGATGAACCTTAAACATTCCTGCTTCTGTGGCCATTTCTGCCAATTCAAGTAAACAAAAAATATATATAAATTATTAAGATAATCGAGCAGTAACACTTTGATACAGGTTGTCAGTATTAACAAAATTGGATTAATTAAACGTATCAAAGGTAATACACATATAACCATATATATACTACAATTTATATTGGAAAGATAACCGATCGAGGTAATAATTAATAATCACTGGAACCCAACAGGCGGAAATATGCTAGAATTATTACAAACTATATATACAAATTCATACTTCGTATCGTTTTTTTTTTTTTTTTTCTTTTTCTTTTTATCGTCGGATGAGAATAATTCGAACAGATATAGAGAAAAATTAATACATAAAAGACTCAATTAAACAAAAAATAGAAAACGAAATTGTGTAAATTAAAGAAGCGAACGTACCGAGAGAGTGAATTGAGAATTTAGGGTTACGGCCTGCGTGAGTGGGATGACGAAGAAATTAGGGTTAGAAAGGGGGCGAATTTCTACAAGTGTGGTTTGGGCCGGATTCATTAAAAGTAAATGAAAAAAGAGGCCTTTTTTATGTGTTTTCATCTTTATTTTTATCAATATAAGTAGGTTTTTGAGCCCGTGCATTATTGTATGGTTGTATAAAAATTCGTGCAAAAATGTAGTTGGCAGTTTATATTGGTATGTAATTGCGATACTAAATAGAAAAAGTATAGAGCCCGTGGTGTTGACAAAATTTAAAAATTCTTTTGAGTTTAAGAGCCCGTGGTGTTAACAATTTTAAAAATTTCTTTTGAGTTTAAGAGTCCGATGTGTTGACGAATTTTATAAGTTCTTTTGCTATTAACAGTCCATGGTGTTGACAAATTTTGAAAGTGGTTTTGGGTGGTGTTAATAACTTAATATCTACAAAAAAAAAAATTCTCACCATTAATATCTTTTTAATATATAAAGTATATACTACGTAATGTTTAGAGTACAATGAAAATTTGTCATGGAACATAACATTAGTAAGGTATAAGTTATATTATTTTAGAAACTTGTTAGTCATTTTAACAAAATAACGGTACTTAGGGAGTCGTCATGTATAATTAATATTATAATAGTTATATTTGCGTGTTCATAAATTTTTTAGGACTTAAACTGTAAATCAAATCATTTTCACATTTATTGTAAAAAAATGTTAAAAAGAAATGTTCGATTGGTTCGTACCATTAATATATTTTTTAATATCATTGATATTAATTATTAAATTATATAAACAATAATATTGATAAGATTTAATAATTTAAATAAATAATAATTATCGTTCATATAGGACAATAAAATCACAAAAAGGTCAACAAATTTTGTCAATAAATAACTTACACTCTTAAAATATCAAAGAATAAATAAATGATGTTTTAATAATTTAGTAATATGCAAGCGAAAACAAATGATTTGACAAGTTTTCTATAATTACGGAGTACTCAATTTGGCTAGCTAAACATTTTCAATATAATTTGTCATTAATTAATTTAATAATATATATAATATAGATATATAGATATAATATATGGATATAAATATCTTAAAATAACTTTCAACCACAATTCACAAAAAACTTTTAGTTTATACATATGTATAGATTTTCATCTTTATTTTTATCATACGTTAATGATGGAGGAGATGCAGGCTAGGATGGTGAAAATGGAGGAAAAATTTGCATATTATACGACTTGATGATGATGAAGATTCAATCTTATGTGCTAGGGACTTGGATCCTCGTAAGGAGGAGCTAGCTGAATCAAATGAAAACTCTGTAGGTCAAAAACGTTTTCATTCAGTCACGTTTATGAAAAGAGCCTGATTTCATAATCGTAAAGTACGTATCGATCTACAGCTACTCTATATTAGATTGTAGTATATAATTTTTCATTTTTCAGTTTTGTCGTTTTAAGTTGAAGCTAGTACAGAACGAACTGCTGTATTTTATGTTTATATATGTGTCGTCTATACTATAATGGCACTTTCAAATTTGTTATGCAGTTAGTTTTATGTGAATCTTAATTATAATTAAAATACAAATACTAACATGGATGAATACAATGTTAGTTAGTGATCAAAGTATTATCCCATAATAAAACATGTAGTGACACGTCCTAATCCATCTGGACGAATACATTACATTTGGTTACATCGCGAGGTACTTGACCTCTATATGATACATTTTACAAACATTGCATTCGTTTTTAAAAGACAAACTTTCATTACAATGAAAGTTGACGGCATGCATACCATTTCATAATACATCCACCTATATATGACTTAATAATATTCCTGATGAACTCAATGACTTGAATGCAATGTCTTTTGAAATATACCATGAATGACTTCAAGTAATATCTCTAAAATGAGCAAATGCACAGCGGAAGATTTCTTTCATACCTGAGAATAAACATGCTTTAAAGTGTCAACCAAAAGGTTGGTGAGTTCATAGGTTTATTGTTAACAATAAAATTCATTATTTTAATAGACCACAAGATTTAAATACAGTACACCTATCTCGTGTACAAAACCATATTTCATAATGCTTGGCAGAGTAGGTTCGTATCCTTTTCTCCCCCGTAGGTTGCTTCGCGATTTTTAATATCTTTCATAAACATAATCTCATATCAGGCATTTCGCACGGCATAGAGATAAAAGTCATTCATACGAACTACAAACACCTGGTAATCGACCTTAACAAAATGCATCTAGAATATCCCCCGCATACCGGCATTCCGCACGGTCATGCAAAAAGCATACAATCAGGCCACTTATTTAAATATGATGGTTGTGTACACCTCACAAACAGATCATATCTTTTAAAGCTGACGATTGTATACCTATTTCGAAGTACTAAAGCAGTTCAAATTCTCTGACTGGGGCTTGTTAGTGCCCATAGATCTATCTTTAGGATTCGCGTCAATTTGGAGCACGGTTTCCAAATTCTCAGATTACCAGACTAAAAGGGGTGATATCCTGTGTACGTCATAACTCATTCGTAGAATATTTTTAAGTACTTGTGTCTATTTCGTCAAACATTTATAAAAGCAGTTCATGTATTCTCAGTTCAAAAATTTGTATCTCAGAAGCATTTAGTAAAACAGTTATAAAGCAGCGCATGTATTCTCAGTCCCAAAAATGTAAAGAGTAAAAGGGAATCAAATGAACTCACCATACTGTATTTCGTAGTAAAAATACATATGACGTCATTGAACAAGTGCAAGGTTGGCCTCGGATTCAAGAACCTAAAATTAAGTATATATATTAACACACATAATTGTAATCGAATAAATTTATATTTTATTTGTTATTTTAGTAAATTATATGTTTTATTAATAACTTAACTAACTATTTTTATTCTATATACTTTAGATACATAATTAGTATTTATTATAAAAAATATTAATATAGTTATGTCATATGTATTTAAATATATTTTTTTATATAACAATATTTATTTGATAAAATAATATTAATAATAATAAATAAAAGGTGTATTTGATTAATAACAATAAAAATAATAATAATTGCACTAAGTATAATATTACTGATAATAATGATGATAATAATAATAATAATAATTTTGGATAAAATGATAATTTTTCTAATACTGATAATAATAATAAAAATGATAACAATAATGATAATTTTGGTATTTTTAATAATAAAAATGATAATAATAATAATAGTAGTTATAATAATAACTATAATAACTATAATACTAATAATTTTACTAATAATGATAATAATAATGATATTAATACTAATAATACTTATTTTGATAATAGTAATAATATTAATGATAATGATAATAATAATTATTATAATACGTAATGCTAATACTTATTATGAGTGATAATATTATTAATCATATAACAACAATAATTAATAATAATAACAATAATAATAATAATAATAATAATAATAATCAAAATAGTAGAAAGGCTACCTTAATGTAACAAGCCTTAAAAAATAAATGCCCCTGCCCGGGCTCGACCCCACGATCTATCGCTTAACCCAACACTCACTTAAACCACTCGACTGGATCCGTTTTTCTGAATTTATACACAACCAAATTTTTATTTAACTCCTTACTTCCTGTTTCTAATTTCCTCCATTCAGCCTTTATATAAAAAAAATGCACCATGTAGGGCTCGAACTCGCGACCACACGTTTAATAGTTCTCTCCCTAACCATCCTTCTGTTTACGTCTTTCTAATTTAAATTAGATACCAATTGTATTTAACCTCTCAGCCCAACAGGAAAATTAGAAGCCCAACAACATATACTGTGGCCCAACAGAAAATAATATGGAATTACGGCCCAAGTTGCTAAGCCCGAGGAAAATTTATTTGGCCCAACAAGAAACCCTTTACTAGGTCGATTGAAAAAATATATATATATATAAATGCAGCAGTAATAGCAGCATTATCGTGACCTCAAAACCAGCATCATCGTGACCTCCAAACCCACTTATATCGTCTACTCACTATTGTTTTATCACTGTCATTATCATATCAAACATCATCATCAATTATACTCGTTATCGATTCCTCATCATCTTATATCGTAGTACACGCATCATTCGTATCATAAACATCATTATCTCGCTCATCATCAAAGATTATCATCGTTAACCTATCACAGTCCAAGCGTACTGTAAAAAAAATAATACATAGTAGCGAGTGGTAATAAAATGGGTGTTTGATGGTGGATTTTTTATCGTGGTGTTTGGTTATCGAATTAAACAGAAACAGTTAGCTGAGCAGAAACAGAAGGTTTATAGGGTTTGTAACAGTGTTGTGGAAGTGTTCGGTTTGATTGTTTACATAAAAAAATAGCATCGATGGTGATGTGAATAAATAAACCAATAAGAGAAAGGTGATGGTTATGGACCTTATGATGGTGATCTCGAGTTGTAGCAGTAACATGTTGGACTGGAAGGCAGCAGCTCAAAAAGAAAATAGAAACATAATACAAAGTAGCAGCAACAACGTAACAGTGGTGTGCTTGATGGTTGGTGAGGATTGTGGTTCGTTTTGGGTTGGATTTCTTTGACAGAAACAGTATCGAGGGAGAATGCAATTAACATAAAAATATATGATGGTGGTGTTTTGTAGTGGCGGATTTGGAGAGGAAACAGGAAAGGCAGCTGGAACAGGAAAAGAATAGCAGTAGGAAACAATGGGTTTTGATGAGGTTTTTGTTCGACTGGAAGCAAAAATAATAAGCTTATTGCAGCCATAGCTCTAGCCAAATAAAGGATGGTTTTCAATATGATGGTTAGGGTGATTAATAGAAGAGTAGTAACAATTAAGTAGGTTATAGTTTGAGTTGGTCAGGAAACGCATGGTAGCAGTAAAAATGGTGATGATTGTGGCCTGCGTTGTATCGGAATAGAAACAGAAATTATACCTTAACTTTTATTGGTGTGATTTGATGAAGAAGATGATGATGTTGTGGTTTATTTGTTAGTTGATTGTAACAACAACACAAGTGGGTCTTTGACTGATCGAATAGCAGTTGATCAACAATAAGTGACAGTTTGATGGTGATCGAGTTGGAGTTGTGGTGGTTCGAATGAAAATATTAAAATGGGTTTGATGGTGTAGTTCACGAAGAATAATATCAAGAAAAAATTGGTGGCGGTTTGTTATGGTATTTGGAGGATGGTGATTGTTGATTGGCGTTAGTGGTGTTCGAGTTGATGGGAACGGATCACATAATAGGTAGAAATAGTTGGTTGAAGGTGATGATTGATGGTTTTGGTTGTTAGGTGATAGTAGGAGACAGGAGATGTGTGTGTGTGATTGTTAACTCTTGCATACACACATATTCATATAATATGTAAAGTTGATGAAGTATTATAAAGAAATAAAAACGTGTTCCTAAATAGTGCGATACAGTGAAGTAGCCCTTTTGATTTGTATTAATGTACCGACAGTTTTCACGGACTGTATATCGTGCGAAACCAGTGGCGGATAAAAGTGTTCAGAAAAATCCCATATTTTAAATTAACTATATTTATTTATTTTGGTCATTATGGTATAAAATTTGATCATTAATTATTAAATAAATATTACATCAACTGTCCCTCTCATTTATGGGTGAAATATAAAAAGTGTTAAAACTTAACAAATAGTTCCTAAATACATTTTTAATAAGCCTAAAATTTATAGAACTCATTTTCGGATCACCGTTTATTTTAAAATCATATAAGTTCGAATTAAACTTCTCTAAATAATAATCGAAACGTCCAACGAGTATTACAATCATTAAATAATTATATTTAATATACTCTATACATATATTTATATTTATTTTTATATGTATACACATTTATTTACAAATAATGGTTCGTGAATCGTCGAGACTGGTCGAAGGTCAATTGAATATATGAAACAGTTCAAAATTTTTGAGACTCAACATTACAGGCTTTGCTTATCGTGTCGGAAACATATAAAGATTAAGTTTAAATTTGATCGGAAATTTTCGGGTCGTCACAGTACCTACCCGTTAAAGAAATTTTGTCCCGAAATTTTTGTCGAGGTCGTCATAGCTAACAATAAGTATGTTTTCATGACGCATACAAGTTGAAAATTAGAGTTTTATCATCAGTTAGTAATATGGATAAAACAATTCATTTGTGTGAGGAGTACGAGTGAAGCTATCTCTAAAGAGTGAAATGAGTAAAGTAAAGTTTTGCCATATCTGTTGACGTAGACAGGGTTGATTTCCGGAATTCAAGGGAAAAGATAGAACTATCAAGATAATATGTTCTTGATATGTTTAGAGGTTAGATAAAATGTAAGAGTCGTGTAACATGGTACATGATGACGTTATGATCTGTGAATCATTATGTTCCATTCTGAAATCAGCATGACTTGCTGTAATATAATCACATTGATCAAGTGTCATTATATTATACTAACTCATGCATCAATTTCCAACACTACTTCAAAAACATTCATAATTTAAACTCGAAAGTTTACAGAATATAGAAACTAACAGTTTCTTATATGATGTACACTGATAGCGCGAAGAGATAAATGATTTCAGATAAGAATAGTTATGAAAATATTTTCAGAAATATCGAGGATATTTATAATAGAGGATACGATAATATCTTAAAATCTTAGAATCAAATTGTGATGAAGAAATTCATTCACGATGATTTAGAGCAATTAAGGAGCAAGGTATTCGCTAAAGATTTCATCAGAATCAGAATCATCAAGATTCTTTATGTATAAGTTTAGTCCTTGTGCTTTGTCCACGGTCTCCTTCATAATTTCGCATAATCCGCTTTTTGGTACTAAATTTTCTATTGAGCGTTTCCAACACTCCATTCTTTATCATCATACTTTTGACTGTTAAAGTCGTTTACAGTTTGCTGCTTCCTCAGCATTCTCAACATTCAGAGTATTAATTCGTAGACTGGGGGATTATCAGAATTTCAGAATGGAAGGTCATAATTCTAAGAGATAAAGATTATATGTATACATTTAACTGTTGATGAAGACATGCTGCGAGATTTCAAAATACTGACTGCTGATTCCCGGTAGTTGGTATGGCAGTTCTCGTTACAAGATGCGGATGAGTATATGATAGAGTTTTAATGAATATAATGATTTTTCAGAAAGTCAAAGATCATTGAAGTTGTCGGTAAGTTTACTGCTAATGTGATGAGATATAAAGAGTTCTTCAGTAACGATGATGAAAGGCAAACTTATATATCAAGGTTATAATAAGACTTATTTGAATGAAAGGTCGAAATTGATTTGCTGGAGCTGTGACAAAATTGGCTAATTTGGAAAGGAATTGCAAAGTTATTTTCGGTAATAACAACGCCAAAGGAGGTAGCATAGATACGTGTTAAACGTTTACTCAAGTTCCAAGTGTTTTCAGGTGCATAACTATATGCATCAATCTTTTCTTCCGTAGATGAAGTGCGGTT
Organism: Rutidosis leptorrhynchoides; assembly: GCF_046630445.1. Lineage (NCBI taxonomy): Eukaryota > Viridiplantae > Streptophyta > Magnoliopsida > Asterales > Asteraceae > Rutidosis > Rutidosis leptorrhynchoides. Next base: position 12,909,293 of record NC_092339.1, read on the forward strand.
GGTTCATCCTCTCGATTGAGGTGTTTTTAAGGATCATGAAAGTTTTGAACGTAGATTGTAATCGTCAAGATACAAATGAGGTTTAAGATGAAATCAAGTGGCAAACTTGAAGAATTGTTTAGTTTCATATGTTATAATCAATATTTTAATTCATTTTAATTGTCCAATGTTAGTTGTCCACAGTTACTAGTCCACAGTTAGTAGTTCAACAATTCATATATAGTTTAATATATTATATTTGAATTAATTAATACATGTCATGACACGTTATATACATGTCTCAGACTCGATCACAACTCAAGGTATATATATTATTTAGAATCAACCTCAACCCTGTATAGAGAACTTGATCATTACTGCATATAGAATGTCTATGGTTATTTCAAATAATATATATAGATGACGTCAATATGATATGTCAAAACATTGTATACGTGTCCCGATATTTAAAGTGCGTAAAATAAATAACAGAAAATAAATGACGATAAATAAAATTGCGAGAATTAAAATTACGATAAATAAATTACGATAAATAAATGTAATAAGGAATTAACAGTTAGCTAGGAACAGTTAGCTAGGATTTTGTTAGCGTGGATTCTTAACAAAATTTCTGATAGTTAATTTGTTTGTTTCTAACAAATTTTATTTTGTCCAATGTTTTCTTCATTATGCCACTTGTTGGATTCTAGTAAGTCAAAATCCAAATATGAAATTGAATGAAAATGGTTATTCTGTGGATGTAAGTAGGATAGTAATTGACGGTTGAATCAGATTCGAAGAATGTACAGTGTAACTTATTAATGTAAAATCTAAATATTCCTCGGGTATTACTGAAATGTCCCGTTCTTATTGATTAAAAACGTTCCATATTAATTGATTTCGTTGCGAGGTTTTGACCTCTATATGAGACGTTTTTCAAAGACTGCATTCATTTTAAAACAAACCATAACCTTTATTTCATCAATAAAGGTTTAAAAAGCTTTACGTAGATTATCAAATAATGATAATCTAAAATATTCTGTTTACACACGACCATTACATAATGGTTTACAATACAAATATGTTACAACAAAATAAGTTTCTTGATTGCAGTTTTTACACAATATCATACAAGCATGGACTCCAAATCTCGTCCTTATTTAAGTATGAGACAGCGGAAGCTCTTAATAATCACCTGAGAATAAACATGCTTAAAACGTCAACAAAAATGTTGGTGAGTTATAGGTTTAACCTATATATATCAAATCATAATAATAGACCACAAGATTTCATATTTCAATACACATCCCATACATAGAGATAAAAATCATTCATATGGTGAACACCTGGTAACCGACATTAACAAGATGCATATATAAGAATATCCCCATCATTCCGGGACACCCTTCGGATATGATATAAATTTCGAAGTACTAAAGCATCCGGTACTTTGGATGGGGTTTGTTAGGCCCAATAGATATATCTTTAAGATTCGCGTCAATTAGGGTGTCTGTTCCCTAATTCTTAGATTACCAGTGTGACGATCGCTCCAAATCTATATGGACGAACACATCATTCATTGATTTCATTGCGAGGTATTTGACCTCTATATGATACGTTTTGTAAACATTGCATTCTTTTGAAAAGGCACACCATAAATGTATATTTAAATCAAAGGTTTTCGACATCTGATGATTTCTACATATAGACAATCACCGTATATAATAGTTTACAATATTACTTTCGTTGACAATGCAGTCAAAATAAGGTACATGGTGATGAATTGGTAAATGCAACGTTTTCTTGAAAAATATGCCATGTAAGACTCCATGCACATAGCTTGTATATCATAATAGCAAATAGCGGAAGACTTCTAGGGAACCTGAGAATAAACATGCTAACAAGTGTCAACACAGAGGTTGGTGAGTTCATAGTTTGTATGTTTCGCATAATCTGTATATAAAGATGGATCACAAAATTTCAGTTGTTTCATCCAGAAACGTTTATCAAAATATTCTACAAGATTGAGCACCCTGGTAACTAAACTTTAACGTCTATATAATAAGTACCACTATTTTAACATACATGCAACCAACATGTACAATACACGCTAACCAACGTGTACTAAACTTAAATAGCATACGTCTGTTTAATAGTTCAGGCTAGGGTTTCTATACCTGGAACAGACGGGGATGTCAAGCCCTATGGATCCATATATTACTACTCGCGCCCACCAGTTCTTATTCGCATGATTCCATATATATCAAAAACTCTTATATTTATTAAAATATGTATATAATACATGTTATGACGTTCGTGAATCGTTGGACAAACAGGGTGGTCAACCGTTATATATAAAAAAATCATTTTCAAAAGTTTTAAAATTCATTGCTTATCATGTCGAAAATATTAAATCATATAGAGAATTGGTTTAAATAAGTCGAAATTTTCCGGGTCATCACAGTACCTCCCCGTTAAAGAAATTTCGTCCCGAAATTTGAGTAGGTCGTCATGGCTAACAATAAAAATGTTTTCATGAAGAATATAAGTTGATAAATAGAATTTCTATCATCGTTGAATAATATGGATAAAACAATCCAATTACTCGAAGCGTATGAGGGAAGTTATCGTAAAAGAGTGAAATGAAGAATAGAGATGCATCTTATCTTTTGACGTAGTAACGATTGATTTTCGGAATTTAAAGAATAGAAAATCTTCTTAATCTAAATAAGATTTGATTCTTCGGAATTTGCGGAAATTAAGATTTTTTTTTTGATTAAATGCGCAATCTGCCTCGATTGCTATGTCTGATATTTCGCTATAAATTGACCTCTTCCGTTTCATTTATTTTCACCACTCCTATAATCTTCTTTCTTATTTCATACATCCCAATAGATTGTGAAAATGCTTAATCCAGTTCTGATTCTTGATATTTTCCTGGCTATCGTATCCTTCATTCTTCTTTTTCATCTGCCACCAGAGGAAGTTATTTTCTTCTACTATTACCTTGGGGTTATAGTGTTTTTCATTCTCCGGTGTCTTTATATTGCTATACGTATTGATATACACAGTTTGTAATTTCGGGGTTGTTATCGGGATTATATTCTCCTTTATATTTCGGAGCTTCATGCTTTCGTTTTCTCTTCCCGACTTTAAGTCAAGCGAATAATGGTCCAAAATTCGTAGGTATGGATTTTGAAATGAACATAATTAATATTATAAGAAAGAAACGGTAATGGCACAATCTGACTTGTCAAATTACCAGAATACCTCAAAAAAACCGAATCATCAAGAAAAATATTTTCTTGATATGTTTAGAGGTTAAATAGAATGAAAGAGTTATGTAACATGGTTCATGATGAGGGTGTGATCTGTGAACCTTTATCACGTTCCACTAGAAACTCAGCATGACTTACTGTAATATAATCACGTTGATCAAGTGTCATTATATTATACTAACCCATGCTTCAATTCCCAACATTACTTCAAAACATCTATTTTTCGAATTTTTCAGATTTTAGAAACTAAAATAGTTTCTTTTATGATGTAACACAGATAGAGCGAAGAGATGAATGATTTCAGATAAGAATGGTTATAAAAAAAATATCTTCAGAAATATGGAGGATATTTATAATGGAAGATACGATGATATCTTAGAATTTCTAATATCAGAGGATGATGCGGAAAATCTGTCTGTGAAGGTTTAGAATAAGAAGTAAGGTTCTTACTAATGGTTTCAGCAGACACTGAATCATTTGGATTCTTTGAAGGCAGGTTCAGTCTTTGTGATTTATCCACAGCCTCCTTCATACTTTGCTCAATCCGTTTTCCAGTTCCAAACCTTCTCTTTTTCTCAGCTTTACCACCATACTATTCTTTATCATTAAACTTTTGACTGTTAAGGTCGTTTACAGTTTTTGCTGCTTCATCAGCATTGTTTCAATTTCAGAGAACTAGTTCATAGTTTGGGATGTTTTTCAGAAACTTCACATTCGAAGTATGTAAGTCTAGAAGATAGACATTATATGTATATATATAACTGATGACGTAGAATTGCTACGATATTCGAAATACTGATTGCTAATTCCCGGTAGTTGATATGGCAATTATTGTTACAAGATGTGGATGAGTACATGATAGGGTGTCAATGAATATTATGATTTTTCGGAAGGTCAAAGATCAATGGAGTTGTTAGTAAATTTACTGCTAATGTGGTGGAACATGAAAGGTTTCCCAGTAACAAGAACGTATATATCAAAGTCACAATAAGGCTAATATGAAAAGTCGAAGTTGGTTGGAAGTGTGATAAAACTGGATACTTTGAAAAGGATTGCAAGATTATTTTCGGTAAAAACAATGCTAAAGGATCTTGCACAGTTATGAAGTCAAAATATAGCTTTGAAAGATATCGAGATCTAAGAATGATGTCACCGGTTCAGAGTTATGACTTGGATTCTGATCCGTCAATATGTAATCGAATTTGTATGAAAATGATTGTATATCGTTGTGAGCATTGTTAATAATTTTTGAATCAAAGTTGAAGAATGTACAGTGTAACATATTAATTACGAACTTATATATCAAAGTTATAATAAGGCTTATTCGAATGAATAATTGAAGTTGATTTGTTGGAGCTGTGACAAAACTGTCTATGTTGAAAAGGGTTTGAAAAGTTATTTTTGCTAATAAATGTCAAATGGTCTGACACGATTACGTGTTAAACTGTGACTTTGGTTTCGAGAGTTTTTCAGGTGCATAACTGTGAGTAACATGTGGTTGGATCATCATCTCGATGGTTCATTGTTTGAAGTGTTTTTCAGAAATTTCGGACGGTTTGAACACATATTGTAATCGTTAATATACATATGATGTTCTAGCACAGTTTTGAAATCAAAGTATAGCTTTGAAAGATGTAGGGATCTAAAAGTGATGATATCGGGTATATCTCGACTTGGATTCTGATATGTTAAAATCAGAATATGTAATTGATTTTGAATGAGTATGGTTGTTTTGATTTCTATGAAAGAATGTTTCTCGTTATGAAAGTAGTTGATGATTGGTTGAATCAGAATCGAAAAATGTAACATGTTAATTGTGAATTTATATATCTCTCGGGTATTACCTACCCGTTAAAATATTCTCACCATTAACAGTTTATACAAAAGAATTTTCTTAATTACAATCTTTATGAAAATATACCTACATATATATTTTCTTTAGATGTAATCATGGATTTAATGAGTTAACATAATATTAATCTCATCTGGTTTTTGACTAGGACTAGAATATATAATCTCTAAAACTTTTAGAAGCTACATATTCTCTGCAGAATATTTCTTCGATGAAGTTATGAATCAATACTTCATCGTTTGTTGTTGTTGGTATTCCTTGGTATCTATGGTGCGTATAACGTTGATGTTCGAGGTACAGATTGTGATGTTGAGGTGTGCGATGCGGATGTTGTTGTTGGTGATGGTAATGATACTGTTGACGTTGATGATGGTGGTACTGTTGATGCTGGTGATGCTGCTGGTGCTTGTAACCTTTGTACCATATTCTCTAAAGTCACCACTCGAGCACGAAGCTCGTTGACTTCTTCTACTACACCGGGATGATTGTCGGTTCGGACGAGCGGACGAATAAGATTTAGAATGTGAGATAGTATATAATCATGACTAGATACTCTGAAAATGAGAGAGAAAATGGTATTACGAACAGGTTCGCCGGTAAGTGCTTCAGGTTCTTCGCCAAGAGGGCAATGTGGTGGATGGAAGGGATCACCTTCTTCTTGTCTCCAATGATTGAGGAGGCTACGGACCCATCCCCAATTCATCCAGAATAGATGATGGCTAATTGGTTGATCCATTCCGGTTACACTGTCTTCGGAGTTCAGGTGAATATCCATATCGGAATAGCTGTCGGAATTTAAGGAATTTGAACTAGATACGGGATCCATCTTGTATAATTAGGGAGATTATTTTTGATATGAATTAGATTATAGAATTTAGTTTGGTATTCTTCAATACATAATTTACATATGTATATATAATACCAAATTCCATAAATCACGGAGAAATTTTCGGAAGATGTCAGGAAAAGTTTACAGTATCCGATATGCTAAGATATGTATTAGCAGATACGCTGAGATATGAATTTTATCTACACACTATTCATGCAATAATTGCAGGTAAACGTGTCTAGACTTAAGAATGATAAGCATGTAATTTCTGACAAGAAATGATAAGTAAAACTTTTGACATGTAGACACAGTCGAAGTCCAGACTTACTAATGCATTCTAACAACTATCAGTTAGACACACTCATGCAAGACCTGGTTCACTAGGACCAAAGCTCTGATACCAACTGTGACGATCGCTCCAAATCTATATGGACGAACACATCATTCATTGATTTCATTGCGAGGTATTTGACCTCTATATGATACGTTTTGTAAACATTGCATTCTTTTGAAAAGGCACACCATAAATGTATATTTAAATCAAAGGTTTTCGACATCTGATGATTTTTACATATAGACAATCACCGTATATAATAGTTTACAATATTACTTTCGTTGACAATGCAGTCAAAATAAGGTACATGGTGATGAATTGGTAAATGCAACGTTTTCTTGAAAAATATGCCATGTAAGACTCCATGCACATAGCTTGTATATCATAATAGCAAACAGCGGAAGACTTCTAGGGAACCTGAGAATAAACATGCTAACAAGTGTCAACACAGAGGTTGGTGAGTTCATAGTTTGTATGTTTCGCATAATCTGTATATAAAGATGGATCACAAGATTTCAGTTGTTTCATCCAGAAACGTTTATCAAAATATTCTACAAGATTGAGCACCCTGGTAACTAAACTTTAACGTCTATATAATAAGTACCACTATTTTAACATACATGCAACCAACATGTACAATACACGCTAACCAACGTGTACTAAACTCAAATAGCATACGTCTGTTTAATAGTTCAGGCTAGGGTTTCTATACCTGGAACAGACGGGGATGTCAAGCCCTATGGATCCATATACTACTACTCGCGCCCACCAGTTCTTATAACTGGCAGTTACTAGTTACCAAAGCTAAGGGATTTTCGGTTCAAACTCGGTGTAGAATTTAGTATGTACTTGTATCCATTGCGTTTAAAATAAAGTGCATGTATTCTCAGCCCAAAAATATAGATTGCAAAAGCAATTAAAAATGGAGCAATTGAAACTCACGCATATATATATTGTAAATCAGTTAATAAAGGATTTGCATGTATTCTCAGCCCAAAAATGTAGAGAGTAAAAGGGATCATATGAAACTCACCTTAGCAGCACATAAAGTTGTTCATCATGATGTGATCGAAACCCGGAATATCAAATAATCGTAGATCTCAACCTAGAGAACATATGTTGGTCAATAAATGTCTATCAACCTAGGTCTGGTCATAGTGTATCACAACCCTAATGCTCGAGATCGACATACAAAAGTTTATCAAAAGTCATTTCAAAAAGTCATTCTGACTTTAGTTCAACAAAACGAGACGTGCCTTATATAAGGATTCATTTACTCGGTTGGTAATATTTAAAAATCCATTTTATCAATCTCGTAAACAAGTTGTTTAAATCTTAATTGTAGATTCAAAAGCAATATCAATTAACGTCAATCATGCTTTCCAAAAACATGTATATCATATACCTTTTACCAGTAATATATGTATTTAATTCGTGATTCATTATAAACTGTTTAGCGACGAAATTTAGCATACAAGCATGTATAAATATATATATACTCGAGCACTAGACATGGATACACAATTATTATGTAAAAGATAAAATATAAGTATTTACATATCAATATTGAGATTCAATATTGTAGGAAAGTACGTAGACGTAACGGAGATGATAAACACTAGTTTTGACTTGCAAACAAAACCCTTGAACAATACCCATAACCTCCTTAGTAATAACCCATATTTTCCTTAGCTCTATCCCGCTCGAAAACCCATTTTTGAAAGTGACACGCTCATAACCTCGTCGTAGTATTTTATGTATAATACTAATTATTAATAATACTAATAATAATAAGATTAATAATAATAATAATAATAATAATAATAATAATAATAATAATAATAATAATAATAATAATAATAATATAACAGAGGGAGAAATTGTGCAACAAATGAACAAAAATCGTCAAAATTTATAGATGTTTGCTGGGATCTGTCACCATGCGATCGCATGGCTCCCATGACCAATTCCCATGCGATCGCATTGATTGGTTTTACAGCTCACAATGTTTTATCGTGTACCTCGCCGACATATATTATAATCGTAAATTGAATTTAAAATTTTAAAAAGTCGTATTTATTAAATACTTCAGGGTATTCTATGTAACTTATAATTAATAATTTCTATCATGTCATTTTCATGTGAATAGTAAATGAATTAATTTAAATTCAACTATTTAAACCACACGTTGTACGTTGTGCTTTACAAATTGTACATTATTAATTTAACTTTGTTTCTTAAAAAAAAATACAAAAATTATATCATAAAAATAAAATTACTTAATACGTAAAATTTTTAATTTGAAATAGCATCGTTTAATAGTAAATTTTTAATCATTTCGTATATAAATATTATTCGCATGATTCCATATATATCAAAAACTCTTATATTTATTAAAATATATATATAATACATGTTATGACGTTCGTGAATCGTTGGACAAACAGGGTGGTCAACCGTTATATATAAAAAAATCATTTTCAAAAGTTTCAAAATTCATTGCTTATCATGTCGAAAATATTAAATCATATAGAGAATTGGTTTAAATAAGTCGAAATTTTCCGGGTCATCACAACCAGACTTAATAAAAAGGGGCATATTCGATTTCGATAATTCAACCATAGAATGTAGTTTCACGTACTTGTGTCTATTTTGTAAATCATTTATAAAACCTGCATGTATTCTCATCCCAAAAATTTTAGATTTTAAAAGTGGGACTATAACTCACTTTCACAGATTTTTACTTCGTCAGGAAGTAAGACTTGGCCACTGTTTGATTCACGAACCTATAACAATATATACATATATATCAAAGTATGTTCAAAATATATTTACAACACTTTTAATATATTTTGATGTTTTAAGTTTATTAAGTCAGCTGTCCTCGTTAGTAACCTATAACTAGTTGTCCACAGTTAGATGTACAGAAATAAATCGATAAATATTATCTTGAATCAATTCACGACCCAGTGTATACGTATCTCAGTATTGATCACAACTCAAACTATATATATTTTGGAATCAACCTCAACCCTGTATAGCTAACTCCAACATTCACATATAGAGTGTCTATGGTTGTTCCGAAATATATATAGATGTGTCGACATGATAGGTCAAAACATTGTATACGTGTCTATGGTATCTCAAGATTACATAATATACAATACAAGTTGATTAAGTTATGGTTGGAATAGATTTGTTACCAATTTTCACGTAGCTAAAATGAGAAAAATTATCCAATCTTGTTTTACCCATAACTTCTTCATTTTAAATCCGTTTTAAGTGAATCAAATTGCTATGGTTTCATATTGAACTCTATTTTATGAATCTAAACAGAAAAAGTATAGGTTTATATTCAGAAAAATAAGTTACAAGTCGTTTTTGTAAAGGTAGTCATTTCAGTCGAAAGAACGACGTCTAGATGACCATTTTAGAAAACATACTTCCACTTTGAGTTTAACCATAATTTTTGGATATAGTTTCATGTTCATAATAACAATAATTTTCTTAGAATAACAACTTTTAAATCAAAGTTTATCATAGTTTTTAATTAACTAACCCAAAACAGCCCGCGGTGTTACTACGACGGCGTAAATCCGGTTTTACGGTGTTTTTCGTGTTTCCAGGTTTTAAATAATTAAGTTAGCATATCATATAGATATAGAACATGTGTTTAGTTGATTTTAAAAGTCAAGTTAGAAGGATTAACTTTTGTTTGCGAACAAGTTTAGAATTAACTAAACTATGTTCTAGTGATTACAAGTTTAAACCTTCGAATAAGATAGCTTTATATGTATGAATCGAATGATGTTATGAACATCATTACTACCTTAAGTTCCTTGGATAAATCTACTGGAAAAGAGAAAAATGGATCTAGCTTCAACGGATCCTTGGATGGCTCGAAGTTCTTGAAGCAGAATCATGACACGAAAACAAGTTCAAGTAAGATCATCACTTGAAATAAGATTGTTATAGTTATAGAAATTGAACCAAAGTTTGAATATGATTATTACCTTGTATTAGAATGATAACCTACTGTAAGAAACAAAGATTTCTTGAGTTTGGATGATCACCTTACAAGATTGGAAGTGAGCTAGCAAACTTGAAAGTATTCTTGATTTTATGTAACTAGAACTTGTAGAATATATGAAGAACACTTAGAACTTGAAGATAGAACTTGAGAGAGATCAATTAGATGAAGAAAATTGAAGAATTAAAGTGTTTGTAGGTATTTTTGGTCGTTGGTGTATGGATTAGATATAAAGGATATGTAATTTTGTTTTCATGTAAATAAGTCATGAATGATTACTCATATTTTTGTAATTTTATGAGATATTTCATGCTAGTTGCCAAATGATGGTTCCCACATGTGTTAGGTGACTCAAATGGGCTGCTAAGAGCTGATCATTGGAGTGTATATACCAATAGTACATACATATAAAACCTGTGTATTGTACGAGTACGAATACGGGTGCATACGAGTAGAATTGTTGATGAAACTGAACGAGGATGTAATTGTAAGCATTTTTGTTAAGTAGAAGTATTTTGATAAGTGTATTGAAGTCTTTCAAAAGTGTATAAATACATATTAAAACACTACATGTATATACATTTTAACTGAGTCGTTAAGTCATCGTTAGTCGTTACATGTAAGTGTTGTTTTGAAACCTTTAGGTTAACGATATTGTTAAATATTGTTAACCCAATGTTTATAATATCAAATGAGATTTTAAATTAATATATTATCATGATATTATCATGTATGAATATCTCTTAATATGATATATATACATTAAATGTCTTTACAACGATAATCGTTACATATATGTCTCGTTTAAAAACCATTAAGTTAGTAGTCTTTTTTTTACATATGTAGTTCATTGTTAATATACTTAATGATATGTTTACTTATCATAGTATCATGTTAACTATATATATTTCCATATATATGTCATCATATAGTTTTTACAAGTTTTAACGTTCGTGAATCACCGGTCAACTTGGGTGGTCAATTGTCTATATGAAACATATTTCAATTAATCAAGTCTTAACAAGTTTGATTGCTTAACATGTTGGAAACATTTAATCATGTAAATATCAATCTCAATTAATATATATAAACATGGAAAAGTTCGGGTCACTACAGTACCTACCCGTTAAATAAATTTCGTCCCGAAATTTTAAGCTGTTGAAGGTGTTGACGAATCTTCTAGAAATAGATGCGGGTATTTATTCTTCATCTGATCTTCACGCTCCCAGGTGAACTCAGGTCCTCTACGAGCATTCCATCGAACCTTAACAATTGGTATCTTGTTTTGCTTAAGTCTTTTAACCTCACGATCCATTATTTCGACGGGTTCTTCGATGAATTGAAGTTTTTCATTGATTTGGATTTCATCTAACGGAATAGTGAGATCTTCTTTAGCAAAACATTTCTTCAAATTCGAGACGTGGAAAGTGTTATGTACAGCCGCGAGTTGTTGAGGTAACTCAAGTCGGTAAGCTACTAGTCCGACACGATCAATAATCTTGAATGGTCCAATATACCTTGGATTTAATTTCCCTCGTTTACCAAATCGAACAACGCCTTTCCAAGGTGTAACTTTAAGCATGACCATCTCTCCAATTTCAAATTCTATATCTTTTCTTTTAATGTCAGCGTAGCTCTTTTGTCGACTTTGGGCGGTTTTCAACCGTTGTTGAATTTGGATGATCTTCTCGGTAGTTTCTTGTATAATCTCCGGACCCGTAATCTGTCTATCCCCCACTTCACTCCAACAAATCGGAGACCTGCACTTTCTACCATAAAGTGCTTCAAACGGCGCCATCTCAATGCTTGAATGGTAGCTGTTGTTGTAGGAAAATTCTGCTAACGGTAGATGTCGATCCCAACTGTTTTCGAAATCCATAACACATGCTCGTAGTATGTCTTCAAGCGTTTGTATCGTCCTTTCGCTCTGCCCATCAGTTTTGTGGATGATAGGTAGTACTCATGTCTAGACGAGTTCCTAATGCTTGCTGTAATGTCTGCCAGAATCTTGAAATAAATCTGCCATCCCTATCAGAGATAATAGAGATTGGTATTCCATGTCTGGAGACGACTTCCTTCAAATACAGTCGTGCTAACTTCTTCATCTTGTCATCTTCTCTTATTGGCAGGAAATGTGCTGATTTGGTGAGACGATCAACTATTACCCAAATAGTATCAAAACCACTTGCAGTCCTTGGCAATTTAGTGATGAAATCCATGGTAATGTTTTTTCGTTTCCATTCCGGGATTTCGGGTTGTTGAATTAGACTTGATGGTTTCTGATGCTCAGCTTTGACCTTAGAACACGTCAAACATTCTCCTACGTATTTAGCAACATCGGCTTTCATACCCGGCCACCAAAAATGTTTCTTGAGATCCTTGTACATCTTCCCCGTTCCAGGATGTATTGAGTATCTGGTTTTATGAGCTTCTCTAAGTACCATTTCTCTCATATCTCCAAATTTTGGTACCCAAATCCTTTCAGCCCTATACCGGGTTCCGTCTTCCCGAATATTAAGATGCATCTCCGATCCTTTGGGTATTTCATCCTTTAAATTTCCCTCTTTTAAAACTCCTTGTTGCGCCTCCTTTATTTGAGTAGTAAGGTTATTATGAATCATTATATTCATAGATTTTACTCGAATGGGTTCTCTGTCCTTCCTGCTTAAGGTATCGGCTACCACATTTGCCTTCCCCGGGTGGTAACGAATCTCAAAGTCGTAATCATTCAATAATTCAATCCACCTACGTTGCCTCATATTCAGTTGTTTCTGATTAAATATGTGTTGAAGACTTTTGTGGTTGGTATATATAATACTTTTGACCCCATATAAGTAGTGCCTCCAAGTCTTTAATGCAAAAACAACCGCGCCTAATTCCAAATCATGCGTCGTATAATTTTGTTCGTGAATCTTCAATTGTCTAGATGCATAAGCAATCACCTTCGTTCGTTGCATTAATACATAACCGAGACCTTGCTTTGATGCGTCACAATAAATCACAAAATCATCATTCCCTTCAGGCAATGACAATATAGGTGCCGTAGTTAGCTTTTTCTTTAATAACTGAAACGCTTTCTCTTGTTCATCATTCCATTTAAATTTCTTCCCTTTATGCGTTAATGCAGTCAAGGGTTTTGCTATTCTGGAAAAGTCTTGGATGAACCTTCTGTAGTAACCAGCTAGTCCTAAAAACTGGCGTATGTGTTTCGGAGTTTTCGGGGTTTCCCACTTTTCAACAGTTTCTATCTTTTCCGGATCCACCTTAATACCTTCTTTGTTCACTATGTGACCGAGGAATTGAACTTCTTCCAACCAAAATGCACACTTTGAAAACTTAGCGTACAATTCTTCCTTCCTCAATACTTCTAACACCTTTCTCAAATGTTCACCGTGTTCTTGGTCATTCTTTGAGTAAATAATTATGTCATCAATGAAAACAATGACAAATTTGTCAAGGTATGGTCCACACACTCGGTTCATAAGGTCCATGAACACAGCTGGTGCATTAGTTAAACCAAACGGCATGACCATAAACTCGTAATGACCGTAACGTGTTCTGAAAGCAGTCTTTGGAATATCATCTTCTTTCACCCGCATTTGATAATACCCGGAACGTAAGTCAATCTTTGAATAAACAGACGAGCCTTGTAGTTGATCAAATAAGTCGTCGATTCTTGGTAGTGGGTAGCGGTTCTTGATGGTAAGTTTGTTCAACTCTCGATAGTCGATACACAACCTGAATGTACCATCTTTCTTCTTGACAAACAAAACAGGAGCTCCCCACGGTGATGTGCTTGGTCGAATGAAACCACGCTCTAAAAGTTCTTGTAATTGTCTTTGCAGTTCTTTCATCTCGCTGGGTGCGAGTCTGTAAGGAGCACGAGCTATTGGTGCAGCTCCTGGTACAAGATCTATTTGAAATTCAACGGATCGATGTGGGGGTAATCCCGGTAATTCTTTCTGAAATACATCGGGAAATTCTTTTTCAATGGGAACATCATTGATGCTCTTTTCTTCAGTTTGTACTTTCTCGACGTGTGCTAGAATAGCATAGCAACCTTTTCTTATTAGTTTTTGTGCCTTCAAATTACTAATAAGATGTAGCTTCGTGTTGCCCTTTTCTCCGTACACCATTAAGGGTTTTCCTTTTTCTCGTATAATGCGAATTGCATTTTTGTAACAAACTATCTCTGCTTTCACTTCTTTCAACCAGTCCATACCGATTATCACATCAAAACTCCCTAACTCTACTGGTATCAAATCAATCTTAAATGTTTCGCTAACCAGTTTAATTTCTCGATTCCGACATATATTATCTGCTAAAATTAATTTACCATTTGCTAATTCGAGTAAAAATTTACTATCCAACGGCGTCAATGGACAACTTAATTTTGCACAAAAATCTCTACTCATATAGCTTCTATCCGCACCCGAATCAAATAAAACGTAAGCAGATTTATTGTCAATAAGAAACGTACCCGTGACAAGCTCCGGGTCTTCCTGTGCCTCTGCCGCATTAATATTGAAAACTCTTCCGCGGCCTTGTCCATTCGTGTTCTCCTGGTTCGGGCAATTTCTAATAATGTGGCCCGGTTTTCCACATTTATAACAAACTACATTGGCATAACTTGCTCCGACACTACTTGCTCCGCCATTACTCGTTCTGACACCATTTGTTCCTTTCGTTCTATTAACCCTCGTCCGTAGACCTCACACTTCGCCGCGCTATGACCATTTCTTTTACACTTGTTGCAAAATTTGGTGCAGAACCCCGAGTGATACTTTTCACATCTTTGGCATAGCTGCTTCTGATTGTTGTTGTTGTTGCGGTTATTATTGTTGTTGGGATGATTGTTGTAGTTGCTGTTGTTGTTGTTGTTGTTGTTGTTGTTGTTGTTGTTGTTGTTGTTGTTGTTGTTGTTGTTGGGCCGTTTGTTGTAGTTGCGATTGATGTTGCGATTGTTGGGATAATTGTTGCGATTATTGTTGTAATTGCTGTTGTTGTATTGGTGATTCTTATCACCGTTTTCCTCCCACTTTCTTTTGACTTGCTTCACATTGGCCTCTTCAGCAGTCTGTTCTTTAATTCTTTCTTCAATCTGGTTCACTAGTTTGTGAGCCATTCTACATGCCTGTTGTATGGAGGCGGGCTCGTGTGAACTTATATCTTCTTGGATTCTTTCCGGTAATCCTTTCACAAACGCGCCGATCTTCTCTTCCTCATCTTCGAATGCTCCCGGACACAATAGGCACAATTCTGTGAATCGTCTTTTGTACGTGGTAATATCAAATCCTTGGGTTCGTAACCCTCTAAGTTCTGTCTTGAGCTTATTGACCTCGGTTCTGGGACGGTACTTCTCGTTCATCAAATGCTTGAATGCTGACCACGGTAGTGCGTACGCATCGTCTTGTCCCACTTGCTCTAGATAGGTATTCCACCATGTTAACGCAGAACCTGTGAAGGTATGCGTAGCGTACTTCACTTTGTCCTCTTCAGTACACTTACTTATGGAAAACACCGATTCGACCTTCTCGGTCCACCGTTTCAATCGGATCGGTCCTTCGGTTCCATCAAATTCCAAAGGTTTGCAGGCAGTGAATTCTTTGTAGGTGCATCCTACACGATTTCCTGTACTGCTAGATCCAAGGTTATTGTTGGTATGTAGAGCAGCCTGTACTGCGGCTATGTTTGAAGCTAGAAAAGTACGGAATTCCTCTTCATTCATATTCACGGTGTGTCGAGTAGTCGGTGCCATTTCCTTCAAAATAGTCAAATGGAACAAGTTAATCATACAGAATATTAAGAGTAGTTAATAGTATTTCGTAGCATAATATGAACTCATTTATAAAAGCTTTTTCTTCATATTAGCGTTTTATAAGTTTAAATTCGGGTAGTACCTACCCGTTAAGTTCATACTTAGTAGCTAATATACAATTCAACTACTACAATTCTATATGAAAAACTGATTATAATAATATTTCGCGTTCAAACTTTTACACAATATTTTACAAACTTACAATACCGCTTATTTTACATATAGCATGAAATATAGCACACAATAAATTTGATACAAGATGGTTGTGAAGATAATTCTAGCTAGTACACAAGTCGTTCAGCAAAGGCAATAAAGACACGTAATTCATACGTCCAGAAACAAGTCATGCATTCTGGTTTTACTAGGATTACTTCCCATCCTTGGTCTTGTGGAACATAACCATTATGGCCATTGATAAGACAGCGTGTTGTAACATCGTCAAAGGGACGAGGGTTACGTAATGTCCAACAGTCCCGTAACAATCTAAAAACCTCATTTCTTACCCCAATTACCGACTCCGTCACTTGTGGGGACGTTTTGTTTAATAGTTGTAGCCCGATGTTCTTGTTTTCACTTTGGTGAGAAGTGAACATTACTAATCCGTAAGCATAACATGCTTCTTTATGTTGCATGTTAGCCGCTTTTTCTAAATCACGAAGTCCAATATTCGGATATATTGAGTCAAAATAATTTCTTAACCCATTGCGTAAAATAGCATTTGGGTTCCCCGCAATATATGCGTCAAAGTAAACACATCGTAACTTATGGATTTCCCAATGTGATATCCCCCATCTTTCGAACGAAAGCCTTTTATAAACCAAGGCATTCTTGGAACGTTCTTCGAATGTCTTACAAACTAATCTCGCCTTAAATAATTGTGCCGAAGAATTCTGACCGACTCTAGACAAGATTTCATCAATCATGTCTCCGGGTAGGTCTCTTAAAATATTGGGTTGTCTATCCATTTTGTGTTTTTATACTGTAAAATAGACAAGAGTTAGATTCATAAAAAAAATACTTATTAATACAAGCAATTTTTACATATATCATAAAGCATAAGCACACTATATTACATATATTACACCACACGAATACAACTATCTTATTCCGACTCGCTTGTTTCTTCTTTTTCGGTTTTGGTTTGTTTTGCCAAGTTTCTAGGGATATATGATGTTCCCCTAATACGAGCCATCGTTTTCCACATTGGTTTAGAAAAACCTGGTGGTTTAGAGGTTCCCGGGTCATTGTTACAACTTAAGGACTTCGGGGGTTGACGATACATATAAAGTTCATCGGGGTTGGAATTAGATTTCTCTATTTTTATGCCCTTTCCCTTATTATTTTCTTTTGCCTTTTTAAATTCAGTTGGGGTAATTTCTATAACATCATCGGAATTCTCGTCAGAATCCGATTCATCGGAGAATTGGTAATCCTCCCAATATTTTGCTTCCTTGGCGGAAACACCATTGACCATAATTAACCTTGGTCGGTTAGTTGAGGATTTTCTTTTACTTAACCGTTTTATTATTTCCCCTACCGGTTCTATTTCTTCATCCGGTTCCGATTCTTCTTCCGGTTCCGATTCTTCTTCCGGTTCCGACTCTTCTTCCGGTTCCTCTTCGGGAACTTGTGAATCAGTCCACGAATCATTCCAATTTACATTTGACTCTTCATTATTATTTGGTGAGTCAATGGGACTTGTTCTAGAGGTAGACATCTATCACATAATATCAAACGCGTTAAGAGATTAATATATCACATAATATTCACATGTTAAAAATATATAGTTTCCAACAAAATTTGTTAAGCAATCATTTTTCAAGTAAACACGGTCGAAGTCCAGACTCACTAATGCATCCTAACAAACTCGATAAGACACACTAATGCAAAATTCTGGTTCTCTAAGACCAACGCTCGGATACCAACTGAAATGTCCCGTTTTTATTGATTAAAAACGTTCCATATTAATTGATTTCGTTGCGAGGTTTTGACCTCTATATGAGACGTTTTTCAAAGACTGCATTCATTTTAAAACAAACCATAACCTTTATTTCATCAATAAAGGTTTAAAAAGCTTTACGTAGATTATCAAATAATGATAATCTAAAATATCCTGTTTACACACGACCATTACATAATGGTTTACAATACAAAGTATATACATATAACAATATATACATATATATCAAAGTATGTTCAAAATATATTTACAACACTTTTAATATATTTTGATGTTTTAAGTTTATTAAGTCAGCTGTCCTCGTTAGTAACCTATAACTAGTTGTCCACAGTTAGATGTACAGAAATAAATTGATAAATATTATCTTAAATCAATTCACGACCCAATGTATACGTATCTCAGTATTGATCACAACTCAAACTATATATATTTTGGAATCAACCTCAACCCTGTATAGCTAACTCCAACATTCACATATAGAGTGTCTATGGTTGTTCCGAAATATATATAGATGTGTCGACATGATAGGTCGAAACATTGTATACGTGTCTATGGTATCTCAAGATTACATAATATACAATACAAGTTGATTAAGTTATGGTTGGAATAGATTTGTTACCAATTTTCACGTAGCTAAAATGAGAAAAATTATCCAATCTTGTTTTACCCATAACTTCTTCATTTTAAATCCGTTTTGAGTGAATAAAATTGATATGGTTTCATATTGAACTCTATTTTATGAATCTATACATAAAAAGTATAGGTTTATAGTCGGAAAAATAAGTTACAAGTCGTTTTTGTAAAGGTAGTCATTTCAGTCGAAAGAACGACGTCTAGATGACCATTTTAGAAAACATACTTCCACTTTGAGTTTAACCATAATTTTTGGATATAGTTTCATGTTCATAATAACAATCATTTTCTTAGAATAACAACTTTTAAATCAAAGTTTATCATAGTTTTTAATTAACTAACCCAAAACAGCCCGCGGTGTTACTACGACGGCGTAAATCCGGTTTTACGGTGTTTTTCGTGTTTTCAGGTTTTAAATCATTAAGTTAGAATATCATATAGATATAGAACATGTGTTTAGTTGATTTTAAAAGTCAAGTTAGAAGGATTAACTTTTGTTTGCGAACAAGTTTAGAATTAACTAAACTATGTTCTAGTGATTACAAGTTTAAACCTTCGAATAAGATAGCTTTATATGTATGAATCGAATGATGTTATGAACATCATTACTACCTTAAGTTCCTTGGATAAATCTACTGGAAAAGAGAAAAATGGATCTAGCTTCAACGGATCCTTGGATGGCTCGAAGTTCTTGAAGCAGAATCATGACACGAAAACAAGTTCAAGTAAGATCATCACTTGAAATAAGATTGTTATAGTTATAGAAATTGAACCAAAGTCTGAATATGATTATTACCTTGTATTAGAATGATAACCTACTGTAAGAAACAAAGATTTCTTGAGTTTGGATGATCACCTTACAAGATTGGAAGTGAGCTAGCAAACTTGAAAGTATTCTTGATTTTATGTAACTAGAACTTGTAGAATATATGAAGAACACTTAGAACTTGAAGATAGAACTTGAGAGAGATCAATTAGATGAAAAAAATTGAAGAATGAAAGTGTTTGTAGGTGTTTTTGGTCGTTGGTGTATGGATTAGATATAAAGGATATGTAATTTTGTTTTCATATAAATAAGTCATGAATGATTACTCATATTTTTGTAATTTTGTGAGATATTTCATGCTAGTTGCCAAATGATGGTTCCCACATGTGTTAGGTGACTCAAATGGGCTGCTAAGAGCTGATCATTGGAGTGTATATACCAATAGTACATACATATAAAAGCTGTGTATTGTACGAGTACGAATACGGGTGCATACGAGTAGAATTGTTGATGAAACTGAACGAGGATGTAATTGTAAGCATTTTTGTTAAGTAGAAGTATTTTGATAAGTGTATTGAAGTCTTTCAAAAGTGTATAAATACATATTAAAACACTGCATGTATATACATTTTAACTGAGTCGTTAAGTCATCGTTAGTCGTTACATGTAAGTGTTGTTTTGAAACCTTTAGGTTAACGATCTTGTTAAATATTGTTAACCCAATGTTTATAATATCAAATGAGATTTTAAATTATTATATTATCATGATATTATCATGTATGAATATCTCTTAATATGATATATATACATTAAATGTCTTTACAACGATAATCGTTACATATATGTCTCGTTTAAAAATCATTAAGTTAGTAGTCTTTTTTTTACATATGTAGTTCATTGTTAATATACTTAATGATATGTTTACTTATCATAGTATCATGTTAACTATATATATATCCATATATATGTCATCATATAGTTTTTACAAGTTTTAACGTTCGTGAATCACCGGTCAACTTGGGTGGTCAATTGTCTATATGAAACATATTTCAATTAATCAAGTCTTAACAAATTTGATTGCTTAACATGTTGGAAACATTTAATCATGTAAATATCAATCTCAATTAATATATATAAACATGGAAAAGTTCGGGTCACTACAGTACCTACCCGTTAAATAAATTTCGTCCCGAAATTTTAAGCTGTTGAAGGTGTTGACGAATCTTCTAGAAATAGATGCGGGTATTTCTTCTTCATCTGATCTTCACGCTCCCAGGTGAACTCGGGTCCTCTACGAGCATTCCATCGAACCTTAACAATTGGTATCTTGTTTTGCTTAAGTCTTTTAACCTCACGATCCATTATTTCGACGGGTTCTTCGATGAATTGAAGTTTTTCATTGATTTGGATTTCATCTAACGGAATAGTGAGATCTTCTTTAGCAAAACATTTCTTCAAATTCGAGACGTGGAAAGTGTTATGTACAGCCGCGAGTTGTTGAGGTAACTCAAGTCGGTAAGCTACTAGTCCGACACGATCAATAATCTTGAATGGTCCAATATACCTTGGATTTAATTTCCCTCGTTTACCAAATCGAACAACGCCTTTCCAAGGTGCAACTTTAAGCATGACCATCTCTCCAATTTCAAATTCTATATCTTTTCTTTTAATGTCAGCGTAGCTCTTTTGTCGACTTTGGGCGGTTTTCAACCGTTGTTGAATTTGGATGATCTTCTCGGTAGTTTCTTGTATAATCTCCGGACCCGTAATCTGTCTATCCCCCACTTCACTCCAACAAATCGGAGACCTGCACTTTCTACCATAAAGTGCTTCAAAAGGCGCCATCTCAATGCTTGAATGGTAGCTGTTGTTGTAGGAAAATTCTGCTAACGGTAGATGTCGATCCCAACTGTTTTCGAAATCCATAACACATGCTCGTAGTATGTCTTCAAGCGTTTGTATCGTCCTTTCGCTCTGCCCATCAGTTTGTGGATGATAGGTAGTACTCATGTCTAGACGAGTTCCTAATGCTTGCTGTAATGTCTGCCAGAATCTTGAAATAAATCTGCCATCCCTATCAGAGATAATAGAGATTGGTATTCCATGTCTGGAGACGACTTCCTTCAAATACAGTCGTGCTAACTTCTTCATCTTGTCATCTTCTCTTATTGGCAGGAAATGTGCTGATTTGGTGAGACGATCAACTATTACCCAAATAGTATCAAAACCACTTGCAGTCCTTGGCAATTTAGCGATGAAATCCATGGTAATGTTTTTCCATTTCCATTCCGGGATTTCGGGTTGTTGAATTAGACTTGATGGTTTCTGATGCTCAGCTTTGACCTTAGAACACGTCAAACATTCTCCTACGTATTTAGCAACATCGGCTTTCATACCCGGCCACCAAAAATGTTTCTTGAGATCCTTGTACATCTTCCCCGTTCCAGGATGTATTGAGTATCTGGTTTTATGAGCTTCTCTAAGTACCATTTCTCTCATATCTCCAAATTTTGGTACCCAAATCCTTTCAGCCCTATACCGTGTTCCGTCTTCCCGAATATTAAGATGCTTCTCCGATCCTTTGGGTATTTCATCCTTTAAATTTCCCTCTTTTAGACTCCTTGTTGCGCTTCCTTTATTTGAGTAGTAAGGTTATTATGAATCATTATATTCATAGATTTTACTCGAATGGGTTCTCTGTCCTTCCTGCTCAAGGCATCGGCTACCACATTTGCCTTCCCAGGGTGGTAACGAATCTCAAAGTCGTAATCATTCAATAATTCAATCCACCTACGTTGCCTCATATTCAGTTGTTTCTGATTAAATATGTGTTGAAGACTTTTTTGGTTGGTATATATAATACTTTTGACCCCATATAAGTAGTGCCTCCAAGTCTTTAATGCAAAAACAACCGCGCCAAATTCCAAATCATGCGTCGTATAATTTTGTTCGTGAATCTTCAATTGTTGAGATGCATAAGCAATCACCTTCGTTCGTTGCATTAATACATAACCGAGACCTTGCTTTGATGCGTCACAATAAATCACAAAATCATCATTCCCTTCAGGCAATGACAATATAGGTGCCGTAGTTAGCTTTTTCTTCAATAACTGAAACGCTTTCTCTTGTTCATCATTCCATTTAAATTTCTTCCCTTTATGCGTTAATGCAGTCAAGGGTTTTGCTATTCTGGAAAAGTCTTGGATGAACCTTCTGTAGTAACCAGCTAGTCCTAAAAACTGGCGTATGTGTTTCGGAGTTTTCGGGGTTTCCCACTTTTCAACAGTTTCTATCTTTGCCGGATCCACCTTAATACCTTCTTTGTTCACTATGTGACCGAGGAATTGAACTTCTTCCAACCAAAATGCACACTTTGAAAACTTAGCGTACAATTCTTCCTTCCTCAATACTTCTAACACCTTTCTCAAATGTTCACCGCGTTCTTGGTCATTCTTTGAGTAAATAATTATGTCATCAATGAAAACAATGACAAATTTGTCAAGGTATGGTCCACACACTCGGTTCATAAGGTCCATGAACACAGCTGGTGCATTAGTTAAACCAAACGGCATGACCATAAACTCGTAATGACCGTAACGTGTTCTGAAAGCAGTCTTTGGAATATCATCGTCTTTCGCCCGCATTTGATGATACCCGGAACGTAAGTCAATCTTTGAATAAACAGACGAGCCTTGTAGTTGATCAAATAAGTCATCGATTCTCGGTAGTGGGTAGCGGTTCTTGATGGTAAGTTTGTTCAACTCTCGGTAGTCGATACACAACCTGAATGTACCATCTTTCTTCTTGACAAACAAAACAGGAGCTCCCCACGGTGATGTGCTTGGTCGAATGAAACCACGCTCTAAAAGTTCTTGTAATTGGCTTTGCAGTTCTTTCATCTCGCTGGGTGCGAGTTGAAATGTCCCGTTCTTATTGATTAAAAACGTTCCATATTAATTGATTTCGTTGCGAGGTTTTGACCTCTATATGAGACGTTTTTCAAAGACTGCATTCATTTTTAAAACAAACCATAACCTTTATTTCATAAATAAAGGTTTAAAAAGCTTTACGTAGATTATCAAATAATGATAATCTAAAATATCCTGTTTACACACGACCATTACATAATGGTTTACGATACAAATATGTTACATCGAAATTAGTTTCTTGAATGCAGTTTTTACACAATATCATACAAACATGGACTCCAAATCTTGTCCTTATTTTAGTATGCAACAGCGGAAGCTCTTAATATTCACCTGAGAATAAACATGCTTTAAACGTCAACAAAAATGTTGGTGAGTTATAGGTTTAACCTATATATATCAAATCGTAACAATAGACCACAAGATTTCATATTTCAATATACATCCCATACATAGAGATAAAAATCATTCATATGGTGAACACCTGGTAACCGACATTAACAAGATGCATATATAAGAATATCCCCAACATTCCGGGACACCCTTCGGATATGATATAAATTTCGAAGTACTAAAGCATCCGGTACTTTGGATGGGGTTTGTTAGTCCCAATAGATCTATCTTTAGGATTCGCGTCAATTAGGGTGTCTGTTCCCTAATTCTTAGATTACCAGACTTAATAAAAAGGGGCATATTCGATTTCGATAATTCAACCATAGAATGTAGTTTCACGTACTTGTGTCTATTTTGTAAATCATTTATAAAACCTGCATGTATTCTCATCCCAAAAATATTAGATTTTAAAAGTGGACTATAACTCACTTTCACAGATTTTTACTTCATCGGGAAGTAAGACTTGGCCACTGGTTGATTCACGAACCTATAACAATATATACATATATATCAAAGTATGTTCAAAATATATTTACAACACTTTTAATATATTTTGATGTTTTAAGTTTATTAAGTCAGCTGTCCTCGTTAGTAACCTATAACTAGTTGTCCACAGTTAGATGTACAGAAATAAATCGATAAATATTATCTTGAATCAATCCACGACCCAGTGTATACGTATCTCAGTATTGATCACAACTCAAACTATATATATTTTGGAATCAACCTCAACCCTGTATAGCTAACTCCAACATTCACATATAGAGTGTCTATGGTTGTTCCGAAATATATATAGATGTGTCGACATGATAGGTCGAAACATTGTATACGTGTCTATGGTATCTCAAGATTACATAATATACAATACAAGTTGATTAAGTTATAGTTGGAATAGATTTGTTACCAATTTTCACGTAGCTAAAATGAGAAAAATTATCCAATCTTGTTTTACCCATAACTTCTTCATTTTAAATCCGTTTTGAGTGAATCAAATTGCTATGGTTTCATATTGAACTCTATTTTATGAATCTAATCAGAAAAAGTATAGGTTTATAGTCGGAAAAATAAGTTACAAGTCGTTTTTGTAAAGGTAGTCATTTCAGTCGAAAGAACGACGTCTAGATGACCATTTTAGAAAACATACTTCCACTTTGAGTTTAATCATAATTTTTGGATATAGTTTCATGTTCATAATAAAAATCATTTTCTCAGAATAACAACTTTTAAATCAAAGTTTATCATAGTTTTTAATTAACTAACCCAAAACAGCCCGCGGTGTTACTACGACGGCGTAAATCCGGTTTTACGGTGTTTTTCGTGTTTCCAGGTTTTAAATCATTAAGTTAGCATATCATATAGATATAGAACATGTGTTTAGTTGATTTTAAAAGTCAAGTTAGAAGGATTAACTTTTGTTTGCGAACAAGTTTAGAATTAACTAAACTATGTTCTAGTGATTACAAGTTTAAACCTTCGAATAAGATAGATTTATATATATGAATCGAATGATGTTATGAACATCATTACTACCTTAAGTTCCTTGGATAAAACTACTGGAAAAGAGAAAAATGGATCTAGATTCAATGGATCCTTGGATGGCTCGAAGTTCTTGAAGCAGAATCATGACACGAAAACAAGTTCAAGTAAGATCATCACTTGAAATAAGATTGTTATAGTTATAGAAATTGAACCAAAGTTTGAATATGATTATTACCTTGTATTAGAATGATAACCTACTGTAAGAAACAAAGATTTCTTGAGGTTGGATGATCACCTTACAAGATTGGAAGTGAGCTAGCAAACTTGAAAGTATTCTTGATTTTATGTAACTAGAACTTGTAGAATTTATGAAGAACACTTAGAACTTGAAGATAGAACTTGAGAGAGATCAATTAGATGAAGAACATTGAAGAATGAAAGTGTTTGTAGGTGTTTTTGGTCGTTGGTGTATGGATTAGATATAAAGGATATGTAATTTTGTTTTCATGTAAATAAGTCATGAATGATTACTCATATTTTTGTAATTTTATGAGATATTTCATGCTAGTTGCCAAATGATGGTTCCCACATGTGTTAGGTGACTCACATGGGCTGCTAAGAGCTGATCATTGGAGTGTATATACCAATAGTACATACATCTAAAAGCTGTGTATTGTACGAGTACGAATACGGGTGCATACGAGTAGAATTGTTGATGAAACTGAACGAGGATGTAATTGTAAGCATTTTTGTTAAGTAGAAGTATTTTGATAAGTGTATTGAAGTCTTTCAAAAGTGTATAAATACATATTAAAACACTACATGTATATACATTTTAACTGAGTCGTTAAGTCATCGTTAGTCGTTACATGTAAGTGTTGTTTTGAAACCTTTAGGTTAACGATCTTGTTAAATGTTGTTAACCCAATGTTTATAATATCAAATGAGATTTTAAATTATTATATTATCATGATATTATCATGTATGAATATCTCTTAATATGATATATATACATTAAATGTCTTTACAACGATAATCGTTACATATATGTCTCGTTTAAAAATCATTAAGTTAGTAGTCTTGTTTTTACATATGTAGTTCATTGTTAATATACTTAATGATATGTTTACTTATCATAGTATCATGTTAACTATATATATATCCATATATATGTCATCATATAGTTTTTACAAGTTTTAACGTTCGTGAATCACCGGTCAACTTGGGTGGTCAATTGTCTATATGAAACATATTTCAATTAATCAAGTCTTAAAAAGTTTGATTGCTTAACATGTTGGAAACATTTAATCATGTAAATATCAATCTCAATTAATATATATAAACATGGAAAAGTTCGGGTCACTACACGAGTCTGTAAGGAGCACGAGCTATTGGTGCAGCTCCTGGTACAAGATCTATTTGAAATTCAATGGATCGATGTGGGGGTAATCCCGGTAATTCTTTCAGAAATACATCGGGAAATTCTTTTGCAATGGGAACATCATTGATGCTCTTTTCTTCAGTTTGTACTTTCTCGACGTGTGCTAGAATAGCATAGCAACCTTTTCTTATTAGTTTTTGTGCCTTCAAATTACTAATAAGATGTAGCTTCGTGTTGCCCTTTTCTCCGTACACCATTAAGGGTTTTCCTTTTTCTCGTATAATGCGAATTGCATTTTTGTAACAAACGATCTCTGCTTTCGCTTCTTTCAACCAGTCCATACCGATTATCACATCAAAACTCCCTAACTCTACTGGTATCAAATCAATCTTAAATGTTTCGCTAACCAGTTTAATTTCTCGATTCCGACATATATTATCTTCTAAAATTAATTTACCATTTGCTAATTCGAGTAAAAATTTACTATCCAACGGCGTCAATGGACAACTTAATTTAGCACAAAAATCTCTACTCATATAGCTTCTATCCGCACCCGAATCAAATAAAACGTAAGCAGATTTATTGTCAATAAGAAACGTACCCGTAACAAGCTCCGGGTCTTCCTGTGCCTCTGCCGCATTAATATTGAAAACTCTTCCGCGGCCTTGTCCATTCGTGTTCTCCTGGTTCGGGCAATTTCTAATAATGTGGCCCGGTTTTCCACATTTATAACAAACTACATTGGCATAACTTGCTCCGACACTACTTGCTCCGCCATTACTCGTTCTGACACCATTTGTTCCTTTCGTTCTATTAACCCTCGTCCGTAGACCTCACACTTCGCCGCGCTATGACCATTTCTTTTACACTTGTTGCAAAATTTGGTGCAGAACCCCGAGTGATACTTTTCACACCTTTGGCATAGCTGCTTCTGATTGTTGTTGTTGTTGCGGTTATAATTGTTGTTGGGATGATTGTTGTAGTTGCTGTTGTTGTTGTTGTTGTTGTTGTTGTTGTTGTTGTTGTTGTTGTTGTTGTTGTTATTGTTGGGCCGTTTGTTGTAGTTGCGATTGATGTTGCGATTGTTGGGATAATTGTTGCGATTATTGTTGTAATTGCTGTTGTTGTTGTATTGGTGATTCTTATCACCGTTTTCCTCCCACTTTCTTTTGACTTGCTTCACATTGGCCTCTTCAGCAGTCTGTTCTTTAATTCTTTCTTCAATCTGGTTCACTAGTTTGTGAGCCATTCTACATGCCTGTTGTATGGAGGCGGGCTCGTGTGAACTTATATCTTCTTGGATTCTTTCCGGTAATCCTTTCACAAACGCGTCGATCTTCTCTTCCTCATCTTCGAATGCTCCCGGACACAATAGGCACAATTCTGTGAATCGTCTTTCGTACGTGGTAATATCAAATCCTTGGGTTCGTAACCCTCTAAGTTCTGTCTTGAGCTTATTGACCTCGGTTCTGGGACGGTACTTCTCGTTCATCAAATGCTTGAATGCTGACCACGGTAGTGCGTACGCATCGTCTTGTCCCACTTGCTCTAGATAGGTATTCCACCATGTTAACGCAGAACCTGTGAAGGTATGCGTAGCGTACTTCACTTTGTCCTCTTCAGTACACTTACTTATGGCAAACACCGATTCGACCTTCTCGGTCCACCGTTTCAATCGGATCGGTCCTTCGGTTCCATCAAATTCCAAAGGTTTGCAGGCAGTGAATTCTTTGTAGGTGCATCCTACACGATTTCCTGTACTGCTAGATCCAAGGTTATTGTTGGTATGTAGCGCAGCCTGTACTGCGGCTATGTTTGAAGCTAGAAAAGTACGGAATTCCTCTTCATTCATATTCACGGTGTGTCGAGTAGTCGGTGCCATTTCCTTCAAAATAGTCAAATGGAACAAGTTAATCATACAGAATATTAAGAGTAGTTAATAGTATTTCGTAGCATAATATGAACTCATTTATAAAAGCTTTTTCTTCATATTAGCGTTTTATAAGTTTAAATTCGGGTAGTACCTACCCGTTAAGTTCATACTTAGTAGCTAATATACAATTCAAATACTACAATTCTATATGAAAAACTGATTATAATAATATTTCGCGTTCAAACTTTTACACAATATTTTACAAACTTACAATACCGCTTATTTTACATATAGCATGAAATATAGCACACAATAAATTTGATACAAGATGGTTGTGAAGATAATTCTAGCTAGTAGACAAGTCATTCAGCAAAGGCAATAAAGACACGTAATTCATACGTCCAGAAACAAGTCATGCATTCTGGTTTTACTAGGATTACTTCCCATCCTTGGTCTTGTGGAACATAACCATTATGGCCGTTGATAAGACAGCGTGTTGTAACGTCGTCAAAGGGACGAGGGTTACGTAATGTCCAACAGTCCCGTAACAATCTAAAAACCTCATTTCTTACCCCAATTACCGACTCCGTCACTTGTGGGAACGTTTTGTTTAATAGTTGTAGCCCGATGTTCTTGTTCTCACTTTGGTGAGAAGCGAACATTACTAATCCGTAAGCATAACATGCTTCTTTATGTTGCATGTTAGCCGCTTTTTCTAAATCACGAAGTCCAATATTCGGATATATTGAGTCAAAATAATTTCTTAACCCATTGCGTAAAATAGCATTTGGGTTCCCCGCAATATATGCGTCAAAGTAAATACATCGTAACTTATGGATTTCCCAATGTGATATCCCCCATCTTTCGAACGAAAGCCTTTTATAAACCAAGGCATTCTTGGAACGTTCTTCGAATGTCTTACAAACTAATCTCGCCTTAAATAGTTGTGCCGAAGAATTCTGACCGACTCTAGACAAGATTTCATCAATCATGTCTCCGGGTAGGTCTCTTAAAATATTGGGTTGTCTATCCATTTTGTGTTTTTATACTGTAAAATAGACAAGAGTTAGATTCATAAAAAAAATACTTATTAATACAAGCAATTTTTACATATATCATAAAGCATAAGCACACTATATTACATATATTACACCACACGAATACAACTATCTTATTCCGACTCGCTTGTTTCTTCTTTTTCGGTTTTGGTTTGTTTTGCCAAGTTTCTAGGGATATATGATGTTCCCCTAATACGAGCCATCGTTTTCCACATTGGTTTAGAAAAACCTGGTGGTTTAGAGGTTCCCGGGTCATTGTTACAACTTAAGGACTTCGGGGGTTGACGATACATATAAAGTTCATCGGGGTTGGAATTAGATTTCTCTATTTTTATGCCCTTTCCCTTATTATTTTCTTTTGCCTTTTTAAATTCAGTTGGGGTAATTTCTATAACATCATCGGAATTCTCGTCAGAATCCGATTCATCGGAGAATTGGTAATCCTCCCAATATTTTGCTTCCTTGGCGGAAACACCATTGACCATAATTAACCTTGGTCGGTTAGTTGAGGATTTTCTTTTACTTAACCGTTTTATTATTTCCCCCACCGGTTCTATTTCTTCATCCGGTTTCGATTCTTCTTCCGGTTCCGATTCTTCTTCCGGTTCCGACTCTTCTTCCGGTTCCTCTTCGGGAACTTGTGAATCAGTCCACGAATCATTCCAATTTACATTTGACTCTTCATTATTATTAGGTGAGTCAATGGGACTTGTTCTAGAGGTAGACATCTATCACATAATATCAAACGCGTTAAGAGATTAATATATCACATAATATTCACATGTTAAAAATATATAGTTTCCAACAAAATTTGTTAAGCAATCATTTTTCAAGTAAACACGGTCGAAGTCCAGACTCACTAATGCATCCTAACAAACTCGATAAGACACACTAATGCAAAATTCTGGTTCTCTAAGACCAACACTCGGATACCAACTGAAATGTCCCGTTTTTATTGATTAAAAACGTTCCATATTAATTGATTTCGTTGCGAGGTTTTGAACTCTATATGAGACGTTTTTCAAAGACTGCATTCATTTTAAAATAAACCATATTAATTGATTTCGTCGCAAACAGTAGTACCGCAGGCTGTTTTGGGTTTGATAATTAAAAACTATGATAAACTTTGATTTAAAAGTTGTTCTTCTGGGAAAATGATTTTTCTTATGAACATAAAACTATATCCAAAAATCATGGTTAAACTCAAAGTGGAAGTATGTTTTTCAAAATGGTCATCAAGACGTCGTTCTTTCGACTGAAATGACTACCTCTTACAAAAATGACTTGTAACTTATATTTTTGACTATAAACCTATACTTTTTCTGTTTAGATTCATAAAATAGAATTCAATATGAAACCATAGCAATTTGATTTACTCAAAACGGATTTAAAACGAAGAAGTTATGGGTAAAACAAGATTGAATAATTTTGCTTGTTGTAGCTACGTGAAAATTGGTAACAAATCTATATCAATCATATCCTAGCTAACTTATATTGTATTATACATGTATTCTAATATATTATGTAATCTTGGGATACCATAGACACGTATGTAAATGTTTTGACATATCATATCGACTCATGTATATATATTATTTGGAACAACCATAGACACTCTATATGCAGTAATGTTGGAGTTAGCTATACAGGGTTGAGGTTGATTCCAAAAATATATATACTTTGAGTTGTGATCTAGCCTGAGACGTATATACACTGGGTCGTGGATTGATTCAAGATAATATATATCAATTTATTTCTGTAAATCTAACTGTGGACAACTAGTTGTAGGTTACTAACGAGGACAGCTGACTTAATACACTAAA
Source organism: Rutidosis leptorrhynchoides (assembly GCF_046630445.1). NCBI lineage: Eukaryota > Viridiplantae > Streptophyta > Magnoliopsida > Asterales > Asteraceae > Rutidosis > Rutidosis leptorrhynchoides. Next base: position 12,940,705 of record NC_092339.1, read on the forward strand.
ATCATTAAAACGTAATAAAAAGTGTTGTGAATATATTTCGATCATACTTTGATATATACGTACATATTTGTTATAGGTTCGTGAATCGACCAGTGGCCAAGTCTTACTTCCCGACGAAGTAAAAATCTGTGAAAGTGAGTTATAATCCCATTTTTAAAATCTAATATTTTTGGGATGAGAATACATGCAGTTTTATAAATGTTTTACAAAATAGACATAAGTATGCGAAACTACATTCTATGGTTGGATTATTAAACTGAATATCGCCCTTCAAGTCTGGTAGCCTAAGAATTAGGGAAATGGCCTCTAATTGATGCGAATCCTAAAGATAGATCTATTGGGCTTAACAACCCCCATTCAGGTTATGGATGGTTTAGTACTTCGAGATTATTATACAGATGAGAGGTTCTGTTTTAGGGATATTCTATGCATTAAGTTAACGTCGGTTACCTGGTGTTCAACATATGAATGATTTTTATGCACTTGCGAGTGTAATGATATTTATGAAAAATGAGAAATCTTGTGGTCTATTATTATGATTTGATAATATATAGGTTAAACCTATAACTCACCAACATTTTTGTTGGCGTTTTAAGCATGTTTATTCCCAGGTGATTATTAAGAGCTTCCGCTGTTGCATACTAAAATAAGGACACGATTTGGAGTCCATGCTTGTATGATATTATGTAAAAACTGCATTCAAGAAACTTACTTTGATGTAATATATTTTTATTGTAAACCATTATGTAATTGTCGTGTGTAAACGGTATATTTTAGATTATCATTATTTGATAATCTACGTAATGCTTTTTAAACCATTATCGATAAAATAAAGGTTATGGTTGTTATAAAAATGAATGCAGTTTTTGAAAAACGTCTCATATAGAGGTCAAAACCTCGCGACGAAATCAATTAATATGGAACATTTATAATTAATATGAACGGGACATTTCAGTTGGTATCCGTGCATTGGTCTTAGAGAACCAGAAAATTTTCATTAGTGTTGCTTATCGAGTTTGTTAGGATGCATTAGTGAGTCTGGACTTCGACCGCGTTTTCTTTAAAAATGATTGCTTAACATTTTTGTTAGAAACTATATATTATTAACATGTAAATATTATGTGATATATTAATCTCTTAACGTGTTTGATATTGTGTGATAGATGTCTACCTCTAGCACGAATCCCATTGACTCACCTAATAATAATGAAGAGTCGAATATATATTGGGAAGATTCACAAATTCCCGAAGAACCGGAAGAAGAATAAGAACCGGAAGAAGAGGAACCAGAAGAAGAGGAACCGGAAGAAGAAGAGGTTCCGGAGGGGGAAATATTAGGAACCACAGAAAAAAGGTCAAATAAAAGAAAATCCTCAACCAATGGACCAAAGTTAATAATGGTCAATGGTGTTTCCGCTAAGGAAGCAAAATATTGGGAAGATTACCAATTCTCCAATGAATCGGATCCCGATGAGGATTCCGATGATGTTATAGAAATAACCCCGACCCAATTTAATGAGACAAAAGAAAATAATAAGGGAAAAGGTATAAAAATAGAGAAACCTGATTCCAACCCTGATGAACTTTATATGTATCGGCAACATCCGTATTTCCTAAATTGTAACAATAACCCGGGAACCTCTAAACCACCAGGTTTTTCTAAACCATTGTGGAAAACGACAGCTCGTATTAGGGGAGCACCATATATCCCTAGAAAATTAGCGAAACGAACTAAGTCCGAAGAAGAAGAAACAAGCGAGTCGGAATAAAGGGTTATAATCATGCGGTGTAATATATGTAATATAAGTGTGCTTGTACTTTTATGTTGTATGTAAAACAAAAATTTGCTTGTATTATTTGATAATTATCTTTTACAAATCTAATCCTCATCCGTTTTACAGTATAAAAACACAATGGACGTTAAGGATAGACAACCAAAAATTTTAGAAGACCTACCCGGGGACATGATTGATGAAATCTTGTCTAAAGTTGGTCAGAATTCGTCGGCACAATTATTTACGGCGAAATTAGTTTGTAGAACATTTGATGAAAATTTCAAGAATGCCTTAGTTTATAAAAGGCTTTCCTTTGAAAGTTGGGGTATATCACATTGGGGAGACCGTAAGCTACGTCGTGTTTTCTTTAAAGTATTAAATGCGGAGAACCCAAGTGCAATTTTACGTTACGGATTAAGAACCTATTTTGACTCAACTTATCTCAACATAGGACTTCGTGAATTAGAAAGGGCTTCTAACATGCAACATAAAGAAGCATGTTATACTTATGGGTTAGTGATGTTCGCTTCTCACTAAAGTGAGAAAAAGAACATCGGATTACAACTATTAAACAAAACATTCCCACAAGTAACGGACTCAGTAGTTGGGGTGAGAAACAAGGTTTTTAGATTGTTACGGGGCTGTTGGGCATTACGAAACCCTCGTCCCTTTGATGATGTTACAACATGCTGTCTTATCAATAGCCACAACGGTTATGTTCCACAAAACCAAGGATGGGAAGTAGTCTTAGTAAAACCAGAATGCATGATTTGTTTCTGGACTTATGAACTACGTGTCTTTATTGCCTTTGTTGAACGACTTGCGTATTAACTAGGATTATCATCGAAACTGCTTTGTATCAATGTTATTGTGTGCTATATTTTATACTATATAGCGGTATTGTAAGTTTGTAAAATATTGTGTAATAGTTTGAACGCGAAATATTATTATAATCAGTTTTTCATATAGAATTGTAGTGGTTGAATTGTATAGTAGCTACTAAGTATGAACTTAACGGGTAGGTACTACCCGAATGGAAAAAAAAACTATAAAACGCTAATATGAAGAAAAAGCTTTTATAAATAAGTTAATATTATGCTACGAAATACTATTGACTACTCTTGATATTCTATATGATTAACTAAATTCTTTTGGCTATTTTTGAAGGAAATGGCACCAACTACTCGACACACCCTGAATATGAGCGAGGAAGAATTCCGTGCTTTCCTTGCAGCAAACATAGCCGCAGTACATGCTACGATGCAAAATAACAATAACTCTGAATCCAGCAATGGAACTAACGCCACGAGAACTCGTGTAGGATGCTCCTACAAAGAATTCACTATCTGTAAACCTTTGGAATTCGATGGAACCGAGGGTCCAATTGGATTAAAACGGTGGACTGAGAAGGTTGAATCGGTGTTTGCCATAACTAAGTGCACTGAAGAAGACAAAGTAAAGTACGCTACGCATACTTTCACGGGTACTGCGTTAACATGGTGGAACACTTATCTAGAACAGGTGGGACAAGATGCTGCTTACGCACTACCGTGGTCAGCATTCAAACACTTAATGAACGAGCAGTACCGTCCCAGAAACGAGGTCAATAAGCTCAAGGTATAGCTTAGAGGGTTACGAACACAAGGGTTTGATATTACCACGTACGAACGACGATTCACAGAGTTGTGCCTATTGTGTCTGGGAGCGTTCGAAGATGAAGAAGAGAAAATCGACGCATTTTTAAAAGGGTTACCGGAAAGGATCCAAGAGGATATAAGTTCACACGAGCCCGCCTCCATACAAAAGGTAAGTCGAATGGCTCATAAACTTATAAATCAAATTGAGGAAAGGATTAAAGAACAGGCGGCCGAAGAAACCAATACGAAACAAGTCAAGAGGAAATGGGAAGAAACCAGTGGCAAGGGTCACAATTTCAATAATCAACCCAACAATCACAACTACAATCGCACCAATTTTCGCAACAACAAACGCAACAACAACAACCACCCCAGCAACAACTACAACAACCGTTTCAATAATAATAACAACCGCAACAACAACAATCCAAACAATAACAACAAGAGGCAGAAATTCTTCCAGAGATGTGAAGGATACCATCCAACTGGGCTCTGTACAGCAGTGTGTACTAAGTGTAATAGAAAGGGCCATGGTGTGACAAAGTACGAAATCTACGGATCAATGGCTAAGGGAACAAATAATGCCGGAACAAGTTATGCCGACATTACCTGTTTCGGATGCGGGAAGAAGGGCCATTACAAAAATATGTGTCCAAATTAGGGGGATAATAATGGCCAAGGCCGAGGAAGAGTCTTCACCATTAATGCGGTTGAAGCGCAGGAAGACCCGAAGCTTGTTACGGGTACGTTTCTTATTGACAATACATCTGCTTATGTTTTATTTGATTCGGGTGCGGATAGAAGCTATATGAGTTTGACACCTTTGGATAATAAGTTTATACTAGAATTAGCAAACGGTAAATTAATTGCAGCAGATAATATATGTCGGAATCGAGAAATTAAACTGGGTAGCGAAAAGTTTAAGATTGATTTGATACCAGTAGAGTTAGGGAGTTTTGATGTGATAATGAGTATGGACTGGTTGAAAGAGGTGAAAGCAGAGATCGTATGTTACAAAAATGCAATTCGCATTGTACGAGATGAAGGAAAACCCTTAATGGTGTACGGAGAAAAGAGCAAAGCGAAGCTAAATCTTATTAGTAATTTGAAGGCGCAAAAGCTAATAAGAAAGGGTTGCTATGCTGTTCTAGCACACGACGAGAAAGTACAAACTGAAGAAAAGAGCATCAATGATGTTCCCGTCGCAAAAGAATTTCCCGATGTATTTCCGAAAGAATTACCGGGATTACCTCCACACCGATCCGTTGAATTTCAAATAGATCTTGTACCGGGAGCAGCACCAATAGCTCGTGCTCCATACAGACTCGCACCCAGTGAAATGAAGGAACTTCAAAGCCAATTACAAGAACTTCTAGAGCATGGTTTCATATGACCAAGTACATTACCATGGGGAGCTCCTGTTTTGTTTGTCAAAAAGAAGGATGGTACATTCAGGTTGTGTATTGACTACCGAGAGTTGAACAAACTTACCATCAAGAATCGTTGCCCACTATCGACAATCGACGACTTACTTGATCAACTACAAGGCTCGTCGGTTTATTCGAAGTTCGATTTACGTTCCGGATATCATCAAATGCGGGTAAAGGAGGATGATATTTCGAAGACTGCTTTCAGGACGCGATACGGTCATTACGAGTTTATGGTTATGCCGTTTGGTTTGACTAACGCACCAGCTATGTTCATGGACCTCATGAACAGAATGTGTGGACCATATCTCGACAAGTTTGTCATTGTCTTCATCGATGACATACTTATTTACTCAAAGAATGATCAAGAGCATGAAGAACATTTGAGGAAAGTACTGGAATTATTGAGGAAAGAAAAACTGTACACTAAGTTTTCAAAGTGTGCATTTTGGTTGAAAGAAGTTCAATTCCTCGGACATGTTGTGAGCAAAGAAAGTATTTGTAGCGACCCGACAAAATTGTCATTTGACGGCGCCGACTACTTAGGTCCCGTTGCGTGGTCATAAGTCTTTAAAATAACGTTTGACCAAAATATGTCGCATTCATTGCAAAAGTAAAGAGTGTTCCCTAGTTTACAAGAATTGTTCATCCAAAAGTTACGTTACAAAGTTATAAGTACAAATGAAACCTATGCGACACAATTTAAAAGTAGCCAAAAGATGCTCCATGTATGCATAAATACTCGACATCCAAAGCAAGTATCAAAATAATGAGCGGAAGCATGTAACACATATCGTTCAAAGACCTGAGAAAAACATAGAAATCTGTCCACGAAAACGTTGGTGAAATCATAGGTTTAAGTAAGTAAGTGAGTAAATAAGTAGATTGAACCACAAGATTTGCAACATCGAATTAATAGTTAACCATTCCAAAAGTTGTTTCACGAGCACCCAATTATCAATGCTTAACATTTCTCCCATTGAACCCCATCACTTAGTGCTAGAACATACACTGTTTCTCGAAAATATATTTCATTCGTAAACGGTAGCGAACCGTTTGAATGAGGGTTTGTCAAACCCATATGGATCCATACAACATAAGTTCTCGCTTACACCCGGCAAGTGTAACTAATGATAATCGAATTGAGGATTTTGTTCTAAACTCGTATGTAGAATGTTTGTTTTCCTGTACTTGTGTTCACTTAGTAAAGAAATATTTATGTTTTCTCATCCCAAATGTAAGTTCAAAAAGAGTAAAAGTGGGACTATGATCTCAGCTTGAGTGCACGAGTAGTAAAGTACTTCAACAAGTAAACGTGTGCAAAGAACAATGCTAGTCTTGACCTAAACAATAGGTTGTATCAATAACGGTAAACACGATAGGTCAAAGATGTTCAATTAGTCCTATGGCTCGTTAAGACTCGATCATAATAGCATGTGAATCAAATTGTCATGTTTCATGCAAGGTACAAGTATAAAAACATGTTAGAACGATTGCACAATTATTTGGTTAAGTTTGATTAAAAGTCAACTTGGTCGGGTCAAAGTCAACGGAAAAGTCAACGGGGTCGGGTTGGGTATCCGACAATTTTTCTAAGTTATATAATCATATATGAGCATGTTGGCCAAGTTTCATGTTAATCGGAGGTCCGTAGCATAGCAAACATTTTTATGTCAAATGACCAAAGCAAACAGCCAGTTTTAGTGTATCAGGACGGTGTCCCAAAATCAGGACGGTGTCCCAGTATGAAGAGTGGGATGGCGTCCCAAAATCAGGATGGTGTCCTGATATGAAGAGTGGGACGGCGTCCAAGAGGGTGGGACGGCGTCCCAAATGGCTTACAGGTGCTGTTTGCTGAATTACACAAGTGCACGACCCAAACTTCAAATAATCATAACTTATGATCCGCAAACAATTAGAACATGTATTTTATATCACCGGAAAGCTCTTTCGACAAGGAACACAACTAGATACATTAACTAAATCAAATTTATCATTTAAGACAACAATAACCTCGTTGAATGTTCGTTAAACGTCCAAAATCAAAGTTTCAAGTTCATCAAGATGCATTTCAAGTTCCGGGAATCCAATTTACATGTATGATATGCCGTTTTGAAGGTAATGAAACATGTAATACAACTAAACACTTATCAATAACATTAACAAGTATTCAACGCATCAAAAGTTCGTTTTAAAGCTATCAAACCCTAACCAAAAGTTCACAAAATCAATAATCGCGTTTATGAAGTTTCTTTAATCAATCTATACATCAAAATGAAGCTAATGATACTAGTAACACTTTTAAAACATGCACATTAACAATCTAATAACATTTGATCATCCAAAATCAAGGATTTAGCAAGTAATTTTCATAATGAACTAGTTACACCAAAAACAACAAATCGAGCATACAAATTACATACACGACATCACAATGAGCCATAGACACTAATTAACATACTTTTAAGTCAAGAACACAAATTTAAAGAAAACTGGTGTTTTAGAAATGTTACCAAAACGAGATGAAGTTGGTACCAAAATGAAGAGGATGAAGAGAGGATCACGAATATGTAATTTATTTTGTTGTAAGCCTCCTAGGTCGAATTTAGATGATGATTGAATGAATTTGGTAAATGTGTGTGTGTTCTTGCTAGAGAGAAAGAGAGAGAGAGGGAGATGGTTGAATGGTGGTGATTGGGGTGGACTAGTTGACCTAGTCAACTAGTTTGCCCCGTGTCAATTTTAGTCCCTCGAGTTTGTAGTCGGGTGCGGGAATTACCTAAACGGAATATTTTAAAACGCGTATTAACGGAGGATGTTAAAATCCAATAACGGAAAAATATTAAGAATGTTAGCTAACGGAGGATACGAATTTAGTTACGAAGGATATTTTTTTTAAAAAAAGACGGGCGTTAAAATAATTTAACGGAAAAATGCGGGATGTTACATTACCCACACCTTAAAAGAAATTTCGTCCCGAAATTTAGTTGGAAGTAATAGTCGATGTCTCTTCCTTGAGACCTTGCATTGTCAATGCTATGAATAAGTGAAGATACGTCCTTGGGCATTCCCACGAATTTGGACAGTCGGGGTTTTATGTTGTATTAAGGCTTGGTTTTACGATCCATAATTTCAACCGGTCTTTCTACGAAGAGGAGTTGTCATCAATAGTAAGTTTATCTAGAAGGATAGCACGTTCCTGTTCCGCAGGACACGTATCTAAGTTTGTTACATGGAACGTAAGGTAAACGGAAACTTAATTGAGTCGGAGGTTCTAAACGGTAGGAAGCGGTTCCAAGACGCCCCAAGATTTCAAAAGGATCAATATTGTGGATATAAATTTCCTCGATTTCCCGAAACGGATTACACCTTTCCAAGGTGTGGTTTTCAATATTACACGGTTACTGACTTTAAATTTGAGAGATTTTCATCTAACATTGGTATAACTCCTTTGGCGACCACGGGCCGTCTTGAGCCCTTCTCGGACTTGAACTATCTCAAAGGTTGTTTCTTGAATGATTTCGGATCTGATGATTTTCTTGTCACCTACTTCGGTCCAACGAATAGGAGAACAACATTTGTGGTTATATAAAGTTTCGAAAAGTGCGCGTTAACACGTGAGTGGTAACTACTGTTGTAAGAGGGATCAACTAAAGGCGACAATACAAGTTTGTAACATGTCTTTCCAAGATGTAAATTGTTCGTTTGCTTAGCTCGTCTGTTTGTGGAAGATACGCAGTACTCACGTCTAAAAATGTTCCGAAGGCTTCTTGTAAACAAGATGTGTAACGAGTATTTTCGATCCGGGATAATTGACAATGATACACCGTGTTGGAATATAATTTCTTAAGATATGCTTGGACAAGTTAGTTAGGGTTCGAAAGCGTTTGTTGGAACAGGTTTCTTGTCGGCTACTGAAAAATGCTCTTAAGGGCTAGTCACCCTCGTGGCGAATACTAGTAACACGTGAAGAGTCTCTCTCTCCATTGAGAAATTATATAAAAAGGTTTCCGTATACGGAAGTACGAGCGAAAAGATAGGAGTGAAATGAGAACTTAGAATAGGATGAGTTCACATTTTGAGGTAGCCATATCGCGCATCTAGTGGCCAAATGTTGAGACTTGGTGGGAAACGAGATAGTACACGTAGTTGTATAGCTCGGGGTTGAGTAGTAGTTGGCCGTATAACAGAAGCACAAGGACGTTAAGTCAAAGAAGAAAGGGGTATCCTTGGATTGTGTGTTATCTTTGGTCTCAGTAATATCAGACGGTAATAGTGAAATAGCAGAGCTATGTATCGTGGTACGCGATGACGAGAAGATTGATCGGATCCATAAATAAGTATTCAAATTCTCTGTGTAAAATAACGAATTTCAGCTTCCATGATTTCGAGTCGAGAGGGGTTGCCTTTCAGGCGTTCACGTAGAAGTATTTCTATATTTGAGTTCCATTTTGTGCCACACGAATTTATCTAGTAAGGTTGGTGTGAAAAATCACGTTCAAAGTCCGGACACGGAAAATATTTAATTTTTTTTTCCTTAGTACTTTAACGAGGTTAGAGGACGAGCGATACGGGAAAAATCGGAAATTAATCTTTGGTAATAATCGCGAGATCCAAAATTTTACGAATACAAGTGATGTGGTAGCGTGAGGGTACGAAATAGTATTATATTTTTAATACGGAATGCTACAAAATTTAACAAGTTTTAATTAAATATTTACAAAATGGATATACCAAAACCTTGCTACAACACAATAGGCAGTGTACCTAGTCGCGGAGTAGTATAGTTTTTAGTAAGTCCGGTTCGTTCCACAGGGAGACGGGCTTATGAAACACTTATTTTTATATAACAATATATAAATATAAATATAAAAATGGGGGTTTTACCGTTTAATGACCGGTTTGTCGATTTTATATTTTAAAGTCACAATTAAAAGCTAATGCAAAATATTAAAAATAACTAAAAACTTAATTTAAAGAGTAAAGTAAATGACGATAATTAAAATGACAGAAATTAAAGTGCGAAAATTAAAAGTGCAATTAAATATGAAATAAAAGAATTATGCTTATTTAAACTTCCGTAATCATGATGTTTGACGTGTTGATTTTAGTTTTATGCCCATGGGTTAATTGTCCTTTGTCCTGGATTATTTAATATGTCCGTCTGGTTTTTGTCCATAACAGTCCATCAGTCATAAATATAAAGTGCGAGTGTCCTCGTCAAATTATTATTATACCCGAAGTTAAATATTCCAACTAATTGGGGATTCGAATTGTAACAAGGTTTTAATACTTTGTTAACAATTACACCAATTACCCTTGAATGTAATTTCACCCCTGTTTTAATTATTCTAGTGGCTATTAATCCATTCCCGTGTCCGGTTAAATGAACGATTATTCGTACATATAAATACCCCGCCCATCGTGTCCGATTGAGTGTATATGGTAATTTATAGGGACGCCCAATTGTAAATCTTTATATTAACATTAACAAACTTTCATTTAGTTAAACAAATATAAAGCCCATTAATAGCCCATAGTCTAATTTCCACAAGTGTCGTTCTTTTGTCCAAACCCCAATTAAGGTACAAAGCCCAATAACCCCGTCTTTAATATTTAGTCCAACATCATGATTACTTTGGCTCAAATAAGCATAATAATAACTTAAGTACGAGACATTAATTTAAAAAGAAGAACATAGCTTACATTGATTATTTATCGCGTAGTGTTACACGGACAGAGCTCCGACTTTAAAACCCGTAAAATAACCTTTACATAACCCGAACTAATCTAATATAAAACTACACTATACTATATATATTATATATATATTTATTTATTACAGAGTATTATTATTATTATGTGTGTGGTGTGTGTAAAAACGAACGAAAACTGGCAAATTTATAGACCAGGCCTGATTCTGATCCTCATGCGACTCGCATGGGTTTATGCCTATTTGCCATGCGACTCGCATGGCCACGCTGGACAGCTCACATATCTTTTGTCTTCTTGTTCGTCGACATATTTATTAAATATATATAAAATATAAATAATTTTAATAATTATTTATATATTATATTATATTTATGTGCATAGTAGACTAGATATTTTTGGTCCATTGCGTCGGGCGTTTCTTCTTGGCTCGGGTCCCGGTTCCGGATTTTCGGACGTCTTCGCGTATTATTTTATATCGTGTACTTTGCGTTCCGTAACTTGTACTCTTGTTATTTTTAGACGTCCTTCATAAATATTTTGAACCTTTTTGATTGAATCTTGTACATTTGAGCATTTTGGACCTTTTTGTCTTCAAATCTTCGTTTACGCCTTTTGTCTTCGCACTTATTAAATATAAACGAATATTACTTGAATATGGAACAATTACAACTAAAATCTTGTCTTTCTTTGTAGTGACCCGAACTTTTCCATGTTTATATATATTAATTGAGATTGATATTTACATGATTAAATGTTTCCAACATGTTAAGCAATCAAACTTGTTAAGACTTGATTAATTGAAATAGGTTTCATATAGACAATTGACCACCCAAGTTGACCGGTGATTCACGAACGTTAAAACTTGTAAAAAAAACTATATGATGACATATATATGGTTATATATATAGTTAACATGATATTATGATAAGTAAACATATCATTAATTATATTAACAATGAACTACATATGTAAAAACAAGACTACTAACTTAATGATTTTGAAACGAGACATATATGTAACGTTTATCGTTGTAACGACATTTAATGTATATATATCATATTAAGAGATATTCGTACATCATAATATCATGATAATATAATAATTTAAAATCTCTTTTGATATTATAAACATTGGGTTAACAACATTTAACAAGATCGTTAACCTAAAGGTTTCAAAACAACACTTACATGTAACGACTAACGATGACTTAACGACTCAGTTAAAATGTATATACATGTAGTGTTTTAATATGTATTTATACACTTTTGAAAGACTTCAATACACTTATCAAAATACTTCTACTTAACAAAAATGCTTACAATTACATTCTCGTTCAGTTTCATCAACAATTCTACTCGTATGCACCCGTATTCGTACTCGTACAATACACAGCTTTTAGATGTATGTACTATTGGTATATACACTCCAATGATCAGCTCTTAGCAGCCCATGTGAGTCACCTAACACATGTGGGAACCATCATTTGGCAACTAGCATGAAATATCTCATAAGATTACAAAAATATGAGTAATCATTCATGACTTATTTACATGAAAACAAAATTACATATCCTTTATATCCAATCCATACACCAACGACCAAAAACACCTACAAACACTTTCATTCTTCAATTTTCTTCATCTAATTGAACTCTCTCAAGTTCTATCTTCAAGTTCTAAGTGTTCTTCATAAATTCCAAAAGTTCTAGTTTCATAAAATCAAGAATACTTTCAAGTTTGCTAGCTCACTTCCAATCTTGTAAGGTGATCATCCAACCTCAAGAAATCTTTGTTTCTTACAGTAGGTTATCATTCTAATACAAGGTAATAATCATATTCAAACTTTGGTTCAATTTCTATAACTATAACAATCTTATTTCAAGTGATGATCTTACTTGAACTTGTTTTCGTGTCATGATTCTGCTTCAAGAACTTCGAGCCATCCAAGGATCCATTGAAGCTAGATCCATTTTTTCTCTTTTCCAGTAGGTTTATCCAAGGAACTTAAGGTAGTAATGATGTTCATAACATCATTCGATTCATACATATAAAGCTATCTTATTCGAAGGTTTAAACTTGTAATCACTAGAACATAGTTTAGTTAATTCTAAACTTGTTCGCAAACAAAAGTTAATCCTTCTAACTTGACTTTTAAAATCAACTAAACACATGTTCTATATCTATATGATATGCTAACTTAATGATTTAAAACCTGGAAACACGAAAAACACCGTAAAACCGGATTTACGCCGTCGTAGTAACACCGCGGGCTGTTTTGGGTTACTTAATTAAAAACTATGATAAACTTTGATTTTAAAGTTGTTATTCTGAGAAAATGATTTTTATTATGAACATGAAACTATATCCAAAAATTATGATTAAACTCAAAGTGGAAGTATGTTTTCTAAAATGGTCATCTAGACGTCGTTCTTTCGACTGAAATGACTACCTTTACAAAAATGACTTGTAACTTATTTTTCCGACTATAAACCTATACTTTTCTGTTTAGATTCATAAAATAGAGTTCAATATGAAACCATAGCAATTTGATTCACTCAAAACGGATTTAAAATGAAGAAGTTATGGGTAAAACAAGATTGGATAATTTTTCTCATTTTAGCTACGTGAAAATTGGTAACAAATCTATTTCAACCATAACTTAATCAACTTGTATTGTATATTATGTAATCTTGAGATACCATAGACACGTATACAATGTTTCGACCTATCATGTCGACACATCTATATATATTTCGGAACAACCATAGACACTCTATATGTGAATGTTGGAGTTAGCTATACAGGGTTGAGGTTGATTCCAAAATATATATAGTTTGAGTTGTGATCAATACTGAGATACGTATACACTGTGTCGTGGATTGATTCAAGATAATATTTATCGATTTATTTCTGTACATCTAACTGTGGACAACTAGTTGTAGGTTACTAACAAGGACAGCTGACTTAATAAACTTAAAACATCAAAATATATTAAAAGTGTTGTAAATATATTTTAAACATACTTTGATATATATGTATATATTGTTATAGGTTCGTGAATCAACCAGTGGCCAAGTCTTACTTCCCGACGAAGTAAAAATCTGTGAAAGTGAGTTATAGTCCCACTTTTAAAATCTAATATTTTTGGGATGAGAATACATGCAGGTTTTTATAAATGATTTACAAAATAGACACAAGTACGTGAAACTACATTCTATGGTTGAATTATCGAAATCGAATATGCCCCTTTTTATTAAGTCTGGTAATCTAAGAATTAGGGAACAGACACCCTAATTGACGCGAACTCTAAAGATAGATCTATTGGGCCTAACAAACCCCATCCAAAGTACCGGATGCTTTAGTACTTCGAAATTTATATCATATCCGAAGGGTGTCCCGGAATGATGGGGATATTCTTATATATGCATCTTGTTAATGTCGGTTACCAGGTGTTCACCATATGAATGATTTTTATCTCTATGTATGGGATGTGTATTGAAATATGAAATCTTGTGGTCTATTGTTACGATTTGATATATATATAGGTTAAACCTATAACTCACCAACATTTTTGTTGACGTTTAAAGCATGTTTATTCTCAGGTGAATATTAAGAGCTTCCGCTGTTGCATACTAAAATAAGGACAAGATTTGGAGTCCATGTTTGTATGATATTGTGTAAAAACTGCATTCAAGAAACTGATTTCGATGTAACATATTTGTATTGTAAACCATTATGTAATGGTCGTGTGTAAACAGGATATTTTAGATTATCATTATTTGATAATCTACGTAAAGCTTTTTAAACCTTTATTTATGAAATAAAGGTTATGGTTTGTTTTAAAAATGAATGCAGTCTTTGAAAAACGTCTCATATAGAGGTCAAAACCTCGCAACGAAATCAATTAATATGGAACGTTTTTAATCAATAAGAACGGGACATTTCAGTTGGTATCCGAGCGTTGGTCTTAGAGAACCAGAATTTTTCATTAGTGTGTCTTATCGAGTTTGTTAGGATGCATTAGTGAGTCTGGACTTCGACCGTGTTTACTTGAAAAATGATTGCTTAACAAATTTTGTTGGAAACTATATATTTTTAACATGTGAATATTATGTGATATATTAATCTCTTGACGCGTTTGATATTATGTGATAGATGTCTACCTCTAGAACAAGTCCCATTGACTCACCTAATAATAATGAAGAGTCAAATGTAAATTGGAATGATTTGTGGACTGATTCACAAGTTCCCGAAGAGGAACCGGAAGAAGAGTCGGAACCGGAAGAAGAATCGGAACCGGAAGAAGAATCGGAACCGGATGAAGAAATAGAACCGGTGGGGGAAATAATAAAACGGTTAAGTAAAAGAAAATCCTCAACCAACCGACCAAGGTTAATTATGGTCAATGGTGTTTCCGCCAAGGAAGCAAAATATTGGGAGGATTACCAATTCTCCGATGAATCGGATTCCGACGAGAATTCCGATGATGTTATAGAAATTACCCCAACTGAATTTAAAAAGGCAAAAGAAAATAATAAGGGAAAGGGCATAAAAATAGAGAAATCTAATTCCAACCCCGATGAACTTTATATGTATCGTCAACCCCCGAAGTCCTTAAGTTGTAACAATGACCCGGGAACCTCTAAACCACCAGGTTTTTCTAAACCAATGTGGACAACGACGGCTCGTATTAGGGGAACATCATATATCCCTAGAAACTTGGCAAAACGAACCAAAACCGAAGAAGAAGAAACGAGCGAGTCGGAATAAGATAGTTGTATTCGTGTGGTGTAATATATGGAATATAGTGTTCTTATGCTTTATGATATATGTAAAAATTGCTTGTATTAATAAGTATTTTTTTTATGAATCTAACTCTTGTCTATTTTACAGTTTAAAAACACAAAATGGATAGACAACCCAATATTTTAAGAGACCTACCCGGAGACATGATTGATGAAATCTTGTCTAGAGTCGGCCAGAATTCTTCGGCACAACTATTTAAGGCGAGATCAGTTTGTAAGACATTCGAAGAACGTTCCAAGAATGTCTTGGTTTATAAGAGACTTTCGTTTGAAAGATGGGGGATATCACATTGGGAAACCCATAAGTTACGATGTGTTTACTTTGACGCATATATTGCGGGGAACCCAAATGCTATTTTACGCAACGGGTTAAGAAATTATTTTGACTCAATATATCCGAATATTGGACTTCGTGATTTAGAAAAAGCGGCTAACATGCAACATAAAGAAGCATGTTATGCTTACGGATTAGTAATGTTCGCTTCTCACCAAAGTGAGAACAAGAACATCGGGCTACAACTATTAAACAAAACGTTTCCACAAGTGACGGAGTCGGTAATTGGGGTAAGAAATGAGGTTTTTAGATTATTACGGGACTGTTGGACATTACGTAACCCTCGTCCCTTTGATGACGTTACAACACGCTGTCTTATCAACGGCCATAACGGTTATGTTGCACAAGACCAAGGATGGGAAGTAGTCCTAGTAAAACCAGAATGCATGACTTGTTTCTGGACGTATGAATTACGTGTCTTTATTGCCTTTGCTGAACGACTTGTGTACTAGCTAGAATTGTCTTCACAACTATCTTGTATCAAAGTTATTGTGTGCTATATTTCATGCTTTATGTAAAATAAGCGGTATTGTAAGTTTGTAAAATATTGTATAACAGTTTGAACGCGAAATATTATTATAATCAGTTTTTCATATAGAATTGTAGTAGTTGAATTGTATATTAGCTACTAAGTATGAACTTAACGGGTAGGTACTACCCGAATTTAAACTTATAAAACGCTAATATGAAGAAAAAGCTTTTATAAATGAGTTCATATTATGCTACGAAATACTATTAACTACTCTTAATATTCTGTATGATTAACTTGTTCCATTTAACTATTTTGAAGGAAATGGCACCGACTACTCGACACACCGTGAATATGAATGAAGAGGAATTCCGTACTTTTCTAGCTTCAAACATAGCCGCAGTACAGGCTGCGCTACATACCAACAATAACCTTGGATCTAGCAGTACAGGAAATCGTGTAGGATGCACCTACAAAGAATTCACTGCCTGCAAACCTTTGGAATTTGATGGAACCGAAGGACCGATCGGATTGAAACGGTGGACCGAGAAGGTCGAATCGGTGTTTGCCATAAGTAAGTGTACTGAAGAGGACAAAGTAAAGTACGCTACGCATACCTTCACAGGTTCTGCGTTAACATGGTGGAATACCTATCTAGAGCAAGTGGGACAAGACGATGCGTACGCACTACCGTGGTCAGCATTCAAGCACTTGATGAACGAGAAGTACCGTCCCAGAACCGAGGTCAATAAGCTCAAGACAGAACTTAGAGGGTTACGAACCCAAGGATTTGATATTACCACGTACGAAATACGATTCACAGAATTGTGCCTATTGTGTCCGGGAGCATTCGAAGATGAGGAAGAGAAGATCGACGCGTTTGTGAAAGGATTACCGGAAAGAATCCAAGAAGATATAAGTTCACACGAGCCCGCCTCCATACAACAGGCATGTAGAATGGCTCACAAACTAGTGAACCAGATTGAAGAAAGAATTAAAGAACAGACTGCTGAAGAGGCCAATGTGAAGCAAGTCAAAAGAAAGTGGGAGGAAAACGGTGATAAGAATCACCAATACAACAACAACAGCAATTACAACAATAATCGCAACAATTATCCCAACAATCGCAACATCAATCGCAACTACAACAAACGGCCCAACAACAACAACAACAACAACAACAACAGCAACTACAACAATCATCCCAACAACAATAATAACCGCAACAACAACAACAATCAGAAGCAACTATGCCAAAGGTGTGAAAAGAATCACTCGGGGTTCTGCACCAAATTTTGCAACAAGTGTAAAAGAAATGGTCATAGCGCGGCGAAGTGTGAGGTCTACGGACCAGGGGTTAATAGAACGAAAGGAACAAATGGTGTCGGAACGAGTAATGGCGGAGCAAGTAGTGTCGGAGCAAGTTATGCCAATGTAGTTTGTTATAAATGTGGAAAACCAGGCCACATTATTAGAAATTGCCCGAACCAGGAGAACACGAATGGACAAGGCCGTGGAAGAGTTTTCAATATTAATGCGGTAGAGGCACAGGAAGACCCGGAGCTTGTTACGGGTACGTTTCTTATTGACAATAAATCTGCTTACGTTTTATTTGATTCGGGTGCGGATAGAAGCTATATGAGTAGAGATTTTTGTGCTAAATTAAGTTGTCCATTGACGCCTTTGGATAGTAAATTTTTACTCGAATTAGCAAATGGTAAATTAATTTCAGCAGATAATATATGTCGGAATCGAGAAATTAAACTGGTTAGCGAAACATTTAAGATTGATTTGATACCAGTAGAGTTAGGGAGTTTTGATGTGATAATCGGTATGGACTGGTTGAAAGAAGTGAAAGCGGAGATCGTTTGTTACAAAAATGCAATTCGCATTATACGAGAAAAAGGAAAACCCTTAATGGTGTACGGAGAAAAGGGCAACACGAAGCTACATCTTATTAGTAATTTGAAGGCACAAAAACTAATAAGAAAAGGTTGCTATGCTGTTCTAGCACACGTCGAGAAAGTACAAACTGAAGAAAAGAGCATCAATGATGTTCCCATTGCAAAAGAATTTCCCGATGTATTTCCGAAAGAATTACCGGGATTACCCCCACATCGATCCGTTGAATTTCAAATAGATCTTGTACCAGGAGCTGCACCAATAGCTCGTGCTCCTTACAGACTCGCACCCAGCGAGATGAAAGAACTACGAAGCCAATTACAAGAACTTTTAGAGCGTGGTTTCATTCGACCAAGCACATCACCGTGGGGAGCTCCTGTTTTGTTTGTCAAGAAGAAAGATGGTACATTCAGGTTGTGTATCGACTACCGAGAGTTGAACAAACTTACCATCAAGAACCGCTACCCACTACCGAGAATCGATGACTTATTTGATCAACTACAAGGCTCGTCTGTTTATTCAAAGATTGACTTACGTTCCGGGTATCATCAAATGCGGGTGAAAGAAGATGATATTCCAAAGACTGCTTTCAGAACACGTTACGGTCATTACGAGTTTATGGTCATGCCGTTTGGTTTAACTAATGCACCAGCTGTGTTCATGGACCTTATGAACCGAGTGTGTGGACCATACCTTGACAAGTTTGTCATTGTTTTCATTGATGACATACTTATTTACTCAAAGAATGACCAAGAACACGGTGAACATTTGAGAAAGGTGTTAGAAGTATTGAGGAAGGAAGAATTGTACGCTAAGTTTTCAAAGTGTGCATTTTGGTTGGAAGAAGTTCAATTCCTCGGTCACATAGTGAACAAAGAAGGTATTAAGGTGGATCCGGCAAAGATAGAAACTGTTGAAAAGTGGGAAACCCCGAAAACTCCGAAACACATACGCCAGTTTTTAGGACTAGCTGGTTACTACAGAAGGTTCATCCAAGACTTTTCCAGAATAGCAAAACCCTTGACTGCATTAACGCATAAAGGGAAGAAATTTGAATGGAATGATGAACAAGAGAAAGCGTTTCAGTTATTGAAGAAAAAGCTAACTACGGCACCTATATTGTCATTGCCTGAAGGGAATGATGATTTTGTGATTTATTGTGACGCATCAAAGCAAGGTCTCGGTTGTGTATTAATGCAACGAACGAAGGTGATTGCTTATGCGTCTAGACAATTGAAGATTCACGAACAAAATTATACGACGCATGATTTGGAATTAGGCGCGGTTGTTTTTGCATTAAAGACTTGGAGGCACTACTTATATGGGGTCAAAAGTATTATATATACCGACCACAAAAGTCTTCAACACATATTTAATCAGAAACAACTGAATATGAGGCAGCGTAGGTGGATTGAATTATTGAATGATTACGATTTTGAGATTCGTTACCACCCGGGGAAGGCAAATGTGGTAGCCGATGCCTTGAGCAGGAAGGATAGAGAACCCATTCGAGTAAAATCTATGAATATAATGATTCATAATAACATTACTACTCAAATAAAGGAGGCGCAACAAGGAGTTTTAAAAGAGGGAAATTTAAAGGATGAAATACCCAAAGGATCGGAGAAGCATCTTAATATTCGGGAAGACGGAACCCGGTATAGGGCTGAAAGGATTTGGGTACCAAAATTTGGAGATATGAGAGAAATGGTACTTAGAGAAGCTCATAAAACCAGATACTCAATACATCCTGGAACGGGGAAGATGTACAAGGATCTCAAGAAACATTTTTGGTGGCCGGGTATGAAAGCCGATGTTGCTAAATACGTAGGAGAATGTTTGACGTGTTCTAAGGTCAAAGCTGAGCATCAGAAACCATCAGGTCTACTTCAACAACCCGAAATCCCGGAATGGAAATGGGAAAACATTACCATGGATTTTATCACTAAATTGCCAAGGACTGCAAGTGGTTTTGATACTATTTGGGTAATAGTTGATCGTCTCACCAAATCAGCACACTTCCTACCAATAAGAGAAGATGACAAGATGGAGAAGTTAGCACGACTGTATTTGAAGGAAGTCGTCTCCAGACATGGAATACCAATCTCTATTATCTCTGATAGGGATGGCAGATTTATTTCAAGATTCTGGCAGACATTACAGCAAGCATTAGGAACTCGTCTAGACATGAGTACTGCCTATCATCCACAAACTGATGGGCAGAGCGAAAGGACGATACAAACGCTTGAAGACATGCTACGAGCATGTGTTATTGATTTCGGAAACAGTTGGGATCGACATCTACCGTTAGCAGAATTTTCCTACAACAACAGCTACCATTCAAGCATTGAGATGGCGCCGTTTGAAGCACTTTATGGTAGAAAGTGCAGGTCTCCGATTTGTTGGAGTGAAGTGGGGGATAGACAGATTACGGGTCCGGAGATTATACAAGAAACTACCGAGAAGATCATCCAAATTCAACAACGGTTGAAAACCGCCCAAAGTCGACAAAAGAGCTACGCTGACATTAAAAGAAAAGATATAGAATTTGAAATTGGAGAGATGGTCATGCTTAAAGTTGCACCTTGGAAAGGCGTTGTTCGATTTGGTAAACGAGGGAAATTAAATCCAAGGTATATTGGACCATTCAAGATTATTGATCGTGTCGGACCAGTAGCTTACCGACTAGAGTTACCTCAACAACTCGCGGCTGTACATAACACTTTCCACGTCTCGAATTTAAAGAAATGTTTTGCTAAAGAAGATCTCACTATTCCGTTAGATGAAATCCAAATCAACGAAAAACTTCAATTCATCGAAGAACCCGTCGAAATAATGGATCGTGAGGTTAAAAGACTTAAGCAAAACAAGATACCAATTGTTAAGGTTCGATGGAATGCTCGTAGAGGACCCGAGTTCACCTGGGAGCGTGAAGATCAGATGAAGAAGAAATACCCGCATCTATTTCCAGAAGATTCGTCAACACCTTCAACAGCTTAAAATTTCGGGACGAAATTTATTTAACGGGTAGGTACTGTAGTGACCCGAACTTTTCCATGTTTATATATATTAATTGAGATTGATATTTACATGATTAAATGTTTCCAACATGTTAAGCAATCAAACTTGTTAAGACTTGATTAATTGAAATAGGTTTCATATAGACAATTGACCACCCAAGTTGACCGGTGATTCACGAACGTTAAAACTTGTAAAAAAAACTATATGATGACATATATATGGTTATATATATAGTTAACATGATATTATGATAAGTAAACATATCATTAATTATATTAACAATGAACTACATATGTAAAAACAAGACTACTAACTTAATGATTTTGAAACGAGACATATATGTAACGTTTATCGTTGTAACGACATTTAATGTATATATATCATATTAAGAGATATTCGTACATCATAATATCATGATAATATAATAATTTAAAATCTCTTTTGATATTATAAACATTGGGTTAACAACATTTAACAAGATCGTTAACCTAAAGGTTTCAAAACAACACTTACATGTAACGACTAACGATGACTTAACGACTCAGTTAAAATGTATATACATGTAGTGTTTTAATATGTATTTATACACTTTTGAAAGACTTCAATACACTTATCAAAATACTTCTACTTAACAAAAATGCTTACAATTACATTCTCGTTCAGTTTCATCAACAATTCTACTCGTATGCACCCGTATTCGTACTCGTACAATACACAGCTTTTAGATGTATGTACTATTGGTATATACACTCCAATGATCAGCTCTTAGCAGCCCATGTGAGTCACCTAACACATGTGGGAACCATCATTTGGCAACTAGCATGAAATATCTCATAAGATTACAAAAATATGAGTAATCATTCATGACTTATTTACATGAAAACAAAATTACATATCCTTTATATCCAATCCATACACCAACGACCAAAAACACCTACAAACACTTTCATTCTTCAATTTTCTTCATCTAATTGAACTCTCTCAAGTTCTATCTTCAAGTTCTAAGTGTTCTTCATAAATTCCAAAAGTTCTAGTTTCATAAAATCAAGAATACTTTCAAGTTTGCTAGCTCACTTCCAATCTTGTAAGGTGATCATCCAACCTCAAGAAATCTTTGTTTCTTACAGTAGGTTATCATTCTAATACAAGGTAATAATCATATTCAAACTTTGGTTCAATTTCTATAACTATAACAATCTTATTTCAAGTGATGATCTTACTTGAACTTGTTTTCGTGTCATGATTCTGCTTCAAGAACTTCGAGCCATCCAAGGATCCATTGAAGCTAGATCCATTTTTTCTCTTTTCCAGTAGGTTTATCCAAGGAACTTAAGGTAGTAATGATGTTCATAACATCATTCGATTCATACATATAAAGCTATCTTATTCGAAGGTTTAAACTTGTAATCACTAGAACATAGTTTAGTTAATTCTAAACTTGTTCGCAAACAAAAGTTAATCCTTCTAACTTGACTTTTAAAATCAACTAAACACATGTTCTATATCTATATGATATGCTAACTTAATGATTTAAAACCTGGAAACACGAAAAACACCGTAAAACCGGATTTACGCCGTCGTAGTAACACCGCGGGCTGTTTTGGGTTACTTAATTAAAAACTATGATAAACTTTGATTTTAAAGTTGTTATTCTGAGAAAATGATTTTTATTATGAACATGAAACTATATCCAAAAATTATGATTAAACTCAAAGTGGAAGTATGTTTTCTAAAATGGTCATCTAGACGTCGTTCTTTCGACTGAAATGACTACCTTTACAAAAATGACTTGTAACTTATTTTTCCGACTATAAACCTATACTTTTCTGTTTAGATTCATAAAATAGAGTTCAATATGAAACCATAGCAATTTGATTCACTCAAAACGGATTTAAAATGAAGAAGTTATGGGTAAAACAAGATTGGATAATTTTTCTCATTTTAGCTACGTGAAAATTGGTAACAAATCTATTTCAACCATAACTTAATCAACTTGTATTGTATATTATGTAATCTTGAGATACCATAGACACGTATACAATGTTTCGACCTATCATGTCGACACATCTATATATATTTCGGAACAACCATAGACACTCTATATGTGAATGTTGGAGTTAGCTATACAGGGTTGAGGTTGATTCCAAAATATATATAGTTTGAGTTGTGATCAATACTGAGATACGTATACACTGTGTCGTGGATTGATTCAAGATAATATTTATCGATTTATTTCTGTACATCTAACTGTGGACAACTAGTTGTAGGTTACTAACAAGGACAGCTGACTTAATAAACTTAAAACATCAAAATATATTAAAAGTGTTGTAAATATATTTTAAACATACTTTGATATATATGTATATATTGTTATAGGTTCGTGAATCAACCAGTGGCCAAGTCTTACTTCCCGACGAAGTAAAAATCTGTGAAAGTGAGTTATAGTCCCACTTTTAAAATCTAATATTTTTGGGATGAGAATACATGCAGGTTTTTATAAATGATTTACAAAATAGACACAAGTACGTGAAACTACATTCTATGGTTGAATTATCGAAATCGAATATGCCCCTTTTTATTAAGTCTGGTAATCTAAGAATTAGGGAACAGACACCCTAATTGACGCGAACTCTAAAGATAGATCTATTGGGCCTAACAAACCCCATCCAAAGTACCGGATGCTTTAGTACTTCGAAATTTATATCATATCCGAAGGGTGTCCCGGAATGATGGGGATATTCTTATATATGAATCTTGTTAATGTCGGTTACCAGGTGTTCACCATATGAATGATTTTTATCTCTATGTATGGGATGTGTATTGAAATATGAAATCTTGTGGTCTATTGTTACGATTTGATATATATATAGGTTAAACCTATAACTCACCAACATTTTTGTTGACGTTTAAAGCATGTTTATTCTCAGGTGAATATTAAGAGCTTCCGCTGTTGCATACTAAAATAAGGACAAGATTTGGAGTCCATGTTTGTATGATATTGTGTAAAAACTGCATTCAAGAAACTGATTTCGATGTAACATATTTGTATTGTAAACCATTATGTAATGGTCGTGTGTAAACAGGATATTTTAGATTATCATTATTTGATAATCTACGTAAAGCTTTTTAAACCTTTATTTATGAAATAAAGGTTATGGTTTGTTTTAAAAATGAATGCAGTCTTTGAAAAACGTCTCATATAGAGGTCAAAACCTCGCAACGAAATCAATTAATATGGAACGTTTTTAATCAATAAGAACGGGACATTTCATTCTTGGGGGATAATGTTATGAAATATATGTTCCTTTTTAGCCTTATCAATATCCCCACACTTGAGCGTTGCTTGTCCTCAAGCAATACAGTCTTGAAATAATATAATACATCACACAAATCACTTCTTTATTCTTCACACTTTATACATTAGTGATTTTGATATGGTGGTATAAACAATGATAGTAACGATGTGGTTTAAAGGTGGGTGTGTCATCCACAGTTGCCTCGGGTTTAGGTCAACGACACTTGCAATCAAATAGCCGATTTACTTTCGGTTTCCAAAGCAAAGTGCACATTTGAAAGGCGGTTTACAGTCCCACATGACTATAAAAATGTAGATCCTTAAGGAAATTGGATCTTTATGAAAACATTTGATCTTTTGAAAATTCAAGCTAGATTTTACCCTAGACAAGTTTTCTGATTTAACCCACCATTGGTGTTGCAAAATATATTTGTGGATCAATATTTTGGCTAAAAACATTTAGGCTCGTGTAATCCACTGCTATCCCGGTATCGGAAAGCACACATCCAGTTTACTTGTTCCGTATATTACCTTTCGATAAACTACCGTCCGGTTGTAAAGGAAAGCGATGAACAAGAAACTGTTAAGGCAATGTCTAATGACATGCATTTGTTCATGGTCTAATTACGTGTCGGATGCTAGTACTATCCTTGGTAGGAGCAATAGTAAAGATCATCCTATGATTTTTCGGTCTGGCACAAGGTCCTGTCTCCGACCATGCTATGCAACCACCGTTCTTACGGTTGACACCCGATTTGGTTCAGGTGACCTAATGAATTCCAGGTGAATTCCTAGGATTTAACGTTCAATGGTAATGAACGCATTGAAAATGGATTTTCAGAAAACAAATCGGTTTGTATTTTTGATCAAAATATTTTCTCGTTCAAGCTCGAGTTTAGATATCATTGAATTCCATGAGTTTGAATTCTCAATCTTTAAGGTCAATCTCAAGGATTGAGTAATATCAGTCTTAAAAGCTGATTTTTAATCTTTAAGGAGATTATCCTTTCTGGGGATCTGATTCATTAGTCTTATCAAGCTAATTTGCATGGTGCCCCCCCATTGTACGAGATAAATCCTTCTTATGGTTGGGGATCTGATTCATTAGTCTTATCAAGCTCATTAGTCTTCCGCGGCCTTGTCCATTCGTGTTCTCCTGGTTCGGGCAATTTCTAATAATGTGGCCCGGTTTTCCACATTTATAACAAACTACATTGGCATAACTTGCTCCGACACTACTTGCTCCGCCATTACTCGTTCTGACACCATTTGTTCCTTTCGTTCTATTAACCCTCGTCCGTAGACCTCACACTTCGCCGCGCTATGACCATTTCTTTTACACTTGTTGCAAAATTTGGTGCAGAACCCCGAGTGATACTTTTCACACCTTTGGCATAGCTGCTTCTGATTGTTGTTATTGTTGCGGTTATTATTGTTGTTGGGATGATTGTTGTAGTTGCTGTTGTTGTTGTTGTTGTTGTTGTTGTTGTTGTTGTTGTTGTTGTTATTGTTGGGCCGTTTGTTGTAGTTGCGATTGATGTTGCGATTGTTGGGATAATTGTTGCGATTATTGTTGTAATTGCTGTTGTTGTTGTATTGGTGATTCTTATCACCGTTTTCCTCCCACTTTCTTTTGACTTGCTTCACATTGGCCTCTTCAGCAGTCTGTTCTTTAATTCTTTCTTCAATCTGGTTCACTAGTTTGTGAGCCATTCTACATGCCTGTTGTATGGAGGCGGGCTCGTGTGAACTTATATCTTCTTGGATTCTTTCCGGTAATCCTTTCACAAACGCGTCGATCTTCTCTTCCTCATCTTCGAATGCTCCCGGACACAATAGGCACAATTCTGTGAATCGTCTTTCGTACGTGGTAATATTAAATCCTTGGGTTCGTAACCCTCTAAGTTCTGTCTTGAGCTTATTGACCTCGGTTCTGGGACGGTACTTCTCGTTCATCAAATGCTTGAATGCTGACCACGGTAGTGCGTACGCATCGTCTTGTCCCACTTGCTCTAGATAGGTATTCCACCATGTTAACGCAGAACCTGTGAAGGTATGCGTAGCGTACTTCACTTTGTCCTCTTCAGTACACTTACTTATGGCAAACACCGATTCGACCTTCTCGGTCCACCGTTTCAATCGGATCGGTCCTTCGGTTCCATCAAATTCCAAAGGTTTGCAGGCAGTGAATTCTTTGTAGGTGCATCCTACACGATTTCCTGTACTGCTAGATCCAAGGTTATTGTTGGTATGTAGCGCAGCCTGTACTGCGGCTATGTTTGAAGCTAGAAAAGTACGGAATTCCTCTTCATTCATATTCACGGTGTGTCGAGTAGTCGGTGCCATTTCCTTCAAAATAGTCAAATGGAACAAGTTAATCATACAGAATATTAAGAGTAGTTAATAGTATTTCGTAGCATAATATGAACTCATTTATAAAAGCTTTTTCTTCATATTAGCGTTTTATAAGTTTAAATTCGGGTAGTACCTACCCGTTAAGTTCATACTTAGTAGCTAATATACAATTCAAATACTACAATTCTATATGAAAAACTGATTATAATAATATTTCGCGTTCAAACTTTTACACAATATTTTACAAACTTACAATACCGCTTATTTTACATATAGCATGAAATATGGCACACAATAAATTTGATACAAGATGGTTGTGAAGATAATTCTAGCTAGTACACAAGTCATTCAGCAAAGGCAATAAAGACACGTAATTCATACGTCCAGAAACAAGTCATGCATTCTGGTTTTACTAGGATTACTTCCCATCCTTGGTCTTGTGGAACATAACCATTATGGCCGTTGATAAGACAGCGTGTTGTAACGTCGTCAAAGGGACGAGGGTTACGTAATGTCCAACAGTCCCGTAACAATCTAAAAACCTCATTTCTTACCCCAATTACCGACTCCGTCACTTGTGGGAACGTTTTGTTTAATAGTTGTAGCCCGATGTTCTTGTTCTCACTTTGGTGAGAAGCGAACATTACTAATCCGTAAGCATAACATGCTTCTTTATGTTGCATGTTAGCCGCTTTTTCTAAATTACGAAGTCCAATATTCGGATATATTGAGTCAAAATAATTTCTTAACCCATTGCGTAAAATAGCATTTGGGTTCCCCGCAATATATGCGTCAAAGTAAACACATCGTAACTTATGGATTTCCCAATGTGATATCCCCCATCTTTCGAACGAAAGCCTTTTATAAACCAAGGCATTCTTGGAACGTTCTTCGAATGTCTTACAAACTAATCTCGCCTTAAATAGTTGTGCCGAAGAATTCTGACCGACTCTAGACAAGATTTCATCAATCATGTCTCCGGGTAGGTCTCTTAAAATATTGGGTTGTCTATCCATTTTGTGTTTTTATACTGTAAAATAGACAAGAGTTAGATTCATAAAAAAAATACTTATTAATACAAGCAATTTTTACATATATCATAAAGCATAAGCACACTATATTACATATATTACACCACACGAATACAACTATCTTATTCCGACTCGCTTGTTTCTTCTTTTTCGGTTTTGGTTTGTTTTGCCAAGTTTCTAGGGATATATGATGTTCCCCTAATACGAGCCATCGTTTTCCACATTGGTTTAGAAAAACCTGGTGGTTTAGAGGTTCCCGGGTCATTGTTACAACTTAAGGACTTCGGGGGTTGACGATACATATAAAGTTCATCGGGGTTGGAATTAGATTTCTCTATTTTTATGCCCTTTCCCTTATTATTTTCTTTTGCCTTTTTAAATTCAGTTGGGGTAATTTCTATAACATCATCGGAATTCTCGTCAGAATCCGATTCATCGGAGAATTGGTAATCCTCCCAATATTTTGCTTCCTTGGCGGAAACACCATTGACCATAATTAACCTTGGTCGGTTAGTTGAGGATTTTCTTTTACTTAACCGTTTTATTATTTCCCCCACCGGTTCTATTTCTTCATCCGGTTTCGATTCTTCTTCCGGTTCCGATTCTTCTTCCGGTTCCGACTCTTCTTCCGGTTCCTCTTCGGGAACTTGTGAATCAGTCCACGAATCATTCCAATTTACATTTGACTCTTCATTATTATTAGGTGAGTCAATGGGACTTGTTCTAGAGGTAGACATCTATCACATAATATCAAACGCGTTAAGAGATTAATATATCACATAATATTCACATGTTAAAAATATATAGTTTCCAACAAAATTTGTTAAGCAATCATTTTTCAAGTAAACACGGTCGAAGTCCAGACTCACTAATGCATCCTAACAAACTCGATAAGACACACTAATGCAAAATTCTGGTTCTCTAAGACCAACACTCGGATACCAACTGAAATGTCCCGTTTTTATTGATTAAAAACGTTCCATATTAATTGATTTCGTTGCGAGGTTTTGACCTCTATATGAGACGTTTTTCAAAGACTGCATTCATTTTAAAATAAACCATATTAATTGATTTCGTCGCAAACAGTAGTACCGCAGGCTGTTTTGGGTTTGATAATTAAAAACTATGATAAACTTTGATTTAAAAGTTGTTCTTCTGGGAAAATGATTTTTCTTATGAACATAAAACTATATCCAAAAATCATGGTTAAACTCAAAGTGGAAGTATGTTTTTCAAAATGGTCATCAAGACGTCGTTCTTTCGACTGAAATGACTACCTCTTACAAAAATGACTTGTAACTTATATTTTTGACTATAAACCTATACTTTTTCTGTTTAGATTCATAAAATAGAATTCAATATGAAACCATAGCAATTTGATTTACTCAAAACGGATTTAAAACGAAGAAGTTATGGGTAAAACAAGATTGAATAATTTTGCTTGTTGTAGCTACGTGAAAATTGGTAACAAATCTATATCAATCATATCCTAGCTAACTTATATTGTATTATACATGTATTCTAATATATTATATAATCTTGGGATACCATAGACACGTATGCAAATGTTTTGACATATCATATCGACTCATGTATATATATTATTTGGAACAACCATAGACACTCTATATGCAGTAATGTTGGAGTTAGCTATACAGGGTTGAGGTTGATTCCAAAAATATATATACTTTGAGTTGTGATCTAGCCTGAGACGTATATACACTGGGTCGTGGATTGATTCAAGATAATATATATCAATTTATTTCTGTAAATCTAACTGTGGACAACTAGTTGTAGGTTACTAACGAGGACAGCTGACTTAATACACTAAAATCATTAAAACGTAATAAAAAGTGTTGTGAATATATTTCGATCATACTTTGATATATACGTACATATTTGTTATAGGTTCGTGAATCGACCAGTGGCCAAGTCTTACTTCCCGACGAAGTAAAAATCTGTGAAAGTGAGTTATAATCCCATTTTTAAAATCTAATATTTTTGGGATGAGAATACATGCAGTTTTATAAATGTTTTACAAAATAGACATAATTATGCGAAACTACATTCTATGGTTGGATTATTAAACCGAATATCGCCCTTCAAGTCTGGTAGCCTAAGAATTAGGGAAATGGCCCCTAATTGATGCGAATCCTAAAGATAGATCTATTGGGCTTAACAACCCCCATTCAGGTTATGGATGGTTTAGTACTTCGAGATTATTATACAGATGAGAGGTTCTGTTTTAGGGATATTCTATGCATTAAGTTAACGTCGGTTACCTGGTGTTCAACATATGAATGATTTTTATGCACTTGCGAGTGTAATGATATTTATGAAAAATGAGAAATCTTGTGGTCTATTATTATGATTTGATAATATATAGGTTAAACCTATAACTCACCAACATTTTTGTTGGCGTTTTAAGCATGTTTATTCCCAGGTGATTATTAAGAGCTTCCGCTGTTGCATACTAAAATAAGGACACGATTTGGAGTCCATGCTTGTATGATATTATGTAAAAACTGCATTCAAGAAACTTACTTTGATGTAATATATTTTTATTGTAAACCATTATGTAATTGTCGTGTGTAAACGGTATATTTTAGATTATCATTATTTGATAATCTACGTAATGCTTTTTAAACCATTATCGATAAAATAAAGGTTATGGTTGTTATAAAAATGAATGCAGTTTTTGAAAAACGTCTCATATAGAGGTCAAAACCTCGCGACGAAATCAATTAATATGGAACATTTATAATTAATATGAACGGGACATTTCAGTTGGTATCCGTGCATTGGTCTTAGAGAACCAGAAAATTTTCATTAGTGTTGCTTATCGAGTTTGTTAGGATGCATTAGTGAGTCTGGACTTCGACCGCGTTTTCTTTAAAAATGATTGCTTAACATTTTTGTTGGAAACTATATATTATTAACATGTAAATATTATGTGATATATTAATCTCTTAACGTGTTTGATATTGTGTGATAGATGTCTACCTCTAGCACGAATCCCATTGACTCACCTAATAATAATGAAGAGTCGAATATATATTGGGAAGATTCACAAATTCCCGAAGAACCGGAAGAAGAATAAGAACCGGAAGAAGAGGAACCAGAAGAAGAGGAACCGGAAGAAGAAGAGGTTCCGGAGGGGGAAATATTAGGAACCACAGAAAAAAGGTCAAATAAAAGAAAATCCTCAACCAATGGACCAAAGTTAATAATGGTCAATGGTGTTTCCGCTAAGGAAGCAAAATATTGGGAAGATTACCAATTCTCCAATGAATCGGATCCCGATGAGGATTCCGATGATGTTATAGAAATAACCCCGACCCAATTTAATGAGACAAAAGAAAATAATAAGGGAAAAGGTATAAAAATAGAGAAACCTGATTCCAACCCTGATGAACTTTATATGTATCGGCAACATCCGTATTTCCTAAATTGTAACAATAACCCGGGAACCTCTAAACCACCAGGTTTTTCTAAACCATTGTGGAAAACGACAGCTCGTATTAGGGGAGCACCATATATCCCTAGAAAATTAGCGAAACGAACTAAGTCCGAAGAAGAAGAAACAAGCGAGTCGGAATAAAGGGTTATAATCATGCGGTGTAATATATGTAATATAAGTGTGCTTGTACTTTTATGTTGTATGTAAAACAAAAATTTGCTTGTATTATTTGATAATTATCTTTTACAAATCTAATCCTCGTCCGTTTTACAGTATAAAAACACAATGGACGTTAAGGATAGACAACCAAAAATTTAGAAGACCTACCCGGGGACATGATTGATGAAATCTTGTCTAAAGTTGGTCAGAATTCGTCGGCACAATTATTTACGGCGAAATTAGTTTGTAGAACATTTGATGAAAATTTCAAGAATGCCTTAGTTTATAAAAGGCTTTCCTTTGAAAGTTGGGGTATATCACATTGGGGAGACCGTAAGCTACGTCGTGTTTTCTTTAAAGTATTAAATGCGGAGAACCCAAGTGCAATTTTACGTTACGGATTAAGAACCTATTTTGACTCAACTTATCTCAACATAGGACTTCGTGAATTAGAAAGGGCTTCTAACATGCAACATAAAGAAGCATGTTATACTTATGGGTTAGTGATGTTCGCTTCTCACTAAAGTGAGAAAAAGAACATCGGATTACAACTATTAAACAAAACATTCCCACAAGTAACGGACTCAGTAGTTGGGGTGAGAAACAAGGTTTTTAGATTGTTACGGGGCTGTTGGGCATTACGAAACCCTCGTCCCTTTGATGATGTTACAACATGCTGTCTTATCAATAGCCACAACGGTTATGTTCCACAAAACCAAGGATGGGAAGTAGTCTTAGTAAAACCAGAATGCATGATTTGTTTCTGGACTTATGAACTACGTGTCTTTATTGCCTTTGTTGAACGACTTGCGTATTAACTAGGATTATCATCGAAACTGCTTTGTATCAATGTTATTGTGTGCTATATTTTATACTATATAGCGGTATTGTAAGTTTGTAAAATATTGTGTAATAGTTTGAACGCGAAATATTATTATAATCAGTTTTTCATATAGAATTGTAGTGGTTGAATTGTATAGTAGCTACTAAGTATGAACTTAACGGGTAGGTACTACCCGAATGGAAAAAAAAACTATAAAACGCTAATATGAAGAAAAAGCTTTTATAAATAAGTTAATATTATGCTACGAAATACTATTGACTACTCTTGATATTCTATATGATTAACTAAATTCTTTTGGCTATTTTTGAAGGAAATGGCACCAACTACTCGACACACCCTGAATATGAGCGAGGAAGAATTCCGTGCTTTCCTTGCAGCAAACATAGCCGCAGTACAGGCTGCGATGCAAAATAACAATAACTCTGAATCCAGCAATGGAACTAACGCCACGAGAACTCGTGTAGGATGCTCCTACAAAGAATTCACTATCTGTAAACCTTTGGAATTCGATGGAACCGAGGGTCCAATTGGATTAAAACGGTGGACTGAGAAGGTTGAATCGGTGTTTGCCATAACTAAGTGCACTGAAGAAGACAAAGTAAAGTACGCTACGCATACCTTCACGGGTACTGCGTTAACATGGTGGAACACTTATCTAGAACAGGTGGGACAAGATGCTGCTTACGCACTACCGTGGTCAGCATTCAAACACTTAATGAACGAGCAGTACCGTCCCAGAAACGAGGTCAATAAGCTCAAGGTATAGCTTAGAGGGTTACGAACACAAGGGTTTGATATTACCACGTACGAACGACGATTCACAGAGTTGTGCCTATTGTGTCTGGGAGCGTTCGAAGATGAAGAAGAGAAAATCGACGCATTTGTAAAAGGGTTACCGGAAAGGATCCAAGAGGATATAAGTTCACACGAGCCCGCCTCCATACAAAAGGTAAGTCGAATGGCTCATAAACTTATAAATCAAATTGAGGAAAGGATTAAAGAACAGGCGGCCGAAGAAACCAATACGAAACAAGTCAAGAGGAAATGGGAAGAAACCAGTGGCAAGGGTCACAATTTCAATAATCAACCCAACAATCACAACTACAATCGCACCAATTTTCGCAACAACAAACGCAACAACAACAACCACCCCAGCAACAACTACAACAACCGTTTCAATAATAATAACAACCGCAACAACAACAATCCAAACAATAACAACAAGAGGCAGAAATTCTTCCAGAGATGTGAAGGATACCATCCAACTGGGCTCTGTACAGCAGTGTGTACTAAGTGTAATAGAAAGGGCCATGGTGTGACAAAGTACGAAATCTACGGATCAATGGCTAAGGGAACAAATAATGCCGGAACAAGTTATGCCGACATTACCTGTTTCGGATGCGGGAAGAAGGGCCATTACAAAAATATGTGTCCAAATTAGGGGGATAATAATGGCCAAGGCCGAGGAAGAGTCTTCACCATTAATGCGGTTGAAGCGCAGGAAGACCCGAAGCTTGTTACGGGTACGTTTCTTATTGACAATACATCTGCTTATGTTTTATTTGATTCGGGTGCGGATAGAAGCTATATGAGTAAGGATTTCTGTGCTAAATTAAGTTGTCCATTGACACCTTTGGATAATAAGTTTATACTAGAATTAGCAAACGGTAAATTAATTGCAGCAGATAATATATGTCGGAATCGAGAAATTAAACTGGGTAGCGAAAAGTTTAAGATTGATTTGATACCAGTAGAGTTAGGGAGTTTTGATTTGATAATCAGTATGGACTGGTTGAAAGAGGTGAAAGCAGAGATCGTATGTTACAAAAATGCAATTCGCATTGTACGAGATGAAGGAAAACCCTTAATGGTGTACGGAGAAAAGAGCAAAGCGAAGCTAAATCTTATTAGTAATTTGAAGGCGCAAAAGCTAATAAGAAAGGGTTGCTATGCTGTTCTAGCACACGACGAGAAAGTACAAACTGAAGAAAAGAGCATCAATGATGTTCCCGTCGCAAAAGAATTTCCCGATGTATTTCCGAAAGAATTACCGGGATTACCTCCACACCGATCCGTTGAATTTCAAATAGATCTTGTACCGGGAGCTGCACCAATAGCTCGTGCTCCATACAGACTCGCACCCAGTGAAATGAAGGAACTTCAAAGCCAATTACAAGAACTTCTAGAGCATGGTTTCATATGACCAAGTACATTACCATGG
This sequence comes from Rutidosis leptorrhynchoides, assembly GCF_046630445.1. Classification (NCBI taxonomy): domain Eukaryota; kingdom Viridiplantae; phylum Streptophyta; class Magnoliopsida; order Asterales; family Asteraceae; genus Rutidosis; species Rutidosis leptorrhynchoides. Next base: position 12,975,154 of record NC_092339.1, read on the forward strand.
GGAGCTCCTGTTTTGTTTGTCAAAAAGAAGGATGGTACATTCAGGTTGTGTATCGACTACCGAGAGTTGAACAAACTTACCATCAAGAATCGTTGCCCACTATCGACAATCGACGACTTACTTGATCAACTACAAGGCTCGTCAGTTTATTCGAAGTTCGATTTACGTTCCGGATATCATCAAATGCGGGTAAAGGAGGATGATATTTCGAAGACTGCTTTCAGGACGCGATACGGTCATTACGAGTTTATGGTTATGCCGTTTGGTTTGACTAACGCACCAGCTATGTTCATGGACCTCATGAACAGAATGTGTGGACCATATCTCGACAAGTTTGTCATTGTCTTCATCGATGACATACTTATTTACTCAAAGAATGATCAAGAGCATGAAGAACATTTGAGGAAAGTACTGGAATTATTGAGGAAAGAAAAACTGTACACTAAGTTTTCAAAGTGTGCATTTTGGTTGAAAGAAGTTCAATTCCTCGGACATGTTGTGAGCAAAGAAAGTATTTGTAGCGACCCGACAAAATTGTCATTTGACGGCGCCGACTACTTAGGTCCCGTTGCGTGGTCATAAGTCTTTAAAATAACGTTTGACCAAAATATGTCGCATTCATTGCAAAAGTAAAGAGTGTTCCCTAGTTTACAAGAATTGTTCATCCAAAAGTTACGTTACAAAGTTATAAGTACAAATGAAACCTATGCGACACAATTTAAAAGTAGCCAAAAGATGCTCCATGTATGCATAAATACTCGACATCCAAAGCAAGTATCAAAATAATGAGCGGAAGCATGTAACACATATCGTTCAAAGACCTGAGAAAAACATAGAAATCTGTCCACGAAAACGTTGGTGAAATCATAGGTTTAAGTAAGTAAGTGAGTAAATAAGTAGATTGAACCACAAGATTTGCAACATCGAATTAATAGTTAACCATTCCAAAAGTTGTTTCACGAGCACCCAATTATCAATGCTTAACATTTCTCCCATTGAACCCCATCACTTAGTGCTAGAACATACACTGTTTCTCGAAAATATATTTCATTCGTAAACGGTAGCGAACCGTTTGAATGAGGGTTTGTCAAACCCATATGGATCCATACAACATAAGTTCTCGCTTACACCTGGCAAGTGTAACTAATGATAATCGAATTGAGGATTTTGTTCTAAACTCGTATGTAGAATGTTTGTTTTCCTGTACTTGTGTTCACTTAGTAAAGAAATATTTATGTTTTCTCATCCCAAATGTAAGTTCAAAAAGAGTAAAAGTGGGACTATGATCTCAGCTTGAGTGCACGAGTAGTAAAGTACTTCAACAAGTAAACGTGTGCAAAGAACAATGCTAGTCTTGACCTAAACAATAGGTTGTATCAATAACGGTAAACACGATAGGTCAAAGATGTTCAATTAGTCCTATGGCTCGTTAAGACTCGATCATAATAGCATGTGAATCAAATTGTCATGTTTCATGCAAGGTACAAGTATAAAAACATGTTAGAACGATTGCACAATTATTTGGTTAAGTTTGATTAAAAGTCAACTTGGTCGGGTCAAAGTCAACGGAAAAGTCAACGGGGTCGGGATGGGTATCCGACAATTTTTCTAAGTTATATAATCATATATGAGCATGTTGGCCAAGTTTCATGTTAATCGGAGGTCCGTAGCATAGCAAACATTTTTATGTCAAATGACCAAAGCAAACAGCCAGTTTTAGTGTATCAGGACGGTGTCCCAAAATCAGGACGGTGTCCCAGTATGAAGAGTGGGATGGCGTCCCAAAATCAGGATGGTGTCCTGATATGAAGAGTGGGACGGCGTCCAAGAGGGTGGGACGGCGTCCCAAATGGCTTACAGGTCCTGTTTGCTGAATTACACAAGTGCACGACCCAAACTTCAAATAATCATAACTTATGATCCGCAAACAATTAGAACATGTATTTTATATCACCGGAAAGCTCTTTCGACAAGGAACACAACTAGATACATTAACTAAATCAAATTTATCATTTAAGACAACAATAACCTCGTTGAATGTTCGTTAAACGTCCAAAATCAAAGTTTCAAGTTCATCAAGATGCATTTCAAGTTCCGGGAATCCAATTTACATGTATGATATGCCGTTTTGAAGGTAATGAAACATGTAATACAACTAAACACTTATCAATAACATTAACAAGTATTCAACGCATCAAAAGTTCGTTTTAAAGCTATCAAACCCTAACCAAAAGTTCACAAAATCAATAATCGCGTTTATGAAGTTTCTTTAATCAATCTATACATCAAAATGAAGCTAATGATACTAGTAACACTTTTAAAACATGCACATTAACAATCTAATAACATTTGATCATCCAAAATCAAGGATTTAGCAAGTAATTTTCATAATGAACTAGTTACACCAAAAACAACAAATCGAGCATACAAATTACATACACGACATCACAATGAGCCATAGACACTAATTAACATACTTTTAAGTCAAGAACACAAATTTAAAGAAAACTGGTGTTTTAGAAATGTTACCAAAACGAGATGAAGTTGGTACCAAAATGAAGAGGATGAAGAGAGGATCACGAATATGTAATTTATTTTGTTGTAAGCCTCCTAGGTCGAATTTAGATGATGATTGAATGAATTTGGTAAATGTGTGTGTGTTCTTGCTAGAGAGAAAGAGAGAGAGAGGGAGATGGTTGAATGGTGGTGATTGGGGTGGACTAGTTGACCTAGTCAACTAGTTTGCCCCGTGTCAATTTTAGTCCCTCGAGTTTGTAGTCGGGTGCGGGAATTACCTAAACGGAATATTTTAAAACGCGTATTAACGGAGGATGTTAAAATCCAATAACGGAAAAATATTAAGAATGTTAGCTAACGGAGGATACGAATTTAGTTACGAAGGATATTTTTTTTAAAAAAAGACGGGCGTTAAAATAATTTAACGGAAAAATGCGGGATGTTACATTACCCACACCTTAAAAGAAATTTCGTCCCGAAATTTAGTTGGAAGTAATAGTCGATGTCTCTTCCTTGAGACCTTGCATTGTCAATGCTATGAATAAGTGAAGATACGTCCTTGGGCATTCCCACGAATTTGGACAGTCGGGGTTTTATGTTGTATTAAGGCTTGGTTTTACGATCCATAATTTCAACCGGTCTTTCTACGAAGAGGAGTTGTCATCAATAGTAAGTTTATCTAGAAGGATAGCACGTTCCTGTTCCGCAGGACACGTATCTAAGTTTGTTACATGGAACGTAAGGTAAACGGAAACTTAATTGAGTCGGAGGTTCTAAACGGTAGGAAGCGGTTCCAAGACGCCCCAAGATTTCAAAAGGATCAATATTGTGGATATAAATTTCCTCGATTTCCCGAAACGGATTACACCTTTCCAAGGTGTGGTTTTCAATATTACACGGTTACTGACTTTAAATTTGAGAGATTTTCATCTAACATTGGTATAACTCCTTTGGCGACCACGGGCCGTCTTGAGCCCTTCTCGGACTTGAACTATCTCAAAGGTTGTTTCTTGAATGATTTCGGATCTGATGATTTTCTTGTCACCTACTTCGGTCCAACGAATAGGAGAACAACATTTGTGGTTATATAAAGTTTCGAAAAGTGCGCGTTAACACGTGAGTGGTAACTACTGTTGTAAGAGGGATCAACTAAAGGCGACAATACAAGTTTGTAACATGTCTTTCCAAGATGTAAATTGTTCGTTTGCTTAGCTCATCTGTTTGTGGAAGATACGCAGTACTCACGTCTAAACGTGTTCCGAAGGCTTCTTGTAAACAAGATGTGTAACGAGTATTTTCGATCCGGGATAATTGACAATGATACACCGTGTTGGAATATAATTTCTTAAGATATGCTTGGACAAGTTAGTTAGGGTTCGAAAGCGTTTGTTGGAACAGGTTTCTTGTCGGCTACTGAAAAATGCTCTTAAGGGCTAGTCACCCTCGTGGCGAATACTAGTAACACGTGAAGAGTCTCTCTCTCCATTGAGAAATTATATAAAAAGGTTTCCGTATACGGAAGTACGAGCGAAAAGATAGGAGTGAAATGAGAACTTAGAATAGGATGAGTTCACATTTTGAGGTAGCCATATCGCGCATCTAGTGGCCAAATGTTGAGACTTGGTGGGAAACGAGATAGTACACGTAGTTGTATAGCTCGGGGTTGAGTAGTAGTTGGCCGTATAACAGAAGCACAAGGACGTTAAGTCAAAGAAGAAAGGGGTATCCTTGGATTGTGTGTTATCTTTGGTCTCAGTAATATCAGACGGTAATAGTGAAATAGCAGAGCTATGTATCGTGGTACGCGATGACGAGAAGATTGATCGGATCCATAAATAAGTATTCAAATTCTCTGTGTAAAATAACGAATTTCAGCTTCCTTGATTTCGAGTCGAGAGGGGTTGCCTTTCAGGCGTTCACGTAGAAGTATTTCTATATTTGAGTTCCATTTTGTGCCACACGAATTTATCTAGTAAGGTTGGTGTGAAAAATCACGTTCAAAGTCCGGACACGGAAAATGTTTAATTTTTTTTTTCCTTAGTACTTTAACGAGGTTAGAGGACGAGCGATACGGGAAAAATCGGAAATTAATCTTTGGTAATAATCCCGAGATCCAAAATTTTACGAATACAAGTGATGTGGTAGCGTGAGGGTACGAAATAGTATTATATTTTTAATACGGAATGCTACAAAATTTAACAAGTTTTAATTAAATATTTACAAAATGGATATACCAAAACCTTGCTACAACACAATAGGCAGTGTACCTAGTCGCGGAGTAGTATAGTTTTTAGTAAGTCCGGTTCGTTCCACAGGGAGACGGGCTTATGAAACACTTATTTTTATATAACAATATATAAATATAAATATAAAAATGGGGGTTTTACCGTTTAATGACCGGTTTGTCGATTTTATATTTTAAAGTCACAATTAAAAGCTAATGCAAAATATTAAAAATAACTAAAAACTTAATTTAAAGAGTAAAGTAAATGACGATAATTAAAATGACAGAAATTAAAGTGCGAAAATTAAAAGTGCAATTAAATATGAAATAAAAGAATTATGCTTATTTAAACTTCCGTAATCATGATGTTTGACGTGTTGATTTTAGTTTTATGCCCATGGGTTAATTGTCCTTTGTCCTGGATTATTTAATATGTCCGTCTGGTTTTTGTCCATAACAGTCCATCAGTCATAAATATAAAGTGCGAGTGTCCTCGTCAAATTATTATTATACCCGAAGTTAAATATTCCAACTAATTGGGGATTCGAATTGTAACAAGGTTTTAATACTTTGTTAACAATTACACCAATTACCCTTGAATGTAATTTCACCCCTGTTTTAATTATTCTAGTGGCTATTAATCCATTCCCGTGTCCGGTTAAATGAACGATTATTCGTACATATAAATACCCCGCCCATCGTGTCCGATTGAGTGTATATGGTAATTTATAGGGACGCCCAATTGTAAATCTTTATATTAACATTAACAAACTTTCATTTAGTTAAACAAATATAAAGCCCATTAATAGCCCATAGTCTAATTTCCACAAGTGTCGTTCTTTTGTCCAAACCCCAATTAAGGTACAAAGCCCAATAACCCCGTCTTTAATATTTAGTCCAACATCATGATTACTTTGGCTCAAATAAGCATAATAATAACTTAAGTACGAGACATTAATTTAAAAAGAAGAACATAGCTTACATTGATTATTTATCGCGTAGTGTTACACGGACAGAGCTCCGACTTTAAAACCCGTAAAATAACCTTTACATAACCCGAACTAATCTAATATAAAACTACACTATACTATATATATTATATATATATTTATTTATTACAGAGTATTATTATTATTATGTGTGTGGTGTGTGTAAAAACGAACGAAAACTGGCAAATTTATAGACCAGGCCTGATTCTGATCCTCATGCGACTCGCATGGGTTTATGCCTATTTGCCATGCGACTCGCATGGCCACGCTGGACAGCTCACATATCTTTTGTCTTCTTGTTCGTCGACATATTTATTAAATATATATAAAATATAAATAATTTTAATAATTATTTATATATTATATTATATTTATGTGCATAGTAGACTAGATATTTTTGGTCCATTGCGTCGGGCGTTTCTTCTTGGCTCGGGTCCCGATTCCGGATTTTCGGACGTCTTCGCGTATTATTTTATATCGTGTACTTTGCGTTCCGTAACTTGTACTCTTGTTATTTTTAGACGTCCTTCATAAATATTTTGAACCTTTTTGATTGAATCTTGTACATTTGAGCATTTTGGACCTTTTTGTCTTCAAATCTTCGTTTACGCCTTTTGTCTTCGCACTTATTAAATATAAACGAATATTACTTGAATATGGAACAATTACAACTAAAATCTTGTCTTTCTTGGGGGATAATGTTATGAAATATATGTTCCTTTTTAGCCTTATCAATATCCCCACACTTGAGCGTTGCTTGTCCTCAAGCAATACAGTCTTGAAATAATATAATACATCACACAAATCACTTCTTTATTCTTCACACTTTATACATTAGTGATTTTGATATGGCGGTATAAACAATGATAGTAACGATGTGGTTTAAAGGTGGGTGTGTCATCCACAGTTGCCTCGGGTTTAGGTCAACGACACTTGCAATCAAATAGCCGATTTACTTTCGGTTTCCAAAGCAAAGTGCACATTTGAAAGGCGGTTTACAGTCCCACATGACTATAAAAATGTAGATCCTTAAGGAAATTGGATCTTTATGAAAACATTTGATCTTTTGAAAATTCAAGCTAGATTTTACCCTAGACAAGTTTTCTGATTTAACCCACCATTGGTGTTGCAAAATATATTTGTGGATCAATATTTTGGCTAAAAACATTTAGGCTCGTGTAATCCACTGCTATCCCGGTATCGGAAAGCACACATCCAGTTTACTTGTTCCGTATATTACCTTTCGATAAACTACCGTCCGGTTGTAAAGGAAAGCGATGAACAAGAAACTGTTAAGGCAATGTCTAATGACATGCATTTGTTCATGGTCTAATTACGTGTCGGATGCTAGTACTATCCTTGGTAGGAGCAATAGTAAAGATCATCCTATGATTTTTCGGTCTGGCACAAGGTCCTGTCTCCGACCATGCTATGCAACCACCGTTCTTACGGTTGACACCCGATTTGGTTCAGGTGACCTAATGAATTCCAGGTGAATTCCTAGGATTTAACGTTCAATGGTAATGAACGCATTGAAAATGGATTTTCAGAAAATAAATCGGTTTGTATTTTTGATCAAAATATTTTCTCGTTCAAGCTCGAGTTTAGATATCATTGAATTCCATGAGTTTGAATTCTCAATCTTTAAGGTCAATCTCAAGGATTGAGTAATATCAGTCTTAAAAGCTGATTTTTAATCTTTAAGGAGATTATCCTTTCTGGGGATCTGATTCATTAGTCTTATCAAGCTAATTTGCACGGTGCCCCCCCATTGTACGAGATAAATCCTTCTTATGGTTAGGATAAATCTGACCACTTGGCGACCCTGTTTGATGCTGAGGTCCGTGGATTTCCAGCCGATTTTAGTGATGACTTTTCTAGATTTTTCGTCAACCTACAGCTGGTCTGGACGACAACTTCATGACCTAAATCAAGAAGCGCGTGTCTTTTTCGGAAGACTTTACTTCCTTCTAATGATGGAATTGATTCATCGTGTAGATCCATCTTTCTTTCAAAAGTATCACAATAAACCGGGTAAAACTATTAATTTAGTTCAAAACAAAAGCACCTGCAATAACTTTACAGAAACATGTGATAGATAATTTTTAATTGAATAACTTGGTACATTCTCCCCACACTTAGTTTATTTCTTTGCCTTTTTATTCTCTTCTATTCCATTCTTAAATGAATTCAAGCGTTTTGGGTTGTTTCTCAATTTATGTCCTTTTTAAGGTAACGATAATTTCGGTATTAACACCTAGTTTTCATCGTTCATAAATATGTATAAACATGATTTTAAATTCATTTAGTTGAAAATTTTTCAAATTTTCACAAAATTTGGCAAATAAACTAAGTGTAAACCCGAGAGAATTTATAACCCTTCCCCACACTTGAGATCATGCAATGCCCTCATTTGCATGAAATCAGACTATAATTATAAATTCATGAGGGTGATTAGTGTAGAAAAGTGATTAAGAATACCTAGTTTGTACTTACAAAGCTCGTCGAATGATAGATGGCGCGCCTCATCGTTCATTCCTTCTTATTTTATCACACATGTTTTTCTTCAAAAATGGTTGCTTTTTTGAACAGTTTGCTAATCTTTGAAAATGCGTCTTTTACCCTAACTTATCATGCATGTTTATTAACGAGTTATGCACTAACCCGAACCCCTAATTTAACGTTAAGTGGGGTTAGACTTCCCTACACTTTAGCTGACGATATGTGAAGTCGGTGGAATAAGTTCCTCGAATTAAAATAGTGAGCCAGTTATTTATATCTCGGGTGGTGTATAATATATCAATGGGTTTAAAGTTTAGACTCACCCGTTGATCGTCACTACTTAATTCTTTTTTTAGTGTAGCTTTTAGTAAATGGATATGTCTCTTTTCTGGTTCTTGGTCAAATGGATCGTTATACACTGACATACATATTCCTATAGGGTGGTCAATTCCTAACATTTCCTTCCGTTCATTCTCGGGATCAAAGTTTTTACCTCTATTACCCATTTGGGTAAAATTTGAGGTGTCATTATCTATTACAATTCTTAGTTCATCTTCGGTAGATGATTTGTCTATTGAGAATATTGGGTTGGAAGGTTGTGGAATGGTGAATTTCGGGATCGAAGTAGATTCTTCTTCATTAATGGTACTTATCGGTCCCACCACTTTGGTCTCGGGGGTAAAATTTTCAACGTTATCGTTTTCCCAAGAGTACCAATTTGTCACCCTTACTTCTTCTTCATCCATTGGTGGATCGATGATTTCGTCGGTAGAGGCTAATGTGTCGATATGTTGTGAAATTGGTAAAACTGAATAAAAAGTATCATCGGGATAGTTGGTGATTTCGGAGATTTCGAATTCATCAAAATTCGATGATTTGAGATTTTCTTGAACAATACTCCTCAGATCAACAGGTGTGTAGTCTGATAGAGTTTCAGCTTGCCGGTTTACAAACTCGCTCATTTGTTCATTTTGAGCATCGAGTTCTTCGAGTTTGATTTTCATATGATCTAAAGAATTTTCGGACACGTAATTTTCCTCGTCTTCTGGTTGTTGAGTTTGGATATATTCTTGGGAATAATCCCAGTTTGAATTGCGTTCTTCATAATCGTTCCATGCAGGTTCTGTGGGTGCGTAATTTTCCATAGGAACGTAATAGTAACATTCCCATGTTGAGTGATAATCTCCACAGATTTCACAACCAGTTATTGTTTCGTCGTTCGCGATCCAAGATTGACTGACCGAATTGTCATCAACACTCGTTTGAGAGTATTGATTTAATTGATTTTGGAGTTCAAAAAGAGTTTCCAAGGCCTTGTTTTCAAAATTTTCCATTTTATTGCGATGGCCAAATTTTAGCTACAGTTTTGCGCAATTCCTATTAGTTATAAAAATAGAAAAACTTAAATAAGTTGTCCAATTAATAGACTTTTCTGATTTTTGCCCACGTTTCGAATAGCCAAAAGATGCAGCAGGTAGCCAGGACCCTTTAAATCGGAAGCCCACAACTAGCCACTAACAAATTCAACTATTACTACGAACCAGAAAAATGTCAACGTCCATTAATTTAACCACTTAAATAATTTTTCTTTCCGTTTGAGATATTAGATAAGAAATAGAGAAAATTCTAGGTCCTAAAAATTAGAGTGTCGAGAAAATAGAAAGAAATAGATTGCGCGTCGAAAAGTGTCGAAAAATAAAAATAAGAAAGAAAAACGTCGAAACACGGCGTCGCAAAATTCTAAAGCACCTAAATCTTAGTCTAAGGAATAAGCACTTAAGGGATTTTACGGCAAAGCCTAAAAATTCTAGAAATAAAAATTAAAACTACGGCAAAAACTAGACTTAAAACTAAGCACGAACGAATAAAAATACACAAATTACGCTAAAACGATAAAAAGATACAAAATATAAAAATATATAAAATAATGGTAAAAAGTACAATTTTTATAAAAATATAATTTTTATATTATTATTTATTAAAGATATCAATTTATATATTAATAAAACTAATTAAAAGTAAAATACAAATAAAACTAAAAACTAATTATATTAAACAAATAAACTAACTAGGGTTAAATATAATAAAATTAAATAATATACCGTATTTAATGCAAAAGTAGGGTTGTATGTGGCCCTGTCAGACCCCTCATGCGACTCGCATGGGGTTCAGGCTAAAGGTCATGCGAGTCGCATGACCTCCAGAGCCGGTTCAAATGAGGGGGGTCAAATGACAGGTTCAACCGTATTATTTATATTTATTTATATTTTCTATTTTATATATTAAATAAAATATATATAATTTAAATAAAAACTTAATATTTTTATAAAACTAAAAATAGAAATATTTGATAATTTTATAAATAAAAATCTTAAAACTATATAAAAATATATTTTTTTTTTCGGTTTTTTTTTTTTTTTTTTTTTTTTTAAGTTTTTTAATTTTTAGGATTTTATATTGTTTTTCTAAAAATGATATAAATATTTCGCCGACTCCCCGGCAGCGGCGCCAAAAACTTGATGTGGTAGCGTGAGGGTACGAAATAGTATTATATTTTTAATACGGAATGCTACAAAATTTAACAAGTTTTAATTAAATATTTACAAAATGGATATACCAAAACCTTGCTACAACACAATAGGCAGTGTACCTAGTCGCGGAGTAGTATAGTTTTTAGTAAGTCCGGTTCGTTCCACAGGGAGACGGGCTTATGAAACACTTATTTTTATATAACAATATATAAATATAAATATAAAAATGGGGGTTTTACCGTTTAATGACCGGTTTGTCGATTTTATATTTTAAAGTCACAATTAAAAGCTAATGCAAAATATTAAAAATAACTAAAAACTTAATTTAAAGAGTAAAGTAAATGACGATAATTAAAATGACAGAAATTAAAGTGCGAAAATTAAAAGTGCAATTAAATATGAAATAAAAGAATTATGCTTATTTAAACTTCCGTAATCATGATGTTTGACGTGTTGATTTTAGTTTTATGCCCATGGGTTAATTGTCCTTTGTCCTGGATTATTTAATATGTCCGTCTGGTTTTTGTCCATAACAGTCCATCAGTCATAAATATAAAGTGCGAGTGTCCTCGTCAAATTATTATTATACCCGAAGTTAAATATTCCAACTAATTGGGGATTCGAATTGTAACAAGGTTTTAATACTTTGTTAACAATTACACCAATTACCCTTGAATGTAATTTCACCCCTGTTTTAATTATTCTAGTGGCTATTAATCCATTCCCGTGTCCGGTTAAATGAACGATTATTCGTACATATAAATACCCCGCCCATCGTGTCCGATTGAGTGTATATGGTAATTTATAGGGACGCCCAATTGTAAATCTTTATATTAACATTAACAAACTTTCATTTAGTTAAACAAATATAAAGCCCATTAATAGCCCATAGTCTAATTTCCACAAGTGTCGTTCTTTTGTCCAAACCCCAATTAAGGTACAAAGCCCAATAACCCCGTCTTTAATATTTAGTCCAACATCATGATTACTTTGGCTCAAATAAGCATAATAATAACTTAAGTACGAGACATTAATTTAAAAAGAAGAACATAGCTTACATTGATTATTTATCGCGTAGTGTTACACGGACAGAGCTCCGACTTTAAAACCCGTAAAATAACCTTTACATAACCCGAACTAATCTAATATAAAACTACACTATACTATATATATTATATATATATTTATTTATTACAGAGTATTATTATTATTATGTGTGTGGTGTGTGTAAAAACGAACGAAAACTGGCAAATTTATAGACCATGCCTGATTCTGATCCTCATGCGACTCGCATGGGTTTATGCCTATTTGCCATGCGACTCGCATGGCCACGCTGGACAGCTCACATATCTTTTGTCTTCTTGTTCGTCGACATATTTATTAAATATATATAAAATATAAATAATTTTAATAATTATTTATATATTATATTATATTTATGTGCATAGTAGACTAGATATTTTTGGTCCATTGCGTCGGGCGTTTCTTCTTGGCTCGGGTCCCGGTTCCGGATTTTCGGACGTCTTCGCGTATTATTTTATATCGTGTACTTTGCGTTCCGTAACTTGTACTCTTGTTATTTTTAGACGTCCTTCATAAATATTTTGAACCTTTTTGATTGAATCTTGTACATTTGAGCATTTTGGACCTTTTTGTCTTCAAATCTTCGTTTACGCCTTTTGTCTTCGCACTTATTAAATATAAACGAATATTACTTGAATATGGAACAATTACAACTAAAATCTTGTCTTTCTTGGGGGATAATGTTATGAAATATATGTTCCTTTTTAGCCTTATCAACAAGTCGGAGTCGTGAGGGTTTCTCCAAAATTAATTAATTAATTCAATTTTTTATTTTTTATTTTTTTGCGAGATCTACTGTAATACCTTGACCACTAACAATATGGTTTAGAATTTGGACTTCGTTTAACCAAAATTCTCACTTGGAGAATTCGGCATAGAGTTGCTCTTTTCTCAAGAGTTCGAGCGTAAGACGGAGACGTTGTTCGTTTTTCCTTTCCGCTTGAATAGCTTAAAATTATAAGTACGGTAACGGATTTGTCTAGATAAGTTTGCATACGCGGTTCCGGAGGTCTATGAATACGGGCGGAGCCTTAGATAAACTGAACGGCACTAAAAGAAATTTATAACTATCGTAGCGAGTTCGGAAAGCGGTTTAGGAGACATCTTCTACCTTAACCCTCAATTGATGATAACCAGAATGAAGGTCGATTTTAGAATATACGCGAGATCCGTGTAACGGTTCAAGAGGTTGTTGATACGGGGAAGAGGATATCGGTTCTTAAACGAAAATTATTTAGTTCACTAAAATCACATATATGTGGGGAAAACATTCCCTTCCTAACGTATAGGTTTTGGGCTCCCTAGTTCTATAGATGTCAAATCAAAGTTCAAATTACCTACCCAATAAGTTTGACGTACACTCTCCGATAAATTTGTCGGTACGCAATAGTTTTCCGTTGGTCACTTGAATGGCCTAAGTAATATCTAGGGGGGTGGTGGAGTGCAATTAGTAGGCTCCAAAGCCTTGGATACAAAACATTTATCGACATCGAATCGAATAAACATGAAGTATAGGAGTTGTTAAGAAGAAACGTACCCGTGACTAGTTCATGTCGTCTCGAGCATCCTCGGTGCTAATGTTGGAAGTTCGGCCGCGTGTGTTGGGGTTGGCTTTCTTCGTTGGACATGCATTCCTAAAATGACCCGGTTGGCCACTGATAATGCTAAAAACGAACATATATTTCATAGCATTATTCCTCAAGAAAGACAAGCTTTTAGTTACAATTGTTCTATTTACAAGTGATATTCGTTTAAATAATAAAAGGTGAAGACAAAAGACAGATTCGACGAATTGAAGACGCAAACGACCAAAAAGCTCAAAAGTACAAAAGACAATAAAAAAGGTTCCAATTATTGATAAGAAACGTCTCGAAATTACAAGAGTACAAGATTCAAAACGCAAAGTACAAAATATAAAATTGTACGCAAGGACGTTCGAAAATCCGGAACCGGGACCAGAGTCAACTCTTAACGCTCGACGCAACGGACTAAAAATTACAAGTTAACTATGCATATAAATATAATATAATATATAATTAATTATATTAATTATATATATATATTATATAAAACCGTCGGCAGAGAAACTCCAAGGGTGTGAGCTGTAAATACATTCTCTGCGACTCGCGGAGTTTGAAGAAGATTTTGCCGCGAGTCGCGGAGCCCCCAAATTTCAACTCTGGCTATAAAGCAAACCGAATTCTGATCATTTTTCATAATCTATTTTCTCTCTTCTCTCATATGTAAACGATATATATATATATATAATTTATATTTTAATTTTAATTTTAATTATAATTCTAATAATAAGGGTATGTTAGCGAATGTTGTAAGGGTGTAAGTCGAAATTCTGTCCGTGTAACGCTACGCTATTTTTAATCATTGTAAGTTATGTTCAACCTTTTTATATTAATGTCTCGTAGCTAAGTTATTATTATGCTTATTTAAAACGAAGTAATCATGATGTTGGGCTAATTACTAAAATTGGGTAATTGGGCTTTGTACCATAATTGGGGTTTGGACAAAAGAACGACACTTGTAGAAATTAGACTATGGGCTATTAATGGGCTTTATATTTGTTTAACTAAATGAAAGTTTATTAATGTTAATATAAAGATTTACAATTGGGCGTCCCTATAAATTACCATATACACTCGATCGGACACGATGGGCGGGGTATTTATATGTACGAATAATCGTTCATTTAACCGGACACGGGAATGGATTAATAGCCACTAGAATAATTAAAACAGGGGTGAAATTACATTCAAGGGTAATTGGTGTAATTGTTAGCAAAGTAGTAAAACCTTGGTTTACACGCAGTCGATAACCTGGTGTATTCATTAAACAAAGTATTAAAACCTTGTTACAATTCGAATCCCCAATTAGTTGGAATATTTAACTTCGGGTATAATAATAATTTGATGAGGACACTCGCACTTTATATTTATGACTGATGGACTGTTATGGACAAAAACCAGACGGACATATTAAATAATCCAGGACAAAGGACAATTAACCCATGGGCATAAAACTAAAATCAACACGTCAAACATCATGATTACGGAAGTTTAAATAAGCATAATTCTTTTATTTCATATTTAATTTCCTTTATTTTATATTTAATTGCACTTCTAATTATCGCACTTTTATTTATTGTTATTTAATTGCACTTTTAATTATCGTACTTTTTAATTATCGTAAGTTTATTTTATCGCACTTTTATTATTCGCAATTTCATTATCGTTATTTACTTTACGCTTTAATTTAAGTCTTGTATTTATTTTATATTTTACATTAGGTTTTAACTGCGACTAAAGTCTTAAAAATCGACAAACCGGTCATTAAACGGTAAAAACCCCCCTTTATAATAATAATATTACTTATATATATATTTGTATTTTTATAAAAGTAAACTAATATAGCGTTGAGCTTTGTTTAAAGATTTCCCTGTGGAACGAACCGGAATTACTAAAAACTACACTACTGTACGATTAGGTACACTGCCTATAAGTGTTGTAGCAAGGTTTAAGTATATCCATTCTATAAATAAATAAATATCTTGTGTAAAATTGTATCATATTTAATAGTATTTTCTGCTAAAATTAATAACTATTTTATATACACCTCGCATAACATCAAGTATTTTTGGCGCCGCTGCCGGGGACACTCTTAAACGCCGGAAGCGCAACGCTAATATAAAAAAAAAGAAAAAGATTTTTAGTTAACTTTTATTAAAATTCGTTTTTGTAAAAATACGTTTTAATTATTCAAAAATATAAAAAGAAAAACAAAAATATAAGTATTTTTTTTTTAAGATTTTGTTAAATATTTAAGTTTTATAAGTTTCTTTATTTTTATTTTAGTTTATAAAAATATAAGTTTTATTTTAAAATCTTTTATTTATTTAAAAACAGAAAACAGAAAATAAAAAAAAAAATAAATAAAGAAAAACGCGTTGAAATTATAAGCTGTCAACTGAATTTCTGAACCCCGCGACTCGCGGGGTTTTCTTCATTAATTACCGCGACTCGCGGAGGGTATCTGATAGGCGACAGGAAGCCCTAATTCAGCATTAATTACGGGTTATTATTAATTATAATTATTATTTAAACCTAATTATTATTATTATTATTATTAGTTTTAGTTTTATTTTTACTTTTTATTTAATTTATGTATTTAGTATTAATTAGTTTTATTAAATTGTAAAATTAGTAGTTTTATTAAATAAATAATATAAAAATAATATTTTTATAAAAATTGTACTTTTTACAACTTTTTATATATTTTTATATTTTGTACCTTTTTAATCGTTGTAGCGTAATATTTATATTTTTAGCTCATATTTAACTTTAAACTTAGTTTTTGCTATAGTTATTTTTACTCCTAGATTTTTAGACTTTGCCGTAGAATTCCTTAAGTGCTTTTTCTTTAGACTAAGATTTAGGTGCTTTAGAATTTTTCGACGCCTTTTTAAGTTTTAGTTTCTTTTTAAGTTATTTCCATTTGGGATTTAGTTTTTCCTGTAAGCTTTAATATTTTTAGACACCTTTTACTATGTATCAATTATCATTCCAATTAGTAATCTCAATTTGCGATTATAATTTTAAGTTAGTTGTAGTAATAAGGTTAGGTTAGTTAAGTATTTTTAAGTTTTTATAAGTTTCTTTTATTTTTCCGTCACCTTTTATTTTTTCAACCATTTTTCTTTTTCTACCTTTTTCGACGAACTCTTTTTCTTTCTTATTTCTCGCTATTCTAGTTTTAGGACATAGATTTTTATTCTACTTCCTATCTAAATTTCTTAAAATTACGAAAATTTATTTTAAGTGGTTAAATTAATAGACATCAAAATTTTCTGGTTCGTAGTAATAGTTGGATTTGTACGTGGACCGGGTTATTGGAGCCAAACAGTCCTCAATTATATTGAGACCAAACGAATCCTGCCCCTCTGCTGCATCTTTTGGCTATTCGAAACGTGGGCAAAATCAGAAAAGTCTATTAATTGGATAACTTATTATAATTTTTCTTTCCTTTTTAAAACTAATAGGATATTCAGTGAATGCACCGAGCAAGACGTTCATCACCTTTTGTACGTTCACCACCTGTAACTAGATCAAGACATTTAGCAAATATAACCGCCGTTGATTTTTCTTTAGAATCGTCATCCAGTCAACCAAGTACTTCAGTTCAAATTTCCGATAATCCATTTTTTGAACCCAACCTCACAATTGAGAATCCGGAAAATATTCAGGAACGGTTCATAGATCCTGAACCACTAAACTTTCCTCCGGAGCCACCAATCATTCAAACAGAGATTGTTGAGGAACGAACCATTAAATCAGAATCATCTAGTTATACCGATTCAACAAATTCAATTATGGAGAATCTGGAACCTTTAAGTATGGAAGACCGAATGAGAGCTAAACGCACTGGCCAAGGTCACGCAATTACTCATCCAGACATTAATGCGCCAGATTATGAAATCAAAGGACAAATTCTACACATGGTGACTAATCAATGCCAATTTAGTGGTGCGCCGAAGGAAGATCCAAATGAACATCTACGTACCTTTAATAGGATCTGCACACTATTTAAAATCCGAGAAGTGGAGGATGAACAGATATATCTCATGTTATTTCCCTGGACTTTAAAGGGAGAAGCCAAAGATTGGTTGGAATCGTTACCTGAAGGGGCGATCGATACATGGGACGTTTTAATTGACAAATTTCTTAAACAATTCTTTCCTGCATCTAAAGCCGTAAGACTTCAAGCAGAAATTGTTACGTTCACACAGAAACCAAATGAAACTCTATATGAGGCGTGGACAAGATATGGAAAGTTGTTAAGAGGATGTCCGCAACATGGTTTAGACACCTGTCAAATAGTACAAATATTCTACCGAGGATGCGACATCACTACAAGAAAAGACATAGATATAGCAGCTGGTGGTTCTATTATGAAGAAAACCGAAACTGATGCTTACAAAATTATTGATAACACTGCTTCCCACTCACATGAGTGGCACCAAGAAAAAGATATCATTAGATCATCTAAAGCAGCTAGAGCCGATTCTAGCCATGACTTAGATTCCATTTCCGCAAAGATAGATGCTGTGGAGAGACGAATGGAAAAGATGACTAAGGATATTCACTCAATACGAATTAGTTGTGAGCAGTGTGGAGGACCACATTTGACAAAAGATTGTCTCAGTATTGAATTAACAATGGAACAAAGAGAGAATATTTCATACATAAACCAAAGGCCTGGAAATAATTATCAGAATAATTATCAACCGCCAAGACCAATTTACAATCAAAACCAGAATTATAACCGAAATATTCCATACAACAACCAACAAGGTCCTAGCAATCAACAAGTATCCAATAATACTTACAATCAGCAAAGACCGAATTTTCAAAACAAACCACCACAACAAACCGATGATAAAAAGCCAAATTTAGAAGATATGATGACGAAGCTAGTTGAAACTCAAACGCAGTTTTTCACATCTCAGAAACAAACCAATGAACAAAATGCTCAAGCATTTAGAAATCAACAAGCTTCTATTCAAAATCTGGAACAAGAAGTAAGTAACCTAGCAAGGTTAATAGGTGAAAGAAAACCGGGAAGTCTACCTAGTGATACAAATGCTAACCCCCGGAATGAAACAGCTAAAGCTATTACCACAAGAAGTGGTACAACACTTAAACCACCTGAAATACCTGTAACTTCTGATGAAACTATTCCTACTCCACAAGAACCACAACCTGATCAAGATAAGGAAAAAGAACCGGTAGTTGAAAAGGTTAATGAAGATAACACAGTTAAGGATAAACCTTATGTTAAACCATACCAACCACCACTTCCTTACCCGAGTAAAATGAAGAAAGAAAAACTTGAAGCCGAGCAATCTAAATTCTTGGATATGTTTAAACAGATAAATGTAAATCTTCCTTTCATTGATGTGATTTCAGGAATGCCAAGATATGCTAAATTCTTGAAAGATCTAATCTCAAATAGAAAGAAAATGGAAGAACTCTCGGCTGTTACTATGAATGCTAATTGTTCAGCAGTGCTGTTGAATAAGATACCAGAAAAACTATCTGATCCAGGAAGTTTCACAATTCCATGTTTTCTGGGTAGTCTTAGTTCAATAGAAGCATTGGCAGACTTAGGTGCTAGTATAAATCTAATGCCGTATTCACTATACGCTAAACTAGACCTTGGAGAATTGAAACCAACCAGAATAAGCATACAACTAGCCGATAGATCAATAAAATATCCTAGAGGGATAATGGAGAACATGCTAGTTAAAGTTGGTACTTTAGTATTTCCAGTAGATTTTGTTGTTTTGGACATGGAAGAAGATTCTCAAGTTCCTCTCATATTAGGAAGACCATTCTTAAACACGGCTAAAGCAATGATAGACGTGTTCGGTAAGAAACTGACCCTAAGTATAGAGGATGAGAGTGTTACCTTTTAAGTTGATAGAGCAATGCAACAACCACAATCTGCAGATGATACATGTTATTATATTCAAACTATAGATGCACATGCAGAATTATTAGAAGAATTTCCAGAATTACAAGGAACAGGAGAATGTTCTTTAGGAGAAGGTAATGAACCAATTGATGAAGCTGAAATGTTAGCTACACTTATAGCTAATGGATATGAACCAACAACAGAAGAAATTCAAATGCTAAAAGAAGAAGACAGATATCGATATAAATCATCGATAGAAGAACCTCCGAAATTAGAGTTAAAGCCACTTCCAAACCATTTGGAATACGCTTATTTACATGGTGAATCTGAATTACCTGTAATAATATCGTCTTCTCTTACTGAAAATGAGAAATCACAACTCATTTCTGTGTTGAAAGCTCATAAACCAGCCATTGCATGGAAGATTCATGATATTAAAGGAATAAGTCCTTCGTATTGCACACATAAAATCCTTATGGAAGAAGGTCATAAAACGTATGTGCAACGCCAACGAAGACTAAATCCTAATATGCAAGATGTAGTTAAGAAAGAGATTATTAAACTGCTAGATGCAGGTTTGATATATCCAATCTCTGATAGTCCATGGGTAAGCCCAGTTCAATGCGTACCTAAGAAGGGTGGCATGACTGTCATTACAAATGAGAAAAATGAGCTTATTCCTACTAGGACTGTAACAGGATGGCGTGTATGTATTGATTATAGAAAATTAAATGACGCCACCAGAAAAGATCACTTTCCCTTACCTTTCATAGATCAAATGTTGGAAAGATTAGCCGGAAATAGTTACTATTGTTTTCTAGATGGATTTTCCGGATATTTTCAAATTCCAATAGCACCCGAAGATCAAGAGAAAACCACATTCACGTGCCCTTATGGTACTTTTGCTTACAAACGCATGCCATTTGGACTTTGCAACGCCCCTGCAACCTTTCAAAGGTGTATGATGGCGATTTTTCACGACATGATAGAAGAATGCATGGAAGTTTTCATGGATGACTTTTCAGTCTTCGGTGATACATTTAAATCATGTCTAGTTAATCTGGAATGAATGCTAATTAGATGCGAACAATCCAATCTAGTACTTAATTGGGAGAAATGCCATTTCATGGTTAAAGAAGGCATCGTTCTTGGACATAAAATTTCAAAAGAAGGAATTGAAGTGGATAGAGCTAAAGTAGATGTAATTGCTAAACTTCCACATCCCACCAATGTTAGAGGAGTTAGGAGTTTTCTAGGGCATGCCGGTTTTTACCGACGTTTCATAAAAGATTTTTCTAAAATTGCCACTCCTATGAATAAACTCCTAGAAAAGGATGCGCCATTCATCTTTTCAGATGAATGTATCAAATCTTTTAATATTCTTAAAGAAAAACTCACTAATGCGCTGATCATGATAACACCAAATTGGAATCTACCATTTGAACTAATGTGCGATGCAAGTGATTTTGCAATGGGAGCCGTTTTAGGACAAAGGATTGAAAAACGATTTCAACCTATATATTATGCTAGTAAGACATTACAAGGAGCACAAACAAACTATACAACTACTGAAAAAGAACTCCTTGCTATTGTCTTTGCTTTTGACAAATTTCGATCATATCTCGTTCTATCAAAAACGGTGGTCTATACCGACCATTCTGCTCTTAGATACCTATTTTCAAAACAAGATGCTAAACCAAGATTAATCCGTTGGATCTTACTCTTACAAGAGTTTGATATTGAAATCCGAGATAAAAGAGGAGCAGAAAATCTCGCCGCTGATCATCTTTCTCGTCTTGAAAATCCCGAATTAGAAGTTCTGAATGAATCGGCCATACAAGACAACTTTCCTGATGAATATCTATTGAAGATAGATTATAAAGAAATCCCATGGTTTGCAGACTATGCAAATTATTTAGTATGTGGATTCCTTGAAAGAGGATTATCGTACCAAAAACGACAGAAATTCTTCAGTGATATAAAACACTATTTCTGGGAAGATCCACATCTGTTTAAAAGTTGTCCCGATGGAATAATACGCCGATGTGTATTTGGAGATGAAGCTAGTAAAATTTTAAACCATTGTCACACAGGACCAACAGGAGGGCATTATGGGCCTCAACTAACAGCAAGAAAAGTTTATGAAGCTGGATTCTATTGGCCTACAATTTACAAAGACGCACACCTTCTTTGCAAATCCTGTGATGCATGTCAAAGGGCCGGAAAAATAAGTCAACGTGATGAAATGCCACAAAATGTCATCCAAGTATGTGAAGTATTTGACATTTGGGGTATTGACTTTATGGGTCCATTTCCAAAATCTCATAATAATCTATATATACTCGTAGCCATTGATTATGTATCTAAATGGGCGGAAGCACAAGCTCTCCCAACTAACGATGCACGAGTTGTAGTCAACTTTTTAAAACGTCTTTTTGCAAGGTTTGGAACACCGAAAGCTTTAATAAGTGATCGGGGTACTCATTTCTGTAATAATCAACTTGAGAAAGTTCTTAAAAGATATGGAGTAACTCATAAAATCTCCACCGCATATCATCCACAAACAAGTGGACAAGTTGAAAATACAAACCGAGCTTTAAAACGTATTCTAGAGAAAACCGTAGGATCAAATCCGAAGGAATGGTCCATTAAATTGGAGGATGCACTCTGGGCTTTTAGAACAGCCTACAAAACTCCAATTGGAACCACACCTTTTAGACTTGTTTATGGAAAAGCATGTCATCTTCCAGTAGAAATTGAACACAAAGCATTTTGGGCTTTGAAGACATGTAATCTTGATTTACATGAAGCCGGACGTCTACGATTAAGTCAACTAAATGAATTAGAAGAATTAAGACATAAAGCATACGAAAATTCGTTAATCTATAAAGAAAGAACGAAGAAATGGCATGATAAAAGAATCAGAAGTTCAAAAGAATTTAAAGAAGGAGACAGAGTTCTTCTTTTCAATTCACGATTCAAGCTATTTCCTGGAAAATTGAAATCAAGATGGTCTGGACCATTCATAGTCAAAAGAGTTTTCCCATACGGAACGATAGAATTAATAAATTCAAATGGGATAGAATTTAAAGTTAATGGTCACAGAGTTAAACATTACATACATGGTCCGATGGAAGTCGACAACGAAGTTAATCACAATTTCGATACCACAGCTAACTAAGTGTGGGGAGAATCAAGTCTTTAAAGGATAATATGTATTTCTGTAAGAGTTAGATTGTCTGTTTTCGTGTAGTTCTCGAAAATGGAACACGTATGGTCTTTCCCTAGCAGACCCTAAAGAACTAGTCTTCTCCCCCCATTCTGAATTTTTATTTTTTTTAGGTTTTTACGAAATGAAGACTGCCTGTGAACTAAACCATGGTCTAATGCTACACGCTTTGATCACTAAAAGAAATAATGACATACTACCGAGTGAAATAGTATCAGTAATCAGAGAAAGAATGGACGGAGTTAGAAAAGAATCCAGATGCGAAGATAATAAGTTACAATTTGGTAAAGGAAAATCAAAATCCGCAGCGAAAAGAAGAGCACGACACCTAGAACGATGTCACAAATGCGGAAAATGGTCACATGGAGGTAAATGTTCAAATAATCAAACCTATTCAAATACCGAATTTGTTACTTTATGCAGAGACGGACCGTTCATATGTTTAGAAGAAAAGATACTGAATGCTCGAGGTTACGCCTATGTAGCCATGGAAAATCAATTAAACCGACTATCTTATGAATGGAATAGATCATATAACTAAGAAATCTATTTCACAGGTATGTCTGTACAGTTTTTAGTTTTTATTTTTATTTTTAACCTTTTGATAATAAACGCTAATTTGTTCGCTAAAAAGTATTAAATTGGTATTGAATAAAATTAGGTTTGGCGACCGAAATTATTGATATCATTCAAAAATTTATTACATCACTGCGAAATTTAACGTTTATTCTTAAGGTATAAATATCTTTAATCAATCATCCCAAAATATTTCAAAAATTCGTCATGAGTTAAATTAGGTCTTGGAACCGAAATTACTTTACCGAAAAGAGGGGCGCATATTTTTGATAATATTTGATTGATTAAAGTGGGATAAAAAGATAAAAAGATTTTTAATTTTATTTTTACCATGTTTTTAAAATTAATATTTAAATCTTAAATTAATATTGTAAACTTTGTAAAAACAATATATTTAAAATTGTAAATATTTGAAAAATTAATATAAGTTTGATATGAATTTATAAATTTTTAAATTAAGTTTGGTGTGAATTTTTAATTTTTAAAATATAAATTTTTAATTTTATGCATTTCAAATTTTAAGTTTGGTGTGAATTTTTAATATTAATTTTGAATTTCATATTTAAGTTGTGTGAATTTAAAAACAAAAATTTACTTTATCTCATTAAGTTAAGAATATGATTTTTAAAATTCGTCGTAAGTTGAAGACTAGGTCTTTGAACCGAAATTGCTTTACCCGAGGGAGGGACGAGAACTTTTATTATCATTATTTTTAATCTTATTGAATTAGAGTATGCCAAAAACATTGAAAAAACCCAAAAATCTTAGCTTTTAAAACAATCGCTACAAAAAGACAAATTTTAAAATTTTGTCGAAGGACGGACTAGGACATCGATCCGAAACAACCTCGTCCTAAATAACAAGGGAAACAAAATTTTAAAATTAATTACTTAATTGTTTTAATAAGTTAATGATTATAATAATAATAAAAAAAAAAATATATATCAAACTCCGCGAGTCGCGGAGTTTGGAGGGAAAATCCCCGCGACTCGCGGAGAGACCGGATTACAGAAAAAAAAATAAGAACTGCAACAGCTCAGTTTCACACTCCACACCCGAAAACTGCTGCGAAAAACCCCGAAAAACCACCCAAAAACACCCCAAAAATACCAATTTTTAACCGTTAATCACCAAATTTTTTGCTAAAATCATGTTGAGAAGGATGCTATCTAAGAATTACTCAAGAAAAACGGTAAATTTCTACACCTAAACACCATTTAATCCGAAATTTGGTGTTCTTGAGCTATTTTTTCCTCAATTTGATTTTGATGCTTTTTAGTGTAATTAAGCTTAAATTGTTTATGTATTATGCTTGTATAACCTAGATTGATGCTGTTTAACATGATTAGAAGCCTTAAACTTCAAATTTTGAGTAATCTAGGGTTTGTGTTCTTGAGCAAATTTGGGGCTTTTTGATATAAACAAGTTATGGCCGATTTTTGTCATGAATTGTTGCTAAAATGAATAGTGTAACATGTCTAGGTAGTTAAATGATCCAAACTTTGAGCCTAAACATGATTTTGAGAATTAAAGTGGACTTTTTCAAGTCAAAAATTCATGAACTTGATTTTTGAAAGATAATGCCATTTGAGACTTGTTTGATTGCTAGTAATGATTATTTTGACATGTTATTTGAGTTGAATGCTTATGAACTTGGCGAAAATTTTCGTATATGCTTATTGAAAAAGTGTAGATTTGATAAAAATGTGAAAATAAGCTTAAGTTTGATATAAATTGATAATGTCATTGTAATTATTTTGATTGATGATTTTGCTGACACTAATGCATATTTGGATGCACAAAAATTGTGTTTGATGTGTTTTGCAGAATGAAAGGGGTGAATCTTCATCCCAAGCCCGCAATGCTCCTGCCGAGAATTTGGAACAACAGGAGGTGGATAACTACTACAAGCAGGATGTACCTCATCCAGTCATGACTTTTTCCGATATGCACTTGGAAGAGTTGCACCCGAACCTGAGATTTGACAGACTTTGGATAGATTATCCAAAATATCAACGGGGTTTGCATACTCTTCATTCCAAGGTTGTTGAGGTACCGAGGGTCATAGAATGGGGACCCTTAGAAGCTGTAGAATTGGCCGGGCCAATTAGGGAATTACTTGTACAGAGGTATGGTAGTTCTTCTTTTAATGACTGGATATGTTTATTCACCATACGTAGACCTGTATATAAAGTATGGTGTGAAGAATTGTTATGTAGTATAGAGTTGAATGATCGGGTAGCTAGTTTAACCGATCGTTCTTTTATTAGATTTTTGTTAGGCGGTTCGATGCGCCACATGTCTTTACTGGACATGGCTCAGGCTTTACGTATATATACGCCTGAGGAGTTAGCGTCTACCGATTGTAGAGGATTGATACTAAACGGTAGAAAGATAGATGAAAATTTTGATACACACGGTGTGTGGAGTCAAATGACAAGCCATCACCGTTTCAAAGGGGGAAATTACTCTTATTTGGATATAGATAGAGCCGAATTAAGAGTGATACATAGGTTTTTAGCTAATTCGATTACACAAAGGGGTAAGAACAAAGAACTCTCGAACCCAAATTCATAATTTAACACATAACGTATTGAATCCTTTGCCATTTATTAGCAAGAACAACCCTACAATTCCTTTTCAAGAAGCTAATTTTGTCACAGCTCCACTTCGACTTTTCAGTGAGATTATTTCTATTATAATCATGATATTTATACCTTGTCCTTTCGCCGTCATTACCGGAAAACCTTTTATATCCCTCGACAACATCAACAGGTGCACCAGCAGATCGTTATCCTTTTGGCGAAATCAACAATCAGTATTTTGAAAATCTCGCGGAACTTCTTCCATCATATCTATAATGTCTATCCCTAAGAATTTCATAATCTGAACGTGAAGTTTCTGAAAAACACCCGGGACTATGAAATAGTTCTTGAAATGCTAACGAAGCAGCAAAAACTGGAAACGACTTTAACGGTCAAAAGTTTGATGACAAAGAATAGTAAGGTGGTAAAGCTGAAAAAAAAAAAAAAAAAAAAAGTTTGGAACTAGAAAACGGATGAAGCAAAGTATGAAAGAGGCTGTGGATAAATCACAGGGACTGAACCTGCTCTCAAAGAATACAAACGATTCCGTACCTGCTGAAACCGTCAGTAAGAACCCTACTCTTTATTCAAAACCTTGCCCGGATGATATTTTTCATCATCATCTTATCTTAGATATTATAAGATATCTTCATATCATTCGTTATACATATTTTTCATATTTCTGGAGATATTTTTACAACTATTCCTATCTGCGATCATTTATCTCTCCGTAACATCTGCGTTACAATATAAAAGAAACTGTGTTAATTTCTAAATTCTGAAACCTCCGAGATTAAAATATAAATGATTTGAAGTAGTGTTGGGAACTGATGCATGAATTAGTATAATATAATGAAACTTGATCAACTTCATTATATTACAGTAAGTCATGTTAAGTTTCTAATGGAATGTGATGATTCACAGTACCGTCATCATGTGCCATGTTACACGGCTCTTACATTCTATCAAGTCTCCAAACATATTAGAACGTATCACCTTGATAGTTCTATTTTTCCGGAATATTCGAGTAATTTAACGAATCAAGATCGTGCCATTACAATTTCATTCTAAAACCAATAGCTAGGTTCATTCCAAATTTCCTACCTACGAATTTCGGACCATTGTTCGCTTGGCTCGAGGACAGGAAGAAGAAACGTAGGGACAAAACCTCAGAATAGAAATAGGAACATAAACCACAGCAAATAAGAGAGAGCATTAACTGTGGATGACAATGATTTTAAGGGACGGGAGTAGGAACATCGAAATATAAGGGAAGGTATAAAACCTAACAACAACCCCGAAACTACAAACCGTGCATATCAATACGTATTGCAACGTAAAGGCACGGGAGAATTAAAAACATTATAATTCCAAGGAAAGGATAAAAGAGAATAGATTCTTCTGGTGATAGATGAAAAAGAAGAATGAAAGATATGAAAGTTAGAAATATAACAAGGATTAGAATGGGATGGAGCATATTAGCGAATGTCTTAAAGTAGGAACTAAAGAGAAAGAATAGAAGATGTGGGAAGAAAGAAAGGGAATGAGGTAAATTTATAGTGAAATATTCGACAAAGAAATCAAAACAGATTGCCGCGTTAAATCAAAGAAGATCCTGATCGCCGCAAAACTAAATCTTATTACATAAGATTTTCTTTAAAACCCTTAAATCCCGGAAATCGATCATAATCACGTCATCGGTTACAACAATTCTATATTTACTCATTTCACTCTTTTGTGATAGCTTCGCTCGTGCGTCTCACATAACCGAATCATTTTATCTAAATCTTTCAATAATGATAAAATTTCATTATTACCTCATATTCGTCATGAAAACATTCCTATTGTTATTTATGACAACCTCTACCAAATTTCGAGGACGAAATTTCTTTAACGGGTGGGTACTGTAACGACCCGGAAATTTCCGACCAAATTTAAACTCTAATCTCTATATGGTTCCGACACGATAAGCAAAAACCCTAAAGTTGACCCGCACTTTTTCGATCGTTCTATACTTATAAGATTAATATTTACATAAATTAAACCTTACCAACATGATAAGCAATCCAAATTGTTGAGACTTATGTTTTCGAAAAGAGTTTTACACAACGTTTGACCGTCTAGTTTGACCGATGATATCACGAACTATACAATATATGATAATTATACGTTTGTGTATATATATGTATATATACATATTTAACATGATCTAAGAATGTTTTAATATCTCATTTTGTATTAATAACAATAAGTTATAAGTATATTTTGAAACTACTAACTTAAGTTTTCAAAACGATAACCATACGTAACGTTATTTGACTTAAATACTTATGACCTATAATGTTTATACATATATCGTATAAGTAATGTATTTAATCACTTTTAAAGACTTAAATACATAAAACAATATAAGTATATTTACAAAAGATAGCTATATTTGAATCCTCGTTCCGTTTTCTCAAAGATTTCTATACGTATACCTAGGGTATATGTACCCGTATCATACGCAGCTTCTAGATGTATTTACTATTGGTATATACCAATAAAAATCTGCTCCTTAGCAGCCTTAAATGATTAAGAAACATGTGGAACCAACCATTTGTCAAGTAGCATGAATTATTTAGCAAGAAAACAAAGTTAGGTATTTTTTTTTTCCTTTATAACCTAAAAACGTTTTTATGCATGCACACCATTTCTTCACCCCATTTTCTTATACTTACACTTCCATTTCTCTCTCAAAATACTCTTAACTTCATACTTGATCATCTCCAAGCATTTTCCCCATCATTTAGCTTCAAAAACCTTACTTAAACACCATAAGAAAACCATACAAAAACACTTCAAGAAATCCTTCCAAGAACACAAACTTACTTCCAATCTTTCATCCAATTCCATCACCCTTTTGGTTCTAGCTTTTTACTCCTCTTTTACAGAAACCTTGTCCAAGGAACTTGAGGTAGTATCTATGTTCATAACCTTATTCGATTCATATATATATAGCTATCATATTTTGTGGTATACAATTTTAACAACAAGAACATAGTTTGAAAGTTTTCAAACTTGTTTGCAAACTAAATAGATCCTTCTAACTTAACTTTTAAAATACTTCAAGACCTGTAATATAACTTAAATATATGCTAACTTAACAAGGTATAACTTGGTTTTTCAAAGAATATCTTAAAAACAGTTTTTACGACGTCAGAGTGTAACCGGGGACTGTTTTGGGTTGGATAATTAAAAACTATCTTAAACTTTGAATTGGAGGTTTATGTTCTGGAAAAATGATTTTTACTATAAATATGTTAACACATAGAAATTTCATGATTTAATTCAAAGTATAAGTATTTTTAGAAAAATGGTCATTAAGTGTTATTTTTTTTTGTAACAAAAATGTTTAACTTCATAAGTTTCACTAAAGTTTCACCTATGCCGTGTGATTTTGAATACAAACCAAGGTATTTTCAGTTCATAGTCTTAAAGAGGGACTCGATCCAAGGAGATGACAAGTTGAATCAACGAAAACAGATTTGTAACGAAGAAACTATGACCGAAACAAAATTGGTTATCCTAGACTTGTTTAACTTCGGGATTAATTGGGAAAAATTAAATAAATCACATATTTCTAAGATAACATGATATTTTATATATATGTACTTATAATTCAATTTTATATGGTTCAGGATCACCCGTAAACAACACGAGAAGATTAATTATAAGATCCCATGTTTGTACGCAACACGTCATTTGACAACACCGGTACTTTATGTACGCAACACGTCATTTGACAACACCGGTACCGTGGGTCAAGATTAATCTCGACCAATACATATACGATGGGGTTTTATTTATTTCGTTGGGGGTTTTATTTATTTCATTGCGGGTATATTAAACATCTAAAAATGAACCATTAAAATTGAATTACTAACAACGAGCTGCTAACTACGGACTAAGGAATTATTCAAAGTATTAAAAGTATAACAAGTATATATATGTGACGTTTGTTTAAAAAGAAAAGGTATTGATATATTATATATGGATAGGTTCGTGATATCAACCGGAGACCAAGTCAAATTATATATATCTTCAAGACGAAAGTGAGTATATAGTCCCACTTTTAAACTCTAAATATTTCGGGATGAGAATACATGTATTTTATGTTTTACGTTATGGACACAAGTAACTGAAAAATATATTCTACGTTGAGTTGTACCACTGGCATACTTCCCTGTAGCTTGGTAACTAATATTTACAGCGGTATTGTAAACGCGAATCCTGTTGATAGATCAATCGGGCCTGACAACCCCAACCGGACTGGACGACCAGTATTCAACGGTTGCACAGTACTTCGTTTCGTGACTACACTTGGTACAGTGTAGTAAGATTTCATATTAAAGGGAATATGCGACGTGATTAATTGTTAAGTATGGTTACCAAGTGCTCAACCACTTAGAATATTTTTATTAAAATGTTTATATATGAAATCTTGTGGTCTATATTTATATCGCTGTCGACATTAAACCTATATCTCACCAACTTTATGTTGACATTTTAAAGCATGTTATTCTCAGGTATGAATTAAGTCTTCCGCTGTGCATTATCTCGTACTAAGGATACTACTTGAGGGCATTAAGGACTTATATCATAAGGCGTTGCATTCGAGTCATTGAAGTTCATAGAGACTATTATTAAGTAAATGGCGGTTTAGGTCATTTGAATATTATGAAATGTCAGGCGAATATGTCAATTATGGATGTAACTATAGATTGTCTTTTAAGAATAAATGCAACGTTTGTAAGATGTATCATATAGAGGGCAAGTACCTCGCAATGTTATCAACTATTGTAATTCGTTTGTAATCAATATGGACAACGTCCGGATGATTAGTTTCGGATCCTTTCAGTTGGTATCAGAGCGTTGGTCTTAGCGAACCAGGCCTTGCATTAGTGTGTCTAACTAGTAGTTGTTAGGATACATTAAGTGAGTCTGGACTTTGACCGTGTCTGCCTGTCAAAAGTTTTGCTTATCAATCCTAGTCGGAAATCATCTGCTTATCATTCTTAGGGAACTGCCTGCTTATCATTCTTAAGTCTAGACACGTCTTACTGCATTTAGTGCATCGATAGTGTATAGACAAAATTCATATCCTAGCGTATCTGTTACTATAGACATTGCCTGACGTATTTCAAAGATTCTCCGTAATTCATGGGATTTTGATATTATATATACATATGTAAATTATGTATTGAAGAGTACCAAACCCAACTCCTATAATCTATTCCAAACCAAAAATTCATTTCTCCGACCATACAAGATGGATTCTTCATCCAGCTCAAATTCCTCCGACTTCGATAGCTTCGCCGATATGGATTTCCATTCGAGCTCCGAGAACAGCGTTACCGGAATGGATCAACCAATTTCCCATCATCTATTCTGGATGAATTGGGGATGGGTTCGTAATATACTAAATTTCTGGAGGCAAGAAGAAGGTGATCCATTCCATCCACCAAATTGTCCTCTTAACGATGAACCTGAAGCACTTACCGGCGAACCTATTCGAAACACCATTTTCTCGCTCATTTCTAGAGTATCTCATCATGATTACATACTATCCCATATTTCAAATCTTGTTCATTCGCTCGTTCCAACCGTCAATCATCCCGGTATAATAGAAGAAGTCAACGAACTCCGTGCTCGGGTAGTGGTTTTGGAGAATATGGTGCGAAGGATACAAACACCAACAGCAGCACCAGCAGCATAATCCGTACTACCATCGTCAACGCCGACAGTACCTTTATCACCCCAATCACAACCGCGCCTTAAATCTCAACATCACAATCTGTATCTCGAATATCAACATCACACGACTCAATATCTGTACTTCGAGTATGATCTTCGTTCTATATATCGTTCTACATCGATTATCTTCGCTTTACGTATCGTATGACGATTATGTAATTTCTAAAGTCTTAGAGATTATGTAACCTAGAATTAACGATAAATCAAATGAGTTTAATATCTTATTGACTCATTAAATCTATGATTATCTCTGAAGAAAATATATATGCAAGTATATTTTCATAAAGATAGTAATTAAAAATTCCTTCGTACAAACTATTAATGATGAAAATATTTTAACGGGTGGGTAGTACCCGAGGAATATTTAGAATTCACATTAATAAGTTATATTGTACATTCTTGAATCTGATTCAACGGTTATCTATTATCTTACTTACAACCACCGATATTCGTATCCGCTCACCCCAGAATAACCATTTTCAATCAAATTTCATATTCGGATTTTGACCTACCAGAATCCAACAAGTGGCATAAAGAAGAAAACATTGGACAAAATAAAATAAAAATTGTTAGAAACACACGATTTAACTAATTAAAAATCTATTAAGGATTCCACGCTAACTGTTCCGGCTAACTCTGGACAATTAAAATGAATTAAAATGTTGATTGTAACATATGAAGCTAAACAATTCTTCAAGCTTGCCACTTGATTTTATCTTAAACCTCATTCGTAACTTGACGATTACAATTCGCATTCAAATCCTTTCATGATTCCTGAAAACACCTCGACCGAGAAGTTGAACCCGCCGCACCTTGCCTACGGAATGAAGATTTATACATACAGTTATACACCTGAAGAACTCTCGAACCCAAATTCATAATTTAACACATAACGTATTGAATCCTTTGCCATTTATTAGCAAGAACAACCCTACAATTCCTTTTCAAGAAGCTAATTTTGTCACAGCTCCACTTCGACTTTTCAGTGAGATTATTTCTATTATAATCATGATATTTATACCTTGTCCTTTCGCCGTCATTACCGGAAAACCTTTTATATCCCTCGACAACATCAACAGGTGCACCAGCAGATCGTTATCCTTTTGGCGAAATCAACAATCAGTATTTTGAAAATCTCGCGGAACTTCTTCCATCATATCTATAATGTCTATCCCTAAGAATTTCATAATCTGAACGTGAAGTTTCTGAAAAACACCCGGGACTATGAAATAGTTCTTGAAATGCTAACGAAGCAGCAAAAACTGTAAACGACTTTAACGGTCAAAAGTTTGATGACAAAGAATAGTAAGGTGGTAAAGCTGAAAAAAAAAAAAAAAAAAAAGTTTGGAACTAGAAAACGGATGAAGCAAAGTATGAAAGAGGCTGTGGATAAATCACAGGGACTGAACCTGCTCTCAAAGAATACAAACGATTCCGTACCTGCTGAAACCGTCAGTAAGAACCCTACTCTTTATTCAAAACCTTGCCCGGATGATATTTTTCATCATCATCTTATCTTAGATATTATAAGATATCTTCATATCATTCGTTATACATATTTTTCATATTTCTGGAGATATTTTTACAACTATTCCTATCTGCGATCATTTATCTCTCCGTAACATCTGCGTTACAATATAAAAGAAACTGTGTTAATTTCTAAATTCTGAAACCTCCGAGATTAAAATATAAATGATTTGAAGTAGTGTTGGGAACTGATGCATGAATTAGTATAATATAATGAAACTTGATCAACTTCATTATATTACAGTAAGTCATGTTAAGTTTCTAATGGAATGTGATGATTCACAGTACCGTCATCATGTGCCATGTTACACGGCTCTTACATTCTATCAAGTCTCCAAACATATTAGAACGTATCACCTTGATAGTTCTATTTTTACGGAATATTCGAGTAATTTAACGAATCAAGATCGTGCCATTACAATTTCATTCTAAAACCAATAGCTAGGTTCATTCCAAATTTCCTACCTACGAATTTCGGACCATTGTTCGCTTGGCTCGAGGACAGGAAGAAGAAACGTAGGGACAAAACCTCAGAATAGAAATAGGAACATAAACCACAGCAAATAAGAGAGAGCATTAACTGTGGATGACAATGATTTTAAGGGACGGGAGTAGGAACATCGAAATATAAGGGAAGGTATAAAACCTAACAACAACCCCGAAACTACAAACCGTGCATATCAATACGTATTGCAACGTAAAGGCACGGGAGAATTAAAAACATTATAATTCCAAGGAAAGGATAAAAGAGAATAGATTCTTCTGGTGATAGATGAAAAAGAAGAATGAAAGATATGAAAGTTAGAAATATAACAAGGATTAGAATGGGATGGAGCATATTAGCGAATGTCTTAAAGTAGGAACTAAAGAGAAAGAATAGAAGATGTGGGAAGAAAGAAAGGGAAGGAGGTAAATTTATAGTGAAATATTCGACAAAGAAATCAAAACAGATTGCCGCGTTAAATCAAAGAAGATCCTGATCGCCGCAAAACTAAATCTTATTACATAAGATTTTCTTTAAAACCCTTAAATCCCGGAAATCGATCATAATCACGTCATCGGTTACAACAATTCTATATTTACTCATTTCACTCTTTTGTGATAGCTTCGCTCGTGCGTCTCACATAACCGAATCGTTTTATCTAAATCTTTCAATAATGATAAAATTTCATTATTACCTCATATTCGTCATGAAAACATTCCTATTGTTATTTATGACAACCTCTACCAAATTTCGAGGACGAAATTTCTTTAACGGGTGGGTACTGTAACGACCCGGAAATTTCCGACCAAATTTAAACTCTAATCTCTATATGGTTCCGACACGATAAGCAAAAACCCTAAAGTTGACCCGCACTTTTTCGATCGTTCTATACTTATAAGATTAATATTTACATAAATTAAACCTTACCAACATGATAAGCAATCCAAATTGTTGAGACTTATGTTTTCGAAAAGAGTTTTACACAACGTTTGACCGTCTAGTTTGACCGATGATATCACGAACTATACAATATATGATAATTATACGTTTGTGTATATATATGTATATATACATATTTAACATGATCTAAGAATGTTTTAATATCTCATTTTGTATTAATAACAATAAGTTATAAGTATATTTTGAAACTACTAACTTAAGTTTTCAAAACGATAACCATACGTAACGTTATTTGACTTAAATACTTATGACCTATAATGTTTATACATATATCGTATAAGTAATGTATTTAATCACTTTTAAAGACTTAAATACATAAAACAATATAAGTATATTTACAAAAGATAGCTATATTTGAATCCTCGTTCCGTTTTCTCAAAGATTTCTATACGTATACCTAGGGTATATGTACCCGTATCATACGCAGCTTCTAGATGTATTTACTATTGGTATATACCAATAAAAATCTGCTCCTTAGCAGCCTTAAATGATTAAGAAACATGTGGAACCAACCATTTGTCAAGTAGCATGAATTATTTAGCAAGAAAACAAAGTTAGGTATTTTTTTTTTTCCTTTATAACCTAAAAACGTTTTTATGCATGCACACCATTTCTTCACCCCATTTTCTTATACTTACACTTCCATTTCTCTCTCAAAATACTCTTAACTTCATACTTGATCATCTCCAAGCATTTTCCCCATCATTTAGCTTCAAAAACCTTACTTAAACACCATAAGAAAACCATACAAAAACACTTCAAGAAATCCTTCCAAGAACACAAACTTACTTCCAATCTTTCATCCAATTCCATCACCCTTTTGGTTCTAGCTTTTTACTCCTCTTTTACAGAAACCTTGTCCAAGGAACTTGAGGTAGTATCTATGTTCATAACCTTATTCGATTCATATATATATAGCTATCATATTTTGTGGTATACAATTTTAACAACAAGAACATAGTTTGAAAGTTTTCAAACTTGTTTGCAAACTAAATAGATCCTTCTAACTTAACTTTTAAAATACTTCAAGACCTGTAATATAACTTAAATATATGCTAACTTAACAAGGTATAACTTGGTTTTTCAAAGAATATCTTAAAAACTGTTTTTACGACGTCGGAGTGTAACCGGGGACTGTTTTGGGTTGGATAATTAAAAACTATCTTAAACTTTGAATTGGAGGTTTATGTTCTGGAAAAATGATTTTTACTATAAATATGTTAACACATAGAAATTTCATGATTTAATTCAAAGTATAAGTATTTTTAGAAAAATGGTCATTAAGTGTTATTTTTTTTTGTAACAAAAATGTTTAACTTCATAAGTTTCACTAAAGTTTCACCTATGCCGTGTGATTTTGAATACAAACCAAGGTATTTTCAGTTCATAGTCTTAAAGAGGGACTCGATCCAAGGAGATGACAAGTTGAATCAATGAAAACGGATTTGTAACGAAGAAACTATGACCGAAACAAAATTGGTTATCCTAGACTTGTTTAACTTCGGGATTAATTGGGAAAAATTAAATAAATCACATATTTCTAAGATAACATGATATTTTATATATATGTACTTATAATTCAATTTTATATGGTTCAGGATCACCCGTAAACAACACGAGAAGATTAATTATAAGATCCCATGTTTGTACGCAACACGTCATTTGACAACACCGGTACTTTATGTACGCAACACGTCATTTGACAACACCGGTACCGTGGGTCAAGATTAATCTCGACCAATACATATACGATGGGGTTTTATTTATTTCGTTGGGGGTTTTATTTATTTCATTGCGGGTATATTAAACATCTAAAAATGAACCATTAAAATTGAATTACTAACAACGAGCTGCTAACTACGGACTAAGGAATTATTCAAAGTATTAAAAGTATAACAAGTATATATATGTGACGTTTGTTTAAAAAGAAAAGGTATTGATATATTATATATGGATAGGTTCGTGATATCAACCGGAGACCAAGTCAAATTATATATATCTTCAAGACGAAAGTGAGTATATAGTCCCACTTTTAAACTCTAAATATTTCGGGATGAGAATACATGTATTTTATGTTTTACGTTATGGACACAAGTAACTGAAAAATATATTCTACGTTGAGTTGTACCACTGGCATACTTCCCTGTAGCTTGGTAACTAATATTTACAGCGGTATTGTAAACGCGAATCCTGTTGATAGATCTATCGGGCCTGACAACCCCAACCGGACTGGACGACCAGTATTCAACGGTTGCACAGTACTTCGTTTCGTGACTACACTTGGTACAGTGTAGTAAGATTTCATATTAAAGGGAATATGCGACGTGATTAATTGTTAAGTATGGTTACCAAGTGCTCAACCACTTAGAATATTTTTATTAAAATGTTTATATATGAAATCTTGTGGTCTATATTTATATCGCTGTCGACATTAAACCTATATCTCACCAACTTTATGTTGACATTTTAAAGCATGTTATTCTCAGGTATGAATTAAGTCTTCCGCTGTGCATTATCTCGTACTAAGGATACTACTTGAGGGCATTAAGGACTTATATCATAAGGCGTTGCATTCGAGTCATTGAAGTTCATAGAGACTATTATTAAGTAAATGGCGGTTTAGGTCATTTGAATATTATGAAATGTCAGGCGAATATGTCAATTATGGATGTAACTATAGATTGTCTTTTAAGAATAAATGCAACGTTTGTAAGATGTATCATATAGAGGGCAAGTACCTCGCAATGTTATCAACTATTGTAATTCGTTTGTAATCAATATGGACAACGTCCGGATGATTAGTTTCGGATCCTTTCACGAAATAACGCCGCAGTACGATACCATGGTAGACATCCACAGGTGGAGAGAAACCAGTAGCAAGGTAATGTAGGAGGGGGGAATGAGATGCAAGAAATGCATAGGTTTATAGCTTCTCAGGAATACGAAAATGCTAGACAGAGAGCATTTGAAGATTGGCAAGTTCATCAGAACCAGATCATAGCTCATTGCCAACATATAGGTAGAAACTATATTCCTACACCGAAACCCATCTTCCCTCCTTGGTCGATAGAGATGCAGCCACCATATCCTACGTATGACCCTGCCGAAGCATTCTATAGCACTTATGGTTATGCCTGGAACCCCTATTGGTACCAATATCATCCTTAGTTTACTTATTATTTTTTTTTATTTTGTAATTTGTAATTATTGATACATTTAATATTTTTGTTAATATTGTAATCATTTTTATAATTATCTAACTTTTATTCTTAGATTTTAATAATTTTTTGAATGTGGGGTAATATACCAAACTTCAAAAATATGTATATATGTTTGCAGTTTATCTTATGTACACAACAGGGTAAAACAACGCATTTTCAAAGACTGGCATTAAGTTCAGCAAAAGCAACTAATTTTGACGACAAGATGCAAAATATATGTGAAATAACAACAAGACGGAATGAACAAATGATGTGCACCATTTATCATTCAGCAAACAAACGCCAATATATTTGGAAACTTTGGTAAAATTTAATCATTTTCACACAAATCACCCTCAATAATTTAAATTGTTACTGATTTCTTGCAAATGAGGGCATTGCAAGATCTTAAGTGTGGGAAGGGGTTAAATTCTTTCGGATTTTAAAATTTTTATATTAAACACTTGGTTACCATTAAAAATACTAGTAAAGTAGTAGTTGTATTAGAATCTAGTGCTCTCTGATAAAAAAGAACAGCCCTAGTCTTATATACTAACTACCCAATTCTAGTAAAATTTTTCAAAATTTTCAATTAAATGAATTCAAAATCATGTTTATACATATTTATGAACGATAAAACTAGGTTTTAACACCGAAATTATTGTTACCTCAGAAAGGACATAAATTAAGAAACAAACTAAAATGTTAAAATTCATTTAAAATGGAATAGAGGACGATAAAAAGGAAAATAAAAGCCAAGTGTGGGAAAATTTACCAAGTTATTTTAAACATATGTCACATATATCTGTAACAAATAACTGAAAATACTTTTGCTTTGGACTAAACTAAACTGTTTTACCCGATGAAAGAAAAGAAGAGATGGATCTACACGATGAATCAATTCCATCATTAAAAGGAAGTAAAGTCTTCCGAAAAAGACACGCGCTTCTTGATTTAGGTCATGAAGTTGTCGTCCAGACCAGCTGTAGGTTGACGAAAAATCTAGAAAAGTCATCACTAAAATCAGCAGGAAATCCACGGACCTCAGCATTAAACAGGGTCGCCAAGTGGTCAGATTTATCCTAACCATGAGAAGGATTTATCTCGTATAATGGGGGGGCACCGTGCAAATTAGCTTGATAAGACTAATGAATCAGATCCCCAGAAAGGATAATCTCCTTAAAGATTAAAAATCAGCTTTTAAGACTGATATTACTCAATCCTAGAGATTGACCTTAAAGATTGAGAATTACAAACTCATGGAATTCGATGATATCTAAACTCGAGCTTAAACGAGAAAATATTTTGATCAAAAATTACAAACCGATTTGTTTTCTGAAAACCCTATTTTTAATGCGTTCATTACCATTGAACGTAAAATCCTAGGAATTCACCTGGAATTCATTAGGTCACCTGAACTAAATCGGGTGTCAACCGTAAGAACGGTGGTTGCATAGCATGGTCAAAGACAGGACCTTGTGCCAGATCGAAAAATTCCTAGGGTGAGCTTTACTATTGCTCCTACCAAGGATAGTAATTGCGTCCGACACGTTTATAGACCATAATCAAAAGCATGTCACGGGACATTGCCTTAACAGTTGCTTGTTCATCACTTTCCTTTACAACCGGACGGTAGTTTGCCGAAAGGTAATATACGGGACAAGTAAACTGGACGTGTTGCTTTCCAAATACAAGGTTAGCAAGTGGGTGACACAAAACCGCAAGTTTTGAGCTAAAATTTTCAAATCTGAAACCCACCAAACCCACAAAAATATTTTGCAAACACCGGTAAAGGGTTATTCCGGAAAACTTATCTAGGGTAAAAACTAGATTTCAAAAGATCAAATGTTTTCATAAAGATCCAATTTCCTTAATCGATCTAAATTTTTATAGTCATGTGGGACTGTAAACCATATCGTTAC
Source organism: Rutidosis leptorrhynchoides (assembly GCF_046630445.1). Taxonomy (NCBI): domain Eukaryota; kingdom Viridiplantae; phylum Streptophyta; class Magnoliopsida; order Asterales; family Asteraceae; genus Rutidosis; species Rutidosis leptorrhynchoides. The sequence goes on from NC_092339.1 coordinate 13,014,764, forward strand.
TACCATTGTTTATACCGCCGTATAGAAATCACTGATGTACAAAGTGTGAAGAATAAAGAAGTGATTCTAGTATTTCAAGACAATATTGCTTGAGGACAAGCAACGCTCAAGTGTGGGAATATTTGATAATGCTAAAAACGAACATATATTTCATAGCATTATTCCTCAAGAAAGACAAGCTTTTAGTTGCAATTGTTCTATTTACAAGTGATATTCGTTTAAATAATAAAAGGTGAAGACAAAAGACAGATTCGACGAATTAAAGACGCAAACGACCAAAAAGCTCAAAAGTACAAAAGACAATCAAAAAGGTTCCAATTATTGATAAGAAACGTCTCGAAATTACAAGAGTACAAGATTCAAAACGCAAAGTACAAAATATAAAATTGTACGCAAGGACGTTCGAAAATCCGGAACCGGGACCAGAGTCAACTCTTAACGCTCGACGCAACGGACTAAAAATTACAAGTTAACTATGCATATAAATATAATATAATATATAATTAATTATATTAATTATATATATATATATTATATAAAACCGTCGGCAGAGAAACTCCAAGGGTGTGAGCTGTAAATACATTCTCCGCGACTCGCGGAGTTTGAAGAAGATTTTACCGCGAGTCGCGGAGCCCCAAATTTCAACTCTGGCTATAAAGCAAACCGAATTCTGATCATTTTTCATAATCTATTTTCTCTCTTCTCTCATATGTAAACGATATATATATATATAATTTATATTTTAATTTTAATTTTAATTATAATTCTAATAATAAGGGTATGTTAGCGAATGTTGTAAGGGTGTAAGTCGAAATTCTGTCCGTGTAACGCTACGCTATTTTTAATCATTGTAAGTTATGTTCAACCTTTTTATATTAATGTCTCGTAGCTAAGTTATTATTATGCTTATTTAAAACGAAGTAATCATGATGTTGGGCTAATTACTAAAATTGGGTAATTGGGCTTTGTACCATAATTGGGGCTTGGACAAAAGAACGACACTTGTGGAAATTAGACTATGGGCTATTAATGGGCTTTATATTTGTTTAACTAAATGAAAGTTTATTAATGTTAATATAAAGATTTACAATTGGGCGTCCCTATAAATTACCATATACACTCGATCGGACACGATGGGCGGGGTATTTATATGTACGAATAATCGTTCATTTAACCGGACACGGGAATGGATTAATAGCCACTAGAATAATTAAAACAGGGGTGAAATTACATTCAAGGGTAATTGGTGTAATTGTTAGCAAAGTAGTAAAACCTTGGTTTACACGCAGTCGATAACCTGGTGTATTCATTAAACAAAGTATTAAAACCTTGTTACAATTCGAATCCCCAATTAGTTGGAATATTTAACTTTGGGTATAATAATAATTTGATGAGGACACTCGCACTTTATATTTATGACTGATGGACTGTTATGGACAAAAACCAGACGGACATATTAAATAATCCAGGACAAAGGACAATTAACCCATGGGCATAAAACTAAAATCAACACGTCAAACATCATGATTACGGAAGTTTAAATAAGCATAATTCTTTTATTTCATATTTAATTTCCTTTATTTTATATTTAATTGCACTTCTAATTATCGCACTTTTATTTATTGTTATTTAATTGCACTTTTAATTATTGTACTTTTTAATTATCGTAAGTTTATTTTATCGCACTTTTATTATTCGCAATTTCATTATCGTTATTTACTTTACGCTTTAATTTAAGTCTTGTATTTATTTTATATTTTACATTAGGTTTTAACTGCGACTAAAGTCTTAAAAATCGACAAACCGGTCATTAAACGGTAAAAACCCCCCTTTATAATAATAATATTACTTATATATATATTTGTATTTTTATAAAAGTAAACTAATATAGCGTTGAGCTTTGTTTAAAGATTTCCCTGTGGAACGAACCGGACTTACTAAAAACTACACTACTGTACGATTAGGTACACTGCCTATAAGTGTTGTAGCAAGGTTTAAGTATATCCATTCTATAAATAAATAAATATCTTGTGTAAAATTGTATCATATTTAATAGTATTTTCTGCTAAAATTAATAACTATTTTATATACACCTCGCATAACATCAGCCACATTCGAAACAAACACCTAGCTTGTGTGTGTTGGGTCCCTTTTGACTGACGGGGGCGGTACTTCCACAATATTTGGCAATATGACCACTTCCCTGGCACCGGTGGCAAATTAGCTTGCCACATTCACCAAAGTGATGCTTGTGGCATTTGTTGCAAAAAGGTCGAGTTCCAGCATAACTTTTCTTGCCGACGGAGATGAAAAGTTCCTTGGCAAAGTTGTTGCTATTGTAGTTGCTGGATTGAGAGGCTTCCCATTTTCTTTTGTTGTTACCCGGTTGGTCCTCGGCCGTTGGTGCCGGTGCTTCAATTTCATCCACCGTTTCTATAGATTGGCGAGCCATCGTTAAAGCCTCTTGTAGGTTGGCGGGTTTGGATGACATTACCCTGTGTTGAATGCTCTTCGGAAGGCCATCCATGTAAAGTTCAACTCTTAGGGACTCGAGAGTCATGAGGTTTGGACACATTAAGACTAGTTCAGCAAACTGTTGATTATAAGCTTCGAGGTCATTCCGGACCGTTTGTAAATTTCTTAGCCCCTGTTCGAGCCTTCGAGTTTCGTCACGCGGAAAGTATTCGGTGATCATTCTTTCTCTTAATTCGGTCCAAGAGAGTGCGTGAGCTTCATCGATACCCACCGATTGTACATACGTGTTCCACCATGAGAAAGCAATACCGGTGAGAGTGAGGGTGGAAAACTTGACCTTATCTTGGTCCCGACAACCGCTTATGTTAAAAACGGCTTCCGTTTGTTCAAACCATCTGGTGAGAGCAACCGGTCCCTCGGTTCCATCGAAAGTGGGAGGTTTGCACCCCATGAAGTTCTTGTAGGAGCACCCCTCGTTTGAATTACCAGCTCCATGATTATTGTTGTTGGAAAAGTGATCGGCCACGGCCGCACCCACGGCGGTGGTTATCATTCGATGAAGAGCTTGTTCGAGAGTTTCGGAAGGAGTATTGGGTTGACCTTGGTGAGCCATTGTTCCTTCATGACACAAGAATACCGTTGTTTAGTATTATCAATAATACTAATCGTGATATGGAAATCAAGATAAAGAGGAAATTTTTCCTTGACTCGCCTTAAATTCTTTATGTCATAATGTCGGAATGTTCATGTGAGTCACCGTAATATAATCCCGGAAATTATATTACCCTGATTCATATGTGCATTCGACATCATTTCAGATAGTCAAGGTGGCGTGTCAATCAAATCAACCACGTGAGATTAAGGTAGAATAAGAGTTAGATGTGAATAGAAGAGATCGAGTATAAATGCACAAGTAGTCAAGTAATTCCTACTCCAAGTCTATATGCCGGTTGTAGTCTAGACTCACTAATGTACCCTATGACTCGGGGTTGACACCAATGAACTCTAAATCCCTACAACCAACGCTCTGATACCATCTGTAGCGACCCGACAAAATTGTCATTTGACGGCGCCGACTACTTAGGTCCCGTTACGTGGTCATAAGTCTTTAAAATAACGTTTGACCAAAATATGTCGCATTCATTGCAAAAGTAAAGAGTGTTCCCTAGTTTACAAGAATTGTTCATCCAAAAGTTACGTTACAAAGTTATAAGTACAAATGAAACCTATGCGACACAATTTAAAAGTAGCCAAAAGATGCTCCATGTATGCATAAATACTCGACATCCAAAGCAAGTATCAAAATAATGAGCGGAAGCATGTAACACATATCGTTCAAAGACCTGAGAAAAACATAGAAATCTGTCAACGAAAACGTTGGTGAAATCATAGGTTTAAGTAAGTAAGTGAGTAAATAAGTAGATTGAACCACAAGATTTGCAACATCGAATTAATAGTTAACCATTCCAAAAGTTGTTTCACGAGCACCCAATTATCAATGCTTAACATTTCTCCCATTGAACCCCATCACTTAGTGCTAGAACATACACTGTTTCTCGAAAATATATTTCATTCGTAAACGGTAGCGAACCGTTTGAATGAGGGTTTGTCAAACCCATATGGATCCATACAACATAAGTTCTCGCTTACACCCGGCAAGTGTAACTAATGATAATCGAATTGAGGATTTTGTTCTAAACTCGTATGTAGAATGTTTGTTTTCCTGTACTTGTGTTCACTTAGTAAAGAAATGTTTATGTTTTCTCATCCCAAATGTAAGTTCAAAAAGAGTAAAAGTGGGACTATGATCTCAGCTTGAGTGCACGAGTAGTAAAGTACTTCAACAAGTAAACGTGTGCAAAGAACAATGCTAGTCTTGACCTAAACAATAGGTTGTATCAATAACGGTAAACACGATAGGTCAAAGATGTTCAATTAGTCCTATGGCTCGTTAAGACTCGATCATAATAGCATGTGAATCAAATTGTCATGTTTCATGCAAGGTACAAGTATAAAAACATGTTAGAACGATTGCACAATTATTTGGTTAAGTTTGATTAAAAGTCAACTTGGTCGGGTCAAAGTCAACGGGGTCGGGTTGGGTATCCGACAATTTTTCTAAGTTATATAATCATATATGAGCATGTTGGCCAAGTTTCATGTTAATCGGAGGTCCGTAGCATAGCAAACATTTTTATGTCAAATGACCAAAGCAAACAGCCAGTTTTAGTGTATCAGGACGGTGTCCCAAAATCAGGACGGTGTCCCAGTATGAAGAGTGGGACGGCGTCCCAAAATCAGGATGGTATCCTGATATGAAGAGTGGGACGGCGTCCAAGAGGGTGGGACGGCGTCCCAAATGGCTTACAGGTCCTGTTTGCTGAATTACACAAGTGCACGACCCAAACTTCAAATAATCATAACTTATGATCCGCAAACAATTAGAACATGTATTTTATATCACCGGAAAACTCTTTCGACAAGGAACACAACTAGATACATTAACTAAATCAAATTTATCATTTAAGACAACAATAACCTCGTCGAATGTTCGTTAAACGTCCAAAATCAAAGTTTCAAGTTCATCAAGATGCATTTCAAGTTCCGGGAATCCAATTTACATGTATGATATGCCGTTTTGAAGGTAATGAAACATGTAATACAACTAAACACTTATCAATAACATTAACAAGTATTCAATGCATCAAAAGTTCGTTTTAAAGCTATCAAACCCTAACCAAAAGTTCACAAAATCAATAATCGCGTTTATGAAGTTTCTTTAATCAATCTATACATCAAAATGAAGCTAATGATACTAGTAACACTTTTAAAACATGCACATTAACAATCTAATAACATTTGATCATCCAAAATCAAGGATTTAGCAAGTAATTTTCATAATGAACTAGTTACACCAAAAACAACAAATCGAGCATACAAATTACATACACGACATCACAATGAGCCATAGACACTAATTAACATACTTTTAAGTCAAGAACACAAATTTAAAGAAAACTAGTGTTTTAGAAATGTTACCAAAACGATATGAAGTTGGTACCAAAATGAAGAGGATGAAGAGAGGATCACGAATATGTAATTTATTTTGTTGTAAGCCTCCTAGGTCGAATTTAGATGATGATTGAATGAATTTGGTAAATGTGTGTGTGTTCTTGCTAGAGAGAAAGAGAGAGAGAGAGGGAGATGGTTGAATGGTGGTGATTGGGGTGGACTAGTTGACCTAGTCAACTAGTTTGCCCCGTGTCAATTTTAGTCCCTCGAGTTTGTAGTCGGGTGCGGGAATTACCTAAACGGAATATTTTAAAACGCGTATTAACGGAGGATGTTAAAATCCAATAACGGAAAAATATTAAGAATGTTAGCTAACGGAGGATACGAATTTAGTTACGAAGGATATTTTTAAAAAAAGGACGGGCGTTAAAATAATTTAACGGAAAAATGCGGGATGTTACAGTATTCAGGTTGATCCGGCAAAGATTGAAACCGTTGTAATTTGGGAAACCCCGAAAACTCCGAAGTATATACGTCAATTTTTAGGATTGGCTGGTTACTACAGAAGATTCATCCAAGATTTTTCCAAAATAGCAAAACCCTTGACTGCATTAACGCATAAAGAAAAGAAATTTGAATGGAAGGATGAACAGGAGGAAGCGTTCCAATTGTTGAAGAAAAAGCTAACTACGAAACCTATATTGTCATTGCCTGAAGGGAATGATGATTTTGTGATATATTGTGACGCCTCAAAGCAAGGTCTCGGTTGTGTATTAATGCAACGAACGAAAGTAATTGCTTATGCGTCTAGACAATTGAAGATTCACGAGCATAATTATACGACTCACGATTTGGAATTGGGCGCTGTTGTTTTTGCATTAAAGACTTGGAGGCATTACTTATATGGGGTCAAAAGTATTATATATACCGATCACAAAAGTCTCCAACATATATTTGATCAGAAACAACTAAACATGAGGCAGCGTAGGTGGATTGAATTGTTAAATGACTACGACTTTGAGATTCGTTACCACCCGGGGAAGGCGAATGTGGTAGCCGACGCTTTGAGTAGAAAGGACAGAGAACCTATACGGGTAAAAGCTATGAACATAATTATTCGTACTAACTTTACTACTCAAATAAAGGAGGCGCAACTGGGGGTTGTAAAAGAAGGAAAGTTGAAGAATGAGATACCCAAAGGATCGGAGAAACATCTTAAAATTCGGGAAGACGGAACCCGATATAGGGCTGATAGAATTTGGGTATCAAATTTTGGAGATGTGAGAGAAATCTTACTTAAGGAAGCACATAAAACCAGACACTCAATACATCCCGGAGCAGGAAAAATGTACAAAGATCTCAAGAAGCACTTTTGGTGGCCGGGTATGAAAGCCGATATTGCTAAATATGTAGGAGAATGTTTGACGTGTTCAAAGGTCAAAGCTGAACATCAGAAACCATCAGGTCTACTCCAACAACCTGAAATCCCAGAATGGAAATGGGAAAACATTACCATGAATTTCATTACTAAATTGCCAAGGACTGCAAGTGGTTATGATACTATTTGGGTAATAGTCGATCGTCTCACCAAGTCAGCACACTTCTTGCCAATGAGAGAAGATGACAAAATAGAGAAGTTAGCACGTCTATACTTGAAGGAAGTTGTCTCCAAACATAGAATACCAGTCTCTATAATCTTTGATAGGGATGGCAGGTTTGTTTCAAGGTTTTGGCAGACACTGCAACAAGCATTGCGGACTCGTCTAGACATGAGTACTGCTTATCATCCACAAACTGATGGGCAGAGTGAAAGGATGATACAGACCCTTGAAGATATGCTACGAGCATGTGTTATCGATTTCGGAAACAGTTGGGATCGACACCTACCGTTAGCAGAATTTTCCTACAACAACAGTTATCATTCGAGTATTGAGATGGTGCCTTTTGAGGCACTTTATGGTAAAAAGTGCAGGTCTCCAATTTGTTGGAGTGAAGTGGGGGATAGACAGATTACAGGTCCGGAGATAATACAAGAAACTACCGAGAAAATCATCCAAATTCATCAACGATTGAAAACTGCCCAAAGTCGACAAAAGAGCTATGCGGACAGTAAAAGAAAAGATATAGAATTTGAGATTGGAGAGATGGTCATGCTTAAGGTTTCACCTTGGAAAGGCGTTGTTCGATTTGGTAAACGGGGGAAACTAAATCCAAGGTACATTTGACCATTCAAGATTATAGATCGTGTCGGACCAGTAGCTTACCAACTGGAGTTACCTCAACAACTTGCGGCTGTACATAACACTTTTCATGTCTCGAATCTGAAGAAATGTTTTGCTAAAGAAGATCTCACTATTCCGTTAGACGAAATCCAAATCAACGAAAAACTTCAATTTATTGAAGAACCCGTCGAAATAATGGATCGTGAGGTTAAAAGACTTAAGCAAAATAAGATACCAATTGTTAAGGTTCGATGGAATGCCTGTAGAGGACCCAAGTTTACCTGGGAGTGTGAAGATCAGATGAAGAAGAAATACCCGCACCTATTTCCAGAAGATGCGTCAACACCTCCAACCGCTTAAAATTTCGGGACGAAATTTAATTAACGGGTAGGTACTGTAGTGACCCGAACTTTTCCATGTTATGTATTAAATGAAAACTATATTTGTATGATTAAATGTTTCAAACATATTAAGTAATAAAACTTGTTAAGACTTGATTATTTGAAATGTGCTTCATATAGACAATTGACCACCCAAGTTGACCGGCGATTCACGAACGTTAAAAATTTGTAAAAACTACATGATGATATATATATGGATATATATATGGTTAACATGAGATTATGATAAGTAAGTATCTCACTAAGTATATTAACAATGAGTGATATACATAAAAATGAGTTTATTGAATTAAGAAACTCGAAACGATATATATAACGATTATCGTTATAACAACGTCTTACTAAATACATATGAATCATATTAAGATATTGATACACTATGTTTAACATGATAAAACTATAATTAAGTATATCATTAAGTGTGTTAACAATGAACTACATATGTAAAACAAGACTACTAACTTAAGAATTTCAAAACGAGGCATATATGTAACGATTATCATTGTAACGACATTTTAATGTATATATATATATCATATTAATATATATTCATACATTATAATATCATGATAATGTAATAATTTAACATCTCATTTAAGTATAATAACAATGAATTAATTACATTTAACAAGATCGTTAACTTAAAGGTCTTAAAACAACAATTACATGTAATGACTAACGGTGACTTAACGACTCAGTTAAAATGTATATGCATGTAGTGTATTAAGATGTATTAATACACTTTTGAAAGATTTCAAGACATATATCAAAGTATTTATACTTAGCAAAAATGCTCAAAATTACATTCTCATTCATTTCCATTAACAATTCTACTCGTGTACACCCGTATTTGTACTCGTACAATACAAAACTTCTAGATGTATTTACTATTGGTATATACACCTTTAATCATTCATTCTTAGCAGCCATCTTAGAGTCAAAAACATGTTGAACCATTATTTAACAACTTGTATGACTAATGAGATAAAAACAAACTTAAGGATCTTTTTTTTTCTTTATAACAAGTAATTTCGTTTTTATGATTTCACCCCATTTTTTCATTCCATTTTCTCATACTTACACTCCAAATTCTCTCTCAAAATACTCCTAACATCATACTAGATCATCTCCAAGTATTTTCACCATCTTTTAGCTTCAATTACAAGCTTTAATCATCATAAAAACAACCATTCAAGAACACTTCAAGAAATCTTGCTAGCTTACTTCCAATCTTGCAAATCAATTTCATGTGATCATCCAATCTCAAGAAATCTTTCTTATTTACAGTAATATATCTTTCTAATTCAAGGTAATACTCATATTCAAACTTTGATTCAATTTCTATAACTATAACAATCTTATTTCGAGTGGAAATCTTACTTGAACTTGTTTTCGTGTCATGATTGTGCTTCAAGAACTTTCAAGCCATCCAAGGATCCTTTGAAGCTAGATCCATTTTTCTCTTTTCTAGTAGCCTTATCCACAAAACTTGAGGTAGTAATGATGTTCATAACATCATTCGATTCATACATATAAAGCTATCTTATTCGAAGGTTTAAACTTGTAATTACTAGAACATAGTTTAGTTAATTCTAAACTTGTTCGTAAATAGAAGTTAATCCCTCTAATTTGACTTTTAAAATCAACTAAACACATGTTATATATTTATATGATATGCTAACTTAATGATTTAAAACCTGGAAACACGATGAACACCGTAAAACCGGACATACGCCGTCGTAGTAACACCGCGGGCTGTTTTGGGTTTGATAATTAAAAACTATGATAAACTTTAATTTAAAAGTTGTTCTTCTGAGAAAATTATTTTTCTTATAAACATGAAACTATATCCAAAAATCATGGTTAAACTCAAAGTGGAAGTATGTTTTTCAAAATGGTCATCAAGACGTCGTTCATTCGACAAAAATGACTATCTCTTACAAAAATAACTTGTAACTTATATTTCCAACTATAAACCTATACTTTTTCTGTTTAGATTCATAAAATAGAGTTCAATATGAAACCATAGCAATTTGATTCACTCAAAACGGATTTAAAACGAAGAAGTTATGGGTAAAACAAGATTGGATAATTTTGCTTGTTGTAGCTACGTGAAAATTGGTAACAAATCTATATCAATCATATCTTAGCTAACTTATATTGTATTATACATGTATTCTAATATATTATGTAATCTTGGGATACCATAGACAATTATGCAAATGTTTTGACATATCATATCGACTCATGTATATATAGTATTTGGAACAACCATAGACACTCTATATGCAGTAATGTTGGAGTTAGCTATACAGGGTTGAGGTTGATTCCAAAAATATATATACTTTGAGTTGTGATCTAGCCTGAGATGTGTATACACTGGGTCGTGGATTGATTCAAGATAATATATATCGATTTATTTCTGTATATCTAACTGTGGACAACTAGTTGTAGGTTACTAACGAAGACAGCTGACTTAATACACTAAAATAATTAAATGTAATAAAAAGTGTTGTGAATATATTTCGATCATACTTTGATATATATATACATATTTGTTATAGGTTCGTGAATCGACCAGTGGCTAAGTCTTACTTCCCGACGAAGTAAAAATATGTGAAAGTGAGTTATAGTCCCATTTTTAAAATCTAATATTTTTGGGATGAGAATACATGCAGTTTTATAAATGTTTTACAAAATAGACACAAGTATGCGAAACTACATTCTATGGTTGGATTATAAAACTGAATATCGCCCTTCAAGTCTGGTAGCCTAAGAATTAGGGAAATGGCCCCTAATTGACGCGAATCCTAAAGATAGATCTATTGGGCTTAACAACCCCCATTCAGGTTATGAATGGTTTAGTACTTCGAGATTATTATACAGACGAGAGGTTCTGTTTTGGGGATATTCTATGCATTAAGTTAACGTCGGTTACCAGGTGTTCAACATATGAATGATTATTATGCACTTGCGAGTGTAATGATATTTATGAAAAATGAGAAATCGTGTGGTCTATTATTATGATTTGATAATATATAGGTTAAACCTATAACTCTCCAACATTTTTGTTGACGTTTTAAGCATGTTTATTCTCAGGTGATTATTAAGAGCTTCCGCTGTTGCATACTAAAATAAGGACACGATTTGGAGTCCATGCTTGTATGATATTGTATAAAAACTGCATTCAAGAAACTTACTTTGATGTAATATATTTTTATTGTAAACCATTATGTAATGGTCGTGTGTAAATGGTATATTTTAGATTATCATTATTTGATAATCTACGTAATTCTTTTTAAACCTTTACCGATAAAATAAAGGTTATAGTTGTTATAAAAATGAATGCAGTCTTTGAAAAACGTCTCATATAGAGGTCAAAACCTCGCGACGAAATCAATTAATATGGAACGTTTATAATCAATATGAACGGGACATTTCAAATACATTACATTTGGTTACATCGCGAGGTACTTGACCTCTATATGATACATTTTACAAACATTGCATTCGTTTTTAAAAGACAAACTTTCATTACAATGAAAGTTGACGGCATGCATACGATTTCATAATACATCCACCTATAAATGACTTAATAATATTCCTGATGAACTCAATGACTTGAATGCAACGTCTTTTGAAATATACCATGAATGACTCCAAGTAATATCTCTAAAATGAGCAAATGCACAGCGAAAGATTTCTTTCATACCTGAGAATAAACATGCTTTAAAGTGTTAACCAAAAGGTTGGTGAGTTCATAGGTTTATTATTAACAATAAAATTCATCATTTTAATAGACCACAAGATTTAAATACAGTACACCTATCTCGTGTACAAAACCATATTTCATAATGCTTAGCAGAGTAGGTTCATATCCTTTTCTCCCCCGTAGGTTACTTCGCGTGAAATATCCCGTTCATATTGATTATAAACGTTCCATATTAATTGATTTCGTTGTGAGGTTTTGACCTCTATATGAGACATTTTTCAAAGACTGCATTCATTTTTAAAACCACCATAACCTTTATTTTATCAATAAAGGTTTTAAAAACATTACGTAGATTATCAAATAATGATAATCTAAAATATACTGTTTACACACGACCATTATATAATGGTTTACAATAGAAATATATTACATCGACATATGTTTCTTGAATGCAGTTTTTACACAATATCATACAAACATGGACTCCAAATCTTGTCCTTATTTTAGTATGCAACAGCGGAAGCTCTTAGTATTCACCTGAGAATAAACATGCTTTAAACGTCAACAAAAATATTAGTGAGTTATAGGTTTAACCTATATATATCAAATCGTAACAATAGACCACAAGATTCAATATTTCAATACACATCCCATACATAGAGATAAAAATCATTCATATGGTGAACACCTGGTAACCGACATTAACAAGATGCATATATAAGAATATCCCCATCATTCCGGGACACCCTTCGGATATGATATAAATTTCGAAGTACTAAAGCATCCAGTACTTTGGATGGGGTTTGTTAGGCCCAATAGATCTATCTTTAGGATTCGCGTCAATTAGGGTGTCTATTCCCTAATTCTTAGATTACCAGACTTAATAAAAAGGGGCATATTCGATTTCGATAATTCAACCATAGAATGTAGTTTCACGTACTTGTGTCTATTTTGTAAATCATTTATAAAACCTGCATGTATTCTCATTCCAAAAATATTAGATTTTAAAAGTGGGACTATAACTCACTTTCACAGATATTTCCTTCCTCGGAAATAAGACTTGGCCACGGATCGATTCACGAACCTATACAAATATGTACATATATATCAAAGTATGATCAAAATATAATTACAACTATTTTTTTTATGTTTTAAAGATTTGAGTGTATTAAGTCAGCTGTCCTCGTTAGTAACCTACAACTAGTTGTCCACAGTTAGATGTACAGAAAATAAATCAATATATTATCTTGAATCAATCCACGACCCAGTGTATACACGTCTCAGTCTAGATCACAACTCAAAGTATATATTTTTTTGGAATCAACCTCAACCCTGTATAGCTAACTCCAACATTACTGCATATAGAGTGTCTATGGTTGTTCCAAATAATATATATACATGGGTCGATATGATATGTCAAAACATTTGCATACGTGTCTATGGTATCCCAAGATTACATAATATATTAGAATACATGTATAATATAATATAAATTAGCTAGGATATGATTTGTATAGATTTGTTAAACATTTCCCGTAGCTAAAAAGATCAAAAATATCCAATCTTGTTTTACCCATAACTTCTTTATTTTAAATCCGTTTTGAGTGAATCAAATTGCTATGGTTTCATATTGAACTCTAATTTAAGAATCCAAACAGAAAAAGTATAGGTTTATAGTTGGAAATTTAAGTTACATGTCAATTACTAAAGAGGTAGTCATTTCCGTCGAAAGAACGACATCTTGATGACCATTTTGAAAAACATACTTTCACTTTGAGTTTAACCAAGATTTTTGGATATAGTTTCATGTTCATATGAAAAATTATTTTCCCAGAAGAACAACTTTTAAATCAAAGTTTATCATAGTTTTTAATTATCCAAACCAAAACAGCCCCCGATTTCACTACGACGGCGTATATCCGATTTTATGGTGTTCATCGTCATCGTGTTTCCAGGTTTTAAATCATTAAGTTAGCATATCATATAGATATAGAACATGTTTTTAGTTGATTTTAAAAGTTAAGTTAGAAGGATTAACTTTTGTTTGCGAACAAGTTTAGAATTAACTAAACTATGTTCTAGTGATTACAAGTTTAAACCTTCGAATAAGATAGCTTTATATGTATGAATCGAATGATGTTATGAACATCATTACTACCTCAAGTTTTCTGGATAAACTACTGGAAATGAGAAAAATGGATCTAGCTTCAAAGGATCCTTGGATGGCTTGAAAGTTCTTGAAGCAAAATCATGACACGAAAACAGTTCAAGTAAGATTTTCACTCGAAATAAGATTGTTATAGTTGTAGAAATTGAATCAAAGTTTGAATATGAATATTACCTTGAATTAGAAAGATAACCTACTATAAATAACAAAGGTTCCTTGATCTTAGATGATTACTTGGAATGGATTAGAAAGCTTGGAAGTAGATTTGCAAACTTGGAAGTATTCTTGATTTTTATGAAACTATACTTATGGAATTTATGAAGAACACTTAGAACTTGAAGATGAAACTTGAGAGAGATCAATTAGATGAAGAAAATTGAAGAATGAAAGTGTTTGTAGGTATTTTTGGTCGTTGGTATATGGATTAGATATAAAGGATATGTAATTTTGTTTTCATGTAAATAAGTCATGAATGATTACTAATATTTTTGTAATTTTATGAGATATTTCATGCTAGTTACCAAATGATGATTCCCACATGTGTTAGGTGACTCACATGGGCTACTAAGAGCTGATCATTGGAGTATATATACCAATAGTACATACATCTAAAAGCTGTGTATTGTACGAGTACGAATACGGGTGCATACGAGTAGAATTGTTGATGAAACTGAACGAGGATGTAATTGTAAGCATTTTTATTAAGTAGAAGTACTTTGATATGTGTCTTGAAGTCTTTAAAAAGTGTAGGAATACATATCAAAACACAACATGTATATACATTCTAATGAAGTCGTTAAGTCTTCGTTAGTCGTTACATGTAAGTGTTGTTTTGAAACCTTTAAGTTAACGATCTCAATTAATGTTGTTAACCCAATATTTATTATATCAAATTAGATGTTAAATTATTATATTATCATGATATTATGATGTATGAATATCTCTTAATATGATATATACATTAAAATATCGTTACAACGATAATCGTTACATATAAATCTTGTTTCGTAATTCTAGAGTTAATAGTCTTGTTTTTACATATGTAGTTCATTGTTAACACACTTAATGATATATTTAAATATCATTTTATCATGTTAAATATAGTGTATCAATATCTTAATATGATACATATATATTTAGTAGACGTTATCATAACGATAATCGTTATATATATCATTTCGAGTTTCTTAACTTAGTAATCTCATTTCTTATGTATATCACACATTGTTAATATACTTAGTGAGATACTTACTCATCATAATCTCATGTCAACCATATATATATATATATATATATATATATATATATATATATATATATATATATATATATATATATATTTGTCTATATATACCACAACATGTAGTTTTTACAATTTTGTAACGTTCGTGAATCGCCGGTCAACTTGGGTGATCAATTGTCTATATGAAACTTATTTCATTTAATCAAGTCTTAACAAGTTTGATTGCTTAGCATGTTGGAAACATTTAGTCATGTAAATATTAATCTCAATTAATATATATAAACATGGAAAAGTTCGGGTCACTACAGTACCTACCCGTTAAATAAATTTCGTCCCGAAATTTTAAGCTGTTGAAGGTGTTGACGAATCTTCTGGAAATAGATGCGGGTTTTTCTTCTTCATCTGATCTTCACACTCCCAGGTGAACTCGGGTCCTCTACGAGCATTCCATCGAACCTTAACAATCGGTATCTTGTTTTGCTTAAGTCTCTTAACCTCACGATCCATTATTTCGACGGGTTCTTCAATGAATTGAAGTTTTTCATTGATTTGGATTTCGTCCAACAGAATAGTGAGATCTTCTTTAGCAAAACATTTCTTCAAATTCGAGACGTGGAAAGTGTTATGTACAGCCGAGAGTTGTTGAGGTAGCTCCAGTTGGTAAGCTACTGGTCCGACACGATCTATAATCTTGAATAGTCCAATGTACCTTGGATTTAGTTTTCCCCGTTTACCAAATCGAACAACGCCTTTCCAAGGTGAATAATGCCTCCAAGTCTTTAATGCAAAAACAACAGCACCCAATTCTAAATTGTGAGTCATATAATTTTGCTCGTGAATCTTCAATTGTCTAGACGCATAAGTAATCACCTTCGTTTATTGCATTAATACACAACCGAGACCTTGCTTTGATGCGTCACAATAAATCACAAAATCATCATTCCCTTCAGGCAATGACAATATAGGTACCGTAGTTAGCTTTTTCTTCAATAACTGAAACGCCTTCTCTTGTTCATCCTTCCATTCAATTTTCTTCCCTTTATGCGTTAATGCAGTCAAGGGTTTTGCTATTTTGGAGAAATCTTGGATGAATCTTCTGTAGTAACCAGCCAATCCTAAAAATTGACGTATATGCTTCGGAGTTTTTGGGGTTTCCCACTTTTCAATGGTTTCGATCTTTACCGGGTCCACCTGGATACCTTCTTTGTTCACTATGTGACCGAGGAATTGAACTTCTTCCAACCAAAATGCACACTTTGAAAACTTAGCGTACAGTTTTTCTTTCCTCAATACTTCTAGCACTTTTCTCAAATGTTCTTCGTGCTCTTGATCATTCTTTGAGTAAATAAGTATGTCATCGATGAAAACAATGACAAACTTGTCAAGATATGGCCCACACACACGGTTCATAAGGTTCATGAACACAGCTGGTGCGTTAGTCAATCCAAACGGCATAACCATAAACTCATAATGACCATAATGCGTCCTAAAAGCAGTTTTTGGAATATCATCCTCCTTTACTCGCATTTGATGATATCCAGAACGTAAATCGATTTTCGAATAAACCGACGAGCCTTGTAGTTAATCAAATAAGTCATCAATTCTCGGCAGTGGATAACGGTTTTTGATGGTAAGTTTATTCAACTCTCTGTAGTCAATACACAACCTAAATGTACCATCCTTCTTCTTGACAAACAAAACAGGAGCTCCCCATGGTGATGTGCTTGGCCGAATGAAACCACGTTCTAATAGTTCTTGCAGTTGGCTTTGTAGTTCTTTCATCTCGCTGGGTGCGAGTCTGTAAGGAGCACGAGCTATTGGTGCAGCTCCTGGTACAAGATCTATTTGAAATTCAACAGATCGATGTAGAGGTAGTCCCGGTAATTCTTTCGGAAATACATCGGGAAATTCTTTTACGACGGTAACATCATTGATGCTCTTTTCTTCAGTTTGTACTTTCTCGACGTGTGCTAGAACAGCATAGCAACCTTTTCTTATTAGTTTTTGTGCCTTCATATTACTAATAAGATGTAGCTTCGTGTTGCCCTTTTCTCCGTACACCATTAAGGGTTCTCCTTCTTCTCGTACAATGCTAATTGCATTTTTGTAGCATACGATCTTTGCTTTCATCTCCTTCAGCCAGTCCATGCCAACTATTACATCAAAACTCCCTAACTCTACTGGTATCAAATCAATCTTAAATATTTCGCTACCTAGTTTAATTTCTCGATTCCGGCATATATAATCTGCTGAAATTAATTTACCGTTTGCTAATTCGAGTAAAAATTTACTGTCCAACGGCGTCAATGGACAACTTAATTTAGCACAAAAATCTCTACTCATATAGCTTCTATCCGCACCCGAATCAAATAAAACGTAAGCAGATTTATTGTTAATAAGAAACGTACCCGTAACAAGCTCCGGGTCTTCCTGTGCCTCTGCCGCATTAATATTGAAAACTCTTCCGCGGCCTTGTCCATTCGTGTTCTCCTGGTTCGGGCAATTTCTAATAATGTGGCCTGATTTTCCACATTTATAACAAACTACATTGGCATAACTTGCTCCGACACTACTTGCTCTGCCATTACTCGTTCCGACACCATTTGTTCCTTTCGTTCTGTTAACCTCTGGTCCGTAGACCTCACACTTCACCGCGCTATGACCATTTCTTTTACACTTGTTGCAAAATTTAGTGCATAACCCCGAGTGATACTTTTCACACCTTTGGCATAGCTGCTTCTGATTGTTGTTGTTGTTGTGGTTGTTATTGTTGTTGGGATGATTGTTGTAGTTGTTGTTGTTGTTGTGCTGTTTATTGTAGTTGCGATTGATGTTGTGATTGTTGGGATAGTTGTTGTTTTTTTGGTGACTCTTATCACCATTTTCCTCCCACTTTCTTTTGACTAGCTTCACGTTGGCCTCTTCGGCCACCTGTTCTTTAATTCTTCCCTCAATCTGGTTCACTAGTTTGTGAGCCATTCTACATGCCTTTTGTATGGAGGCAGGCTCGTGTGAACTTATATCTTCTTGGATTCTCTCCGGTAACCCTTTCACAAACGCGTCGATCTTCTCTTCCTCATCTTCGAACGCTCTCGGACACAATAGGCACAATTCTGTGAATCGTCTTTCGTACGAAGTAATATCGAATCCCTGTGTTCGTAACCCTCTAAGTTCTGACTTGAGCTTATTGACCTCGGTTCTGGGACGGTACTTCTCGTTCATCAAGTGCTTGAATGCTGACCACGGTAGCGCGTAAGCAGCATCTTGTCCCACTTGCTCTAGATAGGTATTCCACCATGTTAACGCAATACATGTGAAGGTATGCGTAGCGTACTTCACTTTGTCTCCTTCAGCACACTTACTTATGGAAAACACCGATTCAAGTTTCTCGGTCCACCGTTTCAATTCGATTGGTCCTTCGGTCCCATCAAATTCTGAAGGTTTGCAGGCAGTGAATTCCTTGTAGGAGCATCCTACACGATTTCTTGTGCCGTTAGCTGTATTGCTAGATTCAGAGTTATTGTTGGTATGTAGCAGGGCCTGTACTGCGGCTATGTTTGAAGCAAGAAAGGCACGAAATTACTCTTCGCTCATATTCAAGGTGTGTCGAGTAGTCGGTGCCATTTCCTTCAAAATAGTCAAATGAAACAAGTTAATCATACAGAATATTAAGAGTAGTCAATAGTATCTCGTAGCATAATATGAACTCATTTATAAAAGCTTTTTCTTCATATTAACATTTTATAAGTTTAAATTCGGGTACTACCTACCCGTTAAGTTCATACTTAGTAGCTAATATACAATTCAACTACTACAATTCCATATAAAAAACTGATTATAATAATATATCACATACAAATATTCTTCAAACTTACAACTTCGCTATATTACATATAACATGAAATATAGTACACTATGATACATGACAGTTTTAAAGATAAATCTAGTTAATACGCAAGTTGTTCAGCAAAGGAAATAAAGACACGTAATTCATAAGTCCAGAAACAAGTCATGCATTCTGGTTTTACTAAGACGACTTCCCATCCTTGGTCTTGTGAAAAATAACCGTTATGACCATTGGCTAGGCAGCATGTTGTAATGTCGTCAAAAGGACGAGGGTTTCGTAATGTCCAACAGCCCCGTAATAATCTAAAAACCTTGTTTCTCACCCCAACTACTGAATCCGTCACTTGTGGGAAAGTTTTATTTAAAAGCTGCAATCCGATGTTCTTTTTCTCACTTTGGTAAGAAGCGAATATCACTAACCCGTAAGCATAACATGCTTCTTTATGTTGCATGTTAGAAGCTCTTTCTAATTCACGAAATCCTATGTTGGGATATGTTGAGTCAAAATAGTTTCTTAACCCGTAGCGTAAAATTGCATTTGGGTTCCCCGCATTTAACGCTTTAAAGAAAACACGGCATAACTTAAAGTCTCCCCAATGTGATATACCCCACCTATCAAAGGAAAGCCTTTTATAAACTAAGGCATTTCTGGAAAGTCTTTCAAATGTTTGACAAGTTAATTTCGCCATAACTAAATGTGCTGATGAATTCTGACCGACTCTAGACAAGATTTCCTCAATCATATCCTCTGGTAGGTCTTCTAAAATATTCGGTTGTCTACCCTTAACGTCCATTTTGTTTTTATACTGTAAAATAGACAAGGATTAGATTCATAATAACAAACAATACAAGCAATTTTTACATAGAATATAAAAGTACAAGCACACTACAATACATTTATTACACAACATGCTCATACCCCTCAAATCTGAATCACTGGTTTCTTCTTCTTTGGACTTGGTTCTTTTTCCTAATCTTCTAGGGATATATGATGTTCCTCTAATACGAGTCGTCGTTTTCCACATTGGTTTAGAAAAACCTGGTGGTTTAGAGGTTCCCGGGTTATTGTCACGATATTGAAAATACGGGTGTTGACGGTACATATAAAGTTCATCGGGGTCGGAATCAGATTTCTCTATTTTGATGCCTTTTCCCTTATTATTTTCTTTTGCCTCATTAAATTGGGTCGGGGTAATTTCTATAACATCATCGGAATCCTCATCAGGATTCGATTCATCGGAAAATTGGTAATTTTCCCAATATTTTGCTTCCTTAGCGGAAACACCATTGACCATTATTAACTTTGGTCCATTGGTTAAGGATTTTCTTTTATTTGACCGGTTTTCTGTGGTTCCTACTATTCCCCCCTCCGGAACCTCTTCTTCTTCCGGTTCCTCTTCTTCTGGTTCCTCTTCTTCTGGTTCCTCTTCTTTCGGTTCCGTTTCCTCTTCTTCCGGTTCTTCGGGAACTTGTGAATCTTGCCAATATATATTGGACTCTTCGTTATTATTAGGTGAGTCAATGGGATTTGTGCTAGAGGTAGACATCTATCACACAATATCAAACATGTTAAGAGATTAATATATCACATAATATTTACATATTAATAATACATAGTTTCCGACAAAAATGTTAAGCAATCATTTTTAAAGAAAACACGGTCGAAGTCCAGACTCACTAATGCATCCTAACAAACTCGATAAGATACACTAACGCAAATTTTCTGGTTCTCTAAGACCAACGCTCGGATACCAACTGAAATGTCCCGTTCATATTGATTATAAACGTTCCATATTAATTGATTTTGTTGCGAGGTTTTAACCTCTATATGAGACGTTTTTCAAAGACTGCATTCATTTTTAAAACCACCATAACCTTTATTTTATCAATAAAGGTTTTAAAAACATTACATAGATTATCAAATAATGATAATCTAAAATATACTGTTTACACACGACCATTATATAATGGTTTACAATAGAAATATATTACATCGACATATGTTTCTTGAATGCAGTTTTTATACAATATCATACAAACATGGACTCCAAATCTTGTCCTTATTTTAGTATGCAACATCGGAAGCTCTTAGTATTCACCTGAGAATAAACATGCTTTAAACGTCAACAAAAATATTAGTGAGTTATAGGTTTAACCTATATATATCAAATCGTAACAATAGACCACAAGATTCAATATTTCAATACACATCCCATACATAGAGATAAAAATCATTCATATGATGAACACCTGGTAACCGACATTAACAAGATGCATATATAAGAATATCCCCATCAATCCGGGACACCCTTCGGATATGATATAAATTTCGAAGTACTAAAGCATCCAGTACTTTGGATGGGGTTTGTTAGGCCCAATAGATCTATCTTTAGGATTCGCGTCAATTAGGGTGTCTGTTCCCTAATTCTTAGATTACCAGAATTAATAAAAAGGGGAATATTCGATTTCGATAATTCAACCATAGAATGTAGTTTCACGTACTTGTGTCTATTTTGTAAATCATTTATAAAACCTGCATGTATTCTCATCCCAAAAATATTAGATTTTAAAAGTGGGACTATAACTCACTTTCACAGATATTTCCTTCCTCGGAAATAAGACTTGGCCACGGATCGATTCACGAACCTATACAAATATGTACATATATATCAAAGTATGATCAAAATATAATTACAACCATTTTTATTATGTTTTAAAGATTTGAGTGTATTAAGTCAGCTGTCCTCGTTAGTAACCTACAACTAGTTGTTCACAGTTAGATGTACAGAAAATAAATCGATTTATTATCTTGAATCAATCCACGACCCAGTGTATACGTATCTCAGTATTGATCACAACTCAAACTATATATATTTTGGAATCAACCTCAACCCTGTATAGCTAACTCCAACATTCACATATAGAGTGTCTATGGTTATTCCGAAATATATATAGATGTGTCGACATGATAGGTCGAAACATTGTATACGTGTCTATGGTATCTCAAGATTACATAATATACAATACAAGTTGATTAAGTTATGGTTGGAATAGATTTGTTACCAATTTTCACGTATAGCTAACTCCAACATTACTGCATATAGAGTGTCTATGGTTGTTCCAAATAATATATATACATGGGTCGATATGATATGTCAAAATATTTGCATACGTGTCTATGGTATCCCAAGATTACATAATATATTAGAATACATGTATAATACAATATAAGTTAGCTAGGATATGATTTGTATAGATTTGTTAAACATTTCCCGTAGCTAAAAAGATCAAAAATATCCAATCTTGTTTTACCCATAACTTCTTCATTTTAAATCCGTTTTGAGTGAATCAAATTGCTATGGTTTCATATTGAACTGTAATTTAAGAATCCAAACAGAAAAAGTATAGGTTTATAGTCAGAAATTTAAGTTACATGTCAATTACTAAAGAGGTAGTCATTTCCGTCGAAAGAACGACATCTTGATGACCATTTTGAAAAACATACTTTCACTTTGAGTTTAACCAAGATTTTTGGATATAGTTTCATGTTCATATGAAAAATCATTTTCCCAGAAGAAAAACTTTTAAATCAAAGATTATCATAGTTTTTAATTATCCAAACCAAAACAGCCCCCGGTTTCACTACGACGGCGTATATCTGATTTTATGGTGTTCATCGTCATCGTGTTTCCAGGTTTTAAATCATTAAGTTAGCATATAATATAGATATAGAACATGTGTTTAGTTGATTTTAAAAGTCAAGTTAGAAGGATTAACTTTTGTTTGCGAACAAGTTTAGAATTAACTAAACTATGTTCTAGTGATTACAAGTTTAAACCTTCGAATAAGATAGCTTTATATGTATGAATCAAATGATGTTATGAACATCATTACTACCTCAAGTTTTCTGGATAAAACTACTGGAAATGAGAAAAATGGATCTAGCTTCAAAGGATCCTTGGATGGCTTGAAAGTTCTTGAAGCAAAATCATGACACGAAAACAGTTCAAGTAAGATTTTCACTCGAAATAAGATTGTTATAGTTGTAGAAATTGAATCAAAGTTTGAATATGAATATTACCTTGAATTAGAAAGATAACCTACTCTAAATAACAAATGTTACTTGATCTTAGATGATTACTTGGAATGGATTAGAAAGCTTGGAAGTAGACTTGCAAACTTGGAAGTATTCTTGATTTTTATGAAACTATACTTATGGAATTTATGAAGAACACTTAGAAATTGAAGATGGAACTTGAGAGAGATCAATTAGATGAAGAAAATTGAAGAATGAAAGTGTTTGTAGCTGTTTTTGGTCGTTGGTATATGGATTAGATATAAAGGATATGTAATTTTGTTTTCATGTAAATAAGTCATGAATGATTACTAATATTTTTGTAATTTTATGAGATATTTCATGCTAGTTGCCAAATTATGGTTCCCACATGTGTTAGGTGACTCACATGGGCTGCTAAGAGTTGATCATTAGAGTGTATATACCAATAGTACATACATCTAAAAGCTGTGTATTGTACGAGTACGAATACGGGTGCATACGAGTAGAATTGTTGATGAAACTGAACGAGGATGTAATTGTAAGCATTTTTGTTAAGTATAAGTACTTTGATATGTTTCTTGAAGTCTTTCAAAAGTTTAAGAATACATATCAAAACACAACATGTATATACATTCTAATGGAGTCGTTAAGTCTTCGTTAGTCGTTACATGTAAGTGTTGTTTTGAAACCTTTAAGTTAACGATCTCAATTAATGTTGTTAACCCAATATTTATTATATCAAATGAGATGTTAAATTATTATATTATCATGATATTATGATGTATGAATATCTCTTAATATGATATATACATTAAAATATCGTTACAACGATAAACGTTACATATAAGTCTTGTTTCGTAATTCTAGAGTTAGTAGTCTTGTTTTTACATATGTAGTTCATTGTTAATACACTTAATGATATATTTAAATATCATTTTATCATGTTAAATATAGTGTATCAATATCTTAATATGATACATATATATTTAGTAGACGTTATCATAACGATAATCGTTATATATATCATTTCGAGTTTTTTAACTTAGTAATCTCATTTCTTATGTATATCACATATTGTTAATATACTTAGTGAGATATTACTCATCATAATCTCATGTCAACCATATATATATATATGTCTATATATACTACAACATGTAGTTTTTACAATTTTGTAACGTTCGTGAATCGCCGGTCAACTTGGGTGATCAATTGTCTATATGAAACTTATTTCATTTAATCAAGTCTTAATAAGTTTGATTGCTTAGCATGTTGGAAACATTTAGTCATGTAAATATCAATCTCAATTAATATATATAAACATGGAAAAGTTCGGGTCACTACATCGCGATTTTTAATATCTTTCATAAACATAATCTTATATCAGGCATTTCGCACGGCATAGAGATAAAAGTCATTCATACGAACTACAAACACCTGGTAATCAACCTTAACAAAATGCATCTAGAATATCCTGAAATGTCCCGTTCTTATTGATTAAAAACGTTCCATATTAATTGATTTCGTTGCGAGGTTTTGACCTCTATATGAGACGTTTTTCAAAGACTGCATTCATTTTTAAAACAAACCATAACCTTTATTTCATAAATAAAGGTTTAAAAAGCTTTAAGTAGATTATCAAATAATGATAATCTAAAATATCCTGTTTACACATGACCATTACATAATGGTTTACAATACAAATATGTTACATCGAAATCAGTTTCTTGAATGCAGTTTTTACACAATATCATACAAACATGGACTCCAAATCTTGTCCTTATTTTAGTATGCAACAGCGGAAGCTCTTAATATTCACCTGAGAATAAACATGCTTTAAACGTCAACAAAAATGTTGGTGAGTTATAGGTTTAACCTATATATATCAAATCGTAACAATAGACCACAAGATTTCATATTTCAATACACATCCCATACATAGAGATAAAAATCATTCATATGGTGAACACCTGGTAACCGACATTAACAAGATGCATATATAAGAATATCCCCATCATTCCGGGACACCCTTCGGATATGATATAAATTTCGAAGTACTAAAGCATCCGGTACTTTGGATGGGGTTTGTTAAGCCCAATAGATCTATCTTTAGGATTCGCGTCAATTAGGGTGTCTGTTCCCTAATTCTTAGATTACCAGACTTAATAAAAAGGGGCATATTCGATTTCAATAATTCAACCACAGAATGTAGTTTCACGTACTTGTGTCTATTTTGTAAATCATTTATAAAACCTGCATGTATTCTCATCCCAAAAATATTAGATTTTAAAAGTGGGACTATAACTCACTTTCACAGATTTTTACTTCGTCGGGAAGTAAGATTTGGCCACTGGTTGATTCACGAACCTATAACAATATATACATATATATCAAAGTATGTTCAAAATATATTTACAACACTTTTAATATATTTTGATGTTTTAAGTTTATTAAGTCAGCTGTCCTCGTTAGTAACCTACAACTAGTTGTCCACAGTTAGATGTACAGAAATAAATCGATAAATATTATCTTGAATCAATCCACGACCCAGTGTATACGTATCTCAGTATTGATCACAACTCAAACTATATATATTTTGGAATCAACCTCAACCCTGTATAGCTAACTCCAACATTCACATATAGAGTGTCTATGGTTGTTCCGAAATATATATAGATGTGTCGACATGATAGGTCGAAACATTGTATACGTGTCTATGGTATCTCAAGATTACATAATATACAATACAAGTTGATTAAGTTATGGTTGGAATAGATTTGTTACCAATTTTCACGTAGCTAAAATGAGAAAAATTATCCAATCTTGTTTTACCCATAACTTCTTCATTTTAAATCCGTTTTGAATGAATAAAATTGCTATGGTTTCATATTGAACTGTATTTTATGAATCTAAACAGAAAAAGTATAGGTTTATAGTCGGAAAAATAAGTTACAAGTCGTTTTTGTAAAGGTAGTCATTTCAGTCGAAAGAACGACGTCTAGATGACCATTTTAGAAAACATACTTCCACTTTGAGTTTAACCATAATTTTTGGATATAGTTTCATGTTCATAATAAAAATCATTTTCTCAGAATAACAACTTTTAAATCAAATTTTATCATAGTTTTTAATTAACTAACCCAAAACAGCCCGCGGTGTTACTACGACGGCGTAAATCCGGTTTTACGGTGTTTTTCGTGTTTCCAGGTTTTAAATCATTAAGTTAGCATATCATATAGATATAGAACATGTGTTTAGTTAATTTTAAAAGTCAAGTTAGAAGGATTAACTTTTGTTTGCGAACAAGTTTAGAATTAACTAAACTATGTTCTAGTGATTACGAGTTTAAACCTTCGAATAAGATAGTTTTATATATATGAATCGAATGATGTTATGAACATCATTACTACCTCAAGTTTAGTAGGTAAACCTACTGGAAGTGACAAGAAATGATCTAGCTTCAAAGGATCTTGGATGGCTTGAAAGTTCTTGAAGTAGGATCATGACACAAAAACAAGTTCAAGTAAGATTTTTGCTCGAATTAAGATAGTTTATAGTTATAGAAATTGAATCAAAGTTTGAATATGAATATTACCTTGAATAAGAAAGATAACCTACTGTATATAACAAAGGTTTCTTGATCTTAGATGATTACTTGGAATGGATTAGAAAGCTTGGAAGTAAATTAGTAAACTTGAAGGGATTTTTGAAGTATTCTTGAAGTGTTCTTCCTATGATGATTATAGCTTGATTCTTGAAGTGATTTTTGATGAAGATGATGATTAACTACTGGAAAAATACGTTCATAATAGTGTGGGTGTGTTGAGAGAGAATTAGAAAGAGATTTGGAAGTGAAATGGAGTGAATGATGAGTGTTAATTGGTGAGTGGTGAGTGGGGTTAAAAGGAGTTCTAGTTAGTTGTATAGCTCATGGTAGAAGTTAAAATTGATTAGTCATACATGACATAATCAAGAGTGGAATCCCATGCTAGTTCCTATTGGTATATACCCATAGTAAGTACGTTTTGAAGCTGTGTATAATACGGGTAAGAATACGACTAGAATTCTTGATGAAAGAAAAGAATGGGAAAGTAACTGTAACCATTTTCGTTAAGTATGAGTGTTTTGATATATGTCTTGAAGTCTTCCAAAAGTATTTTAATACATATAAATACACTACATGTATATACATTTTAACGGAGTCGTTAAGTCATCGTTAGTCGTTACATGTAAGTGTTGTTTTGAAACCTTTAAGTTAACGATCTCAATTAATGTTGTTAACCCATTGTTTATTATATCTAATGAGATGTTAAATTATTATATTATCATAATATTATGATATATTAATATATCTTAATATGATATATATACATTTAAATGTCGTTACAACGATAATCGTTACATATATGTCTCGTTTCGAAATCCTTAAGTTAGTAGTCTTGTTTATATGTATATAACTCATTGTTAATATACTTATGGAGATACTTACTTATCATAATCTCATGTTAACCATATGTATATCCATATATATATCGTCAAGTCGTTTTTACAAGTTTTAACGTTCGTGAATCGCCGGTCAACTTGGGTGGTCAATTGTCTATATGAAACATATTTCAATTAATCAAGTCTTAACAAGTTTGATTGCTTAACATGTTGGAAACATTTAATCATGTAAATATCAATCTCAATTAATTTATATAAACATGGAAAAGTTCGGGTCACTACAGTACCTACCCGTTAAATAAATTTCGTCCCGAAATTTTAAGCTGTTGAAGGTGTTGACGAATCTTCTGGAAATAGATGCGGGTATTTCTTCTTCATCTGATCTTCACGCTCCCAGGTGAACTCGGGTCCTCTACGAGCATTCCATCGAACCTTAACAATTGGTATCTTGTTTTTCTTAAGTCTTTTAACCTCACGATCCATTATTTCGACGGGTTCTTCGATGAATTGGAGTTTTTCATTGATTTGGATTTCATCTAACGGA
The DNA here is from genome assembly GCF_046630445.1 of Rutidosis leptorrhynchoides. Classification (NCBI taxonomy): domain Eukaryota; kingdom Viridiplantae; phylum Streptophyta; class Magnoliopsida; order Asterales; family Asteraceae; genus Rutidosis; species Rutidosis leptorrhynchoides. Next base: position 13,042,886 of record NC_092339.1, read on the forward strand.
ATAGTGAGATCTTCTTTAGCAAAACATTTTTTCAAATTCGAGACGTGGAAAGTGTTATGTACAGCCGCGAGTTGTTGAGGTAACTCAAGTCGGTAAGCTACTGGTCCGACACGATCAATAATCTTGAATGGTCCAATATACCTTGGATTTAATTTCCCTCGTTTACCAAATCGAACAACGCCTTTCCAAGGTGCAACTTTAAGCATGACCATCTCTCCAATTTCAAATTCTATATCTTTTCTTTTAATGTCAGCGTAGCTCTTTTGTCGACTTTGGGCGGTTTTCAACCGTTGTTGAATTTGGATGATCTTCTCGGTAGTTTCTTGTATAATCTCCGGACCCGTAATCTGTCTATCCCCCACTTCACTCCAACAAATCGGAGACCTGCACTTTCTACCATAAAGTGCTTCAAACGGCGCCATCTCAATGCTTGAATGGTAGCTGTTGTTGTAGGAAAATTCTGCTAACGGTAGATGTCGATCCCAACTGTTTCCGAAATCAATAACACATGCTCGTAGCATGTCTTCAAGCGTTTGTATCGTCCTTTCACTCTGCCCATCAGTTTGTGGATGATAGGCAGTACTCATGTCTAAACGAGTTCCTAATGCTTGCTGTAATGTCTGCCAGAATCTTGAAATAAATCTGCCATCCCTATCAGAGATAATAGAGATTGGTATTCCATGTCTGGAGACGACTTCCTTCAAATACAGTCGTGCTAACTTCTCCATCTTGTCATCTTCTCTTATTGGTAGGAAGTGTGCTGATTTGGTGAGACGATCAACTATTACCCAAATAGTATCAAAACCACTTGCAGTCCTTGGCAATTTAGTGATGAAATCCATGGTAATGTTTTCCCATTTCCATTCCGGGATTTCGGGTTGTTGAAGTAGACCTGATGGTTTTTGATGCTCAGCTTTGACCTTAGAACACGTCAAACATTCTCCTACATATTTAGCAACATCGGCTTTCATACCCGGCCACCAAAAATGTTTCTTGAGATCCTTGTACATCTTCCCCGTTCCAGGATGTATTGAGTATCTGGTTTTATGAGCTTCTCTAAGTACCATTTCTCTCATATCTCCAAATCTTGGTACCCAAATCCTTTCAGCCCTATACCGGGTTCCGTCTTCCCGAATATTAAGATGCTTCTCCGATCCTTTGGGTATTTCATCCTTTAAATTTCCTTCTTTTAAAACTCCTTGTTGCGCCTCCTTTATTTGAGTAGTAAGGTTATTATGAATCATTATATTCATAGATTTTACTCGAATGGGTTCTCTGTCCTTCCTGCTCAAGGCATCGGCTACCACATTTGCCTTTCCCGGGTGGTAACGAATCTCAAAGTCGTAATCATTCAATAATTCAATCCACCTACGCTGCCTCATATTCAGTTGTTTCTGATTAAATATGTGTTGAAGACTTTTGTGGTCGGTATATATAATACTTTTGACCCCATATAAGTAGTGCCTCCAAGTCTTTAATGCAAAAACAACCGCGCCTAATTCCAAATCATGCGTCGTATAATTTTGTTCGTGAATCTTCAATTGTCTAGACGCATAAGCAATCACCTTCGTTCGTTGCATTAATACACAACCGAGACCTTGCTTTGATGCGTCACAATAAATCACAAAATCATCATTCCCTTCAGGCAATGACAATATAGGTGCCGTAGTTAGCTTTTTCTTCAATAACTGAAACGCTTTCTCTTGTTCATCATTCCATTCAAATTTCTTCCCTTTATGCGTTAATGCAGTCAAGGGTTTTGCTATTCTGGAAAAGTCTTGGATGAACCTTCTGTAGTAACCAGCTAGTCCTAAAAACTGGCGTATGTGTTTCGGAGTTTTCGGGGTTTCCCACTTTTCAACAGTTTCTATCTTTGCCGGATCCACCTTAATACCTTCTTTGTTCACTATGTGACCGAGGAATTGAACTTCTTCCAACCAAAATGCACACTTTGAAAATTTAGCGTACAATTCTTCCTTCCTCAATACTTCTAACACCTTTCTCAAATGTTCACCGTGTTCTTGGTCATTCTTTGAGTAAATAAGTATGTCATCAATGAAAACAATGACAAACTTGTCAAGGTATGGTCCACACACTCGGTTCATAAGGTCCATGAACACAGCTGGTGCATTAGTTAAACCAAACGGCATGACCATAAACTCGTAATGACCGTAACGTGTTCTGAAAGCAGTCTTTGGAATATCATCTTCTTTCACCCGCATTTGATGATACCCGGAACGTAAGTCAATCTTTGAATAAACAGACGAGCCTTGTAGTTGATCAAATAAGTCGTCGATTCTCGGTAGTGGGTAGCGATTCTTGATGGTAAGTTTGTTCAACTCTCGGTAGTCGATACACAACCTGAATGTACCATCTTTCTTCTTGACAAACAAAACAGGAGCTCCCCACGGTGATGTGCTTGGTCGAATGAAACCACGCTCTAAAAGTTCTTGTAATTGGCTTTGCAGTTCTTTCATCTCGCTGGGTGCGAGTCTGTAAGGAGCACGAGCTATTGGTGCAGCTCCTGGTACAAGATCTATTTGAAATTCAACGGATCGATGTGGGGGTAATCCCGGTAATTCTTTCGGAAATACATCGGGAAATTCTTTTGCAATGGGAACATCATTGATGCTCTTTTCTTCAGTTTGTACTTTCTCGACGTGTGCTAGAACAGCATAGCAACCTTTTCTTATTAGTTTTTGTGCCTTCAAATTACTAATAAGATGTAGCTTCGTGTTGCCCTTTTCTCCGTACACCATTAAGGGTTTTCCTTTTTCTCGTATAATGCGAATTGCATTTTTGTAACAAACGATCTCCGCTTTCACTTCTTTCAACCAGTCCATACCGATTATCACATCAAAACTCCCTAACTCTACTGGTATCAAATCAATCTTAAATGTTTCGCTAACCAGTTTAATTTCTCGATTCCGACATATATTATCTGCTGAAATTAATTTACCATTTGCTAATTCGAGTAAAAATTTACTATCCAAAGGCGTCAATGGACAACTTAATTTAGCACAAAAATCTCTACTCATATAGCTTCTATCCGCACCCGAATCAAATAAAACGTAAGCAGATTTATTGTCAATAAGAAACGTACCCGTAACAAGCTCCGGGTCTTCCTGTGCCTCTACCGCATTAATATTGAAAACTCTTCCACGGCCTTGTCCATTCGTGTTCTCCTGGTTCGGGCAATTTCTAATAATGTGGCCTGGTTTTCCACATTTATAACAAACTACATTGGCATAACTTGCTCCGACACTACTTGCTCCGCCATTACTCGTTCCGACACTATTTGTTCCTTTCGTTCTATTAACCCCTGGTCCGTAGACCTCACACTTCGCCGCGCTATGACCATTTCTTTTACACTTGTTGCAAAATTTGGTGCAGAACCCCGAGTGATTCTTTTCACACCTTTGGCATAGCTGCTTCTGATTGTTGTTGTTGTTGCGGTTATTATTGTTGTTGGGATGATTGTTGTAGTTGCTGTTGTTGTTGTTGTTATTGTTGGGCCGTTTGTTGTAGTTGCGATTGATGTTGCGATTGTTGGGATAATTGTTGCGATTATTGTTGTAATTGCTGTTGTTGTTGTATTGGTGATTCTTATCACCGTTTTCCTCCCACTTTCTTTTGACTTGCTTCACATTGGCCTCTTCAGCAGTCTGTTCTTTAATTCTTTCTTCAATCTGGTTCACTAGTTTGTGAGCCATTCTACACGCCTGTTGTATGGAGGCGGGTTCGTGTGAACTTATATCTTCTTGGATTCTTTCTGGTAATCCTTTCACAAACGCGTCGATCTTCTCTTCCTCATCTTCGAATGCTCCCGGACACAATAGGCACAATTCTGTGAATCGTCTTTCATACGTGGTAATATCAAATCCATGGGTTCGTAACCCTCTAAGTTCTGTCTTGAGCTTATTGACCTCGGTTCTGGGACGGTACTTCTCGTTCATCAAGTGCTTGAATGCTGACCACGGTAGTGCGTACGCATCATCTTGTCCCACTTGCTCTAGATATGTATTCCACCATGTTAACGCAGAACCTGTGAAGGTATGCGTAGCGTACTTCACTTTGTCCTCTTCAGTACACTTACTTATGGCAAACACCGATTCAACCTTCTCGGTCCACCGTTTCAATCCGATCGGTCCTTCGGTTCCATCAAATTCCAAAGGTTTGCAGGCAGTGAATTCTTTGTAGGTGCATCCTACACGATTTCCTGTACTGCCAGATCCAAGGTTATTGTTGGTATATAGCGCAGCCTGTACTGCGGCTATGTTTGAAGCTAGAAAAGTACGGAATTCCTCTTCATTCATATTCACGGTGTGTCGAGTAGTCGGTGCCATTTCCTTCAAAATAGTTAAATGGAACAAGTTAATCATACAGAATATTAAGAGTAGTTAATAGTATTTCATAGCATAATATGAACTCATTTATAAAAGCTTTTTCTTCATATTAGCGTTTGATAAGTTTAAATTCGGGTAGTACCTACCCGTTAAGTTCATACTTAGTAGCTAATATACAATTCAACTACTACAATTCTATATGAAAAACTGATTGTAATAATATTTCGCGTTCAAACTTTTATACAATATTTTACAAACTTACAATACCGCTTATTTTACATAAAGCATGAAATATAGCACACAATAACTTTGATACAACATAGTTGTGAAGACAATTCTAGCTAGTACACAAGTCGTTCAGCAAAGGCAATAAAGACACGTAATTCATACGTCCAGAAACAAGTCATGCATTCTGGTTTTACTAGGATTACTTCCCATCCTTGGTCTTGTGGAACATAACCGTTATGGCCGTTGATAAGACAGCGTGTTGTAACGTCGTCAAAGGGACGAGGGTTACGCAATGACCAACAGTCTCGTAATAACCTAAAAACCTCATTTCTTACCCCAATTACCGACTCCGTCACTTGAGGGAACGTTTTGTTTAATAGTTGTAGCCCGATGTTCTTGTTCTCACTTTGGTGAGAAGCGAACATTACTAACCCGTAAGCATAACATGCTTCTTTATGTTGCATGTTAGCCGCTTTTTCTAAATCACGAAGTCCTATATTTGGATATACTGAGTCAAAATAATTTCTTAACCCGTTGCGTAAAATAGCATTTGGGTTCCCCGCAATATATGCGTCAAAGTAAACACATCGTAACTTATGGATTTCCCAATGTGATATCCCCCATCTTCCGAACGAAAGCCTTTTATAAACCAAATCATTCTTGGAACGTTCTTCGAATGTCTTACAAACTGATCTCGCCTTAAATAGTTGTGTCGAGGAATTCTGACCGACTCTAGACAAGATTTCATCAATCATGTCTCCGGGTAGGTCTCTTAAAATATTGGGTTGTCTATCCATTTTGTGTTTTTATACTGTAAAATAGACAAGAGTTAGATTCATAAAAAAATACTTATTAATACAAGCAATTTTTACATATATCATAAAGCATAAGCACACTATATTACATATATTACACCACACGAATACAACTATCTTATTCCGACTCGCTTGTTTCTTCTTCTTTGGTTTTGGTTCGTTTTCCCAAGTTTCTAGGGATATATGATGTTCCCCTAATACGAGCCGTTATTTTCCACATTGGTTTAGAAAAACCTGGTGGTTTAGAGGTTCCCGGGTCATTGTTACAACTTAAGGACTTCGGGGGTTGACGATACATATAAAGTTCATCGGGGTTGGAATTAGATTTCTCTATTTTTATGCCCTTTCCCTTATTATTTTCTTTTGCCTTTTTAAATTCAGTTGGGGTAATTTCTATAACATCATCGGAATTCTCGTCGGAATTCGATTCATCGGAGAATTGGTAGTCCTCCCAATATTTTGCTTCCTTAGCGGAAACACCATTGACCATAATTAACCTTGGTCGGTTGGTTGAGGATTTTCTTTTACTTAATCGTTTTATTATTTCCCCCACCGGTTCTATTTCTTCATCCGGTTCCGATTCTTCTTCCGGTTCCGATTCTTCTTCTGGTTCCGACTCTTCTTCCGGTTCCTCTTCGGGAACTTGTGAATCAGTCCACGAATCATTCCAATTTACATTTGACTCTTCATTATTATTAGGTGAGTCAATGGGACTTGTTCTAGAGGTAGACATCTATCACATAATATCAAACGCGTTAAGAGATTAATATATCACATAATATTCACATGTTAAAAATATATAGTTTCCAACAAAATTTGTTAAGCAATCATTTTTCAAGTAAACACGGTCGAAGTCCAGACTCACTAATGCATCCTAACAAACTCGATAAGACACACTAATGCAAATTTTCTGGTTCTCTAAGACCAACGCTCTGATACCAACTGAAATGTCCCGTTCTTATTGATTAAAAACGTTCCATATTAATTGATTTCGTTGCGAGGTTTTGACCTCTATATGAGACGTTTTTCAAAGACTGCATTCATTTTTAAAACAAACCATAACCTTTATTTCATAAATAAAGGTTTAAAAAGCTTTAAGTAGATTATCAAATAATGATAATCTAAAATATCCTGTTTACACATGACCATTACATAATGGTTTACAATACAAATATGTTACATCGAAATCAGTTTCTTGAATGCAGTTTTTACACAATATCATACAAACATGGACTCCAAATCTTGTCCTTATTTTAGTATGCAACAGCGGAAGCTCTTAATATTCACCTGAGAATAAACATGCTTTAAACGTCAACAAAAATGTTGGTGAGTTATAGGTTTAACCTATATATATCAAATCGTAACAATAGACCACAAGATTTCATATTTCAATACACATCCCATACATAGAGATAAAAATCATTCATATGGTGAACACCTGGTAACCGACATTAACAAGATGCATATATAAGAATATCCCCATCATTCCGGGACACCCTTCGGATATGATATAAATTTCGAAGTACTAAAGCATCCGGTACTTTGGATGGGGTTTGTTAAGCCCAATAGATCTATCTTTAGGATTCGCGTCAATTAGGGTGTCTGTTCCCTAATTCTTAGATTACCAGACTTAATAAAAAGGGGCATATTCGATTTCAATAATTCAACCACAGAATGTAGTTTCACGTACTTGTGTCTATTTTGTAAATCATTTATAAAACCTGCATGTATTCTCATCCCAAAAATATTAGATTTTAAAAGTGGGACTATAACTCACTTTCACAGATTTTTACTTCGTCGGGAAGTAAGATTTGGCCACTGGTTGATTCACGAACCTATAACAATATATACATATATATCAAAGTATGTTCAAAATATATTTACAACACTTTTAATATATTTTGATGTTTTAAGTTTATTAAGTCAGCTGTCCTCGTTAGTAACCTACAACTAGTTGTCCACAGTTAGATGTACAGAAATAAATCGATAAATATTATCTTGAATCAATCCACGACCCAGTGTATACGTATCTCAGTATTGATCACAACTCAAACTATATATATTTTGGAATCAACCTCAACCCTGTATAGCTAACTCCAACATTCACATATAGAGTGTCTATGGTTATTCCGAAATATATATAGATGTGTCGACATGATAGGTCGAAACATTGTATACGTGTCTATGGTATCTCAAGATTACATAATATACAATACAAGTTGATTAAGTTATGGTTGGAATAGATTTGTTACCAATTTTCACGTAGCTAAAATGAGAAAAATTATCCAATCTTGTTTTACCCATAACTTCTTCATTTTAAATCCGTTTTGAATGAATCAAATTGCTATGGTTTCATATTGAACTGTATTTTATGAATCTAAACAGAAAAAGTATAGGTTTATAGTCGGAAAAATAAGTTACAAGTCGTTTTTGTAAAGGTAGTCATTTCAGTCGAAAGAACGACGTCTAGATGACCATTTTAGAAAACATACTTCCACTTTGAGTTTAACCATAATTTTTGGATATAGTTTCATGTTCATAATAAAAATCATTTTCTCAGAATAACAACTTTTAAATCAAAGTTTATCATAGTTTTTAATTAACTAACCCAAAACAGCCCGCGGTGTTACTACGACGGCGTAAATCCGGTTTTACGGTGTTTTTCGTGTTTCCAGGTTTTAAATCATTAAGTTAGCATATCATATAGATATAGAACATGTGTTTAGTTAATTTTAAAAGTCAAGTTAGAAGGATTAACTTTTGTTTGCGAACAAGTTTAGAATTAACTAAACTATGTTCTAGTGATTACGAGTTTAAACCTTCGAATAAGATAGTTTTATATATATGAATCGAATGATGTTATGAACATCATTACTACCTCAAGTTTAGTACGTAAACCTACTGGAAGTGACAAGAAATGATCTAGCTTCAAAGGATCTTGGATGGCTTGAAAGTTCTTGAAGTAGGATCATGACACAAAAACAAGTTCAAGTAAGATTTTTGCTCGAATTAAGATAGTTTATAGTTATAGAAATTGAATCAAAGTTTGAATATGAATATTACCTTGAATAAGAAAGATAACCTACTGTATATAACAAAGGTTTCTTGATCTTAGATGATTACTTGGAATGGATTAGAAAGCTTGGAAGTAAATTAGTAAACTTGAAGGGATTTTTGAAGTATTCTTGAAGTGTTCTTCCTATGATGATTATAGCTTGATTCTTGAAGTGATTTTTGATGAAGATGATGATTAACTACTGGAAAAATACGTTCATAATAGTGTGGGTGTGTTGAGAGAGAATTAGAAAGAGATTTGGAAGTGAAATGGAGTGAATGATGAGTGTTAATTGGTGAGTGGTGAGTGGGGTTAAAAGGAGTTCTAGTTAGTTGACTAGCTCATGGTAGAAGTTAAAATTGATTAGTCATACATGACATAATCAAGAGTGGAATCCCATGCTAGTTCCTATTGGTATATACCCATAGTAAGTACGTTTTGAAGCTGTGTATAATACGGGTAAGAATACGACTAGAATTCTTGATGAAAGAAAAGAATGGGAAAGTAACTGTAACCATTTTCGTTAAGTATGAGTGTTTTGATATATGTCTTGAAGTCTTCCAAAAGTATTTTAATACATATAAATACACTACATGTATATACATTTTAACGGAGTCGTTAAGTCATCGTTAGTCGTTACATGTAAGTGTTGTTTTGAAACCTTTAAGTTAACGATCTCAATTAATGTTGTTAACCCATTGTTTATTATATCTAATGAGATGTTAAATTATTATATTATCATAATATTATGATATATTAATATATCTTAATATGATATATATACATTTAAATGTCGTTACAACGATAATCGTTACATATATGTCTCGTTTCGAAATCCTTAAGTTAGTAGTCTTGTTTATATGTATATAACTCATTGTTAATATACTTATGGAGATACTTACTTATCATAATCTCATGTTAACCATATGTATATCCATATATATATCGTCAAGTCGTTTTTACAAGTTTTAACGTTCGTGAATCGCCGGTCAACTTGGGTGGTCAATTGTCTATATGAAACATATTTCAATTAATCAAGTCTTAACAAGTTTGATTGCTTAACATGTTGGAAACATTTAATCATGTAAATATCAATCTCAATTAATTTATATAAACATGGAAAAGTTCGGGTCACTACATATCCCCCGCATATCGGCATTCCGCACGGTCATGCAAAAAGCATACAATCAGGCCACTTATTTAAATATGATGGTTGTGTACACCTCACAAACAGATCATATCTTTTAAAGCTGGCGGTTTTATACCTATTTCGAAGTACTAAAGCAGTTCAAATTTCTGACTGGGGCTTGTTAGTGCCCATAGATCTATCTTTAGGATTCGCATCAATTTGGAGCATGGTTTCCAAATTCTCATATTACCAGACTAAAAGGGGTGATATCCGGTGTACGTCATAACTCATTTGTAGAATGTTTTTAAGTACTTGTGTCTATTTCATCAAACATTTATAAAAGCAGTTCATGTATTCTCAGTTCAAAAATATGTATCTCAAAAGCATTTAGTAAAACAGTTATAAAGCAGCGCATGTATTCTCAGTCCCAAAAATGTAAAGAGTAAAAGGGAATCAAATGAACTCACCATACTGTATTTTGTAGTAAAAATACATATAACGTCATTGAACAAGTGCAAGGTTGGCCTCGGATTCACGAACCTAAATTAAGTATATATATTAACACACATAATTGTAATCGAACAAATTTATATTTTATTTGTTATTTTAGTAAATTATATGTTTTATTAATAACTTAACTAACTATTTTTATTCTATATACTTTAGATACATAATTAGTATTTATTATAAAAATATTAATATAGTTATGTCATATGTATTTAAATATATTTTTTTATATAACAATATTTATTTGATAAAATAATATTAATAATAATAAATAAAAGGTGTATTTGATTAATAACAATAAAAATAATAATAATTGCACTAAGTATAATATTACTGATAATAATGATGATAATAATAATAATAATAATTTTGGATAAAATGATAATTTTTCTAATACTGATAATAATAATAAAAATGATAACAATAATGATAATTTTGGTATTTTTGATAATAAAAATGATAATAATAATAGTAGTTATAATAATAACTATAATACTAATAATTTTACTAATAATGATAATAACAATGATATTAATACTAATAATACTTATTTTGATAATAGTAATAATATTAATGATAATGATAATAATAATTATTATAAAACGTAATGCTAATACTTATTATGAGTGATAATAATATTAATCATATAACAATAATAATTAATAATAATAACAATAATAATAATAATAATTAAAATAATCAAAATAGTAGAAAGGCTACCTTAATGTAACAAGCCTTAAAAAAAAATGCCCCTGCCCGGGCTCGAACCCACGATCTATCGCTTAACCCAACACTCACTTAAACCACTCAACTGGATCCATTTTTCCGAATTTATACACAACCAGATTTTTATTTAACTCCTTACTTCCTGTTTCTAATTTCCTCCATTCAGCCTTTATATAAAAAAAATGCACCATGTAGGGCTCGAACTCGCGACCACACGTTTAACAGTTCCCTCCCTAACCATCCTTCTATTTACGTCTTTCTGATTTAAATTAGATACCAATTGTATTTAACCTCTTGGCCCAACAGGAAAATTAGAAGCCCAACAACATATACTATGGCCCAACAGAAAATAATATGGAATTACGGCCCAAGTTGCTAAGCCCAAGGAAAATTTATTTAGCCCAACAAGAAACCCTTTACCAGCTGTAATAGCCGCATCATCGTGACCTCAAAACCCACTTGTATCATCTACTCACTATTGTTTTATCACTGTCATTATCATATCAAATATCATCATCAATTATATTCGTTATCGATTCCTCATCATCTTATATCATAGTACACGCATCATTCGTATCATAACCATTATTATCTCGCTCATCATCAAAGATTATCATCGTTAACCCATCACAGTCCAAGCGTACTGTAAAAAAAAAATAATACATAGTAGCGAGTGGTAATAAAATGGGTGTTTGATGGTGGATTTTTTTATGGTGGTTTTTGGTTATCGAATTAAACAGAAACAGTTAGCTGAGCAGAAACAGAAGGTTTATAGAGTTTGTAGCAGTGTTGTGGAAGTGTTCGGTTTGATTGTTTACATAAAAAAATAGCTTCAATGGTGATGTGAATAAATAAACCAATAAGAGAAAGGTGATAGTTATGGACCTTATGATGGTGATCTCGAGTTGTAGCAGTAACATGTCGGACTGGAAGGCAGAAGCTCAAAAGGAAAATAGAAACATAATACAAAGTAGCAGCAACAACGTAATAGTGGTGTGCTCGATGGTTGGTGAGGATTGTGGTTCGTTTTGGGTTAGATTTCTTTGATAGAAACAGTATCGAGGGAGAATGCAATTAACATAAAAATATATGATGGTGGTGTTTTGTAGTGGCGGATTTGGAGAGGAAACAGGAAAGGCAGCTGGAACAGGAAAAGAATAGCAGTAGGAAACAATGGGTTTTGATGAGGTTTTTGTTCGACTGGAAGCAAAAATAATAAGCTTATTGCAGCCATAGCTCGAGGCAAATAAAGGATGGTTTTCAATATGATGGTTAGGGTGATTAATAGAAGAGTAGTAACAATTAATTAGGTTCTAGTTTGAGTTGGTCAGGAAATGCATGGTAGCAGTAAAAATGGTGATGATTGCGGCCTGCGTTGAATCGGAATAGAAACAGAAATTATACCTTAACTTTTATTGGTGTGATTTGATGAAGAAGATGATGATGTTGTGGTTTATTTGTTAGTTGATTGTAACAACAACACAAGTAGGTCTTTGACTGATCGAATAGCAGTTGATCAACAATAAGTGACAGTTTGATGGTGATCGAGTTGGAGTTGTGGTGGTTCGAATGAAAATATTAAAATGGGTTTGATGGTGTAGTTCACGAAGAGGAATATCAAGAAAAAATTGGTGGCGGTTTGTTATGGTATTTGGAGGATGGTGATTGTTGATTGGCGTTAGTGGTGTTCGAGATGATGGGAACTGATCACATAATAGGTAGAAACAGTTTGTTGAAGGTGATGATTGATGGTTTTGGTTGTTAGGTGATAGGAGGAGACAGGAGATGTGTGTGTGATTGTTAACTCTTGCATACACACATATTCATATAATATGTAAAGTTGATGAAGTATTATAAAGAAATAAAAACGTGTTCCTAAATAGTGCGATACAGTGAAGCAGCCCTTTTGATTTGTATTAATATGCCGACAGTTTTCACGGACTGTATATCGTGCGAAACCAGTGGCGGATAAAAGTGTTCAAAAAAATCCCATATTTTTAAATTAACTATATTTATTTATTTTGGTCATTATGGTATAAAATTCGATCATTAATTATTAAATAAATATTACATCAACTGTCCCTCTCATTTATAGGTGAAATATAAAAAGTGTTAAAACTTAACAAATAGTTCCTAAATACATTTGTAATAAGCCTAAAATTTATAGAACTCATTTTTGGATCACCTTTTATTTTAAAATCATATAAGTTCGAATTAAACTTCTCTAAATAATAATCAAAACGTCCAACGAGTATTACAATCATTAAATAATTATATTTAATATACTCTATACATATATTTATATTTATTTTTATATGTATACACATTTATTTACAAATAATGGTTCGTGAATCGTCGAGACTGGTCGAAGGTCAATTGAATATATGAAATAGTTTAAAATATTTGAGACTCAACATTGCTTTGCTTATCGTGTCGGAAACATATAAAGATTAAGTTTAAATTTGATCGAAAATTTCCGGGTCGTCACAAAACAGTAGTCATATTATGTTATGTGAAGACATATAAATATCCACCCTTAGATAATGAATGTAACTGCCAGCATCTTTTGACCAAGTTCATTTTGATGATGAAGCAATTGTCCTGTATATTGTTTATTATTAGTATTATCATTACATACATATATTTAACTTATTATGCAAACAGAAAGCATAAGTAAGTTATTATGCAAACAGAAAGCAATGTAACTTGAAAGCAGTCGTGTATGAACAGAACCCGTGATCCAAATGCCCTCCTTCCACTACTTTAATCAATTAAGTAACTTATTTTTTTGAAAGTGTAAGTACAAATTAAGTACTATTATTAATTGTTTATTTAAAAAAAGTTCTATCATGTAGTGACCCGAACTTTTCCATGTTTATATATATTAAATGAAATTGTTATTTACATGATTAAGTGTTTCCAACATGTTAAGCAATCAAACTTGTAAGGCTTGATTAATTGAAATAGGTTTCATATAGACAATTGACCACCCAAGTTGACCGGTGATTCACGAACGTTGAAACTTGTAAAAACTATATGATGACATATATATGATTATATATATAGTTAACATGATATTATGATAAGTAAGTATCTCATTAGGTATTTTAACAATGAGTTATATACATAAAATTGAGTTTATTGAATTAAGAAACTCGAAACGGTATATATAACGATTATCATTATAACAACGTCTTACTAAATACATATGAATCATATTAAGATATTGATACACTATGTTTAATTATTATAAATGATAAGTAAACATGTCATTAAGTGTATTAACAATGAACTATGTATGTAAAAACAAGACTACTAACTTAATGATTTCGAAACGAGACATATATGTAACGATTATCGTTGTAACAACATTTAACTGTATATATATCATACTAAGATATATTAATATATCATAATATCATGATAATGTAATAATTTAACATCTCTTTAGATATAATAAACAATGGGTTAATAACATTTAACAAGATCGTTAACCTAAAGGTTTCAAAACAACATTTACATGTAACGACTAACAATGATTTAACGACTCAGTTAAAATGTATATACATGTAGTGTTTTAATATGTATTCATACACTTTTGAAATACTTCAAGACACTTATCAAAATACTTCTACTTAACAAAAATGCTTACAATTACATCCTCGTTCAGTTTCATCAACAATTCTACTCGTATGCACCCATATTCGTACTCGTACAATACACAGATTTTAGATGTATGTACTATTGGTATATACACTCCAATGATCAGCTCTTAGCAGCCCATTTGAGTCACCTAACACATGTGGGAACCATCATTTGGCAACTAGCATGAAATATCTCATAAAATTACAAAAATATTAGTAATCATTCATGACTTATTTACAAGTAAACAAAATTACACATCCTTTATATCTAATCCATATACCAATGACCAAAAACACCTACAAACACTTTCATTCTTCAATTTTCTCCATCTAATTGATCCCTCTCAAGTTCTATCTTCAAGTTTTAAGTGTTCTTCATAAATTCTATAAGTTCTAGTTTCATAAAATCAAGAATACTTTCAAGTTTGCTAGCTTACTTCCAATCTTGTAAAGTGATCATCCAACCTCAAGAAATCTTTCTTATTTACAGTAAGATATCTTTTTAATACAAGGTAATACTCATATTCAAACTTTGATTCAATTTCTATAACTATAACAATCTTATTTCGAGTGAAAATCTTACTTGAACTTGTTTTCGTGTCATGATTCTGCTTCAAGAACTTTCAAGCCATCCAAGAATTCTTTAAAGCTAGATCCATTTTTCTCATTTCCAGTAGGTTTATACACAAAAATTAAGGTAGTAATGATGTTCATAACATCATTCGATTCATATATATAAAACTACCTTATTCGAAGGTTTAAACTTAAAATCACTAGAACATAGTTTAGTTAATTCTAAACTTGTTCGCAAACAAAAGTTAATTCTTCTAACTTGACTTTTAAAATTAACTAAACACATGTTCTATATCTATATGATATGCTAACTTAATGATTTAAAACCTGAAAACACGAAAAACACCGTAAAACCTGACATACGCCGTCGTAGTAACACCACGGGCTGTTTTGGGTTTGATAATTAAAAACTATGATAAACTTTGATTTAAAAGTTGTTCTTCTGGAAAAATGATTTTTCTTATGAACATGAAACTATATCCAAAAATCATGGTTAAACTCAAAGTGGAAGTATGTTTTTCAAAATGGTCATCACGACGTCGTTCTTTCGACTGAAATGACTACCTCTTACAAAATGACTTGTAACTTATATTTCCGAATTTAAACCTATACTTTTTATGTTTAGATTCATAAAATAGAGTTCAATATGAAACCATAGCAATTTGATTCACTCAAAACGGATTTAAAACGAAGAAGTTATGGGTAAAACAAGATTGGATAATTTTGCTTGTTGTAGCTACGTGAAAATTGGTAACAAATCTATATCAATCATATCCTAGCTAACTTATATTGTATTATACATGTATTCTAATATATTATGTAATCTTGGGATACCGTAGACAATTATGCAAATGTTTTGACATATCATATCGACTCATGTATATATATTATTTGGAACAACCATAGACACTCTATATGCAGTAATGTTGGAGTTAGCTATACAGGGTTGAGGTTGATTCCAAAAATATATATACTTTGAGTTGTGATCTTGCCTGAGACGTGTATACACTGGGTCATGGATTGATTCAAGATAATATATATCGATTTATTTCTGTACATCTAATTGTGGACAACTAGTTGTAGGTTACTAACGAGGACAGCTGACTTAATAAACTTAAAACATTAAAACGTATTAAAAATGTTGTAAATATATTTTGAACATACTTTGATATATATGTACATATTTGTTATAGGTTCGTGAATCGAATCAGTGGCCAAGTCTTACTTTCCGACGAAGTAAAAATTTGTGAAAGTGAGTTATAGTCCCACTTTTAAAATCTAATATTTTGGGATGAGAATACATGCAGTTTTATAAATGTTTTACGAAATAGACACAAGTAAATAAAACTACATTATATGGGTGAATGATCGATCTATTGGTAGCCTAAGAATTAGTAAACCGATCTACTAATTGACGCGAATCCTAAAGATAGATCTATTGGGCCTAACGAACCCCATCCAAAGTACCGGATGCTTTAGTACTTCAAATTCGTTTTTATCATGTCTGAAGGATTTTCCGGAATGATAGGGGATATTCTTATATGCATCTTGTTAATGCCGGTTACCAGGTGTTCACCATATAAATGAATTTTATCTCTATGTATGGGATGTATATTGAAATATAAAATCTTGTGGTCTATTATTATGATTTGATAATATATAGGTTAAACCTATAACTCACCAACATTTTTGTTGACGTTTAAGCATGTTTATTCTCAGGTGATTATTAAGAGCTTCCGCTGTTGCATACTAAAATAAGGACAAGATTTGGAGTCCATGCTTGTATAATATTATGTAAAAACTGCATTCAAGAAACTTATTTTTGATGTAATATATTCTTATTGTAAACCATTATGTAATGGTCGTCTGTAAACGGTATATTTTAGATTATCATTATTTGATAATCTACGTAATGCTTTTTAAACCTTTATCGATAAAATAAAGGTTATGGTTGTTTTAAAAATGAATGCAGTCTTTGAAAAACGTCTCATATAGAGGTCAAAACCTCGCGATGAAATCAATTAATATGGAACGTTTATAATCAATATGAACGGGACATTTCATATCATTTGTATAATTAATTATAGATATGTAGATATAGATATACATTTATATAAATTCACATTTTGATTAATTAACATTCGTCAATTAACAAGAGAAGTAAAAAGTTACACACGGACATGCACATCACGATAAATAATTGGGGGTTTAGGGCTTTTGCATTTAGGCAGGGTTTTCGAGTCTACAACAGAATATATATAAATACTTCGTGTAAAAATTGTCTAGGGCGTGTGTGAGTTTTCGATTTCCAAAAGAAAAAAAGGTTAATTTGTACAGTATTAATTAGATTTTATTTTTAAATTTTTAATTTTCTATGTTATCTTATTTACTTTTGGAGGAGTAAATAAAAGGAATATATATGCCACATACGTGTCACAATCATATTCAATTATGTCACATGTAACTACCTTCTTTAATTATACCACGTGTAATCACTCTATTTTTCTCTAGAATAAACTTGCTATATTTTTTCTACACCATATTTTTCTCTAGAATAAACTTACCATATCTTTTTCATTAGTATAAACATACCATATTTTTCTATAGAATAAACTTACTATATTTTTCTTTAGAACAAACTTACCATATTTATTTTAACAATCTTATTTTTATTTTATCTTATTATGAAATTAATTGTATTACTAATGACACGAAAATTAGTATGTAAATATAGCACAATATCTATTATTTCATAATATTTCATAAATAATTTCTTTAGTTTTTAGGTTTCTGTGCAACGAACAAGAACATAAAATTATAGGTTATTCGCAAGAATATATAACATACCCTCAAATCATGGAATCATAAAATGATTGTTTCTTATAATTGATAGTTTCTTTAGTTTTTACATTTTCGTGAAACGTATATATATATATATATATATATATATATATATATATATATATATATATATATATATATATATATATATATATATATATATATATATATATATATATATATATATATATATATTAATTAAAAAAAAGAGAAATAGAGTACACGGGAAGAGTCGACATTAAGTTACTAACACCACCAAAAACTACTTTCAAAATTTGTCAACACCACGGGCTCTTAAACTCAAAAGAATTTTTAAAATTTGTTAACACCATGGGCTCTTAAATAATTCTTTTACTTTTCCTATTTTTTAGCATCGATATTTACATACCAATATGAACTATAAATAACATCTTTTGCATGATTTTTTATACATTCGTGCAACGCACAGACTTAGAAACCTAGTATAAATATATATATTTATATATATATATATATATATATATATATATATATATGAAACAATAAATTAGGGTATTTATGCATAATATTTATTTTATATATTAAATATTATAATATAAATATATATATATTTATTTATATATATAAATCTATATCTATATGTTTATATTAAATTATAATTAATAATTAATTCAATTTAATAAGAAAAAATACCTAAGCAAAAACCTTTTTGATTTATATGTATGTATGTATATTATATATATATATATATATATATATATATATATATATATATATATACATACATATATACATATATATATATGTATATATATATATATATATATGTATGTATATATATATATATATATATATATATATATATATATATATATATATATATATGTGTGTGTGTGTGTGTGTGTGTGTGTGTGTGTGTATGTGTGTGTAGGATCAATGGGGAAGTAACCAATCGAGGGGAAGCGGAGGGAAGCAATATTTTTTTCAGATATCAAGATCACACGAAAATATGAACATTTAAAAAAGACACTTCGTGATGAATGTTATTATTTAGGCGGAAAAATGATCGACAAAAATAACATTCAAGATAATATTAATCGTGAAGAATGTTAACGTTTTTTTTCTTCTTGTTTTGTGAAGTACTTTTTGTCAAAATTTAGCCCGATTTAGAGTTTAGGGTTTATGGTTTAAGGTTTAGGGTTTAGGGTTTAGTGTTTCGGGTTTAGTCCCAAAACCCAAAACCCTAAACCCTAAACTCTAAACCGTTCGTGTTAAAAACTCAATCTAAACCCTAAACCTAAAAATAGAGAAACCCGATTCCAACCCCGATGAACTTTATATGTATCGGCAACGTCCGTATTTCCTAAATTGTAACAATGACCCGGGAACCTCTAAACCACCAGGTTTTTCTAAACCATTGTGGAAAACGACGGCTCGTATTAGAGGAACACCATATATTCCTAGAAAATTAGGAAAACGAACCAAGTCCGAAGAAGAAGAAACTAGTGATTCAGATTAGAGGGTTGTAATCATGTTGTGTATTATATGTATTGTAGTGTGCTTGTACTTTTATATTCTATGTAAATATTGCTTGTATTGTTTGTTAATTATCTTTTACGAATCTAATCCTTATCTATTTTATAGTATAAAAACAAAATGGACGTTAAGGGTAGATAACCGAATATTTTAGAAGATCTATCAGAGGATATGATTGAGAAAATCTTGTCTAGAGTCGGTCAGAATTTATCAGCACAATTAATTATGGCAAAATTAACTTGTCAAACATTTGAAAGACTTTCCAGAAATGCCTTAGTTTATAAAAGGCTTTCCTTTGATAGGTGGGGTATATCACATTGGGGAGACCGTAAGTTACGCCGTGTTTTCTTTAAAGCGTTAAATGCGGGGAACCCAAATGCAATGTTACGCTACGGGTTAAGAACCTCTTTTGACTCAACATATCCCAACATAGGATTTCGTGAATTAGAAAGAGCTTCTGACATGCAACATAAAGAAGCATGTTATGCTTACGGGTTAGTGATGTTTGCTTCTTATCAAAGTGAGAAAAAGAATATCGGGTTACAACTTTTAAATAAAACCTTCCCACAAGTGACGGACTCAGTAGTTGGGGTAAGAAACAAGGTTTTTAGATTGCTACGAGGCTGTAGGGCATTACAAAACCCTCGTCCTTTTGACGACATTACAACATGCTACCTAGTCAATGGTCATAACGGTTACTTTCCACAAGACCAAGGATGGGAAGTCGTCTTAGTAAAACCAGAATGCATGACTTGTTTTTGGACTTATGAATTACGTGTCTTTATTTCTTTTGCTGAACAACTTGCTTATTAACTAGAAATGCCTTTATAGCTACCGAGTAGCAAAGATATTATGTGCTATATTTCATCCTATATGTATAATAGTGGTATTGTATGTTTGTAAAATATTGTATAAAGATTTGAACGCGAAATATTATTGTAATAAGTTTTTCATATAGAAGTGTAGTAGTTGAGTTGTATAGTAGCTAGTAAGTATGAACTTAATGGGTAGGTATTACCCGAATTAAAACTATAAAATGCTAATATGAAGAAAAAGCTTTTATAAATAAGTTCATATAATGCTACGAGATACTATTGACTACTCTTAAATTCTATATGATTAACTCAATTCTTTTGGCTATTTTTGAAGGAAATGGCATCGGCGACTCGTCAAAATTTGAACATGAGCGAGGAAGACTTCCGTGTTTTCCTTGCTGCGAACATAGCCGCAGTACAGGCTGCAATGCAAAATAACAATAACTCTGGATCTAGCAGTGGAACTAATTCCACAAGAAATCGTGTAGGATGCTCCTACAAAGAATTCACTGCCTGCAAACCTTTGGAATTTGATGGAACCGAAGGACCAATTGGATTGAAACGATGGACCGAGAAAGTCGAATCGGTGTTTACCATAAGTAAGTGTACTGAAGAGGACAAAGTTAAGTACGCCACGCCTACCTTCACAGGTACTGCGTTAACGTGGTGGAACACCTATCTTGAACAGGTAGGACAAAATGCTGCTTACGCACTACCGTGGTCGGCATTCAAGCAATTGATGAACGAGCAGTACCGTCCTAGAAACGAAGTCAATAAGCTCAAGGTAGAGCTTAGAGAGTTACGAACACAAGGGTTCGACATTACCACGTATGAACGACGATTCACAGAGTTGTGCCTATTGTGATAACCCGGAAATTTCCAACAAATTTAAACTTTAATCTTTATATGTTTCCGACACGATAAGCAATATTTGTTAAGTTAAATTTTAAGAATTTTAAACTATGTTCATACATTCATTCAACCTCGACCAAGTTCCAACGATTCACTAACCATTAAACGAATATGATTATATATGTATATGTGTAAATATATTATAACTTGAAACGTAAACAAAATAATAGATTAAATACTTTATATGATTGTATTTGTTTCAAAATGTTTATCAATGGAATTAGAAGATAAGATCAAATGATTGAATTATGAGATATATTGAATTATGATTACAAGTCTCTGTTGAAAGGCCCACGTTGATTTGAGAAATCTTTCCATTTTAACAATATTCGGAAAATGGTAAAGTGATTTATAAATAAGAATAAATTGTCAATCATTGAGAACTAGACAAAGGATAGTGGAAGATTGAATCTCATAAAGACTCGATTGATCTATTTAGTTTCAAACGTACAAAAACGTTTTCAGTTTAAAAAGAACTTTATTATTAAAACGTATATAACTTTTATAAATATCTAGAACCACTTTTGACAACTCATTACTTAACTAGTATGATAAAGATAACGATATTTATATTTTATTTTATTAAATATATATAACGATTTAAATTAATATTATATATATTTATACGCATACTATACGTACATAGTTTTATACTTTTACTATACTTAAACTTTACCTTTACTTTATTTTTAGTTTACTTTAACTTTAATAATTCACTTTAATAATTCATACTTTAATAATTCACTTTAATAATTCATACTTTAATAATTTACTTTAATAATTCATACTTTAATAATTCACTTTAATAATTCATACTTTAATAATTCACTTTAATAATTCATACTTTAATAATTCACTTTAATAATTCAAAAATCTATTATAAATAGAATTCAATAGGTTTCATTATTTCATAGAAACTTGAAAATATTTTTCTCTAAACTCTCTCAATCGATTTACATATATATATTTACTCCGTATTATTTCAAGATATTATTAGTATACATAAAATATTACGACGGAGTGCTGTCCGAGTGATTTCGAAAATGTTTTTCGAGTAGGATATGATTAAGGAAATTATGGGTTATAGCTATGGAGGTGATTGAGTATGGTTCATGGGTATGCTCGTGAGGTCAATATAGTGTTTATCATTTCTGTTGCGTCTACGTACCTTTCCTGCAATATTGAATCTCAATATTGATACGTGAGTACTCATAATTTAACTTTTACATACTAATAGTGTATCCCTGACTAGTGCTCGAGTATTTAGGATTATGCATGCTTGTACTTTTGATATTGCCCTTAGACAGGTTAGGTTGAATCTTGAATTAGTTACACTTGCGGTTGAGATAAGGTATAAGATATGCATGTCCTTGAAAAGCTAGCGAAAAATTAAGAACTTTTCCTTTAGATATCGAATGGTTTCGATAAACGGATTAGAAGTTATAATCAATTGAATTTTCTATATTTTTATTAAAAATGATTATTATTATCGTTGTTTTTATCGTCGTTCTAGTTTTATCTTATTATTATCATTATTATTATCTTTATCAATAAAAGGGATTTATCATTAAAAATTGTTAGTTTTTTTTTATTATTACTATCATTATTATCGTTAAAGTTATAATTAGTATTATTATTATTATCCAATTATTATTATTATTATTTTTATTATTATTATTATTATTATTATTATTATTATTATTATTATTATTATTAGTATTAGTATTATTATTATCATTATTAATATATATATCATTATTTAAAAATGGTTATTGTTATTGTTATTATTATTATTACTATATTATCATTAAGATAATTATTAGTATTATCGTTAATAATGTTATAGTAACTATCATTATTAATATTAGTGTAATTAAAACAAATATTTGTAACACCTAATTATTTTGATTACTATTATTATCATTATTATAAACACGATATAAAAGACGATTAAAAGCTATTAAACGAAACGATTAGGAAATAATGAGTAAGTGTATCATGATGAAATTAAAATATTATAAGATATTGATTTAGATAAAATTATCGTTCTTATTATTTTTATCATTACTATTATTATTAAAAGTATCGTTAGTATTAAAACTATCATTTTAACAAAAATTATTATTTTAATAGAAATGTCATTGTTACTATAAAATATCATTATTATTATTATTTTAAATAGAATTATTATTTTAAAGATAATATTAAAAATTATCGTAAATTTTAAAGTTATCATAATTAGAATTATCGTTTTACCATAATGTCATCTTAGTAATTATAAATATTGATATTTTTATAATAATAATTATTATTACAAAATAATACAACTTTTACTTACTATCATTATAGATATTATTTTATCAAATAAATATGTGATACAAACATATTTTACTACGTGTAATAATTTACTTTAATAATACCTATCATATTATCTTTATGATATTAAATTAACCCTATAAATTTTATTACTTAATATATATAAAAGTATATTTTATTATATAAATTTAATATAAAATTTTATTTATTAATAAATAAATTATATTATTTACTCTAATAAATCTTTTAAAAATATTTAAAAATATAAAACGACGATATTTAAACTATATATTAATCATGTATAAGTTTTTGGAAATTATTTTGAGTCAAATTTACTTTTGTTGACTTTTGCATATTAGTCTCGAGCATTAGGATTGTGGTACACTATGACTTGACCTAATTTGTTAGACAAATATTGACCAACACATAAATATATATAATTAATTTAGGTTCGTGAATCCGAGGCCAACCTTGCACTTGTTCAATGACGTTATATGTATTTTTACTACGAAATACAGTATGGTGAGTTTCATTTACCTTTTTACCCTTTATATTTTTGGGACTGAGAATACATGCGCTTTTATAAATGTTTGACGAAATAGACACAAGTAATTGAAACTACATTCTATGGTTGAATTATCGAAATCGAATATGCCCCTTTTTATTAAAGTCTGGTAATCTAAGAATTAGGGAACAGACACCCTAATTGACGCGAATCCTAAAGATAGATCTATTGGGCCTAACAAACCCCATCCAAAGTACCGGATGCTTTAGTACTTCGAAATTTATATCATGTCCGAAGGAGGATCCCGGAATGATAGGGGATATTCTTATATGTATCTAGTTAATGTCGGTTACCAGGTGTTTACCATATGAATGATTATTTTTGTCTCTATGCATGGGACGTATATTTATGAGAACTCGAAATGAAATTCTTGCGGTCTATTAAAATGATGAAAATAAATGATTATGATAAACTAATGAACTCACCAACCTTTTGGTTGACACTTTAAAGCATGTTTATTCTCAGGTGTTAAAGAAATCTTCCGCTGTGCATTTGCTCATTTTAAAGATATTACTTGGAGTCTTTCATAGCATATTTCGAAGAACGTTGCATTCGAGTCATTGAGTTCATCAAAGATTATTATTAAATCAATATATAGTTGGATAGTGGATATTATGAAATGGTATGCATGCCTGTCAATTTTCGATGTAAAGAAAGTTTGTCTTTTAAAAACGAATGCAATGTTTGTAAAATGTATCATATAGAGGTCAAATACCTCGCAATGTAATCAACTATTGTGAATCGTTTATAATGTATATGAACGGGTCCTTTCAGTTGGTATCAGAGCGGTGGTCTTAGCGAACCAGGTCTGCATTAGTGTGTCTAACTGATAAGTCGATAGGATGCATTAGTGAGTCTGGACTTCGACCGTGTCTGCATGCCAAAAGTTTTGCTTATCATTTTGTGTCGAAAATTAACTACTTATCATCCTCAGGAAATTACCTGCTTATCATTTTTAGTCTAAGACACGTCTTGCTGCATTGATTGCATGAATAGTGTATAGACAAAAAAAATCATATCTTAGCATATCTGCTAAATCATATCTTATCGTATCTGTTACTTTAAACTTTGCCTAACATATCCCGCAAAGTCCTCCGTAATCTACGAAATCTTTTGATCTATATATATATATATATATATATATATATATATATATATATATATATATATATATATATATATATATATATATATATATATATATATATATATATATATATTCTATGTAATTAGAATACCATCCGTTAGCCAAAATCAATTCATATCGGGAAAAAAAAATCCTTTATTCAATCGTACGAAATGGAATTTGTCATTAGTTCAAGTCACTCAGATTCCGAAATGGAATCCCATTCAAGCTCCGAAAGCAGTGTGACCGGAATAGATCAACCAATTAGTCATCACCTATTCTGGATGAATTGGGGATGGGTTCGTAGCCTCCTCAATCATTGGAGACAAGAAGAAGGTGATCCCTTCTATCCACCACATTGCCCTCTTGACGAAGAACCTGAAGCGCTTACCGGCGAACCTGTCCGAAACACCATTTTCCCGCTCATTTCCAGAGTATCTCGTCACGATTATATATTACATCAAATTTTAGATTTTATTTATCCACTCGTCCGAACCGACAATCACCCCGGTGTAATAGAAGAAGTCAACGAGCTTCGCGCTCGGGTAGTGGCTTTGGAGAATATGGTGCAGAGATTACAAACACCAGCAGCAGCATAACCAGTACCACCATCATCAACGCCAACAGCACCATTACCACCTCCAACCACAACCGCGTCGTAAACCTCAACTTCACAATCTGTCCCACGAGCATCAACGTCATACACACCATAGATACCAAGGAGTACCAACAATAATAACTGACGAAGTATTAATTCATAACTTCATTGGAGAAATATTCGGCGGCGATTATGTAATCTCTAAAGTCTTAGAGATTATCTAATCTAGCCCTAACCATAAATCAGTTAAGCGAACCAAAATGATAGAAGGAAGAGTAGAAACCCTGACAAAAATGGTGTGTGATTAACAAGCTAAACTTGCTTTACCAACAGCATCAACAGTACCGTTAGCATTACCAGCATCGTCAGTACAGTCAACATCCGAATCAATAACACAGATAACATCACAAACTCCGTCAGTTCAAGAATCACTGTGGACATCATTACGAATTAATAACGTGTATATTGTATCAACGAGTTATGAAGAATTAACTCATTCCCTCTGAAGAAATTATATATATATATATATATATATATATATATATATATATATATATATATATATATATATATATATATATATATATATATATATATATATATATATATTGAAATAAATCTTTCCGTGCTAAGCTATTGTGTGTAAACCTTAACTACTCGGTTAATTCATATTACAAATATGCAATAATGTACGTCCTTCGGCCGCAACTTAACCAGCGTTAACTACAATCTCTATCACAATTCAACAAATTCCAATTCATAATAAATCAAGTATATATTTGATTTTACACTTTCATCATCGATGTACCCGAAACTTTTCAGATAACATCATTCGTACTTTGCGAAATTCACAAGAATTCCGAACCGAACATCATACATCAACAAATAACGAAGTATTGATTCATAATTTCAATGTCATTAAAGAAATACTGCGTAAAAGTTATGTACTTTTTAAAGCCTTTAGGGATTATTCAATTCTAGTTTCAACCGTAAATCAAATGAGTTTAATTTAACATTAACTCATTAAATCTATGTTACATCTGAAGAAAATATACATATATATATATATTTTCATAAAGACTGTAATAAAATTCTTTTGTACAAAATATTAATTGTGAATTTTTTTTAACGGGTAGGTAATACCCGAGAGAAATATAAATTCACAATTAATATGTTACATTCTTCGAATCTGATTCAGCAAATCATCCATTATACTCCCTACTTTCACAATAATATACATTCTTTTATAGAAAATCAAAACAACCATACTCATTCAAAATTTAATTACATATTCTGATTTTGAAATCTCAAAATTCAACTTGAGATATGACCAAAATCATCACTCTTAGATCCTTACATCTTTCACAAGCTATATTTTAACTTCAAAACTGTGTTAGAACATCAAATGTATGTTAACGATTACAATCTGTGTTCAAACCCTTCGAAAATTTCTGAAGACACTTCGAATGATGAGCAATCGAGATGATGATCCAACCACATGTTACCCACAGTTATGTACCCGAAAAAGTCTTGAAACCAAAGTAAAAGTTTAAACAACGTATCCGCGTCAGATTCTTTGGCATTTATTAGCAAAAATAACTTTGCGACTCCTATTCAAAGTAGCCAGTTTTGTCACAGCTCCAGCAAGTCAACTTCAACTTTTCAGTCAGGCTAACCTTATTATAACCTTGAGATATATACCATCGTTACCAGGGAACCTTTTACATTCCACCACATTATTAGCAGATGTACCAACAACTTCATTACCCTTTGACTTTAGCCTCTCCAAAAAGTCATTATAATTATTCATTAAAACCCCATCATTTACTCATTCGCATCTTGTAATGAGAATTGTCATACGAATCACTGGGAATTAGCAATCAGTATTTTGAAATCTCGCAGCATGTCTACGCCAACAGTTATATGTGTATATATAACGTCTAGCTTCTGGAATTAATTTGAATGTGAAGTTTCTGAAAAACACTCCGAACTACGAATTGGTTCTCCGAAAAAAATGCTGATGAAGCAGCAAAAACTATAAACGACTTTAAACGGTAAAAGCTGGATGATAATGATGAAGTGTGCTGGCAAAGCGCAGAAAAAGAGAAGTTTTGGAACTGGTAAATGGATTGAGCAAAGTAGGAAGGAGGCTGTGGACAAATTACAAAGACTGAACCTGACTTCAAAGGATCCAAATAATTCAGTACCTGCTGAAGTCATTAAAGAATACCTTGCTCTTGACTCTAAACCCCTGCGGACAAAATTCTTCATCATCCTCTGATATTAGAAATTCTAAAATATCATCATATATTTCATTATAAATATCCTCCATATTTCTGAAGATATTTTCTTAATTTTTCTTATTTGAAATCATTTACCTCTTCGCGCTATCTGTATTACATCATAAAAGAAACTATTTTAGTTTCTAAATTCTGAAACATTCAAGTTTAAAATAGGAATATTTTGAAGTAGTGTTAGGAACTGAAGCATGAATTAGTATAATATAATGACACTTGATCAATGTGATTATATTACAGTAAGTCATGCTGAGTTTCTAAATGGAACGTGATGATTCACAGATCATAACATCATCATGTGCCATGTTATACGACTCTTGTATTCTATTTAACCTCTAAAATATCAAGAAAATATTTCTTGATGATTCGGCCTTTTCCAAGGTATTCTAGTAATTTGACAAGTCAAGATCGTGGCATCACAATTTTCTTCCTAGAATATTAACAATGTTCATTCCAAAATTCATATCTGTGAATTCTGGACCATTACAAGCGGTGCTTAATCGCAAGAAGAAGAAACGAAAGGACAAAACTCCAAAATAGAAATTGGGGTATAAATTGCAGCAAATAAAAGAGAGCATTAACTGTGAATGAGAATGATTATAGAAGACAGAAGCAGAGACTTTGAAATATAAGGGAACATATAAAGCCCAACGACAAACCAGAAATTATAAACCATATATATCGATGCATATAGCAATATAAAGACACGGGAGAACTAGAAACACTATAAACCCAAGAGTATAGTAGAAGTAAATAGATTCTTCCAGAGGTAGATGAAAAAGAAGAATGACCGATATGAAAGTTAGAAGTATATCGAGAATCAGAACTGGATGGAGCATATTGATGAATACTTTAAAATATGAGTTGAGGGGGGAAAGAATAGAAGGTGATGAAACATGACTAGGAACTTAGAAATCAATAGATTTAACTCACACAATGGCGGAATAAGTGAATCAAACCCTCTAGTGAATATGTTAAGTTTTTTTTTTTTTTGGTTAATTTAGTCAAACCACAACTAAATCAAGTGTGATTAGATCAACACCTGGAGCTATTATTCACCACCTGGGTGATTTGGATTGAGAGAGAATTAGAGGAGCTCACTAGATCTGAGTGTGTGTAACAAATGAGAGACTTAACCTAAAATGAAGAACATAAGACTTTATATACCCCTGCTGTTGACTCACCCATATGATTCATTCATCACACGTACGAGTTGGCTTCATCAGCCGTATGGGTGATCAATCACTCGTGTCTTCTCATTTAGGTTGTAATTGTGACTTAGCTCAGCATCAACCGTGCGTATGAGCCTGTCAGCCATACTAGTGAGGCTTCACTCGTACGTCTGACTAAGTCTAACATAGTTAAACATCTAAATCTCGTTCCTGCAGTTCCTGTAACCACATACAAACACGGATAGGATAATAACGAGCAATCATGGTGGCCTGTAAACTGTTGTACCTGCAATGGACGTGGGTAGATGTCTAGGGACTTGCATAAAATGCATCAACAGAAGGTGTGAGTTGTAAGGAAATGAAGGAGGTGAATTTATAAGAAAATCTCCGACAGAACAATTAAAATGGACGATCGCATTTAAAGCGGATCCTAATTTCCTTGATTACCGGAGAGTCAAATCTTATTAAGAAGATTTTCTTCAAATCCCTTGAAATCTGGGAATCAATCATATCTACGTCAAATGATAAGATGAATCTACACTTACTCATTTCACTCTTCTATGTTAGCTTCATTCGTACTCTTCATATAAATGGATTTTTTATCCAAATTATTCGCTGATGATAAAACTCTAATTTTCAGCCCGTATGCATCATGAAAACATACTTATTATCATTCACGAACTTTCCACTCAAATTTCGGGACGAAATTTCTTTAACGGGTAGGTACTGTGATAACCCGAAAATTTCCAACCAAATTTAAACTTTAATCTTTATATGTTTTCGACACGATAAGCAATATTTGTTAAGTTAAATTTTAAGAATTTTAAACTATGTTCATACATTCATTCAACCTCGACCAAGTTCCAACGATTCACGAACCATTAAACGAATATGATTATATATGTATATGTGTATATATATTATAACTTGAAACGTAAACAAAATAATAGATTAAATACTTTATATGATTGTATTTGTTTCAAAATGTTTATCAATGGAATTAAAAGATAAGATCAAATGATTGAATTATGAGATATATTGAATTATGATTACAAGTCTCTGTTGAAAGGCCCACGTTGATTTGAGAAATCTTTTCATTTTAACAATATTCGGAAAATGGTAAAGTGATTTATAAATAAGAATAAATTGTCAATCATTGAGAACTAGACAAAGGATAGTGGAAGATTGAATCTCATAAAGACTCGATTGATCTATTTAGTTTCAAACGTACAAAAACGTTTTCAGTTTAAAAAGAACTTTATTATTAAAACGTATATAACTTTTATAAATATCTAGAACCACTTTTGACAACTCATTACTTAACTAGTATGATAAAGATAACGATATTTATATTTTATTTTATTAAATATATATAACGATTTAAATTAATATTATATATATTTATACGCATACTATACGTACATAGTTTTATACTTTTACTATACTTAAACTTTACCTTTACTTTATTTTTAGTTTACTTTAACTTTAATAATTCACTTTAATAATTCATACTTTAATAATTCACTTTAATAATTCATACTTTAATAATTCACTTTAATAATTCATACTTTAATAATTCACTTTAATAATTCATACTTTAATAATTCACTTTAATAATTCAAAAATCTATTATAAATAGAATTCAATAGGTTTCATTATTTCATAGAAACTTGAAAATATTTTTCTCTAAACTCTCTCAATCGATTTACATATATATTTACTCCGTATTATTTCAAGATATTATTAGTATACATAAAATATTACGACGGAGTGCTGTTCGAGTGATTTCGAAATTGTTTTTCGAGTAGGATAGGATTAAGGAAATTATGGGTTATAGCTATGGAGGTGATTGAGTATGGTTCATGGGTATGCTCGTGAGGTCAATATAGTGTTTATCATTTCCGTTGCGTCTACGTACCTTTTCTGCAATATTGAATCTCAATATTGATACGTGAGTACTCATAATTTAACTTTTACATACTAATAGTGTATCCCTGACTAGTGCTCGAGTATTTAGGATTATGCATGCTTGTACTTTTGATATTGCCCTTAGACAGGTTAGGTTGAATCTTGAATTAGTTACACTTACGGTTGAGATAAGGTATAAGATATGCATGTCCTTGAAAAGCTAGCGAAAAATTAAGAACTTTTCCTTTAGATATCGAATGGTTTCAATAAACGGATTAGAAGTTATAATCAATTGAATTTTCTATATTTTTATTAAAAATGATTATTATTATCGTCGTTTTTATCGTCGTTCTAGTTTTATCTTATTATTATCATTATTATTATCTTTATCAATAAAAGGGATTTATCATTAAAAATTGTTAGTTTTTTTTATTATTACTATCGTTATTATCGTTAAAGTTATAATTAGTATTATTATTATTATCCAATTATTATTATTATTATTATTATTATTATTATTATTATTATTATTATTATTATTATTATTATTATTATTATTATTATTATTAGTATTAGTATTATTATTATCATTATTAATATATATATCATTATTTAAAAATGGTTATTGTTATTGTTATTATTATTATTACTATATTATCATTAAGATAATTATTAGTATTATCGTTAATAATGTTATAGTAACTATCATTATTAATATTAGTGTAATTAAAACAAATATTTGTAACACCTAATTATTTTGATTACTATTATTATCATTATTATGAACACGATATAAAAGACGATTAAAAGCTATTAAACGAAACGATTAGGAAATAATGAGTAAGTGTATCATGATGAAATTAAAATATTATAAGATATTGATTTAGATAAAATTATCGTTCTTATTATTTTTATCATTACTATTATTATTAAAAGTATCGTTAGTATTAAAACTATCATTTTAATAAAAATTATCATTTTAATAGAAATGTCATTGTTACTATAAAATATCATTATTATTATTATTTTAAATAGAATTATTATTTTAAAGATAATATTAAAAATTATCGTCATAAACTCAAAAATCAGATTGAGGGAAGAATTAAAGAGCAGGCTGCCGAAGAAGCCAACATGAAATAACTCAAGAGGAAGTGGGAGGAAAACGGTGACAAGAGTCACCAGTACAACAACAATAACAATTACAACTACAATCGCAACAACTATCCCAACAACTGCAACAACAATAGCAACAATAACCGCAATCCTAACAATAACTATAATAAACATCCCAACAACAACAACAACTACAATAACCATTTCAACAATAATACCAATCCCAAAAACAACCTCAATAATAACAACGGTAACAAAAACCAAAAACAGCCATGTCATAGGTGTGAAGAAAATCATCAGGAGTTTTGCACGACATTTTTCAACAGGTGTAAAAGAAATGGTCATAGCGCGACAAAGTGTGTGGTCTACGGACTAAAGTTTAACAGAACTAAAGGAACAAATAGTGTCGGAACAAGTAATGCCGGAACGAATAGTGTCGGAGCAAGTAATACCAACGCTGTTTGTTATAAATTTGAAAAACCAGGCCACATTATTAGAAATTTCCCGAATTAGGGGAATACTAATGGGCAGGGCCGTGGAAGAGTTTTCAATATTAATGCGGCAGAAGCACAGGAAGAACCGGAGCTTGTTACGGGTACGTTTCTTATTGACGATAAATCTGCTTATGTTTTATTTGATTAGGGTGCGGATAGAAGCTATATGAGTAGAGAATTTTGTGCTAAATTAAGTTGCCCATTGACGCCTTTGGATAATAAATTTTTACTCGAATTAGCAAATGGTAAATTAATTTCAGCAGATAATATATGTCGGGATAGAGAAATTAAACTGGGTGATGAAACATTTAAGATTGATTTAATACCAGTCGAGTTAGGGAGTTTTGATGTAATAATTGGTATGGAATGGTTGAAAAAGGTAAGAGCAGAGGTCGTTTATTACAAAAATACGATTCGCATTATGCGTAAAAATAGAAAACCTTTAATGGTGTACGGAGAAAAGAACAACGCGAAATTAAAACTTATTAGTAGTTTGAAGGCGTAAAAACTAATAAGAAAAGGTTGTTACGTCATTCTAGCACACATCAAGGAAGTTAAACCTGAAGAAAAGAACATCAGTGATGTTCCCGTCGCAAAAGAATTTCCCGATGTATTTTCGAAAGAATTACCGAGATTACCCCCACATCAATCCGTTGAATTTCAAATAGACCTTGTACGAGGAGCTGCACAAATAGCTCGTGCTCCATACCGACTCGCTCCTAGCGAAATGAAAGAATTACAAAGTCAGTTACATGAACTTTTAGAGCGTGGTTTCATTCGACCAAGCACATCACCATGGAGAGCTCCTGTTTTGTTTGTCAAGAAGAAGGATGGTACATTTAGGTTGTGTATCGACTACCGAGAGTTGAACAAACTTACCATCAAGAACCGCTACCCACTACCGAGAATCGATGACTTATTTGATCAACTACAAGGCTCGTCGGTTTATTCGAAGATTGATTTACGTTCTGGGTATCATCAAATGCGGGTGAAGGAGGATGATATTCCAAAGACTGCTTTTAGGACGCGTTACGGTCATTACGAGTTTATGGTTATGCCGTTTGGGTTGACTAACTCACCAGCTGTGTTCATGGACCTCATGAACCGAGTGTGTGGACCATACCTTGACAAGTTTGTCATTGTTTTCATCGATGACATACTTATTTACTCAAAGAATGACAAAGAGCATGAAGAACATTTGAGAAAAGTGCTAGAGTTGTTAAGAAAGGAAAAACTGTACGCTAAGTTTTCAAAGTGTGCATTTTGGTTGGAAGAAGTTCAGTTCCTCAGCCATATAGTGAACAAAGAAGGTATTCAGGTGGATCCAGCAAAGATTGAAACTGTTGAAAAGTGGGAAAGCCCGAAAACTCCGAAACACATACGCCAATTTTTAGGGCTAGCTAGTTATTACAGGAGATTCATCCAAGATTTTTCCAAAATAGCAAAACCCTTGATTGCATTAATGCATAAAAGGAGGAAATTTGAATGGAATGATGAACAAGAAAAAGTGTTTCAATTGTTGAAGAAAAAGTTAACTCCGAAAGTAATTGCTTATGCGTCTAGACAATTAAAGATTCACGAGCAGAATTATACGACACATGATTTGGAATTAGGCGCGGTTGTTTTTGCATTAAAGACTTGGAGGTACTACTTATATGGGGTCAAAAGTATTATATGTACCGACCATAAAAGTCTTCAACACATATTTAATCAGAAACAACTGAACATGAGGCAGCGCAGATGGATTGAATTGTTGAATGATTACGACTTTGAGATTCGTTATCACCCGAGCAAGGCAAATGTGGTAGCCGACGCCTTGAGCAGAAAGGATAGAGAACCCATTCGAGTAAAAGCTATGAATATAATGATTCATACTAACCTTACTACTCAAATAAAGGAGGCGCAACAAGGAGTTTTTAAAGAGGAAAATTTAAAGGATGAAATACCCAAAGGATCGGAGAAGCATCTTAATATTCGGGAAGACAGAACCCGGTATAGGGCTGAAAGGATTGGGTACCAAAATTTGGAGATATGAGAGAAATGGTACTTAGAGAAGCTCATAAAACCAGATAGTCAATACATCCTGGAACGGGGAAGAGGTACAAGGATCTCAAGAAACATTTTTTGTGGCCCGGTATGAAAGCCAATGTTGCTAAATACGTAGGAGAATGTTTGAAGAGTTCTAAGGTCAAAGCTGAGCATCAGAAACCATCAGGTCTACTTCAACAACCCAAAATCCTGGAATGGAAATGGAAAAACATTACCATGGATTTCATCACTAAATTGCCAAGGACTGCAAGTGGTTTTGATACTATTTGGGTAATAGTTGATCGTCTCACCAAATCAGCACACTTCCTGCCAATAAGAGAAGATGACAAGATGGAGAAGTTAGCTCGACTGTATTTGAAGGAAGTCGTCTCCAGACATGGAATACTTATCTATATTATCTCTGATAGAGATGGCAGATTTATTTCAAGATTCTGGCAGACATTACAGCAAGCATTAGGAACTCGTCTAGACATGAGTACTGCCTATCATCCACAAACTGATGGGCAGAGCGAAAGGACGATACAAACGCTTGAAGACATGCTACGAGCATGTGTTATTGATTTCGGAAACAGTTGGGATGGACACCTTCCGTTAGCAGAATTTTCCTACAACAACAGCTACCATTCAAGCATTGAGATGGCGCCGTTTGAAGCACTTTATGGTAGAAAGTGCAGGTCTCTGAATTGTTGGAGTGAAGTGGGGAATAGACAGATTACGGGTCCGGAGATAATACAAGAAACTACCGAGAAGATTGTAATGACCCGGAATTTTCTGACCAAATTATACTTATGAGATTAATATTTACATAAATTAAACTATACTAACATGATAAGCAATCTAAATTGTTGAGAATTGTGTTTTTGAAAAGAGTTTTACACAACGTTTGACCGTCCAATATGACCGATGATATCACGAACTATATAACATACGATAATTATACGTTTGTGTATATATATGTATTTAAATATATTTAACATGATCTAAGTATGGTTTAACATCTCATTGTGTACTAATGACAATGAGTTATAAGTATATTTTGAAACTACTAACTTAAGTTTTCAAAACGATAACTATACGTAACATTCTTTGATATATATACTTATAATCTATAATGATTATACATGTATCGTATATATAATGTATTTAATCACTTTTTAAGGACTTAAATACATAAAACAATATAAGTATATTCACAAAAGATAGCTATATTTGAATTCTCTTTCCGTTTCCTCAAGATTTCTATATGTATATCTAGGGTATATGTACCCGCGTCATACCCAGCTTCTATACGTATTTACTATTGGTATATACACATTAAATCAACATCCTAATCAACATTATTACTGTCCTAGATACGAGGTAACTAGGATTTGTCAAGTAGTATGAATTATTAGTAAGAAAACAAAATTAGGAATCCTTTTCTTTCTTTATAAACTAAAAACGTTTTTATAAATGAACACCATTTCTTCACTCCATTTTCTCATACCTACACCCTCATTTCTCTCTCAAAATACTCCTAACTTCATACTTGATCATCTCCAAGCATTTTCCCCATCATTTAGCTTCAATTACAAGCCTTAAACACCATAAGAAAACTGTTTCAAGAACATATCAAAATAACCACACATTTGAAGAAGTTTACTTCCAACCTTTTGATCTAACTCCACCACTCTTTGATTCCAAGATTATTTATTATCTTTTGCAGTAACTTTGTCCAAGTAACTTGAGGTAGTAACCTTGTTCATAATCTTATTCAATTCATATTCATATAGCTATCTTATTTTGTGGTATAAAATTTTAACAACAAGAACATAGTTTGAATGATTTCAAACTTGTTCGCAAACTAAATAGATCCTTCTAACTTGACTTTTAAAATACTTCAAGACCTGTAATATATCATAATGATATGCTAACCTAACAAGATATAACTTGGTTTTACAAAGAACATCTTAAAAACTGAATCTACGTCGTCGGAGTGCAACCGGGGGCTGTTTTGGGTTGGATAATTAAAAACCATCTTGAACTTTGA
This sequence comes from Rutidosis leptorrhynchoides, assembly GCF_046630445.1. NCBI lineage: Eukaryota > Viridiplantae > Streptophyta > Magnoliopsida > Asterales > Asteraceae > Rutidosis > Rutidosis leptorrhynchoides. Next base: position 13,079,659 of record NC_092339.1, read on the forward strand.
ATTGGAAGTTCATGTTCTGGAAAAATGATATTTCTTATGAATATGTTAACACATAAAAATTTCATGGTTTAACTCAAAGTGTAAGTATTTTTAGAAAAATGATCATTAAATGTTGTTTTTATGATGGAAAATGATCACTTTCATAAGTTTCACCAAAGTTTGACCTATAACCTATGATTTTGAATACAAACTAAGGTATTTTCAGTTCATATTCTTAAAATTTGACTCGATCCAAGGAAGTGGCAAGTTGAACCAACAAAAACGGAGTTGTAATGAAGAAACTACGACTAAAACAAGATTGGGTATCCGAAACTAGTTTAGCTACGAAAATATTTGGAGAAAAAGTAAATTAATCATATCTTTTCTAATTAATATGATATTTTATATATAATTACTTATGATTTGATTTTATATATTTCAGGACCACCCGTAAACAACAAGAGAAGATTAATCATAAGACCTCATGATTGTACGCAACACGTCATTTGACAACACGGTACTTTATGTACGCAACATGTCATTTGACAACATGGTACCATGGGTCGAGATTAATTCTGATCAATACGAATACGATGGGGTCTTTATTTATTTTATTTAAGCAACTAATTGTGGACCACTAACATCGGACTGCTAACTACGGACTAAGAAAATATTAAAAGTATTAAAAGTATATATATATGTAACGATTACTTAAAAAGAAAATATGTTGATATATTATATATATGGTTAGGTTCGTGATATCTATTGGAGACCAAGTCGAATTAAATACCTTCAAGGCAAAAGTGAGTTTCATTTGCTCCCTTTTTAATTGCTTTTGCAATATATATTTTTGGGCTGAGAATACATGCACTGCTTTTATAAATGTTTACAAAATAGACACAAGTACTTAAAAATATACTCTACATTGAGTTGTACCACTGGCATATTTCCATTTAGCTTGGTAACTACTATTTACATGGGTATTGTAAACGCAAATCCTGTTGATAGATCTATCGGGCCTGACAACCCCAACCGGACTGGACGACCAGTATTCAACGGTTGCACAGTACTTCGTTTTGGTGACTACACTTGGTACGGTGTAGTGAGATTTCATAATAAAGGGAATATGCGACGTTGATTAAATGTTAAGTATGGTTACCAAGTGCTCAACCACTTAGAATGCTTTACATACACTTGCGAGTGTATTATGTTTATGATTATGAAATCTTGTGGTCTATTAACATATTGAAATGATTGTTATGATAAACCTATGAACTCACCAACCTTTTGGTTGACACTTTAAAGCATGTTTATTCTCAGGTACGAATTAAGTCTTTCGCTGTGCATTTGCTCAATATAAGGACATTACTTGGAGCCGATCATCGCAATGGGACCAAATGTTGATGACTTCGTCCAGGTGGATTAGGACGGGTCCTTTCAGTTGGTATCAGAGCGGTGGTCGTAGCGAACCAGGTCTTGCATTAGTGTGTCTAACTAGTAGTTGTCAGGATGCATTAATGAGTCTGGACTTCGACCGCGTCTACATGTCAAAAGTTTTGCTTATCATTTCAAGTCGGAAATCATCTGCTTATCATCGTTAGGAAATTACCTGCTTATCATTCATAAGTTTAGACACGTTTTACTGCATTTACTGCATTGATAGTGTATAGACGAATTCTTATCTTAGCATATCTGTTATTACGAACTTTGACTGATATCTTTTCAAAGATTCTCCGTAATTTACGGAATTTTGGTATTATATATACATATGTAAATTATGCATTGAAGAGTATCAAATCTAACTCCTATAATCTATTCCATACCAAAAATACATTTTCCCCATTATACAAGATGGATTCCGCATCTAGTTCAAATTCTTCAGATTCCGACAGTTATGCTGATATGGATTTCCATTCGGGCTCTGAAAGCAGCGTCACCGGAATGGATCAACCAATTTCCCATCATCTATTCTGGATGAATTAGGGATGGGTTCGTAATATACTAAATCACTGGAGATAAAAAGAAGGTGATCCATTCCATCCACCAAATTGCCCTCTTGGCGATGAACCTGAAGCACTTACCGGTGAACCTATTCGAAACACCATTTTCTCTCTCATTTGTAGAGTATCTCGTCATGATTATATACTATCCCATATTACAAATCTTGTTCATTCGCTCGCTCCAACCGCCAATCATCCCGGTGTACTAGCTGAAGTTAACGAACTTCGCGCTCGCGTGACGGCTTTGGAGAACATGGTGCGAAGGTTGCAAACACCAGCAGCAGCACCAGCAGCATAATCAACACCACCATCAATAACATCAATAATACCATCATCACCACTAACAAACAACATCCGCATCACACGTCTCGACATCATAATCTGTCCCACAAACATCAACATCATACGCACCATAGATACCAAGGAGTACCAACAATAATGAACGATGAAGTATTGATCCATAACTTCATTGATATTCTGCAAAGAATATGTGGTTTCAAAAAGTTTTAGAGATTTCTTATTCTAGCTCAAACCGAAAAGCAAATGAGATTAATATCATATTAACTCATTAAATTCATGATTTCATCTGAAGAAAATATATATGTATATATGTTTTCATAAAGATTGTAATTAAAAGTTCTTTTGTACAAAATAATAATGGTGAAATTTTTTTTTAACTGGTAGGTAATACCTGAGGAATAATTAGATTTCATCTTAATAAGTTACATTGTACATTCGTCGAAACTGATTCAACAGTCATTTACTATCCTACTTACAACCACCGATATACGTATCCGTTCACCGCAGAATAACCATTTTCATTCAATTTCATATTTGGATTTTGACTTCCCAGAATCCAACAAGTGGCATAAGAAGAAAACATATGACAAAATAAAATCTGTTAGAAACAAACAAATTAACTATGAAAAATTTTGTTAAGAATCCACGCTAACTGTTCCAGCTAACTGTTCCTAGCTAACTGATTACATTTTATTTATCGCAGTTTATTTATCGCAATTTAATTATCGCACTTTTATTTATCGTCATTTAATTTCTGTAATTATTTTACGCACTTTAAATATCGGGACACGTATACAATGTTTTGACATATCATATCGACGCATCTATATATATTATTTGGAATCACCATAGACACTCTACATGCAGTAATGATCGAGTTCTCTATACAGGGTTGAGGTTGATTCTACAATAATATATATAGTTTGAGTTGTGATCGAGTCTGAGACGTATACGGGTCACGACAAGTATTAATTAATTCGTATATTATATATTAAACTATATATGAATTATTGGACTGTTACTGTAGACTATCGACTGTGGACTAATGACATTGGACAATTAAAATGAATTAAAATATTGATTATAACATATGAAACTAAACATTTCTTCAAGATTGCCACTTGATTTCATCTTAAACCTCATTGTATCTCGATGATTACAATCAGCGTTCAAATCTATCATGATTCTTAAAAACACCTCAATCGAGAGGATAAACCAACCGCACTTCATCTACAGAAGAAAAGATTGATGCATATAGTTTGCACCTGAAAAACCCTCGGAAACTGAGTAAACGTTTGACACGTATCTGTTCTAGTTCCTTTGACATTGTTATTACCGAAGATCGTTTTGCAATCCCTTTCCAAAATAGCTAATTTTGTCACAGCTCCAGCAAGTCAACTCTAACTTTTCATCTGAAACAACTTTATTATAACTGCGATATATATGCGTACTCTTTATTGTTACTGGGGAACCTTTTATATTCCACAATATTACCATCAGCGATTAATCATTCTAAAAAAACACAATTCTCCTGAAACTACCTCGGTTTGATAACCGATGACTCAGATCAGTTAACTTTGAAAATGCTGATGAAGCAGCATGTTGTAGATGATCTTAATGGCCAAAAGTTTGATGATAAAGAAAGGAGTGTTAGGAACGCTCGATACAAAATTTAGTACCAAAAAGCGGATTATGCGAAACTATGAAGAAAGCCGTGGACAAATCACAAAGAATAAGTTTGCCTTCAAAGAATCCAAATGATTCTGTGCATGCTGAAATCGTTAGCAAACATCTTATTTCTCATTCTTAACCTTCACAGACAAATCTACTTCATCATCCATTGATATTAGAAATTCTAAGATATTCTCGTATGTTCTATTATAAATATCCTCCATATTTCTGGCGATATTTTCACAACTATTCTTATCTGAGATCATTTATCTCTCCGTAATATCTGCAACATAAAAGAAACTGTGTTAGTTTCTAAATTCTGAAACCTTCGAGTTTAAAATTTGAATGTTTTGAAGTAGTGTTGGGAACTGAAGCATGGATTAGTATAATATAATGACACTTGATCAACGTCATTATATTACAGTAAGTCATGCTGAGTTTCTAATGAAGCATGATGATTCACAGTACCGTCATCATGTGCCATTTACATGACTCTTACATTCTATCTAATCTCTAAACATATCAAGAGAATATTTTTCTGGATGACTCGGTCTTCTCCAGGGTATTCTGGTAATTTAACAAATCAAAATTGTTCTATTACCATTTTCTTCTTAGAGCATTAGCTATGTTCATTCTGAATTTCATATCTACGAATTCCGGACCATTACTCGCTTGACTCGAAGTCGGGAAGAGAAAACGAAAGCATGAAGCTCCGAAAAATAATGAAGAATATAAACTCCGATAATAACCCCAAAATTACAAACCATGTATATCGATGCAGATAGCAATATAGAGACACGGGAGAATTAGAAACACTATAAACACAAGAGTATAGTAGAAGTAAATAGATTCTTCTGGTGGTAGATGAAAAAGAAGAATGACAGATATAAAAGTTAGGAGTATATCAAGAATCAGGACTGGATGGAGCATATTGATGAATGCTTTAAAGTAAGAATCAAGGGAGAAAGAATAGAAGGTGTGAGTCGTGGAAAATAAGGAAACGAAGGGGTGAATTTATAGAGAAATATCCGACAGAGCAATCGAAACAGATTATTGCATATAATCAAAGAAGATCCTGATTTCCTTAATCACCAAAGAACCAAATCTTATTACGTAAGATTCTCTTTAAATCCCTTAAATCCCGAAAATCAATCATAACTACGTCATCGGTTAAGACGAATATATTTTACTCACCTCACTCTTTTACGATAGTCTCATTTATATTCTTCGCATAATCGAATCGTTTTATCTACATTACTCAATGATGATAAAACTCCATTATCACCTTATATTTGTCATGAAAACCTTCTTATTGTTATCCATAACAACCTCTATCAAATTTCGGGGACGAAATTTCTTTAACGGGTAGGTACTGTAATGATCCGGAATTTTCCGACCAAATTATACTTATGAGATTAATATTTACATAAATTAAACTATACCAACATGATAAGCAATCCAAATTGTTGAGACTTGCGTTTTTGAAAAGAGTTTTACACAACGTTTGACCGTCCAATATGACCGATGATATCACGAACTATATAACATACAATAATTATACGTTTGTGTATATATATGTATTTAAATATATTTAACATGATCTAAGTATGGTTTAACATCTCATTGTGTACTAATGACAATGAGTTATAAGTATATTTTGAAACTACTAACTTAAGTTTTCAAAACGATAACTATACGTAACATTCTTTGATGTATATACTTATAATCTATAATGATTATACATGTATCGTATATATAATGTATTTAATCACTTTTTAAGGACTTAAATACATAAAACAATATAAGTATATTCACAAAAGATAGCTATATTTGAATTCTCGTTCCGTTTCCTCAAGATTTCTATATGTATATCTAGGGTATATGTACCCGCATCATACCCAGCTTCTATACATATTTACTATTGGTATATACACATCAAATCAACATCCTAATCAACATTATTACTGACCTAAATATGAGGTAACTAGGATTTGTCAAGTAGTATGAATTATTAGTAAGAAAACAAAATTAGGAATCCTTTTCTTTCTTTATAAACTAAAAACGTTTTTATAAATGAACACCATCTCTTCACTCCATTTTCTCATACCTACACCCTCATTTCTCTCTCAAAATACTCCTAACTTCATACTTGATCATCTCCAAGCATTTTCCCCATCATTTAGCTTCAATTACAAGCCTTAAACACCATAAGAAAACTCTTTCAAGAACATATCAAAATAACCACCCATTTGAAGAAGTTTACTTCCAACCTTTTGATCTAACTCCACCACTCTTTGATTCCAAGATTATTTATTATATTTTGCAGTAACTTTGTCCAAGTAACTTGAGGTAGTAACCTTGTTCATAATCTTATTCAATTCATATTCATATAGCTATCTTATTTTGTGGTATAAAATTTTAACAACAAGAACATAGTTTGAATGATTTCAAACTTGTTCGCAAACTAAATAGATCCTTCTAACTTGACTTTTAAAATACTTCAAGACCTGTAATATATCATAATGATATGCTAACCTAACAAGATATAACTTGGTTTTACAAAGAACATCTTAAAAACTGAATCTACGTCGTCGTAGTGCAACCGGGGGCTGTTTTGGGTTGGATAATTAAAAACCATCTTGAACTTTGAATTGGAAGTTCATGTTCTGGAAAAATGATATTTCTTATGAATATGTTAACACATAAAAATTTCATGGTTTAACTCAAAGTGTAAGTATTTTTAGAAAAATGATCATTAAATGTTGTTTTTATGATGGAAAATGATCACTTTCATAAGTTTCACCAAAGTTTGACCTATAACCTATGATTTCGAATACAAACTAAGGTATTTTCAGTTCATATTCTTAAATTTTGACTCGATCCAAGGAAGTGGCAAGTTGAACCAACAAAAACGGAGTTGTAATGAAGAAACTACGACTAAAACAAGATTGGGTATCCGAAGCTAGTTTAGCTACGAAAATATTTGGAGAAAAAGTAAATTAATCATATCTTTTCTAATTAATATGATATTTTATATATAATTACTTATGATTTGATTTTATATATTTCAGGACCACCCGTAAACAACACGAGAAGATTAATCATAAGACCTCATGATTGTACGCAACACGTCATTTGACAACACGGTACTTTATGTACGCAACACGTCATTTGACAACATGGTACCATGGGTCGAGATTAATTCTGATCAATACGAATACGATGGGGTCTTTATTTATTTTATTTAAGCAACTAATTGTGGACCACTAACATCGGACTGCTAACTACGGACTAAGAAAATATTAAAAGTATTAAAAGTATATATATATGTAACGATTACTTAAAAAGAAAATATGTTGATATATTATATATATGGTTAGGTTCGTGATATCTATCGGAGACCAAGTCGAATTAAATACCTTCAAGGCAAAAGTGAGTTTCATTTGCTCCCTTTTTAATTGCTTTTGCAATATATATTTTTGGGCTGAGAATACATGCGCTGCTTTTATAAATGTTTAGAAAATAGACACAAGTACTTAAAAATATATTCTACGTTGAGTTGTACCACTGGCATATTTCCCTGTAGCTTGGTAACTACTATTTACATGGGTATTGTAAACGCGAATCCTGTTGATAGATCTATCGGGCCTGACAACCCCAACTGGACTGGACGACCAGTATTCAACGGTTGCACAGTACTTCGTTTTGGTGACTACACTTGGTACGGTGTAGTGAGATTTCATAATAAAGGGAATATGCGACGTTGATTAAATGTTAAGTATGGTTACCAAGTGCTCAACCACTTAGAATGCTTTACATACACTTGCGAGTGTATTATGTTTATGATTATGAAATCTTGTGGCCTATTAACATATTGAAATGATTGTTATGATAAACCTATGAACTCACCAACCTTTTGGTTGACACTTTAAAGCATGTTTATTCTCAGGTACGAATTAAGTCTTCCGCTGTGCATTTGCTCAATATAAGGACATTACTTGGAGCCGATCATCGCAATGAGACCAAATGTTGATGACTTCGTCCAGGTGGATTAGGACGGGTCCTTTCAAAGATCATCCAAATTCAACAACGGTTGAAAACCGCCCAACGTCGACAAAAGAACTACGCTGACATTAAAAAAAGATATAGAATTTGAAATTGGAGAGATGGTCATGCTTAAAGTTGCACCTTGGAAAGGCGTTGTTCGATTTGGTAAACGAGGGAAATTAAATCCAAGGTATATAGGACCATTCAAGATTATTGATCATGTCGGACCAGTAGCGTACCGACTTGAATTACCACAACAACTCGCGGCTGTACATAACACTTTCCACGTCTCAAATTTGAAGAAATGTTTTGCTAAAGAAGATCTCATTATTCCGTTAGACAAAATCCAAATCAACGAAAAACTTCAATTCGTCGAAGAACCCGTCGAAATAATGGATCGTGAGGTTAAAAGACTTAAGAAAAACAAGATACCAATTGTTAAAGTTCAATGGAATGCTCGTAGAGGACCCGAATTCACCTGGGAATGAGAAGATCAGATGAAGAAGAAATACCCGCACTTATTTCCAGAAGATACGTCAACACCTCCAACTACTTAAAATTTCGGGACGAAATTTATTTAACGGGTAGGTACTGTAGTGACCCGAACTTTTCCATATTTATATATATTAAATGAAATTGTTATTTACATGATTAAGTGTTTCCAACATGTTAAGCAATCAAACTTGTAAGACTTGATTAATTGAAATAGGTTTCATATAGACAATTGACCACCCAAGATGACCGGTGATTCACGAACGTTAAAACTTGTAAAAACTATATGATGACATATATATGATTATATATATATTTAACATGATATTATGATAAGTAAGTATCTCATTAGGTATTTTAACAATGAGTTATATACATAAAATTGAGTTTATTGAATTAAGAAACACGAAACGGTATATATAACGATTATCGTTATAACAACGTCTTACTAAATACATATGAATCATATTAAGATATTGATACACTATATTTAATCATGATAAATGATAAGTAAACATGTCATTAAGTGTATTAACAATGAACTACATATGTAAAAACAAGACTACTAACTTAATGATTTCGAAACGAGACATATATGTAACGATTATCGTTGTAACAACATTTAACTGTATATATATCATACTAAGATATATTAATATATCATAATATCATGATAATGTAATAATTTAACATCTCTTTAGATATAATAAACAATGGGTTAACAACATTTAACAAGATCGTTAACCTAAAGGTTTCAAAACAACATTTACATGTAACGACTAACGATGATTTAACGACTCAGTTAAAATGTATATACATGTAGTGTTTTAATATGTATTCATACAATTTTGAAAGACTTCAAGACACATATCAAAATACTTCTACTTAACAAAAATGCTTACAATTACATCCTCGTTCAGTTTCATCAACAATTCTACTCATATGCACCCGTATTCGTACTCGTACAATACACAGTTTTTAGATGTATGTACTATTGGTATATACACTCCAATGATCAGCTCTTAGCAGCCCATGTGAGTCACCTAACACATGTGGGAACCATCATTTGGCAACTAGCATGAAATATCTCATAAAATTACAAAAATATTAGTAATCATTCATGACTTATTTACAAGTAAACAAAATTACACATTCTTTATATCTAATCCATATACCAATGACCAAAAACACGTACAAACACTTTCATTCTTCAATTTTCTTCATATAATTGATTTCTCTCAAGTTCTATCTTCAAGTTCTAAGTGTTCTTCATAAATTCTATAACTTCTAGTATCATAAAATCAAGAATACTTCCAAGTTTGCTAGCTTACTTCCAATCTTGTAAAGTGATCATCCAACCTCAAGAAATATTTCTTATTTACAGTTAATTATGGCACAAGAAATCCAATCTTTCTCAAGTCGGTAAGCTACTGGTCCGACGCGATCAATAACCTTGAATGGTCCAATATACCTTGGGTTTAATTTCCCTCGTTTACCAAATTGAACAACGCCTTTTCAAGGTGCAACTTTAAGCATGACCATCTCTCCAATTTCAAATTCTATATCTTTTCTTTTAATGTCAGCGTTGCTCTTTTGTCTACTTTGGGCGGTTTTCAATCGTTGTTGAATTTGGATGATCTTCTCGGTAGTTTCTTGTATTATCTCTGGACCCGTAATCTATCTATCCCCCAATTCACTCCAACAAATCAGAGACCTATACTTTCTACCATAAAGTGCTTCAAACAGTGCCATCTCAATGCTTGAATGGTAGCTGTTGTTGTAGGAAAATTCTGTTAACGGTAGAAGTCGATCCCAACTGTTTCCGAAATCAATAACACATGCTCGTAGCATGTCTTCAAGCATTTGTATCTTCCTTTCGCTCTGCCCATCAGTTTGTAGATGATAGGAAGTACTCATGTCTAGACGAGTTCCTAATGCTTGCTGTAATATCTGCCAGAATCTTGAAATAAATCTGTCATCCCTATCAGAGATAATAGAGATTGATATTCCATGTCTGGAGATGACTTCCTTCAAATACAATCGTGTTAACTTCTCTATCTTGTCATCTTCTCTTATTGGCAGGAAGTGTGCTGATTTGGTGAGACGATCAACTATTACCCAAATAGTATCAAAACCACTGGCAGTCCTTGGCAATTTAGTGATGAAATCCATGGTAATGTTTTCCCATTTCCATTCCGGGATTTCGGGTTGTTGAAGTAGACCTGATGGTTTCTGATGCTCCGCATTGACCTTGGAACACGTCAAACATTCTCCTACGTATTTAGCAACATCAGCTTTCATACCCGGCCACCAAAAATGTTTCTTGAGATCCTTGTACATCTTCCCCGTTCCAGGGTGTATTGAGTATCTGGTTTTATGAGCTTCTCTAAGTACCATTTCTCTCATATCTCCAAATTTTGGTACCCAAATCCTTTCAGCCCTATACCGGGTTCCGTCTTCCCGAATATTAAGATGCTTCTCCGATCCTTTGGGTATTTCATTCTTTAAATTTTCCTCTTTTAAAACTCCTTGCTGTGCCTCCTTTATTTGAGTAGTAAGGTTAGTGTGAATCATTATATTCATAGCTTTTACTCGAATAGGTCTCTGTCCTTTCTGCTCAAGGCGTCGGCTACCACATTTGCCTTCCTCGGGTGATAACGAATCTCAAAGTCGTAATCATTCAACAATTCAATCCATCTGCGCTGCCTCATGTTCAGTTGTTTCTGATTAAATATGTGTTGAAGACTTTTATGGTCGGTATATATAATACTTTTGACCCCATATAAGTAGTGCCTCCAAGTCTTTAATGCAAAAACAACCGCGCCTAATTCCAAATCATGCGTCGTATAATTCTGCTCATGAATCTTCAATTGTCTAGACGCATAAGCAATTACCTTCGTTCGTTGCATTAACACACAACCGAGACCTTGCTTTGAGGCGTCACAATATATCACAAAATCATCATTCCCTTCAGGTAATGACAATATAGGTGTTGTAGTTAACTTTTTCTTTAACAATTGAAACACCTTTTCTTGTTCATCCTTCCATTCAAATTTCCTCTTTTTATGCGTTAATGCAGTCAATGGTTTTGCTATTCTGGAAAAATCTTGGATGAACCTTCTGTAGTAACCAGCTAGTCCTAAGAATTGGCGTATATGCTTCAGAGTTTTCGGGGTTTCCCACTTTTCAACAGTTTCAATCTTTGCTGGATCCATCTGAATACCTTCTTTGTTCACTATGTGACCGAGGAATTGAACTTCTTCCAACCAAAATGCACACTTTGAAAATTTAGCGTACAGTTTTTCTTTCCTCAGCAACTCTAGTACTTTTCTCAAATGTTCTTCGTGCTCTTGATCATTCTTTGAGTAAAAAAGTATGTCATCGATGAAAATAATGACAAACTTGTCAAGGTATGGTCCACACACTCGGTTCATGAGGTCCATGAACACAGCTGGTGCGTTAGTCAACCCAAACGGCATAACCATAAACTCGTAATGACCGTAACGTGTTCTAAAAGCAGTCTTTGGAATATCATCCTCCTTCACCCGCATTTGATGATACCCAAAACGTAAATCAATCTTCGAATAAACCGACGAGCCTTGTAGTTGATCAAATAAGTCATCGATTCTTGGTAGTGGGTAGCGGTTCTTGATGGTAAGTTTGTTCAACTCTCAGTAGTCGATACATAACCTAAATGTACCATCCTTCTTCTTGACGAACAAAACATGAGCTCCCCACGGTGATGTACTTGGTCGAATGAAACCACGCTGTAAAAGTTATTGTAATTGGCTCTAAAGTTCCTTCATTTCGCTAGGTACGAGTCTGTATGGAGCACGAGCTATTGGTACAGCTCCCGGTACAAGGTCTATTTGAAATTCAACAGATCGGTGTGGAGGTAGTCCCGGTAATTTTTTCGGAAATACATCGGGAAATTCTTTTGCGACGGGAACATCATTGATGTTCTTTTCTTCGGAATTGACTTTATCGACGTGTGCTAGCACAGCATAGCAACCTTTTCTTATTAGTTTTTGTGCCTTCAGGTTACTAATAAGGTTTAACTTCGCGTTACTCTTTTCTCCGTACACCATTAAGGGTTTTCCTTTTTCTCGTATAATGCGAATTGCATTTTTGTAACAAACGATCTCTGCTTTTACTTCTTTCAACCAGTCCATACCGATTATCACATCAAAACTCCCTAACTCTACTGGTATCAAGTCAATCTTAAATGTTTCGTTAACCAGTTTAATTTCTCGATTCCGACATATATTATCCGCTGTAATTAATTTACCATTTGCTAATTCGAGTAAAAAATTATTATTCAAGGGCGTCAGTGAGCAACTTAGCTTAGTACAAAAATCTCTACTCATATAGCTTCTATCCGCACCCGAATCAAATAAAACATAAGCAGATTTATTGTCAATGAGAAACGTACCCGTAACAAGCTCCGGGTCTTCCTGCGCTTCTGCCGTATTAATATTGAAAACTCTTCCGCGGCCCTGCTGAAAGGACCCGTTCATATACATTATAAATGATTCACAATAGTTGATTACATCGCGAGGTATTTGACCTCTATATGATACATTTTACAAACATTTCATTCGTTTTTAAAAGATAAACTTTCTTTATAACGAAAGTTGACGGCATGCACACCATTTCATAATACATCCAACTATAATTCGCTTAATAATAATCTTGATGAACTCAATGACTCGAATGCAACGTATTTCAAAATATGCCATGAATGACTCCAAGTAATATCCTTAAAATGAGCTAATGCACAGCGGAAGATTTCTTTAATACCTGAGAATAAACATGCTTTAAAGTGTCAACCAAAAGGTTGGTGAGTTCATAGGTTTATCATAACAATCATTTCAATATATTAATAGACCACAAGATTTCCGTTTATAAATATATGTACACTCGCAAGTGTATAAAAGTATTCTATAAATTGTAGGCACCCGGTAACAAGCCTTAACGTTCATGTTTTACCCTCTGAAGTGCACCATATCAGGTGTGTTTAAACTAACCTCGAAGTACTAAAGCATCCCATAGTCAGGATGGGGTTTGTCAGGCCCAATAGATCTATCTTTAGGATTCGCGCCTACCGTACATAGACAAGTAGTTTAATATTACCAAGCTAAGGGTATATTTCTGATTTAAACCCACGTAGAATTAGTTTTAGTACTTGTGCCTATTTCGTAAAACATTTATAAAAACAGCGCATGTATTCTCAGTTCCAAAAATATATATAAAAGGGAGCAAATGAAACTCACAATACTGTATTTCGTAGTAAAAATACATATAACGTCATTTAACAAGTGCAAGGTTGGACTCGGATTCACGAACATATCAATATTGAGATTCAATATTGCAGGAAAGTACGTAGACGCAACGGAGATGATAAACACTAGATTGACCTCACGAGCATACCCATGAACCATACCCATCACCTCCATAGCTATAACCCATAATTTCCTTAGCTTCGACTCATTCAAAAAAAACTATTTTGAAATCACTCGGACAGCACTCCGTCGTAATATTTTATGTATACTAATAATATCTTGAAATAATACAAAGAAAATATATATATGTAATTCGATTGAGAGAGTTTAGAGAAATATATTTTCAAGTTTCTATGAAATAATGAAACCTATTGAATTCTATTTATAACAGATTTTTGAATTATTAAAGTGAATTATTAAAGTATGAATTATTAAAATGAATTATTAAAGTGAATTATTAAAGTGAATTATTAAAGTATGAATTATTAAAGTGAATTATTAAAGTGAATTATTAAAGTATGAATTATTAAAGTGAATTATTAAAGTGAATTATTAAAGTGAATTATTAAAGTTAAAGTAAAATAAAAGTAAAGTAAAGGTAAAGTTAAAGTATAGTAAAAGTATAAAACTATACACGTATAATACGCGTATAAGTATATATAATATTAATTTAAATCGTTATATATATTTAATAAAATAAAATATAACTATCGTTATCTTTATCATACTGGTTAAGTAATGAGTTGTCAAAAGTGGTTCTAGATATTTATAAAAGTTATATACGTTTTAATAATAAAGTTCTTTTTAAACTGAAAACGTCTTTGTACGTTTGAAAATAGATTAATAGAATATTATGGAAACCAATTCTCCACTAACTTTTGTCTAACTTTCGTAAATGACACTTTTTGTTTTTATTTATAAATAGCTTTACAAATTATTCTGAATATCGTTAAGATGAATAGATTTTCTCAAATCATAGTGGACCTCTCAACAGAGACTTGTAATCATAATTCAATGTTTCTGATAATTCAATCATTTAATATATTTTTTTAATTTCGCCGAAAATCATATTGAAACAAATACGTTCATATAAAGTATTATACATTTAATACTTTATTAATATTCTCAAGTTATAATATATATATACATATACATATCTATTTATATATAACGGTTCGTGAATCGTCGGAATTTGGTCGAGGTTATAATGAATGTATGAACACAGTTTAAAATTCTTGAGATTTAACTTAACAAACTTTGCTTATCGTGTCGGAATAATATAAAGATTAAAGTTTAAATTTGGTCGGAAATTTTCGGGTCGTCACAGTACCTACCCGTTAATCAAATTTCGTCCCCGAAATTTGATAGAGGTCGTCATGACTAACAATGAGAATGTTATTATAACGATTATAGAGTTTTATCATGTTCAAGAAGAATGGATAAAATAATTCGATTACTCGAAGCGTGTGAGTGAAGTTATCATAAATGAATGAAATAAGATAATAGTGATTCGTCGTATCTTTTGACGTCATCACGATTGATCTCTGAAAAGAAAATCTTTGTAATCTATATTGGATTTGATTATTCGGCGATTAAGGAAATTATGATCCTCTTCGAATTAATGCGATAATCCATTTTGATTTCTCTGTCGGATATTTCACTATAAATCCACCTCATTTGTTTTCTTACAACTCACACCTTCTCAACTCATATTTTATAGTGTTTGTCAATATGCTTCATCCAGTGCTGATTCTTGATATACTCCTCACTTTCATATCTGTCGCCCTTCTTTTTCATCTGCCTCCGAAAGAACCTATTTACTTCTACTATACTCTTGGTTTTATAGTGTTTTTAGTTCTTCCGTGTCTTTATATTGCTATATGCATTGATATATACGGTTTGTGATTTTCTGGGTTGTTGTTGGGTTTTATATCTTCCCTTATATTTCAAAGTCCTTGCTTCTTCTATAATCATTGTCATCCACAGTTAATGCTCTCTTCTATTTGCTATGATTTATACTCCCATTTCTAGTTCGGAGCTTTGTCCTTTCGTTTCTGCTTCTTGCGATTAAGCACCGCTTGTAATGGTCCAGAATTCGCAGATATAAATTTCGGAATGAACATTGTTAATGTTCTAGGAAGGAAATTGTAATGACACAATCTTGACTTGTCAAATTACCAGAATACCTCGGAAAAGGCCGAATCATCAAGAAATATTTTCTTGATATTTAGAGATCAAAGAGAATACAAGAGTAGTGTAACATAGCACATGATGACGTTATGATCTGTGAATCATCATGTTCCATTTAGAAACTCAGCATGACTTACTGTAATATAATCACGTTGATCAAGTGTCATTATATTATACTAGTTCATGCTTCAGTTCACAACACTACTTCAAAAATATTCCTATTTTAAATTCGAAAGTTTCAGAATTTAGAAACTAAAATAGTTTCTTTTATGATGTAATACAGACAGCACGAAGAGGTAAATGATTTCAGATAAGAATAATTATGGAAATATCTTCAGAAATATGGAGGATATTTATAATGAAAGATACGATGATATCTTAGAATGTCTAATATCAGAGGATGATGAAGGATATTGTCCGCAGGGGTTTAGAGTCAGGAGCAAGGTATTCGTTAATGACTTCAGCAAGTACTGAATCATTTGGATTCTTTGAAGGCAGGTTCAGCCTTTGTGATTTGTCCACAGCCTCCTTCATACTTTGCTCAATCCGTTTTCCAGTTCCAAATCTTCTCTTTTTCTGAGCTTTGCCAATATACTATCCTTTATCATCCAACTTTTTACTGTTAAGGTCGTTTACAGTTTTTGCTGCTTCATCAGCATTTTTAAAATTTCAAAAACTGGTTCGCAGTTTAGGGTGTTTTTCAGAAATTTCTCATTCAAAGAATGTAAGTCTTGGAGGTAGACGTTGTGTGTATATGTAATTGTTGATGTAGACATGCTGCGAGGTTTCAAAATACTGATTGCTGATTCTCAATAATTGGTATGGCAATTCTTGTTAAAAGGTACGAATGAGTATATGATAGGGTTTCGATAATTATAATGATTTTTTTTTTTGGAAAGTCAAAGATCAGTGAAGTTGTTGGTAATTTTATTGCTAATGTGGTGAATGTAAACGATTCCCCGGTAACGTTGGCGAAAGGGCAACGTATCTATCGAGGTTATAATAAGACTTTTTTTGATTGAGAAGTCAAAGTTGACTTGCTGGAGCTGTGACAAAACTGTCTATTTTTAAACGGAATGGAAAAGTTATGTTAGCTAGTAAATGCCAAAGGGTCTAACACGGATACGTGTCGAACTATGACTTGGGTTTTGAGAGTTTTTCAGGTGTATAACTGTGGGTAACATGTGGTTGGATCATCATCTTGATTGTTCCTTAGTTGAAGTGTCTTCAGGAATTTCGAAGGGTTTGAGCACATATTGTAATCGTTAATACATATGATGTTCTAACACAGTTTTGAAGTCAAAGTATAGCTTTGAAAGATATAGGAATCTAAGAGTGATGATACTGGTTATATTTCGAATTGAATTATGCGATTTCAAAATCAGAATATGTAATTGAATTTGAATGAGTATGATTGTTTTGATTTATATGAAAGAATGGATATTGTTGTGAAAGTAGGGAGTATAGTTGATGATTGCTGAATCAGTTTCGAAAAATGTAATATATTAATTGTGAATTTATATATCTCTCGGGTATTACCTACCAGTTAAAAAAAATTTCACAATTAATATTTTGTACAACAGAATTTTATTACAGTCTTTATGAAAATATATATGTGCATATTTTCTTCAGATGTAACATAGATTTAATGAGTTAATATTAAATTAAACTCATTTGATTTACGGTTGAAACTAGAACTGAATAATCCCTAAAGACTTTAGAAATTACATAACTTTTACGGAGTATTTATTCAATAAAATTGAAATTATGAATTAATACTTCGTTATTTGTTGGTGTTTGTAACCCTTGCACCATATTCTCTAAAGCCACTACTCGAGCGCGAAGCGCTTTGACTTCTTCTATTACACCGGGGTGATTGTCGGTTCGGACGAGCGGATAAATAAAATCTAGAATTTGATGTAGTATTTAATCATGACGAGAAACTCTGGAAATGAGAGAGAAAATGGTGTTTCGGACCGGTTCGCCGGTAAGTGCTTCAGGTTCATCGCCAAGAGGGCAATGTGGTGGATGGAAGGGATCACCTTCTTCTTGTCTCCAATTATTGAGGAGGCTACGAACCTATCCCCAATTCATCCAGAATAGATGATGGCTAATTGGTTGATCCATTCCGGTCACACTGCTTTCGGAGCTTGAGTGGGATTCCATATCGGAATTCGAGGGACTTGAACTAATGACGAATTCCATTTCGTTCGATTGAATAAAGGATTTTTCGATATGAAATAATTTTTGTGCTATCGGGTGGTATTCTAATTACATAGAATATCTATATATATAGCGCAAAAGATTTCGTAGATTACGGAGGAATTTACGGGATATGTCAGGCAAAGTTTACAGTAACAGATACGCTAAGATATAGATTAGCAGATACGCTAAGATATGAATTTTGTCTATACACTATTCATGCAATCAATGCAGTAAGACGTGTCTAGACTAAGAATGATAAACAGGCAATTTCTGACAAAAATGATAAGCAAAACTTTTGACATGCAGACACGGTCGAAGTCCAGGCTCACTAATGCATCCTAACGACTATCAGTTAGACACACTAATGCAGACCTGGTTCGCTAAGACCATCGCTCTGATACCAACTGAAAGGACCCGTTCATATACATTATAAATGATTCACAATAGTTGATTACATCACGAGGTATTTGACCTCTATATGATACATTTTACAAACATTGCATTCGTTTTTAAAAGATAAACTTTCTTTACAACGAAAGTTGATGGCATGCACACCATTTCATAATACATCCAACTATAATTGGCTTAATAATAATCTTGTTGAACTCAATGACTCGAATGCAACGTCTTTCAAAATATGCCATGAATGACTCCAAGTAATATCCTTAAAATGAGCTAATGCACAGCGGAAGATTTCTTTAATACCTGAGAATAAACATGCTTTAAAGTGTCAACCAAAAGGTTGGTGAGTTCATAGGTTTATCATAACAATCATTTCAATATATTAATAGACCACAAGATTTCTGTTTATAAATATATGTACACTCGCAAGTGTATAAAAGTATTCTATAAGTTGTAGGTACCCGGTAACAAGCCTTAACGTTCATGTTTTACCCTCTGAAGTACACCAGATCAGGTGTGTTTAAACTAACCTCGAAGTACTAAAGCATCCCATAGTCAGGATGGGGTTTGTCAGGCCCAATAGATCTATCTTTAGGATTCGCGCCTACCGTACATAGACAAGTAGTTTAATGTTACCAAGCTAAGGGTATATTTCTGGTTTAAACCCACGTAGTATTAGTTTTAGTACTTGTGCCTATTTCGTAAAACATTTATAAAAACAGCGCATGTATTCTCAGTTCCAAAAATATATATATAAAAGGGAGCAAATGAAACTCACAATAATGTATTTCGTAGTAAAAATACATATAACGTCATTTAACAAGTGCAAGGTTGGACTCGGATTCACGAACATATCAATATTGAGATTCAATATTGCAGGAAAGTACGTAGACGCAACGGAGATGATAAACACTATATTGACCTCACGAGCATACCCATGAACCATACCCATCACCTCCATAGCTATAACCCATAATTTCCTTAGCTTCGACTCATTAAAAAAAAACTATTTTGAAATCACTCGGACAGCACTCCGTCGTAATATTTTATGTATACTAATAATATCTTGAAATAATATAAAGAAAATATATATTTATGTAATTCAATTGAGAGAGTTTAGAGAAATATATTTTCAAGTTTCTATGAAATAATGAAACCTATTGAATTCTATTTATAACAGATTTTTGAATTATTAAAGTGAATTATTAAAGTATGAATTATTAAAATGAATTATTAAAGTATGAATTATTAAAGTGAATTATTAAAGTGAATTATTAAAGTATGAATTATTAAAGTGAATTATTAAAGTGAATTATTAAAGTATGAATTATTAAAGTGAATTATTAAAGTGAATTATTAAAGTTAAAGTAAAATAAAAGTAAAGTAAAGGTAAAGTTAAAGTATAGTAAAAGTATAAAACTATATACGTATAATACGCGTATAAGTATATATAATATTAATTTAAATCGTTATATATATTTAATAAAATAAAATATAAATATCGTTATCTTTATCATACTGGTTAAGTAATGAGTTGTCAAAAGTGGTTCTAGATATTTATAAAAGTTATATACGTTTTAATAATAAAGTTCTTTTTAAACTGAAAACATCTTTGTACGTTTGAAAATAGATTAATAGAATATTATGGAAACCAATTCTCCACTAACTTTTGTCTAACTTTCGTAAATGACACTTTTTGTTTTTATTTATAAATAGCTTTACAAATTATTCTGAATATCGTTAAGAGGAATAGATTTTCTCAAATCATAGTGGACCTCTCAACAGAGACTTGTAATCATAATTCAATGTTTCTGATAATTCAATCATTTAATATATATTTTTTTAATTTCGCCGAAAATCATATTGAAACAAATACGTTCGTATAAAGTATTATACGTTTAATACTTTATTAATATTCTCAAGTTATAATATATATATACATATACATATCTATTTATATATAACGGTTCGTGAATCGTCGGAATTTGGTCGAGGTTATAATGAATGTATGAACACAGTTTAAAATTCTTGAGATTTAACTTAACAAACTTTGCTTATCGTGTCGGAATAATATAAAGATTAAAGTTTAAATTTGGTCGGAAATTTTTGGGTCGTCACACCTGCCCATTAGTATTCCCCTGATTTGGGCAATTTTTAATAATGTGGCCCGGTTTTCCACATTTATAACAGACTATATTGGCAGTACTTGCTCTGACACTACTTATTCCGACATTACTCGTTCCGGCATTATTTGTTCCTTTAGTTCTGTTATACATTGGTTCGTAGACCTCACACTTTGTCACGCTATGACCATTTCTTTTACACCTGTTGCAAAATGTTGTGCAGAACCCCGGGTGATTCTCTTCACACCTTTGGCATTGCTGTTTTTGATTATTGTTGTTGTTGCAGTTGTTATTGTTGTTGGGAAGATTATTGTAATTGTTGTTGTTGGGACGTTTGTTGTAGTTGTTGTTGTTGGGATTGCGATTATTGTTGTTGCGATTTATGTTGCGGTTGTTAGGATAGTTGTTAAGATTGTGGTTGTAATTGTTGTTGTCGTTGTTGTACTGGTGACTCTTGTCACTGTTTTCCTCCCACTTCCTCTTGAGTTGTTTCATGTTGGCTTCTTCGGCCGCCTGTTCTTTAATTCTCCCCTCAATCTGGTTTATGAGTTTATGAGCCATTCAACTTGCCTTCTATATGGAAGCGGGCGGTGAACTCACATCTTCTTGAATCCTTACTGGTAACCCTTTTACAAACGCGTCGATCTTCTCTTCTTCATCTTCGAACGTTCCTGGACACAATAGGCACAACTCTGTGAATCATCGTTCATACGTGGTAATGTCGAACCCTTGTGTTCGTAACTCTCTAAGCTCTGCCTTGAGCTTATTGACCTCGTTTCTAGGACGGTACTACTCGTTCATCAATTACTTGAATGCTGACCATGGTAGTGCGTAAGCAGCATCTTGTCCTACCTGCTCAAGATAGGTATTCCACCATGTTAACGCCGTACCTATGAAGGTATGCGTAGCGTACTTAACTTTGTCCTCTTCAGTACACTTACTTATGGCAAACACCGATTCGACCTTCTCGTTCCACCGTTTCAATCCAATTGGCCATTCGGTTGCATCAAATTCCAAAGGTATGCAGGCAGTGAATTCTTTGTAGGAGCATCCTACACGATTTCTTGTGGAATTAGTTCCACTGCTAGATCTAGAGTTATTGTTATTTTGCATCGCAGCCTGTACTGCGGCTATGTTTGTTGCAAGGAAAACAAAGAAGTCTTCCTCACTCATGTTCAAATTCTGACGAGTTGTCGGTGCCATTTCCTTCAAAAATAGCCAAAAGAATTGAATTAATCATATAGAATTTAAGAGTAGTCAATAGTATTTCGTAGATAATATGAACTTATTTATAAAAGCTTTTTCTTCATATTAGCATTTTATAGTTTTAATTCGGGTAGTACCTACCCGTTAAGTTCATACTTACTAGCTACTATACAACTTAACTACTACGCTTCTATATGAAAAATTTATTACAATAAAATTTCGCGTTCAAACTTTATACAAAATATTACAAACTTATAATACCGCTATTATACATATAGGATGAAATATAACACATAATAACATTGCTACTCGGCAGCTATAAAGGCAATTCTAGTTAATACACAAGTTGTTCAGCAAAAGAAATAAAGACACGTAATTCATAAGTCCAGAAACAAGTCATGCATTCTGGTTTTACTAAGATGACTTCCCATCCTTGGTTTTGTGGAAAGTAACTGTTATGACCATTGGCTAAGCAGCATGTTGTAATGTCGTCAAAAGGACGAGGGTTTCGTAATGCCCAACAGCCCCGTAACAATCTAAAAACGTTGTTTCTCATCTCAACTACCGAGTCCGTCACTTGTGGGAATGTTTTATTTAAAAGTTGCAACCTAATATTCTTTTTCTCAATTTGATGAGAAGCGAACATTATTAACCCGTAAGCAACCTATGTTGGGATATGTTGAGTCAAAATAGGTTCTTAACCCGTAGCGTAAAATTGCATTTGGGTTCCCCACATTTAACGCTTTAAAGAAAACACGGCGTAACTTACGGTCTCCCCAATGTGATATACCCCACCTATCAAAGGAAAGCCTTTTATAAACTAAGGCATTTCTGGAAAGTCTTTCAAATATTTGACAAGTTAATTTTGCCATAACTAAATGTGCTGATGAATTCTGACCGACTCTAGACAAGATTTTCTCAATCATATCCTCTGGTAGGTCTTCTAAAATATTCGGTTGTCTACCCTTAACGTCCATTTTGTTTTTATACTTTAAAATAGACAAGGATTAGATTTGTAAAAGATAATTAACAAATAATACAAGCAATTTTTACATAGAACATAAAAGGACAAGCACACTACAATACACATAATACACAACATGATTACAACCCTCTAATCTGAATTACTGGTTTCTTCTTCTTCAGACTTGGTTCGTTTTCCTAATTTTCTAGGGATATATGGTGTTCCTCTAATACGAGCCGTCGTTTTCCATAATGGTTTAGAAAAACCTGGTGGTTTAGAGGTTCCCGGGTTATTGTTACAATTTAGGAAATACGGATGTTGCCGATACATATAAAGTTCATCGGGGTTGGAATCAGGTTTCTCTATTTTTATACCTTTTCCCTTATTATTTTCTTTTGCTTTATTAAATTGGGTCGAGGTAATTTCTATAATATCATCGGGATCCGATTCATCGGAAAATTGGTAATCTTCCCAATATTTTGCTTCCTTGGCGGAAACACCATTGACCATTTTTAACGTTGGTCCGTTGGTTGAGGATTTTCTTTTATTTAATCGATTTACTGTAGGTATCAATATTTCTTCCTCCGGAACCTCTTCTTCTTCCGGTTCCTCTTCTTCCGGTTCCTCCTCTTCCGGTTCCTCCTCTTCCGGTTCTTCCTCTTCTGATTCCTCTTCGGGAATTTGTGAATCTTCCCAAAGTATATTCCACTCTTCATTATTATCAGGTGAGTTGATGGGATTTGTACTAGTGGTAGATATCTATCACACAATATCAAACATATTAAGAGGTTAATATATCACATAATAATTACATATAGTTTCCAACAAAAGTGTTAAGCAATCGTTTTTAAAGAGAACACGGTCGAAGTCCAGACTCACTAATGTATCCTAACAAACTCGATAAGACACACTAATGCAAATTTCTAGTTCTCTAAGACCAACGCTCTGATACGAACTGAAATGTCCCGTTCATATTGATTATAAACGTTACATATTAATTGATTTCGTTGCGAGGTTTTGACCTCTATATGTGACGTTTTTCAAAGACTGCATTCGTTTTTAAAAATAAACCATAACCTTTATTTTATCGACAAGGTTAAAAGAACACTACCTAGATTATCAGAAATGATAATCTAAAAAATATCACACTTACACACTACCAATACATATTGGTTTACAATATTAATATGTTACAACAAAGTAAATTTCGAATGCAGTTTTAAACAATATTATACAAGCATGCTGACTCCAAATATTGTCCATATATTAGCATGCAACAGTGGAAGCTCTTAATAATCACCTGAGAATAAACTTGCTTTAAACATCAACAAAAATGTTGGTGAGTTATAGGTTTAACCTATATATTTATCAAATCGTAATAATAGACCACAAGATTTCATATTTCAATATACATCCCATACATTGAGATAAAAATCATTTATATGGTGAACACCTGGTAACCGACATTAACAAGATGCATATAAGAATATCCCCATTATTCCGGGACATCCATCGAACATGATATAAAACTCGAAGTACTAAAGCATCCGGTACTTTGGATGGGGTTCATTAGGCTCAATAGATCTATCTCTAAGATTCGCGTCAATTAGGCGTGCACTAATTCTCAAAATTAGTGATGTTCCCTAATTCTTAGGATACCAAGCAAAAGGGGCATATTCGGCTTCGATCATTCAACCATAGAAAGTAGTTTCATGTAATTGTGTGTATTTTGTAAAACATTTATAAAGCTGCATGTATTCTCATTCCAAAAATATTAGATTTTAAAAGTGGGACTATAACTCACTTTCACAGATTTTTACTTCGTCGGGAAGTAAGACTTGGCCACTGGTCGATTCACGAACCTATAACAAATATGTACATATATATATCAAAGTATGTTCAAAATATATTTACAATATTTTTAATACGTTTTAATGTTTTAAATATTTTCAGTCAGCTGTCCTCGTTAGTAACCTACAACTAGTTGTCCATAGTTAGATGTACAAAAATAAATTGATATATATTATCTTGACCCAATCCACGACCCAGTGTATACACGTCTCAGGCTAGATCACAACTCAAAGTATATATATTTTTAGAATCAACCTCAACCCTGTATAGCTAACTCCAACATTACTGCATATAGAGTGTCTATGGTTGTTCCAAATAATATATATAGATGGGTAGATATGATATGTCAAAACATTTACATACGTGTCTATGGTATCCCAAGATTACAAAATATATTAGAATACATGTATAATACATTATAAGTTAGTTAGGATATGATTTGTATAGAATTGTTACAATATTTCCCGTAGCTACAACAATAAAAAAATATCCAATCTTGTTTTACCCATAACTTCTTCGTTTTAAATCCGTTTTGAGTGAATCAAATTGCTATGGTTTCATATTGAACTCTACTTTATGAATATAAACAGAAAAATTATAGGTTTATAGTCGTAAATATAAGTTACAAGTCATTTTTGTAAGAGGTAGTCATTTTAGTCGAAAGAACGACGTCTTGATGACCATTTTGAAAAACATACTTCCACTTTGAGTTTAACCATGATTTTTGGATATAGTTTCATGTTCATAAGAAGAATCATTTTCCCAGAAGAACAACTTTTAAATCAAAGTTTATCATAGTTTTTAATTATCAAACCCAAAACAGCCCGCGGTGTTACTACGACGGCGTATGTCCGGTTTTACGGTGTTTTTCGTGTTTCCAGGTTTTAAATCATTAAGTTAGCATATCATATAGATATAGAACATATGTTTAGTTGATTTTAAAAGTCAAGTTAGAAGGATTAACTTTTGTTTGCGAACAAGTTTAGAATTAACTAAACTATGTTCTAGTGATTTCAAGTTTAAACCTTCGAATAAGGTAGTTTTATATATATGAATCGAATGATGTTATGAACATCATTACTACCTCAGGTTTTGTGGATAAACCTACTGGAAATGAGAAAAATAGATCTAGCTTCAAAGGATCCTTGGATGGCTTGAAAGTTCTTGAAGCAGAATCATGACATGAAAACAAATTCAAGTAAGATTTCCACTCGGAAAAAGATTGTTATAGTTATAGAAATTGAATCAAAGTTTGAATATGAGTATTACTTTGTATTAGAAAGATATATTACTATAAATAAGAAAGATTTCTTGAGGTTGGATGATCACTTTACAAGATTGGAAGTAAGCTAGCAAACTTAGAAGTATTCTTGATTTTATGAAACTAGAACTTATAGAATTTATGAAGAACACTTAGAACTTGAAGATAGAACTTGAGAGAGATTAATTAGATGAAGAAAATTGAAGAATGAAAGTGTTTTTAGGTGTTTTTGGTCATTGGTATATGGATTAGATATAAAGGATGTGTAATTTTGTTTACATGTAAATAAGTCATGAATGATTACTAATATTTTTGTAATTTGATGAGATATTTCATGCTAGCTGCCAAATTATGGTTCCCACATGTGTTAGGTGACTCACATGGGCTGCTAAGAGCTGATCATTAGAGTGTATATACCAACAGTACATACTTCTAAAAGCTGTGTATTGTACGAGTACGAATACGGGTGCATACGAGTAGAATTGTTGATGAAACTGAACGAGGATGTAATTGTAAGCGTTTTTGTTAAGTAGAAGTATTTTGATAAGTGTATTGAAGTCTTTAAAAAGTGTATGAATACATATTAAAACACTACATGTATATACGTTTTAACTGAGTCGTTAAGACATCGTTAGTCGTTACATGTAAATGTTGTTTTGAAACCTTTAGGTTAACGATCTTGTTAAATGTTGTTAACCCATTGTTTATTAAATCTAAAGAGATGTTAAATTATTACATTATCATGATATTATGATATATTAATATATCTTAGTATGATATATATACAGTTAAATGTTGTTACAACGATAATCGTTACATAATGTCTCGTTTCGAAATCATTAAGTTAGTAGTCTTGTTTTTACATATGTAGTTCATTGTTAATACACTTAATGTCATGTTTACTTATCATTTATCATGATTAAACATAGTGTATCAATATATTAATATGATTCATATGTATTTAGTAAGACGTTGTTATAACGATAATCGTTATATATATCGTTTCGAGTTTCTTAATTCAATAAACTCAATTTTATGTATATAACACATTGTTAAAATACCTAATGAGATACTTACTTATCATGATATCATGTTAACAATATATATAATCATATATATGTCATCATATAGTTTTTACAAGTTTTAACGTTCGTGAATCACCGGTCAACTTGGGTGGTCAATTGTATATATGAAACCTATTTAAATTAATCAAGTCTTAACAAGTTTGATTGCTTAACATGTTGGAAACACTTAATCATGTAAATAACAATTTCATTTAATATATATAAACATGAAAAAGTTCGGGTCACTACAGTACCTACCCGTTAAATAAATTTTGTCCCGAAATTTTAAGAAGTTGGAGGTGTTGTCGTATCTTCTGGAAATAGCATCGTTATCTATTCATAGCAGTTGGAGGAAGTCTTGATCATAGCATCGTTATCTATTCATCATGCGAAAGTGGGTCCAATTTTCAACCGAAGTTTTTTTTAGCACGCT
Source organism: Rutidosis leptorrhynchoides (assembly GCF_046630445.1). Classification (NCBI taxonomy): domain Eukaryota; kingdom Viridiplantae; phylum Streptophyta; class Magnoliopsida; order Asterales; family Asteraceae; genus Rutidosis; species Rutidosis leptorrhynchoides. The sequence continues at coordinate 13,107,129 of NC_092339.1, forward strand.
TGCCACATAATTCGGTCCAATTATGTGTCCAACGTAATGTGCTCAAAAATGTGTTTTGCGGCCATGAATTATTAACGAAATGAAATTATAGTCAAATACATTTGCATTCAATAGGAAATTTTAAAATAGAAACAATTATAGAGTTATTAATTGAGAGATATCAAAAAGTGTCACAAAATAATCGAACCATTAAACCAAGATGTCACTAAACGTGTAAGGATTTGTGGCTAGTGGGGATATATTAACCCCAAAAATATTCGTAATGTACCTAAATAAAGTGTCACATAAAAAGTAATTATCAAAATGGTATTTAAATATGCATAAGAGTTCAAATCGAAAGGTAATAATTATCGTAATTTCTAAAAGTTCAATATTCACCTTTAGAAATTGCAAAACTAATTTTTCGGTGTCAAAACTATTTCAAATGAAAGCAAGCATTCAGAAAGTCTAGATCATAGCGTCGTTATCTATTCATCGTACGAAAGTGGATCCAATTTTCAACTAAAGTTTTTTTAGCACGCTTGCCACATAATTCGACCCAATTATGTGGCCAACGTAATGTGCTCAAAAATGTGTTTTGCGGTCATGAATTATTAACGAAATGAAACTATAGTCAAATATATTTGCATTCATTATGAAATTTTAAAATAGAAACAGTTATAGAGTTATGAATTGAGAGATATCAAAAAGTGTCACAAAATAATCGAACCATTAAACCAAGATGTCACTAAACGTGTAAGGATTTGTGGCTAGTGGGGATATATTAACCCTAAAAATATTCATAATGTACCTAAATAAAGTGTTACATTAAAAATAAGTATTAAAATGGTATTTAAATATGCGTAAGAGTTCAAATCGAAAGGTAATAATTTATCGTAATTTCTAAAAGTTCAATATTCACCTTTAGAAATTGCAAAACTACTTTTTCTGCGTCAAAACTATTTCGAGTGAAAGCAAGCCTACAGGAAGTTTTGATGATAGCGTCGTTATCTATTCATCGTGCAAAAGTTGGTCCAATTTTCAACCGAAGTTTTTTTAGCGCACTTGTCACATAATTCGGCCCAATTATGTGGCTAACGTAATGTGCTCAAAAATGTGTTTTGTGGCCATGAATTATTAATGAAAAGAAACTATAGTCAAATATATTTGCATTCAATGTGAAATTTTAAAATAGAAACAATTATAGAGTTATGAATTGAGAGATATCAAAAAGTGTCACAAAATAATCGAACCATTAAACTAAGATGTCACTGAACGTGTAAGGATTTCAGGCTAGTAAGGATATATTAACCCCAAAAATATTCATAATGTACCTAAATAAAGCGTTAAATAAAAAATAAGTATCAAAATGGTATTTAAATATGCATAAGAGTTCAAATCCACAGGTAATTATCGAAATTTCTAAAAGTTCGATATTCACCTTTAGAAATTGTAAAACTACTTTTTCGGCATCAAAACTATTTCAAATGAAAGCAAGCATTTAGGAAGTCTTGATCATAGCGTCGTTATCTATTCATCGTGCGAAAGTGGGTCTAATTTTCAACCGAAGTTTTTTTTAGCACGCTTGCCACATAATTCTGTCCAATTATGTGTCCAACGTAATGTGCTCAAAAATGTGTTTTGCGGCCATGAATTATTAACGAAATGAAATTATAGTCAAATATATTTCCATTTAATAGGAAATTTTAAAATAGAAACAATTATAGAGTTATGAATTGAGAGATATCAAAAAGTTTCCCAAAATAATCGAACCATTAAACCAAGATGTCACTAAACGTGCAAGGATTTGTGGCTAGTGGGGATATATTAACCCCAAAATATTCGTAATGTACCTAAATAAAGTGTCACATAAAAAGTAATTATCAAAATGGTATTTAAATATGCATAAGAGTTTAAATCGAAAGGTAATAATTATCGTAATTTATAAAAGTTCAATATTCACCTTTAGAAATTGCAAAACTACTTTTTCGGTGTCAAAACTATTTCGAATAAAAGCAAGCCTTCAGGAAGTCTTGATCATAGCATCGTTATTTATTCATTGTGCGAAAGTGGGTCTAATTTTCATCCAAAGTTTTTCTAGCACGCTTGCCACATAATTCGACTCAATTATGTGTCCAACGTAATGTGCTCAAAAATGTGTTTTGCGGCCATGATTATTCACGAAATGAAACTATAGTCAAATATATTTGCATTCATTATGAAATTTTAAAATAGAAACAGTTATAGAGTTATGAATTGAGAGATATCAAAAAGTGTCACAAAATAATCGAACCATTAAACCAAGATGTCACTAAACGTGTAAGGGTTTCTGTCTAGGAAGGATATATTAACCTCAAAAATATTCACAATGCACCTAAATAAAGCGTTACATAAAAAATAAGTATAAAAATGGTATTTAAATATGCATAAGAGTTCAAATCCAAAGGTAATAATTATCGTAATTTCTAAAATTTCAATATTCACCTTCAGAAATTGCAAAACAACTTTTTCGGCATCAAATCTATTTCGAATGAAAGCAAGCCTTCAGGAAGTCTTGATCATAGCGTCGTTATCTATTCATCATGCGAAAGTGGGTCCAATTTTTAACCAAAGTTTTTTAACACTCTTGCCACATAATTCGACCCAATTATGTGGCCAATGTAATGTGCTCAAAAATGTGTTTTGCGACCATGAATTATTAATGAAATGAAACTATAGTCAAATAAATTTGCATTCAATATGAAATTTTAAAATAGAAACAATTATAGAGTTATGAATTGAGAGATATCAAAAAGTGTCACAGAATAATCGAACCATTAAACCAAGAGAATAAACTCAAAACACCAAACCCTAAACCCTAAACCCTAAACCCTAAACCCGTGTAAGGATTTGTGGCTAGTGGGGATATACTAACCCCAAAAATATTCACAATGTACCTAAATAAAGTGTTACATAAAAAAAAGTATTAAAATGGTATTTAAATATGCATAAGAGTTCAAATCTAAATGTAATAATTTTCGTAATTTCTAAAAGTTCAATATTCACTTTTAGAAATTGCAAAACTACTTTTTCGACGTCAAAACTATTTCGAATGAAAGCAAGCCCTCAGGAAGTCTTGATCATAGCGCCGTTATCTTTTCATCGTGCAAAAGTGGGTTCAATTTTCAACCAAATTTTTTTTAGCACGCTTGCCACATAATTCGACCCAATTATGTGGCTAACGGAATGTGCTCAAAAATGTGTTTTGCGGCCATGAATTATTAACGAAATGAAACTATAGTCAAATATACATGCATTCAATATGAAAATTTAAAATAGAAATAATTATAGAGTTATGAATTGCGAGATATCAAAAAGTGTCACAAAATAATCGAACCATTAAACCAAGATGTCACTAAACGTGTAAGGATTTCTAGCTACTGAGGATATATTAACCCCAAAAATATTCACAATGTACCTAAATAAAGTGTTACATAATAAATATGTATTTAAATGGTATTTAAATATGCATAAGAGTTTAAATCCAAAGGTAATAATTATCGTAATTTCTAATTGTTCAATATTCAACTTTAGAAATTGCAAAACTACTTTTTCTGCTTCAAAACTATTTCAAATGAAAGCAAGCCGTCATGATGTCTTGATCATAATGTTGTTATCTATTCATCGTGCGATAGTAGGTCCAATTTTCAACTAAAGTTTTTTTGCACGCTTGCCACATAATTCAACCCAATTATGTGGCCAACGAAATGTGCTCAAAAATGTGTTTTGCGGCCATGAATTATTAACGAAATGAAACTATAGTCAAATATATTTGCATTCAATATGAAATTTTAAAATAGAATCAATTATAGAGTTATGAATTGAGAGATATCAAAAAGTGTCACAAAATAATCGAACCATTAAACCAAGATGTCACTAAACGTGTAAGGATTTGTGACTAGTGGGGATTATTAACCCCAAAAGTATTCACAATGTACCTAAATAAAGTGTTACATAAAAAATAAATATCAAAATGGTATTTAAATATGCATAAGAGTTCAAATCGAAAGGTAATAATTATCGTAATTTCTAAAAGTTCAATATTCTCATTTTGAAATTGCAAAACTACTTTTTCGACGTCAAAAATATTTTGAATGAAAGCAAGCCTCCAGGAAGTCTTGATCATAGTGTCGTTATCTATTCATCGTACGAAAGTTGGTCAAATTTTCAACCGTAGTTTTTTTTAGCACGTTTGCCACATAATTCGGCCCAATTATGTGGCCAACGTAATGTGCTCAAAAATGTGTTTCGCGGCCATGAATTATTAACGAAATGAAACTATAGTCAAATAAATTTGCATTCAATATGAAATTTTAAAATAGAAACAATTATAGAGTTATGAATTGAGAGATATCAAAAAGTGTCACAAAATAATCGAATCATTAAACCAAAATGTCACTAAACGTGTAAGGATTTGTGGCTAGTGGGGATATATTCACTTCAAAAATATTCACAATGTACCTAAATAAAGTTTTACATAAAAAATAAGTATCAAAATGGTATTTAAATATGCATAAGAGTTTAAATCCAAAGGTAATAATTTTCGTAATTTCTACAAGTTCAATATTCAGCTTTAGAAATTGCAAAACTACTTTTTCGGCGTCAAAACTATTTCAAATCAAAGCAATCCTTCAGGAAGTCATGATCATAGCATCGTTATCTCTTCATCGTACGAAAGTGGGTCCAATTTTAACCAAAGTTTTTCGAGCACGTTTGCCACATAATTCGGTCCAATTATGTGGCCAACGTAATGTGCTCAAAAATGTGTTTTGCGGCCATGAATTATTAACGAAATGAAACTATAGTCAAATAAATTTGCATTCAATATGAAATTTTAAAATAGAAACAATTATAGAGTTATGAATTGAGAGATATCAAAAAGTGTCACAAAATAATCGAACCATTAAACCAAGATGTCACTAAACGTGTAAGGATTTGTGGATAGTGGGAATATCTTAACGCTAAAAATATTCACAGTATACCTAAATAAAGTTTTACATAAAAAATAAGTATTAAAATGATATTTAAATATGCAAAAGAGTTCAAATCCAAAGGTAATAATTATCGTAATTTCTAAAAGTTCAATATTCACCTTTAGAAATTGCAAAACTACTTTTTCGGCTTCAAAACTATTTCGAATGAAAGCAAACCTTCGGGAAGTCTTGATCATAGCGCCGTTATCTCTTCATCATGCGAAAGTTACTCCAATTTTAAACCGAAGTTTTTTAGCACGCTTGCCACATAATTCGACCCAATTATGTGGCCAACGTAATGTGCTCAAAAATGTGTTTTGCGGCCACGAATTATTAACGAAATGAAACTATAGTCAAATATACATGCATTCAATATGAAATTTTAAAATAGAAATAATTATAGAGTTATGAATTGAGAGATATCAAAAACTATCACAAAATAATCGAACCATTAAACCAAGATGTCACTAAACGTGTAAGGATTTCTAGCTAGTGAGAATATATTAACCCCAAAAATATTCACAATGTACCTAAATAAAGTGTTACATAATAAATATGTATCAAAATAGTATTTAAGTATGCATAAGAGTTCAAATCCAAAGGTAATAATTATCGTAATTTCTAAAAGTTCAATATTCACCTTTAGAAATTGCAAAACTACTTTTTCTGCTTCAAAACTATTTCGAATGAAAGTAAGTCTTCATGAAGTCTTTCTCATAGCATCGTTATCTATTCATCGTGCGAAAGTAGTTCCAATTTTCAACCAAAGTATTTTTTGCACGCTTGCCACATAATTCGACCCAATTATGTGGCCAACGTGATGTGCTCAAAAATGTGTTTTGCGGCCATGAATTATTAACGAAATGAAACTATAGTCAAATATATTTGTATTCAATATAAAATTTTAAAGTAGAATCAATTATAGAGTAATGAATTGAGAGATATCAAAAAGTGTCACAAAATAATCGAACCATTAAACCAAGATGTCACTAAACGTGTAAGGATTTGTGGCTAGTGGGGATTATTAACCCCATAAATATTCACAATGTATCTAAATAACTTGTTACATAAAAAATAAGTATCAAAATGGTATTTAAATATGCAAAAGAGTTCAAATCAAAAGGTAATAATTATCGTAATTTCTAAAAGTTCAATATTCACCTTTTGAAATTGCAAAACTACTTTTTCGGCGTCAAAAATATTTTGAATGAAAGCAAGCCTTCAGGAAGTCTTGATCATAGCGTCGATATCTATTCATCGTGCGAAAGTTGGTCAAATTTTCAACCGAAGTTTTTTTAGCACGTTTCCCACATAATTCGGCCCAATTATGTGGCCAACGTAATGTGCTCAAAAATGTGTTTTGCGGCCATGAATTATTAACGAAATGAAACTATAGCCAAATATATTTGCATTCAATATGAAAATTTTAAAATAGAAACAATTATAGAGAAATGAATTGATAGATATCAAAAAGTGTCAAAAAATAATCGAACCATTAATCCCAGAAGTCACTAAACGTGTGAGGATTTATATTAACCCCAAAAATATTAACAATGTACCTAATAAAGTTTTACATAAAAAATAAGTATCAAATTGGTATTTAAATATGCATAAGAGTTCAAAGCCAAAGGTAATACTAATCGTAATTTCAAAAATTTCACTATTCACCTTTAGAAATTGCGAAACTACTTTTTCGACGTCAAAACTATTTCGAATGAAAGCAAGCCTTCAGGAAGTCTTAATAATAGCTTCATTATCTATTCATCATGCGAAAGTTGGTCCATTTTTCAATCGAAGTTTTTTTAGCATGCTTACCACATAATTCGGCCCAATTATGTGGCCAACGTAATGTGCTCAAAAATGTGTTTTACGGCCATGAATTATTAACGAAATGAAACTATAGTCAAATATATATGCATTCAATATGAAATTTTAAAATAGATTCAATTATAGAGTTATGAATTGAGAGATATCAAAAACTGTCACAAAATAATCGAACCATTAAACCACAAAATAATCGGACCATTAAACCAAAATAATCGAACCATTAAACCAGCATATCAAAATGGTATTTAAATATTCCTAAGAGTTCAAATCCAAATGTAATATTTATCGTAAATTCTAAAAGTTCAATATTCTCCTTTAGAAATTGTAAAACTACTTTTTCGGCATCAAAACTATTTCGAATGAAAGCAAGCCTTCAGGAAGTCTTGAGCATAGCGTCGTTATGTATTCATCGTGAGAAAATTGGTTCAATTTTCAACCGAAGTTTTTTAGCACGCTTGCCACATAATTCGGCCCAATTATGTGGCCAACGTAATGTACTCAATAATGTGTTTTGCGGCCATGAATTATTAACAAAATGAAACTATAGTCAAATATACATGCATTCAATATGAAATTTTAAAATAGAAATAATTATAGAGTTATGAAATGAGAAATATGAAAAAGTGTCAGAAAATAATCGAACCATTAAACCAAGATGTCACTAAACGTGTAAGGATTTGTGGCTAGAGAGGATATATTAACCCTAAAAATATTCACAATGTACCTAAATAAAGTGTTACACAAAAAATATGTATCAAAATGGTATTTAAATATGCATAAGAGTTCAAATCCAAAGTTAATAATTATCGTAATTTCGAAAAGTTCAATATTCTCCTTTAGAAGTTGTAAAACTATTTTTTCAGCTTCAAAACTATTTCGAATGAAAGCAAGCCTTCAGAAAGTCTTGATCATAGCGTCGTTATCTATTCATCGTGCGAAAGTTGGTCCAATTTTCAACCGAAGTTTTTTAGCAAGCTTGCCACATAATTCGGCCCAATTATGTGGCCAACGTAATGTGCTCAAAAATGTATTTTGCAACCATGAGTTAATAACGAAATGAAACAAAACTATAGTCAAATATATATGCATTCAATATGAAATTTTAAAATAGAAACAATTATAGAGTTATGAATTGAGAGATATCAAAAAGTGTAACAAAATAATCGAACCATTAAACCAATATGTCACATAATGTGTAAGGATTTGTGGCTAGTGGGGATATATTAACCTAAAAAATATTCACAATGTACTTAAATAAAGTGTTACATAAAAAATAAGTATCAAATGGTATTAAAATATGCATAGGAGTTCAAATCGAAAGGTAATAATTATCGTAATTTCTAAAATTTCAATATTCACCTTTAGAAATTGCAAAATTACGTTTTCGCCGTCAAAACTATTTCGAATGAAAGCAAGCCTTCGGGAAGTCTTGATCATAGCGTCGTTATCTATTCATCGTACGAAAGTGAGTCCAATTTTCAACTGAAGTTTTTCTAGCACGCTTGCCACATAATTCGGCACAATTATGTGGCAACGTAATGTGCTCAAAAATGTGTTTTGCGATCATGAATTATTAACGAAATGAAACTATAGTAAAATATATTTGCATTCAATATGAAATTTTAAAATAGAAACAATCATAGAGTTATGAATTGATAGATATCAAAAATTGTCACAAAACAATCCAACCATTAAACTAAGAAGTCACTAAACGTGTAAGGATTTGTGGCTAGTGGGGATATATTAACCCCAAAAATATTCACAATGTACCTAATAAAGTTTTACATAAAAATAAGTATCAAAATGGTATTTAAATATGCATAAGAGTTCAAATCCAAAGGTAATAATTATTTGAATTTCTAAAAGTTCAATATTCACCTTCAGAAATTGCAAAACTACTTTTTCGACTTCAAAACTATTTCGAATGAAAGAAAGCCTTCAGGAAGTCTTGATTATAGCGTCGTTATCTCTTCATCGTGCGAAAGTTGGTCCAATTTTAAACCGAAGTGTTTTTAGCACGCTTGCCACATAATTCGGCCCAATTATGTGGCCAACATAATGTGCTCAAAAATGTGTTTTGCGGCCATGAATTATTAACAAAATTCAACTATAGGAAAATATATTTGCATTCAATATAAAATTTCAAAATAGAAACAATCATAGAAAATGAATTGATAGATATCAGAAAGTGTCACAAAATAATCGAACCATTAAACCCAGAAATCACTGAACGTGTAAGGATTTATGGCTAGTGGGGATATATTAACACCAAAAATAATAACAATGTACCTAATATAGTTTTACATAAAAAATAAGTATCAAATTGGTATTAAAATATGCATAAAAGTTTAAAGCCAACGGTAATACTTATCGTAATTTCTAAAATTTCAATATCCACCTTTAGAAATTGCGAAACTACCTTTTTGGTCACAAAACTATTTCGAATGAAAGCAAGCCTTCAGGAAGTCTTGATAATAGCGTCGTTATCTATTCATCGTCCGAAAGTTGGTCCATTTTTCCACCGAAGTTTTTTTAGCACGCTTGCCACATAATTCGGCCCAATTATATGGTCAACGTAATGTGCTCAAAAATGTGTTTTGCGGTCATGAATTATTAACGAAATGAAACTATAGTCAAATATATATGCATTCAATATGAAATTTTAAAATAGATTCAATTATAGAGTTATGAATTGAGAGATATCAAAAACTGTCACAAAATAATCGAACGATTAAACCAACATGTCACTAAACGTGTAAGGATTTCTGGCTAGTGAGTATATATTAACCCCAAAAATATTCACAATGTACCTAAATAAAGTGTTACATAAAAAATATGTATCAAAATGGTATTTAAATATGCATAAGACTTCAAATCCAAAAGTAATAATTATCGTAATTTCTAAAAGTTCAATATTCTCCTATAGAAATTGTAAAACTACTTTTTCGGCATAAAAACTATTTCGAATGAAAGCAAGCCTTTAGGAATTCTTGATCATAGAGTCGTTATCTATTAATCGTGCGAAAGTTGGTCCAATTTTCAACAACCGAAGTTTTTTTAGCACGCTTGCTACATAATTCATCCCAATTATGTGACCAACGTAATGTGCTCAAAAATGTGTTTTGCGGGCATGAATTATTAACGAAACGAAACTATAGTCAAATATACATGCATTCAATATGAAATTTTAAAATAGAAATAATTATAGAGCTATGAATTGAGAGATATAAAAAAGTCTCAGAAAATAATCGAACCATTAAACCAAGATGTCACTAAACGTGTAAGGATTTCTGGCACTAAACGTGTAAGGATTTCTGGCTAGTGAGAATATATTAACACTAAAAATATTCACAATGTACCTAAATAAAGGGTTACATAAAAAAATATGTATCAAAATGGTATTTAAATATGAATAAGAGTTCAAATCCAAACGTAATAATTGTTGTAATTTCTAAAAATTCAATATTCTCCTTTGGAAATTGTAAAACTACTTTTTCGGCATCAAAACTATTTTGAATGAAAGCAAGCCTTCAGGAAGTCTTGATCATAGCATCATTATCTATTCATCGTGCGAAAGTTGGTCCAATTTACAACCGAAGTTATTTAGCACGCTTGCCACATAATTCGGCCCAATTATGTGGCCAACGTAATGTGCTCAAAAATATGTTTTGCGGTCATGAGTTATTAACGAAACGAAACTATAGTCAAATATATATGCATTCAATATGAAATTTTAAAATAGAAACAATTATAGAGTTATGAATTGAGAGATATCAAAAAGTGTCACAAAATAATCTAACCATTAAACCAACATGTCACTAAACGTGTAAGGATTTCTGGCTAGTGAAGGTATATTAACCCAAAAAATAATCACAATTTACCTAAATAAAGTGTTACATAAAAAATATGTATCAAAATGGTATTTAAATATGCATAAGAGTTCAAATCCAAAGGTAATAATTATCGTAATTTCTAAAAGTTCAATATTCACCTTTAGAAATTTCAAAACCACTTTTTCGGCTACAAAAATATTTCGAATGAAAGCAAGCTTTTAGGAAGTCTTGATTATAGCGTCGTTATCTCTTCATCATGCGAAATTTGGTCCGATTTTCAACGGAAGTTTTTTTAGCACGCTTGCCACATAATTCGGCCCAATTATGTGGCCAACGTAATGTGCTCAAAAATGTGTTTTGCGGTCATGAATTATTAACGAAATGAAACTATAGTCAAATATATATGCATTCAATATGAAATTTTAAAATAGATTTAATTATAGAGTTATGAATTGGGAGATATCAAAAACTGTCACAAAATAATCGAACGATTAAACCAACATGTCACTAAACGTGTAAGGATTTCTGGCTAGTGAGTATATATTAACCCCAAAAATATTCACAATGTACCTAAATAAAGTGTTACATAAAAAATATGTATCAAAATGGTATTTAAATATGCATAAGACTTCAAATCCAAATGTAATAATTATCGTAATTTCTAAAAGTTCAATATTCTCCTATAGAAATTGTAAAACTACTTTTTCGGCATAAAAACTATTTCGAATGAAAGCAAGCCTTTAGGAATTCTTGATCATAGCGTCGTTATCTATTAATCGTGCGAAAGTTGGTCCAATTTTCAACAACCGAAGTTTTTTTAGCACGCTTGCTACATAATTCGGCCCAATTATGTGACCAACGTAATGTGCTCAAAAATGTGTTTTGCGGGCATGAATTATTAACGAAATGAAACTATAGTCAAATATACATGCATTCAATATGAAATTTTAAAATAAAAATAATTATAGAGCTATGAATTGAGAGATATAAAAAAGTCTCAGAAAATAATCGAACCATTAAACCAAGATGTCACTAAACGTGTAAGGATTTCTGGCACTAAACGTGTAAGGATTTCTGGCTAGTGAGAATATATTAACCCCAAAAATATTCACAATGTACCTAAATAAAGTGTTACATAAAAAAATATGTATCAAAATGGTATTTAAATATGAATAAGAGTTCAAATCCAAATGTAATAATTATTGTAATTTCTAAAAGTTCAATATTCTCCTTTGGAAATTGTAAAACTACTTTATCGGCATCAAAACTATTTCGAATGAAAGCAAGCCTTCAGGAAGTCTTGATCATAGCATCATTATCTATTCATCGTGCGAAAGTTGGTCCAATTTACAATCGAAGTTATTTAGCACGCTTGCCACATAATTCGGCCCAATTATGTGGCCAACGTAATGTGCTCAAAAATATGTTTTGCGGTCATGAGTTATTAACGAACCGAAACTATAGTCAAATATATATGCATTTAATATTAAATTTTATAATAGAAATAATTATAGAGTTATGAATTGAGAGATATCAAAAAGTGTCACAAAATAATCTAACCATTAAACCAACATGTCACTAAACGTGTAAGGATTTCTGGCTAGTGAAGATATATTAACCCAAAAAATAATGACAATTTACCTAAATAAAGTGTTACATAAAAAATATGTATCAAAATGGTATTTAAATATGCATAAGAGTTTAAATCTAAAGGTAATAATTATCGTAATTTCTAAATGTTCAATATTCACCTTTAGAAATTTCAAAACCACTTTTTCGGCTAAAAAAATATTTCGAATGAAAGCAAGCTTTCAGGAAGTCTTGATTATAGCGTCGTTATCTCTTCATCATGCGAAATTTGGTCCAATTTTCAACCGAAGTTTTTTTAGCACGCTTGCCACCTAATTCAGCCCAATTATGTGGCCAACGTAATGTGCTCAAAAATGTATTTTGCGGCCATGAATTATTAACGAAATGAAACTATAGTAAAATATACATGCATTAAATATGAAATTTTAAAATAGAAATAATTATAGAGTTATAAATTGAGAGATATCAAAAAGTGTCAGAAAATAATCGAACCGTTAAACCAAGATGCCACTAAACGTGTAAGGATTTCTGGCTAGTGAGGATATATTAATCCCAAAAATATTCACAATGTACCTAAATAAAGTGTTACATAAAAAATATGTATCAAAATGGTATTTAAACATGAATAAGAGTTCAAATCCAAAGGTAATAATTATCGTAATTTTTAAAAGTTCAATATTCTCCTTTTGAAATTGTTAAACTACTTTTTCGGCATCAAAACTATTTCGAATGAAAGCAAGCCTTCAGGAAGTATAGATCATAGCGTCGTTATCTATTCATCGTGAAAAAGTTCTTCCAATTTTCAACCGAAGTTTTTTAGCATGCTTACACATAATTCGGCCCAGTTATGTGGTCAACGTAATGTGCTCAAAAATGTGTTTTGCGGCCATGAATTATTAATAAAACGAAACTATAGTCAAATATATATGCATTCAATATGAATTTCTAAAATAGAAATAATTATAGAGCTATAAATTGAGATATATAAAAAAGTTTCAGAAAATAATCGAACCATTAAACCAAGATGTCACTAAACGTGTAAGGATTTCTGGCTAGTGAGGATATATTAACCCCAAAAATATTCACAATGTACCTAAATAAAGTGTTACATAAAAAAATATGTATCAAAATGGTATTTAAACATGAATAAGAGTTCAAATCCAAATGTAATAATTATCGTAATTTCTAAAAGTTTAATATTCTCCTTTAGAAATTGTAAAACTACTTTTTCGGCATCAAAACTATTTCGAATGAAAGCAAGCCTTCAGGAAGTCTTGATCATAGCGTCGTTATCTATTCATCGTGCGAAAGTTGGTCCAATTTTCAATCGAAATTATTTAGCATGCTTGCCACATAATTCGGCCCAATTATGTGGCCAACGTAATGTGCTCAAAAATGTGTTTTGCGGCCATGAGTTATTAACGAAACAAAACTACAGTCAAATATATATGCATTCAATGTGAAATTTTAAAATAGAAACAATTATAGAGCTATAAATTGAGAGATATAAAAAAGTGTCAGAAAATAATCGAACCATTAAACCAACATGTCACTAAACGTGTAAGGATTTCTGGCTAGTGAAGATATATTAACCCCAAAAATAATCACAATTTACTTAAGTAAAGTGTTACATAAAAAAATATGTATCAAAATGGTATTTAAATATGAATAAGAGTTCAAATCCAAAGGTAATAATTATCGTAATTTCTAAAAGTTCAATATTCTCCTTTAGAAATTGTAAAACTACTTTTTCGGCATCAAAACTATTTTGAATGAAAGCAAGCCTCCAGGAAGTCTTGATCATAGCGTCGTTATCTATTCATCGTGCGAAAGTTGGTCCAATTTTCAACCGAAGTTATTTAGCACGCTTGCCACATAATTCGGCCCAATTATGTGGCCAACGTAATGTGCTCAAAAATATGTTTTGCGGCCATGAGTTATTAACGAAACGAAACTATAGTCAAATATATATGCATTCAATATGAAATTTTAAAATAGAAACAATTATAGAGTTATGAATTGAGAGATATCAAAAAGTGTCACAAAATAATCGAACCATTAAACCAACATGTCACTAAACGTGTAAGGATATCTGGCTAGTGAAGATATATTAACCCCAAAAATAATCACAATTTACCTAAATAAAGTGTTACTTAAAAAATATGTATCAAAATGGTATTTAAATATGCATAATAGTTCAAATTCAAAGGTAATAATTATCGTAATTTCTAAAAGTTCAATATTCACCTTTAGAAATTGCAAAAACCACTTTTTCAGCTTCAAAAATATTTTGAATGAAAGCAAGCCTTCAGGAAGTCTTGATCATAGCGCCGTTATCTCTTCATCATGCGAAATTTGGTCCAATTTTCAACCGAAGTTTTTTAGCACGATTGCCACATAATTCGGCCCAATTATGTGGCCAACGTAATGTGCTCAAAAATGTGTTTTGCGGCCATGAATTATTAACGAAACGAAACTATAGTAAAATATACATGCGTTCAATATGAAATTTTAAAATAGAAATAATTATAGAGTTATAAATTGAGATATATCAAAAAATGTCAGAAAATAATCGAACCATTAAACCAACATGTCACTAAACGTGTAAGGATTTACGGCTATTGAGGATATATTAACCCCAAAAATATTCACAATATACCTAAATAAAGTGTTACATAAAAAATATTTATCAAAATGGTATTTAAACATGAATAAGAGTTCAAATCCAAAGGTAATAATTATCGTAATTCCTAAAAGTTCAATATTCTCCTTTAGAAATTGTAAAACTACTTTTTTGGCATCAAAACTATTTCGAATGAAAGCAAGCCTTCAGGAAGTCTTGATCATATTGTCGTTATCTATTCATCGTGCAAAAGTTGGTCCAATTTTCAACCAAAGTTTTTTAGCACGCTTACACATAATTCGGCCCAGTTATGTGGTCAACGTAATGTGCTCAAAAACGTATTTTGCGGCCATGAATTATTAACGAAACGAAACTATAGTCAAATATATATGCATTCAATATGAAATTTTAAAATAGAAACAATTATAGAATTATGAATTGAGAGATATCAAAAAGTGTCACAAAATAATTGAACCATTAAATTAAGATGTCACTAAACGTGTAACGATTTCTGGCTAGTAAGGATATATTAACCCCAAAAATATTCACAATGTACCTAAATAAAGCGAACCATAAAAAATAAGTATCAAAATGGTATTTAAATATGCATAAGAGTTCAAATCCAAAGCTAATAATTATCGTAATTTCTTGAAGTTCAATATTCACCTTTAGAAATTGCAAAACTACTTTTTCGGTGTCAAAACTATTTAGAATGAAAGCAAGCCTTCAGGAAGTCTTGATCATAGTGTCGTTATCTATTCATCGTGTGAAAGAGGTTCCATTTTTCAACCAAAGTTGTTTTAACACGCTTGCCACATAATTCGACCAATTAATTGGCCAACGTAATGTGCTCAAAAATGTGTTTTACGGCCATGAATTATTAACGAAATGAAACTATAGTCAAATATATTTGCATTCAATATGACATTTTCAAAATAGAAACAATTATATAGTTATGAATTGAGAGATATCAAAAAATGTCACAAAATAATCCAACCATTAAACCAAGATGTCACTAAACGTGTAAGGATTTGTGGCTAGTATGGATATATTAACCCCAAAAATATTCACAATGTATCTAAATAAAGTGTTACATAAAAAATATGTATAAAAATTGTATTTAAATATGCATAAGAGGTCAAATCCAAAGGTAATAATTATCGTAATTTCTAAAAGTTCAATATTCACCTTTAGAAATTGTAAAACTACTTTTCCTGCTTCAAAACTATTTCGAATGAAAGCAAGTCTTCAGAAAGTCATGATCATAGTGTGGTTATCAATTCATCGTGCGAAAGTGGGTCCATTTTTCAACTGAAGTTTTTTTAGCACGCTTGTCACATAATTCGGCCCAATTATGAGGCTACCGTAATGTGCTCAAAAATGTGTTTTGCGGCCATGCATTATTAACGAAATGAAACTATAGTAAAATATATTTGCATTTAATATGAAAATTTAAAATAGAAACAATTATAGAGTTATGAAATGAGAGATATCAAAAAGTGTCACAAAAAAATCGAACCATTAAACCAAGATGTCACTAAATGTGTAAGGATATGTGGCTAGTGGGGATATATTAACCCCAAAAATATTCACAATGTACCTAAATAAAGTGTTATATAAAAATTATGTATCAAAATGCTATTTAAATATGCATAAGAGTTCAAATTCAAAGGTAATAATTATCGTAATTTCTAAAAGTTCAATATTCACCTTTAGAAATTGTAAAACTACTTTTTCAGTGTCAAAACTATTTTGAATGAAAGAAGCCTTCGGGAATTCTTGATCATAGTGTCCTTATCTATTCATCATGCGAAAGTGGGTCCTATTTTCAACCGACATTTTTTTTAGCACGCTTGCCACATAATTCGGCCCAATTATGTGGCCAACGTAATGTGCTCAGAAATGTGATTTGTGGCCATAAATTATTAACGAAACTAAACTATAGTAAAATATATTTGCATTTAATATGAAATTTTAAAATAGAAACAATTATAGATTTATGAAATAATAGATATCAAAAAGTGTCACAAAATAATAGATCCTTTAACCCAAGATGTCACTAAACGTGTAAAGATTTGTGGTTAGTGGAGATATATTAACCCCAAAAATATTCACAATGTACTTACATAAAGTGTTATATAAAACATAAGTATCAAAATATTATTTTAATATGCATAAGAGTTCAAATCCAAAGGTAATAATTATCGTAATTTCTAAAATTTCAATATTCATCTTTAGAAATGGCAAAACTACTATTTCGGCGTCAAAAATATTTCGAATGAAAGAAAGCCTTCAGGAAGTCTTGATCATATCATCGTTATCTATTCATCATGCGAAAGTGGGGTCCAATTTTCAACCGAATATTTTTTAGCACGCTTACCACATAATTCGGCCTAATTATGTGGCCAACGTAATGTGCTCAAAAATGTGTTTTGCGGCCATGAATTATTATCGAAACGAAACTATAGTCAAATATATTTGCATTCAATATGAAATTTTAAAATAGAAAAAATTATAGACTTATGAATTGAGAGATATCAAAAAGTGTCACAAAATAATCGAACCATTAAAACAAGATGTCAATAAACGTGTATGGATTAATGACTAGTGGGGATATATTAACCCCAAAAATATTCACAATGTACCTAAATAAAGTGTAACATAAAAAATATGTATCCAAATGGGATTTAAATAAGCATAAGAGTTCAACTCCATAGGTAATAATTATCGTAATTTTCTAAAAGTTCAATATTCACCTTTAGAAATTGTAAAACTACTTTTTCGAATTCATAACTATTTCGAATGAAATCAAGTCTTCTGGAAGTCTTGATCAGAGTGTCGTTATCTATTCATCGTGCAAATGTGGGTCCAATTTTCAATCGAACTTTTTATATCACGCTTGCCACATAATTCGGCCCAATTATGTGGCCAACGTAATGTGCTCAAAAATATGTTTTGCGGCCATGAGTTAGTAACGAAACAAAACTATAGTCAAATATATATGCATTCAATATGAAATTTTAAAATAGAAACAATTATAGAGTTATGAATTGAGAGATATCAAAAAGTGTCACAAAATAATCAAACCATTCAACCAACATGTCACTAAACGTGTAAGGATATGTGGCTTGTGAGGATATATTAACCTCAAAAATATTCACAATGTACCTAAATAAAGTGTTACATAAAAAATATGTATCAAAATGGTATTTAATATGTATAAGAGATCAATTCCAAAGGTAATAATTATCGTAATTTCTAAAAGTTCAATATTCATCTTTAGAAATTGTAAAACTACTTTTTCGGCCTCAAAACTATTTCGAATGAAAGCAAGCCTTCAGGAAGTCTTGATCATAGTGACATTATCTATTCATCGTGCGAACGTGGGTCCAATTTTCAACCGAAGTTTTTTTAGCACGCTTGCCACATAATTCGGCCCAATTATGTGGCCAACTTAATATGCTCAAAAATGTGATTTGCGGCCATGAATTTTTAACGAAATGAAATTGTAGTCAAATATATTTGCATTTATGAAGTTTTTAAATCAAAATAATTATAGATTTATGAATTAATAGATATGAAAAAGTGTCACAAAATAATAGAACCATTAAATCAAGATGTCGCTAAACGTGTATAGATTTGTGGCTAGGATATTAACCCCAAAAATATTCAAAATGTACCTACATAAAGTGTTACATAAAAAATACGTATCAAAATGGTATTTAAATATGCATAAGAGTTCAAATCCAAAGGTAATAATTATCGTAATTCTAAAAGTTCAATATTAACCTTTATAAATTACAAAACTACTATTTCGGCATCAAAAATATTTCGAATGAAAGAAATCCTTCAAGAAGTCTTGATCATATCGTCTTTATCTATTCATCGTGCGAAATCGGTCCAATTTTCAACCGAAGTTTTTTAAGCACGCTTGCCACATAATTCGGCCCAATTATGTGGCCAACGTAATGTGCTCAAAAATGTGTTTTGTGGCCATAAATTATTAACGAAACGAAACTATAGTCAAATATATTTGCATTAAATATGAAATTTTAAAATAGAAAAAATTATAGACTTATGAATTGAGAGATATCAAAAATTGTCACAAAATAGTCGAACCATTAAAATAAGATGTCACTAAGCGTGTATGGATTTGTGGCTAGTGGGGATATATTAATCCCAAAAATATTCACAATGTACCTAAATAAAGTGTTACATAAAAAATATGTATCAAAATGGAATTTAAATATGCATAAGAGTTCAAATCCAAAGGTAAAAATTATCGTAATTTATAAAAGTTCAATATTCACCTTTAGATATTATAAAACTACTTTTTCAGCTTCGAAACTATTTCGAATGAAAGAAAGCCTTCATGAAAGGACCCGTTCATATATATTATAAACGATTCACAATAGTTGATTACATCGCGAGGTATTTGACCTCTATATGATACGTTTTACAAACATTGCATTCGTTTTTAAAAGACAAACTTTCTTTACATCAAAAATTGACGGCATGCATACCATTTCATATTACATCCAACTATAATTGACTTAATATTAATCTTGATGAACTTAACGACTCGAATGCAACGTCTTTCAAAGTATGTCATGAATGACTCCAGGTAATATCCTTAAAATGAGCTAATGCACAGCGGAAGATTTCTTTAATACCTGAGAATAAACATGCTTTAAAGTGTCAACCAAAAGGTTGGTGAGTTCATTAGTTTATCATAATCAATCATTTCTGTAATAGTAATAGACCACAAGATTTCAGTTTCCATAAATATCCGTACACTCGCAAGTGTTTAAAAGTATTCTATAAGTTGTAGGCACCCGGTAACAAGCCTTAACATTCATGTTTTACCCTCTGAAGTACACCAGATCAGGTGTGTTTAAAATAATCTCGAAATACTAAAGCATCCCAAAGTCAGGATGGGGTTTTTCACGCCCAATAGATCTATCTTTAGGATTCGCGCCTACCGTACATAGACAAGTAGTTTAATGTTACCAAGCTAAGGGTATATTTCTGGTTTAAACCCACGTAGAATTAGTTTTAGTACTTGTGTCTATTTCGTAAAACATTTATAAAACAGCGCATGTATTCTCAGCCCAAAAATATATATTGCAAAAGCAATTAAAAAGGGAGCAAATGAAACTCACAATACTGTATTTCGTAGCAATTATGTATATGACGGCACTGAACAAGTGTAGAGTTTGTCTCGGATTCACGAACGTATCAATATTGTGATTCAATATTGCAGGAAAGTACGTAGATGCAACGAAAATGATAAACGTTAGGTTGACCTCACGAGCAATACCCTCGATCAATACTCATAACCTCCATAGCTATAACCCATAATTTCTTTAGGTCTATCCCGTTTGAAAACTTATTTTGAAATCGTCTGAGTATAACTCCGTCGTAGTATTTTATGTATACTAATAATATCTTGAAATAATACAAAGAAAATATATATATGTAATTCGATTGAGAGAGTTTAGAGAAATATATTTTCAAGTTTCTATGAAATAATGAAATCTATTCAATTCTATTTATAATAGATTTTTGAATTATTAAAGTGAATTATTAAAGTATGAATTATTAAAGTTAATTATTAAAGTATGAATTATTAAAGTGAATTATTAAAGTGAATTATTGAAGTATGAATTATTAAAGTAAATTATTAAAGTGAATTATTAAAGTATGAATTATTAAAGTGAATTATTAAAGTATGAATTATTAAAGTGAATTATTAAAGTGAATTATTAAAGTGAATTATTAAAGTTAAAGTAAAGTAAAAGTAAAGTAAAGGTAAAGTTAAAGTATAGTAAAAGTATAAAACTATATACGTATAATACGCGTATAAATATATATAATATTAATTTAAATCATTATATATATATTTAATAAAATAAAATATAAATATCGTTATCTTTATCATACTGGTTAAGTAATGAGTTGTCAAAAGTGGTTCTACATATTTATAAAAGATATATACATTTTAATAATAAAGTTCTTTTTAAACTAAAAACGTTTTTTGTACTTTTGAAACTAAATCAAATAAATATGATAATTTTGTTTTCCAAAACTAAATAGACTTAAGAATCATTTTGTTAAAAGGTTAAAATAATGAAATCGTGATATCATAAAACATTTTAGAAAAGTAGAATTATATATATTCATAATAGGTTTCAAGTTTTTAAATTACAGTCTATTGGTGAAGCATGGGATAAAGTCTAAAGGTTAAATAAACGTATGAAATCATCTTAATGAAAAATGTCGAGTTACTTACCTTGTCGATATCCAACATCTAAGTTATTTACACTCCACGTTCTTATTTTCATATTAAAATGAAAGTTAACATAGTTATCTTATCAAGGTCAAGCGAAAAATATTATAAAACATGCCTTGGAAATTAAATAGGAATTTCCACTAACCCTTGTCTAGTTCTCGTTAATTGACACATTTGTTCTTATTTATAAATCACTTTACCATTTTCTGAATGTTGTCAAAAAGAATAGATTTCTTAAATCACAGTGGACCTCATAACATAGGCCCGTAATCATATCATAATGTGTCTGATAATTCAATCATTTGATATTATCTCTTAATTCTGTCGATAAATATATCGAAACAAATACGTTCATGTAAAGTATCATATATCTAATACTTTGTTAATGTTTTCAGTTAATATTATATATTATATATACATATCTATATACTCATAATTGTTCGTGAATCGTCGAACACGGTCAAAGGGTAATTGATTACATGAATGTAGTTCCAAACTTTTTGAGATTCAACATTACAAATTCTGCTTATCGTGTCGGAAACATATAAAGGTTAAGTTTAAATTTGGTCAGAAATTTTCGGGTCGTCACAGTACCTACCCGTTAAAGAAATTTCGTCCCGAAATTTGATCGAGGTCGTCATGGCTAACAATAAGAATGTTATTATGACGAATATAAGTTGATTCATAGGGTTTTATCATGATTGAGAAATATGGATAAAATAATTCGATTACTCGAAACGTATGAGTGAAGCTATAGTAAAAGAGTGAAATGAGAAAATAGGGATTCATCTTATCTTTTAACGTCATCACGGTTGATCTTCGGATTAAAGAAAATCTTTGTAATCTATATAGGATTTGATTCTTCGGTGATTAAGGAAATTATGATCCTCTTCGATTTAATGCGATGATTCATCTCGATTTTTCTGTCGGATATTTCACTATAAATCCACCTCCTTCGTTTCCTTTTAATTCACACCTTATATTCTTTCTCCCTCAATTCTTAATTTAAAATTATTCGTCAATATACTTCATCCAGTGCTGATTCTCGATATACTCCTCACTTTCATATCTGTCGTTCTTCTTTTTCATCTACCTCTAGAAGAATATATTTACTTCTACTATACTCTTGGTTTTATAGTGTTTTTAGTTCTCTCGTGTCTTTATATTGCTATATGCATCGATATATACGGTTTATAGTTTCTGGGTTGTTGTTGGGTTTTATATCTTCCCTTATATTTCGATGTCCCTGCTTCTGTCTTCTATAATCATTGTCATCCCCAATTAATGCTCTATTTTATTTGCTGTGATTTATACCCCAATTTCTATTTCGGAGTTTTGTCCTTTCGTTTCTTCTTTTTGCGATTAAGCATCGCTTGTAATGGTCCAGAATTCGCATATATGAATTTCGGAATGAACATTGTTAATGTTCTAAGAAGGAAATTGTAATGGCACGATCTTGACTTGTCAAATTACTAGAATACCTCGGAAAATGCCGAATCATCAAGAAATATTTTCTTGATATTTTAGAGGTTAAAGAGAATACAAGAGTCGTGTAACATAGCACATGATGACGTTATGATCTGTGAATCATCACGTTCCATTTAGAAACTCAGCATGACTTACTGTAATATAATCACATTGATCAAGTGTCATTATATTATACTAGTTCATGCTTCAGTTCCCAACACTACTTCAAAAATATTCCTATTTTAAATTCGAAAGTTTCAGAATTTAGAAACTAAAATAGTTTCTTTTATGATGTAATACAGACAGCACGAAGAGGTAAATGATTTCAGATAAGAATAATTATGGAAATATCTTCAGAAATATGGAGAATATTTATAATGAAAGATACGATGATATCTTAAAATTTCTAATATCAGAGGATGATGAAGAATATTGTCCGTAAGGGTTTAGAGTCAGGAGCAAGGTATTCAATAATGACTTCAGCAGACACGAAATCATTTGGATTCTTTGAAGGTAGATTTCGTCCTTGTGATTTATCCACAGCCTTCTTCATGGTTTGCACAATCCGTATTTTTCAGTACCAAATCTTCTCTTTTTCTGAGCTTTGCCAACACACTACTCTTTATCATCAAACTTTTTACTGTTAAGGTCGTTTATAGTTTTTGCTGCTTCATCAGTATTTCGAGAACTAGTTCGCAGTTTAGGGTGTTTTTCAGAAATTTCACATTCAAAGTATATAAGTCCAGAAGATATACACATATAATTGTTGGCGTAGACATGCTGCGAGATTTCAAAATACTGATTGCTAATTTCCGATGATTTGTATGGCAATTCTCGTTACAAGATGCAGATGAGTAAATGATGGGGCTTTGATAAATATAAAGATTTTTCGGAAAGTCAAAGATCAACGAAGTTGTTAATAAGTTTACTGCTAATGTGGCGAGATATGAAAGGTTCCCCGGTAATAATGATGAAGGGGTAATCATTATAATAAGGCTTATTCGAATGAACAATTGAAGTTGGTTTGCTGGAGCTGTAACAAAACCGTCTATTTTTAGAAGGGATTGAAAAGTTATTTTAGCTAGTAAATGCAAAAGGTCTGACATGGATACATGTAAAATTATGACTTTGGTTTCAAGAGTTTTTCAGGTACGTAACTGTGGATAACATGTGGTTGGATCATCATCTCGATTGTTCATTATTTGAAGTGTCTTCAGGTATTTCGAAGGGCTTGAACACAGATTATAATCGTTAATATACATACGATGTTCTAACACATTTTTGAAGTTAAAGTATAGCTTTGAAAGATGTAAGAATCTAAGAGTGATGATACCGGTTATAACTTGAATTGAATTCGGCGATTTCAAAATCAGAATATGTAATTAGATTTTTAAATGAGTATGGTTGTTTTGATTTCTATAAAAGAATGTATATTGTTGTGAAAGTAGGGAGTATAATGGATGATTTGCTGAATCAGATTCGAAGAATGTAACATATTAATTGTGAATTTATATATCTCTCGGGTATTACCTACCCGTTAAAAAAAATTTCACAATTAATATTTTGTACAAAAGAATTTTATTACAGTCTTTATGGAAATATATGTGTATATTTCTTCAGATGTAATATAGATTTAATGAGTTAATATTAAATTAAACTCACTTGATTTATGGTTAAGGCTAGGATAGATAATTTCTAAACTTTAGAAATTACATAATCGTTGTAGAATGTTTTCCCAATGAAGTTATGAATCAATACTTCATCGTTGTGGTATTCCTTAGTATCTACAGGGCGTATGACGTCGATGCTCATGGGACAGATTGTGAAGTTGAGGTTTGCGATGCGATTGTTGTTGGTGGTGGTAATGGTACTGTTGATGTTGTTGATGGTGGTACTGGTTATGTTGCTGGTGCTGCTGCTGGTGTTTGTAACCTTTGCACCATATTCTCCAAAGCCACTACCCGAGCGCGAAGCTCGTTGACTTCTTCTATTACACCGGGGTGATTGTCGGTTCGGACGAGTGGATAAATAAGATCTAGAATTTGGTGTAGTATATAATCATGACGAGATTCTCTGGA
This sequence comes from Rutidosis leptorrhynchoides, assembly GCF_046630445.1. Taxonomy (NCBI): domain Eukaryota; kingdom Viridiplantae; phylum Streptophyta; class Magnoliopsida; order Asterales; family Asteraceae; genus Rutidosis; species Rutidosis leptorrhynchoides. The sequence continues at coordinate 13,131,830 of NC_092339.1, forward strand.
AATGAGAGAGAAAATGGTGTTTCGGACAGGTTCGCCGGTAAGTGCTTCAGGTTCATTGCCAAGAGGTCAATGTGGTGGATGGAAAGGATCGCCTTCTTCTTGTCTCCAATGATTAAGGAGGCTACGAACCCATCCCCAATTCATCCAGAATAGATGATGGCTGATTGGTTGATCCATTCCAGTCACACTGCTTTCGGAGCTTGAGTGGGATTCCATTTCGGAATCCGAGGAACTTGAACTGATGATGAATTCCATTTCGTACGATTTGATAAAGGATTTTTTTTGATACGAAATGATTTTCCGGCTATCGGGTGGTATTCTAACTACATAGAATATCTATATATATATAGATCAAAAGATTTCATAGATTACGGAGGAATTTACGGAATATGTCAGGCAAAGTTTACGGTAATAGATACGATAAGATATGATTTAGCAGATACGCTAAGATATGAATTTTGTCTATGCACTATTCATGCAATCAATGCAGCAAGACGTGTCTAGACTAAGAATGATAAGCAGGTAATTTCCTAAGGATGGTAAATAAATGATTTTCGACTAAAAATGATAAACAAAACTTTTGACATGCAGACCCGGTCGAAGTCCAGACTCACTAATGCATCTTAACAACTATCAGTTAGACACACTAATGCAAGACCTGGTTCGCTAAGACCACCGCTCTGATACCAACTGAAAGGACCCGTTCATATATATTATAAACGATTCACAATAGTTGATTACATCGCGAGGTATTTGACCTCTATATGATACGTTTTACAAACATTGCATTCGTTTTTAAAAGACAAACTTTCTTTACATCAAAAATTGACGGCATGCATACCATTTCATATTACATCCAACTATAATTGACTTAATATTAATCTTGATGAACTCAACGACTCGAATGCAACGTCTTTCAAAGTATGTCATGAATGACTCCAGGTAATATCCTTAAAATGAGCTAATGCACAGCGGAAGATTTCTTTAATACCTGAGAATAAACATGCTTTAAAGTGTCAACCAAAAGGTTGGTGAGTTCATTAGTTTATCATAATCAATCATTTCTGTAATAGTAATAGACCACAAGATTTCAGTTTCCATAAATATCAGTACACTCGCAAGTGTTTAAAAGTATTCTATAAGTTGTAGGCACCCGGTAACAAGCCTTAACATTCATGTTTTACCCTCTGAAGTACACCAGATCAGGTGTGTTTAAAATAACCTCGAAATACTAAAGCATCACAAAGTCAGGATGGGGTTTGTCAGGCCCAATAGATCTATCTTTAGGATTCGCGCCTACTTTACATAGACAAGTAGTTTAATGTTACCAAGCTAAGGGTATATTTCTGGTTTAAACCCACGTAGAATTAGTTTTAGTACTTGTGTCTATTTCGTAAAACATTTATAAAACAGCGCATGTATTCTCAGCCCAAAAATATATATTGCAAAAGCAATTAAAAGGGAGCAAATGAAACTCACAATACTGTATTTCATAGCAATTATGTATATGACGGCACTGAACAAGTGCAGAGTTTGTCTCGGATTCACGAACGTATCAATATTGTGATTCAATATTGCAGGAAAGTACGTAGACGCAACGAAAATGATAAACGTTAGGTTGACCTCACGAGCAATACCCTCGATCAATACTCATAACCTCCATAGCTATAACCCATAATTTCCTTAGCTCTATCCCGTTTGAAAACTTATTTTGAAATCGTCTGAGTATAACTCCGTCGTAGTATTTTATGTATACTAATAATATCTTGAAATAATACAAAGAAAATATATATATGTAATTCGATTGAGAGAGTTTAGAGAAATATATTTTCAAGTTTCTATGAAATAATGAAATCTATTCAATTCTATTTATAATAGATTTTTGAATTATTAAAGTGAATTATTAAAGTATGAATTATTAAAGTTAATTATTAAAGTATGAATTATTAAAGTGAATTATTAAAGTGAATTATTAAAGTATGAATTATTAAAGTGAATTATTAAAGTATGAATTATTAAAGTGAATTATTAAAGTGAATTATTAAAGTATGAATTATTAAAGTGAATTATTAAAGTGAATTATTAAAGTGAATTATTAAAGTTAAAGTAAAGTAAAAGTAAAGTAAAGGTAAAGTTAAAGTATAGTAAAAGTATAAAACTATATACGTATAATACGCGTATAAATATATATAATATTAATTTAAATCGTTATATATATTTAATAAAATAAAATATAAATATCGTTATCTTTATCATACTGGTTAAGTAATGAGTTGTCAAAAGTGGTTCTAGATATTTATAAAAGATATATACATTTTAATAATAAAGTTCTTTTTAAACTGAAAACGTTTTTTGTACTTTTGAAACTAAATCAAATAAATATGATAATTTTGTTTTCCAAAACTAAATAGACTTAAGAATCATTTTGTTAAAAGGTTAAAATAATGAAATCGTTATATCATAAAACATTTTAGAAAAGTAGAATTATATATATTCATAATAGGTTTCAAGTTTTTAAATTACAGTCTATTGGTGAAGCATGGGATAAAGTCTAAAGGTTAAATAAACGTATGAAATCATCTTAATAAAAAATGTCGAGTTACTTAACTTGTCGATATCCAACATCTAAGTTATTTACACTCCACGTTCTTATTTTCATATTAAAATGAAAGTTAACATAGTTATCTTATCAAGGTCACGCGAAAAATATTATAAAACATGCCTTGGAAATTAAATAGGAATTTCCACTAACCCTTGTCTAGTTCCCGTTAATTGACACATTTTTTCTTATTTATAAATCACTTTACCGTTTTCCGAATGTTGTCAAAAAGAATAGATTTCTTAAATCACAGTGAACCTCATAACATAGGCCCGTAATCATATCATAATGTATCTGATAATTCAATCATTTGATATTATCTCTTAATTCTGTCGATAAATATATCGAAACAAATACATTCATGTAAAGTATCATATATCTAATACTTTGTTAATGTTTTCAGTTAATATTATATATTATATATACATATCTATATACTCATAATTGTTCGTGAATCGTCGAATACGGTCAAAGGGTAATTGATTACATGAATGTAGTTCCAAATTTTTTGAGATTCAACATTACAAATTCAGCTTATCGTGTCGGAAACATATAAAGGTTAAGTTTAAATTTGGTCAGAAATTTCCGGGTCGTCACAGTACCTACCCGTTAAAGAAATTTCGTCCCGAAATTTGATCGAGGTCGTCATGGCTAACAATAAGAATGTTATTATGACGAATATAAGTTGATTCATAGGGTTTTATCATGATTGAGAAATATGGATAAAATAATTCGATTACTCGAAACGAATGAGTGAAGCTATAGTAAAAGAGTGAAATGAGAAAATAGGGATTCATCTTATCTTTTAACGTCATCACGGTTGATCTTCGGATTAAAGAAAATCTTTGTAATCTATATAGGATTTGATTCTTCGGTGATTAAGGAAATTATGATCCTCTTCGATTTAATGCGATGATTCATCTCGATTTTTCTGTCGGATATTTCACTATAAATCCACCTCCCTAGTTTCCTTTTAATTCACACCTTCTATTCTTTCTCCCTCAATTCTTAATTTAAAATTATTCGTCAATATACTTCATCCAGTGCTGATTCTCGATATACTCCTCACTTTCATATCTGTCGTTCTTCTTTTTCATCAACCTCTAGAAGAATATATTTACTTCTACTATACTCTTGGTTTTATAGTGTTTTTAGTTCTCTCGTGTCTTTATATTGCTATATGCATCGATATATACGGTTTATAGTTTCTGGGTTGTTGTTGAGTTTTATATCTTCCCTTATATTTCGATGTCCCTGCTTCTGTCTTCTATAATCATTGTCATCCCCAATTAATGCTCTCTTTTATTTGCTGTGATTTATACCCCAATTTCTATTTCGGAGTTTTGTCCTTTCGTTTCTTCTTCTTGCGATTAAGCACCGCTTGTAATGGTCCAGAATTCGCATATATGAATTTCGGAATGAACATTGTTAATGTTCTAAGAAGGAAATTGTAATGGCACGATCTTGACTTGTCAAATTACTAGAATACCTCGGAAAAGGCCGAATCATCAAGAAATATTTTCTTGATATTTTAGAGGTTAAAGAGAATACAAGAGTCGTGTAACATAGCACATGATGACGTTATGATCTGTGAATCATCACGTTCCATTTAGAAACTCAGCATGACTTACTGTAATATAATCACATTGATCAAGTGTCATTATATTATACTAGTTTATGCTTCAGTTCCCAACACTACTTCAAAAATATTCCTATTTTAAATTCGAAAGTTTCAGAATTTAGAAACTAAAATAGTTTCTTTTATGATGTAATACAGACAGCACGAAGAGGTAAATGATTTCAGATAAGAATAATTATGGAAATATCTTCAGAAATATGGAGAATATTTATAATGAAAGATACGATGATATCTTAAAATTTCTAATATCAGAGGATGATGAAGAATATTGTCCGTAAGGGTTTAGAGTCAGGAGCAAGGTATTCAATAATGACTTCAGCAGACACGAAATCATTTGGATTCTTTGAAGGTAGATTTCGTCCTTGTGATTTATCCACAGCCTTCTTCATGGTTTGCACAATCAGTATTTTTCAGTACCAAATCTTCTCTTTTTCTGAGCTTTGCCAACACACTACTCTTTATCATCAAACTTTTTACTGTTAAGGTCGTTTATAGTTTTTGCTGCTTCATCAGTATTTCGAGAACTAGTTCGCAGTTTAGGGTGTTTTTCAGAAATTTCACATTCAAAGTATATAAGTCCAGAAGATATACACATATAATTGTTGGCGTAGACATGCTGCGAGATTTCAAAATACTGATTTCTAATTTCCGATGATTTGTATGGCAATTCTCGTTACAAGATGCAGATGAGTAAATGATGGGGCTTTGATAAATATAAAGATTTTTCGGAAAGTCAAAGATCAACGAAGTTGTTAATAAGTTTACTGCTAATGTGGCGAGATATGAAAGGTTCCCCGGTAATAATGATGAAGGGGTAATCATTACTAAACGTGTAGGGATATGTGGCTTGTAGGGATATATTAACCCCAATAATTTTCACAATGTACCTAAATAAAGTGTTACATAAAAAATATGTATCAAAATGGTATTTAAATATGCGTAAGAGTTCAAATCCAAAGGTAATAATTCGTAAATTCTAAAAGTTCAATATTCACCTTTAAAAATTGTAAAACTACTTTTTTGGCTTCAATATTCACCTTTAGAAATTGTAAAACTACTTTTTCGGCATCAAAACTATTTTGAATGAAAGCAAGCCTTCAGGAAGTCTTGATCATAGTGTCGTTATCTATTTATCGTGCGAAAGTGGGTCCAATTTTCAACCGAAGTTTTTTTAGCACGCTTGCCACATAATTCGGCACAATAATGTGGCCAACGTAATGTGCTCAAAAATGTGATTTGCAGCCATGAATTATTAACAAAACGAAACTATAGTCAAATATATTTGCATTTAATATTGGGATGGCACCCGCGATTCGTGGGCACGGATCTACTACATCCATCACCCGCACCCGCAGATTTTTTTAGGATCCATTAGCCCGCGAATCTTGCTTAACGGATTTATTTTTAGATCCATGCCCGTACACACGGATATTCGCGGGTCGCGGTTTACCCGCGGATCTTATTCATGAAGTATATATGTAGATTAAAGTATTCAAAAAAGAAAAATTAATATCATTATGCAATTCAAAGTGACATGAAAAACATCATCAATCATATACCCATGTTTATGATATAATACAATGAGAAAACGTATATTAATTATATACTTTTTCCCTAATATATGTGAAGCTACAATGTTTAATAGTAACAATCAAAATTTCGTAGCTAAAAACTAATCATACAGTGGGTTGACGAATTACTAAAATGATAGGTAAATATTAAATTTATTAAGATAGTCTAATAAATGAAACAATCGATAACATGCTTTGATTATATAATACATATGATGTGTAGTTGTGTGATGCGCTAGTTACTAAAAAGTTCGATACCACAATGATATGAGGAATGTAAAAAGTTATACGGAGTAAATTATTACCATTGTCCATTTATTCAAGGTGGCGTTTTTCACATTTAGAACGAGTATATTCGCGGATTATTCAAACGAGTATTACGGATTTTCATATCAGATTTTACACACAACGGATCTATTACATCCATCACCCACCCGCGACCCGTCATCGGGTACAAGATTACATCCATCGCCCACCCGCGGGTCAAAATTTTTGATTTTATCCGCCCATTACGGGTGCGGGTACCCGCGGATCTCGAATTTTTTTAGATCCATTGCCATCCCTAATTCAATATAAAATTTTAAAATAGAAAAAATTATAGATTTATGAATTAATAGATATCAAAAAGTGTCACAAAATAATAGAACCATTAAATCAAGATGTCACTAAACGTGTAAGGATTTGTGGCTAGTGGGGATATATTAACCCAAAAAATATTCACAATGTACCAATATAAAGTGTTAAAAAAAAAATAAGTATCAAAATGGTATTTAAATATGCCTAAGAGTTCATATCCAAAGGTAATAATTATCGTAATTTCTAAAAGTTCAATATTCACCTTTAGAAATTGCAAAACTACTATTTCGGCGTCAAAAATATTTTGAATGAAAGAAAGCCTTCAGGAAGTCTTGATCATATCGTCGTTATCTATTTATCATGCAAAAATGGGTCCAATTTTCAACCAAAGTTTTTTTAGCACGCTAGCCACATAATTCGGCCCAATTATGTGGCCAATGTAATGTGCTCAAAAATGTGATTTGCGGCCATCAATTATTAACGAAACGAAACTATAGTAAAATATATTTGCATTCAATATGAAGTTTTAAAATAGAAACAATTATAGACTTATGAATTGAGAGATATTAAAAAGTGTCACAAAATAATCGAACCATTAAAACAAGATGTCACTAAACGTGTATGGATTTGTGGCTAGTGGAGATATATTAACCTCAAAGATATTCACAATGTACCTAAATAAATTGTTACATAAATAATATGTATCAAAATGGGATTTAAATATGCATCAGAGTTCAAATCCAAAGGTAATAATTATCGTAATTTCTAAAAGTTCAATATTCACCTTTAGAAATTGTAAAACTACTTTTTCGTCTTCAAAACTATTTCGAATGAAAGCAAGCCTTCAGGAAGTCTTGATCATAGTGTCGTTATCTATTCATCGTAAGAAAGCAGGTCCAATTTTCAACCGAAGTTTTTTTAGCACGCTTGGCACATAATTCGGCCCAATTATGTGGCCAACGTAGTGTGCTCAAAAATATGATTTGCGACCATGAATTATTAACGAAACGAAACTATAGTAAAATATATATATGCATTCAATATGAAATTTTAAAATAGACACAATTATAGAGTTATGAATTGAGATATATCAAAAAGTGTCACAAAATAATCAAACCATTAAACCAAGATGTCACTAAACGTGTAAGGATATGTGGCTTGTGGAGATATTAACCTCAAAAATATTTACAACGTACCTAAACAAAGTGTTACATAAAAAATATGTATCAAAATGGTATTTCAATATGCATAAGAGTTCAAATCCAAAGGTAATAATTATCGTAATTTCTAAAAGTTCAATATTCACCTTTAGAAATTGTGAAACTACTTTTTCGGCGTCAAAACTATTTCGAATGAAAGCAAGCCTTCAGGAAGTCTTGATCATAGTGTCGTTATCTATTCATCGTGCGAGGGTCCAATTTTCAATCGAAGTTTTTTAAGCACGTTTGCCACATAATTCGGTCAAATTATGTGGCCAACGTAATGTGTTCAAAAATGTGATTTACGACCATGAATTATTAACGAAACGAAACTATAGTCAAATATATTTGCATTCAATATGAAATTTTAAAATAGAAACAATTATAGATTAATGAATTAATAGATATCAAAAAGTGTCACAAAATAATAGAACCGTTAAACCAAGATGTCACTAAACATGTTAGGATTTGTGGCTAGTGGGGATATATTAACTGTAGTGACCCGAACTTTTCCATGTTTTCATATATTAAATGAAATTGATATTTACATGATTAAATGTTTCCAACATGTTAATCAATCAAACTTGTTAAGACTTGATTAATTGAAATGAGTTTATGTAGACAATTGACCATCCCGTTTGCCTGATGATTCACGAACGTCATAACTTGTGATAATTATATAATCATTTTATTTTTAATGATGTAAGTTTTTATTTTATATATATTTATATAAGAAGAAATACAATTAAATCAAAGATGTACAAAAAAAACACTATTTGCTACAGTAAAACACTATTTACTACAGTAAAACACTATTTACTACAGTAAATTTTTACTTTGCTACAGTAAAATACTATTTGCTACAGTAAAAAACTATTTGCTACAGTAAAATACTATTTACTACAGTAAATATTATTTACTCGTATCCAATCTTTATTCGTACTCGTACAATACCCAACCTCTAGACGTATATACTATTGGTATATATACTCAATGATCAGCTCTTTAGCAGCCTTAATGAGTCATCAAACATGTTGTAACCATCATTTGGCAACTAGCATGAATGAGTACACTAAAAATCAAATTAATAGAGCCTATATCTTGACTCCATATTCACGTTTTCTTTCACCCACTACAAACACATTTCCAATCCAACTTTTCTGCATCAAACACATCTCTCTCAAGTTCTCTCTCATTGTTCTAAGTGTTCTTCATCATCTTCATCAGAATCTACATCAATCTAGTTCATAAATCCAAACATAAATCAACTTACAAAACAACAACTCAAGAACACATCAAGAACACTTCCAAGTTTGCTAGCTTACTTCCAATCTTGCAAATTCATTTCAAGTGATCATCCAAACTCAAGAAATCTTTCTTTTTACAGTAAGATATATTTCTAAATTCAAGGTAATACTCATATTCAAACTTTGATTCAATTTCTATAAATATAAGAATCTTAATTCGAGTGATAATCTTACTTGAACTTGTTTTCGTGTCATGATTCTACTCCAAGAACTTTCAAGCCATCCAAGAATCCTTTGAAGTTAGATCATTTCTTGTCACTTCCAATAGATTTACCTACTATATTTGAGGTAGTAATGATGTTCATAAAATTATTCGATTCATATATATATATATATATATATATATATATATATATATATATATATATATATATATATATATATATAACTATCTTATTCGAAGATTTAAACTTGTAATCACTATAACATAGTTTAGTTAATTCTAAACTTGTTCGCAAACAAAGTTAATCCTTCTAACTTAACTTTTAAAATCAACTAAACACATGTTATATATCTATATGATATGCTAACTTAATGATTTAAAACCTGGAAACACGAAGAACACCGTAAAACCGGATATACGCCGTCATAGTAAAACATGGGGCTGTTGTGGGTTGGAAAAATAAAAATTATCTTAATCTTTGAATTTGAAGTTTGTTTTTTGGAAAAATGATATCTCGTATGAACATGATACTATATCCAAAAATCATGGTTAAACGCAAAGTTGAAGTATGTTTTTCAAAATGGTCATCAAGATGTCGTTCTTTCGACGGAAATGATACCTCTTTCAAAAATGACTTGTAACCTATAACTCCGACTATAAACCATCACCTTTTCTGTTTATTTTCATAAAGTGAAGTTCAATATAAAACCATAGCAATTTGATTCACTCAAAACGGATTTAAAACGAAGAAATGATGGGTAAAACAAAATTGGTTAAAAATGGTTAATTTGACTACGGGATGAATTTACAAAAATCTATACTAACCATAACTTAACTAACTTATATTGTATTATACATGTAGTCTAACATATATTATGTAACCTTGATAGACCATAGACACGTATACAATATTTTGACATATCATATCGACGTCATATATATATATTATTTGGAACAACCATAGACACTCTATATGCGGTAATGATCGAGTTAACTATACAGGGTTGATGTTGATTCCAAAATAATATATATATTTTGAGTTGTGATCGAGTCTGAGACTTGTAGACACTGGGTCGTGGATTGATTCGAGATATATATACTGATTTATTTATTTCTGTATTACTAACTGTGGACAACTAATTGTGGACTATTATCGTTGGACTGTTAATTTAACAAACTTAAATTGTTAAAATGTAATAAAAAATGTTGCGAATATATTTCGATCATACTTTGATATATACATATATTTGTTATAGGTTCGTGAATCGACCAGTGACCAAGTCTTATTTTTCGACGAAGTGAAAATCTGTGAAAGTGAGTTATAGTCCCACTTTTGAAATCTATTATTTTTTGGGGATGAGAATACATGCAGTTTTATAAATGTTTTACAAAATACACACAAGTACGTGAAACTACATTCTATGGTTGAAATATCGAAATTGAATATGCCCCTTTTTGCTTGGTAGCCTAAGAATTAGGGAACTGGCCCCTAATTGACGCGAATCCTAAAGATAGATCTATAGGCACTAACAAGCCCCAGTCAGAGAGTTTGAACTGCTTTAGTACTTCGATTTTATCATGTCCGAAGGGAGTCCCGGAATGATGGGGATATTCTATATGCATCTTGTTAATGTCGGTTACCAGGTGTTTACCATATGAATGATTTTTATCTCTATGTATGGGATGTATATTTATGAAAATTGGAAATATGAAATTTTGTGGTCTATTATTATGAATTGATAAATATATAGGTTAAACCTATAACTCACCAACATTTTTGTTGACGTTTTAAGCATGTTTATTCTCAGGTGATTGTTAAAAGCTTCCACTGTTGCATACTAAATTAAGGACAAGATTTAGAGTCCATGCTTGTATGATATTGTTTAAAAACTGCATTCAAGAGTTTAATTTGTTGTAACATAATATTTATTGTAAACCATTATGTAATGGTCGTGTGTAAGCGTGATATTTTAGATTATCATTATTTGATAATCTAGGTAATGTCCTTTAAACCTTTGTCGATAAAATAAAGGTTATTGTTTGTTTTAAAAATTAATGCAGTCTTTGAAAAACGTCTCATATAGAGGTCAAAACCTCGCAACGAGATCAATTAATATGAAACGTTTATAATCAATATGAACGGGACATTTCAGTTGGTATCCAAGTGTTGGTCTAGGAGAACCAGAAATTGCATTAGTGTGTCTTATCGAGGTTGTTAGGATGCATTAGTGAGTCTGGACTTCGACCGTGTTTTCTTTAAAAACGATTGCTTAACACTTTTTGTTGGAAACTATATATTGTTAACATGTAAATATTATGTGATATATTAATCTCTTAATGTGTTTGATATTGTGCGATATGAAATGTCCCGTTCATATTGATTATAAACGTTCCATATTAATTGATTTCGTTGCGAGGTTTTGACCTCTATATGAGACGTTTTTCAAAGACTGCATTCATTTTTAAAACAACCATAACCTTTATTTTATCAATAAAGGTTTCAAAAGCATTACGTAGATTATCAAATAATGATAATCTAAAATATATTATTTACACACGTCCATTACATAATGGTTTACAATAGAAATATATTACATCGACATATGTTTCTTAAATGCAGTTTTTACACAATATCATACAAACATGGACTCCAAATCTTGTCCTTATTTTAGTATGCAACAGCGGAAGCTCTTAGTATTTACCTGAGAATAAACATACTTTAAACGTCAACAAAAATGTTGGTGAGTTATAGGTTTAACCTATATATATATATATATATATATATATATCAAATCGTAATAATAGACCACAAGATTTCATATTTCAATACGCATCCCATACATAGAGATAAAAATCATTCATATGGTGAACACCTGGTAACCGACATTAACAAGATGCATATATAAGAATATCCCCATCATTCCGGGACACCCTTCGGATATGATATAAATTTCGAAGTACTAAAGCATCCGGTACTTTGGATGGGGTTTGTTAGGCCTAATAGATCTATCTTTAGGATTCGCGTCAATTAGGCTGTCTGTTCCCTAATTCTTAGATTACCAGACTTAATAAAAAGGGGCATATTCGATTTCGATAATTCAACCATAGAATGTAGTTTCACGTACTTGTGTCTATTTTATAAATCATTTATAAAACCTGCATGTATTCTCATTCCAAAAATATTAGATTTTAAAAGTGGGACTATAACTCACTTTCACAGATTTTTACTTCGTCGGGAAGTAAGACTTGGCCACTGGTAGATTCACGAACCTATAACAAATATGTACATATATATCAAAGTATATTCAAAATATATTTACAACACTTTTAATACATTTTGATGTTTTAAGTTTATTAAGTCAGCTGTCCTCGTTAGTAACCTACAACTAGTTGTCCAACGTTAGATGTACAGAAAAAAATTGATATATATTATCTTGAATCAATTCACGACCCAGTGTATACACGTCTCACGCTAGATCACAACTCAAAGTAAATATATTTTTGGAATCAACCTCAACCCTGTATAGCTAACTCCCACATTACTGCATATAGAGTGTCTATGGTTGTTCCAAATAATATATACACATGGGTCGATATGATATGTCAAAACATTTGCATACGTGTCTATGGTATCCCAAGATTACATAATATATTAGAATACATGTATAATACAATATAAGTTAGCTAGGATATGATTAATATAGATTTGTTACCAATTTTCACGTTGCTACAACAAGAAAAATTATCCAATCTTGTTTTACCCATAACTTCTTCATTTTAAATCCGTTTTGAGTGAATCAAATTGCTATGGTTTCATATTGAACTCTATTTTATGAATCTAAACAGAAAAAGTATAGGTTTATAGTTGTAAATATAAGTTACAAGTCTTTTTTGTAAAGGTAGTCATTTCAGTCGAAAGAACGACGTCTAGATGACCATTTTAGAAAACATACTTCCACTTTGAGTTTAATCATGATTTTTGGATATAGTTTCATGTTCATAAGAAAAATCATTTTCCCAGAAGAACAACTTTTAAATCAAAGTTTATCATAGTTTTTAATTAACTAATCCAAAACAGCCAGCGGTGTTACTACGACGGCGTATGTCCGGTTTACAGTGTTCTTCGTGTTTTCAGGTTTTAAATCATTAAGTTAGCATATCATATAGATATAGAACATGTGTTTAGTTGATTTTAAAAGTCAAGTTAGAAGGATTAACTTTTGTTTGCGAACAAGTTTAGAATTAACTAAACTATGTTCTAGTGATTAGAAGTTTAAACCTTCGAATAAGATAGCTTTATATGTATGAATCGAATGATGTTATGAACATCATTACTACCTCAAGTTTTCTGGATAAAGCTACTGAAAAAGAGAAAAATGGATCTAGCTTCAAAGGATCCTTGGATGGCTTGAAAGTTCTTGAAGCATAATCATGACACGAAAACAAGTTCAAGTAAGATTTCCACTCGAAATAAGATTGTTATAGTTATAGAAATTGAATCAAAGTTTGAATATGAGTATTACCTTGTATTAGAAAGATATCTTACTATAAATAAGAAAGATTTCTTAAGGTTGGATGATCACTCTACAAGATTGGAAGTAAGCTAGCAAACTTGGAAGTATTCTTGATTTTATGAAACTAGAACTTGTAGAATTTATGAATAATACTTAGAACTTGAAGATAGAACTTGAGAGAGATCAATTAGATGAAGAAAATTGAAGAATGAAAGTGTTTGTAGGTGTTTTTGGTCGTTGGTGTATGAATTCGATATAAAGGATATGTAATTTTGTTTTCATGTAAATAAGTCATGAATGATTACTCATATTTTTGTAATTTTATGAGATATTTCATGCTAGTTGCCAAATGATGGTTCCCACATATGTTAGGTGACCCACATGGGCTGCTAAGAGCTAATCATTGGAGTGTATATACCAATAGTACATACATCTAAAAGCTGTGTATTGTACGAGTACGAATACGGGTGCATACGAGTAGAATTGTTGATGAAACTGAACGAGGATGTAATTGTAAGAATTTTTGTTAAGTAGAAGTATTTTGATAAGTGTATTGAAGTCTTTCAAAAGTGTATGAATACATATTAAAACACTACATGTATATACATTTTAACTGAGTCGTTAAGTCATCGTTAGTCGTTACATGTAAGTGTTGTTTTGAAACCTTTAGGTTAACGATCTTGTTAAATGTTGTTAACCCAATATTTATAATATCAAATGAGATTTTAAATTATTATATTATCATGATAATATGATGTATGAATATCACTTAATATGATATATATACCTTAAATGTCGTTACAACGATAATCGTTACATATATGTCTCGTTTCAAAATCATTAAGTTAGTAGTCTTGCTTTTACATATGTAGTTCATTGTTAATATAGTTAATTATATGTTTACTTATCATAATATAATTTTAACTATATATATATATCCATATATATGTCATCATATAGTTTTTACAAGTTTTAACGTTCGTGAATCACCGGTCAACTTGGGTGGTCAATTGTCTATATGAAACCTATTTCAATTAATCAAGTCTTAACAAGTTTGATTGCTTAACATGTTGGAAACACTTAATCATGTAAATAACAATTTCATTTAATATATATATAAACATGGAAAAGTTCGGGTCACTATAGTACCTACCCGTTAAATAAATTTTGTCCCGAAATTTTAAGTAGTTAGAGGTGTTGACGTATCTTCTGGAAATAAATGCTAGTATTTCTTCTTCATCTAATCTTCACGCTCCCAGGTGAACTCGGGTCCTCTACGAGCATTCCATCGAACCTTAACAATTGGTATCTTGTTTTGTTTAAGTCTCTTAACCTCACGATCCATTATTTCGACGGGTTCTTCAATGAATTGTAGTTTTTTCATTGATTTGGATTTCGTCCAACGGAATAGTGAGATCTTCTTTAGCAAAACATTTCTTCAAATTCGAGACATGGAAAGTGTTATGTACATTCGCAAGTTGTTGAGGTAACTCAAGTCGGTAAGCTACTGGTCCGACACGATCAATAATCTTGAATGGTCCAATATACCTTGGATTTAATTTCCCTCGTTTACCAAATCGAACAACACCTTTCCAAGGTGCAACCTTAAGCATGACCATCTCTCCAATTTCAAATTCTATGTCTTTTCTTTTAATGTCGGCGTAGCTCTTTTGTCGACTTTGGGCGGTTTTCAACCGTTGTTGAATTTAGATGATCTTCTCGGTAGTTTCTTGTATTATCTCCGGACCCGTAATCTGTCTATCCCCCACTTCACTCCAACAAATCGGAGACCTGCACTTTCTACCATAAAGTGCTTCAAACGGCACCATCTCAATGCTTGAATGATAGCTGTTGTTGTAGGAAAATTCTGCTAACGGTAGATGTCGATCCCAACTGTTTCCAAAATCAATAACATATGCTCGTAGCATGTCTTCAAGCGTTTGTATCGTCCTTTCGCTCTGCCCTTCAGTTTGTGGATGATAGGCAGTACTCATGTCTAGACGAGTTCCTAATGCTTGCTGTAATATCTGCCAGAATCTTGAAATAAATCTGCCATCCCTATCAGAGATAATAGAGATTAGTATTCCATGTCTGGAGACGACTTCCTTCAAATACAGTCGTGCTAACTTCTCCATCTTGTCATCTTCTCTTATTGGCAGGAAGTGTGCTGACTTGGTGAGACGATCAACTATTACCCAAATAGTATCATAACCACTTGCAGTCCTTGGAAATTTAGTAATGAAATCCATGGTAATGTTTTTCTATTTCCATTCCGGGATTTCAGGTTATTGTAGTAGACCTGATGGTTTCTGATGTTCAGCTTTGACCTTAAAACACGTCAAACATTCTCCTACATATTTAGCAATATCGGCTTTCATACCTGGCCACCAAAAATGTTTCTTAAGATCCTTGTACATCTTCCCCGTTCCAGGATGTATTGAGTATCTGGTTTTATGAGCTTCTCTAAGTACCATTTCTCTCATATCTCCAAATTTTGGTACCCAAATTCTTTCAGCCCTATACCGGGTTCCGTCTTCCCGAATATTAAGATGCTTCTCCGATCCTTTGGGTATTTCATCCTTTAAATTTCCCTCTTTTAAAACTCCTTGTTGCGCCTCCTTTATTTGAGTAGTAAGGTTAGTGTGAATCATTATATTCATAGATTTTACACGAATGGGTTCTCTGTCCTTTCTGCTCAAGGCGTCGGCTACCACATTTTCCTTCCCCGGGTGGTAACGAATCTCAAAGTCATAATCATTCAACAATTCAATCCACCTACGCTGCCTCATATTCAGTTGTTTCTGATTAAATATATGTTGAAGACTTTTGTGGTCGGTATATATAATACTTTTGACCCCATATAAGTAGTGCCTCCAAGTCTTTAATGCAAAAACTACCGCGCCTAATTCCAAATCATGCATCGTATAATTTTGCTCGTGAATCTTCAATTGTCTAGACGCATAAGCAATCACCATCATTCGTTGCATTAATACACAACCGAGACCTTGCTTTGATGCGTCACAATAAATCATAAAATCATCATTCCCTTCAGGCAATGACAATATAGGTGCCGTAGTTAGCTTTTTCTTCAATAATTGAAACGCCTTCTCTTGTTCATCCTTCCATTCAAATTTCTTCCCTTTATGCGTTAATGCAGTCAAGGGTTTTGCTATTTTGGAGAAATCTTGGATGAATCTTCTGTAGTAACCAGCCAATCCTAAAAATGGAATTATATGCTTCGGAGTTTTTGGGGTTTCCCACTTTTCAACGGTTTCGATCTTTGCCGGGTCTACCTGGATACCTTCTTTGTTCACTATGTGACCGAGGAATTGAACTTCTTCCAACCAAAATGCACACTTTGAAAATTTAGCGTACATTTTTTCTTTCCTCAATACTTCTAGCACTTTTCTCAAATGTTCTTCGTGCTCTTGATCATTCTTTGAGTAAATAAGTATGTCATCGATGAAAACAATGACAAACTTATCAAGATATGGCCCACACACTCGGTTCATAAGGTCCATGAACACAGCTAGTGCGTTAGTCAATCCAAACGGCATAATCATAAACTCGTAATGTCCATAACGCGTCCTAAAAGCATTTTTTGGAATATTATCCTCCTTTACTCGCATTTGATGATATCCAGAACGTAAATCTATCTTCGAATAAACCAACGAGCCTTGTAGTTGATCAAATAAGTCATCAATTCTCGGCAGTGGATAACGGTTTTTGATGGTAAGTTTGTTCAACTCTGTGTAGTCAATACACAACCTAAATGTACCATCCTTCTTCTTGACAAACAAAACAGGAGCTCCCCATGGTGATGTGCTTGGTCGAATGAAACCACGTTCTAATAGTTCTTGCAGTTGGCTTTGCAGTTCTTTCATCTCGCTGGGTGCGAGTCTATAAGGAGCACGAGCTATTGGTGCAGCTCCTGGTACAAGATCTATTTGAAATTCAACAGATAGATGTGGAGGTAGTCCCGGTAATTCTTTCGGAAATACATCAGAAAATTCTTTTGCGACTGGAACATCATTGATGCTCTTTTCTTCAGTTTGTACTTTCTCGATGTGTGCTAGAACAGCATAGCAACCTTTCTTATCAGTTTTTGTGCCTTCAATATGAAACGTACCCGTAACAAGCTCCGAGTCTTCCTGTGCCTCTGCCGCATTAATATTGAAAACTCTTCCGCGGCCTTGTCCATTCGTGTTCTCCTGGTTCGGGCAATTTCTAATAATGTGGCCCAGTTTTCCATATTTATAACAAACTACATTGGCATAACTTGCTCCGACACTACTTGCTCCGCCATTACTCGTTCCGACACCATTTGTTCCTTTCGTTCTGTTAACCCCTGGTCCGTAGACCTCACACTTCGCCGCGCTATGACCATTTCTTTTACACTTGTTGCAAAATTTGGTGCAGAACCCCGAGTGATACTTTTCACACCTTTGGCATAGCTGCTTCTGATTGTTGTTGTTGTTGCGGTTGTTATTGTTGTTGGGATGATTGTTGTAGTTGTTGTTGTTGTTGTTGTTGTTGGGCCGTTTATTGTAGTTGCGATTGATGTTGCGATTGTTGGGATAGTTGTTGCGCTTATTGTTGTAATTGCTTTTGTTGTTGTATTGGTGATTCTTATCACCGTTTTCCTCACACTTTCTTTTGACTTGCTTCACATTGGCCTCTTCAGCCGCCTGTTCTTTAATTCTTTCCCCAATCTGGTTCACTAGTTTGTGAGCCATTCTACATGCCTGTTGTATGGAGGCGGGCTCGTGTGAACTTATATCTTCTTGGATTCTTTTCGGTAATCCTTTCACAAACGCGTCGATCTTCTCTTCCTCATCTTCGAATGCTCCCGGACACAATAGGCACAATTCTGTGAATCGTCTTTCGTACGTTGTAATATCAAATCCTTGGGTTCGTACCCCTCTAAGTTCTGTCTTGAGCTTATTAACCTCGGTTCTGGGACGGTGCTTCTCGTTCATCAAGTGCTTGAATGCTGACCACCGTAGTACGTACGCATCGTCTTGTCCCACTTGCTCTAGATAGGTATTCCACCATGTTAATGCAAAACCTGTGAAGGTATGCGTAGCGTACTTCACTTTGTCCTCTTCAGTACACTTACTTATGGCAAACACCGATTCGACCTTCTCGGTCCACCGTTTCAATCCGATCGGTCCTTTGGTTCCATCAAATTCCAAAGGTTTGCAGGCAGTGAATTTTTTGTAGGTGCATCCTACACGATTTCTTGTGCCGTTAGATGCATTGCTAGATTCGGAGTTATTGTTGGTATGTAGCGCAGCCTGTACTGCGGCTATGTTTGCAGCAAGAAAGGTATGAAATTCCTCTTCGCTCATATTCATGGTTTGTCGAGTAGTCGGTGCCATTTCCTTCAAATAGTCAAATGAAACAAGTTAATCATACAGAATATTAAGAGTAGTCAATAGTATCTCGTAGCATAATATGAACTCATTTATAAAAGCTTTTTCTTCATGTTGGCGTTTTATAAGTTTAAATTCGGGTAGTACCTACCCGTTAAGTTCATACTTAGTAGCTAATATACAATTCAACTACTACAATTCTATATGAAAAACTGATTATAATAATATTTCGCGTTCAAACTTTTACACAAAATTTTACAAACTTACAATACCGCTTATTTTACATATAGCATGAAATATAGCACACAATAACTTTGATACAAGATAGTTGTGAAGATAATTCTAGCTAGTACACAAGTCGTTCAGCAAAGGCAATAAAGACACGTAATTCATACGTCCAGAAACAAGTCATGCATTCTGGTTTTACTAGGACTACTTCCCATCCTTGGTCTTGTGGAACATAACCGTTATGGCCGTTGATAAGACAGCGTGTTGTAACGTCGTCAAAGGGACGAGAGTTACGTAATGTCCAACAGTCCCGTACCAATCTAAAAACCTCATTTCTTACCCCAATTACCGACTCCGTCACTTGTGGGAACATTTTGTTTAATAGTTGTAGCCCGATGTTCTTGTTCTCACTTTGGTGAGAAGCGAACATTACTAACCCGTAAGCATAACATGCTTCTTTATGTTGCATGTTAGCCGCTTTTTCTAAATCATGAAGTCCTATATTTGGATATATTGAGTCAAAATTTCTTAACCCGTTGCGTAAAATAGCATTTGGGTTCCCCGCAATATATGCGTCAAAGTAAACACATCGTAACTTATGGATTTCCCAATGTGATATCCCCCATATTTCGAACGAAAGCCTTTTATAAACCAAGGCATTCTTGGAACGTTCTTTGAATGTCTTACAAACTGATCTTGCCTTAAATAGTTGTGCCGAGGAATTCTGACCGACTCTAGACAAGATTTCATCAATCATGTCTCCGGGTAGGTGTAGTGACCCGAACTTTTCCATGTTTATATATATTAATTGAGATTGATGTTTACATGATTAAATGTTTCCAACATGTTAAGCAATCAAACTTGTTAAGACTTGATTAATTGAAATAGGTTTCATATAGACAATTGACCACCCAAGTTGACCGGTGATTCACGAACGTTAAAACTTGTAAAAAACTATATGATGACATATATATGGTTATATATATAGTTAACATGATACTATGATAATAAAACATATCATAAAGTATATTAACAATGAACTACATATGTAAAAACAAGACTACTAACTTAATGATTTTTAAACGAGACATATATGTAACGATTATCGTTGTAAAGACATTTAATGTATATATATCATATTAAGAGATATTCATACATGATAATATCATGATAATATAATAATTTAAAATCTCATTTGATATTATAAACATTGGGTTAACAACATTTAACAAGATCGTTAACCTAAAGGTTTCAAAACAACACTTACATGTAACGACTAACGATGACTTAACGACTCAGTTAAAATGTATATACATGTAGTGTTTTAATATGTATTTATACACTTTTGAAAGACTTCAATACACTTATCAAAATACTTCTACTTAACAAAAATGCTTACAATTACATCCTCGTTCAGTTTCATCAACAATTCTACTCGTATGCACCCGTATTCGTACTCGTACAATACACAGCTTTTAGATGTATGTACTATTGGTATATACACTCCAATGATCAGCTCTTAGCAGCCCATGTGAGTCACCTAACACATGTGGGAACCATCATTTGGCAACTAGCATGAAATATCTCATAAAATTACAAAAATATGAGTAATCATTCATGACTTATTTACATGAAAACAAAATTACATATCCTTTATATCTAATCCATACACCAACGACCAAAAACACCTACAAACACTTTCATTCTTCAATTTTCTTCATCTAATTGATCTCTCTCAAGTTCTATCTTCAAGTTCTAAGTGTTCTTCATAAATTCCAAAAGTTCTAGTTTCATAAAATCAAGAATACTTTCAAGTTTGCTAGCTCACTTCCAATCTTGTAAGGTGATCATCCAACCTCAAGAAATCTTTGTTTCTTACAGTAGGTTATCATTCTAATACAAGGTAATAATCATATTCAAACTTTGGTTCAATTTCTATAACTATAACAATCTTATTTCAAGTGATGATCTTACTTGAACTTGTTTTCGTGTCATGATTCTGCTTCAAGAACTTCGAGCCATCCAAGGATCCATTGAAGCTAGATCCATTTTTCTCTTTTCCAGTAGGTTTATCCAAGGAAATTAAGGTAGTAATGATGTTCATAACATCATTCGATTCATACATATAAAGCTATCTTATTCGAAGGTTTAAACTTGTAATCACTAGAACATAGTTTAGTTAATTCTAAACTTGTTCGCAAACAAAAGTTAATCCTTCTAACTTGACTTTTAAAATCAACTAAACACATGTTCTATATCTATATGATATGCTAACTTAATGATTTAAAACCTGGAAACACGAAAAACACCGTAAAACCGGATTTACGCCGTCGTAGTAACACCGCGGGCTGTTTTGGGTTAGTTAATTAAAAACTATGATAAACTTTGATTTAAAAGTTGTTATTCTGAGAAAATGATTTTTATTATGAACATGAAACTATATCCAAAAATTATGGTTAAACTCAAAGTGGAAGTATGTTTTCTAAAATGGTCATCTAGACGTCGTTCTTTCGACTGAAATGACTACCTTTACAAAAACGACTTGTAACTTATTTTTCCGACTATAAACCTATACTTTTTCTGTTTAGATTCATAAAATAGAGTTCAATATGAAATCATAGCAATTTGATTCACTCAAAACGGATTTAAAATGAAGAAGTTATGGGTAAAACAAGATTGGATAATTTTTCTCATTTTAGCTACGTGAAAATTGGTAACAAATCTATTCCAACCATAACTTAATCAACTTGTATTGTATATTATGTAATCTTGAGATACCATAGACACGTATACAATGTTTCGACCTATCATGTCGACACATCTATATATATTTCGGAACAACCATAGACACTCTATATGTGAATGTTGGAGTTAGCTATACAGGGTTGAGGTTGATTCCAAAATATATATAGTTTGAGTTGTGATCAATACTGAGATACGTATACACTGGGTCGTGGATTGATTCAAGATAATATTTATCGATTTATTTCTGTACATCTAACTGTGGACAACTAGTTATAGGTTACTAACGAGGACAGCTGACTTAATAAACTTAAAACATCAAAATATATTAAAAGTGTTGTAAATATATTTTGAACATACTTTAATATATATGTATATATTGTTATAGGTTCGTGAATCAACAGTGGCCAAGTCTTACTTCCCGACGAAGTAAAAATCTGTGAAAGTGAGTTATAGTCCCACTTTTAAAATCTAATATTTTCGGGATGAGAATACATGCAGGTTTTACAAATGATTTACAAAATAGACACAAGTACGTGAAACTACATTCTATGGTTGAATTATCGAAATTGAATATGCCCCTTTTTATTAAGTCTGGTAATCTAAGAATTAGGGAACAGACACCCTAATTGACGCGAATCCTAAAGATAGATCTATTGGGCCTAACAAACCCCATCCAAAGTACCGGATGCTTTAGTACTTCGAAATTTATATCATATCCGAAGGGTGTCCCGGAATGATGGGGATATTCTTATATATGCATCTTGTTATTGTCGGTTACCAGGTGTTCACCATATGAATGATTTTTATCTCTATGTATGGGATGTGTATTGAAATATGAAATCTTGTGGTCTATTGTTACGATTTGATATATATAGGTTAAACCTATAACTCACCAACATTTTTGTTGACGTTTAAAGCATGTTTATTCTCAGGTGAATATTAAGAGCTTCCGCTGTTGCATACTAAAATAAGGACAAGATTTGGAGTCCATGTTTGTATGATATTGTGTAAAAACTGCATTCAAGAAACTGATTTCGATGTAACATATTTGTATTGTAAACCATTATGTAATGGTCGTGTGTAAACAGGATATTTTAGATTATCATTATTTGATAATCTACGTAAAGCTTTTTAAACCTTTATTTATGAAATAAAGGTTATGGTTTGTTTTAAAAATGAATGCAGTCTTTGAAAAACGTCTCATATAGAGGTCAAAACCTCGCAACGAAATCAATTAATATGGAACGTTTTTAATCAATAAGAACGGGACATTTCAGTTGGTATCAGAGCGTTGGTCTTAGAGAACCAGAAAATTTGCATTAGTGTGTCTTATCGAGTTTGTTAGGATGCATTAGTGAGTCTGGACTTCGACCGTGTTTTCTCTAAAAATGATTGCTTAACATTTTTGTTGGAAACTATATATTTTTAACATATGAATATTATGTGATATATTAATCTCTTAACGTGTTTGATATTATGTGATAGATGTCTACCTCTAGAACAAGTCCCATTGATTCACCTAATAATAATGAAGAGTCAAATGTAAATTGGAATGATTTGTGGACTGATTCACAAGTTCCCGAAGAGGAACCGGAAGAAGAGTCGGAACCGGAAGAAGAATCGGAACCGGAAGAAGAATCGGAACCGGATGAAGAAATAGAACCGGTGGGGGAAATAATAAAACGGTTAAGTAAAAGAAAATCCTCAACCAACCGACCAAAGTTAATTATGGTCAATGGTGTTTCCGCCAAGGAAGCAAAATATTGGGAGGATTACCAATTCTCCGATGAATCGGATTCCGACGAGAATTCCGATGATGTTATAGAAATTACCCCAACTGAATTTAAAAAGGCAAAAGAAAATAATAAGGGAAAGGGCATAAAAATAGAGGAATCTAATTCCAACCCCGATGAACTTTATATGTATCGTCAACCCCCGAAGTCCTTAAGTTGTAACAATGACCCGGGAACCTCTAAACCACCAGGTTTTTCTAAACCAATGTGGACAACGACGGCTCGTATTAGGGGAACATCATATATCCCTAGAAACTTGGCAAAACGAACCAAAACCGAAGAAGAAGAAACGAGCGAGTCGGAATAAGATAGTTGTATTCGTATGGGGTAATATATGTAATATAGTGTTCTTATGCTTTATGATATATGTAAAAATTGCTTGTATTAATAAGTATTTTTTTTATGAAACTAACTCTTGTCTATTTTACAGTTTAAAAACACAAAATGGATAGACAACCCAATATTTTAAGAGACCTACCCGGAGACATGATTGATGAAATCTTGTCTAGAGTCGGCCAGAATTCTTCGGCACAACTATTTAAGGCGAGATCAGTTTGTAAGACATTCGAAGAACGTTCCAAGAATGTCTTGGTTTATAAGAGACTTTCGTTTGAAAGATGGGGGATATCACATTGGGAAACCCATAAGTTACGATGTGTCTACTTTGACGCATATATTGCGGGGAACCCAAATGCTATTTTACGCAACGGGTTAAGAAATTATTTTGACTCAATATATCCGAATATTGGACTTCGTGATTTAGAAAAAGCGGCTAACATGCAACATAAAGAAGCATGTTATGCTTACGGATTAGTAATGTTCGCTTCTCACCAAAGTGAGAACAAGAACATCGGGCTACAACTATTAAACAAAACGTTTCCACAAGTGACGGAATCGGTAATTGGGGTAAGAAATGAGGTTTTTAGATTATTACGGGACTGTTGGACATTACGTAACCCTCGTCCCTTTGATGACGTTACAACACGCTGTCTTATCAACGGCCATAACGGTTATGTTGCACAAGACCAAGGATGGGAAGTAGTCCTAGTAAAACCAGAATGCATGACTTGTTTCTGGACGTATGAATTACGTGTCTTTATTGCCTTTGCTGAACGACTTGTGTACTAGCTAGAATTGTCTTCACAACTATCTTGTATCAAAGTTATTGTGTGCTATATTTCATGCTTTATGTAAAATAAGCGGTATTGTAAGTTTGTAAAATATTGTATAAAAGTTTGAACGCGAAATATTATTATAATCAGTTTTTCATATAGAATTGTAGTAGTTGAATTGTATATTAGCTATTAAGTATGAACTTAACGGGTAGGTACTACCCGAATTTAAACTTATAAAACGCTAATATGAAGAAAAAGCTTTTATAAATGAGTTCATATTATGCTACGAAATACTATTAACTACTCTTAATATTCTGTATGATTAACTTGTTCCATTTAACTATTTTGAAGGAAATGGCACCGACTACTCGACACACCGTGAATATGAATGAAGAGGAATTCCGTACTTTTCTAGCTTCAAACATAGCCGCAGTACAGGCTGCGCTACATACCAACAATAACCTTGGATCTAGCAGTACAGGAAATCGTGTAGGATGCACCTACAAAGAATTCACTGCCTGCAAACCTTTGGAATTTGATGGAACCGAAGGACCGATCGGATTGAAACGGTGGACCGAGAAGGTTGAATCGGTGTTTGCCATAAGTAAGTGTACTGAAGAGGACAAAGTGAAGTACGCTACGCATACCTTCACAGGTTCTGCGTTAACATGGTGGAATACCTATCTAGAGCAAGTGGGACAAGATGATGCGTACGCACTACCGTGGTCAGCATTCAAGCACTTGATGAACGAGAAGTACCGTCCCAGAACCGAGGTCAATAAGCTCAAGACAGAACTTAGAGGGTTACGAACCCAAGGATTTGATATTACCACGTACGAAAGACGATTCACAGAATTGTGCCTATTGTGTCCGGGAGCATTCGAAGATGAGGAAGAGAAGATCGACGCATTTGTGAAAGGATTACCGGAAAGAATCCAAGAAGATATAAGTTCACACGAGCCCGCCTCCATACAACAGGCATGTAGAATGGCTCACAAACTAGTGAACCAGATTGAAGAAAGAATTAAAGAACAGACTGCTGAAGAGGCCAATGTGAAGCAAGTCAAAAGAAAGTGGGAGGAAAACGGTGATAAGAATCACCAATACAACAACAACAGCAATTACAACAATAATCGCAACAATTATCCCAACAATCGCAACATCAATCGCAACTACAACAAACGGCCCAACAACAACAACAACAACAACAACAACAGCAACTACAACAATCATCCCAACAACAATAATAACCGCAACAACAACAACAATCAGAAGCAGCTATGCCAAAGGTGTGAAAAGAATCACTCGGGGTTCTGCACCAAATTTTGCAACAAGTGTAAAAGAAATGGTCATAGCGCGGCGAAGTGTGAGGTCTACGGACCAGGGGTTAATAGAACGAAAGGAACAAATGGTGTCGGAACGAGTAATGGCGGAGCAAGTAGTGTCGGAGCAAGTTATGCCAATGTAGTTTGTTATAAATGTGGAAAACCAGGCCACATTATTAGAAATTGCCCGAACCAGGAGAACACGAATGGACAAGGCCGTGGAAGAGTTTTCAATATTAATGCGGTAGAGGCACAGGAAGACCCGGAGCTTGTTACGGGTACGTTTCTTATTGACAATAAATCTGCTTACGTTTTATTTGATTCGGGTGCGGATAGAAGCTATATGAGTAGAGATTTTTGTGCTAAATTAAGTTGTCCATTGACGCCTTTGGATAGTAAATTTTTACTCGAATTAGCAAATGGTAAATTAATTTCAGCAGATAATATATGTCGGAATCGAGAAATTAAACTGGTTAGCGAAACATTTAAGATTGATTTGATACCAGTAGAGTTAGGGAGTTTTGATGTGATAATCGGTATGGACTGGTTGAAAGAAGTGAAAGCGGAGATCGTTTGTTACAAAAATGCAATTCGCATTATACGAGAAAAAGGAAAACCCTTAATGGTGTACGGAGAAAAGGGCAACATGAAGCTACATCTTATTAGTAATTTGAAGGCACAAAAACTAATAAGAAAAGGTTGCTATGCTGTTCTAGCACACGTCGAGAAAGTACAAACTGAAGAAAAGAGCATCAATGATGTTCCCATTGCAAAAGAATTTCCCGATGTATTTCCGAAAGAATTACCGGGATTACCCCCACATCGATCCGTTGAATTTCAAATAGATCTTGTACCAGGAGCTGCACCAATAGCTCGTGCTCCTTACAGACTCGCACCCAGCGAGATGAAAGAACTGCAAAGCCAATTACAAGAACTTTTAGAGCGTGGTTTCATTCGACCAAGCACATCACCGTGGGGAGCTCCTGTTTTGTTTGTCAAGAAGAAAGATGGTACATTCAGGTTGTGTATCGACTACCGAGAGTTGAACAAACTTACCATCAAGAACCGCTACCCACTACCGAGAATCGACGACTTATTTGATCAACTACAAGGCTCGTCTGTTTATTCAAAGATTGACTTACGTTCCGGGTATCATCAAATGCGGGTGAAAGAAGATGATATTCCAAAGACTGCTTTCAGAACACGTTACGGTCATTACGAGTTTATGGTCATGCCGTTTGGTTTAACTAATGCACCAGCTGTGTTCATGGACCTTATGAACCGAGTGTGTGGACCATACCTTGACAAGTTTGTCATTGTTTTCATTGATGACATACTTATTTACTCAAAGAATGACCAAGAACACGGTGAACATTTGAGAAAGGTGTTAGAAGTATTGAGGAAGGAAGAATTGTACGCTAAGTTTTCAAAGTGTGCATTTTGGTTGGAAGAAGTTCAATTCCTCGGTCACATAGTGAACAAAGAAGGTATTAAGGTGGATCCGGCAAAGATAGAAACTGTTGAAAAGTGGGAAACCCCGAAAACTCCGAAACACATACGCCAGTTTTTAGGACTAGCTGGTTACTACAGAAGGTTCATCCAAGACTTTTCCAGAATAGCAAAACCCTTGACTGCATTAACGCATAAAGGGAAGAAATTTGAATGGAATGATGAACAAGAGAAAGCGTTTCAGTTATTGAAGAAAAAGCTAACTACGGCACCTATATTGTCATTGCCTGAAGGGAATGATGATTTTGTGATTTATTGTGATGCATCAAAGCAAGGTCTCGGTTGTGTATTAATGCAACGAACGAAGGTGATTGCTTATGCGTCTAGACAATTGAAGATTCACGAACAAAATTATACGACGCATGATTTGGAATTAGGCGCGGTTGTTTTTGCATTAAAGACTTGGAGGCACTACTTATATGGGGTCAAAAGTATTATATATACCGACCACAAAAGTCTTCAACACATATTTAATCAGAAACAACTGAATATGAGGCAGCGTAGGTGGATTGAATTATTGAATGATTATGACTTTGAGATTCGTTACCACCCGGGGAAGGCAAATGTGGTAGCCGATGCCTTGAGCAGGAAGGATAGAGAACCCATTCGAGTAAAATCTATGAATATAATGATTCATAATAACATTACTACTCAAATAAAGGAGGCACAACAAGGAGTTTTAAAAGAGGGAAATTTAAAGGATGAAATACCCAAAGGATCGGAGAAGCATCTTAATATTCGAGAAGACGGAACCCGGTATAGGGCTGAAAGGATTTGGGTACCAAAATTTGGAGATATGAGAGAAATGGTACTTAGAGAAGCTCATAAAACCAGATACTCAATACATCCTGGAACGGGGAAGATGTACAAGGATCTCAAGAAACATTTTTGGTGGCCGGGTATGAAAGCCGATGTTGCTAAATACGTAGGAGAATGTTTGACGTGTTCTAAGGTCAAAGCTGAGCATCAGAAACCATCAGGTCTACTTCAACAACCCGAAATCCCGGAATGGAAATGGGAAAACATTACCATGGATTTCATCACTAAATTGCCAAGGACTGCAAGTGGTTTTGATACTATTTGGGTAATAGTTGATCGTCTCACCAAATCAGCACACTTCCTACCAATAAGAGAAGATGACAAGATGGAGAAGTTAGCACGACTGTATTTGAAGGAAGTCGTCTCCAGACATGGAATACCAATCTCTATTATCTCTGATAGGGATGGCAGATTTATTTCAAGATTCTGGCAGACATTACAGCAAGCATTAGGAACTCGTCTAGACATGAGTACTGCCTATCATCCACAAACTGATGGGCAGAGCGAAAGGACGATACAAACGCTTGAAGACATGCTACGAGCATGTGTTATTGATTTCGGAAACAGTTGGGATCGACATCTACCGTTAGCAGAATTTTCCTACAACAACAGCTACCATTCAAGCATTGAGATGGCGCCATTTGAAGCACTTTATGGTAGAAAGTGCAGGTCTCCGATTTGTTGGAGTGAAGTGGGGGATAGACAGATTACGGGTCCGGAGATTATACAAGAAACTACCGAGAAGATCATCCAAATTCAACAACGGTTGAAAACCGCCCAAAGTCGACAAAAGAGCTACGCTGACATTAAAAGAAAAGATATAGAATTTGAAATTGGAGAGATGGTCATGCTTAAAGTTGCACCTTGGAAAGGCGTTGTTCGATTTGGTAAACGAGGGAAATTAAATCCAAGGTATATTGGACCATTCAAGATTATTGATCGTGTCGGACCAGTAGCTTACCGACTAGAGTTACCTCAACAACTCGCGGCTGTACATAACACTTTCCACGTCTCGAATTTAAAGAAATGTTTTGCTAAAGAAGATCTCACTATTCCGTTAGATGAAATCCAAATCAACGAAAAACTTCAATTCATCGAAGAACCCGTCGAAATAATGGATCGTGAGGTTAAAAGACTTAAGCAAAACAAGATACCAATTGTTAAGGTTCGATGGAATGCTCGTAGAGGACCCGAGTTCACCTGGGAGCGTGAAGATCAGATGAAGAAGAAATACCCGCATCTATTTCCAGAAGATTCGTCAACACCTTCAACAGCTTAAAATTTCGGGACGAAATTTATTTAACGGGTAGGTACTGTAGTGACCCGAACTTTTCCATGTTTATATATATTAATTGAGATTGATGTTTACATGATTAAATGTTTCCAACATGTTAAGCAATCAAACTTGTTAAGACTTGATTAATTGAAATAGGTTTCATATAGACAATTGACCACCCAAGTTGACCGGTGATTCACGAACGTTAAAACTTGTAAAAAACTATATGATGACATATATATGGTTATATATATAGTTAACATGATACTATGATAATAAAACATATCATAAAGTATATTAACAATGAACTACATATGTAAAAACAAGACTACTAACTTAATGATTTTTAAACGAGACATATATGTAACGATTATCGTTGTAAAGACATTTAATGTATATATATCATATTAAGAGATATTCATACATGATAATATCATGATAATATAATAATTTAAAATCTCATTTGATATTATAAACATTGGGTTAACAACATTTAACAAGATCGTTAACCTAAAGGTTTCAAAACAACACTTACATGTAACGACTAACGATGACTTAACGACTCAGTTAAAATGTATATACATGTAGTGTTTTAATATGTATTTATACACTTTTGAAAGACTTCAATACACTTATCAAAATACTTCTACTTAACAAAAATGCTTACAATTACATCCTCGTTCAGTTTCATCAACAATTCTACTCGTATGCACCCGTATTCGTACTCGTACAATACACAGCTTTTAGATGTATGTACTATTGGTATATACACTCCAATGATCAGCTCTTAGCAGCCCATGTGAGTCACCTAACACATGTGGGAACCATCATTTGGCAACTAGCATGAAATATCTCATAAAATTACAAAAATATGAGTAATCATTCATGACTTATTTACATGAAAACAAAATTACATATCCTTTATATCTAATCCATACACCAACGACCAAAAACACCTACAAACACTTTCATTCTTCAATTTTCTTCATCTAATTGATCTCTCTCAAGTTCTATCTTCAAGTTCTAAGTGTTCTTCATAAATTCCAAAAGTTCTAGTTTCATAAAATCAAGAATACTTTCAAGTTTGCTAGCTCACTTCCAATCTTGTAAGGTGATCATCCAACCTCAAGAAATCTTTGTTTCTTACAGTAGGTTATCATTCTAATACAAGGTAATAATCATATTCAAACTTTGGTTCAATTTCTATAACTATAACAATCTTATTTCAAGTGATGATCTTACTTGAACTTGTTTTCGTGTCATGATTCTGCTTCAAGAACTTCGAGCCATCCAAGGATCCATTGAAGCTAGATCCATTTTTCTCTTTTCCAGTAGGTTTATCCAAGGAAATTAAGGTAGTAATGATGTTCATAACATCATTCGATTCATACATATAAAGCTATCTTATTCGAAGGTTTAAACTTGTAATCACTAGAACATAGTTTAGTTAATTCTAAACTTGTTCGCAAACAAAAGTTAATCCTTCTAACTTGACTTTTAAAATCAACTAAACACATGTTCTATATCTATATGATATGCTAACTTAATGATTTAAAACCTGGAAACACGAAAAACACCGTAAAACCGGATTTACGCCGTCGTAGTAACACCGCGGGCTGTTTTGGGTTAGTTAATTAAAAACTATGATAAACTTTGATTTAAAAGTTGTTATTCTGAGAAAATGATTTTTATTATGAACATGAAACTATATCCAAAAATTATGGTTAAACTCAAAGTGGAAGTATGTTTTCTAAAATGGTCATCTAGACGTCGTTCTTTCGACTGAAATGACTACCTTTACAAAAACGACTTGTAACTTATTTTTCCGACTATAAACCTATACTTTTTCTGTTTAGATTCATAAAATAGAGTTCAATATGAAATCATAGCAATTTGATTCACTCAAAACGGATTTAAAATGAAGAAGTTATGGGTAAAACAAGATTGGATAATTTTTCTCATTTTAGCTACGTGAAAATTGGTAACAAATCTATTCCAACCATAACTTAATCAACTTGTATTGTATATTATGTAATCTTGAGATACCATAGACACGTATACAATGTTTCGACCTATCATGTCGACACATCTATATATATTTCGGAACAACCATAGACACTCTATATGTGAATGTTGGAGTTAGCTATACAGGGTTGAGGTTGATTCCAAAATATATATAGTTTGAGTTGTGATCAATACTGAGATACGTATACACTGGGTCGTGGATTGATTCAAGATAATATTTATCGATTTATTTCTGTACATCTAACTGTGGACAACTAGTTATAGGTTACTAACGAGGACAGCTGACTTAATAAACTTAAAACATCAAAATATATTAAAAGTGTTGTAAATATATTTTGAACATACTTTAATATATATGTATATATTGTTATAGGTTCGTGAATCAACAGTGGCCAAGTCTTACTTCCCGACGAAGTAAAAATCTGTGAAAGTGAGTTATAGTCCCACTTTTAAAATCTAATATTTTCGGGATGAGAATACATGCAGGTTTTACAAATGATTTACAAAATAGACACAAGTACGTGAAACTACATTCTATGGTTGAATTATCGAAATTGAATATGCCCCTTTTTATTAAGTCTGGTAATCTAAGAATTAGGGAACAGACACCCTAATTGACGCGAATCCTAAAGATAGATCTATTGGGCCTAACAAACCCCATCCAAAGTACCGGATGCTTTAGTACTTCGAAATTTATATCATATCCGAAGGGTGTCCCGGAATGATGGGGATATTCTTATATATGCATCTTGTTATTGTCGGTTACCAGGTGTTCACCATATGAATGATTTTTATCTCTATGTATGGGATGTGTATTGAAATATGAAATCTTGTGGTCTATTGTTACGATTTGATATATATAGGTTAAACCTATAACTCACCAACATTTTTGTTGACGTTTAAAGCATGTTTATTCTCAGGTGAATATTAAGAGCTTCCGCTGTTGCATACTAAAATAAGGACAAGATTTGGAGTCCATGTTTGTATGATATTGTGTAAAAACTGCATTCAAGAAACTGATTTCGATGTAACATATTTGTATTGTAAACCATTATGTAATGGTCGTGTGTAAACAGGATATTTTAGATTATCATTATTTGATAATCTACGTAAAGCTTTTTAAACCTTTATTTATGAAATAAAGGTTATGGTTTGTTTTAAAAATGAATGCAGTCTTTGAAAAACGTCTCATATAGAGGTCAAAACCTCGCAACGAAATCAATTAATATGGAACGTTTTTAATCAATAAGAACGGGACATTTCAGTAGGTCTCTTAAAATATTGGGTTGTCTATCCATTTTGTGTTTTTATACTGTAAAATAGACAAGAGTTAGATTCATAAAAAAAATACTTATTAATACAAGAAATTTTTACATATATCATAAAGCATAAGCACACTATATTACATATACTACACCACACGAATACAACTATCTTATTCCGACTCGCTCGTTTCTTCTTCTTTGGTTTTGGTTCGTTTTGCCAAGTTTCTAGGGATATATGATGTTCTCCTAATACGAGCCGTCGTTTTCCACATTGGTTTAGAAAAACCTGGTGGTTTAGAGGTTCCCGGGTTATTGTCACAACTTAAGAAATACGGGTGTTGACGATACATATAAAGTTCATCGGGTTTGGAATCAAATATATCTATTTTTATGCCCTTTCCCTTATTGTTCTATTTTGCCTTATTAAATTGTGTTGGGGTAATTTCTATAACACCATCGGAATCCTTGTCGGGATCTGATTCATCGGAGAATTGGTAATCCTCCCAATAATTTGCTTCCTTGGCGGAAACACCATTGACCATAATTAACTTTGGTCAGTTGTTGAGGATTTTATTCTACTTAACCATTTTATTATTTCCCCCACTGGTTCTATTTCTTCTTCCGGTTCCGATTCTTCTTCCGGTTCCGATTCTTCTTCCGGTTCCGACTCTTCTTCCGCTTCCTCTTCGGGAACTTGTGAATCAGTCCACGAATCATTCCAATTTACATTTGACTCTTCATTATTATTAGGTGAGTCAATGGGACTTGTTCTAGAGGTAGCCATCTATCACATAATATCAAATGCGTTAAGAGATTAATATATCACATAATATTCACATGTTAAAAATATATAGTTTCCAACAAAATTTGTTAAGCAATCATTTTTCAAGTAAACACGGTCGAAGTCCAGACTCACTAATGCATCCTAACAAACTCGATAAGACACACTAATGCAAAATTCTGGTTCTCTAAGACCAACGCTCTGATACCAACTGAAATGTCCCGTTCATATTGATTATAAACATTCCATATTAATTGATTTCGTTGCGAGGTTTTGACCTCTATATGAGACGTTTTTCAAAGACTGCATTCATTTTTAAAACAACCATAACCTTTATTTTATCAATAAAGGTTTCAAAAGCATTACGTAGATTATCAAATAATGATAATCTAAAATATACTGTTTACACACGTCCATTACATAATGGTTTACAATAGAAATATATTACATCGACATATGTTTCTTAAATGCAGTTTTTACACAATATCATACAAACATGGACTCCAAATCTTGTCCTTATTTTAGTATGCAACAGCGGAAGCTCTTAGTATTCACCTGAGAATAAACATGCTTTAAACGTCAACAAAAATGTTGGTGAGTTATAGGTTTAACCAATATATATATATCAAATCGTAACAATATACCACAAGATTTCATATTTCAATACGCATCCCATACATAGAGATAAAATCATTCATATGGTGAACACCTGGTAACCGACATTAACAAGATGCATATATAAGAATATCCCCATCATTCCGGGACACCCTTCGGATATGATATAAATTTCAAAGTACTAAAGCATATGGTACTTTGGATGGGGTTTGTTAGGCCCAATAGATCTATCTTTAGGATTCGCGTCAATTAGGGTGTATGTTCCCTAATTCTTAGATTACCAGACTTAATAAAAAGGGGCATATTCGATTTTGATAATTCAACCATAGAATGTAGTTTCACGTACTTGTGTCTATTTTGTAAATCATTTATAAAACCTGCATGTACTCTCATCCCAAAAATATTAGATTTTAAAAGTGGGACTATAACTCACTTTCACATATTTTTACTTCGTCGGGAAGTAAGACTTGGCCACTGGTCGATTCACAAACCTATAACATATAAGTACATATATATAAAAGTATATTCAAAATATATTTACAACACTTTTAATACATTTTGATGTTTTAAGTTTATTAAGTCAGTTGTCCTCGTTAGTAACCTACAACTAGTTGTCCAACGTTAGATGTACAGAAAAAAATTGATATATATTATCTTGAATCAATTCATGACCAGTGTATACACGTCTCAGGCTAGATCACAACTCAAAGTATATATATTTTTGGAATCAACCTCAACGTTGTATAGCTAACTCCCACATTACTGCATATAGAGTGTCTATGGTTGTTCCAAATAATATATACACATGGGTCGATATGATATGTCAAAACATTTGCATACGTGTCTATAGTATCCCAAGATTACAAAATATATTAGAATACATGTATAATACAATATAAGTTAGCTAGGATATGATTAATATAGATTTGTTACCAATTTTCACGTTGCTACAACAAGAAAAATTATCCAATCTTGTTTTACCCATAACTTCTTCATTTTAAATCCATTTTGAGTGAATCAAATTGCTATGGTTTCATATTGAACTCTATTTTATTAATATAAATAGAAAAAATATAGTTTTATAGTCGGAAATATGAGTTACAAGTCATTTTTGTAAAGGTAGTCATTTCAGTCGAAAGAACGACGTCTAGATGACCATTTTAGAAAACATACTTCCACTTTGAGTTTAATCATGATTTTTGGATATAGTTTCATGTTCATAAGAAAAATCATTTTCCCAGAAGAACAACTTTTAAATCAAAGTTTATCATAGTTTTTAATTAACTAACCCAAAACAGCCCGCGGTGTTACTACGACGGCGTATGTCCGGTTTTACAGTGTTCTTCGTGTTTCCAGGTTTTAAATCATTAAGTTAGCATATCATATAGATATAGAACATGTGTTTAGTTGATTTTAAAAGTCAAGTTAGAAGGATTAACTTTTGTTTGCAAACAAGTTTAGAATTAACTAAACTATGTTCTAGTGATTAGAAGTTTAAACCTTCGAATAAGATAGCTTTATATGTATGAATCGAATGATGTTATGAACATCATTACTACCTTAAGTTTTATGGATAAAGCTACTGGAATTGAGAAAAATAGATCTAGCTTCAAAGGATCCTTGGATGGCTTGAAAGTTCTTGAAGCAGAATCATGACACGAAAACAAGTTCAAGTAAGATTTCCACTCAAAATAAGATTGTTATAGTTATAGAAATTGAATCAAAGTTTGAATATGAGTATTACCTTGTATTAGAAAGATATCTTACTGTAAATAAGAAAGATTTCTTAAGGTTGGATGATCACTCTACAAGATTGGAAGTAAGCTAGCAAACTTGGAAGTATTCTTGATTTTATGAAACTAGAACTTGTAGAATTTATGAAGAACACTTAGAACTTGAAGATAGAACTTGAGAGAGATCAATTAGATGAAGAAAATTGAATAATGGAAGTGTTTGTAGGTGTTTTTGATCGTTGGTGTATGGATTAGATATAAAGGATATGTAATTTTGTTTTCATGTAAATAAGTCATGAATGATTACTCATATTTTTGTAATTTTATGAGATATTTCATGCTAGTTGCCAAATGATAGTTCCCACATGTGTTAGGTGACTCACATGGGCTACTAAGAGCTGATCATTAGAGTGTATATACCAATAGTACATACATCTAAAAGCTGTGTATTGTACGAGTACGAATACGGGTGCATACGAGTAGAATTGTTGATGAAACTGGACGAGGATGTAATTGTAAGCATTTTTGTTAAGTATAAGTATTTTGATAAGTGACTTGAAGTCTTTCAAAAGTGTTTGAATACATATTAAAACACTACATGTATATATATTTTAACTGAGTCGTTAAGTCATCGTTAGTCGTTACATGTAAGTGTTGTTTTGAAACCTTTAGGTTAACGATCTTGTTAAATGTTGTTAACCCAATATTTATATTATCAAATGAGATTTTAAATTATTATATTATCATGATAATATGATGTATGAATATATCTTAATATGATATATATATACATTAAATGTCGTTACAACGATAATCGTTACATATATGTCTCGTTTCAAAATCATTAAGTTAGTAGTCTTGCTTTTACATATGTAGTTCATTGTTAATATACTTAATGATATGTTTACTTATCATAATATCATGTTAACTATATATATATATCCATATATATGTCATCATATAGTTTTTACAAGTTTTAACATTCGTGAATCAACGGTCAACTTGGGTGGTCAATTGTCTATATGAAACCTATTTCAATTAATCAAGTCTTAACAAGTTTGATTGCTTAACATGTTGGAAACACTTAATCATGTAAATAACAATTTCATTTAATATATATATATAAACATGGAAAAGTTCGGGTCACTACACGATAGATGTCTACCTCTAGTACAAATCCCATCGACTCACCTAATAATAATGAAGAGTCGAATATATTGGGAAGATTCACAAATTCCTGAAGAGGAACCGGAAGAAGTGGAACCGGAAGAAGAGGAACCGGAAGAAGAAGAAGAGGTTCCGGAGGAGGAAATATTAGGAACCACAGAAAATCAGACAAATAAAAGAAAATCCTCAATCAATGGACCAAAGTTAAAAATGGTCAATGGTGTTTCCGCTGAGGAAGCAAAATATTGGGAAAATTACCAATTTTCTGATGAATCGGATCCCGATGAGGATTCCGATGATGTTATAGAAATTACCCCGACCCAATTTGAAAAAGCAAAAGAAAACAATAAGGGAAAAGGCATCAAAATAGAGAAACCTAATTCCAACCCCGATGAACTTTATGTTAACATGAAATATCCCGATGGGAAATACCGCCAACACCCGTATTTCTTAAATTTTAACTATAACCCGGGGACATCTAAGCCACCGGGTTTTTTTAAACCATTTGTGAAAACAACGGCTCGTATTAGGGGAGCACCATATATCCCTAGGAAATTAGCGAAACGAACCTAGTCCAAAGAGGAAGAAACAAGTGAGTCAGAATGA
Source organism: Rutidosis leptorrhynchoides (assembly GCF_046630445.1). Lineage (NCBI taxonomy): Eukaryota > Viridiplantae > Streptophyta > Magnoliopsida > Asterales > Asteraceae > Rutidosis > Rutidosis leptorrhynchoides. The sequence continues at coordinate 13,169,775 of NC_092339.1, forward strand.
AGAGTAGTAATCATGATGTGTAATATATGTATTGAAGTATGCTTGTACTATTATGTTATATGTAAAAATTTCTTGTATTATTTGTTAATTATCTTTTACGAATCTAATCCTCGTCTATTTTACAGTATAAAAACACATAATAGACGTTAATGATAGACAACCGAATATTTTACGAATCAAATCCTCGTCTATTTTACAGTATAAAAGAACACAATTATTTATGACAAAATTAGTTTGTCAAACATTTGAAAGGCTTTCCTTTGAAAGATGGGGTATATCACATTGGGGAGACTTTAAGTTACGTCGTGTTTACTTTAGAGCATTAAATGCGGGGAACCTAAATGCAATTTTACGCTGCGGGTTGAAAGCCTATTTTGACTCCACATATCCCAACATAGGACTTCGTTCTTTAGAAAGAGCTTCAAACATGCAACATAAAGAAGCATGTTATGTTTATGGGTTAGTGATGTTCGCTTCTCACCAAATTGAGAATAAAGAATATCGGATTAAAATTGTTAAATAAAACATTCCCTCAAGTGACGGATTCGGTAGTTGGGGTGAGAAACAAGGTTTTTAGATTGTTATGGGGCTGTTGGACATTACGTAACCCCCGTCCTTTTGACGACATTACAACATGCTGCCTAGCCAACGGTCATAACGGTTATTTTTCACAAGACCAAGGATGGGAAATAATATTAGTAAAACCCAAATGCATGACTTGTTTCTGGACTTATGAATTACGTGTCTTTATTGCCTTTGCTGAACGACTTGCGTATTAACTAGAATCGTCTTCGCAACTGCCTTGTATCAAAGTTATTGTGTGCTATAAAAGTTTGAACGCGAAATATTATTGTAATCAGTTTCTCATATAGAATTGTAGTAGTTGAATTGTATATTAGCTACTAAGTATGAACTTAACGGGTAGGTACTACCCGAATCAAAATTATAAAACGCTAATATGAAGAAAAAGCTTTTATAAATGGGTTCATATTATGTTACGAAATACTATTGACTACTCATAATATTCTATATGATTAACTTAATTCTTTTAGCTATTTTTGAAGGAAATGACACCAACTACTCGACACACCATGAATATGAGCGAGGAAGAATTTCATACCTTACTTGCTGCGAACATAGCCGCTGTACAAGCCGCAATGCAAAATAACAACAATAACTCTGGATCTAGCAGTGGAATTAATTCCACAAGAAATCGTGTAGGATGCTCCTACAAAGAATTCACTGCCTGCAAACCTTTGGAATTTGATGAAACCAAAGGACCAATCGGATTGAAACGGTGGACTGAGAAGGTCGAATCGGTGTTTTCCATAAGTAAATGTACCGAAGAAGATAGGGTGAAGTACGCCACGCATACCTTCACAGGTACTACGTTAACAAGGTGGAATACCTATCTAGAGCAAGTGGGACAAGATGCTGCTTACGTACTATCGTGGTCAGCATTCAAACACCTGAAGACTGAGCAGTACCGTCCCAGAAATGAGGTCAATAAGCTCAAAGTAGAGCTTAAAGGATTACGAACACAAGGATTCGACATTACCACCTACGAATGACGATTCACAGAGTTGTGCCTATTGTGTCCAAGAGCGTTCGAAGATGAATAAGAGAAGATTGAAGCATTTGTAAAGGGGTTACCAGAAAGGATTCAAGAAGATGTGAGTTCACACGAGCCCGCCTCTATACAAAAGGCAAGTCGAATGGCTCATAAACTCATAAATCAAAATGAGGAAAGAATTAAAGAGCAGGGGATCGAAGAAGTCAACACGAAACAAGTCAAGAGAAAGTGGGAAGAAACCAGTGACAAGGGTCACTAATACAACAACAACAACAATCACAACCACAACGCAACAACTATCCCAACAACCACATCATCAATCGCAATAACAACAATCGCAATCCCAATAATAAATATAACAAACATCCCAACAACAACTACAACAATCACCCCAACAACAATAACAACCACAACAACAACAATTCCTATAACAACAAGAAGCAGACACAACCATGTCAAAGGTGTGAAGAGTACCATCTGAATGTGTTCTGCACGACATTTTGCACCAAGTGTAATAGAAATGGTCATAGTGCGACGAAGTGTGAGACCTATGGACCGATGTATAACATGATTAAAGGAAAAAATAATGCCGCCGTAGTTTGTTATAGATGTGGAAAACCGGGCCACATTATAAGAAATTGCCCAAATCAGGGGAATATTAATGGGCAAGGCCGCGAAAGAGTTTTCAATATTAATGCGGCAGAAGCACAGGAAGACCCGGAGCTTGTTACAGGTTTGTTTCTTATTGACAATAAATCTGCTTATGTTTTATTTGATTCGGGTGCGGATAGAAGCTATATGAGTAGAGATTTTTGTGCTAAATTAAGTTGTCCTTTGACGCCTTTGGATAATAAATTTTTACTCGAATTAGCAAACGGTAAATTAATTACAGCAGATAATATATGTCGGAATCGAGAAATTAAACTGGTTAGCAAAACGTTTAAGATTGTTTTGATACCGGTAGAGTTAGGGAGTTTTGATGTGATAATTCGCATGGACTGGTTGAAAAAGGAGAGAGCAGAGATCGTATGTTACAAAAATATAATTCACATTGTACAAGAAAAAGGAAAACCCTTAATGGTGTACGAAGAAAAGAGCAACGCGAATCTAAATCTTATTAGTAATTTCAAGGCGCAAAAACTAATAAGAAAAGGTTGCTATGCTGTTCTAGCACATGTCGAGAAAGTACAAACCGAAGAAAAGAACATCAATGATGTTCCCGTTGCAAAAGAATTTCTCGATGTATTTTCGAAAGAATTACCGGGATTACCTCCACACCGATCTGTTGAATTTCAAATAGATCTTGTACCAGGAGCTGCACCAATAGCTCGTGCTCTGTACAGACTTGCACCCAGCGAAATGAAAGAATTACAAAGTCAATTACAGGAACTTTTAGAGCGTGGTTTCATTCGACCAAGCACATCACCATGCGGAGTTCCTGTTTTGTTTGTCAAAAAGAAGGATGGTACATTCAGGTTGTGCATTGACTACCGAGAGTTGAACAAACTTACCATCAAGAACCGTTATCCACTATCGAGAATCGACGACTTATTTGATCAACTACAAGGCTCGTCGGTTTATTCGAAGATTGATTTACGTTTAGGGTATCATCAAATGCGGGTGAAGGAGGATGATATTCCAAAGACTGCTTTTAGGACGCGTTACGGTCATTATGAGTTTATGGTTATGCCGTTTAGACTGACTAATGCACCAGCTGTGTTCATGGACCTCATGAACAGAGTGTGTGGGCCATATCTTAACAAGTTTTCATTGTTTTCATCGATGACATACTTATTTACTCAAAAAATGATCAAGAGCACGGAGAACATTCGAGAAAAGTGCTAGAATTATTGAGGAAGGAAAAATTGTACGCTAAGTTTTCAAAGTGTGCATTTTAGTTGAAAGAAGTTCAATTCCTCGGTCACATAGTGAACAAAGAAGGTATTCAGGTGGATCCGGCAAATATTGAAACCGTTGAAAAGTGGGAAACCCCGAAAACTCCAAAACATATACGTCAATTTTTAGGACTGGCTGGTTACTACAGAAGATTCATCCAAAAAATTTTCAAAATAGCAAAACCCTTGACTGCATTAACGCATAAAGGGAAGAAATTTGAATGGAAGGATGAACAAGAGAAAGCGTTTCAATTGTTAAAGAAAAAGCTAACTACGGCACCTATATTGTCATTGCCTGAAGGGAATGATGACTTTGTGATTTATTGTGACGCCTCAAAGCAAGGCCTCGGTTGTGTATTAAAGCAACGAACGAAGGTAATTGCTTATGTGTCCAAATAATTAAAGATTCACGAGCAAAATTATACGACTCACGATTTGGAATTGGGCGCTGTTGTTTTTGCATTAAAGACTTGGAGGCACTAATTATATGGGGTCAAAAGTATCATATATACCGACCACAAAAGTCTCCAATATATATTTGATCAGAAACAACTGAACATGAGGCAGCGTAGGTGGATTGAATTGTTGAATGATTACGATTTTGAGATTCGTTACCACCCAGGGAAGGCGAATGTAGTAGCCGACGCTTTGAGTAGAAAGGGCAGAGAACCTATGCGGGTAAAAGCTATGAATATAATTATTCGTACCAACCTTACTACTCAAATAAAGGAGGCGCAACAGGGAGTTTTAAAAGAAGGAAATCTAAAGAATGAAATACCCAAAGGATCAGAGAAACATCTTAATATTCAGGAAGACGGAACCCGGTATAGGGTTGAAAGAATTTGGGTACCAAAGTTTGAGGATGTGAGAGAAATGGTACTTAAGGAAGCACATAAAACCAGATATTCAGTACATCCAGGAGCGGAGAAGATGTACAAAGATCTCAAGAAACACTTTTGGTGGCTGGGTATGAAAGCCGATATTGCTAAATACGTAGGAGAATGTTTGACGTGTTCTAAAGTCAAAGCTGAACATCAGAAACCATCAGGTCTACTTCAAGAACCAGAAATACCGAAATAGAAATGGCAAAACATTACCATGGATTTTATTACTAAATTGCCAAGGACTGCAAGTGGTTATAATACTATTTGGGTAATAGTCGATCGTCTCACCACATCAGCACACTTTCTGCCAATGAGAGAATATGATAAAATGGAAAAATTGGCACAATTATACTTGAAGGAAGTCGTCTCCAGACATGGAATACCAATCTCTATTATCTCCGATAGGGATGGCGGATTTGTTTCAAGATTCTGGCAGACATTACAGCAAGCATTGGGAACTCGTCTAGACATGAGTACTGCCTATCATCCACAAACCGATGGGCAGAACGAAAGGACGATACATGAAATGTCCCATTCATATTGATTATAAACGTTTCATATTAATTGATTTCATTGCAAGGTTTTTGACCTCTATATGAGACGTTTTTCAAATCCTGCATTCGATTTTTAAAACAAACCATGACCTTTATTTTATCGATAAAGGTTTAAAAAGCATTACATAGATTATCAAGTAATGATAATCTAAAATATAGCTTTTACACATGACCATTACATAATGGTTCACAATAATATTTTACAACAATTTATTTTCCGAATGCAGTTTTCAAACAATATCATACAAGCACGCTGACTCCAATTCTTGTCTTTCATTAGCATGCAACATCGGAAGCTCTTAATAATCACCTGAGAATAAACATGCTTAAAACGTCAACAAAATATTGGTGAGTTATAGGTTTAATCTATATATATATATCAAATTGTAATAATAGACCACAAGATTTTTATTTTATAAACATAATTTCAATAGCAGAATCCTCTCGTCTGCATAAAGGTAAAATCATTCATATGATGAACACCTGGTAACCGACATTAACAAGATGCATATAGAATATCCCCAAAACAGAATCCTCTCGTCTGTATAATAATAAATCCAAGTACTAAAGCATCCGCACCTCGGATGGGGTTTGTTAGGCCCATAGATCTATCTTTAAGATTCGCGTTAATTAGGGGTACTGTTCCCTAATTCTTAGATTACCAAGTTAAAATGGGCGATATTCGGTATTCATAATCCAACATAGAATGTAGTTTCAAGTACTTGTGTCTCTTTTGTAAAATATTTATAAAACTGCGTGTATTCTCATCCCAAAAATATTAGATTTTAAAAATGGGACTATAACTTACTTTCACAGATTTTTTTTTCCTTCGTCGAAAAATAACACTTGGCCACTGGTCGATTCACGAACCTATAACACCTATTTACATATATATCAAAGTATGATCGAAATATATTCACAACATTTTTTATTACGTTTTAATTATTTAAGTTTGTTAAATTAATAGTCCAACGTTAGTAGTCCACAATTAGTTGTCCACAGTTAGTAGTATAGAAATAAATCAATATATAATATCCCGAATCAATCCACGACCTAGTGTATACAAGTCTCAGACTCGATCACAACTCAAAGTATATATATTATTTTGGAATCAACCTCAACCCTGTATAGCTAACTCGATCATTACCGCATATAGAGTGTCTATGGTTGTTCTAAATAATATATATAGATGACGTCGATATGATATGTCAAAATATTGTATACGTGTCTATGGTCTGTTAAGATTACATAATATATGTTAGAATACATGTATAATATAATATAAGTTAGTTAAGTTATGGTTAGTATAGATTTGTTACAAGTTTTCACGTAGCTAAAACAAGCAAAAATATCATATTTTGTTTTACCCATCATTTCTTCGTTACAAATCCGATTTGAGTGAATCAAATTGCTATGGTTTCATATTGAACTGAAATTTATGAAACTAAATAGAAAATGTATAAGTTTATAGTCAGAAATACAGGTTACAAGTCATTTTTGTAAGAGGTAGTCATTTCCGTTGAAAGAACGACATCTTGATGACCATTTTGAAAAACATACTTCCACTTTGAGTTTAACCATGATTTTTGAATATAGTTTCATGTTCATAAGAAAAATCATTTTCCCAGAAGAACAACTTTTAAATCAAAGTTTATCATAGTTTTTAATTATCTAACCCAAAACAGCCCCCGGTTTCCCTACGACGGCGTATGTCCGGTTTTACGGTGTTCTTCGTGTTTCCATGTTTTAAATTATTAAGTTAGCATATAATATAGATATAAAAAATGTGTTTAGTTGATTTTGAAAGTTAAGTTAGAAGAATTAACTTTGTTTGCAAACAAGTTTAGAATTAACTAAACTATATTCTAGTGATTACAAGTTTAAATCTTCGAATAAGATAGTTATATATATATATATATATATGAATCGAATGATGTTATGAACATCATCACTACCTCAAGTATAGTAGGTAAAACTACTGGAAATGATAAGAAATTATCTAAAGCTTCAAAGGATCTTGGATGGCTTGGAAGTTCTTGAAGTAGAATCATGACACGAAAACAAGTTCAAGTAAGATTACTACTTGAATTAAGATAGTTATGTTTATAGAAATTGAACCAAAGCTTGAATATGATTCTTACCTTTGATTTAGAATGAAAACCTACTGAGATTAACAAAAGTTTCTTGATCTTGGATGATTACTTGGAATGGATTTGAAAGCTTGGAAGTAATCTAGCAAGTTTGAAAGATTTCTTGAAGTGTTCTTGAATGGTTGTTTTTATGATGATTAAAGCTTGTAATTGAAGCTAAAAGATGGTGAAAATGCTTGGAGATGATCAAGTATGATGTTAGGAGTATTTTGAGAGAGAATTTGGATTATAAGTATGAGAAAATGGAATGAAGAAATGGTGTGCATGCATAAAAACATTTTTACTTATTATAAAGAAAGAAAAGATTCTTAAGTTTGTTTTCTTGCTAAATAATTCATGCTAGTTGACAGATGGTTGGTTCCACATGTTCCTTAATCATTTAAGGCTGCTAAGGAGCAGATTTTTATGTGTATATACCAATAGTATATACATTTAGAAGCTTTGTATTGTACGAGTACGAATACGGGTGCATACGAGTAGAATTGTTGATGAAAATGAATGAGAATGTAATTGTAAGCATTTTTGTTAAGTAGAAGTACTTTGATATGTGTCATGAAGTCTTTCAAAAGTGTAACAATACATCTTAATACATTACATGTATATACATTTTAACTGAGTCGTTAAGTCATTGTTAGTCGTTACATGTAAGTGTTGTTTCAAACCCTTTAAGTTAACGATCTTGTTAAATATAATTAATCCATTGTTATTATACTTAAATGACATGTTAAATTGTTATGTTAACATGATAACATGGTGTATGAATTTATCTTAATAACATATATATATATATATATATATATATATATATATATATATATATATATATATATATATATATATATATATATATATATATATATATATATATATATATATATATATATATATATATATATATATATATATATATATATATGTGTGTGTGTGTGTATGTGTATGTGTGTGTGTGTGTGTGTGTGTGTGTGTTAAAATACTATTACAATGATAATCGTTACATATATGTTGTTTCAAAATTCTTAAGTTAGTAGTCTCATCTAATTTATGTAGTTCATTGTTAATACACTTAATGATATAACTAATTATCATTTTATCATGTTAAACATAGTGTGTTCATATCTTAATACAATACATATGTATTCATTTTATGCATATAACTCTTTGTTAATATACCTTGTGAGATACTTACATATCATAATATCATGTTAGATATATATATCCATATATATATCGTCATGTCATTTTTACAAGTTTTAACGTTCGTGAATCGCCGGACAACGGGGTGGTCAATTGTCTACATGAAACTCATTTCAATTAATCAAGTCTTAAAAAGTTTGATTGCTTAACATGTTGGAAACATTTAATCATGTAAATATGAATCTCATATAATATATAATCATGAAAAAGTTCGGGTCACTACAATACAAACCCTTGAAGACATGCTACGAGCATGTGTTATTGATTTTGGAAACGGTTGGGATCGACATCTACCGTTAGCAGAATTTTTCTACAACAATAGTTATCACTCGAGTATTGAAATGGCACCGTTTGAGGCACTTTATGGTAGAAAGTGCAGGTCTCCAATTTGTTGGAGTGAAGTGGGGGATAGACAAATTACAGGTCCAGAAATTATCCAAGAAACTACCGAGAAAATTATTCAAATTCAACAACGGTTGAAAACCGCTCAGAGTCGACAAAAGAGCTACGCAGACAGTAAAAGAAAAGATATAGAATTTGAAATTGGAGACATGGTCATGCTTAAGGTATCACCTTGGAAAGGTGTTGTTCGATTTGGAAAGCGGGGAAAACTAAACCCGAGGTACATTGGACCATTCAAGATTATTGATCGCATCAGACCGGTAGCTTATCAACTTGAATTATCGCAACAATTAGCCGGCGTACATAATACCTTTCACGTATCGAACCTGAAGAAATGCTTAGCTAAAGAAGATCTCACTATTCCTTTAGATGAAATTCAGATCAATGAAAAACTTCAATTCATTGAAGAACCCGCCGATATAATGGATCGTGAGGTTAAAAGACTTAAGCAAAATAAAATACTAATCGTTAAGGTTTGATGGAATGCGCGTAGAGGACCTGAGTTCACCTAGGAATGTGAAGATCAGATGAAGATAAAATACCCGCACTTATTTCCAGAAGATGCGTCAACACCTTCAACAGCTTAAAATTTCGGGACGAAATTTATTTAACGGGTAGGTACTGTAGTGACCCAAACTTTTCCATGTTTACATATATTAAATGAAATTGATATTTACATGATTAAATGTTTCCAACATGTTAAGCAATCAAACTTGTTAAAACTTGATTAATTGAAATGAGTTTATGTGAACAATTGACCACCACGTTTGCCTGATGATTCACGAACGTCATAACTTGTGATAATTATATAATCATTTTATTTTTAATGATGTAAGTTTTTATTTTATATATATTTATATAAGAATAAATACAATTAAATTAAAGATGTACAAGAAAAATACTATTTCCTACAGTAAAACACTATTTACTACAGTAAAACACTATTTGCTACAGTAAAATACTATTTACAACAGTAAAACACTATTTGCTATAGTAAATTTTCGTTTTGCTACAGTAAAATACTATTTGCTACATTGAAATACTATTTGCTACAGTAAACACTATTTGCTACAGTAACACTATTTGCTACAGTAAACACTATTTAGTCGTATCCAATCCGTATTCGTACTCGTACAATACCCAACCTCTAGATGTATATACACTCAATGATCAGCTCCTTAGCAGCCTTAATGAGTTATCAAACATGTGGGAACCATCATTTGATAACTAGTATGAATGATTACACTAAAAATAAAACTAATGGAGCCTATATCTTGACTCCATATTCAAGTTTTTTTCACCCACCACAAACACATTTTCAATCCAACTTTTCTGCATCAAACACATCTCTCTCAAGTTCTCTCTCATTGTTCTAAGTGTTCTTCATCATCTTCATCAGAATCTACATCAATCTAGTTCATAAATCCATACATAAACCAACTTACAAAACAACAACTCAAGAACACATCAAGAACACTTCCAAGTTTGCTAGCTTACTTCCAATCTTACAAATCCATTTCAAGTGATCATCCAAACTCAAGAAATCTTTCTTTTTACAGTAAGATATCTTTCTAAATTCATGGTTAAATGCAAAGTTGAAGTATGTTTTTCAAAATGGTCATCAAGATGTCGTTCTTTCGACGGAAATGAGTACCTCTTTCAAAACCAACTTGTAACCTGTAACTCCAACTATAAACCATCACTTTTTCTATTTATTTTCATAAAGTTAAGTTTAATATGAAATTATAGCAATTTGATTCACTCAAAACGGATTTAAAACGAAGAAATGATGGGTAAAACAAAATTGGTTAAAAATGGTTAATTTGACTACGGGATGAATTTACAAAAATCTATACTAACTATAACTTAACTAACTTATATTGTATTATACATGTAGTCTAACATATATTATGTAACCTTGATAGACCATTGACACGTATACAATGTTTTGACATATCATATCGACGTCATATATATATATATATATATATATATATATATATATATATATATATATATATATATATATATATATATATATATATTATTTGGAACAACCATAGACACTCTATATGCGGTAATGATCGAGTTAGCTATACACGGTTGAGGTTGATTCCAAAATAATATATATACTTTGAGTTGTGATCGAGTCTGAGACTTGTAGACACTGGGTCATGGATTTATTCGAGATATATATATATTGATTTATTTATTTCTATATTACTAACTGTGGACAATTAATTGTGGACTATTATCGTTGGACTGTTAATTTAACAAACTTAAATCGTTAAAATTTAATAAAAAAATATTGTGAACATATTTCGATCATACTTTGATATATACATATATTTGTTATAGGTTCGTGAATAGACCAGTGACCAAGTCTTATTTTTCGACGAAGTGAAAATCTGTGAAAGTGAGTTATAGTCCCACTTTTGAAATCTATTATTTTTTTGGGATGAGAATACATGCAGTTTTATAAATGTTTTACAAAATAGACACAAGTACGTGAAACTACATTCTATGGTTAAAATATCGAAATCGAATATGCCCCTTTTTGCTTGGTATCGAATATGCCCCTTTTTGCTTGGTAGCCTAAGAATTAGGGAACTGGCCCCTAAATGACGCGAATCCTAAAGATAGATCTATGGGCACTAACAAGCCCCAGTCAGAGAATTTGAACTACTTTAGTACTTCGATTTTATCATGTCCGAAGGGAGTCCCGGAATTATGGGGATATTCTATATACATCTTGTTAATGTCGGTTACCAAGTGTTCACCATATGAATAATTTTTATCTCTATGTATGGGATGTATATTTATGAAAATTGGAAATATGAAATCTTGTGGTCTATTATTATGAATTGATAAATATATAGGTTAAACCTATAACTCACCAACATTTTTGTTGACGTTTTAAGCATGTTTATTATCAGGTGATTGTTAAAAGCTTCCGCTATTGCATACTAAATTAAGGACAAGATTTGGAGTCCATGCTCGTATGATATAGTTTAAAAACTGCATTCAAGAGTTTACTTTATTGTAACACAATATTTATTGTAAACCATTATGTAATGGTCGTGTGTAAGCGTGATATTTTAGATTATCATTACTTGATAATCTAGGTTATGTCCTTTAAACCTTTGTCGATAAAATAAAGGTTATGATTTGTTTTAAAAATGAATGCAGTCTTTGAAAAACGTCTCATATAGAGGTCAAAACCTCGCAACGAGATCAATTAATATGAAACATTTATAATCAATATGAACGGGACATTTCATTAACCCCAAAAATATTCATAATGTACCTACATAAAGTGTTACATAAAAAATAAGTATCAAAATAGTATTTAAATATGCATAAAAGTTCAAATCCAAAGGTAATAATTATCGTAATTTTTAAAAGGTCAATATTCACCTTTAGAAATTGCAAAACTACTATTTCGGCGTCAAAAATATTTCGAATGAAAGAAAGCCTTCAGTAAGTCTCGATCATATCGTCGTTATCTATTAATCGTGCGAAATTGGATCAAATTTTCAACCGAAGTTTTTTTAGCACGCTTGCCACATAATTCGGCCCTATTATGTGGCCAACGTAATGCGCTCAAAAATGTGTTTTGCAACCATGAATTATTAATGAAACGAAACTATAGTCTATAATATTTGTATTCAATATAAAATTTTAAAATAGAAAAAATTATAGACTTTTGAATTGAGAGGTATCAAAAAGTGTCACAAAATAATCGAACCATTAAAACAAGATGTCACTAAACGTGTATGGATTTGTGGCTAGTGGGGATATATTAACCTCAAAAATATTCATAATGTACCTAAATAAAGTGTTACATAAAATATATGTATCAAAATGGGATTTAAATATGCATAAGAGTTCAAATACAAAGGTAATAATTATCGTAATTTCTAAAAGTTCAATATTCACCTTTAGAAATTGTAAAACTACTTTTTCGGCTTTAAAACTATTTCGAATGAAAGCAAGCCTTCTAGAATTCTTGATAATAATGTTGTTATCTATTCATCGTGCAAAAGTGGGTCCAATTTTCAATCGAAGTTTTTT